>NC_092823.1:22631926-25131926 GCF_023375885.2 Dermacentor andersoni | reverse complement strand
CTGCTGATTTGTTTTGTTGATGCAATCCGTTCTTTAAAAATCACCGCCCAGAAAACAATCACCGTGAAGAAACTCAACCCCAAACTTCCATGGCTAACATGCGATATACTGACTGCTATTAAAAAAAAAGATGCCCTTTGGGCACGTTGTAAGCGTTCCCGAAGCAACACACACCTTAGAGATCTGTACAGATGGCTACGGAATAAGGTAAACGCCATGATTCGGTCGGCAAGGCGTCAGTATTATACTAAGGACTTTTATGAAAGCAAACACTCCCCAAAAAAGACATGGTCAGCTATTAACGAAGTATTGGGACGAAACACCAATCAACCTTTAGAAGATGTTTTCGAAAAAAAATTTCAGGAACCTCACGTCAGCCGTTCAAGAATTTAATTACTACTTTTCTATAGTGTCTTCACATCTTCAGCCTTTTGCTCCAGATGCGTCTAGCGCTGTTCCTAATACTGCACGATCGGCATTCTTGCCAACGGTTAATGCAGGAGACTTGCACAGCATCATATTTAGCATTAGGCCTAAGAAACTACCTGGTATAGATGGTATCTACGTACATGATATTCAACGTAATTTTTCTGTGCTTGAATCCGTCCTTCTCTTCATTATTAATGGGCATATGAATCATTGCGTTGCGTTATTCCCGACGATTTAAAAGTGGCTGTGGTTAAGCCCCTCTATAAGAGTGCTTCTCATAGCAAAGTAGAGAACTACAGACCGATTTCCATTCGGCCTGCAATCAGTCAAATAACTGAAAAACACCTGCTCGCAACGATGACCAATTTCCTGAATAAAAATAATGTTCTGTCACAAGCACAGTTTGGTTTCATCCAGGGACCTTTCAACTACCTTCAGGGCTAGTTCGCCGTGCGGCTGAATAGGCGCTTCACGCAGAGACGCCAAGTACAGCTGCAAGTAATCACGGTTTCCCTACTAGAAGAATTTACGGACACTATGTATTCAGGTTTTGATAATAACGAATTCGCATGTGCTCTTTTTTTAGATGCAAGTAAGGCTTTCGATTCCGTTATTCACACATTACTTCTTGATAAACTAGAAAGAATTGGCTTCAGGGGCCCATTTATAAAGTTAATGTCAAATTATTTTAGCAATCACTCTCAGGTGGTGCGCGTAGGTGACTATTCTAGTACAAAAATAATGTTAAAATCGGGTGTTCCCCAGGGGTCTGTTTTGTCTCCACTTTTATTTAAACTGTACGTCAATGATTTCTTTCAATTTTTATCAAAATGCCGCATATTCCAGTACGCCGACGACACTGTCCTTCTCTCAGCTCATGCATCATTTAACACATGGGTTTATAACCTTCAAGCAGATGCCACGTCTGTAATGGATTGGTGTACAAGTAACGGTATTGGAATTAATAGACGAAAGACTAAACTAGTTGGCTTTCATAATCCCCACAAAAGAATTGGTCGTCCTATGACATTTTTTGTTCACGACTCTAATTGTATAAACTGCAAATGCATACCATTAGAGTTCGCAACTAATGTAAAATATTTAGGCATCAAGTTTGATTCTGATATGACATGGAACACACACTTTACAGGTATTATGAAAAGGCTATGTACAGTATGCTGTCTTCTGTATAACTCTAGATACCTGTCCCCGTATTCTGTCCGGAAAGTCATTGTTCACGCACTTGTGTACAGCTATCTTAGATACGGAATTACCATATTTTATCACTGTTCATTTACATGGCGCGCAAAGTTGAATTCTATTCTGAAATCTGTTCTTTGCAATGTTGCATACAATGAGACCATTCCCCCTAATAATAGTCTATTTTCCTTTTGCAGTTACCTTCCCATTTGAAGCATTATTTTTTCAAACTGTGGTGATAAAACATTTTTGGAGCAGTGATTTTCTTTTTCCGTTGATTCCCGCCAGACCACTGAGACACCATAATACGTTCACTACCCCGAGGTGTTATACCCGTTTCGGCCGTTATACCAGGATATATTATGTTCCTAACGTTTTTAATTCTTTACCCACTGAACTGTACACTCACACTGTACGTGAAAACTAATTCTTCTTCTGTTTAGTTGTCATTAGAGCCCGTCCTATTGTTTCGATTAGTTTCGTTTGGTCTCGATTGGTCTGTATCTTTGTCTGTTTCACTTCATATCTTTTCTAGCTTGCGTTTGCTAGTAGCTCACGTTTTGTTTGTGCTACTTCACTTTTGTGTTGTAGCCTCCTTTTTCGTTGTAGTTTGCTTTTGTTTTGTAAATTGCTTCAGTTTATAGCTTACTAACCTTGCTTCATTTTTTTTAGTACTTGTCGCTGACTGCCGGGTACAGCCCGACAAGCCTTCAGGGCTTGGGCTGACCGGTTTCTTGAATGTGTAATATTTTCATGAAATAAGAATTATTATTATTATTATTAATATTGTTATTATTATTATTGTTTGTGCACACAATCTCCCAGCGAGATATCATATGGGCATTTCTAGGAGTATGTAGATGTTTCATCCTCACAGCTAATGGCTGCGCCGCGACATGGCACCCGAATGCTGTGTCTACTGCACAGCCAGATGTTTAGCTTGTATGCAAATGTTCTATTTATAAATTGTCTGACAACACTCTTTACCCTGCTTTGGTGTCCTACGCGTTTTCGTATATTTGCAAAGGTATCCGATTTTGTAGAGAAGCCAAGATTAGAACAGCAATATTTATTTATAAACGAACAAGCTTTTTTTATAAAATCTTCAGAAATTCAGGTGGTCTGGTGTAATTTTGAGCGCATGGTCCTCTGAGACAGTGCTTTGTTCCACAGCGTAAGCAAATTAGGTTTCGGAACGATTTCATGTGCTAGGGCATTTTCTTTATAGTGCTATTCACTTCCCACTTTATACAGGTGTGTGTTTGTGCGATACTTTTGATAGTAGATTGATGTTGCTGGACTTCTATTTATATGTTAAAAATAGCTGTCATATATCTATCAAATATTTGTAGAACCATATGCAGCTTCATGTAGCCGGTTGTACGAAACATTTCAGGATGTAACGTGATCTTGGGATGATATCACAAGATCACTTTGCAGTTTCAGCAGGGATTACAATAGATTCAACATTTCTTATTGCTTAGGGATTTCAAGATTTCTGTGAGCCAGAGGCATCTCTACACCATACATGAACGTGCGGCGCGTCTGCAGCCTGAACAGTACGTCAAATCATAGGCTCTGCACGCTACGAGAAGGCGTGTACAAAACGATCACTGCCACTTACGGGAGGTGTACATTTTGTTGATATAATTCATGCAGGACAAGTCTCCTGAATTTTTCGCGAATTTATAAATTTGAGCTTATTCTACAATTTTACGAATGTCGCATTCAAACGAAAACGAAGTTCTGTTAGTTGAGATGCTTTGAACCAGTTGAGCCATGGGTGGATTAGTAAAATGCACGTAAAAATTAGTTGTAATGGTACTGCTTTTTTATCAGCAACGTTAAATCGCTAACGAATACATTATAGGAGGTTTTGCTTTAGGCTAAATTGTTCATATAAATACCTCAAGCAGGCTAAATCGGCAGCAGCAAAGGCACTGAAAAATCTATCTGCGAACTAAAAGCAATGTTGTCAGTATCTGGTGTTTAAAGTTCACTGCTGCTTTGTGTGCAGCACGTCCAGTTAAATAATGGTCAAGAAAATTTGTACGTGACCAACAATGTGAGTACTAAGAGCAAGCTTTGAAAAAGATGTGTGCTATCTCACCAACAAGAAATTTCGTGCCTGCAGAATTTTTAGAAAATATAAAGTTCACCTGTTGGCAGATATGATAATGTACAACACGTTTCCTGTAGACGCCATATTCATAACTTTCAGTCGGTCTGCTTGAATCGTATATTTAGAATCGGGCCTATCTTCAGTTTAATCTATTTACGTAAGGAGCACCTCTGAGTTTATATTTGGGGGCTTTCGTAGATATACCTGATATGATCCCTACTGATTATACTGTGACAGATATTTTTAGGGACTGTCTTGTGCGGCACACATATCCTTTTATGTCTTCCTATGGTTTGCCCGACGTAAGCAGGAGGGTTTTGGTTACCTCCATTATTATGCTTTCTTGTAGACTTCCAACATCTGTGCCGGCGCAGACTCTCTGTTCCTAATTATATTTTCCTAAGTAGTCATAAATGTGTATTTGTCAAGAGGCGTTATAGTTCAATGGATAAAACGCTCAGATAGCATAGCACCGCAGCGAGAGGACACAGAGCTTCGGCAACACAGGCACAAGGCTTCGAACCACTCGTCGCCGTCGTCTTTCTTTAAGCAGTGCCTCCCGCTCGTTCTTCTCGAGTAGAATTGCCTCCCCGGAAAAGAGCCGTCTCGGCGACCTACGGGCAAGATAGCACAGGTGGATTAAAGTACTGCTTCAGCCGCTGAACTTGCACGATTTCGCGCCCTCGACGGCGATTATCGCAAGGCGGCTCAAGGGGTTTTACCAAATAGTCCACAGGAGACGTCTTACTGACGACACGGTAGGGACCTTGATACTTGGACTGCTTGGACTCGGACTGATACCTGGACACAAGCTTGGGTGAAAGTCCAGGGTTGGTAGCGGGAACCCAAAGCCAGACTAGTGAGTCAAGGGCACAGGGTGCCGGAGAAGAGGGAATACCCCGAAGGTACTTCTGTCGCTGCTGATCTTCCGAAGTAAATGTGCGGGCGAGCTTTCGGCACTCTTCTGCGTCTTCAGCAGCCTCGGACCGGGTAGTAGCCTCCGTTGTGTCAGGGCGATACGGAAGGACGGTGTCCATTGTGCAGCTAGGCTCGCGTCCGTAAAGAAGAAAGAACGGGGAAAATCCTGTGGTGGTCTGTGTAGTGGTATTATAAGCGTACGTTACGAAGGGTAGAATTCGTTCCCAATTGGTTTGGTCAGATGCGGCGTACATGGCTAACATATCGCCAAGAGTGCGGTCAAAGCGCTCAGTCATGCCATTAGTTTGCGGGTGGTATGCAGTAGTGGTACGGTGAATAGCGTTGCATCCCTTGAGCAGGGCTTCTATAACATCAGACAGAAAGGCGCAGCCTCTGTCGCTTAGCAAATCTCTGGGGGCTCCATGGCGAAGTATTCTGTTACGCAGAAGGAACCAGGCAACATCCCGCGCAGATGCGTTGGGCAGAGGCGAAGTTTCGGCGTAGCGTGTGAGATTTTCTATTGCCACTGTCACCCAGCGGTTGCCATCTGAAGTAGTCGGAAGGGGCACATAAAGATCGACTCCGACCCGGTCAAAGGCCCGTGCTGGACAAGACAATGGTTTCAGTGGAGCAGCTAAGGCATGAGGGGTATTCTTGCGGCGTTGGCAAGCGAGGCAGGAGTGGACATATTGGTGGACGAATCGTTACATCCCGCGCCAGTAATAACGAATTCGCAGGCGCGCGTATGTTTTTAGTACTCCTGCATGTGCGCATTGCGGGTCATCGTGAAACGCTGCACATATGTCCGAACGTAGATTCCAAGGAACCACGAGTAACCATTTACGCCCGTCCGAGAGGTAGGTACGGCGGTATAGGAGCCCGTCAAGAGCAAAGTGGTGTGCTTGGCGACGCAGTGTACGGCCAGTAGAAGGCGCTGATGGGTCTGACAGAAAAGCCAGCATAGCAAGAATCCATGGATCCTTCTGTTGGTCCAAAAGCATATCTGTGGAGGTGAGGGAGGACTCGCATGTTTGTACTTTCTGATGATTGGGCTGGCCTGACAGTGGGGAGCGAGACAAGGCATCCGCGTCCGAATGTTTACGGCCAGAGCGGTACAGCACTCGAATATCATACTCTTGGAGGCGAAGCGCCCATCGAGCGAGGCGGCCTGAAGGATCTTTCAAGGACGACAGCCAGCAGAGTGCATGGTGGTCCGTGATAACGTCGAACGGGTGGCCGTAGAGGTAAGGACGAAGCTTAGTTATGACCCAAATGATGGCCAGGTATTGTTTTTCTGTAACGGAATAGTTTGCTTCCGCTTTCGTGAGTGCGTGGCTAGCGAAGCCAACAACGTATTCATCGAAGCCAGTCTTGCATTGTCCAAGAACTGCGTCTATGCCGACGCCACTAGCATCCTTGTGTATTTCTGTCGCTGCGCTTGGGCCAAAATGTCGTAGTATGGGGGTTGAGGTTAGAAGACGACGCAGCGTCGTGAATGCGGCATCGCAAACTGGCGGCCAGGTCAAGAGGTTGTGGTTACCTGCGAGAAGCTGCGTCAAAGGTGCTATTACGGTGGCGAAGTCGCGGATGAAAGGACGAAAGTAGGAGGATTATCCCATGAAGCTGCGTAGTTCTTTTGTGGTCTTTGGTCGTGGGAATTCAGCAACGGCTTGGAGTTTGGATATATCTGGGAGCACACCATCTTTGGAAACAACATGACCAAGGATGACTAGCTGCCGGGCTGCGAAGCGACACTTCTGTAAGTTGAGCTGGAGTCCAGCATCGGCAAGAGAAGTGAGCACGCGTTTGAGTAGGAACAGGTGTGAAGAAAAGTCCGGGAAGAAGATGACAATGTCATCGAGATAACAAAGGCATGTCTGCCATTTGAGGCCCCGAAGGATATCCATCATTCTTTCAAACGTTGCAGGCGCATTGCCGAGTCCAAAGGGCATCACGGATCAATTCATATAAGCCGTCAGGCGTAACAAATGCTGTTTTCGGGCGATCTTCGTCAGCCACCGGGACCTGCCAATAACCGGATCGTAAGTTTAAGGACGAAAAGAATTCAGCACCTTGGAGGCAGTCCAGTGCGTCGTCGATACGGGGAAGAGGGTAGATATCTATCCGGGTTATCTTGTTTAATCGTCGATAGTCCACACAAAAACGAATAGTCACATCTTTCTTTTTGACCTACCCGAGAAGCCCAGGGACTGTGTGATGGCTGTATCACGCCACGTCGAAGCATGTCTCCTACGTGCTCATCGATGGCACGGCGCTCCATCGCGGACCCACGGTATGGACGTTGACGTAGAGGCGCGTGGCTGCCGATGTCGATGTGATGAACGACTGTGGAGGTACGTCCTAAGCATTGTTTTTGGAGGTCGAAAGAAGTTCGAAATCGGTTATGGAGGTCGACGATCTGCGTGCGCTGAGTCGGAGTGAGGTTAGGATCAAGAAATGGAGCAAACGTTTGGTCACATGCAGGCGCAGGCGCATATACAGGGAGAGCCACGGAGTCAACGTGAAGAGGAGTCGAGTCATCAGGCACATCGTACACAGAGCTCGTGTCGAATTCACCAGCAAAACCGAGGCACTCGCCACGATGTAAGCTTGATGGACATGCAAACGGATTCGAAACGTAAAGTGCGCTGGAGCGCTGGCGAAAGGGAAGGAAGGCAAAGGGAAGCAAGAAGGGTTCACGGCGTGCAGCAAGTTGAGATGGCGTGAAAAGAACTGTGGAATCGGAGAAAGCAGCGCAAGGAACGGGAACAAGGGCAGAAGAAAAAGGAGGGATATCAGCGTCGGTGGCGACGAACACCCGAGCAGAAGGTGGAGGCAAATCTTCAGAGGCATTGCTGCAAAATGGAGTCAGCGCAAGTTCTGCACGGGCACAATCAATAACAGCGGGATGAGATTAGAGGAAGTGCCATACTAGAATGATCGCATGAGAGCTGCGGGGAAGAACAACAAACTCAATGTGGTGTAAGCTGTCTTGTATGGCGACACGGACGGTATATGTTCCAAAGGGCTCAATTGGCTCAGTGCTTGTTGTGCCTAACGAAGTGACAGAAAACGGCCTCGCGACGTTTCGGAGCGTACGGCGAAGCTGGTCGGCAATCACGGAAACTGCGGCACCCGTGTCGACAAGCGCGTAAACGGCGACACCTTCGGCAAAAACTTCAATGACGTTCGTACTGAATAAACGAGGGCTTCAGCAGTTCGAAGAGATCGCAGTTCTGGCCTCCGGAACTGCGCCTTCTAGTTTTCCTCCACAGTTGGAGGGCGGCGGACGATGGGAGAGAGGGAACGTCGACAGGGATATGGAGACCGATGAGTGTTTAAGCTTCGTGGAACAGGAGATGAAGGAGCGAAGTGCGGAACTGGTGGAGAACAGCGGGACAGGGAGTCAGGAGCTCTACCTTGAAATCTCGCAGTATCGGGAGGATACCAACCCCGGCGGCGGCAGAACCGTGCCGCCTGGCCAGCAAAGCCACACGCGAAGCAGATCGGCCGGTTGTCTTGGGTACGCCACGGATTATCAACACGGGGCCTAGGTAGCGATGTACAGTTCTGGGCTGGGCGTAGGGGCTGCGGAGGTGCTCAGAAGCCGCTTCCGGGCAAGTAGTTCGCAGCTGTAGAAAGCGAGGCGTAGAAGCCGCTTGTGGGGGTGTAGTGCGCAACCTCAGGTGGTGGTCTTGGCCTGGCGACGACAACAGCGTACGTGAGCGGAACCGGCGCTGAAGGTGGCTGATTAGCGAGAGGTAGTGCTTCGCTGACTTGTTCGTGTATGACGCGTTGGAGTTCCGTGGACAAAGAGGACTCAGCCGACTGGGTAGCAGGCAGCAGTGACGATTGGCGCGCGACTTTTTCGCGAACGAATTGCTTGATTCGGTCGAGGAACGAAGAGTGGGCGGGAGCAGCACTGGAACTGTCGGTTAAAGCCGAAATCGTGTCGTCGGGCGCGGCAGCTCGGCGCATAGTAAGGCGTTGTTTGCGGAGCTCATCGTAGCTCTGGCACAGTGTAATGGCCTCGTCAATCGTTTGAGGATTTTTCGCCAAGAGCATTTGGAAGGCGTCATCCTCTATGCCCTTCATGACATTCTTGATCTTTTCAGAGTCGAGCATGGCGGGATTAATGCGCCGGCAAAGGTCAACTACGTCCTCCATGTAGCTAATGAAGTTTTCACCCTTTTGCTGAGCACGACCACACAAGCGTTGTTCTGCGCGAAGCTTGCGCACAGCAGGGCGACCGAAGACTCCTTTGAAAGAATGGGTAAATGCTGTCCAGGTGGAAAGGTTGGATTCATGATTCCGGAACCAGAGATTAGCGACCCCAGAAAGATAGAAGATGACGATAGTCAGTTTAGCTTTGTCATCCCATTTGTTATGCGCAGTCACGCGATCGTACGACGAGAGCCAATCCTCCACGTCATGGCCGTCGTTGCCGCTGAAGACCCGAGGATCTCGTTGGCACAGAGCACCGGAGCCGACGACAGGCGATGCCAGGGCAGGATCGGGCTGCGCGGCGTCCTGAGGCATGGCAGAAACGGTAGGGAGCGTACGGCTGCGGAGTTCCAGGTTTGGGAAGGACGCAGCACGTCCACCAATTGTCAAGAGGCGTTATAGTTCAATGGATAAAACGCCCAGATAGCTGAGCACCGCAGCGAGAGGACGCAGAGCTTCTGCAACACAGGCATAATGCTTCCAACCACTCGTCGTCGTTGTCTTTCTCGAAGCAGTGCCTGCTGCTAGTTTTTCTCCAGTACATATTATATATGTTCTCTCTTTTTTTTTTTGGGGGGGGGGGGCGTGATTGATTACCGTAATACCACAGAGAACTGGAACTGAAAAGTAAGAGTCACAAAAGGTGGCTTAGGAGTGTTCGAAGCTCGGAATTCAACGTTCTCACTCGTAAAGCGCTACCAGAAAGGAAACGTTTTAATAGCTTTGATTTTATTAGCTGGCCACTAGATGCGTTGTCGCATTTGAGAGGCTATGTTTTCATCGGCAAGAATCAGGTGAATGCACTGGCACCTATATCAGTTTCGGAGCACTCGCGCAAAGAATATTCGGGTGCACGTCACCAACCGGTTCATGCACGGAATAGACGGTGGTCTTCATGACAGGATGACCGAGTTGTCTCGGCGCCGCAGTAGAATATCTGCGTTGCCGAAGCGTTCCAGAGGGTCGCATCGGTCCGCAAAACAATGTCCTAGAAAATGCGCAGCATCATTAAGGAAAGAAAAACTGAGGAGGCAACTGGCGTCCATCTGAAAAAGCCGACGAAGTGAGCGACAGATCACAAGGCAGCGATTTTTACGCACTAACTGCACATGAACAGCAATTCAACGTAGATGCGGGTGGACCTTGAGACTCACGAGTAAGCCGCTCGAGCTTCCCTTTACTCAGGTTGCATTTCCCGTGGAGGACGATTTGTGAAGTGAATAAGCGCCTCAAGAAGCATATTTAGTGTAGGGTCGAGTCGAAGTCCATTTGTGAATGCGTGGGTTAGCCTCTTGTCAGAGAAAAACGCGGTTGTGCTCATTAAAAACGATAGAAACCGCACGCTTCTCGCAAATTATTGCTCCAGCACGTTTTTGAAAGATCTAGCAGTTTTTCTTCAAAAAACGTCATTTTATTTGTGAACAAAGAAGGCGCACTTCATCCAAGTAATATATGACTTTTCTTTTGCAATTTCACATTCTGCTATGGGAGAGCAAATGCGCTCGACGTGAGATTATGAAGAGGCAACATTGATAGGAGATTGGTAAACCGCATTTAGTGACTGGAGAAAGCCTAATAATATTTTGCATGCTTGTACTGTCCTGGTGTAAGCATATGGTGACAAAACCTTTTAATTCGTTGAAACTCCATAGTTTTCCATTATTCCTACTTTTACAAGTTATATGACGTTTCCTTCCCCTTTTCAATATGACACTAATGACATTAATATGACACTAATATCTTCTTTTCTGGTGGAAACTTTCTTACTCTCGAGCAAGAAACAAATATTTGGCTCAGTAATCTTTCAGACTGGCTTAGACCACATAAATTGGAATTAAACACTAAAAAGACAAAATAGGTTATTTTTCAGCCTCGTAACAAAGGTATTGATGATAGCTGAGTATTACAATTTCGTGATGAACTCATTATACGTTCTACGTGCCAGAGGTTCCTTGGTGTTACGTTTGAAGAAAACTTAAACTGGTCCAGTCATGTCGGCAACATTAAAACCAGCATTGCAAGATCCATTGGTGTTATTAATAAATTGAAACGTCTAATACCTTCTAGATTAAAAAAACCATTATACTATAGCCTAGTGCATTCGCGCCTCCAATATTGTTTATCTGTGTGGTGTACCACGATGAAAACCAACATCCATAGTTTATTAACCTTACAGAAACGCATGATTCGGGTAATTGAGCATGCGCCCTATAGAAGCCACTCCGCTCCGCTTTTCAAGAAGAATTGTATTTTAACATTAGAAAACCTTATTAACAAAAAAAAACAGCCATTTCAATATTTAAAGAGGTCAGACTCAATGAAAGCGCCTTTTTTAAAGCATACCTCCTGAATGAACATAAATACAACACAAGGCAATTAACTTACAAGGGCAAGATCCGTACCAATTACGGCATGCGAAAGCGGGCATTCATAGTTGCAGATTTTCTGAATCATCACGCTGGCTTACTCACTATAATAAATGAATTACCGTCCCTAAACACTTAAAAAAAAAGGTAAACATGTATTTGCTGTCGCTTCAGGTATGACTGTTCATTCTTTTGTACACAAATCAAATTCAGTATTAGTATTTGTATATAAAGTGTATGTATCCACTTTGTGTACCATGCTTGCCCTGTGTGCTTGAGTATTTTGTGCACTGGCAATGGTCGGGGAAGGGGACTGACCCCTAGTCAGGCATTCGTGCCCTTTTTTTCAGCCTCTTTGACAGAGATTCTTTGTATTTTATTTCTGTCAAAATAAACATTCATTCATTCATTCATTCAATATTGTCCACCGATTTCACTGACGCCTCTTTGCATTTTAGCCACAATTCATTATTTCTCAATATTTTCATCATTTTCTCATTGTTCATGCGGTACTACAATGGGTTCTGGGAGAAAGGAGAACTGGCTGCTGTTTTGGAGCATTCGGAGGTTACCGTGATCCCCAAGACCAACAAACCTCTCAGCATGGACAAGCTACGCCCGATCTCCCTCATCGCGTGCGTGGGAAAGCTTTGCGAACATATGGTGAACGATCGCATTACCCAAAAGCTCGAAATAAAGGCCACCTACTGGACACCATGTTCAGCTTGAGACAGCACCTCTCAACGCAGGACATACTCTTACAACAGAAAGAAGACTTCCTAGACCAACTAAACATTCGAAGCAAGTACTCTATAGTGGCAGCAGACGTAAAGGGATAACGTCAGCAATGACGCGATCCTCATCAACCTCGAAGGCATCGGCTGCGCCACTAAGACCTACGCATACGTAAGAAATGCTCTGATGGACCTTACTGCAACCGTCGGGATCTGTAACGTCCGCACTGAAACTTTGCAACTTCCAAACAAAGGCACTTACTGCTTACTGGGTCGGTCATCTTACCGCTACTGTTCAATGGGGCTATGATCCAGCTACCCAAAATACTCGAGACCATACCAGATCTGCGCCACGCTCTGGACCAGAGATACTAACATTTGAAGGCAAGAAAATAGCTTACATGAAGAAGTAGACACCACCGAAAGCTATTTCTGGAACTGCCGCCTCCGCTGCACCCTCGAGAAGTCTGAGTACTTCGTCCTGAAAGCAAGACCGTGAGGCCAGCCACTCAGCGACGAAGAGCACGACACCAGCGTCATCGTCAAAGGGACAACAATCTCGAAAGTCGACACTATACGAATACTTGGACTCCACATTCACAAGGACGGATCCAGAGCTGTCAGCCTACCAGCTGGCACCGTTTCGCAACTCACACACCTCGTAAAAAAGGATCTGAAGCCAATGAAAGAGCTCGAGAAGGAATACATGCGAAGAATAACACAAGCAGTGCTCACCAGCCGCATTACATATGGCACGCCGTACCTAGCTCTAAAAACGCTGTAGTAGAAGAGCTGAACATCATGATAAGGAAGCCAATCAAAGTCGCCTTGTGACTGCTCCGTCTCCCCCCCCCATGGCCTCCACGACACGTCTCCTTACGATGAGCTTCCACAACATAAAGCGCAGAACAACAGCCTACTGGAACGTCTCGAGCTCACGTCCACCGAGAGATGAGTACTCTGACACGGGAACTACTGCGAGGCGTACATCGCAGACATGGACTGGAAAGAGGGAATCCCACGGCACGTTCGAGAGTCCATTTGTATATCGCACGTGTCCCGCAGAACATGCATCCTATATAGCACAAGAGTAGAAGACAGGCAAGAGCCGGATCCATCAAACGAAGGTGGAAGCAAGACCCGGAAGCCCGCTACACAGACTAGGCCAAATACGCTCTCAGCGTCGTGGTCTCCCGAGGCTGTGAGTTAGCATCGGTAACCATTAAAGCACGCAACCCGGAAACGGTTGTAGAAACGGCAATCACTCTCACCACCACTACATGCACAGACGTACCGGTAATATTTACCGACTCTCAGGCCACCTGTAGAAACTTCTCGAGGGCCCGCATCTCGGCGATGCACTCAACATGCTAAGACGACAAAGCACTGCGCTGTCTAACACCTGCGTAACCGAGACACGAGAGACTAGAGGCGAACGAAGCGGCCCACCCTTCTGCCTGCGAGGCTGGCTCCATTCGGCCCATGAGCTCTCCGAACCGCGACAGAAGAGGG
The DNA here is from genome assembly GCF_023375885.2 of Dermacentor andersoni. Lineage (NCBI taxonomy): Eukaryota > Metazoa > Arthropoda > Arachnida > Ixodida > Ixodidae > Dermacentor > Dermacentor andersoni. Next base: position 25,118,421 of record NC_092823.1, on the reverse strand, counting down.
GGATGCCGCAACCATCAACTATTCGGCCGTATTAGAACACTACAGGCCTGAGCGTGGAGTGTACCCTCCACCGCACGCTAAACTCGGCAGAAAAGAAAGCACGATCCTCAGTCACCTACGAAGTAACACGTACACTCACGAAACGATAAAACACCGAGTCTACCCGCCACTCCACGGCTACCTCTGCCCACGCTGCAACATTCGGACACCCTGGCACACTTGCTCCTGGAATGCCTTTGGCAGGAAGGCAGTGAAATGCAACCGCAAACGGATCCGAAACCAGCACAACAAGCAAACGAAGACAACCTATTGGAAACGTGGGAGGCCAAGCACGCCTTCGGGGACCTGAAAGACCAGCGACAACTAGTCGCCAGGGTCAAGAGGGCAGTCAAACTCACATGGTTCCTGGACTAAGGAGGCTTCCCACCTCAAGGTGACACCGGGCCTTGCTAGTGACACTATTTGGAATAGTAAACGTTTCTTTCTCGCTCTCTCATTATTTGAAATCGGCGTTCTCTCCAGTGCCATTGCTGTGGAGTTATGAATTTCCTCGACCGTCCTATCCTATTTGAGGTTAAGACAAATTTAATTTTAGCATCAGTTCAATTTCTTCCCTTCTCCCAGGTTGCTCGACAAGGCCGTCGAATGGCGCAGCTATATTTCCTTTTATATATATAGCGGTGCATCTTCTTCGTAATTGCTCATAACATCAGTGATCATCTTGCATGCAGGCCGGAACTATTCCGTTTTTACTTTCTGTTGTCTTCCGAATGCTATCTGCTGTGCTTGCTATCTGTTCGTCTATAAAATTTAGCCTGGTACGTTTTTCTGGTACATTTTCCATCCGTTCTTAATCCAAAGTGCTAAGTGATGCATTTGTTAACACAACCTACCTTTCTCGTTGCTTCCTCAGCGATTAGAGAAGTCTTCAACACACTGTACTATTCTTTGACACCACCGTTTCATGAATAGACGAATGCCATCCCTGTTATTTATTCCCAGGTTATTTTATGTGCACACTTACTGTCCCTGTTGATGGCTACCAAACTCAGCTGTCTTTTTTTTTTGGGCGGGGGGGACATCTCGGATTAAGTTCCACCGACCGCCACTGGTTCAAGGTGATCCCCGTACGCGATCTCACCACCTTTTTGTTTATGGGAGAGTAGCATGTCTAAGAACATCTGATTTTATTACAACGTGCTCTACACTATCACACTGGTACATGGACACTCCTCCTCTTTCCCCCATGTCCGGTCCCAGAGGCGCCTTCTTCGAATACCTTTGTTTGCACGGAATATTTGACAATTCTGAAGCGCCACCGACATCAAACTTCGCAATCGTCAGGGACGAAATCTAGAGAGGTCAAATACCATTTAATGAAACAATTACAGACCGAACCTTCCCGACAATCTGCTAACTAGGAGGCTAACACTGTGCCAAAGCAGTGTAGAATTATTCAACAACTCGAAGCGGATGGAGGAAAGCTATTTCCTTCCAAGAAAATTCACCCGCCTTGCGGATGTCCGAAGAATTGATCGGATATAATTGTTGTGCCAGCGCTTCGAATTGTCGTTTAATTGGTCCTCGATTTGCGATCTGTTTGCCTACTGGTTAGCTCAGAGGTCAAAGTGATCAGGCAGTGAGCGCGTTCATCGCGAATTCGATTGCCGGACAAAGGCCCAAGCTTTAGTTCGGTTGTGAAGACTCCTTTAAGAGAAAACCATGTATATTTCATTTGTGCAACCCGGTGCGTGACAATCGCACTTTTGAGATTTCTAGTTTTCTTCCGCAACAGTATTCCATTGCGTCCTGCAGCAAATTCAATCTAGTGTATGCTCCAAAAAAAATTCAAGGGAATGAAAATTCATACTGAACTGTTGCAATACTTGTAAGGAGACTATATGCGTTGTCGTTGCCATTAGCTCTGATACTGAACCCTTCTAATGGTGCACCAATTATTTATCGATAGGCGAATTTTACTTCTTCCAGAGGGGTAAAAGACTAGCAAATTTGCCAACTTAACCACTATCGTCATAGAATGTAGGTTTGATCAATAATAATAGACATAGATAGGTAAACCACTTTTTTAATTTCTTTTAGAACAGTGGCTTCCATCGCTCGCAGTGAGCTGCACGGAAATCCTGCGTTTGGTTGAAGGTATCGTGGTCCATCACCATCATGATGGGAGAACTCTGCGTGTACGGTGGCCATTGCTGGTTGTTCGGTAATTCTGGAACCCTGGAAGAAGAGAGATATTGTCCTCGTCACGGCAACTTACTTACGTAAAAAATAACGATACGAGAAAGCGCAAGGCTTATAATGTCAGCAGTCCACGGCATCGATGTATTTTAGAGCGCAGCTCTTTGGCGTCCGTTCCTGGGTTTCGCGTCGTCGTCGGCGTTGTCGTCGGCCTCGTAACCAGCTCCGCCCCCCTTTCATCCCCCCAGCGCTAGCAGCGACCGACTGATACCGCTGGATGCCGCTGACGCCGCTAGAGAGTCAAGATAACGTGACTGCATAGAACACCGTCGCCGCCATGCAGAAAGAGGAGGAAAGGGTCCCTCCCCCCCTGTTCTTGTGTGGCGGATAGGGTGCTCTTCAGTTGCCGACGCGCCGGTTATTTCACGTAGGCCCCGGCACGTCGACGAATACGTGACCACCTTCCCACGGCTAGACCTGGTTCTTAGCGCTGCGGAAGCGAGGGTATCATATTGTTTGTGTCGGCATCGGCGGCGTTGTCCCTGAAACCAACTCCGCAGCTGGGGTTGACTCACTATCGGCGTCAGCGGCATCAGTCAGTCGCTGCTATCTCTTCCCTCCTCCCTTTATCGTGTTGTCCGCTTGCTGCGCGCGCTTCTGCCCCCATCGTTTGCCGCTGGGTGTACACGCCGCCCCCCTCCCCCCTCTTCCTGCGAGTCTCCGGTTGTCAAAGCGCCGGCTCAAACTTAATTCCTTTCTTCGCTCCTCCTCCAATGCAACCCCTGTGCGGTGGCAATCAGAGAGCCAGATCGGTGGCGGCGGATCTGTATATGTGCACCGCCCGAGCCGAAATTGCCGCTGCCGTTCGCCCTGTGCGGTGGCAATCAGAGAGCCAGATCGGTGGCGGCGGATCTGTATATGTGCACCGCCCGAGCCGAAATTGCCGCTGCCGTTCGCCACTGCGAAATTATCTGCCAGTTCTTTCTGAGCCATGAGCGAGACGACCGATGGAAGTCCTCCGTCTGCTGCTGCTGCTGCTGCTGCTAAACGAGCTGCCAGAGCAGAGGCCCAGCGCCGTCGCCGTCAGAATCCAGAGGTGCGTGCCGCCGAAGCAGAAGCTTACCGTCGCCGCCGTCGAGATGATCCAGGAGTACGCGTCGCCGAAGCAGAGGCTAAGCGCCGCCGCCGAGAAGACCCTGCCGTTCGCGCCGCCGAAGCGGAGGCTCATCGCCGCCGTCGAGAGCAACCAGCAGTAAGCGAGGCTGAAGCAGAAGCTCATCGCCGCCGCCGAGAAGACCCTGCAGTTCGCGCCGCCGAAGCGGAGGCTCATCGCCGCCGTCGAGAGCAACCAGCAGTAAGCGAGGCTGAAGCAGAAGCTCATCGCCGCCGCCGAGAAGACCCTGCCGTTCGCACCGCCGAAGCGGAGGCTCATCGCCGCCGTAGAGAGCAACCAGCAGTAAGCGAGGCTGAAGCAGAAGCTCATCGCCGTCGCAGAGAAGACTCTACCGTTCGCGCGGCCGAGGCCGAGGCCAAACGCAAACAAAGGCTCGCAAACAGTAAGGGTGCAACAAATGCAACAAAAAAATTCTGTGATAGCGCATACATGTGTTGCTCGATTTCTTTGCCTCAATCTATCGAAAAGGTGAAACAGCTTATTTGCTGCGCTCAAATTTCGCATTAGGAAGTAACGTAATCGTCGGTAATTTTTTTGTTACAGTGAACCTGTATATGGCTAGGATCCCGGGATTCTTTCGCGGCCGTCGACAGAAGACTATCGCTATCAATGGCTCATACCCCCGTAAACAAGCACAAATGTAATGGCTCATGCCCCCGTAAGGCAGATGCTACAAGCGCTCTGCAAAGTGCAGCGAACGGTGCATACATTCTTTGGAATCACTCATACGACACAAAGAACAACATATGTTTGAATAAAGAACAGGCTCAGAACAAGCATCCGAACCACATAATTCATGACAAGGCGCTTATGATAGCAACGCGAAGCACGTGAAGCTCCCCGTATACGTTTCCTGATCAAGATTACTGCTGCGCAAGCTGCCGCAACGACGCTAGCTTGCGACGTGAGCTGGGACGTCCCTAGCCCTTCGTGTATAAAATGAGCAGCCTAGAAACTTATTTCAATGTTGTTGCGGCACCGCTATGGGTGGGGACGTGCCTTCCGAATTAGGATTACTCCCATTCCTACCATTACTTTAAAATAACACTACAACCATCACTCTAGAGCCATAAAGCATTGCACACAACCCTCAGCTATTGCACTGGTGGTTTTCAACAGCTTCGCTGAACATTAACGTTTGCAGGGCCAGGATGGCGAGTTCTTTTTAAGTTTTATTCATTCATAAATACTGCAGGCCTTCTTTGACCCTAGAATGAACGCAACCAAATAATTAAAACATCACAATCAACAGTACATGAGAATGACTAAACCTCGCAGCAGAAATGGGTAAAACACGATTGTACACAATACATATCATACACACCTTAAGATACAAATTAACAGAGGCAATTATACTACAAAATATAAAGCAGCATTAATAAGTACAATAAGTAACCCAAATTACGATCACATTCTGTTGGAGCGTAGTGTACACAATAACAACATAATGTTATCGAGCTGGTGAGCAAATTTTTAGGACTCATAAAGACTTACTGGCACGGAGTTCCAATCATTCACTGTTGTAGGAATGCTATACATTGAGCGAAAGTGGGTGCCAATGAATATGTCGGGTTTTGTTTTACACACTCTGTAAATTCAGTGAGATTTGACTAGAAAATAAAATTGATGTACAAACGGTAGGCAATTGATTTTTTTTTTTTTTGCGTTTTAGTAACGCTGCTATGCCATTTAGTTTATTCAGGTGCGTCAGCGAATCATGTCTCCTGTACTTGCTGCCAATAAACCTAAATGCTTTTCTGTGTGCTCCCTCTAGTGGGTAAAATCTTATTAAGCAGGAAATGCTTGTAGCCCTCGTTGTCGGCGACCTTCAAGTGATCTTGAGTATCAAGAACAAAACAAGACCATCCGGGCAACCAGTCAAAACTTTATAATATGTGGTCTCTGGCCTCCATGGAGGAAGGAAAACTGAGAAGAGGCCCTACCCTCTCAGCGCGCTAGGAGAAAAGTGTGAAGAAAATGACGTATTTGGTTCGTCTCTTTTTTGCTGTTTTTTTGTTTCTTTTGCTGTAGCGGCCACGCTTTCGGGACACAATGGCGGCTTTGTTATGGTTCTGTGCGCCCGCACGTGTGGCTCCGTAGGTTTCGTACCGTGGCAAAGGCGCCGTGTGGGTAGGTTTGCGTTCGTCTCCGTGTTTTGTTGCGCTGTGTCATCGGGACCATGCTCTCCCGGATGTTGTTGTGGCCACGTGGGACAGAAGGGAATAAAGCACGTGAAATGAGCGCGCATGCAACACTGTAGGCAATGTACCGCGCCACGGCAATAGGAACGGACGAAGGATTATGCGCGAGAAATTTTGCCCCCTTCGGCGGAATCATTCTAACATGCAAGCGCAAACCGAAACCGATGCGTTTCAGTATCTATACAATGAACGCCTTGCAGGTTAGTGATTCCTGCTTTTTACCGCACATGGTGCATTTGATTATATAGTGTTCAGTAACTTGCTTTTGCGCAAATTAATACACACGTTGCTTAACTGTTGCTTGTTTCTCGCAGTACTAGTGACAGCATGAAGTATTTTAAGCAGAGTGAGTTCGAGGTTCACGCACACCTGCACAGGTGTAACACGATACACGTGCTGTCAGAGCGTTGAGCAGAATGTGTGCATTTCGATGCCCTCGGCACCGTGCGCTGGCAAGTGGACGCTTCATCCGGGAACACGGGAAAGAAGCAGCTGTTTCGACTTCGGGGACGAATCTTCCCTACTGCAGGCGTATCTTATCTGTGAACGCGAGAAGAGCAGGGAAGTCAAGATTAGCGGATGCCCTGCAAGAGTGAGGAGCCTACGGAGAACGTTCTGCGAACACACCAAGCAGCTGTTGCATGGTGGCACATAGACCCGTTTTACGCGCGTATACTGTTCTGCACCCTGCACCGGCCACTGCAAAACTTTGGTTCCGTGAAGCTTCACTTACCGTTGGAAGAAGACACCTCAGGCCGCAGTCAATGCATCTAAACGCGGAGTCAGAAATGGCATTTTGCCTCTTCGCCGGCGTGCTGTCGTGGTGATGCGCGGCCACCCGAAATTTGTTCAATAAAGCACAACGATTCCTAAAGCCACAGCGAGAATACGTGTTTGAGCTCGTAAACTATGAACGGGTCGCAAATGGGTCGGTATGTCGTGCGTGTCTCCAGTGCATTCTTGCAGTGCAGTGAGAATGCGTATATTTTTTTCGTATTGCCACACGTATAGCTCGCAAGTCCGTCTGAGAGCCCCAGGGAGCCCAAGTAGAGAAAAGCAAGTAGAAGGCAGCGATAACGGTGACTTTTTTTTTTTTAATGACACGCAAAAACTGGGCAGCGGCCGGTACCTGCGGTTGATGAGAACAGTTCAGTTGGCTGGCCTTAAAAAGCATGTTTCTTTTCCTAAAAGCCGGTAAAAGCAGCCGATTCAACCTCACGGCCCAATTTGCAAAGTTCATGATGAACTTCCTTCAACATGATTTCGGCAACGGTAATGCAATGAGACATCGCCATTGCATCCTTTTGTTTAGTACGGCTGCGGAGCGCGCGCGTCCGAGCAGCCCGGTTGCGCGCAGTGCGGCGTGGTTTCGCGAGAAGTGTAAGCAACAGAGGAGAACTGACCCTATACGATGGCGGAGCAACGCCAATTCCAGGCGTCACTTAGCCCCTCCTCAATTTTTCTCCCTCCATGCTTGCCTCTAACCCTCTGTACAGTACCGCATTATATGCGTTAGTCTCTGCGAAAACAATAAAAAATATTGCTTCCGCCTTCTCTCTAATGCTTGTTCACAATATCACTGAAGCAGTAAAGTTTGGTACGCTGAATTGTTATTTGTCATTTCCAGTAGCAACGATAAAAAGGCACACAAAGGGCACCGTACACTTCACTGTCATCTTTGTAGCATGCCAGCGGTTGTATACGGGCCGGCGAAATTCTATTTTTGTAATAAAGAGGTTCTCTCTCTCTCTCTATTTTTGGCGCTGAGACAAGGTGGCCTGTGCGCGCGTTATGCGTCTCCTCGAGAGATGGCGCCACGCTGCGCGGTGCCTCCGTGAGGTCCATTTCATTTTCCAGCTAGGCAGTGCGCTCTGTATCCCTGGCGTCTTTCGCTGCCGGTTGTGCCACCTTCAGCCGGTTTTAACGCGACTGCGTTAAGGAGCTCGTGTTGCAGAAAAGCCGGTGTCGTCGGCGGCGTTGGCCGTGAGCGATAAACCCCGCCAGGTACTTCATGAATAAAAAACAACTTACAAGATGGGCTGGTTGGGAATCGAACCAGGGCCTTTGGAGTGTGAGACGGAGACGCTACCACTCAGCCACGAGTTCGATGCTTCAAAGTGCTACAAAGGCGCCTCTGGTGAATGCGGTGTTGCCTTAGAAACGAGCCGTAGAAAGTTATGCTGCGGTGTATATCGGTAATTATGAACATGTAACTTACAGAAGTCGCAGTTACAGGAGTAGCGAAGTGCGTTTCCGCTAAATTTCTTCTGTGCTTTCCGCACACGCAGAGCCATCTTGCGGCAAACACAGAAGACCCCCTCCTCTCAATGTACGGCGCTGCCCCGACAGGTGGCGCACCACGCACGCATTGGGGCTGTGGGGGGACCGGTGCGAGGCGCGTCGCGGCCCGGACTCCCTCTCCCCTGACGACGCTTCGCCGTGCTCGCCCACGGGTTGCAGAATCAAGCGTCCTTCCTTTCTTTACATCACTATCTGTCTATCTCTCTGCCCGTGCCGATCACGACGTTTGGCTGGCGTACATCGTTTCCCCCTCCTAGACACCGAGTTCCTTGGTTCGTTCCGCTTGCTCAGGCGCACGTTTCGTTGCCGCGCCGAACGTTGCGTTGCTCGACGCTCACCGCGTGATTGGTGGGTGCAAAGTCCGATGCGGAGCGCCTCGTAAGTGATCGCTGCGCCGTAGCGCATTGTATTACACCCCTTGGCGGGTCGACGGGAATGCTGTCGCGTTCCACTCTTGAAGGCGAAGCTCAAGCGTCCTCCAATTTTTCTTCTCCTAGCCGGGCAGCGTCCATATGTACTGGTGCACAGTATGGCGTAGTGCGGTGCGGTGTGGTGGTATGTGATGTTGCGAACATGCACTTTGTTAAGTCGAACCTTGTTTTAGTAAAAAACTCCGCAGTTGCGAAAGAGGCGCTGGAAGCTCTCAACGTGGCTCTCAATTGTGGAAATATGCATGTGCAAATAATCTATCGCAACACATTCTGGTGGACTAGTGGACTAATAATGTCACTACTGTAGTTGACTTTTCTCTATTAGCTTACGATCCGTGTCCATCCCACACAAAAGAGATTAGTTTGAGGTCTGAAATATAAGGTTCAATTGGAACCGACGGTCCAGCAAACAATTCCGTTACAACTAGAACAAGTAGTATTGAAGTCCCATGGGTGGATTCCTTGACATTTGGCCAGGGCTAAGTGAAAACAACATGCCTACAACTCTGCCATGTGAATTAGAGGATCCATAATTATTCGCATTCTAGTCAATTGCTGCAACTTTGAAGCCAGCTAGTAATATTAAGTACTTACTGAGCCGCAGAAGGTGATCGTACAAAAAAGATAGTAGTCATCAGCCTCAGGTCTTCGATAGACCACACACAGAAAAAAAAATGAAGCACCAAAAACTGAAAGTTTCTAAAGAAAACACATATGCGAAAGAAATCGCTCAGTAACTGAGAGTTCATAGCCATGCTCTGTAACGACGGCGACACCACCGTAAGGAGATTCGTGGTCACAACGGTAAAGCCATAGAGTTTCATACCATAATTACTAGAGTGAACTTTGGCGCTAGCGTCTACGGCAGCCAGAAGCACTGTAGTTCAGCCAACATGTCAATGAAGGGTAGTACATGGATTTGCCTAAACTTCATCCTTCTGGCTTCTCAAGGCTTCTTGACATTGTAAACTCGTCGCTTTTTGCCAAAATACCGTGTAATAAATATTTAAGTTAAAAAATTACCGACGATTACGTTACTTCCTAATGCGAAATTTGAGCGCAGCAAATAAGCTGTTTCACCTTTTCGATAGATTGAGGCAAACAAATCGAGCAACACATGTATGCGCTATCACAGAATTTTTTTTTTATTTTTCCCACGTATTCCTTTAACAAAGACTCCACTAACAGTTCTTGACAGTCATGAAGGAAGCTTTGTGCTTCTGCTTCAACCTCGCTTACTGCTGGTTGCTCTCGACGGCGGCGATGAGCCTCCGCTTCGGCGGCGCGAACGGCAGGGTCTTCTCGGCGGCGGCGCTTAGCCTCTGCTTCGGCGACGCGTACTCCTGGATCATCTCGACGGCGGCGACGGTAAGCTTCTGCTTCGGCGGCACGCACCTCTGGATTCTGACGGCGACGGCGCTGGGCGTCTGCTCTGGCAGCTCGTTTAGCAGCAGCAGCAGCAGCAGCAGACGGAGGACTTCCATCGGTCGTCTCGCTCATGGCTTAGAAAGAACTGGCAGATAATTTCGCAGTGGCGAACGGCAGCGGCAATTTCGGCTCGGGCGGTGCACATATACAGATCCGCCGCCACCGATCTGGCTCTCTGATTGCCACCGCACAGGGCGAACGGCAGCGGCAATTTCGGCTCGGGCGGTGCACATATACAGATCCGCCGCCACCGATCTGGCTCTCTGATTGCCACCGCACAGGGGTTGCATTGGAGGAGGAGCGAAGAAAGGAATTAAGTTCGAGCCGGCGCTTTGACAACCGGAGACTCGCAAAAAGAGGGAGGAGGGGGGCGGCGTGTACACCCAGCGGCAAACGATGGGGGCAGAAGCGCGCGCAGCAAGCGGATAACACGATAAAGGGAGGAGGGAAGAGATAGCAGCGACTGACTGATGCCGCTGACGCCGATAGTGAGTCAACCCCAGCTGCGGAGTTGGTTTCAGGGACAACGCCGCCGATGCCGACACAAACAATATGATACCCTCGCTTCCGCAGCGCTAAGAACCAGGTGTAGCCGTGAGAAGGTGGTCACGTATTCGTCGACGTGCCGGGGCCTACGTGAAATAACCGGCGCGTCGGCAACTGAAGAGCACCCTATCCGCCACACAAGAACAGGGGGGGGGACCCTTTCCTCCTCTTTCTGCATGGCGGCGACGGTGTTCTATGCAGTCACGTTATCTTGACTCTCTAGCGGCGTCAGCGGCATCCAGCGGTATCAGTCGGTCGCTGCTAGCGCTGGGGGGATGAAAGGGGGGCGGAGCTGGTTACGAGGCCGACGACAACGCCGACGACGACGCGAAACCCAGGAACGGACGCCAAAGAGCTGCGCTCTAAAATTGTCCGACCGTAGGATTTGATTTGGACAGTGGACCTCTACCACAGAAGACCGCTACTCAGACCATCACGGCACGAACGTATGCACTGAAAAGTGGCATAAAACGCTCTTGTGAGTTTCCCGCGGACAAGCCAGCGCATTGGGACGCTTGGTGTCTTTCGATATGACTACTATTACAGGCCGAACCACTGCAATTAGCAGCGACTCAACGCGTTTGAAGTCTTCTGCACTTAGAAACGTATAGACAGTCATGAGATAAGGTATAATAAACAAAGCCACAAGGACGTCGGAATTAACAAGCAGGACGACCAGACAAATTCATGTGTTACCCATTATTCCTATGGTGGCTCAACGACTACAGCGCCATAGTTCCCTCTTGTAGTTATTGTAGGAAACTCTTTGAGTAAAGCTGATAACCAGGCGTTACGATCTCGCCTTGATAATGGCGTCATGCAACGAAGACTTTGTTATGACACATATTTGTCCGTCATGTTGGAGCAAAATGTGTTCCAGTTTGTCGATTTTCTTAACTGCGCCTCATGCGTTAAAGCAAAGTAACCGAAGTTGGTGTTCCCCTACACGCTATCTGCCTTGATCAGCGCTTCTGTCTTGTGACGCGTCCCTAAGCGCGTTTGATAAAACATCCCAGTATTACAGGGTACTCTGAACACGACGCTTGTCGTCAACAACAATTTCCTTTCTACCTCCCTCTTTATATTGTTTTATCGTTGCCCAGAAAAGCCTTCCTTAAAGTAAAGTGTCTGCACAGTAATCATATCGTAGATAAATATCTGACTCCCTGACATAGCACGGGCGTCGCCGTCGCCCCTCGTAACCGAGAAGAGGAGCACAGCGAAAGAACAAAGCGAACGCGGTACGCAGAGGCGGATGAAAGGCGCGAGTTGGAATGCGGAGGAGATGCAGATGAAGTCTTATGCACTTTGCTTAATACAGTACAATTTACTGAAAAAGCACCAGCCATCGCACTGCAGAAAAGTGTTTCTTATCTGCTGAAGAGGGAATATTTGGCAGAGTTGGACTCATATGCCGCGGAAACGAATTGACCGCTGTCCTTGATCAAATTGAGCAATCTAAGTCACGTAGCTTGAATATAGCCAAGATGTCCGACATCAGTGCTGAACAACTAGCCATTTACATGTCTGGAAAGGAAATTGACGACCTGAGGGAAAGTCAAAAAACCGCTCCGCAGTCGGTGACCTAATGCGACTTGTCATATGTAGGTGGCTGCATTGACAATTAATTGGTTGATTTTTGTAGTGGATCTTATGCCAACGTACAAGAATAATGATCTCCGCACACTTTCATTCAAGGACGAAAAGGAGTGGCTTGTTTTGTCTAAGGCCAGAGCTCCTGTTTCAGAACAAGCTATTGAGTTTGTATGAGACTGTTTCATAACACCATCGAATGGCGATTATGCTCGAAGCTTTAAGCTGCATAGTAAGCCTAAGTTTGACCGTGCACTAATACGAAGGTTGAATGTAATAATGGCAACCCCGAAAAGGGGCAATCAAGGAGCATTGATTGTGAAAGAAGTCCTCATACTACCTGTATGGTATGCCACAAGCCGTCAATTAGAAACACACTCCTTCCGGTTACTTGCATAAGCGATGGAATCAGTATGTGGGCTTGCTACAGTCAGATGACATTTAACAAAGAGATAGCGCGACATCGCACTCTTTAGAGTGGTCCAATGTTTATCTTTGTTTGTCCGGAATGCTGCTGAAATGCCCACTGCCAATGGAGTGGTCAATGTTCACTATATTAGCCCCCCCCCCCCCCCCCTTTACGCCTTATACTACCCATTACAGAGGTATTGCAATGTAGCCGTGATCTATGCGTGACTGCAGTCCAAGTGTTGAATCAGCCTCGACCGCAAAGTAGGAAGCAAATTAATTTGAAGAAAAAAAACAAATTCATGTAAAATATTTCGTACAGCTGAGCTATAATGCTGAATATATTTTTCCTAGGCAACTGGGTCTCTTTTACGGGTACGGTGGATGCTTAATAAATAATTGTGCTTATTACACTGCATATAGTGAAGCTTAGTAGTTTAAGACCTCAATAACAGAATGCGTCGAAATAACCTTACTTTAAAATGAATCCATGAGCAATTTTCAGAGTCATGGAAGGACACGGTAGATGTAACGGAGTTAAAAAATTGAGCGTGCGCATAGAATAGGGATCCAAATGCCAGGTTACCCTCGGCCGATCATTGTGAAGTTCCTCCACTTCAATGACAAAAGTAAAAAATGCACTGATAAATGCACCTAAACAGCAAGAACTAAATCACCACGTGTTTAGATTGAAGAGGACTTTTCGCACAGGATGTAACTTATAAGGCAGAAGCTAAGAGACATTGCTTGCACTGAGTGAACGCCTGACTACAAAGTGAAGCTTGTATTTCAAATGATTGTCCTAGACAACAAAATTTACACCCTCGAGCGTACCACGAGAAGGGTAGTGGCCCTTGCGAAGCACCATGCACCCTCTAAAATTCAGTGACGAAAACACGAAAGCCAGGACGCTTCTATGTAAATTCTTCTGTCAGACTTCCGTTGTCTGTATCATAAGCCAGATCAGCTGTGTTGTTATGTTGAATCATCTTCAGCAGATACAGTTTTAGAAACAGAAACCTGGCTATCACCCGATAGTGCAGACTGTGAGTTGTCATTATATCGTCAATCTACGCTATTCTGAATATATAGGGTGTATTTGTGAGGTGGCGGTGCGCTAATTGGCAGTAAAAACATTATGGAAGCTTACATGTTTCATATTCATTCGTGCCTCGAAATTTTGTGGGCGGCCCTATGGTTGTCCTCACGCGTCACATCTGCAAGTCGCGTCTGCTATGACCCACCTGATTCGTCTGAGAGATTTTCAGTGTGCCTGAACTTTTATGCAAAACAAGTACCCAACTTCGGCAATATGTTTAGCTGTATATTTCAATTATCCAGCTATTTAATGGAAGTCATGCAGGCCAGTAGGCAGCTCAATGAAGCGTGAATGTCAAGATTTTTGCGACGTACTGTCGTCACTTGAATTACACCAAGTGCTGTCTGCTTCCACACGTGGAAATGCACTTTTAGATCTTGTATTACGTACAGAGCCAAACAGTATCGCTGTAACTGTCCTGAATGACATGAACGACTACACTATCTTGCCTTGCGGATTCGTATGCGCGCCGAAAAAACGCCCTCATGCATCCCATGTATGAGAATATCGATACATACATACATACATACATACATACATACATACATACATACATACATACATACATACATACATACATACATACATACATACATACATACATACATACATACATACGCCCGTACGTACGTAGGTACGTACATACACACATACATACATACACCCCCCACACCCACATATGCGTTCCTAGGGAAAGGAAAGACTAAGATGGGAGTCGAAATAACGGAGGCCTTTTATATCAGAAGGGTCGGACATAGCTGTGCAAGCGCGCCATCTAGCGCTTTATTAGCAAGAGAAATGCCATGTTTTGCATGGTAGGCTATGACTGTGTAATGTATACGTATATTGGGGGGGGGGGGGTGCGTGTACCCATGCATATTATGAGCAATAAATATAAAAGCTGGCATGCTTCAGATAAAAAAGTCGTTATTTTGTCAGAGCTTGATCTCAGTTATTCGTATCTCTGCGTATTCCTGTTTACTCGAGTTATTGAAACTTAGTTATAATGTTTACATACACACGAACCGCAAATGCATTATATCGTCTGAAAACGAGATCGTAGGTTTCCTTCCCACTGGTGTCAGCCGCAGTACGAAGGTGTTCGGAATGCAACAACACTTGTGTTTTGACATTTAGGTGCGCTTTGCGGAACTCAAAGCAGTCAATGTAACGGGGAGTGCATGCTCCATGACGGTGTTCATGATTACTTCATTCCTATGAACTTTCAGTAAGTGAAAACAAATACCTTACATTTCAGTTGAATATACGCCTCCGGACATGTTCAAACTAAACATAGATTGGTTCTTAGTCAAGCGAAGGTGAGAAAACGTAACAAACCCATTTTCAGAGAAGGTGGCCACCATCCGCATGAAGGCCTCACTCATGCTGCCGTCCCGCGATGCTGGCTCCGCGGCGTACCTCTCTCCGAAAACGAACGGTATTTCGAAGGAATGGGGCGTCCCCATCCAGCCAGGCAGCAGTGCTGTCGCCGACTTGTGGGCGAAGACGTAGGTGAACGCTTTTCCTCCCCGTTCGCTGTGCTTGTCTGCCATGAACCGTAACGGGCAGTTGAAAACCCTGTCCGACGAGAAGTCGACGTACTGCCTCCTCAGAGCGTTGTTGTCACCTTGCGGTGCGTCGTCAACGTACATTCGTAGCACGTCTGGTGTGTCTTGCTTCCACAAACGTGACAAACTGGCTTCAAGAGACTCAGCGATTCCATTTTGAGACACCGAAACAAGGTCTTCGGCTAGGAGGTCAGCCACCGGTGGGAACAGGAACAAGATAGCCGCTTCGTCGGAAGTGACTCCCGCCATGACATCGACAGGTGCGAAAAAACCGCGCTTCATTGCCTCTATTGGATTCCGGGGAAGGAAGGCGTCGTGATAGGTTGGAAAGAAAGCCATAAGTTTGGGGGCCACGCTCTGTTCAGCCGCGGCAACGAGCTCCTCTCTGGACTTGTTGCGGAGGCAACTGAGGACATTCTCAGGATTTGAAAACAGGTTGATTGCCCCACCCTCGGAGCAGCCGACGATGCCAGCCACCTTGTCACCCTTGACCATGCTCTCATGAACCGTGTCCCATACATCAATGCTGAACATAGTGCCACTCATCAAAAGTGCTCTCTTGAAGAGACCCTCGCTCATCGGGGACATGATGTGTGCGTGCACGCTCATTGACCCCGCACTCTCTCCGAATAATGTGACTTGTTGCGGGTCGCCTCCGAAAAATTCGATGTTCCGCTGCACCCACTTCAGCGCCATGACCTGGTCTAGAAGACCGACGTTCCCCGGCGCATCTGGGGAGTTCGCGTTCAGGAAGCCCAGGATACTTAGGCGGTAATTCATGGACACGACAAGGACCTCCGCGAACGCAGTCAACACGGCTCCGCTGTAGTTCGCCTCATTGGCGCTGCCGAACGTGAAGCCCCCTCCGTGGATCCAGATCAAGACCGGTCGACTCGAACCGGCGTTCCTGGCGAGCTCGGGGACCCATACGTTGAGATGAAGGCAGTCCTCCGTAATGTTGAGGTGTTCCATGCCGAAGCCGGGAAAGGGTACCTGCACATCAAAAACGTAGGCACCCGAGGTGTGTAATATGTGCGTAACATCGTGTCATGCTTGCAGTGAGTTTCGATATTTATCTGACACTGACGCTGGAATAAACTAAAGGGCACCAGTACAAATTTAATCAGTTATGCGCGTAACAGCGAACATCTACCGCTACAAAATTATTCGCATCCTATTTGCACTTTGGACATTTTACAAGCAAATTACAGGCGTAAAACAAGAAGGTATATAGAGTAGAATCATCACCATCGTCAGCTTACTTATGCTTACTTCAAGATGGAGGCTTCTCCCGGCGATCTCCAGTTACCCCTCTTTAGTGCAATAGACACTATGTCACGCCTGCAAATTTCCTTGCTTCTTCTCAACACCTAGTATCCTGCTGTACTTGTCTTTATTTCCTTTCTCTAGGCACTTATTTTGTAATTCTAGTAAACCATCGCTTATCTGTATTGTGCATCACATATGCTCAAGCCATCTCCATTTCTTCTTCTAAGTGTGAACTATAATATCGGTTACAAAAGTTCGCTCTTTAATCAACACCGCTGTCTTGCTATCTCTTAACGATATGCCTACATTTTACGTTGCATCGCTCGTTGACTGCTTCGCGAGCTTCTTTGCTAACCACAGGTTTTTCCCATTCCTTAGTGCCGGTAGAATGCATTGATTGCAGGCTGGCGGTCATGATTTGTTAATGCCTGCCCCATGCGGTCTGTCCCACCAGCAGTCTTTTGTAAACTTAGTTCTTGTTGCCCCGCTCACCTGTGAGTAATTAGTATTGTAGATGTTACTTTTGGATATATTTTAGAGGTTGAGTGTTAATCATAAATTCTCGTGCTCTACAATTCTCAATTGTAGTCAGCATGTTTGAGAACTCTTTTCAAACGTACTCTTATACTTTACCAGCTAAAGTACTCAATAATTTCTTGCTAGTCATTTACAGCATTGGTGGAAAAGAGACAGTCGTTTGCAGACTGCACGTGGAAGATATGGTCTCCTTTGATCCTCACTCCTAACTGTTCCCACTCTAACCACCCTAAAGCTCCTAAGCATGCAATAAATAAGATTGTAGGAGTTGTCTGTATGTGCCAGCCTGACCCCTTTCTTGTTTAGTATTTTTCCGCTTCTTTGTGAAGAATTGAGGTAGTTGAGTATTATTTATACAAATTCAGAAGAATATTTATATGTGATTCCCGTACTCCTTGACTAGACAGCGCCGCGGTGACTGATTGTATCCTTACTGAATCGAACGCCGTTCTGTAATCTTTGATATCAACTAGGAGCAGTACTACACCCCAGATTTCTTAATTACTCGATTTACTACGTGGATCTGATCCACTGTGACATATCCATTCTTTAGTCGGTTTGCACTCATGGTTCAATGCTCTTTGGGTCGATTGGCTTGAGTAGGGTAGAATTTAACAAATATATCGCCGGAAAGCATCTCATGTGGTCTCAAATATTATAATTTCACCTTCCCAATTTCTTCTTCCTTTATTTAAATGCACAGACCATTTGCAACTCCCAAGTGGAGCAACACATTTCAGAACAAGCTTGGTACGGAGTAGGAAGCCAATTTTTCTGAGCTTGTTGAAGATATATTTAGATATGTAGATAATTTCTGTATTGCGCAGTAACGTAACTAATGCCTAACGCGATGTCGCACACATTTGAAGAAAAATTGAGAGACAAGGCATCAAGTTAAATATTTTTTTTTGCCCTATGATTATTAGTTATAGTTCATCGAACCAAGATATTCCATTAACGTGCATCATGTCTGCTTTTATCAACTACTCAGATATGTTAATGCTATTCTTGTTTACAGTTAAGTGCCCTTTAAACTGGCGAAAATAGGAATCGTGCACGTCAGTGATGGTTCAACGTAGAAAAAATTGTGCGAACCCCTAACTAAATTGACCTTACAATCACAGGTCGACAAGTCACAACAAGCTAGCTATGCGCATACTGTTACCACATTAGACTGTGCTAAATTTAATAGAAATTGAAAGGCACCCAGAGAAAGGTGCGCAGCCTTAGAGATGATCGTAAAACAAAATTTGCAGTTACTCCGTACCTACGCAGGATAACTTATAAAGTGAAGCCCCTAGGAGCTGTACTTAATATTGACGTCCTGTTTCAACGTATTTTTTCCCGTGATCATAGAAAGTTCCATAGCTTTACTACTGTACACAGCGAAGAATTTCTGGAATATATTTCATGCACTCTATTACAGTGGAGCTGTTAGAGCCTCGCTGGGTTTCTCTTGACGTCCGCATCTTACCCGAGTTAGGGGAGAGAGAGCTACGAGGGTGAAAGCAAAGTATAAAAATAGCATTGCGTAGCACAGCGACGCGGCGAGAGTGGGTGGAGCCTAGCGAGGGAGAAGCAGCGGTGCGTACGCGAGCGAGGAACGCAGCTCGGATGCGTGCCCTCTCCTGTGGCGCGCGACGCAGGGGGGTGAGGCGAGGGAGGAGGGGTGTTCTCCTCCGGCTGCTGCAAGGGTGCCTAGATGTCCGCCTCGCCCGCCGCTCCATACAGCGTTGAGACAACCGCGGCGTCTACTACGGAGTTGGCCACGCGGATCGCGGACGCCGTAGTGGATGCCTTTAGTTGTTCCACATGGCGCAATTGCGACGAAAAAAATCGTTCTGCCGCGCACGTCGCAAATCGATTTCAGCTGACAGCTTTCACATTCGTCTGCGACACCGCAATTTCCGTCGCAGCGATGCGCGATGTTGCCCCTTGCTCACGAACTATCCATGCCTGTACCATTAAATAAAAATAACACGGGAACTAGTCATATATTAGATTTTTCTATTATTCGTCGATATTAGAATAAGTACACCATATTTTAACGTTTAATAGTGTTGAGACTTAAAGGGAAGCTGAAACACTTTCCGAAAAAAAAAAAATGAGTTCCCTGTGGCATTGTACAGTTTTTAGTCCATTGAACACGAATATCTTGTTCAAAAAGGGCAGAAACAAACGCAAGCGGCTGTTTTTTGCAAGAAAACGTGCACCAGCGGCTCAGGGCATCGCGCGAACGCCGCTGTTGCCCGTGATTGGTCGGGACCGCTGTGACGTCATTCACGGGGATCGCCGGTCGGCGCCGCCGTTTCAGAGCGTAGCTATAGTGAACTTCTAGAACACCATAACGCCTCACGCTGTTCTGGTCTGGCTTCACAGATGAGTTGTAAGCATTATGGAACGTCCTCGCTGTCTCGGACAGCTTGTATTTTCGCCTTACATGTTCGAACCGACAGCGAATACATAAAACGATGGCGGCAACGACGATATTGAGTGTGCCAACAGCGAGAACGATGTGTGCACCTTCTCGCGCATTGGAAATATTAGCTGGTACGTATGTTTTTTCATGCAGGTGCACGTTGCAATGACAGGAGAAAAAACGCGCTAAAGTGCCACTGGGAACTTGCTGCTGGAAGAATGCCGAAGCACTAACTTCTCGTTAGATTGTAAACACAGGTGCAATTAATTCCGCGATGTTAAGCACCTTGCCACTGCTTGTCTAAAGTTCGGCGGTTTTTTTGCGTGTTGATACACGATCGCGAACATAAGTACCGCGTTTCAAAGCGCGCACATACAGTGCTGCGAGGTGCAGTCATGGAAGTTGCTTATCATACACATCCAGATCGAGATGGCCAGGAGAATTATATGTGCAATATTCAGACTATGGTTCGCCGACTTTGCGATTGTGGCTCGATCAAGAATCGGTATGCGTGCTGCATGCTAGTGTTGACCTATATTAGGCAGTTTTAGCACCGCCGGGTAGTAAATACGGTAACTTTACGGTAACTACAACCGTACGTCGAATGTCGCTACGCAAGCCTAGCAAAGCTAGCAACAACGCGTTTCCGCATTGGTCGTAAGGCTATCCGGCTACGCTAAAACTGTGTTACCAGACGTTCATGGCTGCAAATGTTCGCATTTCTCGAGTGCATCAATGTGGGCGCCGGAACACCGGAATTGGAATACCGATTGCCCGGATCGTTGTCAAGCTCCGATGATAATCACTGTCGTGGAAATGGTCCGAGCACAGCACAGTTGATATTGTTGGCACGAAATTCCCTCTCCTCACCGCAAGGACCCACTCCGCTGCAAGCTTCTTGTCCTTCGGGAACATGTGAAGCACCACATCGTCTCGCCCACCTGTGTTCGCACAGCTGAATGCTGCACAGAACGAGGGCATGTTGGGCGTCCTTGGCTGTATGCACTCACGCAGCACAGAAAGGAAGCACAGTTCACGAAAATCGCAAAAGAAAGTAAAGGTCAGCTGCGGCAGGTCTCTCGTAGCGTCGTTTAGTAAAGCGCAGGATGGAAGAAAACACGCCAGCACATGCCAGCACGCTGGTCCGCCGGCAGGCTCTCCGGGAATGACGTCACTCTCCCCTCTTCTCTCCTCCGGCTGCCTCCTCACCCGGCACACCAGGAAGCGACGGGGGCGTGTCCGCGGCGGGGATTTAGAAAGCAATTTGCGCCCCTTATATCAACAAAACGAAGAAAAAATTAAAAGAACCGTAAATTAAGAGGTCTGTTCTTCCCAAACCCAACAATTCCTGGAAATTGAAAAGCGTTTCAGCTTTTCTTTAACGATAGCTTGCAGATGCGGTGAGTGAGACGTTGCGCAACACCGCAAGTATGAGCGTGCAGCTCGTGCAGCGTCGGTGGGGAGGTTTCGTTTAGTACACTCTAGTTTCGTTGTCACTATGGAAGCCACAACTTTCTCCCTGGAGGAGTATTTGCTTTTGCAGAAGAACAAGCTACTATTGAGTGTGCAAGTACAAGCAGCTGGCACAGTTTGTAGCCATGAGGAGGTTGACGACGGTGGCGATCAAGTGGCCACGTGCCTTATGTTGAGGCAGCGTCTGCTCAGGACCTGGATAGCGCGCAGCTACTCCTATTAAACGAATCGTGTAAGCGTAAGACGCAGTAAAATGCTTATGAAGCTCCTAAGCCGCAGGCGCTCTTGGGTACGCCCTATTAAAACATAACAAAAACCGGCGCGCGATATTGCTCCGCAGAGCTAACAACGCGCCGTAAAACAGGAGAGTACCTATTTTGACGGCGGTTTGTTTCCTCCCACATTGCTCCTCCCACATCGCGCCGATCGCTGAGACTCAGCCACGGCACGAGCAACTTGTTCGAATCCAGTCGCGGAGAACCCACAACGTCGCGGCGGTCGCTGAGCGACGGAATTCGCTCTGTCGCTGACTTAAAATCGCGCCATGTGAACCAGCCTTTTGGGGGACACCTTAGGGAGGCGTTGCCGGCACTCGTGTGTCGTGTGTGCGGTTTGGCACTATTATACTGGCCTTCCACCAGCACCGCTAGTCTCTGGGGTTTGCGACAGCAGAGCCACGCATAACATTTAACTATGCGGTTTAGCTGTCGCAACATACATGTAGGCTTATTTGGTCATTGTATCCCCTTACATATAAGACATCATCAGACGTCACAAAAATCATCTGGGATGTCGCATTTGTTGCCCATTGCGGGGGGCGTGGGAGCGTTCCCGTTTTATATGGGACAGAGTTAGTTTTTAAAACTTTTTAACCATATGACGCGACAATTATCATAGGCCTTCTATATTAGGAAAAGTGGGGATGCTTGCGTCAAGCCATCCCTTTGTGGTACTAACATTTCTCGAATGTTGGCACATGTGTATTTTCAGATTTGTGCTTTCGGGTCTTTAGCGTGTAAGTATCGGTGTATCGTTTTTATTTTCATACCGTGCTTTCTTTGGTACGTGCGCTGACTTATATCTGCATAGATGCGATGCTTCTTCAATACATCCTTTCACTTGGAGTAAAAGCCTTGTGTGGTTTCCCATGTCTTTATTGCGCTTTAAAGGTTCTCATAATAAATGTTACGTTTTAGCCAGGCTATCCATCTTAGAGCAGCGATATATTGCTTGTTGTCGTCATGAGTAAGAGAGAGTAAGTTGTAAAGTTTGATGAGTTTTCAAGGTAGGTAAATGTATTCGAGCAAATATTTAGTAGTCATTTAAGCAGGTTGGCATGATTGGAAATGATGGAGACTGTACTCGGCTTTAGCTACACCTAAAGAAATACTTTCTTCGGGCGTTATCATTAATGACGGTAATGTTGCTGGACTTGGAAGAAAGCCCACGGAATATGAAAATGAATGGCGTCATTGTCTTCTGGTGCGTCTGATGTCAAGCGCTTTTAATCAGGTTTCCGTAGAAGGAAGGCCAGCTTCGCGACTTGAAGGCGTTGTTTCTGTATTACCCTATAAAATCAAAAGTTAATTATTGGCATGCGTTTTCATTGACCTATAAATTCTCCACACAGCTTAGTTGAGACCGACTCTGGTGGTGGTCAAATCTAAAATTTGTTGCTCTTTCGGCACGTCTGGTGCGTATGCTAATCTTAGTAAGTATGTGTCAATGATGCGGCATTTACAACGTTATGCCGATCTTTTACTGGCGTCCTGTGAGAATAAAAACCTAGATTGAGTTTAAACTTATAGAAAATAGGGCACAATGCCTTGGGTGAGAGCGTTAGAGTGTGTGGTCTAATTAGTGGCAACCAAAATGCTTGATAGACCTGTTTGTAAAAAAAGAAACTCTTCGTTGAAACTCAAGCTGTGGCTCCACAAGGATGCAAAAGTCTACTATGCATGTTGTTTTTCTTCTGGATTCTCATTTAAATGTTTGCTATGAATTTCACTCTTACGGAATGCAAACAAAACAGTAGCTGACCAGGAGGTATGAGGTCAAAGTGATCTAGAGTTTGTTGAACACGGAATGTCGCTGGGGCCACATTTCCATCGAGGACTTGATTACGTCAAGGCTGCAACTGCTTTCCTTAGCGTTGACGTACGCGTAGTTAATTCCCCCCTATACTCAATAGGAGAGTGGAATAAGCCTGTGTCGGACTAGCCTTTTCTACTCCTCCTCCTCCTGCACTGATGGCGGGGGATTGCGAGCTAGGGGCACATAAAGGCTAAAGAAAGCATTTGCTGCTCTGATGAAATCAAGTCCGTTTGTTGAGATGTTGGCTCAAGCGACGTTCCTTGTTCTATGACTATTGAGCTCCCGCGGTATGAAATACTGACACGTGTACTTGTTCATCCTGATGGGGTGACCGCATTTCATCGTCCAACAAATGTTATTGCTTGGTGCAGGACGCACCTGCATGTATTGGAAGTTTCTGGAATGTTATCGATGGGTCTATCCGCTGTCTACTGTCACCGAACTTTGTGTAGTCTAATTGCATGTATGCCCTACGCGAATTGAGTAGTAATTTCCGAAAGACACGCGGACACCAGCCGTTTCTCTGGTACTTTCGATTACTCATGCATAAAAGCCGACGCGCTTCACCCACTCATCAGATTTTCGACGATCGCCGACTGTGTTCGCCACTATTGTTCTACTTTTTAGTGTAACTTTATTTTGTGGGCACAGGTTCACCCAATAAAAAGTCAGTTTCGTCATTCGCAGTGTTTTGCGACTGTAGTCTTCATCGACACTACAACGTGATAATACTAAGCGCTTGCCCCTTTTGTCAGTTTTTGATTTTCTGCATGATTTTCTGTTACGTGTGTCTTTCCACACGTAACAATATCAAGCAACCTCCCCATGTCGCAGGCTATCGCAGTCTTCTATACACGTACCTGAGGGCACACTGTAGATCCTGCAGTGGCATCTAATGTTCCTTCCCACGGTGCCTTTGGTTGTGGAGGACGGAACCTGAGCTTGCCTACGGGAGGCTCGGCGAAAGGAATGCCGCGGTACTCCTCCACACTCTTGCCAAGACTGCGAACAATCTTGCCACGAACATGGCCCTCCGTTGTCTGCCTCTCGACGTGCATGTCTTCAGCCAGGGCACTCTTAAGGGCCGTGAGGGCAAGGAGCGCCAACAACGCTGCTTTGACCGCCATTGCTCTACACTCTGCTTACCTGCACGATCAAAGATATTGTCAAATGGAATTACGCGAGTAAACACAGTGATCATTTTTTACATTGGTCGATTGATTGCTCTGCGTGTAAAGGGACTCTGAGAACGACACTTGCTCAGGCTAGGCTTGTAAAACATCCTTTCAAATTTCTACTATTCATTTGGCTGAGCGAAGTTGGATGTTAGTCGAGAGACCGGACGCGAAACGCCTCCCTTGCAGAATCTTGCGGCTGCAACTCAGCTTCGAAACGTCAATGCGACGTCGCTGATTTCATATGGCACGCATTTTCGAATACTTGGGCCGACCGCAAAAGTTTGTAAAACCACCTTAGTCGTGTTTTCTTCCGTTAGTATACAGTGTAGTCCTTCTTTATTTGAAAAAGTTAGATGCGAATAAGCGCTGTTACCACAGGTGTCACTAGAGTGAGTTGATGTTCCAATATCCTTTTTAAGACAATTCTAACTCAACCAGGCTCTTGTGTTGGTTGTGCGGCTAGTGGGAGGAATCCTTTCTATCGTCATTTTCTCCACCACGCCTTACATCATGTGCCATCATCATTAGCGTCGTGTGTATGCCTGTACATGGCCTCCTATATAACTTCTGAGCCTGCCGGATGATGGGTGAACCAATGGAAAGCGGCCGTATTTGGAACTATGGCGGTGGCCCTGCTTACCTAGGGGGGTCTTGAGCACACTTACGTTTTTGTACCTCGCTGCTTACAACAAAAAGCATGTGCATCAATAAAAGAGCAGCAGCATACATCTGATTGCCAAATTATTAGCGACGCTATAGCGAATGAATAAATACCACACACTGTTGGAACTTCTACAGAGGGGGCGCCACTTACGTTGAGGTCTCCGGCTAGGTCACCCCGCACAGGCACGGCTTTTGAACCGCCCGCAACCGCTACTCAAAATAATTATTATGTGAAGAGTGCAAATAACTTTGGTGGTGTGCTGCCGCTACTCTGTGGCAACGCCATACCACGATCGCCTAGTGCTTGGTGAGTGTTGCCGCTACCCTCACTATGCTTTGATCTTAACTAAGTCGCGTTTCCACAAATGACGGCCATTTTTCGGTCATACGACAAACACAGAAATTATCTAGGAGACTGTGGTTTGTAGTTCGAATCGCGAGCCGCGAATGCAATGATCTTTCTTCACCGACCGGCTACTGCTGCTCGATTCATGGCCCATCCACCGAAACCAAAACCAAACTTGGCCGCGGCCACCACTTCGCTCACCGCTTGGCCTTTGCCTTTCCGAATAAATACAAGGCCTACGGTACGCCATGTGAGGCGCCGTGACGTTACCCTACAGTGTTACGTCAAAGCGAAGTATTTTTGCCCCATTCAAGGCTCTTTCTGATAGGTTGGTAGGTCGGTTCGTTCCTTGCTTAGTTCTAGGACTCTTCCATTGAAGGAAATGCAAAGCCGACGGTGGAATGAAACGTCTGGCCTCCTGCACAGAAGTACAATGCTCTAATCAATAGGCAACGGTCGTACGCGCATATGCATCGTCCCAAAGAAAACTAGACTCCTTTATATGCTTGGCGCGTGCGTCACGTGCCAGCTACTCGCATTCGTCGCTCGCGCGAGCTAGGGCTTTGAGACGCTGTGTTACATGGAGCCGAAACTGCGCGATCGGCCCACAAGCTCCAGTCCTTTCCTCGTAACAGCTAACGCTACGTAGAAGCTGTGAGACATTGCACCACCTTCATGGTCGGCCTAGGTCGAACAGGTTTTGTCTTTTCCTCGCAGGAGTACGAAAGTCATTGTCGTTTTAACCTAAAGCATGTGACATTGACATAGATTCACATCCTATGACGACCCGCCGCGGTTTCTTAGTGGCTGTGGCGCTGCGTGCTACCCTCGATGCGGACGCGGTGGCCGCCTTTCGATAACGGAGAAATGCAAAACACTTTTATGTTAAAAACGCTCGTCGACTTCGAATTAGGTGCGCGGTAAAGTATCCCAGGAGGCTAAAATTAATCCGTAGTGCCCCAGTACGGCTTGCCACATGTTGAGATTATGGTTTTTGCCGAACATGAACAATTAATTTAACCTATCATTTCACAAATCGTAACATGACAAAGACGACACCTCAAACCATGTTTGCCTAGTATGTGCCCGTCCAGTAGGTATGAAGAACTCAAAATCCGGTACTGGTGTTAGACACATGCTTGAGTTACACACACAACTGCTCTCATAAGAAATACGTTGGTCCGCCATGCTTGGTAGACGGGTACCTGCAAAATGCTTCGCATAGCGCCAGTTCCCACAGTGCGTAAGATCTGCATAATTTTATAGGAATGGTTTTTTGGACTGTTCTCCCTAGATTTCGGCCACTGGCTTCTGGTATGAGCGAAGTATACGCGGAGAACTTGCATCACTATGCCAGAGGCTATTGGGTCAGCCGCTGCCTTGCACGATTGCCGCTTCTGGTATGGTGCAGAACAGCATGAGGTATAGTGCAAAGTAAGGCGAACGACGGTTTATGTCATATTTCATTTCATTTCATTACATTATACCCCTCAGGGCCAAGGGCATTACAGAAGGGGAGTGGTAAATACAAAATAATGAAGAAGACAAATACACTTGGTTACATGAGTGTTTAACTGGCACTTGTATATGAAATATTGCTACACGCGTGTGATATTTGATTGTTTGAACGAGGCGCGTGGGCGAAATCACTCGAGAAAATAGAAGGAAGACTGAACTGGGCTCGCGCTGTGAATCTAACCGGACAGCACTGCTACCGCTGTTGTAAACATAACCTGTAATTAGTTGTTCGTCTTACTGACCCGTCCTTCGCGTAACATTGTGGTGGAGAGTGCTGTTCCCCGTCCTTGCCACGGAGCTCCACAGCTGCCGCACCGTCCCGCTTTCCGCCATGGCTCCCGGTGACGATACCTCGTCTCCTTCTACTCCTGTGACCCCGACAACAACGTACGTTACGGTTACAAATCCCCTCAATCCTGGCATATTCTCCGGCCAAGATAATGTCGACGTTGAGGACTGGCTCAACGTATATGAGCATGATAGCGAAACCAACTGCTGAGACCCTACCATTATACTAGCCAATCTCCTATTCTATTTGGGCGGAACTCCTCGTGTTTTTCTATTCTATTTGGGCGGAACTCCAGCGATCTCCTTCATTCAGGCAGTTGTATGGCAACAATTCGCAAACCTGGATTTTCCTGCTGCCTGCTCCATCTGCCGATCTGGTGCGCTTCCGGTGCCGACTGCTCCGCCTCACGGCGATCTGTATCCCCCTCCCAGATACCGCAACCCGGCCTAGTAGAGAACTCCGGACGACAAGCCCATTTGATTCCGTTGCCTCCGCATTGGCCACGTCGCTCGCCACTGCCGCACCTCCTGGACGTCACCGTATTCAAAGAAATTCTCGCCCATATGCCAACCCACGCCGTTACTCGCCTAGCCGTATGCCGTTTACTTCTGACGTATCCGTCGATGTCAGTCGTCCTGCTCACTCGCCGTCACCTCAGCGCCGTCGGTCCCCGTCACCCCAGTCACGCCGCTATTCGTCACCGACCAATTATGGACCATCCAGGACGGAAAACTAGGCCATATGGAGGTAGTGCTGCATCACATTCGTCCTGTCCAAATCCTCCATTGACGCTCCTCAGGAACACGAACATAAGTGAAGTAGACGTAGATGGTGTTCCGTTGACGACATTAATTGAAACTGGAGCCCAAGTGTCAATAATGAGCGATAATCTATGTCGTCGCCTCAAAAACGTTCGCCGATGGAGCCACAGTTGCCGTTAGGGGTATGCGCACTGCTCGCATAGGAATTGCTGGCCGCCAAGTTCCAGTCCTGTTCCCCGTGCTGACTAGTTGCCCTCATGACCTAATCTTCGGGGTAGACTTTATGACGACGCATTCTGCCCTCATCGACTGTTCCATCAGTACGCTTTGCTTCGAGCTTCCTCTTCTTTCAGACGTTCGCCCTGGACAACCGAACCCCCTCTTCACTACAGTGTTTGTTTGCTTACCTCCAAAAGCCCTAACCGTCGTCGAATTGGCCTCAACGGCAACCGTGCCTGATGGCGACTATGTCGGCGCGCCAATTCGTGATGTCCTCCTGGCACGCGACATCTATGTGCTACACTCCGTTTTAACCCTTGCCACTAATCAGATGTGTCACGCCGTTATCAATTTTGGCTCGACGAAGCAAGTGTTACCTGGAGGCATAGCGGTGGCCACGCTCCGGTCAGGGGCCGACGAACACGTCACTGCTTTTGCAGCCGACGCGTCTCCAGATACCCCTGATTACCCGCAGGATGCCTTGAACTTCAACGGCCCGTAACGTCCCATGGTCGCGCCGGACCTCGCTCCTGACCAAACAGCCACCCTATATCACCTTTTGGCTTCCTACCGCGACATAGTTGACACTGACAATCGACCACTGTGTCAGACGTTCCTTGCTAAGCATCGGATAAACAGTGGTGATGCAGTTCCCATTCACCGCCGACCATATCGCGTGTCCACGGCAGAGAGGCATTCTTGAGCTCTCGTCGAGTCCTTGGGCGTCGCCGTTCGTGCTCGTCAAAAAGAAAGATGGCACGTGTTGTTTCTGCGTTGATTACCGCCACCTAAACCAAATTACTAAAAACGACGTTTGCCCTTTACCATGAATCGACGACGCTCTTGATTGCCTTGACGGTGCCAAATACGTTTCGTCCATTTAATCTTCGATCTGTATATTGCCAGATTTCCGTAGATGAGAAAGATCAAGAAAAGACCGCTTTCGTCATTCCAGATGGCCTCTACCAATTCAGGGTTATGCCTGTGGGTTTATGCAACGCCCATGCCACGTTTGAACGGATGACTGACTCTCTGCTTCAAGGTTTCGAATGGTCAACATGCCTTTGTTACTTCGACAACGTCCTTGTGCTTTCTCCTGAATTTGAGACGCACCTTGAGCGCGTCCCAGCTATCCTTGACGTCTTCGGCAAGGCTGGGCTCCAATTAAACTCATCGAAGTGCCACTTCGGGGGCCAACACATTACAGTGCTAGGCCATCTAGTCAATGCTTCCGGAGTTCAACCTCACCCGGAGAAGGTTCGAGCAGTAACGGCTTTTCCTCTACCTCAGTCGGTCAAGGACGTCCATAGTTTTGTGGAGCTCTGTTCTTATTTCCGACGGTTCCTGAAAGATTTCGCAGCAATCGCTCGACCACTCACTGAACTTCTGAAGAAAGACGTGCCTTTTACATGGGGTTCGCCTCAGGCTGCCGCACTTTCACGCCTTATCACGATTCTCACCAATCCACCTGTCTTGGCCCACTTTGACCCGTCCGCACCTACAAAGGTCCGAACCGATGCCAGTGGTTATTAGATCGGCGCCGTCCTATTGCAACGCCAACACGGACACGACCGCGTTATAGCCTACGCCAGCCGGTTCCTGAAAACTGCAGAGCACAACTATTCGATTACGGAGTTCGAATGCCTTGCTCGCGTCTGGCCTGTTTCACAGTTCCGCCCATATTTATATGCCAAGCGCTTCTCAGCAATCACGGACAATCCGTTGGGTTTCGTGACTCAGAGATCCCACTGGCCGGCTCGGTCGTTTGGCCACCGACTACACTAATGTACCTACACAGTGAATTGCAAATCCGGACCGCAACACCACAACGCATCTTGCCTCTCTGGCTACCCAGTGGAAGACGCGACCTCTACGTCTGATACTGGCATCGACGCCTGTGTTCTCTCTGTTTTTCCATTGCTCCATGTCTCCGACGAGCAGCGCCGTGACCCGTCCTTGCGTATCGTCATTGACCGCCTGGAATCATCACTCGCCGAAAGTTCCCTTCGCTTATTCACACTTTAAGATGGCGTGCTCTACCGCCACGACGTTAACCCCGACGGCCCTGAATTACTCCTTGTGATCCCTAAACACCTTCGCTCGGCTGTTCTCTACGAACTTCACGACCTCCCCACTGCCGGTCACCTTGCTGTGTCACGTACCAACGACCGGATCTGCCGACGCTTCTTTTGGCCAGGGCCTGCTCGCTCTGTTCGAAGATACGTAGCTGCGTGTGAGAAAAGCCAGCGACGCAATCTAACAATAAATCAATCAAAGAATCAAATATCACACGCGTGTAGCATATTAGCTATGGCTTCACGGAACTGTTCATAATTAGTAAGGCCTACAACTTCAGCGGGAAGATGGTTCCAGTCACGTGCGGTTCGCGGCAGGAATGAATATGAGAAAATTTTAGTATTGCATGACAAAATTCCGACTTTGCACAGATGATCAATGCGACGGGATACACAAATTTAATCGGGGATGACGTGATCTCGTAGAGTATGATGAATGTAGAACTTGTGGAGGAGGGCAATACGAGACACGTTTCTGCGAGATGCCAGCGATGGGAGGCAAAGATTAGATTTCATGTTAGTTATACTCGCTATGCAGTTGTAGTTAGCATGGATAAAATGTACAGTGTTGTTTTGAACCATCTGAAGGTCAGTGATTAGGTTTTCATGAGCTCGGTCCCATACCGGAGTCGCGTATTCGAGTTTGGGCTGTATTAAAGTATTATATAGCAAAACGTTCAACGTAGTAGGCACGTTGAAAAAGTTGCGACGTAGGTAGCCAAGCATGCGATTAGCGTTTTCAATTTTGTTCTCAGTATCAAGAGACCAGCTTAGGTTAGAAGTTATGTAAACACCGAAATATTTATATGAAGAAACTGATTCCAATGACTTGGTGTCAATATAGTACGACGGTATGGTAGATGTTTTCCTAGACACACGCACGACTTCGCATTTGTTAATATTTAGCTCCCTGCACCATTCGTTGCACCAGTTCCCTATAGTGCTAAGGTCCGACTGAAGTAATTCTATATCGTTAGCATTGGCAATTTCTCTGAAAATGACGCAATCATCAGCAAACAGATGGATATGGGAGTTGATAAGTGAGGGAACATCATTAACGAAACTAGGAACAGTAGGGGTCCAAGGACGGAACCCTGTGGAACACCTGAAGGGACATCTGTAAAATCGGAGTTACTGCCGTTAGCACAAATAGCGAGCGGCTGAGCAGAAAATACTCAATCCATTTCAAAAGGTTCCTGTCAATGTTCAGTTATTTTAGTTTGTGAAGCAATAGTTTGTGATACACCTTGTCGAATGATTTATAATAATCCAAGAATATACAATCGGCTAGTGATTATTGGTCAAGAATATGGGTTAGTGCATGTGCGAACGATATTAATTGGGTTTCACAGCAGTAAGATTTCCGAAAATCGTGTTGTGCTGACGTAGAAAAATTACTTCAGTTCAATGAAATTAACCAGGTTGGTAAAAATAATATGTTCGAGCATCGGCCAGTTCGTTGCTGTGTATACCACAGTGACTGGGAATCCACTGAAATGTTATGTGGTGGCCGTTTTCTTTGCGCTAAAGTGTATAGCTCGTCTTGAAGTGTATAGCTCTTCTTGAAGAGCCAACACTCTGTAAGCGCTTTCTTTCAACAACATTCTAAGTCGTTGCAGAACCAATTTTGTGTCACTGAAGACTGTCCATACTTTGGGAGGCTGTCGCGAAATATATTGAACGGCCTCTCTGATTGGCACTAGTTCCGTAGATGTTGTAGTCGTCTTGTTACACAGACGAAACCGTCGAATGATTTGATTTGAAAGCCACTCCAGACGCATACGACGAGACCGATCCGTCTGTATGCACATTCACCGAGGAATCATATTCTCTCCACATATACTCAAGTGTTAAATGTCTGAGGCCGATGGTAGGTGTTCGCGATTTTAGAAATTCCGGGAATAGAAAAACGTACCCGTATTTTGGACATCACCCATGGGGCATACGTGGAAGGACAGCAGGGGCAAAATATGATGGTATGGCAGATTTTTGGCATTTAATGGCCCTCGAGAAAGTGGAGTCCGGCCGTATGTCGGGAAGTGTCGATAAGGGGTGGCGTCCATGACAGCACAGGGAAAGGGGTGACGCGAGCCTCCTCAATTGTTCCGTAGGTTGAGGTGCAATGTGGAACACCGAGACATGTTTTCAGCATCTGTTCCTGGGCACTTTCCAGCGTACGCAAACATGGCCGGCTCATGTTTGATAAAACTGTCAGGCTATACCGAATGTAGCCGACGTAGAGAGCCTGGTACAGCCGGAGTAGCGAATGCTCAGATGGACCCCACTTCAGACCGGCCAGAAAGCGAAAAACTTGAGCAAGCCCAGGTAACCTTTTTTCTTTAGCATTGCCCCTTGCTTCGACCATGAAACACCGCGGTCAATGACAACGCCGAGGTTTCTGTGGTGGGTTACATATGGGATGACATCGCCATTGATAATAATTCCATACCAACACATAAGTTTTCGTGTGAACGCTATCGCAGCGCACTTATATTGGGCCAGTTGCAGTCCTAGCTACTGCAGGTACTGAGACGTTAAAGAAACAGGTCACTGCAATCTTGCAGGAAATTGCGGTTGCGTGACTGCAGACGCCCATATGCATAGTTCGTCTGCGTAAGTGCTGGTGCGTACTGTATCAGGAATTATTTCCGCAAGGCCAATAAGGGCCACAATGAAAAGAGTCGGGCTGAGCACTCCTCCTTGAGGAACTCCACGGACCACAACGTGTCTTCTCGTTTCGCCATCATTCGTGGACATGGAGACTGTGCGACCGTCCAGGTAATTTTCAATCCACATGTAGAGATTACCGCCGATGCCCAAATTATTTAGGGCATCAAGAGTGGCGTCGGGCAGTATATTGTCATAGGCTCCTTTTATGTCTGAGAAAACTGACCCTACAAATCGGTGTCGCCTTTTTCCGTGTTCGACCGTGGACACGAGATCAGTGACCCCATCTATTGCAGACCGTCCACGTCTAAATCCAGTCATCATTTCAGGATAAAGCTCATTCTTTTCCATGAACCATTCTAATCTAGTGAGCACCATCCATTCCATCCCTTTACCGACACAGCTAGCTAAATCTACCGGCCGGTAAGATGACATTTCTTAATGCAATTTTCCTGCCTTTAGGAGGGCCACCAAGCGGCTGGTTTTCCACTGATTCGAGACTGCACTGGATGACCACATGGCGTTATAGTACGACAGCAGGACTTTCTTACTTTGCACACCAAGGTGGCACAGAGCAGTATATGAAATGCCGTGAGGTCCAGGTGCAGAAGATCGTTTCGAAGCCGCAAGTGCAGCTTCCGATTCCGCCATCGTGAAAGGAAGGTCAAGACGTGCATCTTTAGGAGGTGGCACGGGTCAATCTAATGTTGGACATGTTAAAATATCGGTACGGGTGACTCTCTTCCAGAATTCTTCGGCAACCTGCCCTTCCGTCAGAGATTGGTGAAGTGCTAGAGCACGGAAAGGATGTTTTTGAGGAGGAGGGGCATGAAGGCATAGTACTATCTGCCAGATCCGAGAAAGTGGCTTTCGAAGATCCAGAGACGAACAGAAGGTCCTCCACCGTTGTTTTCCCATTTTTTAAAGTGGCACCGTATTTTTCTTGGAGCTCCTCGACATAAGACAAGGTCTAATGACGATTGAGTTCGCCTAACCTTCCTTTCCGCTCTACAACGGATCGCGCGGTGCCGTTCATATTCGATATCAATCACCGTTCTGGATTGTGGTGCACTGGTAAACTTAGTTGTCTTCTGCACTGAAGATACAGTATTGTTTTCTATATCAGATGTTGAAGTGATGTCTCCGCAATACTCTACGACACATGTAGAGAATGTGGGCCAAGCAGTGCAGCGTACAGCAGATGCTGTCGATTGCTCAAACCAGTTCGTCTGCACATATGTTGGTATATGATCGCTCCCATGCGTTTCTTTGTCCAAGCACCAGCTGACTGAGGGCAGGACGCTCTGAGATACGATAGTGAGGTCTAGGCAACCTGCATAGGTAGTGCCGCGGATGTAAGTTGGGGGCCCATCGTTGATGACAGTCAGACCTTTAGTGTCTATGAAGTCGATCAAGTTCCTGCTCCGACAGTTCATTGCGCCACTTCTCCAGTAAGAAGGACGAGCATTGAAATCTCCAATAACAACATGAGGGTCTGGGCAACATTGTAACACAGTGGATAGGTAGGAGAGGTCAAGTCTTTGTCTACGAGGTATGTGGTCGCCGATGATCTAAAATACATGTAGTTTATGTTTTAGTGTCACACACACATATTCATTGCTGTCATGTGAGTGATCGTGTGCCGAACAAACGTCATATCACTGCGTATACACTAACACTTTGCTCTTGTGTCCATCGTCACGTGACCACAGCTTAGCGCATCTGGAAAGGCGAAATTCCGAGGTGAGATTTGGCTCGCATTTCAAGATCACTGGGACGCGGTATTTGAACACCATTTGCCTAAAGTCAGACATGCCGCCACATAGACCTCGAGCATTCCATGACATTATAACAGAATGATGGATCTTCTGTTCCAATGTCCAGTGTTTTATCATGGGAGCCATGATCGCCACCCTTACTTTAGAGTCGCAAATAGAGGCTCCATAGCCTCTAATGCCTTCACGTTAGATAGTGCAGTTGGCGTTGACAACCCGGAGAGCAATATGCGCCTAGTGTTGACTAGCTGTTTAAGCACGCCTATCACCTTTTCATTTCCAAGCCTTTCATTACCCTCCCTGCTCTTGGGGAGCGCCGAAGGAGTATCTTCACCTGAAACCCTTTGTGGTAGCGAAGGTCACTCTACAGCCGAAGAGGTTGGACGCACGTTGAATGACGGCTCATTCCTTGACGGGCGCGGAGGTACTGAGGGAGGCGCATCTTGTGTGTGCCGGCCTTGCTCTCTCAGTGGCAGAATGAATGGATAGTCCATCAACAAGCTTGCTGATACCGAATGGAGCAACAATTATGGAGGCCACGTTAACATAGTTAAAGTGCTTTGTACTTGGCATATGTTCGCTAGATGTGGCTGTGAAATTTTCTGAAAATGTATGGTTTGGTATGGTGGTTTGGTATTGGAACAACGGAAGAGTCATTAAAGACAAGGCTGTTTTCAATCGAAAGAATAATTGCACGTCAAAATAATTTAACATTGGTGGCAAGCAATGAAGGGAGAACATGTGAATGGAAGTGCTTTTTGGCGTCGTTGAGCGATTGCACATGTGCGTTTGACGCCGCAATCTTCGGAGCTTCTTTTTATTTGTTAAAAGGTTAATGTGATTACTGTACTAGGGAGAGTTTGTGTGAGTTGCAATGGTGCGTTGAGGAATGTACTGTTCAGTTAGATGGGTGACTATAGCTGTGAACACGTTCCAATTAGTTTGTACACTACGGTGTTCAATGCCATCGAGGAAAACGCCGATAAAAGAAGATAGTGCATTAGTTATGGTCTGATAATTTGCTCTGTAGTAGTCTCGTATTATTTTTTTCTTCTTGTTAGTTTCCGGACGGCCTGGTTTAATATCAAACTGTAGAAGCAAGTGGTCGCTAATTCATGGCAGGTACGTTACAGGTGATACTATGTCGGGTCGATTAGTGTGGGCTAAATCTAGTGCATTCGCCGTGTTAGCTGTTATTCTAGCTGCATGGGCGCACATCTGCACGAGTGAGAATACGGAACACACACATAAAAAGTCGCGAGCTTGAGATGAGAGTGCGGATATTAAAGGGAGGTCGGTATTCCATATTATGTTTGGTAAATTAAAATCGCCAAGTAGGAACAGCGGTGATGAAGGAAAGCTGGTTGCAACGATGTTAACAGCGTCATAAAGTTCGTTGCTAAGGTTAGGTGACGACGAAGATGGACGGTAGCATACCCCTGTTGCAACTTTCTGATGATTAAATGTTATTGCTGACCATACTGATTCTAGATCAGTCTGCACATGTATACATGATGATGGCATATCATTGGATATTGCGAGAAGCACGCCGCCGCCTCTCTGCCGGCTACGATCAGAACGATAGAATGAGAAGCGATGAGCATTGAAAAAGATATTAGCGTCGCAGACATGCGCAGTGAGCCATGTTTCCGCTGGGGCGAATATTTTACCGGAACACGTATCGATTGCTGATGTGAGTTGCACCTGTTAAGGACGCTTCTGATATAAGTAAAAAGAAGCGATACTGAAGCTGAGGCAGTCTGGCCACTACCCCTCACTCGTCCCAAAGAAATGTTGGCAG
Source organism: Dermacentor andersoni (assembly GCF_023375885.2). Lineage (NCBI taxonomy): Eukaryota > Metazoa > Arthropoda > Arachnida > Ixodida > Ixodidae > Dermacentor > Dermacentor andersoni. Next base: position 25,082,389 of record NC_092823.1, on the reverse strand, counting down.
AGATAGCGGCAGAGGGCGAGCTGGCATGTGCGCGTCTCGTATCACTGCACATGCGCAAGTATTGACGTGATTTCAGACAAACAAACTTTTGTTCTCACGTCGTTGCCTTCTTGGTAGGCAATGCCAATCAGAAAGCAAAAGCTACGGACTAAGCGCAACATTAGAATAAAGCTTCTCTCGTTCTCTTTGTGGACATCGTTCCTTATTCTTCCATGTATCATGATCATCATCATCAGCAGCAGCAGCCATATTTAGGTTCAATGCCTAACGGAAACCATTCTCCCTGCGATCTCCAATTACCCGTGTTTTGCGCTAGCTGATTCCAGCTTGCACCTGCAAATTTCTTGACTTCATCACATCACCTAGTTTTTTGACGTCATCGACTGCACTTCCCTTCCCTTAGTGCCCATTGTGCACCTCTTATGCCCGCCGGTTGTCTACCCTCTGCTTTACATGGCCAGCCGAGCTCTATTTTTTTCTTTGAATGTCAACTAGAATATCGGCAACCCCATTTACTATCTGATCCACACCGCTCTCTTCCTGTCTGAACGTCTCCCCTAACATTTTCCGTTCGATGGTCGTTTGCATGGTCCTTAACTTGTTCGGGAGTTTCATTGTAATCCTCCAGCTCTCTGCCGCATATGTCAGCATTGGTAGAACTCACTGATTGTACACTTTTCTTTATCGAGACAGTGGCAAGCTCGTAATTAGGATTTCGTAGCGCCTGCCGTATGCACTCCAATCCATTTTTATTCTTCTGTAAGTTTCCTTCTGTTCATCAGGGTCCACTGTGGGTAGTTCACCTAGATAATCGTACTCCTCTAAAGACTCAAAAGGCTCACTGGCGATCCTGCATTCTTGTTCCCTTGCCAGGCTATTGAACATTGTCTGTCTTCCGCATATTATTCTTCAAACCCAATCTTACACTTTGCCGACTAAGGTCATCAATCATTTGTTGTAATTTGTCATCAGTGTTTCAGAATGAGACAATGTCATCCGCAAGCCTAGCGTTGCTGAGATATTCGCCGTTGATCGTCACTCCTAAACTTGAATACTTCTAAGCATGCAGTGAACAGCATTGGAGAGAATGTGTCCCCTTGCCTGAGAACTTTCTTGATAGGTAACTTTCGACTTGTCTTGTATAGAACCAACGTCGGTCCAGGTATAGTGGATGCTAGATACCGGATGTCATCACTCAATTGTCATCATTCTAACGTTATCTTTTCTTTGTCGCATTTTGTTCACTTGCAATCTTCGTCAGCTCGTCCTTGTCACGCCATTATAATTCTGTCGACTTCGCATCATCGTGAAGTCGTCGGAATGCCTTAATGTCATGCTGCTGTCAACATTGCGTCGTGGTCATGCCGGGGTCGTCCAGCCTTCGTGGTTGCATCATCACCGTTCCGCGTTCTTCACTATGCACTCGTCCCTCCCGTCCTGGTTATATAGTGATTGTGGTTATATAGTGGTAGTTACTCTGACGTTGTCAATCAGTAGTGGCCATTAGATTGCGGTCATCCCACTTTTTAATCCTTTATTATTGCCATTAATGGCAGCATTCTTCCCGTCATTCGTGACATTCCATGGTGACACCTTTGTAATCATGCAGCGTCGGCTTAGCGTAATCGCCATGTAGCTGTGGTCGTTGTGTAGTGGAGGTTCTACCGTCGTCGCTTCGGCGTCGTAAATCTGTCGTCGTCTCTCACCCAGTCATCATCTTTTCACGGGCGCCATTCAAATGTCGTGTTTGAAACGCATGGGAGCGGGCATGAAGACAAAAAAGAAGACTGAGGGTACAGAAGATACGCGCAGTGCAAGCAATAAAACAAAAAGAATGAATATGTCTCTTTTTCTGAATATCCCGTCTACTGACAATTCGATTTTTGGAAGTGTAAGCAGCTATGGAGGATATTCGACATCTGAGTTCCAAAATTCATTTCTTGGCAGTATGTGATCAGCAGCTAGCACTTTACAAGATATACATGCGGTATTCAGGATACACACACGTCTATACCGATGGCTCCAGCACATCAACCTCTTCAACTTCATCATTAATTAAACCGCACCTCAACAAACAAGAACCATCTCGTGCGACTTCATCCACAACGGCTGAACTGTTCGCAATGCTATGTGCGATAAAATTTATATTGTCAGTAGGAGATGCGCAAAAATGGGGAATTTTCAGCGATTCACAGGCGGCTCTAACATCACTCTGCAGCACAAAAGGGAAAACATTGAGTGATAGTATAATATACGAGACACTTAAAAACCTCACAAAGGTAAGCGCAGCGAAACATGTAATAGCATTTTAGTGGATACCGGGACATTGTAACATTCCTGGCAACACAGCAGCCGATGAAGCAGCACGACAAGCACACCTGAAAGATGACGTGGTTCCGCTCCCAATATGAAAGAATGAGTTACGTTGCATTATAAGGACAACGTCTTTCAAGATGTGCAGAAACATTTGGTTTGTCCAGAATTCCAAGAGCTCGGACTTATACCATGTTGGTCCGTTCATTGAATTCAAATTTTCATTATCATTAGACAGAACTATAGAAACCCTTATTCATCGATTAACGCTAGGCACTGCCTACACAAAGGATTTCTTACACAGAATTGGCCGTGCGGAAACCGCCCAATGTGATTGTGGATTTGTAGACGAAGATATACAGTGCTTCCTTCTAGATTGCCCACGTCACGACACACCAAGATGCCGACTTAAATCAACCCTAAATAAATTAGACCGCAGAACTTTCAGTTTAAAAGAACTTTTGGGTCCTTGGCCAACAACGTCTTTGCAGAAGAGCGCTTTAAGAGCACTAAAGACTTCTCTTCAAGACAGCGGCATTGTTGGACGTTATTAACGCTTTTATTGTTCCTTTCATTTCATTGTCGCTGTATATATGCATCTATTTGTGAATTACGTTATGTTGGCTGTTTTGTTTATGTTCTTTATGCTTATGTCGACATTATGTTGACTGTTTTTACGAGAGACTTTGTCACTAGCAGACAGTATCGTTTGTATTTTTGATACATTTATCTACATATATTTGGATGCATTTAGCTTGTATACTGTATGTACCATGTGCTTATTACGTCATAGTATTTCTCTGAAAATGTTGCGTGATTAAAATGGTGCCCATGGGGGGGGGGGACTAGAGGAAGAACTCTCCAAGAGAACGCCACGGAAATCAAATCAAATTGATGTATATCATCGAACGAGAACCTTGGTCGGGAGGCTTCTACGAAATAACAGTAACAAGAATGAAATCAGCAATGAGTAAAATTATTGGTAGAGACTGTTGTCAAATAAGGAATGCAAACAATCAGAACGGAAGTTTATACAATCCTTATTAATAGAGCGTTGACCGATGTGTACAGTGAACGGGCATTCGCATTTGCCTAGAGTATCAGCTGATATAATAGGTGAAAAACATAGGCTGCAAAATAGTACCGAATTTGAAAAGAAAGTGAGGAAATAAGTACTGTGGAGAAACACACAAAGATTGAGAAAGGATCGGTAGAAAAGGTGGAACAGAAAATACCTAAAAGTACATAGAGAGCAAAGCAACACAAGAGAGCAAGCAAGGACAGTTGAACGATGGGATATCAGTTTAACCTGTGCAACCACTCCTAGGTCCTTCTGAATGCTGGCTGGAAGTATACCCGGGGGCAGAGGGGAAGATGTCCACTACCCTCTTTTGTAAACCAAAGGAAAACTCTTTCGCCAACCTGAGCAACATCTTGACACCCTTGTATGTTGCTTCCGCTGATGAGAAGAAAAACTTTTCGTGACCCGGAAGTTATTGAGGCTCATGGGAGCGGTTAAGAAGTGAAACAAGAAAGACTCTGGACACTGAATGAAGTAGACAATAAAAGCAATAAATGAAATATATATTTGATATCATTAGCATCGAACGCTGGTGTCTCGCTTCATTTCAGCGACAGTCACCATTCCATCGCCTCGTCCCTCCTTTGTCGTCGTTGCTTCTTCGCGCGAGTTCGTTTTACCTTCGTAATTTTCTAGTCGTCAGCATACCGTCATTGTCAAGCAGCTGCGTTCTCTCGGTGGCCGTCGTCTGCTATTTTCATGCCATGAAACCTTCATTGTATTCGTTCCACCATCATTTTAGCGTTGGTATTTCATGGCCTTCAATAACCACTACTCTTCACAAGAGGCAAACAATAAATTAGCCGACAACCGAGAAGCACAGAAGGAGTTACCAGCATACGCCACCCCAGTGCCGGGTAGCAAAACAGCACGTCGCCGCTGGTTAGCCTCCTTGCATTTTCTTTCTCTCTCTTTCTATTGTGCATTTATGTCCCCTGTAAATACACGGCTCGTCGGTATCTGAACATTTGCGTTATTACGTTTACCTTATTGAACTTGCTTGACTGTGTAACGCAGACTTCAACATTAAACAGCTCTTTGGTCATAAAATCTTCATGGATAATGTAACACTACACATGCATAATCTTTTGCTAGCATTTCGGTCGTAAGGGTCACGTTTGCACATAATTTGCCATTTCCGCAAGCATCACCGAAAGCTCCACTTAACACCTATTCCTGATCCGCCAATTTTCGCAACTGTTGGTGACTTGTAAGGCCTCTTGCTACCAGATTTAATCTACCAGTTTAATGCCCCATTAAACCAACGCCCATGAGACCTGTCGGTTTCTGCAATGATGACAATCACTTTTCGTGCAGCTCATGCATGAGTGTGGTTACCAATTTTTTCAGCGTTCCAATTTTTTTCAGTGATTATCGATTCTCACTGATAAAGACAGAAAGTACTATACTTTTGGTGATGTTCTTTGACCTACTGTTTTTATCTGTTTTGTACCACGCGCCGTTTTATTTGCGTAATGCTATTCGTCCAAATGAAAAGATATGTTTAAAAATATTTCATCCGACTTCGCTACGCCATGTAGTGCACTATCGCAGGCTTTAACAAGTGCACACTTTAACAGAAAGACGGAAGAAAGGCATACATGTGTGCTTGTTATGGACTACTTATGCGCTGCTTTGAATGTATATAGGCGTAGTTTCGCTGTTCAGATATTCCTGGTGTGCTGTACATCTGGCGCCAACAAAAGTTGTACTATATTATACTCTACTGTTATGTCATTCATTTAGTTTCCAGATATTCAATGGAAACGTTTCCTTTCTCTACCTAAATTAAACTAGCATAGCCAGAAAAACCAATAAAAGAAGACGAAGCATATCGAATTATACCCCACGCCGTTGAGGTTTTTCATTTACATTTTTATGTGTTTTATGCGCATGCTTGAGAAAACGTAATCGTTACGTAGAAATGTGTTGTAGTAAACTTATCCTGATTACCTGGAACACTGTTTCTCCACATATTTCCATTTAATTCTGAACAGTGCTTCAAACACGTATACTCCACACGCTTAAACATTGTACGGGGTGATTTGGGGATTACTTTATTGCATAATAATGACTCTTGCTATCCGACAGACTTCATTGTGGAACTTACACGAGGACAGACCAAAAGATGACTTATTGAACCGCGATTTCATACGCCAGCATGCATAAACATTTATGCTTGGCCTAGAGTTTTCAAAGTGCTTGGAGTCCTGGTGAGGCTATGGATTTCGTTAAGTTAAAATGGCGGTCTGTTTAAGTAATCAAATCCTCCGCGTCACAATGGTGTATCAGTTAAAATGAACAAGTCATACAAAATTCTGTATCAGACATCATACAATATTGTCACGTAGAAGTGACGGTGAATAATACAATGACCAATGTGTGCATGACCAAACTATCTTTTAACGGGAGAACTTGTGCCCACAAAAGCTAGTTGTACACGAAGTACTGCGATAGCGGCTAATACTGTCGGCGATCGTCGAAATCTGATGTGCCGGTAAAGCGCATCGGTTTTTTGCATGGGGCATCGAAGGTTCCAGAATAAACGCTGGTGCCCGCGTGTCTTCCAGAAAGTTCTACACAATTCGCGTTGTACGTGCAATCATAATATACAAGCTTCGGTGACAAGAGACAGCATGTAAAACCTTCGGTAACATTCGAATAACTTCCGATAAATGCGGGCGCGTCCCGCGCTTATCCATAACATTTGTTAGACGGTGAACAGCGGCCACCCGAAAAAGATAAGCAATTAGACGTGTCAATGCCCCCCTCTCAAAAATTGTCGTCTGGATGCAGTAGACACAACAGAAGAGAGAAAAATAAAAGGAAACTTATTAAACAGAACCACAAAGAGACAAAGTCTAAATAATACACTACAAAAAAGAAAGAAAGTGCAAAGTTCAGCTATGCAATGTTCCAAAGTTCGTTAGCGCTGATAGAACGGCTCAATTTGCACAACAGTGATAATTTCAGGTCGAGAGCAGCGCCGCCGTGAAAACGAAATGCCGTCTGGCACGACCTCATAGTCGAGTGCACCAATCTTGTATAGTCCGAAACGGAGGCGTAAAAGGTTCTCGCTAAGTCCTCGTCGGCATATCGGCATCCAAAGCCAAACGCAGTCACCAGGCTCGTATTTCGCGCATCGTCCGCAAAGATTGTAGTGCTGGCTGTCGGTCCCCTGCTGATTCTTGATGCGCAGGCGGGTGAGCTGTCGGGCTTCTCCGGCGTGCTGGAGATAGGCGACGACATCAAGATTCTCTTCGTCGGTAACGTACGGCAGCATGGCGTTGAAATTCGTCGTCGGGTTTCTTCCGTCAACCAGTTTGAACGGCGTCATTTGAGTTCTTTCATGCATTGCCGTGTTATAAGCGAAGGTTTCGTCAGTCAGGACCGCATCCGATGCCTTGTGTTCGACGTCGACGTACATTGCTTGCACATCGGCAAGGGTCTTTCTTGTTCAGGCGCTCCGTAAGACCTCCGTAAGTCTGCGTGTAATACGCAGTTGTCCTGTGGCTTGTCTGGCTGTATTGCACGGTGACGTGGGTGAGTTGTGCTGCAAAGGCTGTTCCTCCGTCGGTGATCAGGACTTCTGGGGTACCATGTCGCAGCAGGATGTACTCGACGAATAATTTCGCCACTTCGGCTGCGCTACCTTTCGGCAAAGCTTTCGTTTCAGTGAATAGGGTGAGGTACTCCGTTGCCACGACGATCCACTTATTTTTGGATGTTGACGTTGGAAAGGTTCCCAACAAATTCATCTCGATCTACTGAAATGGTCAGCAACGAGGCTCGATTCGCTGCAGTAATCCGGCTCGCCTTGTCGGTGGTCTATTGCGTCGCTGACAGTCTCGGCATGTTTTGGCGTAACGGGTGACGTCGGCGGTCAGGCGTGGCCAGTAATACCTTTCCTGTATCCTCTATAGCGTGCGGTAGAATCCGAGGTGCCCAGAAGCATATATATATAGGCACTTGTAGATTCAAGAAGCACATGCGAAAAGAAATAATTTCCTCGTTTCGTACGTTTCGGCCGGGATCCGGCCTTCGTCAGGGACTACATGATGTGGCAAGGCGTTGTGGTTAAATAAGTAAATGGGGATAAGGGCTCCCCTATGCATTTACGCACTGTCAAGACACTGCCTTGATGGAAGGAGTTTCCACTCATCACGAATCAACAGTACATGTCAAACGAGAAAAAAAAAACAGCTCCTTTTTTATCGCATCCGTTATGCCACATCACCAGAATAGCTGTTCGCACGCAGACACACATGCGCGCGCTTCGCCCCAAACAATTTGCTGGTTTCCGATGTCTCATTTTATTGTATTTAATCTAAGACAAGGGATGCTCATGAACTATTGTTGCCACATTTTTGTGAAATCTTCTGCACACACCTTTTTGTAAGCTCTTTTGTAAACCCTGACTTTGTTACATTATTTGCTCCACGAACCTGCTGTTACAGTCACCCCGTCGTGTGATGCATTTTTACCGCGTTCGACATGTGTACTGATGATTCGTGATGGGTACATTCACCTTACAGCAAAAATCTGTCTTCTGTCATGGTTTTTCATCTTTTTTCTTTTCTCGTTTTTCAAACCACGTGTAATCTTTTCTACAAATGTTATTTTGTTGTATATAGCGTTGTTGTACAAGCCTGTTACAACCATCTCGTCATGCGTTTTTCCCTCTTTTTCTGTATTAACCATGTGTTATCATTTTTGTAAACCCTGTTCTTGCAGTATATGGTGTTGCTCTACGAGCCTACTATAACCATTCCGCCGCACATTTTTTTTTTATTATTGCTGTTTTTGCTTTCACAGTGAGCCAATTCCGAGAACTGATATTGTCCTTGTCCTGGAGGAAAGCAGAAATTCTTCTCGAAATTTGATTTCACATAGGGCCACTGGAAAGTCCCCAGGGCCTCAGACAGCCGCGTAAGAAGGCATATTCAAGCTTGCCGGTGCTCTGCCGCTTCACGTATATGCATTTTGGGATTAAGACGGCCTCAGCGGTGTTTGCACGCCATGTGAGGACAGTCCTCATTTTATTTCATTTTATTACCTTAAAGACCCCATTCGGGGTATTAGATAAGGGGTCGTTACATGTGGATACAAGAACAGGCAGGTGTTACATTGAAATACAAATTTGAACAGTTTCTATAAATTGTGCATGACATGGGGTGATGGCAGCGACATTGAAGGGTAGGTCGTTCCAGTCCTTGGCAGCTCGAGGAAAAAATGCATACCTACTGAACTTGCATCGCTATTTTGACGGCGTCGTAATCGCTACCACAACCTGGCAAGAACACATGGTGGCCTTGCGACTTGCTTTCGAGAGAACCAGGTGTGTAAACCTCACAATGAGACCGAGCAAGTGTGAGATCGGCCATCGTACTATTACATTCCTCGGAGATTGCATTGGAGAGGGGAAAGTAAAACCAATGCTAAGAATGTTGCACAATATTCCAGCCGCCAAGCACCCAACTACTAAGAAAGCTTAGCAGAATGCGTTGTTGGGTAAAGTTGGTTCATTGTATTTGGAAAGATTGGATGCGCTATGTAGACGATCACAAGGAAGAAGACGAGACAGGCGCATGTCCCGTCTTTGCGGGACAGGCGCATGTGCCGTCTTCTTCCTTGTGATCGTCTACAAAGCGCATCCAATCTTTCCAAATACTAAGGAAGCTGTACAATCCTTTCTTGGTTGAACCGGCTACGTTAGGAAATTTACACCAAACTACGCCGAAATTACCGAGCCCGTTACTGACCTAACAAAGAAACCTCAAAGCCATGTAGTATGTTGGGGACCGACGCAGGAAGAGCATTTAATGTGCTCAAGGACAAGCTCGCCGCTAGTGTGATACTTCAAGCACCTGACATCAATAAGCCATTCGTGTTTCGCACGCATGCTTCAAACATAAGTATAGGTGCTTTCCTCCTGCAGTCCGGCACTGAGTACGTTTTGCATCCCGTTGCTTATGCTAGTCGCAACGTACTGCCTAGAGAAACACGTTATTCTGCAGTAGAGCATGAATGTTTGGCTCCGGTGTGAGCTGTTAAAAAGTTTTACGTTCAACTGTGAAGCAAAACATTAATTAATCAGTTCGGCCATCAGCCACTGCAGTACTTACAGCCAACCACACATGTAATTATCGGGGTTCTATGATAGAGCTTGTTGATACAAGGTTACTGTTTTAACGTCAAATACATCAAATGGTCGGGCAATGTAGGAGCAGACTACTTGAACCGCATGTTAACTGTATCGCCCTCTAGGATATCACGTTTGATATCACATAAAGAATTCTGTTTCTCGGTTTGTTCTGTTTTAAAAGATATTAACTGTTCCTGTTAAGCCACGTACTAAACTTGTTGTGGTGCCTCTGATGCATTTCATGCTGCGTGCATATATGTATGGGCGCAAACGTATCCGCCGAGATACTCACCGGTCAAGCAGACGGCAACCACCTCAAACCCGGGAGGATAGGCAAAGGAAGCTTTGATCCAAATGTCGGTGTCCTAATGTGTAGAGCATCCGGCAAATGCGCTGGTTCGGATCTGGCCACGAACGACACTTTTCTTTTTTTCTTTATACAAGTAAACTAAATGATGCTTGCTTTCTCACGTCGACTTTCGAATCTCCCGATCTCTTCCCACAAACCTTCTAGACACAAGCCTCGTGCAGTACAGCAAACGCTGAAAAGCTGAAGAGGCAACGAAAGCTGGACTTTAAGAACGGGCGCTAAACGTTGAACCAGCAATGCCACTAGGCTTATAAGAGCCCTGCTCTACAGTAGCACACAAACGCGAGCGGGAACTTTTCCAATGCGCTGAACGCGCAAGAATCGGAAAGTGCACCGCTCATTTTCAAATTTATTGACTATTAAAAAATAGTAGTTATAGTTCCACAGAACAATGAGCATAGCTATTTAAAATAATAAAGAGAGAGAATGCCTATCAACAGAGAAGTTCAAAAAAAAAAAAACATCGGTGTAGTTACTGTTCCAAGCACGTAAAAAACATTATGCAGACCCAACGTGCATGGCGCAGTCCAGGTAACGCGAAGCTTCACTGAAGCGCATTGTTTCTATTTCAACACTTTTTTCGCTAGATTTAGCGACTTGTCGGTTGGTTTAGCGACAAATATTTTATTTAGCGAGCGACCATATTTTCTACCGATGTAGCACATCTATTAGCAAAATTCTACCTACTTCTTAGCTTAAAACAATGTTTGCGTCAAAAAATGATTTCTCGCGGGCGCTTTATTGTTCAAAAGCTACAGAAAGGCGGCCAAAATTGGCTACAGGCTATGTAAGCATAACGCAGCGGTGGAGGTCAGTGCTGTCTCAAGTCATATGCGCGGTTAATTGCGCGGAGGCACAAATGCTTCGTATTGTTCTCTCCTAAAAGCAAATTTCTCCATTGTTTATGACAATTAGAATGGGCTTTAACTTCGTGGTTTCTGCATTTTCTCTAAGCATGTTCTGTTTCTGACCCCCACTTTCGTATCTGTAAATGAAATTACCCTATATAACTGTCATAACTTCATAATTAATACTGAATAATAAATTGAATAACGTAAACCACAAATTCCGGGGCTTTACTAGCTATAACCCCGACTTGATTATGAGGCACGCCGTAGTGAGGGAATCCGTAATAATTCTGACCACGTGGGGTTTCTAAACGTGCACCCGTTGTATAGTATACAGACGCTTTTGCATTTCACCGGCATCGAAATGTGGCAGCCGCAGCCAAGATTCAACCCAGTGCGCTCGCGCTTGCAGCCCGATACCACATCCAATGTTTCACTAGGGCGGGTACGGTATGGTGAGTGGGTATGGTGAGGGTTAGAACTCAACAATTGAATAATTGGGAAACCCAAAAAGAGAAAGGCGTACATATAGAACCGGCTATGCTCGTGCACCCGAATATTAACACATCATTTTCGTTAATTACGCTTTGCAAAGAAATTAATACTGGATGGAGCTTTCCGGTAGACCAAGGGGCAGAAAGATAGTATTTGTCCTGTATAAACGTCATGAATTTGCCATTGCTTGGTTAACAATGTGTCTAAAATCTTGCCCTGTACTATAGTCGTCCTTGAACGAGTGCCGAAGTTTATGGAAAGTTTGCAGGCATAATGTGGGCGAAATGTGTCTTTGGGGTATGAAAATACGTGGCCCTTCTCCTTTTCAGCAGTGCAGCAATTGTAAACTGAAAATTTGAAGGTAAACGCAGGATTAACGCTATCATTGCGCACTGTTCTATCTTTAAGTGCATTACTAACACAAAACTCTGTTCCACCCTGCTGGAATATTCACTGGTCTACTCCTCACCTGCACGCTCACTAGACAAACCTGAGATGTTTTGGTGGATGTGTTAGGTCGTGTTGGCTCTATTGCAAAACCCAGTATCCTATGTCACGCCAGATTAGGGCCACAGTGTCGCGCGATGGATAGCGGGGCACGTAGCAGGGGCGACATACTGGAAGGCACAAGGTACTGGAGCGAAAACCAGCTCTGGAGCGGGAAATGCGTGGCGCCTGACTGCCGCATATATCTTTTTGAATAAGCAAGAAAGAGCGTTTTAAAGCAATAAAATTAAGAAACATAATCCACCACCCTATTTGATCGTCTGACCTATTGATGCCAAGCCGAGTACATTACCACTACACTGCGCTAGCAGATCGCAATTTGTAAATAATTCGCCATGTAAAGACACAAGTGCAGTTTCAGTTTCGCACGTACATGTCTATTGTAGAGAATGTAGATACACTATGGCTACGCAGCTAAAAATTACGCTTACAGAAGAATATTATACGAAAATAAAGCAGGGTTGGCGTGCCTGTGGCAGGCATTAGCAAATGCTGACTGGGAGGTTACCACTGTCGCTAAAAAAGAAAGTGTACAATCATTGTGTGCTGTCGGTGCTAACATAGGGACATAAACTTGGACGTTAACAAAGAAGTTTGAAAACAAGTTAAGGACCCGCACACATCAATAGAGCGAAAAACATTATATGCGTAACGTTAGAAGACAGAAATAGACGGGTGGGGATCAGAGAGCGAATGGGGATAGCCGATATTCCTTAAGACAATAAGAGAAAAAAATGGAGCTGGGGACGCACTGTAGTGCGTAGACCAGATAACTGATGACCCATTAGAGTGACAGAACAGATGCAAATGGAAGAGAAGCGTAGTCAGGACAGCAGCAAAATAAGTGGGGGGGGGGGGGGGGGGTGCTGATGAAATGAGAAAATCTGTAGGCGCAAGTTGGAAGGACCTGGCGCAAGACAGGGGCCATTGGAGATCGTAGGAGAGACCTTTCCTGAGCCGACATAATTATTTGATGGTGATGATGATAATGATCACTACGACGACGACGAAGATAATGATCTATACACCACAGTGGAACGTAACCATTCCGGAGGAATGACCAAGTGGTCACATACCGAACAGCTACAGCAGCAGAGCTGAAATAAATTAGTGAAACCGTTATGCAGGAAATAATACTTTTGTTGAGAAAGGAGCTGGCGCTTACTCGCGCTGCTTCATCGGCAAGCATCATAGAGCAACCAACAGTCACCACAAGCCCAGAAGAGCAGGCAAAGGAAAATTCGCCAAGAATAATACAACTTGAGCCCTACAGCACAAATAATATTGGCGACAGTAAGGGCATAATTCTTTTTCATGTTTCATGGGGTAAAAATAGAAACCAGTTACACTACTGCTCTAGTGAAAACGGCAAGGGCAACCGACAGCAATGCACACAGTAATTTCCTGTTTCACCATATACTGCGCAAACAAGACTGACCTAAACTTTAGCAGCCACTGTGCCGCAACAGAACGTCTTTGCCGCACTTTCCCGACCGAGAGACAGAGCCGCCGTCGCTCCGGCGTCTTGTACTCACCGTCTACCGAGGATAGCGTCTGATGTCCGTGAAGCCCAAGCCACAATGCTGGCTATACGGCGCAAGAACCACAAAACATATATTTAGAAACAGATAGTCGTTTTCCTGGCACGTGGGCTGCGGGTGGTTGATAATAAATATGCTGCTACAGAACGTGGCCGTGGAACACAAGCCGCTTGTGCGAGGAGGTGCAAGTGATATAAGATTAGTCTACCACAGGGAATGGCAAGAAAATAGAGAAACGGCGCTATCCGCTGCTGCGTACATAGCGCGAGAGAATGAAGCACCCACCGTTGAACATGTTTCGCCGGAATGTCATAGTATCCATCCAGCGATAAAACTTGGCGCTGGTGGCATGCCCGTTGCCTAGAGGTTTGTCGGATAGTAGGTAGCCTAAGTGGGATTTCCACTGAAGACTTTGAGGTGACCCTCAAAATACTGGTTAAAGAAAGTACGTCTAGCGGCCCAACCTTTACACTTTGATCACTTTGGGGCAATATTTCTAAATGACTAAGCTGCACCTGAATGGTAAAAATAACGAATTTGGATACACATTCCATGCGCCGCGTCTAAGGTACAGGACCACACTACCGTACACTTCGGCCCGAATGTCACGCCGCTTGTAAATTTTTTCGGCCAGTATTCTTGAAGAGAACACAAGTTTTGCTTCTTCACAGGGAGGGCCATATTTCGTTTACTGAAACCTTGAGACCAATAAAAGAAACAAAAAAGGGAATATTAAAAATATTCGCAATCTATATTCGTTGTGGTGCATCAAGATTAATGTGTGCCGAACCTGATGCCCAAGCAGCGGGGTAGTATCTATAAATGCGGTAACTGCTTGTGCATATGCAAATAGCTTGCTTTAAAATAGAGCGCAAGTGCCATATATAAACTTCCATTTCATTTTTACAGATTGGTTGTTCTCACTATACGCAGAGAAGCTCTTGTTCCATTCGCGTTATTGTTTAATAATATTTATTTTCATTGAAATGACATGAAGGGAAACAGCAGTATATTAAAGTTCTTAAACGCTTATTTTTTGTTCTTCTTCTGTTTAAGACCTCTTCAAAGAATACCTTATATTCATTGTGCGCGAAAAGTAGCATCTGAACATCTGTGATGATCGTGTGATGTTTGCTTATTCCTTTATTCATATTGTCACGTAATAGTGACGGCATAGAACAAAGTGTCAATACTGTGAAATCCGATGAAGGGCGGCTTGTTCCCCACTTTTCTTCCCTCTTGCGCGGGCGAGATTGAGCCTCGATCGTCGGCTCACCTCCAATGCTCTAACTCGCACATACAGCGTAGGGCGCGCGGCTGAGGTGTTATCAACCGTGCACTTAATGCAGAACATCATGCCGACGGCAACGACGGTGGCAGCAATGCGCATGCAGTGTCGATATAATTGCTATCGTTATATCAGAATAATTTACTGGAATCCCCTTCCAACCGAGGGGGCGGCAAATAGCCGCCTAGACCACTTAAGTTAGCCAGGTGATCGATACATGCTTCTCAGTGCAACGTCTTGCCCGTCTCTCTTGTATTTTGCCTATTCCGTAAGCCTCTATCTGTACTTTGCACAGTTACCCTTGCATGTAACGGATTCGGTCCCCCAAATCAATTCTCTACACGTCTCTTGCTTATCTGGAGTGCCTGACTGGCTAATATTTCCACCCAGTTTAAGTCACGTAGATTCTGGCATGTGCATGTTACCTATACAGGTCTCGCTCGGTGAATACCCCGCATTACACTAGGGTTTGCTGAGTTGTCTCAGCGTTTTTGTTGCAGCAGACATATATATGGCCCATCCTGTTGCGAATGTTTTTCTATTTATGCAAGCAGCATCAGTATCAATTAGAAAGCCACTGCCATTCAAGTCACCACACAGATTTTCCTGTGTGAATTCGTTGTTGTCGTCTTGTCCCCATAGCTTTTTTTTTTTTTTCAAGAAACCGTATTCTTTGGCTACTTCAGATTTAGTCGGGGTTCGTGATATCTTGGAAACTGGCTACTACTTACTGGCCTCGTTCACTAAAATTAGGCAATTGAGGCCTTATAGCCCACGTTGAACAACGAAAAAGGTGTAAAAATAAAACTTATAACGAAAGAATGCACCAAGTTACCGTAGAGCTATATACAGGCTCGTGTATATTTCGCTTAACCTGTTTGAAAAAGAGCTTTCCGCTTACCGCTACACTGCGCTGGCTGAAACTTTGCAAAAGGATAATATTTTAGAATTCAGGTCGTTCGGTGTAATACTGTCTACAGTTTGTTTCCCTGTTTTAAAGAAAAAAAGTGCAAACTTGCCTTCGCTTATAAAGATGCGAGCTGCAGCCGGGCGACGGCGCAAGCCTTAGAGTCACTGTATAAGCTGAGTTGCGCGTCTGATTGAACGCACCGCTCGCGCCCCTATTTGGCAAATGTGGTCACATGCGTACAAAGCATGTTTTTGAGGCTAAGCCAGTTTCACGGCTGTGCTTACACTTCCGCCTGCAGCACCGCTCAATTCGCTATATGCTCTGCGGCCTCTGCCACGCCAGTGTCGGATACCACGCCAGTGTTGGTGGGTTTAGTGCAGTTTCAATTGTCATTGTATTGTGGCCCTACGGCGCAGAGTCAAGATTAGTACACAGCACTTCTCGATGCGGCGAACTTGCTACATTGACAGGCAGGCTGCTGCTAACCTCACTGCACAAATCGGCAAGAAAACGGGAAGAATTCTCAGTTTCATGGGGCAGGTCTGTATCCGTCGTCCGTCTTAAGTGGCTGCTGCGTAAGAGACGTCAGAAGCCGATATTGAAAGGAGCAAGAACACGTCTTGCGTTATGTGTTTTCAAAGCACAAAAAAAAATGTGGCAGTTTCTCCCGAAAGGCGAAGAACCTATTGGAGAAAGAAAATTAGTAGACAGCTATATGAAGTAAGGATAGTAGATTTATCGACCATGTAAACTTGTAAACATCCGCTTACTAACTAAATTAACAAGCATGGTGTCACGCGCGCACAGATAAACATCAACACATCTGCCTCGATGACAGCGGAAAGTGCTGTCAGAACGCTGTAGTCAGGAATTGCGGCAGCAGCAGTGAGCGAATCGGCCTTCGTGCAGCTCTCGCTTAAACGCGGACGAACCGTCGAAAGCGCAGCGCGTACGAAGCTACGGGCACTACACGCACTCTGCAAACATCGCAGTTGGCTTTGAGCGGGTGGACCGTGCGGGCACACACTTTGGCCACGTCGCAGGTCGCTTTCAGTATACGGCGCCCGCACGGTTTTGCCCAAAAGCAGCAGCCCTCGGATAAGCTCAAACTCTCTTCATCGCCTCACCCCCGCGTCTCGCGCATAAAAGAAGAGGGCGCGCTTTCGCCCTACCTTCATCGCTCGCAAACGCGATATTATGCTGTGTTCGCAGGCTCACTCTCGCACGCATTCACCCGCACGTACAGCATACGGCGCGGAGCGGCGATTTTATCGCCAATGGAATCCGTACGGAACTTCACGGCGATGGCAAAAATCCGTCTGAAGTGTCCATATAAGTGTTATCGCAATATTAAAGTTTCTCTCTCGTCAAATATAAGCACAGAAATACAAGTGACACTGGAAGACAAATGATCGTCACACGTCGAAATCACTACTGCGGGCCGAGTGTTTCGGATAAGACTCGTTATTTATTCCAGCGTAACGGCACGTTCGAGAATGCACAAACCTGCTTACGTCAAGCATGACATCTGATAATATAGAGTCAGTATAAATCTCACTAACAATATTTTTTGTAAGGAATGGGTGATAACAGTTAGGACATGTATGGCTCCTCTCGCGCTGTGTAACAGCTGGTTAGCCAGTGAAAACACTATATATATATATATATAAATATACACTGCGCTTATATAGTGTCAGCTTACGGATGCAGCAGGGCAGCATAATACAGTATATACAGTTCGTCGCGGTCCGTCGAACTACCAAGTATAAAAATTGGGAGCCATATCCAGCCTGTATAACGCCAGACCCTCTTCGATCTGAGGGAATTCTCCTTAAGTAGCACAGATAACTTATAGCGCTTATTTTATCCGAAACGGCGGTTTGCGTGGTTTACCTATTTTCTCTTTCAAAACGCTGCGTCAAAAACGACGTGCAACGAGCAATTTGTAGAAACTACTTTACCTAGGTTTTTTATATATATAAAAATGTTTCTGCCGATAGCGACTCGCAACGAACAACTTACAGCATGAATTTTATCTAAATTCGTTCTTTCTTCGAGTCGCCCTTATTTCTTTCACGTGTAAGTGCTCTTGCCGCCGACAACGCGGAATGAACGAGCAAGCACACTCCACCGCTGAGCCGCGCCGTCTCCTGCATTTAAGAGGAGTTAAGTTATGGGGTCTTACGTGCCAGATACTATACTACGTGCCAAATACACTATACTGATGGGCGATTTCAATGCCAAGGTAGGCCAGAAGCATGCTGGAGACAAGGCAGTGGGGGAATATGGCATAGGCACTAGGAATAGCAGGGGAGAGTTATTAGTAGAGTTTGCAGAACAGAATAATATGCGGATAATGAATACCTTCTTCCGCAAGCGGTATAGCCGAAAGTGGACATGGAGGAGCCCGAACGGCGAGACTAGAAATGAAATAGATTTCATACTCTGCGCTAACCCTGGCATCATACAAGATGTGGACGTGCTCGGTAAGGTGCGCTGCAGTGACCACAGGATGGTAAGAACTCGGATTAGCCTACACCTGAGGAGGGAACGGAAGAAACTGGTACATAAGAAGCCGATCAATGAGTTAGCGCTAAGAGGGAAAATAGAGGAATTCCAGATCAAGCTACAGAACAGGTATTCGGCTTTAAGTCACGAAGAGGACCTTAGTGTTGAAGCAATGAACGACAATCTTGTGGGCATCATTAAGGAGTGTGCAATAGAAGTCGGTGGTAACTCCGTTAGACAGGATACCAGTAAGCTATCGCAGGAGACGAAAGATCTGATCAAGAAACGCCAATGTATGAAAGCCTCTAACCCTACAGCTAGAATAGAACTGGCAGAACTTTCGAAGTTAATCAACAAGCGTAAGACAGCTGACATAAGGAAGCATAACATGGATAGAATTGAACAAGCTCTCAGGAACGGAGGAAGCCTAAAAGCAGTGAAGAAGAAACTAGGAATTGGCAAGAATCAGATGTATGCGTTAAGAGACAAAGCCGGCAATATCATTACTAATATGGATGAGATAGTTCAAGTGGCTGAGGAGTTCTATAGAGATTTATACAGTACGAGTGGCACCCACGATGATAATGGAAGAGAGAATAATCTAGAGGAATTCGATATCCCAGAAGTAACGCCGGAAGAAGTAAAGAAAGCCTTGGGAGCTATGCAAAGGGGGAAGGCAGCTGGGGAGGATCAGGTAACAGCAGATTTGCTGAAGGATGGTGGGCAGATTGTCCTAGAAAAACTGGCCACCCTGTATACACAATGCCTCAAGACCTCGAGCGTACCGGAATCTTAGAAGAACGCTAACATAATCCTAATGCATAAGAAAGGCGACGCCAAAGACTTGAAAAATTATAGACCGATCAGCTTACTGTCTGTTGCCTACAAAGTATTACTAAGGTAATTGCAAATAGAATCCGGAACACGTTAGACTTCCGTCAACCAAAGGACCAGGCAGGATTCCGTAAAGGCTTCTCAACAATAGATCATATTCACACTATCAATCAGGTGATAGAGAAATGTGCGGAATATAACCAACCATTATATATAGCTTTCATTGATTACGAGAAAGCGTTTGATTCAGTCGAAACCTCAGCAGTCATGGAGGCATTGCGGAATCAGGGTGTAGACGAGCCGTATGTAAAAATACTGAAAGATATCTATAGCGGTTCCACAGCCACTGTACTCCTCCATAAAGAAAGCAACAAAATCCCAATAAAGAAAGGCGTCAGGCAGGGAGATACGATCTCTCCAATGCTATTCACAGCGTGTTTACAGGAGGTATTCAGACACCTGGATTGGGAAGAATTGGGGATAAGAGTAAATGGAGAATACCTTAGTAACTTGCGCTTCGCTGATGATATTGCTTTGCTTAGTAACTCAGGGGACCAACTGCAATGCATGCTCACTGATCTGGAGAGGCAGAGCAGAAGGGTGGGACTAAAAATGAATCTGCAGAAAACTAAAGTAATGTTTAACAGTCTTGGAAGGGAACAGCAGTTTACGATAGGTAGCGAGGCACTGGAAGTGGTAAGAGAATACATCTACTTAGGACAGTTAGTGACTGCTGATCCAGATCATGAGAGTGAAATAATCAGAAGAATAAGAATGGGCTGGGGTGCGTTTGGCAGGCATTCGCAGATCATGAACAGCAGGTTGCCATTATCCCTCAAGAGAAAAGTGTATAACAGCTGTGTCTTACCAGTACTCACGTACGGGTCAGAAACCTGGAGGCTTACGAAAAGGGTTCTACTTAAATTGAGGACGACGCAACGAGCTATGGAAAGAAGAATGATAGGTGTAACGTTAAGGGATAAGAAAAGAGCAGATTGGGTGAGGGAACAAACGCGCGTTAATGACATCTTAGTTGAAATCAAGAAAAAGAAATGGGCATGGGCAGGACATGTAATGAGGAGGGAAGATAACCGATGGTCATTAAGGGTTACCGACTGGATTCCGAGGGAAGGGAAGCGTAGCAGGGGGCGACAGAAAGTTAGGTGGGCAGATGAGATTAGGAAGTTTGGAGGATCAACATGGCCACAATTAGTACATGACCGGGGTAGTTGGAGGAGTATGGGAGAGGCCTTTGCCCTGCAGTGGGTGTAATCAGGCTGATGACGACGACGTGCCAGAACCCATTTCTGATTATCAGGCACGCCGTAGTGGGGAACTCCGGAAGTTTTGATGACCGGGGTTCTTTAACGTGCACCTAAATCTAAGTACACGGCTGTTTTCGCCTACATCGAAATGCGGCCGCCGTGGCCGGGATTCGATCCCGCGACCTCGTGCTCAGCGCTCCAACACCATAGCCACTGAGCAACCGCGGCGGGTTTCAAGAGGAGTCGCTTCGTTACCTAATAAGGTTGCGTCAGCAGCAAGACCGCGGACCTGCGCGCAATTGTGCTCTCGTAGGCAGTATGCACACAGTAACTCTTGCAAGCGTAAACTTGTCTCGCCGCCTGCCGACAGCTACAGAAAGCGGGAGGTCTGGGTGGAATGGCGTATGTTGTGAGCTCAAAAATGCGGCCCTGCTGCAAATTGTCTGCCGGAACAGTGCAGCGGTAAGCGGGAAATCTTCTTTCGAACACTTTAACAATTACTGCAGGACCCTATATAGAGCAGTAATAATGCGCACTTTGCAGAATGAGTCCGAAACTAAAGCTGGTTCGTATTGTACGCTTCAGAAACGTGAACGGAATATGTGGCTTGACTCAGTGAAAAATATAGGCCAATCCCAGATTTAGTGTATTCTAACAACGTGAGCCGACCTTGAATGTAGTGCAATCTTAACACCAAACCACGTGGTTCCCTAATGCACCCAGGAAGACCTTGTCTTTCTTCGGTGTTCACCGCTATTCACTAACTTATTTTTGTTTCCATCCTTCGCACCCGATTTACTATCTTTGTTTCTCTGACTGTTTTTTAGAGCTCCTGGTTTCGCTTGGTACTTTTGGTAGCTAATTTTTTGAAGCCTTTCTCCGCTCCGTGTCAAAGATTTTGAGGTACAGATATTTGTCCACTTCAGCGGACCATGTATTTTTATCCGTGTGACTCAGTCTTTCTTCAAAGCTAAGTTTATTCTGTATTTCCTTGGCTTCAAATGCGGTCCAACCCACATCACCCTGCACTAGACCATGTGAGGTTTTACCATGGGATCCCAAAGAACTAGCCAATTGATCTCGTTAACTTCCAACCCAAAGAAGATGTCTCATCTAAAGCGCATGACGGCATTTGACATCGTTACCGCTAGCATCATTACTCGTTGCCCAATTCCTCGCGCGACCTCCTATTTACTGTTGCCCCAAAGGGCTCGATGTTTTATATGGCTGCATTGCTCTTCAACTTCATTTTTAGAATATCCTGGTGCACGCCTAAGTAGCCTTTTCTCGTATACGTAGACACCTTGGTATTGACATTGCTGGACAATCAGTATGTTGCTGTTGAATTCATACCACGTCATTACTCGTCCCTTCATTAAAGATCGGAATTCCCGATATCACATTGCTAAATTTTAGGCTCGAAATATTGTGACACATACTCGTGAGCCCGTGCCAATTCCTTGCATTGTCCGCCAGCAGCACTATGCCATTTTCATGCATCATCTGAGTTACAGTGCTCACGGAATGAAATGGGACACGGAGCATTTAGTAGAACCCTACATATGTGCAAAGTACGCGAGAGCAGCATGTCATGTCGCTAGGAATTTGATCACCAAAGGTGACCAGGACTCCGATGTAAGTGTATGCGCCAGAATTACGTCGATGTGACACGAACTGTAGGTTGAAACGAAAAGGTGCGCATTACTTAGCCCTAAATTGACGCGTTTCATTCCTTGAGCACTGTACCTTCTGCTGCACTCTTTGCCCGTCGCGGACTTAAGAGAAAGCCCGATTTTCTGATTTCACATCGTCTTTCTGTGCCATTAACGTATACCAGGGGCGCTTTGCAAGAAACTTAAATACAAAAATAATAACAAATTTAAGACTACATTCCTAAATGTTCCCTACACAACTCCTAGCCCAAGCTAGAGGCGCATTCTTAGGTTCGTTACAATTCCCCGTTTTAAATTTTCGTACAAGAAAGATGCGTTACTTGCTTGCGACCTCGGCGAATTTCCACTAGTACTTTCCATTTCAGGCTTTCCATACGGGCTATAACAACGGCGCAGGTCTTCTCTAATGTGGCACAAGAGCGCCATCTGTAGATGTGGCCCATGCAAGATCGAGTAATGGCTTTTTTCCTCTAAGCAACGATGCAACCCAAGCCAGTGGGTACTACAGTTGCAAAGGCATAAGCGAGGACAGTATAACACGTTTTTGTTGCATGCGGTTTAACAAGGCACTCCAAGTGCTGACCTAGCTGAATATGTTTGACATCAAACGTGCTACATATTAGGCTGATGCAGCCATTCACATATTGTTCTTAGTCGTCTGAAGTTCTTCATATTATTTCCATATTTCGCCTATGTAGGTAATTACTTGTGCTCATGAAAGGAAAGAAAAAAAAACGTGATACGAACGGTAGGCAGGGTAACCAGATTACGGTCCAGTTGGGTATTCACTGGGAGAGGGGGCAAGGGCAGAAAAAATGAGCAGTAAAAAAAGCGATGATGCAGAGAGAATATGTCCGCACAAAGGTAAATTGAATGCATTTGACAGCCAAGGCAGCTTTCGAAACAGTTCCGAGGCATTTAAAAGCACTAGCGCGTCTACAGCGGTTCTGGCTAACGTTTCGGACAAAGGTCAGTAAATTTTGTTTTCCTTAAGACAACGGCTGTTAAGATTGGGCAGCAGGTGGCCAATAACTTTCAATGTGCACTGAAATAAGCGAAATTGTGCACGTAGTGTGGAAAGTGTTTCTTTTCACCGGAAAGATTCAAGTTTTGGCGTAGGTAGTTGGACGACTCCGCATGTTTGTGCAAGGAACTTACATTGGCTCATGCAATTTAGCAGATTTTATAAACAGCTTCTTTGTTCCCTTGATGTCAATTTAAAGCTCGGACTTCCATAAGAGGCAATTAACAAAAGAAATAAATGTAATCCTCAAAGTAGTCCGTAAATCAAAGTATTTGTTTGTGTGCTTTGTTCTTAAGCACGAAGGTATTTCTGAAGCTTAGCGAGTATAAATGACTGGACAATGCGTCTTCATGCTTTTTCTGCATGCCTACTAAAATAGTGGGCTTTTGTTTACTAAGAGCAATATAAAACTTTAAGAGCGTCAACACAAACAATTTGAATGCTTCCGTGAGTCGCGGGATCTTAAAAGTTTCAGTGTACAGTAGCTGAAGAAGTGATCAAGTCAAACATCTATATTTCGCTTTTTCTACCATGGTGTTGTGGTAGTATGTACAAAACAAAATAAAATAATAGAGCTCAAAGTGTGAACACAAAAACTGTGGGCCCATTCAGGCGTTATGATGACTAATGATTTAGCAGGCACACATCTATGCATTTTCAGATATGACACGTTGCACAGTGCTGCACCACGATAGCGTTGTGTTAGATTAGAACATGTTTAATCCTTTCTCGCTATGCTTCCTTTGAAACTCTTTTCTCTCAAGTTATTCGCCCTCCCCCATATCGCTAGTGAATGAGCGTGTTAATTAATCCTCGTAACTCTATGAAAATTAGAACTGCCGCATGAATTCTTGAATAAGACGCAGTGGGGTTATTTGCACAATTTGGGGACTTTGCGTTTGAGGCTATTATTGCTCAGTGCCTAAATGTTTGGATGGCAAAACTGAACTTTAATAAAAAGCTGGCCGAAAAACCACGCTGAGGCAATACGTGAATTTTCGTGTGGGGTATTCGGTTAGGTACGTTACTGCCGGTGTTCCGGGTGTAGTGCCACATTGTCATGGTCTGTGGTGCGTCACTAATAGTAGGTACGTTTTTAGTACGTCCACAAAATTAATCCATATAGGCCTACTGTCTCTCTTTGCAGGTTGTGCTTAGCAACTTCACGGCCGGTGAGATTGAATATACAGAAGACTGCCTGCACCTGAACGTCTGGAGCCACTTTGCACGCGACGAAGACGTTGCGTCAGTGGTTGCGTGGATTCACGGAGGCGGCTTTACGCAGGGCTGCGCTAGCTTCGACAAATACACTGGGGCAGCCCTTGCTGCCAAGACTGGCCTCGTTGTGGTCACGGTTAATTACCGCCTTGGACTTTTCGGTTTCCTGGACGCCAACAGCCCAGAAGCCCCAGGAAACGTGGGTCTTTTAGATCAGAACTTGGCTCTCAAGTGGATCCAAGAGAACATCCGCGATTTCGGTGCAGACCCGTCTAGAGTGACTATATTTGGAGAAAGTGCTGGTGGAATGAGTGCCCACGCGCACATGCTGTCTGCCATGAGCCGCGGTCTTTTCCAAAGGGTGTACATGATGAGCGGAACTCTGCACACTCTAGATTTCTTTGATGGCGCACACGAGAGCATCATCAAAGGTAATACTGTTGCCGCAGTTGTAGGCTGTTCGGGTGGAGATCGTAGCTTGGCTTCCAACCCTGAGGCTGTGATCGACTGCTTGAGAACCAAGAGTGCCGACGAAATCCTACTGGCGGCAAGCGAAGCACTGGCGCCCAAGATATTTACGTTCTTGCCAACCTACCACAATGAATTCCTGCCGAAGGTGCCTACCGTGGCAATCAGCAAGGGATTCTTCAATGCCGCCGACATCGTCCTTGGAGTCACCGAGGACGAAGGAGTGCTAGCGCTCATGTATCCTCTTAGAAGCGAGCTGTTGCCGGATGACGTGGAAGATTTGGAAGGCAAAATGTTTAAGCACTCGCTGCACGAGGGCATATTTTCGTGGCTAAAGATGAACTTTCCGGAGATGCTGCAAAAGTACACAGCTGATGCCCAGGACAAAGCGTCTTTGAGGCGCGGCTATGTTGACTACATTTCTGACTCTGCATTCGTCTGCCCGATGCACTTCACGGCAGAGAAACATGCTGAGCGTGCTCAGAACGTATACGCGTACGTCTTTGGCCACAAGTCATCAACGAACCCTCTTCCTTCTTGGATGGGGACGCCGCATGCTTTCGACATCAACTACATCTTCGGTGTTCCTCTTATTGACCAGGACCGCTTCGATGCTGAAGATGCTGCTGTGTCTGAAGTTGTGCTTACGGCGCTGAAGACCTTCGCTGAAACAGGGTGAGTGAGGCGTTATGTTAGGGTTCCCATTTTCAGTATTTGTAGCTTCGTGTTAGTATGCCAGCAATGTCGTAGTGGTAGTAACAGTACTTGTAGATGTGTTTTATTTGTGTTTTAAACATATTGACATAGTAAAGCCGTATACAGAGAGAAGTCCCAGCGTATATTACAGGATATTGAAGTTCTACATCTTGTTATTAAATAGACGAAAACTGAGAATCTAGAAGCATAAAAAGAGGTGCGGTAACAATAACGGTTATAGGAAAATAAGTGAAACATGAAATGGAGGAAAAAGTATGTATATGATGCATGAGGATGTATTAACCATGTGCTTGGGGACATTTCGTGCTTTAACAAGGTTTTAGTTCCTGCTAGCTGACCACTATTCATGCCTACAATTGAAATTTGCCATTCACGCGTGTGAGGAAGGTCCGGGGCAAATTTTTCCAGGAGGTGATGAAAATTAAGCGGTGCTAGTATGTCAGAAAGCCTTATTCGCATCATGCCCACTCGATGACTAGTCTGCGAGGTTAACCAATTGGAACTCCTTCCTAAACCGATGCATATGTGCAAGCTCATCCAAGAACATCTACTGTACAAAAAAAGAAACATCTGCTTCAAATTTCTACGGTGCGGGGCTCTATATGATTCTTCGTGACATTGCGAGATAAATACCGTGCCGTATTCGTCTCACGAATAACAGCTGTAAAAAAGAAATATATGTTCAAGGCTTGCAGCACAGCATTATATCCCGTGCTGTGACCAAGCATAAATGACATTGGAAACATTCAGATGATACCTTTAAATTAGTGGCCTTGAATGTTCTTATGAATAGTCCTTGGAGAAGGTTTACGGTACCGATGGAGACTGGTCCATTTGCTGCGGCAAAGAGGACATTATAATAAACAATCCCCAAAAACCTGGCACCATCAAACAGGATAGTCATAAAGGTGCTCACAAACCAAAGTTCTAAGTGTACACCAAAACACAGCGGGACCACTACTGTGGTGCCAAAAGCAGCGGAACGTTGCCTGGGCTCTAGTAGTGGCACTGTAGATAATGTTGAAGGCGTCCGAATTCACCCCTGTTCCCATCACTGTGGCTTCCACTTCTGTCGTTCGGAAGCTACCATGTTGAAAGCAGGCAAGCGAGACTTACCCCCTTATTCAGAAATACATCTTAATTGGAAGCTGGTGCTTGACTTGATATAAACAACGCCTGGTACGAACTCGCCCAAGACGCTCATTGCGTTTCCTTTGGTGCGTTCACAACAGGGGTCATTGAAATCAAGTCAAGTGCGGTCTTCCACATAAGGTGCATTTCTCAACAGGGGTAAGGAACATCCTCCGAAAAGGTGCGTTGTCCGAATAGAAGGCTGCAGGCTCTGAAGCCGATGTCTTTACTAGAGGGCCCGAAATGCTGGCGAACCCCTTTCTTTTTATTCCCATTCCAAACCATTCTTCTTCTCCTCTCTTATTGCTTTCTTTGTGAATCTCTTCTTCGTCGAGTTCTTGTCTTTTTTTCTTTCGCGCTATCCCATCAGCCCAAAGAAAGGCGTCAGGCAGCGATGTGCGATCTCTCCAATGCTATTCACAGCCTGTTTACAGGAGGTATTCAGAGACTTGGACTGGGAAGAATTCAGCATAAGAGTTAATGAAAAGTACTTTAGTAACTTGCGATTTGCTTATGACATTGCCTTGCTTAGTAACTCAGGGGACCAATTGCAATGCATTCTCACTGACCTGGAGAGGCTAAGCGGAAAGGTGGGCCTAAAAATTAATCTGCAGAAAATTAAAGTAATGTGTAACAGTCTCGGGAAGAGAACAGCAGTTTACGATAAGTAGCGAGGCACTGGAAGTGGTAAGGGAATACATCTACTTAGGGCAGGTAGTGACCGCGTGTCCGGATCATGAGACTGAAATAATCAGAAGAATAATAATAGGCTGCGGTGGTTTTTCTCAGATCATGAATGTTTTCTCAGGCATTCTCAGATCATGAATAGCAGCTTGCCATTATCCCTCAAGAGAAAAGTGTATAACAGCTGTGTCTTACCAATACTCACCTACGGTCCAGAAACCTGGAGGCTTACGAAAAGGGTTCTACTTAAATTTAGGACGACGCAACGAGCTATGGAAAGAGGAACGACTGGTGTAACGTAAAGCGATAAGAAGAGAGGAGATTGGGTGAGGGAACAAACGCGAGTTAATGACATCTTAGTTGAAATCAAGGAACAGAAATAAGCATGGGGAGGACATGTAATGAGGAGCGAAGCTAACCGATGGTCATTAAGGGTTACGGACTGGATTTCAAGGGAAGGGAAGCGTAGCAGGGGCCGGCAGAAGGTTGGGTGGGCGAATGAGATTTGAGAGAATGAGAAGTTCGCAGGGACATCTTGGCCACAATTAGTACATGACCGATGCAGTTGGAGAAGTATAGGAGAGGCCTTTGTCCTGCAGAGGGCGTAACCAAGCTGATGATGATGATGATCCCATCAGCAGTAGCTTGCCAGGTCTGTCACTAGACGAACCTGTGAAGATATCATTGTTATTTTCTTCTCATCATCATCATCATTTATTATTCCCTTAAGGGCCCCATTTGGGGTATTACATAAGGGGGAGGCAAAACAATAATACAAACATCGAATGAATAGTCATGTACAAAGCAAAAAAACAAAGGCAACAACTGAAAAGACACTAAAAAGTACAGGTTTTTGCATAATTAGCTGCAAATATGGGTGGTTAGTAACTCTCGAAATTTCGAAGGATTTCGCTCTACAACAATGGATTCCGGGAGCGAGTTCCATTGTTCTATTGCAGAGGGAAGGAAAGATTTGTTAAAAGCGTTTGTAGAACCATGAAGGCGTTGGATACATAAAGAATTGAATAGACGATGTGATGAGCGAATGGGTGGAAATAAAAGTGAGGAACGAAGGTCAGGAAAGTTATAGTACAATTTATGTAATAGGCAGAGTTGCGAAATTATGCGTCTTGATGCTAAAAGGGGTAGACCAATGGATAACTTTAAGTTAGTAACGCTGATAGTGTTGTCATAATTCGATAAGATAAAGCGGGAGGCACGATTTTGAGTAGCTTCTAAAGTGTCAGTCAAGTACTTTTGATGTGGATTCCAAATTGCAGACGCGTATTCTAACTTGGTACGGATGAAAATTTCATATGCTAGTTTACGAATCGACGGAGGAGACAAGGATAGGGATCTTTTAATATAGTTAAGGGATCTTGAAGCATCGGCTGTTATTTGTTGGATGTGGTTCGACCAATTTAGTTTGTTAGTGATGATAACGCCAAGGTAGCGGTAACTGTCGACCTCGGATAAATTCACAGAGCCCAAAGAGTATAGAAATTTTGATGTAGAGCGTTTACGTGATACATGCATTAACTTGCATTTGGAGACATTTAGTTCCATCATCCAGCGTGAGCACCACTTGTCAATAGAACTTAGGTCATTTTGCAGAATGGATTGGTCAGTGTTAGTAGTGACACGACGGTAAATAACACAGTCATCGGCGAATAGACGTATTGTGGATGATATGTCTGTTGGGAGGTCGTTAATGTATATTAGAAAAAGGAGTGGGCCGAGGACGGATCCCTGTGGTACACCGGATATTACTTTGGTAGTATCTGAACAGCGACCGCCAACACAGGTGAACTGGAGGCGATCTGTCAGGAAGCAAATGATCCATGATAGGATTAGAGGGTGTTGGAATCGCACCGCTGGCACGAGTTGATGGGGGTCTCGGTGCTGACGCCCGTTATTGCCAATGGGTCGCAAGCCCCAAGGGTAGCGTTGGCCTGGCGGCCTGGGGCACTGGAAGCATCCGAAGGTCCCGGCAAAGCAAGAGAAGACTGGTAACAGAACAACTTGTTTATTCTAACATAGCAAAAGAGCGGCTGGTCAGGTCGACCGAAGTGGAGAGACGGGAGAGCACGTAACTCAACAGTACAAATCGGAGCCCTTCTCCTGGCGTCCGGGGGCAGCTGCTCTTATACTCCCGGCGTCGCGGTCCAAAAGGGAAGGAGGGAAGGTCACGGGATGAAGGTCACGGGACGGCGGAGCATGAGCCCACGACGGCGCGAACTGTCGGGCCGAGAGACCTGCTGAACCGAGTGTAGTGACGCATCGCCAACCCTCACCCACACGACGGCGCGAACAGTTGAGCCGAGAGACGTCCAGGCTCCTCATTCGGGGAACTCCGCTCCCCGGCTGCCGCGCTTTGACAAGCGAGGGCACACACACACACACGCACACACGAAGACACGTGGCACTGAAACACGCCTGGACACGCTTGGCGGGTAGGCGTCGCGGCGGCGTCGGACGGGCCAAAATGTCCGCCGCTTTGAACAAAGCCCCGGCGTCCGTTGCATCCGCGCCGGCATTACCGCGCGTTGTAGGCGAAACGTAACAGACCGCCCCGCCGGGGGAAGGAGATCCCGAAGGTCAGGGGACTGCATCCGCTGTCCGGAGGGATGTCGCTCGATGATGCTCATAACCGAAGTTGGGCGTCCTTGGGCGTTTCTTGAGCGCAGCGCACAGAGAAGGCCTCGTTCTCACGTTCAGGTGCACACAGGACACTGCAAAGTGACTTCGGGAGAGTTGACATTTTTGTTCTCGTTTCCGGCAAGCGTTAGAACCACGCCAAAAGTCAACCGCTCAGTCAGCAAGCACGGCACAACCCTCACTAAGCCCTGCCAGGCTCTTTCCCCTTTTATACTGCTGCCTAGTTCCTTACAGTAGTTTAGCAGCACTCAGAACGCGTCCACAAATCGGAAAAATTGCACTAAAAAGCACATCATCACTTTGAAACACTACACAAAAGCAATAAGTTAAAAAAAATCCTGCCTCAGGAAGAAAAACATCAGTAACAAGCAATTTTGAGGCTGATTCCCACGTTAGGGGCTTCGACTTAAGCCATCGGCGTTACCGTTGAGACTCCCCTTTTTGTAACGCACCTCAAAGGAATATTGTTGCAAAGCGAGGCTCCAGCGCAGGAGGCGGCCATTTTTGGGAGAGATGGTCTGCAGCCATTGGAGAGGGCAGTGATCCGTTTCAATGATAAACCTCGAGCCAGCTAGGTAACATGACAATTTCTGAACGGCCCATACGATACACGCACACTCTTTCTCGGTGGCGCTATACGCCTGCTCACGACTCGTCAGCTTACGACTAGCATACAGGACGGGGTGTTCTACTTCTCCATTTTCCCGTTGGCACAGTACAACGCCCATGCCTCGCTCACTAGCATCACACTGAACAACGAACCCTTTTGAGTAGTCGGGCGATCGTAGCACAGGCTGGCTTGTTAGGGCGCTCTTTAGGGCGCTAAAAGCTCTTTCCTTTGTCTCGTCCCAGACGACTGTTTGCGGCTCTGTCTTTCTCAGAGCATCCGTCAAGGGAGCCGCGATATCAGAGTACCTGGGGATGTACCTCTGATAGTAGCCGGCGACACCTAAGAACGACCGAATATCGGTCTTCGTGCGCGGTTGCGGGAAGTCTCGCACAGCGGCCACTTTTATTTCAGAGGGGCGGCGACGACCCCGACCAATCACGTGTCCGAGGTAGACAACCTCGGCCTGTGCTAACTGGCACTTGGGAGCCTTGACTGTCAAGCCCGCATCGCGCAGGCGGGTTAGCACTGCCCGCAAGTGCGCCATATGTTCCGGCCAGGATGCGGAGAATATCGCTACGTCGTCTAGATACGGTAAAGCGAATTCTTGCTGTCCCCGCAACACTTTATCCATGAGGCTTGAAAAGCAGTATGGCGCGTTCTTCAAACCAAAACTCAAAACTTTAGGACGGAATGTCCCCATTGGTGAAATGAACGCCGCATACCTACTAGCCTCTTCTGTAAGTGGAACCTGCCAATAACCCCTGACAAGATCTAGGGTGGAAATAAACTGAGCGCTACTCACTCTCTCAAGGCGCTCCTCGATGTTAGGGATCGGATAAATTTGATCCTTAGTGATGGAATTAAGCCTGCGGTAGTCGACGCAAGGACGAGGTTCCTTGCCCGGTACCTCAACTAAAATCAAAGGGGAGGTATAATCACTCTCACCCGCTTCAATGACACCGAGCTGTAGCATTTTCTTTACCTCAGCCTCCATAATATCGCTCTGGCGGGGTGACACCCGGTACGCCTTGGATCGTACTGGCTCTGGGGAGGTAAGTTCTATGTCATGAGTAAGGACAGAAGTCCTACCAGGCCTCTCAGAGAACAGACCTTGAAACTCTTGTAAGAGCTGGTGTAGTTCGGTTTTCTGCTCAGGCGACAGCGATGCTTTACTTATTAAGTCACTAATGACTTGATCGGTGTCTTTCCTGTTCGTCACTGAGCCTAGTCCCGGAAGCTCGACCGGAAGCTCTTCTAACTTTCCCGCATCTGGAATTTCCTCTCCAGTATCTGGTGCCTTTAACGCTACAGGCTCAATTTTATCCCGTTCGGGCGTGCTCTGAATACCAGCTTGCTGCGCCTCTGACCCTTTTTCATCGTTCAACAACGTCGGCCCCGCAACTACCGCCTTTGCAGCGAGCTCCCGAACCTTCGATCTGGTTAAGGCCTGAACGCTAGCCTCACCAAACAAAAGCCCCTTCTCGCGCAGGAGGTGATCGGACCTGTTCGAAAATAGGTACGGGTACTGGGGGGGCAGCATAGATGACACTGCGGCCTCCGTCTCAAGTGCTCCGAAAGGTCCTTCAATAAGCACTTTTGCTACCGGCAGACACACGCTATGAGCTTCCACTGCTTGCTTGATCCATGCGCACTCGCCCGTGAACATATCGGGTTCTACGTAAGAGGGGTGAACTACATCCATTGTAGCTGCGGAATCGCGAAGCACTCGGCACTCTTTCCCGTTCACGAGGAGGTCTCGCATGTAAGGCTCGAGAAGCTTGATGTTCTCGTCAGTGCTGCCTAATGAAAAAAACACGACTTTTGGTTTTGTTTCTGGGCACTGCGCCGAAAAGTGACCCGGCTTCTGGCACGTATAACACAGGCGCGCTTGCCTCGCCTCGAACCGCTTTCTGCGTTCGGCTTCGGCTGCCGCCGTCTCCTTACGTTCGGTCGGACTGCTTTCACTCGCATCCGCACTACGTGTGTCCCCCTTTGCTCTCATGGGCGTGAACTTTGGCCTCTCAAACTTGGAGCCAAATTCACCCTTTTGACCGTCCTTAGCTCCACGAGCCCGACGCGTCACAAACTCCTCGGCTAACTCAGCGGCTCTAGCCACCGTACTAACGTCTGGCCTATCCAAGACCCAGTACCGCACGTTCTCAGGTAACCGACTATAAAACTGTTCTAGCCCGAAACACTGCAGAACTTTCTCGTGGTCACCAAACGCTTTCTCTTCTTTGAGCCACTCCTGCATGTTTGACATAAGCCTGTACGCAAACTCTGTATATGACTCACTTCTGCCTTTCTCATTTTCCCGGAACTTCCGACGGAACGCCTCCGCTGACAGCCTGTACTTCTTTAGCAGACTCGATTTCACTTTCTCGAAATCCTCTGCCTCCTCTCTCTCCAAGCGAGCGACTACGTCGGCCGCCTCGCCGGGTAGCAAAGTGAGCAAGCGCTGTGGCCACGTTTCCCGAGAGAACCCCTGCTTCTCGCACGTTCGCTCAAAGTTAACCAGGAACAAACCAATGTCCTCTCCAAGCTTAAACGGCCGCATCAGGTCAGTCATTTTGAACAATACTCGGTCTCCTGCACCGTGTGCCTGACTTCCATTACGAGCGCGTTCCATCTCTAACTCGAGACGCTTCATTTCCAACGCGTGTTGACGGTCGCGCTCTTCTTTTTCTTTCTCTTTTTGTTCTTTAAGTTCGCGCTCCTGTTTCTCTTTTTGCTCTTTAAGTTCGCGCTCCTGTCTTTTTGCCGTCTCCCTCTCCTCAATGGTCTCAAGGCATTCCGACAGCTCGTCATCCTCAGCTTCTAACTCAAGAATAGCCCTTAGCAGTTCTGGTTTTCTGAGTTTGTCTGAGACATCCAGACCCAACTCTCTCGCAAGCTCCAGCAATTTCGGTTTGCGCAACGACTTCAAATCCATGGCTGCTCTGAATGCTGCTTTCTCTACTGCCTACTATTGTCTTGCCGCAAACTAACCCGGTAGCAACGACAACCACAATTACCAGCTCTGTTTCTAACACTAACAAAAGCCTGGCAAAACTCAGAAGAAGAAAGTCCCGCACTCACCAAACCTTGCAGCCAAGACTTCAGCGCAGTCGTTCCGCTGCAGGCAACCAGTCATCACACAGGGCTCGTTGCGCTGCTCCCGGATGGTCGTTGTGCTGCTCAGCATACAGTCAACCGCATCTCTTCGCTGCTGGCCTCCGTTGTCGCGATCTCACCGCTGGCAACCAGATGTTGGAATCGCACCGCTGGCACGAGTTGATGGGGGTCTCGGTGCTGACGCCCGTTATTGCCAATGGGTCGCAAGCCCCAAGGGTAGCGTTGGCCTGGCGGCCTGGGGCACTGGAAGCATCCGAAGGTCCCGGCAAAGCAAGAGAAGACTGGTAACAGAACAACTTGTTTATTCTAACATAGCAAAAGAGCGGCTGGTCAGGTCGACCGAAGTGGAGAGACGGGAGAGCACGTAACTCAACAGTACAAATCGGAGCCCTTCTCCTGGCGTCCGGGGGCAGCTGCTCTTATACTCCCGGCGTCGCGGTCCAAAAGGGAAGGAGGGAAGGTCACGGGATGAAGGTCACGGGACGGCGGAGCATGAGCCCACGACGGCGCGAACTGTCGGGCCGAGAGACCTGCTGAACCGAGTGTAGTGACGCATCGCCAACCCTCACCCACACGACGGCGCGAACAGTTGAGCCGAGAGACGTCCAGGCTCCTCATTCGGGGAACTCCGCTCCCCGGCTGCCGCGCTTTGACAAGCGAGGGCACACACACACACACGCACACACGAAGACACGTGGCACTGAAACACGCCTGGACACGCTTGGCGGGTAGGCGTCGCGGCGGCGTCGGACGGGCCAAAATGTCCGCCGCTTTGAACAAAGCCCCGGCGTCCGTTGCATCCGCGCCGGCATTACCGCGCGTTGTAGGCGAAACGTAACAAGGGTCGAGATGAAGGCATGAAAGTTTGGACACTATTCGGTGATGAGGGACGCGGTCGAAAGCCTTTGAAAAATCTAAGTAAATTACGTCAGTCTGAAATGAAGAATCTAAGTTTAGGTGGAGATCTGTGGTGAATTCGAAAAGTTGTGTTTCGCATGATAAGCCTGGACGAAAGCCATGTTGTTTGCCAAAGAAAAAAGAATTTCTGTCGAGGTGGGAAGCTATTTGGGAATAAATGACGTGTTCTAAAAGTTTACAGGCAATACATGTAAGTGAGATCGGGCGATAGTTGGATGGGTCGGAGCGCTTACCAGATTTAAAAACGGGGGTTACTTTACTTAGTTTCCAGTCTTTGGGAATAGTACCCTCGCTTATAGACTGGGTAAAAATGATTTGTAATATCTGGCTAGAAATGACGTTAGTGCCTTTTAGTATCTTCATCGGTATGTTGTCAGGTCCGGGGGAGCTAGATATGTTAAGTTTATTGATTAGGCTTGCGATTCCTTCAGCAGTTACATCAATGGGAGGCATTTCAGTGCCGCAAAATCTTGGTAAAACAGGAATTTTGGTGGAAGATTCACAAGTGAAGACGGAAGAGAAGTATGAATTGAAGACGTCAGAACGCTTTTCAACTGGAACATGGGACCCATTAGGATTAGTTATGGTAATGTTATGCGACTGATTTCTATTTGGTGCGAGTATTTTCCAAAATTTTTTCGGGTTTACACGGATGATATTGAGAAGATCCTGGTGATAAAATTTTTTCTTAGAAAGCTTCAGCAGGCTGTTGTACTCGCACAGGCAGGTGAAATACTTCTTCCATTTAGGGGCGAAACCACATTTTTTTGCCACTCTGAAAAGGCGCTTTTTCTTCTGTGTTAGTTTTTTCAGTTGGTTTGTGTACCAAGGCTTTCCCATGACACCACGAATACACACAAGAGGTACGTGCTTATTGATTAAGCTGAGTAGCTTATGCTTATAAAACAGCCAGTTTGTATCAACAGACCTTCTGAAGGCAGTTGCTTTGAGGTATTCAAAAAAATATTCAGTTCAGTGTTAATTATGGAAAAGTCAGCTTTTTTGTAGTCCCGAATTAGTTTTATTGAAAGCTGTTTGACTGGAACTGGGATTTCTAAATTGAAAAGTACAATACTGTGATCACTCAGCCCATTGACACATGCTATAGACTGAATGTATTCGGGTTGGGAAGTGAGGACCAGGTCAAGGGTGTTTGAGCCACGTGTAGGTAAATTTACTGTTTGTGTAAGGTTGAAGTTTAAGGCTAAATCAAGGAAATCTTTTGACTGGCGGGATGATGCTGTTAGAGTGTCCCAGTTTATATCCGGAAAGTTAAAATCACCACAAATAATATAGTTAGCACGCGGGAATAGAGAAGATGCATCTAAAATGACAGTGTGAAGTTCGTCGATAAAGGAAGGGTCACAATCGGGTGGGCGATAACATGATATGAGAATGCAGGTGCATGTGGGCATGGATATGTGCACACAAAGAATTTCGTGAGTACAACTGTTAGGGAGCTGGTAACAAGGAATGCTGTTTTTCGTGAAGACAAGAATGCCACCACCCCTTCGTTCCCTCCTATCGCGTCTGTAAACAGTGTAGGGGGAATCTGCATGTAATAGCTCAGTGCTATCTATGTCAGGGGTTAACCAAGACTCAGTGAAAATGGCCATGTCTGTGTTATTATCCTCGAGAATGGCTTCAATGGTATCTTTTTTGACATGTAACTGCGAACATTAGCCAGTATAACAGAAAGTATGCGACTGTGTGATGTTTCAAGAGGGTTTAGTAGCGGCTGGGAGGGAAAGGAGAGTGCTGGGCAAGCCTGAAGTGATGGCTAGGATTTAACTGGTAAAACTGAGTCTGATTGCACATCATATAAAAACTGTCTATCATTCATCTGAAGTTTATCGAAGCGTATCTTGAAAGTGGAGGCGTTGTTTTGTTTCGCATAGGCGTACAACTTTTTCCTTGCAAGCCGGACGCGCGATGAAAAATCTTCCCGGATAGAAATTGCCGTACCCTTAAGCTTTGGCCCGGCAGGCAGAATACTACACTTATCTTTGTACCGCGCAAGTTTTACTATAATTGGTTGGTTTTTACCGGCCTGGAAACGGCCAAGCCTGTGTGCGCGTTCTATGTCATTTTTGGTTATGGAAATTAGAAGTTTATCTGCACACAGTGAAATAACGCGAGACTCTGATTGCTCCCAAGTTTCATCATGCGCATCCTCAACACCGAAAAAAAGTAGGTTGTCTCGGCGAAGGCGGTTTTCAGAGTCATCGCATTTCTGTACGAGGTCGTTTATTTGGGAAGTGAGTTTAATTATTTCAGTAATGTCACTAGATGCAGGTATCGAGTGATTTGATTTATCAACGTCTACAATTTTCTCAAGGGCGTCGACACGGGTGGATAGACGGCCGACCTGGTTTTCAATGGTGGCCTGTGTAGCACGAATTAGAGCGAGCTCAGACAGAACGGTGTTCTGAGAGGTTTCTAAACGGAACAGGGCGCTAGCAATGGATTCAAGGGATACCGGAGTGGGGATGTCATTAACAGAACCGGGGTTAAGCTCAATGTCCCCAGAAAGGGCTAGTAAAAGGAAAGTGAGGTGAGCATTCACACAAAATGAACATAGCAAGTGGCACAAAACTTTCCGATTGGCATCAAATGTGTCAGAGGGGCACGACACCGCAATAAACATTCGGTCGCTAGAACGAACACATCTTGCACAAGGTAGGTAACTAACCTGCGCAAGATTTGTATTTGTGCACCCGTGCCACATTGCTTCGCCATCGCGCTGTTAAATCAATTATCGCGTGCCTTCTAGTAGGTTTGTTGTGCTTTTAAATGCCTCGGAACTGTTTCGAAAGCTGCCTTGGCTGTCAAATGCATTCAATTTACATTTGTGCGGACATATTTTCTCTGCATCATCGCTTTTTTTTACTGCTCATTTTTTCTGCCCTTGCCCCCTCTCCCAGCGAATACCCAACTGGACCGTAATCTCGTTACCCTGCCTACCGTTCGTATCACGTTTTTTTTTCTTTCCTTTCATGAGCACAAGTAATTACCTACATAGGCGAAATTTGGAAATAATATGATTAACTTCAGACGACTATGAACAATATGTGAATGGCTGCATCAGCCTAATATGTAGCACGTTTGACGTCAAACATATTCAGCTAGGTCAGCACTTGGAGTGCCTTGTTAAACCGCATGCAACAAAAACGTGTTATACTGTCCTCGCTTATGCCTTTGCAACTATAGTACCCACTGGCTTGGGTTGCATCGTTGCTTAGAGGAAAAAAGCCATTACACGATCTTGCATGGGCCACATCTACACATGGCGCTCTTGTGCCACATTAGAGAAGACCTGCGCCGTTGTTATAGCCCGTATGGAAAGCCTGAAATGGAAAGTACTAGTGCAAATTCGCCGAGGTCGCAAGCAAGTAACGCATCTTTCTTGTACGAACATTTAAAACCGGGAATTGTAACGAATCTAGGAATGCGCCTCTAGTTTGGGCTAGGAGTTGTGTAGGGAACATTTAGGA
The DNA here is from genome assembly GCF_023375885.2 of Dermacentor andersoni. NCBI lineage: Eukaryota > Metazoa > Arthropoda > Arachnida > Ixodida > Ixodidae > Dermacentor > Dermacentor andersoni. The sequence continues at coordinate 25,044,575 of NC_092823.1, read as the reverse complement.
ATGTAGTCTTCAATATGTTATTATTTTCGTATTTAAGTTCCTTGCAAGGCGCCCCTGGTATACGTTAATGGCACAGAAAGACGATGTGAAATCAGAAAATCGGGCTTTCTCCTAAGGCCGCGACGGGCAAAGAGTGCAGCAGAAGGTACCTCAGATGATGCATGAAAATGGCATAGTGCTGCTGGCGGACAATGCAAGGAATTGGCACGGGCTTACGAGTATGTGTCACAATATTTCGAACCTAAAATTTAGCAATGTGATATCGGGAATTCCGATCTTTAATGAAGGGACGAGTAATGACGTAGTATGAATTGAACAGCAACATACTGATTGTCCGGCAATATCAATACCAACGTGTCTACTTAAACGAGAAAAGGCTACTTAGGCGTGCACCAGGATATTCTAAGAATGATGTTGAAGCGCAATGCAGCCATAAAAAACATAGAACTCTTTGGGGCAACAGTAAATAGGAGGTCGCGCGAGCAATTGGGCAACGAGTAATGATGCTAGCGGTAACGATGTCAAATGCCGTCATGCGCTTTAGATGAGACATCTTCTTTGGGTTGGAAGTTAACGAGATCAATTGGCTAGTTCTTTGGGATCCCATGGTAAAACCTCACATGGTCTAGTGCAGGGTGATGTGGGTTGGACCGCATTCGAAGCCACGGAAATACAGAATAAACTTAGTTTTGAAGAAAGACTGAGTCACACGGATAAAAATACATGGTCCGCTGAAGTGGACAAATAGCTGTACCTCAATATCTTTGACACGGAGCGGAGAAAGACTTCAATAAATTAGCTACCAAAAGTACCAAGCGAAACCAGGAGCTCTAAAAAACAGTCAGAGCAACGAAGATAGTAAATCGGGTGCGAAGGATGGAAACAAAAATAGGTTAGTGAATAGCGGTAAACACCGAAGAAAGACAAGGTTTTCCTGGGTGCATTAGGGAACCACGTGGTTTGGTGTTAAGATTGCACTACATTCAAGGTCGGCTCACGTTGTTAGAATACACTAAATCCGGGATTGGCCTATATTATTCACTGAGTCAAGCCACATATTCCGTTCACGTTTCTGAAGCGTACAATACGAACCAGCTTTAGTTTCGGACTCATTCTGCAAAGTGCGCATTATTACTGCTCTATATAGGGTCCTGCATTAATTGACAAAGTGTTCGAAAGAATATTTCCCGCTTACCGCTGCACTGTTCCGGCAGACATTTTGCAGCAGGGCCGCATTTTTGAGCTCACAACATACGCCATTCCACCCAGACCTCCCGCTTTCTGTAGCTGTCGGCAGGCGGCGAGACAAGCTTACGCTTGCAAGAGTTACTGTGTGCATACTCCCTACGAAAGCACAATTGCGCGCAGGTCCGAGGTCTTGCTGCTGACGCAACCTTATTAGGCAACGAAGCGACTCCTCTTGATACCCGCCGCGGTTGCTCAGTGGCTATGGTGTTGGGGTGCTGAGCACGAGGTCGTGGGATCGAATCCCGGCCACGGCGGCCGCATTTCGATGTAGGCGAAAACAGCCGTGTACTTAGATTTAGGTGCGCGTTAAAGAACCCCGGTCATCAAAACTTCCGGAGTTCCCCACTACGGCGTGCCTGATAATCAGAAATGGGTTCTGGCACGTAAGACCCCATAACTTAACTTCTCTTAAATGCAGGAGACGGCGCGGCTCAGCGGTGGAGTGTGCTTGCTCGTTCATTCCGCGTTGTCGGCGGCAAGAGCACTTACACGTGAAAGAAATAAGGGCGACTCGAAGAAAAAACGAATTTAGATAAAATTCATGCTGTAAGTTGTTCGTTGCGAGTCGCTATCGGAAGAAACATTTTTCTCTATATAAAAAACCTAGCTAAAGTATTTTCTACAAATTGCTCGTTGCACGTCGTTTTTGACGCAGCGTTTTGAAAGAGGAAATAGGTAAACCACGCAAACCGCCGTTTCGGATAAAATAAGCGCTATAAGTTATCTGTGCTACTTAAGGAGAATTCCCTCAGATCGAAGAGGGTCTGGCGTAATACAGGCTGGATATGGCTCCCAATTTTTATACTTGGTAGTTCGACGGACCGCGACGAACTCTATATACTGTATTATGCTGCCCTGCTGCATCTGTAAGCTGACACTATATAAGCGCAGTGTATATATATATATACATATATATATATATATTGTTCTCTTCTTCCGCTGCAGCTTTTTCACTGGCTAACCAGCTGTTACACAGCGCGAGAGGAGCCATACATGTCCTAACTGTTATCACCGATTCCTTACAAAAAATATTGTTAGTGAGATTTATACTGACTCTATATTATCAGATGTCATGCGTCACGTAAGCACGTTTGTGCATTCTGGAACGTGCTGTTACGCTGGAATAAATAACGAGTCTTATCCGAAACACTCGACCCGCAGTAGTGATTTCGACGTGTGACGATCATTTGGCTTCCAGTGTCACTTGTATTTCTGGGCTTATATTTGACGAGAGAGAAACCTTAATATTGGGATAACACTTATATGGACACTTCAGACGGATTTTTGCCATCGCCGTGAAGTTCCGTACGGATTCCACTGGCGATAAAATCGCCGCTGCGCGCCGTATGCTGTACGTGCGGGTGAAAGCGTTCGAGAGTGAGCCTGCGAACACAGCATAATATCGCGTTTGCGAGCGATGAAGGTAGGGCGAAAGCGCGCCCTCTTCTTTTATGCGCGAGACGCGGGGGTGAGGCGATGAAGAGAGTTTGAGCTTATCCGAGGGCTGCTGCTTTTGGGCAAAACCGTGCGGGCGCCGTATACTGAAAGCGACCTGCGACGTGGCCAAAGTGTGTGCCCGCACGGTCCACCCGCTCAAAGCCAACTGCGATGTTTGCAGAGTGCGTGTAGTGCCCGTAGCTTCGTACGCGCTGCGCTTTCGACGGTTCGTCCGCGTTTAAGCGAGAGCTGCACGAAGGCCGATTCGCTCACTGCTGCTGCCGCAATTCCTGACTAGAGCGTTCTGACAGCACTTTCCGCTGTCATCGAGCCAGATGTGTTGATGTTTACCTGTGCGCGCCTGACGCCATGCTTGTTAATTTAGTTAGTATGCGGATGTTTACAAGTTTACATGGTCGATAAATCTACTATTCATATAGCTGTCTACTAATTTTCTGTCCCAATAGGTTCTTCGCCTTTCGGGAGAAACTGCCACATTTTTTTTTTTTGTGCTTTGAAAACACACAACGCAAGACGTGTTCTTGCTCCTTTCAATATCGGCTTCTGACGTCTCTTACGCAGCAGCCACTTAAGACGGACGACGGAGACAGACCTGCCCCATTAAACTGAGAATTCTTCCCGTTTTCTTGCCGATTTGTGCAGTGAGGTTAGCAGCAGCCTGCCTGTCAATGTAGCAAGTTCGCCGCATTGAGAAGTACCGTGTACTAATCTTGACTCTGCGCCGTAGGGCCACAAAACAATGACCATTGAAACTGCACTAAACCCACCAACACGACATATCCGACACTGGCGTGGCAGAGGCCGCAGAGCATATAGCGAATTGAGCGGTGCTGCTGGCGGAAGTGTAAGCACAGCCGTGAAACTGGCTTAGCCTCAAGAACATGCTTTGTACGCATGTGACCACATTTGCCAAATAGGGACGCGAGCGGTGCCTTCAATCAGACGCGCAACTCCGCTTATACAGTGACTGTAATACTTGCGCCGTCGCCCGGCTGCAGCTCGCATCTACATAGGCGAAGGCAAGCTTGCACTTTTTTTCTTAAAAACAGGTAAACAAACTGTAGACAGTATTACACCGAACGACCTGAATCGGCCGAATATGGCCGAACAGGATCGGCCATATGTCTGCTGCAACAAAAATGCTGAGACAACTCAGCAAACCCTAGTGCAATAAGGAGTATTCACCGAGCGAGACCTGTGTAGGTAACATGCACATGCCAGAATCTACGTGACTTAAACTGGGTGGAAATATTAGCCAGTCAGGCACTCCAGATAAGCAAGAGACGTGTAGAGAATTGATTTGGGGGACCGAATCCGTTACATGCAAGGGTAACTGTGCAAAGTACAGATAGAGGCTTAAGGAATAGGCAAATTACAGGGGAGACGGGCAAGACGTTACACTGAGAAGAATGTATAGATCACCTGGCTAACTTAAGTGGTCTAGGCGGCTATTTGCCGCCCCCTCGGTTGGAAGGGGATTCCAGTAAATTATTCTGATATAACGACAGCAATTATATCGACACTGCATGCGCATTGCTGCCACCGGCGTCGCCGTCGGCATGATGTTCTGCATTAAGTGCAAGGTTGATAACACCTCAGCCGCGCGCCCTACGCTGTATGTGCGAGTTAGAGCATTGGAGGTGAGCCGACGATCGAGGCTCAATCTCGCCCGCGCAAGAGGGAAAAAAAGTGGGGAACAAGCCGCCCTTCATCGGTCGAGCGCGAGGCACCGTGAGGAGAGAAGGGAAGGGGGTGGCATTCGACACCGTAAAGCAATGAAGGGGGCCAGTTGGTGGATGTCCATAATTATACTGCGCTTAGTGTTACACTGACAATGTTAAGGGAAGCACAGTGCGTGGACGCACGTAGCGCAAACTATCAGCTGTTTAATACTGTTATAGAACGCGCATATTTATATACATGAAGGTATGGCACGGGGGGGGGGGGGGGACATATAAAAACATATGACAAGGTGACGACAGGTGACCCATACTGTGGGCCAGGCATACATCGTTCACTTGCACCCGTTCGCCCTAACAAACTCGACTTCAGCTTCCATAAGCGCGATGGACGGAGTACTTACGCACATCTTTTTCTTTGGCTATCGCAAGTGCCTCCCATATTTCTCGCTCCGTTTTTGTTTTTCATATGCCATTGACTGTGGTGCTTCCTATAGCGGAGAGCATTTGCATTGTTTGCAGTGTGCAGCCAAGTTGCTAGGTGCTGTCAGAAGCTGGCACGTGTATTTGTGCTCCCGTAACCTATCATTTAGACAACGTCCAGTTTGCCCAATGTACACTTTCCCGCCGTCTAGTGGGCTTTGGTAAACCACTGAAGATAGCACATTCCATGTACTTTTTCACGTGCTTAGTCTGACAGACCGCGGCACTTGGATTGCCCTATTTGGACCCTGCGTTCACCCTCCTACACATGCCTTTAATTTTTGCGGAGCGGAGAATAGTACTTCAACGTCACGGCGTTGGGCTGTTCAAAGTACTGTTCGCCGCGTGAAGTAGCCTTGCGAACCGCACCTTGAAAACCATCTGTGCTGCCGACTGACTGTACCGACTGCTGATAGCTTCGCGCGCTGTGTTCTTGCCGCTTAGCGTTAAAGAGAGACGCGCGTGCCCGTATCTTGAAATTGACCAGCTAAAGCGGCAGGGTGCAGCCTGTGCTGGGAAATTCTGAGCGCTGTATTCTCGCCGCTCCATTGACACTGAAGCCAGAGGCAGCACGAAGATGAATTTGCTCGCTCCTGCGGGCTCTACATTTTCTCGTTGGGTAAGCATAGAAATGCTTGCGCATTTAAAGCTCAGTTAATTTTTCCTGTGGAGTTCTTAGCGTAATAATCTTTGCTTTCTTTATCGATCTTACTAAAAATGGAGCCCCTCTATTGCACTCGCTCTTTTATACGCTTTGCTTAGCAGTGTGACCTTCATTCCTTAGTGTTTTCCGAGTAGCCTTGCGTTGACCTCTCTCACAACTATTTGTATTGTTAACATTTTCTCCTTTGGTGCTCCTGTTAAATCCTTATTCCTAGGTGGTGTGTTTCTCAACGGCCCTCTCGAACTGCGCGAAAGGGGAAAATAAGCATTTCACGCTTAAAGATGGCTCGGAACTACAAATCGAGAATGAAACATCGCACTGGTCCCTGAGGACAGTCCAACAAAGCCCGAGGTATCATTCTTCTTGCTCCGAGTTTGATAACTCAAGATAAATTTATTTGCAAAAAACACAGCTCGGCCACGATACTCCAATTTAACATTTAGGCGCAGTAACCTAGCGCAAAAATCACAGTAATCTCTTTGAAAGACTCAAGTGGGTTATCAGTGTTAAATATATCGGTAAACCAACAACTAGGTAATTGCTGTAGTAAATTTCTTTTACTCGACGTTATACTTCTTACGGTAACAATGTACGATCAGTAGACAGAAATAAAGTAGGCAATTTGTTATAATTTTTCATAAAGTGGAATGGTGCTTCAGCATTGCAAAGTTGTCAAGTGAAATATTGTTGGTATTAGCAAGAAAAATCAAGTGAAATATTGTTGGTATTAGCAAGAAAAAGTTATGTTAGGCAAGCAATGTTAAAAAAACAAATTATGGGGTTTTACATGCCAGAACCACTTTCTGACTATGAGGCACGCCGTTATAGGGGGCTTCGGAAATGTTCACCATGCGGGGTTCCTTAACGTGCACCGATATATAAGTACACGGTTTTTTTTTTTTTTTTTTTTTTTGCATTTCGCCTTTCCTGAAATGTGGCCGCCATGGCCGGGATTTGATTTCGCGACCTCGTGCTTAACAGCCCAACACCATAGCCACTAAGCAACCACGGCGGTTAGCGAGCAACGTAATGCGTAGGATCGATAACTGCTGATCTGTTACGGAATTTGTGCCAAATGAACGGAAGCCCTGTGGGCGATGGCCGAGAACCAGGTGGAGTGATGAAACTAGGAAATTCCCAGGCATAACTTCGAATCGGTTAGCGCAAGACAGAACTGCATAGTACCCATATTTAGTAACCTTCGCGCTTCAGTGTAGATAAATAGGCTGATTGAGAGGGCGATGAGAGGGTGTTCGTACCTGCGGGCAGGCAGTCCTCCTGCTCGTTGCATCCAGGATTCCCTCCCAAGGCTTCGCCGGCTGGGGTGGCAGGAATCGAAGCCGGCCCACGGGTGGCTGCGCGAATGGGATGCCGCGGTACTCTTCGACTTTTCGCCCCAACAGCTCCAACCGGTTTCCTCCGACTCTCCCTAGGCGAGTCGCTCTCTCCACATCGTACGCACGGCCGCAGCTTGCCGCGGCAACCAACAGCAGCAATACGTAACACCGTGTCACGCACATTTCACCGGAGGTCTGTTCCTTATGGAGTGCGCCGTGAACAGCTGTAATAGTTTGAAACGTATAACGCCCAGTACTTAATCCTAACGTTTCGTGCTACTGTCGAAAGCATTCTTATCCACAGTAATTGGTTTTGCATGCAAACGCTTCCTTCTTCCACTTAAGTACTCCTGTGAAACTACTTTCCGTCTTATTTGCATGGGACTATATTTCGAACGAGCGGCTATAACTGACACGCAACACAACCTCGCCGATTATTTGTGCAATTGCAGTCAGCGAAAATGTAAATGCATCAACATTTCCTAAATCAATTGAAAGTGATAGTACATGCCTATTTTCAACGAAAACACATTAGTGGTTCATCGTATATCGGAACTCTCTAGGCTGATCGACAAAAGATTTTAGCGATTCCATAAGCTGCTCTACGACGCTAGGATTCTATCGTTCCATATTCGTAATCCCGCAAAGCTACTGCAAGAAATGAATACTTCCCCACCAAGAATTCCAACAGTAGTCAGTGACACAAGAAAAGCTGTACGGTTATCTGTCCTGCTTCCCAGAGGGCAATTCAATTGACCTATTAGGCCAGACGTTCGTCGGCTTCAAATTGCAAAGACTTCTCAACTACTCTAAGAATGTGTCTCACCACACAATTTTCTTATCAAGAGTACGCGGCCTACACCGCCTTACCAGTGCAAGAGACATTTCCGCATGAAAATCATCATTTTTAGTCTCACGTCACTTGTTCTTTCGTAGTATATTTGTACAGGGGCAGGCATGACCGAGTTAAGTGCCGTCGCATGGCAACGGCATGTTGAGGACCCATCCATACTTCACTGTACCGCTACGCTCAGTTCTGGCACCTTTACTATTTTCAATAATTGTCAACGGTGCAAGCACTGTGATGAAACACTCCCCCTTGTTTATGCGAGGATTTCGAAATATTATAGTCAGTTACCAGTGCCGGCGATTGCGGTGTTGGCAGGAAGACGTCATCGCATTCACATAATGATGTTTTTAGTTTTGCAAAAATAAATGTAATAGTGAACATGTATAGTACACAGACACTTCTATTTCTTTCAGCCATTGAAAACGTTGCTTTACCTGGTGAAGCAGTTCAACGACTCAAATGGCAGTTTTGACGCCACGCTTACGTTCCCTTTATGCATTATAGGCCTTTCACGCTAAGGGCTCTGAGATACCCAGGCACATTTTTTTGGCTGTCTAGTGATTTTAGAAACTGTGACTCGTTGCTCAAATTATACACTATTCTCTGTCGGCCAAGGCTGGAATATGCCTCGGTTCATGTAACGACGCTCGCAATATGACCTAGTGGCATTATTGAGACGGCGAAACAAAAATTCTCGCCAACGCGCACCATATTTACTACTATGCTGACAACTCCATCGCCAAGCCTAAAGACATCCGCAATGTTTCCATGCGAGAATCGCAGCGCGTTGACTCAGACCTAGTATGTTTTTCATATGCTTGTACAAGGAAAACTTGTAACTTGCCGGACAGACCGCCATTGGAATATGAACCTGGCAACGTTTAACGCTAGAACGTTATCTAGTGAGGCGAGTCTAGCAGTGCTATTGGAGGAATTAGAGGGCATTAAATGGGATATAATAGGGCTCAGTAAAGTTAGAAGGCCAAAAGAAGCATATACAGTGCTAAAAAGCGGGCACGTCCTGTGCTACCGGGGCTTAGCAGAGAGACGAGAACTAGGAGTCGGATTCCTGATTAATAAGAACATAGCTGGTAACATACAGGAATTCTATAGCATTAACGAGAGGGTGGCATGTCTTGTTGTGAAACTTAATAAGAGGTACAAAATGAAGGTTGTACAGGTCTACGCCCCTACATCTAGTCATGATGACCAGGAAGTCGAAAGCTTCTATGAAGACGTGGAATCGGCGATGGGTAAAGTCAAAACAAAATACAGTATACTGATGGGCGATTTCAATGCCAGGGTAGGCAAGAAGCAGGCTGGAGACAAGTCAGTGGGGGAATATGGCATAGGCCCTAGGAATAGCAGAGGAGAGTTATTAGTAGAGTTTGCAGAACAGAATAATATGCGGATAATGAATACCTTTTTCCGCAAGCGGGTTGGCCGAAAGTGGACGTGGAGGAGCCCGAATGGTGAGACTAGAAATGAAATCGACTTCATACTCTGCGCGAACCCTGGCATCATACCAGATGTAGACGTGCTCGGCAAGGTGCGCTGCAGTGACCATAGGATGGTAAGAACTCGAATTAGCCTTGACTTGAGGAGGGAAAGGAAGCAACTGGTACATAAGAAGCCAATCAATGAGTTAGCGGTAAGAGGGAAACTAGAGGAATTCCGGATCAAGCTACAGAACAGGTATTCGGCTTTAACCCAGGAAGAGGACCATAGTGTTGAAGCAATGAACGACAATCTTATGGGCATCATTAAGGAGTGCGCAATAGAAGTCGGTGGTAACGCCGTTAAGCAGGAAACCAGTAAGCTATCACAGGAGACGAAAGATCTGATCAAGAAACGCCAATGTATGAAAGCCTCTAACCCTACAGCTAGAATAGAACTGGCAGAACTTTCTAAGTTAATCAACAAGCGTAAGACAGCGGACATAAGGAACTATAATATGGATAGAATTGAACAGGCTCTCAGGAACGGAGGAAGCCTAAAAGCAGTGAAGAAGAAACTAGGAATAGGCAAGAATCAGATGTGTGCGTTAAGAGACAAAGCCGGCAATATCGTTACTAATATGGATGAGATAGTTCAAGTGGCTGAAGAGTTTTATAGAGATTTATACAGTACCAGTAACACCCACGACGATAAGGTGAGAGAGAATAGGCTAGAGGAACTTGAAATCCCACAAGTAACACCGGTAGAGGTAAAGAACGCCTTGGGAGCTATGCAAAGGGGGAAGGCAGCTGGGGAGGATCAGGTAACAGCAGATTTGTTGAAGGGTGGTGGGAACACTGTCCTAGAAAGATTGGCCGCCCTATATACACAATGCCTCATGACCTCGAACGTACCGGAATCTTGGAAGAACGCTAACATAATCCTAATCCATAAGAAAGGGGACGCCAAAGACTTGAAAAATTATAGACCGATCAGCTTACTGTCCGTTGCCTACAAAGTATTTACTAAGGTAATCGCAAATAGAATCAGGAATACCTTAGATTTCTGTCAACCAAAGGACCAGGCAGGATTCCGTAAAGGCTACTCAACAATAGACCATATTCACACTATCAATCAGGTGATAGAGAAATGTGCGGAATATAACCAACCCTTATATATAGCCTTCATTGATTACGAAAAAGCATTTGATTCAGTCGAAACCTCAGCAGTCATGAAGGCACTACGGAATCAGGGTGTAGATGAGCCATATGTAAAGATACTGGAAGATATCTATAGCGGCTCCACAGCCACCGTAATCCTCCACAAAGAAAGCAACAAAATCCCAATAAAGAAAGGCGTCAGACAGGGAGATACGATATCTCCAATGCTATTCACAGCATGTTTACAGGAGGTATTCAGAGACCTGGAGTGGGAAGAATTGGGGATAAAAGTTGATGGAGAATACCTTAGCAACTTGCGATTCGCTGATGATATTGCCTTGCTTAGTAACTCAGGAGACCAATTCCAATGCATGCTCACTGACCTGGAGAGGCAAAGCAGAAGGGTGGGTCTGAAAATTAATCTACAGAAAACTAAAGTAATGTTTAACAGTTTCGGAAGAGAACAGCAGTTTACGATAGGTAGCGAGGCACTGGAAGTGGTAAGGGAATACATCTACTCAGGGAAGGTAGGGACCACGGATCCGGATCATGAGACTGAAATAACCAGAAGAATAAGAATGGGCTGGGGTGCGTTTGGCAGGCATTCTCAAATCATGAACAGCAGGTCGCCACTATCCCTCAAGAGGAAAGTGTATAACAGATGTGTCTTACCAGTACTCACCTACGGGGCAGAAACCTGGAGGCTTACGAAAAGGGTTCTGCTGAAATTGAGGTCGACGCAACGAGCTATGGAAAGAACAATGATAGGTGTAACGTTAAGGGATAAGAAAAGAGCAGATTGGGTGAGGGAACAAACGCGGGTAAATGACATCTTAGTTGAAATCAAGAAAAAGAAATGGGTATGGGCCGGACATGTAATGAGGAGGAAAGATAACCGATGGTCATTAAGGGTTACGGACTGGATTCCAAGGGAAGGGAAGCGTAGTAGGGGCCGGCAGAAAGTTAGGTGGGCGGATGACATTAAGACGTTTGCAGGGACAACATGGCCACAATTAGTACATGACCGGGGTAGTTGGAGAAGTATGGGAGAGGCCTTTGCCCTGCAGTGGGCGTAACTAGGCTGGTGATGATGATGATGATGATGATGATGTATTTAGTTTTGCAAAAATAAATGTAATAGTGAACATGGATAGTACACAGACACTTCTATTTCTTTCAGCCATTGAAAACGTTGCTTTACCTGGTGAAGGAGTTCAACGACTCAAATGGCAGTTTTGACGCCACGCTTACGTTCCCTTTATGCATTATAGGCCTTTCACGCTAAGGGCTCTGAGATACCCAGGCACATTTTTTTGGCTGTCTAGTGATTTTAGAAACTGTGACTCGTTGCTCAAATTATACACTATTCTCTGTCGGCCAAGGCTGGAATATGCCTCGGTTCATGTAACGACGCTCGCAATATGACCTAGTGGCATTATTGAGACGGCGAAAGAAAAATTCTCGCCAACGCGCACCATATTTACTGCTATGCTGACAACTCTATCGCCAAGCCTAAAGACATCCGCAATGTTTCCATGCGAGAATTGCAGCGCGTTGACTCAGACCTAGTATGTTTTTCACATACTTGTACAATGAAAACTTAGTTACTTCAACTTCCTGTCTAAAATTGGCGTTAGAGTTCCGCGAGAAACGTCGCAGTTTCAGTATGATTTTATCTTTCATCCTCTTGTGATAGCAACTTTACCTTAATCTCACTTCTTGGGGCAGAAAAAGCGACAATTTTCCACACAGATTATTGCAACTAAGGTATGTATAGCCACAGGTTTAGGGCTGTTGCCGCTAAAGAAAAGAGTTCCCCTTACACAGCGGCAAGAACAGAAATATTACAAAAGCAATTTCAAACGAGAGGCAAACATATGATCCGATATAAGTAAGCACAATCACTAAAAAGATTACCACATCTAACAGCTTTCCGACAGAAACAAAGCTGGTATAATGATGCCTTCATATGGAGGTCATCGGTAGTTTAAGGAAAATGGACCACTTGTCTACAAAATGGCGAACACTGTATTTTGAGTACCACCCTTAAGTGCTTCTCATTCGTCGTTTATCGATTCCACAAGTTTGTGCCCGCTCCTAACATATCTTCAGTGGCTTCTTCGACGAGTGCGCCGAACATTGTATGCGTTCGTGCTCTATAATTTTACACAGTTGTCATCAGTCATTGTTGGGATTACAGTTTATTTGCCTTGCAGCGAAGAGTAGCCGGTGACATACAAATGCACCAATGTCCACTGTAATAACCTGTTAGTTTGAAAACATGAAAAGAGTAATCAGCCGCTTCAGTAAACTTGTATTATACATTGAAATCAGCAATTTCTTTAAAAAGGGATGAAGGTCATAGCTTTACGAAAAAGTGACTGTTTCGCCACAGAAACGAGGGATTGGTTGCGATAGCAAATTATTGTACAGCTATACGTGGTGAGGTTAAGAGCTTCATCAGCCGAACTGTTGTAAACATTCGCTCAATTACTAAATAACAAGCACGGTTTCACACCCGCCCAGATATCAACACGTTTCACGCGATCAGCGCGGACACTTACTGCTAGTACGCTGGCGCGATGAAGAGTGATAGCAGAGGCGAGCGACTTCTCATTCGTCCTGCCTCTTTATACGCACTAGGCGCCTGAGACAGCAGCGCCCACGAACCCATCAGTTACCTCAGCTCGGCTAGCCTTCGAACCCGTCACTGATTACCTCCTAGAACGCACGCATCTGCGCTCAGTGACGTCATGCGCAGCCGCGGCCGTAGCAGAAGCGGAGACATGCGCTACGCTGACCGCATCTCCCGCCTCCATACCTAGCGTGCGCCCACTTCGCTCCCCGTCCCCTCGCCCTTACGCTCGCCACAAGACGTCGCGCATTTTCCCCGCCTTCCTCCGTTGCGTGTGCGAGCAGACACCGGCGCGCCAAGCCACCGTCGTTTTCTCCTCACCCTCGCACGCTTTCCCTCGCATCTACAGCATACGGTGTGCGGCCGCGATGTTGTCGCACTTGGACTTTGAACGGGACGTTACGGCGACGTCGACGATTTGCCTGGACTGCCCACTGTCGCAATTAAAGCATATATCGATATAATGTAGCGAAAACAAGCCCAAGTATAAGTTCCAATAAAATGCCTGTTTTCTAGGAAAGATGCCTTGTGGAACTCTAGCAAATCAAGTACCCGCCGAGGTAGGTAACTTAGTTTCTGTAGCATTGCACTGCTGAGCACGATTGCGCGGGTTCATTGCCGAACCCAACGGCCGCATTCAGAAGGGGCCAGAATGGGAAAAAGCTCATGTACCGCGCACTTTGTGCACGTTCAAGAACCCCGGGTGGTCAAAATGTATTTGCACAATCCCACTATGGCGTACCTCTTGGTCAAATAATGGTTCGTGCACGTAAAGCTCAAGAAATATTAAAGTTTCGTTGAACTGTGTTACTGTCATCCAATGGAAAAAATTACACGGCCATCCAATGCACGAGAACCTTGGCTAACACCTGAGATTCTTGGTATAGAGACAAACATGACCTGTATGCTCGATTTGTGAAATCTAAAGATCAAGGCCTGCTCATGGAGTTTGAGAAATATAGAAATAATCTCACAAATGAGCTTAGGACGGCTAAGGATGCTTATTTCATGGGAATTTTTAGTGACCCAGCCAGTCAAAAAAGTGATGTAATCTGGCGCAAATGGAATGTCTTTGTTAAAGTCTAATTCAATTTCAGCTATTCCAGATGTTTTGCGTCATAGCGGGCAGAAACTTTCCGGAAATGCTATACCAAATGCGTGTAATCAAATCTTCTCATTAAAACCTCATTAAAATGACATTGACGGCCTCAACAGCTATACTCAGTTCCTGCCGGTTAGCGCGTTTAGTAACACTCTATTTCTTGCCCCAACTAGCCGCTTAGAAGTATTTTCTTGCTTTAGCGATATAGGTAACAGCCGGTCCCTCGACGCCTACGGTATCCAGATTCGCCCTATAAAGTATGTGCTTGGTATTATATGCCCTGTTCTTAACCATATTTATAACCTAATATTATCTGCAGGCATATTTTCTAAACAAATGCAGACTTCAAGCATTGTTCCAGTTTTCAAGCACCGTGATAAGGGAGCACTAAACAACTATTGACCTATTTCGATATTTCCAGTGTTTTTGTAAGGTATTGACAAATTAATACATGTCAGATTGTTATAATTTTTAATCACCACAATTTGTTGCAAGATTTTCAACATGAATTTAGGAAGCACCGCTCTACCGAAACAGCCTTCTTGACTCAAAAAATAGTTATAGGTGCATTCAGTCGTAATCAAATGGCATTAGGCATATACGTCGATTTTTCCAAGGCATTTGACTTAATTCATCATGCCATCCATCTTAGCAAATTAGAAAACTATGGTGTACGTGGAACACCGCATGCCCTTTTAGAATCCTATCTTTCAAACAGGACACAATTCGTAGATACAAACAATGAAACATCTGCAAGGAAGGCGGTAGTTGTTGGTGTGCCACAGGGAAGCATTCTAGGGCCACTCTTATTTTTGATTTACATAAATGTTATTGTACACTGCACAGACAACGGAACATTCATCTCCTGTGCTGATGACACGACAGTTTTTATTACACAGAATTCGGAAACAGATAGAACCAATAGCTAACAAAACGCTGTCTGACCAAGATTCCTGGGCCTCGGTGAAAATAAACTGTTCAGAAACACAAGTTATTTTGTACACGCCTAAAGGGGAAACGCTGACAAAGAAGTTGAAATTATTTCTGGGCTCTCAGCAGTTAGAGTTGGTTGATCCTGTTAAAATCCTTGGATTGCATATTTCAAAGCTCCTTGCATGTAATGTGCATGTTGAAAAGCTCCATTCAAAGATGTCATCTGCCATTGGTGTACTTGTACGTACGCGGTGTATTCTTCTTACAAAGGTGAAGATTATGATCTACAATGGATTAGTTTCCACTCTGTTGCAGTACTGCAGCATAATGTGGTGTACTACTGGTGTAACAAATTGTATTTGTTGAAGCAATTGTATTGTACTGGTGTAACAAGCTGTATTTGTTGCAGAAAAGAGCCATGCAATATATTGCCGCTGTACGGTATGCTTCTACAAAACTTCTTTTTACAAAGTACGAAATTCTTCCAGTGTTCTGTTTCTATAATTATAGGCTGATGTTGTGTTATAAAGCTTTTGGTAAGTATGTACCGATACCATAATTAATCTTGCTAATTTAAAAGCAAACACAAGTGTTCGTCCAACCAGGTACAAAAATGTGGACGGCACCTCAGTGGAGCCCTAGACTAGGAGCCAATCCATGGCTGAAGAGGACCCAAGCTTCAAGAATGAAGACTTCGGCCTCGACCCGCTAAAACCTTAAAAGAGTCAATAAAGTTTTCCATTCCATTCCATTCCCTTTCCAACCGTCAATGCTACTCGAGCCATTCGAACAATAAGTGTTGTATTTTAACAGACTCATCTACAAGTTAGGTCCTGGATTTACAGTTGAGCTGCTTTCTGGGAACTACCTTAAATATTGTTGAAACAATTGCTTTCATTTTAACTTCATTGTCGGCTTCTTATTTATCGCCCAACTACGCGTTTACACAGAATTCGTAAAGTGCAGCGCCCGTTATCACCCAAAATATAAAAAGAAATGGATCTTTTTTCACCTGACTTATTTCAATTCAGAATTGTGCCTAATGCAAGGCAAGGTGCAAGTAGTTGGTCAAATGCAGCATGCGCCCACGATGAATTGAGCGGCTAATGTTACATCCTGCGCAGTTGTTCTTCTTTCTTTCTTTATTACGACATGAAACATGGAAATCAATCATTTGGTCAGCCCACGAAAGCAATGAGGAGTTGTTCAACCATTCTGTGAAACATACGGACACCCGTGATTTCATGCTTAGGTACATATGTAAGTATCGCCAAAGGAGCGACAACTATACGTTGAAAGCAGAGGAGCAACTGAAAACTCGCAGCTATATTTAATTGACTATGTACATGCACGCACATGTAAAAGTTTTCACCCGTGTCTATGTTGCCCGATATGACATTGCACTATCCAGGCGCCAGTTGAGCAAGTGCGCCACAATAGCTTGTTGAGATATCACTTATCGCTCTTTGTGGTCAAAGTCTCGAGTGAACCGACAGAAAAGAAGCGGTAAACAGAATCGAGCAAGCAAATAACGTGGCAGTGCTCTGAACTTTCAATGTGTTTTCAAAGCGCGAAAACAGCATGAACTCAATCTAAGAAACGGCCATACTGGATCCGTTATCGGACATGCTCGACAGGGTGTCGCCGGTGACATAACGTCCACTTCAAAAAAGTACACGGGTTCTCACTAACGCAAGCCGAAAACAATAGCCTTGTTGTTATCAAGGGTAGCTTATTGTCACTGTTTTCTTCGTCCGACCTTGGCACTAGGGCAAATGTCTTTGCTTCTATCGCCAAAACGAAATCAGCAAAGAAACAATTTATGGTAACTCAAAGGGAATCCTCATTACTTTTCGAAGCGAGATCAGATGCCTTAGTAAACGCAACAATAAACCTAGATATGAGAAGGAAGAAGAAGCATCTGCTTGCTGCTGTGCAGCTAGGGAAACGATGGAACGTTTTTTATTAGAATGTGAAGATATCTGCCCTGTTGTCGATTTAGGCACCACTGGCCTCCTTGAAGCTCTTGGGTTCAGCGACAGCACTGGAAAAGTAAATATATGCGCAATAGAGTTTAGTAAGAGGCGACTGGAAGATTGGTGGAAGGAAAGTAGGGAAACGACGAAAAACGGAGACGTACAAAAACGAAGTTCACATTACGGCGCCAGAAAATTTGGTTACGGGAATTCATCGTGGGAGTTAATCTCTTTTCAGAAGCACTCTCACTTGCGTGCGCTTTGCCTGCACAGCTTTCCGTTCATAGCCACAGAACGTTGTCCGCGAGTACAACTAAATTAACAAGCTCGGTGACACGCGCGCACAAGCCAACGTGAACATATCTTACCCGATGGCCGCTGAAAGTCGCCTCCTAAACGCTGCAGTGAAGAACCGCGGCCGCTGCAGCGAGCAAATTCAGCTTCGTGCAGCCGCTCGCATCAACGCGAACTATATGCATTGAACACACAGCGCAGCGCGGACTCTGTACCCGTCGCAAATCGCTCTGAGATACAGGTGCCCGGCCGGGGGCACGCGCCCGCCTGAGATTCTATCTCAAAAGCTGGAAAGTAAACCTCAAATGTCCTGAAATACTCTCAACCCGTACACTACATATCAGTGTTGGATTTAACAGCTTTCACATTTATTTTGGTTTGGATGAGGGCACCTGCATCTCGACATCAGCCAACACGTTTTTTGAGCTCAAGCTCCTTCAAAGAGGAGGCGGTACGCTTCCTTTCCCGTTCATTCCTCAGTGCGACGGCCCTTTATGTTCTCTTCCTCCTCCCGCCACGCGTTCGCTCCACGGACCATTTGAAGCATGCTCTTGGTCAGTTGTACCGTCATCGTCCCAATTTTTGGACTCCTTAGGGGCCGGAAAAACGTCCGGAAGATCGGACAGTGAGAAAAAAAAATGATTGGATCTGTTTAACTGCCCTTAAGGGCTCGAACTGCCACAAGCACGTCCGAAAAAGCTCTTAAGGCCTGCCAGTACACCTATTAGGCATATCAGTGCTCGTACTGCGACAGGAGATGGGGGCGCACACTTGTATAATTAAGGAGTACATACTGTGTCCCGTGACAATTACCCCTTCCCACGCTTGTTAAGCTTCACGCAATACATTGCGTATGCGTCACCTCGTACCACTCGTGTACTGAGGCGAAGCTTACTTTCCACAACGGGGACTACGCAACGCGCTGCGCTTTCCGATCTTCGAAGCCAATCGCGCGGATTACAAACGTGCAGTCGGTGCCTTCACTAAGAGCGGCAAATTCTTTCAATGAAAAACACGGAACCGCACGGCAAGAACCTTAATAGCGAACGTCGAGGCAGCTAAGCCTAGCGTTGCCGCGGTGGTAGCTACGGCTGCGAGCGGATCTGCGTGCGAGAGCGCCGATTCGAGGTGGCGACATGATCAAAATGGCGACGGTGGAGGCTTTTATTAATGCCATTTCAGAGCTGCAGCCAGAGCAAAAAGTCCGAAATATCGGACGGCTAAGTGCTCTTGCGTCCTAAATTTCAGGCATTCTTATACATTGACATTCGTTGCGCTTCCTCTCTTAATGGAGCCAGCATTAACGCGACCTTCGTTCCCTTTCAATAAAATTACACCTAATTTTCCCTGATAGAAGCATAAATTTCCTGAGTTTTCCCTGAGTATTTACACACTATTCAAGTTCCCTGAGAATTCCTGGTTTTCCCGGTTCGTAGACACCCTGACTACGAATTTTTTTCTCACGCTTACGTTCCTCCAACGACGAGAGCAGCCTTTCGTCGTGCCAGTGTGTCACTGGTGACAACACCCAAATGAGCATCAAATTGAGCCGTACCAGTAACCTGCCACAATCGTCCCTTGCAGGAGCAAGGATCCCCGTCACACACGCTGGCACCGTGAACTGATCTCAGCAGCGAACACTGCGAACGAGCGTAGCCCTTCCCACTACACGCTCCCATGCCGGATCCCCCCTCCTCCCCAGCCCCCTGCGAAAGCATAGATGAGATGGCCCACGCGACAGCGGATGCCGTGGCTGCTGAGAACCCATCGCATGCGCAGGCCGTCACCCCTCCGTTCCTCTTCCGCTTTCCGCCTCACGCTTTCACTGTATCATCCTTCTCCCCTTTCCTCCTCGCGTTAACTTCGACCCCGCTGCGTACGGCCGAGGTACGCCGACGCTCAACGCAAGGAACTGGCTCTAAAGAGCAGCGCTCTACGGGATGCTTGAACCATGTAAGAGCGCTCGAAGCTCCAACGGAAATTTCGCGAATGGCTATAAGGGATCAATATGGTAACATCTTCGAACGAGACGAGGCAGTGCGGTACATCAGACACACATTTAGGGACAGCTTCGGCATAAAAGAAAGCATAGTTCAGACTCAAACAGATCAAGCAACAACGAAGAAGTCTCAAGAGATCAAGGATTGGGATTGTTAGACACTTTTTCGTGGAAAAAAGAAGAAATGTCCCTAATAACGCGACCGCGGGATCTGAAGAAATCCAAATACTGATAATAAAAACCCTGGGCCTAAAGACCGAGGCACTGCTAACTAATGTCGTAGAGCATGTGATTAGAAACGAGAAAGGTCCGGTTGGACAGTGACAAAGTAAGATGAGCCTCAGCTACAAGTGCAAAGGCGATAACGATAAGACGAGGTGATACAGGTCACTTAAGGTAACCTGGGTGATATTTGGAGTAACAATGCATGCGATAAAGGTAGAACTGTTGAAGTGGGTGGAAAAAATGATCTACTGGAGAAACTACAGAATCGGTTCAGGCCAGGCAGACGCTTAGAGGATAATGTGTTTGTGTTAGCTCAGTACATAGAGATTTCTGCAGCTCATTATAGACCTTTACCGATAGCCTTTATATATTTAAAAGGAGCCTACGACAACACCAACAGGGAACTGTTACGGAATATTCCTAAGCACGAAAGCATAGAGGAGGATTTCATAGAGCTACTGAGACATATATATATATATATATATATATATATATATATATATATATATATATATATATATAGATAGATAGATATAGAGAGAGAGAGAGAGAGAGATAGATAACCGACTACACATCGTATTGAAAGGTCGAAAAGGTAGTGAAATGGTGAGAATTCTACAAGGACTGAAACAAGGAAGCCCTCCATCTCCACTGTTCACGCTTTAAGGTAAGGACTTAGAAAGACGTCTGGAAAACAGCGAATTAGGGTTTCATTTATCCCACATGGCTAATGGCGAAATGGCGCAACATAACGTCGCCGGACTGATGTATGCGGTCGACATAATGCTCATAGCAGACATTGCAAGCGATATACAGACACTTGCTAATATTTGTGGCAACCTAGCGACAAATCTAGGCTTCAAGTCTAGCTCAGATAAATCTCGAATAATGGTCTTTAATTAACAGAAGAGAAATTACGTGGTGCGAATTCAACAGAAAGTCATGCCCATAGTCAAGCAAAATAAGTATCTAGGCGTACACACAAACAAATGAGTGACTTATTCATGCATCCACCAATCTGAAAATAAAGTGGAAGCGGAATGCACCAATAATGAAACATAGAGCACTGTGGCGTCAAAATAAATAGGTGGAGCGTGTAATCGGGAAAGAATTTATGGTGCCAGCGCAAAAGTTCGCAAGTGCCACTCTGTACTTCAGGTCGGATATCTTTCCACGGTTGAAAGTTAGCCAAATGTCAGTAGCCCAGTTAGCTTTGGCAGCCCACAGTGAAACCACAAATGGGACACTGCAGAGCGACATTGGTTGGGCCTCTTTCGAAGTAAGAGAAGCGCAGAGCAAAAATTTGTTGTGAAGGAAGACTCGGGAACATAGATCTGTACCTGAAAAGCATTCACAAAGAATGGAAAAGTGGTCAAGATAGTTGGAAATGGAAGTGTAGATACACCATAAAGCCATGAGAAAGAAAGTGAGAGAGACAGAGACAGCTAATCAGATGCAAAAGAAGATGGAAACTAAAATGACCACGGAGATTTACAATAATGGGAAGAAAGATGTTAGACGGAAAGTCTGCACGATAACACAAACAGCAGTGCCTTGCTATTTGAGACTCGAGCAGGTTGTCTAAGGGCAAAAACATATGGGAGCAAATGTTCGCAATAAGATGAGACATGTGTAGGCTGCAGCGAAAATTCGGATTCCACTCTGCACATCCTAATGGCATGCAATTGGATTCATATAATGAGGCCTGTAGGTGCCGTACAGATTCCAGAAGCACTTGAACTTAAAATGTACGTAAACATAAACCGGTAAGCAGTCGATATCAGCAAGATATGTTTAAACTAGAGGTGCAAAAAAAGCAGGGAAGAGATTGACACAACCGGATACCTTACAGGAATATGTAGCAATACAAGGTAAATAGAAAAATATGAAAGACAGTTGGGTTAGTTGGTGCTTATGAAAGACTTGAGAGATATATAAGTGGTTATTTATAAAGAGAGGAAAGGTTGGAACTGCCTTCTGAAGCCCTTGAGGGAGCCCAGCTCAGCTCCAACAGACTTGAGATATTAACTAGCGCTCAAAAACGTTGGATGACAGCGAGAACACAGGACAGAACAAAATCTAGCGTTCTGTCCTGTGTGCTTCCCGGTGTCGTCCGATGTCTTTTTCGCTCTAGTTAATGATGTCTCAAGTATGTAAATAAGGAAGTTTTAAGGAATAAAAGAAATACTATGCATATGCACAGGAATGCCAGGTTGAGAAAGATATACAGCATACCTGATTCAATCAAGCAAGCTAGGTGTGTTTTACTCACCGCGCCGCTTCAAAGGGCATGCCAATAAATCATCATGATCATTGTTAAGGCGCCTCATTGCGCGTGCGCTGCCGCCCGCGATGGTAGGGAGGGCAGATGCATTGCGGTATCCGAGTTTGCGGTTTTACAGCGAAGCTGTATATGTCTACCTCCCAATGCGTCTGTCGTGTACGCAGGCAAAAACTGAACAAATCAACAGCAGTTGCCCGCCGCTTACGTCGCTGGGTTCCTTCCAGCAACACCAGATGGCGCACGCATCCGGTGCAGCGTAAAGCCCCTTAAACTTCGTAAAGTAGTGCCACGCTTTGAAGAATGCCGCCCCCTCCTCGAGCGCTCTGCCCGAAGCCGACGCCGCGTCGCTATTGGCCTAATGGCATCACGTGGCCCCTTGCACCGGCTTCGTTTGTTTACAGTCGCGCTTCAGTGCCATCTTTGCTCGAGAAGCGGCGCTTGTTGGCGGCATTCCTTCCGTTCCTATCCTGTGTTTTGATCTTGTGAACGCCTTGAAGGATGTTTTGTGGCAAGTGCGACGTCGCTTCACGTCATTTTCTGTTACCATGACCTGCTGCGCGTTTGGATGCCAATATAGTTTTAGCAAAGGCAAGAATATGTTCGCGATACCGTCCGGTAAGCGCAACGCGTTAAGGAGAAAGACATGGCTTCACCGAATCGGGAGGGACAGCTTCCAACCAAGTTCCTCCGCGCGACTGTGTGATGTAAGTTGTGGCTCTCTCAGAGTATTGTATGTGCCAGGCTTGCGTATTGTGCTGCGGGCAATAACGTAGTAGATATTGCACAGTTCACTGTGCATGTTGTCATTTGTACGCACGCTTTAACATGATTTTTACGCAACGTCCGCTTTGCTTATATGCGCACTACGTGGTCGTGTTAGTCACATTTGGTGCGCTTAATCGTTTTGAACGCCAACCGGCTTGAGTTCGCGGGCACGCGAGGTTGCGTGCGATAACGTGATTACGAAATTTTTAAGATTCAGCGCAGTCCTTTTGATAAAATTTCAGTCTCTATCATGAAAACGCCTCAGGAGAGCAACTCTCTGCCTTTTGTGGTTACCTACTAGCCTTCTTTAGATAGACTAGCTTTGTTTGCCTCATTTGTTCGTGTTCCTCGTTGGCGGTCGCCCGGTGGATTTGTGATACAGAGGCACCGATGAAAAGCGTGCGTGCTCTCCCGAAACCGTGTTACGCGGTGCGTTCGTCGTCGAGCGACCGCATCATATGTAATTGAGACGTATGTGATAATTCGCGTGCGCTTTAAAGTGTGCGAAGCTTAAGATGCGGCGGTGGAGCACTCGCAAAGAAAACGTGCGGTCGCCCGCCCGTTCCCTGGCTGGTTTAGTCGTCGTTCGTGCTTAGTCGTTTGCTCGTTCGTTCGCACGCTCGTTTATTCGTTTGCTCGCTCGTTTAGTTCGCGCGCTCATATAGTCGTTCGCTTGCTCGTCTATGCCACTATTAGTTTCTACAGTCACTATGCCTAATTAAGACACGCTTGCTGTAGGACTCTTAGGCTGGTGCGTTTATTTACTTAATGAGACAATAAATGGTGCACACGGACTTGTGACTGCAAAGGCAAATCTGTAATGCATCTATGTGAAAATAAACTGTTGACTTGCAACTGGAATGCCGTTTCATATCATTTTAACCTATGGATAAAACATCGTTTCACTTGCCGCAATTTCGGCCGCGTCATGGCGGGGGGATTCTTTGCGCGATCATGACTTCACTAATAAAGTCATGTCTCGCAAATGTTACTTCGAAGGGAGTACAACCGTCCTGAATGCATGCACCTCAGTGCAACTCGGTTCGCTACAAGTACGTCACTTAGTAAACGGACGAACCAACGCACGATGAAGTGTTATTCGTGATAAGTCATTAACCTGAAAAAATTACTGAAGGCCACAGTGGTCTTGTTTGAGATTGAGTCAAGCATTGTTATCGCGCTCCCGCTTCGCGCACGAATGCTAAAAAACTCATTTTATTTTCTTGGCTACGCACAGTCCCGACTCGATGATCGGCCGCGGTATTTCTGTCGGCGTTGAGACACGAGAAACATAATAGCACCATCGCCCACCTCTGAGGCTTTGCGGGCGCTTAGATTGGCAAGCACGCACGTTGGCGGCATTGTAGCTTGTAATACACTTTCGAACCTCCAGAGCAGTGATCTCCGTCAGCCTTTGTACGTCATAGCTGATACGCGCCGCGAATTCACATGGTAAGGGCGGCGCGGATTCTTTAGGCTGAGGGCTTACTGGAAGCCAAGAGGTTGTCATTCGATGGTAAACGTGTTATTTACAACCATTCGCAACAAGATCTTGCGACACGCCCTTGACAAATGTTGCGTACCTAATTGTAGGGCACGCGATACATTCGCAGTCGTCAACGCACAGCGTTAACACTCCTTCAGATACTTTTTTAAAGAAATAGTTATCAAAAAATGATACAAAAGCTGCCGTTACCGAATTCGTATAAGCATCCGACTGGAAATTCTATGCTGTACACGAAGTTACGCGGAGCTGGAAAGCCAACGTGAACGCCTAAAGAGCACTTCCTTGCTATGCGTGCATTCACTCTGCGAAAGGTCGTCTGCTGCGCTCGAGCAACGTAGGCGGCGCCATGGTCGAGGAGGGAGCGTGAAAGAGAGGAGAAACGAGGAGGAGTGAACGCGGAGGAGGAGAGTGGCACTACTTTACGAAGTTTCAGGGGCTTTAGTGCAGCGGTTGCGCAAGCCGTGCGGGGCGGGCAAGAGAAAAAAAAGAACCAGGAAGTTCTCCTTCACGCACTGAGTTCACCGCAGGCGTTTCCAAATAAATATTACGGTTGCATAAGCTGCAGTTGCCGGGCAGCGGCAACTGTAGCATACGAAGTACGCAGTGACGTAACTACACTTTTCCATGTGAAAGAAGATCCTGCCTAGCATGTTGTTGGTGTTGTGACAAGGCTACAGCAAGACCACCTATAGTAGGGACTCCTGAAAAGCAGCGTGCATACAAGGCGTGGCGAAGGTGTGGTTCAGTGTATTTCTATTGTCCCTGGTCCCCTCTTTGTAGGTGCACGAAATAGCGGCAGAGGGCGTTGGGCTACAGTAATTAGGCAAAGTGCGTGTGATGTCCTCATGTGAACAATTCCAAGCTACGTCGCAAGGGGTAATCATTCTAGTTGTCGTTTACAGCTTCGGTGTCCTGCCACTTATACAGCGTGGATTCAAGACAAATTTATTGCCCATAGTGTCCCATTCAATGTTTTTGGAAGGCTAGTCGTGCAGCAGTTTCATTCTTTATGCTACTACTTGTGGTGTTTCCCTTGCAACTGTCCCTTTTACGGCTGTCAGCAGCCCAAAAGACATTCACCAAATTATTTCCTCACTACTTTAGATTTTTCCTCGACAATACTTTATACCTCATTTTTTGAAAAGCTATATTAACACAATCGCCCCTACTTTTTACAAAGCTTCTTTGCAACCATGCTCTGAAGCTGCTGAGAGACTATTCGTGACTTATTTTTTTAATAATTAGCCACGGTGTGTTCAAAACTTATCCTTTGGCCCGGAGAGTTATGCTCTTTTTGCACTAGGTAATACAAGTGCGGTACCTGGTAACATAGAAAAAATATTCCTCCTTTAAATATGCGTATAGGTTATTCACTACTGAGAGTCTGATGGTCTGCAATCTTTAATGTTATGCTGTAACTTTAATTATATCAATGAACGCGTCCCACCGTTTCCACTGAGCATAGATAACATGAGACAGTCCTTCTGTTGAAACCTACTTAAAGTTTGCCTCCAGTGTCCTAATCAAGCCTGACAATTAAAAAAAAAATTAAGTTATGGGGTTTTACGTGACAAAACCACTTTCTCAATATGAGACACGCCGTAGTCGGAGACTCCGGGAATTTGGACCGCCATAGTTTCTTTAACGTGCACTTAAATCTAAGTACACGGGTGTTTTGGCATTTCGCTCCCATCGATATGCGGCGCCCGTGGCCGGGATTCTATCGCGGCACTTGGTACTTAGCAGCCCAACACCACAGCCACTAAGCAACCACGGCGGGTAGCCACGCCTGGTTCCATCTCTTGCTCCATGTCAAAGCAAGGACCTTCATTTTTGTGTTTGCCGAAGCATCCCAAGAATCCCCTTGCCTCCGACTTCTTGAGGCATGTCACTATAAAAAATTGACATGCTTTCACATGAATCACGGTGTAGGTAAAACAATGGAGACGAATTTGAAGTAGGTGTAAAGAGATGGTTCCTCTTATTTTGTCTAGGCTTGGTAGAAACCATGGGACGCGCGCATTTCACCTACTTGAGGCATATAGAAAGCGATAAAGGGGCGATCAATAATTTCAGAAATAAAAAACTTGGTGCCGTTTCACTCTGTGAAGAATGATAACCAACGAACGCCTACTTCACCTCCTCCGCGGGTCGGTCCTGTACTGCACCGTCTTCAGGATTGGCCCACGCATGGAGAGTCATTAACGCCTGCGTCACCTCCGCCGTGGGTCGGCCCTGTATTGCACTGTTTCGGGATCGGCCCACGTATGGAGAGTGCTTAACGCCTGCTTCACCTCCGCCGCGGGTCGGCCCTGCATTGAACTTTCTTCGGGATCGGCAAGCGTATGGAGAGTGCTTAACGCTGTTAAGAATGGCCGTACGGGGTGGCAACGTGCCAGCTTTCAGCCCGCTGCACGGAGCTGAGTGCTCTGTCATACTAGAAATGTACTAGTGAGCTGTGTGCTCGTAAGCTGTTTGCTGTATGTTAGTCTTGCGGGCTCCATATGGGAGTCGCGCTAGACTGCCAATGTATCTTGCTTAAACTGTTAATATGTAAATAAATCCTGCTCGCCTAGCCCTGTTGTCCCAAGGTCCTCGCTACGACTACGACCGCTCCAAGCCTAATAACTGAATGGCAGCGGTGAGATCGGCCTACGGCTCCTAGATCGGCCTACGACTCGGAGACAGCAACGGCAGCTGACGGACGTTGGCACATGGTGACCGACCGGCATCCTGATCAAGTTGGAGGCGACTTGAGATTGACCACCTCTTGCAACTGACTGGATACGGCGGGGAAGGACTGGTGATATGGTGCTGCTTCAGTGGGTAAGCGTTTGGTTTTGGCTGTAAGATTTACCAGGCTTCAATTTCTCTGTGTTTTTGAATTTGATTCGCTGGCATCTGTTACTTGTATTTTGATTTGCGTGGGTATCGCAACAAGTATTGTGTGACAGCAGAGCCAAAGCTTAAAGCAGCGACCATGGTCCTAATGTGTTTGACGAGAGCTGACTTGTTGTGGTTGTGTGAGGAGATCGGGGTAAACGTAGATGAGAACTTGAAGGAATCAGAAAGCAGACAATTCTCGAAAGTGAGAATGATTTGAAATTCCTGGAGCAAATGGGCAAACGAATTCTAAGTAAGAAACGGGAACAGGAAGCAATTAGGCAAGAACAGGATGAATTTAGGCAAAAACAGGAAAAAGCTAGGCAGAAACTAAAAAGCGTTTCGCAGGAAGAAGGCCTAACAGCAGTAACGAGGCAGTACATTGATGCACTGAACAAAGAGATTGAAGGTTTTGAGCAGTTAATCGAGCAAAGTCACCAGTGGCTTGAAAAATCTGTAGGCTGGACGCAGCGAAAGTGGCAGGAAGTAAATAGCAGATTTTGTTCAAAAGCCCAGGAAAGTAGTAGTACCTGTGAGAATAGCAGCACGTTCACAAGTGAACTCGAAGTGCTAGCAGCTAACGAAGCCTTAGTGGCAACAGAGGCCGTTAAAGGCCAGAGTGAGAGCGACGAGGTGCTGTGCCAACAGATGACTGTAGAGAAAGCTAGGCCAGCTGCGAACAAATTGGCACAGTTACCGTGCGTGTGCGTCGCATCTCATGGTAGCGAGGTCGTTAGCGAGGTACAGAATACTGCGGACTTGACAGACGCGAGCACCCATGTCGAGTCAGATCTGCGTGCAGAAGTGAAGTGCGAACTGGACGATGCAGTTGAGAATAGTTCTCGGTGTGGCGAGCTCCGTAGCTCACGAGAGAACAACTGCATTGTTCAGGGATCGGTGCGGCTCTCCGCCAGTCTAGATAGCCTAGATAGGGATGATTCATTTGTTAATCATTCGGACTGTGCGCGTGAGACAGCGATCGATACCGACGGGCTGTGTGCAGATGCAGAGCGTGAGCTGGGCAATGCAGTAGAGGGCAGTTCGCAAGAGTGTGAGTTGCATAACTCGAGTAAAGCCTGCTGAATTGTGCCAGAGTCGGTTGAGCTGTCCGCCAGTCGAGGCAAAGTGAGAGTAGATTTTAATGTAAATCACTCAGACAGTGTAGGTAAGAGACCGATCCGGGCCGACGAGATGTGTAACGGCCAGCACGAGGCGCGAGATGACGGCATGAAAGAGAGTTCGAGGAGAAAGCGCCGCAGAAAGAAGCGCCGAAAGGATCGGAATGCGGTGGCTAATGTAGCGAAGCCAAAGACGGCGACAGGCGCGAAAAGGCAGGGCGCAAAGAAAAGACAGGTGCGGTCGTCACGGACGATGTTGACGCATCTAACACGTTCGAGCCACCGGTCAAAAGGGGACCGAGAAGCATGTTCTGCACGGACGCGGACAAAGGGCACGGGGCAGTTAAATTCCTCGTCGTTCCGTCGTTCTCTTCGAAGCTCAGCGTGCAGTACAAAGAAGCGCAAGGTGGCAAGACGAGACCAGGTGGGGAGTAGCGACGCGGTCAATCGAGGACATGCTGAAAGCGAGGCGCGAGGACGCAAATTGGCAGGGGACTCTAACGTCTTGGGGGAGCTGATAGTGAGTCAGCCCTTTTGTTCTTCCCCCGTAGCCAGAGTAGCTTTCGGACCGCGACCACCTCGAGTACGGCTCAAAAGTATGAGTCAGTTGTAAATGCTTGGAACGGGAGGCCAAGGGAGCTTCCGTGGAAGTAAAGCATGTTGTTTTGTTTTATTTTTGAGCACTCGGATAATTTTCGCGATTTAAGTTTCTTTCAATATGTAAGGCATGAGCTCTGTTTATGTTTTGTTTGAGAAGCTCGAGATTTGAAAGACGCGTTTTAAGTAAACATGTAGTTTCGCGAGGTGTTCATTAATAAGTATATAGGCTTGCTTTTTTGTGTATGTGAGTAACCTGAAGGTCAAGGTTATCGTTGAGAGGCCTATCGTAACGCGCGTGTGTGTTATTTAACCTTCCTTTTTTTAAGTGTTTTTTGAATTTTCTAAGGTTAAGCTCGTAGATTTTCAGTAAGTGCACGATTTGCACTGAGAAGAGCTCTTAAGTCCATTAGCGCGTGTCCTGTGTGGACGGAAAGAAGCAGATTTATGTCTGGGTTGCTCGTGTGTGTTGAGGGCAGCCGTATTATGACTTCTCTAGTACGCGTGCGTAGAGCTAGTTATTAGAAGACACATTTGTTCGAAAGTTCCTCTGTGATGCGTAAGTTACGCAAATTTGGTTGTTTGTTTAAGGAACGTGTCCTGTGTGGACTAAAGGAACAAATGTGAGTCAGCGTGATGAAAACTTTGTTGGATGCAAGCACGTGTTCGGAATAGGGACCACAAAGCTAGCGCGATTGTGATTGCGTACCTGTGGAGCTGGCCAGACTGTTCAATGGCAACAGTACGTGAGATAAGTACGCCACTGCGATAGGGTAAGAACAGGCTGTTCGTGAAGTTAAGCTGCTTATGTTATGTTTGGGTATTGGTGTTTGAGAGCCTTCGGTTTAATTCTGCGTAAACCTTTACTCTTGTGCAGCACGACAGTCAGGTTTGGTCGAACTGAAAGGGGAACGTGAACGCTCGCTTTGGCGGCACGAAATTTTGGGGCAATTTTGGAGTCAGTTGATTGACTTGCATTGGAATTGTGATAGGAGGCCTGGTGGGTTAGCAGCTGATTCCGGGCGTTTGAACGCTGAGCGGTATTGTGTTGCCGGGTCGGCTCTTCTGTGCCAGTTGTTGTAAGAGGGTTGAAGGCATTCCAAGTACGCAGGGGTTGCAGAGAGCAAAGCCATCGTCTTGCTCGCCAGCCATTCTCTTCCTGCCCAGCGGTTGCCAGCACTGGCCAGGCGAGATTTACCGGGCCATGGAGGAGCTGTTAAGAATGGCCGTACGGGGTGGCAACGTGCCAGCTTTCAGCCCGCTGCACGTGTTCCAAGCCCACCAGACGGGGCGCCCTTCGGAGAACTGCGAAGGGCCGGCAGCCACGTGGCACGCGATCAACTCAGGAAATTGGTACTTGGCCGAGCCATCCGGGACAAGGCAGAGTTCTACGAAGCCCTCTGACGTCGGTACTGAAAGCTGGGCGGTACCGAGAACTGTCCGGCCTTTTCACCTGTGTGTGTGTGCAACACGAACATTTCCGTCCACTGGGACTCCGTCCACGGGGACCTCGAAGAGTGACGTCGAACTATGACGTCAAGCGGAGAGCTTATAAGCACCGTTTGCCGGCTGCTAGAGGGTGCTCGTGTCGTGCTCGTGTCGTGCTCTCGTGTCGTGCTCTCGTGTCGTGCTCGTTGTCGGGAGCTGAGTGCTCTGTCATACTAGAAATGTACTAGTGAGCTGTGTGCTCGTAAGCTGTTTGCTGTATGTTAGTCTTGCGGGCTCCATATGGGAGTCGCGCTAGACTGCCAATCTATCTTGCTTAAACTGTTAATATGTAAATAAATCCTGTTCACCGAGTTCCTCTCTACGGCCTTCAACTCCTTCAAATGGTGGCAGCGGCGAGTTAGTCCGACGACTCCTACATCTGGCCGACAGCTTTAGTATCGTCCGACAAGCCTAATAACGCCTGCTTCACCTCCACCACGGGTCGGTCCTGTATTTGGCAATCTTCGGGATCAGCCCACGTATGGGGAGGGCTTAACGCCTGCTTCACCTCCGCCGTGGGTCGGCCCGGCATTGCACTACCTTCCGCATTTTTTCCTCCACTCGCACATGATAGTGGGGAAAGTAGCCTTAAAGGGACCCTAATGGTCCTGTATCATTAAGTCAAGCTAAAGAGACATATTAGTGCTTGAGAAGCTCTAAGGCGTCATTATTATTGCGAACAGAGCCTTAATAATTGAGAAATTGATGTAAATGCATGACATGATTAGAAGCTCCCCCGGGAAATTCAAGTACTGGGCCGTTGACAAAGCACTCCTCATTTAAATTCTGTCACTAGTACTCAACCACTCGTTGCACAAATCATGTTTGTATTGTGTTATAAGACGAAATAAGATGGTACTTGTCCCGTTCTATTTCATGTATAGACAAAAGAACTCATTGAAATTACCCTTGACAATGACGCAGGCGTTCGACCGGTTTCGTTTTCTCTCGACTACGTGCCGCCCACGCTTTCGCGTTTCAGTAGTTATCGCCTAGTGCTGCGCTGGTTTTGCTGGCTCGCGAATCTCGCACAAACTGCAAGTAACCGAGACTCCAACTTTCATGTGATATCGAGGGATGCCCGAACGCTTTGCGCCCCTTGGCCAAAAAGCAGGTGCAGCGGAGAATCCGTCGCTCTGACTTTATCTGTCTTGGCTCGGTACCGCCTTCTGTCGGGCGCCGTTTTACTGACCGACGGCAGCAAAGGGCGTTGATGGCTTATGCAACGTCACCACTTCACCGTTTGGCTGGCGGGAGATTTGTATTTAAAAGAAAGGTATTCGGGCTCTTCAGGTGTATTTTCCCGTAAACAAATTTTTTCCTACACACGAAACAAGCGCTGCGAGGTTTCTGGAATGGTATTCAAACAGTCCATGTCGACTTAGTTTTAGACTTTATAGTCCCTTTAACGCCTTTGCTGTAAAATTTCAGAGGCTCAATCTCTGTCTTTGTTGAACTATCGTACATGATCCGCGTTTAATTATTCGCTACTAGATTCGACATTTCCTATTTGTATTCGATTTGCACGAGGAAAAGTTCGCATTCGCCCACTAGTAATAAAAAAACAAGGATCTTAACATACCATTGTTAGTCTGGGCAGACAAACAATTAGTGTAATTAGAGTTCGCCAACGCAAAGATCATGAAGTAAGACAATAAACAAACTAATGAAAAATACTAAAACTCAGAAAGGACTCCATCCCTGCGGTGAAGGCGTTTTAGCGTTAAGAGGGCTTGGTGATCATATGGCAAAATCTGTAGCGGTGCTTCCATATGCAATGATATCGGCCAGGGAATTACACAGTCCAATAACGCGGGAAAACGACAAGGATGTTGAAACTAATTTTATACATAAATTAAAATATTTCGCGATAGGCATTTTATTTTGCATTAGTTGCTCCAATCAAAAACTTCACAGAGAAGGAGCAACAGACCTCCCGAGTTTAAAGTGACGAAAGAAGTCTTATGATATAAACAACTCACGATATTTTTGCTTCAACGACAAAATATAGAATGCCTTCTTTTGAGTGCCATTTCGAACTTTGCAACCTTTGTAGGCGTAGCAATGCATTCATCCTCAATACTGCCAAGGCTATCGAAGAGTCGACTGTTCGACTTACGATCGTTCTGCGTTTGCATAAGAACACTGGTCGTAAGGCCCATTATCGGCATCCTACCGGGCCGAAATACTAAAGAGGTGCTGAACTGTACAATTTCACGTGCACTTCCGTCAAAGCCTTTTCTTGATTTTCCTGAGCATGCTGTCATTTGCATGAGGAGAAAATGCACACTCCTTTTATATAGATTGATGAGCACGTTAAAAACGCCTCAGATGGTCAAAATTAACCCCAACACCAACCAACGCATGCTTTATAATAAAATAGTGTGTTTCGCTCCCCGAAGCAAAGCGCAGTTTATTTCGATTCAATTCAGTTTCACTATCTATAGTAATTCGCCGTGGTGGCGCATGTCCTGTGGCGCTGTCGTGTTGACCACAACGTTCGATGTCCGATTCCCAATTTTGGCATCGACATTCTGGGCCAGAATGCAGAAACACTCGTTAGCCGGTTGTGGGTGCGCGGTAAAAGAACTTCAGCAGTTTAAATAGTGCGGAACCCGCTGCTACGGCGTCCCACATGGCCCGCTGTGCAGTTTGAGGAAGTTAACAAAGTCATTGAGTAAACATTTTTTATGAACTACACTATCGAGCAAGTGAAGCTATCATTCTAAAAACTACGCTCTGTGTTGAACAGATAACGTTCCTACATAGTCTCGGGCAAAGCTGAACATGAAAGCTGAGTTTAGTACACCCTAAAATTTTAGGTCTACGGTCTATTCATCCTGAGATTCTCTCTGATGGCGGCATTACATAACCTTTTTCTTCAATTACGGCTAGCTTTATTTTTACCTAATGTCACCTTTTTTTAGCGCAATTCTTTCTCAAACTCGCCAACAATATTTTTAAACCCAGCGTGTTGTTCTCGTAGGCTTGTTAGCATAGCCTGTATCTGTGTCCGAACAAATGATTACAGTCAGGGAGAAACTGGTTAAGCGTACTGCGGGTGAAAAGTTCGCCGTAAAAAACGCAATAGTTCCTGGATCAATTGCGTACTCACCTTCTCTGCAGCAGCAATGACAAACTGTCGCCTAACGGCCAGAATGCTGTCGAGTGAGCCATGTAGCAGCGGCTTAAAGAGTCAACTTTGTCGTCGAGATAACATGTTCGGATTTCTCTACCTGAGAGCCTCTGCAGAAAAGATAAGAACCGCGCCCTCATATGTGGCCATGATAATACGTGGCTCATGTTAAAGATGTCTAGTCTTTTTCCGACGATGCTCCCCAATCTATCAAAACAACGCTGATATCAAAAACGCTGCTGCTGAAGAAATGGTCATACCAGGTAACTTCGGTGTGCTTCTTTTCTAGAGAGGAATGAGAAAAGCAAGGAATGTACACGAAAGAACACAGTGGGAATATGCTGTTTTACATGGCAATAAAACGGCCCACCACACGAAAACAAGGCTCGAGCAATTTCTCGCGATATGTGCACCTCTTAACATATAGAAACCTCGATTTCATTTGCAAGTCTATTGGACCGTTAACTGAGAATCTTCACTGAATGCCATAGTTGATTAGAGCAAACGTTAAATGCAATATGAAGAGCCCGCAGCCCAACACAATGCCTCTTTCAAGATTCCTGTTTCTTAGGAATCGATTCCAAAGCTAGAAGAGTTGAAAAAGCAATATAATAAGATAGAATCAATTTTGTTTTCACTCTGCGAACTTTTTTCCTTCATTTTTCTGTCCGAAACGTGGCTATCATCGGTGGATAAAAATTTATTTTGTTTCCTATTGTATGTTTCGGTCACCCTCACTGGTTATCTGGAAAACAAGGGGATGTAGCCATCCACATCTCGTCATTCCTTGAATATAAGCTCAGGAATGATCTAGCAGTTTCTGTATCTATTTCGGTAGAAGTGTTGAATTCATTTTCTGAGCGAAAAATACGTTATTATTGGCTTGATCTACTGTTCGCCGTCATCATTAGCTTCAGGCTTTTGCGCTCAACCTAACCATCTCCTTATTACTATTGCACTTGAAAATAAGAATGTTATAGTGGTCGGCGATATCAACATAAACATTCTTGACGCCTTTGATAAACACTTCAGTCGATAAATTAACTGTTTTCAGATATATGGATATGCGTTGCTTATAACGCTACCCACTCAACGCATTCTTGGATCTTCGAACACCTTCATTGACCATGTGTTTCCTAATTTTATTACACCTCCGACTACGGTGTTCTTGAAATCAATATTGCTGACTCATCGAATCTTGTTCGCTCGTTTAAAAAAAACAATAGCTAACAAACAATTCTTCACTGACCGTATTGTTCAATCACAATGGTCCTCCATTAGAAATAAACCAAATGTTAATATCACATTTGACGAGTTTTCAGCAGCAATCCGTCGGTGTATAAATGAGCATTTTACTGAAATCAATTGTCACAGGAACATCATGGCAAATCGCGGCCCATGGCGGATTAGCAGTTTACTGAAACGTATACGCAGAAAGTAAAATTTGTGCAAAAAAAGTTCGTTTAAGGCACGATCAAAATCATGGTACATGTACTACGACACACTTAACCAATTAATAAAGTTAAAAGAAACTATTACGGGAAAAAAAATATGAAGGCGCCAAATAAACAGACACACACAAGAGAAGAGAACGGGACAGGGCGCCTACGAGATCCCCCTTTCGTGCGGTCGTTCCTATATAGGTCAGACCGGGCGCTGTGTTAATGAGCGTGTCAGGGAGCACGAAAGAAATGTTGAGCAAATAAAAGAGGGCCCTAATTTTCCTAAGCACATCGGGACCTGTCCCACACGCTCTTGTGAACCACGTTTTTCAGACGTGCGGATTCTTGCCCGAAGTAAAGATACTAGAGCAAGGGAACTGGTTGAAGCCTATCACATAGGCAAGAAAGGCAGCTTGTGCGTTAGCGATACTTCGATAACATTATATAAGGCCGAGACGAGGTTTCTTGAGCGTGTTGCGTCATGAATGTTTGATTAGATGCGTGAATGAATGTTTGCTTTCTGCGCATGTGTTGACACACAGTATATATGTGCCTGCGTTCTGTAAATAAAACAGTTGCGAGTAAAAAGGCGCCCTGTCCCGTTCTCTTCTCTTGTGTGTGTCTGTTTATTTGGCGTCTTCATATATTATAATGAACAGCTACCAACTAGCCCAACAAGAAGTGCTTTTAAGAAACTATTACGGATCTAAAATTTTTAAGGCTGACAATGGCATCAAACAGCAATACAAGTTAATTGTGTTTATTTATTTATTTATTTATTTATTTATTTATTTATTTATTTATTTCAGGAGTACTGCCGACCTCTCATATGGGGCCTTAGGCAGAACTGGGTTATAGCACAAAAGCAGATTTTGAAACAAAGAGAAACAATTCTAGAAGCGAAACGGGAAAAGTTGCCAAAGCAAGCCCAATGCAGGTACTAGGGAGAACGTGATCCATGCACAGGTACGAGAAACAAACGCTAGAAACTAGAACACTAGAAATGATACAATTCAAGGGCAGAATGACGGCAACAGACATCTCTTGACAAACATCTCTGCAACGAGTGAACATACCATAATCCGAGCAAGATAAATTTGTAAAACATTACGCCTTGCGAACACCGAAAGATACACATGACGCCAAGCAAATATTTTTAGCACACTGAAAAAGTGCTAGAAAACGTAAATTGAAGCCTAGTGCGCGTGCTTTATAGAGGCCAGATAGGGGAAGGAGGGCCATGTACGATGAGGTAAGGTCAAGTGGATTGATGCCGCAGCTTTTCCATGAACGACTCAACAGAAGTACAATTTACTGTATCGGCAGAAAGAGCATTCCCTTCAGTAACGGACTCTCAAAACAAAAAAACAATGTTTAAAAGCTTGTGCTTTGCAAGAATACCTTCTCGGTGTCTCTGTTGCTCGGATCGCGTGGATCCCCGATTAACGGATTCTATGTACGTGTCCTTGTTTATGCGCAGCTTGTCATGATAAAGTAAAAACACGTATTTCAAACGATCATGTTGTCTTGTCTGCAATGTATCCAGGTTAGCATTATTTAGAAGTGTGGTGGGGGATGTAAAGGAACTGTAGCGATTGTATAAAAATCTAATTGCTTTCCTTTGAATCATTTCAAGTTTTTTAATGTTTTCTTGGCTATGCGGATTCTAAACCACGGAAGAGTACTCGAGGATTGGACCGATGTAAGTTTTGTACGCAATTAGTTTTAATTTTGAGGTGAATTTGAGCAAAGACCTTCTTAGAAATCCAAATTTCTGCATAGCTTTCTTTTCGATGTAGGCAACATTCTCGTTCCACCTAAAATAAGCGCTAAGTATAACGTCCAAGTACTTCTAAGTATCAATGAAAGATAGTTTTTGGCCATTAATAAAATAATCCTATTTTAAGGGAGACCGTATGCGCGTCACCCTCATAGCCACCGTCTTCTTCTCGTTGACCTTCATTTGCCAGACTTCACACCAAGAAGATATTTTGTCTAAACCAGTGTTTAAGAGAGCCTGGTCGCATGGAGTGCGTATTTCCTGATAAAGGATGCAGTCGTCGACAAATAACCTAATAGTAACCAGAATATCCAGGGTGATGTGATCTATGAATATTAAAAAGAACAGTGGCCCAAGCACTGAACCTTGAGGAACTGCTGACTTCATCGGTCGTGAATCGCAGCACACGTTGTCGATAGTGACAGGTTGATTTCGATACGAGAGGTCGGCCTCGATCCATGAAATTAAGGTATGATTTGTCAGTATAGGTTTGAGTTTTGCCAGAAGTTTGGGATGGGACACGCAATCAAACGCTTTTTCAAAGCCTAGGAATATCATGTCAATTTGGCCTTGTTTAGGATAGCTGCAATATCATGAACAGTTTCCAGCAGTTGTGTGATAGTCGAGAGTCCCCTACGAAAGCCGTGCTGCCAGTCATTGGTTAGATTATGTTGCTCAAGAAAAAGTGACAGGTGGTTGAATATGATGTGTTCCAAAACTTTTCAGAATGAGCACAACAAGGAAATTGGTCTGTAGGATGAAATGAGGCTAGTATTTGATGTTTTAGGTAAAGGAACAATTTTAGCAAATTTGCAATCGCTGGGAAGCTCGCACTGAAAAAACAATCTCTGAAAAATAATGCACAAAAAGTTAGAGCACCATTCAGCATACCTCACAAGAAATGCGTTAGGTATGCCATCTATACCAGACGAATTTTTTGGATCGATATTAAGTGACACCGAGAAGCATCCTTCCTCAAATGTCGAGATGTCACTTATTGGTGGAATATCATTACCTGTTTTGGGGCATGGCCTTCTACCATCATCATCGGTAAACACTGAACAAAAGAATGCATTAAATGATTACGTAATTACTTTTTTGTTCGTAACAATGCCACCATTTATACACATATTAAGGACGAAATTCTTTCCAGGAGAAAAGTGCTGCCAAAATTTTGCTGGGGACGAAGGTAAGAAGTTCTCTAAAGTAACGCTATAATCTTAATCTTTTGCTTTTTTATACTGTCCTTCAATTCCTTGCGCACGACACTGAGTTTATGCATGCACGACGGGGATAGGTTCTGATGATGTTGTTTTCTTAGCTCGGTCGCTTTTCTTCCCAAGCGAACCATTGGCATAGTAATCCATGGACGAACACTTCTCATTATTTTACTTTTGTTGGTACATAGTCCTCAATGCATCGCAGTACAAGGTTCTTGAAAAAACACCAAAGGGCGTCAACAGTACAAGTGGTAGACTCAGAAAGCGTGGTAAATCGAGAGAAATGTAAGCCAAGTGTGCCTAGTATTCCAACGTCATTGGCACACGAGAAGACCGAGACCACTCGCTCTTCTCGCTTTGTTTTTGTCACTTCGTTCAGTGTAACGCCCAGGCACACCAATTTGTGGTCTGATATTCCATCAACCACGTCGATACCCGACACACGACGCAACATACCACTGTTAACAAAAAAAAAAGATCCAGGGTTGAGGCAGTAGTGTTCTTGATATGTGTGGGTAGCTTAGCCAGTTGGAATAAATCATGACACAGGATTATATCAAATAAGCGTTTATCTGCATTTGTAGACGCTACAGGGAAATCCGTATTCCTTGTGACTGAAGGGACATTGAAATCACCGCCGAGTATTAGGTTGCTGGAGTAGCCGTGGACGGCGCAAAGAAATTCATTAATCTTATCAAAGAATGTTTCATCTGTGCCTGGGGGGCGGTAACACCGCCTACTATGAACTTCAAGCCACCTGAGTCTACCCTCACGATAACACATTCGAGATCTGGTATATCGGCCAGTCTTTCAACATTTAAGGTTTCCTTAAAAAATATTGCTACTCTTCCGCATCGAGATTTCCTGTCCTTGTGGTAGACCCGGTATCCCTGCGGCGTGAATTCATCGTCGCCAATCTCGGTGTAAAACCAAGTTTCCGCTATTATCATCAGTAGAGGCTGATAAGTCAATATGGCACTGTCTAAATTGTCAGTCTTTTCAGTAAGAATAACAACCAGATGAGCATTAGTGAAGTAAGTTAATCATGTTTTTACTCTCCAATCCCTTAGATATCACTAACGCGTTAGATGAATACTTTTGCAGTAACACATATAATCATGCTGTCAATTTCAAGTTCAAATTTCGCATGGTAAATTCGCTATGCGAAATTTCAAACTATAGACACCAACACTTAGTTTGGTTTCTTAGCTTTTTTTCTTTTGCATGTTCTTTTTTCCTTACTCCCTTCCTTTTTTCCAGTCTGCGTGTCAGGCGCCCTTGACACGCCGGCTAACACGCGGGCGTTGGCACGTCCTTCACATTTGGCTGGGTCACTGGCCTTGTGCACAGCGCTCCTTAATTCTCAATTCGACACGCAGAGACACCTTGGCTCGTTGCCGCACCCGCCCGCCTTACATCTTCTTCCCTTCAGAAGAACCCCACCTACATATACTGTGGCGAAGAAAGTATATGTCGCCGTGAAGAAGAGAAGTCCACTTGTCGAGACGTTGACTCCTGCTTTCACCTTGTTCTCGTTTTGCTCATCATAAGAGCCCCGGTGAAAATTTGGCCAATGGTTTGTGCTAATGCGAAGCTGGTGTTTCGGTCAACTGTGAGCATGTTAATGTCATGGTTGTGCACTAGCCGTAGAGTGTGCACATCAACACTTGTGTGCAATTAGCATTATTACTCCTGTTGTATATGTGAACAAACCAGGCATATTCAAAATTTTGAGTGCTCAGCGCTACATTTCAGAACGATAGCGTGAGCCGCACTTACAGTCATGTATCCTTTTCAATGCATTGGCACTTGGGCTTTCGCCTTCAATTCGTCTTACGGATAACATAAGAGCCCGGGTGAATATTTCCCTATTCGTATGTGCGGATGCGAGGCTGGTGTTTCGGGCAACTGTCAGCATGTCGACGTCAAGGTTGCGCACTAGCCATACTGTGTGAACATGTACGCTTATGTACAATTGGTGTCGTTATTAGTACTCCTTTTGCATCTTTGGTGCAACCACGGATATTCGACATTTTGGGTGTGCCGCGCTACATCCCAGAACGGTAACGCGAGCCGTACTTACAGTCATGTATCCTTTTCAATGCATTGGCACTTGGGCTTTCGCCTTCAATTCGTCTTACGGATAACATAAGAGCCCGGGTGAATATTTCCCCATTCGTATGTGCGGATGCGAGGCTGGTGTTTCGGGCAACAGTCAGCATGTCGACGTCAAGGTTGCGCACTAGCCATACTGTGTGAACATGTACGCTTATGTACAATTGGTGTCGTTATTAGTACTCCTTTTGCATCTTTGGTGCAACCACGGATATTCGACATTTTGGGTGTGCCGCGCTACATCCCAGAACGGTAACGCGAGCCGTACTTACAGTCATGTATCCTGTTCAATGCATTGGCACTTGGGCTTTCGCCTTCAATTCGTCTTACGGATAACATAAGAGCCCGCGTAAATATTTCCCCATTCGTATGTGCGGATGCAAGGTTGGTGTTTCGGGCAACAGTCAGCATGTCGATGTCAAGGTTGCGCACTAGCCATACTGTGTGAACATGTACGCTTATGTACAATTAGTGTCGTTATTAGTACTCCTTTTGCATCTTTGGTGCAACCACGGATATTCGACATTTTGGGTGTGCCGCGCTACATCCCAGAACGGTAACGCGAGCCGTACTTACAGTCATGTATCCTTTTCAATGCATTGGCACTTGGGCTTTCGCCTTCAATTCGTCTTACGGATAACATAAGAGCCCGCGTAAATATTTCCCCATTCGTATGTGCGGATGCAAGGCTGGTGTTTCGGGCAACAGTCAGCATGTCGATGTCAAGGTTGCGCACTAGCCATACTGTGTGAACATGTACGCTTATGTACAATTAGTGTCGTTATTAGTACTCCTTTTGCATCTTTGGTGCAACCACGGATATTCGACATTTTGGGTGTGCCGCGCTACTTCCCAGAACGGTAACGCGAGCCGTACTTACAGTCATGTATCCTTTTCAATGCATTGGCACTTGGGCTTTCGCCTTCAATTCGTCTTACGGATAACATAAGAGCCCGCGTAAATATTTCCCCATTCGTATGTGCGGATGCGAGGCTGGTGTTTCGGGCAACAGTCAGCATGTCGACGTCAAGGTTGCGCACTAGCCATGCTGTGCGAACATGTACGCTTATGTACAATTGGTGTCGTTATTAGTACTCCATTTGCATCTTTGGTGCAACCACGGATATTCGACATTTTGGGTGTGCCGCGCTACATCCCAGAACGGTAACGCGAGCCGTACTTACAGTCATGTATCCTTTTCAATGCATTGGCACTTGGGCTTTCGCCTTCAATTCGTCTTACGGATAACATAAGAGCCCGCGTAAATATTTCCCCATTCGTATGTGCGGATGCGAGGCTGGTGTTTCGGGCAACAGTCAGCATGTCGACGTCAAGGTTGCGCACTAGCCATACTGTGTGAACATGTACGGTTATGTACAATTGGTGTCGTTATTAGTACTCCTTTTGCATCTTTGGTGCAACCACGGATATTCGACATTTTGGGTGTGCCGCGCTACATCCCAGAACGGTAACGCGAGCCGTACTTACAGTCATGTATCCTTTTCAATGCATTGGCACTTGGGCTTTCGCCTTCAATTCGTCTTACGGACAACATAAGAGCCCGGGTGAATATTTCCCCATTCGTATGCGCGGATGCGAGGCTGGTGTTTCGGGCAACAGTCAGCATGTCGACGTCAAGGTTGCGCACTAGCCATACTGTGTGAACATGTACGCTTATGTACAATTGGTGTCGTTATTAGTACTCCTTTTGCATCTTTGGTGCAACCACGGATATTCGACATTTTGGGTGTGCCGCGCTACATCCCGGAACGGTAACGCGAGCCGTACTTACAGTCATGTATCCTTTTCAATGCATTGGCACTTGGGCTTTCGCCTTCAATTCGTCTTACGGATAACATATGAGCCCGCGTAAATATTTCCCCATTCGTATGTGCGGATGCGAGGCTGGTGTTTCGGGCAACAGTCAGCATGTCGACGTCAAGGTTGCGCACTAGCCATGCTGTGCGAACATGTACGCTTATGTACAATTGGTGTCGTTATTAGTACTCCTTTTGCATCTTTGGTGCAACCACGGATATTCGACATTTTGGGTGTGCCGCGCTACATCCCAGAACGGTAACGCGAGCCGTACTTACAGTCATGTATCCTGTTCAATGCATTGGCACT
This sequence comes from Dermacentor andersoni, assembly GCF_023375885.2. Taxonomy (NCBI): domain Eukaryota; kingdom Metazoa; phylum Arthropoda; class Arachnida; order Ixodida; family Ixodidae; genus Dermacentor; species Dermacentor andersoni. The sequence goes on along the minus strand of NC_092823.1, from coordinate 25,002,633 downwards.
TGGGCTTTCGCCTTCAATTCGTCTTACGGATAACATAAGAGCCCGCGTAAATATTTCCCCATTCGTATGTGCGGATGCAAGGCTGGTGTTTCGGGCAACAGTCAGCATGTCGATGTCAAGGTTGCGCACTAGCCATACTGTGTGAACATGTACGCTTATGTACAATTAGTGTCGTTATTAGTACTCCTTTTGCATCTTTGGTGCAACCACGGATATTCGACATTTTGGGTGTGCCGCGCTACATCCCAGAACGGTAACGCGAGCCGTACTTACAGTCATGTATCCTTTTCAATGCATTGGCACTTGGGCTTTCGCCTTCAATTCGTCTTACGGATAACATAAGAGCCCGCGTAAATATTTCCCCATTCGTATGTGCGGATGCAAGGCTGGTGTTTCGGGCAACAGTCAGCATGTCGATGTCAAGGTTGCGCACTAGCCATACTGTGTGAACATGTACGCTTATGTACAATTAGTGTCGTTATTAGTACTCCTTTTGCATCTTTGGTGCAACCACGGATATTCGACATTTTGGGTGTGCCGCGCTACTTCCCAGAACGGTAACGCGAGCCGTACTTACAGTCATGTATCCTTTTCAATGCATTGGCACTTGGGCTTTCGCCTTCAATTCGTCTTACGGATAACATAAGAGCCCGCGTAAATATTTCCCCATTCGTATGTGCGGATGCGAGGCTGGTGTTTCGGGCAACAGTCAGCATGTCGACGTCAAGGTTGCGCACTAGCCATGCTGTGCGAACATGTACGCTTATGTACAATTGGTGTCGTTATTAGTACTCCTTTTGCATCTTTGGTGCAACCACGGATATTCGACATTTTGGGTGTGCCGCGCTACATCCCAGAACGGTAACGCGAGCCGTACTTACAGTCATGTATCCTTTTCAATGCATTGGCACTTGGGCTTTCGCCTTCAATTCGTCTTACGGATAACATAAGAGCCCGCGTAAATATTTCCCCATTCGTATGTGCGGATGCGAGGCTGGTGTTTCGGGCAACAGTCAGCATGTCGACGTCAAGGTTGCGCACTAGCCATACTGTGTGAACATGTACGGTTATGTACAATTGGTGTCGTTATTAGTACTCCTTTTGCATCTTTGGTGCAACCACGGATATTCGACATTTTGGGTGTGCCGCGCTACATCCCAGAACGGTAACGCGAGCCGTACTTACAGTCATGTATCCTTTTCAATGCATTGGCACTTGGGCTTTCGCCTTCAATTCGTCTTACGGACAACATAAGAGCCCGGGTGAATATTTCCCCATTCGTATGCGCGGATGCGAGGCTGGTGTTTCGGGCAACAGTCAGCATGTCGACGTCAAGGTTGCGCACTAGCCATACTGTGTGAACATGTACGCTTATGTACAATTGGTGTCGTTATTAGTACTCCTTTTGCATCTTTGGTGCAACCACGGATATTCGACATTTTGGGTGTGCCGCGCTACATCCCGGAACGGTAACGCGAGCCGTACTTACAGTCATGTATCCTTTTCAATGCATTGGCACTTGGGCTTTCGCCTTCAATTCGTCTTACGGATAACATATGAGCCCGCGTAAATATTTCCCCATTCGTATGTGCGGATGCGAGGCTGGTGTTTCGGGCAACAGTCAGCATGTCGACGTCAAGGTTGCGCACTAGCCATGCTGTGCGAACATGTACGCTTATGTACAATTGGTGTCGTTATTAGTACTCCTTTTGCATCTTTGGTGCAACCACGGATATTCGACATTTTGGGTGTGCCGCGCTACATCCCAGAACGGTAACGCGAGCCGTACTTACAGTCATGTATCCTGTTCAATGCATTGGCACTTGGGCTTTCGCCTTCAATTCGTCTTACGGATAACATAAGAGCCCGCGTAAATATTTCCCCATTCGTATGTGCGGATGCAAGGCTGGTGTTTCGGGCAACAGTCAGCATGTCGATGTCAAGGTTGCGCACTAGCCATACTGTGTGAACATGTACGCTTATGTACAATTAGTGTCGTTATTAGTACTCCTTTTGCATCTTTGGTGCAACCACGGATATTCGACATTTTGGGTGTGCCGCGCTACATCCCAGAACGGTAACGCGAGCCGTACTTACAGTCATGTATCCTTTTCAATGCATTGGCACTTGGGCTTTCGCCTTCAATTCGTCTTACGGATAACATAAGAGCCCGCGTAAATATTTCCCCATTCGTATGTGCGGATGCAAGGCTGGTGTTTCAGGCAACTGTCAGCATGTGGATGTCAAGGTTGCGCACTAGCCGTACTGTGTGATCATCTACGCTTATGTAGAATTAGTGTCTTGATTAGTACTCCTGTAGATTCTTTGCAGCAACCACGGATATTCGAAATTTTGGGTGTGCCGCGCTACATCCCAGAACGGTAACGCGAGCCGTACTTACAGTCATGTATCCTTTTCAATGCATTGGCACTTGGGCTTTCGCCTTCAATTCGTCTTACGGATAACATAAGAGCCCGGGTGAATATTTCCCCATTCGTATGCGCGGATGCGAGGCTGGTGTTTCGGGCAACAGTCAGCATGTCGACGTCAAGGTTGCGCACTAGCCATACTGTGTGAACATGTACGCTTATGTACAATTGGTGTCGTTATTAGTACTCCTTTTGCATCTTTGGTGCAACCACGGATATTCGACATTTTGGGTGTGCCGCGCTACATCCCAGAACGGTAACGCGAGCCGTACTTACAGTCATGTATCCTTTTCAATGCATTGGCACTTGGGCTTTCGCCTTCAATTCGTCTTACGGATAACATAAGAGCCCGCGTAAATATTTCCCCATTCGTATGTGCGGATGCGAGGCTGGTGTTTCGGGCAACAGTCAGCATGTCGACGTCAAGGTTGCGCACTAGCCATACTGTGCGAACATGTACGCTTATGTACAATTAGTGTCGTTATTAGTACTCCTTTTGCATCTTTGGTGCAACCACGGATATTCGACATTTTGGGTGTGCCGCGCTACATCCCAGAACGGTAACGCGAGACGTACTTACAGTCATGTATCCTTTTCAATGCATTGGCACTTGGGCTTTCGCCTTCAATTCGTCTTACGGATAACATAAGAGCCCGCGTAAATATTTCCCCATTCGTATGTGCGGAAGCGAGGCTGGTGTTTCGGGCAACAGTCAGCATGTCGATGTCAAGGTTGCGCACTACCCGTACTGTGTGAACATCTACACTTATGTACGATTAGTGTCGTGATTAGTACTCCTGTAGATTCTTTGGAGCAACAACGGATGTTCGAAATTTTGAGTGCCCAGCGCTACATTTCAAAACAGTAGCGTGAGCCGCATTTACAATCATGTATCCTGTTCAATGCATTGGCACTTGGGCTTTCACCTTCAATTCGTCTTACGGTTAACATAAGAGCCCGGGTGAATATTTCCCCATTCGTATGTGCGGATGCGAGGCTGGTGTTTCAGGCAACTGTCAGCATGTCGATGTCAAGGTTGCGCACTAGCCGTACTGTGTGATCATCTACGCTTATGTAGAATTAGTGTCTTGATTAGTACTCCTGTAGATTCTTTGCAGCAACCACGGATATTCGAAATTTTGGGTGTGCCGCGCTACATCCCAGAACGGTAACGCGAGCCGTACTTACAGTCATGTATCCTTTTCAATGCATTGGCACTTGGGCTTTCGCCTTCAATTCGTCTTACGGATAACATAAGAGCCCGCGTAAATATTTCCCCATTCGTATGTGCGGATGCGAGGCTGGTGTTTCGGGCAACAGTCAGCATGTCGACGTCAAGGTTGCGCACTAGCCATACTGTGTGAACATGTACGCTTATGTACAATTAGTGTCGTTATTAGTACTCCTTTTGCATCTTTGGTGCAACCACGGATGTTCGAAATTTTGAGTGCCCAGCGCTACATTTCAAAACGGTAGCGTGAGCCGCATTTACAATCATGTATCCTGTTCAATGCATTGGCACTTGGGCTTTCACCTTCAATTCGTCTTACGGATAACATAAGAGCCCGGGTGAATATTTCCCCATTCGTATGCGCGGATGCGAGGCTGGTGTTTCGGGCAACAGTCAGCATGTCGACGTCAAGGTTGCGCACTAGCCATACTGTGTGAACATGTACGCTTATGTACAATTGGTGTCGTTATTAGTACTCCTTTTGCATCTTTGGTGCAACCACGGATATTCGACATTTTGGGTGTGCCGCGCTACATCCCAGAACGGTAACGCGAGCCGTACTTACAGTCATGTATCCTTTTCAATGCATTGGCACTTGGGCTTTCGCCTTCAATTCGTCTTACGGATAACATAAGAGCCCGCGTAAATATTTCCCCATTCGTATGTGCGGATGCGAGGCTGGTGTTTCGGGCAACAGTCAGCATGTCGACGTCAAGGTTGCGCACTAGCCATACTGTGCGAACATGTACGCTTATGTACAATTAGTGTCGTTATTAGTACTCCTTTTGCATCTTTGGTGCAACCACGGATATTCGACATTTTGGGTGTGCCGCGCTACATCCCAGAACGGTAACGCGAGACGTACTTACAGTCATGTATCCTTTTCAATGCATTGGCACTTGGGCTTTCGCCTTCAATTCGTCTTACGGATAACATAAGAGCCCGCGTAAATATTTCCCCATTCGTATGTGCGGATGCGAGGCTGGTGTTTCGGGCAACAGTCAGCATGTCGATGTCAAGGTTGCGCACTACCCGTACTGTGTGAACATCTACACTTATGTACGATTAGTGTCGTGATTAGTACTCCTGTAGATTCTTTGGAGCAACAACGGATGTTCGAAATTTTGAGTGCCCAGCGCTACATTTCAAAACGGTAGCGTGAGCCGCATTTACAATCATGTATCCTGTTCAATGCATTGGCACTTGGGCTTTCACCTTCAATTCGTCTTACGGTTAACATAAGAGCCCGGGTGAATATTTCCCCATTCGTATGTGCGGATGCGAGGCTGGTGTTTCAGGCAACTGTCAGCATGTGGATGTCAAGGTTGCGCACTAGCCATACTGTGTGAACATGTACGCTTATGTACAATTGGTGTCGTTATTAGTACTCCTTTTGCATCTTTGGTGCAACCACGGATATTCGACATTTTGGGTGTGCCGCGCTACATCCCAGAACGGTAACGCGAGCCGTACTTACAGTCATGTATCCTTTTCAATGCATTGGCACTTGGGCTTTCGCCTTCAATTCGTTTTACGGATAACATAAGAGCCCGCGTAAATATTTCCCCATTCGTATGTGCGGATGCGAGGCTGGTGTTTCGGGCAACAGTCAGCATGTCGACGTCAAGGTTGCGCACTAGCCATACTGTGCGAACATGTACGCTTATGTACAATTAGTGTCGTTATTAGTACTCCTTTTGCATCTTTGGTGCAACCACGGATATTCGACATTTTGGGTGTGCCGCGCTACATCCCAGAACGGTAACGCGAGACGTACTTACAGTCATGTATCCTTTTCAATGCATTGGCACTTGGGCTTTCACCTTCAATTCGTCTTACGGTTAACATAAGAGCCCGGGTGAATATTTCCCCATTCGTATGTGCGGATGCGAGGCTGGTGTTTCAGGCAACTGTCAGCATGTCGATGTCAAGGTTGCGCACTAGCCGTACTGTGTGATCATCTACGCTTATGTAGAATTAGTGTCTTGATTAGTACTCCTGTAGATTCTTTGCAGCAACCACGGATATTCGAAATTTTGGGTGTGCCGCGCTACATCCCAGAACGGTAACGCGAGCCGTACTTACAGTCATGTATCCTTTTCAATGCATTGGCACTTGGGCTTTCGCCTTCAATTCGTCTTACGGATAACATAAGAGCCCGCGTAAATATTTCCCCATTCGTATGTGCGGATGCGAGGCTGGTGTTTCGGGCAACAGTCAGCATGTCGACGTCAAGGTTGCGCACTAGCCATACTGTGTGAACATGTACGCTTATGTACAATTAGTGTCGTTATTAGTACTCCTTTTGCATCTTTGGTGCAACCACGGATGTTCGAAATTTTGAGTGCCCAGCGCTACATTTCAAAACGGTAGCGTGAGCCGCATTTACAATCATGTATCCTGTTCAATGCATTGGCACTTGGGCTTTCACCTTCAATTCGTCTTACGGATAACATAAGAGCCCGGGTGAATATTTCCCCATTCGTATGCGCGGATGCGAGGCTGGTGTTTCGGGCAACAGTCAGCATGTCGACGTCAAGGTTGCGCACTAGCCATACTGTGTGAACATGTACGCTTATGTACAATTGGTGTCGTTATTAGTACTCCTTTTGCATCTTTGGTGCAACCACGGATATTCGACATTTTGGGTGTGCCGCGCTACATCCCAGAACGGTAACGCGAGCCGTACTTACAGTCATGTATCCTTTTCAATGCATTGGCACTTGGGCTTTCGCCTTCAATTCGTCTTACGGATAACATAAGAGCCCGCGTAAATATTTCCCCATTCGTATGTGCGGATGCGAGGCTGGTGTTTCGGGCAACAGTCAGCATGTCGACGTCAAGGTTGCGCACTAGCCATACTGTGCGAACATGTACGCTTATGTACAATTAGTGTCGTTATTAGTACTCCTTTTGCATCTTTGGTGCAACCACGGATATTCGACATTTTGGGTGTGCCGCGCTACATCCCAGAACGGTAACGCGAGACGTACTTACAGTCATGTATCCTTTTCAATGCATTGGCACTTGGGCTTTCGCCTTCAATTCGTCTTACGGATAACATAAGAGCCCGCGTAAATATTTCCCCATTCGTATGTGCGGATGCGAGGCTGGTGTTTCGGGCAACAGTCAGCATGTCGATGTCAAGGTTGCGCACTACCCGTACTGTGTGAACATCTACACTTATGTACGATTAGTGTCGTGATTAGTACTCCTGTAGATTCTTTGGAGCAACAACGGATGTTCGAAATTTTGAGTGCCCAGCGCTACATTTCAAAACGGTAGCGTGAGCCGCATTTACAATCATGTATCCTGTTCAATGCATTGGCACTTGGGCTTTCACCTTCAATTCGTCTTACGGTTAACATAAGAGCCCGGGTGAATATTTCCCCATTCGTATGTGCGGATGCGAGGCTGGTGTTTCAGGCAACTGTCAGCATGTGGATGTCAAGGTTGCGCACTAGCCGTACTGTGTGATCATCTACGCTTATGTAGAATTAGTGTCTTGATTAGTACTCCTGTAGATTCTTTGCAGCAACCACGGATATTCGAAATTTTGGGTGTGCCGCGCTACATCCCAGAACGGTAACGCGAGCCGTACTTACAGTCATGTATCCTTTTCAATGCATTGGCACTTGGGCTTTCGCCTTCAATTCGTCTTACGGATAACATAAGAGCCCGGGTGAATATTTCCCCATTCGTATGCGCGGATGCGAGGCTGGTGTATCGGGCAACAGTCAGCATCTCGACGTCAAGGTTGCGCACTAGCCATACTGTGCGAACATGTACGCTTATGTACAATTAGTGTCGTTATTAGTACTCCTTTTGCATCTTTGGTGCAACCACGGATATTCGACATTTTGGGTGTGCCGCGCTACATCCCAGAACGGTAACGCGAGACGTACTTACAGTCATGTATCCTTTTCAATGCATTGGCACTTGGGCTTTCGCCTTCAATTCGTCTTACGGATAACATAAGAGCCCGCGTAAATATTTCCCCATTCGTATGTGCGGAAGCGAGGCTGGTGTTTCGGGCAACAGTCAGCATGTCGATGTCAAGGTTGCGCACTACCCGTACTGTGTGAACATCTACACTTATGTACGATTAGTGTCGTGATTAGTACTCCTGTAGATTCTTTGGAGCAACAACGGATGTTCGAAATTTTGAGTGCCCAGCGCTACATTTCAAAACGGTAGCGTGAGCCGCATTTACAATCATGTATCCTGTTCAATGCATTGGCACTTGGGCTTTCACCTTCAATTCGTCTTACGGTTAACATAAGAGCCCGGGTGAATATTTCCCCATTCGTATGTGCGGATGCGAGGCTGGTGTTTCAGGCAACTGTCAGCATGTCGATGTCAAGGTTGCGCACTAGCCGTACTGTGTGATCATCTACGCTTATGTAGAATTAGTGTCTTGATTAGTACTCCTGTAGATTCTTTGCAGCAACCACGGATATTCGAAATTTTGGGTGTGCCGCGCTACATCCCAGAACGGTAACGCGAGCCGTACTTACAGTCATGTATCCTTTTCAATGCATTGGCACTTGGGCTTTCGCCTTCAATTCGTCTTACGGATAACATAAGAGCCCGCGTAAATATTTCCCCATTCGTATGTGCGGATGCGAGGCTGGTGTTTCGGGCAACAGTCAGCATGTCGACGTCAAGGTTGCGCACTAGCCATACTGTGTGAACATGTACGCTTATGTACAATTAGTGTCGTTATTAGTACTCCTTTTGCATCTTTGGTGCAACCACGGATGTTCGAAATTTTGAGTGCCCAGCGCTACATTTCAAAACGGTAGCGTGAGCCGCATTTACAATCATGTATCCTGTTCAATGCATTGGCACTTGGGCTTTCACCTTCAATTCGTCTTACGGTTAACATAAGAGCCCGGGTGAATATTTCCCCATTCGTATGTGCGGATGCGAGGCTGGTGTTTCGGGCAACTGTCAGCATGTCGATGTCAAGGTTGCGCACTAGCCGTACTGTGTGATCATCTACGCTTATGTAGAATTAGTGTCTTGACTAGTACTCCTGTAGATTCTTTGCAGCAACCACGAATATTCGAAATTTTGGGTGTGCCGCGCTACATCCCAGAACGGTAACGCGATCCGCACTTACAGTCATGTATCCTTTTCAATGCATTGGCACTTGGGCTTTCGCCTTGAATTCGTCTTACAGATAACGTAAGAGCCCGGGTGAATATTTCCTTATTCGTATGTGCGGATGCGAGGCTGGTGTTTCGGGCAACTGTCAGCATGTCGATGTCAAGGAGAGAGAGACAAAAAAGGGAAGGAAAGACAGGGAGGTTAGCCAGTGTAAATACCGGCTGGCTTCCCTGTCAGGTTGCGCACTAGCCATACTGTGTGAACATGTACGCTTATGTACAATTAGTGTCGTTATTAGTACTCCTTTAGCATCTTTGGAGCAACAACGGATATTCGACATTTTGGGTGTGCCGCGCTACATCCCAGAACGGTAACGCGAGCCGTACTTACAGTCATGTATCCTTTTCAATGCATTGGCACTTGGGCTTCCGCCTTCAATTCGTCTTACGGATAACATAAGAGCCCGCGTAAATATTTCCCCATTCGTATGTGCGGATGCAAGGCTGGTGTTTCGGGCAACAGTCAGCATGTCGATGTCAAGGTTGCGCACTAGCCATACTGTGTGAACATGTACGCTTATGTACAATTAGTGTCGTTATTAGTACTCCTTTTGCATCTTTGGTGCAACCACGGATATTCGACATTTTGGGTGTGCCGCGCTACATCCCAGAACGGTAACGCGAGCCGTACTTACAGTCATGTATCCTTTTCAATGCATTGGCACTTGGGCTTTCGCCTTCAATTCGTCTTACGGATAACATAAGAGCCCGCGTAAATATTTCCCCATTCGTATGTGCGGATGCGAGGCTGGTGTTTCGGGCAACAGTCAGCATGTCGACGTCAAGGTTGCGCACTAGCCATGCTGTGCGAACATGTACGCTTATGTACAATTGGTGTCGTTATTAGTACTCCTTTTGCATCTTTGGTGCAACCACGGATATTCGACATTTTGGGTGTGCCGCGCTACATCCCAGAACGGTAACGCGAGCCGTACTTACAGTCATGTATCCTGTTCAATGCATTGGCACTTGGGCTTCCGCCTTCAATTCGTCTTACGGATAACATAAGAGCCCGCGTAAATATTTCCCCATTCGTATGTGCGGATGCAAGGCTGGTGTTTCGGGCAACAGTCAGCATGTCGATGTCAAGGTTGCGCACTAGCTATACTGTGTGAACATGTACGCTTATGTACAATTAGTGTCGTTATTAGTACTCCTTTTGCATCTTTGGTGCAACCACGGATATTCGACATTTTGGGTGTGCCGCGCTACATCCCAGAACGGTAACGCGAGCCGTACTTACAGTCATGTATCCTTTTCAATGCATTGGCACTTGGGCTTTCGCCTTCAATTCGTCTTACGGATAACATAAGAGCCCGCGTAAATATTTCCCCATTCGTATGTGCGGATGCGAGGCTGGTGTTTCGGGCAACAGTCAGCATGTCGACGTCAAGGTTGCGCACTAGCCATGCTGTGCGAACATGTACGCTTATGTACAATTGGTGTCGTTATTAGTACTCCTTTTGCATCTTTGGTGCAACCACGGATATTCGACATTTTGGGTGTGCCGCGCTACATCCCAGAACGGTAACGCGAGCCGTACTTACAGTCATGTATCCTTTTCAATGCATTGGCACTTGGGCTTTCGCCTTCAATTCGTCTTACGGATAACATAAGAGCCCGCGTAAAGATTTCCCCATTCGTATGTGCGGATGCGAGGCTGGTGTTTCGGGCAACAGTCAGCATGTCGACGTCAAGGTTGCGCACTAGCCATACTGTGTGAACATGTACGCTTATGTACAATTGGTGTCGTTATTAGTACTCCTTTTGCATCTTTGGTGCAACCACGGATATTCGACATTTTGGGTGTGCCGCGCTACATCCCAGAACGGTAACGCGAGCCGTACTTACAGTCATGTATCCTTTTCAATGCATTGGCACTTGGGCTTTCGCCTTCAATTCGTCTTACGGATAACATAAGAGCCCGCGTAAATATTTCCCCATTCGTATGTGCGGATGCAAGGCTGGTGTTTCGGGCAACAGTCAGCATGTCGATGTCAAGGTTGCGCACTAGCCATACTGTGTGAACATGTACGCTTATGTACAATTAGTGTCGTTATTAGTACTCCTTTTGCATCTTCGGTGCAACCACGGATATTCGACATTTTGGGTGTGCCGCGCTACATCCCAGAACGGTAACGCGAGCCGTACTTACAGTCATGTATCCTTTTCAATGCATTGGCACTTGGGCTTTCGCCTTCAATTCGTCTTACGGATAACATAAGAGCCCGCGTAAATATTTCCCCATTCGTATGTGCGGATGCGAGGCTGGTGTTTCGGGCAACAGTCAGCATGTCGACGTCAAGGTTGCGCACTAGCCATGCTGTGCGAACATGTACGCTTATGTACAATTGGTGTCGTTATTAGTACTCCTTTTGCATCTTTGGTGCAACCACGGATATTCGACATTTTGGGTGTGCCGCGCTACATCCCAGAACGGTAACGCGAGCCGTACTTACAGTCATGTATCCTGTTCAATGCATTGGCACTTGGGCTTCCGCCTTCAATTCGTCTTACGGATAACATAAGAGCCCGCGTAAATATTTCCCCATTCGTATGTGCGGATGCAAGGCTGGTGTTTCGGGCAACAGTCAGCATGTCGATGTCAAGGTTGCGCACTAGCTATACTGTGTGAACATGTACGCTTATGTACAATTAGTGTCGTTATTAGTACTCCTTTTGCATCTTTGGTGCAACCACGGATATTCGACATTTTGGGTGTGCCGCGCTACATCCCAGAACGGTAACGCGAGCCGTACTTACAGTCATGTATCCTTTTCAATGCATTGGCACTTGGGCTTTCGCCTTCAATTCGTCTTACGGATAACATAAGAGCCCGCGTAAATATTTCCCCATTCGTATGTGCGGATGCGAGGCTGGTGTTTCGGGCAACAGTCAGCATGTCGACGTCAAGGTTGCGCACTAGCCATGCTGTGCGAACATGTACGCTTATGTACAATTGGTGTCGTTATTAGTACTCCTTTTGCATCTTTGGTGCAACCACGGATATTCGACATTTTGGGTGTGCCGCGCTACATCCCAGAACGGTAACGCGAGCCGTACTTACAGTCATGTATCCTTTTCAATGCATTGGCACTTGGGCTTTCGCCTTCAATTCGTCTTACGGATAACATAAGAGCCCGCGTAAAGATTTCCCCATTCGTATGTGCGGATGCGAGGCTGGTGTTTCGGGCAACAGTCAGCATGTCGACGTCAAGGTTGCGCACTAGCCATACTGTGTGAACATGTACGCTTATGTACAATTGGTGTCGTTATTAGTACTCCTTTTGCATCTTTGGTGCAACCACGGATATTCGACATTTTGGGTGTGCCGCGCTACATCCCAGAACGGTAACGCGAGCCGTACTTACAGTCATGTATCCTTTTCAATGCATTGGCACTTGGGCTTTCGCCTTCAATTCGTCTTACGGATAACATAAGAGCCCGCGTAAATATTTCCCCATTCGTATGTGCGGATGCAAGGCTGGTGTTTCGGGCAACAGTCAGCATGTCGATGTCAAGGTTGCGCACTAGCCATACTGTGTGAACATGTACGCTTATGTACAATTAGTGTCGTTATTAGTACTCCTTTTGCATCTTTGGTGCAACCACGGATATTCGACATTTTGGGTGTGCCGCGCTACATCCCAGAACTGTAACGCGAGCCGTACTTACAGTCATGTATCCTTTTCAATGCATTGGCACTTGGGCTTTCGCCTTCAATTCGTCTTACGGATAACATAAGAGCCCGCGTAAATATTTCCCCATTCGTATGTGCGGATGCGAGGCTGGTGTTTCGGGCAACAGTCAGCATGTCGACGTCAAGGTTGCGCACTAGCCATACTGTGTGAACATGTACGCTTATGTACAATTGGTGTCGTTATTAGTACTCCTTTTGCATCTTTGGTGCAACCACGGATATTCGACATTTTGGGTGTGCCGCGCTACATCCCAGAACGGTAACGCGAGCCGTACTTACAGTCATGTATCCTTTTCAATGCATTGGCACTTGGGCTTTCGCCTTCAATTCGTCTTACGGATAACATAAGAGCCCGCGTAAATATTTCCCCATTCGTATGTGCGGATGCAAGGCTGGTGTTTCGGGCAACTGTCAGCATGTCGATGTCAAGGTTGCGCACTACCCGTACTGTGTGAACATCTACACTTATGTACGATTAGTGTCGTGATTAGTACTCCTGTAGATTCTTTGGAGCAACAACGGATGTTCGAAATTTTGAGTGCCCAGCGCTACATTTCAAAACGGTAGCGTGAGTCGCATTTACAATCATGTATCCTGTTCAATGCATTGGCACTTGGGCTTTCACCTTCAATTCGTCTTACGGTTAACATAAGAGCCCGGGTGAATATTTCCCCATTCGTATGTGCGGATGCGAGGCTGGTGTTTCAGGCAACTGTCAGCATGTCGATGTCAAGGTTGCGCACTAGCCGTACTGTGTGATCATCTACGCTTATGTAGAATTAGTGTCTTGATTAGTACTCCTGTAGATTCTTTGCAGCAACCACGGATATTCGAAATTTTGGGTGTGCCGCGCTACATCCCAGAACGGTAACGCGATCCGCACTTACAGTCATGTATCCTTTTCAATGCATTGGCACTTGGGCTTTCGCCTTGAATTCGTCTTACAGATAACATAAGAGCCCGGGTGAATATTTCCCTATTCGTATGTGCGGATGCGAGGCTGGTGTTTCGGGCAACTGTCAGCATGTCGATGTCAAGGAGAGAGAGACACAAAAGGGAAGGAAAGACAGGGAGGTTAGCCAGTGTAAATACCGGCTGGCTTCCCTGTCAGGTTGCCCACTAGCCATACTGTGTGAACATGTACGCTTATGTACAATTAGTGTCGTTATTAGTACTCCTTTAGCATCTTTGGAGCAACAACGGATATTCGACATTTTGGGTGTGCCGCGCTACATCCCAGAACGGTAACGCGAGCCGTACTTACAGTCATGTATCCTTTTCAATGCATTGGCACTTGGGCTTTCGCCTTCAATTCGTCTTACGGATAACATAAGAGCCCGGGTGAATATTTCCCCATTCGTATGCGCGGATGCGAGGCTGGTGTTTCGGGCAACAGTCAGCATGTCGACGTCAAGGTTGCGCACTAGCCATACTGTGTGAACATGTACGCTTATGTACAATTGGTGTCGTTATTAGTACTCCTTTTGCATCTTTGGTGCAACCACGGATATTCGACATTTTGGGTGTGCCGCGCTACATCCCAGAACGGTAACGCGAGCCGTACTTACAGTCATGTATCCTTTTCAATGCATTGGCACTTGGGCTTTCGCCTTCAATTCGTCTTACGGATAACATAAGAGCCCGCGTAAATATTTCCCCATTCGTATGTGCGGATGCAAGGCTGGTGTTTCGGGCAACTGTCAGCATGTCGATGTCAAGGTTGCGCACTACCCGTACTGTGTGAACATCTACACTTATGTACGATTAGTGTCGTGATTAGTACTCCTGTAGATTCTTTGGAGCAACAACGGATGTTCGAAATTTTGAGTGCCCAGCGCTACATTTCAAAACGGTAGCGTGAGCCGCATTTACAATCATGTATCCTGTTCAATGCATTGGCACTTGGGCTTTCACCTTCAATTCGTCTTACGGTTAACATAAGAGCCCGGGTGAATATTTCCCCATTCGTATGTGCGGATGCGAGGCTGGTGTTTCAGGCAACTGTCAGCATGTCGATGTCAAGGTTGCGCACTAGCCGTACTGTGTGATCATCTACGCTTATGTAGAATTAGTGTCTTGATTAGTACTCCTGTAGATTCTTTGCAGCAACCACGGATATTCGAAATTTTGGGTGTGCCGCGCTACATCCCAGAACGGTAACGCGATCCGCACTTACAGTCATGTATCCTTTTCAATGCATTGGCACTTGGGCTTTCGCCTTGAATTCGTCTTACAGATAACATAAGAGCCCGGGTGAATATTTCCCTATTCGTATGTGCGGATGCGAGGCTGGTGTTTCGGGCAACTGTCAGCATGTCGATGTCAAGGAGAGAGAGACACAAAAGGGAAGGAAAGACAGGGAGGTTAGCCAGTGTAAATACCGGCTGGCTTCCCTGTCAGGTTGCCCACTAGCCATACTGTGTGAACATGTACGCTTATGTACAATTAGTGTCGTTATTAGTACTCCTTTAGCATCTTTGGAGCAACAACGGATATTCGACATTTTGGGTGTGCCGCGCTACATCCCAGAACGGTAACGCGAGCCGTACTTACAGTCATGTATCCTTTTCAATGCATTGGCACTTGGGCTTTCGCCTTCAATTCGTCTTACGGATAACATAAGAGCCCGCGTAAATATTTCCCCATTCGTATGTGCGGATGCGAGGCTGGTGTTTCGGGCAACAGTCAGCATGTCGACGTCAAGGTTGCGCACTAGCCATGCTGTGCGAACATGTACGCTTATGTACAATTGGTGTCGTTATTACTACTCCTTTTGCATCTTTGGTGCAACCACGGATATTCGACATTTTGGGTGTGCCGCGCTACATCCCAGAACGGTAACGCGAGCCGTACTTACAGTCATGTATCCTGTTCAATGCATTGGCACTTGGGCTTTCGCCTTCAATTCGTCTTACGGATAACATAAGAGCCCGCGTAAATATTTCCCCATTCGTATGTGCGGATGCAAGGCTGGTGTTTCGGGCAACAGTCAGCATGTCGATGTCAAGGTTGCGCACTAGCCATACTGTGTGAACATGTACGCTTATGTACAATTAGTGTCGTTATTAGTACTCCTTTTGCATCTTTGGTGCAACCACGGATATTCGACATTTTGGGTGTGCCGCGCTACATCCCAGAACGGTAACGCGAGCCGTACTTACAGTCATGTATCCTTTTCAATGCATTGGCACTTGGGCTTTCGCCTTCAATTCGTCTTACGGATAACATAAGAGCCCGCGTAAATATTTCCCCATTCGTATGTGCGGATGCGAGGCTGGTGTTTCGGGCAACAGTCAGCATGTCGACGTCAAGGTTGCGCACTAGCCATGCTGTGCGAACATGTACGCTTATGTACAATTGGTGTCGTTATTAGTACTCCTTTTGCATCTTTGGTGCAACCACGGATATTCGACATTTTGGGTGTGCCGCGCTACATCCCAGAACGGTAACGCGAGCCGTACTTACAGTCATGTATCCTGTTCAATGCATTGGCACTTGGGCTTTCGCCTTCAATTCGTCTTACGGATAACATAAGAGCCCGCGTAAATATTTCCCCATTCGTATGTGCGGATGCAAGGCTGGTGTTTCGGGCAACAGTCAGCATGTCGATGTCAAGGTTGCGCACTAGCTATACTGTGTGAACATGTACACTTATGTACGATTAGTGTCGTGATTAGTACTCCTGTAGATTCTTTGGAGCAACAACGGATGTTCGAAATTTTGAGTGCCCAGCGCTACATTTCAAAACGGTAGCGTGAGCCGCATTTACAATCATGTATCCTGTTCAATGCATTGGCACTTGGGCTTTCACCTTCAATTCGTCTTACGGTTAACATAAGAGCCCGGGTGAATATTTCCCCATTCGTATGTGCGGATGCGAGGCTGGTGTTTCAGGCAACTGTCAGCATGTCGATGTCAAGGTTGCGCACTAGCCGTACTGTGTGATCATCTACGCTTATGTAGAATTAGTGTCTTGATTAGTACTCCTGTAGATTCTTTGCAGCAACCACGGATATTCGAAATTTTGGGTGTGCCGCGCTACATCCCAGAACGGTAACGCGATCCGCACTTACAGTCATGTATCCTTTTCAATGCATTGGCACTTGGGCTTTCGCCTTGAATTCGTCTTACAGATAACATAAGAGCCCGGGTGAATATTTCCCTATTCGTATGTGCGGATGCGAGGCTGGTGTTTCGGGCAACTGTCAGCATGTCGATGTCAAGGAGAGAGAGACACAAAAGGGAAGGAAAGACAGGGAGGTTAGCCAGTGTAAATACCGGCTGGCTTCCCTGTCAGGTTGCCCACTAGCCATACTGTGTGAACATGTACGCTTATGTACAATTAGTGTCGTTATTAGTACTCCTTTAGCATCTTTGGAGCAACAACGGATATTCGACATTTTGGGTGTGCCGCGCTACATCCCAGAACGGTAACGCGAGCCGTACTTACAGTCATGTATCCTTTTCAATGCATTGGCACTTGGGCTTTCGCCTTCAATTCGTCTTACGGATAACATAAGAGCCCGCGTAAATATTTCCCCATTCGTATGTGCGGATGCGAGGCTGGTGTTTCGGGCAACAGTCAGCATGTCGACGTCAAGGTTGCGCACTAGCCATGCTGTGCGAACATGTACGCTTATGTACAATTGGTGTCGTTATTACTACTCCTTTTGCATCTTTGGTGCAACCACGGATATTCGACATTTTGGGTGTGCCGCGCTACATCCCAGAACGGTAACGCGAGCCGTACTTACAGTCATGTATCCTGTTCAATGCATTGGCACTTGGGCTTTCGCCTTCAATTCGTCTTACGGATAACATAAGAGCCCGCGTAAATATTTCCCCATTCGTATGTGCGGATGCAAGGCTGGTGTTTCGGGCAACAGTCAGCATGTCGATGTCAAGGTTGCGCACTAGCCATACTGTGTGAACATGTACGCTTATGTACAATTAGTGTCGTTATTAGTACTCCTTTTGCATCTTTGGTGCAACCACGGATATTCGACATATTGGGTGTGCCGCGCTACATCCCAGAACGGTAACGCGAGCCGTACTTACAGTCATGTATCCTTTTCAATGCATTGGCACTTGGGCTTTCGCCTTCAATTCGTCTTACGGATAACATAAGAGCCCGCGTAAATATTTCCCCATTCGTATGTGCGGATGCGAGGCTGGTGTTTCGGGCAACAGTCAGCATGTCGACGTCAAGGTTGCGCACTAGCCATGCTGTGCGAACATGTACGCTTATGTACAATTGGTGTCGTTATTAGTACTCCTTTTGCATCTTTGGTGCAACCACGGATATTCGACATTTTGGGTGTGCCGCGCTACATCCCAGAACGGTAACGCGAGCCGTACTTACAGTCATGTATCCTGTTCAATGCATTGGCACTTGGGCTTTCGCCTTCAATTCGTCTTACGGATAACATAAGAGCCCGCGTAAATATTTCCCCATTCGTATGTGCGGATGCAAGGCTGGTGTTTCGGGCAACAGTCAGCATGTCGATGTCAAGGTTGCGCACTAGCTATACTGTGTGAACATGTACGCTTATGTACAATTAGTGTCGTTATTAGTACTCCTTTTGCATCTTTGGTGCAACCACGGATATTCGACATTTTGGGTGTGCCGCGCTACATCCCAGAACGGTAACGCGAGCCGTACTTACAGTCATGTATCCTTTTCAATGCATTGGCACTTGGGCTTTCGCCTTCAATTCGTCTTACGGATAACATAAGAGCCCGCGTAAATATTTCCCCATTCGTATGTGCGGATGCGAGGCTGGTGTTTCGGGCAACAGTCAGCATGTCGACGTCAAGGTTGCGCACTAGCCATGCTGTGCGAACATGTACGCTTATGTACAATTGGTGTCGTTATTAGTACTCCTTTTGCATCTTTGGTGCAACCACGGATATTCGACATTTTGGGTGTGCCGCGCTACATCCCAGAACGGTAACGCGAGCCGTACTTACAGTCATGTATCCTTTTCAATGCATTGGCACTTGGGCTTTCGCCTTCAATTCGTCTTACGGATAACATAAGAGCCCGCGTAAAGATTTCCCCATTCGTATGTGCGGATGCGAGGCTGGTGTTTCGGGCAACAGTCAGCATGTCGACGTCAAGGTTGCGCACTAGCCATACTGTGTGAACATGTACGCTTATGTACAATTGGTGTCGTTATTAGTACTCCTTTTGCATCTTTGGTGCAACCACGGATATTCGACATTTTGGGTGTGCCGCACTACATCCCAGAACGGTAACGCGAGCCGTACTTACAGTCATGTATCCTTTTCAATGCATTGGCACTTGGGCTTTCGCCTTCAATTCGTCTTACGGATAACATAAGAGCCCGCGTAAATATTTCCCCATTCGTATGTGCGGATGCAAGGCTGGTGTTTCGGGCAACAGTCAGCATGTCGATGTCAAGGTTGCGCACTAGCCATACTGTGTGAACATGTACGCTTATGTACAATTAGTGTCGTTATTAGTACTCCTTTTGCATCTTTGGTGCAACCACGGATATTCGACATTTTGGGTGTGCCGCGCTACATCCCAGAACTGTAACGCGAGCCGTACTTACAGTCATGTATCCTTTTCAATGCATTGGCACTTGGGCTTTCGCCTTCAATTCGTCTTACGGATAACATAAGAGCCCGCGTAAATATTTCCCCATTCCTATGTGCGGATGCGAGGCTGGTGTTTCGGGCAACAGTCAGCATGTCGACGTCAAGGTTGCGCACTAGCCATACTGTGTGAACATGTACGCTTATGTACAATTGGTGTCGTTATTAGTACTCCTTTTGCATCTTTGGTGCAACCACGGATATTCGACATTTTGGGTGTGCCGCGCTACATCCCAGAACGGTAACGCGAGCCGTACTTACAGTCATGTATCGTTTTCAATGCATTGGCACTTGGGCTTTCGCCTTCAATTCGTCTTACGGATAACATAAGAGCCCGCGTAAATATTTCCCCATTCGTATGTGCGGATGCAAGGCTGGTGTTTCGGGCAACTGTCAGCATGTCGATGTCAAGGTTGCGCACTACCCGTACTGTGTGAACATCTACACTTATGTACGATTAGTGTCGTGATTAGTACTCCTGTAGATTCTTTGGAGCAACAACGGATGTTCGAAATTTTGAGTGCCCAGCGCTACATTTCAAAACGGTAGCGTGAGCCGCATTTACAATCATGTATCCTGTTCAATGCATTGGCACTTGGGCTTTCACCTTCAATTCGTCTTACGGTTAACATAAGAGCCCGGGTGAATATTTCCCCATTCGTATGTGCGGATGCGAGGCTGGTGTTTCAGGCAACTGTCAGCATATCGATGTCAAGGCTGCGCACTAGCCGTACTGTGTGATCATCTACGCTTATGTAAAATTAGTGTCTTGATTAGTACTCCTGTAGATTCTTTGCAGCAACCACGGATATTCGAAATTTTGGGTGTGCCGCGCTACATCCCAGAACGGTAACGCGATCCGCACTTACAGTCATGTATCCTTTTCAATGCATTGGCACTTGGGCTTTCGCCTTGAATTCGTCTTACAGATAACATAAGAGCCCGGGTGAATATTTCCCTATTCGTATGTGCGGATGCGAGGCTGGTGTTTCGGGCAACTGTCAGCATGTCGATGTCAAGGAGAGAGAGACACAAAAGGGAAGGAAAGACAGGGAGGTTAGCCAGTGTAAATACCGGCTGGCTTCCCGGTCAGGTTGCCCACTAGCCATACTGTGTGAACATGTACGCTTATGTACAATTAGTGTCGTTATTAGTACTGCTTTAGCATCTTTGGAGCAACAACGGATATTCGACATTTTGGGTGTGCCGCGCTACATCCCAGAACGGTAACGCGAGCCGTACTTACAGTCATGTATCCTTTTCAATGCATTGGCACTTGGGCTTTCGCCTTCAATTCGTCTTACGGATAACATAAGAGCCCGGGTGAATATTTCCCCATTCGTATGCGCGGATGCGAGGCTGGTGTTTCGGGCAACAGTCAGCATGTCGACGTCAAGGTTGCGCACTAGCCATACTGTGTGAACATGTACGCTTATGTACAATTGGTGTCGTTATTAGTACTCCTTTTGCATCTTTGGTGCAACCACGGATATTCGACATTTTGGGTGTGCCGCGCTACATCCCAGAACGGTAACGCGAGCCGTACTTACAGTCATGTATCCTTTTCAATGCATTGGCACTTGGGCTTTCGCCTTCAATTCGTCTTACGGATAACATAAGAGCCCGCGTAAATATTTCCCCATTCGTATGTGCGGATGCAAGGCTGGTGTTTCGGGCAACTGTCAGCATGTCGATGTCAAGGTTGCGCACTACCCGTACTGTGTGAACATCTACACTTATGTACGATTAGTGTCGTGATTAGTACTCCTGTAGATTCTTTGGAGCAACAACGGATGTTCGAAATTTTGAGTGCCCAGCGCTACATTTCAAAACGGTAGCGTGAGCCGCATTTACAATCATGTATCCTGTTCAATGCATTGGCACTTGGGCTTTCACCTTCAATTCGTCTTACGGTTAACATAAGAGCCCGGGTGAATATTTCCCCATTCGTATGTGCGGATGCGAGGCTGGTGTTTCAGGCAACTGTCAGCATGTCAATGTCAAGGTTGCGCATTAGCCGTACTGTGTGATCATCTACGCTTATGTAGAATTAGTGTCTTGATTAGTACTCCTGTAGATTCTTTGCAGCAACCACGGATATTCGAAATTTTGGGTGTGCCGCGCTACATCCCAGAACGGTAACGCGATCCGCACTTACAGTCATGTATCCTTTTCAATGCATTGGCACTTGGGCTTTCGCCTTGAATTCGTCTTACAGATAACATAAGAGCCCGGGTGAATATTTCCCTATTCGTATGTGCGGATGCGAGGCTGGTGTTTCGGGCAACTGTCAGCATGTCGATGTCAAGGAGAGAGAGACACAAAAGGGAAGGAAAGACAGGGAGGTTAGCCAGTGTAAATACCGGCTGGCTTCCCTGTCAGGTTGCCCACTAGCCATACTGTGTGAACATGTACGCTTATGTACAATTAGTGTCGTTATTAGTACTCCTTTAGCATCTTTGGAGCAACAACGGATATTCGACATTTTGGGTGTGCCGCGCTACATCCCAGAACGGTAACGCGAGCCGTACTTACAGTCATGTATCCTTTTCAATGCATTGGCACTTGGGCTTTCGCCTTCAATTCGTCTTACGGATAACATAAGAGCCCGCGTAAATATTTCCCCATTCGTATGTGCGGATGCAAGGCTGGTGTTTCGGGCAACAGTCAGCATGTCGATGTCAAGGTTGCGCACTAGCTATACTGTGTGAACATGTACGCTTATGTACAATTAGTGTCGTTATTAGTACTCCTTTTGCATCTTTGGTGCAACCACGGATATTCGACATTTTGGGTGTGCCGCGCTACATCCCAGAACGGTAACGCGAGCCGTACTTACAGTCATGTATCCTTTTCAATGCATTGGCACTTGGGCTTTCGCCTTCAATTCGTCTTACGGATAACATAAGAGCCCGCGTAAATATTTCCCCATTCGTATGTGCGGATGCGAGGCTGGTGTTTCGGGCAACAGTCAGCATGTCGACGTCAAGGTTGCGCACTAGCCATGCTGTGCGAACATGTACGCTTATGTACAATTGGTGTCGTTATTAGTACTCCTTTTGCATCTTTGGTGCAACCACGGATATTCGACATTTTGGGTGTGCCGCGCTACATCCCAGAACGGTAACGCGAGCCGTACTTACAGTCATGTATCCTTTTCAATGCATTGGCACTTGGGCTTTCGCCTTCAATTCGTCTTACGGATAACATAAGAGCCCGCGTAAAGATTTCCCCATTCGTATGTGCGGATGCGAGGCTGGTGTTTCGGGCAACAGTCAGCATGTCGACGTCAAGGTTGCGCACTAGCCATACTGTGTGAACATGTACGCTTATGTACAATTGGTGTCGTTATTAGTACTCCTTTTGCATCTTTGGTGCAACCACGGATATTCGACATTTTGGGTGTGCCGCGCTACATCCCAGAACGGTAACGCGAGCCGTACTTACAGTCATGTATCCTTTTCAATGCATTGGCACTTGGGCTTTCGCCTTCAATTCGTCTTACGGATAACATAAGAGCCCGCGTAAATATTTCCCCATTCGTATGTGCGGATGCAAGGCTGGTGTTTCGGGCAACAGTCAGCATGTCGATGTCAAGGTTGCGCACTAGCCATACTGTGTGAACATGTACGCTTATGTACAATTAGTGTCGTTATTAGTACTCCTTTTGCATCTTTGGTGCAACCACGGATATTCGACATTTTGGGTGTGCCGCGCTACATCCCAGAACTGTAACGCGAGCCGTACTTACAGTCATGTATCCTTTTCAATGCATTGGCACTTGGGCTTTCGCCTTCAATTCGTCTTACGGATAACATAAGAGCCCGCGTAAATATTTCCCCATTCGTATGTGCGGATGCGAGGCTGGTGTTTCGGGCAACAGTCAGCATGTCGACGTCAAGGTTGCGCACTAGCCATACTGTGTGAACATGTACGCTTATGTACAATTGGTGTCGTTATTAGTACTCCTTTTGCATCTTTGGTGCAACCACGGATATTCGACATTTTGGGTGTGCCGCGCTACATCCCAGAACGGTAACGCGAGCCGTACTTACAGTCATGTATCCTTTTCAATGCATTGGCACTTGGGCTTTCGCCTTCAATTCGTCTTACGGATAACATAAGAGCCCGCGTAAATATTTCCCCATTCGTATGTGCGAATGCAAGGCTGGTGTTTCGGGCAACTGTCAGCATGTCGATGTCAAGGTTGCGCACTACCCGTACTGTGTGAACATCTACACTTATGTACGATTAGTGTCGTGATTAGTACTCCTGTAGATTCTTTGGAGCAACAACGGATGTTCGAAATTTTGAGTGCCCAGCGCTACATTTCAAAACGGTAGCGTGAGCCGCATTTACAATCATGTATCCTGTTCAATGCATTGGCACTTGGGCTTTCACCTTCAATTCGTCTTACGGTTAACATAAGAGCCCGGGTGAATATTTCCCCATTCGTATGTGCGGATGCGAGGCTGGTGTTTCCGGCAACTGTCAGCATGTCGATGTCAAGGTTGCGCACTAGCCGTACTGTGTGATCATCTACGCTTATGTAGAATTAGTGTCTTGATTAGTACTCCTGTAGATTCTTTGCAGCAACCACGGATATTCGAAATTTTGGGTGTGCCGCGCTACATCCCAGAACGGTAACGCGATCCGCACTTACAGTCATGTATCCTTTTCAATGCATTGGCACTTGGGCTTTCGCCTTGAATTCGTCTTACAGATAACATAAGAGCCCGGGTGAATATTTCCCTATTCGTATGTGCGGATGCGAGGCTGGTGTTTCGGGCAACTGTCAGCATGTCGATGTCAAGGAGAGAGAGACACAAAAGGGAAGGAAAGACAGGGAGGTTAGCCAGTGTAAATACCGGCTGGCTTCCCTGTCAGGTTGCCCACTAGCCATACTGTGTGAACATGTACGCTTATGTACAATTAGTGTCGTTATTAGTACTCCTTTAGCATCTTTGGAGCAACAACGGATATTCGACATTTTGGGTGTGCCGCGCTACATCCCAGAACGGTAACGCGAGCCGTACTTACAGTCATGTATCCTTTTCAATGCATTGGCACTTGGGCTTTCGCCTTCAATTCGTCTTACGGATAACATAAGAGCCCGGGTGAATATTTCCCCATTCGTATGCGCGGATGCGAGGCTGGTGTTTCGGGCAACAGTCAGCATGTCGACGTCAAGGTTGCGCACTAGCCATACTGTGTGAACATGTACGCTTATGTACAATTGGTGTCGTTATTAGTACTCCTTTTGCATCTTTGGTGCAACCACGGATATTCGACATTTTGGGTGTGCCGCGCTACATCCCAGAACGGTAACGCGAGCCGTACTTACAGTCATGTATCCTTTTCAATGCATTGGCACTTGGGCTTTCTTTCGCCTTCAATTCGTCTTACGGATAACATAAGAGCCCGCGTAAATATTTCCCCATTCGTATGTGCGGATGCAAGGCTGGTGTTTCGGGCAACTGTCAGCATGTCGATGTCAAGGTTGCGCACTACCCGTACTGTGTGAACATCTACACTTATGTACGATTAGTGTCGTGATTAGTACTCCTGTAGATTCTTTGGAGCAACAACGGATGTTCGAAATTTTGAGTGCCCAGCGCTACATTTCAAAACGGTAGCGTGAGCCGCATTTACAATCATGTATCCTGTTCAATGCATTGGCACTTGGGCTTTCACCTTCAATTCGTCTTACGGTTAACATAAGAGCCCGGGTGAATATTTCCCCATTCGTATGTGCGGATGCGAGGCTGGTGTTTCAGGCAACTGTCAGCATGTCGATGTCAAGGTTGCGCACTAGCCGTACTGTGTGATCATCTACGCTTATGTAGAATTAGTGTCTTGATTAGTACTCCTGTAGATTCTTTGCAGCAACCACGGATATTCGAAATTTTGGGTGTGCCGCGCTACATCCCAGAACGGTAACGCGATCCGCACTTACAGTCATGTATCCTTTTCAATGCATTGGCACTTGGGCTTTCGCCTTGAATTCGTCTTACAGATAACATAAGAGCCTCGGTGAATATTTCCCTATTCGTATGTACGGATGCGAGGCTGGTGTTTCGGGCAACTGTCAGCATGTCGATGTCAAGGAGAGAGAGACACAAAAGGGAAGGAAAGACAGGGAGGTTAGCCAGTGTAAATACCGGCTGGCTTCCCTGTCAGGTTGCCCACTAGCCATACTGTGTGAACATGTACGCTTATGTACAATTAGTGTCGTTATTAGTACTCCTTTAGCATCTTTGGAGCAACAACGGATATTCGACATTTTGGGTGTGCCGCGCTACATCCCAGAACGGTAACGCGAGCCGTACTTACAGTCATGTATCCTTTTCAATGCATTGGCACTTGGGCTTTCGCCTTCAATTCGTCTTACGGATAACATAAGAGCCCGGGTGAATATTTCCCCATTCGTATGCGCGGATGCGAGGCTGGTGTTTCGGGCAACAGTCAGCATGTCGACGTCAAGGTTGCGCACTAGCCATACTGTGTGAACATGTACGCTTATGTACAATTGGTGTCGTTATTAGTACTCCTTTTGCGTCTTTGGTGCAACCACGGATATTCGACATTTTGGGTGTGCCGCGCTACATCCCAGAACGGTAACGCGAGCCGTACTTACAGTCATGTATCCTTTTCAATGCATTGGCACTTGGGCTTTCGCCTTCAATTCGTCTTACGGATAACATAAGAGCCCGCGTAAATATTTCCCCATTCGTATGTGCGGATGCAAGGCTGGTGTTTCGGGCAACTGTCAGCATGTCGATGTCAAGGTTGCGCACTACCCGTACTGTGTGAACATCTACGCTTATGTACAATTAGTGTCGTGATTAGTACTCCTGTAGATTCTTTGGAGCAACAACGGATGTTCGAAATTTTGAGTGCCCAGCGCTACATTTCAAAACGGTAGCGTGAGCCGCATTTACAATCATGTATCCTGTTCAATGCATTGGCACTTGGGCTTTCACCTTCAATTCGTCTTACGGTTAACATAAGAGCCCGGGTGAATATTTCCCCTTTCGTATGTGCGGATGCGAGGCTGGTGTTTCGGGCAACTGTCAGCATGTCGATGTCAAGGTTGCGCACTAGCCGTACTGTGTGATCATCTACGCTTATGTAGAATTAGTGTCTTGACTAGTACTCCTGTAGATTCTTTGCAGCAACCACGAATATTCGAAATTTTGGGTGTGCCGCGCTACATCCCAGAACGGTAACGCGATCCGCACTTACAGTCATGTATCCTTTTCAATGCATTGGCACTTGGGCTTTCGCCTTGAATTCCTCTTACAGATAACATAACAGCCCGGGTGAATATTTCCTTATTCGTATGTGCGGATGCGAGGCTGGTGTTTCGGGCAACTGTCAGCATGTCGATGTCAAGGAGAGAGAGACACAAAAGGGAAGGAAAGACAGGGAGGTTAGCCAGTGTAAATACCGGCTGGCTTCCCTGTCAGGTTGCGCACTAGCCATACTGTGTGAACATGTACGCTTATGTACAATTAGTGTCGTTATTAGTACTCCTTTAGCATCTTTGGAGCAACAACGGATATTCGACATTTTGGGTGTGCCGCGCTACATCCCAGAACGGTAACGCGAGCCGTACTTACAGTCATGTATCCTTTTCAATGCATTGGCACTTGGGCTTTCGCCTTCAATTCGTCTTACGGATAACATAAGAGCCCGCGTAAATATTTCCCCATTCGTATGTGCGGATGCAAGGCTGGTGTTTCGGGCAACAGTCAGCATGTCGATGTCAAGGTTGCGCACTAGCCATACTGTGTGAACATGTACGCTTATGTACAATTAGTGTCGTTATTAGTACTCCTTTTGCATCTTTGGTGCAACCACGTATATTCGACATTTTGGGTGTGCCGCGCTACATCCCAGAACGGTAACGCGAGCCGTACTTACAGTCATGTATCCTTTTCAATGCATTGGCACTTGGGCTTTCGCCTTCAATTCGTCTTACGGATAACATAAGAGCCCGCGTAAATATTTCCCCATTCGTATGTGCGGATGCGAGGCTGGTGTTTCGGGCAACAGTCAGCATGTCGACGTCAAGGTTGCGCACTAGCCATACTGTGCGAACATGTACGCTTATGTACAATTAGTGTCGTTATTAGTACTCCTTTTGCATCTTTGGTGCAACCACGGATATTCGACATTTTGGGTGTGCCGCGCTACATCCCAGAACGGTAACGCGAGCCGTACTTACAGTCATGTATCCTTTTCAATGCATTGGCACTTGGGCTTTCGCCTTCAATTCGTCTTACGGATAACATAAGAGCCCGGGTGAATATTTCCCCATTCGTATGCGCGGATGCGAGGCTGGTGTTTCGGGCAACAGTCAGCATGTCGACGTCAAGGTTGCGCACTAGCCATACTGTGTGAACATGTACGCTTATGTACAATTGGTGTCGTTATTAGTACTCCTTTTGCATCTTTGGTGCAACCACGGATATTCGACATTTTGGGTGTGCCGCGCTACATCCCAGAACGGTAACGCGAGCCGTACTTACAGTCATGTATCCTTTTCAATGCATTGGCACTTGGGCTTTCGCCTTCAATTCGTCTTACGGATAACATAAGAGCCCGCGTAAATATTTCCCCATTCGTATGTGCGGATGCGAGGCTGGTGTTTCGGGCAACAGTCAGCATGTCGACGTCAAGGTTGCGCACTAGCCATGCTGTGCGAACATGTACGCTTATGTACAATTGGTGTCGTTATTAGTACTCCTTTTGCATCTTTGGTGCAACCACGGATATTCGACATTTTGGGTGTGCCGCGCTACATCCCAGAACGGTAACGCGAGCCGTACTTACAGTCATGTATCCTGTTCAATGCATTGGCACTTGGGCTTTCGCCTTCAATTCGTCTTACGGATAACATAAGAGCCCGCGTAAATATTTCCCCATTCGTATGTGCGGATGCAAGGCTGGTGTTTCGGGCAACAGTCAGCATGTCGATGTCAAGGTTGCGCACTAGCTATACTGTGTGAACATGTACGCTTATGTACAATTAGTGTCGTTATTAGTACTCCTTTTGCATCTTTGGTGCAACCACGGATATTCGACATTTTGGGTGTGCCGCGCTACATCCCAGAACGGTAACGCGAGCCGTACTTACAGTCATGTATCCTTTTCAATGCATTGGCACTTGGGCTTTCGCCTTCAATTCGTCTTACGGATAACATAAGAGCCCGCGTAAATATTTCCCCATTCGTATGTGCGGATGCGAGGCTGGTGTTTCGGGCAACAGTCAGCATGTCGACGTCAAGGTTGCGCACTAGCCATGCTGTGCGAACATGTACGCTTATGTACAATTGGTGTCGTTATTAGTACTCCTTTTGCATCTTTGGTGCAACCACGGATATTCGACATTTTGGGTGTGCCGCGCTACATCCCAGAACGGTAACGCGAGCCGTACTTACAGTCATGTATCCTTTTCAATGCATTGGCACTTGGGCTTTCGCCTTCAATTCGTCTTACGGATAACATAAGAGCCCGCGTAAAGATTTCCCCATTCGTATGTGCGGATGCGAGGCTGGTGTTTCGGGCAACAGTCAGCATGTCGATGTCAAGGTTGCGCACTAGCCATACTGTGTGAACATGTACGCTTATGTACAATTGGTGTCGTTATTAGTACTCCTTTTGCATCTTTGGTGCAACCACGGATATTCGACATTTTGGGTGTGCCGCGCTACATCCCAGAACTGTAACGCGAGCCGTACTTACAGTCATGTATCCTTTTCAATGCATTGGCACTTGGGCTTTCGCCTTCAATTCGTCTTACGGATAACATAAGAGCCCGCGTAAATATTTCCCCATTCGTATGTGCGGATGCGAGGCTGGTGTTTCGGGCAACAGTCAGCATGTCGACGTCAAGGTTGCGCACTAGCCATACTGTGTGAACATGTACGCTTATGTACAATTGGTGTCGTTATTAGTACTCCTTTTGCATCTTTGGTGCAACCACGGATATTCGACATTTTGGGTGTGCCGCGCTACATCCCAGAATGGTAACGCGAGCCGTACTTACAGTCATGTATCCTTTTCAATGCATTGGCACTTGGGCTTTCGCCTTCAATTCGTCTTACGGATAACATAAGAGCCCGCGTAAATATTTCCCCATTCGTATGTGCGGATGCAAGGCTGGTGTTTCGGGCAACTGTCAGCATGTCGATGTCAAGGTTGCGCACTACCCGTACTGTGTGAACATCTACACTTATGTACGATTAGTGTCGTGATTAGTACTCCTGTAGATTCTTTGGAGCAACAACGGATGTTCGAAATTTTGAGTGCCCAGCGCTACATTTCAAAACGGTAGCGTGAGCCGCATTTACAATCATGTATCCTGTTCAATGCATTGGCACTTGGGCTTTCACCTTCAATTCGTCTTACGGTTAAGATAAGAGCCCGGGTGAATATTTCCCCATTCGTATGTGCGGATGCGAGGCTGGTGTTTCAGGCAACTGTCAGCATGTCGATGTCAAGGTTGCGCACTAGCCGTACTGTGTGATCATCTACGCTTATGTAGAATTAGTGTCTTGATTAGTACTCCTGTAGATTCTTTGCAGCAACCACGGATATTCGAAATTTTGGGTGTGCCGCGCTACATCCCAGAACGGTAACGCGATCCGCACTTACAGTCATGTATCCTTTTCAATGCATTGGCACTTGGGCTTTCGCCTTGAATTCGTCTTACAGATAACATAAGAGCCCGGGTGAATATTTCCCTATTCGTATGTGCGGATGCGAGGCTGGTGTTTCGGGCAACTGTCAGCATGTCGATGTCAAGGAGAGAGAGACACAAAAGGGAAGGAAAGACAGGGAGGTTAGCCAGTGTAAATACCGGCTGGCTTCCCTGTCAGGTTGCCCACTAGCCATACTGTGTGAACATGTACGCTTATGTACAATTAGTGTCGTTATTAGTACTCCTTTAGCATCTTTGGAGCAACAACGGATATTCGACATTTTGGGTGTGCCGCGCTACATCCCAGAACGGTAACGCGAGCCGTACTTACAGTCATGTATCCTTTTCAATGCATTGGCACTTGGGCTTTCGCCTTCAATTCGTCTTACGGATAACATAAGAGCCCGGGTGAATATTTCCCCATTCGTGTGCGCGGATGCGAGGCTGGTGTTTCGGGCAACAGTCAGCATGTCGACGTCAAGGTTGCGCACTAGCCATACTGTGTGAACATGTACGCTTATGTACAATTGGTGTCGTTATTAGTACTCCTTTTGCGTCTTTGGTGCAACCACGGATATTCGACATTTTGGGTGTGCCGCGCTACATCCCAGAACGGTAACGCGAGCCGTACTTACAGTCATGTATCCTTTTCAATGCATTGGCACTTGGGCTTTCGCCTTCAATTCGTCTTACGGATAACATAAGAGCCCGCGTAAATATTTCCCCATTCGTATGCGCGGATGCGAGGCTGGTGTTTCGGGCAACAGTCAGCATGTCGACGTCAAGGTTGCGCACTAGCCATACTGTGCGAACATGTACGCTTATGTACAATTAGTGTCGTTATTAGTACTCCTTTTGCATCTTTGGTGCAACCACGGATATTCGACATTTTGGGTGTGCCGCGCTACATCCCAGAACGGTAACGCGAGCCGTACTTACAGTCATGTATCCTTTTCAATGCATTGGCACTTGGGCTTTCGCCTTCAATTCGTCTTACGGATAACATAAGAGCCCGGGTGAATATTTCCCCATTCGTATGCGCGGATGCGAGGCTGGTGTTTCGGGCAACAGTCAGCATGTCGACGTCAAGGTTGCGCACTAGCCATACTGTGTGAACATGTACGCTTATGTACAATTGGTGTCGTTATTAGTACTCCTTTTGCATCTTTGGTGCAACCACGGATATTCGACATTTTGGGTGTGCCGCGCTACATCCCAGAACGGTAACGCGAGCCGTACTTACAGTCATGTATCCTTTTCAATGCATTGGCACTTGGGCTTTCGCCTTCAATTCGTCTTACGGATAACATCTGAGCCCGCGTAAATATTTCCCCATTCGTATGTGCGGATGCGAGGCTGGTGTTTCGGGCAACAGTCAGCATATCGACGTCAAGGTTGCGCACTAGCCATGCTGTGCGAACATGTACGCTTATGTACAATTGGTGTCGTTATTAGTAGTCCTTTTGCATCTTTGGTGCAACCACATATATTCGACATTTTGGGTGTGCCGCGCTACATCCCAGAACGGTAACGCGAGCCGTACTTACAGTCATGTATCCTTTTCAATGCATTGGCACTTGGGCTTTCGCCTTCAATTCGTCTTACGGATAACATAAGAGCCCGCGTAAATATTTCCCCATTCGTATGTGCGGATGCGAGGCTGGTGTTTCGGGCAACAGTCAGCATGTCGACGTCAAGGTTGCGCACTAGCCATACTGTGTGAACATGTACGCTTATGTACAATTGGTGCCGTTATTAGTACTCCTTTTGCATCTTTGGTGCAACCACGGATATTCGACATTTTGGGTGTGCCGCGCTACATCCCAGAACGGTAACGCGAGCCGTACTTACAGTCATGTATCCTTTTCAATGCATTGGCACTTGGGCTTTCGCCTTCAATTCGTCTTACGGATAACATAAGAGCCCGCGTAAATATTTCCCCATTCGTATGTGCGGATGCGAGGCTGGTGTTTCGGGCAACAGTCAGCATGTCGACGTCAAGGTTGCGCACTAGCCATACTGTGTGAACATGTACGCTTATGTACAATTGGTGTCGTTATTAGTACTCCTTTTGCATCTTTGGTGCAACCACGGATATTCGACATTTTGGGTGTGCCGCGCTACATCCCAGAACGGTAACGCGAGCCGTACTTACAGTCATGTATCCTTTTCAATGCATTGGCACTTGGGCTTTCGCCTTCAATTCGTCTTACGGATAACATAAGAGCCCGCGTAAATATTTCCCCATTCGTATGTGCGGATGCAAGGCTGGTGTTTCGGGCAACAGTCAGCATGTCGATGTCAAGGTTGCGCACTAGCCATACTGTGTGAACATGTACGCTTATGTACAATTAGTGTCGTTATTAGTACTCCTTTTGCATCTTTGGTGCAACCACGGATATTCGACATTTTGGGTGTGCCGCGCTACATCCCAGAACGGTAACGCGAGCCGTACTTACAGTCATGTATCGTTTTCAATGCATTGGCACTTGGGCTTTCGCCTTCAATTCGTCTTACGGATAACATAAGAGCCCGCGTAAATATTTCCCCATTCGTATGTGCGGATGCGAGGCTGGTGTTTCGGGCAACAGTCAGCATTTCGACGTCAAGGTTGCGCACTAGCCATACTGTGTGAACATGTACGCTTATGTACAATTGGTGTCGTTATTAGTACTCCTTTTGCATCTTTGGTGCAACCACGGATATTCGACATTTTCGGTGTGCCGCGCTACGTCCCAGAACGGTAACGCGAGCCGTACTTACAGTCATGTATCCTTTTCAATGCATTGGCACTTGGGCTTTCGCCTTCAATTCGTCTTACGGACAACATAAGAGCCCGGGTGAATATTTCCCCATTCGTATGCGCGGATGCGAGGCTGGTGTTTCGGGCAACAGTCAGCATGTCGACGTCAAGGTTGCGCACTAGCCATACTGTGTGAACATGTACGCTTATGTACAATTAGTGTCGTTATTAGTACTCCTTTTGCATCTTTGGTGCAACCACGGATATTCGACATTTTGGGTGTGCCGCGCTACGTCCCAGAACGGTAACGCGAGCAGTACTTACAGTCATGTATCCTGTTCAATGCATTGGCACTTGGGCTTTCGCCTTCAATTCGTCTTACGGCTAACATAAGAGCCCGCGTAAATATTTCCCCATTCGTATGTGCGGATGCAAGGCTGGTGTTTCGGGCAACAGTCAGCATGTCGACGTCAAGGTTGCGCACTAGCCATACTGTGTGAACATGTACGCTTATGTACAATTAGTGTCGTTATTAGTACTCCTTTTGCATCTTTGGTGCAACCACGGATATTCGACATTTTGGGTGTGCCGCGCTACGTCCCAGAACGGTAACGCGAGCCGTACTTACAGTCATGTGTCCTTTTCAATGCATTGGCACTTGGGCTTTCGCCTTCAATTCGTCTTACGGATAACATAAGAGCCCGCGTAAATATTTCCCCATTCGTATGTGCGGATGCGAGGCTGGTGTTTCGGGCAACAGTCAGCATGTCGACGTCAAGGTTGCGCACTAGCCATACTGTGTGAACATGTACGCTTATGTACAATTGGTGTCGTTATTAGTACTCCTTTTGCATCTTTGGTGCAACCACGGATATTCGACATTTTGGGTGTGCCGCGCTACATCCCCGAACGGTAACGCGAGCCGTACTTACAGTCATGTATCCTTTTCAATGCATTGGCACTTGGGCTTTCGCCTTCAATTCGTCTTACGGACAACATAAGAGCCCGGGTGAATATTTCCCCATTCGTATGCGCGGATGCGAGGCTGGTGTTTCGGGCAACAGTCAGCATGTCGACGTCAAGGTTGCGCACTAGCCATACTGTGTGAACATGTACGCTTATGTACAATTGGTGTCGTTATTAGTACTCCTTTTGCATCTTTGGTGCAACCACGGATATTCGACATTTTGGGTGTGCCGCGCTACGTCCCAGAACGGTAACGCGAGCCGTACTTACAGTCATGTATCCTTTTCAATGCATTGGCACTTGGGCTTTCGCCTTCAATTCGTCTTACGGACAACATAAGAGCCCGGGTGAATATTTCCCCATTCGTATGCGCGGATGCGAGGCTGGTGTTTCGGGCAACAGTCAGCATGTCGACGTCAAGGTTGCGCACTAGCCATACTGTGTGAACATGTACGCTTATGTACAATTAGTGTCGTTATTAGTACTCCTTTTGCATCTTTGGTGCAACCACGGATATTCGACATTTTGGGTGTGCCGCGCTACGTCCCAGAACGGTAACGCGAGCCGTACTTACAGTCATGTATCCTGTTCAATGCATTGGCACTTGGGCTTTCGCCTTCAATTCGTCTTACGGCTAACATAAGAGCCCGCGTAAATATTTCCCCATTCGTATGTGCGGATGCAAGGCTGGTGTTTCGGGCAACAGTCAGCATGTCGACGTCAAGGTTGCGCACTAGCCATACTGTGTGAACATGTACGCTTATGTACAATTAGTGTCGTTATTAGTACTCCTTTTGCATCTTTGGTGCAACCACGGATATTCGACATTTTGGGTGTGCCGCGCTACGTCCCAGAACGGTAACGCGAGCCGTACTTACAGTCATGTGTCCTTTTCAATGCATTGGCACTTGGGCTTTCGCCTTCAATTCGTCTTACGGATAACATAAGAGCCCGCGTAAATATTTCCCCATTCGTATGTGCGGATGCGAGGCTGGTGTTTCGGGCAACAGTCAGCATGTCGACGTCAAGGTTGCGCACTAGCCATACTGTGTGAACATGTACGCTTATGTACAATTGGTGTCGTTATTAGTACTCCTTTTGCATCTTTGGTGCAACCACGGATATTCGACATTTTGGGTGTGCCGCGCTACATCCCCGAACGGTAACGCGAGCCGTACTTACAGTCATGTATCCTTTTCAATGCATTGGCACTTGGGCTTTCGCCTTCAATTCGTCTTACGGACAACATAAGAGCCCGGGTGAATATTTCCCCATTCGTATGCGCGGATGCGAGGCTGGTGTTTCGGGCAACAGTCAGCATGTCGACGTCAAGGTTGCGCACTAGCCATACTGTGTGAACATGTACGCTTATGTACAATTAGTGTCGTTATTAGTACTCCTGTTGCATCTTTGGTGCAACCACGGATATTTGACATTTTGGGTGTGCCGCGCTACGTCCCAGAACGGTAACGCGAGCCGTACTTACAGTCATGTATCCTGTTCAATGCATTGGCACTTGGGCTTTCGCCTTCAATTCGTCTTACGGATAACATAAGAGCCCGCGTAAATATTTCCCCATTCGTATGTGCGGATGCAAGGCTGGTGTTTCGGGCAACAGTCAGCATTTCGACGTCAAGGTTGCGCACTAGCCATACTGTGTGAACATGTACGCTTATGTACAATTGGTGTCGTTATTAGTACTCCTTTTGCATCTTTGGTGCAACCACGGATATTCGACATTTTGGGTGTGCCGCGCTACGTCCCAGAACGGTAACGCGAGCCGTACTTACAGTCATGTATCCTTTTCAATGCATTGGCACTTGGGCTTTCGCCTTCAATTCGTCTTACGGACAACATAAGAGCCCGGGTGAATATTTCCCCATTCGTATGCGCGGATGCGAGGCTGGTGTTTCGGGCAACAGTCAGCATGTCGACGTCAAGGTTGCGCACTAGCCATACTGTGTGAACATGTACGCTTATGTACAATTAGTGTCGTTATTAGTACTCCTTTTGCGTCTTTGGTGCAACCACGGATATTCGACATTTTGGGTGTGCCGCGCTACATCCCAGAACGGTAACGCGAGCCGTACTTACAGTCATGTATCCTTTTCAATGCATTGGCACTTGGGCTTTCGCCTTCAATTCGTCTTACGGATAACATAAGAGCCCGCGTAAATATTTCCCCATTCGTATGTGCGGATGCAAGGCTGGTGTTTCGGGCAACTGTCAGCATGTCGATGTCAAGGTTGCGCACTACCCGTACTGTGTGAACATCTACGCTTATGTACAATTAGTGTCGTGATTAGTACTCCTGTAGATTCTTTGGAGCAACAACGGATGTTCGAAATTTTGAGTGCCCAGCGCTACATTTCAAAACGGTAGCGTGAGCCGCATTTACAATCATGTATCCTGTTCAATGCATTGGCACTTGGGCTTTCACCTTCAATTCGTCTTACGGTTAACATAAGAGCCCGGGTGAATATTTCCCCATTCGTATGTGCGGATGCGAGGCTGGTGTTTCGGGCAACTGTCAGCATGTCGATGTCAAGGTTGCGCACTAGCCGTACTGTGTGATCATCTACGCTTATGTAGAATTAGTGTCTTGACTAGTACTCCTGTAGATTCTTTGCAGCAACCACGAATATTCGAAATTTTGGGTGTGCCGCGCTACATCCCAGAACGGTAACGCGATCCGCACTTACAGTCATGTATCCTTTTCAATGCATTGGCACTTGGGCTTTCGCCTTGAATTCGTCTTACAGATAACATAACAGCCCGGGTGAATATTTCCTTATTCGTATGTGCGGATGCGAGGCTGGTGTTTCGGGCAACTGTCAGCATGTCGATGTCAAGGAGAGAGAGACACAAAAGGGAAGGAAAGACAGGGAGGTTAGCCAGTGTAAATACCGGCTGGCTTCCCTGTCAGGTTGCGCACTAGCCATACTGTGTGAACATGTACGCTTATGTACAATTAGTGTCGTTATTAGTACTCCTTTAGCATCTTTGGAGCAACAACGGATATTCGACATTTTGGGTGTGCCGCGCTACATCCCAGAACGGTAACGCGAGCCGTACTTACAGTCATGTATCCTTTTCAATGCATTGGCACTTGGGCTTTCGCCTTCAATTCGTCTTACGGATAACATAAGAGCCCGCGTAAATATTTCCCCATTCGTATGTGCGGATGCAAGGCTGGTGTTTCGGGCAACAGTCAGCATGTCGATGTCAAGGTTGCGCACTAGCCATACTGTGTGAACATGTACGCTTATGTACAATTAGTGTCGTTATTAGTACTCCTTTTGCATCTTTGGTGCAACCACGTATATTCGACATTTTGGGTGTGCCGCGCTACATCCCAGAACGGTAACGCGAGCCGTACTTACAGTCATGTATCCTTTTCAATGCATTGGCACTTGGGCTTTCGCCTTCAATTCGTCTTACGGATAACATAAGAGCCCGCGTAAATATTTCCCCATTCGTATGTGCGGATGCGAGGCTGGTGTTTCGGGCAACAGTCAGCATGTCGACGTCAAGGTTGCGCACTAGCCATACTGTGCGAACATGTACGCTTATGTACAATTAGTGTCGTTATTAGTACTCCTTTTGCATCTTTGGTGCAACCACGGATATTCGACATTTTGGGTGTGCCGCGCTACATCCCAGAACGGTAACGCGAGCCGTACTTACAGTCATGTATCCTTTTCAATGCATTGGCACTTGGGCTTTCGCCTTCAATTCGTCTTACGGATAACATAAGAGCCCGGGTGAATATTTCCCCATTCGTATGCGCGGATGCGAGGCTGGTGTTTCGGGCAACAGTCAGCATGTCGACGTCAAGGTTGCGCACTAGCCATACTGTGTGAACATGTACGCTTATGTACAATTGGTGTCGTTATTAGTACTCCTTTTGCATCTTTGGTGCAACCATGGATATTCGACATTTTGGGTGTGCCGCGCTACATCCCAGAACGGTAACGCGAGCCGTACTTACAGTCATGTATCCTTTTCAATGCATTGGCACTTGGGCTTTCGCCTTCAATTCGTCTTACGGATAACATAAGAGCCCGCGTAAATATTTCCCCATTCGTATGTGCGGATGCGAGGCTGGTGTTTCGGGCAACAGTCAGCATGTCGACGTCAAGGTTGCGCACTAGCCATGCTGTGCGAACATGTACGCTTATGTACAATTGGTGTCGTTATTAGTACTCCTTTTGCATCTTTGGTGCAACCACGGATATTCGACATTTTGGGTGTGCCGCGCTACATCCCAGAACGGTAACGCGAGCCGTACTTACAGTCATGTATCCTGTTCAATGCATTGGCACTTGGGCTTTCGCCTTCAATTCGTCTTACGGATAACATAAGAGCCCGCGTAAATATTTCCCCATTCGTATGTGCGGATGCAAGGCTGGTGTTTCGGGCAACAGTCAGCATGTCGATGTCAAGGTTGCGCACTAGCTATACTGTGTGAACATGTACGCTTATGTACAATTAGTGTCG
The DNA here is from genome assembly GCF_023375885.2 of Dermacentor andersoni. NCBI lineage: Eukaryota > Metazoa > Arthropoda > Arachnida > Ixodida > Ixodidae > Dermacentor > Dermacentor andersoni. The sequence continues at coordinate 24,964,564 of NC_092823.1, read as the reverse complement.
TTATTAGTACTCCTTTTGCATCTTTGGTGCAACCACGGATATTCGACATTTTGGGTGTGCCGCGCTACATCCCAGAACGGTAACGCGAGCCGTACTTACAGTCATGTATCCTTTTCAATGCATTGGCACTTGGGCTTTCGCCTTCAATTCGTCTTACGGATAACATAAGAGCCCGCGTAAATATTTCCCCATTCGTATGTGCGGATGCGAGGCTGGTGTTTCGGGCAACAGTCAGCATGTCGACGTCAAGGTTGCGCACTAGCCATGCTGTGCGAACATGTACGCTTATGTACAATTGGTGTCGTTATTAGTACTCCTTTTGCATCTTTGGTGCAACCACGGATATTCGACATTTTGGGTGTGCCGCGCTACATCCCAGAACGGTAACGCGAGCCGTACTTACAGTCATGTATCCTTTTCAATGCATTGGCACTTGGGCTTTCGCCTTCAATTCGTCTTACGGATAACATAAGAGCCCGCGTAAAGATTTCCCCATTCGTATGTGCGGATGCGAGGCTGGTGTTTCGGGCAACAGTCAGCATGTCGATGTCAAGGTTGCGCACTAGCCATACTGTGTGAACATGTACGCTTATGTACAATTGGTGTCGTTATTAGTACTCCTTTTGCATCTTTGGTGCAACCACGGATATTCGACATTTTGGGTGTGCCGCGCTACATCCCAGAACTGTAACGCGAGCCGTACTTACAGTCATGTATCCTTTTCAATGCATTGGCACTTGGGCTTTCACCTTCAATTCGTCTTACGGATAACATAAGAGCCCGCGTAAATATTTCCCCATTCGTATGTGCGGATGCGAGGCTGGTGTTTCGGGCAACAGTCAGCATGTCGACGTCAAGGTTGCGCACTAGCCATACTGTGTGAACATGTACGCTTATGTACAATTGGTGTCGTTATTAGTACTCCTTTTGCATCTTTGGTGCAACCACGGATATTCGACATTTTGGGTGTGCCGCGCTACATCCCAGAACGGTAACGCGAGCCGTACTTACAGTCATGTATCCTTTTCAATGCATTGGCACTTGGGCTTTCGCCTTCAATTCGTCTTACGGATAACATAAGAGCCCGCGTAAATATTTCCCCATTCGTATGTGCGGATGCAAGGCTGGTGTTTCGGGCAACTGTCAGCATGTCGATGTCAAGGTTGCGCACTACCCGTACTGTGTGAACATCTACACTTATGTACGATTAGTGTCGTGATTAGTACTCCTGTAGATTCTTTGGAGCAACAACGGATGTTCGAAATTTTGAGTGCCCAGCGCTACATTTCAAAACGGTAGCGTGAGCCGCATTTACAATCATGTATCCTGTTCAATGCATTGGCACTTGGGCTTTCACCTTCAATTCGTCTTACGGTTAAGATAAGAGCCCGGGTGAATATTTCCCCATTCGTATGTGCGGATGCGAGGCTGGTGTTTCAGGCAACTGTCAGCATGTCGATGTCAAGGTTGCGCACTAGCCGTACTGTGTGATCATCTACGCTTATGTAGAATTAGTGTCTTGATTAGTACTCCTGTAGATTCTTTGCAGCAACCACGGATATTCGAAATTTTGGGTGTGCCGCGCTACATCCCAGAACGGTAACGCGATCCGCACTTACAGTCATGTATCCTTTTCAATGCATTGGCACTTGGGCTTTCGCCTTGAATTCGTCTTACAGATAACATAAGAGCCCGGGTGAATATTTCCCTATTCGTATGTGCGGATGCGAGGCTGGTGTTTCGGGCAACTGTCAGCATGTCGATGTCAAGGAGAGAGAGACACAAAAGGGAAGGAAAGACAGGGAGGTTAGCCAGTGTAAATACCGGCTGGCTTCCCTGTCAGGTTGCCCACTAGCCATACTGTGTGAACATGTACGCTTATGTACAATTAGTGTCGTTATTAGTACTCCTTTAGCATCTTTGGAGCAACAACGGATATTCGACATTTTGGGTGTGCCGCGCTACATCCCAGAACGGTAACGCGAGCCGTACTTACAGTCATGTATCCTTTTCAATGCATTGGCACTTGGGCTTTCGCCTTCAATTCGTCTTACGGATAACATAAGAGCCCGCGTAAATATTTCCCCATTCGTATGCGCGGATGCGAGGCTGGTGTTTCGGGCAACAGTCAGCATGTCGACGTCAAGGTTGCGCACTAGCCATACTGTGCGAACATGTACGCTTATGTACAATTAGTGTCGTTATTAGTACTCCTTTTGCATCTTTGGTGCAACCACGGATATTCGACATTTTGGGTGTGCCGCGCTACATCCCAGAACGGTAACGCGAGCCGTACTTACAGTCATGTATCCTTTTCAATGCATTGGCACTTGGGCTTTCGCCTTCAATTCGTCTTACGGATAACATAAGAGCCCGGGTGAATATTTCCCCATTCGTATGCGCGGATGCGAGGCTGGTGTTTCGGGCAACAGTCAGCATGTCGACGTCAAGGTTGCGCACTAGCCATACTGTGTGAACATGTACGCTTATGTACAATTGGTGTCGTTATTAGTAATCCTTTTGCATCTTTGGTGCAACCACGGATATTCGACATTTTGGGTGTGCCGCGCTACATCCCAGAACGGTAACGCGAGCCGTACTTACAGTCATGTATCCTTTTCAATGCATTGGCACTTGGGCTTTCGCCTTCAATTCGTCTTACGGATAACATCTGAGCCCGCGTAAATATTTCCCCATTCGTATGTGCGGATGCGAGGCTGGTGTTTCGGGCAACAGTCAGCATATCGACGTCAAGGTTGCGCACTAGCCATGCTGTGCGAACATGTACGCTTATGTACAATTGGTGTCGTTATTAGTAGTCCTTTTGCATCTTTGGTGCAACCACGGATATTCGACATTTTGGGTGTGCCGCGCTACATCCCAGAACGGTAACGCGAGCCGTACTTACAGTCATGTATCCTTTTCAATGCATTGGCACTTGGGCTTTCGCCTTCAATTCGTCTTACGGATAACATAAGAGCCCGCGTAAATATTTCCCCATTCGTATGTGCGGATGCGAGGCTGGTGTTTCGGGCAACAGTCAGCATGTCGACGTCAAGGTTGCGCACTAGCCATACTGTGTGAACATGTACGCTTATGTACAATTGGTGCCGTTATTAGTACTCCTTTTGCATCTTTGGTGCAACCACGGATATTCGACATTTTGGGTGTGCCGCGCTACATCCCAGAACGGTAACGCGAGCCGTACTTACAGTCATGTATCCTTTTCAATGCATTGGCACTTGGGCTTTCGCCTTCAATTCGTCTTACGGATAACATAAGAGCCCGCGTAAATATTTCCCCATTCGTATGTGCGGATGCGAGGCTGGTGTTTCGGGCAACAGTCAGCATGTCGACGTCAAGGTTGCGCACTAGCCATACTGTGTGAACATGTACGCTTATGTACAATTGGTGTCGTTATTAGTACTCCTTTTGCATCTTTGGTGCAACCACGGATATTCGACATTTTGGGTGTGCCGCGCTACATCCCAGAACGGTAACGCGAGCCGTACTTACAGTCATGTATCCTTTTCAATGCATTGGCACTTGGGCTTTCGCCTTCAATTCGTCTTACGGATAACATAAGAGCCCGCGTAAATATTTCCCCATTCGTATGTGCGGATGCAAGGCTGGTGTTTCGGGCAACAGTCAGCATGTCGATGTCAAGGTTGCGCACTAGCCATACTGTGTGAACATGTACGCTTATGTACAATTAGTGTCGTTATTAGTACTCCTTTTGCATCTTTGGTGCAACCACGGATATTCGACATTTTGGGTGTGCCGCGCTACATCCCAGAACGGTAACGCGAGCCGTACTTACAGTCATGTATCGTTTTCAATGCATTGGCACTTGGGCTTTCGCCTTCAATTCGTCTTACGGATAACATAAGAGCCCGCGTAAATATTTCCCCATTCGTATGTGCGGATGCGAGGCTGGTGTTTCGGGCAACAGTCAGCATTTCGACGTCAAGGTTGCGCACTAGCCATACTGTGTGAACATGTACGCTTATGTACAATTGGTGTCGTTATTAGTACTCCTTTTGCATCTTTGGTGCAACCACGGATATTCGACATTTTGGGTGTGCCGCGCTACGTCCCAGAACGGTAACGCGAGCCGTACTTACAGTCATGTATCCTTTTCAATGCATTGGCACTTGGGCTTTCGCCTTCAATTCGTCTTACGGACAACATAAGAGCCCGGGTGAATATTTCCCCATTCGTATGCGCGGATGCGAGGCTGGTGTTTCGGGCAACAGTCAGCATGTCGACGTCAAGGTTGCGCACTAGCCATACTGTGTGAACATGTACGCTTATGTACAATTAGTGTCGTTATTAGTACTCCTTTTGCATCTTTGGTGCAACCACGGATATTCGACATTTTGGGTGTGCCGCGCTACGTCCCAGAACGGTAACGCGAGCCGTACTTACAGTCATGTATCCTGTTCAATGCATTGGCACTTGGGCTTTCGCCTTCAATTCGTCTTACGGCTAACATAAGAGCCCGCGTAAATATTTCCCCATTCGTATGTGCGGATGCAAGGCTGGTGTTTCGGGCAACAGTCAGCATGTCGACGTCAAGGTTGTGCACTAGCCATACTGTGTGAACATGTACGCTTATGTACAATTAGTGTCGTTATTAGTACTCCTTTTGCATCTTTGGTGCAACCACGGATATTCGACATTTTGGGTGTGCCGCGCTACGTCCCAGAACGGTAACGCGAGCCGTACTTACAGTCATGTGTCCTTTTCAATGCATTGGCACTTGGGCTTTCGCCTTCAATTCGTCTTACGGATAACATAAGAGCCCGCGTAAATATTTCCCCATTCGTATGTGCGGATGCAAGGCTGGTGTTTCGGGCAACAGTCAGCATGTCGACGTCAAGGTTGCGCACTAGCCATACTGTGTGAACATGTACGCTTATGTACAATTGGTGTCGTTATTAGTACTCCTTTTGCATCTTTGGTGCAACCACGGATATTCGACATTTTGGGTGTGCCGCGCTACATCCCAGAACGGTAACGCGAGCCGTACTTACAGTCATGTATCCTTTTCAATGCATTGGCACTTGGGCTTTCGCCTTCAATTCGTCTTACGGACAACATAAGAGCCCGGGTGAATATTTCCCCATTCGTATGCGCGGATGCGAGGCTGGTGTTTCGGGCAACAGTCAGCATGTCGACGTCATGGTTGCGCACTAGCCATACTGTGTGAACATGTACGCTTATGTACAATTAGTGTCGTTATTAGTACTCCTTTTGCATCTTTGGTGCAACCACGGATATTCGACATTTTGGTTGTGCCGCGCTACGTCCCAGAACGGTAACGCGAGCCGTACTTACAGTCATGTATCCTGTTCAATGCATTGGCACTTGGGCTTTCGCCTTCAATTCGTCTTACGGATAACATAAGAGCCCGCGTAAATATTTCCCCATTCGTATGTGCGGATGCAAGGCTGGTGTTTCGGGCAACAGTCAGCATGTCGATGTCAAGGTTGCGCACTAGCCATACTGTGTGAACATGTACGCTTATGTACAATTAGTGTCGTTATTAGTACTCCTTTTGCATCTTTAATCTGCGAGAATGCTATCGAAGAGTGAAATTTGAAGAGTTGATTTCTTCTAATGCGTATCTATTATGTAATGCTTAAAAAGGCATAGGGCTGTGAAGTAATGACTCATACTTTTCAACAGGTTCACTAATCAGCAATCCCTGCTAGATATACCGCCTGCAAGACGTGTACCAAATAACACTTTAAAAAGAGAGCTTCGAATTTGTCGTACAAATAATTTCATTCCAGAGATTTACAGGGCGTCTTTAAACACAATGAGGTAAAGCGCCAGCAGTGATGTAAAACAGTAACCATTCGGTGATATTCTTCAACGTCTTGACAACCTTAGAGGTAAGATCTCCAGGATTCACACTGTTCTTTGCGAAAGCCCTTGATAGTGGTGGTGTTTCTGTAGTCGATGTACACAGAAACAGGACTGTCGATGGCATACTTGGGCCATGGAGTTTGCATAGGTAGCTCCGGTACCCTGTGAGAACGAGAGGTTTGAAACACATTTTTCCATATTATTCAGAGCAATTTCATCTTGGAATATATTATAAACTAATTTATTGCGTAAAGCCTGAGGTCATGCGTATCTCATATTTATGGCTTCTTTTTCTTATTTTAGCCTTTAAGAAATACGTTTCATCACGCGCATCTGCATCGTAACAGGGCATGTGAGCCAAAAGGAACAAACAATGTACTAAAAGAAACAGAACGTTTCTTCTGTATTGTCAATATTTATCCGCTTTGTGTACCGTAAAACACGGAATATAGGTAAACCTCCCCCCCCTCTCCCACCACTTGAATTCGTAAATCATGAAGGAAAAAAAATGGTAAAAACCGGTAAAAAATAACCAGTATAAAGACGGGCGTCGGCTCTTTAAGTTCGCCCTGTATTCCCGTTTTTACGGTACGCTTTGCATTTTTTTTGGACTACTCACATGCACTAGCATGACCAGTCCCTAATATTTCGTCATTCTCCTCTAATCCTGGCAATGCAGTTACTAGCTGCAGAAAATCAGAGAATGGGAGCATGTCTGTGCGCGTTACTAACGAAGGCTTTTGGAAAAGTTTATTGTCACTAAGGCAGACCCCGACTCAGTGACACGATGAAGGCGTTGCAGCCAACAAGAACTTTGTTTTTGTTATCCCTACAATGGCCAGGCCAATGACGTCAAACGAAAAGAGCATATAATGAGACACGCTGTTCGATGGCAGGATTTGAACACAGGACGTCTAGTAAAAAACCCGATAGTGAAACCATTAGGCCACGGACGCTATTTTTTCGTCTTTATTACCGGTGCTAGACTTCTTACGCTTCCAAATGCTCATTAGAGGCCAGACTCAAACAACTGTCTTGAAGAATGGTATAATCTACATTACCTGTGTCTGCCTCGAGGCGTTACGCTGTCATTAAATATCTCCTTACCAGGGCTAAAGGTCACACCCTGTTTACCCACGCAGGAAAGTTGTTTCTTTTACTAAATAAACCATTCCATACATTCTAGAAAGTGAATACGAACTGATTTTGCACCCGAATCAAAATATTAGCACGCCATTTTGGAGCGCCGCGAACAGTGGAGGCCCCTAAATATATTTAAATCATAGGGAAGCCTATCATCTCTGTTTATTGCGAAATACCTCATGTTGCGTAGAAAGGGCATGGACGCATACATCGAAAAGGGGCATAAAACGCCTTTATGAATTGGTTGCTGGCAAGGAAGCGCGTTGATTCGTATTGTGCGTTTTGACTGACTGCCTCGACAGGCAATTAGTATTGATGATGCCTGCTCATAGGGTCTTTTGCATCTATACAAGTATATATTGCATCAAAATTTTGCAGATTGAAGGTCTATAAAGCAAAATAAATAAAGCCATAAAAACGTCTTAAGCGACAAACACGAAGATTGAAATAATCCATGTAATCACCATCATTCCCATGGTGGCTGAACAGTCGCAGCGAAAAAATTTGTTCTAGTAATTATTGTAGGAAACCCTATGGTCCAGACTATTGCGACACGTTTATGTCATTGTTTGTCAAGCAACGGGTCTCAGATTTTGTTAGCCTGACTCCGGCATAGTGTGCCACTGCATTGCTTGCATGCTAATCACATTACGATCGGCAGTGGTCGTAAGATGGGTTCTTTAGTAATTTTAATGCCTTAGCATTCTTAGTCTCGCAATGACCAGCACAGATGTTAAATAAATTGACTGAAGCAATCCGGCGTGCTGGTAAATTTCTCAAGGCTAATCGCATTGCCGTCGACAGTGATCGCTTGTGAAAGGCGGCCGTAATTTTCTTCTTTCATCACAATAGTTATTCGCTATGCATAATTCTGAATAACGTAGATTCCCACACTCAATGCACAAGCACACCCAAATCAACTTCTAGGAGCTCTGGTTCTCTCAAGCAAAAAACGCAACTATGTTACAGAAAAAAATATAATGCAACAAACGCACTAGAAAACACACGATAATTGACTTAACAGCGCAATGACGAAGAAAGGTGGCACGGCCGCACAAATACAAATAAGAAGAAAAACACAATGATATCTTGTTCGTCTAGTGACAGACCTGGCAAGCTACTGCTGATGGGATCATCATCATCATCATCAGACTGCTTACGCCCATTGCAGGACAAAGGCTCCTCCCATACATCTCCAACTACCCCGGTCATGTACTAATTGTGGCCATGCTGTCCCTGCAAACTTCTTAATCTCATCCGCCCCCCTAACTTTCTGCCGCCCGCTACTACGCTTCCCTTCCTTGGAATCCAGTCCGTAACCCTTAATGACCATCGGTTATCTTCCTTTTCATTACATGTCTTATCCATGCCCATTTCTTTTTCTTGATTTCAACTAAGCTGTCATTACCTCGTGTTTGTTCCCTCACCCTATCTGCTCTTACCGCTTAACGTTATACCCATCATTATTCTTTCCATAGCTCGTTGCGTCGTCCTCAATTTAAGTAGAACTCTTTGCGTAAGCCTCCAGGTTTCTGTCCCGTACGTGAGTACTGGTAAGACACAGCTGTTATACACTTTTCTCTTGAGGGATAATGGCAACCTGCTGTTCATGATCTGAGAATGCACTGCAGCCCATTCTTATTCTGCTGATTATTTCCGTCTGATGATCCGGATCCGCGGTCCCTACCTGCCCTAAGTAGATGTATTCCCTTACCACTTCCACTGCCTCGATACCTATCGTAAACTGCTGTACTCTTTTGAGACTGTTAAACATTACTTTAGTTTTCGGCGGATTAAATTCTAGACCCACCTTTCTGCTTAGCCTCTCCAAGTCAGTGAGTATGCATTGCAATTGGTCCCCTGAGTTACAGGCAATATCATCAAGGAATCGCAAGCTACTAAGGTATTCTCCATTAACTCTTATCCCCAATTCGTCCCAATACAAGTCTCTGAATACCTCCTGTAAACACGCTGTGAATAGCATTGGAGAGATAGTATATCTCTGCCTGACGCATTTCTTTCCCGGCCTGATGCTTTTCATTGGGCTGATGGGATAGCACGAAAGAAAAAAAAAAGAGAAGAACTCGACGAATAAGAGAGCCACAGAGAAAACAGTAATAGAGGAGAAGAAGAATGGTTCGGAATGGGAATAAAAAGAAAGGTGTTCGCCAGCGTTTCGTGCCCTCTAGTAAAGACATCGGCTTCGGAGCTTGTAGCCTTCTATTCGGACAACGCACCTTTTCGGAGGAGGTTCCTTACCCCTGTTCAGAAATGCATTTGATGTGGAAGACGGCGCTTGACTTGATTTCAATGACCCCTGTCGTGAACGCACCAAAGGAAACGCAGTGAGCGTATTGGGCGAGTTCATATCAGGCGTCGTTTAGATCAAGTAAAGCATGAGCTTCAAGTTAAGATGCATTTCTGAATACGGGGGTAAGTCTCGCTTGCCTGCTTTCAAAAAGGTAGCTTCCGAACGACATCAGAAGTGGAAGCCACAGTGACGGGGGCAAATGTGAATTCGGACGCCCTCAACATTATCTACAATACCACTACTAGAGCCCAGGCAACGTTACCACAGTAGTGGTCCCGTTGCGTTTTAGTGTACACTTAGAATTTTGGTGTGTGTGCGGCTTTAGGACTGTCTCGTTTGACTGCACCAGATTTTTTAATGATTGTTTAATATAATGTCATCTTTGCCGCAGCAAATTCACCGGTCTGCATTGGTACCGACAACCTTCTACAAGGACAACTCATCAGAACATTCAAGGCCGCTAAGTCAAAGGTATCGTCTGGATGTTTGCAGTGTCATTTGTGCTTGGTCACAGTACGGGATATAATGCTGGTGCTGCAAGCCTTGAACATATATTTCTTATTTACTCTGTTATTCTTGAGACGAATACGGCTCGGTATTTATCTAGCGATGTCACGAAGAATCATATAGAGCCCCGCACCGTAGAAATTGGAAGCAGATTTTTTTTAATACAGTAGATGTTCTTGGACGAGTTTGCACCTATGCATCGGTTTAGGAAGGAGTTCCAATTGGTTAACCTCGCAGACTAGTCATCGAGTGGGCATGATGCGAATAAGGCTTTCTGACATACTAGCACCGCTGAATTTTCATCACATCCTGGAAAAATTTGCCCAGGACGTTCCTCACACACGTGAATGGCAAATTTCAATTATCTGCATGAATAGTGGTCAGCTAGCAGGAACTAAAACCTTGCTAAAGCACGAAATGTCCCCAAGCACATAGGTAATACATCCTCATGCATCAGACATCTAGTTTTTTCCTCCATTTCATGTTTCACTTATTTTCATATAACCGTTATTGTTACCGTACCTCTTTTTATGCTTCTACATTCTCAGTTTTCGTGCATTTAATAGCAAGATTTATAACTTAAGTATCCTGTATTATACGCTGGGACTTCTCTCTGTATACGGCTTTACTATGTCGATATGTTTAAAACACAAATAAAACTCATTTACAAGTACTGTTACTACCACTACCGCATTGCTGACATACTCCACGAAGCTACAAATACTGAAAATGGGAACCCTAAGATAACGCCTCACTCACCCTGTCTCAGCGAAGGTCTTCAGCGCCGTAAGCACAACTTCAGACACATCAGCATCTTCGGCATCGAAGCGGTCCTGGTCAATAAGAGGAACACCGAATATGTAGTTCATGTCGAAAGCGTGCGGCGTCCCCATCCAAGAAGGAAGAGGGTTTTTTGATGACTTGTGGCCAAAGACGTACGCGTATACGTTCTGACCACGCTCCGCATGTTTTTCTGCCGTGAAGTGCATCGGGCAGACGAATGTAGAGTCAGAAATGTAGTCAACATAGCCGCGCCTCAAAGACGCTTTGTCCTGGGCATCAGCTGTGTACTTTTCCAGCATCTCCGGAAAGTTCATCTTTAGCCACGAAAATATGCCCTCGTGCAGCGAGTGCTTAAACATTTTGTCTTCCAAACCTTCCACGTCATCCGGCAACAGCTCACTTCTAAGAGGATACATGAGCGCTAGCACTCCTTCGTCCTCGGTGACTCCAAGGACGATGTCCGCGGCATTGAAGAATCCCTTGCTGATTGCCACGGTAGGCACCTTCGGCAGGAATTCATTGTGGTAGGTTGGCAAGAACGTAAATATCTTGGGCGCCAGTGCTTCGCTTGCCGCCAGTAGGATTTCGTCGGCGGTCTTGGTTCTCAAGCAGTCGATCACAGCCTCAGGGTTGGAAGCCAAGCTACGATCTCCACCCGAACAGCCTACAACTGCGGCAACAGTATCACCTTTGATGATGCTCTCGTGTGCGCCATCAAAGAAATCTAGAGTGTGCAGAGTTCCGCTCATCATGTACACCCTTTGGAAAAGACCGCGGCTCATGGGAGACAGCATGTGCGCGTGGACACTCATTCCGCCAGCACTTTCTCCAAATATAGTCACTCTAGACGGGTCTCCACCGAACTCGCGGATGTTCTCTTGAATCCACTTGAGAGCCAAGTTCTGATCTAAAAGACCCATGTTTCCCGGCGCTTCTGGGCTGTTGGCGTCCAGGAAACCCAAAAGTCCAAGGCGATAATTAACCGTGACCACAACGAGGCCAGTCTTGGCAGCAAGGGCTGCCCCGGTGTAGTTGTCGTAGCTGGCGGAGCCCTGCGTAAATCCGCCTCCGTGAATCCACACAACTACTGGCGCAAGGTCTTCGTCGCGTGCAACTTGGCTCCAGACGTTCAGGTGCAGGCAGTCTTCTGTATATTCAATCTCACCGGCCAAGAAGTTGCTGAACACAACCTGCAAAGAGAGACAGTAGCCAGATATGGATTAATTTTGTGGACGCAGTAAAAACTAACCTACTATTAGCAACGCGCCACAGGCCATGACAATGTGGCACTATACCCCGAACACCGGCAGTAACGGACCTAACCGAATACCCCGCACGAAAATTAACGTATTGGCTCAGCGTGGTTTCTCGGCTAGCTTTTTATTAAAGTTAAGTTTTGCCACCGAAATATTTAGACACTGAGCAATAATAGGCTCAAACGCAAAGTACCCAAATTGTGCGAATAGCCCCACTGCGCATATTCAAGAATTCATGTAGCAGTTCTGATTTTCATAGAGTTACGAGGATTAATTAACAGGCTGATTGAATAGCGATATGAGGGAAGGCGAATAAGTTAAAACAAAAGGATTTTCAAACGAACCATTGTGAGAAAGGAATAAATCTGTTCTAATTCTAACGCAACGCTATCGTGGTGCAGGACTGCGCAAGGTGTCATATCTGCAAGTACAACGAGGTGTGCCTGATAACCAGGAGCATTAATCGGCCCACAGTTTTTGTGTTTACACTTCGAGTTCTATTCTTTATGATTTGTTTTGTGCATACTGCCACAACACCGTGGTAAAAAAAAGCGAAATATAGATGTTTGCCTTGATCACTTCTTCATGTACTGAAACTTTTAAGATCCCACGACTTGGGGAAGCATTCAAATCTGTAGCTGTAGTTTCTGTAGCTGCCGGCAGGCGGTGAAACGAGCTTATGCTTGCTAGAGTTACTGTGTGCATACTCCCTACGAAAGCTGCGTTGCGCGCAGGTCCACGATCTTGCTGCCGACGCAGGCTTATTAGGTAGCGAAGCGACTCCTCTTGAAACCCTCTGTGGTTGCTTAGTGGCTATGGTGTTGGGCTGCTGAGCACGAGGTCGCGGGATCGAATCCCGGCCACGGCGACTGCATTTCGATCTAGGCGAAAGCAGCCGTGTACTTAGAGTAGGTGCAGGTTAAAGAGCTCAGGTGATGAAAATTTCCGGAGTCCTACACTACGGCGTGCCTCATAATCAGAAAGTTGTTTTGGCACGTAAAACTCCATAACTTAACTCCTCTTGAATGCAGGAGACGGCGCGGCTCAGCGGCCGAGTGTGCTTCCTCGTTAATTCCGCGTGGTTGGCAGCAAGAGCACTTACATATCAAAGGAATAAGGGCGACACGAAGAAAGAACGAGCTTAGATAACATTCACGCTATATGATGTTCATTGCAAGTCACTATCGGCAGAAACGTTTTTATTTAATATATAAAGAAACTAGATAACTTAGGTTCTGCAAATCACTCACTGCATGTCATTTTGGACACAGTGCTTTGAAAGACAAAATAGGTAAACTGCGCAAACAGCCGTATCGGATAAAAAAAGTGCTACAAATTATCTGTGCAACTTAAGGAGAATTCCCTCAGACGAAATGGGTCTGGTGTAATGGAACCTGGATATGGCTCCAAATTTTTATACTGGGTAGTTCGACGGACCGCGACGAACTGTATAAACAGTATTATATATATGCTGCCCTGCTACATCTGGTAGGTGAATATATATATATATATATATTGTACTGAAGGCACTGGGCAGTGGGCATGGTGCTGGTGTGCTGGTGCAAGAGAAGACGACGAGAAGTGCTTGCTTCCCCGTTACGATATAGCGCCGACCTGTTTACGCCTAGCGCTACAACCTATATCTAGTTACCCTTCTGCTAGGCGAACACCCCCATTGCATTTGGTGGAGGTGCGGGGTTTCTCTTCGACATCCTGGAACTCCGCAGCCGAACGCTACCACCAGCTGTTGCAATGGATGAACCGGGACCGTCCCAGGCTGCCGCTCCCGTGCCCCCCGCCATCGTCTGTTCTGGCGTCATCCGGCAGCGCGATCCGGCTATATTTAGCGGCACAGACGACCACGACGTGGAAGACTGGCTCGCCGAATATGACCGTGTAAGCGCCGATAATAAGTGGGACGACCGCGCCAAGCTCACAAATGTCATCTTTTACTTGACTGACGTGGCAAACCTATGGTTCCGCAATCATGAAGCCGATTTTACCACCTGGTCGGCTTTCACGGCAACTTTGGCGGAGGTCTTCGGCCGTCCCGCCGTTCGCCGGCTTCGCGCTGAGCAGCGCTTGCATGGTCGAGTTCAACGCCAGGAAGAGACCTTCACTAGTTATATTGAAGACGTGCTCTCGCTATGCAAGCGCGTCAACTCATCTATGGACGAAGCTGACAAGATTAAGCACGTCATGAAAGGCATCGATGACCAAGCCTTCCAGATGCTCGTCGCGAAGAGTCCGCGGACGATTGCCGAGGTCGTACAGCTCTGTCAGCACTACGACGAGCTGCGCAAGCAGCGTGCATCAACGCGCGCTGCTCATCAGGACACCACGGATCTATCTCCGTTGGATTTCGGCCGCGACGCTGCCGATATCTCTGCCTTAATGCCGGAGATAAAGCAGTTCATCCGTCAGGAAGTGGCACGCCAACTCTCTCTGGCGAACAGCACACCCGAGCCGTCGACAACCTTGGCTCCCTCGCTTCGCCACATCATTCAGACCCAAGTTGCCGCGGCGCTGCCATCTGCCCCTCCTCCGCAGCCTGCAGCTGGACCGCTCACTTACGCTGACGTTGTTGCCCGGCCTTACGCTCCTCCGGCTCCTGATGCCTACCGGGCCACTGGCATCTTCCATGTGCCGCCGCCACCTTCACGCCCGATGGTCGTCCCTTACTCGGCCGCTGGAGCCCCTGTCGTCAACCCGTGGCGTACATCTGACAACCGGCCAATATGCTATTTCTGCCATTTTCCGGGCCACGTAGCACGATTCTGCCGCCGTCGCAGCCCCCGTTTACCTGCCAGTGGGGGCGCCTCAAGCTACAGGCCTGCTCGACTTCCGCGTCAGGACCCATCTAGCCTTCCTCCGGACTCATCTTACAGTCGCCTCCCTTTCGATGCACGCCGGTCACCTTCCCCACGTCGCCGATCCATTTCCCCGATGGTTCGCCGACCCAGCCCGGCCCGTGAGGAAAACTAACAGTCGCAGTTCCAGAGGCAAGAACTGCGTTTACGTCGAACATTTCAAGGCCTCATTCTAACCCGGTGAACGAAATTGAACTGTCCGTAGACGGCGTCACCGTACACGCACTTATCGACACCGGAGCCGCCGTTTCTATTATTAGTGAGAAGCTTTGCCGCAATTTGAACAAAGTGACCATTCCCCTTACCTCTCTTTCTCTGCGTACGGCAACCTCGCATCGCATTCAGCCTTCAGCGTCGTGCACAGCCCGGGTTGTCAATCAAAGCGTTATGTATGTTATAGTATTTGTCGTCCTACCTCGTTCCTCACACGACGTTATTCTTGGATGGAATTTCTTATCTGTCAATCAAGCTCTTATCGACTGCGCTCGTGCCGAACTTACGTTATCCGTGCCGTGCTGCGACCATGACGACCATTCTTCTCCTAAAGTTGTTGCCGCCTCTGACATCGATATCGCACCTTTCTCCGCCGCTCTGGTTCCTGTGTCATGTAACTCTGTTGCGAACTCATCTGTTCTGTTTACACCGTCGGCCACTTGTGCGCGCCGCCGGAACTTTCTACTTCCGTTTGCTGTCGTCACTTTTTGCGACGGTTCTGCTGCCCTTTACGTGTGCAATCCGTCCGCCTGCCCATCATCCCTACTCCGCGGCGAGTGCCTGGGTACCGCTGAAGCTTTCGATAGCGTTCTCCCGGCCACCATGTTTGGCGACACGGCATCACTTCCGATTTGTTCCGTCACTAATCCTGCCGCGACTGATGCCCCTGTAGACGTCTTCGCTCGCGCCGTCGACGCAGAACTCACACCTGCGCAGCAAACAGAAACCATCAAACTCCTCCAACGTTTTCGTTCCTCATTTGACATTGACCAACCATCCTTGGGTCGAGCGTCCGCAGTCGTTCACCGTATCGACACCGGTCAGCAAACACCATTGCGCCAGCGTCCCTATCGTGTGTCGGCTGCTGAACGCCGTATCATCGACCAGCACGTTGACGACATGCTGGAGCGTGGCATCATCCAGCCCTCTAACAGTCCCTGGGCATCTCCGGTTGTCCTCCTTAAAAAAAAAGATGGCTCCATTCGGTTCTGCGTCGACTATCGCCGCCTTAACCGAATAACGCGCAAAGCTGTCTATCCTCTGCCGCGCATCGACGATGCTTTGGACTGTCTGCAGGGAGCGGAATTCTTTTCGTCGCTCGATTTGCGCTCCGGGTACTGGCAAGTGCAAATGGCAGAGGCCGATCGTCAAAAGACAGCCTTCGTAACGCCTGATGGGCTATATGAATTCACTGTCATGCCGTTCGGCCTCTGCAACGCGCCTGCCACTTTCGAGCGAATGATGGACACCATTCTTCGAGGGCTGAAGTGGAAAACGTGCCTCTGTTATTTAGATGATATTGTGGTTTTTTCCACCGACTTTGGGTCGCACCTCAACCGCCTCGAGCAAGTACTTGCGTGCCTCTCCACTGCAGGACTGCAACTAAATTTGAAGAAATGCCACTTCGGCGCTCGTACACTTACTATTCTCAGCCATGTGGTTTCAAAAGACGGTATCCTTCCGGACCCCACAAAACTTAGCGCCGTATCCGAGTTCCCTAAACCAACCACCATGAAAGAGCTTCGCAGCTTCATCGGCCTGTGCTCCTATTTCCGACGCTTCATCCGTAACTTTGCCTCTGTCATTGCCCCCTTGACGCAGCTTCTCACCGGCCGTTCTGACCTATCAGCCTGGTCCTCGGCGTGCGACGACGCATTCCAAGAACTACGACGCGTTCTCACCTCGCCTCCAGTACTGCGACACTTCGATCCCTCTGCTCCAACTGAGATCCATACGGACGCTAGTGGTGTCGGGCTCGGCGCTGTTCTTGCACAACGCAAGGATGGCTTCGAAGAGTACGTCGTCGCGTATGCCAGCCGCACCCTTACCAAAGCCGAGGCGAACTACTCAGTTACTGAGAAGGAATGTCTGGCCATCATTTGGGCTATCGGCAAATTTCGTCCTTATGTGTACGGGCGTCCATTTGACATCGTGACCGACCATCATGCCCTATGCTTGTTATCTTCACTAAAAGATCCAACTGGTCGGCTTGCCCGTTGGGCATTGCGCCTGCAAGAATACGACATCCGCGTTGTTTATCGCTCAGGCCGAAAGCATTCAGACGCAGACGCTCTATCCCGGTCACCCCTGCCCTCTGGCCCTGTCCACTCGTCTATTTCTACCTGCGGTGCCTTCGCCCTCAACATTTCCGACATGCCATCAGAGCAGCGCAAAGACCCGTGGATCTCTTCGCTTATTGACTTCCTGTCCAGCCAGTCGCCAGCACCGATCTCTCGGACGCTTCGTCGCCAAGCCACGCACTTCATCATTCGGGATAACCTGCTGTACCGCCGCAACTACAATTCCAGCGGCCGTAAGTGGTTGCTTGTTATACCCCGACACCTCCGCTCCGACATCTGCGCCACGTTCCACGACGACCCACAATGCGGCCACGCTGGTGTATTAAAGACATACTCTCGCCTGCAGCTTCGGTACTACTGGCGCGGTATGTACCGCTTCGTTCGCCAGTATGTCCGCTCATGCCACATATGCCAACGACGCAAGACGCCACCTCAACATGCCACCGGCCCCTTGCAACCTTTACCATGCCCCGCGCGCGCGTTCGACCACGTCGGCATTGACCTATACGGTCCGCTTCCCAACACTCCAAGCGGCAACCGCTGGGTTATTGTTGCTATCGACCACTTCACGCGGTACGCTGAAACTTCAGCCCTAGCATCTGCCACAGCAAAAGACGTCGCCAGTTTTATCCTTCAAAATCTGATTTTACGCCATGGAGCACCTCGAGAATTACTGAGCGACCGCGGTCGCGTTTTCCTCTCTGACGTCCTTTCAGCATTGCTAAAGGAGTGTCGAATCATTCACCGCACTACCACAGCATATCATCCTCAAACTAATGGGATGACCGAACGTTTCAACCGCACCCTTGGTGACATGATGGCCATGTATGCTTCATCTGACCACTCGAATTGGGATCGCATTCTACCTTTCGTCACCTACGCTTACAATACCGCCACGCAAAGCACCACTGGGTTCTCCCCTTTCTTTCGCCTTTACGGACACGAGCCTTCATGCACTATGGACACGATTCTACCTTACCGGCCAGATGCTTCGGAGTGTACGACTGTTTCTAGAGCGGCTGCTTACGCCGAAGAATGTCGCCAGCTCGCTCGTTCGTTCACATCCCAGGACCAGTGGCGCCAAAAGCTTCGCCACGATTCATCCACTACGGCTCCGTGCTTTGCGCCTGGCTCGCTGGTCTGGTTGTGGGTGCCCTCTACTCCTCCAGGCCTTTCCTCCAAGCTGCTCTCCAAGTACCACGGTCCTTATCGGGTACTGAAACAAACATCCGCGGTCAACTACCTCATCGAGCCACTGGAAACGCCTTCCGACCAGCGTCGTCGGGGCCAGGAAATTGTCCACGTCTCCCGGCTCAAGCAGTGCCATGACCCCCCTGTGTTCTCCTGTCCTTAAGTCGCCAGGATGGCTACTCTTTCGGTGGGGAGTGATTGTACTGAAGGCACTGGGCAGTGGGCATGGTGCTGGTGTGCTGGTGCAAGTGAAGATGACGAGAAGTGCTTGCTTCCCCGTTACGATATAGCGCCGACCTGTTTACGCCTAGTGCTACAACCTATATCTAGTTACCCTTCTGCTAGGCGAACACCCCCCATTGCAATATCATCATCATCATCATCATCAGCCTAGTTACGCCCACTGCAGGGCAAAGGCCTCTCCCATACTTCTCCAACTACCCCGGTCATGTACTAATTGTGGCCATGTTGTCCCTGCAAACGTCTTAATGTCATCTGCCCACCTAACTCTCTGCCGCCCCCTGCTACGCTTCCCTTCTCTTGGAATCCAGTCCGTAGCTCTTAGTGACCATCGGTTATCTTCCCTCCTCATTACATGTCCGGCCCATGCCCATTTCTTTTTCTTGATTTCAACTAAGATGTCGTTTACCCGCGTTTGTTGCCTCACCCAATCTGCTCTTTTCTTATCCCTTAACGTTACACCCATCATTCTTCTTTCCATAGCTCGTTGCGTCGTTCTCAATTTCAGCAGAACCCTTTTCGTAAGCCTCCAGGTTTCTGCCCCATATGTGAGTACTGGTAACACACAGCTGTTGTACACTTTCCTTTTGAGGGATAGTGGCAACCTACTGTTCATGATTTGAGAATGCCTGCCAAACGCACCCCAACCCATTCTTATTCTTCTGGTTATTTCAGTCTCATGATCCGGATCCGTGGTCACTACCTGCCCTAAATAGATGTATTCCCTTACCACTTCCAGTGTTTCTCTACCTATCGTAAACTGCTGTTCTCTTCCGAGACTGTTAAACAGTACTTTAGTTTTCTGCAGATTAATTTTCAGACCCACCCTTCTGCTTTGCCTCTCCAGGTCAGTGAGCATGCATTGCAATTGGTCTCCTGAGTTACTAAGCAAGGCAATATCATCAGCGAATCGCAAGTTGCTAAGGTATTCTCCATCGACTTTTATCCCCAATTCTTCCCACTCCAGGCCTCTGAATACCTCCTGTAAACATGCTGTGAATAGCATTGGAGATATCGTATCTCCCTGTCTGACGCCTTTCTTTATAGGGATTTTGTTGCTTTCTTTGTGGAGGACTACGGTGGCTGTGGAGCCGCTATAGATATCTTCCAGTATTTTTACATATGGCTCATCTACACCCTGATTCCGTAATGCCTCCATGACTGCTGAGGTTTCGACTGAATCAAACGCTTTCTCGTAATCAATGAAAGCTATATATAAGGGTTGGTTATATTCTGCACATTTCTCTATCACTTGATTGATAGTGTGAATATGGTCTATTGTTGAGTAGCCTTTACGGAATCCTGCCTGGTCCTTTGGCTGACAGAAGTCTAAGGTGTTCCTGATTCTATTTGCGATTACCTTAGTAAATACTTTGTAGGCAACGGACAGTAAGCTGATCGGTCTATAATTTTTCAAGTCTTTGGCGTCCCCTTTCTTATGGATTAGGATTATGTTAGCGTTCTTCCAAGATTCCGGTACGCTCGAGGTTATGAGGCATTGCGTATACAGGGTGGCCAGTTTCTCTAGAACAATCTGACCACCATCCTTCAACAAATCTGCTGTTACCTGATCCTCCCCAGCTGCCTTCCCCTTTTGCATAGCTCCTAAGGCTTTCTTTACTTCTTCTGGCGTTACCTGTGGGATTTCGAATTCCTCTAGGCTATTCTCTCTTCCACTATCGTCGTGGGTGCCACTGGTACTGTATAAATCTCTATAGAACTCCTCAGCCACTTGAACTATCTCGTCCATATTAGTAACGATATTGCCGGCTTTGTCTCTTAACGCACACATCTGATTCTTGCCTATTCCTAGTTTCTTCTTCACTGTTTTTAGGCTTCCTCCGTTCCTGAGAGCCTGTTCAATTCTATCCATATTATAGTTCCTGATGTCCGCTGTCTTACGCTTGTTGATTAACTTAGAAAGTTCTGCCAGTTCTATTCTAGCTGTAGGATTAGAGGCTTTCATACATTGGCGTTTCTTGATCAGATCTTTCGTCTCCTGCGATAGCTTACTGGTTTCCTGTCTAACGGCGTTACCACCGACTTCTATTGCGCACTCCTTAATGATGCCCATGAGATTGTCGTTCATTGCTTCAACACTAAGGTCCTCTTCCTGAGTTAAAGCCGAATACCTGTTCTGTAGTTTGATCCGGAATTCCTCTAGTTTCCCTCTTACCGCTAACTCATTGATTGGCTTCTTGTGTACCAGTTTCTTTCGTTCCCTCCTCAAGTCTAGGCTAATTCGAGTTCTTACCATCCTGTGGTCACTGCAGCGTACCTTGCCGAGCACGTCTACATCTTGAATGATGCCAGGGTTCGCGCAGAGTATGAAGTCGATTTCATTTCTAGTCTCACCATTCGGGCTCCTCCACGTCCACTTTCGGCTAACCCGCTTGCGGAAAAAGGTATTCATTATACGCATATTATTCTGTTCTGCAAACTCTACTAATAATTCTCCTCTGCTATTCCTAGAGCCTATGCCATATTCCCCCACTGACTTGTCTCCAGCCTGCTTCTTGCCTACCCTGGCATTGAAGTCGCCCATCAGTATAGTGTATTTTGTTTTGACTTTACCCATCGCCGATTCTACGTCTTCATAAAAGCTTTCGACTTCCTGGTCATCATGACTAGATGTAGGAGCGTAGACTTGAACAACCTTCATTTTGTACCTCTTATTAAGTTTCACAACAAGACATGCCACCCTCTCGTTAATGCTATAGAATTCCTGTATGTTACCAGCTATTTCCTTATTAATCAGGAATCCGACTCCTAGTTCTCGTCTCTCCGCTAAGCCCCGGTAGCACAGTACATGCCCGCTTTTTAGCACTGTATATGCTTCTTTTGTCCTCCTAACCTCACTGAGCCCTATTATATCCCATTTACTACCCTCTAGTTCCTCCAATAACACTGCTAGACTCGCCTCACTAGATAGCGTTCTAACGTTAAACGTTGCCAGGTTCAGATTCCAATGGCGGCCTGTCCGGAGCCAGGTATTCTTAGCACCCTCTGCAGCGTCACAGATCTGACCGCCGCCGTGGTCAGTTGCTTCGCGGCTGCTGGGGACTGAGGGCCGGGGTTTGATTGTTGTATTCATATAGGAGGTTGTGGCCAAGTACTGCACCAGGGTGGCCAATCCTGCTCTGGTGAGAGAGTGCGTTACCGGTTCTGGTCACCGGGATCAGGCCGCACTCCAGGCCTGTTTGTGCAATTTTCTCAACACACGTTTTTTTTTTTTTTTTTTGTATTTTCCGGTGGAGAATAGCGCGGCACCGGGATTTGAATCACGGTCCTCTTGCACTGGAGACGGATACTCTACCGTCCTCGTAGGAGTTAAATTAAAAATTAATTTATGGGGTTTTACGTGACAAAACCACTTTCTGATTATGCACGCCGTAGTGGAGGACTCCGAAAATTTCGACCACCTGGGGTTCTTTAACGTGCACCTAATTCTAAGTACACGGGTGTTTTCGCATTTCGCCCCCATCGAAATGCGGCCGCCGTGGTCGGGGTCCGATCCCGCGACCTCGTGCTCAGCAGTCTAACACCATAACCACTGAGCAACCACGGCGGGTCCCGCAGGAGTTGTACGCCTCATTTAACCTACAGTGGTGCCCTACTTGGTCAGTCAAGGTGGACCAATCTGAGCTCGGTTATACCGCATGGATGGCACTCGGCTAGAGAACCTGGTATTTATGACCTGCACATGTGAGTGTGAGGCCATAAATATTTGAAGATCTATATAAATATATATATATATATATTTTTTTTTAGGAGGGTTCCCGTACAGTGATAAAATAAAGGAAAAGACATTAAAAGAAAGAAAAAAAAAGAAAAAAAAAAGAAAGAAAAAGGGGCAGAAAAAAAAAGGAACATAACAGGTGATTTGAACTCATGACCCTTCGATGTTGCCCAGAAAGATAGCTCAGTCGGTTGGTTCGTCAGGCCCCAGGCTACTTTCAAGCGCCACAGCTCCTGCTCCAAGCCTCACACTTACGTGGAAAGAGACTCATGTTGTCCGCGATAGTCGGTAGTCGGATAGCACGGCAATCAGCACTCGAATATAATTATAACCCTAATACTAATTGTAAATATTCATCTCATCTATGGGATCTAATGCGCGCGCTGTTGCTTTGTCTCTGCGTGTAGTAGTTGAGAGAGCCAGTTTAAGGGCGGAGAAGAAGAAAGAAGAGAAAAGCAAAAACTGCAGCGCCGTGGTTTTAAAGCGCACCCGTGGTAGAGAAACGGAATGCGATATAAGCGTGCGTAGCCATGATACGCACACGACAAACTGCCTTAAAATATTTAGACTTGAGGGAAAGCTTCGTTAGCAAACGATAGCACGGCAATCAGCACTCGAATATAATTATAACCCTAATACTAATTGTAAATATTTATCTCATCTATGGGATCTAATGCGCGCGCTGTTGCTTTGTCTCTGCGTGTAGTAGTTGAGAGAGCCAGTTTAAGGGCGGAGTAGTTGGAAGGCATACTTTCTAGGAAAAATGGCCGCTCAAGGAGAAGAGCCAACTCGAGCGGCTTTAGAGGCTAGGAAAACTGCCTTAAAATATTTAGACTTGAGGGAAAGCTTCGTTAACAAACTATAACACGGCAATCAGCACTCGAATACGACGAGAGAAATTACTGAGACGTGGAAAATTCCCTTGAAAAAAAAATCTGGTTTGCTAGGCAAATGCTTGTATGTATTGAACCTCTTAAAAGATGAGGGGTGAAATATGCGCTCACCGAGAGGGCATCTTCGGCACGAGACATCCCCAAGGCACCTTACAGAGATGTGGAGAGCTTCGCGGCCGGAACGAAGCTTCCCTTCTCCGCCGGCCAAGAGGGGGAAACGCGCTTTCCGATCGCTCAAGGTTGCGCGGACAAAGCCTAACTCTAGCGTCTAGGAAAAGCTTAACCAGGTGCGATGGCGGCACGCATAGCGTGGGAAGCTAGCCGCCAGAATAACTATACCAAGGACTGCTGCTGATGAGGGCGAAATACCTTCGTGTAATTATAATAACCCTAATAGGACTACTTTCGAAAAAAAAAGGAAACGGCCCAGAGGGCTATACTACGAGAGCTATGACTGATAGTTTTCTCTCTCTCTCTCTCTATATATATATATATATATATTCATCTCATCTATGGGATCGCATGCGCGCGCTGTTTCTTTGTCTCTGCGTGTAGTACAGTGAAGAGAGCCAGTTTAAGGGCGGAGAAGAAGAAAGAAGAGAAAAGCAAAAACTGCAGCGCCGTGGTTTTAAAGCGCACCCGTGGTAGAGAAACGGAATGCGATATAAGCGTGCGTAGCCATGATACGCACACGACAAACTGCCTTAAAACATTTAGACTTCAGGGAAAGCTTCCTCAGCAAACGATAGCACGGCAATCAGCACTCGAATATAATTATAACCCTAATACTAATTGTAAATATTCATCTCATCTATGGGATCTAATGCGCGCGCTGTTGCTTTGTCTCTGCGTGTAGTAGTTGAGAGAGCCAGTTTAAGGGCGGAGAAGAAGAAAGAAGAGAAAAGCAAAAACTGCAGCGCCGTGGTTTTAAAGCGCACCCGTGGTAGAGAAACGGAATGCGATATAAGCGTGCGTAGCCATGATACGCACACGACAAACTGCCTTAAAATATTTAGACTTGAGGGAAAGCTTCGTTAGCAAACGATAGCACGGCAATCAGCACTCGAATATAATTATAACCCTAATACTAATTGTAAATATTCATCTCATCTATGGGATCTAATGCGCGCGCTGTTGCTTTGTCTCTGCGTGTAGTAGTTGAGAGAGCCAGTTTAAGGGCGGAGAAGAAGAAAGAAGAGAAAAGCAAAAACTGCAGCGCCGTGGTTTTAAAGCGCACCCGTGGTAGAGAAACGGAATGCGATATAAGCGTGCGTAGCCATGATACGCACACGACAAACTGCCTTAAAATATTTAGACTTGAGGGAAAGCTTCGTTAGCAAACGATAGCACGGCAATCAGCACTCGAATATAATTATAACCCTAATACTAATTGTAAATATTTATCTCATCTATGGGATCTAATGCGCGCGCTGTTGCTTTGTCTCTGCGTGTAGTAGTTGAGAGAGCCAGTTTAAGGGCGGAGTAGTTGGAAGGCATACTTTCTAGGAAAAATGGCCGCTCAAGGAGAAGAGCCAACTCGAGCGGCTTTAGAGGCTAGGAAAACTGCCTTAAAATATTTAGACTTGAGGGAAAGCTTCGTTAACAAACTATAACACGGCAATCAGCACTCGAATACGACGAGAGAAATTACTGAGACGTGGAAAATTCCCTTGAAAAAAAAATCTGGTTTGCTAGGCAAATGCTTGTATGTATTGAACCTCTTAAAAGATGAGGGGTGAAATATGCGCTCACCGAGAGGGCATCTTCGGCACGAGACATCCCCAAGGCACCTTACAGAGATGTGGAGAGCTTCGCGGCCGGAACGAAGCTTCCCTTCTCCGCCGGCCAAGAGGGGGAAACGCGCTTTCCGATCGCTCAAGGTTGCGCGGACAAAGCCTAACTCTAGCGTCTAGGAAAAGCTTAACCAGGTGCGATGGCGGCACGCATAGCGTGGGAAGCTAGCCGCCAGAATAACTATACCAAGGACTGCTGCTGATGAGGGCGAAATACCTTCGTGTAATTATAATAACCCTAATAGGACTACTTTCGAAAAAAAAAGGAAACGGCCCAGAGGGCTATACTACGAGAGCTATGACTGATAGTTTTCTCTCTCTCTATATATATATATATATATATATATATATATATATATATATATTCATCTCATCTATGGGATCGCATGCGCGCGCTGTTTCTTTGTCTCTGCGTGTAGTACAGTGAAGAGAGCCAGTTTAAGGGCGGAGAAGAAGAAAGAAGAGAAAAGCAAAAACTGCAGCGCCGTGGTTTTAAAGCGCACCCGTGGTAGAGAAACGGAATGCGATATAAGCGTGCGTAGCCATGATACGCACACGACAAACTGCCTTAAAACATTTAGACTTCAGGGAAAGCTTCCTCAGCAAACGATAGCACGGCAATCAGCACTCGAATATAATTATAACCCTAATACTAATTGTAAATATTCATCTCATCTATGGGATCTAATGCGCGCGCTGTTGCTTTGTCTCTGCGTGTAGTAGTTGAGAGAGCCAGTTTAAGGGCGGAGAAGAAGAAAGAAGAGAAAAGCAAAAACTGCAGCGCCTTGGTTTTAAAGCGCACCCGTGGTAGAGAAACGGAATGCGATATAAGCGTGCGTAGCCATGATACGCACACGACAAACTGCCTTAAAATATTTAGACTTGAGGGAAAGCTTCGTTAGCAAACGATAGCACGGCAATCAGCACTCGAATATAATTATAACCCTAATACTAATTGTAAATATTCATCTCATCTATGGGATCTAATGCGCGCGCTGTTGCTTTGTCTCTGCGTGTAGTAGTTGAGAGAGCCAGTTTAAGGGCGGAGAAGAAGAAAGAAGAGAAAAGCAAAAACTGCAGCGCCGTGGTTTTAAAGCGCACCCGTGGTAGAGAAACGGAATGCGATATAAGCGTGCGTAGCCATGATACGCACACGACAAACTGCCTTAAAATATTTAGACTTGAGGGAAAGCTTCGTTAGCAAACGATAGCACGGCAATCAGCACTCGAATATAATTATAACCCTAATACTAATTGTAAATATTTATCTCATCTATGGGATCTAATGCGCGCGCTGTTGCTTTGTCTCTGCGTGTAGTAGTTGAGAGAGCCAGTTTAAGGGCGGAGTAGTTGGAAGGCATACTTTCTAGGAAAAATGGCCGCTCAAGGAGAAGAGCCAACTCGAGCGGCTTTAGAGGCTAGGAAAACTGCCTTAAAATATTTAGACTTGAGGGAAAGCTTCGTTAACAAACTATAACACGGCAATCAGCACTCGAATACGACGAGAGAAATTACTGAGACGTGGAAAATTCCCTTGAAAAAAAAATCTGGTTATATATATATATATATATATATATATACACGGACATTGGCATCTTTTCCGGTTCAGTTTTTTCACCGGCTAAACAGCTGTTGCGCTGTTACATATCGCTAGAGGAGTCATATATGTCGTAAATGTCATCACCGATTCTTATCTGAATATATTGCTAGTGAGATTTATACTGACTCTAAATTATCAGATTTCGTGCGTGACAGAACAGAAGTGGTCACCATTGGTAGAAGGCTCCGCGCTTCAGTTTAGATAAGTAGGCTGATCGAGATGGCGGAAAGAGGGTGTTTGTACCTGCGGGCAGGCAGTCCTCCGGCTCGTTGCATCCAGGATTCCCTCCCAAGGCTTCGCCGGCTGGGGTGGCAGGAATCGAAGCCGACCCACGGGTGGCTGCGCGAATGGGATGCCGCGGTACTCTTCGACTTTTCGCCCCAACAGCTCCAGCCGGTTTCCTCCGACTCTCCCTAGGCGAGTCACTCTCTCCACATCGTACGCACGGCCGCAGCTTGCCGCCGCAACCAACAGCAGAAGCACGTAACACCGTGTCACGCACATTTCGCCGGAGGTCTGTTCTTTATGGAGTGCGCCGTGAACAGCTGCAATAGTGAGAAACGCAAAACGCTCAGTACTTCATCCTAAAATTTCGTGCCACTGTCGAGAGCATTCTTATCCACAAGAATTGATTATGCATGAAAAACCTTCCTTCTTCTACTTAAGTACTCCTCTGAAACTACTTTAGGTCTTATTTGCATGGACTATGTATCGAACAAGGGTCTATAATCGACACGCAACACAACCTCGCCGATTATTTGTGCAATTGCAGTCAGCGAAAATGTAAATGCATCAACATTTTCTAAATCAATTGAATGTGATAGTACATGCCTATTTTTAACGAAAACAGATTAGTGGTTCAATGTATATCGGAACTGTCTAGGCCGATCGACAAAAGATTTTGGCAATTCCATAAACTATTGTATGAGGCTGACTTTCTATCGTTCCATATTCGCACTCGCGCTAAGCTACTACAAGTAATGAATATTTCACCACCAAGAATTGCGAATATCGTCAGCGACACAAGAAGACTGTACGGTTATCTATCCTGCTTCCCAGAGGGCAATTCAATAGACCTATTAAGCCAGACATTCATCTGTTGCAAATCGCAAAAATTTCGCAACAATTCTAAACATATGTTTCGCAACACTATTTTCTTATCGAGAGTACGCCGTCTACACCTCCTTATCAGTGCAAAAGATGTTGCGTGTGAAAATCATCATTTTCTGTCTGACTTCACTCGTTTTTTCGTAGTATATTTGTGCAGGGGCAAGCATGACCGAGCTAAGGGCAGCCACATGGCTTTGTAATGTTGAGAATCCATCCATACTTCGCTATACCCCTCTGTTCAGTTCTGGCACCTTTTCTATTTTCAATAATCGTCAATGGTGTAATCACAGTGATGAAGCCCTCCTCCTTGTTTATGCGAAGATTTGAAGATATTTTCGTCAGTTGTCAGTGCCAGCGATTGCGCTGCTTTCAGGCAGACGTCGTCACAGTCACGTAATGATGTGTTTAATTTAGCAAAAACAGTTGTATTATTCTACACGTACAAGACACAGACACTTCTGTTTGTTTAAACCATTGAAAACGTTGCTTTGCCTGAGGCGCTATAACATAAAACTATTACAAACTTTTCGATTCCAAGGGCGCTATAACGTAAAACTATTCCAATGTCTTCTTAATTCTATCTCTTGACGTCCAGTTTGCGTATCCGACGACGAAAGCATAGAGCGGTGACCTGCAGGGTTACCTCAACCGACCAATCAAACGCTCTCCTCGTTGATAGGAGGCCACTTTTGGTTGCTTTAAAAACGAATAACATTGCCTACAGTGAGTGGCTTGTCTTATCTGATTGGCTGACAAGAGGCGAGGAGCGCGCCTAAGTGGAGAGGGTTTCGATGGGGCAGAGCCAGTGCACTGAAAATCGATAACCGGATGAAGTGGGTGGTGCTGGCGTCTGCGATTGGTCCACTTT
The DNA here is from genome assembly GCF_023375885.2 of Dermacentor andersoni. Taxonomy (NCBI): domain Eukaryota; kingdom Metazoa; phylum Arthropoda; class Arachnida; order Ixodida; family Ixodidae; genus Dermacentor; species Dermacentor andersoni. The sequence continues at coordinate 24,936,092 of NC_092823.1, read as the reverse complement.
CCCTTACTTAGCTTGCGGTGGCTGGTCGAAAATCGCGGTGTCATGCAACGGAAGGTTAAGAATGCCGCTAAAATGGATCCTCAGGAAAGAAGAGTTGGCAGAGCGCGGTCGTAAACGTGCCGAAAGTGCTTGAAAACCTTTCATGGCCACACAGAAAGGTTCATCATCATCATCATCAGCCTAGTTACGCCCACTGCAGGGCAAAAGCCTTTTTCATACTTCTCCAACAACCCCGGTCATGTACTAATTGTGGCCATGTCGTCCCTGCAAACTTCTCAATCTCATCCGCCCACCTAACATTCTGCCGCCCCCTGTTACGCTTCCCTTCCCTTGGAATTCAGTCCGTAACCCTTAATGACCGTCAGTTATCTTTCCTTCTCGTTACATGTCCTGCCCATGCCCATTTCTTTTTCTTGATTTCAACTAAGACGTCATTAACTCGCGTTTGTTCCCTCACCCAATCTGCTCTTTTCTTATCCCTTAACGTTACACCTATCATTCTTCTTTCCATAGCTCCTTGCGTCGTCCTCAATTTGAGTAGAACCCTTTTCGTAAGCCTCCAGGTTTCTGCCCCGTAGGTGAGTACGGGTAAGACACAGCTATTATACACTTTTCTCTTGAGAGATAATGGCAACCTGCTGTTCATGATGTCAGAATACCTGCCAAACGCACTACAGCCCATTCCTATTCTTCTGATTATTTCCGTCTCATCATCCGAATCCGCCGTCACTACCTGCCCTAAGTAGATGTAGTCCCTTACCACTTCCAGTGCCTCCCTATCTATTGTAAATTGCTGTTCTCTTCCAAGACTGTTAAACATTACTTTAGTTTTCTGCAGATTAATATTTAGACCCACTCTTCTGCTTTGCCTCTCCAGGTCAATGAACATGTATTGCAATTGGTCCCCTGAGTTACTAAGCAAGGCAATATCATCAGCGAATCGCAAGTTACTAAGGTATTCTGCATTAACTTTTATCCCCAGTTGTTCCCAATCCAGGTCTCTGAATACCTCCAGTAGAGACGCTGTGAATAGCATTGGAGAGATGGTATCTCCCTGCCTGACACCTTTCTTTATTGGGATTTTGTTGTTTTCTTTATGGAGGACTACGGTGGCTGGGGAGCCGCTATAGATACCTTTCAGTATTTTTACATACGGCTCGTTTACACCCTGGTTCCGTAATGCCTCCATGACTGCTGAGGTTTTGACAGAATCAAGCGCTTTCTCGTAATCAATGAAAGCTATATATGAGGGTTGGTGATATTCCGCACATTTCTCTATCACCTGATTGATAGTGTGAATATGGTCTATTGTTGAGTAGCCTTTACGGAATCTTGCCTGGTCTTTTGCTTGACAGAAGTCTGAGGTGTTCCTGATTCTATTTGCGATTACCTTAGTAAATAGTTTCTAGGCAACTGACAGTAAGCTGATCGGTCTATGATTTTTCAAGTCTTTGGCGTCCCGTTTCTTATGGATTAGGATTGTTTTAGCATTCTTTCAAGATTCCGGTACGCTCGAGGTCATGAGGCATTGCGTATGCAGGGTGGCCAGTTTCTCTAGAACAATCTGTCCACCATCCTTCAACAAATCTGCTGTTACCTGATCTTCCCCAGCTGTCTTCCCCCTTTGCATATCTCCCAAGGCTTTCTTTACTTCTTCCGGCGTTACCTGTGGGATTTCGAATTCCTCTAGACTATTTTCTCTTTCATTATCGTCGGGGGTGCCACTGCTACTGTATAAATCTCTATAGAACTCCTCAGCCAGTTGAACTATCTCATCCATATTAGTAATGATATTGCCGGCTTTGTCTCTTAACGCATACACCTGATTCTTGCCAATTCCTAGTTTCTTCTTCCCTGCTTTTAGGCTTCCTCCGTTCCTGAGAGCATGTTCAATTCTACCCATATTATACTTCCTCATGTCAGCTGTCTTATGCTTGTTGATTAACTTCGAAAGTTCCAGCAGTTCTATTCTAGCTGTAGGGTTAGAGGCTTTCATACATTGGCGTTTCTTGATCAGATCTTTCGTCTCCTGTGATAGTTTACTGGTATCCTGCCTAACGGAGTTACCACCGACTTCCATTGCACACTCCTTAATGATGCCCACGATATTGTCTTTCATGGCTTCAACACTAAGGTCCTCTTCCTGAGTTAAAGCCGAGTACCTGTTCTGTAGCTTGATCTGGAATTCCTCTATTTTCCCTCTTACCGCTAACTCATTGATCGGCTTCTTATGTACCTAGTTTCTTCCGTTCCCTCCTCAGAAATGAAATAGACTTCATGCTCTGCGTTAACCCTGGCATCATACAAGATGTGGACGTGCTCGGCAAGGTGCGCTGCAGTGACCACAGGATGGTAAGAACTCGAATTAGCCTGGACACAAAGGTTAATTGTACGCAAATAAACGCATGCCGTCCGGCAGGTGCGAGTAGCCAGTGTCTGAGCGGTCGGCGGCAGCCATCTTTTATTCATTTAGGAATGGGGCAACCTGCGGCTATTCAGAAAGAAAATCAGTTTTGTTCGGCGCATTAGTGCGTCGGTAACGCGTAGATGTCACTGACGTGGTGAGTTCTCGTGGTTTTGTGACGTCGCGTGACAGGCAGGTGAAGTGGGTGACGCCCGAAAACTTTTGACCAATAGCCGAGTGTTAATGGCAAAAAGGCGTCGAATCAAAAATAACTATTTTTATTTTGTTCGGTCAAATCATGCATAATCACTGTGTTCACGTCATATCAGACGGGAAACTATCGCGGTTTTCATGACGTGGTGTGACAGACCGGTGAAGTGGGGGTGGTCCAAAAAAGATTTTGACCAATCGCGGAGGGCTGATCCGTTTTAGCGTCATTCTTAAGCTTCCGTTGCATGCCGCCGCGATTGTCGACGAGTGAACGCAAGCTAAGTAAGAGAAAGCGGACCAATCGCAGACGCCGGCACCACCCTCTTCATCCGGTTACTGATATTCAGTGCAGCGGCTCGGCCCCATCGAATCCCTCTCCACTTGAGCATGCTCCTCGCCCCTTGCGAGCCAATGAGATAAGACAAGCCGCTCAGTGCAGGCACTGTATTCGTTTGTCAAGAAAACAAAAGTGACCTCCTGTGAACGAGGGGAGAAATTGATTAGTTTGTTCAGACAACCCTGCGGGTGACCGCCCGATGTTTACGTCGCCGCTTACGCAAATTTGACGTAAAGAGATTGGAATAAAAACATATTGGAATAGTTGTCCGTTAAACGGCCCCTGGTGAACGAGTTCAACGAAGAGCACGCTATGCGCTCTGAGATCCTCAGGCGCTATTTGTTAGCTGTCTAGTGGTTTTAGAAACTGTGATTTTTTGCTCAAATTATGCACTATTCTCTGTGGGCCAAGCCTGGAATATGCCTTGGTTCATATAAAAACGTTCGCAATATGACTTAGTGGCAGTATTGAGACGGCGCATAAAGAATTCTCGCCAACGCGCACCATATTTAGTACCTTGCTGACAGCTCTATCTCCCAGCCTAAAGACATGCGCAATGGTTCCATGCTAAAATCGCGGCGCGTTGAAGCAGACCTTGTAATTTTTTCACGTGCTTGTGATGAAAAAATACGTTACATAGACCTTTCCAAAATTCGCGTTACAGTTCCGCGGGAAATATCGCTGTCTCAGAATTATTTTTGTTGCATCAGCATGTGATAGCAACTTTACATAATCTGACTTCTTTGAGCACCAAAAGCGACAATTTCCTAGGCAGAGTATTGCAACTAACGTATGTATAGCCACAGGACAAGGGCTGTTACCGCTGATAAAAAGTGTGCCCCTTGCACATGGGCAAGAACAGCAATATTGCCATAACAATTTCAAAAGAGAGGCAATTATATGATCCGATATAATCAAAGACAATCTCCCAAAATATCAACACATCCAAGAAGCTTCCGACACAAACAAAGCTCATATATCGATGCATGGATGTGAAGGTTATCGGTAGTTTAAAGAAAATGAACCACTTGTCTGCAGAATGATGAACACTGTGTTTTGACTACCATCTTTAGATGTGTCTCATTCTTTGTTTGTACTTTGCACATGTTCGTGCGCGCTCCCAAGATATTTTCAGTGGCCTCTGAGACTAGCGTTCCGACCATCATATGCGTTCGTGCCCTGTAAATATACACTGTGGTCATCAGTGCTACAGTTTGTTTGCCTTGAAGCGAGGAGTACCCGGTGCCACACAAAGGTGCCAACGTCTACTGTAATATCATGTAATTTTGAAAACATAAAAAGAGCAACCGGCCATTTCTTTAAAACTGTATTACACAAATCAGCAATTTCTTTAAAATGAATGATTATCATAGCGTTGCAAAAAAGTCGCTGTTTCGCCACAGAAACGAAGGACTGATTGCGACAGCAAATTATTAGACAGCTCTACGGGGTAAGGTTAGATGTTTCGTCAGCTGAACTGTCGTAAACATTCGCTCACTTACTAAATAACGAGCACGGTTTCCCACACGCACCGATATCAACACACTTCACGCGATCACCGCGGATACCTACTGCTGGTATGGTGGTGCGATGAAGAGCGGTAGCACATGCGAGCGACTTCTCATACGCCCTGCTTCTCCTTTCAATACGAACTAGGCGCCTGAGACCCCAGCGCACACGAAGCCATGAGATATTGCGGCTCGGCTAGTCTTCTGACCCGTCGCTGATCACCTCCTAGAAATCACACGGGTGCGTTCAGTGAAGCCATGCGCAGCCGCGGCCGCAGTAGAACCGGAGACGTGCGCTACGCTGACCCTCACCCCCCCACCATTCCTAGCGTGCGCACGCTTCTCCGCTCCCCCTCCCTCTTACCCGCGCCACAAGTCAGCGCTCACTCTCCCCGCCGTCCTCCGTTGCGCGTGCTAAACAGACACCGGCGCGCCGAGCCTCCGTCCTTTTCTGCTCACCCTCGGATGCCTTCTCTCGCATCTACAGCAAGCGGAGTGCGGCTGCGATGTTATCGCACTTGGACTTTGAACGGGACGTCACGGCGACGCCGACAATTTGCCTGGACTGCCCATGTAATTCCTATAGCAATTAATGCTTATATCGATATAATGTAGCGAAAACAAGCATAAATTTAAGCTGCAATGAAGTGCCTGTTTTCGAGGAACGATGCTTTATGGAACTCTAGCAATTCAAGTACCCGCCGAGGTAACTTAATTTCTGTAGCATTGCACTGCTAAGCACGATGTCGAGGGTTCACTTTTGAACCAGACTACCGCATTCAGGAGGGGCCAGAATGGAAAAAAGCGTGTACCGCGCACTGTGTGCAGGTTAAAGAAGCCCAGGTGGTCAAAGGGTATTTGCACAACCCCACTATGGCGTGCCTCATGGTCAAATTGTGGTTCGTGCACTTAAAAGAAAAGAAATATTAAAGAAAGTGGGGTTGAACTATGTTACTGTCATCCCATTGATATATTTTAAATATATTTATAATATGGCAGAAAATGTAGAATTCGTTTACTCCAGTAGGAGTATAAATCATTGCCTTTCCAACTGTCTATGTTACTAGAGCCATTCGAAGAATAAACATGGTATTTCAATAGACTAAGTGTGGTCCTGGACATACAGTTCAGCTACTTTCTGGGAACTACCTTGTATATTCTTGAAACCATTGCTTTCATTTTAACTTGATTGTTAGCTTCTTATTTATCGCACCACTACGCATTTACATCGATTTCGTAAAGCGTTGCGCCCGTTATTACGTAAAATATAAAAAGAAATGGATCTCTTTCATCTGAATTATTTCAATTCAGAATTGTGCCTAATGCAACGCAATCTGCAAGTAGTTTCTCAAATGCAGCATGCGCGCACGATGAATTGAGCGGCTAATGTTACATCCTGCGCAGTTGTTCTTCTTCTTTCTTTATTAGAACATGAAACATACAAATCAAATATTTTATCAGCCCGCCAAAGCAGTACCGAGTTATTCAACCATTCTGTGTAGCGTACGGACACCCATGATTTGATGCCTAGATACACATGTAAATATCGCCAAAGGAGCGACAACTATACGTTAAAAGCAGAGGAGCAACTTAAAGTTCACAAATATATTTATCTGATTATGCACATGCACACTTACGTAAATGTGTTCGCCCATGCCTATCTTGCCGGATATGACCGTTGTACTGTTGAGGCGCCAGAAGAGTAAGTGCACTGCAATAGCTTGTTGAGATATCACTTATCGCTCTTTTTGGTCAAAGTCTCCAGTGAACCGACGGTAAAGAAACGGTAAACACACTCGAGCAAGCAAATCACGTGGCAGTGCTGTCAACTTTCAGTGTGTATTCATAGCAAGAAAGTAGAACTCGCTGTAAGAAACGCCGATACTGGATCCGTTACCGGACATGTTCGACATGGTGTCGCCGGCGACAAAACGTCCTATTCAAAGAAAATTCACGGGTTCTTACTAACGCAAGCCAATGACAATAGCCTTGTTGTTACCAAGGGTAACTCATTATCACTGTTTTCTTCATCCGACCTTGGCACGAGGGCAAATGTCTTTGCTTCTATCACAAAAGTCGTTCCCATTTCTTAAAATACCTAGTTTCCTGGCAAGTCCATCGTCCTCGGCACACGCCAGAGAATACAGTGGTATAGTAACTCACTGCTTTCACAACATGGATTAGTATGGTTGGTTCACAACAGCAATTGCTGTATAGATCTTTCTGCCAAATAAATAAAGACATAAAATCACCACTCAAGCACTCCGTACGGATTGTTAGCCAGCGAAGCTGAAACGTGCGGCCCCAGTGCTTATCACTGTGTTAATCCTGACGGTTCATTAAACGGCGGCTTGCTAGGCTGTCGCATCCTCTGTACGCAGTTACTGCTTGCGCTCGGCTGTACGAGCATGGTCTTTCTGCCCGGGCTGCAGCACCGCCACGGCGTAGACGAGCTCGTTCCCCGTTCTGCTTGCTGCGTTGCTGATCGAAAGCTGCCAACTTTTCAGAAGTGGATATGGCACGCGGCCTACCCATTTCGTGGCCGGAAAGAAACTGCTGCGCGCGCTCGGCTGCGACAGAGAGCAACGACGTCACTACTGGCAGTGCTAATCTAACACCACGTAGATAGCACAAGGCCTTTTCACTACGGGCAATGACGTCATGTTATCTGAGTCTACTGCCACGGAATCTAACGGGGATGCTCCCGAGTAGGCAACAGTGATTTTGACGTCGCCGCTTTCGTTACGCCAGCCGTGCTAATGGGAACTTCGGACCAGGTAGAGTGACATCATGGATCGGAGTAAACAGGCCTTGTGGTGTTGGCTAATCGCGCGCCATACTTCCTCTCTTTATTTTTTCTTTCGCGCATGCGCATGGGGTTGCGCCGGAGGAATTTTCGCAGTACAGGCGACCGACAGACGGACGGATGAATCGGCTAGCCATATCAGCTTGGCTTTAAAAATTTGCAGTAGTATTTCACTTCGTGAACTCGTGTGATACGCAAGCGTATGGTTGCTCTGGCGCACCCCACGCTATCGGCCCTCGGTGGCTGTCTAGACGCCTATGCTGTCCGTACCGCTAATCGTATTCAAGACAGGGCTCGTGAGGTCGCCCCAAACACAGTAGCCGCCGGAGTAGAATGCCCCGTTGTAAACATTCGATTACTATCTAAATTACCTACATGGTCGCACAAGTAAACATTCGCACTTCACACTGGATGGCAGCGGACACTCGCTGTCAAAACGCTTACGTGAGGAATCGCGGTAGCAGCAGCGAGCGAAGTGGCCCTTGCGCTTCCCTCGCTTCAGCGGTAGCTGTCTATCGCTCCAACGCGAACTGAGCTGTCAGAATACAGCGCACGCAGAGCTGTAGGCCCACCTAGACTGCGCACCCAAAGCATATCGCTTTCAAGATGGAGCCCGCTTGACCGCGCGCGGCCGATGTACCACGACTCCCCACCTCCCTGCCCTGCTCCGGTGACATGCGCGCGAGGGAATAATGCGCGCTTCCTCCCCTTGTGCACACGGGATTGAGCCGCCATCGTCTGCTCGCGGCTGCAGGCTTTGTCTCGCACGAACAGCGTACGGGGCGCGAGGATAATGATGGGATGCGACGAACTCTTTACGCCATGAACTCTGGCGTTTTGGAAGGGTCGCGCACGTGCCCTCGCGCGGGAGAGTCCCCCGCTTCCTCCCCCCCCCCCTCCAAGAATAAGTGTTCGGACGCGCGCTGTTCCAAAACACTCGTGCCATGTACCACGTTCAAACTCAACTAGTAGCGCGGCGTCGTTACGTTGCCGAAAACGCGTGTAGCGTAAGACTTTAGCTCTATTTTAAAACAGAACGCGGCCAGGGCTTCGTCTGAGTGCTCCGGACTGAACCGTGAGCGAGGGGTTGCCGCCTTTCATTGATAGCTAGCGAATATAACAAAAAATCCGTGCGTTACGCTTGGGTGACACTTAAAAACATCACGTTGTTGTCGAACTCTTCTTGCAGCGTGGACCCTCACTTGCTGGTGGTGGCAGCGCGTGCCTGACTTCACGTACTCGTTTAAGGCACGGTAACACTGTGGGGCGATACGCGACCGACAAGGCGCTCACGCCAACGATTGACCAACTATTCAGTACAGTGCGTCACTGAAACCATCATAACCGGCCGACCACGACGCAATTCTATACAACGTAACCGACGAGCGCGAGTTGTCGTGCTGCGACGGGCTTTCATGTGGACGGCACCGACAGAATCAGCGTGACGACCATCGTTCGACCTAATTCTTCGCGATCGGCCGTCGAATACACAACGCAATAACGAGAGCGTGTTTGCTTGTGAGAGCGTGTTGCCAAGTCGCGATCACATCGTTAACGGTATTTGGATTTTTGATCGCCACTGCGTTGAATGCGACGTGGTCAATGCCATTTAGGATATGACGAATACGATCAGATTCCGTCATGGTGGCGTCAACACGGCGACAAAGGGCGAGGACGTCCTCGATATAAGAGGTGTATGTTTCCCCGGGAAGTTGCGTGCGTCCATCAAGCTTTTTCTTAGCGACCTCAGAGCAGACGTTGATAGCGCCAAAAATCTGCCGAAGCTGGTGTTTGAATGCCGCCCAGTCAGGCAAAGTGCTCTCGTGGTTGAGAAACTAAGTCCTCGCAACGTCAGCGAGGTAGGATGCGACGTTGCGAAGCTTGTGCATATTATCCCACCGGTTAGACTCACTGACGCGGTCGTTATTGTCCGGCCAGTCATCAGCGTCGACACTACGAAGGCCAGCGAACGTGGTGGGATCGCGCTGCCGCGTGCTGACGGTCCATGAAGGAACGGCCGGTGGGGCAGAGACGGTGACGCCGGAGGCTCCTGGAGGATCTTCTTGGGGCATCCTGGCGGAAAGGCGGAGCAAGCGGCGGCCTCAACGAAGCTCCAGAGAAACTCGAAGGCGTAGAGGACCAAGCGATCGAAAGCAGCCTCCACCACTTGCGAGACAGCTGTTAAGCCTGAACAGTTTATTTCGCAGGTCGCGCGCTGAAGACGATAACGCTGGCCAAGATGATGAATATAAACAGATGAAGAAGATGAAGGGGTAAAATAATGCTCTCGGTATATATAATTAATCGCGCTCAAAATGAGTTAAACATGATTACCCATTTGAAATGTAGAAGTTTCAACCCTCTCAAGCGACGCACACGAAATTTGAGCAAATGTTGATCCTGTTCAGCGAAACTTAAGCCGGGCGCCGTCGAGCTTGTGCGCCCGCTGCCGGCGGTCCTGAACTGAAATGTCAGCAGTTATGTCGAAGGAAACTGCTTTTCTAGTTCATTTCTGGCCTTAGCAATTTGAGATCAACTACACTTCACTTCGCACGGCGCGTACACCATAAGCAGCAAGCGGCGACATAGCGCAGTGCCAACATTTGCACGTCACCGTACCCGTAAGCTGCCCGTCGCATTCGTCACAGAGATGGGCGGGTTTGTGCCTGTTATTATACTGACACTGATGTCAATTCTACGGATTCGCTGTTTAACTCGCCGCCAAACGCGAAACAAAAGACGGTGCATTCGGTATACAGCAGAAGACAACCGTCTCGCTCAGTGATGTCATCCGCGTTTTCGCGAGAGAACAACACGGACTATAAATGAGCCCTTATGCAAGCACAGTTTTCTCTAATAATGCTTTACGGCACGCGCAAACTGCATGTATGATGGCGTTAAGGAAAAGTCCAAATCAGTAATAAATTACCAGCCTGTAATACCTGGATTACTATTGCCTTTGTTGAAGTGGTTCCGCCGCTCATATTGACTCGTCTCAGGGTGGAACAACACGATACATATGCGCAGATATGTATGCTTTGCTACGTTTTGAGAATATTTCATATCAACGATGCGTGTTTTCAGATATTTGACGCTAACAATGATTTGTGGCTGTAGATGTCGATGGAAACAAGTGCACCGCTTTGATAAATCCGACGCGGAAGACGGCGCTCGAAGACTTCTTGAATATGCGAAATGTGTAAATAATGTGTGAAAAGACTGCAAAAAGATTGTCCAAGTGCAGAAATCCCCGACAACAAACTCCACGGCAGCCGTATCGGCACACGTAACTCGGCGTGCCCTCATCGGCCGCACTGTGTGCAGAAGAGCGCACTCAGGGCAGCTAACCCAGTAGTAGGCGAGTGCTACATGGCTTCCAGGAATGAAATGCCGTCCCGGAGGAGCAATCAGTAGTGATTAGGGATCCACGAAACGCACAACCACACTCAACGTGAGCGCAGGTACACAAACTAACCGGGAAATGCCGCGGCACCCTTCCAAAGTGCTTCCAGCGGCGTGCGGCAGAGGGCAGCACCAGAAAACGAGAAGTGCGCTTTGCCACAGCAGGTCAACCCGGGCGGCTCCGCCTACCTAAAGTTACCAACACATTCCCCTAGGTGGCGTTACATTGTCGTGCGCGGAGTATACGGAGTTAGTACTTTCCCCGGTGCGCGAATCTCTTCACCTCCAGGCACGTTCCTTGTTCTCTTGCTTCTTGGCTTCAGAGGGACACTACCGGTTTGAAGAATTGGCCAGTTATGCTTATGCGTGAAACAGCAACAAATTCGTGCACGAATGGCGACACAGCACGTGAATATTCAGTATGCCAAAACGATACGTCCTCACAAAGCAGATAAACGCGTTGACGTCTTCAGTGCTGACGACGGTTTGAGGCAGTGCCTCCGGATTCTCTCCTACCACAAGGGGCAATTGTTCGCCGATTTTAACACAGCCGAGAGTGTTTTGGGTGCCCACTGTATTGTGGGCAGGCACAGAAAAGATGCCTGATCGTCACCTCACACCGCAGTTGTCACAAGCAGGCTGAAGGGAAGTACAGATGCGAAGACAGAGGACTGCCCATGTTAGGAAGACCCATTCTGTCTGCGTCTTAGAAACCCCAAGGATGCATGTATCAAACAATCCGAGAATGCGGGCACCTCTTGCAATCATCAGCCAAGTGCCCTGTTCCCTGCCTCCCTACGTACCTGCCACCAACATAGCATCGTTGACACGCCTATTTGTTCGGCGTATATGTCACTAGCCATAGCAGAATCCGATGTGCAATACCTCCCCTGTTTTTCAGCACTCAATGCGCATGGGAATCATATCAGGCCTACTCTATAAATATGAGGAAGTTATATGACGTATGCATCATAGTCCTGTCGAAAAAATGCTCCGACCAGGAATTCGATCGTCGCACCTACAGATCCCAAGCTCGGCTCATTTCCGCTACGCCACACCAGCAGACGAGCATGAACGGATAATTTGCCATGTCAAAATCGAGAAGCAGTTTTAGTTTCACAGAGAGACGTCTCGCACAGACATGGTAGATGGGCTATCGCAGAGCAACTAAAGCTTAAGCCTGTACCCCAAAGAAACATTTGCTGTCCGTATTCAATAGAGGGCTCTGAAGTGCCGTAACATCGATTTCTGCTTGCTATTGATATTTCAACTTCGAAGAAAGTCCTAAATGAACCGCCGACCCGGGACGCTGCATGGGCTGTTACTGCCGATTTCGATAGCCGCTTCTTGTTCTTCCCGTGAGGGTTATGCTACGTTTTCCTAGTTCAGTGATGCCTTTCACTCTACACGTCTGTCTAGTCGTATATCTTCGTGAGAGAAGCGCAGGCTATAGTGCTGGGAGCCTTCGGCGATAGCACATATACCTGCGTTTATGACACGTCACATCGGGGCTGATCGCTACCTTTGCTGGCACTGTAGGCATGAAAAAATGGTTTATTTAAAAACACCTATGCGAAATCTGAAATATAGAGGGATTGATCCTTGTTGGACTTCTTGACTTCTGAGCCTACACACGCCGATAGCGTGCAGACGGACTCGGCGGATACGCTAGGCCTAAGCTTCACTGGGGACCGATCTTGGCGCGGGTAGCTGGCGAAAGCTAAAATGTGTGTATTTGAGCCTCAGAACTCTTTTGAGTACACTAGGGAAAGCGGAAGCGCACAAATCGCCTCAGCTTTGTTATCGGTGCGATAATATAAGTCAGCGGTAAGCTTCGAACTCTGGGTCCGTTCGAGCGCGTCTGAACGACTTCTGGATTTCATGTCCACTCCACAACACTGCGACAACGGCACCTCCTAGTCATATGTTACGTGCGAACTAGTAAAAAACGCGGCGTGCTATGCGTTTGCGTGGTTTCGTTCAAGAATTTAACTATGCGCCCTGTCAAAAAGGAAAATGCAAAAAACGAAAGTGATCTTTAGTGTCAAATGAGGACGAATAAACAAGGCAGCTCACGCACCTTCATTCCATGCCGCGACACGAAATAGAGTTTTATGACCCCAAGATATAGTCTCATTTAGGACAAGAGGCTAGTATCAAGCGATGGAATTGTATAAAGCATTTAATATTCAGCAGCGCTCCTCCTTGCGTAATGGAACCAGAGCGGCACAAACACAATCAGCGCAGTTTCCAGTGCGAACCAGTGCCTGTACGGCACAAACCAGTGCGCCCTAGCGTCATGGCAATGGAACCAGCGTCTCTTCCAGTGTCACCCAGCTCTTATCAAGCGTTCTCACTGGTGTCCCAGTGAGTGCCAGCGAGCGCCAGCGTACCTAGTGCGATCCAGTGCCAAAAACGCACTGGTTTCACATTGGAAGGCACTGGAAGACGCTGGTTTTTGCGATAGGCATTTCAGAGGTTTTTTACTATCAGGCAACAGCGTCTTTAAAAAGACACGCATTGATGAAGGCGAAAATCCCACTAATCGAAATTAGAAAAACCAAAGTAATATAATGGAAGCGCGCATTGTGGTTCCTATCGCATATGCAGGTAAATCACAAAGATATATACCAAAAAACACTAAGCGAAACTGCGCGTTAGCAGCCGCCTCATATCTATTTGCTGGCATACAGTGACTGCAGCACTTGGGGTGGGGACACATCGAACGCCGCCGCACATTTCTGGCACGCACCGCTCAACTGCGACAAATGCACGCTGCAGAAACGAAGTTCTTTTTTTTTTTTCGTGGAATCTTCGTGGGTCACACAATGCACAGAGAAGGCACGGACGACATGAGCGCGATCCGCGCACGGTAAGCACACCGCCACAAAAGCAAGGTACGGAAGACATAAGCGTCGCCTTTGCCTCACGGGTAAAAAAAAAATCATCGTATGTCGCTGTGCGACGGGCACAGTTAGAAAACGCACGGAAGCATCACACACTACACACGTGTACCTCCGAGGTTGTTTCGACAATTTCTGGGCTACATTTAAACGACAGCAGGAAGTTATTTCAATGAGAAACGAAGTGATGACGCAGGTACTGTAGGTAATGGCTGCGCATAACGTCATTTAAGGCTTTAAGGCCAGTGAACGAAGTTGAAATCGTTAAAATCGCACCCCAGCGATAGCTTTCTCAGGGTAAATTGTTCAGATCTGGAGGGGCATCCTTTTGCTGACTGCATGCGGCATAAGCGATTCAAAAGCAGGACTACTGCATGTAATTTATTTCTGTCCTAAACTATAGCACACAATATGAGCATCTCAATGTTTCTTCTTGTCTCGCAACATATGTATGTAGTTCGGCCCGATATGGCACAAAACCTGCTGCAGTGGTTATTATTGTATGAATCACGGTGGCCACAACGGCCGCACTATTATACAGATGGCGCTGGCGGCGCCGGTATTTTCGTATTCTACGCGACCGGTAGAATACGAAGATACGGCGTGTTGTTGTTATTAGAGTGTTTTAGTTTAGGGGACGCAAGCGGCTTGCGTACGCGAGAACTAGGGGCGACAGTGCTGCGCATGCCCAGACCCAGACGTAGGTGTCTGCGCATGCGCACTACCATCGCCCTTAGTTCTTAAGCCGCTTGCGTCCCCTAACCTAAATCTCTCCATTGCTCCGTCTTCAATCGGTAGTGCGAGCTGCTTTGATGCGTTTGTTTGATTGTGTGTTATTAGGTTTGCTGTAATGAAATGAGACGTAGTTCGCGAGCACGAGAGTGCCAGAGGATGGCTTGCGTCTCGCTGTAAACACGCAGTATGCGTAGCGCGCCAGCTAAATGTAAACCAGCGATTTTCATGCCGTCGAGTGCGTTCCCTTTGTCTCCGCTGGTTGTCGCGCAAAGTTTGGTGGACGTCGCAAAGAAGTAATGCGTATTATTAGCGTGCCTCAGCTCGTCCACTACGCAACGGCTTGTACGCTGCAAGCAACATTGCGGACGCAGCACTGGAAATTTGCAGAGCGCCTTTCGACCTCGCCGTACTGGTGAAACGGTAAGCAGTCGGGCTCGCCAGCTACGCGTGCGTTCATGCGTGTGGTGTGTGCTTCCCGTGTGTGCATAAAGTGCCTTCCGAACGTAGCAAGTGGAACACCCTCGACAACAGTGAAACCTGTGCTGATACTTGCTGCGCGCTGGTTGTAAGAATTGTGTACGCAACTCTATTGCCACAGTGCGGAATTGATAATCCTGATAAGCGTGTCCTTCCGCTGAGAAAGGTTTCGGAAATCGTGTTCACCTTGTGCAGCGGTGCGTGAACTCCCGTGTCTGCTAAAGTTGCATGGTAACGACCCGTCTACCTCTTCATCGGTTCTTTCTTCAATGACGTTTCCTCACTTACAAATGCTTCGACGTTGTGCACAATCTCTGCTTACGAGGTTTTTGGTTAACGAACAGTTCTAGGGAAAAAATGTCAGCCAATCACAGCTTGCTTCTAGTACAGCTTTATTTTCAAGAAACGATGTGTTGACATAACTGACTTAACATGACAGCGGAAAGTTGGTTATACTAAGCAATAGAAAAAATAATAAGATTAAATTGTAATCTGTTGCTGCGGCATGTCCAAAATTTTATTTGTTGTAGAGGTCCCTATTATCACGAAATTCGACGAATTTAAGCATTTACTCTCTTTCCACATTAGTGCAGCCATTGTTTTCATGACTATTTTAGCTGCTGATCGCGTGTTTTCACAATATCACAGCTTTATTGTGTCACTGCTACTAGCCGACATAGAACTCATTTTGTAGTGGTGAGGCCGTGACCCGCAACATAAACCACAACATCGAGGAGCCCCCAGAAATGCAGACCCCGTGGATATATGGCTGCAGCAGCATGGCGTGTGATATGGATGGTCATGTCAGGTGTGTATGAAATGTACGTGTTCCAAAAAGTGGGCTTGGTATCATTCATGGTGAAGTTTATCAACACATTATTTAACGCAGCTTACTAGAGAGACTGAATATTTATGCAACTTTATTGAACTTGCTACCTATTTGTATGCATAGCCATTATGCACACATCATTGCGTTCTGTATAACAAAATACCTAACCTTTCTTGATGTTTAGTGTTTCTTTTGAATAAGTTGCTTACCTGCTAGTTAAATATTATTTTTGCTTTGTACGTAGTATATTTATCACTTTTCATTGTGGTTTTATTATTTGAAAACTATTTCCTATGATGTACCCCTTATTTGAGTTGTTTTTCTGTTTGTGCTACAATCTCATGCATGTAGGAATTCGAAGTGTAGTGGGCTATATATGTCACAGGTCTAAGCACGTAGTGTGCACACGATTGTTTATCATTGATATCTTTACAGTTACTTCTCTGTTCCCATAGTAACAGCCACTGGCAAATACACATTTGATGAGCTTGAGTTTCTTGAAAATTAATATGAAGGTCAGTATTTTCTATACTTCATTTACTTCAGTAGTACATAGGCACAGACTGATATGGATCCCTTGTGACCCACACAGGATGCCTTTCTTTTTTTGTTGCATTACAAATGGGGGCTCGCCCACATGTCTTGCTATATATGTGATATGCTTCACCGATTTCACTTGTCAATTTTTACGGTAGATGAAAACAGATGAACGATTGCAATTCAACATGAAGCCCCGTTATGGATATGTACGGCCAAGGTGGACGACCATACTGGTCTTTTGAATGAAATATGGTGATCTCTTATACACATAAGATACCGGCCAGTTTGCCCTATGTACTCTTGACCACATATGAAAGGGTTACAATACACTGTCTGTGACACACACGACAAATTTGGTGGTATCTTTCACCGAGCAAACCTCGCTAGCCTGCTTGCCTTTCTAAATCCCCTTGCGCACTGCTGTGCATATGCGGCATACTTTCTTTTTCGCTGAATTTTGTAGGCTCCCTGACAAGAAAGCTTGCTTAAAGATACCACTAACTTGTCCTGTGTCTGTCAGGGGTATCGTAGTCAATTCATGTGATCTTGTGTATATTTGGTCAAATGTACATGCAGCCGATTGGCCCGTGTCTCAACACGTGCCTAAGAGAGCACCATAATTCACTTACCGGACCAGTATGTTCGTCCCACTTGACCATACACCTATGGGACTGGGGCTGCGCGCCAGATTTAGACTGATAATCTGTTTTGTTCACCTACGGCAACCAATTGACCCACAAGATCGCTGAGGAATGTCACATAAAAAGACTGGATCACAATCGGTTTACTGAATTGTCCGCAACCTCAGCAGTAACAAATTTGTTGCTACTAGTTTCAAGCACCTTATTTCTTGTCAGATCTTCTGCTTGACCTATAGAACAGTTATGCAATCAATTTTCAAAGTAACGTAATTACTATAATTCTTGTTTTCTGTTTTCCACATGCTATGTTGCAAGAAGGACCATATTTAAGTAAAACTGAATTAACTTTTCAATTACAATTGGGAAGTCTTATCATTGCATTTAGGATACATATCAGTGTACATACACATACTAGATTGGAAACTAATTGTTTCAATAATTCAAAAAGCACGAATATACTGTGCCCATTCTCTCCGACAGTGACACTGCGATTGTGTTCCAAGTACCACAAATTGGCAGTTATCCAACATAATTTGCAAAAACAACTTAAAAGATTATTGGTCCCCATACAATGGATACTTACATGTATCATCATGATTGCTCAATCTCAAGCTCCATGTGAGAACTTTATTATTGACATATTAAGCATAGTACATACCAACTATGGCTAACAGCGGATGGAATATTAATTTTGTCTACTGCTCAACAATAGAAACCAGTAGGTAATTCCCTTCTTTTCAAAAAAAAATTTTGCTATCAATAGTGTGACGTTTGTATAGGACTCTGAACTCATGGGTGTTCCTGCTTGCTGCTGGTATAAATGGGAATGTGTTGTCATTGCAAGATGAGATTAATGTGTGACTAGGCTGTTGTCGTTTGGAGGTACTTTTTGTCATTAGCAATGATATTCTAGTGCCAAACACATTGGCCCAGAACTGATGGTACAGAATCTTGGGAAAGTAAAAATATTCTCAAAAGTGATTCTCAAACGAACTGCCGCTGTTTGGCAGAGTGGTGAGGGATGTGGGGCGTTCTGCCGCTTTTCTGTTATAATTATTACTGAAATGAAACTAAGCATAGTGCTACAACTATATAGATATTTGTGGCATGTTTGTGCCTGCTAATACGTTATAGCTAAATGTTCATTACGCCTTTTGAAAATTAATTTCAGTTGTATCTTCCAAGCTTCACCGTCGCCGATTACTAGGCGGACCAAAGGAGGCCAAAAACTAGCCTTTCCTCGCTCCTTTCCTGGGAAGCGAAATAGCAGGTGATCATGTAAGAATGAACTCGCAACATGTGAGCAGTAGCCAAAGCTCCATACAGGTCATGCTGGTGATGGAATGCTAAGAAAAACCGCAATATTTATTTGTTTACTTATTCAGTTAATATTTATTTATTCATATTTTATGAATGCTGTACAGTGGCAAGGAATCAGACAAAAATAAATATTGTTGCATCAAAGTAAACATATTAACCGAAAAAGCATAATTCACGTAGCACAGTACCATGATGAAAGGTTTTTAGACAGCTAGTCTGCTTTCGATACGATTTCATAAAAACTGCAAATTTTGAAGAAACAAAGCCGTAAGGTTAACAAATCTTACTCATCAGTAAAAAGTGAGATAACATTTCTATTGGACCTAATACCATAATTTAATCTGGCAAAAATGAGATACCACTTGCTGCTCTAATATACAATACCTAATTTATGAGTAGGTGCACGAAACTCTCAAACATTGCAACAATTTCATGTAAGCTGTAAATTCATATATCAAATTTGTTGACTTAAGACATAGCAGATGGAGTCTGCAGAACTGCGATATCTAATTCTGGCACAGAGACGTGGATTATTAAGCTTCATGGTGCTATTTTTCATAAACCTGCCAAATAGTTCTTCCTGCAACGAGTAGAATTCTCAAATGCCACAAACTCCATTCATATTAGTCCTGTGGTTGTCTCAAAAGTATTTCTGTATGTTGAATGTATTTGAGTAGGAAAATTTACAGAATTGACGGACTTGTGCTAAGTCTTTTTTTATTATTTACAGTTGCAAACTGAGTAAGTTCTTTTCCTTCAAGTTTGCTATTTTAAGCAATTTTTTATAAGGATTGATGGCGTTAGCGTAAAAACTATGATTTAAATATTTTAAAATGTATCAAACCTCATCAAATTTGGTCCCATAGTTGCAGAGAAAAATGATTTTACTGTTCATGTGCATTACATAGGAGCTCCCGAGCTAAATCTCTTTTTAGGTATTGCGTGTATATCTGGTTTGTATTTCTCACCCTAATTTTAGAATATTGGCTCTGATCTCAAATTTGTTTCCCTTACAACGAAATTCAAGCTTTTGAACTTTGCAAGATATATGGTGTACTTCTCTATGAAAACCACTGTTTGCCACATTTTTGCAAGGAATGGCAGTGTTAATTTTACACATAAACATAGACTAAAATGCTGTGTGGTTTCGGCATTTGGTGTACTTATCTATGAAGGCCACTTTTGCCACACTTTTGCAGGGACTGCCAGTGTTATTTTTGCACTTAAACAGACTAAAATGCTGTTAGTTTCGTCAGCCCGACACAACATTGCAGTTCACATCCATATCAGTCTATTTTCACGCTTTAGTATCCTACCATTTAATGTGCACTGTTGGAACAGGCACTCCTTTGGGAGTTTTAATGGTAAGGTTTCTTGTCCTAATCAAGCCTATTATTGCCAGGTGTCAACTGTAATCAAGTCTGCCACTGATTTTTTTACCTCATGTTTCGTGTGTTTGCACCACCAGCTTGACCCGAGAAGCTTGGCAGCTACAGTTCGTGTGTAGCAAGTTCTAGTCTGAAGCGTGTATGTAACATATTTGAAGCATGTATCTAGTCTGAAGTGCAATAAACATTTCAAACTGAATACTTTGTGCTTGTAGCACCAATTTTTTGCCACTGCATTTACTGCAGTCCTTATTGCCTACAGTAGAACTTTGGTTAATTGCAAGCACTTTACACACATCGGCCTAGCTTCTATAGGCATTTGCTTGTAGGGACTCGAAAGCAACTGCATAGAAACATTCTATAGAAAGTTGTCTTTAGCATATCTAAACCAACTCCATAAAAATATTCTATAGAAATATGTCTTTAGCATCTCTAAAGCAACTCAATAGAAATATTCTATAAAAATTTGTCTTTAGCATCTCTAAAGCAACTCGATAGAAGTATTCTATAGAAATTTGTCTTCAGGACCTCTAAAGCAACTCGATAGAAATGTTCTATAGAAATTTGCCTTTAGAAACTCTAAAGCAACTCGATAGAAGTATTCTATAGAAATTTCTCTTTAGCATCTCTAAAGCAACTCGATAGAAACGTTCTATAGAAATGTCTCTTTAGAATTCCTATAAGAATGCGGTGGCCAAGTAACTTTTGGAACTCTACAGGAAAGTTATATAGGCAATCAAAATAAACACAATAGTGTTGTAGAGAAAAAAAATTCAAAAGGCTTTCTAAAAACACAACAAAAATTTTTGTTAGGGAAGTGGCGGAACAATGAATGAACAGCGAGCTATAGAAGAGCGTAAGCAGGCGTCAAGGGTTCATCGAGAAGCCAATGAAGTCGAAGATTCTAAAACTGCGGCTTTGCCCGAAACTTCGCGCCGTAGAAGAAGCATGGATTGCGATAGCAAATTGGTGGACATCTATACGAAGGATAGTAGTTTTATCGGTCGTATAAACCTGTAAACGTAGGCATACTATGCTCGCGGACACCTTTATGCGGCTGTAAAGGGAAATTCGAACGGGCGCTTGACTGCTGCACATGTGCTAACGAGCCAAATAGTCGGGCAGAGTTTGGCAGTGGGTTTGGTTGCTCGGGCAGGACATGTAATGAGGAGGGAAGGTAACCGATGGTCATTAAGGGTTACGGACTGGATTCCAAGGGAAGGGAAGCGTAGCAGGGGGCGGCAGAGAGTTAGGTGGGCGGAAGAGATTAAGAAGTTCGCAGGGACGACATGGCCACAATTAGTACATGACCGGGGTTGTTGGAGAGGTATGGGAGAGGCCTTTGCCCTGCATTGGGCGTAACCAGGCTGATGATGATCATGGTTGCTCGGAACAGACGTTGAATCGACGCTGCTTTTACGTGCGACGGCTTCGCGCTTCTCCAGACGCCGAAGGGAAAAGCCACGAAATAAGTAAACCCTTATATTTAGTGGTGTGCTCTGTCCTATGTAACTCGACAAAGCTTACAAGGTGTTTATGTTTTGTCTTCCTTAGCTTAAACTAACGTGGATTAACAAAAGTTAATCCCTTTTCAGAAGCACTCTCACTTGCGCGCGCTTTGCCTGCAGAGCTTTCCGTTCATAGCTGCAGAACGTCGTCCGCGAGTACAACTAAATTAACAAGCTCGGTGACACGCGCGTGCAAGCCAACGTGAACATATCTTACCCGATGACCGCCGAAAGTCGCCGTCCAAACGCTGCAGTGAAGAAACGCGGCCACTGAAGCGAGCAAATTCAGCTTCGTGCAGCCGCTCGCATCAACGCGAACTAGGCCTTGAACACATAGCGCAGCGCGGATTCTGTACCTATCGCAGATCGCTTTCAAGATACAGAGGCCCGGCCGGAGGCGCGCAGCCGCCTGGACCCCTCCCTCTCCCTTCCCTCCTCCCCGAAGCCTTGCGCGCGATGGAAGGCGGCGCGATTCGTCCCCGCTTCCCGACGTTGCGGGCGCGCGATTGAGCCGCTGTTGTCAGCTCACCCTCGCACGCTTTCACTCGCACATACAGCATACGACGCGCGCTGAGGACTTCATAGCCCGTGGAATTTATACTGAGGCTCACGGCGACGCCTACTGCCGAAATGCCCCTGGGATGTCCATATAATTTCAATGACAATAAAAGTTCGGATTGCACAAAGAAGTGGTACTCCTTAAACTGAATAAGTAACGAGAGGATAGAAGGCTGGCGTTTGAACTCGTGGACGAAAAAATTAAATGCAAAGGTGAACGTTGGATGCACAACATTCGCAAAAGATACAAAGGCGCACCAAAAAAAAAATTCACCCATGATTACGATACTCCCTAATGCGCACTTTAAATGCTGTTCTAGACGTGTTTTCATTTCACGTGTCAATATTTTGTAATATTGTCACGTGGTGGAGACGTTGACTAACACCGTAGCAATACTGTGAACGACAAAACAAACTTTTATTGGGCGAACCTGTGCCCACAAAACAGGCTACACTTATAGCACAACGATAGCGGCGAACACGCTCGGCGATCGTCGAAAATCTGATCAGCGGGTCAAGCGCGTCGGCTTTTATACAACAGTCGTCGAATGTTCCAGACTAATCGTTGGGACCCGCATGCCTTGCACAAAGTTCTACAACATTCGAGTCACGCGATGAAATCAGATAACACAAGGTTCGGCGACAACAGACAGCCGGGTAGAAGCATCGATAACTTTCCAGAAACGTCGGATACATGCAGGCGCGTCCCTCGCTGTGCGATTACAGTTGTTAAGCGGCGAAACGTGGTCGGCCGATAAAGATAAGCACACGTGTCAATACCCCCCTCTTAAAAAGCATCGACCCGATGCTGCAAACAAACGAAGTTAATAAACAAAAGCACTCGTAGCAAAGAAAAGAACAAAAATAACGAAGTTCGTCAGCGTCCGTAAAAGGGTTTGAGGCGCACCACGTGGACCACTTCAGATCGTGCGCGGCGCCGCTGTGAATGCGAAATGCCGTCTGGCACGACCTCATAGTCCAGAGCGCAAATACGTCGGATGACCTTGTAGGGTCCGAAATAGCGTCGGAGTAGTTTCTCACTAAGTCCTCGTCGGCGTATCGGGGTCCAGACCCAAACACGGTCGCCAGGCTGGTACTCGACGAAGCGTCGTCGGTGGTTGTAGTGTCGGCTGTAGGTCCTCTGCTGGCTCTTGATTCGCAGGCGGGCGAGCTGCCGGGCTTCTTCGGCGCGTTGGAGATAGCTAGCGACGTCAACATTCTCTTCGTCAGTTACGTGCGGCAGCATGGCGTCAAGCGTCGTCGTCGGGTTCCTGCCGTAAACCAGCTTAAACGGCGTGATCTGTGTTGTTTCTTGCACCGCCGTGTTGTACGCAAAGGTTACGTACGGCAGGATCGCGTCCCACGTCTTGTGTTCGACGTCGACGTACATTGCTAGCATGTCGGCGAGGGTCTTGTTCAGGCGCTCCGTGAGACCATTCGTCTGCGGATGGTAGGCAGTTGTCCTCCTGTGGCTTGTCTGGCTGTACTGCAGAATGGCTTGGGTGAGCTCTGCTGTAAAAGGCGTTCCTCTGTCGGTGATGAGGACTTCTGGGGCACCATGTCGCAGCAGGATGTTCTCGATGAAAAATTTCGCCACTTCGGCTGCGCTGCCTTTTGGTAGAGCTTTAGTTTCAGCAAAGCGGGTGAGATAGTCCGTCGCCACGACGATCCACTTATTCCCGGATGTTGATGCCCCAACAAATCTATCCCAATCTGCTGGAATGGTCGGCGAGGAGGTTCGATCGGCTGTAGTAATCCTGCTGGCCTTGTCGGTGGTGTCTTGCGTCGTTGACAGTCTCGGCATGTCTTGACGTAACGGGCGACGTCGGCGGTCAGACGCGGCCAGTAATACCTTTCCTGTATTCTCGACAGCGTCCGGGAGAATCCGAGGTGCCCAGCGGTTGGATCGTCGTGAAGGGCGTGCAGTATTTCTAGACGCAGCGCTGACAGTACAACAAGAAGGTAGCTGGCGCGGACTGGTGAGTAGTTCTTCTTCACGAGCAGGTTGTTTTGTAGCGTGAACGACGACAACCCGCGCTTAAATGCCCGAGGGACAACGTCGGTGTTTCCTTCCAAATACTCGACGAGGCCTTTTAGCTCCGGGTCTGCTCGTTGCTGTTTAGTGAAGTCTTCCGCGCTTATTATCCCAAGGAAGGCGTCGTCGTCCTCGTCGTCTTGCGGCGGGGGATCGATGGGGGCGCGCGATAAGCAGTCGGCGTCGGAGTGTTTTCTTCCGGACTTGTATATTACCGTGACGTCATATTCTTGTAGTCTGAGGCTCCACCGCGCCAGCCGTCCTGAAGGGTCCTTTAAGTTAGCTAGCCAACACAATGCATGATGGTCACTGACGACTTTGAATGGCCTGCCATAGAGGTAAGGGCGGAATTTAGCTATAGCCCAAATGATGGCGAGGCATTCCTTTTCAGTCGTAGAATAGTTGCTTTCCGCTTTTGACAGCGACCGGCTAGCATACGATATCACCCTTTCAAGTCCTTCTTTCCTCTGGACTAGGACGGCACCGAGGCCTAGGCTACTGGCGTCAGTGTGGATTTCGGTATCGGCGTCCTCGTCGAAGTGTGCAAGTACTGGCGGCGACTGCATGCGTCGTTTGAGTTCTTGAAATGCCTTGGCCTGCGGCGTTTCCCACTTTAACGCGACATCACATTTGGTTAGATGTGTTAGCGGCTCCGCGATTCGTGAGAAGTCCTTGACAAAGCGCCTATAGTAGGCACACATGCCAAGAAATCTGCGCACTGCCTTCT
Source organism: Dermacentor andersoni (assembly GCF_023375885.2). Classification (NCBI taxonomy): domain Eukaryota; kingdom Metazoa; phylum Arthropoda; class Arachnida; order Ixodida; family Ixodidae; genus Dermacentor; species Dermacentor andersoni. The sequence goes on along the minus strand of NC_092823.1, from coordinate 24,911,764 downwards.
TGTCGGTTGGCTGCGGGAACTTTGCGATGGCAGCTGTCTTCTGTGGGTCGGGGCGTACTCCTGATTTGCTGATCACGTGGCCTAGGAACAAAAGTTCGTCGTAAGCGAAGCGGCACTTTTCCGGCTTCAGAGTGAGCCCTGATCACTTGATGGCTTCTAACACTGTCGCAAGCCGCCTAAGGTGATCGTCGAAATTTCCGGCGAAGGCAACGACGTCATCCAGGTAAACAAGGCACGTCTGCCACTTCAGTCCGGCTAACACCGTGTCCATGACGCGCTGAAACGTTGCAGGCGCCGAGCACAGTCCGAATGGCATGACCTTGAACTCGTAGAGGCCGTCTGGCGTGATGAAGGCAGTCTTTTCGCGATCTCTCTCGTCGACTTCTATTTGCCAGTAGCCAGACTTGAGGTCCATCGACGAGAAGTATTTGGCGTTGCAGAGCCGATCCAATGCGTCGTCTATCCGTGGAAGGGGGTACACATCCTTCTTCGTGATCTTGTTCAGTCGACGATAATCGACGCAGAAGCGTAGGGTTCCGTCCTTTTTCTTTACCAGGACTACAGGAGAGGCCCACGGGCTTTTCGACGGCTGGATGATGTCGTCGCGCAGCATTTCGTCGACTTGTTGCCTAATAGCTTCACGTTCTCGCGTCGAAACTCGGTAAGGGCTCTGGCGGAGTGGTCGAGCGCTCTCTTCGGTTATTATGCGATGCTTTGCAACTGGTGTTTGTCGAATCCTCGATGACGTCGAAAAGCAGTCTTTGTATCGTCGGAGAAGACTTCTGATCTCTTGCTGCTTGCTCATAGGAAGACTTGGATTCACGTCGAAGTCTGGTTCGAGGACAATGCTCATCGGGGTAGATGCGGCTGAATCCGAGAGGACAAAGGCATTGCTGGTTTCCACCATTTCCTCGATGTATGCGATTGTCGTGCCCTTGTTGATGTGCTTGAACTCTTGGCTGAAGTTGGTTAGCATAACTTCCACTTGCCCTCCGTGGAGTCGAGCGATCCCTCTTGCGACGCAAATTTCACGGTCGAGCAGTAGATGTTGGTCGCCCTCGATGACACCTTCTACGTCAGCGGGTGTTTCAGTGCCGACGGAAATAATAATGCTGGCGCGCGGCGGGATGCTCACTTGATCTTCGAGCACACTCAAGGCGTGGTGACTCAAGGCGTGGTTATCGATTTCGACTTCAGGTCGATGACTGCGCCATGTTGATTCAGGAAGTCCATGCCGAGAATGACGTCTCGTGAACACTGTTGGAGGACAACGAAGGTGGCAGGGTAAGTCCGGTCATGAACGGTAATTCTTGCCGTGCAGATCCCAGTCGGCGTAATCAGGTGTCCTCCAGCGGTGCGTATTTGAGGGCCTTCCCATGAAGTCTTAACTTTCCTCAACTGGGCGGCGATGGGCCCACTCATGACGGAGTAATCGGCTCCTTTGTCTACTAAGGCGGTGACTGCGTGGCCGTCGAGAAGCACGTCGAGGTCGGTGGTTTTTTGTCTTGCGTTACAGTTAGGTCTCGGCCTCGGATCGCGGCTGCGTCGTGTTGAACTGAAGCTGGAACGTCGCGTCGTCAAGTCGTCTTTCGTCGGTGTAGTCTTGGCTTCCTGACTTCGTCGGGACGGCGGCGTGTCGTCATTAGGTCGTCGAGATGGTTTCTTCGTCGTCTTCGTCGGCGGCGGAGGATCTTCGTCAGTTCGACGAACAGCAACCGCACCTCCATCGGTTGCTGCTTTTAGTTTTCCGGATACGGGCTCGCTGACCGGCCCCAGGCTGGGCCAGTGTATGGTCGGCGCTGCGGCGACAGGTAGCGGCCTGGTGATGGCGAACGCGACGGTCGTCGAGAGCTCCACTGAGTAGCGGCGAGGTAGTCGGCGATATCGCGAGGGCGTTCACCTCGCTGCGGGCGCGGAGCATTGACGGCGAAACCTCGCAGTCCCATCTCCCGGTATGGGCATCGGCGATACACATGGCCGGCTTCTCCGGAGTGATAGCAGAGCGGACGGTGGTCGGGGGCTCACCAAATGTCCGTCTTCCTCGCGTAGGTGCGCTGGGCGACGGGTGGGCGTGCTGGCGGCGGCGGCGGCGGACGACGGAATTGCGTCGTTGCAGGGCCCTGGCGTGGTCGCGGAGGGGGACCTTGACGGCGTGCGACGGCGGCGTAGGTCATCGCTTCTGGCTGGGGCTGCGGTAATTGAGGTTGCACCTCAGGAACCCCAAGCGATCGCTGAACCTCATCTTTCACAATGTCAGCGATCGAAGCTACTTGAGGCTGCGACAAAGGCAGGACCTTGCGCAGTTCTTCGCGCACAATGGCCCTGATAGTCTCTTGAAGGTCGTCCGAACCCAGTCCTTGGATGGCATACTGCGGCGTGTGCCCCTGGTGGTTATATTGCCGGGTGCGCATCTCCAGAGTTTTCTCGATCGTCGATGCCTCTGCAGAAAACTCAGCCACAGTCTTCGGTGGGTTACGAATAAGTCCGGCGAAAAGGTCTTGCTTGACGCCGCGCATCAGGAAGCGAACTTTTTTCTCCTCCGACATTTCCGGGTCGGCGTGCCGGAAAAGACGGGCCATCTCCTCCGTGAAGATCGCGATCGTCTCGTTTGGCAGCAGCTGCACTCTGGTTTCTAGTAGAGCTTGGGCTCGCTCTTTTCGCACGGCGCTTGTAAACGTGTGCAAGAAGCCGCTTCGGAAAAGGTCCCACGTCGTTAAGGTGGCTTCCCGATTCTCGAACCACGTCCTGGCGGCGTCTTCCAATGCGAAATAGACACGCCGCAGCTTGTCGTCGCTGTCCCAACTGTTAAACTTAGCGACCCTCTCATACGTTTCGAGCCAGGTTTCCGGGTCCTCGAATGTTGATCCGCGGAACGTCGGAGGTTCCCTGGGCTGCTGCAGCACGATGGGGGACGCTGGGGCTGCCATTGGGGTTGCCTTGTCCACAATCTTCTTGGTCTTCTCAGGTAGAAGTCCGTGCTCCGGGGGCAGCTGTTGAAGACGGCGGATTGCTCGATGCTCCGGGACTACGTTGGTGTTCTCTTTGCGGTCCGGGCTTGGATCACGGCTTGTCGGGGGCGTCCGGTACATGAACGGAAAGCACCTCCACCAGATGTCACGTGGTGGTGACGTTGACTAACACAGTAGCAATACTGTGAACGACAAAACAAACTTTTATTGGGCGAACCTGTGCCCACAAAACAGGCTACACTTATAGCACAACGATAGCGGCGAACACGCTCGGCGATCGTCGAAAATCTGATCAGCGGGTCAAGCGCGTCGGCTTTTATACAACAGTCGTCGAATGTTCCAGACTAATCGTTGGGACCCGCATGCCTTCCACAGAGTTCTACAACATTCGAGTCACGCGATGAAATCAGATAACACAAGGTTCGGTGACAACAGACAGCCGGGTAGAAGCATCGATAACTTTCCAGAAACGTCGGATACATGCAGGCGCGTCCCTCGCTGTGCGATTACAGTTGTTAAGCGGCGAAACGTGGTCGGCCGATAAAGATAAGCACACGTGTCAATATGATTATTAGGTACACGGTTTATATTAGGAAGGGAACACCATGAGTAGCGCTGCAGGCGCGGCCAATCTGTCCCGTGAAGCACATTGCAAACGGAGCGAAATGTGGTGCGATTGCCTCGCCAATCGCTGGATTGCCAGAGGCAGCGCGTGGGTGACGCGCGGTCTCGATTTGCAGTAGCCACCGCAGACAGGCCTCTGATCATGCAGCGCTTTCTTTCCATACGGAACACGCACGCTACTCTGGCACGATATCGTAGCCATCGCCGCTGCACAGCGCGTCTTGCGCGGCAATAAGCACGGTGTCTACCAAGTTGACATTTCCAAATTCCCCAAGTCTTCCAGGTTTTCCCTGAACGCGTTCGCAAAATTACCTGAATGAGACAAAACTTTGTTTTATGTGAAGACGGGCCGACACCATGTTGTCCGAGGCTGTTACTCTCTTGCAAGGATGTCGAAAGAAAGAATGACTAAATCCAGTTTGAATAGTAAGCAGCATATTAATTGTATTCAAAAACAGAGTGAAGGCGTTACTGAAATGCACAGCGAATAAAATATATTCGAAAGAAATGTAAAACCTATTCCAACTCCAGTCGAACATTTTTAAATACGAATGAGAAGGAGATGCATGCAGCAGCAAATATTTTCCAATATGAGCTATTTCTACCTACTGATAGCAAGCTCATCGGTATGAGGCCTGAACTTTGTCACAACTAAGATTCTATCTCAGCCTTGGAAAGTCAACCTCAACTGTCCAGACATACTCTCAACACGCACACAACATATCAGTGTTGGGTTTAACCGCTTTAAAGAGTTTATTTTGGTTTGGATGAGGGGCACCTGCATCTCAGCGTGAGCCAACACATTGTTTTTTGAGCTCAAGCTCCTTCAAAGAGGAGGCGGTATGCTTCCTGTCCCGTTCATTCTTCAATGCGACGGTCATTTCTGTTTCTCCTTCCTTCCGCCACGCGTTCGCTCCATGGATCATTTGAAGCATCCTCTTGGTCAGTTGTACAATCAACGTCCGATTTTTTGCACTCCCTAAGGGCCGCGAAAACGTCCGAAAAATCGGACAGTGCGAAAAAAAATTGATGGATCTGTTTAACTGCCCTTAAAGTCTCGAACTGCCACAGGCATGTCCAAAAAAGCTCTTGAAGCCTGCCAGTACACTTATTAGGCATATCAGTGCTCGTAATGTGACAGGCGATGTGGGCGCACGCTTGTATAATTAAGGAATACGCACTCTGTCCCGTGACAATTGCCCCTTCCCACGCTTGTTAAGCTTCACGCAATACGTTGCGTATGCGTCACCACGTATCAATCCTGTACTGAGGCAAAGCTTACTTTCGGAAACGGGCACTACGAAACGCTCTGTGCTTTCCGAGCGTCGACGCCAATCGCGTGGATTACAAAGGAGGAGTCGGTGCCCTTACTGAGAGCGGCAAATTCTTTCATGAAAAACACGGAACCACACGGCAAGAACCTTAACAGCAAGCATAGAAGCAGCTACGCCTTGCGTAGCCGCGGTGGTAGCTATGGCTGCCAGCGGATCTGGGTGCGAGAGCGCCGGTTCGAGACGGAGACATTATCAAAATGGCGGCGGTCGTGGCTTTTATTAATGCCACTTCGGACCTGCCGCGAGAGCAAAAAGTCCGAAATATCGGACGGCGAAGTGTTCTTGCGTCCTAAATTTCAGGCATTCTTATACCTTGAATCTATGGGGTGCATGGTGGTGCCGCGAAGTCGTGCGAAATAGTGGGCATGTCCGAAAACTTGGTCGTCTGGAAAATCGGTCGTCACTTGTACTCTGGCAACACCTCGAGCCGATTATACGGCCTCAGTGACAATTCGTAGCGATTCCTCTGTTAATGGAGCCACCATTGACGTGACTTTCGTTCCTTTTCAATAAAATTACACCTAAATTTCCCTGATACAAGCACAAATTTCCTGAGTTTTGTCTGAGTAATTTTAGACTATTCAAATTCACGGAGAATTCTCGGTTCTCCTGGTTCGTAGGCTCCCTGACTACAATTTTTTTTTTCTCACGCTTACGTTCCACCAACGACGACAGCAGCCCTTCGTCCTGCCAGTGTGTTATCAGTGACAACACCCAAACGAGCATCACACTGAAGCTTACTCGTAGCCGCCCACCATCTACCCCTTGCAGAAGCAATGATCCCCGTCGTACACGCTGGTACCGCGAACTGACCTCAGCAGCGAAAGCCGCGGACGAGCGAAGCCCTTCCCACCACACGCCCACCTGCCCGATCCACCCTCCCCTCCCGATCCGAAAGCGTAGATGAGATCGCCCACGCGGTTGCGAATGCCGTGGCCGCCGGCAACTCATCGAATGCGCAGGCCGTCACCCCTCCGTTCTTCTGCTTTCCGCCTCACGCTTCCAGTGTATCATCCTCCTCAACTTTCCTCCTCTCGGCGTACCGCCGAGGTACTCCGACGCTCAACGCAAGGAACTGGCCTTAAAGAGCAGCGCTCTAAAGGATATTTGAACCATGCAAGAGCACTTGATGCGCCAACGGAAAATTCGCCAACGGCTATAAGGGATCAATATGGTAACATCTTCGAACGAGACGAGGCACTGCGGTACATCAGAGACACTTTTAGGGATAGCTTCAGCACAACAGAAAGCATAGTTCAGACTCAAACAGATCCAGCAACAACAAAGAAGTCTCAAGAGATCAAAGTTTTGCATAGACCCCTTTTCGTGGAAAAAAAGAAGAAATGTTCCTAATAACACGGCTGTGGCAGCCGATGAAATCCGAACACTTCTAATCAAAACCCTGGGTCCAAAGAGCGAGGCACTGCTCACTAGTGCCATAGAGCAAGTGATTAGAAAGGAGAAAGGTCCGGGTGAATAGCGTCAATGCAAGCTGAGCCTCATCTACAAGTGCAAAGGCGATAACGATAAGACGAGGTCATACAGGCCACTTACGGTAACCTAGGTGATATATAGAGTGACAATGCATGCGATAATGTTAGAACAGCTGAAGTGGGTGGAAAAACTGATCGACTGGGGAAACTACAGAATGGGTTCAGGCCCGGCAGACGTTTAGAGGATAATATGTTTGTACTAGCTCAGTACATAGAGATTTCTGTAGCTAATTATAGACCTTTATCAATAGCATGTATAGATTTAAAAGGAGCCTGCGACAACACCGACAGGGAACTGTTAGGGATATTCTTAAGCACGAAAGGATACAGGAGGATTTCGTAGGGATATATATATAGAGAGATAACCGATTACACATCGTATTGAAAGGTCTAAAAGGTAATGAAATGGCGGGAATTCTCCGAGGACTGAAACAAGGTTGTCCTCCATCTCCGACTATTGTTCACACTTTATTGTAAGGGCATAGAGAGACGACTCGAAAACAGCGAATTAGGGTTTGATTTATCCTACATGCCTAACGGCGAAATGGCGCAACATAAGGCCGCCGGACTGATGCATGCGGTCGACATAGGGCTCATAGCGGACAATGCAAGAGATATACAGACACTCGCGAATATATGTGGCAACCTAGCGACAAATCTAGGCTTCAAGTCTAGCACAGAGAAATCGGGAACAATGGTCGTTAATGAACGGATGGGTAATTACACGGTCTCAATTCAACAGCAAGTCATACCGATAGTCAAGCAATATAAATACCTCGGCGTACACATAAACGAATCAGAAACTTATTCATGCACCCACCAAGATAACCTGAAAATAAAGTGGAAGCGGAGTGCACCAATAATGAAACTTAGAGCATTGTGGCGCCAAAACAAATAGGTGGTGCGTGTAATCTGGAAGGAACTAATGGTGCCAGTGCTAAAGTTCGCACAAGCCATTCTGTACTTCAATTCGGATATCTTTCCACGGTTGAAAGTTGACCAAATGTCTGTAGGCCAGTTGGCTTTGGCAGCCCACCGTAAAACCATAAATGAGACATGGCATAGTGACACTGGTTGGGCCTCTTTCGAAGTAAGAGAAGCGCAGAGCAAACAAAAATTTGTTGTGAAGGAAGACTCGGGAACATAGATCTGTACCTGAAAAGCATTGACACAGAATGGAGAAAGTGGTCAAGATAGCTGCCACCCATACACAGGGTAAATGGAACTGTAGATATAGCAGGAGTCATCAGAAAGAAAATGAGAGAAACTGAGACAGCGAATCAGATGCAAGAAAATGGAAACTAAAAAGTCCATGGAGATTTACAGTACAGATTTAAGATTTAAGAAAGAAGGTAGATGGAAAGTCTGTACGATAACACAAACAGCAGTGCCTTGCTATTTGAGCCTCGATCTGGTGATCTAAGAACAAAAACATACGGGGGCAAATGTTCGCAACAAGATGAGACGTGTATGCTGCAGAAGGAAATCCGGATACCACTTAACACATCCTAATGGCATGCGAATCGATTCATATAATGAGGCCCGTAAGTACTCTACACCTTCCAGAAGCGCTTGAAATCAAAGTGGACGTAAACATCAACCGGTAAGCAGTCGATGTAAGCAACATACGTTTAAAGTAGTGGTACAGAAAAACTAGGGAGAAGATTGATACAACCGGATCCCCTACAGGTATAAGTAGCAATACAAGGTAAATAGAAAAATATGGAAAGCCATTGGGGTAGTGGGTGCTTATGAAAGACTTGAAAGAGATAGAAGTGGTTATTTATAAAGAAGGGAAAGGTTGGAACTGCCTTCTGCAGCCCTTGAGGGAGCCCGGCTCAGCGCGAACAGACTTGAGCCATTAACTAACGCTAAAAAGACGTTGGACAACAGCGAGAACACAGCACAGAACGCTAGACGGTTGAAATGTAGCGTTCTGTCCTGTGCGCTTCTCGCTGTCGTCCATTATTAAGGTGCCTCATTGCGCGCGCGCAGCCGCCGACGGCGGTTGGGAGGGCGGGGGCATTGCGGTATCCGAGTTTGGGATTTTACAGCGAACCTATATATGTGTACCTCCCAAAGGGTCTGTCGTGTCCGCAGGCAAAAAACTGAACGAATCAGCGGGAGGTGCCCGCCACGTGCGTTGCTGGGTTCCTTGCAGGAACACCAGATGGCGCGCGCATCCTCGGCACTGGTTGCGCAAGCCGTGCGGGGTTGGGGGGAGAGAGAAAACCAGAAAGGTCGCCTTCACGCATAGCGTTCTCCGCAAGCGTTTCGAAATAAATATTACGGTTGCATAAGCTGCAGTTACCGGGCAGCGGCAAACGTAGCATACGAAGTGGGGAGTGACGTACCTACAATTTTGTATGTGAAAGAATAACCTGCCTAGCATATGATTTGTGTTTTGACATCGCTACGGCAAGACCACCTATAATGGGGACTCCTGAAGAGCAGCCTGCCTAAGAAGCGCGGCACAAGTGTGGTTTAGCGTATTTCTATTCTCCCTGGTCCACTCTTTGTAGGTGCACGAAGTAGCGGCAGAGGCCGTTGAAACCTCTTAGGCTATATCAATTAGATAAAGTGCGTGTGATGTCCTCATGTAAACAATTTCAAGTTACGTCGCAAAGAGTAATCATTCTAATTGTCGTTTACAGCGTCGCTGTCCAGCCACCTTTTCAGCGTGGATTCAGGACGAATTCACTGCTCATAGTGTACCATTTAATGTTTTTGGAAGGCTGGTCATGCAGCAGTTTCATTTTTTATGCTACAACTTGTGGTTTTTCCCTTGCAACCGTCCCTTTTACGCCTGTCAGCAGCCCAAAAGACCTTCACCAAATTTTTCGCGCACTACTTTAGACTTCTCATCGGAAATAACCTCATTGTCTGGAAAGATATACTCATAAAATCGCCACTACTTGTTATAAAGCTTGTTTGCAACCGTGCTCTGAAATTGCTGTGAGGCTATTTGTGACTTACCTTTTTAATAATAAGCCCCAGTTTGTTCAAAACTTATCCCTTGTCCCGGATAGTTATATTCTTTTTTCACTAGGTAGTACAAGTGCGGTACCTGATAATGTAGAAACTAATATTCCTGCTTTAAACATACATATAGGGGTTATTCACTTCTGATAGACGGATGGTCTGCAATCTTTAATTTTGAACAATATTCATTGGCACTTGATACCTTTCCATATGCTCCCCATTAGATAATATGAACGCGTCCCACCGTTTCCACAGAGCATAGACAACATAAGTCAGGCCATCTGTTGTCACCTACCTAACAATTGCCTCCAGTGTCCTAGCCACGCCTGAAAAATAAAATAAAATTAATTATAGGGTTTTACGTGCCAAAACCGCTTTCTGAATATGCGACACGGCATAGTGGGGGACTCTGGAAATTTGGACCGCCTTGGGTTCTTTAACGGGCACCTAAGTCTAAGTTCGTAGCCGTGGACTTGAACCCGTGACTTCGTGCTTAGCAGCCTAACACCATAGTCACTAAGCAACCACGGCGGGTAGCCACGCCTGGTTCCATCTCTTGTTCCATGTCAAAGGAAGGACCTTAATTCTTGCGTTCGCCGAAGCATCCCAACAATACCCTTGCCTCAGACTTCCTTAGGCATGTCACTATAAAAAAAGGACATGCTATGGCATGAACCACGCTGTAGGTTAGACAATGGAGATGAATTTGAAGTAGGTCTCAAGAGATGGTTCCTTTTATTCTGTCTAGGTTTGGTAGAAACGGCGGGACGCGCGCACTTCGCCTACCTTGGGCATATAGAAAGCAGTAAAGGGGCGATACAATTTTATGAATAAAATATCAGTGCCGTTCCACTCTGTGAAGAATGATGACCAGCGAAGCTGTGTATGCGGGCCCCTTAATGATGAACTGCACCGACGCCGCGGGTCGGTCCGGCATTGCACTATCTTCGGTACCAGCCCACGTATGGAAAGTGCTTAAGTGCGTGAATGCTTAAGTGCTTAAGGCCTGCTTCACCTCCGCCGCGGGTCGGCCCTGTATTGCACTGGCTTCGGGATCGGCCCACGTGTGGAGAGTGCTTAACGCCTTCTTCACCTCCGCGGTGGGTCGGCCCTCTATTGCACTGGCTTCGGGATGGGCTCGTATGGAGAGTGCTTAACGGATGCTTCACCTCCGCCGCGGGTTGGCCCTGTATTGCACTGGCTTCGGGATCGGCCCACATATAGAGAGTGCTTAACGCCTCCTTCACCTCCGCCACGGGTCGGCCCTGTATTGCCCTCTCTTCGGGATCGGCCCACGTATGGAAAGGGCTTAACGCCTGCTTCACCTCCGTCGCGGGTCGGCCCTGTAGTGCACTGTTTTCGGGATCGGCCCGCGTATGGAGAGCCCTTAACGCCTACTTCACCTCCGTCGCGGGTCGGCCCTGTAGGCACTGGCTTCGGGATGGGCCCACGTATGGAGAGTGCTTAACGCATGCTTCACCTCCGCCGCGGGTCGGCCCTGTATTTCACGGGCTTCGGGATCGGCCCAAGTATGGAGAGTGCTTAACGCCTGCTTCACCTCCGCCGCGAGTCGGCCCTGTATTGCACAGGCTTCGGGATCGATCCACGTATGGAGAGTGCTTAAGGCCTGCTTCACCTCCACCACGGGTCCGCCCTGTATTGCGCTATTGTGGGGATCGGCCCGCGTATGGAGAGTGCTTAACGCCTACTTCACCTCCGCCGTGGGTGGGGCCGGTATTGCACCATCTTGGGGATCGACCCACGTATGGAGAATGCTTAACGCCTGTTTCACCTCCACCGGGGGTCGGCCCTGTATTGCACTGCCTTCGGTATGGGACCACGTATGGAGAGTGCTTAACGCCTACTTCACCTCCGCCACGGTCCGGCCCTGTATTTCACAATCTTCGGGATCAACCCACGTATGGGGAGGGCTTCACGCCTGCGTCACTTACGCCGCGGGTGGGCCCGGTATTTGACTATCTTCGGAATCGGCCCACGTATAGAGAATGCTTAACGCCTGCGTCTCCTCCGCCGTGGGTCGACACGGCATTGCACTACCTTCCGGATTTTTTATCAACACGCGCACACTATAGTCAGAAAAGTAGCCTTAAAGGGACCCTAAAGGCAAATATTAAGTAAAGCTAAAGTGACATATTAGTGCTTGAGAATCTCTAAGGCGTCATTAGTATCACGACCAGAGCCTTAGTAGTCGAGAAATATAAGTAAATGCATGACATGGTTAGAGACTACCCGGGAAATTCAAGTTCTGGCCTGATGACGAAAGCACTCCTCAATTCAATTCTGTCAGTAGTACTCAACTCCTCGTTGCGCAAACGATGCTTGTATTGTATAATAAGACGAAAGAAGATGCTGCTTGTCCAGGTCTAGTTCATGTTTAGACAAAAGAACTAATTGAGATTACCCTTGACAACGACGCGCGCGTTCGAACGGTTTCGTTTTCTCTCGACTACGCGCCGCCCGCTCTTTCGCGTTTCAGTAGTTATCACGTTGTGCTGCGCTGGTTTTGCTGGCTCGCTAATCTCGCACAAACTGCAAATAACAGAGAATGCAACTTCCATGTGATGTCGTGGGATGCCCGAACGGTCTACACCACTAGGCCAAAAAGCAGCTGCAGCAAAGAATTCGCCACTCTGACTTCATCTGTCTTGGCTCGGTACCGCCTTCTGTCGGGCGCCGTTTTACTCACCAACGGCAGCAAAGGGCGTTGCTGGCTTATGCAACGTAACCCATCCACCGGTTGGGCTTCGGGATATTTCTATTTCGAAAAGAGTATTCGCACTCTTCCGATGGATCTTTCTCGTAAACTAAGTTTTTCCTTGGCACAAAACAAGCGTTGCGAGGTTTCTGGAATGATATTTAAACAGTCCACGTCGACTTAGTTTTAGCCTTTAATGTCCCTTTAACACCTTTGCTGTAACGTTTCAGAGGCTCAATCTCTGTCTTTCTTTAACTATTGTATATGGCCCGCGTTTATTTATTGGGTACTAAATTCAACATTTCCTTTTCGTATTCTATTTGCACAAAGAAAAGTTCGTATTCGTCCACTACTAATACAAAACAAGGATCTTAACATACAAATTTAACTCTAGGGAGACAAACAATTTGTCTAACTAGAGTTCGCCAACGCGCAGGTAATGAAGTAGGACAATAAACAAACTAATCAAAAATAGTAATACTCAGAAAAGCTCTTTGCTTGCGGTGAAGAAGTTTTAGTGTTAAGAGGGCTTGGTGAGCATATGACAAAATTTTTAGTGGTGCTTGCGAAATGCAATAATATCGGCCAGTGAATTCCACAGTCCAATAACCCGGGAAAACAAGAAGGATGTTGAAACTAATTTTATACATAAATGACAATATTTCGCGATAGGCATATTTTTTTTTATATTAGTTGCACCAACCATAAAAACTACACAGAAAAGGAGCAAGACATCTCCTGAGTTTAAAGTGACGAAAGAAGGCTTATGATATAAACTGCTCATCATATTTCTGCTTCTACAAGAAAATAGAGAACGAATTCTTTTGAACGCCATTTCGAAACTTGTAATCTTTGTAGGCGTAGCAATGCATTCATCTCCAATACTGTCAAGGCCATCGAAGAGTCGACTGTTCGACCTACGATCCTTCTGGCGTTTGCATAGCAACACTGGTCGTAACGCCCATTATCGGCATGTTACCGGGCCGAAATACTGAAGAGGTACTGACTTGTACAATTTCACGTGCACATCCGTCAAAGCCTTTTGATTGATTTTCCTGAGCATACTGTCCATACGTAGCCCGCAAAGTTCAGTTTCTATTAGATCCTTGCTGCGGTGGCGGCATTCGCATGAGGGGGAAATGCAAAAACGCTTTTTTATATTGATTTATGAGCATGTTAAGGAAGCCTGAGGTTTTCAATATTAACCCCAACACCAACCTATGGCTTGCTTTATAAAAGGATCATGTGTTGGGCTCCCCAGACCAAACCGCAGTTTATTTCGATTCAATTCAATTGCACTCTCTATTGTCATTCGCCGTGGTGGCCCATGTCCTGTGGCGCTGTCTTGTTAACCGCAAGGTTGGTTGTCCGATTCCCAGTTTTGGCATCGACAATCCGGGCCATAATGCAGGGACACTGTTTAGCCGGGTTGTGGGTACGCGGTAAAAGAAGCTGAATAGTTTAAATAATGCGGAACCCACCGCTACGGCGTCGCACATAGCCCACTGTGAAGTTTGAGGAAGCTAACAATGTCATTGAATAAGCATTTCTTATGAACTACACTATCGAGCAAGTGAAGCTATCATTCTGAAAACTACGCTCTGTGTTGAACAGATACCGTTCCTACATAGTCTCAGGGAAAGCTGAACATGAAAGCTGAGTTTAGTACACTCAAAAATTTTAGGTCTACGGACTCGTCATCCTGAGATTCTCCCTGTTGGCGGCATTTCATAAAGTTTTTTTTTTTTCAATTACGCCTAGCTGTATTTTTACCTAATAGCGCTTTTCTTTAGCGCAGCTCTTTCTCGAATTCACCAACAATATTTTTAAACCCAGCGTTTTGTTCTTGTAGGCATCGCAGCATAGCCTATATTTGTGTCTGAACAAATGATTACAGGCAGGGCAAAACTGGTTAAGCGTACTGCGGGTGAAAAGTTCGCTGTAAAAAAACGCAATAGCTCCTGGATCAATTGCGCACTCACCTTCTCTGCAGCCGGAGCGACAAACTGTTGCCAAACGGCCAGAATGCCATCGAGTGAGCCCTGTAGCAGCTACTTAAGGAGTCAACTTTGTCGTCGAGATAACATGTTCGGATATCTGTATCTGAGAGCCTCTTCAGAAAAGATAAGAAGCCCGCGTGTATATACAGCCAGGCAAGAGCTTTTTCCTGCCATGGTAATAGCTGGCTCATTATGAAGATGTCTCGTTGTTGCCCCGACGAGTGCTCCCCTATCTATCACAACAACGCTGATAGCAAAAACGCCGCTGCTGGAAAAGGGGGCCGTACCAGGTAACTTCGGCGTGCTTATTTTCAAGAGACGAATGAGAAAAGCAAGGAATGTACACGAAAGAACCCAGTGAGAATAAGCTGTATTACACGGCAATAAAATGGCCCACCACCCGAAGAAACAAAGCCCGAGCAATTTCTCGCGATACGTGTACGTCATAAGACATAGAAACCTTGAGTTCATTCACAAGTCTATTGGACAGTTAACTGAGAATCGTCACTGAGTGCCATAGTAGGACAGAGCTGAAAAAAAACTTTAAATGCAATTTGAAGAGCGCGTAGCACAACACAATGCCTCTTTCAAGATCCCTGTTTGTCAAGAATCCATTTTACAGCTAGAAGCTTTGAAAATACATTATAATAAGATAGAATCAATTTTCTTTTTCCTCGGGCAACATTTTTCCTTCATTTGTCTGCCCGAAATGTATCTATCATTGGTGAATAAAAATTTATTTTGTTTCCCATGGCATGTTTCGGACACCCTCAGAGGTTATGTGGAAATCAAGAGGGTGTAGCCATCCGTATCTCGTCATTTCTTGAATATAAGCTCAGGTGTGAATGTCACTGTGTGAATATATACACAGTGACATATTGTTTTCGCTTTTCGTAGGAATGTACGCTCAATCGCTAAATATAAACGTGTCTAAGTTGTAATTTCCTTTCGTGCGGGTTGGCGTTTGGTTATTGCAGAGTTGTGAAGCTAACAGCAGTTTACTTAAATGGACCAGAATTAACTCCTTGGAAATAAATACTACGAAAACAAAAGCTATTCTGTTTGCTCCACCACAGAAAAAAAATTATATGAACATAATGTTAAAGCTTCGCGCTGAGAGGGTACAGCTTGTTAGCACAGTGAAGATTTTAGGAGTCGTTTTTAATGGGCATTTATTGTGGGATGATCACGTCGCCCGAGTTTCAACGCCTTTGGCCAGGGTTTATAGCATGCTATGCAAATTCAGGCATGTTTTACCCTCTGAAATTAAACTTTTAAAGTACAACAGCCTTTTTGCTCCTCATTTAAATTATTGCAGCCCCATATGAGGAACCACTTCCCAGACGAATCTTCATAAGCTACTAGTCCTGGAGAAAGAAGCCGTTCGCAAAATTACGAATGCATCTTACAATGCTAATACAACTGCGATATTTCGCTCCCTCAATGTGATACCCGTA
Organism: Dermacentor andersoni; assembly: GCF_023375885.2. NCBI lineage: Eukaryota > Metazoa > Arthropoda > Arachnida > Ixodida > Ixodidae > Dermacentor > Dermacentor andersoni. Next base: position 24,896,189 of record NC_092823.1, on the reverse strand, counting down.
CAACACTTGTACGAAACAAGCCTTGTCTTAAAGTGCAAAGCAGTCTTCTGTACAATATAGGCTTCTTAGATTTATAGAAATTAACTTTTCCCACACATGTACCGTACAATATGAGGCAAAAGTATGCTTGGCTACCGCCATTTTCAAGAAGAAATTACAGATTCACTAGATTATAATATCACGTACCGAAGTGACTAAACTCCTTACAGAATATTGATATAATCCTAAATAATATTTCTCAGCGTACTTTGACAGCATAACTTTCCGAATACGGCGCTTGTGTGGGGCACCGGTGACATAAGCGGTTGTGCGATTTGATTGAAATGCTTTATTTGACGGCATTTTGCTTACATATCTTGATGAAGGCCCTTTGTACGAAAGCATGTTATTGTACTAATTGTACCCTTGCGTGAGGGGCTGTATGAGTTACAATGGCAAGTTTGAGAAATCTGAATGTTGTAAGAATGTTTCAAGAACAATGTTTCAAAAAAGTGCTATATATGTACTTATGTAGTTTTTATTGGTGTATATGTGCGCACTTCTTCTTTTCTCTCTCTCTCATTGACAACCTATAGCAGGAAGGTTTCTGGTATGCGTGTGTATACGTATATTATGTGTACTCTGAATGTATGCATGAATATGTGTGTGTTGCCAAGAAAAGGCGCAAGGCCCTAGTCAAACTGCAGTTTTGCACCTTTTCGTTCTTGACCTCGCATTCTTTTTCTGTTGTAAAAAAGAATGCTGAAATGGAAATGAAATGAAGTCAAAAAAGTTAAAGGTTACCTGCGGGCAGGTAGTCCGTCTGCTCGTTGCGTCCAGCGTTCCCTCCCAAGGGTTCACGGGCTTTGGTGGAAGAAATCGCAGTTGGCCCACGGGTGGCTGCGCGTACGGGATGCAGCGGTACTCTTCGAGCTTTCCACCCAGCAGCTGGAGCTGGTTTCCTCTGACTCTCCCCAGACGAGTCGTTTTCTCCACGTCGTACGCATGGCTGCCGCTGGCTGCCGCCCAAAACAGAAGCAGCGCGTGATCCCATGTCACGTCGATTTTGCAGGTCTTTTCTTTACGGTGTCAGCTGAAGGCATATGGAATAGAGTGGAACTTAAACTTTACTCACAGTGCATCCTATTAACTATTTGTGCTAACTATAGACAGCTGGACGGACTGACTGCGCACCGTCCCTTCTTCTACCTTAAGACTACAATAAAACTTTTCTTGGTTGAATTTTTGCCAACTACCTTTGGAACAAGTGGCAGGTGTATACGTAATGCAAATAAGATTATGTCCGTAATCGCTGACAACATACATACGCGATTAGTATTGATATAAAGCGACACCTAAACGAAAGTTGCCGTGTATGCTCAGTCCAAATAATTACGCACGAGTGGTTCAATGTATGTATAACTTCCTTGCGAGCCCAAAAAATTATTTAGGCAATGCGATGGGCCATTCGAGTAGGCTGAAGCTCTATTGCTCCACATTGCTTTTCGGGGATAATCTCCTGGAGGCAATGAATGCGTCGAAGCCAGAAATGCGACAGTTATGAAGGACCCAGAGAACGTGTTTATCTACTGCTTGGAAAGAACAGCGCATGAAGCCACTAGGCCAGACGTCTTTCCATTGCGCAGTACAAAGACTTGACAGCTTCTCTAACCACGTGTGTTGCAAGACGATTTCCTTATCAAAAGCATGCCACCCTCAACATTTTATCACTGCAGGACTACCGTCAAAACTTATTGTTAATGCTGTGGCGTCGCTGCTCTTCAGACCAGTTATACAGTGATTGGTATGTTGTAGGTAAGGAAAGTCACTTGACAATGGCATGGTCTGGACCCAGCCGCACTTGAGTGAACCCTTATGTTCAGTAATGTTGAGTCCTGTCACCTCTGCTACTTTTGGTGCGAGTTGGCAGGTTATTCCACATTCTAGCTCCAACAAACGCTAACTTACAGCGCGTGACGGTTCGTATGTAAAGCCACACGATTTAATACAGTATATCAGATGACAGCGAGACACACTTAAGTACATAACACGAAGTAATTATCTTCGCAAATGTCGTAGTTTCTTAATTACCGTATAAACAATCGAAAGTAAGTTCTTTACTAGGCTTAGCCACATGAGGATGCCAGTGCAGCGAAGAATTTAAGAGTTATACTAAAGTACTTGTAGGTCTCTACATTTTCCTGCTGGTTCTTTTTATACTCAAAGTGCCTATTTCATCGCCGCTATTCTGGCTGGATGAAAAAAAAATTGTTTCTATGGTGTTCATTGCATAGTTATTTGCATTGAATTATTCTAAAGTGTATTGTACCTAAGCATTTGCTGTGCACTTCGACGGGCAGTGAGTGGTTTGATTTAAACACTGAAGAATCTTCCGCGCACACGACATCTCCCGCACGCTCGATAGCATATAAGGTAATCATTAATAAAAAAAGAAAAAATATGGGACCCAAAACTGATCCCATGGGATGCCAGTTCTGACTAATAGGAGTCTGAATATATTGTCACGAATTTTTACATATGGTGTTCAGCTTATAATGTAACTGCGAAAGAACAGTAGTGCATATCTCCGAAAAGCATACCGTTGTAGGTTTTACTGAAGGATGTTGTGATTTGTTGAGTCCAATGCTTTTTTCTGATTTCAAGGAAAATTGGTAACAGAAAATTATTACCGTTCAAGGCTTGATTAACTATTTCTTTTAATTCATGCGCGGCTGTTACGGCAAAGTGATGCTTCCTAAAACGGCGTTGCTTCGGAGTTCCTATACAATTTTTCTATACTTGATACTACTCCCTTTCCAATTAGCTTTTCAAACAGGGCATTTTTACATGAAGAACTGCAATAGCACAACGGTAGGATAGCTCATTCGGATCGCCCCTTTTCAAAATTGCGGTCTCATCAAGTGCCTTCAGCTGCTGTGGATGAACTCCCTAGATGAAAGCTTATTTTGAATCTTACCTACTAGTACCCATGAAAATTCGATATTTCTCTAATAGTGTTCCATCTCAAGACGCAGAGGAGCAGCTATATGCCAGCATATCTACGAATAACAACGTTGCACTTGGCCAAAAGGAAACAGCCCGCGCTAGCCTACAAACGTCCTCGTCTTCGCACCACTGGTCTCTTCAACATCGTAAATAATGGCCCGTAATGCTGGCCCCGGCGGCCAAAGCACTGTCCCTAAGCAACGAAAGGCCGCACTCGGAAGCAGTGTAGTGGGCTTATTGACGTGCACGAGATCATTGTACGCCGTAGTAGAGGGTGAGGTAGAAGAGACGGGGGCAATTTCATAGGTCACAGGCGTAACCTGGCGCAGCACGTGGTAGAGGCCTGTGTATACTGAAAAGAGCTTCTTTGAAAGTACCACATGACGAGCGGGTGACAACAGAAGCAGGAGCGCACCAAGCAAAAGCAGTGCGTCATGGTGGCGGGCGTTGTACATACACTCATAAACAAATGTACACCCTTTGGAATGTATATTTGCCACACAACAATAATCATCTGTCTTGCTTGCGTTTCCTTCCTTGAAAACGTTGCGCTCGCTACTTTCCTGTCGGGAATGCTCTCTCATGCTGATAACGGGCATGCCGTTCGTGACTTGGAAGTACCGGGCTCGCCACGTTAAATAAAGGATATGCGGGCAAGACAGATGACGATTATTGTTGTGTGGAAAACGGTGTAATTTTGCTTAAGAGTATACGCTGCCGAGTGGTTTGCGAGGCCGTCAGTCGAGTACGGGCAAGCTGGCATGCATGGTCGCCCAGTGCGATGGCGTCGCACGCATACTGACTTGTTGAGGTCGCCGCAGGAATAAGTGCAGTATAAAGGGGCAAGGTTCGTTCTTGGCCGTGCAATACATAAAATGAAGAAAATCCGGTTGTCATGACGAGAAGGATTGTAAGCAAATTAGACCTAGCGAAGCGCAATGTCCCATTTGTGGTGGTCCTTCGAAACGTACATGGAAAGCATTTCTCTCAGAGTACGGTTCAACCGCTTCGTCAGGATGATATGAGGTGGTCAGCTTGTGTTGAGTGGAGCAGAAACGCACAATGTCCGCGATAACTTTCAGCAAAATGTGAGGACCGCGGACAGTAAGCAGCTTTCGCGGGGCGCCATGAAACAAGATGACGTTGTGCAAGAGAAAGTCCGCGACGGCAGTGGCGGGAGTGGTCGGGACAGCCAGTGCAATGGCGCATCGGATGGAGTAATGAGTTGCAACGGCTACCCTTTGTTGCCTCAGGATGACTTCGTAAAGGTGCCGAGGATATATAATGCGACACGGAAGAACGATTCCACAGGGACGGTTATCGGCAGGAGATCACCGGTAGGCAACACCTGAGGTGTTTACCGACGCTGACAGGAATCATAGGCAGCAACATGGCGTCGGACGGAACGAGCTAGACCGGGCCAGCAGAAGCGGCGGCGAACGCGGTCGTACGTGCGAGATACCCCAAGGCGTCCTGCAGTCGGTGCGTCATGAAGCTCAAAGGGCAGAGTCCCTCGTAGACGCTTGAGTACAACAACGAGATCAGGTCCGCCAGGGAGGAAGTTCCTTCGGTACAGAATGCGCCCCTGAAGAACATATCGGTGAATAGAGGCATCGATAAGTGAAAAGTGCTGATGATCGATGAGTGCTCATACCAATAGGTCCCGGCACTGCTCATCGGCGATGTTAGCGAAGGCAGACACAAAGAAAATGCCGTCGGCGGCGCTATGGTAGGCGGCGTCAGGCTGACCGACCGGATTGCGAGAGAGGCAATCAGCGTCATTTTGGAGACGGCCATATATGTAGATGCTAGAATACGAATATTCTTGTAGGCTCAACACCTATATAGTAACCAAGTCGTCCTGTAGAATCTTTCAGTGAGCACAACCAGCAGCGCGCGTGATAGACTGTGACAACGGAAAACGGCCCGCCATATAAGTATGGGCGGAACATCGCAAGCGCCAAAACTAGGGCCATACACTCACGCTCGGTGATGGAATAGTTGCGCTCGGAGGTTGAAGGGAGCCTCCTGGCTTAAGCGGTAACACGGTCGTTGCCGTGCTGGCGTTGTGCAAGTACCGCGCCGATTCCGTGGCCGCTGGCATCGGTGCAGAAAAATCAAAGATGTCTAGAACGGGCGGCGTTGTGAGAAGGTCGATTAGATGCGAGAACGCAGAGACCTTGTTATCGCCTCACTTGAAAGCGGCGTCTTTCTTCAAAAGCTCGGTTAGTGGTCGTGCTATGACCGCGAAATTTTTCGCGAAGCGGCGGAAGTACGAGCAAAGGCCGGTGAAGCTGCGCACATCCTTGACGCACTTCGGTACGAGGAAGTGCGTAACAGCATGGAATTAACCGGGGTCTGGTTGCACTCTGTCGGCATCAACGAGATGTCCAAGCATGGTCATTTGGCGACGGCCAAAATGGCACTTGATGCGTTGACTTGCTGACCGGCTCGACGAAAACGTCCAGGACGACTGAGAGGCGCTCGAGGTGTGTTGCGAATGCTGGGAAGAATGCTACGTTATCTAAGTAGCAGAGGTATGTAGACCATTTGAAATCATGAAGAAGGGAGTCCTTCATGCACCGAAAAGTGACCGGAGCTTTGCATAGACAGAATAACATCACTTTGTATTGATAACGACCGTCAGCTGTTAGAAAAGTGGTTTCCTCGCGGTGTGCATCGCCCGCGGCATTCTGCTAGTAGCCGCAGCGAAGGTCAATAAAACAGAAATAGCGAGCACCATGGAGGCAGTCAAGGGCATCATCAATGTGAGGTAGTGATACACGTCCTTTTTTGCAACTTTGTTAAGGTGCTGATAATCGACTCAAAAGCGTCATGAGTCATCTTTATTTTTGTGTAAGACGACGGGTGACGCCCATGGACTACGCGACGTTTCAATAATGTTCTTGGCAAGCCTTTTGCGAACTTCTTCGTGAATAACTTATCCCTCAGCCCGCGACACTCCGTACGAGCGGCGATGAATAGGAGGGCCATCGTAGCTATTTATGCGAGACCTAAGAGTTGTAGTTTGAACCAAACGACGGTCATTAAAGTCAACAATATCGCGGTATGAAAACTGAATGCGGTAGAGCTCATGAGCGTGCTCGGACGCCAAGTCGGGTGCCATAATTTTCTGTAAGTCGGCGATACCACAAGCTGCAGACTGTGATGGTAGATTCGGGTCGGTTGAACTGTCGTTTCCTACAACAGATGCTACTGTGTGCGCCTCGAATGAGCAAAGATGGGCCAGAGACATTCCGCGTGGCAGTACTTGTGTCGCCAAGACAAAAGTAACCACTGGCAAGGAGGCGCAATTCGCCATGAGAGGTAAAACTGCATGAGGTAGTGTGTTACCACTTGTAATGAGAACGACTTGCATGGGAGTCGCGATGGTGACCGTCTGGCACTGGTGGCGATAATACAAAGTGAACGTAAGTCAGTGCCGTAGTGCCGTAAATGGCAAGCGAATGAAGTCTACAGAAATGAGGCGTCTGAGGGGTGACCCAGCGGGATCCAAAGCAGGTATGTCAAGGGTGAGTGTACTGTCTGAACAGTCTATGAGAGCAGAACGCGCGGAGAGGAAGTCCAGGCCAAGAATGGTGTCGTGGGGACAGTGGGCGATGATGGGGAAAAGAACGATAGTCGAGTGATCGGCGAAGCAAACTCGGGCGACACACATGCCAATTACGGGAGCTGTCCCGCCGTCGGCGATACGGACAAGAGGCGTCGTGAAGGCTGGTACTATTTCTTCAGGTGGCTACGAAGGTCAGCACTCATTCGGCCAAAATGCACTTGATCCTCGAGGCGCTCCATCGTCTAGTTTTCCGGCTGGGAGCATTCATAGGCAGTTGGGGACTATTAGCGACGAGTCTATGGGCGTGCGATATTGTCCCCGTTGGGGCGAAAGCCCCCGTTGGGGCGACAGCCACCGGGTTGCTTGGATGCAGGGGTTTCAGCAGTGGCATTATCGGACCGTGCGGTTAGGGACGAGAAAGGCCGCTTGGGTGAGAGTAATGAGTATCGGTGGTCTGAGCGGGCCAATTCCAGCGTCTGTGGCAGTGGCGAGAAATGTTTTCGATTCGACGGCAGTGAAAACAGATGGGCTTGTCGTCAGCACAGTGCCATTCAGACGGGTTGCGGAAACGTGGTCGGTAATACGATGTGGGACGGGGAGGAATCGAAGAATTCAAGCGGGCGTAAGGGCGAGCAGACGGCGTGAAGGCCCATGTTGGCGAACTCTTGGCGGACAACTGCCTAAATTAGTGGAACTGTGACTGCAGGCGTGTTGAACGAGCTGGATTCGATGGCAGCCGGATAGGCAGCCTCAATCTCGTGCCGCACGATCTAGGTACCATCGTCAGTGTTGCTGGTACGGGGAGCGTCGGCACAGGAAGTTCTCGTGGTGGTGTTTGGTAGACGGGCAAACTGTTGGTCAATACGTCGGCTTTTTGCGAGTTCCAGGACGCGGCACCTTTTGATAATTGCGTCCACCATTGCCGCATTGTTGAAAGCGTCATCGGCGATAGCTTTGAGAATGTGGGAAACCTTGTCAGTCTCATTCATGCGCGCGTCAACTTTGTAGCACAGAGTTAAGGCTTCTTGGAAGTACAGTCGACCAATAAAATTTGCGGTCTATGGGATTTCTGAAAGCTAATGAAGAATTTTTTAACTGCGAGGTATTTCTTTCGAGGAACCCGCATGTGTTTGCTTTGTAGCAGTTGCTACGAGTGCGTAGATGTCTCTTTTTTTCCTTTATTAGTTACTGCTCTCCACCTTGCGGGTTTCCGCAGAACTACTACGTGAAACTATTTCCTTTGCTTCGAGTTGTTGATAAGTTCGACTTCGCCTTGCCATCCGCTAGCCGCCTGGTTGGCTCAGATGCTAAAGCGGCTGCCCCGGAAAGGCGGTGGTCCTGGACTTGAGTCCCGGGCCAGGTTGAATTTTTCATCAACTTCGAGGCTTTTCTTGCAAGAAACCCGTGTGAGTTTCCTTTGTAGCGATTGTTACGCTTGGGTGGATATCTCATTTTCCCTTTATTAATTACTTCCCTCCATCTTGCGGGCTACCGCAGGACTACTGCGTCAATTTCAGGAAACGTTGAATTTGTGAGTAGCTTCTATAAGTAGTTAGTAAAACTTTTTATCAGAACGTCGTTCATATATACTAACAGAGGCTGGACATACGAAAACCAGGCTGGGTTATGAGGCTGCGGATATATTCAGCTGTTTCTTAGATCCCATGGTCTGTAAATTTATTTAGTCGACGTTACGTGACGTAGGGCTCTGTGGACGTCTGCAAGCGGCTGGATAACGCCTTCTTCGCGACAAGTTGGTAACCGCAAGGGCTGCCAAACTAGTCTCGAAGATTTTGTTTGAGCGTACGCCTAAGCTCATCTTCGTGTTCCAGGTGTTCCACCGAGATAAAATGCTACGTTTGCAAGCATGACACTAGGGTCCCACCAGTTCGTACAGGATAATCCAGTCCTCAACGTTTTCCCAATCTTTTCTCGATAATACGCCAGGATTGCGGGAAGCAGAGAGTGCGATGTAAGTCGTCGGGGTGGCAGCCGCGGTCCGAGCCAGCTGAGTCTAGCTATCGCCTCGACGTACCATCCAATGCGAAACTACGTGACGAGGACAGGGAACGTCTACGTCTACCAAAGATGTTATGCGGAAAGATACAGACGAGACGCTGTATAGAAGTATATTTACAAATGACTAGGCTGCACTTAGCCAAAAAGCAACAGCCCGCCCTAGCCTCCAAACGTTGTCGTCGTCCTCTTCACACCACTGGCCTCTTCGTCGTCGTGAATAATGGTCCCTAACAATATGTTTACTGATATTTTACCAAGGCCAGCTATTTTCTTTTACTTCATCTGCCTAAGAGTGTAAATTATTTTTGACGCAGTTATTTCTTAACGTTAAAAATGTGATGCATTCATAGGCAGAAAACTTGGAAGCGCATTTGTAATAATTTATATTCGCTAAATGATTGTCATCTGCTCACTGCTAGTCTGTTGCTTCAAATACAGTCCAAACCGCCCTCCACTGAAATGAAACGATGTCAAACTGTGACAAAATGTGTAGGTTTGCGCATACATGAGCAGCGTCGAATCACACGTTGGGCATTCACGCCCCTAGTAAAGCGGCAGCTGGGAGACCATATGCTATGAGGGGCCCTTACTGACGATTTTGATAGCTGGTATTTCGCGTTTCATGCTCTTCGTTATGCATATAGTCTGTGTTCGATAATGTGCTGTTAGAGGAATCTCTGCGCGCATAAGCATTCATTTAGAGAGCGCACAGCTTTCCGGCAAGAACGCCGATAAGTGCTGTACTCACATGGGAACTGAGCGAGGCGCTTTTCACGTCACTTGTTGCATATTGCGTTTACCATGCCTAATTGTGCAGGCGGAGAGGCTCCATCTTAGAGAGCAATAATTTTAGTAACTTGACGCCCCTGTGACTGCGTCCCGAAAAGAAAGGCACTTAGTACAACATGTTTCCGACGTCGCCTAAATATGGGACACTACAGTTCGCATATCCGCAAAGTGCTTACACCAGACAAGCGTAAAGGTACCCGGCTATGAATGCGGTGTATTTCCGGCCCAGGGCTGACTTGCTTCATTATTTATTGACAGTAACGAGCTCGCTTTATGCTCTTGCGACGAATCTACTCAACCCGAAATAGTGGCAGCAGCTGTGCATTCGTTTCGGATACACAGGGTGTTTATTATTATTTTTTTTCGCTGCAACACATTTTTTTTACGTTGCCTAGGCAGGTAGCACAATTCTAACCCTTGGTCTAAATTACTCTATGAGGCGGCCATCACTTCTACCAAAAATCAAAATGTCTAATGGAATAATTAATGTAGTTATACTGATTAACTTTTTCATTGTTTAATTTACGCCACATATTCGAATCTACGAATTATAGCCGCTGAGTTCGCACGGCGTATCCTCTTGGAAGAAGCTCTACGGACAGCAATAGTTCTGAGATATTCATTTCGAAAGTGTCCGACGAAATGCAGTGGCCTTCCATTCACTTTTTTAAGAAACCGCTGCTTTATGCATTGAAGTACAAAAGTCATTGGAACAGCAATACATTTCGACGGGCACTTTGCCAATTAATATCTCGGAACTGGTACTGTCCAGAGAATCCGTTCCAAGTGAATACGCCGTGCGAACTCAGTGGCTATAATTCGTAGATGGAAATGTGTGGCGTAAAGTGTTTAATTAAAAAGTCAATTAGTGTTTTACGGTAATTAATAACTTGAACATTTAGCTTTCTCCTATAAGTAATGACCGCCTCACCGAGTGATTTTGTTCAAGGGTTAAAATTGTGCTATCTGCTATACACTATCCTTAAAAAATCTGGTGCAGCAAACGCACACGCACACACACACAAACACACTGTAGACCATACACAATTGGCCAAACTGGCGGAATGGATACTTTTCAAGCATTGCTAATGCAGGATTATTAGTTTTACGAAGGTATGTAGTTAAGATTCAAGAATTTTATAACAGTGTACTACACATTGTATGTATACACAGTGTACTACACACACGCCACTGATTATCGGCTTGAATGATAACGCCCAGCAATATCGCCTGTGTAAGACATTCGTTGCGACGAATAATAATGAGAGATGGGGAAAAAAGATCACTGACGATTACGATACTCTCTAATGCGAAAGTTCAGCGCTGCTCTATACGTGTTTTCATTTAGCGATATATTCGCTGGCGCGCACAATCTGTCTCGTGCGGCATGTTGAACGGAGCGAAGTGTGCCGAGATTGCCTCGCTAAGTAGGTAACCTTAGACTAGCTGATTTTTATTCTGGTAGCTTAACTTACAATGCCTGTGAGATATTCAGTACAAACACATGGTGAAAAATAAACTAAATTATTGGGTATAAGCAGGTCACTGGCGGTAAATGGAGCATGCATAAATTTCAGGAAATAGTGCATGCTTATCAAAAAAACAGCATGCACAGCTACACATGCAGTTTTCTTTGTAAATGCTGAAACATTATTATAAGTGTAAGCGCTTTGTTGCACTTTGTTGTTTGGCTTTCAGTGCTACCTTTAAGTCATTATATATGTGAAGGTACTAGTAGAAGCATCCCGTGGAGATAAATGACAACTTTGATGAATAGAGGTATAAAATATGTGCTTAAAACTGCAAAATACTGCTTGACAGGCAAACCTATGCTTCTCGAGTACTGCACTTGTTACCGTCGCTCATCAATGCATTGCTTGCGCTTTATTGCATTCAATATGAGCTACAACAACGAGCTGTGGGGTCTTTCCCTCCTGGTCAAGCTGGTGTTGCTGCGAAAATTTTTGACCGAGAAAAGTGGAGGTTTTCGATTATTTCTAAAATGCATGTAACATCATGCTTTTGGCTGTGTGCTGTTTCCATGGAGTGATAAGTACTGGTGCACCAAGGTGCGGGAGATCCTATGTCCTTAGTGCAGCGCGCGTTGTTATTGCGCTTTGCATCCTGCCGGCAGTGTACTGTCACTGCAGAGGAAGATTATGAAAAGCATAGGGTATGTGCATTGCTGCGATCGTGAAACTTGAATTTTTTGCCTGAAAGGGTCGCAAGTTATATATGCCACCACCTGACGGACCAGAAGCGCAATATGAAGACGCCTCACACATTCTAGCTCATACTCAACAAGGTAATACCATAGCTAAGGCTAGGCAGCATTCACAACAGCTAGTCTGTCCATTAACTACATGGCTTTAGTGAACGTTGAAATACTTGCAGGGATAACACCATTTTGGAAGGGTGTTGTCCATGCTACACCCATATGGAAAGGGTGGTGTCTGTGTTACGCCCATATAAAAAGGGTGTTGTTTGTTTTACACCCGTAGGCAAGGTGAGGTCATATTAACACCGTTTCCTTTCTGGGGTGTTAATTTACACCCCTTTTGGGGGTGTAGCAATACACCCAGAAAGGGTTTCACCCATGGGACAAGTAATTTACACACCTAAGGGTGTTAAAATTTTTAGAGTGCACGTATGAAAAATTGTTGGTCTATGTCTACGGAGAACCTAGCCATAAACAGCTTCGCTTTAGAAAGCAATGGTGTACTTGCCGGGAATAAAGAAGTGCCAAGTAAAGTGTTGCTAACAAACCAGCATATTATCAGTCACCTTATTACAAAGCTGAAATTCATATCCGTGTCGGTCTCCAATGCGCGTCGTCTGCTTCTTTCGGAAAACGTTGAAATCATACATTACTTTCTTTCCACCGTGGTCACATGCATAATGGTAAATAACAATCTTTCGACATCAGTCTTTTTAATTCTTGCGCTTGTGCGCGGTGGCATCGCGACAATTTGAGAACTGCAAAGCATTCAGCACGTGCCATGACAGGCGGCCCCCTTTCGCTTCAAGCCTGAACCTGGGTTGGCTGTTTCTCGGCGCGGCCGCTAGGTGACAAGCACTTACTTGAGTCGTGAATATCCAAAGTAATGGAGCTTTGATAATGACCGCCACAGATTCGAAATTAAGGTGTCTCCATCAATGCGGAGTGTCGCGACAAAGCTTGAATGTTTCTCGCTTTGACGACCACATTCATCGTGAGGTGGGTTCTGCCGGTATTTTTCTCAGTTCTCATCAGTCCGAAAACGAAGCTTGTTATGGCTATGGCGTTGCTCTGCTGAGCTTGAGGTCGTAGGTTTGATCCCAGCTGGGTCGCCGCATTTCTGTGGGGGCGAAATGCAAAGCGCTTGTGAACTTAGCTTTAGGTGTTCTTTAAGATCGACAGGTAATCCAGACAAATCTGGAGTCCCCGACTACGGCGTGCGTCATGAAATGATCGTTGCCACACAAAGTCGAAATGGCAGTACTTTTGTCTGACAACCGAGATTCCAGCCACAACGGCGCCTACAAGTGCCTGACTAGATAATGGTTTAAGAGAACCACTCGCTTTTACGACGGGTCGCTGAGCGCCCATGCCGCAGTAGCTGTTGTGTTGTGCTAGCCTCATTTTGACAGAAGCAAAATGCAAGCACGTTCGGGTAATTGCGATTTGTGTGCATGTTCAAGAATGCTACGTGGCCCGCCGGCTCTCGTGGGTAGTGTGTTGTTTCGGCACGTTGGATTCTATGGTTTGACCGGATACTGAGAATACATTAAGACTTTGACGTACGATGATTTAGCATCTGCTCCAAGGAACCAAGAGCTAACGCAGTAGTTGCGAAAGCGTTCACAGAGTGCTGAAGATCAATTGTCTACCTTCCCCTCATTGCCAGACGAAGTTTTGTGTAAGTATAGCCCGCTAGTCAACTCTTGAGCAATTAAATAGCGCAAAAAAAAAACACAATGCTGCCGGAGCATCGAAGTCCCACTCATGTAAATTTACTGAGAAGGTGAATCCAAGGACGTAGCAGTGAAACTGTGTACGCACATAAACTGACCATATACTCTAAATACGAGAGCGAGATGTCATAGACCTCAGAAAAATATAATATAGCAGGTCATCATGCGCCAGGTGATACTCTTCCGGCGGAGAGCGGAAACAATAGGCTACAGATGTGCAAATGCTGCTGCTGCAGCAGTATTCCCATTGTACCGCATCCACTGAAGCCTCAGTTTTCTTGTGAATCGCCCTACATATTGGCATTACAAAATATGCTACATTCAGATTTTCAATATTTGTAGGCTGCTTGTTCCGTTTTCATTATAACTGCTGTTGAGGGTCGCGATCCCACCTCTGATTTGGCACCCTCTTCTGTATATTACCCTGTACGTTAAATTTCTGCATGTTAATACAAGAAATATACTATAGCAGGCAATGATGCCAAGGAAATCTTATGAAAGTTCTGGTTGAAATTGAAATGTAGAAAATGTAGAAAAGCGCAAATGAAGGTGGAGGAAAAAAATTGTCGCCAGTGGGGAGCGAACCCACTACCTGGGTTTCACGCTAGCGATGCATTGCCAAATGTACAGCGATGACCATTAACCTGTTCAGTAACTATGGTATTTATGTGTACTCGATCTATCCCTGGCTGTGTTAGCCAGCGCGACCCAGAACGATGGCGGGCGGATGTGGAACATGCTACTTTGGCTCGATAGCGTCGCGTAAGAAGGAAACTTAGGAGAGCATGGGTAAAGGGACACTAAAAGCAAATACTAAGTCAGGCTCCAGTGATAGATTAGTGCTCTAGAATCTCTAAAGCATCTATATTATCGCGCACAAAACTTTAATAATTCAGAAATTGAGGTAAATGCAGGACAGGGTTAGGACTCCCCCGGAACATTCAAGCACTTGCCGGATGACGAAAGCACTACTCAGGTAAATTCTGTCCCTAGTACTTACCGACTCGTTGCAAAAAACATCCTTGTATTGTATTACAAGATGAAATAAAATGCTACTTGCCAAGTTTTATTTAAATTTTAGAAAAAATGAAGTCATTGAAATTGCCGTTGAGAATGACGCGGGCGGTCGAAAAGTTTCGTTTTTGCTCGACTCTGCACGCCCACACTTTCGCGTTTCAGTACTTTCGCGATCGCGTAGTCTTACGCTGGTTTTGCTGGCTCGCGATACTCGCACTAATTGCAAGTAGCAGAGACTTCAACTTCCATGTGATGTCGCGGGATGGCCGAACGGTCTGAGCTACTTGACCAAAATGCAGCTACAGCGGCGCATCCACCGCTCAGTCTTGACTCGGTACCGCCGTCTGTCGGGCGCCATTTTACTCGCCGACGGCAGCAAAAGGTGCCGATGGCGTACGCACGGCCACCACTCCCCCGGTTGCATGGCGGGAGATTTGAATTTCAAAAAAGTTATTCGGACCCTTCACATGCAACTTTCTTGTAAGTTTTTTCTTCGCATGGAAACAAGCATTGAGAGGTTTCGAGAATTGTACTGAGACAGTCCATGTGGACTTAGTATTTGCCTTTAGTGTCCGTTTAAGACACGTTGGAGGGCTAGTCCGTTTGAATCCTTGATATGTGCAAGCACGACTGAACGAGGACGTAGAGAGAAACAGACACACAGACACAGTGCTACATTCAACTTTAGATTTTATTTTTGCGCGCATCGATTAATAATACCGTACGAGCGGAAACAAGCGAGACAAAAAAAGAACATTCAGTGGTGCGTGTCGACGAACCGTACATCTGTCTGAGGCATGATAAAAAAAAATTACCGACGATTACGTTACTTCCTAATGCGAAATTTGAGCGCAGCAAATAAGCTGTTTCACCTTTTCGATAGATTGAGGCAAAGAAATCGAGCAACACATGTATGCGGTATCACAGAATTTTTTTTTTATTTTTCACACGTATTCCTTTAACAAAGACTCCACTAACAGTTCTTGACAGTCATGAAGGAAGCTTTGTGGTCGGAGAAATAGACTGATATATGTTCGACTTGGTACACCAATGCTTGATTCTCAAAGACGAGATCTATACAAGTGCCTCGCGAGGTTGTCACAGCCGTGGGACGCGTTACAAGCGAGAGGAACGCGATGTTCTCCCGCATAAGTGTTAGGAAATTGCTGTTTGTCTTTATGTCAACATTAAAGTCCCCCACTACTAACATCGGTGTGGATCGATGGACGGTTAATGCGAGTTGCAGGAAGTGCACGACGTCTTTCGTGAGTGCGGTAGGGGCGAAGTAGGCAGCTACTACCAGCAAGATAATTTCGCAGTGGCGAACGGCAGCGGCAATTTCGGCTCGGGCGGTGCACATATACAGATCCGCCGCCACCGATCTGGCTCTCTGATTGCCACCGCACAGGGCGAACGGCAGCGGCAATTTCGGCTCGGGCGGTGCACATATACACATCCGCCGCCACCGATCTGGCTCTCTGATTGCCACCGCATAGGGGTTGCATTGGAGGAGGAGCGAAGAAAGGAATTAAGTTCGAGCCGGCGCTTTGACAACCGGAGACTCGCAGGAAGAGGGGGGAGGGGGGCGGCGTGTACACCCAGCGGCAAACGATGGGGGCAGAAGCGCGCGCAGCAAGCGGACAACACGATAAAGGGAGGAGGGAAGAGATAGCAGCGACTGACTGATGCCGCTGACGCCGATAGTGAGTCAACCCCAGCTGCGGAGTTGGTTTCAGGGACAACGCCGCCGATGCCGACACAAACAATATGATACCCTCGCTTCCGCAGCGCTAAGAACCAGGTCTAGCCGTGGGAAGGTGGGCACGTATTCGTCGACGTGCCGGGGCCTACGTGAAATAACCGGCGCGTCGGCAACTGAAGAGCACCCTATCCGCCACACAAGAACAGGGGGGGGGGACCCTTTCCTCCTCTTTCTGCATGGCGGCGACGGTGTTCTATGCAGTCACGTTATCTTGACTCTCTAGCGGCGTCAGCGGCATGCAGCGGTATCAGTCGGTTGCTGCTAGCGCTGGGGGGATGAAAGGGGGGCGGAGCTGGTTACGAGGCCGACGACAACGCCGACGACGACGCGAAACCCAGGGACGGACGCCAAAGAGCTGCGCTCTAAAACATACACTCCAATAGTTACAGCGATCAACCGAGTATAGCAGGCACGTGGCTAATAAACCGTCGTGTTCTTCCAAATGGAATCAAAGCTGCACAATTCGAGACTTTCGCTATGAATGAACGGGGAAACAAATGAGCTCGACGTTTTTGTTAATCACGTACAGATGAAGCCAGCAGGCAACAAAGCACGAATTTTCTACCGAAGCAGTTACTTAATGAAATATTCAACAGAGAGTTAATGAAAGTAATCACAACACAGGTGTGTCTCATGTTAGGCGAGATATTTCAAGAGGATGCATGAGCGTGACCTTTATTGAGGTACATTCAATTAGGATAGCGCTTTGGGCGAATTGGTTTAGCTTCATGGCATTAATGCCGCCCAAAGGACCAATGCAAGAACCGGTGTGTTGTTCACGTAGAGAGGTGTTCGTGCTCTAATCTCTTTGAACTAACCACACATGTATCTTCCTGTTCTTCGGTGCTTTGCACTGAATTTACGCCATAAACGACGCAACCCTGTGGTGCTATACTTCTATTGCCACCAACAAGACAAGAAAGCGTCCCAGAGTAAACAACGACCTCTTGCATCCGAGGTTAGTGTCCCTATGGCACACTGTGTGATTCACGATGACCTAGCTGTTCCGAGGAATGAAGGAGCTAGTACTGAAGCAGCTCACAGTGACGTAATTGAAACAACAGATTAATGATTACTTTAGCTACAAGCCATACACGATTCAATCATTGCTGGTAAATATTATGATGCTTCATATCCATATCGAATCGCTCAATGACGTGAAGCAATGAAAAGAAGCTAAAACAGATGAGTATATGAGACGATATTCTTAGATTTCACAAGTAATCTCAGTTCTAGTTAAAGGTACGCTGGATGAAGCAGCATAGTCAATAAAGCCGACTGCATCCATAACTTTCCGGCCTCATTGTCAGTGCAACTACTTTCCGTCCCACCAACCGCCGCTGCCGAATCAACCCGCGCTATTGTGAATGACGCTTTTACTGCGTACGTACAATGAGCGCTTTGTTCTTTATTTATTCTTGAACTGAAGTGCACAACCAGAGAGAACATTTTAAACTTGAGGTTCCCGATGGCACCTCAGCACCTTCAAAAACAGTTTTGAATGTTAGAACAAGGCGTCTTTCAAATAGTTATGGTGTTCTACATTAGGTGTGAGCCATGTGGCATTTGAAACCATACAATTCACCAAAAACTTTGGCGGTAATGGCATTCCGTTATTGCTTCGTATCACTAACAATAAACACTGGTTCCGTACCGCGAAAACATCCTCGTGTTAGATACCGCTTTTGCAAGCATCATTATGCTACTACTTTCTACTGACATTTCAAGCCAAAATCCAGTGCGGCAACACTGGTGTGGCAACACTGCCAGAAAGCGACATGTGTCGATCAACACCTTCGTTGCAAGAAACGAAGCGCATCCTATGAAGCTATTGTTTCAACACGGTAGCTTCTCGTGGCCAGTTCTTGCCTTGATGTCAGTTATAGCTGTAATAAAGACAAGTCGGGTTCTCCAGACGTTTTCTCACGCGGCAATATTATTTTAACCCTAGCACCTCCCATGTTTCTCGTTACTGCGTTGTCTCCGTATGAGTCACTGGGTCGCTAGTTGCCATAGTTTGCTCAAGTTGCTGTGGGTCATGAAAACTGCGAAGCCCTCACCAGATTCCTCTGTTTGTCGCCCGACTCGTTGCTCAGCAATTCACCTTCCAGTCGGCAAGCCAGTAAAGCTGCTCCCAGAGAAAACTGAACAAGATTTGCCGTTATGTTTTATGTGCACATGGTTTCTCCCAACTTGAAGACGGTGCAAGAACATGCAGATGTAGAAGACCTCCTAAACCAGGTTCAATAAGTCAAAGAAAAAAAAAAAGAATAGTGTCGTTTTCTTGGGGGCTTCCGATCCCTTTTTTGAAAAGTTATACCATGAGGGTCGTGCGCACTACGTCACCGGATAAAGTCTGTTGATTGGTGGATATAAAAGGGACATCCATTGTGAAGTTGCTACGATCGTCATCGTGGCATATAGTGCTCGGCCACTATATAACTGACCGTGGTCTGAGAGTGAGTTGGCTGCCAATGTTGCCTGGTGGAATGCCGGGATGAATGCATACGCGCCTGGTGTCGGAAGCGAGAGCATGTGACGTCTCAGGGGTGGCTACTAAAGGGCAACGTACTGACTGCTAAGGGTTGGTTCTGGCAAAGGCAAGGAATCTCGTCGCAAGAAGTCTTTGGAACTGGGTTAAGCTTAAGAAAGAAGGCTTGACCAAGCTGGGGGATTACAGCGTTTGCCATTCTTAGGACCAATTTTCGGCTTGCGGCAATAGCGACGTTCGTGGCTGTATACCGCAGCTGGGTCAGATTCAGTTGCTCGAAGATGAGACGTCCCAATGCTGCCGACAACCAGACCTCACCAAGAATGTGAGGGAGAACATCATCTTCCAGAACAGCAGCTTTAACAACTCCTGTGATTGGGCCAATTGATATTTTAAAAAATCCAGCACCAACAACAACCACTGTGCCTTCTCTGACCACAGCAAGAGGGGGCTCAGTCTACGGGATGACCATGCTAACAGGTATACAGGCTTTAGATATCGATGTCACTCTGGATCCAGAGTCAGGAAACACTTTGCATTCACCGGCTCCCATAACAGCTCCGTTGAAAAAGGGGCACTGCTGCTACGAGCCGTCGAGCGTAATGGGCACACTGTGCAAGGCCGGAGGCCGTTGCTTTGAATGTCGTCGGAGTCGCTGACGATAGTGGCTGTGGTAAACAGCTGGCACGCGTAAGGCCTTTGGATGTCATATGCTCCGAGACATGACATTGGTAGGAGACAGCTTGAGCCAGGTCATGTGCACTACGTAAAGCTGGACCGCCGTACTGTGCAACGGCACACTGGTTCCAGCTTTCTAATGGGCTCTTAGATGCGTTCATAACCTGTTCTTGCCACTCAATGCCGGACAATTCTGTGCAAAAAGTGTCGTTGAGGACCGCGCTCCACGTGGTTCCAGGTGGCGTACTAGTTCGCAAACGCAAGAAGCCAGGTTCATGCAGTACCTTTCGGCTTGCTAGTAGCTATCAGGCATGTGGTGACATCTCATGAAGAAAGCTGCTGTACTCGTCGCACTTCATCAAGCCATAAATTATATTAATGATGTGGTTGTGTGAGCCATCAAACTGCGGGATGGAAGATGACAAATCCGGTAGTGTAATTAGTCACCGTTGCTGCTGGACGAGGTAGCTATTGAAAATTCAAGGCAAGACTCTGTACCAAGACTTGGTCGAGGGCCAACACTCGTGCACCGGTTGTGGTGGACACGTTGGTTTCCGCTGGTGGGGTCAGTTCACGGTGCTGCCGAATGTTAGCTTCCAATCGCTGGATTAGGTCCGCTTTTGAACCGGTGATGTCCCGCTGGCGACGTGCCAATTCTTTCCGTACGAGGTCGATGCCGCCGCGCGACATTGTCAGTGGGTCGATATGCTTCCAGACAATTGCCGGCAGCTTATTGCGCACAGCCGGCTATACGCAGGCGCTCACTAACAAAACACAGTGGGCTTTCTTCGCGCTTGAGAAAATTCACCACCGCTCGAAGGATTAAACCGAGAAATGATGGTCTTGGCCTAGATATAAGCGCTTCCACAGGGAAGCGCACGCAGAAGCGCAGTAAGAGCCGAGCGAAGGGTGGGAACAGCTTTGGCCAGGAATTAGAGAGTTTTAGGATAACGTAAAATGCTTGCGTTAGCGTTAGCGTGTTCCGCACGCTAAACCTTTGCGGGACGCTGTTCGAAAGAGTGTTAGTACAGCGTGAAATAACGACGCGCCGCAAAGTGCAGAATTTCACCACGCCATCTATGTGCGAGTAGTCAAAGCTCTTAATAGGATTGGTTCACCATCTAGTTAAGGCCAGCCAAAACAGCACTTTTTCTTAATCGACCGTTCTAGAATAGCGTTTGTCGCCTTACGCACGTTAAACGCAAGCACTTTTGCGGGACGCTACGTTAAAATACGGGGCGCTCTCTGGTGCCTTGTGAAAAGCGTATCCAAGCCAAGATAATCCATTAGCAACCATCCTTTCGTTGCCATGCCGATGCGTCTCGTCCGGCCTACGGACACCCGAATCGGCGAACGATCTCAGAAATTCGATGCGCTATGCGCTCATAACGGGTGTTTCAGGCGAGTTTACAGGAAGTGAAAGCTCATTTCAATAGTTATTGGCGATCAACGAGAGCGAGTGCGTAGCCATCACGAGAATTCACGGTGAAGCGGGAGCCATGGGTGCCGCCATGTTTGACGACGCTGTTTCTTAGCGTCCGTGCTTTGCGAGCGTTACCGTCTCCCGCTAAATTCCGAAAATAGCGGAGGCACGCTATGCGCAAAGCTACTGTATTGTTCTGCGCATGCGCCGTGGGGTCCCGCTATATTTTAGTGTTTGGCGTGGTGCCACTTGCGCTATACTAAAGCTGTCTAATGACAGACAAACTAGCGAAGGCGGGCTTGGTTGCCGGGCCTTTGGTGCACTGGCGTAGCTGAATGGCTGGGCAGTGGCTCGGGCGTCGACTGCGCCAGATGTGAGGGCTGCATGTGAAGGCTAGGGTCGTTAGCGCGGCAAACACGCGAACGAACCGAACACGTTTGTTACATTGCTCAGCCGAAACTCGTCCGTCCGTGCCGGTGGAGGGAAAGAGGGAGAGAGAAAGAGAGCGAGCCTACGAGCCTGAGCCTCGCTTGGGCCTGGTGTCGTGTATGCGTAAAGAAGGCGCCCGAGGTGGCGCTAGCGATCAGTTACGCTAAGAAGGGGACTCACTATACGGGCGCTCACCATACAATAGCGAGAGAGAGAAAGAATAAACTTTTAGTGAGCCCTTATTAAAGGTTGGTGCACGCTGGCACCAGACGGGTCGAACCTTCTTCTGAGGTCCCATATGCGTCCAGCAGTTTCTGGCCCCTAGCCGCCAGCGCGAGCTGGGTCGGTAGGTCGGCGCTGGATAACAAGGTCTCCCATCGCTCGGGGGGGTTGGGGATGGGGAGGCGGGGGGTAGGGATGGTGGGCGGTTCTTGAGCTTAGTGCACTCTCCAAGGATGTCTGCTAGAGTGCCTTCTGATCGCCTGCAAAACGGGCATGAAGTGTCATACTCTGTTGGGAACATCTTGTGCAAGAGCACGGGATGCGCAAGCGACCCCGCTTGCGTGCGTCGCACGATCGTTTGCTGCCTTCGGCTGAGTTGCGGATGCGGACGTGGAAGCCTACATCTGCCGCTTCTGTATATTTGGGTGATGTCTATGTAATTTGTCACGGAGTGCGGTAGCTCTGAAAGCAAATAATGTGTCTATAATTCTTCAATTATTTAATGTCCTATTTCTTTATGAATTTGTATAATTTTGGCGTTCTCCCAGCTGCCTGATACACATGAAGTCGTATTGATTTGAGTGTAGAGGGCCACGCGCTGTACTAATTTTCGGAAAAAAACTTTATATACGTACAAAATCATTTATTCTGCAACACTGTACAGCTTCATAAGCAATATATAACAGCAGACAGATACAACTAATTTCACCATCCTAAAATAGTGACCTCCAGCGCTCGCACTGCTTCGCACGGAATCCTTTTGTCTCATTGAAGTGGTTGTTATCCATGAGAACCATAGTGGGTGAGCGCTTCGTGTACTTCGGCCACTTTTGCTTGTTGGGCAGCTCGGGAACCCTATTGGAAGAGAATGGGTCTCACGTTACACGGGAAGAACCAGCAATCAGACATACAAGGTGATTACACGAACAAACGCAAGCAGCATCACGCCCTTTCAAATCAAAGTGAGCTGCAACCTAGCATAAATCATGCCTCGTGCACTATTTTAATGCAATTAGCATTTTAGGATACTTCACAGAATTTTTGCGAGCTATCTACCTGTCTGTCTGTAACTACTTATTTAACAGGGAGAGGCGGACTAGTTGATGCTCGATATTGGAATGCATCATGTAACCGCGCAAACAGCAACGGAAGAAGAAGCCCTGTGTGTTTCCTTCTTCGACCGTTGTCGTTTGCGCGGTTACATAATGCATTCCAATGTAACTGCTTTCCTGCCAGTTAGGTCACACTGTCTATGGGTGGCACATCGGGCTGCTGCGCTGAGGTAAGCAGGTATCGCGAATTTTCGCGAATGAAGACGTCGTAAAAATATATTTGAGACAACCGCCATAATTATACAAGCAAAGAGGACGACGGCGAACAAGCGAAAACACCGCAGAAAGCGCCCGGACACCGCCCGAACTGTAGCAGACAACAGGCGCGAGTCCGTGCCCTGACGTCACGCGAGCGGCGGTCGCAGCGCCCCTATAGTTCGTTCTCGGGGCTAATAGAAGACGTATAGGTTGTTTTGAATACCTTTATGTTTAGGATCTTTTGTTTATCTTATGGCTTCCTTTGTGCACCATGTTCAGCACTGTGTTTTTTTGTAATTACGCACATAGCGACTGGCTGAGCTCTCTACTGTGTTTATCTACACCATTGCAGAAGTATTGACTGATATATGTAATTAAAGAAGACAGAGAAAGGTACGAACCCGCTTTCACCGAAGCTTGCCAGCATCCGCATGAAGGCCTCACTCATGCGCCCATCCGGAGAGTCTGGCTGCATGGCGTAGGGTACACCGAACGCGAACTGCAGCTCAGTTCCGTGAGGCGCTCCCATCCAGGCCGGCAAGTTGAAGGCGTCGTACTTGTGCCCGAAGACGTAGGCGAACACCCTGTTGCCCCTCTCACTGTGCTTCTCCGCAGTGAACAGTATGGGGCAGTTGAACATCCGGTCGGACGTATAGTCCAGGTGCTGACGCCTGAGCGCGTTCTTGTCGCCTTCAGGTGCATCATTGGTGTACTTGTCCTCGATATCCGGTATGCTTTCCTTTACCCACTTGGACACAACAGCGCGAAGGGAATGGTCGAGGTTATCGGGACCATTCGCGTCGAGGTCTTCCGGCAGGAGATCTGGTAGCGGCGGGAACAGAAGGATTATTGCACCCTCGTCCGAAGTGACGCCAGCCAGAATGTCGACCGGCGCAAAGAAACCGCGGTTCATGGCCACCAACGGCATCTTTGGCAGGAAGGCGTCGTGGTAGGTCGGGAGGAAAGGGAGCATTTTGGGGGCGACGCTCTCTGCGGCCGCTTTGACGAGCTCGTCGGCCGACTTCTTCCGGAAGCAGTCAATGATGTCCTCCGCGTTGGACGAGAGGTCAATGTTGCTGCCCTTGGAGCAGCCCACAATGTTGGCCACCTTGTTGCCCTTGACCATGCTCTCGTGGACCATGTCCCACAAGTCAATGTTGTACATGGTGCCGCTCATCAAAACGGCTCTCTTAAAGAGGCCCTCGCTCATCGGAGACATGACGTGCGCGTGCACGCTGGTTCCACCCGCGCTTTCCCCGAACAGAGTCACGCGATCCGGGTCGCCTCCGAAGGACTCGATGTTCCGCTGCACCCACTTCAGGACCGCGACTTGGTCCAGGAGACCAGCGTTGCCCGGTGCCTCGGGTGAGTTAGCGCTCAGAAAGCCCAGAATGCTGAGACGGTAGTTCGCGGATACCACGAGGACGCCCGTAGTCGCGGCGAGCACTGCGCCATTATACTCCCACTGATTGGCACTGCCAAAAGTGAAGCCGCCTCCATGGAACCATACCAGCACGGGTTGGTGCGAGCCCGAGTTCATGGCTATCTCGGGAACCCAAACGTTGAGGTAGAGGCAGTCTTCTGTGAACGTTACGTTGCCAATCGGGTACATCGGCAACTCTACCTGGAAGAGAATTATCAAAATCGTTAGGCAAATTAGAAAAGAAAGCTTTCGTGAAACAAGTCCATGAAGATCCTCTGGATGAAGAAACCCATGAAGTTAGGGACTTTTGTAATCGCACATTGAAGACAAGTCAATAAGATAAAAAATCGAGTTGAATATACATTAAACCTCAGAATGAAAATGCTTCTTTCCTAACGAGTTATATACCTACACTTACTTTCACTGAAGTAATCCAACTAGCACAATTAATCCTGGATAAATATAAGTACCTAGCTTGCTAAGATGCATTGTTTACGACAACTATGTTTCGCTGCTCCTTCTTTTCTTTGCCAATGTCCTTGCAGATCAGTTGCAACACGTACTAGGTTTCATGTGAAACCTATAGAATGTAACGCGAATGTCCTCACAAACAAGAGGGTCTTTCCTCTCTTAGTATTCTCTTTCTGCAAATGAGCGTCATTCCCGCCTTGGTGTCCTTCTTCCGCAAGACTTCTGCGCTGTGTTTTGCAAGGTATAAGAACTACTCCGTATGTAGATAACTAGATATAAATTTAAGAAGGATTTCCCACTAGCGGTACAATTATTGTATTAAGACGTTCAGGAGTTAATTTTATTCAGATCCGAATTCACTGCGGAAGGTTTCTTACACCATGTTTCATACACCTTCCACATATAAATCTGAACTGCAAAACACATGTTCTAGCAATATGAATGGGACAACACCCTCGAATACTTTGTTCAACAAAACTTCTTCAAGTGCAATGTTCCCATGCAAGTACAGCAATGGCGCTCCACTTTTCAGTGAAGTGGACGTCGTCCTGTTTGACCTTTTTGAGCAAGAGTGTAGCGCAGTGCGCGCTGTTATTAACAGGCATCACTGATCTCTAAGACGCTGGGCGCATAGCCAGAAGCCTCCAGCTAGGGAACTCAGGCACCTTCAGGCACTACACTGAAAGGAGGAAGGAGCGTTTTGGCGTCTCTAAGCACCAGGCTACCAACAATAGTCAAAAGACGCCTGAATACAACGCGTACGGAGCGTCTGCCTTCTGGTCTGCCGTGGGCCGACTACACCCCATTTAAATTTGAGAACGATTAAGGCATTGATTCAGCAATGTTTCTGATAACTCTCTGAGCAGCCAACGACCACCCTTTCTTTTTTTCGTTATCTTTTAGAAAAAGAAGAGCCTCCGGCCGCTATATTGAATTTTGCAGCTGGCGCGAGCAAGCGCCTTCCGATGTTATCGCACTGGCCGGGGAGGAAGGGGGAACAATGTAATAGACAATGGCACGGGCGACAATGTAAATGTTTGAAGCATGTGAAACGTAAATGCAAGGTTGGACGTGCTGTAGCGTATTTCTAATGCCGATTCCAGCATTACAAGCCTGGGGCAGAACCTTGAGTAGAAATTATTTCGCAAGTCTTGATATAGAGCTTTTGTACTCGTTTCTCGCGCTGCAGTTGGGATGCTACTGCGTGACATGTCATAACAGACGTTATTGCGTGAACCCGATCATAAATTGAGTGAGCTAGCTTTTTAAATATTCTGTACTGGCAAACTAGGGGTTCCTTAGACATTGTGAGGTGTGTGGTGCGCGACATGGTGCGGTGGTCGGGACGGACAGACGCAGACAAGGAGTGCGCGCGCCGAGGTGAATTCCGTGCTGGAAGGAGAAAACGACAACGCCGACGAGCGTCCGGCACGTGAACGCGCGGCGCAAGATAAGGAACTAAAAGAAGAAATGCCAGCCAATTAGGAAAGACCACGGGGCGTCAGTCAACCAATGAGAAAACGACGAATCGGCCAGAGCGGGAGAAAAAGCGAGGCGCGCTGGCAGAAGTGGGGAGACGCCGGGAGACGCGGGGGAGGCGCCGGGAGTCGCCGGGAGAATTCCAGGAAGCGACGCCAGGAGAAGGTCAACCACCGGACCGGGAGTTGAAGACGGGCCGTCAGGTTCCGGACCCGAGCCACCAGGACTTCATCCGACCGGGCCCTCCTGCCAGCCCGTTCCAGTGCGTCGCCAGCCTACCCGAGCGTGCCGCCAGCTGCTCAAGGCCAGCGAGCTTCTGCGCCCGTAGGCAGGACGAGATCAGTCGGGCTACGGGCCCGAGTTCTACGCCCAGCTGCCCGGCCAGAACGCCGCCCCCGTCTGTCGCGGCGCCTGCTGCCCGAGGCCGGCGTTCGAGCTTCTGTGCCCGTGGGCAGGACGAGAGCAGTCGGGCTACGGGCCCGAGTTCTACGCCCAGCTGCCCGGCGAGAACGCCCCCGCCATGTACTCGTGCCGCCTAGCCGCCTGCCTCTATCTTCAAGCTAGCAAGGGCGCTCCCGTTGCCCGGTCAACCATCCCATACCCCGACCTTTGGTGAGACCGGCGCAACTCCTTTCATCAACTTGTCGCCGCGTCTCCGCGTCGAGACTGTTATGTGTCCCTGCCGTCGTGGCAAGCCCGGACACGGGCACTATTTAACGTCATACTAGCCCCAAGTGTTTCTTATTGCCGTGATGTCTATTTGAGTGTTTATTTTATGCTTTCTATTCCCTTCTATTTATTTTAAGCCTCTTTCTAGTTCCATTAAAAGTGTGTCTGTGTTTTCGAAACCAACGGCTTTGTCCTCACTTAGGTTCTCGGAGGCGCCGCCTAAGAGAACCGTTAAAACCTTTGAGTACACGAACCTTGCATCACAGACGTCATTCTAGAGATATAATATGGCACTGACATCACTATGCATGCCCTTCTTCACAATCAAACCCATATCAAAGTCAGAGCCTACTCCACTTGTAAGCGTTGTGGTTCCTGGGGGGCGAATGAACGCCCCTTATATTTGCTGCAGAGGAATGCTATCTCTGCCATCTAGATTGACTTACCTTTTAAGATAGCTGAAACAAGCCAAATTCTACGGTAATGACAGAACTACTTCATTCCTGATCGATGTATTTAGCTACATGCAGGGGTGCTAGTCCAACCTAAAGTTATTGGTTTAAAGTATCCAAGAAAGGGGCACTGAACATCGTTCTTTGTAGCCTGTGAATCGTCCTTCCATTTTTCACGTGCTACCTAGGCGTTTATTGTAAACTAGGACGAGCAACCACGTCTTTTTGGTGATGGTAATTGATAATAGCCGTGTTTCACTCTGACAATGGCCACTATATATTCGCAGCTGTGCCTATTTTGTTGCTTTCTGCATCTTCCACGATTACCGCTACTGCCACAGCCCGCTTATCACTGCAGTATGTTAAAATTTAATATAAATGAAGTGAATTTCTGCTGATTACCAATGCAGCACTGCCGCTTCCGCATTTCACACGTCGGCAGTCGCCCACCGCGTGTTCCTCACCTGTGGGCAAGCCGTGGATCCCGCGGTCGCGTCGAGGATGTCTCGCCAAGGCGTCTTTGGCTGAGGAGGCTTGAATCGAAGCTTTCCCACGGGCGGCTCTGCAAACGGAATGCCGCGGTACTCTTCGACGGCCTTGTTGTCCAGGACGTGCACCACCTTCCCACGGACACGTCCCTCGGTGGTTACCCTTTCCACGTGCATGTCGTCAGCCGCAGTGGTGAGCGCGACTATTATAAGCAGGCCTAGCGCTGCTCTCACCGCCATGCCTCCTGGTAGCTCCATCTGCGTGAGTTTGACAGTAGCGGTAAGAATAAGGTCACACGTTCACTCGAGAATCAATGAAAGCACTCTGTATTCGCAATTCGCCGAATCAATCGATCTGAAAGGCATAAGCATAATACGTCATCCTATATGCCAACAAAACTTAACACGATCACCTAATTCGCTCCTCTTGACTATAAGCTAGTCAATTCACGCCTATTTCGAATAACAAAATTATATATATACATCAGCACCGGTAGTACTTATACTTCTTTTGGGGTAGTCAGGATACATTCGGCGTCACACACTCGAATGGTCAGATAATGATAAATAACAATATTGACGAAACAAACGAATACCACTTTCACTGCTTTCTTAATCACGTCGTGTCGTTATACTGAGGCGTATAACTACCTTGCATGACTACAAGCGCACAGTGCACACGTGTAAACGCGGCCAGGATTAATCACTTCCGTCGTGTTGTGTGCCTCTCATAGCCTTTTTAATATATATATTGTAGAAAACGGCATTCATAAGCTATTAGTTGTGAAACTAGCCAGAACCTAGGGCGAGTAACAGCAAAGACATAGTTGGCACAAGCTTTTCCCGCTTCCAACGCATTTTTTACCTACTTGAACAACATTGTTGAGCGAAACCGAGATCGGTCTCCGCGAATAGTCATAGCTGTGCGGCTGCATAATTGATACCATCCCTGGGCGCTGCACGGTCTGGCCATTTGGACTGTTCCGCCTCTTGGACTATTGTAGAGAGTGCCGCTATTTCTGGCACCCTTCACGAACTGAAGAGTGTAACCACGCAGAGTGCAATCATATTCCCTGATTTGAAATGGGCAATTCAGCAACTATATCGTGGCCTATTCGCACACTAGTTCGGCTTTGCGTCGCTAGCCTTAGATAAGGAAGTCGAAAATAAAACGAGAAATAAAGTGACGTCTGTGTGGATATCGTCACACGTTGGTGTTACTGGTAACGAAGGAGCTTATGCTGTTGTTAATAAAGCAGTATAAAGGTATACATCAGTGATAGCTCTCCCTAACGAAGCATTTAGTCACCTCTTTTGCCCACGTTGGGCAGTGCCGCATGAGACCTGCGCTGTAAGGACACTTCCCCACAAGGAAGTAACCCTAATACAGAGAGTAAAAACGGGACTGGCCTGGACTCCTGTATGGGCGTTTAAGGTCATTCGTGCGGCTTATCAGCGAAGAGCCTCATTTAGAGAACTGCGTATTCTCCTGCAAGTGCATCTGTTCTGAAAATAGTAGCGCTCTGACAGCATCAAAAGAAGAAAGTTTCCTTATGAGAAGGTAGAGCATATTATTTTCTCGGAATGAACTGCTTACAGTTCGCTCGGAGATGTCACGCATTAAAATAGCATTTCTGTACGAAACTGAATGATCGACTGATGGTGACTCATATTCACGAAACGAAAAGAGAACTTTAATTTCCGATATCCAGTGTTTTACGATAATTGCGCAAAAGTGGTAGGCTTAAAAAATTAGAAGCCCGAACTCTACAATTCTGTAACTCTGCGCCGAAAGCGTCTCCCAGTTTTATAATCTGCATCTGTTAGAGCATCTCAAGTGGAGAAAGGTTATACATAAATGTACAGCTTACGTAAAATTATTGCAATGCTTATCAACACACGATTTTAGGGCACTAAAGAGGCACACGCAAGAGAAACAAACAGACATGAGGAGAGCCAGTGTTTCTCCCTTGCGTGTGTTTTTGGCCCCCTAAAACCACGTTGTCTAAGAATGTTTATTAAAATCTTTACCAAGCTTCGGAAAGCTACTCACAAATTAGCGGCATATTTCAGAGCGTTACATAATACATTATTCTTGCCCATTTGAGATGTATTCTTAGGTGGAGTTCACTAAATTCTGGCATGCTCTTTTGTGCTGAATTTCACAATCGTCAGATTAGTACTTCAGGTTTAAATTAGCAGCACTCTTGAACAGTCCCACCCACTTTTCTCTAACGACTATCTGTAAAGTCGTTTTCGTGGGCCAAACCGGAAGGTCGTGCAGCCCAAGACTATTTGCTGCTCCCGTTTGCATGTGCCAACCACTCGCTGTATGTCACTCTTCAACAAATGTCTCTGTCGCCAACTTGAGTAAATGCCACTGGGTCCACTTCGTATGTGTAACTCTTTATCTCATGATGATGCGTGGGATTTAATGGTGCAAGGGCCAGTTATGGTAAAAAAGCGCCAAAGCACTTAATCATGAGTTTTTATGGAGGAATGAATTTAGAAAGGTTGATGATTTCGTGGGTGCGTACCACTGCGCACGCGCCTCTATCGCTGGCTATATGTCACTGGGGACTTGCCAGTAACATCACTGCGTATTGGCAGCTCTTTAAAGGAAGCCTTCGACACCAAGGTGGGTATGTGCCGCCCTTCGATAAATACACTGGATGCCAACTTGGTTCCCTGGGTATCGAAACAGTCACAACAACAAAAAACAACGCCTAGGGAATGACACCTGCCTAATGCTTCGCGTTACTTAGATGGCTAAATGCGAAGACAACCGTGTACTGGGATTTAGGTGCACCATAAAGAAGCCCAGACGGTCCAAATTAGCGGAGTCGCCCAATACGGCGTGTCTAATAATCGTATCGTAGTTTTGGCACGTAAAACCCCGCCATTTATTTAAATTACTGAGATGTAAACTATAGTTGACACTGCTTACATTTTTTTTAATTCTGCCATTCTCATTAGTTTCTTTTTTTTTTTAGAAATGAACGGCATCAAATGAAAATCTACTACGAGCAGTTACTACATTTCAACTTCCTTAAATGCAACAAGCCTTATCAATACTGATGAAGTAACTGCCGAAGAAAGCGATTTCTTCGTTTCTATGTATTTAGATTGAAGCTCCCTAGCTAAAGCTCACTTTGAAGCAGGTTTTAGTGTTTGTCTCCACTGAAAAGGAACTGGCGTGCGACTTCATAAGATAAAGCAAAGCAAGACACTGAGCTTCTTCTGACATGGGTCCTTGAGCCAGCTGGAAACGAGGAAAATACGTAGTCTACTCCTCCTTTTTTTCATTTTTTTTTCCAGTT
Source organism: Dermacentor andersoni (assembly GCF_023375885.2). Taxonomy (NCBI): domain Eukaryota; kingdom Metazoa; phylum Arthropoda; class Arachnida; order Ixodida; family Ixodidae; genus Dermacentor; species Dermacentor andersoni. The sequence continues at coordinate 24,865,234 of NC_092823.1, read as the reverse complement.
ACGTAATGCTTGTGCTGCCTGAGCTCAGTGCTCCATTTGCATGTATGGCAGTTTGCCCAGACACGGCGCGCTTCCCCATGGGATACCACGGGCGGGCCGCCATCGACTTTGACATTCATCGAGAGGAAAGCTGGCTGCTGAATAGAATGACTCTCTTTCAGATCGCATTCACACCAGCGAGACGCAGAAACCACGCACTGAAGTTTGTCACAAAGCGATGGTCGGAAACAGCCGCATTAGTCGCAAAGCGGCTGATTTCGTGAATCTTCAGACTTTCTCTTCAGAACTAAGCGCCTCGAAAAGCAGACATAGGCCAGCACTACTCTCGCCTAGCCACCATATTATGAAAAAAAGAAACTAAAAACAGCGTATCTATCTAGTTGACAGCTACAACCGTAAATTCGGCAACATTCAACTTCGACTTCAACTTTATTCATTCTTCTAGTACACGCTAGAAACGTCCTCCTGGGCTAAAAGCTGCCGTAAGCAGCTTGACTGGACCGAAGAGACGTTGTTGTACATGGCAGGGCGATAACAAAGATTACTTTATAACATCAAACTTATAACATCAAACAAAAACAATTGTAATATTTTAAAATATAAACCTATTGACAGGATAATTGCCTTGCGATACACAAAAAACAAGATTCGAAGATATTTGATAAGATTAAGAAAAAATCATCCAAGGGCACCACATAGTTAGAATCATTATCAATCAAATATATATGTTTACATGTGAACAAAACACATCTTCAATTCAATGCGAGAAAAATTAGCAGTGTCAGCGTTATTATTAAGGACTTTTTGGTAAATTGTGTTTAATTGATTGTAATTTGTATTCAGTGCGAAAACGTGGTACATACCAAGGATCAGGGTTTCTTAGATGTACTGGTATATTATGCCGCTGCAAGGCCGCTATGGATGTAAGCCAATTCCTTAACACTTTTTTTGCAACATAAAACATATGTAAAACACGATTTTCGTAAGAGCGGTCTACCCATATAAGTTGGTATTTCTCTGACGTTTTTGTGGTCGATAGGGGATTGGTGCTGGCAATGTGTCGGAGGAGCGCCATTTGTACTGTAATTATTTTAATCATGTTTGTGTTGTGTCCCCCATACGGAACTACAATAATTAAATTGGGAGGTAAACAATGCGTGATACATCCGTAACTTGGTTTTTACCGGCACGAGAGCTCTACAGCGAGCCAGCACCCCTGCTACTGCTGAAAATTTATTGCCAAGTGAATTAAAATGATCACCTCAACTTAGATGACAGGAAAAAGTTATACCAAGTATTTTATGTTGGTTAACTAGCTCAATATTGTTATCTAAATAAGTTATTGAATGTTCCAGTTCAAAAATTTTATTTCTTGCTCTAAAAAGAACAGCTTTCGTCTTAGCAGGCTTAATTCTGATTCTATTTTTGTATAATTATAGGGTTTTACGTGCCAAAACCACTTCCTTTTTATGAGGCACGCCGTAGTGGAGGACTCCGGAAATTTCGACCACCTGGGGTTATTTAGCATGCACCTAAATCTAAGTACACGGGTGTTTTCACCCCCATCGAAATGCGGCCGCCGTGGCCGGGATTCGATCCCGCGACCTCGTGCTCAGTAGCCCAACACAATAGCCACTGAGCAACCACGGCGGGTGCTTGTTCCATTTAACTGTGACAACTCAGACAGATTACGTAGCAATGCATTACACCTAATAATTAGTTCGTTCGCATCCTTTCCAGTAAAGACTAAAGTGCTATCATCTACATATATAAAGAAATCAACTGTAGCATCAATATTTGCTGAGTCATTAACGTATACATTAATAATAGTGGGCCCAAAACACTTCCTTGTGGCACCCCGTTTTTAGTTGACAAGAAAGAAGATTGGACATTATCGATACATACACATGGAGTTCTATTTTTCAAGTATGAATTCATCAAGGCGAGGGGACCGCCGCGAACTCCAGACATAGAAAGTTTAGTTATAAGAATGTTATGATTGAGGCAATCAAACACCTTGCTGAAGTCTGAAAATCCCGAGGGCGAAATTCCCATGGTCTGTAACTAACACAATATTTTCTTTCAAGGATAAAAGATCTGTCTCCGTAGATCTTCCCTTCTAAAGCGAAATTGCGAATTTGTTATAACGTCATGTTTGTCTAGAAATTTTGTTAGGCGTGTAGAAAATATTTTTTCTTGTGCTTTGGAAAACATTGGTAGTACAGATATTGGCCAGTAATTGGAGACTTTATTTACGTCACCGTGTTTGAATAACACTGTAGTAACAGTAATGCATTAGAATAACTCGCTGAAAGAAACTAAACAAAAAAAAAACATGCATGGAAAGAAAAAAAACGTCCAAGGAAGTACACCTTTTAAGACATTTGACGAGCTGTTGCAAATTATTTTTCTGTTGATGAATATTTTCGTTCACTGATCAAGTCAAGGAGGAGGTGCTGACCTTGCTCCTGCTCAAAATATTTTCGTCCTTATTGTACACAAAGGCAGCTGCGTTGTGCCCAGACAGGTTGCTAGCATGTCCCACGCTTTCTGCATCCACTCAGTAGACGCGGCTATACAATTCAAAACCGGAGGCGAGTGTGACAAAAACCTTTGCTTCCTGGAGGTCCTCGTACACTGATCGATGCAGAGCTCTCCTTTCCTCGGCAAAGGAAGACTGGACTCATACAGGCAGTTATGTGAATTTTGGATTGCGCCACCCGGCGTGACACAAACAGTCTCTTGTCGCGTCGCTCGTGACACGGGCCACTCGCATCTGCTCGAACGACGGCGAAGTGGAGAATGAAATGAAGACAATTCGCCACGACTTGTGCACAAACGGGCGCCCTAAGAAATTGTCGCTCGTATTGAACACCGCGTTTGCTGTCCTCCACTGTCTATAGCGAAATCGTTCTGAAGACGCAATGACATTCTGCACGTATACCTGCCGTGTCAGCGAGGCAAGGAGTCGTGCCTGTTTAAGATACGATCTACGAATCGCATACGTGCTATCCCGCGAACGAAGCGACCAACAAGTGAATGTAAAAGACCGGCTCGAGAGCAACGATTACCCCGGTTTGCTGTACTGCACCTGACTGCAACAGCAATTTTTCGTTCTGCTTGCTGCGCTATACTGTTATACGAATAGCAAAAAAGGGGGACAGACACACATGTGCGCATCTGCCCACACGCGTGTCTGTCTCTTTATTGTTATTCGTATAACAGTATAGCGCAGCAAGCAGAACGATGTCATACCAACTAGCCCCCCCCACCCCCACCCCCCCCAGTCGAAGCTTTATTGCAACAGCATCGGCGAGGCGGGTCTGAAAACACGAAACATTAAGGAACACCTGCAACAGAATGAAAGCGTTCAACGCCCTTGCCGAGCACGTCCATAGTCACAATCGTCCCCACGTAGATTGGGATAACGCAACCATTATATCCATGGGAAAGAATAGGATGAATCGGCTTCTGATGCAATGTATGGCGAAACGGTACGGCACCGGCTTCTGCGTACACGTGCCGCGTCGGCGCTTCTCAAAATGAGCTTCGGTGAAGATAAGAACACTCTCGTCAGTAGAAGCTAGAAAAATATTGTGTGCAGCCTTAAGGGGATCACTTGCTATAATGTATCTCGACTGGAAGTATTAAAGTCATGCTTTCCCAGAAATGCTTATTAACCTTGACGACGGCCGGCAATATCAAGAATAAAGAGATAAACCTAATCGTTATCTGCTCTCACTCGCCACGTCACATCTTGGCATAGAAACTACTAACGACTCTTGTCTGACTTAGTGTGAAGAAGGAAACCGTACAAGCTGCGAAACTGCTGTTTCTTCATCTTGACTTGGTCAGTTACCGTGACTATTCGTCATCATCTTATCTGACGAGACAAATTTTCGTCCGACTCGACCTAATACTTTCCTTTTATACGTATATGGATACGAAGAACTTTATTAAACGTTCTTCGTAGCCAGGGGGGGGGGGGGGGGGGGGGGGGTTATCGTTGCCTTTTAGATGATTGTTTCGACTCGCATGGCCGCCGGCAATTTTCGTGTCTCCGATGAATACTGGATGATTGGCCAAGGGGGCCAAATGAGGGCATTCACGACGGGTCACACAGGCCGTCCCTATCATCCCATACAACAATGCACCAGCGTCCACCGGTGGCGCAAAAGCGCCGGCTCTCACGCAGGCCGAGCATGACGTTTCAGTCAAGGGGAAATGTACCGTTTTCTTCAATAAATATCTCTTAGCTGACAGTATTACAGATTTTTTTCTCTGCCTGTGTGTATTGCGCGTTTGTTGACGCTTTGTTCGGACGATAAGTGTACACCAACTTGCCCGATTCTCGGTTCTATTATGATAGGTTGAAGTCGCTCACTGGCCGCTTTCTCAGCTTGTTCCCGATTCGCTTATCTTTTGCAGCTGAGTGGCAGCTGCGAAAAGAATGAAATGGCGCAGATGACCTAATGTGAGAGCTCCCTATACCGGCGCAGAATATTGTCAAACATTTTTATTCAGCGAGCCCGTGCCTTATAGAGCAAGTTACAGCTAGACGGCGGCAAAAGTAGCAACTGAGCATGTGTTGGTGGGCTAGTTGGTTAAGCATGATTACAAAGACGGCGCCGAATAAAACAACACACGAAAAAGGGGACCACGAGACAGCACGTAGGCGCCTACGTGCTGTCTCGTGGTCCCCTTCTCGTGTGTTGTTTTATTCGGCGCCGTCTTTGTAAAAAGTAGCAAGCCCGGATGGCAGTCGTGAAATCTCATGCCGGCCACTTGTGTCTGAGGGCTGTTATAATGCGCCATGAATCCCTTAGATGCGCTCCCGGTGTACGGGTAAAGTAAACTCTAGAACATGCGACAAACAAGCGGACTGACCATTTTTAACATTTACGGTAATTTCAAATATCACCTGTTCTAGGTAAAATAATTCTAGTGCTTAAGCTGGATTATTCATGGAGGCGGGCATTACATGCACGATAAATAGAAACACACATTAAACTAATTCAAGCTTCACTAATGAACTTCTTAATTAATTACCTTACGGCCCATATACCAACTTACGAATTGTGGCCGGTGAGTTTGCAAGCCATATCCACGTGGAATGAATTTCCACCATGACGCGTGTTTGGAGATATGCGCTATCAAACTGGCCTTAAAAATACACAGTTGTTCCACTTACTTTCTTAATAAAACTCTCTTTTATGCAGCGAAACCCGAAAGTAGCTGGAACACCCTTGTATTTTGTTCCACCACTTTGGGAAATAATATCTCCAAACTCTTGTAATCATGGAAATTCATTTCAAGTGGATCCGTCTTGCAACCTCACCAGCTACAACTCGTAAATTGCAATATATGTGCAGTAAAGTAAATAATTATGAAGTTAATTAGCGAATCACTGTTCATTAGTTAAAAATGTGTTTTGCTTTCTCCTGTATTTTTCGATGACCCCCTCCACGAATAATACAGCTCAAGGACAAGAATCACGCTATCTGCCACAGGCGATTCTCTTCAATTCCGAAAAATTTGAAAATTATCACCCTGTCCGTGAGAGGGCATACAAATTACGGCGTGCCCAACGGCATTGAAGAATCATGCGTAATCTTAAATAAGGAGTGCGACGTCACTGGACAGCAGAAGTGTGACCAGCAGAGATCGGATCGTACACTCTTAATTCTGTGCCCAATAATGCCAGCTTCTGCTACAAACGTCGTCGCTTTGATATTTCTAATTGTTTTTGAAAACTTAAAGGTATTAAGGCTCTGCCCAGAGGTTACGGCCTACATGTATACATGTTTCAGCCCATGTATGGAATCCTTACGCGGTGTACCTGTACGGTGTCCTAACAATTGCATTTTATCATTTAAGCACCACACAGGACAAGGAGGAACTTGACACGGTAGCCGGAATTCGTGAATTCTTTGTACCACACCTTTGCTGCTCAGATCTAAAGATGAAACATTGTGAGGCTTATATAAAGGTAAATACATAATTACACTTACTTATGGCGTGCCTGAGAGCACCAAAGCTAACGCAGTGGAAATTTGCAACAATAAAAAACAGCAGGAGAAGTCTTTTGGTAAACCTTTATGACTTTCTCTGCTTTCACAGAAGTTGACTCATATGTTTTGCTTACTGTGGCCACAACCATGGGAATTCTTCCATATACATGCTTCGCGTTTGTTTAGGACGACGTGCCCTGTTGCTGTGTCGGTTCTCATTTGATAGTGGTCAGCCGTTTCCAACACACAATACAGGCCAAAGGTTGCGTTGCGGCTTACCGGTGTCTGACGACACTTCACCTACAAAAAAATAAACTCTTTCAATAGAAAGAGTTAGCGCCTGTCTGAAAAAAAAAAGTGAGCTAATGTAATTCTGTCATAAAAACCGGGCCTTCTAGTAACCAATATATATGGTATGCGCCGCACCAAGTTGCATGCTGGTGCACTTTGTATCAACTTGTGGGAGCACTTATTAATTGGTCAGCGTACTCGATAAGGATAATTCGTTGGAAAAAAGCATGGAAGGTATGGATGAAGCCAGGGTTGTCACAGGCACGGCCAATACAATATACAGATGAAGGTTTTAATTAACATAGGGAAGGTCAAGGAGAGATAGGCGAAAATACTGGAATGCATTAGATGTTGCGAAACCTGACCACCTTAAGCAGTATCGGTGGCTCTTTGTTGCTCGCCCGTTTCAAGATGGATACCGATAGTAATCAACACCATCAGCAGCCACGTCTAGCGGGGAAGCCCTCTTCTTCAGGCAGCGGTGTATGTTTTTGGAAATGCGGCACGACGAACCAAAGCGCCAGACACAAGCGTCGCTGCGTGGTACTCCTGTCGGAGTTGGGCGACAAACGCCAGAAATCGGATCGTTGACCTCGTGCGCAGCTGCAGGTGCCCTTAAAGAAAATAAAACGCTTCCGGAACATAGAGCAAACGCCCGCATAAAAATGAGTGAGCGACTGCAATTTTATGCCATTAGAATTGGGAATTCCAGCGAATGGAGCGCCTCAACGACGGAGGATGGAGGTCATTACAGGAAGGCCTACGTTTCGCTCTCCATTTAAACACAAAACACGTCACATAACGGTATTTTCCTCCGTCGATATAGCAATAAATAAATGTCTATGTGTTATCGGCCATGTCAAACCTTTCGCAGCTCTTTGTTCATCATTAAACTTTTTAAATGCAGGCCTGCTAAGTAAGAGAGTACAAGCACGAAAAAAAAATTCGCGGTATGATAGGCGGCGATCAAAGCAGGCGGCCGTAGGACCAGAAAATTTACCGAAGCGTTCGTTCGGTGCGCTGCGAATCGGAAAGCGCGTTAGGGAGAAGTTCGAAGAGCGCATACATAATTCGACCCAATCAATACAGAGTCTGGCTTTCTACATCCTGGGAATACATCTCCAATCAACAGTCGTAGGCAATTAGGACAAATGAGGGAACTATGCTCGCTGTTCAGAAAGCCACACTGGCGATAACGTCGTGCACTCGATGCACAGTCTCCGGTCCAGAAAGGCTGCATGCATAATTTGCTCGCATAAGGTCGCACACATACGACTGCCGATTTCAGTCTGCTCAGGAGTTTCGTACGGCTGTGATGGTAGACACACGGCGTCCGACTAGACCTAAACTGATCAAGCCTGTAAAAACGCTCGTGGAGGTTTTCCTGTTAGGCTAACTCCTATGTTCTCCTGTCTAGCTAGCGCTTTCCGCATGGCTTTATGAGCAAGGCATTCTACTGTGGTCTCGAGAAGGGAAGGTTCCACTTACACCATCATTTAGAACTATTTTCGTGATATTATTACTATTATTAATATTATTATTATTATTATTACGCTGTTCATATGTGCCGGACATATTTAACAAATTACCTGCTGAAATTCTTAATGCGACTTCAAAAACTACGCTGACAGATATATTAAAGCAGAGATGGTGAAATTAAGCTGCACAGCTTTTTTTTTTTTTTTCATCATAGTAGTTACTTCAACTTCCTTCGTTTAAATAGGGTGAACAAATGTTATCTTGTTCTTGTCCATTGTTCCCTTCATTTTTTGATTCTACATGTCTCATCAATTTATGTTTTTCTTTTTCTTTTTCGCCATGTCTATCATATTCATAGGCACGGTCCTACATGCCAACTGAGGCTTAGACCGGCTTGTTTATGTTGTTTTTGTTTTGTGTTTATGTGTTTTGTGTTAATAATATTAATAATAATCATAATAATAATTATTATTTTTATTATTATTATTATTATTATTATTATTATTATTATTATTATTATTATTATTATTATTATTATTATTATTATTAATATTATTATTATTATTATTATTATTATTATTATTATTATTACAAGAGATGTTGTACATGTAATGTAGCATTTTTCAAAGACAATTATCTGCTCTCATGCGTGCCTCATCACGAGCAAGAGCGTGCCAGTTTCAACATTTCTGACCTTCCGCTTCACGATTGGAAGCAAAACATTTTCTCATATATGCCTACAGACGAGTTTAAATATTTTTGTATCGTGAACCGTCACTAGTAACGGTACAAACAATATGCTGACGGATTCCTGAGTCCTCTTGAGTTCTTTCTACACTACTATGTCTCACTGCACAATCCCTTCATTGGCACAGGTTACGTAGTCTTGTCGTTTATCACGTCATAAAATGTTGCTGATCGCCGGTTATTTAATGTAAATGTTACAGAACTCGACAATAGCAATGACAGCTGTAAATGCTTGAAATTTTACGAGTACAAAGCTTCGTTTGCGGCATACAGAATACAAATTGGCGCTTTGCGTTCTTCAATGCATTTCACAACCATAATGAACTGGCCTGGCCGGAAAGTCCAATGTTAAAAAGACTAAATCTAAATTTTTATACCTTCATATTTGAATCAAACATATTGCCTACAATTTTTTGTCTACATTGTCCTACAGGCTCCCTGTGTGGTTTTCTTGTGGTTTCTTATTTAATGATGAGATCCAGAGGAAATAGATCACGAAAGGGCCGGCTATCTTAATTGACCCCTATATAGCCAGGCAACAAAACAAAATGTCGTATAAGCAAAAAGCATAGTCACAAAAGCAAAATATCCAAAGTACAAAATTTCGCACACATCGAGCATAACCCGGTATACTATATACACAGTCAAACCAATTTATATACCAGCAACACAGAACCGTCCAATAAGTGAAGATGACCGGAATATCTGCACAGTCACTGCTGAAAAAATGAACAAGAAAAATTCTTGCACGAACCGAAGAGTAATCCATATCACTAGAGATACCGGAAAGCAAACAAAAAATATTTATGGGTGTTCACACGAGCGTGCATAAAGACAGTTGCTGAAGACATTCATGGTACATCGTCCTTCACACAAATTGTACGCGGTCACTATGAACTAGAATATAAGAAAGGCGGCGTGTTGTTGTTGAACAGCCCCGGAGCCGTATTCTGTAACGCTTCGGTTTTCCAAGAATTCGCTTTGCGAGCAGCAACTTGGTTTCCGCATGGGTGACGCCGTCCCCTCCGGGCGCGCACGCATATTATGATGACGTCACGCGCACGTCAATTATGCGGAAGCCGAATCCGTCGTCTGGTACGAAGCGAAATGGCGCGAGACATGCTTCGGTGTGATCCGAAGGCGCAGTGTGCCGTGTGCAAAGCCTGCGCGTGCAGTGTACACGTGCGAGATCGGCGTTCAGAGCGAAACGGCGGCGATGCTGATCCCTGTGGCGCCTGTGTTAGTGCTTAGTGAGAAAAGTATAACGCCGTGTATCTTCACAAAAATCCATACTTTAAGAAGTCAAGACATTTATACGTATATACAATAGTGTAAACGTAGACTATTAGTAGCTTTATAAGCCACAAGGAACAAGTTAAATTTAAAGAAAGACATTTTTATCATAGAGAATATCCATAGGGATGCATAGTGATTCATAGAAAAGACACGGGAAAGGTTATAGTAGGCGTGGGCGAAATGGTCTTTGGGGATGCACCAACTTGAAATATGGGGGTGGGCGAAACCTAATTTTGAGGGTCGGTCAACTTAATATTTGCGAGCGGGCCTACTTAAATTTACACAGGGGCCAAGTTGAATTTGGGGGTTTGCTTAAGCATTGCCAGTGCTATTTCTGCACACCAACTTAAACGACGTCCCACCTTGCGGCACAAATGGGTCCAACACAGTAACCAAAATATGCTAAATCACTCTCCACCAGCGTGTCACGCACGTTTCATGATGAAAAACACAAACCTCATCAATAGCATCAACATATTTTTTATTTACTAAGTGTTGCTAATGTGCAATATTTTCGCTTGGTTTGTGACGCTAATTACCCGAGAAAAAAAAACCTGCGCGCCGATTGCCCTCTGTCCCTCCTCTCGTTCTCATTACGTCAACGGACCGCCCAAATGTGAGGGTGCAACGCCAAGTCGAATTAATTCTTCGGAAAGCGAATCGTTACAGAATGCGGCTGCTGTTTTGTGAAACGTTTATATATATATATATATATATATATATATATATATATTATTAATAATATTATTTATTTATTCATTTGGCCGTCAAAATAGATTGATCAGGCAGGTTTAACTTCCCCAAGCAAACCGTGACTTGCGAGAGACGCCGTTGTGGAGAGCTCCCTCTAATCTTTGGCCACCTGAATATAGGGCTGGTGCTGCCGGGAATTAAACTCGTGATTTCGCGGCCAGCTGCAGAGCCGAATGTATCGTTGGAATGAGACGAGGCTTGGAGCGCAATGCAATGCAGGGTAACATTTCCGAAAACTGCGTCGTCACAAATTACTCTCTATGCTGTTCATTGTTAAATTTTCTATTCGATTTTACAAGATTTTATCGCCCAGTGCCTACATTTCTGAAATGCCTCCGCCAATGCACACGAAATATTCATCAGCCACCTGTCTCAATAGTAAAGGTCTACGCACATTACAACAACTTCGAAAAGCGAAGTGTTGCAGTCGTAACGAAGGAAGTACGGGAGCTTCCACTGCTACGTTTCGCCGAAAGCAACGCGAACAGTCGCTAGGCGGTCAAGTTGTTGCCGGCTACGAAGAACTGAAATCCCTGCTGGAGCGGACACCAACACTCACCGTGACGAACCTCTGGCTCGCCCCGCCGGCTTGCGCTCTTCCTCACGATGTCAAACAAGCCGTGTCGCGCCGCGTGACGACCAAGCCGGCGCACCGCTCTCGCTCTACCTGACCGGACCGGGCAGACTCTGACGCCCGCTCGTGAGAGGAGGAAGTAACGAGCGACGATGGCTGCGTCGTTAAAACGGAGAGTGAAATGCGCGCTCTCTCCCCTACGCCGTCACTAATACGTGCATGCGTGTCAGGGTCGAATTCGACGGAAGCCATCCACCGCATTTTCCTGGTCAACGCGAAGCGGTAATCCCGCCGCGAAGGAAGAATCCGTGGCAGTCGCTGCGGCGAAGGCCCACGCCAGCTTTGTCGAGATACTCTAGCACCTGCATGTCGCGTGGCTCTGCGCCCGAAACGCATCGCTACAATCTGATTTGAAGCACCGTTGGTTTTCTCCGTACATATTTGCGCAGGCACGCATTAACGCGACGCCCCTGCCATGGAGGGAGCGTCTTCTAAACTTTGCGGTTTGTCGCGGCACACAGAGCTTGTTTCCGGATGATGGCGAGCTCTACGACTAAGCGCACGATTAGACAAGAAGCTTGGCTCAGAAAGGCAATATTACTCAAAGTTGCGCACAGTTAAGCACAAGTAAGGCACGGTAAAAGAATAATGTGCAAGTGATGATTACACCGAAAGCAACACAAGAATTTAAAGAAATCACGAACTGGCTCATGACTTTTAGTATGCCCTATGTAAATGTTAAACCGGCGTGGTAGCCTAGTGATTATGGTGTCGTATAGCTAAGTTTGAGGTCGCGTGCATATTCTTTGCCGCGCCGGCCACATCTCTATGGGGTCAAATTGCAATGAAACGCTCGTGTACTTAGATTTGCATGCACAATAATCCAAAAGCCTGGACGGTCAAAATTAATCCGGAGTCCCCTACTGGAACCCTGTATAGGCACGGGCTGGCCTGAAAGCCCGGGCCGTTTAACGCAATTTTTTTGGCGGACCCGGGTTGAACTGGGGCCTGATGCCCTGTGCCTGGACTGGGTCAGGGCCCATTGATCGATGACCTTAGTTAGGACTGTCAATTACACGCGGACGCCCAGCATAGATCCAAGGCATTCCCTGCACAGATCAACTGACAAGTTGGAAAAACTGCCTCTTTATTACCTCAGCAAACAAAATTAAAAAAAAAAAGAGTTGCAATTCTTTCTTCTGTACTTGTCTTGTAAAGATTGTTCCAATTCTTTTTGTTACGACGAGAATAAGTTTGTTCCTGCAAAAGAAAAGTTTGCTCCAAAACGCTGTTGATGCGGTCTGACTGTCATCGCTCTTTGCCATTGCACTATTCCTTGGCTCACGATGCGATTATTGTGTTGAAGTTGTGTCACATTACTGCGTATTTATTCGTTGCACCACATTACCGATTGCTCTATGGTCCCCGCTGTATACACAGACGGCCACCACCTTAACAACATTCGAAGTGTCGTTTGTGGGCCTTCAACTTATACGTGAGAATTGTTTCGTCATGGGCTCAGCAGGGTTGGTATGACAGTGCATTTCCCACCTCCATATTTTGTTGCACCCAAGTTAGGACTTGGGCGTTTGAACTTTCAGCAGTTTTTGGACCTAATATACCAGAGTCGACCGTCGTTTCGGTAAAAATCATATCTAACCGCGTACCATATCACTCTTTTGTCACCAAAGTTGCTTTTACCTTGTGTTTCATTCTTTACAAAGTTATTCCTCGAAATTTAAATAATCACAACCCACAAACAAATGTCATGTAAAAAAAGACACTGACGGCACATACCTTTTATGTTAGACCTTTTCCGACTGGAATAATAAAAGAGCTGTTGCATAATATTACGGTTACCTAAGCTGCAGTTGCCCGGAAGCGTGAGAAGCAGTCCGAGATCTTTGAATGATATCGCTTTCCACTCTTAAAGGCGAAGCTTAAGAATCCTCCAAATTTTAAAGTGAAGCTTTCTTTGCTCCTTTCTTCGACTTCCCGCCGCCGTTGCCGCCATCGTCGTCGTCTTGCACGCCGCTAACGCCGGCCATGTAGAGACGCAGTTGAGACGCACGCCACTAACGCCGGCCGCGGCGAGACGTGGTCGAGACGTGGCCATATCACAAAAACATAAAACCCATGCGCTGTCGGGGTTTTGTTTCATGGCATTTGTTTATGAGCTGTCATTTTCAAGATTTCAGGGAATAATGTTGTAAATAATGTAAGAGGTATGCGCCACGTGGAGGGCCTGCGCGGTTGCGGTTCAGTATGATTATTCGCCAAGCAACGCCCGCGGTGTCGACACCAGATTTTCTGCGACACCGGGCCCTTGACGCTATTGGCGTTAGTACATGACGGGAGTGTGGCACAAAGGAAGGGCGACCCGAACAGCTCGTATCAGCATTTACGCCGCGTCGCATGTGCACAATGCCATCTGGACACCGCAACAAGGCGTGACCACCTCCAAATGCAGTGCAGGAGCTGCCACGCTTATCTCCGTGCTCACCCGCAACAGCAACGACAGTAGAGTGGCAAGGTGGAGATAATGTTAGCGAGGGGATAGAGAGAGAGATGAGGCCCCGTTTTGTGAGCTACAACGCTACAACCCAGAATGGTACCAAAGCGTTCACTTAGTGCCGAGGAGACGGAGGCTCGCATAAAGCGTCGAGCAGAGCAAGAACAACAAACACAAGCCGAGAAAAGGTAGCATTTCACATCAGGTCACGACTGTCATACACCGTCAATATATCACCGCCACGTGAAGTCAATAATGGACGCAAACAGCAGACAAAGTTTCGCTTACAATCGATTTCCACAGTGTGTAGATCTCGGGCGCTATAACGTAAAACTATTCCAAACTTTTCTATTCCAATTCTGTAATCAGCCCTCCGTGATTGGTGAAAAACTTTTTTGGACCACCCCCACTTCACCTGTCCGTCACACGAAGTCGCGAAAACCGCGATAGCTCCCCATCTAATATGACGTGTACACACTGATTATGCATGATTTGATTGAACAAAGAAAAATAGTTATTTCTGATTCGACGTCTTTTCCCCATTAGCCCCTTGTTATTTGGCAAACGTTTTCCGTCTGCGCCCACTTCATCTGTCTGTCACGCGACATCACAAAACCGCAAGAACTTGTCGCCTCAAAGGGCCGTATAACGTAACACTATTACAATATGTTTTTATTACACTCCCGTGACGTCAAATTTGCGTAACCGCCAACGCAAGCATCGGGCGGTCACCAGCAGGGTAATCTGAACAAACTAATCAAACGCCCCCCTCGTTTATAGGAGGTCACCTTTGTTTGTTTGAAAAACGAATAACATTGCTTGCACTGAGCGGCTTCTCTTATATAATTGGCTCACAAGAGGCGAGGAGCATGCTCAAGTGAAGAAGGGTTCGATGGGGTCGAGCGACTGCACTGAATGTCGATAACCAGATGAAGAGGGTGGTGCCGGCATCTGCGATTGGTCCGCTTTCCCTCACTTAGCTTGCGGTGGCTGGTCGAAAATCGCGGCAGCATGCAACAGAAGCTTAAGAATCACACTACAACGGATCCTCAACAAAGAAGCGTTGGTAGAACGAGGTCGTAAACGTGCTGAAAGTTCTCAAAAACATTACCCGGCTACGCACAAAGCTTTATCATACGCAAATAAACCCATGCTCTCCAGCAGGAGCGAGTAGGCAGTGTCTGAGTGATTGGCGGCAGCCATCTTTCATTCCTTTCGGAACGGGGCAGCCTGTGGCTATTCAGATGAATATTCAGTTTTGTTCGGCATATTAATACATCTTTAACGCGTACGCCTCACTTTGACGCGGTGAGTTTTCGTGGTTTTGTGTCGTCGCGTGACAGGCAGATGAAGTGGGTGCAGCCCGAAAACTCTTGATCAATAGACGAGGGCTAATGTTGAAAAGGCGTTGAATCAGAAATGACCATTTTTCTTTTGTTCGGTCAAATCAAGCATAATCATCGCGCACCGTCATATCAGATGGGGAGCTGTCGCTGTTTTCGTGACGTCGCGTGAGGGACAGGCGAAGTGGGGGTGGTCCAAAAAAAAAAGAAGATTTTGACCAACCGCGGAAGGCCGATTGCAGAAATGGAATAGAAAAGTTTGGAATAGCTTTACGTTATAGCGCCCCTGATCATAGGGTGAAACAGGTCAGTTTTTATACTTGAGCCATCGAACGTTCAAGAGTAATTGCTGGTGCCCGCGTGTCTTCCAGAAAGCTTTACACCATTCGCGTCGTGCATACAAGCGATCACGTTATACAGCGTTCGGCGACAGCAGTCCGCGGATAGAACTATCGATATCATTCCAGAAAACTTCCGATACATGCAGGCGCGCCCTGCGCTGAGCGATAACATTTGTTAGACGGTGAAAAGCGCTCACCCGTAAAAGATAAACAAGTTCACGTGTCAATATTGCCGCCATGGTAGCTACCGACTGCGCCTGCGTCATGGAATGGCGCTGTGATCGTCAAATCATGGTCGCCCCTTCCCATCAGCTATAAAGGAGCTGTAACAAGTGCGAAATTCGTCAGTACGGAGCGGTCCAGGCAAACGGAAGCATCGGCAAACGTTAATCGTTTTCTTCAAATCGTGCCGACAAAACAACTTGGATCTTTTCATAATAACCTACCAGAAGTGCCTGGATTGCTCCGTGACTGCTCTTTTAGTGCGTTTTTTGGCTGTCTGTCCAGTGTGAATTGCCTTTGACAATGACGGACAAGCCACCGACCACAATATGTACAGTATTGCCAGTACAAATAACGGTTTCTGGAGTGGTCCGTAGAGCACTCGATAAGATCACCGGCAAAGACGCATACCTGATGCCATGAATCACCAATTCCCTTGACTCCCTGCAGGGTGCTAAATACTTCTCACGTCTTTTCGCCAGCACCTTCGGCGTTTGGACGATGTTTTGACCTGCATTGTAAACGTTGCTCTTCAGCTGAACACTAAAAATTGCTTTTTTTTTTGGTAGCAAGGAAATCAGTGTTGGGCAAGCTTCTCAGCAAGGGCCCTGACATCTGACCCTGACAAGATTGCTGTCGTGCTTCTGTTTCCTCGCCCAGAGCTTTGCAGAGTTTCCTTGACCTGACGTATTATTTGTGGCGCTTTATCCGGCAGTTCGCAAGCATAGCGTCGCTACTGAACAAGCGATTGTCCTGAGGCACTCCTTTCACTTGAACTGAAGTCGGTGAGTCTGCTTTTCAAGCCCTCAAGCGTGCCTTAATACGACCCTGTTCTCTGCCATTTAGATTAAAGCGCGCCTACCTTTTTTGCACACCGTTGCTTGTGCTCGCGTTATCGGGGCCGTCCTCCTGCAACGTGACAACACTTCACGAGAGAGAATTGTTGCATATGCAAGTAGACATGCCGATAACAGAGCAGGCATGTCTTGCTGTAGCTTGTGCTGTGAGAAAATTCCGGCCAGATATCTATGGACTCCACTTTACCGTAGTTACTGATTATCACGCGCAGTGCTCATTGTCATTGCTAAAAGATTTGTCTGGGTTCCTTCGGCACTCGGTGGTCCGGTTGCAAGAATTTGATTTTGATGTGATCTAGAACCGCGGCAAGGAGCATCAAGATGCCGACGCTCTCTCTCACTGCTGCCTGCAGCTATCATTTACGAGCATGTCCCCGCATTACACTTTATGGGGCCGTGACACTACGCCTTCACTGATCTTGTCACCACTAGCGCCTATCAACAGGCTGGCCTCAAACCACTACACCCAGTTCGCCTCTTAACATGCTGACCCATACTGCCAGCGAATTGTACAACGACTATGCGGAACACCACGCCAGCCTAATGCCCGGCTTCGTCGCCAACCGAAGCAGTTTCAGCTCGAGAGTCATGTGCTGCACCGTTATATTGGAGAGCTTTAGCTTGTCCGGAAAGCCACCCCGTTAGCGTTGGGGCGTTTTACCGGGTGCGAACTGCGCATGCGCATGGCTTCGCCGGATACCGTATTGCGTTACCGGATTGCCGGATCTCGGTACCGTCCGCTCCGACCAAGGTGACCAGATTACCGCGTCTACCCCGACGACCAAATAAGCCGAGTCAAGACAAGCCAAAAAAAAAAGAAAGAACTACAAAATGGCTGTCCCGCCCGTCGTTCGTTCGCGCAGGCGATTCATGCTGAGCGACGACATTATTATATTGGAAGTACTGGCGCGAAACCCCTTCGACGATGCCGCGATGTGGGGAAAAATCACTGAAAAGCTTTGTGACCTCACCCATGTTGTTCGGAACATCCAAAGCGTGAGGGAACGGCTGGAACTCCTCCTGGCTCAGTTCTTGCGGGAGGACATAAAAAACAGTAGAAAGTAAGTGTTCCAGACGTTTATTACTCGTCGATATCCTAAGCTAACACATTTCGGCCAAATTTTCTAAATGCGCCTGTTTGCTTTACTAGATCAGGGACGGAGGAAGATATGAGGTTGTGCAGAGGCTGCTAAAACAGGTAAGAGACCTGGCACGTGAGTGCAGCTACCGCCCGCCAAGATCAGCGGTGCGGAGCCACCGTGGCACTAAGGGCAGGCCTGCCTGCGCTGCTGCGAGCGCCGCACGGCCAAAGAAGCCAGCCCAAGACCCTCCAGACAGCCGCCTTGGAGCGCTTCGCCGCCTCTTCCTCTAGTGATTTTGGTAGGAGACTTGTTACTTCACTGTTTCGTTTATTCTTCTTCTTTGGAGGGGGGGGGGGGTGACGTGCATGAGTTGAGATGTTAGCACAAAAATCGATTGCTAAATACAATGCTGCATGCCCTTGTGCCGTACCTATGTATTGCTATCTTTATTCATTTCACACCTAAGATTTGTCGCTGTAGGGCTTCCTGAAAGCTTGCATTCAAGTATGCATACCATGTTCATTTTATTTAGCCGTGTAGCTGCAGTTTGGAATCATGAGAGCTCAGTAATTACTGTAAAAACCATAATCTAAATGCCTCAAGCCTGCTATCTTTTATGGGACTGCATTTAAAAATGTGTAAATCATGTGGAACCATGCTGCAATTCTCCCATATTTTCTTTAGGCAGACGTTTCACCACACGCGCCTCCCTAGGATTGAACTGTTGGGAACCAGTACAAGGAACCTGCCCTAAGTGTTACCAAAGTTACTGGTTTTATGCTTTGCATATCACGAAATTTTATTCTCTTTTCCATCTGTAGGGGAGAACAGCGATGTGCAGATGTCAGAGCAACAGGAGCCAGAAGGGGAGCCCGATGACCCAGGCAGGTGGTCCTCAAGGGGATGGCCTGCGTCGCCTGAGCCATGTTGTCGTATGTAAAAGTACCTTATTCTCAGTGCATATTGTTGCAGGAAGAAAGCAGGCCCACGAGTATAAAATAATGTATATTTACAACAGAGGTATATGGCGTTCAGGCAACTGCCAGACTTCGTCTTCCTCTAGTCTAATTCAACTTCGTCCTTCTCTTCACCGTAACATCACCCTCCCGGCGGAGTAGCTCCGTCCCGGTGCAAGTTATAGAGCCTCACTTAATGGGGGGACATAGGGCTGGAGCCTGACGACGTGAACAACATCGCTAGTGACGTTGGGAGGCACTGAAGGCTGATCGACTGGGGCGATCTCGTATGTCACGTCGGACAGTTGGCGTAAGATCTGGTACGGACCAGAATAACGCGAAAGTAGTTTTTCCGACAAGCCGACGCGACATAAAGGCGTCCAGAGAAGGACAAGGGAACCAGGTGAAAAATGGGTGTCTCGGTGCCGAAGGTCGTAGCGTCGCTTTTGAGAAGCTTGCGAGACTGTGAGGCGATGACGGGCGACTTCTCGGGCCTGGGCGGCTAAGTCAATAGCATCGCGAGCGTAAGCAGTGCTGGGTGATTGTACTGCGGAAGGTAGCAACGTGTCAAAGGGCAAGGTCGGGTCGCGGCCATACAACAGGTAAAATGGTGAAAATCCGGCAGTGTCATGACGGGACGAGTTGTATGCGAAAGTTATGTACGGTAAAGCGACGTCCCAGTCGCGGTGATCGTCGGAAACGTACATGGCCAGCATTTCAGTTAGCGTGCGGTTGAGTCGCTCGGTGAGGCCGTTCGTTTGAGGGTGGTACGCGGTAGCAATCTGGTGTTCTGTAGAACAGGAGCGGAGAAGATCATCGACTACCTTCGATAGAAAGTAGCGGCCGCGACCCGTAAGCAACTGGCGAGGGGCGCCGTGGTGCAGGATGCCGTCGTATAGTAAGAAGTCGGCGACATCTGTAGCGCAGCTGGTTGGTAGCGCTCGTGCGATGGCATATCTCGTGGCATAATCGGTTGCTACAGCAATCCATTTGTTTCCTTTGATGGAAATTGGAAAGGGGCCCAAGAGGTCTAGGCCCACACGGAAGAAGGGCTCTGTAGATCTATTGGTTGCAGCAAACCAGCGGGAGGCATAGCAGGCATCTTCCGGCGCTGACACAGGTCGCAAGGAGTGACATAACGGCGCACAGAGCGATAAATGCCAGGCCAGAAGAAGCAGCGCCGCAGGCGGTCGTATGTACGAGTGATGCCCAGATGTGCAGCAGTAGGAGCATCGTGAAATTGCTGGAGCTCGGCGAGTCGAAGGTGCTTGGGAACGACTAGTAGGAGCTCCGGGCCGTCAGGGCGAACGCTACGACGGTATAAAGTTCCATCGCGCAAGGTGAACATCCGGAGGGACGGGTCGTTGGGCGAGGAGCTTAGGCGTCCCATAAGTGTTCGAAGAACAGGATCTTTGCGCTGCTCGTCGCCAATATGGAGGAAGCCGGAGAGGAATAGAACACTGATGTCCGAGTCTGCATCGGTATCGTCCGGTTGTTCCACGGGATTGCGGGACAGGCAGTCAGCGTCTTTATGCAGGCGCCCTGACTTATACATAATAGAAGATGTATATTCTTGTAGACGCAATGCCCAACGTGCAAGTCGTCCAGTTGGGTCCTTTAAAGAGGAGAGCCAGCAGAGGGCGTGATGATCGGTTACGACGCAGAAGCTCCGACCGAAAAGGTACGGCCGAAATTTTGCGACCGCCCATACGAGCGCGAGACATTCTCTCTCAGTAATAAGAGTAATTTCGCTCGGCCGTGGAAAGAAGGCGGCTAGCGTAAGCGATGGCACGGTCTTGGCCCTGTTGACGCTGAGCGAGGACAGCGCCGATGCCATGACCACTCGCGTCAGTTCGTACTTCAGTGGGCGCAGAAGGATCAAAGTGTGACAGAATTGGTGAAGTTGTAAGCCGCTCAATCAGGGTAGAGAAGGCTTTCCCCTGCAGTGGTCCCCAAGAGAAAGAGACGTCTTTCTTAAGAAGGTCAGTGAGAGGGTGAGCGATGTCGGCAAAATCTTTCACAAATCGCCGGAAGTAAGAGCATAAGTCTAGAAAACTACGGACATCGTTTGTTGAACAAGGTACAGGAAAATTTCGCACGGCGTGAACTTTCTGTGGATCAGGTTGGATTCCGGCGGCGTTTACGAGATCGCGGAGCATGTTAATTTCACGGTGACCGAAATGGCACTTGGAGGAGCTTAGCTGAAGGCCAGCCCTGCCAAACACGGAGAGTATGGTTGTGAGGCGCCGCAGGTGGCTCTCAAAGTTCGGCGAAAACACAATCACATCGTCGAGGTAACAGAGGCATGTAGACCACTTCAAGCCGCCCAAGAGAAAGTCCATCATTCGCTCGAATGTAGCTGGAGCATTGCATAAACCAAAGGGCATGACTTTAAATTGGTACAGACCGTCCGGTATGACGAAGGCGGTTTTCTCGCGGTCCGTCTCATCGACGCTAATCTGCCAATAGCCGGAGCGGAGGTCAATTGATGAAAAGTATTGGGATCCGTGAAGGCAGTCAAGAGCGTCATCAATGCGAGGCAGGGGATAAACATCCTTTTTTGTTATCCTGTTGAGGTGACGGTAGTCAACGCAGAAGCACCACGAGTTGTCTTTTTTCTTTACTAAGACAACCGGTGATGCCCACGGGCTACTGGAAGGTTCAATGATGTTTTTGTACATCATCCTGTCTACCTCTTTCTGTATGATGGCCCTTTCTGTTGCGGAGACACGATATGGCCTCCTATGAATGGGGCTGGCGTCGCCGGTGTTGATGCAATGCGTGACAACAGATGTCTGGCCAAGTGGACGGTCACTCATATCAAAGATGTCCCGATAAGATGACAGGAGGTAACGAAGAGCTGCTGTTTGCTCGGAAGGAAGGTCAGGGGCGATGATCTTAGAAACATCGTCCGCGGGCGTCGAGTACGCAGGAGTGGGTGACAAAGGTCCGTAGATACTGAGGAAGGATTCAGAGGTCAGAGAAGAAACCTCAAATTCTTCCAAAGGAGTGATATGCGCTATGGCGATACCGTGTGGCAGCACATGCGACGAAAATCCAAAATTGAGGATGGGCACGCGAGTGCAGTTTTCGCAGATCCGAATTAGGTGCTCGGCAGGGCAATATTGCGCGAAAAAACCACGTCAGTAAGCGGCGGCACGACGTACTCGCCATCAGGTACGGGAGGACAGGGGGTCAGAAGGACATTTGTAGCCGCCTGTGGAGACAGCCTTGCAAACTCAGCAGAACATAAGCGGTGTGAAGCACAAGTTGTTGCGTCGGCAGGAAATGGCAGATCCAACTGTACAGCAACTGCGGAGCAGTCAATTTGGGCAGAGTGTTTCGAAAGGAAGTCGAGGCCGAGAATTAGGTCGTGCGGACAGTGTTCAAGGACGATAAATAGAACAACGGTATAATGGTCCCCAATGATCACACGTGCTGTGCACATTCCAAGGACAGGTGAAGTACTCCCATCGGCGACTCACACAGTGCCCGGTACGGCGGGTGTCAGACCCTTTCTGAGCCTTCGCCGGAGAGGAGCGCTCATAACTGAACGTTGCGCTCCTCTATCAACCAGAGATCTAACAGGAACGCCATCAACTTCAATGTCCAGTAGGTTTCCACATGTAGGCCGGGTCAGCAGAGCATTTGTGGGCCGGGTTGGAGTTGCAGCTTCACCTCCGGGAGCTGCACCGCCTAGTTTACCGAAGCGAAGCAACCGGTTGCAAAAGGGGACGAAGAGCGGTGAACGAGAGGCGAACGGGACCTACGACCTTGCGGAGACGGGGAGCGGCTGGACCTTGGTGGAGCACTGTCGACGTTGATGTTCCTGGTCGGCGTATAGGCCGAGAAAGTACGATTGTCTGGTACTTGGCGGTAGTGACTCGGAGACGATCATCGAAGAGGCGACGACCAGTGGTTGCGGCAATGACGGGCGATGTGTCCAATACCGGAGCAATTAAAACACCTGGGTTTATCATCGGCTGTGCGCCAGTCAGCTGGGTTTTTTTCTTTTGCAAGTGCAAGTGCTTTATTTTTTTTACATAATCATGGTTATACAGATATCTGGACCGATAGCCAGGGAAGGCTAGTTTCCGGTCCAGTGACAATTTACAAAAGACAGGTCAGGCGCAGTTTTGAACAGCACAGTATTCCGGAACATGTCATGAGTTATACAGACAAGAAACATATTGAAAATACTTGTACATAATGAATGTAAGTTAGAGATTCTGGATATCAAGAAAAAAGAATTTGCTACATTGCTTGAAATTACGTGCGGTTTTAACTTCTAGGGGTAAAATATTCCAGATTTTTGCGCCAATGAATTCAATTAACCTTTCACCGTATACATTGTAACACTTTGGTAAGTTGAGGTTACCTTTTAAAGCATGTCTTGTACTGCGAGTTGGAAATGAAAAGACGTTTCGAGGAATAGGAAAGTTAGTGCATAAAATATTATTAACTGAAATTGAGATCTTCTGATTACATAGTGCATTAACGGATAACACATGTTGTGTTTGGAAAACATCATTAATTGTATCACTGGCATAATTTGAAGGGCAAATTATTTTCAGGGCCCTTTTCTGTAGTTTTTGTAAAGGTTGTAAGTATGTCATGTAAGTCACGCCCCATGATTCTAAACAATAACTAATATGGCTATGGCAAAACGCATAGTAAAGGGATTTGAGTACATCGTGGGGGAAGTATTGCTTCGCTTTAATTAGGGAGTAACAACCATATGCGACCTTCTTGCATACACCATGAATATGTGCTTCCCAATGCATATGCTGGTCAAATGTTTCGCCCAGATATTTAAACGAATCAACTTCTTGGATGGGGCTTTTATTTAACGTGATATTTATTTGACTGGTGTCAACATTGGTTCTCCTCGATCGAAAAACTACATATTTTGTCTTATTGCTATTTAAAGTCAATTTGTTTTCTAAGAACCATGAAGAAATGTTTGATAACTCGGACGTGACATGCGTTTGCAGTGCAGAAAGTGTGTCTTCTGTGAATAATAAAGCTGTGTCATCTGCGTACATTAGAACGTTTGAGTTCAGAAGAGCATTAGGGAGGTCATTAATGTACAATGAGAATAACACAGGCCCGAGCACTGAACCTTGTGAGACTCTGCTGGTGACTGTGCTGTATGTAGAATAATAATCACCCATTACTACCATTTGTTTCCGTGAGGATAAATAGCTGGGAAAAAATTTTAGGGAGTCCTTTGTGACACCATAACATTCAAGTTTTTGCAGTAGCATAGAGTGAGAAGCGGTATCAAATGCCTTCTTTATATCCAAAAATATTGCTACAATTATTTTATTTTGATGAAGTGCAGAATTTATTAATTGCGAAAGTGTTAGGACTGCTGTTGATGTCGATCTGGAGGGAACAAAACCATGCTGCTGAGGACAAATTACATTGTTTTCAGATAGAAATTGCTTCAATCTCTTGGAAATAAGTTTTTCAAGAACAGTGTTTATCACACTCAGAACAGAAATTCGCCTATAATTCTCTGGTTGGTTCGAATTTCCGGACTTGTATACGGGAACGACTTTGGCTGTTTTTAATATATCTGGATACGAGCTGGAAGCTAACGCTAGATTGAATACTTTGCATATGGGACTGCAGAGAATGTCTATATTGTCTTTTAAAATCCTAGTGGATATCCCATCATGACCAGCCGCTTTTTTTAGATGCAGTTGATTTATCGTTGATATAAGTTCATCATGAGTTATTTCTTCTAGCTTAAAGTCGTTGTCAACTATACTAGGTAGGGCAGGTACGGGATTACAAGATAAAATCTGGTTAGCCAAATTCGTTCCTACGTTAGCAAAATAATAGTTAAAATCATTAGCTACTTGTGTCGATGGTTTGTCAGGTTGAATGCTCTGTGTTTTGCTTTTTCCTATAACTTCTTTTACGATTTCCCATATCCTTTTCGTATTACCATTCTCGTTCTTAATAAGGTTAGTATAGTATTGCTTTTTCGATTTTCTAATCATACTAACTGAGATATTTCTAAAGTATTTAAAGCTCTCCCTGTAATATGAATTTGATTTGTTGCGTTTCCATTTACGGTGAAAAGAGTCTTTCTGCTTTAATGTTTTCAGTATAGTGTTGTTTATCCAAGGACACACTGGTCGCTCGTAATTGTGGCGCACATATACCCTTGTAGATTGCTTAATAGCATTGCAGATGCATTGAATAAAATTTTCACATTGAGTATGAACATCACACAAATCAAATACTTTCTTAAAGTCTATGAATTGGAGCAATCGTCGTACTTCTGCATAATTTATACAGGAGGATCTTCTATCGCGTGTATTACACAAGGAGGACATGTATATACGAGGTAAAAAGAGAAACGTGGGGTTGTGATCCGCAATGGTAACATCGTAAACACCAGCTGATACATTAAATTCAAAATTACACAAGATGTGATCAATAAGAGTTTCGGAGTGGTTTGTAATACGTGTCGGAGAAGAAATGACATTTTTTAGATTGAGTGATTCAAGTAAGAACATGTAATCATAACAATTCTGTTTTAAAAGGTCAATATTAAAATTTCCGCAAACGACTATAGTGTCATCTGAGGAAATAAGGGGTACCAATATTTTCTCCATGCTTGCAACAAAATCATTCATGTTTGAAGAAGGACGCCGGTACACGACTCCTACTTTGACACCGCATTTCAATTGAACAAATAGAATTTCAGCATGTGACTGACAGATCGAGCTTTCAGGGAGCGTAACATATTTAATATTACATTTAATAAATAGTGCCACCCCTCCACCTCGGGTCGTCCCCAGTCGTGGTTGCGACACTGTAAGATATCCCGGTAGCTGGAATGTTTCACCCGTTTTTAGCCATGTTTCTGTTAGAGCTATAATGTCATAATTAAATGTGTGCTGAGATAAGTATGCTGATAGGCTTTCAAAGTTTTTTCCGATACTGCGTACGTTGCAGTGCAAAAGTGAAAAATTATCCTGCTTACGATGTAAGTCTTCAAGTTCGTCAAGGTTATAAGCCATCAAAACCAATTAACGTCGTTACCCAGGGCTGCTAATTCCAAGTGTTTATACAATTTGAGCAATATCTTCGGTGCTTGTGATATGGACTACACGTGAGTTTTCAGATTTCCTCATTAGAATTTTTCCGTCCGATACCCATGTGAATTTCCAGCCTTTTTCTCGTTTTGCTTTCAGTGCAAGACCCAAAAGAACTTTATTTGCACGACACAAATGTTCATTTATAAAGATCGGGGTGACTTTGCAATCAAAACCCAGGTGACTCGTGTTAATTCTTTGTTTTTTTGCCTTTTTCAGAATGGTGACCCTAATATTTCGAGAAGCAAGCTTGACAATAATGTTTGGTGCAGTTGTATTATTCTTTGTAGGAACGCGGTGTATCACATCAATGTCCGAGTCTTTAATTTCTACGTCCAAGCAGCTAGAGATGGCTTGCATTGTGGTACCGAGGTTCTCTCCAGCCTTAATTGGAACACCTTTGATTTCCAGGTTGCTATTACGACTGTGTTGTGCAACGGCAGTCAGCTCTTGATTAACATTTTTCAGTTCATTTGACAGGCGACTGTTTTCCTTTCTTATTGCAATGTTGTCCGACTTGACTGCAGCGACTTCCAGTTTGATTTCTTCAAAACTCTGATTAATAAAGTTCATTGCTGATTTCACTGATTCCATTTCGCCCTCAATCACTTTGATGAGATCACGTTTTAATTCTTCGTGATTCTTTGCGATTTGTGCAGTCAAATCTGACATTGCCTTAGCCAGCTCCTTTATAGTACTCATTTTGATAAGTTTCACCCAGAGAGCAGTCCAAGAGCTACAATGCGCGCAAATAGAACGTTACAAAATGCTTCAGCACATACCTGCGTGAAGTAAGGTTTGCGGTTAATAGCCGTCCTATCCTGCAGCTGCCTAGACTGCTCTCGAATGATCCTTTTGCCCGGTCAGTACACCGCTTTTATATTCCTGGGATGACGTCACGGTTCCGTCCGGGGGCGTTATCCGCAGCCTCCAACGTAGTTTCCAACTTGATAAGAGTATCGATGCGCTTACACGTGCGAGACAAGTCACGATGTGACGGCGATATGAAGTGGATGCACTGGCCTCGCTGCAGACGGGTTCCCTAGGTGGTGCCGTGGAATGCACTGCGTGAAGTAAGGTTTGCGGTTAATAGCCGTCCTATCCTGCAGCTGCCTGGACTGCTCTCGAATGGTCCGATTGCTCTCGAATGAACGGAGTGGCGGAAAGCTTTGCGTCTTGGAGCGAGCGGCCGGAGAAATCTGGTAGGTGTTTGTATGGCGGACCGAGCAGAGAGATGGAATGCCCAAACTTGCTATTTCCTCCCGAACGACCGCTTGTATAAGGGAGATAGCGGGCACGCTTTCCCGACAGTCGGAACGAACTGGAGCCTGAGCCATGGCCTCAAGCTCGCGGTGAACGATGCGCGTGATATCTTCCGGTCCTGTGGGCTGAACGAACCGCGGAGGGTCTTCGCAAGACGATGTCGCGGCGGTATTGGGCAATCGGTCGAAAGTTTGAGCGACGCGGCGGCCCTTCGCTTGTTCGAAGCGCCGGCACTCCTTTATAATTGCATCCACAGTGGCACAATCCTTGCAAATCAGGAGATTGAAGGCATCGTCTGCAATACCTTTCAGTATGTGACCAATCTTGTCTGCCTCGGTCATGTTGCTATCAGCCTTGCGACAGAGGGCCAGCACATCCTGTATGTACATGACATAGGATTCTGTGGACGTCTGAGCGCGGCACGAAAGTTCTTTTTTTGCTGCCAGCTGACGACCGACAGGTCTGCCAAACAGGTCTCGTATTTTTTCTTTGCAGACATCCCAGCTCGTTAGGTCAACTTCGTGTGTGTCGTACCATTGCTTCGCAGTTCCCCTTAGATAAAATATGACGTTTGCTAGCATCATTGTTGGATCCCACCTGTTGTTGCCGCACACTCGCTCGTACATCGTAAGCCAGTCCTCGACGTCGGCGTTGTCCGTGCCACAAAATGTCCCTGGGTCCCGCGGATGAGTGAGGATGACCGTTGGCACGGGCTGCTGAGGCGTTGTCGCTTGTGTCGGTTGATTTGCCATTGTGGCGGCAGGTAGATGACGTCCGCTGCGAAGTTCCGTGATTGTACCCCGCACCTTCCACCAAAATGTTGCAGGAAGAAAGCAGGCCCACGAGTATAAAATAATGTATATTTACAACAGAGGTATATGGCGTTCAGGCAACTGCCAGACTTCGTCTTCCTCTAGTCTAATTCAACTTCGTCCTTCTCTTCACCGTAACAATATGATAAAAGCTCAGTAAAATAGTACATTGTACTCGTTTCTTCAAGTAACCTGTTACCTGTTGTCTTGATGAAGACATTGTTAATGGGCTCATATAATGGGCGCCACTTTGTGGGCTTCCGCAGAACTCATTTGCTCTATCAGTATCCAGGTGCTTTGAATTGTCAATTAATTCTTGCTCATCTTGTCCCCTGGTTAGCTCAGTCGGTGGAGGAACTGTCCTGGAAAGGCATTAGTCCAAGATTCAATCCCAAGGCCAGGATGAATTTTCTTGGAACTGTGCAGCTTTCTCTATAGAAAAAAAAATGGGTTTCCTAGTAGCTCTAGGCTACTTTCAGATCGATAACACAAGTCTTTCCTTTCATGAAACTTCCCCCACATTGCTGATTTCCACAGAACAGTGCATTTGCTCATACTGTGTGCTCATCAAACTGTTCAGTAGTGGTAGTTTTCCATCCAGTGCATTGAATGGGCTGGATGGACAACATTTGAACATTGTGAATTCTTTTTAGGTGCTTTGTGCTATTTCTGGCTGTAAAGTTCTTTTGCTATCACACAAACGTTTCGGATGCTTCAGGGCCTACATGTAGAAAGCTGCATTGATCGTTTGACCTTAACATAAAATTCGTGGTGCGCCATTACATGGCAATCTGGAAACGCAATCAGCACGATTTTTATTATTTCAGCTTTTTCTCTGTTACTACAGCTTGGTGTACTTGTAAAGTCGTCTCTTTGCCGATGACAACTGATGACAACTTTACAAAAATGTATTCTGTAAACTTTACCCTTCCAATCGACGCAACATTGTTCTTGCTCAAACTTTTGCACAGGAGTCATCGGTTTTGACATCATCTTGTTGCAAAGGTGTCTTTTCCGAACGTTATGTCATAATCTGGTGAATATACAATTTTCCCCAAAACAAGTGCTTCTGCCATCATTCTAGCAGTCATTCGGCAGTCACGGAACGCAAGAGAACGTAAAGAACCAATGTTTCCGTATCGCACGAGGCGGAGTGGAATCCATATCTTGCATCGTCCTAGGGGTCTTCAAGGCCTTCCCCAAAAAATACTGGATCCACCTTCCTTTCCTTTCCTTTAGGGCGTCATTTCCATGCGCGTCTTACAACTTTTAATGAATTGTTTCTCCATTCTTGGCCAATTTTGCAAGTAACTTGATATTCATTCTTTGGTTTCATCTGCTCTTCAAACTCAATTTCAACAACAAAAAGAGTGAGTTGGACAAAGAAGTGCTCACACAAAACTCTTCATTGTCTTACAGTGGTTCAGTTCGTACCAGTGGTCCACAGAGTGTTTTGAGTGGAGAGAAAAGGAGCATTGTGCCACTAAATGCCGTCTCCCACTTCGTTAAAGAATGTCTTTCTGGTCTATCATGTTTTCGTGACTTTGTTGCTGACTCCCTGCATGAACTTTTGTGATGGCAACGCAAAGCAAAACAGATGATGGATTGTTGGCCATTAATACAAGCCAAAATGAAGATTTAGTGTACCATGTATGTACATAGTCCCTAAAAGTTGGCCAATGTGAAGAAGCATGGCAAGGCAAAGTAACAGCTCAAGGAGTTCCCTGCTACAAGTTTGAAACATTTTAACCCTCTAGCATTTAGCTTGCTTGTATACATTGCTACAGGTGGAAGGACATGGTTGTAGAACATGTATGGTTAAAGGCACCATACGAGGAGGATAAAACATTTCCAGGAGTTAGACCATGAAATGTGACAGTGTGTATATTAGTGTAATATGCAAGCGTGGGCATTGTTCTTGTATAGCAGTGTTGTATACTCATATTTCTTAAAATGTAAATTTATTCCAAGTTTTCTTCAAGCAATGTGGATTGAGTTAATTTTCACTTATTGATAATTTTGTTTTGAAACTCAGTCTGAATGAGATGTCACTATGTGCAGGGTTATTGAAATCCACTAATAATGTTTAAAATAATTGTAATCTTAAAACACGTTTGCGAAAAGATTGTGCATGTTTTTAGTCCTCAGGGATAATTGCCCACAAACTTTCTCATCCTTTATTGTAGTTCATTGCAGAGCTCATGCAAGTACCATATTTATTTGTATATAGGTTGACTCCTATATACTTATTTCACTGTAAATAAATAATAAATTGACCAAAGGGCACTCATATATTTTTAGAACTAAGAGCTTCGAGCATGAGACCCCTTTCATTACCGTAAGTTCGGCTACTAAATCTTGGTAGTCGATGCCTTAAACTGCGTCCTTGTTGGGACTGCCGGAGAAGTCATCCTCATTGCATAGTTCGCAAACATCCGCAGCACCACAAATAACGTACTCATTGTCATCGAGTTCGTTGGATAGCAGCATTTCTTGAAGCTAGTCTGGATAACCTCCAGACTGACCTTATGGCCTGCGCGTCGAAGGAACGCCATTAGCTCATGAATATTGTTAGCTTTTTCACGAATATAGATCTACATTTTTTTTGCAATGAGTATGAGGCGATAGGTCATTTTGAATACCATTCCAGAAAATAAAGGGTGACCTATTTTGAAATAAATACGGCAGTCCTGCATAAATGAGAAAATATTGCCGGACACTGCAATTATCAGTTGTCAGTCAGTAACATAAAACTGCTGATGTGAGTGGCAGTTTTAGGACTGCTGAAATATCTGGAAACAATTTTTTAGACCCTTAAACATGCAGATAACACTAAAATGTTAAAACAATAAACAATAGAAACAAATAACATCGATTATATTCCTGAATCTATGGAAGCCACATAGAGTTTGATTGTACTCTGCGGATTTGTCAATTACCTGATTCGTGTGCAAATCTTATACTCCATTTTTTTACACCTGAGGGGCAGCCGGCCAGTTCCAGTGACGTCACAAGCCAAAACCCCACACAGAGGTCACCAGTGGGCACAGGTGGTAATGACGCCCGTTTGCCATTGCAAGGTAACTATCTTATTTGTTTCACTCCCTCTTGCACCGTAAATAAGGTTTATGGAGTATATGTATATGCTGTATACACAACTGCTTGTATGTATATACAAGCAGTTGTGTGTACAGAGTCCCTAAGTGTCGTGAAAGCCTTGATGTCAATCTGTAAGCATAAAAATCCTACTTATTCAGCTCTATTCCTAGCGGTGTAAAGCTTATCTTCCTAACCATCATATCATTACATGCTGTGTACCCGGCCATAGGAGAACCAAGGGTAACGTTCTGGCGGACCAGATCGCCACATCAATTGCATCACAGGCTGTTAATCCTACCGCTGCTGTCCCTGTCACAGATCTGAAGCCTTTCTTACGAAAGAAATTGCGAAACCACTGGCAGTGCATGTGGGACACAGAAACAAGTAATGAACTGCACGTGATAAAGCCACAATTAGGTTCTTGGCCCTCTGCAACAAAAACACGGCGAACAGATGTCCTATTCTGTCATCTCAGAATAGGACACACATTTGGGACCCATAATTTTCTACTTTCTGGAAATGAATCTTCAACCTATGCTAGATGCGGGGAGAGGGTGACCGTCCTCCACATCTTGAGTGTCGGGAAGCCGAAGCTGAGAGAAAGAAACATTTTCCTCTGGCATAGCGCTATTGTATCCCGCTTCACCCGGCTATGTTTCTTAGCAAAGAACCGCTTTTTAACGCCAAAGCGGTCCTCAGTTTTTTGAGTGATTTTGTCCTACATCTTATTAGTCCCATACATTCGCAGCGCTCCCTCTCTTCAGAGGATGCCGCTGTGATAGCAGTATTATATAACACATGCCTCCAGGAGCTTCGGTGTCAAGGGCTCTGGTGAGGCCATAGTGCTGTGGCCAGTCTTTGATTCTGACATGTTTTCTATATCATTATTTTCGTAATGTACTTTAAGGCTCATAGTACACGTCATTAGCCATCGCCATAATCTTACTACACGTAGATTTACGGACTTTAGATTGACTATTTTTAGGCCCCTTTACAGCCACGTCACATCGACTTCATAGAATGCACCACTGCACTGCGAAATCACTAACACTGGCATGACACTCTTTGGCCACACCGGTCCCTTGCACCAATAAAAACCACAGATTCATTCATTCATTTCCCTCTTGCACCACAGACAAGCTGTATACATTATGGTACTAGCAGTGCAGCCAGTAATAGTAAGGCCAGCATTTTATGCTTCAATAATATGACTGATTGGATGCTGCCAACGGCCTACTTAACACATTCCTAATGCTTTCTGTCAGCACTTGCATAAATAATAATCATCAAGTAAGGCCACGTTGGTAAGGGCGGTAGTTTTTAAACACAGTATTGCTTTATGTCATATAACGGTCCCCTTGCCTATAAAAGTATTGTCACACATATATGGTCATAGTGTTTGTAGTATGTACAATTCAATAAAGCTGCATTAGTCTAGTGAATACTGCATATCTGAAATTCAAGTGATAAGCCAATTTTCAGCACTGCTTTACTGCAGTTAGTGCCAGTACTGCCTAATGTTACAGAATTCCTAAATGCACACTCAGGCAATATTAAATTTGCATTTTAAGAGCTTCCTGCGAATGCAATGGGCACCTGCCATGGGACCGTGCATGGCAACAGCAGCAGCAACAGACTGTTGCCGCCTGCTGCCCCTGTACTAGCGATCCCTCGTGTACGAAGGGCGCCACTGAGAGGTAAATAAGGAAGCTGCCGTTTCATCACAAGGAACCTTGTCACAAGCGCTTGTCTGCCTTACTGACCAAGTCTGAGAGCAGTAACGGGACAATGCAGTGGAGGGCTTCACGTTACGCTCATGAATGTTTTGCGCACTGTTGTTACCGCAGTCTTCGCTTCCGGCGGCCACTAAAAACTCGTCAGTTGGATTGGCGCATAGCGTAGGCTCGTGAATTGCGCTGTTAGCACTTGTTTTGCAGAGAGTTGCATATTCCGACCATGGTCGAGCTCGTGGTCGTGCAGTGTTACACCGAGTGCGAACTGCGTGGTGCTTTCTTTTACTTTCATTGTAGCAAGTGTGAAGTGTTATTCATGTATGAGTGGACAATTCTGAAAATTGGTGTGAATGCATTGAGGATTGGGCCGGTTCCATGACATGAATGTTTGGTTTTCCGCATGCTGTGCAAGAAGGAGCTGTCATTCAAAAAATTGGGAAGGAGAGCAGGACCTAGCCATGCAGCAAGCAAGGAACATAAAATCATCACGTAGTTATCTTTTGCTACCTTAAAAGGAAGGTTTAGCTCAGGAGCTTCGATCTAAATCCACAGAAAATGAGATATAATTTTTTATTTGCAACCATCGCACCGAATTTGATGAAATTTGTTGCATCTCAAAGAAAAAGATTAAATCTAATGACTGTTGGTAGTGAATTTTTGATTTACGCTGTCAATATTAAAAATAAAAATGGCTTAAAATCCAAAATTTTCTGAAAAGGATACTGTGACGTTTACAGCGATGTAGCACAGCAAGAACAAACGATATATTTCTGTGAATTGCATCTAATCGTACATTTAAAGCGGACATACTCGACGTAGTATGCATGGTTCTGAAATAGACCACTAATATGTTAGTAGGACATTCGCAATACTCTTATAAACAGTGTAGCAAATCCACGCACAATATAAATTGATGTCGAATTTGTTTTGAATGCTGTAATGGGTGCAGCTTACAGAACTGCGTATCTGTTCTAGGTGCAGAGCTACAAAGTTGTAAACTTCGTGCTTTTATTTTTTTGCAAACTTACCAAGTTCTCGAAAAAAATCCGGGCCTTAAATTATAGTTTCGCTTCCAACAGTCACTAGACTTTTTTTTCTCACAATTGCAACAAATTTCATAAAAATTGGCCTAGTGGCCGATTGTAATACATGGTTTCAGTAAGCATTTCTGCGTTTTACATGTATTTGAATAGGCAGCATTGGAGTTGGACCACGCTAAAACTTCTACTCTACATTTTTGGGTGAGCTAAACAGTGGTTGCTGGCCCGATGTGGCTTCTGATGCATTCAGAAAGGGGTGTTGTATTTAGCATGCGACAGGAGGAGGGTGGTGGGGATTTGTACGCACAAATCAGGCTGTTCTATCATTTTTTTCGATACGGCCATTTATTTGTTTTTAATTGTACTTTCAACAATGTTGCACGTTGGCCCCCTTAACGAACGGTACACGAGGCATCAATGCATCTTTTGTGCGGGTGCCAGTATATCGGGAATATGTGGCACGGGGTACCTGTCGGGCTTGTGACACTGTTCAGCGCTCGATAGTCCCCGCAAGGACGCCAGTGACCCGATGATCGCTTAGGAACCATGTGAAGGGGAGATGCCCAAGGACTGGAAGATGGTCGGATGATACCGAACTCCAACATATGGTCGAATTCCTGTCGTGCCACCACCAGTTTCTCGGGCGATAATCGACGTGGTCGAGCGTGAACCGGTGTTCCAGTAGTGGTGCTGTGGTGAAACATGTCGTGTTTTACTGGGGATCCCACTTGGCGCTGGTGTGTCAGGCAAGAAAATTTGCTCAGTATGGAAGTGCAACGAAGAGGGCCTGCTGGCTTGATTAGCATAGGGCTGAGCGGCGTATGTCTTGAAGGCTTGCCTTTTACATCGCTTTGTGACACAGGGTCCTGTAACTTCCGGTTATGCACGTCGACTAACAGTTCGAAGTGGCACAGAAAATCCGCCCCGAGAATGGCGAATTTCACGTCGGCTACTATGAAATCCATTGTAGCGTTCTCTACAGGCCCAGACTGACGGTTAGGGAGCGGTTTCCATACGTGGCGATGGCCGTGTTGTTGACTGCTTGCAGAGGCGATGTGTTCGGGCGCTTCCGGTCCGCGGCCGATGCTGGGAGTACGCTCACTTCGGCGCCTGTGTCGACGAGGAAGCGGAAACCGCTGTTGGGGTCGGTTAGGAAAAAGACTGATGAGCGATGTTCTTACATGGCAGAAGCGCTGGTCGCCCTCAGCGCCTGCCTGGGGCATTTCCCGAGAACTCGCAGTGTGGTACGCATTTGCGTGCAGCATTGCCACTTGCGATGGTATCAACATAGTTTTTGGCGTTTCATAGGCGACTGCAGAGCACTCTGACTGGTTGACCGTGACGCGGTATGAAAAGCGGCCACGGAATCCACGAGACGCGGGATTTCGTTCTTCATCTCTTGAAGCTGCTCATGTTGAGACAGTTTGCTTGTGACGGCCGCGACGGATGTGGGAGCTACCGCCATGAGCTTGTCGGCTAACTCGGACAGCTCATTTGAGGCATTCATGATCATTGTGACGTTCGGGAGGATTTTCTGGAAAAATATTTCTCCGGTCAGCAGGCTGTTAAAACCATCCACTTTGCCGCCCAATAATTGCTGCATATGACGCAGCAGCTAACTTGGGGTTCTGTCGCTGAGGTTGCCTTCATGGACAAGCTATTGTAGCCGTTGGCTTTCGGAGGGCGTGATCCTGTGAATGAGTGTTGCCTTCAATGCCTCGTAAGCGTTGTCTGCTGGGGGAAAGCAACAGGTCTCGAATTTCGCTAGTGGTTGATGGAGGCAGACTGCTCACCACATAATGGTATTTCGTGGAATCTACTGTGATGCGCCGTGCAGCGAATTGTGATTCGACCTGAATGAACCACAATGCAGGATCCGCAGTTCAAAACGGAGGCAGTTTGATGTCGACGCCTGAGAGTGTAGGAATTTCGGTGCCTTGAGGTGTGTCCATAGCACTTGCCGCATCACGTCCGGGCCACCAATGTTGTGCGGGACGCGAGCGCGGCTGGAAATCAGCCGATAGAAGCGAGTAGTGCGTCCCTGAAGAAAAAGTAAAAACTTCATTTGACTTTATTTTGTGATGGTCCAGCCTCTAGGGCTCGGTTGCGCACCCTCGCACCACTTCTCTTTCCCGCACAAAATGCGATAAGATTTTAAAGAGTCAAAAAGGGGAAGGGTGTCTGGCTGCTTCTGTGCGACCGTGAGGCCACCACACATCCTACTTTGATCATCTAACATTGCTGGGAAAAACAAATGCACAGCGTGCTGCTTTCTAAATGCATGTGAAGTGCGTGCCAGCAATTCAAATCTGTGCTGTTCAATACCAGCACTCACTGTTCGGACATGGCAGCAGTAACGAATATGCTTTCAATGTGGCTTATGCGCCTTCCCGATGACAAGTGACAAGCGTTCCGTGCCAGTCATATTGGCAGCAAGAAGCACAGTTATCCTTTGCTTGCACTTCTTGCCACCAATGTGCGGGTCAGCTTTGAAAGTCACCGTCTTGTCGGGCAGAGGTCTGAAAAACAGCAGTTTCGTCTGCATTGAACACGTCACTCGGGTTCATATGCAGCAATGTGTTCAAGCAGCTTCACATTTTTCCACTGGGTGGTGACACTTTCGTCAACGCTGGCCTTTTCGCCACACACCCTTCTGAAGCCCTGAACAATTCAATGTTCATCATTGAAGCGTACTTGTCACCTTTTGCCTTGATGCGCGTTCGAAGGCAGATGCGCGTTGCAAGTCAGTAACCTACTGGAGCAAAGCTTCTTCGAGCTGGACGTGAGCTGCGATTCACAACCGCTTTCTTGATGCTTGATACTCCTCGCTTTCGAAGGCTTGAATAATCTGTTCATTTTCACGTGCGTTCCCAACGTGCTCTGCTTCCCGTTGTTCTTGGTCATAACGTGCTGTCGCAATTCGCCGTTCTTCAAAGCCTGCAAAATTTCCACCGTAGTCGCCAAGTTCTTGGCTTCGTACTTCTCCCACTTTGGTGGCTTCATTATGCCCTCGCACACGAGGGCATAATGAAGCCACCCTGGCGTATCTGGAGGCCATGCTTGGTCATGCGCATGCTTGGTCATGAACTTGACCGGGAGAGACTGGCCCTCCATATACACCAGCACGACGACAAGATGCAGTTCCGCATCAGCCAGCCCGACGACAACGTGAGGCTGAGGGAGCAGGAGCTTGAGCTTCAAAAGACTGAGCTGGCCGCACTTCTTGAGGAAAGGCGGAGCAGCCAAGTGTACCAGACTGCCCAGCTGGAGCTGATCAAAGCTTTAACGGAAAAGCTCCACAAATAGTGTTAGTCGTACATGATGCTCCAGTTTCTTGTTCACTGCTCTTTTTCTTTCTTTTCTTAATCTCGGTACATACAGATCATGGTGCACTATTTTAAAACAATTAAATTATGGGGTTTTACGTGCCAGAAGCAAGATTTCATTGTGAGGCACGCTGTAGTGTGGGACTCCGGAAATTTCCATCACCTGGGATTCTTTAGCGTGTACCTAAATCTAAGTACACAGTGCTTTCGCATTTGGCGCACTGTTTTAGCATGCTCTGATGGGATAGTGAAGGGTACACTACCTTGCACAAGTTGAGGTGTAATATCTGACGTGTGAGAATGAATGCTCCGGTTTTGTGTTTAATTCACGTGTTCCTCATCAGCCGCACTAATTGTACTTATTTAGCGATGATTTATTGAGTTGCCATAAGTGTTCAATGTTTTGTTCACGCGTAGAGGATGCCTTGAATTTTTATTCAATATTTCTTTTCTTTTTCTTTTGTTAGTCAGTTCGTACACATCATGGTGCACTGCTTTAACTGGTTTAGCGTTTAATAGCAATCGTAGATGCGCCACTTTGTCAGACACTTTTGCATAATCTAAGGAAATGGCGTCAGTTTGTATGTTGGTGTCAAAGTTAACATGCAATCATGAATGAAAATGGCCGGTTGTGTCTCGCATAAGAAACCCTTTTGAAAGCCACGCTGGGATGAATGAAAAGTATTTTTGTCGAGAAATCACACGATATGAGAATAAATGACATGCTCAATGATTTTGCACGGGACACTTATTGACAATCATCACCATCAATCAGCCTATTTGATGTCCACTACAGGACAAAGGCCTCTCCCTGTGATCGCCAATGACCCCTGTCCTGTGCCAATAGATTCCAGCTAGCGCCTGCGAATTCTTTCATTTCATCACCCCACCTAGTCTTCTGCCGGCCTCGACTGCGCTTCCCTTCTCTTGGTGGCCATTCTGTAACCCTAATGGTCCACCGGTTACCTAACCAACTCATTATATGGCCTGCCCTGCTCCATTTTTTTCTCTTAATGCCAATTAGAGTATTGGCTACCTCTGTTTTCTCTCTTCCTGTCTCTTTACGTTACACCTAACATTCTTCATTCCATCGCTCTTTGTGCGGTCCTTAACTTGCTTTCGAGCTTCCTTTCTGCCTCATGTCAGCACCGGCAGAATGCATTGATTTCTTTGTTTGCACCTTTCTTTTTAATTAGAATGGTAAGCTTCCAGTCAGGATCTGCCAATGTGTGCTGAATGCGCTCCCGCCCATTTTTATTCTGTGAATTTCCTTCTCATGATCAGTGTCCCCTTAGTAATTTACCTGGGTGACCATACTCCTTCACAGAATCGAGAGGCTGACTGGCGATCCTAAACTCTTGTTCCCTTGCCCGGCTACTGATAATTATTTTTGCCTTCTGCACATTAATCTTCAGCCCCACTCTTATACTGTTAAGGTCCTGAATCATTTGTTATAACTCGTCCCCAGTGTTGCTGAACGGGACAATGTCATGTGCAAATCGAAGGTTGCTGAGATATTTACCATTGATCCTTGCTTCTAAGCCTTCCTACTTTAATAGCTTGAATACTTCTTCCAAGCACGCAGAGAATAGCATTGAAGAGATTGTGCCTCCTTGTGTGACCCCACTCTTTGTAGGTATCTTACTTGTGTAGAATTAAGGTAGCTGTGGAATCTCGGTAGATATTTTCCAAGTTATTTACGTAAGCGGTCTGTACTCCTTGATAACGTAATGCCTCTATGACTGCTGGTATCTCTACAGAATCAGACTCCTTTTCCTAATCTATCACAGCCATATAGAGAAGCTGATTGTGCTCTGCGGATTTATCGATTACCTGATTGACGACATGGATATGATCCAATGTATAGTATCTTTTCCTGGAACCTGCCTGTTCCCTTGGTTGACTGAAGTTCAGGTTTCCCTTGTTGAATTGGAGAATATCTTGATTATTTTATAAAATACTGGAAGTGAGCTAATGGGCCTATAATTTTTCAATTCTTTAATGCCTTGTTTAGTGGATTAGTATAATATCAACATTCCTCCAGTTCTCTGGGACCCTTGAAGTCCATAGACAGTTCGTATGAAGGGCCGCTAGTTTTTCAAGCATTATGTCTCTTTTATCGTTGATTAAATCGACTAGTAGTCCATCTTCTGCCGCTTTTCCCCGTTTCATGTCTTGCAAAGGCCTTTTTAACTTCTAAGGGTATGGGGCTGTACTTTAGTGGGCAATCTCCTTTTGCCAGATTTGAAGATAAGACCGACCTACCGCACTTTCCAATTATTTGGCATGTGACCTACAGAGAGTGAATGATAAAAGAAAATACACAAATACGTAGTAATGGTATGTCTGGTGGCCTTTAACAGCTTGGAATTAATTTCATTGGCGCCTGTCGATGAAGAAAGCCTAATGTTAATTAACAAAGATACAATTCCACCATGAAATATTGTGATAGCAGGCATAGTAGACGGAGTTATAGCCGGTGACTTGGGCAAATATGGGCTAAAAACAATGTGAAAGGTGTTAGCACATTCGAGGTCTCCAGTGGTTTCTCCGAATTCGTTACAGTGACGTGATTCAATAGGGTTGACAACCTTCCAAAATTTCCTCGGTTTATCATTTAACAATTTTGTCAAATCACAGTCAAACAATTTTTGCTTAGCATTGCGCAGAGCAATGAGGCAGGAATTCTCAGCAGTATAATACCGCTGCCACGCATAGGACGAGGCTCTCAGCTTAGCAGCACAAGACAAGCGCTGTTTTTCTGCCTTCTAATCTCTTTAGTGCCTTAGTGTGCCATGGCTTTTGGTGGTTTTAATAGAAAATAAATTTGGGAATGAATTTTTTGGATGCTCACGTGTTGTTAAGGATGCCTAGTCTTCAGAATGCACGATGCCCCAATTTCTTGTTCAATTTTTTTTAGTCTGAATTCATATATATCATGATGCACACTTTCAGAACGCACGGACAGGGCAGCGAAGTGTACACTACCTTGCACAGGTTGAGGTACAATATAGTTGCTGTGATGTTTTCAAGCCACGAGAATCAATAGCCACATTTTATGTTTAATTCACGTGTTCCTCGTCAACCCCACTATTGTAATTCTGCTTATTTAAATATTATTTATTGAGTCATCGTAAGTGTTCAGTTCTTTGCTCACATGTTGAGGATGCCTAGTCTTCAGAATGCACGATGCACGAATTTCTCATTCCCTGCTTATTTTTTCCCTCTCTTTTCGTAATCTCAGCTCACCCAGATCATGGTGCACTGCGTTAGAATGTTAAAGCAGTTAAGTGCAAAAAATGTTGCACAGG
This sequence comes from Dermacentor andersoni, assembly GCF_023375885.2. Taxonomy (NCBI): domain Eukaryota; kingdom Metazoa; phylum Arthropoda; class Arachnida; order Ixodida; family Ixodidae; genus Dermacentor; species Dermacentor andersoni. The sequence continues at coordinate 24,825,071 of NC_092823.1, read as the reverse complement.
TTGAAGTACAATATCTTTGCTGTGATTCTTTTTTCAAGCCAGGAGAATGAATAGTCACATTTTATGTTCAATTTTGTGTTCATCCACTACTATTCTAGTTCTGTTTATTTAGAAAAATTTTATTTTGCCATATGTTCAGTGCTTTGTCCATACAAATCATGGCACAATTCTTTAGAAGACTTGGCAGGGCAGTGAAGTGTACACTGCATCGCAGTTTGAAGTGCAATATTTTCACTGTTAATTACATCTCTATTAAAATATTATGTGTCTGTATATTCTTGTCCATTGTCGTGCTGCCATGTTGCCAGGGGGGCTTAGTTTCCATGATATGGGAAGTCCATCTCTTGTTCTCTGGTTTTTCCCTTTATTTTGAGTTTGTACAACTACAAGTAAAACACTCCAACTTGTAGTCCTTGCATGTCACAGATGCTACTAACATGTGGGGCACGAATGAAGTTGCTCATTAGCGAAAGTCATGTTGTAATCAGTAGTTATATTTTCCTCTGCAGATTAACATCTTACTATGCAGCCTTCTCTGTGTTAACACAGCTGTGAACCTTAATTGTAATCAATTTCTGTGGACACAATACAAGCAACATACGTAATTTAGAACTTTTTTGTTACTTTCGTGCTGCAGATTATGAATGCTTCAGTAACTTGTCAATATAAACGTGCTCAATGTAAACACCGCTGTCAGGCCCTGTCACCGTCAAAACAATTCTGACGGACAGTTCACAGACCAAGTGAAGCATTTTTGTAAGCCAAATTTATTTTCTTTTTGTGTGCCCTCCGTCATTCACTCACCTACATTCAATTTAGCTTTATTTTCCTTTGAGACAAAGGTTTCTCTGGAATAAAAGCTGCTTTTTAGTAGCTTCACTGGGTCCAGAAACACTCAGGCAATACACAACACAAACGTCCAAAGAAAAGCCACACAGCAAACAGAGTAACACAAAAAAACATAATACGCAAAGGGTCTCGTGCTATACATTCCGAGGTACATCGTACACAAAGAACAAAGAAAATATTGTGCATATATATGGTAAACTAACGTATTGACACTTTTCATGGAACAGTTTGTTGTAGAGAAATGATATGGCGCACCGCACGACTCCTCAGTGACAGCACACGAATATGAAACCATTACCGCTTCCACCTTGCTTCTGTGCAATGAGCTGTCGGAAATGGAACTGAGTTTTTGCTAACGCACTGTGCTCCAATCATGTGCATTGAAGACGTGCAGTAGTTGGCTGCAAAAATGGTAGCTGGCATACTAAGGAATGGAATGAATCTGTGCAGCGAAATTAGTGGACCGTTGCTGCAGCTGTCCGTACATGTTACCGGCACTTCAATATGTACAGCTTTCTTTGAGGATACAGAAATTCGCTCATCCACCAGCGTTGTATCGCTATCCTTCAAAGAAAGTGCTTCAGCCCCGGGATGTCGGCAAGAGTGATTATCACTCCTTAAACACTGACAAAGAGAGTAGCGCCGCTTCCTGTCATAGTACGTTCCTGCACAGTATCTACAAACATCTACCCCAACTGCCACACAATCCTACACCCACTCTATTGCCAACATGTTAATAAGTGAATGGGCACACACTTGAATATGCATGCCATATACACACAATAAATGAGGGACTGCAATGATAACGCACGAATGGTCAATGCCGAATGCTTCGTGACGGTGCACAAGAGTAAGCGAGCTGCTAGCAATAAGACACCTTTGCTACAAGACATTACAAAGTACAAAACGGCCACTCCTCATGCCTCGCGCACAGCAAGAACAAATCTATCGGAACTGAGCACACCCACGAGTGTTTAGGCAGAAATAATCAAATGGTGACTGCACCAAGGAAATTTGAGTCAGAAATGTGACAAGCCGCTGCTTCATAAATTTGCCATATAAAGAACGAAGAGCAAAACACTAATCCTGATTGAATTCATGAACGGAAAGTTTGGATAGCTTGGAATATGTACTTAGCCTCGCTTTTAAAACAAGCACCATGTACGCTGTTTGGACATAGCATAATCAACTTCCAAAGCACTTTTGCATGTTCGCCGAAACTGTAGTCAAAGCTTCGTGTCATCCACCCAGTCACCATCTGCGACACCTCCCAAAAAAGAGGCTTGCTAAGCCGCACGGGCGTCATACACACCCACTCTAAACGCGGAGGCAACGGACGCAGTTGAGGCGAGCAATGAATGCGCCGCCACATGATTAAACGTGGCGGTGGCCAGGGGACTGCCATGAAAAGGGTCAATAAAGGAAAGTCGCATCATTTAACATTCCAGCAATGTAACAATGGCAGGCACGTTTGCAACTAATTCGAAAGTGGGGAACGAAACACTTTCCTTGTTTATGTGTGCCCAATTTACTGCTGTGGTGTTAAATTCAAAATGGAAGCTAGGAATTGCACAAATTTGAGTCGCAAAAGTAAAACGTTCGCACAATACGAGAATAGAGACGTTTAGCTTGTCCGGTATTTGGGTAAACGCAGGTGGGCGTTGGGGTGGAGGCGTAAACATGAGCAGCCTGGTTGGTGCAGAGCTCAGACTACAACAGCTAATGGTGCTTTAACCAAGTGTATTCTACTTCGCTGCTGGTGTAAATTTTGGGCACTGGCATAACCATGTTGCTGCCAAAAATATTGGCCATTTTTGTCTGTTCGAGCTCTGCGCTACCAGGGTGCTGCACCATGCAGGCCGCTTCCTTTCCGTCTCCTCGCCTTTACCCGAATACCAGACAAGCTAAACCTCTCTAATAATATAACTGTTCTATTGTTGTAGAAAAAGAATAATTGTGCACCGACTAAACATGTGGGGAAGAAAAGGGCGTTATGAACGCAAGGGAAAATGGCTCGGTGTCTGACTTCTTGTGTCAGCTCAGTTTCCTTATATTTTCGAGGCCGAATATTTCATGCAGAACACTACGTTCCTTCACATGATTCGAGGGACCTTAAACTCGACCACTTCATGCTGCGGGCGAGAGGATCGAAAGACCGACGAACAGTCCCAAGCATCACCAAGGAAGCCGATCGCCTGTGTACTCGCAGCTGAAGAGTCTCACTGATGGACCGTCTAAAGAACAAGCTGGCCCCTTGACATGCCCAGAACACCAAGCAGCTGCAGGAGGTCCAAGTGCTGCTCAACAACTGCAACACTGACATCGCCAACCTCACACGTATTCTTGACTGCCTGAGTGGCAGCAATCTTGAAATTCAAGTCTTAATGCCACTATCACTATTCAAGGGCACGTTCCTGACAACGAGCTTGAGGCAGAATACAACACTGCAGCAGATTATATCAATACGGTCATGTTATGCTGGCCGAATCGCTCTTCCAGATCGCCACTTTGGAACGACTTGAATGCGACCCGCCACCCAGTTTCTGCTCAACCTTATCCGGTCGCAACTAACATGGCAACCTCGCGTTGGGGATTATGACTGCTTAAGCTTAACATTCTCATTTTTAGAGGAGACATTCCCCAATTATCATAATTTTGGGAACAGTCTGAAGAAAACTGTTCAACACAGTGAGACACTATTGCACAAGACCAAGTTCCACTACTTGTGGAATTACTTCGTAGATAGTGCAGCAGCGTCTATTGCTGGTTTACTGACCACAGAATGTCATGTGGATGCCGTCGAGTGTCTTACGTAAAGCTTCGGTGACCAAAAGAAGACCGAACAGTGTCACTTGTCAACCCTAAGAAACTTCCCGCATATCATGTCGGGAACACGATGTAAGGTCTCCAGATGTTGTATGGTGCCACGTAACTGCATATTCGTTGCCTTACTGCATCGAACCTACCAGCCCTTAGTTTTTCTGGAAATCTGGTAGACATCATGCGGAACGCCTTGCCATGTAACATGTACTTGATCTTGTGCAAGAGAAGTGCAGAGAGGCGCTAAGGGGACTTATCATTGCCAACCCTCCGGAAAATGTTTCAGCACAAATGGTGGCAGCCAACTTGAAAGAGCTGCTCAACTTTACCAGGGTAGAATTAGAAAGCCAGGTGAAATGCTTCACGTAAGCGACATGCGTTCGAAAGGTGTACATCCATCGAAAAGTCACGAGACCACAGCACCACTTTTGCATAATGCGTCTTCAGTGAGAAGTGGATTTCTTCTGCTAATCAAATAACCATTCCACACGAACATGGGATGCTAAGCTCTCTCTGGCTGAGAAAAAGGAACAGCTAGTTTACGACAATCGTTGCTTCAGATGTATGTCACGAGTTCACCAGTCAAGATCTTGTCATGTAAAGCTCACTTAGTCTCGCAATAAGGTTACGACTGAAGGTTGTAAGTCGGTGATTCTGTTGGTGAGACAAGAATCACTTTCAACACAGGTCCGTGCGTTTCAGCACTCCATTTTTCCCGTTTTTTCCAAAGCAATAGAAAAGCTCTTGTATATAAGATTGTCTAACTATTTTTCTAAGCAATCATTACTACACAATTTTCAGCAGGGGTTTCGGCAGCATTGTTCGACGGAAACCGCGCTGCTAAAGCAAAAGGAAATAATCTTAAAAAACTTTTCAAACCCTAATTTAACACTTGCAGTATATGTAGATTTAACGAAAGCCTTTGATTCATTACAGCATGAAATACTACTTCATAAATTGCAGTCATACGGTGTACACGGCATTGGGTTTGACCTCCTAGCTTCTTACTTAAGGCATCGTAAACAGTACGTATCAATAGGAACATGTTCTTCAGATATTAAATGCATAAAGATGGGAGTACCTCAGGGCAACATATTGGGGCCACTTTTATTTTGTGTTTGCGTGAACGACCTGCACTCCTTTACCTTAAATCCCCATGTAACATCAATTTGCTATGCCGATGACACTACATTATTAAGCACCGGTAAAACAAATGACGATACACAAAAGATATCTGATGAAACATTGCCGCTGTTACTGGAATGGACAAAGTGCAATTTCTTACTTATTAATACCGCAAAAACAAAACCAATACTCTTCAGACCAAAAAATAAGGTTGTAAACTTGCCGCTGATTACGCTTGGTCACAATGTGATTGAAATAGTAGAATGCATGAAAGTGCTGGGCGTATATTTTTCAAGTACTTTAACTTGGGATGACCATATCCGCGAAACTTATAAAAAATTGTGCAACACTGCGGGTATGCTAAACAAATGTAGGCATATCATTCCTCAACGTATAAAACTACTACTATATAACTCGTTAGCCCTTTCTCAGTTACCCTACGCCCACCTAGTATGGGGCACAACAACAAAAACGAATGTAAAGCTAGTAGTAAAGCTACTAATCTCAGTAGCTTTTTGTGGCTGCTCCTTCCGTGTGTGTTTGTTCAAGGATAATAAAAATTCAATTCAATTCAATCAGGCACTGAAAGGCATAAAATCGTGAAAGTTGCTTCGCGTAACTAGTACAATGCTAAAGTCTGCACAGTGCAAGCAATCATGGTGCCATATGCCTCTACGTTTCTGCACCATCCATCGACAACAACATTGTGGGACAACTAAGACCTAAAGGCAAATTTCTTCCAGATAAGCGGCGTTTCTTTGAAGCAAGTGCCAAACCCGGACTTTGTTTGCTCATCGGGTCAGAACTTCTCTGGAAGGTATTGACTGGAGTACTTGAATGGAGCACAGATATTCAAAGATTAGTCGCAGTAAATTCCACCTTTGGATGGACACTCCAAGGACCAAGTCAAAGCAAAGCATTCATCGAACGCAATACGAACTTGATGGTCTGTGCACTGTAAGTGGCAAGTCTTTCTGATCACGAAACGTTACAGAGTTTGCAGTCCTTTTGGTGACTCAAAGCAATGGGTAGCGCTCAGCAAAGCGACTCAATCACTTAGAAGTCTCTAGAACGATTTGACGAGACTGACATGAAATATAATGGCAGGTGTGTTGTCGCGCTACTGTGGGAAGAGGGCAAGCATTTATTCGGAGATAACTGTGATACAGCTCTCACTTGCCTTAGCTGGTTAAAATGCTATCACAACGTGACACAACTAAAGCTTGAACAAGACCTCACATTGAAGAAAGCGGTACTTTGCGGCAAGCAGTATGAGGAAGTCCTTAAGCAGCAACCGCACATTCATGCTGCCGGCTCATCGGAAACAGTAGCCATCGACCTCTGCATACAACTCACCTAACGCGACATGTCGACAGGAAACGCCAAACAGTTGAGCAACCTCAGACTAGCATTCCTGTCACTGGTGCGGTAGACAAGGAACACACCCCAAATAAGAGTCCAGCATCAAAGTGTGCTGCAAGAAGTGCTGCAAGAATTGCTGCAAAAAGGGACGTTTCGCCACTGTATGCTTATCATCACGCATGCTTCATCATCTGCAATTAAGCACATCTCCGGAAAGTACGAGCTTCCTGGCAGCGATCACAGACGACGCAACAACTCCGTGAACATAGAAGCCATCGCTAAAATGACATGACATGATAGAGCTCAAGCACTTCAAGGGGAGGACCAACTTTGTATTGGTTCATTCCGAACTTCTGTGACACCGCACACCCGCTGATGGAGCTCTTGCATAAATCCAACTCGTATTTCATTTGGGATGCCATTCAAAAGCAGGCTTTTCAACAAATTAAGAAAGCCTTGACTTCACAACCTGTCTTAGCTCTCTATGACCCAAGGTGTCAACTAGACTAGACTTTGCAGGACCGCTCCACATGAAGCAAACAGACCGTCACCGCGAAGGATACTGTTTGCTATTCAAATGCGCCACCACCCTACCTGTAAACCTGGAATTGACGAGTGGGCTTTTTCCTAGCATTTTAAAGATTTCTATCTTGGAGAGGAGTGCCACTGATACTTTACTCAGATAGAGTAGTGGCCTTCAAAAAAGGCATCACGGAACTTAAGGGGCCCAGAACCACTTCTTATAGAAATGGAGAAAGGCACTTGATGTGAAAATAGGCAATTTCAGAAATACTTTGCTGCAAAAAGTACTTAAATGCGTTCAGCTGAAGCGGAGTTATCGGCAATAAAATGTGGCCTCCGCTGTGTTCCGATTCCTTTTTCAATGCCTTACACTGCGAAGGCTATGGCACAGTTGGCCGTGCTCACAACACTCTGCCTTCTAAATGTCGTCGTGGTGCGCAGTTCAAATTTCACTTTAGATGTTAAGATAGACGCCATGGCTTCCGCCTTTCGTGCCTATGATGCACTAAAGATAAGCCAAACGTGGATGTCCACTGCGAGCCGCAGTGCGCTTAGCCAGTGGACTCGTGACAGCAGCCCGCTGCTGCGGTATCTGCACCATGTTGCACACCGCAGCTTGAGGTCAGCTAGTGGCCACTAGCAGCTGTCTAAGGGAATGACGAAATAGTGCATTCAATGAAGAAATAATATCTCTAGAAGAGAGTGAGGACAGGGCCTTCTGTTGAAAATAGACCGTTCCAGAGAAAGGTGACTTCACAATCCGCGTGTGAGCTCCACGCACCGCGTACGACAGCATAACTTGGCTGAGATGTTCACAGCAGCGTATGCTACCCGCGGACTATGTTATTTCACCGCGGACTATGTTATTTCAGCCCGAGGGGTAGTTCAGGGCCCCTTTAAAAGCCATGAGATATTACCAAACACTCTTCTTTTGCATCTTTCCTCACCAAACATCTCGTCCAGTGGAAGTTCATTGTGCCTGGAAAACCACAGTGGGGAGGTTGATCCGCTCAATTGAGTCTTCACTATGCAAAGTGCTTGAAAAAAGCTACCTGAATAGCAAAGGGACAAAGACAGAACTGCTGAAAGTCGAAGCAGCGATCAATTCACAACACTTGACCTACACATATACTGATGTGATGGAATCCTTCAGCAATATGCCCAGCCCAATTTCTTTGTTGGTCGTTCATTGATTGCTGCCAGGAACACATAGCTTAGAGTATGAAAGTGGTGCATGCAAGCCCACGAGTCACAAGATAAGTCCACCTGTCGAAACGTTGGCACTTGCTTTCACCTCGTTCTAACCAATATCTCAGTTAAAGTTGAAGAACGGGCTTGCTGGTATAGCGTATTGTAGGTTCGATTGTGCAACATTTTGATGACACACACACTACAGAGCGCTACTTGCAACTATCGTTTTATTCCCTTCTCAATGGAATAAATGCAAGAAGATAAGGGGGGAGGGGGTAGCGACAAAAAGCAAATAAAAAAAAATTTACAGACATGGCCATCTGCCAAGGCCAGGCCGGCTTTGTCATGTGATCATTTTTTCTGCACTCAACATCCAAAAAAAAAACGAACCAGGATACAAAATTTCAGATTAGCCCGTGAGGAAATCTATTTCCTTTGCACTAAGGAAGGCTGATGGCATGCTCACGCACATACTTCCCAAACGCACAATCACAGCGGCTTTAATTATCTCTGGCGTCATTTGGTTGCCATCTTTGCTCAGAATCTTGCATTTCTTAAAGAATGGCCGACACCCGCAATCTCTAGAATGTATCCCAAGGCCTCTGGCGACTCCTTTTGAACGAAAGATTAAAATAGCATGATTATAACGTGAGAAGTTGTGTACTGTCACTCCCTCACATAGCGCACTGCATCGTGGCATAACTGTTTATGTGCTGGACTGCACCTTGTATATTAGTGTTACCTTGATGTCACGGTCTGGGTATGAGCAAGGGTTCTGTAATGGAAATGTATGGAACATACTGTGGAAGGTTTAGCATTTAAGTCCCCCTTGTGAAAACAATGATCATTACCACCACTAGCTCTGATTGCAGGCAAAGATGTGTTCAAGTGTCAGCGCCCAATGTTTACACGAATCACCTCGTCCGTAAAATTCGGCAGTAAACTGCCGAAACTGCTGTTCTCTTCCGAGACTGTTAAACATTACTTTAGTTTTCTGCAGATTAATTTTTAGACCCACCCTTCTGCTTTGCCTCTCGGTTCATGCATCATGCATTCAAGCATCATGCATTGCGGTTGGTCCCCCGAGTTACTAAGCAAGGCAATATCATCAGCGAATCGCAAGTTACAAAGGTGTTCTCCATCAACTCTTAGCCCCAATTCTTCCCAATCCAGGTCTCTGAATACCTCCTGTAAACACGCTGTGATTAGCATCGCAGAGATCATATCTCCCTGCCTGACGTGTTTCTTCATTGAGATTTTGTCGCTCTCTTTATGGAGGACTACGGTGGCTGTGGAGGCGCTATAGATATCTTTCAGTATTTTTACATACGGCTCGTCTACACCCTGATTCCATAATGCCTCCATGACTGCTGAGGTTTCGACTAAATCAAACGCTGTCTCGTAATCAATGAAAGCTATATATAAGGGTTGGTTATATCCGCACATTTCTCTATCACTTGATTGATAGTGTGAATTTGTCTATTCTTGAGTAGCCTTTACGGAATCCTGCCTGGTCCCTTGGTTAACAGAAGTCTAAGGTGTTCCTGATTCTATTTGCGATTACCATAGTAAATACTTTGTAGGTAACGGACAATAAGCTGATCGGTCTATAATTTTTCAATTCTTTGGCGTCCCCTTTCTTATGGATTAGGATTATGTGAGCGTTCTTCCCAGATTCCGGTACGCTTTAAGTCATGAGGCATTGCGTGTACAGGGGGGCCAGTTGTTCTAGAACAATCTGCCCACCATCATTCAACAAATCTGCTGTTACCTGATCCTCCCCAGCTGCCTTCCCCTTTGCATAGCTCCCAAAGCTTTCTTTGCTTCTTCCGGCGTTACTTGTGGGATTTAAAATTCCTCTAGACTATTCTCTCTTCCATTATTGTCGTGGGTGCCACTGGTACTGTATAAATCTCTATAGAACTCCTCAGCCGCTTGAACTATCTCATTCATATTATTAATGATATTGCCGGCTTTGTCTCTTAACGCATACATCTAAGCCTTGTCTATTCCTAGTTTCTTCATTGCTTTTAGGCTTCCTCCGTTCCTGAGAGCATGTTCAATTCTATCCATATTATACTTCCTTATTATATGTCAGCTGTCTTACACTTGTTGATTAACTTAGAAAGTTTCGCCAGTTCTATTCTAGCTGTAGGTTTATATGCTTTCATACATTGGCGTTTCTTGATCAGATCTTTCGTCTCCTCCGATAGTTTACTGGCATCCTGTCTAACGGAGTTACCACCGACTTATATTTTACAGTCCTTAATGATGCCCATAAGATTGTCGCTGATGTCTTCAACACTAAGGTCCTCTTCCTGATTTAAGACCGAATACCTGTTCTGTAGCTTGATCTGTCATCCATCTATTTTTCCTTTTACCGCTAACTCAGTGATCGACTTCTTATGTACCAGATTGCTCCGTTCCCTCCTCAAGTCTAGGCTAATTCGAGTTCTTACCATCACATGGTCACTGCAGCGCTTCTTGCCGAGCACGTCCACATCTTGTATGATGCCAGGGTTAGCGCAGAGTATAAAGTCTATTTAATTTCTAGTCTCGCCATTCGGGCTCCTCCACGTCCACTTCCGGCTACCCCGCTTACGGAAGAAGGTATTTATTATCCGCATATTATTCTGCTCTGCAAATTCTACTAATACCTCTCCTCTGCTATTCCTAGAGCATATGCCATATTCCCCCACTGACTTGTCTCCAGCCTGCTTCTTGCCGACCTTGGCATTGAAGTCGCCCATCAGTATAGTGTATTTTGTTTTGACTTTACCCATCGCCGATTCCACGTCTTCATAAAAGCTTTCAACTTGCTGGTCATCATGACTGAATGTAGGGGCGTGGACCTGTACGACCTTCAATTTGTACCTGTTATTAAGTTTCTCAACAAGACCTGCCACCCTCTCGTTAATGCTATAGAATTCCTGTATGTTACCAGCTATATCCTTATTAATCAGAAATCCGACTCCCAGTTCTCGTTTCTCCGCTCCGCCCCGGTAGCACAGGACGTGCCCGCTTTTTAGCACGGTATATGCTTTATTTTTCCTCCTAACTTCACGGAGCCCTATTATATCTCATTTCCTGCCCTCTAATTCCTCCAATAGCACTGCTAGACTCGCCTCACTAGATAACGTTCTAGCGTTAAACGTTGCCAGGTTCAGATTCCAATGGCGGTCTGTCCGGAAGCAGGCATTCTTAGCATTCTCAGGAGGAATCTATATATATATATATATATATATATATATATATATATATATATATATACAACGCAGCACTCTGTCTTACGCTCTAGCTGTTTCTGTGACTGTCCTTTTCATTCGCGTTTGAAGTATCATATGATTGTCGCAATTACTCAAATAATGACAGCTTTGTGTAAAAATTTACGGTTGACCGCAATTCAATTGACCTACCCAAGCGCACCAACGGCATATGAGAAATGCCAAATATGCAGGCAGACGCCGCACCATTGCGACTGTATTATGTGCCTCTGCAAAGTATTTATGATTTTATTGCAGGACATTTAATTGATTTTAGCATTTTCGAATGTCTATTCTCAAGAATTTTTAGACATTTTGCTCGTGCCTTACTACTGCAACGCATTTAGTCCCTGCAGTCACTCGCAAACGCCTATTCCGCTTTTGCTGACTTGCATACTGTCGACAGCCGTTTGCGACACTCCGGCTTTCCGGCAGCCATTGTTAGTCAGACACGGGCAGGCTCTGTTAGTTATTCACCTGCCCCACCTCGTATTTGTAGGTTTTCTGCACTTTCCCTAGGGTTCCTTCACTAAAATTTGCTATGCCTTCTTATCACTGAGAGCTACTACGCGAGCACTGTCTCTACTTGTACCTGTACCGTACGTGTACATGTGTTGTCCTGACCACACAGTATGCATAAGCGCGCAAAAGCAATACCGCGCTCACTTCAGCGACTTCAGTTTTGAACTGTGCCGACAGTTCGTCCATATTTCACACTATATAGCTTTCGAATATTAAGAAATGCGGCAGCTTTGATTCAGCAGTCACACAGTGTAGGTAAAGGAATGTGTACAGCGCACACATATCTATCAGTTTTTCAGACTCATGGGCTTTAGCAGCGTCGTAATTAGCTGTGTCACTCGTATAAAGCTGTATACGGGACAGCAGCCACGTTTCTTCAGCCAAGGATGATATGTGGGCCAACAGTGGCTGCGACAAGCTTAACGATCGTGTGGCCGAATACTCCGTTTGCGAGCCGTACTATAGATGACCGTGCAGGGTTGCTACACCAGTGCAGAAGATATCGCAGCTGCTGCCCTTCTTTGTTTATTTCCTTCTTTTTCGTGTAGCTTGCTCTGAAGAAATGCAGAATGACAGTAAAATTCAACAAAAGTGGTGTTGAAGGCTGCGTGCAGTCAACGCTTCTCCCCGTCACCACTTTGGCTTTGACGAATAGCGATCAAGGTCGCCTTCGCGGACAGGTGCGGGAAGAGGAAGGAGGAGGAAATCAACTTTATTAGAGGTCCTGCAGGCCACGAGAGCTTTGGGCTCACATGGAGTGGGCGTCTCCCACGACGGCGGGAGCATGCTAGATATACTACCTATCCTGTCACCAGGGAACAACTGCCTGCGTTAGTAGGATCATGCCATGCGGTGAACCCACTATGGAATATGTCAGAATACTACAGCAAACTTAATGGGACATGTAGCAGGGCGCACGCGTCCAACAAGATTACAACGCACGCCGTGCGCTCGCCCGCATTTCTATCCATCACAGTGGTGGCAGGAACCCAATGTGCGCTCAGTGTTGTCGGCTTCATGTGAGAAGGCCTATAAGAGCGCGCCTTCAGTGGTGCTGGCTTTGACTCCCACGGAATTGCGCTACTGCACCCAGAAATTAGGACCACGTGGGACACAGAAGAGCACCATCAGTGGGGCCTGCTCAAAAACCCTTTTTGCTTCATTGTGCAGGTGTTAGCCTCATCGTCCGCAATGTCCGCGTGTCATCCGCTGAAGTAAGTTACTTCGCCGAGGCGCATTTCGCCTTGATTGCAGCGCCGCCTGTCGTGAAGGGCTCCTCGCACCTCGAAAAATAATGAGTGCTTTCACTCCACTGCACCCGGACAGCTGCATCGACCACAACATCCACTTTTGCCACCGATTTAAACTGGAAGCACCACCACCTTCCCTATGTGGCTACGGAGGGGCAGCAGCTATGTGTTTTGCTCAAAACCATTTCTGCTTTCTTGTGCAGATCGCTAAATGCTCTTCTCTGTATGCTAGGCCTTCCAGCAATCAGTACCAGCGGCACTTGCCAAGCCCAGTCACGTTCCTTGACGTGTGTGGTAGCGATTTTAGGAATGTGATAACGTTGCTGCTACATGCCGGGGATGTCAAGTCGAATTCCAAACCTGCAAAAAATTCCGCGCCTGTAAAAAAATAGTGACATTGTGATTGCGACTGCCAAGCTGTCAGCCAAAGTAGATGCACGTAATGCAGACATGACGCAGTTGCTGTCCGACGCTAAAAGCAACCAGCAACAAGCTGACACGCAAGCCTCTGACCTAATAACTCGGCTCACAACAATACAATCTGTTGTTCAATCTATCCCAGCATGATGTGCATTTTCCAAACGCTCTGAGTGAGGCCGTCAATAACGAAACTCTTGTAATAAGTACCGCAATGATGAACTACAAGGCAGATCACGGCGCTGTAGCATGGTTTTTTATTTGCGACAGTCCCGGAATAAACGGGTGGCAGTCTGAGCGCTGTGTGCGCGAAGCGTTGTTTCGAATTTTAAGTTTAAACTTCACGGATGAGAACATCTCGCACGCACCTCGACAAGGCACTTGCGTCGATAACAAAACCCAGCAAGTAAAAGTGAAATTTGATCCCTTAAAACAAGATCAAAGCATTCTTTTTCAGCGTGGGAAATTTTGCGGCACTGTATTTTCATTTGGTGAAGACATCCGCAGAGCTACGCGTCAGTTTAGGAAAAACCTCAATGAATTCGGTAAAAAGAGAGGTCCACAATACCCTCTGTGTCTGAACAAACTATACGTTCATAATAAAAGCTACAGGTATTGCTTCGCAACAGATCAGGTTTGTGAGATGTAATTACTCGAAAATTACGCTGTAAACAAAAACAGTTCTGTGAATGCACGCACTGAAACCACAGTTTCAAAAAGCTAATTACCCAAAACAGAAAGTCGTTTCCCTCTTCTATTCTAACGTACCAAGCGTGTGCCACAAACGTGAATCCCTCTGGCCTCTAATTAACGCCTGTTAAGCTGATATCGTTCGTCTTACTGAAATATGCCTTGCGAAGCGAATTGCTGACAGTGACTGTCGCGGCACTTGCAAAGATTTTCTCATGACCCTTACATGAGCCATGGTAGTTGCGAGCTCATTTCCGCAGGAGACACGACATGTTACGATGAAATAGTCATTCCTGCTAATTTAGAAGTTCTGTGTGCTCGAAAAAGCGTCGATTACAATGACTTTATTTTCTGGGCGTGCTACCGCCGACCAGCTTCATCTGACAGTTGTGCAATATTCGTCATAGTATCTCAGACTAGACGCCAACAGTTTTTCTCGTATCACTCATTTCTGCTCGGTGATTTCAATTATCCTACGAATAAGTGCAGCACGAAACCCCTGCTTAAAATTTCGGTTTCTTGTGTGCTCTTTATTAAGGGGACACAAAGGCGAAGCAATAAATCAGTTTAGACTAATGAAGCATTGTTTGAGAACCCTACAGGCAGTCATTTCAAAAAAAATATTTTGATTATTAGATAAGAAAATGAAGGTCCAAGTATCAGTATTTGAATTGCGCGCCGAAACCCCAGCGCCTGTACGTCAGGGTAACGTCAGGGATTTCAAAGTATGTTTTCGTATTTGGGCCGCGTTGGCTGAATAAAGGTTCCCGAAACTTGCCATGTTTATTATTTGGTTCCTTTAGAACACAATGTAGTCAATCTGTACCGCTGTATATAATTAGTTGGCCCTAGAAGATGGTAGGATGGCAAGAACACGAATTAGCCTAGACCTGAGGAGGGAACGAAAGAAACTGGTACATAAGAAGCCGATGAATGAGTTAGCGGTAAGAGGGAAAATAGAGGAATTCCAGATCAAGCTACAGAACAGGTATTTGGCTTTAACTCAGGAAGAGGACCTTAGTCTTGAAGCAATGAACTGTGGGCATCTTGTGGGCATCATTAAGGAGTGCGCAATAGAAGTCGGTGGTAACGCCGTTAGACAGGAGACCAGTAAGCTATCGCAGGAGACGAAAGATCTGATCAAGAAACGCCAATGTAGGAAAGCCTCTAACCCTACAGCTAGAATAGAACTTGCAGATATTTCTAAGTTAATCAACAAGCGTAAGACAGCTGACATAAGGAACTATAACATGGATAGAATTGAACAGGCTCTCATGAACGGAGGAAGCCTAAAAGCAGTGAAGAAGAAACTCGGAATAGGCAAGAATCATATGTGTGCGTTAAGAGGCAAAGCCGGCAATATCGTTGCTAATATGGATGAGATAGTTCAAGTGGCTGAGGAGTTCTGTAGAGATTTATACAGCACCAGTAACACCCATGACGATAAGGTGAGAGAGAATAGGCTAGAGGAACTTGAAATCCCACAAGTAACGCCGGAAAAGGTACAGAACGCCTTGGGAGCTATGCAAAGTGGGAAGGCAGCTGGGGAGGATCAGGTAACAGCAGTTTTGTTGAAGGATGGTGCGAACACTGTCCTAGAAAGACTTGCCACCCTATATACACAATGCCTCATGACCTCGAACGTACCGGAATCTTGGAAGAACCCTAACATAATCCTATACCATAAAAAAGGGGACGCCAAAGACTTGAAAAATTATATACCGATCAGCTTACTGTCCGTTGCCTACAAAGTATTTACTAAGGTAATCGCAAAAAGACTCAGGAATACCTTAAACTTCTGTCAAGCAAAGGACCAGGCAGGATTCCGTAAAGGCTACTCAACAATAGACGATATTCACACTATCAATCAGTTCATAGAGAAATGTGCGGAATATAACCAACGCTTATATATGGCCTTCATTGATTACGAAAAAGCGTTTGATGCAGTCGAAACCTCAGCAGTCATGAAGGCATTACGGAATCAGGGTGTAGATGAGCCATATGTAAAAATACTGGAAGATATCTATAGCGGCTCCACAGCCACCGCAGTCCTCCACAATAAAAGCAACAAAATCCCAATAAAGAAAGGCGTCAGACAGGGAGATACGATCTCTTCAATGCTATTCACAGCATGTTTACAGGAGGTATTCAGAGGCCTGAAGTGGGAAGAATTGGCGATAAAAGTTGGAGAATACCTTAGCAACTTGCGATTCGCTGATGATATTGCCTTGCTTAGTAACTCAGGAGAACAATTGCAATGCATGCTCACTGACCTGGAGAGGCAAAGCAGAATGGTGGGTCTGAAAATTAAGCAGCAGAAAACTAAAGAAATCTTTAACAGTCTCGGAAGAGAACAGCATTTTACGATAGGTAGCCAGACCCTGGAAGTGGTAAGGGAATACATCTACTTAGGGCAGGTAGTGACCACGGATCCGGATCATGAGACTGAAATAATTAGAAGAATAAGAATGGGCTGGGGTGCGTGTGGCAGGCATTCTCAAATCATGAACAGCAGGTTGCCACTATCCCTCAAGAGAAAAGTGTTTAAGAGCTGTGTGTTACCAGTACTCACGTATGGGGCGGAAACCTGGAGGCTTACGAAAAGAGTTCTGCTGAAATTGAGGACGACGCAACGAGCTATGGAAAGAAGAATGATGGGTGTAACGTTAAGGGATAAGAAAAGAGCAGATTGGGTGAGGGAACAAACGCGGGTAAATGACATCTTAGTTGAAATCAAGAAAAAGAAATGGGCATGGGCCGGACATGTAATGAGGAGGGAAGATAACCGATGGTCATTAAGGGTTACGGGCTGGATTCCAAGGGAAGGGAAGCGTAGCAGGGGGCGGCAGAAAGTTAGGTGGGCGGAGGACATTAAGACGTTTCCAGGGACAACATGGCCACAATTAGTACACGACCGGGGTAGTTGGAGAAGTATGGGAGAGGCCTTTGCCCTGCAGAGGGTGTGACTAGGCTTATGATGATGATGATGATGATGATGAGGATGAGGAGATGCCATCAAAATCCAAGACGTCACAGCCCCCAGGTGCGAGAACTTAAGTAGGCGTCACCACCCGTATTTCGTTCTTGCGCTTTTTCTGGCTTACCAAACCTCTTATCGTTGTAAGAATGGTGTTTTGGTGTTGTAGAACGGTAATTTACTGATGCAGAAGAAATCATTTTTCCCTTTAGTGTCCCTTTAACGTTTGCTATGATTACAACGTCGCGCGACTTATTCTCAAACCTACCCGAATTTCATGCCATTCTGCCATTATTTTCAACTTTATTTTGACCACACTCCCTTTCGTCATTCCCAGCGTTCTGCGTTATCCGGACGTTAGTGACAGTTGCATCTCGGTTTTTAATTTGGAGGCCTGTACGCCAACTTCAAAAACGTCAAAAATCATACTTGATTAAAGAAACATACACTGTAATGCTAATGATTCAAAAATGCAAACGCTTGTTGCTGATGTATCCTGACAGAAAAATGGGCTTTATTCAAAATAAATGACGTACCTCATGACACGTCATATTCCAAAAAAGCGTATAAGTTGGGTGTCATGCCGCTTAGTTCTACGTGTAATGAAGAGCTCGAGCATCGCTCCTACAGCTTGTCCACTGAAGATGAAGAGGGTTGACGTCTCGGAGCTGCAGCTCGCGTTTGCGTTTCGCTAGGTCTTCTCAGCTGCTCTGCGCTCGACCCGACGTGACTGTGCCTACGAATTCCCGCGATCTGTTAATAAAGCCCAGTCAAAACGCTATGCTTAAACGTTCGCTCAATAAGAGAAAAGCCTGTTTCGATGGGTGAAGATATTGAAAAATCCTGACGCTTGCGGCGTGAGTACAGATGCTAGGTATGCTTTAGAGAACAGTTATAGAAAACAACGCTACAGCCCCCATTACACGATAACATGAGATAAATCTGGAGTGTGTTCAGTTCTAAGGGAGATCTGGTGATACAACTTTGCGAAACGAGTGGCTGTCCTGTAAGTCCACAAGATTCTTGTCGTGTGTTATAGGATGTGCTCACTTCTTTCGTTTCGCATACTACGATTGCTACTTCCCCATTTATTCTCGACTATGATTTTATTCCTATGGACCCAAGTCTTTGTGCCTAATTTAGTATTTAATGTCTGATTGATATTGTAAGCGTTTCCGGCAGTGCAGGTGCCAACGGTATTAACTGTAATTTTCTCAGTAGTCCTGCGTTAGTTTCAGCTCTGACCGTTTGTGAAATCTTTTCCCAGTTCATAGAATTTTCTACCATACCAAGCGATTCGATGGTGGGGAGAGTGGTTTCACTTCACAAATCCAGTACTTCACACTTTCCATTGAACTCCATACCAGTATCGCTGACCAGTATGCCCTGGAAACTCATAAAACGCAACATTTACACGCACATGGCATGTCACGTCGACTCTAATTCATTCTCTAACTCGTGTCACAACAGTTTCGAAAGTATATTTGGTGCGAAACACAACTCCCATAATTTATTTGGACCCTTAAGAGGAGATGGGGAAGGTGGAGGGGGGAGGGCTTTTCTTGTCATTTACTGTATTTTCGTTGATAATGTGAATGTCTCTGACTCGATTGCACACTATATACTTTTACTTAACCTTGATTAGATCAACTTGGATCCTAATAGGCTAGGCTGGATAAAAAGATTTTTATTTAACCGCTGTCACAGAATGTCAATTCTTCTTAGTTCCAGTAACATGCGGTGTTCCTCATCGATCAGTTTTAGGACTGTCACTATTCTTGATACATATTGTTGCGCGCAGGTAACCACTTACAAGATGCATTTACAGATACAGAACGTTGACGGAGACGAAAGGGAGCTCATGTAGGCTACGTTGACTTTTCGTCCTTTTTGGAGACGTCGTAGTTCTCTTCTTCACCTCGACGTAGCACAACTGCCGCCGGAAATAAAAAGCGCCGCCACCGTGTGTGGAACGGCTTTAGGCGTGCGACGTGAACGACGTATGGTGATGGCATGCGAGATGGCATGACTGAGCTGACGGCGACTAGCTCATAGGTGACATTAGTCACTTCGTGTTGACCGCGGTAAGGGCCGTTCAAGCATGGAAGGAGGTTTTCCCAGAGCCCCGCAAGGCTGTAATGGCACCAAGTAGCTCAAGGTAACCTGATGAAATGTGTGCGTCATGACATCGGCGATCATAAACACTCTTTTGATTTTTTCGGAGGCCAACACTTCAGGGCGGGCAAGCTGCCGCACGTCGTCTGCATGGGCAATAGCACTATGGGACTATAGCACTGTAGCAAGGCACTACAGCGGAGGGAAGTACAATATCCAAGGGGCAATGCAGGAACCAGACCCAACGGCACTTAAAACGGAGTTTAACCGGCACTTTCATGGCACGAGGAATTATAAGCTAACGTGACGCAATGTAGCGCAACGTCCTAGTCACAGTGGTCTAGAGTAACGTACGTAGACAGCATGTCTCTGATGGTCCGTTGTAGTCGGTCAGTCAGGCCATTGGTCTGAGGATTATAGAAAGTAGTAAGCTGGAGCTTGGTATAAAACGAATACAAGGTGAGTGTGAGCGAACTGCCCAACCAAATAACGTCTTCCATAAAATTATTTGCCGATGACTGTGCTGTGTACCTCTTCCCTCCAATCCTTCCACTCGCATTCTGCTACAAAGTTACCTTGTCCTCATGGCGTTCCAATAAGCAAATGACACTTTCTGTTAACAAATGTAAGGGAACCCGTATATCCGACCATAATTATACAAAAAGTCTTGCTGATTACACTCTTCAAAGCACACCACTGGAAGCTATTACATGCTATGGGTATCTTCGCAATTTAAGAACTTGCAAATCTTTTCTATAGCATGCGTGCGAATTATATATCGTTTCGTTCTAGTGACGATATGTATATATATATATATATATATATATATATATATATATAGTTCAATGAGAAGTTCTGTGAGTCCGGTGCATAGGTAGTTTTAGAAACGAAGGTGCACACTTACAAAAATTGCATCTTTAATGTTTTTAACGTTTCGGCCGTGGCACGGCCGAAACGTTCAAAACATTAAAGATGCAATTTTCCTAAGTATGCACCTTCGTTTATATATATGTATATATATATATATATATATATATATATATATATATATATATATATGTGTGTGTGTGTGTGTGTGTGTGTGTGTGTGTGTGTGTGTGTGTGTGTGTGTGTGTGTGTGTGTGTGTGTGTGTGTGTGTGTGTGTGTGTGTGTGTGTGTGTGTGTGTGTGTGTGTGTGTGTGTGTGTGTGTGTGTGTGTGTGTGTGTGTGTGTGTGTGTGTGTGTATGTTTCGTTCTAGCGATTAGTTCTAGTATCTACGAGTTTGGTTTGAATAGGAAATGCTTTGGGAAGTATCAAATTGGTAAGGTATGTTCCAAATTGCCATATGGTTATCATGTATTGTTAAAAGCCCGTCAATGTTTTGACCTTCAAGTTTTACTGATAGTTTACTTTGGGTTTATACAGGGTCACATTTATTATTGTTTAGGCGGTACGTACAAAACCTATGTAGAACCTGTCGTTCGTCTTCAAAAACGGGCGCTACCAGTAGTTACCTTTTCTAAACATACTGATCCAAGTAAACCTCTGTTTCAGTTGCTTCGTGTTCTGCCGTTCAGTGAGGTGTATAAAGTACACGTTGCTCAGGCAGTTAATGCGATAATACGCTTTAATAATCCGCTACCCCTCACAATAATTTTCTGGCACGAAGCACGAGGGCAGCTGCTAACAACTGTATCAACTTACCTCGATGTCACGACGTATATGGACAGAGACTCATGGAGTTTAACGGTGCTATAATATGGAACGCACTCCCACGCAGTGTAAAGAGTAGTCAGAACTTTGTACAATGTTTAAAAAAACTTGTTTTAGGAACGCTGACGTGGTCTTTCTATTTGTATCGACTACGAGCTGCATTGAGCTTTGAGCTGCACTAGAATATAGTAAATTTCCGTTTCACTTTTATTTTGGAAAGGATGAAAGCCGTTGCTTCTTGAGGTGGACGGTGGGTGTCACAATACTAAGAGCGTCTTAGGTGACTTTCGCCGAAAATGAGGCCGACACCAATATTTGCACTCAATATAGAGCTTTCCGATGTTGGATGGTTGCCAGATTTCTCCGTAGGACGATCACGTAAGAGTGCAGGTGTTGAGGATCGGGGTACATGTTCATTCCAAAACAGTGTGAGGATCGCTTCTGTCATCTCGCTCCACCGAATGCATGTTTTGCGCATTACTCTCTTTGTCTCCTATAACTGGATGCGTCGAATGAACACACCGAACTATTAACCAGAAACGCATGAAAAAATATCAATTTGACAGACAATGAACTGGACGCTGTGATCGTGCCCATCAAGAAGAGAACGCAATTAACCGATCTTCCCGCTTTAACTTCTTTGACGCGTACATCCGTTTCTTAAATTAAATTATGGGGTGTTACGTGCAAAAGCCACTTTCTGATTGTGAGGCACGCCGTAGTGGAGGACTCCGGAAAGTTCGACCAACTGCGGTTCTTTAACGTGCACCTTAATCTAAGTACACGGGTGTTTTCGCATTTCGCCCCCATCGAAATGCGGCCGCCGCGGCCCGGATTCGATCCCGCGACCTCGTGCTCAGCAGCCCAACACCATAGCCATTGAGCAATCACGGTGGATTTACATCCGTTTCTTAACGAGAAACAAGCTGAAAGTATCGAGGAATATCGTAAATGCCTTTGTAAGAAAATTGGTGAGTTGTCTGGGCACAAATCAATGCCAGCATGTTTTTACCGCGTCCTCAAAGATTCATTGAGACATTGAACACATTTGTCTGTGTGCCCCGCCTTTTTTTGTCATCGAAGTGACCTAAACAAAATGTCAAAAGGTTATGGGTATGTTGGTGTAGCATTGTATTTTGGAAGCTAAAGAAACACGCCGTAGTACAAATTCAACTGCAAATAATCGGTATGACTGATGCTACGAAACAGAATCTTATAATGTTGTGAACAGTTCTTGTAATTGCGTGTAATAGTCTGGGACTAGTCTAGGGTCAATTACCCCAACACATACTACTTGTTTGTAGCGGTTCTCTTTTTTCTTCCGCAAGAGGAACCTTATCGTACGGGGAATAATTCATTATTCTGTAAATGCTTGGCTGGCTTACTGACCGCAGAAAGTGCTGCATGTCACTCTGCGCTCATATCCCTGGCACATAGAAGTAATAGAGCCGCTAAAAATGCTTACAATATCTACAAAGTACAGCATTAATAATTCCGCAATTCATGGCCTGCAGATGTGGTTACCCGGACAGCTTGCACAAGCCTATATTTTTGCAATATTATTGAAGTTGAGGAAGGACCCGGTAGACGGCTGCGCAGTGTAAAAAAAGTGAAGTAGTGTTTCCAGGCAGCCTGACCTTCAGGCACTCGAAAACATCCGCAGCGTAGTCATAGTATGTCGAATGTGGCAAGTGGGAGTTACGCGGTACACAGACTGAAAGAACAACCGGACGTGCGTTTTGGTAACGACGTTCAAAAACTTTTTATGTCGCTTACCCTTCGGGAAAACGGAAATCGTTGAACTTTATTGCCTTGGTCGCCTTTGTGATCCAACCATCCCTTTCACTGATAAAAACACTGTTTTCGATATAAAAATGTTATAGCCTATGATCCGGAGTTCCACATACCATCGATTGCATTGTTAGGAAGTTTGATAATCAATCGCTGCTCACAAATCATGTTACACGGTATGCTTCTATGTGCCAAACGACATTTTGCTAGCCGAGCAGTAAGTGTGCGCGACGAGTACTATATTTGTCAAGACGATATTTTTGTATGCTTAGATGACTGTTCCTACTGCATTTCTTCGTTTCAATCACAATGTCACAACATTACAATTAAAACAAGGCAAAGCACTTGCAGAGTGCACACCTGCTATTTTGCCCTACGTGCGCTGTTTCTGAAAAAATTTGGCTCGTCATCCCGGCCCTGCGAAAGGGGATGTCCAGCGAATCTGTTCAAAGCCACCAATACCACTGCCGAGGGGGTATGCAGCGCTTTATTGCTTTAAAGTAATGATATTGTCGCAACGTCAAAAACACGAGTTATAGAGCGCTATTCAGGAGCCACAACGGCAGGTCGCCTTTTTAATGCCGAGCGCAACTGCGACTTCTTCACTGCGCCATGACAAAACGCTCATGCCTACTCGTGTTGTCCTCTTCTTCATGGTGTACTGGCGCGGCATTTGCGCCCCTCCGAAGGAAGCATCGTCCCGAGGCGCAATTCAATCAAGACAACGGGACAATCGGACAGTGTACAACAGAACAGAGTCACACACACATACAACAAACAGAATAAAAAAAAAATTAGGTCGACAGGTACGGCTTCATCCGTACCACATGCACCACTTCGGGTAAGTGGTTGCAGCGACTCTACCTGTGTTGCTGTCAGGAACGACCTCGTAATTCACGTCGCTGAGGCAGCGGATCACTCTGTACGGCCCAAAGTACCGTCTTAGGAGCTTTTCGGAGAGCCCACGACGGCGTATGGGTATCCAGACCCATACTTTGTCGCCGGCAGTGTAGGAAACGGACCTGTGTCGAAGATCGTACCGTTTTGCATCTTGGCCTTGCTTAGTGCAGATGCGTACGTGGGCAAGCTGTCTGGCTTCTTTAGCGCGCTTAGTAAATTCGTCAACGACGGTAGGTAGGTCGTTAAACTCGTGTGGCAGCATGGCATCCAGTAGTGTCGTGGCTTCGCGACCGTGGACCAAGCTGAACGGTGTCATTCCAGTAGTTTGTTGTCGAGCGGTATTGTAGGCTAATGTTACGTAAGGCAAAATCTGATCCCAGTTCGTATGTTCTACGTCGATGTCTGCGAGGGTCTTAATGAGACGCTCCGTTAGTCCGTTCGTGTGGGGATGATGAGCGGTTGTTTTCCGGTGGCTTGTACCACTGAGTCTGAGGAACGAGTCAAGAAGTTCGGTAGTGAAGGCAGTTCTCCTGTCTGTGATGACTAATTTTGGGGCGCCGTACCTAAGGACGACATTTTCAACGAGAAAATGAGCTGCTTCGTCTGCTGTGCCCCGCTGGGTAGCTTTCGTCTCCGCGTAACGCGTCAGGTAATCGGTGACAACAATAATCCACCTGTTGCCAGCTGTGGAAGTTGGAAATTGGCCCAGGAAATCCATTCCAACTTGGGCGAATGGCTGGCCTGGTAGCTCGACCGGATCTAAGAGACCTGCGGGCTTGCCGGGAGGCGCTTTGCCTCTTTGGCAATCCCCACATGTTTGCACGTGATGCCCTACATCAGTGGGTAGCTTCGGCCAGTAATAATTCCGTCGGAGTCTGGATAATGTTTTCGTGTAGCCTAGATGACCTGCGGTGGTTTCATCGTGGCATGCTTTTGTTATTTTTTTCGAAGTCATGCTGGTACGACAAGCAGGTACGTGATTCCACTGGCAGAAAAGTTCTTATAGCGAACATCGTTCCCGAGGCAAAACGACGGCAGTCCTCTGGCATAAAGTTGGGGAACGTCTTTATTTCGGCCTTTCAAGAAATTAACTAGAGGGAGCAACCCTGGGTCGTGGCGATTCGTGGCACATTGTTGGCGATTCGAGAAAGCTCATGTTTCCCGTCATTCATCGTGTCGCCATAAGGGCTGGCAGAAAACGTCACAGTACGTTCCGGAATGTTGATGACTGCGCCGTGATCTCGCAGAAAATCCATCCCCAAGATGAGGTCTTTGCAGCAGTCGGGGAGAATGACGAAAGCGGCAAAGTTGCTGAAATCACCGATGTGAATTCGGGAGTTGCATGTTCGCGTTGGTGTCATTAGCTGACCCCTGGCACTTCTTATGTGGGGCCCAGCCCACGGCATCTTCACTTTGCTAATGCGGTTGGCCAGCTCTTGCCGCATAATTGAGAAGCGTGCGCCAGTGTTAACAAGTGCGGTAACGTGATGTCCATCCACCAGAATGCTGAGATCGGCACGGGCAACGTCATGGGCGTGAGTATTCGTCGTTGTCATGTCGTCTTCGTCGGCGTGAGTTGTTGAGTCATTTGTACTCGCGTTCCTTTGTTGTGTTTGTATGGCTCTTTTGTTAGTATGGAGACTTGTGATATGCCAGTTGCTCTACCACCAGAAGGGAATTGCGCTTCCCTCGGCCGAAGGCTTCCCCGTACCCCGAGACTCTCCTCAAATTTGCGACTTTTCGTGGGCTTGCCGAGAAGGGCCGTCTCGAGGGGAAGCGGGGCTGTGGGAAGCTGGGAGAGCGAACGGAGGCAAAACGACTCAGAGGAGCTGGTGTGCACGAGAATCTTGTCACGGTCGCTATGACCTGATTTTAAGATGTTAGAGGAAGTGCTCTTATTTGTATAACTGTAAATTGAAGAATGAACGACCGTATATCTACACGCGTATAGTTATTTGTCCTTTTCTCGGGCTCTGAATTTCACCCGCTAAAAGCTTACAGGTATCGCTCAGACCAAGACGCGTCTGCATGATTGGAACTTACAGAGATGTTACCGATGGTTCTATGCGTTATCTTCTGTCATCGAAGCTTGTGTAATCTGATTGTATACGCGACGCGAATTGTGCAGTACTTTCTGGAAGGCACGCGGGCACCATTTATTACTCTGGAAATTTCGATGACTCTTGTAAAACGCTGACGCGCTTGACCGGCAGATCAGATTTTCGACAATCGCTGAATGTGCCACTAATACATCCTATATAATTCACAAGGCAAACGCCCGAAATTCTGACGTCACAACCCGCTGGCCGACAGCGCAGCCTCCTGCTGTAACGTCATCACTCTGCTTGCTTTCAACGCGGTCACTTCGCTTGGCTGTTATAGGGCTCCTTGCTGTCGCAGAAAACGTGGTGTCTTCATTGTATGTTGTGCTGCGCTTGTGCTGCGACTGTACCCTCTATCGTGGATATTTGTTCGCATCGTCATGTCTGATGGCACGCACGATGCCGAACAAGTTTTATGTGCTGGTACGCACCGGCAATTGCGATAGCGGGAAAAAGCCGCAAGCCTCTTCTTTCCCCAAAGATGAGGACACGCGAACGAAGTCGATGCGTGCCATTCCCCGAAAGCATTTTACATCAGCTACATATACTAAGGTAAAACTCTTATATCAGTTGTATTCACCCTGCTATTTCTTTCTCGGCACGCATTTTCGTTTGTAGGTGAAAGTAATTCGTGTTCGTGTAGTAGCAAACGATACAAAGCGTTGCGAACGTGTCGCATTCGTGACATCGCTATTTTTATTACCACTGTTTCTCCTTATGCAAGCCGATGTTTTTCTGAAAAGCTGAATTTTGCCTGTGTAGGTATCCTGTTACGGTTGGCCTGTGTAGGCTTTGTGTGTTTATCTGTGTCGGTACCTGTGTAGCAGTTTGCCAGCTGGCTAGCAAACTGTGCGGCTAAGATACTTTTGAGCATCCTTTGCAAGCAGAGGAACGACCTTGCATGTGTTTCAAAAGAAGAGAGCACACAAAAAGAAAGAAAGCTCGTATGTTTACTCAGAAATGCATATTAGCTATTTACTTACTTGCAAGGCTAAATTGCATATTTCATGCATTTTGATTGTTGAAAAAGAATTGTGAATTTGATGTACTTACTGCTTCTTTGCTTGTGTTATCTGGATTGCGTGCTCCTGACGGCAACTGAAAGCTGTGCTTATTCTGTGCAGTCGAGTACCCTCATATTCTAACTATATATAGACTGTCTTTCTTCGCTGCTCACGTAACTGATGCACTCTAAATGAACGCTACTATGCCGGCGTATATTGTTTAAAAAATGGAACACATTTGAATGTTACTCTGATCAATCGATAACTGAACTTCGTGCATTTGAGAATCACTACCTATCTAGCTTATATTGCATATACTTGTGGATTTTTGGATATGTTCAAATACTCTATCTCGACAGCCTTGTATGTATGACCTAAACAGTGACGTAATTTGAAGTGAATCTGGTATAGAGAAACATTAGATTTCAGGGCACTCATTCTTTGGTGCTCAATTAGCAAATTGTGTCATTTTCGATAGGCTTGTTGCACTGTGTGGATGAATGTTATTGTCATTAAAGCATTTTGCATAATCGAAACAAACGCTACGCAATGCGGATGTGATACTACTGTATATTAACGAACGGGCTGGCTATTGAAATAGCTAACAATGCCACATTAAGAATACCTCAGCGAGCCCTGCTCGGTTTTAGTCAAGTAACGCACGACGTCGTACTGCTGCGAACTGCCCCTTCAGCTTTCATAAATGAGTATCGCAGCTTCACTCAGGCACGCTACGTGCAAGTGTGGATAGTTTTTTTTTTTTTTTTTTTTTTTTTTTTATCGAATGCTAGCGCGGAACACAACTAAGACTCTGAATCGCTCGTAAAGAGAAAACAATCTTTACGAAGCCGGGCGGCATCACGCATTCATCGCATGGGTCGCAGCGCAGCGCACTCGAGCAGGAGCGAGCCGGCCGGCGCGGCGAGACGTAGCCTACAAGGTCGATCGAAATAGGCCGCAAAGCTTCGTGCGAAAAGCGGTTCAGACAAATTGTCACCGACAACAGCAAGGGTGGTTATGGGAGCAGCGATTCAAGCGCGACTATGTTTGGAGGGAACAAATTTCGGGAACGAAAAAAAAAAGCGTCAGCCTACAACAAGTGGAAACCAGAAGTTGCGTCACGGTTATTTCTCATTGGAGGACTCCGCCAGAACTTGGTTCGGAAATCGAGAGTCTTCGTTAACGACATGGCATCTGTTGTGCAGCGACTTCCTGAAGACTTTCACAAGCGTCGTCCGAAGAGAAATGGCCGAACTTCTACTACAAGCCCGATCGTAGCTGCCTAACGAGAACATCGCGGCATTCACGAAAGCGATGACGCGTCTTTTCCGTCAAACCGATTCGCAAATATCTCAAGAGAATCAAGACGATGAGCAAAACGGGAACAAGGTGAATGCAGGAGCCAACGTTTCGACAAGTGGACTTGTCTTCTTCAAGGCGACGTACGCTTTCCTCGCCACAGTATATATAGGTGGGGTTCTTCTAAAGGGGAGAGGGTACGAGGCGGGAGGGTGTGGAAACGAGGGAAGGTGTGCTAGGGCCGATTTACGCTCGAGCCGCCCATCGCCGCAAGCCGCACCGCACGCGTGCGGTCGCGCGAGAAATTACACGTATCCAGCACTTGTGCGCAAATTAGCATTTACACTGTGTGCACAGTGTATGCCTTACACATTGTAAACCGAAATTTGTGCACGAGCGTTTGATACGTGCAATCTTGCGCGTGGGTCGTTTCCACGTGCTCGCGCATCCCGCAATATTTTTGTGGGCGAGTGCACGCTGGCACAAAAAACTGGATCGGTCGTTTTCGAATGCCCTCTACAACGTAGCGAAACGCACTTGGTCCTAAAAGGAAAGTTAAACATTTTGCGTAATTGATCTTAGTTAATCAACTAATTAAGCGCTATATAAGAAGACACCCCAAGGGGCGCCACATGACGGCAAAAGATATGTCGTTGGTTTCATTCAGAGGCGGTTAACCGCTTTTTTTTTTAATCCTTCGTTCAAGTTGCGTGAAACACCCTGTACAGATCTCATTTTACATCAAGAGGGTTCTATGCCACCAATCACTGGATAATATTAAAGAATTGTTCGTGTGCCTGTCTGCCACGTACAAAGTATCGCACACTAAGCGACCAAAGTTGATGTCACAGAGGTTCATTGATCAGCGGCACATACCTGTTGCACATACCCACTGACCTAAGTTGGCGCGAGAGAGGTTCATTTAAGAGCCAGCGGTACATAGCAACACGTACCCAGTCACCCAGGATGGTAGGAAAGAGGTTCATTGAACAGCGGAAAATACCCCTTGTCACAAACCCAATGAGCCGGGTTAGTCGGACTGTTGGTTTCGAACCCTGTTTCCTCCACGCAGAAGTCCGTAAGGAGGCTCAGTAGTACGTTGGACCACGTACTACCGAGGGACCCAATATGGTGCGAAAACGGTTAGGTATATATATAGGCAAATAGACAGTCGTGTGAATAGATACCGGAAAGCCGTTGAAGTATCCAAATAATGACAATCGCAGTAAACGACAACGGTTGCGCTGTGCTTCGCATCCCCGTACGAAAATAGACACGAGTAAGCTCATGTCTATGAACACGGAATGTGCTTCTAACACACCCGTTCAGGGAAGGGGTCATGTGTTCAGGGAAGAACACATGAGCGTGCCTGACTATTAAATGCGGTGGTAGCTTTTAAGGAACAATAAAGAAGTATTTATTTGAGCGGAACTAGTATATTACTCTGTTACGTTACAAAGAAATCTGCCGATCCTATGCGTATGTGTGAAGGCGTGATAAGCGTGGCTTTCTTTGATGCTTACTGAGATGCTTTCACTGCGAAATAATAACTGTGACCGTGGAGTCACTACACAAGCACAAGCGATGACTGAAGACTCGTCACCTCTCGCCAAAACTAAAACGAGGAGGTAAAGGTGACTGTCCTGTTTCCCACGAATCTATAAGCAGTAGAAGAGTTGCAAAAAAGGTACGTAACGTGTTGGGCAACTTTGCTCTGACGAAAGAAGCCATAGGCCCAACGCTCGATTATTTGTTCTTCCGAAGCGACACAATCGTAAAATCTTGATCACGTTTGAAGGCCACGTCCCATGGCAAAACTGAAAGACACTTGGACGACTGTACCGTGCATGTGACTGCGGGCAATTAGACGCAAGTGTCATTACACAGGGACGTGCGCGTCATTTGGTACTTTGGAATAACAAACCCGTAATTTCCTGCAGGTTTTTGTCATCCAGTTGTATATCTGCTATCCGAAAATTACAATAGTTTTGGTAAACCTCACATGATCTACTGAGTTCTCGCGTCATAATTTTAATTGTGATATAAATACACGCCATCATCATCGTCACACACGAAAGTGAAGCAAAGATGCTATGGTTTTTATTCCGGAGGCAGTAGACTCAAAGCGCGAAAAGTTAAACAAGTACGCCGCGTCACCCATGGGAAAAACATTTTACATCTCAGTTGCTGCATCACTCTGCAGGAATATTAGTTAGGCATTACTTTGCAAGTGTGCTCTTTTGCTAGTACTCATCCGTGCTGCAGCTGCGTTCTCTCGGGAACAAAGTAGGACACACGCATTGTTGCAACATAAGAGTAGATATAATAGGGGCACCAGCTGTCGGGATTTTTCACAAGAGAAGAAAATATACGCTTTTAATTTCCTGCTACCACCGCAAACCACGCGTATTATAGATTACAAAGTAATTACGCTATTAACAAATCATTCTATTTGATAACATTTCCTACCAGCGTGTTTATTTTTGTGTTCGATTTTGTTTCTAAAATTACTGCTCGCACACACGCACATCATTCTCAGCGGCTCTCGGAGTCATTCGGGTTCTCAGACAAAAATTACGAGCACGAGCCACATAAAATAAGGGTTAGCCTTCTGAGCGACCTACTAGGTGTTAGCTAACGTATTCACCCTGTGTATTTGTGCATTCTCTTTCTTTTAGAGGGGGGGGGGGCAACGGTGAAATTGCAGCAGCACATGGCGTTCTCACTCACCATAGAATGTACATAACTGTAGAGAGGCCGTCCTGATGTCTGTGACCAATGTGGCCTGTTGCTTTGCAGCGCAAAGCTAATTCTAAATGAGCGCATTGATTGAAAAATGAATGAATAAATGTATGAGTGAAAATAGAAATTAAGCAATCAGTAAGTCAGTGGTTGAATTTTGATTCCATCTAGACAAACGGATGATGCGCAAAACCTGCAAGTGCGTCACACTGAAAACCATAGGCACAGCGCTACCCACATTGTGTGAGGGACGCAAAAAACTGCCTTTCTGCTCCACGTAAGTATCGCAGGTGAGAGTAGTAGGAAAGAAGGAAGAGAGGTTAAGGGAAATGGGTAAGGATAGGAGAATGAGAAGTAGTGTAAGGGAAAGTGGACAGGAGATTGAAACCGTTATCTGTCAGCATCCTTTGCCATGGGGACGGACCTGGAAGCGGGCGTTTATTGTCGAATTTTCAGTACATAAGTGCAAGAATAAATGAAATCTTGCCTCTTCCTCACTTACCATCCGAAGTTACAATGAATTTTTTTCTTTAATAATTTCTATGGTTTTTGATCTTCATTATTTCTCCTAAGTGTCGTCTTGACATAGGGGAATCGTAGATAGTTGTTTTGTTGTGCTCATCGAGTAGTTGCTTGTTGACGTTAGTCTCCTTCTGAGCTTCGTTGACCTGTCCTTTATTTTGAGAAAGTTTATTATTGTTGGTTGCTGTTAAATAGCCTATTGTATTCGTTTCTACGATTATGAACTGAACCGAAATTTATTTACACTTTCTTTTGGTTTTTATCTTACTTGCTAGTAGTACTTTCTTTATTATTTATATTATGGTACTGGTTTCACGGTTTGAATTGTTTTGGTGGAATGTTTCACTTGTCTGGTCGATTAGGTGGGAAGTAGTCCCTCCACAATGCATTTTTTTTCAACTCTCGTTCTATTACAAGTAGTTTTATGTACGTTGTCTAAAAAAGTGTGTATTTGTTTCTTGTATTAAGAAAGTTTACACCTGTGCATTTTCTTCGTTTAATATATCGACAACATTTTCAATTATTTTTAAAGCTTTTCTCGCTTTCATTATATCCGATTTTCATTTGGCTATTCGTTTTCACAGGATTTGTTCCAAATCTTGCGCTCTTGTTATAAAATTAGAAAATGTTTCTTATAATTATCAAAATTATAACATTGTTCTTGGCAGTGACAAAGCGCGTTTGCTTTAATTCTAAATGTGTCGAAATAGAAGGGGAATCTCCAATGTTCTAATATGCCTTGTGCTGAGTTGAAATTTGTTGTAAAATGTCTAGGGATGTTCTGTGTTTGCACTTTTGATCCACTTGTACGCATAGCTATTATTTGCTGCCTCCATTCTAGGTCTTGTTTCATTGATCTTTAAACATTGTATTCAATTTCAATAAATCTTTTCGGTATTGGCACGCTTAGAGGTTCCCTTATTTTTGGCGCCTTCTTTCGTAGCTCATCCGCTGATATTACTTCGGTCTCCCCTGTGACCCTTGTTTCGTAGAATTGTTTTACTTGGTTTTGTTTTGTTCGAAATTTTCTTTTGATATCTTTTGTATTGGATTCTTATTTAAAGCATTTCTCAAACGCTGTGAACTAGACAGACTCTCATACTTGAAAATGTCCTTGTAGTATTGCGTCTTAGATATCTTCTAAAACATTTAGTATCGCTATATAGTCTGCCTCAAAGTTATGGCTTTACTAGGGTGGCTTATAACGATGTTGTTTGAAAAACATGGCTTGTTTCATCTAAAACAAAAAAGCCGCAGCTGCAGCTCCATTTGTCTCTGAACCGTCCGTATATACCCTGAAATCTGATGTTTCATTTGTCTTCGTTTGAAATGTGAAGCATACCTTGTCAGAAGGACCATTCAGCCAAACATCTGTTTCACTCATGTTTTGCTTTGCTGTGAATGCTGTTTCATACAATATATTTTTTTCATGGAAAAATATGACGTGCAATTCTGTTTCTATATGTTTCTATAGGGAGAAATATAGGCCGAATATTAAATATGTTTAATGATAAATCGGAGGTATTCCTACAAGCCTTAGAGATCATTATGAGAATAATTCTCCAATTGATCGCAACTTCCTCTGTGTTACAGCTCTATTAGAATACCGTACAGGCGCTCCATACACTATCATTCTTTCTATTCCCTGTTTGAAAATCTTCCTTATTCTGTCAGCGTTACCCACGCCTTCTGTTTTTTCTGCCTCCTCCTTGAATAACGTGTGGTGGGTGGTTGCTTTATGTTTCACCCATTAAAATTTATTTGAAATAAATACAATTCCCTTTTGTTTAGCCGTTCGTGTAATAGTTCCAGTATGTGATTAATTTTGCTTCAGCCTCATTTCTGGGACAGAATTTAGCCATTGCATCATCTCTAAATGTCTGTATATGAACCTCTGTAAATGTTTTTATTTGCAAGATATCCGAGATGACCAAGTTCCAAAAGAGAGGACTGAAACGTCAGCCCTGTGGTGAGCCTATCTTTACTGTCATAGTGATGAAAATGTTGCCACTTATATACGGCATTTCTCTGTTGGTAATATATTTTGAGTTACTGATATAAGATTTTGATAGCAGTTATATTTTTTGAGCTTCTCTGTAACATTAAATGTGCTAATCATAATAAGGTGTCTTTATATCCTCTGAAATAATTAATAAAATCCGCCAAGTTTTGCATGTTGAATTCCTTTTTAACTTGTTCTAGAGCGAATGCTTTGGATGTTCTGTGAGTTCTATGAGTATGTATGATCTATCAGTTCAATGGCACCATACTGGTGTCCTTGAAAAATATATCGCGCACAGAGAAAATAATACGTTCTGTCCTTTAACAATTGCTCCAGAATATTGCCAATGAATTAGTTGACAGTTACTGGCCGATATTTATTTTCTCCTTGTAGCTGATTTTTCTTTAGGTGTTAAAACTATACTTGATCTTTTCCATTCTTTTGGGAAGTATCTTGTTTCTAAACATGGGCGTTAAAGAGGTTTATAGCAAACATTTTAATGGGAATTATATACCTTTTGAACAATACTGCCTCTAACTTCTCTGGCCACATTTGTCCTCAAGTTATTGACCACGCAGTCTATTTCGATTTCTGTGAAAGGCACGTCTTGATTTATCATGCTTTACCCCGGTGTTTAATCCCCTGCCTTAATTTAGTAAGCGTACCGAATTCCCTCATTCTAGGTTTCCTCTTGTACGTTAATTCTGTTCTCTTCCCATATGTATTTAAGCTGCTTCCATTTCATCCACTTTTGAGCAAGTTGGAAAGAGTTTTTCGAAAATGCAGCCAACAATTCCTTCCAGGTTTGTAGTAGTTTCACCATCCTAATTTTTAAGGCTGGAAAACATTAGCTTTCCTTTTAATTGGTAACGTGCTATTTTGTATGGTAAATTAAAAGAATTGCGTGTAATCTGTGTGCATATGCTTTGCCAACTTTTGTTTTCGGCATTTTCTATCATATGTTATGCATAATTTTTCTTACAGTATTCTTTTCTTTTAATTTTCATTTTATATCCACCTTTGCTCTAATTCCTCCGACCACCAAGGGTTTGCTTTAGTATGTTATTTTTTTACTTTTTAGTGTATTTCTTCTCTATCATACTTGGCCACTACGGAAGCAGCCTAGCTGATAGCAAGCGCATCCTTCTTTCGCCTAACCACTTTGGCGCATGCGCCACTCCCTTAAAAAGAACCTAATGAAGGGACGATGCAGTTGATGCCCTACCGCCGTGTTTGCAGTCTTGCTCAGGCGCACACGATACATGGTGTCAGAAGTGCCCGCAGCAGCGCGGCAGGAAGCAAGACATGGGCGCCTTAAAACTACCCTGCCCACTGCTGTTGACCGGCAACGTCAGAAGGAACTGGGAACTCTTCAAGCAAAGATTGGACCTGTTCCTGACGGCTACCTCGACAGACCGTCCCAATGCAGAAGCGGTTAAGGTGGCCATTCTCCTGAGCGCCGCGGCTGACCAAGCGCTTGAGGTCTATAGCACTTCACATTCGCCGAAAGTGAGCTCAAGGATGACTACGAGACACTAGTGCGGATGTTTGGCGCATGCTGTATAGAGAAAGGGAAAGAGATTTACGAAGGCCATGTGTTCAATGATGACGGAGAGCAATTCGAGAGGTTTGCACGTTACCTGAGGACGCAAGCCAGACTTCGCAATTCCGGGACCCTTCATGAGTGTATGATTAGGGACCAGATTGTATTAGGAACTGATAACAAAACTGCAAGAGAGAAAATGTTGCGGGACAAACCTTTGACTCTACAAAAAGCTGAAAACATGTGCAATGTAGCTGAAGCGGCGGCACGACAAAATGCGGCGTGGGCCAACGAGCCAACACAAGTAGACTTCTCTCGCCGATATGAACGCGGCAAAGAACCTGCTACGCATGTAAAAAGAAGATTCATTCTTCATCGAGCTGCAAGACAACGCAAGTTCACGGCATTCAGGAAAATCATGAAGACAGCTTTGATGCCTTTGATGTTAGCATCTGTGGCGTAAACACGAAACCAGGAAAAGACTGGACAGTGCAAGGCATGGTCTCTGGTCACGAGATAGAACTGAAAGTCGATACGAGTTCCCAAGCGAACTTGATTCCGCTAAGTATTTTTCAACGCATCTCGAAAGTGAACGCCTTGAGCAAGACCGCAGCAGTGCTTACTGCCTACAACGGCTCCGAGATCAAGCATGTCGGTGTCTCCACTAAAGCAGTGGAGATAAACGGTGCGAGAGATGCTGCTTTCCTTAGCGTCAACAAAAGACGCCAAGCTATCACTGGCTTGAGCACATGCATCGAGTTCGGCATTGTCCCGACGAACATCAACTCAGTCAGGCGAAGCGGGAAAGTAGGGCCAGAAATAGAATTTCCGCATTTGTTTCGCGGCACGGACTGCGTACAAAGAGAGTACAAGAGGGTTCTGCGACCAAATGCAGTTCCCGACGCACAACCGGCTCAGAAATACCTTTGGCACGGAAGCAACCATTGCGTGACGAGGTGACACGCATGGAGGAGGCGTCCATTATTGCAAAAGTTTGGTACGAAAAAGGTATTATTTTCTCTGGTTATGGTAAACCATGCGTAAAGAAAACTTCCCGGCATAATCATTCGTTTTGTTAGTGTGTTGTGAAGCGATATCAATTAAAGCTGACCCGTTTGTCAGTCCGCCAAAACTCAACACAAGTGAAAGCTGAAATTTTGTTTTTATTCACACATTTCGTATTGGAAAACGACAGACCCCCATGCGGTGCAACAGTGCTAATCTACAGAAAATTAACATAAAATAGACAGCATAAGCCTTCTTTATTACAATCAGGGGTACATCGAAACGTAGCAAGGAATTACGCCCGTGCATCGTTTCGCCGTCCTGGCTCTTGCAACTTGAGAAACATCGCGGTTGTGTTTCTTTTTTACTTTATCCATTGCTGTTCACGCCGACAAAATCAAGAGTGAACAAAATGTATAGCCCGAGAAACACGGCACTCAAGCCCTTCATTACAAGTGATTCACAGGCAGCAGTTCGGCTGCCGTCATGACGAATGAAGTCGAGCAACACTGCCAACTCCACTCAAGCTTATGCAAAAAGAATACCTCCTCAGAAAATATAGTTAAATACTTGTGCTTACCTGTTGTCATTAGGAAACCTGAAAAACTTCGCAGAAATGGAAATGCCGCTGTTAGAACACCACAGAGCCCCGCAAGGCATACCAAGCCATCTTCGTCTAAGGCTTGGTAGACCTGCTGGTTACCTGCTTCTTTCATTCCTTGCACGCCTGATCACGCTTCTCTGTCTTATCTTTTCCATCTTCATACTTGGCGCATAGAGAAAGGGATTGAGCAAGAGCGGACACTCGGCGAAAATTGGAAACAGGAAACACGTCACGCTATAGTATTAACATCGACGAATTGGGGCCGCGAGCATCGAAAAAAAGAAGAATGTTAAATGAGATTAACAGAAATTGTTTTATTTTCTTTATTCTTTCCCGCAAAAATTAAAAATATCTGCGTATAAATTAAATTAAACTTTGCGGCTTACTTCGGTTGCCTAGCGACAGGCGAACCGGCGAATGACGAGCCAGATGTTTGCGTCATTCGTCAGACACACCGCCGAAGCGAGAGAGACCGGCCGCGCATCTGAGCGTTGGACTGTTCGGGCACCCGTCTGCCTATTTTTCTATTTTGGGATTTAGTCTGGTTTGGTGGCCTCCCGGCGAATTATTGCGTTCATTCGGAACTTCGACATGGCAGCACTGCACTATTGGACTACGGCAAGGTGAGAAACTTTGTTCGACAGTCTGCGACGCACTTCAAGCAATTAGGCTTACTGCCCGGCACCTAGGCTAGACTTGTGACACTGTTAACGAAAAACAGCGTGGCCGTCGTGGAGCAGTTAATTTGAATTAAAGAATCGTACTGGCAGATGTTTGCGACGCTTCCTATAAGCCCCAATATTATTTTAACTAATTTCGGTAGTTTTTGGGCACGCTAGTCGCACAGGGTGCTGTGACGCAGTTTCGCGTGCACTGAATTTTACTGCGACAAGTTTTGGCGCTTTCTCTGACTGCCAACATTATTGAAACTAATTTCATTACTTTTTGGGCTACCTTTCGAGCGCAGTGGGCGCGCCTAGCGCTGTGACTCGGTTAGCGAAAATAAGCTCGGCCGTGTCGCGCGGTTTCGCGCTTTAATGCACTGACAAGTTCATGGCGCTTTTCTTTCTCTGACGCCCAACATTGTTGCAAATTATTTTCGATACTTTTATGTTATGAGGCCCGCTCGCCGCGCCTGTTGTGACGCAGCGAAAAGCAGCTCTGCCATGGTGACAGTTAGTTTGGCGCGTACAGAATCTTACTGCGACAAGTTTGTGGCAATTTTTATGTCCCCGCAACAATTTAAGCCTTCTTTCGGTACCCACGCTTGTCGAAAACGCGACGAGCAATCGTCAAGAGTGATAACACGGGAGTGCGTTGCTTGCGCCTGCAGAATGCACAAGAGATAAGTCACGGAGCTCAAACGCCAGGAACTAGTAACTCGAAAATTCTGTCTTCTGAACGGCACCCACGCGTTTTGTCTTGAGTGCGAGTAGAAGGAATTCTGCGAGCGTCCAGCATGCTCTGGTTGAGAGCCTGTGTTGTGGCCACCTCTGTGTATTCGTAGCGTACTATCGCGTCGGTTGTAGCCAAGTTCGCGAAACGCGCCGTTGCCCGCGCATTGGTGCTATTAAAGTGCAGGAAATAAGTATTGGGAAGAGGGGAATGCTTGGAATTAGAATGTGTTTGTGCTATGTACGGTATTGCTTGGGATGAGTCAGGTATTTTCTACGCCCTGTGTGTAAATACGAACTGCTTTTGTTTGTAATGCCGCCCACTCACCACTTTCGCACGCTTCGCCTCTACAGGCATTATTCTTACATGTTAATACCAAAATAACGCTTGTAATTTTTTCAGCTCACGTCGTCTGGTGGAGCTTCCTGCGGAAACTGCTGCTTACCTGGTGCCACAACGCTGGATGAATGCACAAAAAGCCCGCGACGAGCATTTACAGAAACCGAAATAAACGTTAATTTTTCCTCATTTCACAAGGTGTCTTGCGTCTTTATGAAATTGCACGTGGCACATATTCAATGGAGGCTTGTGAAGGGCGTTCGGAATAAATTTTACTTAATAACATGATTTGCAAATAAATATTTAATAAATAAAAATAAATTTATAAAGAAATACTTGCTGCAAAAGCAAAAAAAAAAAAAAAAAGCGGAGCCGGCGTGACGCGCACCAGCTAGTATTCAAAACGCGCGCGCACAAAATCGAAACCGGAAGTGTGCTTCAGGTTTTAACATCCACGGCTTGGTGCGCTGCAGTCAATTCGGCCGCTGGGCTCTATGGGAGTGTCCGCTCTTGTTGTATTCCTTTCTCTATGCTTGGCGCTACAACCGAAGTTGATGAGCGAGCGCGGTCTGACTTGAGATATCGCTGAGGGAGTGGCAAGTGTGAGCGGAAGGAAGCTGGACGGACACAGTCCACGCTTTGTCCCGTTTAAAATTCGTGAAAAAGGAATTTAATAAGTAAACAGAAGGAAGAGTTGTTTGCAGTTCACTAAATTTTTTTATTTCTAAAATTTTTGAATGACAAGAAATCTGAAGATCCACATCTATTTGGTTCCACGAGATCTTAGGATGTCCGGCAACCGCTAGGAGCGTCCGTGTTCCTTGAAACCGAAACCAGCACTCGCCTTCCGGGTGTTGCCTACAGCCTGGAAGAGCACACCTGCCAGCACACAAAAGGAAGCTTTAGCTCGGGGGCTCCTATCTAAATGCATGTGAAAGGAGAATTCGTTTTCCTCGGCAACCACTGCACCAAATTTGACGACGTTCGTTGCATTCAAAAGAAAAACTTAAGGTTAGTGACTAGTAGTTTCGAATGTTCGATTTCAATGGTGATTACATCATTCAAAATTGGGAAATATCGAGATTTTTCACAACACGAAGGTATCAAGTTTACAACTCCCTACCTCAGGAAAGAAAAATGATATCATAATTCTATGAATTCCATGTTATAGTGCATCTGAAGCGGGCAAAACTGATTTGTCAGGCATGAATTTTTAAAAAATCCAGTAACATGGAAATAAAGCTTTTGTAGAACCTTTGTACAAACGCCACAAATTTATGTAAGATACAAGTTGACATATCGAATTTGTCCGCTTTGAATGATCTAATGGATGCCGTTTACAGAACCACGATATCTGTTCTAAATGCAGAGCTATCAATTTGTAAACTTCATGCGTCAATCTTTCTTTTTTTTGAAACTTCCGAATTTTTGAAAATTCTTTTTACAATATTCAAACCCTCAATGGAAATTGCGCCTCCAACAGTCACTAGAATTCAACTTTTTCGCTCAAATACAACAAATATCATCAATGTCGCTCCAGCGGTTATCTCAGAAAACCGTTTCTGCGTTTTACATGTATTTCAATAGGCCACGCCACAGTTGGGCCCGAGATAAAGCTTCCTCTTAAAATAAATTTCGTCTCCCCTAGATCACTTGCTCTGAAAACAGGCCATGTCATCAATAGCTAATCCAATGGCCTGTGGACGTCCGAACCTCTCAGGAGGCGAATGTCCACGTCATGCACACGCGCTGCCTCTGAGATAATGGTGGAAAGAGAGAAATACACCCTACTCATTGTCCCAGTGATGGCAGGGGAGTTGCAGAAAATAATTACCAGAAGAAAGACACTCCCGAAAATTTTCAACCACTTTCTTACATTGCTTGATCTGTTTGGATGATGCACAATTGGCGATGGTAATTAGCGGTCTCGTGGATGCGGTCGGCTTGCGCAGCTTGCTGAATACTCACGCAACCTTTTTTTTTTCGGCTATTAGCCCACAGCTGAATAACACGTGCCCCCGAAGAAGGCTTCACAATGACGTCACGGATAAGTCGCTTGGTAAGTCGCTTTTGAGTACCACATTGACTGAGTGAAAAGTTGTTCCATGTCCATAAACAATAACCCCGGCGTCCGCTAATCGGCTAATCCACCAAATGTGTCAACACGCACACACGCAATGAGCACACGCAAACAATGAGTTTATTTCCGACATCGAAGTCATATATCACCTCACTCGATGCTTTACATTACACGTGTTGAAAGCATACTGACAACGCCGTGTGGCGACATGCATGAGGTACATAGTTCATTGTGTGACATAGATTCATAGCATGGAAAAAGGTCCTAACTGTATTGTTGATAATTACATGCATGATTTCCTGATACATGCGTCACCCAAGATGGGTAAATGTTCGGATTAAATTGTTAGCTTTGTCAACTCGTTAACGCCTTTGCTAAGAGTTGCTATTCCCTTAAAAAGAGGTATTGACAGGCACATTTCTTGCAGTTAAGTGCAAGAAAGTAATCGAGTGCTCACTTTTCTTACATTACTGTCTGGCGCAGTCATTCGTTGTGACACCCACAAGTTCGGCGTTCAAGAGTCTCCTCGACACCCCAGTTATCAGACGAGGCCTCGTCGGCCCAACCGATTCTGAAAGCAGAAGACTTCATAAAGGCCACTCCTAGCCATATTATACAAAGCTGGGTAGCTCGCGGTGTAGCGAAAGTGGTGTAGCTGGTTGCTTTGAATATTCTGTGACTGTCCTCGCTACAATTTACAAGAGACGATCGCTCGCCATCGTGGTAGCGTGCTTAGATCAGATACCTTTAACAGACGAAACCATTTCATATTGCCGACATCACAAGCCATCGCAGCGGAAGAGGGCGACGAGGGCTCTGTTGCAGTTTTTAAAGGCAACAGACTTGTACAAGCGCCATTAGCCTGAACTGAAGTTTACAGTGCCACAGTGCTGTGCGATGATTGTATGCAATGACAGTGCCCGACTGTGATTGTGTGTCTGTGCTCCCTTTCTTTCTCCGTCTCTACTTTCCAGTCGCTTTACCTCTCCCTCCCCTCTCTCTCGAACGCAGGGCAGCAAACCGGATCTTCCCTTCTAATTAACCTCCGCGCTTTTCCCCTTTATTCTGTCTCTCTCTACCAATATGGCCAACGTAGCTAGCACTGCATGTCATTGGGATGCTGTAAATCACAGCTGCCTTGCACTCGACATTCTCCTCTTCGGTGAGAAACTACCCGCCGCTATCGTAGCTGACTAACGAAACAGTTTTTAAAAACTCATTAACGAGAAAGTTGAGCTTGCGACATTGAAATAGTTGTCCGCGCTACACGTGCTTGTCTTTTACGGGTGCCGGCAGAACATGTCCTTTGTTTAAGTTAATAGAAGTTTATGCGATTAGCAATCACGTTGCGGTGCACATCTAATTTGGTGGATGGAGACTCATTATTGACAGGGTTGGGAACGATTTGTTTACTATCATTTATTATGGAACTTGGCCACTACAATTTTATCCCCCGTTGTTTTCTTGTCGCGAGATTATCTTTAAAAGTCAATAGAGAGAATTGAATGAGCTACAGCCCAAACGCGTCGTGCATGAGCTCTGTACTGCCGCCGGGTTTCTCCCTCGCCCTTCCCTCTTGAAACGCTAAGCAGCGCGCGCACGATGTCACTCTACTTTTCTGTGGACTCCTATATTGCACCTATGGCACGCCGGTGCGTCCCAACTTTGACAATCCCTAGTTCCCCAGTCCGCGATCGTGGCCGAGCGGGTATCTCATCGGGTATGAAAGCAATAGCGGGTCTTGGTACGATACCTACCAGTACAGAAATATTTCAAGTCTTTTTCTTTGTTAGAAAGATCGCCGGAGTGGCTAGAAACGTGACACAAACAGCAAAGTCGGGGAAGTAAACAAAGAATACTAATCGGATTAATATTGCTACGTAACGTAATAGTATGGTTGCGTACTTCAGTCGAAGAGCGCGTATTTCGCTGTTTTTGGCCGCACTTACAAATGTGTAATCCTGTACTTGTGGGTCAAAACTAGGCACAACTGACGCGCTCTGTAAGCCCTGTGTCGCATTAATATTAATTTAGGACTCAGCTATTGGACATTCTACTGCTTTTAGTATTAACGACACAAGCGACAAGTACAACCAATGAACAAAGACGACAACATGCAAATGAGTTTTAAGGAAGTATAGGCGCGCATAGAAGCATCATGACCAAGAGACATCTACCGGAAATTAAACGAGAAAAAAATGGTATAAATACTCTGGAGTAGTGCCGAGGTGGTAAATATATTAAATTGCTACTGAGTGACTCTCCACACGTTATGCAGTGTCGTCCACTTATACTTACTGCTACTTATATTGTCCTTAGGCTTATATATTTCCACACATCCCATAAAAAAAAGCTGTGCCGCTAGTGAGCGCCTTTGTTCATCGTAATTTAGACCCGGCCTCGACTGGTGCTACATGACATAAACAATGTCCTAATTTTCCTTTAAAAGTGTGGCTCTGTGATGCACCCCCTGTACCAAAGCAAAGATCCACGGTCGTATATATGACTGGTACTAACCACAAGGCTACATAACATGGCGAATAGAGCTGAACATTTCTGCTTCCTTGAGGTTTGGCTAAATATTTCCAGCTTTTACTGTGTAAAAAAACAATGTTTTCTATTTCCAATTATTTAATAATTACATGCGCACGGACAAATGTCATGCCGATAGAGTTCGGCGAAGTGGAACGAGTTGGTTTCCTTTGTGTGCGTTCGTGTTATTCCGGTGACAGGTATTCACGTGTTCAAAAAATGTAAACTATGTTTTTTTGTTAAACTCGCACAATCATATAGAACTCTTTATAGATTGAGCACCCAATATCTGCAAACCAAGACGTGGAGAACTTTTCCTCCTTTCTGGTTTGTGCGAGCCGGCGGGCGTGGTATAGCTTAAATGTGCTGCCGTCTCGCGGTGCGGAACCATTTCAGTATGATGAGCTCGTTCTGTGAATTAGTTGCGTGTGTTGTCATCTCCAATACGGACATCGTGGAGCCACTGTGCAGTCTTTGGCTGCACTAATAACTACAAAAAAGGAAGGTCTTGGCTGCGCAAGCATCACACGTTCATCACCAGCCGTAGCATATGGTCGTGAACTACTTTGGCTGCATCGGTTCCCACTCGAGGAAGAGCAGCGGCGTCTAGGGATTACTAGGATGAATTGTAAAGCTTCTAACCATATGATCGCTTGGTGTGAGAACTTAAACATAACATCAAAGTGCCAATTGCAACGTTGTTTTCGTAAGTCATCGGTGTCGTTTTGACGCTTTTCAGATTTACAGTGCTTGCTCTACGTTGGGCCTTTGGGCCTCCTGTATGAGGCCAATAGCGTGGCTCAGCAGAGCGGTCCTGCTTATTGGTAAACCAATATATGCAGGCGTAAACAGCATATGCATTGTGCTCTGGCATCAGCTCTTTGCCCAGAGAAGCAGTTATATCGAATGGACCCACATGAAAAAATCGCTATTTCACCCTAAACGCGTATTGCAAAATAGCAAATTATTACAAAAATGCATGTAGGTTTATCAAGGTTAGTATTTTATGCGCAATATAAATTGCAGTAAACATCCGCCCTCTATTTAGCTTATGCAGCATGTAGTCACGCACTCACGGACAAACAGCAACACGCCTCACTCG
Source organism: Dermacentor andersoni (assembly GCF_023375885.2). NCBI lineage: Eukaryota > Metazoa > Arthropoda > Arachnida > Ixodida > Ixodidae > Dermacentor > Dermacentor andersoni. The sequence goes on along the minus strand of NC_092823.1, from coordinate 24,781,312 downwards.
ATGAATGCGAGCACTCGCAGTCACAACGCTGTGACGATGAATAGCGGCAGCACTAACGAGCAAATTCCCCCTTCGTGCTGCCTCTCGCTTCAACGAGCACTAGACGTGCGAGAACGCAGCACACACGAAGGCGTCAACCATCCCTTGTGGACTGACCCACCACAGATAGGCCAAGATAACGATAGGGCAACCTCCATGATAGGGCAAGCTGAGCGGCACCATGTGCAGCCTAGGCCGTAGCGGAAGAGGAGATGCGCGCTATCTTGCCCCCCCCCCCCCCCTCCCCCCTCTCCCCCCCCCCCTCCCCCGACTCATAGCCCACACTCATCTCCCCGCTCCCCCACCCTTCCGCACGCGAGAAAACAGCGCGTCTTCTCTACCCGCCTTCCTTGCTTGCGCGAGAAGGCGCCAGCAATCAAGCCACCATCCTTGTCGGCTCAAGGTCGCACGCTTTCCCTCGCACACACTGCACACGGTGAGCGGCCGCGATCTTATTGCACTTGGACTTATGCGCAACCTCACGGTGACGTCGACGACGATAGCGCAGGTTCACCTGGAGTGTCTATATGGTTTATATCAGAATAAATAGGAGGCGTTTATGACAACGCGATTTCCCCAAAACGGGTAAATTCATCGGCGAAGACACGCCGAACCATACTGGACACACAAATCGGTTGCACATGCCGTTATTACTGAGCAAAAATATTTTATTTCGCAAGCAAAACAGCACTTAATCAATGAACTAGACAAGCATTGTATTTACAAATGAGTTCGAACACTTGTCGAAGTAAAGAACAAAACGGCACGGACACTGTACAATCATTACGTATGTTTCTTCAACGACTCATTGCGGCTAATTCAAAGCCTTAGTTGAACTACAGGAAGCATATTGATGAAAGGAGACATTTGGTGAATCGAATCTTTGTGCACAAGCAACAGTTTTCCGAGGCAAATTGAGGGTTCAAACACGCGCGCAAGTCACACATTCTGTGGTCTGTCTGCCGCACCGGCAGCGAAACATTCGGTCATGTCGAGCCATATTACTTCACTACGCCTCACACAATCTTTTTTCACGAACGCAACGAGACGTCATATGCAGTCGTGTCAGCACGAAAATGACCAGCAACTGCAGTGGAATGTATGTCTAGCTTACAACAAGATATTGATACCACCGATACGTCAAGATATTGAAGACATTGATATGACTGGATCCGTTACTGGCATAGGTAGCGGTACAAGGCAAATGGAGATCTTTTGAAGGACGAAAGATTGAAGAAACGTATAGAAAAATGCTAGAATGAGAAGCACGTAACAGCATACCTGAGTGACATTAGGTGACTATTTGTCACCACCCCGTTTCGAAAGGAATGCCAATAAGTCATCATCATAATCAAGTTGCAATGTCTAGGTGGCTAGTTAACACAATCTATTAACTAAATGTCGAGTTATTAAATTTGCCAGAACCTGCCATTCGAAATTTAAGCCTACGAGTAGTGAAACCACGTCTGCTGAAAAGAAACCTTCAGATGTCCGTCCCCAAAATATGTGGCAAATGCGTTTCCCTTGCAGTTAAGGCTATCACAAAATGCTAGCGGGACGCTTTTCGTTTGTGATACTGTAACCGGAACGCCAGTGTAACTGCAGCGTCAGTCTAACTGGAACGCTAGCACATTTTAAGTGCGGCTATATCCAAAGTACGGCTAGTCACAAGACTTTGGCTAAACAGGCATTACTTGAGAATATTTCGCCGTCACTTTTACGACTACAACACGCATCTATCGTGTAAAAAATTCGGCAAAGACAATTAGGACTGCTTATGCGTGGGAATGCGAAAGCATTATACCGTTTGTAGATATGGGAACATCATGAAAGCGCTCATTGCACGCGTGAACGCGCTCATGAGCGCACGCACTACAACACACAAAGCCAGTCAGAACCGTGGAGCCGCCGTGGCGTCGGGGAAGCGCGTGCTCGTCTCGTACCCCTCAGTCCCGTGTTCAATTCCCACCCAGATGTAAATGTACCGAATTTCTTTTTCAAAGCCAATGATGTAGTTTGTTTAGAGGAACCTCTCTGAGAAATGCGACGTCAATCCGAGCATTTTTGACGTGCGTTTACGCTTTGCGTCATCGGCCATATTTAGTACCATCTTGCGGTCACGCCAACGCCGACGGATTTTGGGGTAATGGGGCATATAATGCTTTAACAGTAAGAAATAAAAATGGCTTGAATATTTTAACTAGCCAGTTGAAATTCTCAATTTCTCGTCAAAATAATTTTGACGTCTTCAAGAAATCAGCCTAAAAAATTCAACGGCACCATCCTTTCGCTGACTATTTTTAGGAAGCCTATTCCAATGAAAAGATATATTACTTCTACCACTCGATAGAGCTGTTCAATTTATCGGTTCCCCCCCTAGTGTTAAATTAACTTCACATTCCTATATTATGAAGCTTGTGTGAGCTGCTTTATGTGCTGCATAAAACAGCTCCTCCCGCGCCTAACTTCGTGTGCGACTCTAATTACGGCCCATTAAAGAGCACCCAGTTATTCATGAAGTGAATGAGTGGCCTGTAGACGAATGCCGCTGCCTCGGTACCTAAAACAAAGTCCAAATGCGTGAAGTCCGGATCTGGAACAATGTAGTCGAACACGGCATTCGGCAGGCTTCGTCGAAGTGTGGAAACATCCTCAGGGTTGGCGAAGAAGTCATTCCTAGCACTGAAGAGGGCGACTGGGGCTGTAATCTTCGAGAAGTCGTAGGCTGGGCTCTCCACCTTTAAAGAAGGACGCACAAGCAGAGATTAAGATTTAAATCACCATTGCAGTAATTCTGCACTGAAGTACTTTTCTTCGCTGGACTTGTACACTGTCATCCTGCACTTATTTGGGATGTTGTATATTGTATGAAAGGATGGCTTCTATTCGAATACTCCGACATTATGGCGCAAATACGCGACGTCATGCTGTTTATGGCGTCTTCATGTATTCCAACGCTTTTTCTGCACAGAAGCGCACTTTAAGATATTGCTCAGTCAACAAACTAGCTTCGAGATTAGTTTGCGAAATCTACGACCCCATAGAAGGGGCGTTCGTGAGTTTTAACGCTGCGTCACTAATTTCTTCTCCTGACACAACGTTTTTCAATGAGTTTGCGATTACCATAAAATTCGGTCATGGAGTATCGCAGGAGTGTCTGCCCAGCGAATTGTATCATACATGGCATATGCAAAGTCTGCATTTTCTTGCTTTACCTTAATTTTTCCCTGCTTGTCCTGCTCCTATAATTACGCCTAGGTTTTCTATATACACCTGGATGCTGGCATAATTTGTAAAGATTGTTTTCTTCAAGAGCAATAAACACTGTACAAAATTTCAGTGAGCTCACGTAGCTCACGACTTTTAACTTCATTACAGAAACATTTCACGCACGTAGAAAGCAATGCATCTGTACCTGTTCTTTATTTTGTACCGAATGCTACGTAAAAAATTTATCTCCCACAGTGACATGTCGTGTTCGCCAGTCACAGGTTCCAATATTACACGAATAATTATCAAAATCCTATACTTGCCCCCTGTTTCGGGGCCAAAACATATGACATAAATTAAGAAAGATAGTACGAGTAATGAATCCGATGACTCTACTGATAATATTTTATTTAAGCGGGGGAGGAGTTTGAGTCGCAGATTGGTGTATTCGTCAACTACATCAAAATAAATAGTATTAAGACAACATACGAAATGAAGAGACCAAGTACCAATTTCGTTCTTTCCCTCACATACAAGACCATCGATGAACTACTAAGTACGGTAAGGAAAACCTTTTTCTCATAGATACTAATAGAATAAGCACGGTAATACATCAGCTTTGCAGCTAAGAGAAGCGTACAAGCAACATTTAGACCACATCAGATTCCATGATAATCACTACGGAATCTAATATCGTCTAGTCACCGATGACCGAAACCGCGAGGCTGCAGCCCTGAGCATACGCCAAGTGCTAGCACTGACGTGAATGCAGTGAAATGCGTTATTACTCGGCAATGTTCACCTTCTGCCTATGGTGTCTTGCCACTGTATGTTAATTTCTTTACCACCCTGGATAAATGCACGTCTGAAACATCTTTATGAAAACGAATAGCGTCACTGTTGCGAAACATCACGCAGGAAATGCGAATAGTCGTGTTACCGTGCCATACAGGTCCAAGTTCCTCAGCGGCCCGTAGTTGTACTTGACAAAGTTCCTGGCTCGAATGATCTAAACAAAGGAAAGAGAAACAGTGATTTCAATACTGTGAAGATTTCTTTAGAAAATACGGAGTTTGTATGCAGCAAGAGCATTGGATATTCTCAAAGTGCACCAGATGGTAACGTGTCGCAACATTCAGGCGCCAACAAGAACGTTGCTCCATCCTTGTGAATCATCCTTGTGCACCTTTTTAGATGACTTCCCGCTGCATCCGTGACTCGCGGTGATATAGCCGCTAACGCCGTTCGACTCGAAGCCCCTTTTAGGTTGCGGATGTGGAATTTTGTTGGTTCAAGCTTGAAGAACAAGGAAGTGCATGGTGGTAGATTTTTTTATCCGAAGCATTCTACGTCGAGTTAACGCAATTTTCATCGCGCATCTCGATGTTTTCATGGGCCGATCCGGAAAATAGTGCAGCCCCAAAAAATATGTGCCTCTGGAGAAACTAGGCATGCGCCAGTGGGTTCATGCCACATGTTATTTACGAGTTGGTATGTGCCGCTCTTCAGTGAGCCTCTTTGACGTCAACTTGGGTCACGAGGTATCGCAACAACAAACACTTGCGTAATGACAACTACCTGATCCTGCTGTTAACAGTGCAAAATGTAGACGAGGGACGAGACAAGAAGACTCCACAAGCGACAACTTTCAACAGCGCTTGTGGTGTCTTCTTGTCTCGTCTCTCGTCTACATCTTGCGCTGTTAACAGCAGGATGGAAAACCAACAAGTCCAAGCTGCTATTCTAGCCAACTACCTCATGCTTCGAGATATGTAGATGTCAACTCGAGTTCAGCCTGCTTGACAGTTGTTGTTCACAACGGTACGCAGTTACGGACAATGAAGCCAGGAAAGGCACAGGAGAACTGAAAGTTGATCTTATGTTTAATCAAACAAGGTAGAAATAATCAGGCAAAGGGAAATAAATGAAAGCAGCCAAAGAAGACAGCTCGCCGCAAGCGAGAACCGAACCCTCATCGCAGACGTTACGCGTGCGGTGGTTTACCAATATAGACTGCCCGCACGACCATCATCCCGTTCACTTTATGGAATGCATAGACGCAAGACTAACCCTTGCAGGATTAAGCAGCACCCATCGTGACCAGGCCGCGTAATGTGACATGCCGCAGCGATACAAAAGACGATCAAACGCACGGGCTGATGTGTTATACTCCAACTCCACCGAATGGAGCGGCCTATGGACCAAAATAATGGTGGCCTTACTCTCTCGCCCCCATTGCATCGCAGCTCTTCCAGAGATTTCACTCCGCTACTGCTTCGACCGGCGATGCAGTATTACTCCGCGCTACCATGGCTGCTCAGCGCGCCTGTTGGTCTCAATAAAAGCAGCCGACAGGCACCTTGACAGTACAGGCACGCCCACAGAACAGTAACAGAAAGAGGTGCCCCGCAATTCATTTCTTGCTCTACGGACAGACTTACTGTCCGAGAATCAGGCAGTAATAGCGGTTGGTACTTTGCCTTAGTGAGGACTTCAATATCATTTTCTATTATTTTTCAAGATATAGAACAGCGAATCCTACTCTACTCTTCATTGAGGTTTGACATTATGTTAACTCCCGCATAGCATATACGGCGTCCCAACTAGCTTTAGCTAAAGTTTGAAAATAAGCCGTAGCACTGCTGGAGCAAGCCACAAAATTCGCGTTGTTGGACGTTGTATTGAGAAAGTCACACTAGTTCTTTCTTGTCTTTCTATATAATTGCTTAATTAGTCAAAAAATAAACTTACCAATTGCACAAGTACTATGTTTTAGGGCAAAACTTCCAATGAATATGTTGCATAGCCTTCTGGAAAAACATCTAATTCAAACAGTTTTTATCTTTTTTTCTTATTAAGCAAACACTTTTTACGCATCGTGAAGAGAACCCACCAATAAAAAAAATAAACTCGTGGCATTCTCGCTTGCTCACCGTAATTGCAGTGCTCTCGAAAGTGCCACGTTTCTATGAACGGGGCATTTACCCTGGTTTCCTGCCCGGTCTGCTTACCCCTGTCATGGACCGCCACGAAAGAAGCACATTTTTGGCCTGAATCGTACAGTAAACGCCCGTGTCACTACTTAAGTTACAGAAGACCAGGCTAGATGTGCAGTTCGTGAATTATTATTCAATAAATTTGTCCTCGCGCTATTTTTTATGCAACACAAGTGATTTCTTTCTTTTGTATCTGTAACATCTTTACATAGCGCTGAATGTGCGCCGCTTATAGAACCTCGTAGTTGAAATAATATGCCGGTATGGATGCCGTTGCTGAAAATAAAAGCGTGCATTATTTCAGTTCCCAAACAGAGATTCAATGCGTGTGAATGCGCGTGAGGGCACGTTTAGTTCGTCACACATTTCTTTTTTTATATTTAACACTGCAATATCAGTTAGAAAATAGGGGCTACCAGGGGATTTGATTTTTTTAAGTCACAATGATACGATTTGACAAATATGTCTACAAGTTACACTGACACATGATCATCATCATCATCATATTCATCATTTATTTTCCTTTAAAGATCTCGATGGGACATTACATAAGAGTGGGGAGTGGCAGCATTAAACATTACAATGCGTGAAATTACATAAATGACAACAGTGAACAAGAAAAAAGGCCGAATTAGAAGACGTACTATAAAAAAACCACGCACAGAAAGGGTATTGTTAGGGGGCGACGGGGGTGAGATTTCAGTCCTGACGTTCATCGACTGGTGTTTTAATAAAGCTGGTTTTTCCGGAGGGAAGATAAAAACACAGCAAAACATTTAGGTAATTAGAAGGGCTGTAAGGCTATCTTAGAATTTTGAGGGATTTCTCTCACTGACAATAGACAATACGAGTTCCTTATCAGTCTTTGCACCAACCTGAGCGTACTGTTCGACGTTCCTCTTGGAAGCACCCGAGGGCAGATGACTAGTGTAGACTGCCAAGCGTGACTGTGCACAAAGGGAGCAAGAGTACACATTATTATATGCACTGACTTCAGCTACGAGACAACTATCAAAAATCTCATCGACGTAGGCTGATTAACTGTATATGCAGTGTGAAGCAAAAATGTGTCAGCCATCTATAAAGCTTGACTTTTCACGCGTCACAAATGTGGCTGAGGTGTACTCAGGAGTACAGCTTTCGCGAATAGTAATCAGTTATTCACTCACTAACTTAATCAATGGATCGATCGATCGATCCATCAATCAATCAGATGTTTATCTGAGTGCTACGGAGCAGCTACGGAGCATTGGTACTGGTGCACTTAGAAGTTATACGCAGAATAGAATGCACGGACAAGACAAATGGCGCAGACAAAAGAATGTGACATAGGGAAACCCAACACGAAGTGACGGGCGTAAAAGATTGTTAATCCTACAACACGGTTAACGCTATGCAACACTATATCAATAATTAGAATAATCAATCAATCAATCAATCAAACAAACAAATGCTTACTATTGTGCCCACAAACACCTTTGTACTCGTAAACTTAAAAGGTAATACGCAAGACAAGATGTACATAGGAGACAAACCGAGTCAACAAAACAATTTGACAGGGAAACAGAAATGAGGCAGCGGGCGTAGAAACCACATAATATTACATGATTATCTGCATATATACAAAACACAATAAATGAACTCTGAAATAAGTCAATAAAAGCAGGTTACTTATTACGTTCCTTTGTTGTTGTTTTTTTGTATCAAGCCATAGTAAAGCCTCTAATGAAACAAGGCCGCGTATAAAACGCGGGATGCTGCCTGGTATGTTTTGCGGAACGGAACGTTGCACATGATCGAGATGCTTTGGACAGTGTATAATGCCATGGACCACCTTATCGAGGAACAGGTCTGATTTACGTCTTCATTTTAGAAGTTCGAGTCGAGGTATCTTTGGGATGTTTGGGCTACGGTCACCAGAAGGGCAAAAGCGGTGTTTGAAAATGGATATCAATTTATTGTGGACGCGTTCAATGAGGTCAAAATTAGTGTTTACTTTCCGACCCAAAAAACAGAGGTATAATTTACTATTGTAAGGCGCACAGTGCAATACAATTTCAGAAAGGCAACCGAGGAGTGGAAGCTAGGCGATTACGACAAACAATACCAAGAGCACGAAGGGTACGTTGTTTCGTATATTTAGCGGGGGAAGAGAATATCAGCGTTTTTCTCGAAGTACATACCAGGATCTTTTGTTTCATCAACCATGGGCAAAGGCGCATCCCGATGGATGTATGAAAACTGCACATGGTGTGTGGTTGCAGGTAACATAATACCGTAGTTTTTTAAGCATTTACGAGTAGCTTATTGTCTTTTCACCAGTTTGAGAGTGAAAAAAGTGTCTTTTTGGAGGTCAATGAGGTCGCGAACACAGTTAACGGAGTTAAACAGCCTGGAGTTTTCGGCATACGGAATGAATGAAGAGTGTTGAATTGCTTATGAAATGCCATTTATGAGCAGCGGGAGCACAAAAAGGCCAAGAACGGGTCCTTAAGCAACCTGGTGACCTCATAGCTGGTGACCTCATAGCTAACAGAGCTCTGTCCACTAATGCACGATCTATTGCTTAGATAATCAGATAACAAGGCAGTACCGCAAGGAGGTATGTCTATTTGCGTGAGCTTTGTAATAAATAGCTCATGGCAAACTACATCAAATGCTTTACTGAAGTCAAAGTAAAAAGCGTCTAACTGGCTCCTATGTTCCACGCTGGATACATCGTTCATAAATGCGACCAAGTTTGTTTTTGTGGAGCGCGCTGACACAAAGCCAAGTTGTCCATCTCATAAAAGTTCTTAGCACGAACGTTAAAAGGGAACGTAATACAGACTGAAACACTTTGGACGCAGCGCGGATGATGAAGATAGGCCGGTAGTTATTAACTGCACTTCTAGCGCCCTATTTGTGTACGGGCACAACACAAGCTGCCTTCCAAGCGCTACGAAACGTACTAGACTTTATGAAACTGTTGAAGATGCTTGTGATAACAGAGCTACGTATGTTTCTATGCGTCTTAAGCTTTGCGGGAGGGATACCAGCAGTGCCACAAGACAGGGAAGGTTGGAGGCGCTCTAAACACTTCAAAACAAGGTCTTCATGGATTGGTAGCCTGCATACCGCACCAGGCTTAGAAGGAATGTTACTGGACGCAATAGAATCATTTACACCATTATAGAACAGAAATACAGGCACCAGCAGTTTTCACAACATCTCTATTTTCATCAACAAGACATACAACTTCAGCGCTCTTTTAATGAAAGTGCAAGCCCACGAAGCACCAGAAGTAGGTTGAATTGCTTGTCCCTCTAGATCCAATAGAACAACTGTGGTCGTGATGATCATTGTTATAATAAAATTTGCCGAGACAATCACAACGGCCACATTCTATCTCTCACTTATTTATGCTTGTTTTCCCCGATTTTCTGTGTACACGGTCTCTCTGTTTTATTGCATTTTTCTTTTACTTCTTTGAAAAAACCAATGAGGGACATTTGACCTTTTGAGTATTCTTGTAGGTATGAATATGCGCATGCCATCTTGAATTGTTTTCATATTTTATTAACCTTTTCATCAACATCAGCTGTCCCACCTACGATCGACGTTCTTGTTTTCAGAGTAATGAGACAAGCCAAGGTAGTCGCCTAGGGAAAAGTTCAAGCTTCGCTTCGTGTTGATATCCCGGGCCAGTTGCTGCGTTTCTCTGCTGGCAGGGTAAAAGAAACAATTAAAGCCGGGTAGAACTTGCCTGGCGCAACCAGATAAAAGTTACTGCGCAGGATGCAAACAGTATCGAGATTCAAAAGACAATAGATCTAGAACGTTGCCACAGCAGTTCTCAGTGAAGTTGAGCTGTTGCGTGGAATTAAAAAGATAAAGTGAAACAAGATGCGGAATCTTTTAGAAATGTAAGAAGAACTCTTCTAGACAGTAATAGTTGTGCATGAAATTCCGCGAACAATTATAACTCCAATAATTAATTCATTATGGTTATTAGGCGATATTATAATGGTTTGCATTGATACCAGGATAAAACTAAATGCAGTGGGATTTACGTCAGGTGCTACATAGAATGCATGAAGAAATAGCTGTTCACCACCTAACAATGTATGTCTATTCAAGCAAGCTCATCATCGCAGTCAAGATCAAAGCGACGGACACATTATATCGCGCTATCAACAACGATAAGGACGTCACCAACTTCCTGGTTCCACGAGCAATAACTGCGATCACTACGAAATGCGTTATAACATGGAGGAAAATACAAAGTAGATGCTGTTTCAGGTAAAAGTCACATTTCGCTTTGAAATTTTAGACAATGAGCAGAAGAAACAATATTTCAAAAAAAACATTCACTTTTGTGCATACGCCTCGAACATCTTAGTATAAGATGAACACGTCTGCCACGTCACTCATACGTCAATTTCCTCTTGCCCCGTCTTTCACGCCTTCTGAACTTGCTGCTCCTCGCACAAGGTCATCCTGTCATAGAGCCTACCACGTACCGGCTTGAACGAGCATTACTTTAGCCAGACAGAAGTATCACTGAGACGGTTGAAAGCGTCGTCGGAGACATCGATGTGAAAGAATGCACACTACCATATTTCATACTCATCAGCTTAACGGACAAAGGTGTCGAGTTCACAGCAGGCAGATGAGCAGCGGAGTTCGAACTTGTGCATTGCGCGCCTTTAGATACGAAAAGCAGCCTAGCTCTTGCATGACGTTTAGAGGCAACAAGGGACGTGATGTCAGATGAATTGATGCTCATCGCCTGCAGTCGCTAATTTGCCGGCTCGTTGGACTCCGGTTCACCAGCAGCCAGCGACAATCCGGAGGCAGGATGACGGTGAGAAAAGTGCTCAACTGACGCAGTCTTATACGTACTTACTGCGCCCGCCGCGCACACAGCCTTTTTACGTTGCAGATCCACGTGTAGGGAACTTCAGGCTGGCCAGCAGACGTGAGTTGGTCACGGAGAGAGCGCACCTCCCCCGAAGAGCACCAACGGTTTCGGTGTGGTGACTGTGTTCCCGTCCATTCTCCGTCCGAAGTTGGTCATTGCCCTCACGTAGCGCAGCCTCCTCGTCAGGATGAAAGAAATTCTCTTTAGCGCGTCGGGAAGGCGATGCAGTGAGGTGGGCTGGCCGTAAAGGTCGCTTGGTGTGGAACCGGTCCCCCTTGCGGAGGCAGGGGAAACGACCGTCATGGGGGCAGCCCCACTAAGCATTGCCAGGTCTCCGCCTGTCGGCATTCACGCAGGGATTGCGCACAGACGGACACTCACCATACTTCTGCGCCTGCTGTTCCTCGTCGGGCAATGTGATGCACATTACGTGCGCATGAATATTACGCAAATCGCATCTGAAGTATTCCTGCTTCTCGAAGCAAGGTCTCGAGCACCGAACACAGCAGCACTCACTAAGCGCCATAATAGTCACAATATCATTAATATCAATAATATTCGTTGTGTATTACATATGTAATGTTATTCCATATTCAACACTTCACGCAGGCTTCAGTCGGGTGAAGAATTTATGAGCCCTTGCGCGTCATCTGTGTGCCCATAACAAAATGTTCATTTTCAAGTCAGATCAATTCAAGTTTATTTGCAACATGTGCAAAGTACAGTGTTGAAGACCACCCCGGCAAGGAATGCATAAGAGCACAGCTTGACGAGGCCAGGGGGCCTTCACCAGGCAACAGCAGTGAGCACAACGTATACAAATAATTGCGGCCAAACGCTAACTCCGTTTAGCACAAATAAGTGCTTCAGATGTTCCTGGTATATATGCGGCTACCTGCACATGAATATATCTGAGTACGTTTACATGTTATGCGACGATTCAATCACGTAAATATATACAACAGTTTTCCTTTAACTACCAGACCACAAGTAAAACAAATACTGACACGGCCATGAAATGTAACATAACTTTGATAATGGTACATGTTGATATAGGATGATATAGACTATACACGATATATGATGGTTTTTTTACGCAGGTCCAGATCAAGTAAACAAGGTTCCCCAAAACAGAAAACAATGTATAATGAAAACGAGTGTACTTTTTGAAAGTCTATACTATCCTGTAGAGCAATGCCACTCAATAAGAAAGCACCGTTTGACCAGAAAACGTAATATGTACCGTACGTACAATACAACACAAAATCATGATCCTCACATATGCGCGCGCGCTTTAAAATATGAAATATTACACGCATTATTCTAGTGCTTAACTATACCAGCATATAACTAAATTGTGTCCAGTGTAACATTTTGAAACGTTTGTTGCTGTGTTTATTTGCCTGCTCACTTTATCGTTCAAGTCCGGCATAAGTGCGGAATTTAGTTTGTATGATTTTCTTTTGTGCGTGTGTGATCGCGTTACCATGTTGCGAGCGGAGCGGGACTCCCTCTCAGCTCTCTACTTTCTGGATATTAAACCCAGTATTTTAAATAATTAGTTTCTTAGCCTTCTTCGTCTTGTTCTCTTTCCAACCTTGCTTTCTTGTGCTCAAGTTCGTGTCAACCATAATACACCACTTGCTACTGCTGCGCTTTTCGGCGAAACCTATAAACTTACAACTTATTTTTCCACAATTTTGCAAATAAATTTACCATTACTCGCATCGCCACAAGTGCGACCGTCACTCTGGTACATAGACGCCATTGAGATGAACGTCATGGAAGCAATGAGCCTGAGCCCCAGGAAGCCTCCTGTTGTCTGTAGGATAAATGTACTTTGCCAGAAAAAAAAAAAGCTCGTTGGCTCAACGTGCGAGGCGCCTTTTTTATACGTCTTGAAATAAAATATATGTGCGTAACCAGCAGTGATGCCTTAGTGGCTATGCCGTGGTACATTTAGGCACGAGCTCGCGGCTTTGATACCCGGCCGGGGCAGCCGCATTTATATAGGGACGAAATGCACCACGTTTCTGTACTTAGATTTAGTTGCACGGTAATGAACCCCAGGTGGTCAAAATTAATTGGCAGTACCACAGTAGAGTACCTCATAACCATATCGTGTATTTGGCAGAATAAAAACCCAGACATAAAAAAATTTGTCGTGCCTCAAGCATCGATACGTATCTATTTATTTTCTCCCTAATGTACGCGGTAACTCATTTGTAAACTTATCATTAGCTTCACAGAAAAGGTGTTGAAGATCTGCAGGCTATTGTGTTGCGGCACTACTGCGACTTGACATTGTTTTTCTTGCACTCTTTATTTTTGTGGAGAAAAACGGAAGTCGTACGTTCATTATATAAGTCTGCATTTATCAGTGAGACATCATTTCTACCAAATGTTGCCTTTGTAAATCTATACCTGTCAAGCCTGGGGATACCTTTTCCGTGATTTCTGTGGCAATACAATGTACTGGCCAGATCTCTTCCGATCACCGTACGTAGTATAGGGAGCATTGAGCTGTTTTTTTTTTATATTTTCATTGTCCTAAGAAGTAATAAACTGCGTAAATAGCCAAAGTCACTGAACTCAGCGAAGTGTAAAGTGCATTCACATACTTTTTGACAATAAACACGAAAGCACGTGCCGAAAGTACACGCAAAGTTCTCTGGCGAGCAGCAGACGACTTTCGCAGACGACGTGCAAGCGTGATCTCGTGGTGCAACTGCTAGATGTACAAACTGCCAAAGTCTGTTAGCCGATTACCAGAGTGCGACTGCGTGCGACACCTCCTGCCGTTTTCGCTTTCACAAAATTTGTCACTGACGTACAGCTGCAGGCAGTTTCTTTCCCGCCAATTGATGTGCCTACCTGGTTGACTTGGTTGAAGTTAACGCCGAAGAGGAAGAACGTGGGCAGCGCACAAGCGTAACGCAGTGGTGACTCGCACAGGGCGTAAGCAGCGCGGCGGAACCACTCTGGCCGCACGAGCAGCCGACCCCGGTTGACAACGATGGCCGATGCCTGCGGAAAGACCAGCCTTCAACTTCGACCTGAAACGTCTACCACTCCCAGTTAACAATCCATGCGACAAATTGGAGTAATCGGCACAATCATTTTGTTATAACACATGGAGCATAGTCTACAATCGGGACCATTCTTCGGCGAGAACATTTGTTAACATGAGCATGAAGCAATAAAAACTGTGCGCCGACCTTTTGTTCGTTCTGGCTCAGAGACGAAAGCCTACCGTATGGATTGATCACACTGCCATTATGGTAGCCATAACTAAATTCGCCCCTTGTTAATTTTTGTGCACATGTGCACTACAGATCTCGCCTGCCAACAGAGTAAACGTCTACACTGTGCTGCTACTGCCGTCTCGTCGTCAGTCCCTGTATGAGGAGTGAGATAGGCAAGGACCTCATTGCCATTGCGCGTATAAAGATGTCTACATCTCTCGAAACATGCCGTTGGAAAAAAGCGCTGTGCGTTGACTTTCTTACGTCTGACCTCGTCTCTTCAGCACTACACATAATCCTAGTATAACAGATCAATTATCCCGAATTTGTTCCTTAGAAACACGGAGGTTAATCAACGTGACCTCGGTTGGCTACCCTGCTCTGGGGAAGGAAGAAGGGGATTTGAAAGATGAGGAGGCATGAAGTTAAGACCACGCAAGCAGGTACACGCAATGAGGCGTTCATTCTAGCGGTCATACAGGCTGGTGCACTACTTTTGCCGACCAGCATTCTTGTGTATACACACAACGCAGTTGCACGAAGCTGCGGTATCAGATTCTTCTCTTCTGTAAAAGCCTACCGTATAATTTTCACAAAGCTGTCCGAAGATCAAGGTCGTTATCCTATTACAATGAATAAAACTTTATTACACAGGATGGCTCTCTGGCCTGCAGAGAGCGAGCGGGATGGACCCGTCACACATAGGTATTTAATGCGTAGTGTTCTTGACAAGTTGAACCCCTCTTTGTGTGACGGGTATCGGCAGGTATCTATCCGTCTTTGTGGGCCTATCTCAAAGATAGTGCAGTCCAAAAATGTGTGTCGTTGCCCTGGGTTATGTATGGTTACGTATGTGTCACTCTTCAACCAAAACATTTTAGGCAAACTTTGTTATATCCCACTGGGTATGTGCCGCCATTCAATGAACTACTTGGACACCAACTTTACGACAATCAAGACCAGGAGCTGCAATTCGGGTGAGTCCGCAACACGTTTTAACCGCATTAACCATTCGCTGTAGAACATTGACGTGATTCACAAGATTCATAACAACTATTTTCCATCAAACCTCGAATGCGTCGCATTAGGTATGTGTCAACTGGAGTTAAGGCTGCTTATTTCTTTTACGCCCGATGCGTTACACTTGGCACTGCTGGACATTTCAATTTGGGATGGTTAACTATTTATAAAGGAATTAGGCGCCTGCTCTGTGGTGAAAAAGTAATGTTTCATGACATCGTTTCAAAGTGGCCTAAACTTGTAATTTCCTGCCCCATTTGATAGTAAATAAACATCTGGCGCCTCCTCCGTGTTATGAGAAATATATGAAATGAAATGATATGAAATGAAATCTAATGTATGGACTCATGGCTTATAGACGCCGGACAGTGCTAGTGTACTTAACGGTTACCGTCCTCTGGAAGAGGCAAATATTGTCCCGCATGACCTGACATCGATAATGAGCAGCGCACAGCAAATCCCGATGCGCACATCGTGATGAGAGAAACCCGTATAAATATTAATTACTTCGCGTTACATTCTTACCTCTAGTTAGGGTAATAGCAGAATCATACGAATAGCACTAGTACACACAACATAACAAAATCATCAAGAGTAGAATTCAGTATACTTACACAGGAAGAAAAAACGCAAGTCATTAGAACTCCGCTTCAAGCAATAACCCAACGGAAAAGAACGAATGTCTCCAAGTAGCAAGGTGCAATATTCATAGCTTAGTGCGAAAAACCTGTGTTTGGTGCGTCTCAAGATTAACTAAATATACGGCCGCTGCCTGTTCGGCTGGCAAATAGGTCAGGGTTTCTCTTTTGAACCAATGGGCACCAATGTCTAGGTTTTACGCAATGACAACTGCAGTTGTCGCTCAAGGAAACTGAATTGCCTGTTATGGTTCGTTTCTCTAAAGCTACTAAAACAACAGTAGAAACGAGAGACGACGATCATCATCATTCCATTTTGAGGTAATCTTACGATAGCATTCAGCTAAAGTTGACTGATCAGCAGGCATCTGAAACAGCCAATGATGAGTGTGTTTTACTTATTGCGAAACGACGTGTGACGCCAGACGAAAACGCCCAAGGAGACGAGGACGGCTGCTGTCCCATTGCGTGTTTTCGGTATTCCGTCACACGCTGCTCGTTATAAGGCCGAACCAACCCGCCCAAAGCTAAGCCTTACTGGTGTTACACTGCCACTTCGCACAGATAATGGCAAGTTTGTGATAAAATTATTGAAATCATGTGCGTTGGTGAGGAGTTGAAAGGCGACAATCGGACCGCACGGTGACCGGCGCTTTTTCCGTATCCGGGGAAGGGAGCGTTGGGTGATCGATTGGGGAAACAAACGCAGACAGAATGTGTCGCAAAGGCCGTCGCTTTCGTCGCATACCGCAATGAACCAGCTCGGTGTTCGCAACACCCACCGGTGGAGCGAAAAACGCCTCCATGCACTGCGAGTAGCGCATTTGAATCGCCTGTGCGCTGTACGTATACAATACGCTCGCGCTTAAGACGTTTGCCTTATTATAACTCAGATTTCATATCTCTTGCAATGAACAGCGACTGGCAACATAAAGGACAGAGGAGAAACAGTATCCATGCTACAGCAGCGGCGTTATTTTTCCTCAGAATTGCGTAAACCGAAGGCGGCCAGGTATGGGGATAGCATAATTCTCGAGAACGCAGCTTTCTTGGTGAGCCATGGTTTTCAACCCCCCAAATGAATCAAATAGACAGAAGAGAGGAAATAGCAAGCGCCCACTTCTCTCGCTTTATTTTATTTGTGGCACTAAAAAACATTTCTCAACGTCGAAACGAACTAGGGCAACAAGCAGGTCTTCAACGCAGCTTTCTTACCGTGAGAATGGAAGAGATGGGGACTAGAAAGCGCACGGGGCTTCGGATGAATGTCATGTTTGCAACGGGTGCAAGGGCGACGAGCAACAGTATCTGAAAGAACAAAGAAGTGCATTCAGTACGTTCATTCGCTAATTCGGGCTCTATCCCAGGAAAAAAAAATTTATAATTTAGGTGGACTTGACCGGTTGTACATTAAGCAAGGTCAGACATTTACGTGCTCTAAAATGATCATTCAGTATGACTTCTTGCTGTAAGACAATTCTTTGACTCGGGGACAGTAGTTGTCTACCAACCGACAACGATCTGACGAATGAACAGTTCAATTCTCTACGGAACGTTATGAATGTGTTTTCATTGTATGTTGTTACTAGTCTTCTGGAAGCCAAGTGGCTGTGTCATTAAACTGATAAGTTTCTAGAGCTAATGCTATTGTGTGCCCTAACAGCCACTTTGCGTGTATGTAAGCAGAGTAGTGCAGATTTGCGACGACGTCTGTGCAGAACGTTCTAATGTCGACATAAGCACCGGAGCCTGCGGCGTTTATACAAAATGGAGCACTTGCGTAATTCTGGTTTGCATTCGAATTTGCTGCAATGCGGATAAAAGCTAGGACCAGACAACCTTTCAACTAGCAGAGGCTTTTTTCATTAGGAAGCACAAAGACAAATGCGTCAGCCAGGAATCACTAACCTTACATGACGCGGAATACTACTACATTGATAAGTAGTTCGAGACTGCCCGGGCCGACCGAGAGTGCGTTACGCCTGCTGTTCTTTCTTTTTTTTCGCTAGCATGCTGTGAAGTAGTTTGATTCTGGTTTATTCTGCGGTCTTTGTTTCCTTTTTCTTTTTGTGTTTGTGTATATTCTGGCTATATCCTAATAAAAACTGAGTTGTGAGACAGCGCTCGCGTTGTGCACTTCCCTTATTTTCTCCCTTTTCTTTGCACTGAAGTATCGTAACCATGTAAACACCATTTCCTATTTGACCAAAATACAAAAGAGATGTCAACTGAAATATCAGGAAACATAAAACACACAAGCAAACACATACACAAACACACAAACAATTAAAGAGAACGCTATTTACTGAAGCCTAATGAGACGTACATGCCTCATGGCAGAAAAAGAATGCAGTCAGGGAGGGACTTAATCAATTAATGATTTTGTTGCTTCGCTTGTTCTTTTTAGCATCGTTGGTGCAGAGTGCCTGATTCCGGTATAGCATGAGAGTCAATGGCGAGGTCTAAATAGAACGACAAATAAAAGAATGGTTATATATGCTCAGCCTTGAATGTTACATCCGACTTCAACAGCCGATGCGCCGGCTGAAGCATGAATTCACGACTGCATTCAATACAAAGCATTTACCAACACCAAAAGTGAAACACGTCTACTCTGCAGCCGTTGCTCAAATACTTGTTGATTGAGGAATCCTCAGCGTTTAAATTTAATTTCCATTATATTCTTTTCCAACATCTTCTCGCAGTGCCGACAGCTTTACTAAATTTGCCACTATATATCAGAGTATTTTTTTTTTGTTCCGCTGAACATTGCCGTTACATTGAGTTGAATTTTTGGTATTTTAAAGCGTTTTTGTTCAGGTGTTCCCTGTCATTTGTGCATGATCTTTTTTTCTTTTCCTCCACTTTTTTCAGTATACAGATGTATGCCTACATGTACAGATGCAAATATGTATAGATGCTGGGTTGGTGTAGATGCGCATGCGAATATATGTATACAGATGTCATAAATGTTCTGCTGTGAATATCAATATCTGTATAATATGAAATTGTTTTTGCACATATGTAACTGATTTTCTTTGTGAATATTCTGCAACTGTTTGTCAAAGACAGGGGACAGGAACCTCGTCAAGCTGCGATTGTGCAGCTTTTTGTTCCTGCCCTTGCATTTTCTTTTTCTGTACAAAGGAAAATGCGAAATAAAGTTTGAAAGTTTGAAAGTTTGAAAGACCGAGTTCAGAACCCTTGCTTCACGTCACGGCATTTTGTGTTCCATTATCGACAAAGGTGTCCTAACAAATACGCGATGCGGAGATGCGTCCATAATGAGATGTCTGCACGCCTTAAGGTTTAGGAATTTATCCTTTGCCGTTCCGCTAACCTGTCAACGACTCCCGTGCTTTCACTTGCTTACTTTGTTGTTGTACTGCGGCTTGTCAGCCAACATCGCCCATGCGGCTGTGTTTCCCTGGGAGAATCCCACCAAGATGAGCCGCGGCCATCCCGTTCGTGCCAGCACGTAGTCGACCAGGGCGGGCAGGTCCAGCAGCCCCACTTCATCCAGACTAAAGTTTGAAAAGGAAAAAATGAGTTGCACAGAATAACTTATACGCGTGAAAACTGCATGCGCAAGTCGCCATAGCGAATGAGACTTTCCCTATACAGAGAGTCGATCGAGACGTCTAAACAATGTGCGATATGTGCAACACAAGTAATTTTTCGTCATTCAAGCGTACGTTGTAAAGAAAAAACTTTTAAACCCTTTAGAACTTATCTCTTCCGCAAGCAATAATCGTAGTGTTTCGTACGTGTATTCCCCTTTCCCCCAGTCGGCATGCACTAATTTGCTGCCAGGAACGCTTTATTATACACACACATGCGAGCTACTTGTAATTTAAATGTTAAAGTGTAATAGGAGCGTATCCTCAAGGAAAAGAAATACACGAAAGAGGGATGACGATTGCAAGATAAGCTCCAAAGGGTGCCAACCTAGAGTGCAGCTTAAATGTGTGTACCGTATGAACGATGCGCCGCAAGGTATGCACAGGCGAGTGGCAATGCTTCAACAACTGGGAGCGCTGACGCACTTGAACAAAACAAAGCCGAGAAAACGCTAATCACTGCCATAAATAGGCCCTATTGCACCGTCAAATATTTGCTCTTGATAACAACGACTACATGAAATAGGAATCTTAGTCTAACGAAACACCGCATATTGGCCCGAGCTTCTCCGAAATCTAGACTTCGCATTCACACGACGTGACTGATGCCTCGCTTACGCACGCGTATTTCTGGTGTGCGATATATTATGCCTCATATAGCTTTCTTTTTTTTCTGTCTTTTTACGGACTTGGTCTATACTTTGCCGTATAACGGTGGTTTCATTGAAAAGTAGCATTCTTTATTTTTACGATACCTGACCAGTAGTTCCGGAATGTACCGGAACCAGTGTTCCTGTGCCACGTGGTGCCATGTTCGCGGATATCTTATCTCGGCGGTTGCCAGACCAAGGACAAGTTTTGCCAAGCACCCGCTGCTTCTTCTACGATTCCGCCGGTTCCGCATGACGTGCGCCGAAGGTTTACGTGACCCTTACCGCGTCTCATAAAATGTGACCAACTACTCTAATTGTGATGCCCTCAGACTATATTATCGTCAGTGTGCAGGCGCTCGAAAAATTCAGGAAACCCCCGTGTCCGTAGAAGCAGATACAACCACACTTAGCGCAACGTCAGTGTTAACAAAAACCGAGCCCGTTGGTCCTCCCATATTCTCGCTCAGCTCAATACCGTTCACTGTGCAAGTGAATATTGTCCTTCGAAGTCCTTTTATTATCGATGAGTAGATTGTTAGCGCACTCCCCATTATAAGAAGCGTACTTTTTTCCGTCGGGCGACAAGCGAGCGAGCGTAGAAGGAGCTCCGTTATACTTACCGGAAGTCCCAGTAGCGACCGTCATTATCACTGTACTCTCGGTGGCCCCTCGAGTAAGGCGTGCCGCGGCAGTTTCCCAGCCACACATCGTAGCCGGCGTCGGCAAGCAGGAATCCTGCACAAAGCAATAGTGTGTGCATTCCGCGTCACCATTGCTAAGAGTGGTGCCCCAATACACCTCCTTTATGTGACCAGTTGCCTTCCACTAAAACGATCACGTACTCGTGACGCCTGCGACAGAAAGGACGCTCCACATGCACCGCGAAGGTTTGTGAGTGGCGGTGCTGGCTAACGATCCCAGGGTTCTAATAGGAAAACATAATTACCCCAGTCAGTGGGTGAGAAAACGGCGCCGCGGTAGCTTAAATGGTAGAGCATCCTAGGGGTAATGCGAAGGCATGGGATTGTGCCCCACCTGCGGCAAGTTTTTTTTTAATCCACTTTCATTGTCATTAATTTATCATTTCTTTAATTAAATTAGTAAATACAGGTAATATCTGCTATGTTCTTCTTGGTGTCTTTGTTTGCTGGCATTACATGATATGATTACTATGCCCTCGAGAGTGGCTTAGTTCCAGATTCTCATTCCACAGGCTCCTCTTCTAAATGGTAAATGTTTGCTGCTAAGGAGGTGTACAGCTGACACTCACGTTACTCGCAGGCAACTCGCTGGCCACGTATGAACGTGTGGATCACTTCACCGAAGGGGAAGCGTGGCCTCCGAGTTTGCACTCCCTCTAAGGCTTTGCTAGGACAGTTTCATTCGGCGCTCTCCAAGATAAAGCATGGCCTTCGAGATTGCGCTCGCTCGCAGGTTTAGCTCCGGCCGCCCCTGGGACGTGCTGTTAGCTGGCAGCTCCGGCACAAGCGGAGGCGGCCGTAGAGGTCACTGCGCGAGAGCCCTGCGTGCGCACTGCCTCCTTTTTCATAGGATGTATACCTGGCGATCTTAAATGCGTAAGCATGTCTATGTCAACTCACTGAGAAAAGCCGTCGCTGACGGTTGACGCTTTATGTGCATAAAGAAAATGTATTAGCAGAAATAGATTGGCGGTGTTGAGTTTCGAGACTAGGACCCCACGCTTAGAAGCTGAGTGTCTTACCCTCTGGGGTAAACAGCTACGCTTGTAGAATGCGAACATATCTGAACTAAATGATCATGTTGTGCCGCGTTGTCTGGATTGTCGCGCAACACAGACAGATAAGCAGTAAATGAGTTGTTAAGGAGTGATGAGGGGTTATATTGGTCTGGTCACTATTGATAATGATTCGACGCGGGTGGAAAAGGTGCTAAAGAGCGATAAAGGCTTCTAATGGTCGTAGCAATTCTGATGAGGTGGACAACGACCGATAAGGGTTGATAAAGGTCGGATCAAGTCTGATAAGGTTGATAAAGACCGTTAAGGAATGATAAGAGTCGGATCATATCCTATAAGGTTGATAAGGACAGATAAGGGTTTAAAGGTCGGTTCGAGTATTATGTTGATAACGGCCGGTGAAGGTTGATTTGGGTCGGATCAAATCCTCGTAAGGTTGATAACAACCGATAAGGGTTGACAAGAGTCTGATCATATCCGATAAAGTTGATAACAAGCGATCAGGGTTGATAAGGTTCGATAAGGGTTGGATTGAGTCCAAGAAGATTGATAACGACCGATAAGAGTTGATGAGCGTTTATGGTCCAATCAAGAACCAAAACAGAATGCAAGGCCAATAAAGCATAAATTTATCGAACAGTGTAGTGCTTCGTCAATCGCGTCAAACAACATACGTCGCGTCGTATGCGTGCAGATGAGCTGGCGAAACAATTCTCACACGTACTTAGACAACTCCAGTGGATTATCTGCAGAAGAATTCTTTCAGCTATGAATGGAAAATTTTTACGCCTCAAGCATCCAGTTATCCAGTGCCTTTATTTCTCAAGTACTTTTCTGTATCTTATCCATTCATACTGTAGCGCTTATGTTTAATAATTTATTTTCCTAAACGAATCATGTGTGAGTTAACACATCATTCATTGTGCCTTGTAGCTAATCGTAAACGGCAGAGTTTAATTGTTGTTGCCTTGTCTTACTTTCTCCCTTTCTATTTCTTTTTGGCACTTTTCATTGTGGTTATCCAGCAATTTATATGCGAATTTGCGTGTTTTACACATACTATGTAGCGCGATTTTTTAGTATCTTACCGTGCGAACTTCTGCCTGTTCTTAGTTGTCATTTCATTTGTACTTTTTGTACTGACCTCGTCAAGCTACTAATCTCAGTAGCGTTCAAGGAGAACAAGATTCAGTTCTATTCAATTCAATTCAATGTTGCCAGCTATTACGCTGTGCGAATAAAGATTTTGTTACATTACTGCGTCTTCTCGGCGTTCTTTCATAACGTTTAGTTTAGATTGATGTAACTGTACCTTTGCTCTTACCCAATGCCTTCCTGAAGGCCTTTAAGGTATTCATAAATTCATATGTTTGTTTAATATAAATAAATTAAACAAGTCCTATATGCAGGCACGCGTAGGAGAGATACGCGGATTTTTGGGTTGGGTGTGAACATTTCAATCATACTATTCATCATTACAATATTGCCTGCTTGCGCGGCACCTACAATATGGTAATAAACGAGAAAGTAATTGCGCAATTTCCGGCTCGATCCACCCTAGAAGCTGCACCACGCAACAGGCAATGGTAAGCAAACGCACGCTGCAGAACACGTGCATTTTCCTTAATCCAGAATGCAACCTTTCTTAAAGTTAGCTGCACCTCACCACAAACATTCATTGTGTGTTTGTTTACCTTTAGTGATCATTTTCTATTCCGCAAGGGATCACATAGTCGGGCAGCGTCCTATTTTAGTGCGTTAGTAGTATTCTTGGAACACTTCACGCAGTTTTCGGAGGCTATCTATCTATCTATCTATCTATCTATCTATCTATCTATCTATCTATCTATCTATCTATCTATCTATCTATCTATCTATCTATCTATCTATCTATCTATCTATCTATCTATCTATCTATCCATCTATCTATCTATCTATCTAACCATTGTGCCGCCTACCTGGCTCCCGCCACCTGGTGCACATCGGGCTCCTGTGCTGAGGTAACAGCATTCGAAACCAGCCATCGGACCAGCTTGGGTCACTCAGTGTTTGGAAACGTGTACATAGCGCGCCACTTGAACGAAGCTCTTTCACGCCGACGAGGGTCACTGCAGGTGCGGGACCGGGTGAGTACCACTATTCGAAGAAATTCCAGCGCCACAAGCAGGCTTCGCAGTGGTGGCGCTAGATGCCGCCGACTGTTCTTAGAGAAGCGCGATAGAGAAGTCCCGCTGCAGTACACGCCTCATACATTAATCGGTTCAGTGGTGGCGATACGTTGTGTGGCGACACCGATTCAATGTTAGCACATTACCGTGGACACTCATCGTGAGATAGGTGTTGGCTCATTATTTCTCGCCTCCACCAAGCCTCAGCTACAGTACCGGAGTGTGCCTCCTCGACACACGAAAAGCCCTCAGGTGCGAGCGCCGCAATGCAACCTGATGCAGTGAACCAGGCCCATCCCTGAAATTGCGCTCTCTTCGTGCGAATGGGACGGCTGGAGAAAAACCTGCCGGCGTGCACAAATCTCAGAGGCGATAGGTGAAGTCACATTTGACAAAGCGGTCGACATTTCGTTCGTGACAAATTTGATAATGCAAGAAAAAAAATGAACATGGTCTGATTAGCTGACACTTTCAAATTCCACGCAAGCCTACAATTCACTGTTGCACCTTAGCATGTGTGAATAACAAAGTACATATTTTGCATGCTTTCCAGGGTGAAGAACTTGTAAGTGAACAACCGTGGTGTCCTTTCCTGGTGCTCCTTTTTTTTCTCTTCATGAATATGTACCAGCTCTCCCAGCAAATCCTCAGTGAAAATTCTTACGCCTTTTTTCAGGAAGTCACGGTTAAGCCCGCGTGTTTTTAGCGAGGCGCTCACAGCGTGTTGTTATCTGGACCCCGATGAACTGTACACACCTATTCGCACTTACGACACCATGCTTAATTTCTGCACGCTTATGGCCTTGACAGGCATGACCCTGTATGTCTACATGATATTCGCCTAAACGTGACCAGCACAAAGTACTTCTTTTATAAAACAAAGGATAGGGTCGCCACTAGGTGCTGGGTATTATGAATGAGAGGGGAGCTCACAGTCTGCCATTTCAGCCTCTTCACACTTCAAAAGGGCGGTCCTAAACTGCGAATTGAGTGTGCCTCAGGGACCGGAGCTACTGTCCCAACACGCCCTTAGACCACGAGCGTTCTGCACTACACAGGCCCTCTTTAACTTTTTAGTGATACACTGGTCTGGTCTCATCTAAATGTTTTGATAATGTATGTTGGGTGCTTTATATGTGTTCTGTGCCCGTGGTATGTCCTGCGAATATAGTTAGAGTACCATAGGTGTGCCTCAAGGCAAACCTCTCCACTTTTCACTACAGGGCTCCTCTCTGTCTCGCTCTCTCGCCCAACAACCTACTCTGCATATATACTTCTTTAGATTGGACTTGCGACTGCAGCATCACCCGTTCGGTCCGGTATTCAATTTCCTACTTACGTTTCATGTCAGAAAAACGTTAAGCGTGCAGACACGGGCTTAAGAATAGAGGTATGGACAACACCAACGTCCGTTTTCCTCTTCTTGTGCCCGTGTGGCTGCTCACCTAACCTCATTCTAACATGAAACCCTACCAACTATTTCGACTTCCTCTTCTTCTATCCTACTAGCGGTCCAGCCCGCGGGCACAAATGAACGAGATTTTCTCTTACCGAGGCTCTGGTGCGGGTAGTTGATGACCCACTCGGCAGCCGAAGACAGCAACCCGTGGACGAGGAGGACCGGTGGCCCCGTGAGCGCGCCGGGCTGTTGTCTCGCACCTCTCGGAACGCGCTGCAGGCTGAGCACGTAGCCATCCTCTGTGACGGTCACGTGCTCCTCGGCCGGGTAACCCTTGCTGCGCACGAGCTCGGCCTGGGTGACAAAGTTATTGGCTGACCTACAGATTTCTGTTTTCGGCAAATTAGGGCAATAGAGGCAGTTTATTTAGTCACTCAATTACAGAACACCGCAACAGGACACGAGAATACGCTGTGGCGGACCTTACGCCATACCTACCTGCCGTGTGCCTTGGGGCCAGCACCTAAAGGCCCAGATCCAAAGTAGGCTGCTCCGGCTTCTACAGCAGAAGCTCACTACTGCTTGTAGCTCTTTCCACGAAAGAATGCTACCGTATAAGCCGGAATGTAAGTGGAAATATTTTCTTTAAAAGAAACAGGGCGAACTCACCCCTGGTCTTATGTAGCGGTCTTCAGCAGAACGTGAGTCGTCGTCTCGCAACCCACGACTGTCTTCGGCTGTGTCTGTTTCTTCCGCTGTGTCTTTTGTTTTTTTGTGCGCTATTCCAGTTGACCTCGCACGTGATTTGTTTTTTGTTTTGTGAGCCATAAGGCAGTGACACCCGTTACCAGTGGCGTCTGTGGCCGCTCAGCACAAGTTTGGCGTTTCTGAAATAAGCGTGTAATCTTGGCAACTACAACATTGACAACTGTCGTTGTGTGACTCGCGTGGATCGTCATTAGTGGTCTTAGGTAGCAGTCGCTTCATTGATCTAATGACGACAAACTGTAGGAGGTGGCCAACGACAAGCAGTCTTCCTCTAACGACACTTCTGCAAGTTTGGATGAATGAGATTGCAGATCACGATGATGAATGAGTGACACCGTTGTGAAAATAAGCGTTTTTCACCAATTTTTTAAAATGTCGATTTTTTTTCCTTTCACGATAACGAGTTAACCTACATACCCACTCGACCTATATTCCGATTGATGCTGTACTCGGGAAACAATTTTCAGTGCTGCCAAGGCTAATAACGGGTCAAACACAAAGTTGTAGTTGATGCCTAATGAATGATATGTGTGCTAAGACACTACTCCAATTCCTACTTGAGGACGATGTCCGTGATTTTACTTAAATACACAACTGTGGAAGAAATGAAAGTACGTGCTGATTGGCAATTCGTATTCAGGCATCTACGGCGCAGACATAGGTGAAGCACAAATAACAAAGATAAGGCATGAGTGCTTATTACCAAATAAACGTTTATCTTCAGTATTACAGGTCAATGCGCCATAATCGATGCATAGATGAGTAGCAATAACAAGGAAAGTGCCCTAAATACGAGCCTAAGTACATGTCGGAAATCATCGTTGCAAAAAAAAGTTCATGGTGTACTAAACTCTTTGTCTTCGTCATTAGCAGCGAATCGTAGGAAGTTTTGGCCTCCGAAAGGGCCGGCCAGTCCAATATATAATACAGTGAATGAAGTGGATTGCAAAACACCGACATAACTAATTTAAACATTACACTAAGGGAGCAAATCAGCGGATCACATAAAAATCGCGCATAGCGAAACACTGGGCTCAGTTTTTAAGCATGAAATCAGGGCCCTTCTAGAACAATACCTTGTCTTAACGGACAAGACTTGCTAACTAAATGACAACAACAATATGGCAGGTGGGATTATCGTACGGTCAATAAACTGCCGTCATTTCCTTGTGACAGATCTGTCCGTAGGCACTGAAAACGACAATATTGTGGAGTCTTAATTACTTATCTCACAACGATAGTGGGAACAATTTCTTATGCGTCCATTTTTCTGAACCAAGCCCTGCATTTTACTAGGCAATTCTATGTATTATTTCACTCCAACAACTTCAATTAACCAATAAATGCGATTCACTATGCGTAACATTTTTGTATTCAGTTCACGAATAGGTACAGAATGCTGGCACGTCAAATCAGAACGCTTATGTCAGGTTCAGTACAGATTCAGTCAAACTTCCCAGTAACGAAATGCTTTAAAACAAAATGACCTGTATAACGAAGGACTCCGTATGTACCAGCCGATTTTCTGTCTTTCATATATATTGCGACCGGCTCTATAGCAAGGACTACTAATACTAAAGTACTACCTGTACAACGAAGGAATTTATGCCGGCCCGACGGCTGATTTTTTACTTTACAGTGAACGTGGGAAGCGGTGACACCGCTGCTCCCCAGCGCTGCTATGCACAGCTGCGGTGCGCGTAGGGTGATCGCTAGTGGGCCCGACAGCGACCACGCGGGTGTGTCCAGAGCCAGCGGTACCTCTATTACATACACGCGCGATGACAGGATCGAAACTGACGATTGATAACGTCGTCAAGGCCATCCGGTACAGGAAGGAAGCGAAGATAACGGAGATAAAGAACCAGCCTATGAACCAGTTTTGACATGCAAGGCAATGCTTGCGACATGCGACGTTGGCATGCGACGCTCTGCAGCCGGCATTGCACCGCTTCTGGGTTTCACCGCGGGACGTGGCGTCCGTGTAGGTCACGTGGTGTAGGTATCATAAGGTCGGCTGCAGTAGCAGATTCCGTCACAGCAAGTACGCACAAGAAGATATACCTTATTAATGCGAAAGCATTAAGTGGCTCGTTGCTATGGCTCATACCTAAAAAACGTAGCGTCTAGTCGAGTGGCAAAAATGTACCATGATTAGCAATGGCTAATACTCCCGTAAGCAAACAAAGATGCAGTGGCTCATAACTGCGTAAGCAGTGGCTGATATCCCCAATAATGCAATAAGAAATGCAATGGATAATACCCCTTTAAGGCAGAGGCTACAAGCGCTCAGCAAAGGGAAGCGAACAGTGCATACATTCATTGAAATCACCCACACCACACACACAACAGCATACGTTTCAATAAAGAACAAGATCAAAACAAGTATCAGAACTATAAATAGAGCATTGCCTACCCCCCTTGGAAGAACGATACGGCCGAGGATGCTCGCCACGCGAGAAACGAGGTGCCACTTGCAAAGCGGCGGGAGCAAAGCGTTCGACCGCGAGTGCTTGCTGCTTTCCTCTCCTGAGAGGATGCAACGTAAGGTAGAAGAGTAACGTCGTTGGCGCCAGTCCGACCCCGCTACACGAGCGCGCGAAGCCGCAGGTAAGCGTCGAAAACGAGCCGAAGAAGCCGAAATGCGAAAGCAGCAAGGCGACGATGCGAGACGGCAACGTAGAGAGGAGGTCGAAGCTCGCATAGAACAGCTTAAAATTAAATTATGGGGTTTTACGTGCCAAAACCACTTTCTGATTATGAGGCACGCCGTAGTGGAGGACTCCGGAAATTTCCACCACCTGGGGTTCTTTAACGTGCACCTAAATCTAAGTACACGGGTGTTTTCGCATTTCGCCCCCATCGAAATGCGGCCGCCGTGGCCGGGATTCGATCCCACGACCTCGTGCTCAGCGGCCTAACACCATAGCCACTGAGCAACCACGGCGGGTCATGCAACAGCTTACCACACGTTTAGTTCACACGCCGGCTCGCTATGTCTTGCAAGAACCCTGACCCCTCCGATCTTATAACTTAATGCATTACCAAGTGTGTAGTATACTTTCGTCTTCACGTGTTACAGGAGTGTAACATGCTGCGGAGCTTTTTTTTTTACTAATTAGTTATTTTACCAGGAGTTATTTTACTAAGTATCTCTTGAATTCATGTTAAAGAAAGCTTTTATTTTGCTGAACGTCCTTAGGCTTCTCTTTTGCAAGCAGTACGATGTTCGATTTCCACAACGAAGAGGCCTGTGTTACGAAGCATTTTGGAAGTTCCAAACGCTTCCTTATAGACATGTTGGACTACATTCGCATTTATGCACGGTACGCGCTTCGTCAACCATCAGCAACGTCATTAAATACATTAATTTATGTACCTTGGGCGTTATGACACGTGATAGAATATGTGATAGCTCGCATATATAATTTAGCAAATATTACTTTTCTTTGAAGAAGTGCTTTCGAAGCACTTGTCAAAGAAATCTACATTCCTTCTGCGTAAGTGTTGCTATACCATTAGGGTAGCTTACATCGTCGTTTCTTTTAAGCGCAACTTTCTTTCCTTCATCTAGCCAATGTAACCGTACAGCTTCATACAAAAATTACGAGGGACGTTGCGAAAGTAAGTTTACCCATGATTTTCACACGGGAACTTTATTGGCAAAAAATTACACTGTGGTATCATTAACTGTACACCTCGCACTATTTTTCCACATAGTCGCCACCGACATTGAGACATTTGTCGTAGCGTGCAATCAGTTTGAAGAAACCTCTCTGGTAAAACCCGGTGCCTTGCAATGCATGGAAATGTCGCAGAGCCTGCTGCACCTCAGCATTGTTTTGGAAGTGGCGTCCCAAAAGTGCGGTTATTGAAGCAGTGAACAGCTAGGTGCCCATTCATACCGGATAGCAGCACGCACTTTCATTGGTGACTACGTTGTCAGGACACGTGTGTCTGCCATCGTGACTTATATACGAATAACCTCGGGTATGCCGGTCTGCAGCTACTCGCTCTTCTTCGGCGCTCTGCGCATGCGTCATTCCTCCTCCGCTGACGCTCCTTCCGTCGTTAAACCGGCAACGGGCGTGGATTCTTATGGTGATTGTTTCACCTGGTGTACCACCTTCTCTTTAAAAAAAAATCACGAAACCTACTTTCGGAGCGTCCCTCGTACAACAGGGAACTCGGACGCTTTGGTCGTTCAGCTACCGTGGGAATAATGGCTTTGTCTATTGTTCTGGACTGTGGCATCATTTGTTTACATTCCTGTGACATCATTTGTTACACTATTTGTTTTCAATTTCTCAAGAATCCACACTTTTCTAAATGCGTAAGGTAATAAATTTCTAGGCGCATCCACAATCATACAGCAATATTTTTTTTTTTAGAAAATAATTAGTTAGCACAGTCATAACGCCTTTTGAAGCGATAAGGACGAAGTTTAGGTAAATGTGATTCCCACGCTGGCAGAACAGCCATGCCTGCAGCTCCCGTAGACACTAGTACCAGGTTTGTCTCTAGTAATTACTGTGGGAAAATGCATTGCTTCCAAGACGCGCCTGTGGATGACCCTGCCGTCCACTCTGTACCTCCATAATGAGGCATCCAGTGGACGAAATTAGCTCTGCAATTCCCAAATAGTTGTCCGCGTCACGAAACACTTAAAGAAAATTTTCGGCCATGAAACGAACCTCTGTACAAAAAGCGAAAAAAGGAAGTGAAATGTTGTTTCCAGTTAAAATTTATTTAATACTGCAAATGATTAATTAAAAATTAGTTTGTTAGATAATACACCGCTCCGGGCAAACTTCGTTCCAACATGTCAAAAACGCAACTACGGACTTTCTGTTAAGCTTCTCGCACTTGAACCAGGCCTTTGAGGCCTCGCACTCAGCGTAGGATAGATGAGGCGTTAGGCATATTACAGTTAGTAGAAAAGCGTGACTAAACTTTTCTCCACTCACCGGGCTGCGAAACGCGTCGGGTTGCCACTGGCCCAAGCTGCACGATCTCTGGGCACGGTAGGCAAACCACAGTGCGCCATAGAGAAGCCATCGCATAGATGCCGGCACGCACGCCGAGAGGCAGGCACTGCTTGGCCCTTCGAGAAAAACGCCCCGCTTGTTTTGACCTTGAAGGCGGCGCTTTCGGTAGGCGAGGTCCAGGAAAGCGGGAAGTCCTGCGATCGGCGTTTCACGAACAGGGCGCGCTCGATTTTCTAGGTCACTGGGTTTCTTTCGGTCGCACGTGTCCAGGCGGCGCTGCTCGGTGGAATACTAACGCAAGGGGAAGAAGCGAGCGAGTTTTGGACCTCTCCGACCGCATCGGTCAAAGCGTGAACAGTTGATAAGGTTGAGCCTTCAATCAGACGGCATCGACGTCTGCTTACGCATGCAACGTGTGCACAGAAGATAAACCGCCGATGAACCCCTGATCCTTACAAGGTTAAACAATGCGTAATATTTATCGAAAGCACGTTAAGCAGTCAACTCTATTTATACAATACATAAATTCTGCGACGAGAGCCGCGCAAACGACCTCAGCTACCACAATGATACTCCGTCGCCTCCTCCGCTATACTAGGTAGGAACAGCAAAGCTTGCGAATAACAGTCAGACTTATATGTAATGCATACCTATTAACGAAAGTATTGCATATGCAAAAGTAGCCTAATACACAGTGTTAGAGCACAGGGTGTTCCCGCAAATGTGTTCGAAATCAGTTTATCATAACGAATATGAGATAATTGAAAGCTTTCCCCGAGATTGATTTTCAAACAAACACACGCATCTTAAGATAACCAGTGGCATTTATTAGACAAGCAGCTCTAGCTTTTTAGCCGAACGAGTCAGACCACCAAATTGCTAGATTTTAAACCCGCTTTCCGAGGATTTCGCCACCGTTTCCAGATGTTGCATAGTGCTGGTAATGCTAATTTGTGGAAGGTAATGAATTCCTGCAAGGTCCTGAATTTCTGCAAGATTAAACGTTTTTATTTGGTTCTATTCTGGAATAACAAACGCAACTGCAGAAGAATTTGTGTGGCAAGAACCATCCGCAGGCGCTTGAATATAGCCATGTATCGAAAGTATGTCTGGTATAACGCCAGTTGTTGTGCTGCTATCATAAACGTGCCTCGTTTGCGAATAATTCCCTAAACTGAAAGCTCAATGTTTGGAGCTACGAGTCGCCATGTAGAGTAGGATATATTTGAGAACCAAAATTTGTGATGTGGTAGTAGATCTTTGTACACCTGAATCACCGAATTGATATTAGCCCTCTCTCACTCATTTAGTGCTCTTGATAGCGGGTGCCTTTTGTGCTGCGCTGAAACGTGAAAGTCGCGTCGACAGGTTTCAACCGTCCTCGTAATAGGAAATGGAGGAAGACATCCCTGTGCAATTACTGAGAATGATGCTGCTCGAGGAACGGCTAAGCATAGTTTGGGGCTCCGAGCTAATAATCGTTGGAGTCTCTCTTCATATGAACGGGAGGTTGCTTACAGAACAGGCGAAGGATATGCTACCTTTCGCTTTAATAAGTCCATTATGTACTTTTAGTAAGGATGAAAGCAACCCTCTGTGTCGTGCCGGCTGCGAGGCGATGAACATTTATTACTGAGTTTACTTGGTCTTCGAGTTTGCTTGTTCCGTGATTTCAGGCTAACAACCGCATTTGCGAATGTTAGTCTTGGAGCCATTACACCTTTCCACATACCCCGGAGCACCTAGTACCTTTTGTACCCCCATAGCGTTCTGTATTTCAATATGGCCGCATTTCTCTTCCCCTTTACTGGCACAGTTTTTCCGGTGTTTCCATGTATCTATTGCCTCCGTTTATCCATATAACAAGGTATTTATATTCTTTTACGCGAGGTATTGCCTAGCCCTGAATTGACACTGTGTGTTCACTATTTTCATTGAATACCATAACACCTGCCTTTTTAACGCAAATTTCATACCTAAATTCTCGCCTTCCTGTCCACACATATTAGCCAGGTGTTGCATGTCACTTTGCTTGTTAGCTAACAACGATGTCACCAGCATAAGACAAACTT
This sequence comes from Dermacentor andersoni, assembly GCF_023375885.2. NCBI lineage: Eukaryota > Metazoa > Arthropoda > Arachnida > Ixodida > Ixodidae > Dermacentor > Dermacentor andersoni. The sequence goes on along the minus strand of NC_092823.1, from coordinate 24,747,876 downwards.
GGAAGCTGCTGCTCTACTACTGTACCCACCTATTTGCGTGAGATTAAACCCAATATTACTTCCCTCTAGCACACTTTCCATTCTCACCTTGCACATCATAAACAGCAGGGAGGATAAAAGGCACCCCTGCCTTGTTGATATCAACTTTCTTCTCGCTCCTCATCCCTTCCCATTCAACACAAATGGTATTTTCTGGGTAAATCTCTCTGAAAAGCTGTATACAGTCGTCGCCTGAGCCTTCGCCTTTCAGAATTTCCTACGGTTGCTATAGCAGCGCGCGCCCTAGCGGCGCAGAACGGGCGCCGCGCCTGGTCTTAAATCAATGGGTCATCAATCACTAGATTTCGCGCTTGCGACGAGTGCACAAGGACGAGCAATGGGCCATCTATCATAGGTTCTGACACTTATGCTAATGAACCTAGAACACTAGACGCTCTTTTACACTAGCTCTGAAGACGAAAATTTAGCTTTGTCGACGAGACGGTGTACACGCACGGACGCAGAAAATTTGCCGGTGTAGCCGTATACAGCTTCGCTGTAAAAGTAGTGCTGATTAGATTAGTTCTTACCTTTGCTCATTTCCCGTGTAGGCAAGTACCTTTCTTTATTACATATGAAATGACGTAATGACATATGTCTATGACATATGAAATTACGTACGTAAACAGACCTGAAAACTCGCTAACACCCCCTGTCCAAGTTATATTTACCTAGTTAAAATGACTGGCTTCTAAGAACTTTGTAACGGAGTTATTTAACCAAAGGCTTATGCGAATCATTCTCGCTATTTTTCTTCGAGGTGGGCCGACGTTTTACTGTTTGAATATATTTGATTACGATTTTTCTTTGCATTGGGCAAAGCAGCCCCATTTCTTCGTTTTCATCGCGCAGTAGGACAACGTCCAAGCACGTATATCTGGCCGACGTGACTGCAGCGTAACATTTGAGTGACCTTCGAATTAGAAATGTCCTTACGGTCATTGTTGAAATTCGTCTTTTGTATAAATCATTATTTATGCCGCATGTTAGGAGTCAGCCGCTGTGATAAACGCTTCGCGATTTTAAAGGTTCAAGGACTCGGTTAAAAGATACCGCGTGGGACCTTCAGGTAAACTCAAGGCCAAAGCATATGCTACAGCGGATGTCAGCAGCAAAATGAGGGAGTGTCACCTGTGAAATTTGAGCCATTTCATTTCCTCAGTGCATTTGCAGTACTAATATGTGGGGCATTTGGCACCTTTGAATAGTGTGAAGTACTGTGTAAATTATGTGCTGCTGTCGCGCCGACGTTGGCTTTGAATTGAGGGTGTCGGTGATTTAGACGTCGTTTTCACCCTAACAGCCTTATTCTCGGTGCGTCATTACTGTGGTTATGTGCCATGCTTGGCTTATATAATTATCATTGTCATGCACGACTCACTTGTGTCGCCGACGCTGCTTTTGTGAGCGCGGTAACGAAGAATTGCACGGAAACACTGCGCCATCTTGTCGAGAACACTTTTTATGCGATGCACATAATATAATCATCGTGTGCTGCAGTAGTGCTCGTTCTGGCCCATGAAATGCATAGACAGCAGCAACATGTCTGAGTCGTCATGGAGCGCGAAACCACGCACAAATAAACCTTCACTGTTGCCCGATAGCTTGTTCGTTAGCCCGTTCTTCCACCAAATGCACATTGCTTCATTCGCATGGATTTCAATCGCATTGGAGGCAGCTTTGGAGAAGCTTTATTTATCTTCACGGTGTGGCAACGGTGAAGCTAGAGATAATGACGTGGCCTGGCGACGAAAAAAAAAACTTCTTTGTGTGCAGTCAATGGTGAAAACCATCGTCGTCAGAGCAATAGCATGAAAGGACAAAGAAAACGAAGTTTCAAACACGTAACTGCTGTGGAAGAAAAGTTTTCGCCAAATATACCATCTTAGGATGAGTGCCGGCGTTAATGCATTTAACATTTAAACTATGAAGCGACACGTCATATTGCCACCTCCGAAAAGCATCCAAAGAAGACGTGTACTGGACTCGGGCTCCTGTATTGGGATTCGATGATGATGATACTTTATTCGCATTGCCTTTGGAACAGGGCGCTGAAAAATGGTCGCGAAGCCCCACTGAGCATGGTCAGGTATCAGGTATGCTATAGATGCTTTTCATTCGAGCATATTTTACACATCTTTTTAATCTTTTTTATCTTCAAAACCTTCCTCTATACCTAGTATCGGTACCTATTGATTTAACGGATCCGGTGGTATCAACCCTAACGTAGTTTTTTTTTTTTCACCAATTTTCCAAACGTCTCTTGCTTATCTCGACTGCTGACCGGTCGGTGCTTCCTTCCACTTGAAATCCAGACCCTTCTGGAACGTGTACGTTACCTGCGGGTCCAACTGGGTGAATCGCTTCGCATTCCATTAGGATGTGCTGAATGCTTCCTTCTGGACAGGCTGTGTCATATTACGGCGCCGCCGAGAAGTCAGCGCGTGCCGCAACTTAGCTTTTCTCAAGCACAAAGAGATTTTACAGTATTTTCTTTTCGTCATTGGAGAGTGGCACATGCCCAGTGACCCATGCAGGTTCGACGGTTCGTCTGGAAACCTGTTCTCGCAGCAGTGGGATGCTCCACCCATTAGACCATGAACTACAAGTACCCAAGTTGGAGAGAAAGCATGCATACAGAGAGACATACAGGAACTAAGTTCCCCCAAGAAACGTCGCAGTTTCACCGAAAGGCGAAGCACCGATTGGGATAGCAAATTAGTAGACAGCTATATGAACTTAGGATAGTAGTTTTATCGGCCGTTCGCTTAATAAGTGACATAACAAGTATGGTGCCAGCGCGCACGAGCAAACATGAACACCTGGCACTCGATGAGCGCGGACACTCGCTGTCAAAACACTGGTGGGAGCAAGAGCGGCAGCAGCAGCGAGCGAAGTGACCTTCGTGCAGCCTACCGCTTCGACGCAAGAGCGGCGAGCACACAGCATGCACATAGGTATGAGCCGTCTGCAGATCGTTTTCGACATTCAGCGCAAGCGATCGTGCGCCCCCCCCCCCCCCCACCTCCCCTCCATCCCGTGCTGCCTCCCCGCTTGCCTCCATATATGACGTGCGAGATTGAGCCACGATCATTAGTTCCCCTTACGCCCGGTCACGAAATGCGCAGTTGCTGCCGGAGCATAAAGCCGCTCAGCACCTCTCCCTCCCCGCCATCCCCCCTATGCCTATCACGCGACGGAAGACGCCGCGTTTGCTCCGCTTTCTTCTTGCACGCGCTCCAGATTCAGCCGCGATCATCGGCTTTCCTCGCGTGCATTCACTCGCACACACAGTATACGACACACGGCAACGGTGTTATCGCCCTTGGCCTTTATATGGAACATCATGGCGACGCCGGCCACTACGACAAAAATGCACCTGGAGTGTCCATATAATTGCTATCGCAAGAACATACTAACCGCGCTGCAACAAAAATAAAGCTTTTGCGCATTGCTTCATACATCTGAGTCCTTTTTAGGGCCCGTATAACAGCATCCAGTAATTCATGAAATAAATTAGTGGCCTGTAGACGAACGCCGAAGCCTCGGTACCTAAAATAAAGTCCATGTGCGTGAACTCCAAATCTGGAACAATGTAGTCGAGCACGACATTCGGCAGGCTTTGTCGAAGTGTGGAAACATCCTCAGGGTTGGCGAAGAAGTCCTTGTGAGCGCTGAAGAGCGCCACTGGCGCTCTGATCTTCGAGAAGTCGTAGGCCGGGCTGTCCACCTTTAGAAATTACACGCAAGAAGGAATTAGCATGCTAATAAGCACACACAGTAATCCCGCAGTTAAGCATTACAAATAAAATGTACTTGTACAGGGTCGCCCACTCTTAACAAGAACATGGCGCAGCGCAGCCACGCGGCGCCGGGTTCTTGTTAACAGTGGACGACCCTGTACATTGTAACTATGCTTTTATCTGAACCGCTGTGTTTAAGGAGAAAAGATGACTTCTTATCGAATTCTGTGACATTGCGGTATAAATTGGCGACGTTTAGAGTTTGCGGAGTTTCCGTGCATTTTGAACAGTTTTCATAAAATATCTAATTTTCGCGTTGTAATTTTGTATCCGCTCTGGCGTGCCTTTAAAGGCCCAGCTAACAAGCATCGCCAATTGTTCCACAAAACTGCTGTGTCATGGCTTGTGTATCCGTGAATTCGAGAGTGGCGTCGCTGTTTTCGTCCTTTAAACTAATTTTTGTCTCTAATACATTTGTGATCACAATAATGGCGTTTGCATTTATTTTTAGGATTTCCTTCGAAGCAGCAATACTGTGCATGACGCATAATGTAAAGTGCACATTTCCACGCATTACCTCCTTTGTGACGTGCTCTGCGGACTCCTTTAAATCGTGTAATATTTCGCGCGCACACCTGCCTTCTGACAGTGTGTGTGAAGAATGATGATGAAACAACGCGAAGGGCGTGCGAAAAGAAAATATACGGCGAGACGGAGTGCTGTTGCTCGTTTCTTCTTTTGATGTCTATCTTTCGCGCTGTTTCATGCACTCACCATAACGCTCGACCGGATGCCATTACATTTTCTGTGTGAAGTTTGCTTTTTCTATAGCTGTACAGCGTGCACCTAACTTCTAGGAGCTTCGGAAGACAGCAGGCTACCTTTAACGTAAGAATTTCAAGTACGTAGATGACTATTGTTGAACTGTGTCTCTTCCTGTGCTTTATTTCTTTCCAAAAAAACATCAAATCTTTTTATGTTAAACTGACACGGAAATGCTTGTTCTCCTGTCGCAGGTTCTTTTGTTGAATCTAAATGTGAAATGCATTAACCTATACTTTTTACCCGCTTTTCCCGCACCCAAAATACAAAGACTACGCTAAAATCGTTTTCTATGTCTAAGGAAGAGAGGTGGATGGCGATTCTAATTAGTTTATTACTATTTTTGTCAACCTCATCGAAAAAGAACAGGAAGACAGTATAAGAAGTTGCATCGGTAATACTTTCTCACGCTCATATTCATGATATTGGTTACAATTCTCCCCACGGTAACGACTATATTTTTCGTCAGAAATATTAGTCAAAATAAATGAGTATAAACTTCTTTCAGCCTTGCAGCTAGCATCCGAGTGCACATTCTCACTACACCACCTTCTATGTCAGCCACCGTAGAATTTAAGATATATTCCAGCGGTGGCCGAAATCAAGTGGGTAGAGTACGCCAAGTGCTTGCGCAGACGTGAAAGCAGAAAACGGGTTATATTCAATAATTTTCTGGTTCAGCCAATTGTATTCTACAGCTGTATGGAGTTTATTTACCAGTGTTTAGAATCGCGCATCTGAAACAGATAAACACAATTAAAGACAATATCAAAACTTTATCTTACCGTACCATAGTGGTACAAGTTGCGGAGAGGGCCGTAATTGTACTTCACGAAGTTCCTGGCTCGGATGATCTGAGCAAAGAAAATAGAAAAAGGCGATTTCATTAGAGTTATTGTAGTTATCACTACAGAGTTTCTGGCCAGGAAGAATGTTACTAAATTTCAAAGTGCGCCGCAAATCCAGGTTTCGAAGCGTCGCGGAGCTGATAACGTTGCTCTGTCGTTGCTCATCATTGTGGGTGTGTACCTTTCATATGTATGAAAGCTGTCTCCGAGACTCACGGCCGTATCAGCTAATGTCGCACCACTCGAAGCTCCTTTCGACATGGAAGAGTAGCTTCGTTGCATTGAACGAGAATAATAAGGAAAGCTACGAGCCGCCGACGCACCCAGACTCTGCCCCCAACACAGGCCGCTTACAAGATACGGCCGGGCGACCACGCGCAGCCGCCACATGCGCAGTTGCAGCCGGAGAACGCTAAAACCCCTTAAACTTCGTAAAGCACTGCCACGCTTTGAAGAATGCCGCCACCTCCTCGCGCGCTCTGGTCGAGGCCGACGCCGCGTCGCTATTGGCCTAATAGCATCACGTTGGCCCTCGCGCCGTACATCCTCGCCATTTTTGCTCGACAAGTGTCTACGGCATGGAGGAAGGAAACTGAGGAGAAGCCCTACCCCCTCCGCGCGCTAGGAGAAAAGTGTGGAGGAAGTGACGTAGTATGCTCTCCTCTTTCTTGCTGATTTTTTATTTCTTTGCTGTAGCGGCCACGCCTTTCGGGCCACAACGGCGGCTTTGTTTTGGTTCTGTGCGCTCACACGATTTGCTCCGTAGGTTTCGTAACGTGGCAAAGGCGCCGTGCGGGCAGGTTTGCGTTCGTCTCCGTGTTTTGTTGCGCTGCGTTATCTGGACCGGGCTCTCCCGAATGTTGCTGTGGCCAGGTGGGACAGGAGGAACTAAAGTTCGTGAAATGAACGCGCATGCAACGCTGTACGCAATGTACCGCTTCACGGCAATGGCTACGGACGAAGGAATATCCGCGGGAAATTTTGCCCTCTTTCGCGGAATCATGCTAACGTGCTAACGATTGCTTAGTATTGCTGCGGAGCGCGCGCGTCCGAACAGCACGGTTGCGCGCAGCGCGGCGTGGTTTCGCGAGAAATGTAAACAAGAGAGGAGAGCTGGCCCGATAGGCGGAGCAACGCCATGAGCAACGCCAACTTCCGGCTTCACTTTAGCTTCACAAGCAGTGACGTCAGGGCCTCTCCTTAGTTTCCTTCCTCCGTGGTCTACGGAGTGGCGAGGCGCGCATGCTGGCGCCGTTGCTACGCTCGAGCAGTGTAGGCGGGGCCACGGTCGAGGAGGGAGCTTGAAAGAGAGGAGAAACGAGGAGGAGTGAAGGCGGAGGAGGAGAGTGTCACTACTGTACGAGGTTTAAGGGGTTTTCGGAGAACGCCGCCCCCCTCTGTCCCCTCCCCCCAGCGCCTAGCAACGTTGGGTACCTCGCACGCGACGGGAGACGGCGCGCTTCCTGGCCGCCTTCGTCTGCTTCGCGTGGGCGAGTTGGAGCCGCGATCATCGGCTCTCCTGGCACGTTTCACTCTCACGTGCAGCGTAAGGTGCGCGGCGACGTTGTTATCGCCCTTGGGCTTTATACGCAACCTCACGGCGGCGACGATGGCTGTAATCCGAAAGAAAATGTCAGCCTAGTGCCGACGCTAAAGAAGACAAGGTCCAGGTACATGGTTGCTCAAACGATTCGATGATTAACTGCTCGTTATAGTCTCTATTCTCTATATTTCTCATGCTTCATAGGCAAATAGTTCGTATCTTCTTGGAACGGTATTTCATGCGCAATTACGGTGATGCCTGTCGGGTCTCCTTGGCCATCATGCATCGTTGGAGACCCTTGTTGTATTCTTCAGAATTATCAGCAGACACGCGTCTGTATTTGGCGAATCGCTTGAGCCTTCAAAGGCTGCTTGACGTGCAGCGACTCCTGGAGGGCACGATACAAATCACGCATTTGGGCGAGACTGGCCTCAATAGCGTCGGCCGTCTTGGCATCGTTGATGTGTGGTTTACGCGTGTTAGTGCTCTCTTTGGCCCGCCGAACGCTCGCAGCCTCCAGACCACTTAGTTTTCCTTCCTTCGGTGTATACAGTTGCTTTTCGATGCAGCAACATGATGACGTTACGAATCCCTCAGGGAGCAATTTATAGCCTGGCGTTTTGAGCGTGCCAGGCAGCGGTCAGCGAATTCATAACGTCGCGCCGGTGTCGCCAGAATCGCCGAAGAGTCGCCCCTGTATAGTTGGCGCGTTCAACCGGTTGAACGTCACCTGCAGCGGTGCGACGATCAGTTGTTGCCTCAGCGCATGCGCGCAAGTGCGTGGTGGGCGAGCGCGTGTTCGTTTGGCGAAGGCGTAAACTCAGCATGCTCTCCTTAGTACACCCGAAGTGTGGGCCAGCGTACTGCCTGCCCGCCAAGCTAGCGCGCGATGCACTCTGGTCTAGAGGCGTCAGCGTGAGACAAGGCGTGTTCTACTACCTCGCCGGTAGATCCAAAGCGTGTCGAATGTCGCCGGTCAGGCACACTACAATAGACGGTAGAATAGACGAGCGGCCGCTTTGCGCCGGCCTAGCGGAGGTGCGCCGCGCTAATGTTGGAGACTAGAGAAAAAAATTCAACAAGGGAGGACACTCGGCGAAATCTGGCAACAGGAAATACGTCACGCTAGTATTAGTACCATCCGTTAGCTGCCGCGAGCATCGGGCAAAAAAAGCTCAGTGCCCTTCCACTCTGTGAGGAAGGGTGACCGCAGAAGCTGTGTATGTGGGCCCCTTAATGGCGAAATGCACCTCCACCGCGACTCGGACCGTTATTGAACAATCTGCGGGGTTGACCCACGTTGACCTGTGTTTAACGCCTGCGTCACTTCCGCCGCGGGGTGGCCCGGTATTGTACTATCTTCAGGATTATTTTCTACACGCGGACACAATAGTGGGCTAAGTAGCCCACTATCGTGGGCTAAGTAGCCCTTAGCAGCTTCGTTCTAAAAAAAACGTGAAATTAGGTTAGCAGATATTGTTTTATTTTATTTTTATTCTGTCCCGCTAAACCTAAAAATTCTTGCGTAGAAATGAAGTTACACTACTTTTCTTGAGTTACCTAGCAACAAGCTAATGGCACGCCAGACACGCCACCGAAGCGACCGACGTCGGCTGCGCATGTGAAGTTTGCTTGTTCGGTGACCAGTCTGTTCTTATTTATAAAATTTGGGGGGGGGGGGGGCATGGTAGCCTGGTTTATTGGGTTCCCGGCGTATTCCTGCATTCCTTCTGCACTTCGACACGGCACCACTCCACTATTGGACTACGGGAAAGTGAGCAATTTTGTTTTACAGTCTGCGACGCAATTTCAGAAAATTAAGGCTTACGGCAAAAACTTAAGGCTTACGGCTTTTGATGCAGTTAGCGAAAACAGCTCGGCCGTTCTGGCCCAGTAAATTTCAGTTAATGACGCCTAGTGTGGGATGTTTGCGACGTTTCCTCTGGGCCCCAAAATTATTGCAAGTTATTTGGTAATATTTGGGCATGCTTGCCGCACCCGGCTTTGTGACGCAGTTAGCGAAAAGCAGCTCGGCCGTGTGATGCATTTAATTTCGCGCCCACAGAATCTTACTGGTTCAAACTCGTGACGCTTTCTGTGACCCCCAACATTATTGTAATAAATTTCAGTACATTTTGGGGTACTTATGACGCACGCTGGCTGCACAGGGGGTTATGACGCAGCGAAATGCAGCTCGGCCATGGTGACAATGTAAGTTTAGCGTATCCATAATCTCAATAGGACAAGCTTGTGACGCTTTGCGTGGCTCTGCTACATCGTATAACTGGTTTCGGTACTCACTCTTGTCGAAAATTCCACGAGCGATTGCCAGGAGTCATAACACTGAAGTGCTGCTTGCGCCGACAGAACGCGCAAAAGATAACACCGAGGAGCTCAAAGACCACCGCCAAATTTGTCTTTTGAACGACTGAAAACCTGCTTTGCTCCCACGCATTCGTCTTGAGTGCAAGTAGAAGGCATTCTGCGAGCGTCTAGCATGGTCTGGCTGCAAGCCTGTGTTCAGCCGACTATCGGGTCGGCTGTGATCAAGTTGTTTTGGAAACGCGCAGTCGCCCGTGTATGTGTGTCATTAAAGTGCAAGAAATAATGCCCTGGAACAGAGGAATGCTTGGAAATCCGATTTTTTCTTCATATTTTCTGATATTGTATTGGATGAATCGAATATTGTCTACGCTGTGTATGTAAAAGCGAAATGCTTTTGTTCGTAATGCCGCCAATTCCCCGCTTTTGCACGTTTCCCCTCTACACGCAGTATCTCTATAAGGTGTTAATACCAAAATGACACCCGCTTATATTTTACTTTTTTTTCCAGCTAATGCCATCCGGTGGAACTTTGTACGGGAGCTACTGCTGCCTATCTGGTGCCACAACGCTGGATGACTGCACGGAAACCCCGGAACGAGCATTTATATAGAGCAAATTAAACATTTTCTCATTTCAGAAGGCGTCTACCGTCTACTTAAAGGGGCCCTGAACCACCCCTCGGGCTTGGTAAAATAACATAGTCCGCGGGTAGCATACGCTGTTGTGAACATCTCAGCCAAGTTCTGCTGTCGTACGCTGTCCGTGGAGCTCGCAAGCGGAGCGCGAAGTCACCTTTTTCTCAAACGCTCTCGTTTCAAAAACCCCCATGATCCTCGCTCTCTTCTGTGTACTTTATTTCGTCATAAAGCACACTCCAATACACGCTGCTATTGGTCGCTGTGCTCGGCTACACCGCGGCCGCCGCGAGGTGCCGCCACGAGTCCAGTGACTAAGCGCACTGCGGCTCTCAGCGGACAGCCGCGTTAGGCTTACGTTAAGCGCGGCATTGACACCAAATCGGAAATTTGAACTGCGCGCCACGGTGACGTCTCCGCCGTAGCCTTCGCAGCGCAAGGCATTGAAGTAGGAAGGGGAGCACAGCTGACGCCGTGTTTGATTGCCGATAACTCCGCTTCTGCTGAGTGCATTGAAGTACTTTTTGCGCCAAAGTGGTTCTGGAATAGCCTATCTTCACTTCAAATGCCTTTCTCCACTTCGATAAAAAAGTGGCTCAGGGCCTCCTTAATGAATTTGCACGTGACCCAGATTCGATAGAGCTGTGTCACGTACGCGATCATTTTTACTAAATCATGAAACTATTCTGCACTGAGAACGCGCGCAATTGAGCAGCGGAAGCAAAAAAATATCAAAAGCCGCGCCGATCAGTGCAGTCGGCGTAACGTGTTCCTGCTAGCGTTCAAAACGCGCACCCAAAAGCGAAGCCGGAACTGTGGTTCGGGTATGAATGCCGACGGCTTGGTGCACAATACAGTCAGTTCGGCCTCTGGGCTCTGTGGGAGCATCCGCTCTTGTTGAATGTCTTTCTCTATGGTTGGAGTATAACCATCGTTCACACACACAAATATACCGCGCCGCGCTGTGGCTTCAAGGCCGGCCACTCAGTAGAAATCCCCGAGGCCGGCGAGCCACGTTTGCCTCCGTGCACTACCGGATGAAACCACGCATGCGCTTTCATCCTTTCGAGCCCGGAGGCACATTTTCGTACGACATTTACAACTAACCTCACCTACTGCTTCTTTCTAGAAGTCGGTCCAGAAGAACTTTGCTTAACAAAAAAAAAGGGAGTTTTAGCCTACAGTATTCCTGTATTACCGGTACGGTATTCCAGTATTCATTTTCACGCTGCTTCACCTTCCTTCAGTCAGTCAGTCAGTCAAGAACTTCAGTGAGGTCCTGAGGAGTTTTAAGCCGTTAGAGATCCCATACGGGGAGCTCCTCGGGCCGAAACCGTAGGCGACGCCCAAGTCGGGACGGGAACGTGGTGACGCTCCGCCAGTTCTTGGGCCCTCTGGACGGCCTTGCGCTGGAGTTTGAGGTCCGGGCTTTTGAGGGCTTCTTCCCATTCGGGCTCACTAGAGAGAGGGCCCTTTGGTAACGCGGTACATTGCCATAGCATATGCGAGAGTGAGCAATAAAGTTCTTGGCAGTCTGGGCAATTTGCCAGGATGTCTGAGTTATAGTTTACTCAGTAGGCCTCGTGACGGATACGAGTCCGTTTGTAGCATTCGAAACGCGGCCGCCTGCGCGCGTTCGAGTTTGGAGTGCAGGAAAATATTTACTGTACGGTCAAGTTCATTTCTGAATTGTAATACGGCATACCTCAAACTCGGGTACTGCTATTAGATTTCGCTAAATTAGCGCGGATTCTCGATCTTTCAAGACTAAGCAACACTTTAGTATGTCTCTACGTGTTACAGGGAAAATCACTCTTTCAGTTCCACATCAGGGATTCACTGCTCATGTTGGTGTTTTAAGTTTATCACAAATTTATTCTCACATGAGATATGACATAACTTATGAGTCTTTGAACCGACCTGTGCGAACTGCTCCACGTTGCGTTTGGAAGCTCCGAGGGTAGATGACTAGTGTAGACTGCCAACCGTGACTGGGAAAAAGCAAAGACAGAACGGACATCCACTGAGTAACAGCATCCCCGAAATATGGTAAAGGTAGAGTCCTTAACTGCATGAGCAGTTTGAAACTGAACTGCGCTAACATACTTGAAAGCCTAGTATTACGGGAGATAATCTTGAATGAAATAGAGGGCTGCGTGACTTGGTTTCGATAAATAATTTTAAATGCCGCAAAAAACACGGGACAATGCAAAAGACCGGACGCACAATTAAAAAAAAAAACTGAGGTTGTACACGCCCTAGCTACTATCTGATTATGATGTACGCCGTAGTGGGAGACCCCGGATTAATTTTCACCACCTGGGGTTCTTTAACATGCACCCAGTACACGGGTGTACCTGCATTTCACCGCTATCAATATTCTGCCGTCGCGGTCGGCGCACAGTTTGGGTGTGAGCATTTTTGCGTGGCCTTTTTAACGCCGTTAAGGGCCCCACGTCACAGAGAATGTGGTGTCGGTGTCGGCAGAGTTGTCCGTGCGCGAAATTTTCATATATACTTCGGTATATATGAAATATCGCCACGCCTGACATATGACAACTTTTATATGCGGGTTTTATTGCCGCACAATTGTATCACTAAGGTTGCTCATACCTTGTCTTACATTCTTAACAACGTTATTCCTCAGAATCTTGAGAATGACCGCCCACAAACAAATATCATGAAGCATAACACCGGCATCACAAGGCTTTTACGTTAAATCTTCTCATATTTAAATATTTAACCTGTGAAACAATAAGATAAACTTGAAAATGATGAAATTTTTCAGGCGTGGCTGTGCACAGCCTCCGGGATCAGCCCGTACAAGAGGCCGCGTGTCTACCAGAAAGCTCGCCTTCGTGCACAGTATTCACTGCCAGTGTTTCCCCGCAAAGATTACGGTTACATAAGCTGTAGTTTCCGGGAAGCATGAAAAGCAGTCAGGGATCTTTGAATGCTATCGCGTTCCACTCTCAAAAGCGAAGCTTAAGCATCCTCCAAATTTTCATTGCTTGGTGTTTTCTTGTGCCACTTAAAATTGTGCAATAACCTGATTCATGGCTTAAATCCCGTAGTGGGTCGTGCCATATCACGTGAAATAAATCAACCGACCAGCCTCATTTAGGCTAAAAGGGGTGAAAGACAGACCTAATCATGTCGTGTAGTTCGTTAACGAATCGGACTGTGAGAAGAGGGGCGGTAACAGACGCCAATAATTATTTTTGCTGGGAAAATTCAGCGACAATTCAAACAGTTTCCAACTCACTTGGAATATGAATGCGGTACGATGGGAGTTCTTTCGAAATGGCAAGCAATATACCACCGCCTATCCGCGATCCTCGATCACAGTGATGCAGAGAACATTGAATAACAGAAGAAAAGCTCGTTATCCCCTCTGGCCGCAGCGAGGGTTCTCTTAATATGAGCATGTGTGCTTTGGCACATGGTGCAGCTGCAGATAGGAGTCTCAACCTATTTTTCCAAACCTGGCCACCAGTATTATTCAGGCGTTGCTTGGTCTTCACGATTGCAGGGTGCAATTCATGGGCTAGCTGAACAGATGTAGCTGCCAGCTTGGCTGGGACTACAACACGTTCCGAGCGCATAAGTAGACCATCTGTTATTAACAGTTCCTGCTGGACCTCATAGTAAGGCGTTAGTTCAACTGTGGAACTTTTCTTGGTTGGCCACGCTGTCTGAGCAAAATGCGCATGTGGTTGGAGCTTGCAATCCTTGGCTGTATGAAATCGCAGGTCATTGATGTGAACTGATGGTGTTACCAGGGACATTAGTTCCTGTTCAGTTCTAAGGCCATCTTCTGTGTCTGTACGTCTGTACAGACACAGACGTGTGTCAACACGTTTGTACTGTACTGTGAAATGTTAACGTAGAAACCGAGCAGTCCACGTTGTGATGCGAAGTGGTCGTTGTCCCGCGCTTTGTGTCGAAAGCAGATACTAAGGCCTGGAGACCTGTTAACAAACTAAATGATAGACCTCAGAGGTATATGTGCCATATCTCGCACACCCATAGACAGGCCTGTGTCTCACACTCTCCTCCCGAGTACTTCCGCTCCGTCTCTGTCAGTGTTCGGAATGCAAATTCAACAGTTCGTATGTATGGGTTGTCAGCTTGCGGTATTACTGCACCCAAGCCATACGCAGACGCATCTGCGGCCACAATAACAGGGAGCAGCAGGTCGAACATTAGCAGTACTTTTTCCCGATGCAAGGAGCTTCTTTACCTTTGTAAAGCTCTTTCAGCAACGACATCTCATTCAAAATGAACACCCTTGCGATGTAGCCTACGCATGTGTTTTATGTCTTTAGCAAGATGGGGGATAAACTTATCATAATAGTCTACGACACCCAGAAATGAACGCAGCATGCATGCGTCTGTGGAGGAGGCAGCCTGAATAATTGCGTCAATTTTAGCTTGAAGGGGAACTGTTCCTTCCGCACTGACGCGATGTCCAAGGGGTGACAGCTCCGGTACATTAAAGATGTACTTGTCACTGAGTTTGAGTCCTGGTTCCGTAGAACTTGCTCCGAGTTCCTCAAGTGCCCTGTCTCAGTCCTATCAACGGTGATCACATCGTGTTGGTATCAGAGGACCCCTCTGCAGCCGAGCAGGGCCGTTGTCATGAGTTGGTGGAATGCGGCTGGAGCCGATGCAAGCCCGAAGCACACTCTCGAAACGAAAATGGCCATCTTACGTAATGAAAGCACTGATGTCTCTGCTGTCGGGGTCAAGTAGGATCTGGTAAATGGCAGAGGCCAAATCGAGCTCTGAGAAGTGGCGTACTTTATTCAGAGAGTGCAGTAGCTCTTCCGTATGAGGCAAGGGAAAGCTGTCTACTACAAGTGCTTCATTGGGCTCTCTCAGGTCAATGCAGAGGCGGATGCTGTCGTCTTTTTTGCGGACTACAACGGTAGGCGAGATCGAGTCAGAGGCGTTAACACTTTCAATTACATCAGAAAGAAGGCGCTGAAGCTGGTTGCTAACTGGCTTGCGCAGGGAAAATGGTAAAAGTCTCAGCTTCTGCACAACTAGAGGCACTGACGACTTCATCTTGACCTCGCTCTGGACGCCCCTAGCCAGTCCAACGCCTGGTGAAAACAAATGGGAAAACTTTCCCCATAACAAAACTGTCATACCGAACTTCGGCGGACCGGGAGGCACCTAGCTCATTGCCTGTATATGCAACTGTAACTGCTCTTTAGCTCATGGCTCTGAACCTTCGGCAGCTGTGTGCAGGCAGCGTACCTGTGTGCCCAGAATATGCATTCCTAAGGCGTGCACAGCATCCAGCCCAAGAATAGAAGTCTCCCAGGGGGTGACATGAACTGCTATCACGGCCATTTCTTCTTTGAACGAGATGCTGGCTTTAAACTGGCCCAGTACAGGGATCTCGTGGCGTTGAAAGTCCCACAACGTAAGGTTAGAGCTGGTCAACTGTATACTGCCTTTAAACATGCTTCGGAATTCGTTTTTCCCCATAACTGACACAGCTGATTCCGTGTCGGCCAAGAACTTTACAACGCGCGGTTGTAAAGTGGAGGTGATTGGCGCTGCTACCGCGTCGATGTACACGCCCGTGCGCTTGCCTCCGTGCGGTGATACAACGCCAGTGACGAACTGCTCGCACATGTTTTCGTTGGCTTGCTCGGTGAAATTGCAATAGGCTTCCAGTTCTGGAAGCGCGATCGCGAAGTCGGGGATGGACTCGCCATGTAGCTGACGGCACTCACGGAAGTGGTGTCGTTCTAGTAGAACGTTTCGTGTGCCTGCGAAATGTCGTGCCAGGGTGTCTGGGGCCGCGTCATTAAGTTTGGAGTACTTGTCGATACGGTGTCTTGCTTGGAAACCGCGACATGATCTTTAGATTCACCTGCTGAAGCAGCTTCGGTAATCAATGGCTCGGTTGTCGGTAACTGGGGCGTGGTTGGTGGTGGCAGCGCAACGAAAATGCATAGTCCTTCCGGGCCTAAGCAGTGTAGCAAAACTGCTCGACAGTGGGGCACAGACAGGTCAGCAGCTCCACACGCGAAAAGGAAATTCTCGAAGTGTATCCAGCGCAACTATGGTACGACTAGAATACCCGGGGTGTCGATGAAAGGTGTCGGCGGTGACTATGCGGTGGAAGCCTTCCCTGCATGCTCCGACCCTCGTCACCAGATTGTCATATTGCCGCGCAGCGCGATCGAGAACAAGGGACGCACACCAAGCCATGCCACGCATGACCAGTTTATTCAAGCGTGCATTCACATATATATGCGATCAAATGTAGCGCCATCTCTTGATGGCTTGTTAGATGCACACAATTTAAGGGAGCCTAATGTCGCCCTTCGACACTACACTGCTACCCGACTGAGTCACCGTGTTAACCCTCTCCTGCATGTTCTCTTTTCAAGGGTTGGTTAGCGCGCGCGAGTCTGTGCTTCCCATAACTCATTAGCTGGCAGTACAAATTCAAATTGCCCAGTACCAAGTGCCTTCTCTCGTGCCCATTACTGCGCTCACCTGGTTGAGCTGGTTGAGGTTGACGCCGAAGAGGAAGAAAGTTGGAAGCGCACAGACGTAGCGCAGCGGCGACTCGCACATGGCGTAAGTGGCTCGGCGCAGCCACTGCGGTCGCACGAGCAGCCGACCTTGGTGAGCAACGATGGCCGACGCCTGCAGGACGAGACGGCCTGAACATCGACTCGCATGTTTACCACTCTCGGTTAGCATTTCATGCGTCACATTACGTACTGAACGCCATCTTTTAATTCTAACAAAGGGATTGGATTGGATTGGAAAAACTTTAATAGAAGTCCTGCAGGACGCACGTCAGCGCGCAGTGGGCGTCTCCCACGCAGGGACCGACAGGGAGTACCTGGCGGCCGCTGCGCGAGCCTGCTGGACGGCCCATTGCTGATCTTCTAGGAGCGGACTTCGTATCGTCCTCTCCCACTTGTCGGAGGTAGAGTCGGGCGGAGCGTTTCTGCACTCCCAGAGCACGTGTGCGAGTGTCGCCGTGACCCCTGCACGAGGGGCACGCATTGTCTGGGTAGACGTCCGGGTAGATGATGTGTAAGGTGGCGGGGTTCGGATAGGTATCTGTCTGTAATAAGCGTAGCGTTAGCGCCTGTGGCCTGTTTAGTTTGGGGTGCGGGGGCGGAAAGAGACGTCGTCCCAAGTAAAAGTGTTTGGTTATTTCATTGTAGGTTACTGGGGCGTCCCTGTTCGCCTCCAACTCATCGAGACGTGGTTGCCCGGGGGTGACGGCGCGGGAGCAAAGCCTTATATCGGCACCATTCTCCTACTTCAATGAGAGAGCTTTGGCTAGCGTTTCGTATGAAAGAATAAATTACTGTGCCTAAGTTTTTACTCATTCTATTTCAAAGATGAACGTTTACAATCTATGTTCACGACACCATCATTAAGGTAATGCTGAAGAAAGTGGCACCTTGTTATTTTTGTACACTTGTGAACTTCAAGTCGAGCGATACTACATATGAAAGTTCTACAGTCTATTTGCGCGTGCGCTAAAATATGAAGTTTGCGGTATCCGGTACATTATGTACCTGCATAAAAAGACGCGCATACAATGCTGGTTTCAGTGTCTGAAAGCGTCTCTGTAAAGTTCGCATACACATGAATAGCATATCAATTCTGTGGAAGCCCGCAAAGTGGAGGAAGGTTTATGGAAAAGAAAATTGTCGTCCAACCGACTCTACCATAAAGCTCCAAAGAAAAGGTGGTCTCCGAGTTGACGAATAATTCGTCCTCGTTCTGAGATCTAGCCTCCTAGATATCTCATATGGTGGCGCAATCGCTTCGGAAAGGCGTTGGCCCTGGGTTCGATTCCTAGACCAGGACGAATCTCTGTGGGACTATGAGGCTCTCGTTCTGTGAAATCGGTGTTCGTTTTCATGTCTACCTTCGTGTCACACAGTAATAAACGCGTCTTGTAGCGGCGTCTCCTAAATAATTAAATTTACGGCAGCTTCTTCATGCCTGCTCTGCTCGTGAAACTATTAAAGTACGCGTTCTTTCAGCCAGTTATGCCAATTTCTAAGTTTTGCACATAATGGCTATCGGGGCTGCTACGCCAGAAAGCTTGAGCGCCCACCATGGTCAGCTTCTTTGTAGCTATCTTAAAAAGCAGTTGATAACTACAAGACGACGTGCATCATTCTATTTGACAATAACTTTACCAGCATAAAGCAGGGCGACGCTGGTAAATAGACATCCAAAACATCAAATAGCAACTGTTTTTTATACCCGTCACACACGGGAACGCCAGTTTCCTTTGAACAAATGGACGCTAACCGGAAAGGCGTTTAGCCCAGGTGACACACGACAGAGGAGAACCTCCTTTCTTGCAAGGATCGCTTGCGTAAATCCGAACAACTTTATGGGCGTAACGGCATAGTCTCGCGCGCAGCCAATCAACACGGGAAAAGTTACCGAAAGCTTCATAGTCTTGGTGATAATTTTACAACTTCCAAAAATTTTTCTCACAGCGGACGCCCGATTCGTCTCACAGTGAACATTCATTCCAGCCGTACTTTCGAACGCATGCAACGGGCCCCGTTACAGATGTCGCCACCACCGCATCGCCGCACTCGCCTCTTGCGGTTTCTTCCGCATGTGTTTACGGCCATTGAGTTTCGTCGGAGCAGCGTGCCCGCTGTCGGCCGTATATCATGGACCCTTCAAATATGAACCCGGCAGAAGACCAGATTTGATGCTTCTGATGCTTTATGTGTTCTTCTTATGTGTTCTGAATTGACCGAATGCGCAATTTTTTAGCATTTTGTCAGTTTCAGTTTACACATGCATCACCTTCTGTTTCGCTGCGACGCTTACTTAAAGCATAGAAGCACCGCACCGTGTGTAACCACCCAAACAACTCTTCGCAATGTGTCCTTCAGCACAAAGTAAAGCGGTTTGCTTCGAAGAATTTCAGTTCGTCCGTGTGTAATGGGTATTACTTGCACTGTACACCGAAGCAAAAATGTATTGCCTGCAGACCAGCAAAAAGAAAAGAATGAAAAGATGTGCATAAACTAACCTGTACGACTTTTGCCTATCTCTCTGGGAATAAAACGTGGCTAATAATGGAGAGCAACGAGTCAAAAAGATGAACAAGAAAGTGTGACCGTGTAATTTAGCACGGCTGATATTCTGCAGCACGACGTACACTGTGGCGATTAATGAATACCGCGTACGACGATGACATGATGGTCAAGAAGGCGGTTGTCTTACCGTAAGAATTGGTGAGATGGGAACGAGAAAGCGCGCTGGGCTTCGTATGAACGTCATGTTCGCAACAGGTGCAAGAGCAGCAAGCAAAAGTATCTGAAACAAGACAGAGAGAGAGAGAGAGAGAGATGCAAGCAGCACGTTCATTCTCTAATTCACGCTCATACTCAAGACACAATATTAAATTTAAAGATAATTCCCTGTATGGGCGTCTTGCGCTGGAATTTGAGGTATAGTAGCGGCGCCTGGTGGCGGCGCACGAAACGTTATCTGGGTAGTACAAGCTTGGGTAGTATGGAGCCCTGGCTGTAGCGAAGCGCGTTTCTGGCCCGAGTTTTGCGTCGATTCACGCTTTTTTTTTTTTTTTTTGCCCTGTTGCGAGTGCGAAAAAGCTCGTCACTAATCAGAGACCACGCAATCCACGCTGCGAGCTCGCCGCAGCCTATAGTTAACGGACTCTACGTGAGACGTAATGCTGGAAGCAGAAGGAATCGGCGACGCCGATCCGGAGAGTCCTAGCTCATGAGCTGCAGCCTCGAAAAAGCGTCACCGTCGTTACTTCTGCGTCGTGGGCTGCCATGAACAAGAAGGCCTGAATCCCAACACCAGATTCTACCGTTTTCCTTAAAGGCCTAACGAAGCGGAGCGTCGGGCGCCCTGGATAGCTGCAGTTCGTCGCGCTGGTTAAGCGAAACTTCGCGCCATGCTGACTGCTTCACCTGTCTTGAAGCTTGCTTATCTGCGTTCTAAAATTCGGTTGTGCACCTACAGTCCCGACGGCAGACCGACATAGCAGCAGGCATGGCTGGTGATTCACGATTCAAGACCGTTGAGCACGTTGAGGCAGCGCAGCAAGGTAGTATTGATTGCCGCACATCGACGTTCGAGCGCTGTCATTAAAAGCTGCATCAAACGAGTAGCGCACGAGCTCGCGCTGCAGCGCTATTCGCACGTAAGTTACTGCGAGCTCATACGCATTGCATCAGTTATTTATCAGTTGCTAAAGGAACAGATGACCGCTACTACAGTGCAGGCATAACTACATCTCTAGCGGCATGCAGTCAGCAAAGATTGCAGGAGGCCCGCCGTTTCGCGGCATGTCGAAAGACCACTGCCGTCGCGGCGCGTACCGTCGTGCGTTCGAGCAGTTCCGTACACGTGACGTCTGCTTATCGCTGCTGTGAATTCATTTATACCAAGCATTTCCGCGCGTATGTGCGCCTGAATTTCGCAGCGTGCAAACATTACCTGAAGTTCAACTTCGTACACGACTCGCTTCACTTGCGATTGACACCGCGCTAAAGCTTCGCCGCGTATTTCTTGAACCGCGTACACGTATGCGGCGTTGCATAATTTATTAACTTTACGCAGCGTGCCACCCCTGAAAAAATCTTCGGCGCCCGATATTCGCCGCAAGCCGTGGTACAAAAAAACCGAAAGTGGCGGGTCCGTATTGGAAACGTGCTTTCCGAAGCAGACGACCGAGCTTGGTCGTACCCAGTTCAGAACAGAGGGCGCTTTTTAGCACCATTCTCGCAGCGCCCCCTGGGCAATGCAAGAGCCCCATACGCACTACTCAAATTCAGGAGTTTTATCCTTTGTACTAAACAAGCCCTTCCTATAGTTCCTCGTCGTGAGAAGATCATCTGACTTACAGCCAGTGATGCGAGAAAGGATACAAGGCAACGTGAAAACAATACCATTACGTTCCGTAAGAAGAGTTGTAATCTGGAAGACATCGCAATGCTTTCGCATTTATCCACGTAGGGATACCTAAGTGCCCTTGACTTCTTTTTCCAAGCTCAAAGAACCAGCATGTGTTTCCTTTGTAGTAGGTTGCTAGTACGAAGGATGCGAACTTTTAGTTTACATTCTTATTAAACCGGTACACTTGCAGAGGTAATGGTGGTATGTGCACCAGCGCTCTTTTTGTGTTGTGTTAGTGCTTTAGTGCGAGCTTGCGATGTTGTATATGCAGCACTTTCTTTTCTCGACAAAAGCACATGGGCTTGCAGATTAACAGCTGTTTGCTCACTAGGGTGTGTAGCAGCCGAAATTAGCACAAACACAAGTTTTCATTTCCGCGGATGGACATGGCCGCGCAGTTCGTATTCTACTGCAAAGCAGCTGATGTGCTTCCAATTGGCTTTATATTTCCGTCTGTTCTCCCTAGATATCAGTCTCTGGGAGCATCAGCTGGTCGTTTAGCTCGGATGTCACGGCCCTAAGGTACCAAGCTCATGGAGTTGAAACCATAATATATCTGGTCGCGAAACTGATGTAATGCCTAACCAGGAAATGCAATGCATAACACTGTTAAAGAGTTTGCTTTCAGAGAGTAGCAACAAAGTACTGAAGTAGTATTGACAGTAAAAGAATATAGCCAGGAAGCCCATTATGTAATGATTGTGTTGCTTGCATTCTTGATTTTATCTCTCACGTTGCACAGCATCTGATTCCAATGATAACCGCGATGCTGATAACGAGAGGCGAAAAAAATAGAAAACTTTTCAAAGATGGCTCAGCCATTTCCAAAACTAACAAGAGAAGACGTAGCTTTCATGTGGGAAAGCTAACAAGACGCCTTTGACGAATTAAGTAAACGCATGTAAACTTCTCCAATCCTTGCCAATTTTGATGAGACAGCCGAAGTTGAAGTTCACTCCGATGCGAGTAACGTCGGCGTCGGTGCCGTACCAGTCTAGCGGGAAAACGACCAGGAGAAAGTCATAGTTTATGCCAACCGTAAGCTCTCGAAAGTAGAGGCAAACTACTCGGCAAGCAAGAAAGAGTGTCTTGCAGTCATTTGGGTAATAAGAAATTTTCGACCCTACTTCTATGGTAGACTATTTAGAGCAGTCAGTGATCACCATTCGCTTTGCTGATTGGCGAATCTCAAGGATCCATCAGGACCACTAGCTAGATGAAGTCTTAGGCTGCAAGGCTTATTACTGTCCTATAAAGATCCGGGAGGAAACACACCGATGCCGACTGCCTCTCAGGCGCACCATTCGAGACAACTGTGTCAGATGAAGAAGACTTCCGGTTCCTTGGCACCGTTGACGCGTCACAAATTGTTCAACAACGAGATGACCCGAAATTGCGGCTACTTATTCAGCGACTGGTGGGACTTGACATTCAACTCCCGCGCTCTTCCTCTACAGGGCTCACCTTGTTCTGTCTGTGAGGAAGTCTCCTCTACAAGAGAAATTTCGAGCACAGCGAGGAAAAGCTTTTACTTGTCGCACCCACATCTATGCGCGAAGACATTTTCAATACATGTAACAATGAACTAACGTGTGTACAAATAGGCGTGAGCCTTACGTTCGCCAGGATACGCCTACAATACTACTGGGCCAAGTTATTAACATCAGTGCAGCACTATGTCAAGATGAATGCCAAAGGCGCAAGATTCCATCTATAAAACCAGCAGGCGTTCTCCATCCAATATATCCACCAAAAGCCCCATTCTAACAAGCCAATATCGACCTCCTTTGACCCTTCCAAGCATCAACTCTACGCAAAAAGTGAATAGTTGTGGCCACGAACTACCTGACCCGTTACGCAGAAACATATTTCCTGTACAGTACAACGGCTGCCGAAGTTGCAAATTTTTTTGTCAACAATATGGTACTCAGGTATGGCGCCCCCACCGTCATTACTACTGATAGTGGAACAGCCTTTACTACGGATCTAATGCAATCCTTAATGCGAATGACTCATACTGATCATAGAAGAACTACGGCGCATCAACCTCAGACAAACGCTTTAACTGAACTCAAGAAAACACAGGCTGACATGATTTCAATTATGTCTACGTTCAATACAGTCTGTGGGATGAAATTTTGCCGTATATCATCTTTGAATATAATACGGCCGTTCAAGAAACAGCACTAGTCACACCATCTGAATTTTTATTCAATCGAACAGTAACCACAACTTTAGATGCTATGTTGCCTTTAGATCAAGCAAACAACACCGACCTAGAGGATTTCTTGCAAAAAGCAGAGGAAGCACGACAGATGGCAAGGTACCGAATACGCCGCCAACAACTCGCCGGCTCCACCCGTGCAACTAGCGACGTAGTAAACTCAGTATCAGCCCCGTGACAAGATGTGGATATGGACCCTAGTGCGACGCCCTAGGCTGTCTGAAAAATTTCTCTGCCGATACTTGGGCCCTTGCGAAAGACTCCGTCATATAGGCGACGTAACTTACGAAGTGAAATCTGCTGAATAGGAGAGCCCAAGACGCCCTTACTCCAAGGGAGTTTTGCATGTTTCCCGCATGAAACCCTACCGCTAGAGGTCATGAAAGAAAAAATAAACTCGATAGGAACCCCTACTTTCTCTCAAGCATCGGGCCGATGTGCTAAGGAGGGGGATAATACCGCGATAACTTGGCCACATTGAAGTAGCGTGCTCATCGCCCACTGTGCGCGCCGTGCCGTGGTGTAGTTCAGTAACAGCAGGCAGCCATCATCGTGGTACAGGTAGGTGGTTGGACCCGGCTCGCATGCGCCACGCGCACGAGCAATCACGCGAGGAGAAAGTAGAAGACAGTTCGACGGCAGTGTGGAACGCTACTGACGGGCGTTTTCACAACAGCAGTGAGTTTTCGATTTATGGGCATAGGTTCGCCCTTATAAGTATTGACACGTGGACTTGTTTATCTTTCACGAGTGAGCGCTTTTCACAGTCGAACAAATCTTATCGCTCAGCGCGCGATATTTACGGAAAGTAAAAGCACCACTTTTTCTTATAGTAACCTGAGTTACTATAGGCCAGTGCGAATAGTACGCGTTTCGTTCCATTCGCTTCGGACGCGCCTTTCCTTTTTAAATTCTTTGCTCAGTGTACGTGGGACACCCTGTATATGTTGCGACTGCACGCAGCGCAGCCTACCGCTCAAGCGTGAAGCCGGCGCTGCGTTCAATAGGCAAATATTTACCAATACCCAGAACGAAATAGTTGTACGTTGCAGGTTTTCACCGTAACTGCCTGTTCACCACCACATACCCGTGTATTCGAAGAGTCACCAAGTCACTGCCCACCGTCTCGGCGCAAAGTCGACGGTGTTCATAACGCCGCTGCAGTTTAGCGTCTGCGGCATTCCGCATCTGGGCACGATCCCTCATTGCCCATTACCGATCGTGACGTCCGCATTCAAAGGGAAGCGCAATACAAGAATACATGTATATGAGATGCCAGTGCACGGGTTAATGCTTACGATTTTAGTCTATGTCGTCCAGTGAACCTGTCAGTGAGTCCAACTTCGACTTGCTTACTTTGTTGTTGTAGTGTGGCTTGTCAGCCAGCATCGCCCACGCGGCAGCGCTTCCCTGGGAGAATCCCACCAAGAATAGTTGTGGCCAGCCCGTGTGGTCCAACACGTAGTCCACCAGGGCGGGTAGGTCCAGCAGCCCCACTTCATCCAGGCTGAAAGCAGAGAGCGAAATGATAGGTTAGATACGCGGGAAGTTCCAGAAAAAGAGCATCGGCAAGCAGTTATAGCGAGCGAGACATTCTCTTCAGAGACTAATCGTAAATCGTGTGTCGTGGAGACTGAAAATATTGCATTATGGCTAACGCAATATGTTTTTGTAAATTATCTGCAGCTTCAGTGTATCCACCGTTTAAACAGTGCACCTCTAGCGGGTCTAGGCGGCTGACGTTACTGTGCGCGAAGCTAAGTTTATTCAACTTAAAAAATTACCTAATACACACAACTATACGCCTTTACAAGTTCAAACAAGCGTGGTTTATAACAAAGGCGGCAAGAGTTGCGATCTTATTCTAACCAAACACTCGACCACAGTTCCCAGCCTTTTACATAAATTTATTGAGGCCTCGCTTATGCGCGTGTCAATCTCTTGCGCAATAGAGGCCCAAAATTCTATTCTGTAGAGGCCGTCTCTATGTTTCGAAACAATGTTTGTTTCGATAAAACGTGGCCTAATTTAGTGTTACAACGTCTGCTCAGTAACCCGAAATTACTAGCTATCCGCTCTGGTGACGACAAATCCCCAGACATTCTATTGCTTGTGCTTCTATAGACAAATTGACAATTTTTGCTGCGCGCTGCCGCTGTTCCTTCGATTTCACATCAAATGTGTAGGGAATACACCCGACTTTAACCATACCCTATAAAGGGAAAGTGGCACCATCTAATTTTCCCGCAGTTGTAGTGTCTTTGGCAGGCGCTGAAGAAATACCTAAGGCGATGACGGAACAAAAGCACCTGGAGAGAGAACAAGGGAACTAAGCGCAATATCGTTTGATACGTAAATGACTGTTACCATGCACGAACCTTTCGTGGCAATGACTGTCGTTATAATGGAGCTCCCCATTCAAAAAAGGCGCAGTTTGTTCATCGATTGGGACCAGAGCGAATGCAACTATTCTACACAGCGCACGACATCGACACACATGAATGCGACGAAGACATCCGCGATTACAGAATCGCAGCAGACAGAAAGCGGTTAACGTAAAATATGTGTCAAATTTCTCGGAACTGAAAGGGATGTTAATCCGCCCCATCACCGTTAGGGAAAGCGAGCGATGCTACATGAGACTCTGCTGCGCGAATGCACTGAGTGGTGCCTCAAATCGACGAGCTAGTTTCAGTGGCATGTAGACACCAAATAAGCGCAAATACGATATTCCAATTACATAATGCAAACTATACTGGAAGTCTACATTAGTGCCGAAAACTAAACAATTTGAAGCCGCAGTTATATCAAGCCGTAAGTAATCATTCGAATCTGCGGTTAGAGCCGCCAAAGACGACGTAAAACGCATCAGTGGTTGTGATATCACCGTGACTACATTCCGCGTGCAAAGTTTAGTCAAGGGGCTCTATAACGTAAAGCTATTCCAAACTTTCCTATTCCAATTAAGCAATCAGCCCTCCGCTATAGGTCAAAAACTTTTTGCACCACTCCCCTTTCACCTGTCTGTCACGCGACGTCAAGAAACCCGCGATAGCCCCCCATCTGATATGACGTGTACACACTGATTATGCATGGTAGAACAGAACAAACGAAAAATAATTATTTCTCACACGGCACCTTTTTCGCAATAGATCTCGGCTATTGGTGAAAAGTTTATGGGCTGCTCCCACTTCACCTGCCTGTCACGCGACGTCGCAAAACCACGAAAACACACCACGTCAAAGTGACGTGTACGCGTTAAAGATTCATTAATATGCCGAAGAAAACAATTTTTTTCGGAATAGCCGCAAGTTGCCCCGTTCCGAAAGGAATATAACATGGCTCAATGCGTCAGCACAACGCGTCAGCAAAATGCGTCAACATTAGAATGCGCATGCGAACGAAAACGCATGCGAACGCGCATCGGCTTCCATCGGCTTCCGTCGGTTTCCTCGGGGCGTGGGTGAGGTGGAAAGAGCAAGGAGCAAAAGGGAAGTGACTGACGTGACAAGTCGAGAAGTGCAACGAAAGAGGAAGAGTAGGTGAGAAGGCATGTGAAAGAACGAGAGGATGCGCGGCGCCACGCGTTAGGGACCAATAGGAATACAAGTCGCGCATGACGTCGCGCTTTAGTGATCACAGCTTACAGACTGCCAGGGAATGGGAGGGAATCGCGTTGTGGCGCGCTGGCGTGGACTTGGAAGATAACCGGATATCCTGTGGTGTTCGAACAATTCGGACACATATTGTGTAGGTGCGCGTGTTTGAGCACAGTTTAATATGAATGCAGTGCCGTCAACAAGGCGGTATTGAAACATCGCGAAAGAAAAGCAAAAGCAATGCGACTGTGACGACAGCTCGACCCACAGGAAGTCCGTAAGGCTCGTTTGGCTGCATCAGCTTAATCGAAGAGGACAAAGCGGGCTACAGAGCCAGGGGAAGAATAATAATACCAGTAATTTAGTAGACAAAGTTACAAAGAAGCAGTGTACAAATCAGGCTTGCCACAGCCACATAGGGCTTGAGCGGCAGTACCTGGCAGGCAGCAGAAAGAACTGACAGTAATTGCAATTAACACAGTTTTCAAATTTGACTAGTTCATATAGAAAAAAATAAAGAAAGAAAAGGAAAGATCTCTAACCAAAGTAAAGCACCGAAAGAATGAGCACTTCTCTGTAGCGACTAATTGTCAGTTTGCTTGAGTGCCTATTGTATTTAGTTTAAGCGCGCAGGGTACTTTGAGGTAACTTATTAAAATTTATTGGAACATAGTCCGCTATTCGCTTGTCATATATTCTGCAACATCTGGGTACGAGGTGAGGATCCTCAGGCCGCAAACAACGTGCGGAAACGTACTTGACCTTGCAGTTACTTTCCCATAAAAGTCTACAGACAAAAATTTCCCTTAGTAGGTGATTTAAAGTCCAGCATAAAAAAGGTATTGAAAAGGTCACTTTTGGCACTAAGGTTTAATTCACAGCTGATTGGATTGAACAAACTTTAATAAAGGTCCTGCAGGGCGCACATCAGCGCGCAGTGGGCGTCTCCCACGCAGAGACCGACAGGAAGTACCTGGAGGCCCCTGCGCGAGCCTGCTGGACGGCCCATTGCTGGTCCTGTAGGAGCGAGCTTCGTAGGGTCTTCTCCCAGTTGTTGTAGGTAGAGTCGGGCGGAGCGTTTCTGCACTCCCAGAGCACGTGTGCGAGTGTCGCCGTGACCCCGCACGAGGGGCATGCATCGTCGGGGTAGACGTCCGGGTAAATGATATTTAACGTAGCGGGCTTGAGATAGGTACGGTTTTGTAACAAGCGTAGCGTTAGCGCGTGCGGCCTGTTTAGTTTGGGGTGTGGTGGCGGAAAGAGACATCGTCCCAACCAAAAGTGCTTAGTGGTTTCGTTGTACGTTACTGGGGCGTCCCTGGTCGCCTCCAACTCACCGAGACGCGGTTGCCCGGGAGTGACGGCGCGGTCGGTAAGCGTGCGCGCAGCGTCGTGGGCTGTCTCGTTGAGGTTGGGCGGGGCGCCCGGGAGCCGACGCAGGTGGGCGGGAAACCAAATGACGGTGTAGTGCTTGAGGGTGCTCGGATCAGCGCCGCGGAGGACGCGTAACGTCTGGTCAGAGACGACTGATCTCTCGCATGCTTTGATGGTCGGTCTCGAGTCGCTGCTTGTCTTGCGCTTGTCGTCGAGCATTGCCAGGACTATGGCCACTTGCTGCGCCACCTCGGGGTCGCGTGTGAGTACCCTGGCGACGTTTAGGGTCCGCGGCGAGGACGAGACCGCTACCGCGGCGAAGGCTCGGTTGCATCGGTAGGCGGCGGCGTCCACAAAAGCGACGTCGTCTGCTTTCTTGTTTATGCGTTTGTGGAATGCGGTCGCCCGGGCTAGGCGCCTGCCTCGATTGCGTTCTGGATGTGCCTTTCGCGGAATGGGTGCGATCGTGATCAGGTCACGGAGCTCGCGGGGAACCGGCGTAAACTCCGGCGGATCCTGGGTTTTCGGGGAAGTAGCCGATCTCGCGCAAGATGTGACGGCCCGACTTGGTCATCGTCAGTGGTATCATCTGCGCTCTCTCCTGAGCCTCGGCGATCTCTTCGAGCGTATTGTGCACCCCGAGCTCCAGAAGTCGATATGTCGGCGTGGTGATCAGGAGCCCGAGGGCCCACTTCACTACCTTTCGTATGAGTGTATTGAGCTTGTCACACTCCGAATGTTTCTACATGTGCATTGCTGTGACGTAGGTAAAGTGACGTAGGACGAACGCGTGTACGAGGCACAGCAGATTGTCTTCTTTGAGGCCGTGGTGACGGTTGGCCACTGTGCGTACGAGTCGTATCGCGTTGTCCGCCTTAGTCGTCAGCTTGTGGACCATTTGGATGTTTCATCCTCCCGCCTCGATTATCATTCCCAGTAGTGGGATGGAGTCAACCCTGGGGATTGGGCGACCGTCTGGTGCAGACGATGATGTTGCTGTCGGTCGGAGGTTTCCACCCCTTAGGCCTTTAGCCTTGTCGTTTTGGACAATACAACAACAGCTCCGATTTGGCGGAGGAGCCCTTGAGACCCATGCGGTCGAGGTAGGACTCGGCGGTTTCGACTGCCTCCTGCAGGGCGGATTCAATAAAGTCGTCCGACCCCGTGGAGCACCAGATGGTGATGTCGTCCTCGTATGCCATATGGTTGAGGCTTTGTATCTTTGAGAGGCGTTCGGAGAACCCGATCATCACCAGGCTGAACAGCGTCGGCGAGAGGACGTAGCCCTAGGGGGTGCCATGCTGTCCGAGGTCGACTTCTTCCCACGTGAGGTCTCCGGCACGGAGCACGGCCTTGCGACAGGTTAGGAAGGAGCGTACGAACTCGTAGAACCGGCGCCCGGCTCTACGTCCGCGATCGCCTTAATTATTGCCCAGTGCTCGATGTTGTCGAACGCCTTCTCCAGATCAAGGCCGAGTATGGTGCGGGTGCCCCAAATGGTCCCGGCGTCTATGATCTGGTGTTTCAGGAGAAGCATCGTATCCTGCGTCGATAGTCCGGTTCGGAAGCCGATCATGTGGTGTGTAAAACAGTCCTGGTCTTCGAGATACCGACCGACTCAGTTGAGTACGTCATGCTCGGCCACTTTACTCACGCATGACCTGACGAGATGGGGCGAAGGTTATCGACGCCAGGCACCTTGCCCGGTTTTGGAATGAGGATAGTCTGGGCGAGTTTCCAGGCGTCAGGTAACTCGCCCCGCCCCACACGTCATTGATGGCGCCCGGGAGGTACACTACCGAGGGGTCGTCTACGTTTCGCAGGAGCTTGTTGGTTATGCCATCAGGGCCTGTGGTGCAACGGCCGTTCAGCGTGCCTCTCCGACGGAAAATTCGGCGTCGAGGAGGGTGTTGTCGGTACCTGTTTATTGGGGATCTATGTTCGGTGGGCCTGTGGGTATCGGCAGGTACTTATGCACAACGGTCTTGACGATGTCATCCGGTGAAGCAGTGCTTTTGACCTGGTGAACGACTTTGGCGAGCGAGTGGCGCTGGTTCGTGCAGGTGTTGGTGTCGTCGAGCAGGTGTTTGAGGAGGTTCCACGTTTTCCCTTTGCGGATTTGTCCGCCGACCGTGTTACAGACCTCGTCCCACTGCTGTTTGGATATGGTGCTGCGGTGTTCCGTTATGTTCTTCTTTAGTTTTGCAATGCGTTTGCGGAGCCTGCGGTTGAGACGCTGGCCCTTCAATCGTGTCAGTGGAGACTGTTTGGCCTCGAGCATGTGGGCGAGGCGGCTGTCCATCTTCTCAGTTGGCGTATCCGTGCTGAATGTTCTCGTGGCCTTACCGACGTCGGCCTTGAGCTGAGACGTGAGGCGCAAGTCTTGCGAAAGAGGTCCCAGTCGAGCCACGTGTACGACTTGGGCTACCTGACGATGGTGGCTAAGTGCACAGCCTGTATGAAATGGTCGCTGCCCAGATCCTCCGCAAGATTGGACCAGCGGGCATCGACTGTGTTCTTTACGAAGCAAAGATCCGGGGTGGTGTCTCTGTGCGTGGACGTGCCGATGCGGGTAGGGAACACCTTGTCCGTCATTAGGGTGAGATCCAAGTCGTTCGCATGCTGCCACAGCGCTGTACCCTTGGGGGTATCATACACGTAACCCCAGGTGCGATGCGCAGCGTTAAAGTCGCCAGCTATCAAGAGCGGGTTTGAGCCTGCAAGACGGATGGCTCTCTGGAATAGGCGTCGGGAACGTTGACTCTTGTCTACCGCTGCTGTACATGCAGACGATCTACACACTTTGTCGGGACGCGTCACTTGGGAGAATCTCAGTCTTCACGTTGTCCACCTCGGACGTGCCGAGGTCGTGCGCGAGGCAGGTGAGCTTTTTAGAGAATAACGTGGTGGTACCACGTCATCTCGCGAGGCCGGGTAACCACTGGTAACCGATGAACGTGACGGTGTGTGTGACAGTTTCTTGCAGTAGGATTACGTGGGGCTCGGCATTGTGGTTGCGTAAGTATTGCTGCAGGGTGGTTTTCCGCGCAGTGAAACTGCTGCAGTTTCACTGCCAGATGCGAAATACTTCATCTGGCCTGGCCATCTATGATTGTGGGGGTCGGCCTGGGCGCCCGACGGTTGGAAGGGGGGCGCGTGTGGGGATGGATTGGGCGCGGGGTGTTGTGGCGAGGCCGGCTTACCAGCGGCAATGGCGGGGGCTACGATGTTTTCGAGATGATGTTCGACTGTCCGCAACCGATTACCGTGGGCTGTCAGAGTGGACTGTACGTGGGCCATATTCTCTCCGAGAAAGTGGAGGCTCTTTAATTGCCGGCAACGCACTTTTGATCTCGCCTAACTCGGGTTCCAGTTCTGGTAGGGCGCGAGTGACCGCGCGTTTCTTGAGTGCGGTCTCGCCGTCGGCGCTACCAGCCCTAACAGGATGCGGCGGTGGTGACGGGGCTACTGCCTTGGCGGCTCACTCGGCGGCGAGCATAAGGGCTGCGCGCGCGCCCCTGTCCTTTTGTAGTTCGGCAATGGCGGCCGTAAGTTTGAGGATTGTTTCTTTCATAGCAGCGTTTTCTCGTTTGAGTAACGCTATCTCGGAGGTGTTAGTGTGTGTGTCGTGCTCTGGGAGTGAGACCGACCTTACCTGTTATGTGGTGTAATTTCTTCTTCCCGGGACGACGCCTGTCCAGGTGAGGGCGCCTCGTTTCTTGTTGCTTGTTGCTGCTGCCGGCGAGCTTGACAATCGTTGGCACGTGGTTCCGCAGTGGGATCCAAAAGGGAGACGGAACGCGACCGGGGCCCGTACTTGGAGCCAGAAATGGAGCGGTCCCGAGATGCGCCGCGCGGCGCACCACGGGAGCGGGCCCAGGGTCGGCTTCGAGACGTCGATGTCCGCCTGGAGTGGCTCCGGGATCGGCCCCTGGATCTGGACGTGGATCGGTTGTTGTCAGCGGCCCGGGCACCTTCAGGGAGGTGCGGGTAGTCGTCTTCGGTGGTAGCGATGGCGGACTTCGGCATTGTAGTACAGTCGTCGCCGTTCCTCGTCGAGCGTGCTCTCACCCATCACCATCGTCGCACCACGTATGGAATATGGTAGCGTTCTTCGCAGGCTTTGTCGGCAGTGAGATGGCCGCCGCATAGCTTACATTTGGGTGAAGAGTGGTGCTCCCGAGTGGGGTTCGGGGCACCACAGCCTCGGCAGATAACGTCCCCGGTATTCGGCACACGTCCGCACGATGACCGAGACGACCGCAGGCGTAACATATATCGACCTGTCTGCGTTATAGCGTGCGGTGCATGAGAACCGATCGATAGCGCACAATATTGGGCACTCGATGGCCGTCGAATGCCACGATTACTGCGGTGGTGGTGCCCATGCGCGTGGCGGCCAATGCCAGTGGATTTCTGTCATGACGATTTTCGAGTCGACGTCCGTCGGCCCGTATTGCACGGGGACCCCGCGGATGACTCCCTTGCAAGTGAACTGAGGTGCCGCTTCATAGGCGCTAATTTCGTGGGCAACACCTTGGATGCAAATTTGCTTTCCTCGCACGTAGCGGCTAGCATTTCGTTTGAGCGGGGTGCTTGCCACTAAGATAGTTGTTGAGGCAGTGTGCCCAAGAAGGGTTGCGGCGGGCCGAGGCCGGCGGAGATGGAAATGACGTCGGCAACCACCGCAGGGCCAACCCTTGTTATGTTAAGTCCCCCGCGAGGCCTTATAATAATACGGATATCATCTTTTGGCAATGGCGGCATTCTGCTCGCGCGGATGATGGTGCTTTTAACGTTTTCACGGCCGCGGGTTCCTCCACGTTTCAACACGCCATATGGTGGAGCAGGGTTAACGCTCTCACGTTTGGCTGCGGCGTGGCGAGACATGGCAGTCTGCCAGCCTTGATCCGGAGTGATCTCCTCCAGGGCAATGTCCTCCCCGGCCACTTGGTATTCCATATCTGAACACAAAGATTGCTGCCAAAGCGCGGCGGTGACGACGTAGAAGAGACAGCAACGCGCCAGAAGCAGCGCCGCGCTAGCGTGCGCTCGCCACGTCGGATTAGAGGCTCCCCTCGTCAGTGCTAGCGAGGCAGTGGCCGAGCGACGGTGGTAAAACCACTGTAGAAGGTAGAGATAAACCCTCACAGTGTCCAAGAAAGTGTCCACAGAGTCCTTGCAACTTCACGAAGCCGTTGCTCGTAAAAATTTCCGTGCAATCGTGAAACATCTCCACGAAAACAATGGCATTTGTAGCTGAGGTCTTGTTTTTTTTTAACATAGAGCGATGACTAGGGTTAACCCTAGTGTACCAACGAATTGCGCAAGGACCATATGCTGTTATACCGTATCTTAATGCACTATATCCCAAAGCATGTACAACAACTTTTCGAACAGAGAGGGGGATACGCATGATAGCGCAGTAAGTCGTTTACATACATAACCTAAATGGGAGTTCCAGGAACTATCACTGTTGAAACACACCGAGGCATTTTAGAGAAATCACGTAATTTAAAGGTTTACGCAGACACGGAGAACGCCTTGAACTGCGTAGAACAAACGGATAATCAATGTCTAGTTTTTAAGAAGACGCTGAAAACAAGTTAGTTTTGCCTTAGGCCTAATAAATGACTAAGTTAACAGAGAACCAGTTCATAGCCTTCGTCGTCGCTGCTTGTGAGGAAGTAACAGCATGCATATAGTTAGCTGACTGAGCTATAGTGACAGTACCATCTGCGTGCTGACACAATCTAACAGTAACCATACCAGCAAGGTCATTCACATAAACATGATACCACAGTTGTCCGACTATAGAGCCTTGGGAGACACCGAACATTATTCAGAAAGAAATAGCTCTTAGCCGGCCCGAGTGAAACATGCTGGTGGCTGTGATACAGAAAGCTTTTCGGGAGCGTCCACAATGTGCCACGAAAAGCTCACATGGAAAGCTTGGTTAACAAAATGCCATGAGTCACGCTGTCGAATGTCTAGCTGACGTTAAGGATTAATCACAGTACCTGATTACTCTCGAATGATAAGTTTAACACGTCACAGAGATCTTCATGAAGCGCTTGAAGATCTGGAATGAAACTGTAATGGGAAGGAGATAAAATTCCGTGTTTATCCAAGAAAGTTCTCATTGGCAGCAATAAATGTTTTCCTAATACTTGAGCTAAGCAGGGCAACACCAAAATTGGGCAATAGTTTCGTGTTCTATTATGTACTCCTCTCTTAAAAAGTGGAATAAGCACAGCAGTTTTCATATTTAGAGGGATTGCACTACTGTAAATAATATTGGTAAAAAACGAGAATAAACATGTTTGATGGTACGAAAGGTGGCGCGGAGGCCATTTACACAAATACCATCAATACCTTGAGGCTTTCTACACTTTAATCAAAAGATAATTGACCTAAGTTAGTCTTCAGCTAGCAAAAGTGAGTGCGCAGACTAATGTACTATTATGCAAAGTGCACGACGGTGATAGCGGTGATGCATTATCCGACACACGAAGGAACAAAGTGTTGGAATTACTAGCGAGAGTATACTATCATCCGTACCAAAAGAAGTGAAATCACATTCACGATTACCAAGCTTATTCGTGTCTCTAAGGTTGTTTATTAAATACCATCTTTTTTTGGTGTCTCCCCGAGCGGATTTAAATGCATACTGTAAATGCATTCGCGTAGCGCGGAGAATCATCGCATTTCCCTATTTCTTGCTTCTTTGAATTTAGACCGCATCGCTTCAGAAGCCGGATAAGCTGTAGTTTTCGCCTAAAGAACGTCCTTTTCTTTTAATGCAGCCAGAATTTCTGACTTCATTTGTTTTCCTTGTTACACTGTTTGATGAGTACGGTGCGTGTGGTCGCCTTTTTACGCTGGTGTAAAAGACCAGCAAACCTGTCGTAGATATCGATTGGTGTAGCATTTTTATTGCGATAGCATTTATATGGACACTCCAGGTGCATTTCTGCCGCCGCCGTCGGCGTTGCCGTGATGTTCCGTGTAAAGTCTAAGGGCGATAACATCATCGACCCGCGCCGTATCCTGTACGTGCGAGTGAAAGTGTGTGAGGCTGAGCGGAGGATGCTGGCTCAATCTCGCGCACTCAAATGAGGAAAGCGAGGAGGAAGCGCGCCGTCTTCCGTCGCGCGCAAGGTACAGGGAGGAGTACGGAGTCCAGGTGCACCGAGTGCTGGTAGCTTCGTGCGCGCTTCGTTCTCACCGCTTAGTTCGCGTTGAAGCGAGAGGCAGCACGAAGGTCAATTGGCTCGTTGCTGCCGCAGCGGTTTCTCACTCCAGCGTTTCGACAGCGAGCCTGCGCGGTCATCGAGTGAGATGTACTCATGTTTTCTTGTGTGCGCGTGACACCACGCTTGTTCATTTAGTTAGTAAGGGAACGTTTGCCAGTTTATACGGCAGATGAAACTACTCTCCTTAATTCGTATAGTTGTCGACTAGTTTGCTATCGCAATCGATGCTTCGCGTTCCGGGCGAAACTGCGACATTAAAAAAATGCTTTCCAGTCATAGTTCGATACTAGCGTATAAAAGGTTTTTGAGTCACAGATGGAAACTTCTTTCTTACTGGAGGACGCTGCGGGGGAGGGGGGACGGAGAAGTGCTCAAGACTGCTAAGTCAAAGAACAGCAAACGAAATAATGATCGGAAAGTTTTTTTCCACAACAGCTGATTACAAGTCCAATGTTTGAGCGCCAATAT
Source organism: Dermacentor andersoni (assembly GCF_023375885.2). Taxonomy (NCBI): domain Eukaryota; kingdom Metazoa; phylum Arthropoda; class Arachnida; order Ixodida; family Ixodidae; genus Dermacentor; species Dermacentor andersoni. The sequence continues at coordinate 24,712,041 of NC_092823.1, read as the reverse complement.
TTATGTGGTGAATGCAGGATGCCGTTGGCCGGCCGGATTCTTCACGCATCGCTTTTAGAACAGTGGTCTGCAGTCCCCATTTCGGCAACGTATTAAGGTAACCTGGAACTAAGCTAACTACAGGACGTAAGATGTCGATATTGATGTCGCTTATCAAGCACACGTAGTATTGATGTGACTGAGTCAAGAGTGCGTGATCGAGTTCGGCTAGGAACACTCGTCCGTTCTAACAAGGTGGACGATAAACAGCAAACAGAATCAACGACAAGGTCGGCGTGTTTAGCCGCAGGGCAAGAAATTGAGTCTGATGAAAGTTAAAACTTCACTCTGATATGATCAAGGTATTTCAAACAAACACTGCAATTTTACCACCCCATTTCACTTGACAGGTTTCACTTGACGCGGCATGTGCAATGCCTTAAGCAGTCTGCTGCGGCAGTTATTTCTGTTATTAAAAACACATCATAGTTGACCGAGTAGATGACGTGATTGCGCGAAATTCGTCCCGATATTTTCGAATACGGCGAAAACATGTGTGGTGCGAAAATATTTGTAAGAAGTGAGCAAGTTCGAGGCCTCTAAAAAATTATTGCAGCTGAGTGCCAACGTCCAAGTTAGTTCCAACGTCCAAGTCAATGCCAATGCCGACGTCGCTTATCAGGCGAGGCCGGCAGAAGTGAAGCGCGCTAAGCGCCAGGTGCACCCTGCTATGCGTGAGGCAGTAGCCGAAGTGAAACGAGCTAAGAGTCATGCAGATACCAAATTACGACGTGGCAGATGCGGAGGTAAAGCGGCACAAATGGCAAGCGGAGACGGCTAAAAGCCGAGCGGAAAATGCCATAGAGGCGGAACGCCAACGTCTTCTGCTCATAGGAGCAGTGGATGCGTTCAAACGAGACTCGCAAAGCGGTAATGCTGACGCATTTCCGTCAGATCAACTAAATGATTGACAAATAATTTTGTCTCATAGGACAGCATTGTCATGTCACCAACATGGCTTTTCTGGAGGCATGTCAACAGTTTCGCAGCTTGTGACTACTGCGAATTATTTGTCGCACGTTTTGAATGTGTGTAAACACCTTGACGTCCTGTTTTTCTTCATTGTTTGGCAACAGATGCAGACGGCACAGACGCATGCATGCTTTAAGCTTACATCCCCTCTCATCTCGCCGCAAGGCCTTTTGTTTAGGAACATTTCATAAAATGTGCTATCCCAAGCGCCTGGCAATGAACTCGTCGCTTCTTCCGATTACAATTCACAGCGAGCAGATGGTCCTTGCAAAGTTAGAATTCCACTGTGCAGAACTAATGCTTTTTTGCAGTCTCATAATACGCACAGTTAAAGAGTGGAACCGTCTTCCGGCCCCGATTGTAAGCGTCGAAGATCACGACCAGCTTATAAACTGTTTAGCTAGCATTGGATAATTGCAGACGTTTGCGTCTGCATAGTTCAAAACGTCCCTTGCTTGCTGTCAATTTGTACCCAAGCGCGCTCGTAGTAAATAGTTAAAACGTGCCGAATAGCACTTTGACACGTTGTGCGCGTGCATCGCGCTGCAAGAGAGCAATCTGGTTTTAAAAGCGAGAGCACCAGAGCACCCTCGACTCTTATGCACGGCTTCGAGACGGCAAATAGTGGCGCGGGTGTGGGGCGCGGAAGTATATAGCGGTGCGCTGAACTAACGTCATGCCATCATCGTCGCAGTCACCGTCACGCCATCTTCGTCGTCATCATGTCCATGACGTCGGCGACGTGGTTGCTCCGGCTTTTCGACATTACCACGTCGCACACACTCGCGTCGCACGCACAAATCATCGCCTGGCGTGGACGCGTGGTGCAATCTAAACACAGCCTTTAGTAGGATACAACATAAAAAGAACAGCAGCTGGCAACCGAGGCACACGGACCGTGCGGGGTTGTGTTACTCCGCTAGTGAATAACCGAAGCAAACGAAGTCCGTCATGCGACGTTTTTCAAAATAGCGTCGTACTCGATTCCTCCGGAGCGTCTGCTGTTCTTGAAGAGTCTTTTCATCGGAGGAAGTGATGAGGTGTGCAACAGACATGGACAAAATGTACGGAGTCTGAACATTTCGCTCTTCAAAAGTCCACGGTAGAGTTCATTTCACAGCTGAGTCCGTTTTACTCACGAAACTTCAATGCAAACTTAAGTGAAACTTGACAGTAAATAGTTGCAAAGAAACAAGCGTTTTACTTCAGTGCGATAAAGAGTTGGGCTTTAACCATTCCACTATAATAGAAGAGTGAAAACGTATAAAATTACGCGCTTATAGTTTTATTTTTGTGGTTGCTGCCTTATTTAGGTAACAGGGAAAGTTTGAAGTGCGAACTATTTGCTTCCTCGTGGTGGAACAGTGAATGGCGGTTATGAGGGCGGGGGCGGAGCTTCACTGCAGACTTAAGGTCTGCAGTGAAGCTGCAGCCACCCGCAAAATTCTTCCTTTAAGATTCATTCGCATATTGTCAAGGATGTGCATAAATTTCTCCACTAGAAATGACTGTTACTTATTATCTAATTACGTTTAAGCCATTACTGAGAGGAGGGGCCAGTGCACATGCTTATTATCAACGTTTGCCAATGTTATAGTGTCGTGAATTGCAGGCCACTTGTACGAGGGACGTTCCGAAAGTATGTTTCGCCATTTATTTACACACGGGAACTTTATTGCCCCCGCCCATCCCCAAAAAGATACACGTACCGTGGTATGATAAAGCGTGTACCTTGCAGCTTCGGTTTCACATTCCACTAATTTTCCACACTGTCGCCACCGGTATTGAGACACTTGTTGTAGCGTGCAAACAGGTTCAAAAACCCATTCTGGTAAAAACTCGGTTCCCTGCGATGCAAAATTATTCTCGCTCAGCCTGCTCCCCCTCAGCATTGCTTTGGAAGTGACGTCTCGAGGGTGCGGCTTTCAATGCATATCAGATAACAGCACGCACTTTCATTGGCGACCCCGTTCTCAGCGCACGTCTCTCTGCCATCGGGATCTGTACTCCAATTAACTCGGGCACGCCGGTCTGCTGCTACTCTCCTTTCTTCGGCGATCTGCCCATGCGTCACTTATCCTTCGCTGACGCTCCTTCCGTCGTTGAACCAGCAACGGGCGTGTATTCGTGTGACGATGGTTTTCTTTTTTTTTATTGCGAAAGCAATACTGCTCACACTTTCGGCCCATCGGTGGTCGTGGCGCCTCCTTACACAGCTGCGCGTCACGTGACCCTGTGACGTCACGCCAGACCGAGAGACGGGGCCCCAGCTCACGGCATCGATGGTGGAGGCGAAGCCTTGCGCGCCGCTGCTGCGGCGCTACCGAGAGAGGGCGCTCGCTGGTGTGACGTCACGCTAGGAGGATAAATGGGGCTACAGCTCGGCTCATCGCAGTGGTCGGCGCGCTGCCTGCGCTATGTCGGATGATGTATAGCCATAAGTTTAACAAAGAGCAACCATGTCCACACCATCAGCCGAACCAAGGCGCAGCCAAGGGTATTGCTTTCGCAATCTTCCAGGCTTAACCAAGCTAAGCCTTCAGCCAATTTTTTTCACCTGTTGTACCATCTCCTCTTTCAGAAAAAAAATAACTAAACTTACTTTGGGTACTTCCCTCGTAATAACAATATGGTAGCTTATTTGGACAGAATTTCTCCTTAGCCGTATGTCACCAAATTGCAACAAAACGCACTTGTATCGACGTAAATCCCGTTATCATTTGTTTTTTTACCCTCAGATTCAATTGTAGGTCACAGAGTTCATAAACGTGTCCACTGAAGTCGCTCGTTTTAGAGTCGGAACTACTCACGACATAGAGACGGCCAGAATGTCTAAATGTTGTTTGGCACGAAGCACAAGGGACGGCATTTTTATTTCGATAAGCACTTTATTATTTTATGAACTGCGCGGGAATCATTGTTCTTGCGTAATTATGTCGCTTCTCATTATGCAAAACTATCGATCTGATGTCAGTGTGTTCTTTTCCTCATTCTTGAACTTCAGAATAGTGGATAGGCGGGCTTGTTGTTACGAACACATTATATAGCAAACAGCGCGAATAACGGGACACAGTAAAGAGGCACACGACACAGGCTCCTGTGTCGTGTGCCTCTTCTCTGTGTGCCGCTGTTCGCGCTGTTTGCTAAATAATGTCCTCATTCTTGGTTTTCCGACTTTTGCATCCTTTCGTGAAAACCTATCAGTTAAGGAGGTGGAGAGAAGAAAGGGTAGGTATGTTAACCACGAGTACGTCTGGTTGGCTGCCCCTATGCCGGGGCGCGGGAAATGGGGAAAGGAAAGATGAGAGAGTGAGAGAGAGAGAGAGAAAGGTGGTGGGAAGACACAATGAGTTCACGCAGTAGAAAAGGAAAAGGTGTAGCCGGCGCCGTTGGTATGCACCATCATCTCGTGGACCAAATATCATAAAAATTGTTAGAAACACCGGGTACAAAAAAAAAAGGCACCCTGATTTTTTTTTCTCAGCCAACCCGCTATCGCGGTTTTTGTTGCACAATATAAACGCTACGTCAAGCCCAGCGTCTTCCATCACCATTTCATCAGTGAAGTTTTCCTAAAAGTGCGTCTTTCGCTGTATAAGTTATTGTGAAAGCGTAACTCTCGCTCACAGATAGCGAAGCACCATGCGTGGACTATCAGTGTGTATAGCCCTATCTGTGGACAAGGATGCAAAGAAAGGCTCGCAAAGTTGCACTATGCCTTTCTGCTACCCTCCTCACCCCCCACTGTCACCGATGTAGCATCCAGGACATAAAAAGCAAGATTTCAACAAGCAGATTCTAGAGGCTGCCTCTCTATAGAGGTGCAGTTAACAAACTGCATCGCGTGTGGTTTTTATATTCTCCGCACAGATGAAGTATACATACAGGATTTATTGCACTTACCTAAAGTCCCAGTAGCGACTGTCACTGTCACTAAACTCTATATGGCCCTTCGAGTAAGGCGTGCCGCGGTAGTTTCCCAGCCACACGTCGTAACCGGCGTCCGCAAGCAGGAATCCTACGTAAAAAAATTTCGGCGCATTGCCCGTCACTGTTGCCTAGAACGGTTCCGCAGTGCGTGAGAGTGCGTTAATGCAGTATTCCGATGTCTCCCTGCACAGGCACATCTCCTAAGCGGCCATTTGCAGCTGTTCAGCGGGTCGACTCGTGCCATTCGCGCCACTCACTGGTAACCACTTCGAACGCTTCAACTACGCGCTTAAGCTGAGCCCCAAAATAAGCCATCCAGCTTCGCCAGTGCTGCGCTGGCTGCCTGCTTCAACTCGGCGGTCATGTTTCTCGCACAGCGATAAGCAAAAAATACCTTGACTTGTCGTTTTACGACGTCAGCTGTTAAGAGTTCTTCCACGCTTTACCACTACTGTAATCTGTATTCTATTCTCCGTGTTTCGGCCACCCGCCTTCAGAATGTCGAAAGGCTGTATTCTGAATCTGCACAAGTGTACGAATAAAGACGGCGACGACAATGTTCAGTGAAGAAGACGAAAAGTTATGTTTGGGGTGATGCTTTGTCGGGAATGGTTTGTGACAGTAGGTGGAACATGCTCAGGTGCTTCTGGATCTTAAAGAAGTGCGTATAAGAAATCGTAAAGCTACCAATTAAGTGGGCAGGAGAGCGACAACTTCTGGTTCTCCAGTCTACTTCTCGCTATAGACACCTTGCAGGCGACGCCATGCATGCAGCTGCTCACCGCGCTTGTTTGTCAACATAGCACGTCCGTGGAAGCCATATATTACGAACGGCCGCGCCTGTTGCTTCCGGAACGGAAACGAGCACAACCAATCACTGGCGCGAATTTGGAAACCGACGCCTGCGTCACTGCCGTGTCGCATTTTTAGACGCCAAGCGCGTGATCAAATTGATTGCATTTTTGCGCGAACAAAGTATATACATGCGGTGAAAATGTTCACAGCGCAGATAGCTAAGCAATTTAGTGCTTCTGAATCTGTCGCTTCAATGCACTTGACAAATTTCTCAATGGAATATTTCCTCCGAACATTAGGGGCTGCAAAAAATAGATAATGTTCACTAATTATGCAATTAACAGAATGCAGGCAATTGTTTCATACGTTCTAAAGCCTGACCAACACTATAATTTTATTAACGCTTTTCCTTTACCACACAGGCATATTTCTTAAACATTGCCTATAGTTAGCTATTACACAACTTCAACCACAATAGTGCCCAGAAAGGCGAAGCAAAAGTTGGGCTGTCACCGCGGACAAAACTATGCCCAATTGTTACATACAGCAAACTTCTCAAGCTTCGACATAACGCGCGCACGTACATCTTTCTTCCACTCCCTCCGACGAGCTTCTACTTCGTTGATGTCATTATTCGTTGAATTATTTCTTCAGTATGTGAGCCTACAAACACTGCCAATGTCAGTGTCACATGGACTCAACATGACCTAGTGTGCTTCTGTCAACCGTTGTCTGTGCGCAACGTAAAGCCTGCACCAAACCTACATATTTCTTGAATAGAAACAAACTAGTTTGCAAAAGGTACGAATGCAAGAAAAACAACAGGGACGGCGGTCCCTTACAATCAGTTGTTTTTTTTTTATTCTGGAATACGCGTTAATACTTACCATTCGGCCGTACGGAGATACGATTGTGAATGGTCAGCATACGTAGCAGTCAGTCTGCCTTCTAATCAAACAATACTCGCTTTTTCTTATATTAACAGATGCGTCACTAATATATTGTGTAAAACTTCGTCGAATGAGACTTCATTGTTGATTAAGTGGCCCACAATGCATTACTGACACATATTTGTTCATATAAGAAAAAGCGAGTATTGTTCGATTACGCGACAGATTGAATTATACGTATTCTGACCATTCACGATCCTATCTGCTCATGTCCGAATGGTAATGTATTAATGCGTATTCCAGGATAAAAAAACTGATTGTAAGTGACCGCCCTCCCTGTTGTCTTATTTTTGGGTTCGTACTTCTTCGGCGCCAGTTTGCCATTTGTTTTCTCTCAATCAACACGTACCAAGTTTTCCAGCAACTTTCTTCGCATAGTTATTTATATTCCACTTTCAGCTGCTCCTACAATCTACTTCGTCTTCCACTCAACGTCCCTACTAGCCGTCCATCTGAGAGAACAAATAATCGAGATGTTCTCTGACCGAGACTCTGGTGCGGATAGTTGAGGACCCACACGGCTGCGGAAGAGAGCAACCCGTGGACGAGGAGGACCGGTGGCCCCGTGAACGGGCCGGGCAGTTGCCTTGCACCTCTCGGCACGCGCTGCAGGCTGAGCACGTAGCCATCCTCGGTGACGGTCACGTGTTCCTCGGCCGGGTAACCCTTGCTCCGAACTAGCTCGGCCTGCGCGGCGAAAATCAATTATTCACTCACCGTTTTGCGTTCGACAGCGAGCGCAAATAAGGCGCTTCATGAAATCGAAGCCTATCTTTTTTTTCGCGTCTTCCCCGCTTCGCCTTTGAGGGTGCTGCAGTGGTGCCGAATTTACAGCAACTTGGTGCACCGGGTATGGGAACAATCTTGGCTAATGGCTCCGGAATGGTTACGCGCCACTGCGTAGGGACCCGAATAGACGTGAAACACAAGAGGCCACAAATGAGGAATGCATCAACAAAAGCAGCCGAGTGTAAACAAAGTTAAGTAAACAACATAGAACCAGGGCGGGCATTCAGTGCGAAGCGCAGAGCTACGTATAAGGGAAGAAGGAGATGTGAAGTTACCACATCTCAGTAAGCATGAAACAAACCTTCCTTTATCACCGACTGCGACGCATCCTTGGCATTCATGGCATTTTTTTTTCTTATTTCTTTTTTGAGAAGCGACTGCTCAATACTCCAAAAGGAGATAAAAATTGGCTGGTTTGGCGCTACACCTATACCGTCACCAAGCCTTCAGGTCCAATACCTGAAGCCCCGATTCACCGCTCAATGTGTGCTGTTCCAGCTTCTACATTGGAGAGTCACCGTTTCGTGTGGCAATGTCCACGAACGAGAGCTACCTATCGATTCCCCCCGGCAAGCTGAAAATAAGCGAGAAATAAGAATGAATGAAAAATAAAAGCCGACTAACAGGACAAAGAAGGCACGAGCACTGATTTACAAATACATGTTTATTTTAACTTACGCAAGTAGATATAGACATTACTCGACAGATGGCTGCCAGTCACTCGACGCGGGGCGTGAATGAAATCATTGACGCAAGAAAAGCGTTCTTCAGTACAAAACACTTCCTCTTCTTTCTTACATAAACATAACACAAAAAAATACTCCGAGCTCAACAAACACAGCCCACATCAGCGACTGCTTCGGCTGCGAACTCATATACTGCACCAGCAGTATCCTCCCAAAGTCAAGACCACCATCGTATTCACTACTCGCATTACTGGGTTCACCCGTTACGGGGAAATGGACAAGAACACCATGGTTATAACGCGCGTCTTGAGACGGGAGGGGTGCGGTCGTATCAGAAGCTTGTTGGTTAAAAGTCACCATTTGAATAGCAGAAGATCTATCTATTATAATATTTGAACAGTAATATAATGATGTGATAGTACAGAAATGGTAGTGTGGATTAGTTAAAAAAGTTCTTACTTGCTCCTTGGAATGCACGTAACTTCCTTTTTCTGTGACACAGTTATTGCCTGTTGTGTACTTCGAATTGCAGACTTCGACAGACCTTACCACTCTCATGCTACCTCTGCCTCAGGGCAGCTGTATTAATTCAGTTAAAATGCGTTGCTTTATGGAACATTTTGTTCCCAACAGTTTCGCAGAAGACATGCCGCTTTTTTTTTTTTTTTTTTTTTTGAGGTGGTTCTACATCTCGCTTTCAGATATTGTGACGGAGCTCCGTAACAATATGTTTGATTAGGATACTCTTGGTGTAACATTATCTATTTTCGTTAGGTTTGTGTAAACCGGTCACATTTCTTTGTTCTCATTGTTCAGCAGAACAACGTCCAAGTTACTAACTGCCCGAAGTCACTGCAGTATGTCATTCAAGATAATCCTCAAATTTGGCCTCCTTATATAATGTCTAAATCCGCTTTTTTTTTTTTTTCGAATAATTGTTTAGGACGTAGGTGAAGAAACAGGCGATGTGTTAAAGGCTGCATGCTTTCTAGGCTCGATGACAAGTTTTAAAATTTCTGCTTGGGAATTACCCACGTTGTCGCAAAATATCATACTGCAACTATTGCCACGAGTGAAATAACGCAACGAAAGAGCGGAAATAGCCTACGAAGTTTGAGAGATTTTATTTCTCTCTGCAGTTGCAGTGTTCCTGCGTAGAGCACTCGGCGACTAGGAATTCTGTGAGCTATATTGTAAACAATGTGGTGGTGTCGCTGCGTCGTCACTGTTGGCACTGACGTGTTCGATGCTTTATACGCGGTTTTTCACCAATCCCCTCTATTGTTGCTATGCCCCTTGTTCGAGGGTCTTAATCATAATTTTCATGTACGCTTACATTGTGCCGCCGACGCTGTTTCCACAAATACGAAAACGTTTAACTCCCTGCAAACATACCGCCGCCATGCCAAGAGCAATTTTCAGCGATGCGCACATAATATAATCCTCGTACATTACAGTACGGCTCGTTCAGACCTCCGAAATACATGCACAGCTGTCGCTACTCTTAGAGTCTGTGTGGAGCATAATGCTTCGCTTTAATTGCCTAGCACTGTTGCTGCGCAGTAGCTTCCTCTTTTGTTGTTGTTGTTTTTCTTTTATTTCCTTCTTGGCACAAATCAAACATTTAATCAGCCATGAGTGGCTAGCGTGCTCGACTCCCAAATGCACATGGCTTCACTGGCATGGGTTGAAATCTCAGTGGATGCGGGTGCCGGGAACCTTTACTTCACGCTGGGGCAGTGGCGATGCCGGGGATGACGAATGTTAATTGACGACAATCGAAAAAAGTCGCAGTTTCTTCCAAAAGGCGAAGCATCGATTGCGATAGCAAATTAGGAGACAGCCATACGAAGTAAGGACAGTAGCTTTATCGACCGTGTCAACACTCGCTTGCTAACTAAATTAGGAAGCATGGTGTCAGCGCGCACAGGCAAACGTGCACACATCACACTCAATGGCCGCGGACACTCTCTGTCAAAACGCTGGTGGGAGGAAGCGCGGCAGCGGATGCGAGCGCAGTGACCTTCGTGCTGTCTGTCGCTTCAACGCAAACTGAGCCGCGAGAACACAGCACACGCAAAGGTACAAGCCATCGGCTCACCTAGATTGCGCCCCCAAAGCAAGATAACGCTTTCAAGATAAAGCCCGCGCGACCGCGCGTTGCTGCCGAAGTATCACGCCACCCCCCCCCCCCTCCCCGCCTGCATCTCCTCCCCTCCGTTCCGTGCGCGCAACGGGCGACGGCGCGCTTCTTCCCCACTTTCCGCAATCGTCGGCTCACCTGCGCGCGCTTTCACTCGCACGTAAGGCACTTAGTGCGTGCGGACGGTGTTATCTCCCTTGGACTTTATATGGAACTTCACGGCAGGGCCGACGACGACGGCAATAAAATGCACGTGGAATGCCCATGTAATTGCAATCGCTATAATAATCATTGTCGGTCATTGAACATGACAGTTGCCGCCGTCGGCGTCACCGAATTGATGGACCGACGGGACGGATGGACAAGACAAAGCCACTTTCCTGCACTCAACTGCTGCCGCAGTAAAACGTGCGTGAGACCCAGAACTAGAACTATCTATCGCGTTTATTGGCGAGAGCCGCTCACTAGATGGCCCCAACAATACGTTTGGTTAGGGAATCAGGAAGTCTGTAAATCGTAGTGATTCCCAATGTGCCAGCTCTGTCCGTAGCCAGTCTCGTTCATACTGTCTTGGGCAGCTTCAACTAGCATTTATTTGACAAAGAAAGCAGAAATAGCAGAAATATTTTCCTTAGAGCTGACTATTTAGAACCAAGCAATTCATTGTGCTCAGCAGTTCTCTATATTCTCGCACTCTAACAATTTCAACGAATGAAAAAAAAAATGTGATTCACCATGAATTAGCTTTATTTACAAGGTTGAAGCAATACGCACAGAATGCTTGGACCACTAGCCCATGCCAGGTTCACTACACATATTTAGACTTAAAGCTGTACAAGTTCGGTCAACCAGCAGCGATGTCGCTAAATAATACTATGTGGCAGATGATAGGCACTATGACCCTTAATGAGACAAGCAAAAGGAAAAGCGCTGAAGTATGATGTCAATCTCGACAGTGGCATTTATATAAGCAAAAACTGCTTCCAAATTACTGTGATGCCCGCTCTCCGTGCTCACTCGGGACAACTTATAATGTCGTCCCTTTAAAGCGAAGTTTTCTTTGTTTCATGCGGCAGAGGAAGAAGAAGGCCCGGAGTAGTGCAGACGTACCCACATCGGCTCCCATTTTTCAAGGTTTTCCGCTGTTTTGCGAAGTCGACCCACGGAAACTATACCTTTTATGGAGCGGCAAGTTCCTAGGAATGCGCAGATAGTGGACTCTTATCGGTGGGTGGACTTTTCACCATTTTATGACTCCTTGAATCTCCGACCACGCCGCGACAGCGCGAACCCTAACGGGCTACGCCTACTTACGGCGCGGCAACGCGAGAAGGCGTAGGCCTAACCCGGTAGCCGGCGCGAACGACCGGCGTTCCAAGCGAACTACTGACCAACAGAAACCATGCCCGGGACCATAGTTGTCGAGGGGATGGAAATCGCCCCGGAGGAGCTCGATGAAGCGGGATGGACCACCGCCCTCGGCAGCAAGCGAAAACAACCAACGACTACGCCGTCATATAGCGGGCAACCTGTCACCAAGAATATGACAGCTGGCAGCCGCACGGCCAACTCGCCGGCCAAAAGGTTCATGAAGCAGGTAACGGCCGCCTCGAGGCTACCGAAATTACACAAAGACCAAGTCAAGATCATCGTGCGCTCCAAGGGAGGCCTCGACGTTTCCAAAACGGATATCATACTCCTCCCCCAAGCCCTGGCCATGGCGGCGGCCTTGACGGAACACCAGACTGCCGAGGACACCGTGTGCCCAAACAAGATGCAGAACATTTTGGTTATCTGTACCCCTCACGATCAAAACGCGAGGGCGTATGCTAGAATCAGCAAGATACATACTAAACTCGGCGCCTTTGAGGTGTCAGCCTACATTCCTGCGCCTGATGACACGTGCAAAGGTGTAATAAGAAACATCGACCCTTCATTTGACGAAGCAGCCCTTAGGAGGATGATTCTGAACCCAAGAAGCCCTACGGCATTAGAAGTCAGAAGAATTAAGAACACGCTAGTAGTTGTTATACTCTTTGACGGCATGCGAGTGCCAAACACGGTCATGCGTGGAGCCGCCATCGTTCCATGCTTTCTGTACAAACGGCAGGTGGATGTGTGCTACGCGTGTGGTCACGTGGGTCACAGAGCCCATCACGAAAGAACAATGGCAGGAATCTCTCAAAAGCAGCAATCTCCACATGCAACTCCAGGCTGTCCAGAGGGCCCACGACATTGCGGCGAAACTTCATCTTCCGGTCCCATCGTGGGTGGCGCCACCGACTTGATCGTCGGGAGCCTTCGGTTTTAGCTCCCCAAGATCTCAGTCCCTCAGGACTCAAATGAAGTTCTTGTCATTCAGTGATTGTGTGTGTACTTTGTTTCATGCAACCGACAGAGCTTCTAGCAAAAACTACTACACAAAGCTCAGGTGCTTGTATCGTTCCGCTGCCAGGGAAATAATGGGTCATACAAGGATTTGTTTAATTTAGTGCTTATTGCTTCAGACGTGTTTAAATTAACTTTTTTGGGTTTTACGTGCCAAAACTGCTTTCTGGTTACGACGCACGCCGTAGTGGAGGACCACGGAAATTTCAACCACTTGGGGTTCTTTAAGATGCACCTAAATCTAAGTACACGGGTGTTTTCGCATTTCGTCCCCATCGAAATGTGGTCACCGTGGCCCGGATTCTACCCCGCGACCTCGTGCTCAGCAGCCTAACACCGTAGCCACTGAGCAACCACGGCGGGTGCTTCAGACGTGTTCGCGGCATCACTTATAACACTTGATATTTTTTTAAATTTCATCACATTATATTTTTGAACGCATTAAGGTAGTTAGATTTTACGCGCAGGCATATTGGCATACATATTGAGAACAGTTGCGCTTCTGACACAATATCCTGTCGCATACGATCAATGTGCGTATTCGCAATGCCGTTTGAAGCCAGAAGGACCACGTTTATGCAAATCAGCGTACTACGCTCCGTTTCCATGCTGGCTGTACAGCTATAACTTGTAGCTCTCGGAAACACAGTAACGCCGTAGTTTTCTCTATTATTTTAGCACTAAACTACATGTTTTGGAATACGCGGCAGTCGATGGCCCTGCCGTCCACTCTCTGAAGTCACGAAGTTTAGAGAGGACGTAATTAGCCCTCTAATGCCCGAACAAAGTTCCACGTCGAAAACACAGTCTAACAAATTGTTCACTTTAAGGGAGTACGCTTATACAAAAATAAAAAAAAAAGTTCCGTGAGCTAGAACCTAACGAATGTAGTCATTATTTAATTATTGATTGCTTTGGTCGACTACCAAAGGTGAAACTTTACTCAAGTATTACCAAGACGTAAGTATTAACTGCAATAAGGATTCCACTTGGGCTTGTTGGTTTTCGATTACAAAAACAAAAACAAAGGAAGAAACATGGTGACGCGCACGGAGAACTCCGTGTGTGTCACCATGCTCCCTCTTATTTCTCTGTGTTTTACGCGCTACGCTACACATTCGTAACTATGGCGTCGGTGCTGGTTTCGCGCGCTCGAGGCGTCACGCTTCAGGCTGAATATATGACACGTTGGTTATCAGAGGGTTATAAATGCGTGCCTAGAGTTTCCTCCACTCACCGGACTCCGAAACGCGTCGGGTTGCCACTGACCCAAGCTGCACGATTGCTGGAAACTGCCGGCAAGCCAGAGTGCACACCAGAGACTCGATAACAGGGACGCCGGCATGCTGGCCGAACGGCGGTCACTCTTGTGTCCCTTGGAGACGGTCGCGTCGCTTGTTAGTGCGAAGCATTCCTTGCCTCTTTCCAGGCACTATGCTGAAGGAATGTATTCACTTTCTCGCCTCATTTCAGACCGCTTTATTAAAAAAAAAAAAAAAAAAAAAGGACGGACATTTGTGGCCGATGGTGGGACCGTACGCCTGGCTTCCCGCAGAGCACTCGAATGCTCCAACAATCACGATCACACGCACACTTCTCTCGCGCAAAAATCAACCGCTTTGTTGAAACGTCTTGCGCGTTCATTGCGTGCCAATTTCTCGCATTCTTCCCTCGTATTCGCTCGCATTGCCCTACCTCCCTGATGCGCCCGTATGCCCCAGTCCTTCCTCGTAGCAGCCAACGCTATGCGGAGGCTCTGCGACTATGTATCGCCTTCGTTGTCAGCCCAGGTCAAATAGCTTTTGCCACTTCAGCACCCCAGTGCTAATGCCACTGTCGCACTACCGCGCACAGCATGACATTCCCATATGTACGCGCAATATTGTAACAGGCGCAGTCGCTGATGTCGTCGCAGTCACGGTTTCTCTCACTTATGCGCGCCCAGCCCCTACGTGGAACCCAAGAATCGGCATGTCGCAAACTCTCGTCCAACGGCCGGATTAGAAATCGGGCCGTCGCCGTCACACATAATATCGCTCCCACAGCGCGTGGCATATGCTTAATATTTTGACCACGAAGGCGCTGTTTTGGGCCGATACGGTTCAGGAAAGAGTGAAACCGCACGATCGGGCGTTTCGCAAAGCGCGCGCTCTCGGTTTTCCAGGTCACTGGGTTCATTTCGGTCGCCCGCATCTGAGCGGTGCTACTTCTGCGGAATACCAACGAAGTTGGTAAAAAAAACGAACGTGTTTTGAGCCTCCCCTACCGCATCCATCAACGCGGACAATGGATCAGTTTTAGCCTTCAGTGAGACCACAACGCATAGCGACAGACACGCTCAGGGTATCCAATGCACCACTGAGAGGAAGTGACACGATTCATCAAATGTTGATATAGAGCGGTCGTTACCCTTTATGCGTATTACCTTTTTAGCTTTGTTTTCTCTGTTCTATTCTACCTGGTTGTCTTTGTCTTTTATGTTATTAGGCGTGATTTGGTGTTTGTGTGTGTACCTTGTTCTTCCTTGTTTCGTTTTGTTTTTCTTTTCGTATGGTACTGCAAACCTGTGCGAACGTCATTTTTTAAGGCACCATCCGGTAAATGTTTGTGCAATGCGTGTGAACATTATAAAGCTCTATTCTAGTCTGTATGTAAAGTTTTGAGGATCTTCCTATTTTATTTCATTGCACTTTTTATTTGTTTTCCTTTTTGTATGCGAGTACGTGTCCTGTGTTTGGTTGTGAACTCTACATAGCTGAAATTTCTCACCTCATCAATAATCATCTTTCATTCGCTACAATAACAGAACGCTGTAAAAAATTCGGCGACATACTGCAGATATGTTGCCAGCATTTACTATCCGTAATTAAGAAATCAAGAGCTCCATCATTTTTACACTAAACATTAAACATTACATTACATTACATTAAACACATTACATTAAACAAATACTGTGAGGGGAGCAGCGCAAGAAGCTCTGCTACGAAAATGGGAGATGCCAGCCTTTGCTTTTATGCAAGTAAGAAGCAGCAGCGGCCACGAATAACAAGAACAATTATGCCAAATCTCTAGCATAACAGGAAGCATTGTACATGCAAAAATAGCCTCAAGTATCGTCTTCGTGTTAACAAAAATAAATGTTAGTATATTATGTTACTGTGTTTCTTTTTCTAACGGAACAATACCACAGTCAATGTTCTTTTAAATAGAAGTTTCTGCGTACCAGTAGAACATGACACGACATCTGATGTCCGTCGGTTCTACGGTATTCGTTTACGTACCAACATTTTGGGTGTCCTTTAGAGCATACTCCGGAATTTGCTCGACTACTTAGGGAACGTTTGCTTTTCGCTGCCCCAATTTCGTATTGGTGGCAGGGTATGTAATAAGAGTGCATGAATTGAAATTGAACAAAAGAATAAATCAGCAAAATATACCACAATAAATGTGAATTGACAGGGGTACTGTTAACTATGAAGCGTTAGAGATAATGTGCATAATTCAGATGTTGATCCAGTAACTGCATCGCAGTTTCGCCGCGCTGTCGTGGGTAGTTTTAGTCCATAGAGTAATATTTTTACCCACAGCATACTGCGGTCACACGGGGCCAGGCAGGTGAGATTTTGTACATAATATATGCGAAGGTATTGTCATATGTTATACGAGACGTAATCTAACTCGGGAGTACACATCATAAGAAAAAAAACACAATCTTGCAAACAAGCCGTAGTAGAAAACGGTGCAAGAGCACCATTATTGGCTAAAAAGTATGTCACTAGGTACGAATTTTGTGCTAGATTATAAACCAAGCTCAGGAACCATAAATACGACGAACGTTTAAAGAATGCATGATGAAATGTGCGCATCTGCTCAATAGCACTACGTATACACTGCTCAGTGATTCAAACGCAATGCTGGGAGCGCGGGGATGCCGGAGTTTTCGCGCTACAGTGAGGTCTGGGGACACAGATCTGATGCATTGTTATATTACGGTGAAAGCGAGACCCACGTTGGTGCCTTTTCGTTCGTATTTCGCCTCCCCACAGGGAACACCCGCGCTCACCCGTGGAGCAACAACCGCTAACCGGCACGCCCTCCGAGTATTCCGTTTCAATCGGTGAACGTCATACAGTAGCGCGAGCACTAATACACAACAATAAATAACTAACTTATACCCCTGTCACAATGGGCGTTATAATGTCATTCGAATCGAATGGAATTCGGTGCAACGAATGTCATTCGCCCGCGGACGTGCTAGAGTAAAAAAGATAATGTCATTCGGTGGCGATATCAAGGTCTATCATTCCGAAAAAAACGTGGCGACTAATGTAGAACAAGGTAGATATAAAGTGCTGCATAAGTGCATATGAAGTTCTTGCTGATGCCTGATTAACCAAAACGGGCAACCAGGCCCCCGAGTGTTTACAATATGGCCGACGAGCAGAGTGGCGGCGGCCTGGGCGGCGGCCAGACACTGCTGAGCTGGAGAGTACCAACATTTCGCGACAGCCTGCCGTACAGATTTTGTCGCTTTAAAGTGACGAGTCCATTAAAACACGCAAAAGTTATTATTCCTTTACGAGTACGGCTTTCAATTTGCAAATGCTCTGTCCTGTTTTGCTTCGTTTCTGCGACTGAGAGTACACATTCGCTCCGAGTGCGAAGCCGGATGAGTTTCTCGAACTCATTCGATTGCGGAAATCATTCGGTGCTAATGGCATTCGATTCGAATGACATTAAAATGCCCAGTGTTACAGGGGTATTACTCACCAGTAGTAGTGACATAACTTTAAAAAATAGTAAGCATATGCTCTAACAAAAGCGCAATGAAACAACGAAGACGCGTCTATGTTACACGTCTTTTGTCTTTTTCAGCACCACGTTGGTTAACATCGTGTGAAAACATGCATCTATGCGCCTAAACTCGGTCTCTAACTTACAGATATTTTCATCCTTGGTTAATTGTTGTGTCTTGATTACTTTCGTTTTTTCCACTAAATGTTCTTCCTAGATGTTCTTTAATCATGTTTCATACTTAAGGCCTGTGTACTGACTTATATGTATGTATACTCTATCGCCCCACTGCCACACTGTAGGATGAGAGTAGCAGTGTAGTAAATAAATAACTAAATCAATATGTTAGAAATGCTGAATATAAGACACGTTCGAAATCGTTCGCAGTATCTGATGCAGTCATATTACTCGACAAGGACTTCCACGCGCTTATCGCACGCGAAAAAAAAAAAAAGAACGATTATTTTAACTGGCAAGTGTGCGCTTTGTACAGGAGAAAATCGTGTGTGTGACAATGACGTAAGACGCGCAATTTA
This sequence comes from Dermacentor andersoni, assembly GCF_023375885.2. NCBI lineage: Eukaryota > Metazoa > Arthropoda > Arachnida > Ixodida > Ixodidae > Dermacentor > Dermacentor andersoni. The sequence goes on along the minus strand of NC_092823.1, from coordinate 24,694,019 downwards.
AAAGACTGAGCATAAGTATGGCCTAATAAATGCAATATAATGATTGTAATAATGAATGCAATAATTTCAACCTAGCAATCTTTCTTCCCAATTCAAATACATAAATATTATTTTGACGAATGAGAGCAGTAACTGAATCTGTGTTACAAGCAAGTGTCGGTTAGTAAAAGTGGTCGATAATTTTTTTTAAAAATAGTATTCCTTCTTGTGAAGAAAGTAACCAATCACATCGTGAAACTGACATCTTTAAAGAAAAATCGAACAGCTGTAAGAATGAAAGATATGGGGTCAGCATACCGACGTAGCAAAGTATTAGGTATGTTATCAGGACCGCCTAGCGACTTCACGCTTTCAATAGCAGGGATGACACACCGTCTTAGAAAAACAAAACTGTGCTCAAAAAAGACCGAAAAGTCCGACGCCATGGGCCCTATAAAGTAAAGCTACTGCAGTCTGTTTTTATTTCAATCTCCTGACATCAAATTTACCTAACACCGAAACAAGCATCGGGATGTAACCCTGGGCGTCGTTTGAACAGCCCAATCAAATTATACCCTTGTCTATACGAGGCCACTTTCGTTCGCTTTGAAAGCGAATAGCATTGAATGCCTTGACAGGTTTTTGTTACCTAATTGGCTCACAAAAGGCGAGGAGCATGCAGAACGGGAGGGATTTTCGTTGGCACCGAGCTAGCGCAGTCAAAGTAGATAAGCAGATCAGGAGGGTGGTGCCGGCATCGGCGATTGGTCCACTTCCGCCTGCTTAGCCTGCACTGGCTGGTCGAAAATGGCGGCGAAGAGCAACGGAAGGTTTAACAATGCTGCTAAAATGGATCCTCAGCGAAGAGTTGGCAAAGCGATGTCGTATAGGGGCCGAAGGAGCTTGACAACGTTATACAGCTGTGCAAATGTTTTTCATGCGGAAATGCATTCTAACCGGTAGCTCCGAGTAGCCAGTGCCTGAGTGCCTGAGACGTCTTCTATTCCTTTCGAAACGGCGTAGTCTCCGGCTATTGCAATTTTATTCTGAATAATAATGCTCCTGTAATGCGTACACGTCACTTTGACGTGGTGAGCTATCGCGGTTTTCATGACATCGCATAACAGAAAGGCGGGGTGCACCACACGGAAACCAATAACGGAGGGCTAATGGCAAAGAAAGGGGCACAATCAAAAATGAACGTTTTCTTTTTATTTTGTTTGGTCTAATCATGCATAATCAGTGGGCAGGTGTCATATCAGATGAGGAGTTGTCGCACTTTTCATGGCGTCGTGTGCCAGAAAGGAGAAGTGGGGTGACCCGAAAGTTTTTTGACCGATGATGCAGGGCTGATTGCAAAAATGGAATAGAAAACGTTTTTAATGGCTTTACATTATAGCGCGCCATGTCACTTTCAACATGCGAAAACAGAGAATGGAACTGCTTGTTCACTGTTTGCAGTATTATTATTTTTTCGTATTTGCAATTTCCTTTTTGTTTTTATTTTTGTCGTTGTCGTTGTTCCGGCCATGTGGACACTCCAAGTGAGTTTTCACAGTCTTCCTCGCCGTGAGGCTGCGCATATATTTACGTATATGTGTGCTATATGCCATGCCATCGTATAAGGCATGCTGTATATGCGGGCTATATTTCCACACTATTCCATCTCCAAAGTTCCTCATATTGGGTCTTACATTCTTCACAAAATTATTCCTCAGAATTTTTAGAATGGCAGCCGACAAAGAAATGTCACGAAACACAACACCGACAGAGCGTGCCTTTAATCTTAGATCTTCTAGGGAATAATAAATAATAAAAGTGTGAAATTATATCAGAGCTCTAACTTGCGAGAGATGTAATTATAGTGGCGTGGCTCTTCTTAGGCTACGCCATCTCTGGGATTGGCCTACGAAAGAAGTTTGAAACATACCCAATTCGAAAAGTGGTGGTAAGTCTTTAATTAATAAACATTGCCCGACTGCAGGATTCAAACAGACGACCCCTAGCACAACAGCTGGATCTTGTAACCAGTATTAACCAGTATGACACGGGCACACGACGCAGTGAAAGTAAGGGAACATCATTAAGAATTTCCCGCGTGTAAGCCAAGCCGTTCAGCTCCTTGGTGCGTTTTATGAACACTGCACGGCGCATTGTGGGAATCGATGTAAGCGACGGTTTCTGTGCTGTTTGCTTTGGCGATATTTAGCGGTGATGTCGACGGCGAATGTTTAATTTCTTCAACGTTTAGGCTAAGACGAGAGTGGTGAGTTCATGTGAAACTTTACCATGCGTGCACCACTGCTGTTTGTCTGCGTAGTACACAGGACACACAGGGGGAGGTGTTTGCTTGAGGCGTTGTTGTGCACCATATTTCATAAGCTCGGAAAGGGTGGAGCATTGTCATTGCCTCACTTGGCACATCGCATCGTGGCGGAAGCATTAAACATGAATTGGATTATGGGGTTGTGCATGCCAAAACCACAATCGGGTTATGAGGCACGCCGTAGTGGCAGACTACGGATTAATCTTGGCACCATGATGCTCTTTAACGTGTCCCTTAGTCAAAGTGCAAGAGCTTTCTTTTATTTCACCCCCGTCAAAATGTGGCTGCTGTGGTCGGAATCAAATCCGCGACTTAGAGCAATGCCATAGGCGTCTACGGCGGGCGGCACGGAAGTGTTGATTTCACGTGCGGCCACTTCCATAGTGTCGCCTAAACCTTACGGTGCGCTTTAATTAGTGCGGCTCTGCTTCTGCACGCCCTTCGTAAGTTGTCTGCTTGACATATTCGCATGGTGTTTAGTTTTAGACCATACCTTGAACTTGAACTTAATTTTATCCCGTTTGTGCGCAACTACTGTCGCATCTATAATAGTAGTTTCCTTGCCTTCTCTCGCCGCCTTCCCCCTACACCCCACCCCTCTTCTATGGGATGTGCGAGCGAAGAGTGGCAAGGCTGCCATTCACTCTTTTCGCGACTGTATCGGTTCTACCTTTTCTCTGCCTCCGTTCCCCCCTCTCCTCTACCATTCTATCTAGCTTCCCTCCGTACTTGTACGTTAGTAGAAAGGTTAGCGCTGCAATTTCTGCGATGTTCTTGCAGGGTGTCATGTATAAGTACAGATTTCAAGAGGATAATTTCGCTACGTTCAGGGAGCTGCAGAGCGCATTGTGCACATACGATGCGGTGCAAAGGTACAAACAAGGTTCTCACGTCGCTCTTGCTCTCTACCATGCTCCTATCGTGTAAACACACGCTCCGAACCCAACCCGACACGGTGTGCCACAGAGCAGCAGCAGCGGTACAGCCCAAGGAAGGGGCAAAGAAAGCTTCGCTTTAAAATTCTCTTTGTGGTGGAACTCGTGTCCCGCAAACTTTGGTTGCAGACTGTACATCGCTTCGCCATCTATTGTTGCGCGTCTGCTGTCAAGACACCCGCCACCGCATGCGCGTTCTTCCAAGCACGCCGCTGTCTCGTTCTTTTTTCTCGCTTCCTTAAGAAGTACCGATGATAACCGGTGCACGACGCGGCTGCAATATGCCCGTGAAGGGCGACCTGCGAGGGAAGCGACCTGTGAACCATTACAGTGCACGAAGTTTACAATGCCGACGGCACCGCCCTAGATTCTGCGGCGCATCCTCATTCACTGAGCCATTTTGTGTGCAAATAAATGGAAAGAATGGATCAGTAAAACAAAAACAAACTGAACTAGTTCACCTCCATTACTTGTCGGCCAGCATGCCTATCTCTTCATCGCTACGAACGTGTCCCCCCACTGCTCCTCCCTCTACTGAGCACCTGCTGTACGCGCTTTCTTTGGACACTGCGTACATTCTTCCCATAGCCCTGGAAATTAGGACTTACCGTTTGAGCAAGTGTGCGAAGTAGGAGGTCCGAAGCAGCGCTGCTACCTCGTTTAATGGGCATTATTCGGCCGAAATAATTACGTGCAGTAGTGTGAACGCAACAGCTTGCACCGATCAACCTTGAGCCTTACTCACACTGACACTCGCGAGCAAGAACGTTTTGTATTGGCCAGCGCAGGTGCAATGACCAATGAGGAAGCGTTCTCAGGTGATAAGGCCTCTGCTCTTGCTGTTCCCGATTAGCTGGCGATAATCGTAGCTCCGGCAACGCTGCACCGTATTAGTCCAGAAGAACGTGCGATCGGGAGAGCGCGACGACGCGCATTACAAAACGGGTCTTCCTCCACTGACCTGCACACTTGGTAGTGTCGTCAGCGCCGCCGCAGTTTCTATGCGCGGCAGTCGAAATGCTGCCCACATGAGCGCGCCCGCGTGCGTTCGGGCGGCGCGGGGAGACCCAAACGAGGATGCGCGCCGAGCATTTGCATGTGCCAACCCCGCTGTGCGCCGAATTCTGTGTGAAGGCCCTGTTGTTGTGGTGCTTGTGCTGCAAGTACGCCTGGTGCATCCTCGAGCCGCGGCAACCGGATGCCTTTCGAACACCGGTAAGTGAAGCGTTGCCCGCTTAATCTTGTTACTATGCATGTGCAGGTATGCACCGGTCCGAAATAATCGAAACATTTGCTGCACTCACCCTCCAAGCATTGCAAAGTTTAAAAAAAAACATGCAGTAGCCACGTCGTGCCTTAAGTCCTCCCTCACAATGATGTGCGCACAAGATAAGCATCGGCTTTATTATGCAAGTTACGCGTTTACTATCGAAACGCGTTTTCCTCGTGTTGCCGCAGCCACCCTGCCCGAATTCCTGGAGAAGTACAGTCGTGTGCAATACGATAGCAAACAGCAATTTGTTGAACGGCTGTCACTCGCGACGCGTGGGATCCAAATCAAGGAACCTTATACACAACAAATACTTTTCTGGTTCTGCACTGTCTCTCATTGAACAAATTTATGAAGGATATGTGTGTTTAGCCCCTAAGGGCATTTCAAAACAACTTAGCATTTTGTGGCGCATACATGAAAAACTGCAAATAAAGTGATGACACGTTGGCAACAAAGCAATGGAAAAGTAAATTAAGAGCAACAGAACCACACCAAACAAACAAGGTATTAAAATCGTAGAAAAGGGAGCGGCTGGTCAGTAAGTCCTTTATAACAATTTTAGACATACAATGAATACTCAAAATTCACAAGCTATGTAAGACACGTCATAATAAGTGTACACTTACATGTACTAGGATTACATGATTATTTAATAGCAAAGGAACTATTTAGCAATAATGTCAAATTGTAGATAATATTTGATGATCGTAAGCGGCTCTAACCTTTCGGGTATACCAGATACTATAACTGGGAGTGTGTTCAATCAAGCAAATTTGCTTTATGTTGCAAGATTTCGGTAGTATGAGGTATACTGTTCTATATTTTTACAGGGTGGCGGCTCATTAGTCATTTGTTGTATAGCTGCGGTAGGGCAGTAATATAGAGTTGTTTAAAAAGGGGACAAGTGGCGTCATAGGGTAAGCTATAGCAAGGCTACGTGCTGGGCGTTCTTGAATATTGGGTTGCCGATGAACGTTAGAAAAATCAATAAACGGTAGTTCGTGAGAGAAAGAAAAAGAGAATTGTACAATTTCTTTAATGGAGCATGGCATTGCTTAGCAGAATTTAAAAAGAAATAATCTGCAATTTCATAAATTCCACTTGAGAACACCTAAATGTGGTCATTTCAGAACATGTGTTGTTCTGACTGCATGCCAAGTGTCTTCATTGCATAAACCATTTCACTATGAGTGGAATCAATTTTGAGAAGCCTAGATTCATGCGCACAGTTAATGCGTGGTGTGGAGAGTATGGTTTTTGTTTTTTCAGCGTTAGTCACTAATATTTATAGTCCAACCATTTCTACAACGAATTCAGGAAGACTGTAACCTGCTGTTTGAGAGTCATTACATCTGATCCTGTAAAATATAAAGTAGTGTCGTCTGCATAGTTAATACATCTGCCGTTGGGATCAGCATCGGCATTATTATTTATGTAAAATCCGCGCTTCCATACTTTGACTTTCCCCGCCATAAATTCCTACCAACCTGCTCAACTTTCAGTCGTTCTAATCGATAACTGAACTTTGTATCAATGGGCCGCTCTCACATAAAAGAACTGCTAGTACGTGCGATTTTAATCACCCATGGCACATCTCTCGTGTAGATGCTTATGAACGATAACACTTATTACGCGTTCAGTAGGAGTAATTTCTCCATGTGCAAGGCACGACATCAACGCACTTGCGCGTGCTCGCAGGCGGACCTCATCCGTAGCAAGGGCTACCACTGCCAGGAGTTCGCGGTCACCACACAGGACAGCTACGTGCTGTCCATGCAACGCATCCCGTACGGCCGGGGGGTGATCCCCTTTCCTCCGCCTCGGAGCCGAAGGCCACCCGTGATTCTAGTGCACGGATTCCTGTCTTCGGCCGTCGAGTGGGTCATCAACTATCCGCACCAGAGCCTAGGTGAGACCTGCTCGCATCGCTTGCCTGGTTCGCGTCAGGCGAGCAATGGGTAGGCGCAGGAAACACAACAACGACGGAAGAGCAGATAGCGCAAGCGCTAACTTGCCGCTAAATGTACATAGTTCAGTGGCTCGAAAAATATAAGCGGGACTGTCAGCAAGAAAGAACAAAAATAAAGTATCAATACCAGTCATTCACAGCACAAAACCTACTAAGGGATTAAGCGTAGCTAGTGTTAAACCAGTAAAAATCACATAGAAATCACATAGAAATCACATAGAAAATTTGACCGCTGTAACGCGAGGATTCCCTTTCGGTCGATCACATTCCTTCCCTTCCATCCACCGTATCAGCAAAATGGCTATCGCTCCGTACGACAAGAAGGTACTGACTATAATAATGTAACAATTCTATTCCGATACTGATACTTTTCGCGCTTCTCCAGTGGTCCCAGCGCTGCTCCGCGTACATCTTCCACCGCATCGGCCAGTCAGAAACGGAATGGAGTGAAAAAATATCCTCATGCCACACCGGCCAGGTTATGCTTCGTACCTAGAAACCTAGTGCATGCTAGAACCCTAGAATCCCAAAAGCCCAGTGCTTTGCCTAGAATGTCACAGTGCAGGGTATCTGCTTATTTGTTTTTTAAGAAAGTGCAAAATGCGCGAATATATTTTATGATACGCAAAGCCACATTGATGAAATAAGTAACAAGGTTTGGATAAAAACTTGCAGTTTTATGTGCCCTCAATAAGCCACTCCGTTTTGCAGAAAGAAAAAAGATTCCAGGGAGAGCTAAGATGAGTAATGTGCGAATCTTGTATGGTGTATTATTTCCATTTGGCGCCTCAAAGAATATGCAACCGAATGAATATATTAGAACATTTTTTCGCATCTTAGCCAACAGCCACTCATCATCCTGCAATGTACTCCGCACTAGATGTTTGCACGCTGGTGCTGCGACAGCTCTCTTCTTCATACTATCTGTCTTCTCGGCGTTCCGCTGCCAAGAGTGGTCTTGAAGCAACACATGCTTGAAAATGACTGAAAATCACAAAACACGATTAAAAAACTTGCGAAGTTTCTAGCAGAACTGTCAGCAAAAGTTGACTGGCATAGTTCTGGTGATCGGAATGCGACACAGGGTATCAAGCAGTCGCTGAATTTTCTAACCTCTGATTTCGAGGATTTCAAGTCTACTATAGGTAATCAAAAAAAAAAAAAGAACAGGCTGCACTAGAGAAGGAAAACAGTGAACTCAGAAGTTTTCTTGAAACCTCTCGCAGTGAAATTATCGAGCTCAAATGGTATACCCGGCTCAAATAATTGGACATTAAAGGACTTCTTTGGAAACAGAATGGGAACATATTTCATGTGATACAGTCCTTCGGAGAAAAACATGTCATTTCTCTGTCTCAGGTTGACATCAATGTGATCCATCGAGTTCCAAGCAGAAACAAGGATAGGTCAAACGCAGTGCTCAGTGTACGTTTCGTTATGCAAGAGTCTGCACCCTACAAGACAATGAGAAGAAAAACGTACCCTCAGAATCTAGGTTATGATGCCACTGGTCTTGTTCATATTAACGACCATTTGTGTTTAGAAGCAAAAACTCTGATTACTAAAGCCAATGCGAAGAAGCGCGAAAAAAAATGGAAATTTGCATGTGTCTCGAACGAAAAGATGATTGCGCGGAAGGCAAGCAGTGCATAGGTCCTGCACATTTAAAATCACAATGACCCTTAACCTATAAGTGCATGCTTGATTCAAACAATGTACATCATACAATCTGCAAAAAAAATTGTTTACAGCTTTTGCTGTTACGCTCTCATCAATTGCAATGTTCGCAGTTAGCGTCCAAATGTTGAGTTTCTGCTCACTGCGGTTCTTAAGTGTCTTTTCGTTTGGCTTTATATCGCGGCATGCACAGCATGTCTACTACAAGTTGAGTCACATGAGTTACCGGGGTACAGCTTTTCTTTTTCTGTTCGTCGCCAAACCGGCAGGGGAGCAAAGGGGGGTATAGCTTTATTTGTCAAGTCATGATTAACCTTCTGCGTTTTGCCTGAATATTCATTTTCCTTGATAACTGAGCTCGGTGTTCTCGTAGCAAATGTGTAAAGGGTTTCTCATAGTTGTCCGTCGACCCCCGAACGGAGCAGTGCCTACATTTCTATATAAATTTTAGCGCTTAAGAATTTCCTTGGCCAACGTTGATGTTCGGACAATATTATGCGGTAATATCAATACTGACGCTGTTAAGGAACTCGGCAGTGAATATCTCAATGTTGTTATGTCATATGAATTTCACAGCGCAATTAAAATACCCACTCGTGTCAAAGCAGTAAGACTACAAGAATGGACGACATCTCTAATCTTGACACCAAGTAATGCAGGTGTAATATCTATGACTCCGAAGTTAGAATGGCGAGTTGCATATTGCTCGAGTGCCAATCGCATTAGCGTCGACAGTCATCATGAGATGCGTTCTGCGGGAACTTCTTTGTTTTGGCGACGACTTTCTGTTGCAAGTAAGCACGATGACAGCTACGACAGACGACATAATAGCTGGAAGAAGTAAACTGTATTACCTTTCGCTATCAAACTCTCGGGCCAGACATTCTCGTGCGCGCCAGGTATCCAGGTACGGTATAGTACTATAGATTCTCTCATCGCCGTTGTACTTTGAGCTCGTTGTATAGGTACGTCCACCTTGAGTTCAACCTTTACCTTCAGCTTCTGCACTCCTTACTTCTGCCTGCAATAGATTGATTAAAATATATTTGAATCTGAAGCACGATGAGCCCTGAATGTACTTAGATCTCTTTTTCCATATTTTGTGTACATTTCCTCGCTTGAGCAAGCAACTTGTATGTAACCGACATGATTTAGAGCAAGGGTGCCTTAAGTTAAATTAGAAATTTGACGCTAATTTCAGATAACATGCTGAAAAAAAAAAACGATTTGAATGCTCCAATGCCGCGCTTGAAAGTGACACGAATTGCGTCGAGAAGGTCAGATATGTGACGTTATGTTCAGGCCTGCGTAAAATTTCTGCTCTTGTCAGAATTTTATGCCTCAGATAAATAACGGTTCAGCTTGCTTTTTCAGCAGGTTGGTCTTAACTATTGTAGTCTCTAAATGATTCTGTGCATTGAAAATTTGCTAGTACTGCATTTCTTGTAACTTCATAGTGGTTAAAAGCGTACTAGGAGAGATTATTATCTTTTTGTTCCTTAGGAAGTTATAAAGTTCACAACATGTTGACTCCATGCGCGAACTTTTTGCATAAGCGTCCGATATGAGAACATCAACAATTGCTAGCGTTGTATCATGTGTGCTTCTCGTTTCCCTCCGACATCTTTCTTTCATTTATTTACTCTAAGGACAGTTAACATTACAGAGAGGAGTGGGCAACACGGTGTAGTTACATGAAATGACTGGAAATTGCATTCCTAAAATTGTTGATGGTGATGATGGAGGAGATGTCGTCGGGAAGACAACTCGAATCCGTTCTGGTGGTTTGTACCAAAAAAAAATGTAAATGTTAGTGGGTATGACAATTAGGCACAACGTTGAACCGCTGGGCGTTGCAGGAAGAAATATAAGTGGCTGCTGTGAAGAGCTAGTTGCTTCGGACTGGGTTGGAATGGTGTACTTTAAAGAAAAGACAAAATCGAGCATATGTGCGTCGAAGTGAAAGATCTGGTAAATTTAGAGATGATTTGATTGGTGTGACACTTGCAGTGTGGCAGTATCTAGACAGAATGAAACGCGCAGAACGAGTTCAGACGGCTTCGATGCAGAGCGATAAGGACTGAACGTGTGGGTCCAAAATAGAGGACGCATATATATTCGTGTTTAGAATGGACTAATGCATTATGCAAAAGGAAATTTTAAGTTGATAGGGCCAAGGAAGAAATTGCGTTCATGCAACCAAGGAAATAAATTATTACTGCTGATTTGTTGAATATGGTTTTGCAATGAGAGGTTCTCGACGTTGTATAATTGAAGGGATTTGTAGTTGCTAACTTGAGAAAGGAGAGCGTTATTAACAAAATAATTACAAGGTACGGAATGATTTGTGTGACGGGCAATTCTCGTGGCCTTACATTTGTTAACATTAAGTTGCATTAACCAATTATATTGCACGTAAGAACAATTGCAGGGTCTGATGGAAAAGTAACAATGTCTGCAGAAGTTAATATTTTATGGTAAATCCTACAATGACCACAAAATTGCTTTAGCGAATGATATATTACAAGGTAAATTGTTACTGCACACGAGACAAAATAACGAACCTAACACAGATCCTTGAGGCACACCAAACCTTGCAATGACGAACAATGTGACAGTAAGTTACATTCTACATAAGCTAACAGGGTATGCTTGGCAATGCAATTGGTCTATCATTGTAGGGAGTATGTACTTTGCTACTTTTGCGCACGGGAACCACCTTCCCAACCTTCCAATCACGAGGAACTGCACTCTACTCAGGAGACTGCAAAAGCAGCAAGGACAGACCTCTTACTATACTAGACCTTTGTACTTGACTAGACCTTTGTATTTATGACTGGATGACTAGACTTTTGTATTTTACAAGAACTTTCATTAATCGCACCTTCACCCGGAGAAAAAGTTTGGGGTGGTGAATTAACTTGTACCAACAAAATTAAGATCAATTGAATGCTTGGGAAGAAAGCAATATTCGGGAACATTCGGAAGCTTGGTAGATACGCCGCCAAAAACAAGATGAAAGAACTGAATTAAGGAAGGAACAACATGTTTCCCTCGCAGTCACCACGTCTTCATTGTCCCTAAGTTAAAGTATGCATCTATAATCACTATTTATGACCTGTCAAAATTTGCGCTGTTTAGTTGCTATCTAATCGGAGTTACTTAATCGCAGCAAGCGTACTTTAATAAAATGCATGCTTGGCAATGGGCAAGGCATGCGTATAATAATTTGCCGCGAGTTGATAGCTCGCCCCAACGGCATGGTGCACCCGGTAGTCAAGCTTATCGGTGCAAACGCTTTTGTTTATTTAGTAGTCGTTTTAGGGCAGGTGCGAACCACGCTGATTTCTCGTTCCGAATTTTGCGTCGTGGCATAAATTGATTAGTAAGTTCAGTTACATTGTATATAAATAACCAGCAGTTATCATGCAGGGATATATTTAGAGGTGCCAAAACGCAAACATATTTATTAAATGTCGCAGTTTCGCCCGAAAGGGAAACCATCGATTACGATTGCAAATGCGTAGACAGTTATACGAAGTAAGGCGTTGAATATTAAATGGGGCGACCATGTATGCCGGGAATATTTACCACGCTCCAAGAAAAGCCTTTTACCTGATGACTCTTCACACATGAAGTTCGTAAAACGAGCGATAGCTTTGTCGTGCTTGAATTTGGCTTTGAGAAAGTCTTGCACGTACGAAGTCGTGCGTAGCTTCAGTTTGCAGGTGTCACGTCTGGAAAGCTCGGTTTTCTCCACCAGTCTGTTGGTGGCCTTGAAGGTTCCCTTTTGAAAGCTCAAAATGGCAGCCGCCGCAGCCACACAGGGAAAGCGGAAACCAAAAGAAGTTGTGGTGATGCCATGCATGCATGTAGTTTCGCACAACCTGAAGAAAGTAGGACGCAAGCATGAAATGGACGTAGTGTTGACTGCTCCTTGTAAGCTCGCTAGCTTGTGCATCCTAATACGTGATTGGAGCGAAAAGTGAAAAAAGTGCATGTAAGAAGATACATGTAAAGCCCCTTGTGACTTGCGCCACTGAGGTCGTTCACCAGATTCCGCTGCGCTGTGGTAAAGTTTACATTTCCCAAACGGGTCGATGTATAAACGACACACTCAGGAAGCACTCAGCGTCTTGAAAGGCTGTGGCGGGTGGTGTGCACCTAACTGCACACATCCAGTTTTACGGTTGCACTCCGCTATTAGAAATACATCCATTTTAAACAACTTAAATGACGGATTGGGGAGGAAAATTACTGAGACTGGCCAGATATACGCACAATCTGCCACGTGTGTCAATGTCCCCCCAGTCGCGCTCACGGATAAAGAAATTAGTTATCTCCTTTGCCGTTAGCGTTTTTACAACTTTTGCATGTGAAGATGCATGAGCTTTGTATCAGACTTCTGACTGCGCTTCCTGGAAAACCTTTCATTAAGCTTCAGTAGTAAGTGAGGGTCTCTCTTGTCGGTTCCGTTTCTTCCCGCCCGTATTTCCGCTCAACACTACATGATGCACCAACTGGCCCAACTCTCTACGCTTCTTAAGTATAGTAGCTTTATCGGCTGTATAAACTTGCAAACATTCGCTTACTACCTAGTATAGAAAGCATGGTGTCAGCGTGCACAGGCAAACATGAACACATCACTGGAACAGAAGACTCACAACGAATTGCCATTTATTTATCAGGTGACTACGTCGATGTCGCGGCTACCATCGTCGTGCCTATGCAGCCTCGACGATGGTAGCTCGACGATGATGGTAGGCTCGACGATATATACGCCATCAGTCATATATATGCCTGATGGCGCAAGTCCAGTCTCTTTTTCTTTCAAAGGGCTCTAGGAGTACTGTCCACTACATCACATTCGATGACCGCGGGCACTCGCTGTGAAAACGCCGGCGTGAGGAAGCGCAGCAGCAGCAGCGAGCGAAGTGACCATCGTGCTGTGTAGCGCTTCACCACAAAATTAGTGACGAGAGCGCAGCATAATCAGAGGTATGAGCAGCTGTCGCACCTAGATTCAGCCCCCGACGCCGATCGCTTTCAAGATAGGACGTGACAGGCCACGCATGCGCAGTTGCTGCCGGAGTACAACGCCGCGCCGCCCCTCCCTCCGCTCCCCCGGCACTATGCGCGCGACGGAAGATGGCGCGTTTTCTCTTTCCTCCCTTGCAGGCGTGAGATTGAGCCGCTATCGTCGGCTTCCTTAGCGCGCTTTCACTCGCACCTACAGCAAGCGGCGCGCAGCAGCGGTGTCATCGCCCTTGGACTTTATACTAAATATCACGGAGACGGCAAAAATGACCCTGGAGTGTCCATATAATTGCTATTTATTGAAATATAGTCGCACCTGACGTACTCTGTAAATAACTTTAGCAATTTACTATTACGAGAAGAAGAGATAAATATTTATAACGAAGTAGTCGCTCAAGTAAGGTAGAACTGTCTCATTTAGAACCAAGCTTTCGTGAGTCACAACAAGTCCAGGATAGTCGCACTAGAAGGCGTAGTGCGTGTTGGACGTTTGATAAACTTAGTGAGGCTGAAATCTAAGCACCTGTTCACAAAAGCTGCGCACTCGAAGACACTGGAGTTAGTTGCAGGGTTAGGTTTATCCTAAGATCTACTAGGCAATTCATGATTGACCTACGCTGATGATTGGGGTACGACGCGCATAGTTCTTGTCATTAAGAATGGTTATCCCGTGAATGTTAAAACTACTATAGCCTATATCGATAACTCCCAGTCCCTGTAAACTTTTAGAGCTCATCTTTACGCATTACATAATGTATTTCCTAGAAGAAAATGGTTGACTTCCTTCCAGCATGGCTTTTGGAAAGGCTTGTCAACTACCATCCTACTCATCACCATTATTCATAACTTCGCAGCTGCACTCGATAAGGGCGGCCAAATTGATGCTACTCTCTGAAATTTTACAAAAGCCTTAGGCTATGCCTGTCTCGGCAAACTGCTCATGAAGCTTTCAAGCACTAGTCTGCCCATTAGTTTAATTAACTGGATCCACTCCTACCTTACTAATCGGAAACAGTTTGTCCAGGTCCAAGGTTGCAGCTCTGATGTTGTGCCTGTCCCCCCGGGAGTTCTCCAGAGTAGTGTCCTTGGGCCTATCTTGTTTCTAATCTTCATCAATGACATCGCTTCATCAATAGACACCTCCTCCATAAACTCAAGCTTTTTGCAGATGACTGCATTCTTTACAAGCCAATTATATGTGGAAAGGACCCAAAGTGGACCAAGAACCTAAATCCCTTCTCTGATTCGTGTAACACCTGGTAGATGGAATTAAGCATTAGAAAATCAGTCTTTATCAGAAACTCAAATAAGATTTGTCCATTCACATCAAGGCATACGATAAATAATAATGCCTCTATGGAAGTTGACAATATAAGGTATTTGGGAGTCACAATTACCAGTCGACTGCCATAACGATAATGTCGACGTTTGTTAATCTGCTTCCAGAAAACAGGAACTTCTTACACTCTTAAAACTGTTTACACCCTTTGGGGCTCATCTTGACCCACAACGATAATCGTCATCTGACTTGCCCGCATTTCCTTTCTTTAACGCTGCTAGCCTGGTACTTCCAAGTCAGGAACGGCTCGTGCGTTATCAGCATGACAAAGCATTCTCGACCGGAAAGTAGCGAGCGCCGAGTTTTCAAGACAGGAAATGCAAGCAAGGCTGATGGCGATTATTGCTGTGGTGCAAGGTAAACCCCTAAAGGTGCAAACGTTGGGAGCGCTTAGACACAAGCTAAAGAACACTACACACCAAATCAAACTTGTTGCATACAATACCATTATACGACCGCGTCTAGAGTATGCATACGTGGCTACACATGCTTCAAAGGAAAGCAGTAAGATTCATCTATATGCCTGTCATGATCTTGACTTCGCCTTCATCACGCATGCCTAGCAACGATATCCCACTTTTGGAACAGCGTAGTTGCTTTTACTAAGCTCAGGGTTTCCTTTTTCTTTTTTTCGTTTTACAATCGTCAGTTTAATATCAATTCTGGTGTTTACCTTTCGTTCACTTTTTCCCGGCAGACCAGACGTAGTCACAATAACGACCTGACACCATACTTCGCACGTACTAACCTTTTCAAGAACTCGTTTTTTTCTGTGAACCATCAGCGAATGGAACGCACTGCCCTCAAATGTTCTTTTCAGAACGCAGCCTTCCTGACTTCGAAAAGCACATGTATGATTTCGTGTAAACTTCATTGTTGATAAAACCCTACTCTTGTCTATATTCTGACAACTCATAACTTTTGTTTGCTTTTTCTTTGTAAGCATGGAAATGGTTTTACTGAGTAGTGAAAATTTTTTCTCCGACGTATTTTTAATCATGTTTGTTAGTCTATGCTTGTCTTTGAGGGGTAAAACTTCCTATATTCTGTCGTATAACTCGTTCCGTTTTGTTCGCTATGTTCATTTTTTTTTTCGCCGCTCCTGCTTGGTCTTCACTCCGCAGTATGTACTAAAAAAATTCAAATCACTAACTGAGAATGTGGGCGCTGTAGAGTACCTTAAATGCAATTTATGTAGCACGTCGTATACATCTAAAGAAACTGAAGGCGGATTAAGAGGATGGTAACACGAGCCGAAAATTAAACCTTTATGCTTAAGACGAATGCATGCCCATACCACTTGAAGAGGTAACAAAACTGGAATAATGAAGTTAATTCATGACTGATCGCAAGCAAAACACCACCGCCAGTACATGTCTCGTGGTCATATGTGTAAACGTCACATTTTTAACAACCTAAAGCTCGGAATTTTTTTATTTTTATGGAAAACCAAGGTAATAATGTCTCTAATCTGGAACAATTACACGTTTAGAAATATGCTCAAGTAAAACTCTTGCTTGGGCTAGTTGGTTCATGCTTGAATGCTTGAAGGCGCCGGTACTGTCGTTTGTGTTCTTCTTTTGTCCTGAATTTGCACCCTGCACTTTGCACGTTTAGCAAACTTAGAAGTAAATATTTGCCAGAAACAACGACGGACATAAACCCGCCACATGACGACATGCTGGTGCCGAGGGCAAACACCCAGGCATCTATCGTCCAGTTCTCTTCACTAAAACACTTTGCACATAATTGTTGATGTTGTAGGAAATGTCAAATAAGTGGCTCCAGATGCATGCGGCAGGTTTTAAATTCACCTAATTTAACACATGCTATTCATTGTGATGCGTTACCTGGGCATGCCCAGTTGTCTACACAGCACCTTAAGAGGTTAAAAATAACAGTCGTTATCTTGCAGTACAGGCTGTACAAGGTGTTGCAATGTCACATGGTGCAAATATCTGGCTGCAACAAGGGAAAGGTGTAGACCTCGCACGTTCATACTTTTATGAGCCATTTGTTTTGTGTGTGACATCACAAACGCGACAATCGTCTGAAAGCGCTAGCTGACTTCAAGTAAAGCGTGTTGTAAGGTTGTGAGCTTGCAAGATGCTCAGGGCGATAGTCAGTTATGTACTGCAATATGGGCAACAAATGCCGTGCCTATTGGATGGACCATCACTGCGTACGAGGACACTGGTCAAAATTCCACCATCGGACATATTTTCTTTTTAATTGGAAAGGCGGCAGACGAGGACGGCAACCTAGCTATTGGTGAGTTGCCTAGTATGATAAAAGAACCATTCGCTCTAAAGGCCTCCGTAAATACATTTTTAATATATATTTATGGAACGTTATGGAAGCGAATTTGAAGCTGACCAATATTCACATCTATTCCACCTCCACCGTTCACGATTGGCTGGTCCCGTTCAAAACGCCGACGGAGCGTCGCTTCCACGCGAAAAGCACGAAAAGGGGTATCACCTGAAAAGGCACCGCTACAACATTATGGCCCAGATACTTCACCTGATAATTTCTGCGGGTGATCGCCATTTTTAAACGACACTATATTGTTCATGTCTTACTGCCGCCCTCAATTTGTTATTCCGTCTTCAGCTATAACAAACGCACCCGGTATCTGCATGGAGTATGATCTTTCGCAGACCATTCCACGGCTACCAGCCTAGCCAGCAGATCCAGCTGTCTATGTTGAACACTCGTGCAACGGAACAGCCTAAATACACAGTGACTGCCCACCGTCACGTACCGCCGCCTCCCCCCTCACCCAAAATATACAATGCAACATACGAGGAACACCATATGTTGATCCTCAATGGAAACGGCTAGCCGCACGGTACATTTATTCAAAAGCGTTTTTCATCACCACACCGACGCATTCATACCACACGACAGCAGGCTACACGCTAACAGTGGCAATTAATCCAGACGCTGTACCTCTTTGCCTAGTTGATGCATACCTTATTTGGATGGATCTTTACCTCAGAAAGAATTAGGGTTCGCGCCACGCATTCAGGGCAGGACAACATGGCTCTCCAGCGTAGGAGTAGTCGCCTGCTTCCTCTGCCCATGCCACCTAACTCTATCATATCTCCCCAAATCTTTGAAAGGTTTCATGAGTGAACACATAGAGAGACAGCCTCGCAGATTTATAGTTGCACATCAAGCATGATAGCCAGAGTAACCAACACGAAGAACAAAACCCTGTAAACGCCTGTTGGCTACTTTGTTCCGTTATGTAAAAGTTACTTGCGAAGACGTCACTCACGATACTATTGGAAGCATGCTGAGGTGCCGATATTTCTTGATCTCAACAGCTACGTGTACATAGTATCCCGTGTGCGCGTTCAGGACAGCCGAAAATAGAAGAAAACGCGCCGCCCACAAAAACGCAATACGAATAGCCATTTTGTTCTCCTAGGCGGCATACTAAATTTTCTGCAGCTATTGTCAGGCTCATTTGTCATAAGGGCAACCACAAAACACAGCTCAATTTTCAATGCCCGCTTAAGGATACCTACATCTGGTTGCCTGCGGAAAACTTGCGATAGTCCGTGTGGGTCTCTAGATAGCTGTGGCTCCCACACCCTCCTGCCTGAACTATAGAGCTCGCTTCTAAGTACCGAAAAACCAAATGGCGCTTTATATCACATATAAAGTCTAGCTGCAACTACATTTTACTTTTGCAAGGTTGGTTACAAACGACCAGCGTATATGCTATCATAGCAATTTTGGCATAGATGCGGGGCTGTTAATTGCCGTTGTTTTTTGTTTTTTTAACAGCCAGCATGTACCATCTAAGGAGACGGCACGTGCACATCGTAGTAGGTGGATGTGATGCAAACCCCAAGCGTATTTTCAATGTTTTGAGCTAGCTAATTCTTAATATGAATTCTGTATCATTTCCGGCAGTCAGTGGCGTTGTTTTTTTTTTCAGTTTCGTTTTCGATGACGTCTATTTTTCTAGCTTATCCTAATGCACCCGCTTGTGTTTCAAGCGTAATATTTCGCACGAAGGTTACTCTTCCATACGCTTTCTGAAACAAGGCGCTTTTTGCTGCCTGTAATTTTGATGCAGTTGGTCTTCAAAGAAAGGAAACATAATTTAAGCGCAGAAAGAGGAGGAATAAACTTTTATTGTACAACCAGCACTTTGTGATGGCCGAGCCTAAGCCTCCCATGAAGGGTCGTTGAGGGCTTGCCTCGCAGCCGCCTCACAGGCCTGCTGGGTCGCCTAGGTTTGGTCGTCGAGGGCGGAGGCACAATGTTTTTTTTTTTTTTCACCTATAAGACAGCGATCCCTCTTTGAACTCCAGTGAGACCTGGAGAGAAAGGAATGCCTAGTGCTAATTTGTCATTTCTGCCCAATACTTGCCTTCGCCCAGTTGTCCCTTTCCCACTACAAAAAGCACGCACAAACTCTACTGGAGTTGTCTAAGTATGCGTAAGCATATCCCTAATTTTAAGTTGGCCCACTACGGAAAATTCCCTTGTCCCACTCCCCAATTTCAGTTGACCCACTCCTAAACTTCAGTTTATGTGAGTTTATGTTCAGTAATATGTGAGGGTTTTTTGAAAATACCAGGTACATTTGTACGACTGTGTTTCAAAAATCACATTTCGGAACACTGTTACGCCATGTATAGAGAGTGGAGATAAGCACCATTCGAAATCTCAGTCTCCGGACTACCTACGCTCTAGCGGCTATCACGATAGCAACCGAAGTGTTATCACAGCGACCTTTTTTGTCTCAAAATTCGAGTAAAAATTTTCGTCGTTTCCATAGGCTTCCACTGCTGAATCTTTAAGAGCTCTGGGAACAAGATTCTTACATTCAACAGCATAATCACTATATTTGCCTCGTGTGGATTGTGTTGTAGGACATGTCTGTCACCTTTTGCAATAATCGACCTGCACTTAAATTATTCGCGAAAAACCCGCTCGTTTCATTGAAAGCGCGCTACCTTCGCGCCGCGGCAGCTTGGGGCCCTAAGGTGGTACGTGTCCAGAGAAGTTGGATATGTAACCTGAAAAAAATGAGGCGTGTCCTGAGGCCTGAAATTTATGCAAAGAACTCGCGTTACATTGATACAAATAAAATAATCACAGTGTTTTCTCGATGCTAATCTATGGAGCCGATGCTTGGATAGCAGAAAAAAAGTTTGAAAAGGAAACGAATACCTGTAAATGGAACTGAGGTGAAATAGCGCGAAAAAGACGAGGACACAAGGAAACAAATACCACAGACAAGCGCTGACTGCCAACTGGGCTTGTCTGTGGTATTTGTTTCCTTGTATCCTCGTCTTTTTCGCGCTGTTTCACCTCAGTTCTAAGTATGAACCAACTAGCCCTCATCAAGATCTTACTAACCTGTAAATGAGTTGTGCACAGAGAAGATGACAGACATAACGTTAAAATATTGGAGCAGAACAGCAACATGGGTTCCGAAGAAAGGAAATCGCAAATGCCTGAGGCAAAATATCGCATGTACTCATGAATGTTGAGATGTGGAGGCACATGATAAGTCAGGCGGGTGTAGGGCGTCGATAATTAGAACGCTCTGGGATAGGCCTTTAGCCCTTCCTCAATGACTACACTTTGGTAAGTTTGTGGTGACGATGAGAAGCTTGATAACGATGGATAATATTGAATTATGGAATGTGGAGGTTCCAGTAACGCGTCTCATGGCCAGTGTTTGAGTTTTTACGTACGTCTGTGTGTTCGCCCATGAGCGTGTACGCGCGTGTGTACATGTGTGTATCTGTGTGTACATTTCCGAATGTGTGCGTGTGGGTGTGGCCAAATATACGTGTGCCTGTATAATGTGTGTCTCCATGGGCGTGGAGGTGCGCACCTGTACGTGGGTGCCTTTGTGTGCTTTTGTCACCTGTGAATCACTGAAAATTACCCATTTTTGCGCATCTATTACTGACATTATAAATTTTATCACACATAGGATTGCGAACAGTTTAGCCGTTGGTGACGAAGTCGGACGAGATAACTTAAAAGATTCTTGTTTGTTGAGGTATAGTATAATGAATGATGAAGTTGAAGAGGTTGAAGAAGTTGAAGAGGTGCTGTACTGGAGCAATCTGTATAGACATGTGTGCATCCTGAATACCGCATATATATCTGGTAAAGTGCTAGTTGTTGAGCAGCTTGAATGGACATGTCTCTTTTTCTGAATATCCCGCCTACTGACAATTCAATTTTTGGAAGTGTAAGTAGGCATGGAGGATATTCATCTGAGTTACAAAATGCATTTGTTGGCAATATGTGAAGATTTTCTCGAATTTGTATATGAACATAATTTCTATCTCGTTTCAGTATGTCTAGAGCCAATGGGTGGCTTTCATGCTGTGTTTGAAGACGGAAATAACGTCGGCATGTTTCTGTAGTTCGCATAACTGGAAATGATAATTTGCGAGCCTCAGCTATTACAAGAGAGCTAGAAGTTGCTCGTGGAACTCCTAGACATATGCGTATCCCTCCGGCTAAAAGTCTTTGAAGGCGCTCATCTGACGTGTGGGAAAGTCCGTGTAAGATGGGCGCGGAATACGCAATTTTTTGTCGTTTTAATGCGTTGTAAACAGTCAGCATGGACGATACTGATCCGCCCCATGATGTACCTGCAAGTCTGGGAAGTACAGCCACTATGGCATTGACCTCGTTTTCGTTTTTTTTTTTTTATGCGGGGTGCCCAGGATAGCTGCTTAACAAGTATTATGACAAGAAATAGCTGCTGTGTGACAATCATCAGAGGGTGTCCATCCAGGTAAAAAGTGAAATTTTTGACTGCCTCCGAGTGAAGGGCAATACAGCTGTCTTTGCGTGTGATAAAACCACTCATCTCTCTCTCAAAAATTGGTTACTGATATTTATGCCGTCTTGCAATGCCACATGAAGTCGTTGAACATTATACCCAGATGTCCAAATACACACATCATCTGCATACAGTGAAAACTTTAACTGTGATGGCAGTACTCTTGTTAAATCAGCCATGACGCAGTCATAAAGAAAGGGGCTGAGTACGCTTCCCTGTGGTACTCCCTGTTTGACAACATGTTCAGCGCTCTTTCCTTCACCCGTCTGAGCAAATATTTTGCCACCTGATAAAAATTCAGAAATCCATCGCAAGGAGCCACCAGACAGGCCAAGTTCCAACATGTTTAGCAGAACATGAACGTGACTAGCAGTATCAAATGCCCTCTTCATGTCTAGGAATACTGCTATCGTCATGTTTCCACGTGCACGCTCGTGCTCCACACAGGTTACTATATCTAATATTGCATCCATTGTGCTTCTATGTTTTCTAAAACCTGCTAGCACAGGGTAGCCAGCCGGTATATACACTGGCTAACCTCCCTGGCTTTCCTTCCCTTTTGTCTCTCTCTCTCTCTCTAAGTAGTTGAACAACACATCCGTTTCATTACACCACCATTGAAGTCGTGCGTCAATCATTTTCTCCATTACTTTGCATAAACAACTTGTCAAACTAACTGGGCGGAAGGATTCAAGGCACAAGGGCGTCTTACCCAGTTTTAACATTGGTATGAGCCTTTCCTATTCCTTCCCCTCCCAAACAGTCAGTTCTTAAGTTACCTTTCCTGTACCAACACTAATGTACAAGGACGAGATTTAAGAAGTTCCTTCCACCCACGGAGGGCAAAAAAAAAATTATAGGTTCGGCCCGAAAGTTACGGAGCAGTACGACAGATGCAAGTTACCATTATCAACCGACAACACTTTTATATGTGTAGGTAGGAGTGACTGTGAACAAATAAGCCATGATGGTGTGTTCAGGTTGCCGTGACAGTAAAAAAACAAAAACAATGGTAAAATTTAAGTTCTTTATTGTGGGTACTAGTGCACAGAAAGGTGCACTTGAGTTACAGCGATAACGGGGAGAACGGTAGTCGAATTTAAATTCGTCAAGCTTTTATTTAAGCATTTAATTTCTTCCGGCGACCTTCTGATACATTGGTCGGATTCTAGAACGAATGGCCCAGCTCTGACCAAAATTGTTCCAGCCTTCTAATATGAAACATGATTGGAAAACGAAGAAAAACACGAGCTGCACAGGATGGACACAGAACATCAATTGGCTATAGTGCACCAACGCCTGCATGCATTAAAGGGAAGCTTACATCAGAATTGGAGACTGCGTGTGTTATCTTTTAAATTGTTCATAACGCGCGCGCAATATATCATCTTGGGCAACTAATCGATCTCTCTTTTCGAGATTCCGATAGAAACGGTGCTAATGCATATATCGACCTTTAGTATGCAAACAGATTACCATGTCAATCTGCGTCTTTCAGCCTTAATTCTATCCATCACACTTGTTCTATAATCGCGCATATTTTGCAATTGCCTGCAAGATATCCCGATCCAACCAGCTCAGGCCATCCAAAATGATCCCGAAGCTTGTCGTTAAGACATTACCCGGTCTCACCGATGTAATTGTTGCCGCAAGACAGGACTATTTCATAAGCAAACCTTATCGCACACACGACGACGCGCGTATTACGTCTCTTTCCACACGTCGGTGATTATTGCGTCGTTTAAAAACCGCGCCACTGCGAGATAGTTTTTTTCAGACAAGATATGGGGGGGGGGGGGGGGTGCGTCTTTATTGTCGGATATCTTGTACCACATACAAGAAAAAAAAACGGTCATTTAACGCCTCCAGAGCGTTGTAGTCATTAGCAAAAGGTATCGAAGTGTAAGTGTCAACAAGACAAAAAGTGATAATAAGTAGCAGAGCAGGTAACGTTAAGGTAGGGGCATAATTTGCGCCAGCATAATTGGAAATTGACCCCATTGCACTATAGACTGCACTATGTCCGGGATCAGCTAACCTTGTCTCATAATTGAACTCTAAAATGAAATGCTTATACGACAAAGTCTCTAAATTTCATTTATTTTACGCATATCAGTTCGCCTATGTCAAACGGTTACGTGGGTATCGACGTTAATGATGCGAAACTTACCACGCAGGTTTTCTCCTCGCGGATGCCGGCTACGATGTATGGCTGGCAAACCTTCGAGGAACACCGTATGCGCGCCAACACCTTCAACTCACCGAGGCAGATAAGAAATACTGGAACTTCGGGTAACGTATATATACATACTTCCGTTTGACATTTGAGAGCTTTTCTACGGTTTTCTTTATCCAAGTGTTTGACATATGGCGTAATGTGGTTGTATGAATGCATGCAGGCCTTTTTTTGTAAAGGAGCTGCAGTAAGTTGGCTCTGCAACATATCGTCCATAATAACACATATGTACTGTGTGGGATGACCTGTCCTTATCCCGGGACTTCTAAGCGCTCTCTCTCTCTCCTGTGGTCCCTGTCCCTGGACACAGCCACTGAAGATCGCGAGCACCTGCTGCAGACTCGGGCACGTCACAGGGTCTTCAGGTGCTGGTCCCCAGTCCTAATTACAAGAAGGGGCAAAGCAGGCGTCAGCCCCAAATCTCCGGGGAGAGCCTTCCTCCACCAGAGCTAGATCACGAAGAAAAGAGCATATTCACGGGTGAAATAAAGGACGTGTGTCCCGTCGGAGAAGAGATTTTCCGACTGGAACAAAGGACGGGTGGGGGTCAGAGGGAAGAGAAGTAGGTGGGCTGTTGTGATGAAGAGAGAGAACGGGTGACCTTGTTGGCTTTATTATTATGGTGGTTGGTACCGGGACGCTGCTCGCAGCGGACTTAATTAGTGAAATTGGAAGACATGTGAAGCCTAAGAAACACTTCCCATCCGCGCGTTCCTTTTGCTTTTTTTTTACTTGTTTCGACTGCTTGACAGCATTGGGCGAGTCGGCATGGATTTAAACGACCTCAATGTCGGTCAAGTTGCGAACGGTTACGATTGCAAAGTGCACGGTCTGTAGCTCAAGTATTAAGGAATCTTTGCCCGTATATACAAAACTATTAAAAATAGAATTAATTGTAAGAGAAAATTACAGTCAATCCAGATGATGGGATTGTTGTTAGCGAAGGTGGCCAATCCGAAAGATCACTTGCGCGCGAAAAGCTTTCTGCGTTCGCCTTTTGTTACTTGTGTCACGTAGCTGCGATTGGCTTGAGTACCATGTAAGCAAGCTGGTTGTCGGTGAAGAACAGCGTTTACTGCCGGTGGGACGCTCGTATATATGAGAACAGGAGTGTGAAGTCACATGTCACAATGCCGTGTTGCTGGCAGCTCTGCTACATCTTCCCCTTTTTTTTTACAAGCAATTAGTTCAACGTCTCTCAGGCAATGGGTAGAGACAGCGCTTGTGACGTTGCCGTGTACTTCGTCGTAGCTCTGGGAGAGGTAGTTCGACGTCTGGGACATCAGACTCTACAGGATCGTGTGTTTGTGGGGCCACCTCGCGTAGATGCTCTCGGGGACGCCTGATCTCCTGGCCGTCTTCCATTTTCATCATCGCTGAACGTAGTGCTTCCGCTGGCCTTCGGAAGACAGCAGGTGCCCAGGTCCTGTGAAGAGTGTCGTACGCTATTACCTGTTGCCCCTGCGATAAGGGGGTGGGGGGGGGGGGCGCAGCTGTCTGGAGCCGCGGTTGTAGTAGATCTTTTGGCGCTGACAGATTTCCTGCAGACGGCGGTTAACGGCTCAGCACGGTACCGTCTTTGGCACCAGGTGCGTTGCGGGTACTGGGAGCAGGGTTCTCGTCAGTCGTCCCATGAGTCTCTGTGCAGGGGTCTTCAGCACCGCATCCCTGGGGATATTGCGCCACTCAAGTAAAGCCATTTGGAAGTCAGGTGTCCTATACGGGCACTTCTTTAGTAGTTTCTTAGCCTCTTAGACAGCCCTCTGAGCCGTTCCGTTAGAGCGCGGGTAATACGGGCTCGAAGTTACGTGTGCGATACCTAATGTGCTCAGACGCTCTTCGAATTCCACGCTGTGGAACGGTGGGCCGTTATCACTGCACATCTTTAAGGGAAGTCCATGAACAGCAAAAATATCCGCGCACCATGATTTCGGCAGTTTTGCAGTGACGTTTTCAAATTCACCTATCTCAAAAAATAAGGTATAGAAGTCTACGATTATGGCAAACTGTCGGCCGCCGTAAGAGAACAAGTCCATTCCTACAGTTTCCCAGGGTAAACTAGGCACTTCGTGACACAAAAGCGGCATCTTCGGGTTCCGCGATGGACGCGTTTGGCAGATCTTACAAGGTCTACAGTACTGTTCAATACCCGCGGACATGCTGGGCCAGAACATAACGCTTCTCGCGCGTTCTTTGATTTTGTCGGCTCCCGAATGTGCGGCGTGAAGGAGGCTCAATATTTCTGCTCTCTTCGAGTGTGGTACGAGTACCTTATTGCTGCGGAATAGTAGGCCATCCTGGGTGTGTATGTCCTCCTGGTATGACCAGCACGGCTTCCGGTATATCACGGTTATCGTCCGGCCAGCTTGTTTCCGCATATCCTCGTAGCTCGAGCAGGGTTGGATCGCTATCGGTTGCTTCAAGGAGGTCTTCGATGCGTGCTTTAGAAGCAG
This sequence comes from Dermacentor andersoni, assembly GCF_023375885.2. Taxonomy (NCBI): domain Eukaryota; kingdom Metazoa; phylum Arthropoda; class Arachnida; order Ixodida; family Ixodidae; genus Dermacentor; species Dermacentor andersoni. The sequence goes on along the minus strand of NC_092823.1, from coordinate 24,667,957 downwards.
AAACAAAATCGAGCACATTTACTTGAAACTGTTTGGTCTCTTCAGCCATGCACACTTTGCTAGGAAACCGTGACAAAGCATCCGCAAGAAATAGCTCCTTGCCCGGTTTGTAGATAACATTGATGGTATAGCGCTGCAAGGCGAGCCTCATGCGTTGCAGACGAGGGGGGCGCTGGTGCAGCTGCTTCTTCAAAATCGACACCAAAGGGCGATGATCGGTTTCAATCGTTACTTCTGGCTGACCGTAAATGTAATCGTGGAATTTCGTGCAACCGTGCACAATCGCGAGCGTTCTTTCTTTTTTAATTTGCGCATAGCGTTATTGTGTGTCCGTGAGTGACCGAGACGAAAAAGCGACAGGGCGGCCTTTTTGAAGAAGCACCGCACCAACACCGAATTTGCTCGCGTCGACTGAGAGGGTGACATTTTTTTTTTTTCGGGTAGAAGTAGGACAGCACTGGTGCTTGCGCGAGGACTGCCGCAACTTTTCGAAACTTTCTTTCTGCTGTTCGGTTCATACCCATGGAATATCTTTGCGCAGTAAGGTTCGCAGCGGGGCAGTAACTTCTAACATGCTTGGAATGAATCGCTGTACGAAATTAATCATACCAAGAAACACTTGTAGCTCCTTACTGTTCTTGGGCGCCGGCATTTGCAGTATGTTTTGCACTCATTGCGGGTCTACTCGCGGTCCGTCTGCACTGAATATGTGGCACAGGTAAGGCACATGGGGCTGCAAGAATGCGCCTTTGTTGAGGTTCAATCTAAGATTGTGTTCTTTACAGCGTGTCAACAAGAGTTTCAAGTGGTAATCGTGCTCTTCTTTAGTCCTTCCCCAGAGCAGTATGTCGTCCATGACTACCGCTACACACGGGAACCGTTCTAACAGGCGGTGCATTGCTGCTTGGAAAATCTTTGGGGCTGAGGCGATGCGAAACTGCATTCTAAGAAACCGAAAGCGACCATACGGCGTGCTCATAGTGCAGAGTTTCGAGCTTGCCTCGTGCAGTTTAGTCTGCCAAAATCTAGATGCCACACATAAATTTGAAAAAAAGAAAACAGCCTCAGAAAGTCGCGGAACTATGTCCTCTATTGTTGGCATAGGATAGTTTTCGCGTAACAGTGACTTGTTTAGCTCTGTTGGATCCAGGCAAATGCGTACTTTGTCCTTTTTCACTACTGTGATCATGGGACTGGACCATTGCGTAGGTTCGGTTACCTTTGCTATTACTCCTTGGTCTTCCACGCGCTGTTTTTCTGCCTTCACCTTGTCTTGAAGGGCCACAGCGACTCTTCGAACTGGCACGACTATACCCGCAGCACCGGGCTTGAGCTTCATCTTGTACTAAAGTCCCTTAGCTTAAGGCCGAGCCCTTTGAATACTTCTGCAAAAGGCTGTGCTGGGGGGTAAATATGTTTGTATTCAATGCTCTGCAAGCGGCTGCTGAACCCCAAACGTTCAGCCGCTGAGCCACTCAGTGTTACCGGCACGTTCTGCTCTACAATGAACCATGTTTCTTCGTGAGATTTGTTGTTCGCTGAAAGTAACAGTCGTACGTTTTCATGCGATGTAGTTTTGTGCCCAAAAATGCAGTAAGCGTGACTTGGCAGGATTCTGTTGGCTTATCAGGTAGCATCTCAATGTCTCGTTTCGAAATAACGCAGCAGTTTGCACCCGTGTCTAATTTGTACGTCATTGGTGTGCCTTCAATATGTCTGTTGTTATTGTATGAACCGTTAAAATTTACAAGAAATAGTCCTCGTCTGGTTCTAGACGCAGCTCAAGCAAATCTCTGCATCTCTGAACCGCGTCTCCTGAAGTTTCCGAGAAATCGTCCCCGTCTGGTTCTAGACGCAGCTCACGCAAATCTCTGCGTCTCTGCACCACGTCTCGTGATAGCGGCGGCGTCATGCCTACTTGGCCAAAATGGTTCCACCTGCCGCACTTTTTGCAAGTCTTCCCATTCGCAGAGCATATTGCACTACGATGTGTCTGGTAACCGCATTTACTGCAGACGTTTTTGTTACTTGCTACTGCATGAACTCTCGTTTCCTGAGCGGTTGCGGCTGCTTAGCTTATCTCGCGAAACTGCTCTTTTCCTTGCTCATGGGCTCGACACATATCGACAGCCTTCTGATACGAAGGGTTTTCAGCGATCAAGTTTTGTACAAATTCTTGTCTCGAATGCCCTGAATAATGCGACTGCGCAGCATGCGATCTTCTAGCTCTCCAAATTCGCACTTTTTAGCTAGTATACGCAGTTCCGTCAACCATTCACTGAAGCTTTCGCCTTCCTTTTGGTTTCTTGATTCAAAACGGAATTCCTGAAAGGTAGGATTCGTTTCAGGCTTGTAGAAATCCTCAAATTTCTGTAACAACATGTCGACGTCGTTTTTGTCTTCACCTGCTTCAAACGTGAACGTGCTGTAAGCCTTTCTAGCCTCCTCGCCAATCGTTACTAGCAACGTGGCTGCCTGCACATCCTTGATCTGCTTGCTCAGCTGAGTGGCAGTAGAAAACAAGGTAAACTCACTCTTCCAAGTTTGCCATACAAGCCAAGCGTTGCCTCATGTGTCCGAAGGTTTCGGCGGCAGAAGAAGGAACGCTGGCATCGACATGCTGTCTAGGGACCCTTGCCAACATGTAAACAAGACGGTTGCCGGTGAAGAACAACGTTTATTGCCGGTGGGACACTGGTATATATGGGAACAGGAGCGTGACGTCACAGGTCACGATGCCACGTTGCTGGCAGCTCTGCTACATACCGAGGTGCGTTAGGCTGACAAAATCAACCCGTACTCATTTCCTCTGAACAGCTGCGTCCTTGAAGATCGCAGTGTCCCCTAGTGGCACTGATCTCTGGTACAATATATGGCCGTCTGCTTATGGAAAGCTGTTTCGTACTAGTTTTTCTAAGTGAAGTATAGCACTATGGCGGTAGGCAATCCCGTGCCGTGTTCATGGAGGGATCTCTGTAAAAATGGAGATGAAGCTCCGTCACTGGTGCAATGTACTGTTGGTCTTGATGGCTCGCTCTGAATGACGAGCTTCGTAATCGTGTTAAGTTCGGTATGCCCTTGGATTGTCGGCATTGAAGTAAGAACGGGCGGTGTCGTTATTGCCCTCACGGGTTCTCTCTTCACTACTTCAAGCCCATCCTACTGTTCAGTAGTCATAGTAGACAGAGCTGGGCACAGTAGGCCAGTTCTCTGTAGGCACTAAAGCCAGCGTTTCTGAAAACACGATGTACTAAGTGTTACCCCAAGATGAGGGCAATTTTTTTCAACAGTACGTATTTGTTTTCTTTTTGAGCAAGCCTTTCTTGCTTTCTCTGTAGTTGCTTCTTTTATACATTGGAGAAAGTGTTTTATGAAATTATTGAAAGCAATAAACCCGCACTCCTTTTTAGCACTTATGAGCAGCACACCTTATGCGTGTAAAGCACCGCTTACTCAATGAGTAGGTTTTGCAGCGGTGGCGTAGAGGTAGAGCATCCGCCTCGCGTGCAAGAGGACAGTGGTTCGAATCCCGATGCCACGCAATTTTCCACCGGATAAAAAAAAACAAAAAAATCTGCGTGTTGATAAAATTGCAAAAACAAGGCCTGGAGTGCCGCCTGATCCCGGTGACCAGAAAGGGCAATGCACTCCCTCACCCGAGCAGGATTGGCCACCTTGGTGCAGTACTTGGCCACAACCTCCTATATGAATACAACAATCAAACCCTGGCCCTCAGTCCCCAGCAGCTGCGAAGCAACTGACCACGGCGGCGGTCAGACCTGCGACGCAGCAGAGGGTGCTAAGAATCCCTGGATCTGGACAGGCTGCCATTGGAATCTGAACCTGGCAACGTTTAACGCTAGAACGTTATCTAGTGAGGCGAATCTAGCAGTACTATTGGAGGAATTAGAGGGAAGTAAATGGGATATAATAGGGCTCAGTGAAGCTTTAGGAGGCCAAAAGAAGCATATACAGTACTAAAAAGCGGGCACGTCCTGTGCTACCGGGGCTTAGCGGAGAGACGAGAACTAGGAGTCGGATTCCTGATTAATAACAATATAGCTGGTAACATACAGGAATTCTATAGCATTAACGAGAGGGTGGCAGGTCTTGTTGTGAAACTTAATAGGAGGTGCAAAATGAATGTCGTACAGGTCTACGCCCCTACATCCAGTCATGATGACCAGGATGTCGAAAGCTTCTATGAAGATGTGGAATCGGCGATGTCTAAACTCAAAACAAAATATACGGTACTGATGGGGGACTTCAATGCCAGGGTAGGCAAGAAGCAGACTGGAGACAAGTCAGTGGGGGAATGTGGCCTAGCTTCTAGGACTAGCAGGGGAGAGTTACTAGTAGAGTTTGCAGAAGGGAATAGTTGGGGGATAATGAATACTTTCTTCCGCAAGCGGGATAACCGAAAGTGGACATGGAGGAGCCCGATAGCGAGACTAGGAATGAAATAGACTTCATACTCTGCGCTAACGCTGGCATCATACAATATGTGGACGTGCTGGGCAAGGGGCGCTGCAGTGACCACAGAATGGTAAGAACTCGAATTAGCCTAGACCTGAGGAGTGAACTGAAGAAACTGGTAAATAAGAAGCCGATCAATGAGTTAGCGGTAAGAGGGAAAATAGAGGAATTCCAAATAGATAGAGGACCTTAGTGTTGAAGCAATGAACGACAATGTTGTGGCCATCATTAAGGAGTGTGCAATAGAAGTCGGTGATAACTCCGTTAGACAGGATACCAGTAAGCTATCGCAGGAGACGAAAGATCTGATCAAGAAACGCCAATATATGAAAGCCTCAAACCCTACAGCTAGAATAGAACTGGCAGAACTTTCGAAGTTAATCAGCAAGCGTAAGACAGCTGACATAAGGAAGTATAATATGGATAGAATTGAACATGCTCTCAGGAACGGAGGAAGCCTAAAAGCAGTGAAGAAGAAACTAGGAATTGGCAAGAATCATATATGCGCTAAGAGACTAAACCGGCAATATCATTACTAATATGGATGAGATAGTTCAAGCGGCTGAGGAGTTCTATAGAGATTTATACAGTACCAGTGGCATCCACAACAATAATGGAAGAGAGAATAGTCTAGAGGAATTCGAAATCCCACAGGTAACGCCGGAAGAAGTAAAGAAAGCCTTGGGAGCTATGCAAAAGGGGAAGGCAGCTGGGGAGGATCAGGTAACAGCAGATTTGCTGAAGGATGGTGGGCAGATTGTTCTAGAGAAACTGGCCACCCGGTATACGCAATGCCTCATGACCTCGAGCGTACCGGAATCTTGGAAGAACGCTAACGTAATCCTAATCCATAAGAAAGGGGACGCCAAAGACTTGAAAAATTATAGACTGATCAGCTTACTGTCCGTTGCCTACAAACTATTTACTAAGGTAATCGCAAATAGAATCAGGAACACCTTGGACTTCTGTCAAGCGAAGGACCAGGCAGGATTCCCTAAAGGCTACTCAACAATAGACCATATTCACACTATCAGGTGATAGAGAAATGTGCGGAATATAACCAACCCCTATATATAGCTTTCATTGATTACGAGAAAGCGTTTGATTCTGTCGAAAGCTCAGCAGTCATGGAGGCATTACGGAATCAGGGTATAGATGAGCCGCATGTAAAAATACTGAAAGATATCTATAGCGGCTCCACAGCCACTGTGGTCCTCCATAAACAAAGCAACAAAATTCCTATAAGGAAAGGCGTCAAGCAGGGAGATATGATCTCTCCAATGCTATTCACAGCGTGTTTACAGGAGGTATTCAAAGATCTGGCTTGGGAAGGATTGGGGATAAGTGTTAATGGAGAATACCTTAGTAACTTGCGATTCGCTGATGACATTGCCTTGCTTAGTAACTCAGGGGACCAATTGCAATGCATGCTCACTGACCTGGAGAGGCAAAGCAGAAGATTGGGTCTAAAAACTATTCTGCAGAAAACAGTAATATTTAACAGTCTCGGAAGACAACAGCAATTTACAATAGGTAGCGAGGCACTGGAAGTGGTAAGGGAATACATCTACTTAGGGCAGGTAGTAACCGCGGATCCATATCATGAGACGGAAATAATCAGAAGAATAAGAATGGGCTGGGGTGCGTTTGGCAGGCATTCTGAGATCATGAATAGCAGGTTGCCATTATCCCTCAAGAGAAAAGTGTATAATAGCTGTGTCTCACCAGTGCTCACGTACGGGGCAGAAACCTGGAGGCTTACGAAAAGGGTTCTGCTGAAATTGAGGACGACGCAACGAGCTATGGAAAGAGGAATGATGGGTGTAACGTTAAAGGATAAGAAAAAAGGAGATTGGGTGAGAGAAAAAACGCGAGTTCATGACACCTTAGTGTATATCAAGAAAAAGAAATGGGCATGGGCAGGACATGTAATGAGGAGGGAAGATAACCGATGGTCATTAACGGTTACGAACTGGATTCCAAGGGAATGAAAGTGTAGCAGGGGGCGGCAGAAAGTTAGGTGGGCGGATGAGATTAAGAAGTTTGCAGGGACGATATGGCCACAATTAGTACATGACCGGGGTAGTTATAGAAGTATGGGAGAGGCCTTTGCCCTGCAGTGGGCATAACCAGGCTGATGATGATGATGATCACTCAATGAAATGTTTATGAACTACGACGCATTGTTGCCAGCCTGGTTAAGAATGAAGGTTGAGCTTTTAACTGCTCGCTAAAATGCTGCTAACAATTGGTATTCGTAGAGGTACTCTTTACTTAACCCAGAAGGAGTTTAGGCACATAATTATGCAGTAGCATAATTTGCACGCCGAGTTATCTTTAACATCACCATAATAATTATCCACCTTTCCGAAGGGACGGTTGCCATTGAAGACCACGCACAATTTCGCATGACCATAATCAGCGACGCCACTTCGAGATTCATATAACTATAACTACGTCATTTGCTGCCTTTCTGTAATCTTTATTGCTTGTAACTTTATTTCCCATTCCCCTTTGTAATACATTTGTGGTCTTGAGGGTGTAATAAATGAAATGAAAAATCTCCGTTTCCGCATTCCTCATCATATTTCGTTGACTTCATTTGAGCAACCCGTAATGGTTTCGCGCAGCCTATGCATGGCGTAGTGCTGCGTTGCTGGAGAGCGCTGATTCGATTTCTGGTACGGCAGTGGCATTTCGATCAAGATATAATGAAAGAAACGTTTGTGTAGCGAGGTTTGGTTCATGGCTAAAAAAACCCAGGTGGTAGATGGTAGTAATGACAGAACCGGGCCGTGCTTTAGACTTAGCTCATATAAGTTTGTCAGCCGAATGTATCTTGTTAGCTATGTTATTACGTTTTCTTCTTGGATTTTCAATTGCATTCGTGCATATTGGTTCTTCTGCGTTTTGCTCTTGTGTTTGAGCTGTAGTGTATATTTCGAGTATATACATGTAAATAAAACTAGTTGAACGTTGGCGCCTTCTGTGGCCACATGATCTGTTTCTGCCTAGTCGTCTGGGCACGTTCTATTGGAAAACCATGCAAAAACGTACACAAAATGCTAGAATATGAAAGATATGTATACAAAGTGCTAGAATAAACAGCATGTATACATACGCGGCTAATTAAACCTGGATAGGTGACTATTTGTCACCGCCCGGTTTAAAATGGATGCGAATGAATCGTCATCACCATTATACTATACCAACACGGACTTAAACTTCCACGTCGCTCATTAGTAAATGCAGACACTTGCCCCTATCTTATATCTCACGCGCTGCATTCGGGAAATTAAACCTACAGAATAACTCTGCGTCTCATTCGTTGTCAATCTTCGCAGTCTCGTTCTCGCCAAGTTGCGCTGGTGCACGTATAGTTGAATAAGAAATTAATGCAAACTATCATTCCAGCGCTGTTTGGACATGAACCAGCGGTCGAAAATTACAGGATGATTGGCGAAGGAATAAACAAGGAAAGGCCGCAGCACGATTACCCACGACTCGCAGACGATCAACCGCTTCACAGGCGCGCGGCAAAACCTCATCCAGATCATTAGCGAAGACGAAAGCAGCATGATAGTTGGGATAGTAAGGATGGCGGCGTCCACAGCACCCTTACCTGAGCTAGTTAGTGGTTACTCTAGCGTAGAGCCCTAATTTACGGATAGCACACAATGGAGCCAATACGACACACGGCTGATAGGCAACTATAGGTCTGCTGCTTCGCGTTCTATTTAGGAAACATGTTTACACCACGATGGAAGACGAAAACATACACGAAACACACAGGACGGCCGCTGCTTGCTAATGTGGTTGCATGACGACACTTCTTTGGTACTGCATTATAATATCATTGCCTGTTTTGTCGCTTTTATTAGATAGGAATGTCAGATAGCCCGCCCAAGTTTCCCATTTCCGCCATTAATAAAGAAACGAGCAGCAACTAAAATATTTAAGACACGGGACATATATATATGAGGAACCCACGCAGTTCTCACATAAGTATTCACAGGTATATTTAGATGGTGACTTACAGAAAAAGCGATAGCATACATACGCCTTAATAACATTGTGCAAACACGTAAAGCTTCGCCTAACCCCAACCTCCTCATGAAAGAAAACGAACAAAGAGTAGGGCGACAAAATCAGTAAAAGAAAGCAACAAATCAATAACCAGACACACGCACACTCCAAAAAAAATGCATTGCGCGCCATATGCACCAAGGAGATATTTATATCATGAACTCCTACACAGACACACAATTGGACAATTTCGCGGGAGGGTCGATAGCGATAGCAATGTTTAGCGTTGTCCTTGAACTCCTCGAGTTGCGTTCTAAATATACGCGGGTGAGACCAACGCCTCGAGATAGCACAAGGCCCCTGACAATTAAGGCCGGCGCACATCGATCTGGAACGTCATGCTACCTTCCCCGACTGTAGTGGAATCTAACGAGGACGCTCCGCAGTACGAAGCGTTAATTTTGACGCCACCGCTTTCGTCAAGCCGAGCTTGGCAATTGAAATCTCGGTCCAAGTAGCATGACATCTTAAAGCAGAGCGCGTAGGCCCGCTATCTGTACAGGCATTGGTGAGACACGTTGGCGCGACGCAGCACTCACCATTTTGCCTAGCTCTTGCTAGGCAAGAGGAACGGCGCCCTGTCAGCTAGCTACCAGGCGTCTCACAAAGCTGGTGCGACGAGGAACGTCGCCAGTGGCGTTGGAGGCATCGCACCTCGATGGCGCACGAGATAAGACAGCAAACCGTCGGCGTTAATCAGATTCCAAGGTTAGCTGTATTAGCATTAGACAACGTTAGCTTGACACTTACCGTCTGCTTCGCCAAGACCGGTGGACATATACACACAACAGCTCAGCAGGAACGCGAGTGTGCTCATAGTGTGCGCGCGCACAACGTTCATGCCAGCAGCCGCAGAAGCCAGAATAAGGCTGTCGCTTCACGAGCGCACTACTTATTACGTGGCGCGTTGATGATGCTAATGACAGTTATGATGCGTCTTTAACACATCACAACCACCCACAGAGGAGGATCGTCCAATAATATCGTCGTTGTACGCACAGGCCTCCACTTCGCTTCGTAATACTCGCGCCCAAACGTACTCCTTGCCTACGGGCGCTGACAGCGTTTCTGCCTTCGATAGCTGGACCGCACCATGGTGGAACTGGCAGAGCCAACGGCGGTGAATGCACCTCGAGCGTCGGTATAATTGCTATTGCAATAAAAAAAATCTGAGGAAACCTTAGCACTTCTTCAAGAGTTGAGAACGCGAAAGCATTAAATTCCAATTCAACGCCGCTGCGTGCTCCTTCGAGTTTTGCGTTGCGAGCGATGTACCACAGCGGTACGTGCTGCCCGAGCCAGCAAGCAGCAGCAGCATGCGGTGCTAGGTCCGGCACCGCATGCCGGCTTGCGAGAGCGAAGGTGACGTCGCGTCGCGGCGATGCCTATCCGCTGTCACGCAACACCTGGCGCGGAATTTGGTCACACGTGCCCCCTTTCACCCGCTCCGCTCCGTCGGGGGCGCTCGTGATATCCTGTCGCAGCCAATGGGACTTTTAGATGCCGTTTCTCTCCTATAGAATGCAGACGCCGGCTTTTTTGCTCAATCTGCCATTTCACGCTTTCGCATCAAAATACGGGGTTGTAATCAGTCCCATACTGAGGTCCTGAAAAGTGCACGCAACAACGTCATTCCCTGGTCGTTTTCCTCTTCCTAGAGCTATAACCTTATTTCATGATGTCACTGACCAGCTAGCTTAGTTTTGAGGAATGGCGGCCGCCGGCTTCATGGTAACAACATTCTTGACATTTGCAGTAGGCGCTGTTCGGTGTCTTTCGTAAGCCGTAGATTAGGAACGCGCGCTATTCGCGGTGCGAAGACTGCGGCTTCAAGGGACGGATGTCGATGACAATGCACATTCTCTATTCGCAGGCTCGACGAAGTGGGCCTCTATGACATTCCGGCGCTGGTAGACTACGTGCTCACCCTGACGGGATGGAGCGAGCTCTTCTACGTGGGGTTCTCACAGGGCAACGCAGCCGCCTGGGTCACGCTCTCCGAGAAGCCGGAATACAACGCCAAGGTTACGGTCGTCGCACCTTTCCCGTGTAACTCTGTCATTCGTGATAGTCGGTGTGCGTGAAGAAGGAGCTCACTTTTTCACTTATTCTTATCGCTCAGTGAATAGCGAAGGCCACGAATTCGTCAGTTTTGATGCCACGAGGTAGCATACGAATGTTCATTGGTCATTTGCCTACTCGTAAGCGCGCGTATCACGCCCCGGCGGCGGTTCGAAGGATGTTCCACAAGCTTGGTCTTCTCCGTGAAGGGGCGCTGGTGAACACTCCTAGTGCCAATCGTGCACATACACAAATCTCCAAGAAAGTTTACGGAAGAAAGGTCGCCGTGATGACCTAACTGGTAAAGCACCGCATCCGTATCACGGAAAATGTGCGTTCGGCTTCAATCTTTGGCATGTTGTTTTTTCGTTCACTTTCAGTTTTCCTGACTATTACGTTTTCTTTTATGCCTTTAAACAGTGCTTGAAACTGTTTGGGCAAATTTTGTAGACGCGTAGGCTACAGCTACAGTAAAACATTCGGGCATACTTTAAGTCAGGAGTCTCATATTAAGAGAACTACGGGCGATTACAAGTATCTACAAATTAATTTTGATAATCCTTCTCTTGGGGCGCTCATTAGAAGATGTAAGAATATTTTTAAAGGTTGGCCGGTGTGTTTTAGTATTTATTTCAATTGTTGTATAAAAGCTTAGGACAGCCAGTTGTTAAATATGGCACAACTACTTATGGTTTAGCATCTCCGAATAAACTGAAAATATTTGCCTGCATCTTACGAATAGCCGGTGCAATCGCTTATCAAACCACATAATCAGATGATAATGTGCTATTGTGCATGAGGCATGGTGAGATGCATCCTGAAGCTGGACAACTGACATTAAATGTACTCGTATGATATAGGAATGATTCCTGCGATTACAGTTTCTTTATTATAAAATTGCTAATCCTTCGTCAACTTGTAAAAACGGTTACTCGTAGAATCTATACTATGTACAGGGGAATAACTGTGCTTTTCTATTGTACCAATAAACGTTGATAAGTGTTTATTCGAAATTAACTGCCATAAAGGCAATTAGAAATATCTAAGGTGATGGGTCGCGGAAAGTATCTAAAACATGTGTGTACTTCTTCAAAAGTACGCATATGACTCTACACCACATGATTTGTTCTTTAGCCTACTCTCGCCCTGGTATATTTTCCGATTTTTTTGTTCATATTGGCGCATCTGGTCTGAAGAGATTGATATGTTTTGTTGCTTATGTATCAGCACGACGTCGTCTCCCGCCCACGCAATCATTCGTACTTATTTGGGCTGATGATTATTTTCTACAAGTGTGAGCAAAAATTTAAATTGCAACATAAGAGTAATCTTCCCCTGTGTTTCCACCGGCTTTGTTATCCTTCATTATTTATGTCATTATACACTGTCTGCGTTTTCTTATTTAGTTATATTTTAGGTCTGACCGAATATATAAAAAGAAACTTCTCTGCATGTACCGCTATGCCGATTCTTTACCTAAACTGGTAAACGTTATATGCACCACAGATACGGCTTTTGCTGGCTTTGGCACCCATCGGCAACGTGACCCACCTCAGGAGCCCCGCCAGGCACATCACGCCGTGGTCTCCTCTTCTTACGGTAGGTGAATATCGCTTCTTACCTAATTGCTCGCGGAATGAGGGGCAGCAGTATGCTGAGCATCGTACGCCGCCGCTGTAACAGTGATGCCGTCTGCAGCAGAGGTATCAACAGGAGACGCGTACACATGTACGTTCTTGAAACAGAGCAAAGTTCACGAGAAACACGGGAGGGAGCACACAAGACAAACGCTGACTGTTAAATGGGATTTTTAAAAGCAGGAACAACTAATAAATATTTTTTAAATGTGCTATAATCCACACTGTGAAGGTACTTGGCCAGCGAAGCTGTGATACGCACTGATCCGATAGACAAAAGTGAGGTAGCCTTGAAATGTATCCTGCCGAGCGTGAGCACGACCCCGTCATGTACACTAACGTCACTGTCCCTTTCGTTGCTCATCGTATTTGCGCTGCTGTTCAGGCGTCCTAACTGTGCGTGGCTTGCTCTGGGCAGGAACCACAGCGTCCAGCTTGGCTTGAGCACGTCGCTGTTGGGGATATTGACGTTGCTGTTCCCGTCGCTCCTCAATGTGTTCACGCTCCTCTTCGGGAGTCCTAACTATGCGCGGCTTTGCATAGTGCTATCAGGACGCGAAATAAATCACTTGCTACGCGGCTTCTTCTTTTACATGTGAAAGTGTCGTGAGGTCGGTCCATGCTTTGTAGGCTACAGTTGCCGGTTCCCGGCAGCTGCAGCTCGTGCGACCGTAACCTTTGCCGGGAAAGGTTGCGGCAAAAGCTGTGCGTGAGTGCGTGCTTTCTGGTTCTTTTGTTTTCTTCCCCCGCACGGCTGGTGCGGCCGCTGCCGCGGATGCGCGTAGGCGAGCGTCAGCTGGTGGTGTAGCAAGGAACCCAGCAGCGCATGCGGCTCATGCCTTTCTGTGTGATTGATTGAGTTTTGGCCTACGTAGTCCAAGAGATCCCGAGATCCTAGTCATATACAGCTTCGCTGTAAAAGGCGAAACTGGTCCCCTCTACGCTCAACCGGTGGCAACACCAAGGAAATCTATTACGCAATCAAGCAAATAATTAGAGCAGACGAGCATGACATAATGAGACATTTGTTTTCCGATTGGAAGCGCTTCCGCGATTTCACGAGCCCTCTGCCTTTTGAAAATTCAATTGAACTCAAATTCGGAGAAAACTGTAGAGTGCGCAGTGTAAGCGATGGTAAGCGATGCTGTACCGCCGGCCTGGCATACGTACAGGCATGATGTCAGCTAAATACCAGAAAGCAAACAGTATTATCAGTTGCGAAAAAAATGTACCTTTTTCAGAGGCTGTACACGTTCACGTAACGTGAGTTGCCCAGATGAAGTTTACACGCACTCGCATATATATATATATATATATACGCCCATACAAAAGCATTTATGATCCCCTTTGCCTCGTTAATATTTACACGTATATACAGGTGTGAGTTTGCAGTATTACTCCAATATTGACTTCGTATTTGTCATAATCCAATATATCTGTACCTTACTTTATGTACAACAATGGCTGTGCTGATTTCCAATCGGTACTCACAACATTTCACGCTCTTTAGAGCGTTACAAAGCAAGCATCGCTTTTGTTGAAGCGGCTGCCTGCAGATCAATCTGATGACCTTTATGTTGACTACTTAGTGAACATTCATCGTAGAGATGAGGCGGCTCATTCGCTGTGATAAGCGACGCTACCAGTTTCGAAACTGGGTCACAAGATACTTTTTACTAATCATGCATTTGTGCTCCCTTTTTTCCTGTATATATTTTTGTAATGCTCTCAGGCCCTGAATGAATGCCTAATAAATAAATTAATCGAAAACTTGACTTAGACTGTTAAAAAGTGTTATTGGCACGCTTGAATCTGCGTAGTACAGTAATTGAAATGTTTCCTGAAACTTCTTTCACGTTCCCGATTTTTTCGCGCTTCCAACTCTTCATCACTAGTAAATTTTTGAAAGAGGGGATGCGAACAGGACCGACGAAAAGAAACAAGCACATCAAACACGACACCAATAATTACCAACTGGCCAATGGTCACACCCTCTCCTACTACGAACTACCGTCCACGCATCTGTGCTCTGGCAGACAGCTGCAAAAGTGCTGCACCCCGGCTACTTCTCGCCCTCGTCGCAGGCGGCGCTGGTGAAGCTGAACCGCGGCCGAGTGTTGGTGCGCGAGCCCAGCCACCGGTACGCGTCGTACACCGTGTGCGACACCACGACGCGCATGCGCTACCTGTGTTCGACGCCCGGCTTCCACTTCCTCGGCGTCAACCACGCGCAGCTGAACGTGGTGAGCGAGCGGGGACAATGGCAGCGCGGCGGTGAGCCACCTAGCGGGGTCCTTCGAAATCTCTCGCCCCAGAGACTGCTTTCTCGGAGTAGCGGAAACGGATCTCGAAGGCTACGCTTTCGTGCTGCCTGCACGTACCGGAAGCATTTGCAGGAGCCCGAAGCAGGTTCTGGGCACGACGTTTTGTATTCCACCTCTTCTGGCAGGTTTCGTTTGATTTAAGACTTCTTAAAAGTATTTGCATACAAGCGCGCTGCTAGGGCTCCTGCTTATTTAAAACGCTCGACGTCCTAAGCGTTCATGGCCTAATTACAGATATTACTTGCCTGCCTTGATGTTTCAGCTTACCCACAAGAAAAGTGAGTTTTGTACAGTGACATTGAATGAGTTTATGAGAAATAACGGACGTTCAATCTAGACGCTGTTTTCTATTTCTAAAATGTCGATTTAAGTTCGATTAACCTTGGATTCTTCAGTAACTGCTTGGTGTAACACAGATTCAGTTACTGCATCTTTCTTTTCTCTTGTATTAAAAATATGAACAAGTCACTTACTAACCCTATTCTAAGTTGGAATTGCTTAGTCGCGCTAATTCAATTTTGCTACAGTATTTGTATACCTATTTCCGTACTTTTGATTTGGGTACCGTGAACAATAATGATGGGTCGCTGAAATGTATAGAACATGATCTATATATCGTCAGTTGAAATAAACTAGGAACTTTATATACGTAAAACCTGAGCAATAGATCTGACACTGTTGTAAAGCATATCTGCCAAATAAACTGATCTGCTTTAGACATCATTTTGCGCATCGGAACCATGCATCCAGCACTAGCAGCGTTTGAAATCAAATTATTAGAACAACCTTCTGCAAAATGTTAAACAAGTGCTGCCAAAGTAAAAAAAAAAAAAAATAGTACTCGTGGTTTGCTTTTTATACATATTATCAATATGTGTATAGCAGCACACGGATAGAAAAAGGGTACCCGCCGTGGTTGCTCAGTGGCTATGGTGTTGGGCTGCTGAGCACGAGGTCGCGGGATCGAATCCCGGCCACGGCGGCCGCATTTCGGTAGGGGCGAAATGCGAAAACACCCGTGTACTTAGATTTAGGTGCACGTTAAAGAACCCCAGGTGGTCGAAATTTCCGGAGTCCTCCACTACGGCGTGCCTCATAATCAGAAAGTGGTTTTGGCACGTAAAACCCCATAATTAAATTAAATTAATAGAAAAGGGTCAAAAGGTCAACTGATTAGCGCGCACCTAATGTACAGTAAACTGTTCTTTTTTTTTTTCATTTTCCCGCTTACAAGTGAGGCCGCCGTAGCCGGAATTTGATCCGGCGACCTAGCGCTTAGCAACGCAACACCATAGCCGCTAAGCCACCACGGCGACTCACCATTGGGTGCATTTTCTGTGGTTGAGGCCTCATAGCCTCAGTTTCTTCTGTGCCATTAAACCCTACGTAACTGACTAACTGGCATTCTTCTATGCTTTAAAATAACGAATATGTTTGAAGATCCTATCTTAAAGGTAAGCTTTAAAACACCATCTTCGGCGATTTTTGTCCCTATACAATTTCTGGGAGCAATTCAATTCAAATATGCCCTTCTATCGTCTGTTTCCTTTCATGGAGACAAGATTACCGGTATATATGGCCCACTACCCGTCTGGCTCTTCGCAGAAGAACATGGAACAGTTCTTTCAGGTATGCTCGTGCTTCATCGGCCAATTCTTCGCAAAGCGCATGAGCTAAAAATTGAGACAAAAATCTACAGCCTCCTCAAAGGCTTTGTGTTGTTTGGTTATATATTATTTTTTTTTTTTTTTTACTGTGTCACTATGCTATAGAGCTGCCGCGTTGGCATTTAATATGCTGCAGGGCTACAGGACATGCAATATTCTTTCGTAATGTGTTAGCATTAGGATGTTAAAAGCGGAAGGAACTGTAACTCTGTGAAGGTTGAGAAACTAGTCATGAGGTGTATAGACATATATAGCTTCAGCCGACTGTCAGTTGCCCTTCGCTCCTCGAAGAAGCAGGATGTGTGTCGAATGAGCTTCTGAACAAATTGCACTGTCGTGAAAGTGGTTTAAGCCATAGATCAAAGATCAAATCAAATCAAAACATTCATTCCAACATTACAAGGCAAATGCATTGTTGAGGCGGACGGGGAAAAAAGTCTTCTTGAGGCTTGACCGGCCCTGCATCCTATACACTTGGCAGAGCAGTGGTTTCAGAGCACAAAAGTGGTCAAAAGAAGCTCGTAAGCAAGGCAATGAACGGTTTCCAATCAGTTTAAAATAATAAAGAGGTGCGACGTAAGGCTAATGCAATTCTCGCATTGACCCCTAAATGGCCACTGATTTTTCTTTTCTGTACTTCGTGTCCTAGATGGTGTGCCCCCTGACTGTACATCTACACCTTGGAGTAGCAGTGTAGATGTAGCCAATGCTGCAGTCAACTTGACATTTCCGTTATAAAGCAAATATGCGACTGGTGTCCATGCCAAGGTCTATTTATCGTCGCTCTCGTTACGGGTTTCTTGCTTCCTCTTCACATTTGTTCATGACTGGATTACACAGGTGTTTTTCCCCCAGAACTTCGTGAGAACCGTGGACACGGTATGATCCCAGTAGCCGAAGGTAGCTCTGGCGGGCAGCACTGGCTGTTGCGAGGCAGTGGTATGTATCGTAGATTAAGCTGTTACAGTGGACAGGAAAGTTGGCAGTTGCCGCAGGAAACTGGAAATCTTGTGCCCAGAACCGTAGAGGGTCCCAATGATCCGCTGTTCGAAGAGTGAAGCCACCTGTTGGGTCGACGCATTGTCTGAGTGTCGGGTGTCTGAAAATATCTTCAACACTTGCTTCGCTGACCTTATGAAACGATCGGCGAAGTCGTCGCCGGTGCAATGACCCTGAGTAAGCGATCTTCCGTTATGCCGAACGACGCTACTTGCGCTTTTGCTCCGTGTTCTCTTGCAGAGCAAGGCCCCCTGTTGAGTTTGAATTGTCGGAATTCGAGGTTACACCTCGCGTACCTGAGCTGTTCATGGGAGAGGGCAGAAAAGAATTTAATGTATGGTCAGCAGCTGTGACACAGTGTGAAGGTGGCGTCACTTATTACCGTGCAGTCTTCAGAACGACGGTTCCTGGATCTTGAGTCGGCGCACTTGGTGGTTTGTCGTCGCAGCAGTTGTACTGGTTTTGATAGCAAGGTCAAAGCGGAAGTGGGGATTTCTCAGGTGTTCCGTCTTGGTTCCGGTGTAAAACGGCAAGCTGGTGCCGCCATGTGTTTAGGCGACGGTGGGCGTGGATATTTGCATCACCAATGACTTTGGTTGAGAAGGGGTCTGATGTTCTAACATTTAAGAACGTCTTGTCTAGGTCGAGAATGCTAAATTTGAGACCAGCAGTGAGATAAACAGCTTGCGCTTTATGGCTACGGCTGAGTAGTGTGCGAGTTCACCTGATGAGCTTGTACCGGGCGCAGTTGTAGCGGCAAGTTGGCGCTCTTTCTAGGGCTTCGCCTGCGGGAGAGCGTTGGTTAGACTCCTCATATGCAGCTGAGGGATAGCCAAAAGTAGCTACCAAAGGTGCACTCCATTTCGCCCAGACTCGACATGGACGTGATGCCTCCATGCTCATCTCGCGCCTTGGCGGCGCTACGAAATCCCCCTCTGTAAGCAGCCATTTTATGGAGTCTGACCAAGCTTGTAGACTGTCGAGCGCCTAAAGTCTCAGTTGTTTCCGTTCAAAGAGCGGGACCAGCTAGTAAACCGCGAAATTATTGCAGTTTCCACACTGCTGGCAATTGTAGGCCGCGAATGTTAAACCGGACGTGAATGATATGATGAAGACGTCAAGTCGCTGCGACAACTGCGACACGACTTGAGTTTCTGCGTCAGATCACATGGCGTGGGGCCAAGGTTGCCAGGAGCGATGTCCGCGGACGGTGCGCCGGTTGTGGTACTTATGGCAGCGGTATTTGTTACCAATGAAGCGTGAGCGGCATTGCGTGGCGGCGCGGAGGTCAAAGTAGTCCTAGCTAAGGTGTCCACAACAAGTGAAGCGAGAACGGCGTTCTCTGACAGGAGGGACCCAAGATAGCGAGGTCTCCACGGAGACACATAGGTCTCCGCAGTATGCGGTGTCTAAGGCTGGGTCACCTTTGTCAAGGCGCTCGTCGCACAACCCTTCTTATTTCATGCGTTCAACGCAAGCCGAGAGAACCGCGTGACAAGCCGACATGCAGACCCGCGCGCGATGAGGCAGTCGACTCCTCTGTCACGTGGAAGCTGTCTTTATAAATAATCCTCCTTTCGTCATGCATAAAGTTTGCATCCCCACTATTATTTTTCCCAAGCCTCTCAATCTTATCTCGTGTCACGCATGCCCTATCTTTAAGCTGGGGTGTTGACGGCTGCGTCACTGTTATGAAGGGACAGTCGGCCATTCCTCCCAGCTGTTTTAGAGCGCAGCTCTTCGGCGCCCGTTCCTTGGGCGAGCGTAGGTTCGAAGCAAACGCGGAGCGCAGCGGAGGATGAAAGACGGCGATTGCAAAGAGAGCGTGAGCAGGAAAGCGGAGGAGGACGTTATGGGTGAAAGTGTGAGAACAAGAGCGTAGTGCAGCGCAGGATGGGCTCTGCGGCGATGACCGCTATGAGATGACGCCACATTAGCGCGCCGTCACCTATTCACCGATGACGCCATCGATAAGGCATGCGGCGAGCGCGTCCACTCATACCATATAGGGAAACAAAGCGCTGCATGATCGAAGGTCCGTCTGCGGCGGCGGCTGTGAATCCCGCCCACGCGTCACTCGCACGCTGTCTCTTTCCATCTCCCCATTAGCGAGGCAGTCGCGCCACACTTCGCTCCCTTTGTAATGTGCCGCACGAGACAGAGTGACCGCGCCAGCTACGATACCCACAGAGTTCTCTTCCTTATATAAACCTTGAACATATACATATAATTATAATACAAAGTATTGACACGCGAAATGGAAAGACGTATCGAGCTGCGCTGAAATTTCACATTACGAGCATCGTAATCGCCGACGAATTTTAGAGCGTAGCTCTTCGTAAGCACTGCACGGGCCTGATTTTACGGCCCGGGCAGGCCGGGACCCTCTTCATGAAGTCGTATCCCAGCCCTTGCCCGTGATACTAAGCCCGGGCCCGCGCGTACATGACCAACCCCAGCCCAGGCCCGTGGTTTCACGCCCAGGCCCGCGCCGGGCCCGTGTTACTGAGCCCCGACCAGGCCTGTGTCCGGGCGTTCATTACTAAGCTTGGCCAGGACACGCGTGTGCAAGCTCCCGGCCTGTAAGTAAAAAAATGATATGTTTTTTTACTTACGAATTGTATCGCATGCGTTAGCCTCACCTTCCCGGGGTCAAATTAGCTGGGCCAGGCCGGGCCCGGGCTTTCGGGTTGGCCAGGGCACGTGAAGTGATCTTCACCTTAGGGGCCCATTCCTGCGGCGAGCGTTGGCGTTGTCGTTCGTAACCGAGCCAACGAACACAGCGAAGGATGAAGGCGAATGCGGAGCACAGCGGAAGATGGAACACGGTGACAGCGCAGAGAGCGCGAGGAGGAAAGCTGAGGCGAAAGCGTGAGATTAAATGCGTAGTACCTGGCAAGATGGACATTGAGGCGACGATGGCTACGAGATGGCGACAGAGCAGAGCTCGGCTTCGGTGTGGAAACAAAGCGCTGCATGAGCGGATGTCTGTGCGAGGTGGCTGCTGTGATTCGCGTCCTCTCGCTATCTCCCGATTAGCGAAGCAGTCGGGCCACATTTCGCTCCGTTTGCAACGTGCCGCACGGGACCGATTGTCCACGCCAGCCAATATATCGCTAAATGAAAACACGTATACAGCTGCGTTCGAATTTCGCATTAGGGAGTACCGTAATTGTCGGTGCATCCTGTTATGTTGTTAACTTTTGCGTATTGTGCGCACGAACACCTGAGCGCTTCACTTACTCCTTATCGTCCTTCCATCCCCACGCTGCCCTGTGAATTTCGTCTTCAAATTTTGTATTGGTGTTCTTGAATTATTCAATATTATGATGTAATATAATTTACTCATAATTTTCAGTCTGTTCTCTACCCTGCTGCTTAATCATGTTCTTAGTACTACCTGGCATGAAGTTCCATAGTCGTGTGTTTTGCAAGCTTTTTCTGAAAACCACGCACGACATACGGGCGGTGGCTGGGCCAAGACAACGCTTATTGCTCTACTGCATGTCATATAGGCATCGTGCGACATTGTTAGAGATGGAGGATGGGGAGGAGGAACCAGTGGCGATAACAGCTGCCGTATGCCGGTGTGATGTCATTGAGGTGCATTCTGCATTTTAATTTATGTATTACTCTTTAGAAACTGAATAAACATGATTCTCATTCGATGCACTCAAGTTACCTCAGCGTGCTCTATAGAGATGTGTTGCTACAGTAGTGACGTACGCTAACGTTCAGTTAAATAATCAATACGCTCCGGAGCCCAACGAAGCTCAGTCTTATTTTCTGATATTTGTTCTCTCCTTGTCCCCATCCTGGGCGAATGCAGATTAGGAGGGCGAAGCAATTCCGCAAGTACAGCTACGGCGCATGGGGCAACCTGAAACGCTACGGTCAGGTGAGTACCGCTCACAAGGATTCTACTGCGAATCACTTCACGTTGCTTCGCTGAATATAGCACCTCTTTTTTAAATGCAGAGTATTTATTTGCCCAGTCAGAGCTAAGGTCTCCGCAAGTTCACGCTCAGGGGATGCGGCCCTTTTTGTCTCCGAAAAAAATCTGGGCCGATCCCGGAGATAACGCAGTTTTCAAGCGGTCGCTCGCCTTGCTCCACTCGCCAGTGGAGAAGCCCGCACCGGAAATGTACGACGCGGCTCGGGGTTCCAACAGTCCCTACGTGCGCCACGTGATGCGAGAAGCGGACGTAATCGAGAAGACTGCCGATTTCTCGGGCGTCCTAGGCGGCCTCACGCGACGACATTGCACTCTTCGAAAGACAGGAAACTGCCCCTGATCTTTGCGGGGGATTTCAACGCGGCCCATGCAGTGGTTGTCCCTTTATATGAATGAAGTGTATGGTGCCAACACAAAAACCAGGAACTGAGTGCTCACTGTGCGACGTGGCGGTGTCGTCGAGCACCTTTTCATCAGGTGGTTAGGGGGCTGGGGAGCTGCATATAGGCGCTTGCAATCACGTCTCGCTATTTCGGTATCCGTATGTTCCTACTGTCTATAATGGACATCATCCATTGCGGCCAAAGGAGCGTCAAAGAGAATAAGATATCCCTTAAGAAATAAAAAGGTTTCCACACATTTGCGTTGTCTGCACCTTGCAGAAAGGCTTCGCATGACATAGGAGAGGGTCGAGGATGGTTTGTACTTTAGTGGTTTATTTGTTTTTGCTTCGAACAAACTTTTTAGGAAACTGGCTGTGACAGATAGCACTGTTGCGCCTTTTCAGTTTCATTTTTAGGAGATGCGTAAATTGCATTAAAATAAATCAGCGTCCAGGTGGCTAATTAAAGATATCCACTTTTCATTTATTCGCCTTAGGGCACATCTTGACATCACGAAATATAAGCCGAGGAGCAGTGAGGCCAAGTTTACTTAGCAAGGATTGTAATACTAGCACCACTTTCAACGTACCCGACCGTAATTTGCGCTACGAAGTGCAATTGTCGTTCCATTTAACAGTGTCCCAAAAACGTGCGCTGGACAGTTCGGGTCAATATTGCGAAAATGATGCACAGTTCTAGGATTTTCGCCAAGCATACATGACTTCACAACTTCTTTGCTTGAAATTTCCACTTGAAACATCTGTAATAAAGCGAGTATTTAAAGGGACCCTGAAACGATTTTGACGATTTTCTACAAACATACTGAGTCGTTAGAGTAGGTCCTTCTGATCATTAATTGACACATCTAAGTGCTCCGCGTAAAGCGTGTAATTTATTATAAGGTTTTAAAAATGCACATCGCTGCCGATCGGAGCACGCTGCTCGGCGGAATTTTAAGCCGCCCCTACCCATATGACGAAAATCACCCATATGACGTCAGTGGGGCGAGCTATCCGATTGGCTGACCAGGGCGCGTGATCAATAATTTTTCCAACATTGTGGTAAACAAATGATCTTCGTAATAGTTGGAATGTTAGTTCATTTGTTTTTATAAACAGAAAGTAACATAAAGAGAATGCACAAGAACAATTTTTCAATACAATTAAGCACTTCCGGCACACAGCAAGTGTCGTCTGCTTGTGTTACAACGTACTCCATTTTGACGAGAGCTCCGCGGTCAGAGTCGGTCTCAGTCTTTTCACGAGCACTATGTTTCGACTTTGTTGCTTTGTGGACTGCAAACGTAGCGACTGGCAATATGTCAAGCTGCGACATCGTGTCCCTCTGCAAGGCAGCATACGAGCGAACTGGCTGCTGCGCATCGGACTGCCGCTATCCGATCGGCGCCAGGGTTTGCGCGTTTGTGGTCGTTACTTTACACCGGAAAATTACTAACGCAATAGCGTTTCGCGAGTCCGGTATTAGGGCAAATGCAAGCGCAAGAGGACAGGGTCTGGCCGCTTGACTGTGCCGTAACGGGATGAGCCATGGGATGAGCAGAATCGCAAATGCGAATGGTCTGCGCGGTGCAGCCACCTGGTGGCACAGAGCTCAACCATACACAGTAGCAGTAACGAAGTGTATTCTTCTTTGCTGCTGGTGTGCATTTTTCGCAGGAGTGTAATCATCAACACTTTGTTTTTATAAATGTTTAAAATGTTTTACACTTGGTTAGAGCAATATTAGCGCTTTGTTTGGCTGGTTAAGCGCTGCGCCAACAAGTGGCTGGACCGTGCAGACCGATCAGGCCGCACGTACGTCTACGCTAAAGTTCCTTCATCAGCTTGAGTTTATGCCTCCATTCATTTGCCGAAATGACCAGCTTGCCTGTGGTTACCGGAATACCAGACACGTTCGGCGCTACGACAGAATGCTCGCAACGCACGCTGCTTCGATAGCTCTCGCTTGGGGTCGACGGCCAAGCGGCTAGCGGAGAGGCTTCACGCGGGCGGGGTGGGCTCCAAAACAACCGGAAGCGACGATGTGACGTCGCATCGTGACGCGAAACCAGTGAAGGCGGAGCTTAGCCCCGATGGCTCGGCGAACGAGTTGAGGAGGAAAAGCATGACTAGGGAGGAGGGTAACTTCTAATCGCTTGTAGCTCCATTAATGCGTAACGCTTCACCTAAATTGTGGTGCGAATCCTCTACTTAAGTTGTACCCTACGCGTCTACAAAATTTGTCCGAACCGTTTCAGGGGCCCTTTAAAAAAAAAAATAGTTTTGCCCGTAACGCGAAGCAGTGATGCCACAGCCGGGAAAGCATAATGCGTAGTAGGCCTTATAACATTCACAAATGGGGGGGGGGGGGGGGGGGGGGTATCGACCAATCACTTTTTGATTTTCAAATGTGACCCGCATTCGTTCGAGCAGGTTGCGCCTTTTGTTGGAGAAGCGGAAAAACTAGGTTTTTCTTCCTCCTATTACTTTTCTGAATTTAGCCACTTATCTCTATGAAAACAATTAAAATTTTTACTTCTCACTTCTGGATTTCCTCACCTTCTCTAAAATTTATATTTTGGGGTGCCTCATTAATAGGCCTTATGATATCCTTGGAGAAAGCGATACGACCACAGCGCCGTCCAGTAAGATTGAGGAGAAGTCGAACGCTAGAAAAACATTAATTAGGATATTTTTAAAAGTTATTTTATCTTTTTTTTCTAATTACCTACCTGGACATCAGAAGTTATAAAGAACACGTTAACGTGAATGGTAGTGCTTTCTTCGTTTTTTTGAAAGATTGAGTCATAGAGAAAGCGAAAACAAGGACTGCACACTTCGGTTGCATAGCAAACTTTCGTTTATAATAGGGCAGATTTCACGGAGAACTTATATGCGCTTTATTATAGGTCCCAGTGATTTAACATAGGTGCTGTTAAGCTTCCCTAGTGTCATATTTATTTATTTACTTATTTATTTATTTCTACTGTCAGCACAAGTGCCAAAACAGGAGCTGCCGATTTGGGCACAGTATAAAAAAGAGGGAAATAATAATACAAAGAAAAGCACTCGTTACGAAATAAACAGTCACACATTACATACAATCCAACTGAAATGTTAAAAAAAATTCGTACACGAATTACACAGCAAAGATCAACAGAATACAGACGATAAAAGTGTCCAATCGTGTACATTCATAGTGGCCTATTCTTAAGTCGGCCCTTCCGAAGTAGCATTATGTATTATAGACACCCACCTTAAAAATGCAGCTTCGCACGCTTTTATATCATTATACCATACTACAGCATTTAGAAGCTTATTCTAGGCATCCACAGCCGTTACAATAAAATGAATTTATAAAAGACTACGTTTTGTAGTTCAAAGGTCTTATGTATATTTCCATGTTTTGTGCACGACTATTATTTGTCAAGAATTAAGGTTTTCGAAATTTCGATTTTGTAATGGCCATGGAGTATCTGAAGAAAGAACTTCAGGCTACTGCCGTTGATCTTTTTACGCACAGAAAGAGTTCCGGCTCTTGGTCTCAGACTTGATACCGACTGTCTTCGACAGTACGAGTTGAAGACTAAGGCCTTCTTTTGAATACGTTCACATCTTGCTCTGCTTTCTTTTTGGCGTACGTGAATGTCTGCCATACTGGACATGCTTATTCAGCCGCGGCAGCACGGTCGCGTTATAAGCTAAAACCTTTACTCCAGGTGTCGCGTCACCAAGTCAGTTTACGACAAAGCATCCAATGTTTTTTTCGTGGCTCATCACAAACGTAGTCAAACGTGTCGCGTTCAGTGTGTACCAAGGTATTTGTATTCTGACACTTGTCTGAGCGGTTTGTTGTGAAGGCCGTATTGAAAAATAAAGGGGGCGTGCTGTTTCGCGTAATTGTCATAAAATTTGTTTTGCTAGGGTTCACTTACATGTCCCATTTTTTTCCGCCAAGCGCTTTTTGTGCACAAATAGTTAATAAGCTTTTCGTGATCACATATGCATTATATGTTTGAGTAAATAATTACGTCATTCGCGCTAATGCCTCATCAGAACATCAGGCGAGAAATGACTATTTATGTCAATAATATAAAGTGAAAACAGCAGTGCCACAATTGCGGAACCCTGCATAATCCCTGAGCCTACTGCTTGTCCCGTACTTGTAGCGCCATTGCAGCAAACTACCTGCTTTCTCTGCCACAAGTACACTGTTATCCTGTTTATGAGAATATGGCTCCGCAAAATCATGTTCACTTGTTGCAATAATTTGGGGTGTGGTATTTTCTGGAACTTCTTTCTCAAATCAAGAAAAATAAAATGTACTTGTCCTCTAGCGTCTACGCAATAGTTAACGTAGTGTATTACTTCGGTAAGAACAGTTACGGTTAAAACTCTCGTATAAAAACATGTTGTTGACGGCCGATCAGTTTGTGATCTTCGAGAAATTCAGATTAGGCGCCTAGTTAGTACATAGTCCAGTGTATTACAACATGTGCTTGTCGATGATATATAGGCCTGTAGTAGTTTATCTTTAGCACCCTCTTAATAAATTGGTGTGACCTTGGTGCACTTTTACTAAGTAGGAACTTCGCCTGCTTGCAGTGATTTGTTAAATACGTTATTCAGATAATAGGGGCACCACTCAGCGTATCTTTTTTTTACAAAGGCATTCAGGATTTCAACCAAGCCTGTTGAGCTTTTGTCACCGTGATTTAGAAGCACGTTGAAAACACCTTCTTGGTTTATCACATTACCTATCAGCAAGGCAAGACAGCAGGGGTAGTAATCCGGTATAATGCCATCATCGTTTGTAAACACTGATTCTAAATAATCAGTAAACATGCGCGCAATGCGGAAACTATATATAACAGCGCAATGCTAGCGTGTTAAATACAGATTCCTACATTTTTTAGCCGACAGATAATGCCAAAATTTTCGCGGTGCTGTTTTAATAAAGCTCGTTGGCGACTCATACATATATCGCTGTCTTGCATCAGCTAATTCAGCATTGAATGTCATAGAGAGCATCGTCACGTCGTAATGTTTCTCGCTTCTTTTACTAGTATTTCGATTCGCATGCATGCGCTTCGTACGACGCTTCAGTGAATAATTTTTCGCGAAACCCAAAACTTCGCTGGGTCAATTTGTTTTCGTCGAGGAACGTACTGTTTTATCAACTGGGTGTAAATATCTTTAAAGCTTTTTATCTTCTTCTTATCTTTAAACACCATTTCTAACGCGATAGCGTTAAGGGCCCCGTAAGGCAGAAAATCCGGCGTCGGTGTCCAGCGTCGGACGTCGTGTCGGCGAAAATATTTTTGAACCACCCATACCCAGGACCTTCATGTAGTGCAAGAAAGTTACTGACCTAACTGAATTTCTCAAGCGCAAGTAGGTAGAAAAATCGTAAAGTACGACTTGCGCACTATCTACCGACATGATAGCGTCGTATTTTAATTTGACTGTACAAGGAAACATAATTCTGTTTCACAAAAACTCAAAGAAACCCGTTTTCCAGCGTTTGTACCATTCATAGACTGGCCACGGCGTCCGCCATTTGCGCGCGCTGGCACACGAGTATCTCGATGACCACGGAGCGGCGGGCCTGGTTCCTTGCAGCAATACTATCCAGATGGCGCTCGCCTCTACCATTTCGCTGCGGTAAAGCCAGGGAAACGATGGAGCATGTTTTATTAGAATGTGAAGACGTCTACCCAGCGGTCGATTTAGGCACCACTGGCCTCCTTGAAGGCCTTGGGTTCAGCGGGAGCAGTGGTAAAGTAAACATGTCCGCAATAGGCATTAGTAAGAGGCGATTGGAGGATTGCTGGAACAAAAGTAGGGAAACGACAAAAGACGGAGACGTACAAAAGCACAGTTCGCAATAGGGGATCAGAAAGTTTGGGCGTGGTAGTTCATAGTGTTTTGTTTTCGTTGTTTAACCTAGGTAGGACATTAGGCAGTATAATAGCAAGAGGTTGTTGGCGCAACCCACCGCCCCGTTCCAAAGGGGACGCTCATCCATCCATCCATCCATCCATCCATCCATCCATCCATCCATCCATCCATCCATCCATCCATCCATCCATCCATCCATCCATCTATCCATCCATCCATCCATCCATCGCGGCCCACGCAAAAGCCGCGTTTTCACCAGAAAGCGTTTCTCGGTAAACATTACGGTTACCTACGCTCCTGTTGCCGGGAAGCGTGAGAAGCAGTCATGATCTTTGAATGCTATCGCGTTCCACTCTTAAAGGCGAAGCTTAGGCATCCTCGAAATTTTTTTATTTTCTTTTGCAGTCTTCCAAACAAGCTTTCGACAGTAAACCACCCTTCTGGCAAAATCTCCACTGCTTTCAACTATTCCTCAAAATTTGGCTTTTTCATTTATTTTTTAAGCTGTATTGTCAAAATACTAGTGGCCTGGAATTTAGTCGCTTCTTTCCAAGACGATGCATGCGTTCTACACTGCATGGGCTCGCCCCTATTACAGAGAAAAGTTTCTTGTTCACAGTTTCAAACAGGTCATCCGCTCATTGATTCAGTTTCTCGGGAAGGTAGAATACGATCAAATTTTTTCGCTGTTGGAGATTTTCTAGATTAACACAGCAAGCTGGGCAAGTTGATGACTAAACACATTCCTAGAGGTGGGCAGCGCCACCCGGACGAAGGACAAAAGGAAGTACACGATACGAGCGCAGACTAACAACTGGTTTATTTTTTTCAACAAGTGATTCAGTATACAGAGAATGCGATCATGTGATGAAGTGACACGTACAAGTGGTGAAAGGGTGTCAGCCTATCCTGCCATTCAATCTTCGATTGTCATCGATCTTTCTAGAGAGTCCAGTTACTTACTCAGTTAAATCAGAAACCGCATCTTGTGCTTCGGCCATTTTTGGGAGGGATGACTAAATGTCAGATAACCTCTCCTCAATTTGTTTATTACGCTGCCATTTTCTGTTACTCCCTGAGAAGCGAACTTTGGTCGCGTTTGATGTCGGTAAGTACCTTTTTATGTTCCTGTGGGGCTTGGAGAATTTGTTTAATTTTTTTCTTCGAGTCCAGAAGGGCCGTGTTTTGTCTCCAATATCGCCCCTCCTACTAAATTTTACCCACACTGACCAGCAATCACGGAAAATTGATAACAGTTCGTCGCTTCAACAACATGAAAAGTTTCGTGTCAACTGCAAACAAGTAAAAATGAACGGATTTGAAGTCATGTAGTAAGGCTTAGGACGGTATAGTGTTAATGACGTATCATGCCAAATGAAGACTTCTAGACAGAAATTTCTCTCGATGGCGATGATCTCACTGGCTTCCCAATTTATCGTGTGTCCTGGCTCTGCATCATTTTGGTGCAGTTGATGCCTTTTTCGCGGATTCTATGACTCACTGTTGCACACACAGTTGCCCTAAGCATCTTATACACACAACCGGGAAATATTGCTCTCTTTTCTTTTTTTTTTTCGCCGCAGCCCGTCGCACCAACATATGACTTGTCAAACGTCAGGGTACCTGTGGCCATGTTCTCCAGCCTCGCCGACTACCTGGCGCCTCCCGAAGACGTGGCTGCTCTCCGTGCCAACCTCCGGCACGTGCTGGTCTACGACTACATAGTTCCCGACCCGAACTTCTCCCACCTGGACTTCGTGCTCGGCTTCCACGTCTACGAGATCCTCTACAAGCCCATGCTAGAGCTATTGGACGTGTGGAGTCGGGACTACCTCATTGTGTAATGATACACACACACCGTGAATGTTGTTTTGTTGTAAAGTGAAGGCCGTGCTGGTTTGCCCAGAAAACTATGCGACCAGTACTACAACTTGTGCTCGGAGACGCGCGTAAAACCAGCAAAACTCCGCTGTGAGAGCCTGCGCTACGTGGAGAACAACGTAAAACTGTGGCGCTTTGAATTTTGAGAACAAGCGCTTTTGCGTTGGGCGCAGTTTCAGGCCATGCGCAATCTGTTGTTCGTTTCGGAGTACCGCCACCGTCCTTGCCTCAGCAACATATTCGCAGAGGCGCTTTTCACGCCTACGCCAAAGGAAACTCGCCAGAAGTCTACACAATTCAGGGAGAAACTATACCAGCGAAAACCAAAAAGTCTCGTGCGTACTCAATGTTGCGTAATTAAGACTGTGACCGTGTACATGACGCTTCAGGCTACACCACTGGCTGATTCCCGCTCAAATTTTGCAATAAGTAGCATCTTGCAGTCGCTTCACTTTATTATCACATTTGCGAGCATCACCTGTCTCTTTTATTCA
Organism: Dermacentor andersoni; assembly: GCF_023375885.2. NCBI lineage: Eukaryota > Metazoa > Arthropoda > Arachnida > Ixodida > Ixodidae > Dermacentor > Dermacentor andersoni. The sequence goes on along the minus strand of NC_092823.1, from coordinate 24,638,094 downwards.
CAATAAAGTGGATGTTCACTTCGTCGGCGCCGACGCCGCACGAAGTTCTCGATTTCGCTGCGACGAAAGCGTGGCGCCATCTGTAATTTATATGGCGGAACGCGTCGGTCACTAAAACTGACAATGTTACATAGTGTCGCTGCCGCACATGACGCGCACGTCGGCGTTATTGTGAACTAAACTTCCGCAACTTCGACAAGTTGTGCTCGCAAATGTGATACGAAACTGAAGCAACTGCAGAATGCTGGCTCTGCGAAAATAGAGTATATCCGTGCACGCGCGACTCGGTGCGTCGGTAGGTGTTTGCGTGCGTGTATGTGTATTTCCAAGACAGAGAGACAAAAACGTGAAGTAGTTCCAATACCGTACAGCGTCCAGTTTTCTATACACCTACGATATGCAGCATAGAATCACTACGTTATCAATGAGGCGACACAGCTAACCGAGTGCAGTTGGTGGAGTCTAAAATGCTGTACACAAAACGACCTGCACGGTGTATCACACATGAAGACACCGAGGAAACTGTTCCAGGCTTTTTTTTATTGCATTCCGCACTCCACTTTGGACAGTTCGCAAAAATACTCATACGCTGTTTTTTGGAGGTGTGTCTAAGAACCCCAGGTTCTTCAACATAAGGAGCCAGTCACTACACCGCTCCTCATTGCCTTTATTGCTGAGGAACATTAAACCCCCCCAATCGATAAATCATTGTTCCACAGCGCCTCCAAAATATTTCGTCGCATTCAGTGCGCGCCTACCAATTTAGTTTTTTTTTTTAATCAGTCTTTACTCTCTGAAATCCCGGAAGCTCAGAAAGGAGTGAGTAAACCGTACTGTAAGGAAAATAGGAAGACTCTCTTCTGAAACCCTTAATGAAATGTAATAAGACAACCAACATTTCGTAAGTGCGCAAGAAAAGACTTTCGTATTGACTTCTACCTAACTAGAAATCTATAGCTATAGTTGTTGCAATACACTTTTTTTTTTGCCTCAGGGACACTTGTGTTATTTTTTTTCTCTTACTCCAACATTTTTGTTGGAGCTTCTGTTCAGTAAAGCCATCCCCTCATGTAAACCTCTTCCAGAGTTTGTGAGCCAACTGAATAAATGGTTCTTTCTGGAATGCTGCTATTGTGTAGGGTCATCTGCAGAGCCTGGGATCGACAGAGCGTTGCGCCCCATGAAAAATACTAAAGGATTGTTCTACACCAACGTAACGGGCACTGTGCTTAAGAAGACGCTTTTGCGTCGGGAGCGCCTATCTAAATACATTGCAGCGAGAAAGTTGTTCTCGGCAGCCACTGCGCCAAATTTGATGAGATTTATTGCACCTGAAGGCGAAAATTCATATCTGCCAACAGTATCGAGTGAATTGGTGATTTCGTCGATGGTCTTGTTACACAAAATCTTCAAAAAGGCCATGGAACTTCAGCATCATGTTTACAACTTGAACTACCAAATTAAAAAAATGCCACAGTTTCGTAAACTACAGCTATGGAAACATGTGAGATAAACATTCTATATTTAACGCCCATCATTATTATGTCACTGTTTTTCGAGTAAAGATTTTGCAGTACCCTTGTGAACACAGCAATAATTCCACATAGGATGCAATTTTATGTAACATATTTGTTCTCTTCAGATGCTGTAACTGATGAAGTGGACAAACCGATATTTCTTTTGCTACTGAGATCAGAATCTTTAATTTTGTTCTTCAGTTTAAACTCATTTGATGTTATGAATTTCCCGCAATTTCATGAGAAAAATTTTGTGGCCTTCAATCAAGCTTTTTTTCTCTTATCGCCCGTTTAAGTTGCTATAAACTTAGCCTTTTCTTTTGTCGTCAAATTTCATTCAGAACTGTCTCGCGGTTCTGTAGCAAGGGTATTTCTTCGTTTACATGTATTCGAATAGGCAAATTGGACTTGACACAGAGGCACGGCTTCCCCTTATTAACTAATACTGCTTCCCCGTGATCTGAATACGGTGTTTTACTAGTGGTAGATGCCATCGAGTATACGCTCATCACATTATTATGGCTCCAAGCAGTAGTGCTCCTATTAAACGTCGGCGTTAGTACGTGTGGGATCGTTTTTTTCTGACGACACATCTGACAGTCGCGTGCCACCGACCACCCCTTAGTCGCTAATCGAGATCAAACGCTTTTATCAAATTTCCCGTGTAGTAAAAGCAATTTGAGAGTCTGGAAGGGGGGTTTCCATGGATAGAATTTTGCCGTGTATATCGCAAGTGTAGCGGTACTTTGCAATTAGAACGTCCCCACGGTGTGTAAATTCCAGCCGAGGTGAAGAATGAGAGCCCTCAACTGGCAATGATTCAGTGTCTGCCAAACAGTGAACTCCTGTCCCTTTCGTTGAAGAAAACTGCTAACTGTGAACCTTTAAGCTTTCCTAAACACTAAGTAGTCGTTGCCTCTAAACGTAGTACCTACCGTTTCTAGGCCGTTAATTTGGGCCTAATATATGTTAATAGGCTTTTCCTTCTTGTGGATGATGTCATGGAATACGAAAAGCGCAAGTCTGTGATGGCGTACACTAATTAAGCCTCACTATTTTGACACGAGAACAACAATTCCGGACAAGAAAACAATAATAAACCACTACCTAATTGATGGAGAATGTGATATGACAACCGGCGGAGCAGCCCACGACGAAATGGGTCAACCAATTCCATCAATCCTGGGCTTTTTTAACTTAATTACTGCGAACAACAGCTATAAGTCCGAGATTCTACTGTACGTTTACAAACTCCCACAAGACCGAGCGGACACCTCCGCCTTCCACTATAACACATAGAACTATGTTGTCAGCCGCACTCCTAGACAATGCTCAGAAGCTTACCGCATAATACGGAACCATTGAATTTCAACTGAACAGTAACCGCGCGTCAGGCCCGTGCGTAGTGTGAACGTAGCGTCATCCGTTTGTCTCGCCGCCATCCTTTTTACCCTTCAACGCTCTAAGGACTTTCTTTAACGAGTCTACTTGCCAGTAACAGGGTCCAAAGCGTTGATTGGCCGGCGTTGAAACATTCTCCGCTACGCAAGCCAATCAAAGCAACAGCAGGCGGCGAGTTGCGGTGGAAATGGAAAAGAGTACACTGAAACAGGAAATCGCATGCTCAATGCCATCGATTTATAAGCGAAACATGCACGACATCCTCTGGTCGCCAGGCCTCTAATGAGCTAAATTTTACTGAACTCAAATTTTGTCACGGCGCATTTATCTTGCTTTCTTCCTTTCGCGTATTAACTTCACGAACCTGCCACTCATAGCCAGCTCGACGCCACGAGGACGGCTTACTAAAGCGCATTTCGAAGGCCACTCAGCGAAGGAAGAACGTGTCATAACGGACGTTGACCACCGTTTCACGCACCGAGTCCCTGGCTAACTGTCTGATATGGCGAAATGATGATCCATTATCGTGTGTATGCAGCAAAAAACGCAAAACGAGGACGTAGACATGCTTGACTGTCTACGTTCTGGATTCGCCTTCATGCTGTGCGCTCACAATAATGAATCACAGAATATCCCACTCACCTTGCACTAGATGAGCCCGAAGGAAAACCATGTGCGCTTACAAGCGCGTTTGTGCAATGTGGCTGTGTCATTCAGGTTAGAACGCTGAGCGTGAAAACGCACGGTCTTCGTTGTCATCCCAGGTCAGTTGCTCCGAGCCCAACCCACATTCAACGTTTGCACCGGCGCCGACGCGGAGCGAGACACTAAGACGTGACGCCGAGGCCTGAACCGGTAAGGTCAGATAATGAGCTGGCCGGACATGTAATACCTCGGCGCCGGTGGAGATACCTGGCAGCTTGTCGCGTTCCTACGCGTCGACGCCGACTGACCCAACAGCCGCGTTCACATATACGCGACGAATGGCGCATCGCATTGCATTTCCAGCGCATCGCAACAATGTAAACAGCAGTAAGGCTCTTGGAGGGCGAATCGCTTTAATGCGCCAGCAAAGTGTATTTTCCAGACACGCCAGTCCCCAGCGGCGATGCATTGCTGGTGGGTCGCATTGATGGACAGAGAAAAAAAAAAGTGAGACGGCGCTCGGTGTGTGTTCTCTTCCACTCATAAGCCAATCGCACTCGCCGAAAAACAGGTTCGGGCTTGTTTCGAACGAAGCGGAAAGGCCGCATATAAACGCCGTCTGCACGGCAATACTGCGATGACCCACGAAATGCAATGCGCTACTTCCGCATTCATATAAACGCTGATAATGCTATTTGCTGGCCCGATAAACACCCTGGCGCCGAGATATGGCATATCCCCTCATTGTCCTTTCGGCTTGTCATCTCGCTCCGCGTCCACGCTCACAAACGCAGCGCCAGCCGACGCCGGCAGCAACGTCATATGGGTCTCGGCCTTTACAGAATTACACCGTGCCGTCCCGGACACCAAGAGTGGCGGCTGATGGAGCACAATGAGCTCATATTTCCTACGTCGTAGCTACTGTTCGCAGTAAAAAAGCGCTCGCAAATGAAAACGCTTCGCAAGACGTACTCCTAGCTACGAGCGAGCATGCGCTAAACGTGGGTGCCTGCAATGTGGGCCCGCGACCTGTCTTGTACAGATTCCCTGCCGGGCATAGCGACAGGCCCCACATGCTGCCTGAGCCTCTTTTTGAGTTCGTAAATGTCCCCAGGCATTGACGGTCGGTCCAGGGAAGTCGAGCGCCTCGGCCGGCCCGATCGAACGTGGTCCCTTCCGGAGTGCGTGGCAGCGTACCCGCCGTGACCGAGAGACCTCGGTGGTCCCGAGGACGGAATGGGCATCGCCTTGGACAGCGTCGTGGAGAGGCTGGACGAGCCGTTGTTTGCGTTTTCAGTGTGTGGCGTGTCGGCCGAGGGAGTCCGCGGGTCCTCTTCGAGATCGCTATGCTCTTGGCCTTCGTCAGCCGACGAGCCTGCGCAATGCGCAATCAATTGGTCAGTCAATCAATCAATCAATTAATCAATCAATCAATCAATCAATCAATCAATGCTTTATTTTGACCAGTAGATACGGAAAGCAAAATAAGGTATATTTTTGTTTTAAAATGCTCCAGTGTCTCTCAAACAAAGTAAAGGCGGACACTCAGCAGCAGAAATGCGTAAATAAAAGAAGTTTCACGTGAAGACCTTACAGCAATGCAGCTAAATGTCGATGCGTTTATGCATTAACAAAACGAGAAGCTATTTGATAAACAGCAATACGGATACGGATATGATACAAGCAATACGGATGTCCGTGTACTCGAAATTTCGGATATAAATTGAAGAGTTCTTATTGGAGTTGTATTACATACGAGAGTTCACTATTCAAAGCTTCCTAACATTCCTTTCATTTGAGCACGACCAGAAATAACTGTTCTTGCAGTATACAGGGAGAAATGTTGATGCGAATGGAGAGTCGCCTGAATTATCCTGGTTTTGCAGGACCGTTGTTGCGCAGCCCTGAATAACCACAAGGAGGAGGTCACTTATGCACAATAGTTGCCAGCGATTGAGTAGACATGTTGCGCATTAGGCAGCCTACAAGTTCGCTTTCTTCATTCAGAAAAGCAAATTATGGTTCTACCAACCTTAGAATGTTTGGATTCATTTAAACTTTCTTTATCTGCTTTTCCTGTTTTTATTTTTTATGAAGAAATATTTGGGAGTATTCGGCATTCGATTCGATAGATCAAAGTCGCTTTTTTCGATATTTATACTCGCTTCAGTTAAAAAGTTCGCTATTCGAAGAACGTCCCTGATAAATAACGCTCATAAGTACCCAAGATGTTTCGAGTATCATAATAAAGTTTATACTCATGTGATAGCTCCATATGCAAACAGATGTACAAACAGTTTCGCAAGTAATGACATGCTCAGGCAATCAAATCCAATTCGCAACACGAACAAATCTATACGCCAGGGTCGGGACATAGAAGCAATATATAAGCCTTATTATGTAAGTTTTGAAAACTGAGTGTTTTTGGTGGCGTGAGTCTCGGAAGCATCTCTTCACAGCTGTCTTCTTTTTCGTGGTACTTTTTGTCATTCATTCATTCATTCATTCATTCATTTATTGAAACTACACCAACAACTGTGCAATTATGCAATGCGCATATTTGGCAAAGGACTCACCTAGCAAGCAGGGGCCAACAAAATGGCAAGGCACTAATCGAATATTACAGTCACAGACCTGTTAGAACATCCCACATGCTTACAATGTGACGCAAGTAAAATTGATACAGCTTTACTATTGTTTGTCTTGTCTCCGTGCTCGCTTAGTCACTTTCGTCTCTCGAGGCTTATAAGACACGCACGTCAATCTGGTACACAAACCAGTTAGCTAAAAGTTATTTTCTCAAGTCCAACAATTTCGAGATGCGTTAAAAGCCACAAAAGCATGGTCATTGACGCTGCCCTGAAGAGAGCCTAGGCTCGTAATTTTGCCGGATGGCCGTTGTAATCAACGCTGTCCTGACTCAGCGAGCAGGGCCAGCATGCGGCAGATAACGATCGGAAGCTTCTAGTCCTTGGGTAAACCTGGGCTGTCGTTTCGGCTGCCTAAGTGGGCACCAAGCAGCAGAACCTAATAAGCTTATACTGATAAAATGGTCTTTCAAAACTCTGGTTTGGTTCCTTTCGCGGCAATGATTTGCTTAATGGAAGAGAATGTTAAAGATAAAAGTTTCGTTGTTGCTGTTTCTTATGTTTTATTTTTTGAACCGCAGCCCCAGTCTCGGTATTTAGATTTAGGTTCACGTTAAGGAACTCCAGGTGGTCCACATTTCCGAAGTACCCCACTATACGGCGTGCCTCATAATCACATTGCGGTTTTCGCGCGTAAAACCCTATAATTTAATTTTTTAAGCCCCGGTCTCGGTGCGTCACCTGGACGTCACGAATTTTAAAGTACGTTTCAGTATTTGGGTGGCTGACGCTGAACACATGTCAGTTGAGCACGTGTCACGTCCTCTAGCGTGGCCGCAGCTGCGCATGGGTGTCTGCGCTGCTGAGCCCATACACGGCCCGTGTACTGTATCTTGGAGATAATACGCGGCGGGTGCAAAGTTGGGCGAGCCGAGATGAGCAAACGCTTCATGTGCGCTGAATTGTAGCACGCGTACAGTGTTGAAGGTCCCGTAATCTCAAGTTTCGGAAACGCGTTGAAGCGACGGGCAGCACGAAGAAGTGTTCACTCCTCGACGCGAGCTTTCTTAATGCCAACGTTGTAACATCGAGTGTTCGCGGTCATCGAGTGAGATCTGTTCATCTTTGCCTGTGCGCGCACTACACAGTGCTCGTGAATTTAATTGGTAGCCGCATGCTTACTGCACTTTATACGGCTGATAGAAGTGCGAAACTTACCTAGTGTGGTTGTCTAATGGTTTGCTACCACTATCAATGATTCACCTATCGCGCGAAATTGCGACTTTTCGATATCGATTAAAAGATAATTTATGGATGAAGCTGAAATAAGTTTTGTCTTCTGTGTCTTTTTAACTCAGGATTTCATATGAGGTCGTGAAGACAGCGCGAGCTGCTGCCCGCATACACGAAAGTGTTCACTCGCGAACTATCGAAGAGTTTTGCCGTCCTTGTATATGCTAGCATATGTTGCATATACTTGTACAGGTTCCTCCAGCCTTACAACTTTTGTGTTTCTTACTTATATTCCATACGTACTCGTGTGAGAGCCGCACTTTTTTTGCAATCTTGACGAGGTGTAGCCCTTACATGTAGTGCGCCATTCCGATCTAATTTTTCTGACCATGTGTAATACCCATGATTCACTGGTGCAAAACGAGCGATAACTGTTGCTTTTATAACGCTTATTATTTGTTCACACGTAGCTCCCCACGTAGCCGGTGCCCATCTGTGGTCCTCACTACTGTCGCTGTCACCGCTGCTCAGATTCCGGTCAGTTGCACCCTGGCGGTTACAGACGAACTCAATGCCCTCCGTGGCGTTAGATAAAACTGGGACGCCAAAGGTTTTCATGACGATGTCCGAAAACCACACATGCCACGCGCTCGGAAATGAAGAGCACGCACAGACTTCGACACTCTCTTCAGTCTTTGAACGCATTAATTCAAAATGTTTTCCTTCAAATTTTGGGCTGCCAAGCTGGGGTGCAGCTCTTACATGAGTGCGGCCCTTAGTCGAGTATATACGATATCTATCCTCTCCTTCTCCTTCCCCGTCCTCTTTGTTGACCGCTGTTCATGTGTCAGTCTTGAGATTAAAGGGGTATTAAGGAGAAACATCACTTTGGACTAATAAGGCATTATTTTAAAGGTATAGTCTCGCTAATCTCGCGTGAATAGGTTGATTACTCCAAGAGAAAACAATCAAATTTCCACGTTTCTTTTTATAATTTTGCTCTGACACCCCAGCACCTGTACGTCATTGTGATGTCACGAATGTGAATGTATTACAGCGAAGCTAGTAATGCGACTAGAAACGGTGGAAAACTTCATATGCCCGTTTTGACAGTTCTTCACAGGGCGATATGCAGGTATATCTTGAAGTGCGCGTGCTGATTGGGAATTAAATGAAAATGGCTAAATCCTCATTTTCGGCGCGTTTGCAGGTGGTATATGAAACGCTTAAACACTTTCCCTACTGCAGCCATAGTTGACATCAAAAACGGCAGAGATCTAATATTCACTCGAAATGGAGCTTGCTCTATGCGGGACGCGAGGCGAAAGATTAAAGTGTCAAGGTTAATTATCAGCCTACTTTTTTATGTCCACTGCAGGACAAAGGCCTCTCTCAGCGATCTCCAATTATCGCTATCTTGCACTAGTTGATTTCAACTTGGGTCCTTAAATTTCCTAGTTTCCTCACCCAGCTTATCTTCCGCCGCTTTGGACAGTGCTTCACTTCCGATAGCACCCATTCTGGAACTCTTAACACGTGGCCTGCAGTGCTCAACTTTTTTTATTGCGATAGCAATTATATAGACACTCCAGGCGCATTTCTGCCGTCGCCGTCGTCGTGAAGTTCCATATAAAGTCCAAGGGCGATAAACCCATCGCCGCGCGCCGTATGCTGTACGCGCGAGTGAAAGCATGTGAGGGTGAACCGGCGAACGGGGTTCAATCTAGCATGCGCAAGCGAGGAACGCGGCTCGGATGTGTGCCCTCTCCTGTGGCGCGCGAGTGAGGAGGGTGAGGCGAGAGAGGAGGGGTGCTCTACTCCGCGGCTCCTAGGGTGCCTCGATGACCTCCTCGCCGCCGCTCCGTACAGAGCGGAGACAACCGTGGCGTCGTCAACTGCGTGAGGCACGCGAATCACAGACAATGTAGTAGACGCCTTTGGCGGACACCGTAGGGACGCGTTGCTGGCGTTCCTGTGCCTTGAAAGCGATCTCCGACGTGGCCAAAATGCGCGCACGCGAGAGCCTGATCTTGAAAGCGATTTGAGATGTTTGCAGACAGCGCGCAGTGCCGGTAACTTCGTATGCGCTGTGCTTTCGACGTTTCATTCACGTTGATGCAAGAGATGCATAAGGGTCAATTCGATTGCTGCTGCCACGATTCCTCACTCCAGAATTATGACAGCGAGTTTCCGCGCTCATCGAGCGAGATGTGTCTATGTTTACATGTACGTGCGTGACACCGTGCTGGTTAATTGAGTTAAAACACGTTGGAAGCCTAGCTGGTTTGAACTCATGCTACCATGTGTAAGCGCGACTGAACAAAGATGTAGAAAGAAGCTGACGAACAAAGACAGCGCTCTCTATGTGTGTCTGTCTCTTCCTACGTCCTCGTTCAGTCACGCTTACATATCGAATCATTGGTAGTTTATTTAGTAGGCGAATGCTTACAAGTTTCAGCGGCTGCTGAAACAACCATCCTTACTTCGTACAGCTATCGACTAATTTGCTTTAGCAATCGGTGCTTCGTCTTTCGGGCGAAACTGCGTCTTTCTTTACGTACCGAAAACAAAGGGGCAAGATAGGCGTAGCGTGTGGCCAAGCTTCACTGTGCGTGGAATACTTGCAGCCTTTGCGGTGAACTAGGTAATGAAGTGCTCCGTATTCAAGTACAGTACCTGTGCAGAATGCTGCATTCTTGGAGCAGGCAATGTCGTCCATATTTTATTTCATTTTTCTTGCTTCTTTCTTTGTTTCTTCGTTTTCTTGCTCTTTCTGGCTGACTTAAGCGTGTTTTTCATGCGTGACGTCAACACTAGAGGATGCATACAAATATGGGTTTGATAATGAATAAAGGTAGTTGTGAGTCGGAGCTTGCCCTCATCTTCATTCCCTTTGTACGTTGTCTCCGGTTACGCACTGTACGTAAAAATTTGAAAGAGCGGGTAGGAAGTAGATTGATGAGAAAGAAAAAGATGGTTTCCAGAACACGTCTGCACAAAGAAGACAGAGAATAAATGTACGGAAGGTAAACGAGATTCAAGTTTTCAACCTGCTACCTTGCACATGAGGAGGGAGGACAACGGCAGTGGAATGAACGAAAGACCAGAGAGAGAAAACACACAACAACAAGAAATAATATAGTCTTGTGCACAGATGAAAGGCGACGTCGCGGTTCAGTATCTTGTCTGTAAACAATGGTTGGTCGTCCAATCCTGATGTGACACAGAATGATTGTCAATGTGCATCACTTAAAAATAAATAAATAAATAAATTATGCGGTTTTACATGCCAAAACCACGATCTGACTATGATGCACGCCCTAGGGTGGGACTCCGGAAAATTTGACCACCTGGGGTTCTTTAACCCGCACCTAAAACTACGTACAGGGGTGTTTTCGCCCCCATCGAAATGCGGCTGCCGTGCGCGAGATTCCACCGCGCGACCTCGTGCTCAGCAGCCCAACACCATAACTACTAAGCAACCACGGCGGATCATGCGCATCATGCTAAAGACAGTCACGCGTTTCTAGAAGTTCATGATTTACTCACCGGCATCCATGTAGAGTACTGTGGATGGCTCAGTCGACGAAGATCGCGCTATATTTCCCTCGTTGCCACTGGACAAGTCCAGCGCCTGCCAAAGGAATGGACAAAGAAACAAAAAAGACCTAAATAAGTTAATTATTAGTTCAGTTAAACAAACAAATTCAATTTATTGTAGGTTTTATCATGGCTCCTGCAGGAGTAGGCGCAATGTAAATAAGAACGCTATTTCTTTAGCACGAATATTTAAAAAAAGTAATCTTGAAGCGTTCCGTGTAGAACTGAGCCAAGCAGTGATTCGAAAATTATTGCTTCGCGGACAGGAGTTACAGCAAAGTCAATTATCGGACACATGATAATGCCCTAGCACGACTGAAATGGCGTGACAGGTTGCACGGCCCAAGCACTGCCCTTCACGCTCTTGCATGTCGGCCAGGGGTAAAGCAATACGTGGCTGCCTGTGGCCGAGTTGCGCATTGCCAGCCCTGTAGACTGATCGTCGCCCTTTGACTCCTCCATGCATTTCACGATATTAAACTTTCCCCTTCTTAATGAACTATACATGTAGTCTCCTCTTTTTTTGTTGTGACAACCTTTATAGCGATACTACAAACGAATTTCCACCGTCGCCGTGAAGTCACATGTAAAGTCCAAGTGCGATAATATCGCATCCCGCTCACCGGACACTGCGCGTGCGGGATAGAGTGGCCGAGGGTGAGCTGAGGAAGATGGTGACTTGATGCGCGCAGTCTTTCCGCGCACCCAGTGTTGGATGTCACGTGATCAAACGCGCGCTAGGGGAGGCACGTAAGCGCGCGTCTTCTTTTCCATCCCGGCCGTCGCTACGCATGGCTATCAAAGCTGCTCAATGCGTAAGTGCACTCTATCTTGGGGTTAGTTTGCGGCGAGTGCAAAGTCTGGGCTAGCCGAGATGACTGATGGCGTGATGTGGGCTGTCTTCCCGCGCGACCAGCGCTGGACGTCGCGTAATCTCAAGTTTCGGAGAAACATCGAAGCGAGAGGCAGCCCAAGGCGTTCGCTACCCTTGGCCTGTCCTATTCATCACGCTAGCGCTGTGACAGCGAGTTTTTGCGCTCGTCGTGTCCCACCTATCAGTTCATGTTCACCTGTGCGTGCGTGACGCCGCAGGTGAATCATTGCTGAATTTTATACGGCCAATACAACTACGATGTTTACTTTGTGCAGTTGTCTAATACTTATCTATCATTATCATGCAATGCTCCGCCTTCCGTGTGGAACTGTGGCTTCTTTATTTTTGGTTCACTTCTTCAACTGTATTCTAATGAATACTTTCTGAACTTTGCTTCTGTAGCTCTCAATTTAATTTCATGGTAACTCCTTTCTTAATTTCGATACGTAAGCTATTCACTTTTATACGACGCTCTCGTTCCATGTCGAGCATTTCAACAAGCAACACAGACGGTTCCTTGGTGGGCTTCCTGCACTGCTCTGTAATCCTAAACGACATCAATTGCTGTGCAAAGTTTGTGTGTTTGGACGTACTAGTTAGAACTTCGTGTGAACACAGCATTACCGCTTTAGTATCTTTATGTATCTTTTATTGAGGTATTCTATCTTGTGTGTTTGCTTTAGCCAGGCCATACTTAAGACGTACTGTCTGCCTAAGAGATAAGGAATAGCCTGCATCACCCATGGTGCCAACCTCTCGTACACACATTCATTAAAAAAAAGAAGGCACGGATGCTTATGTAAACTGGCGCTCTACAGGAGCCCGAACAGCCCCGCAGTATCAAAATCTGCGTAAATTTTACTCATTCGGCGCGTTGCTTTACGAGTGAGTCACGTGATTGTGTCATTGATCGCAGCAACTTTCGTCTCCTGGAAGGCACACAAGAATGTAACCTTTATTGGCCTCAGAATGTTTATACTTATAAAAAGCAACAGTAAAAAATATAGAAGAAAAGCAAACAAAAGAAAATGAAGCAATTCCAACCGAAACCTAGCAGACGACAAAATCGAGACCCCTAGCTGACTTTAGGGGAGTACAGTCCGCAGCGCCACCATCGGTAATGGACGGGGCCAGTAACGAAAACCAGTGCACTATAGCTTTTCTGTGGAATGTTCGTTGTCTCTACGTGGCATCTTTTGGGAACAATGCCTCTGTTGGTTCAGGCATGCGCAGTTTTGTTTTCAACACACCCAGGAATAGTTGCATTTATCAGCGCCCACTCTTGAAGGCCGTCTTGAAGGCACCAAAGCACACTCATGAAGGTGTCATCAGCACTGACGGCTAGATTTGGAATAGACTGTTCTTTTACCTTACCTCGTTCACGCCAGGACTAACTGCCGTGGTCGAACCCTCTCGCGATGCACGCCGGGAAGGCTCCCTTGGTGACGATTGAGCCCGAGAGCCAGCCAAGAAGAGATCCGACAAGCGAAATATGTCCTCCTCCTGGCGAAAAAGGGGTACGGACAGATCACTGAGGGTTATTTAAACCGGGAATTCCTATGTAAATGCATGGAAACCAAGAAATCAATTTTTACTCAGCATCCGTGGCCTCATGACTAGTAAGTTATTGCACTTCGAAAAATTTAAAATTGAAAGGGACACTAAAGCGAAACAATAAATCAGTTTAGACGAAGGAAGCATTGTTCGAGAACCCTGCAGGCGGTCATTTCAAGAAAATAGTTTGATCATTAGATGAAAAAATGAGGGTCCAAGTATCAGCATTTGAATTTCTCGCCAAAACCCCAGCGCCGGCACGTCAGCGTGACGTCAGGGATACCAAAGTATGTTTTCGCATTTGGGCCGCGTTGGCTGAATAAAGGTTCCCGAAACTTGCCATATTTAATATTTGGTTCCTTTAGAACACAATGTAGTCAATCTGTACCGCTATATATAATTAGTAGGCCCTAGAACATGCCATCAAAATCCAAGACGTCACAGCCCCCAGGTGCGGCAACTTAAGTAGGCGTCGCCATCCGTATTTCGTTCTTGCGCTTTTTCTGGCTTACCAAACGTCTTATCGTTGTAAGAGTGGTGTTTTTGGTGTTGTAGAACGGTAATTTACCGATGCAGAAGAAATCATTTTTCACTTTAGTGTCCCTTGAAGTATACTAGAAAACAGGTTTACATTCTTGAGGTTGTTATTATGTGATACAAACAGCAATGATATCACAATGAAAAAGAATGTGAGCATCCGGTTTACAAATCTGTTATCAGCAAGAAAAACGATATTACAAAAACAATATTACGCCGTACATACAATTCTGTACACACTGTCTATTGCAAAACGTTAAGCGCGTAAACATTTTGTAATTTGCACCACTCTGCACTATATAAATAATTTCTGAACAACGTTTCTTCAAGAGTCCTCTAAACACAATAACTATTTAAAGTAACCTGCAAGCTAATACACCGCATTTGTCCTATTTAATTAATCTAACAAATACATTTAGCAAAATTGTTATGTTTCTTTTTTGGAGACATGTAGGTGCGATCGTTCTGCTGGAACCTTTTTCTTCATCAAACATATTTTTTGTAAAACTTCCAGAGCGCAAACCAATATTCTACTTAACAGAATAGATGTATTTCCTTTTCTTTTTTATTCAATGCAACATATTTTATTTAAATCACCCGAACGATTCTCTAAAGAGAAAATTTCTCCTGATAACATATATTTGAATGTAGAAACCGCAAACAGGAGCAAATGCGTCTTCCTAATGGTTCCCCCTAATGGCCAAAATATCTATGGTAATGCCCGAATAAATTTGGTTCTTCAGTGACTGCCGCACCAGCTAACGTATTGAGTTAACAGTGTCAGTTGCCCTGGTATATTTTACCTGATCAGCTGAGAGGGGCCGTGGCGAAGCGGGCGCCGTAGATGCCCGGCTGTTGATCGAGCCTGCCTCTGGCGAGAAGGGCGCTCTCCTCTCGGTCGTCCGGTCGCTGTCGCAGTCACTCCGCATAGAGGGCGCCTCTGCAGCAGAGTACAAGACGAATAATTGCCCTCATAGACGTCATAAAGGAACGAACCACTAAAACGGAGCGTGACGCGGTACGAACTGTTATAGTTTTTTTTTTCTGGAAGATTAACATGAGCAGAACCAAAAAGCATGAACCGCCACCCGAACCAAAACCAAACATATCTCGGTTCCACACCCTGCGCGCAAGTCAGCCCTGGCGACGCAGAAACGCCCCCGGAAACAGTGCCACCACTAACCCCAACACAGAAAACTTCAGACCCCACAAAACTCTCGCACGACAGCAAGTGCGTTTCCAAGAGCTTTCGACGATGAAGACGTCCCACCATTTGGTGCACGGGAGAGTGTGCCGTTGCATCAGCGGAGAAAGTCGTGCCGTCGACTAGCACGAAAACGCGCGCCAAAGAGCCAGAGAAGGCTAGTTGCTTTAAAGCCTGGCGAGAGCTGCAGCCTGTTCGGCCTTTGAAGCTCTATCTTCTGTCGCTGCTCAAGGAGGCGGTTGCTCAGGCCAGATTGTGGAGGAGTTAACTAGTAGGGCTACTTCTAGTAACCTAGCAGTACAGAGGACGCCAGCACCAACTTGAGAAAGCGAATGCTAAAACGGAAACTACATGCACCACGAAAGATTACTCAAGAAAAAAATTAGGTTTTAGTAGATAACCTTTCTAAAATGGGAAAAAGCCACCCTTACCATGGCAGCTGGCTTGGTTTGCCAGAAAAGACAAAAAAAAAGAAGGCAAGTAGCGACACTGCTTTAAAGTTTTCGAACCCGACCGCCGTCACGTAATGCTTTTGAAGGAGTCTGTTCCGCCTACGGGTAACGTTTTATCGGTAAATGTGGACGGTATCGTATTCTAAAGGAGCCAGAGACTTAAAAGTTCCAGAACTTTAGCGCTGGTACAAAGGCTACAATACAAGTACGAAAGACTACTTGGAAATGCGTGACGTCGCACTAACGTACCATCACTGAGGCTTAGAAGCGAAATTCAAAGAAAATGGAAGCTTGGCCACTATTTTCACTTATAGTAATCAACCTCTTAGCGCTAAATGAGCTAAAATATAGTTTCTAAAGTCCAATTTATCACCCTAAAGTTCTAACCAATTTAGTGCTTTTTTATGGTGTCACTTTAAGGGGCGAGAAAGAGCGGCAGTAGACAGCTTTAGTTTAGCGTGTTTAGCGTAATAGCGAGCTTAGCGGAAAAGCGGGATCGAAATGCACCTGCGCAGAACGCCAAGCGACCCACAGCGTTTAACGTACGCATGTCATTTCTCATATTTAACATTACCGTCTTTTAGAGCGGTTTACGTTCTGTTACGTTTCGCCTACGACGCGCGGTATAGCCGGCGCGGATGCAACAGACGCCGGGGCTTCGTTCAAAGCGGCGGACATTTTGGCCCGTCCAGCGCCGCCGATACGCCTCCCCGCCACGCGCGTCCAGGCATGTTTCAGTGCCACGTGTCTTCAAGTGTGCGTGTGTGAGTGTGTGTGCATGGTGGTGCCCACGCTTGTCAAAGTGCGGCAGCCGGGGAGAGGAGCTCCCCAAGTGTGAAGCGAGGAGGTCTGACCGGCGCCGGGTCGGCGGATGCGTCACTACACTCGTCTCAACATGTCTCTCAGCCTGTCCGTGCCCCGCATCACGTGCGCCTCTGACGAGGCGTTCCTTCTTCCCCTCAACTCCGAGAGTATAAGAGCAGCTGCCCCCGGACGCCAAGAGAGAGGCTCCGATTTCTTCTGTCGAGTAACGTGCTCTCCCGTCTCTCCACTTCGGTCGACCTGACCGGCCGCTCTTTTGCGATGCTAGAATAAACAAGTTGTTCTGTTACCAGTCGACTCATGCTTTGCCAGGACCTTCGGATGCTTCCAGTTGTGCCCCAGGCCGCCAGGCCAACGCTACCCTTGGGGCTTGCGACCCATTTGCAACAACGGGCGTCAGCGCTGAGGTTCCAACAGTTCTTTATGTAAAACACGGCGGTGATCTCGAACGGAATGAGGCGTTGCGCTTGTAGAATTCACTTTGCTCGTAACGAATGACTGCGCAAACGCATTTCGCTTAGTTTCGGGTCACTTCGACGACACAGTATTATGAATAATCTTGTGGAGTTGGCGAGATCGCTTCGAACGCGTTGAGGCCTAAGAGAAACAAACGATGGTAATGAGGATGATGATTTATTGGCACCCTCTTTGGAACGATGAGGCGTCAAATGCCACTCAGCCTGCTTGATTTACTCAGGTATGCCATGAATGCTTTTCCTTCTATCATTCTTGCACACATCTCTTTAGTCTTCTCCCTCTACATTGTACCGCTGCCTATGTCTGTAATGGATCCGGTCGAATCAGCCTCTCCCCTGCTTCTTTTCTGCCAATACTCTAAACGTCTCTTGCTTATTTTGACTGCTGACCGGTTGATACTTCCGTCTACGTTAAATTTAAGCGCTTCTGGAAGTTCTACGTTACCTACTATAGTCGCGCTGAGTCCATTCCTTCGCATTCCATTAGGATATCCTGAGTGGTCTCTGGATTTTCGCTGCAGAATACACATGTCTCATCTTGCTGGGAATACTTGCTCAGGTAAAGTTTTTGTCCTTAAACAACCAGCTCAAGCCTCAAATAGCAAGGCAAACCCATTTCTGTTATCGTACAGGTTTTCGCCACTAATTTCTTTCTGCCCGTTCTTGTAAATCTCAATGGTCATCGTTATTTCCCTTTTCCGCATCCACTTCGCTGTTTCTGCTTCTCTCACTTTCTTTGTGATGACTCCTGGTTGTCTATTTACACTTTCATTTACCCTGTACTTGGTTGCTAACTTTCTTGACCGCTTCCTCCATTCTGTGTCGACGCTTTTCAGGTACAGACAATTGTGCACCTTAGCCGCCCATTTATTTCGATCCATTTTCCCGAGTCTTTCTTCAAAACTAATTTTGTTCTGCGCATCTCTGGCTTCAAAGGAGGCACTACTTATGTCTCCCTGCACTGCCTTTGTGATTTCGCCGTGGGCTCCCAAGGCCAACCGGCCTACCGGTCCTCTTCAGCTCCTAATCCCGACAAGATATCCTATTTGAAGCACAGAAAGTCATTTGGGAATGTTAGCACTGGCTCCTTTCGAAATGAAACTTCCGAGATGACTCAAACTTACGAGACGATAGCGCCACCTAATGGGAAGTCAAGAAAACGTACGATGGCACTTCCCCTCTGATATCGGAAGATCTCGGAGGCTATGATCGGGAGCTCGTACTGCCTGTGCTAGTTTCGCCGGGGATGCGCAGACATGGAAAGTACAAATACAACGTGCCATCTACTGGCTTTCATTGCGCTGCCTTTTGCACTTTTGGGACACGCACGCCAATATGAAATTTGATGTGTAATGGAATAGCATCATGGGGAGCTATAAGGTAAAGATATCCCAAACTTTTCTATTCCAATTCTGCAATCAGCACTCCGCGACCCCCACTTTGCTTGTCTGTCACGCGACGTCAAGAAAACCGCGATAGCTCTCCATCTGATATGACGTGTACACACTGATTATGCATGACTAGAAAGAAGAAAAGAAAAATATTTATTTCTGATTCCGCACCTTCTTGCCATTAGCCCTCGGCTATTGGTCAAAATTTTCGGGCTGCACCCACTTCACCTGCCTGTCAAGGACGTCACAAAACCGCAAAAACTCACGCGTCAAAGTGACGTGTATGCGCTGAAGAGGTATTAATATGCCGAACAAAACTGAATTTTTTCCTGAATAGCCGCAGGCTGCCCCATTCCGAAAGGAATAAAAGATGGCTGCCGCCAATCGCTCAGGCACTGTCTACTCGCACCTGCCGGAGAGCATGGCTTTATTTGCGTATAATAAAACTTTTTGCGTGGCCGTGTAACGTTTTCGAGCACTTTCGGCACGCTTACGACCTTGTTATGCGAACTCTTCTTCGCTGAGGATCCGTTTTAGCGGCCTTTTTAACCTTCCGTTGCACGCCACCGCGATTGTAGACAAGCCACCGCAAGCTAAGTAAGGGGAAAGCGGACCAATCCCAGACGCCAGCACTACCCTCTTTATCAGGTTATCGATTTTCAATGCACACGCTCGGCCCCATCTAATCCCTCTCCAGTCGAGCGTGCTCCTCGCCTCTTGTCAGCCAATTAGGTAAGACAAGCCGAAGAGTGTAGGCAATGTTATTCACTTTTAAATCAAACAAAGTGACCTATAAACGAGGAGAGCGTTTGACTGGTCCGTTCAGACAACCCTGCGGGTCACCGCCCGATGCTTGCGTCAGCGGTTACGCAAATTTGACGTCAAGAGATTGGAATAAAAACACATTGGAAGAGTTTTACGTTATAGCTCCTGAGCACGTAAACTACGTTGTCATACTATACTAAAACTCGCTTTCTGCAAAGTTCGTTTGCGGAACAGTAGCACTATTTCCCTAACCACGCTACTACGTTAACGTTAAACTAAAACTGCCTACTGTGTATGTCTGTGCTTACCGGACGCCCGTGTGGTGGACGAGTCCCTCCTTCCGATGAGCCTGCTCAGCCTTCCCGCCCAGCTGGGCGCGGTCGGCCATCTCCAAGGCGGAGCGGCCATGCTGCCACCTCGAGACACGGTGCCGGGTTTGGGCACTGGGCGGCCGCGTGACGCCGAACGACCCTCTTCGTCCTCGGGGCCCTGTGAGGGATGAGCATGTCAAGCCCGAGCAAAACATCGTCTCGGGCCCACATGGTGACCCGTAACGCCTAGATCTGTAGCGCAGAATAGTGCAGAATGCAACGCGTCCAACGCCCGGCTGAAACGCTAGCTAGCAACTAGTGTTTAATAACAGAAACTTTGAATTTATGCCCACGGGAACAAAGTGGCAAGCACAATGAATCGGGAGCACATGTGCAACAGCAAAAAGCATTCGACTGTCACCAGCCATCATATGGAAGGTCAAATGCTTTCCTGGAGAAAGAAACTTAAGGCGAACTCTTAGCTCTTCTAATTATCACTGAGCGCTGTAGCAGCCTCCATGAAGCGAGAGCTCGTGCTTGTCGTTCTGCGCTGTCTGATTTCTTCTGAGCAAAAACTGCGCACAGAATGAATTTAAGGTATTTTTGGGAGAAGTGATATCACGCCGTACTTGGTGGGACGCCTGCATGCAACGAAAATCACTGCGACATCTCATGGAAACTGCCACGATCTGTGGCTTTGCAGCGACTGTTGCTGCACAATAAAATCGATTATGCGTGATTAACCCAAAACCCAAACATTATTCCTTTTGTGATGAAAAGGTTCACCGACGATTCCGATATTCCCTAATGCGATATTTGAGCGGAGCTCAACACTTTTTTTTTTTCATTTCGCGATATATTGGGGCAAGTAATTTGAGAGAGCCGTGCAGCAGAGTCGGCATTTGTCGAAAACCTTATGTGCGGGTCAAGCGCGCACGCTTTTATATTTGACTCGTCGAAGGTTCCAGTGTTATCGCTGGTTCCGCGTGCCCTCCAAAAAGTACTAGACAATACGCTTCGCGCATACAATCAGATTACAAAACAATCGCAAGCCATGACAATCGAAACCAGCATCGAACGAGACAAAACCAAGCAAACTAAACAAGCGCGAGTGAGAGCTCACGCGAGCAGACGATAGCACGAAACGACCGGTCTGGCTGAGACCATATACAAGTACGCATCGAACGGTCGGGTGAGTTCGCATGACAGCAGTTTCCCGCGCACTCGACACTGAAGAGGCCTCTCTCATCGGTCTCCGCCGTTCGCGGCTCGCGTCTCTCATCTTTCGCTGTGCTCGTTCACTCGGTTACGCCGCCGATGCCGCCGACGCCGACGCTCGCCGCAGGAAAGGGCGCCTAAGTGCTGCGCTCTAAAAAGAAAGGCGCTATAGACGAGGCAACCTAAAGTTTGCCCGCGCGGCACCAGCGCCGAATATTCCCCTAGCGGACCGAGGGAAGTTTGGAAGGTCGTCGTTGCGCTAGTGCGCGCCCGTGTTCTGTACGGCGGGAGCGCTCGTGGGCGTTGTTTTTGCGCTGGCGAGTGCGACCTCATCAGCCAGGGAAGGTGGCACGCAATACTGCGGCGTTGTTGATTACCGCAGAAGCCTCGAAAACACGAAACGTCGAACGCCGCCCGTGAAGTTCTACAGATTTCCAGGGAAGTGGTACGAGAAGGACAGACGACAAGCATGGACTACTGCAGTGCGCCGAGTCAAGTAAGTGTCATACTTTCGCATTTGCGTGCAATATCACGGCCGCTCGATGAAAGCGGAATGCCTGTTTTTAGCGCACGGCCGTTTGTTTAGTCCTGTCTCGTAGTTGAATTGTGGTGACATCCGCCGTTTGTTAGCGGTAAATGCATGCGTGTTGCGCCGCTAAGCTCGACGACGCGCGCTCGATTCCCGGCCTCGGCGGCAGCATTTCGTTAGGGGCGAAATGGAAGAACACCCTTGTTACCGTGTGCTTTGATTTTTGTGCGTGTTAAAGAACCCCCGGAGGGTATAATTATTCCTTAGACTCCCCATTACAGCGTGCCTCACAATGATTTCGTGGTCTTGGCATGGATTTGACACTTAAAACCCCTCGAATTTCTTTGATTGCACTGTGCCTTCCCTCGCGATCGGCATGGACGAGCTCAAGAGAATTAATAATTTCCATTTTCCAAACGCTGCAATGTAAATTACTACTTGTGCAGGTAACGAAAGGGGCCGCGCGCTACTTTTGTGTGACATCAGTCCGTATCTTTAATGCAAGCCGCGGTCATCGCGTGCTCGCAAGCGGCAGATCCGAAAGCAGCCGCTCTAGACGTGCACGTTATGTTTGTTCTTTGGCCATGCTTTCTAAGTTCACAATATCCAAGCATGCTTTAAGGTAATTACCGCCTTTCACATACTTCCTGTTTCACTCTTCCTGCCAAAAATTTTCGTTTCCTGTAGTAGCCCGTCGTCGGCGCTAGCTTACTTTAGCTGCTCGCCCGACGAGGAACTTTATTAGCCTTGGTGAGGCATGTATCGCTAATGCTTGCGCTCGTGCTGCTGGTCCCAAGTTAATCCCTGGTTAACGTGGTCTCGGTTCATGTCGCGGAGCAGTCTGTACGAGCCATTTCAGATGAGCAATGAATTTGCAGCACCCATTTCGTTGGCAACTGCAAGAGTGACCTAATTCCGCAGCCATCATACATCCCTACCATCGTCCCACCTGTATACAGAAGGAAAGCACCAGATCGAGAGAGGCGAAAAGGTACGACTGGCAGTGTGCAAATATCATAACTTGTAATGGTAGCACTCTTGTAGAATAATATATGCACACAATCACAGGAACGCTACCTTTCCAAACGTATTATTTGGAGTAATTTAATTCCCACAACAAATAGGCACACATACTGTCTCATTTCTATGCGATGCAGATGGGAGCGGCGTCTAACAGACCAATCGCAATCACAGCAGTCTTCTCAGCAGACAGCACCACCGGGACATGTGCTTTCGTACTGCAGCGACATAGCTCTTGAGAAGCAGCAAGACACATGTGAAACAGACTCCAGAACATGCCTCTCTGAAGTGACAGAACCGTCAAGAAGCAGCCCACTGGATCTGCAGTCATCGAGTAGTATGACAACAGAAGTTCCTGCTGCCAGAGTGACTTATGTTGCAATTGAAATAAAAGTGCCTAACTTTCTGAATTTGGTGCGTACCTCTAACTCGACGTCGTATATAAGATCTTTTCGGACAACGGTGACACGCACTTGGCTTTCACTGTCACATCACCGTCCGCAATTTGTTCAACGCCGCACACGTGCGGAAGCAGACGCCCCCCTTCCGTGAGGTTGCCGCCACGAAAACAGCTGTCGGCGTCGGCAACTTTCTTGAAACCGCACTGCAATCTTTGCATCGCTGTTGCGCAAGCAGGCGACCTGCCGCCGTCGAAAACGAAGCACCGTGAGCACGAGCAGCGAAGAACAGCGCGGACGAAACAAAGTAAACAAAGCGGAGACTGCGCCACGGCGCGACCGCGCTGCTTGACCTTTCCACATTGGGGGCGCTGTCAGGAGGCGCAGTAGCGCCGCCTGGCCATTTTTTTCTCGTCTACACATGGTTGTCGGTCAGGTTGCCCCTGCTGGCAGTCACAGAGGATTTTCCGCCACGCTATAGGCCTGAAACAAGCGCAGCCTAAATTCTGAGCATCTCGCATCCGCGTAATCAATTGAAATGAGACACATGCGTTGTAGTACAATGACTTGCGGTCGATTTCGACATGGCGCACAGTGTCTCCTCACTCGGTTAGCTCCTGTCTATGGCAAAACGCACGAGCCGGCATCCAAAAGCCCAAATTTCCCAAAAAGCTCTTCGTCAATATTTTGTACCCGAATTTATTGTGACCAAAGCTCACCGGAACCCGTCAGGTGGGCACTCTCTCGCATGTCGAGCTCTACAAAGTTCTAGCAGGTAAATACGGCCACCGTTCCCTCCTTTCAGCTCTGCAGATCAAGCAGAATACTCACTGTATGGTTTGTAGTGAGCTATGGCCAAACGCTGTTTGAGCTATCGACTATCGAACAAAGAAACTGAGAGGCTTGCATAGTGTGCTTCAGCATCGCAAGCTCTAAAATGCTCTATTTAGTGACACGAGCATAAAGGAACACTCGTTTCCTTGCGCAACAATTCCAGCTCACCTCCTGATACGACCGGGTATAAAATTCAAAATAAATCGGAAAAAAAATAGTACAATACAAAGTTCACGGCTTTCATTATAGCTATATCAGAGCGCAAGTTTAATGACAAGTTGACTTACTGAAGTGTCTGCAATAATTAGACTTAATCAGAAATCACTGATTACTGCACACCAAAGCACAGAATTGTAGACTGGAGATCTGCCACGTGAGCACGACTTTGGTGAAATTCCTGGAAACCCGGAAGCAGAAAGCTTAAGTAATGACGTCACTAATGAGGTCACACGCAAGAACGTGGCATGATGTTTAACTGGCTAATTAATGAAAAACAGTTGCCTGGTGGCCTAGACTGAACATCTGCCTAGCAGAGCGCATGTGACGTCACTCCCTCCTCTCTCGCCTCTTCTCTCTCAGCGCGCACCTGCTAGCTCGTTCGTAACAGCTGCGCGTGCGCGCTCGTTACATGCTCTGACGTCAGCACCGGAAAGGCCACGTAAGGTGCGCTTCATGCGCCGCTCGCTAGGCGGCTACGCCCCGCCAGGTGGCGCGCGTTGCGCTTCCTCCTCGCCCTCCCTCGCTCGTCGCCCGCATATCGTGCTAGGGGAAAGACATTCGCACGCTTGACCTAAAGGGCACCGACGTCGATGTGCGAGTGCCACTAAGAGACACCTAAGTCAGACATTATCGTCGCCTATAATTTTTTTCTCACACTCAGAATGCAAATGCTTCTTCGTCAAATACATTTTCATCCCTTCATTCCGAACGTCTCAAAGCATGTGAAATGTCATGATGCTGCCAAGCTTAACGCCTTAAGTCACCCTAACGCTGTTTCAGAGTGGAACACAGGTTTTACTACTATATGTACCTAAATTGTTTAGCAAAATCCTGTTCACGCGTTCATAGCATCGAAATGCCCCGAACTGAAGCTTTGCATAAGATGTCAGGGACACTCCATCAGTATGTGCGATCTAATGTCACCTTATGATGTCACCTGATTTTTGTCGATCCTTTGAGGCGTCCCCGCCAGCTTGTCCCGAGAAACCACGCTTGCCTGTCCAGGTGGAATGCTGCATCGGGAGGCAATAGATGCATTTTGTTCATACAAATAAATTTTACCTAAAAAAATGAAAATGACATTGAGCCATCTAAAAATTAAATTATGGGATTTTACGTGCTAAAACCCCGATGTGTGGCACACTGGAAATTTGGACCACCTGGTGTACTTTAACGTGCACCTATATCTAAGTAGACGGATTTTTTTCGCATTTCGCCTCCATCGAAATGCGGCTGCCGTGTTCGAGATTCGATCTTGCGACGTCGTATTAGCAGCCCAACATCATAGCCACTAAGCAACCACGGCAGGTCACTCATCGCCCTATCACTACATTCGTCATTACTACCAATGTGAGGTTTTACTTGAAGAGAGCTTATTACAGAATCTTTAGCACGATTAGAATTAACTTCACCCGTGACAATAAGGCCAGAGTGTCTACGTCATCAATATCAGCAGCAGTAGCCTATATTTATATGTCCACTGCAGGACGAAGGCCTGTCCCAGCGGCGTCCAATTACCCCAATCATCCGCTAGCTGATTCAAACTTGCGCCTGCAAATTTCCTAATTTCGCCACTCTGCCTAATGTTCTGCCGTCCTCGACTGCGCTTCCATACCTTTCGCACCCATTCTATAACTCTAATGATCCTTCAGTTATCTGGCCGAAGCATGACATGGCCTACTCAGCTCCATTTATTTATCGTAATGTCAACTACAATATTGGCTATTCCTGTTTGCTCCCCGAGTGCCTACATATTTAGCCCTAACTTGTGCTGCACGCTTGTAGAATCGCATTTCACATTTTTCATACAGATTTCTGTGACACCTCCGAAAAAAAATTGGCTGAAGGCTTAGCTTGGTTAAGCCTGGAAGATTGCGAAAGCAATACCCTTGGCTTCGCCTTGGTTCGGCTGATGGTGTGGACATGGTTGCTCCTTGTTAAACTTATGGCTATACATCATCCGACATAGCGCAAGGCAGCGCGCCGACCACTGCGAGGAGCCGAGCTGTAGCCCCATTTATCCTCCTAGCGTGACGTCACACCAGCGAGCGCCCTCTCTCGGTAGCGCCGCAGCAGCGGCGCGCAAGGCTTCGCCTCCACCATCGATGCCGCGAGCTGGGGCCCCGTCTCTCGGTCTGGCGTGACGTCACACGGTCACGTGACGCGCAGATGTGTAAGGAGGCGCCACGACCACCGATGGGCCGAAAGTGCGAGCAGTATTGCTTTCGCAATAAAAGAAGAAAGCACCGCCCCCACTGTTCCGGAACACATGTTCTGTTGCTTGTTGTTTGTGGCAAAAGAAAGAGTGCTCACAGCAGAAAGCAAACTGTCCTCCCTTGCGCAGTAATATGACCCCTGCCAGGTTTCGTACTTGAGCATAAACGTGTTGTGCTCGCAGCAATCAGTGACGATTGCACCTGCGAAACGTTACGCTTACGTAAACCGTAAAAAAAACTCCTTAAAACTTAAAGCAAGGTCCACCCGGCTTTATTCAAACAGCAACCCGTCTTCTCGCCAGCAAAGAAGTCGTCGTAGCTCTATCCTAACACGTCACGAGTCCCACAAGCAGCACATAAATGGCCAGCAGCAACGTGCACACACTGCCATCTCATTTAAATGCAAAGCGTAAAGCCACTACACAAAGAAAGAAGAAAACTGAGATCGCGGTGCAGGCACGACAGCGACCCTCAACTTCGGCACAGGAGAAAGACCGTGGAGAAAGGTCTCTTGCGCACGTTGTTCAAGTCCACGAAAAGTAACGCCTTCATTTCTTCGGTTTGGCTATATTACTGAACATCTTTTTTTTTTTTCCTTTTCAGGTAGTCATGCGGTAAAATGCTCCGACAGTGTTTTACAAGTTCCAGCGTACAACGAAAAGAGCCTGTTGATAGAGGACAAATGCCTTTAAAGGTGAGCATGCACGATTGTGAATTATTGAAAATGTTTGTTTCATTATTGCAGAAGAAATCTTACGGCCACTCGAGTGGCAATAACACCGCTGGCTCCGCCGTTGTCCGGGATGCACGCGAGCCTTAGAGCACGCGGCGTACGTTTGGTTGAAATAACGACGAAGCAAATTCGACGGGCCGTGAGCTAAATCGCCTCGGTGGCAGAGGCGATTGAGCGGGTAACTGCTACTGGCACAAGCATTGTACAGACGCCACTATAAGCACACGATAGCGTTCCTGCTGAGATTATTTGTGTATGCGCTCTGCCCTGAGCGGGATTGGAAGTAAACGTCGAGCGAACGCTATCTAATATTTCACTGCGATGACTGAAGCCGATTGTTTCTCGTCAACTTCTCGTCTCGACGCCTGCAACGCCACTGCGGCACTTCTCAGCACGTGAACGTTGTGAGACGCCTGGCAGTTGCCAGGGCGCTGTCCCTTCTACACAGTATGAGTCGCATGCCAACGTGCCGACATGCAACGCCAGTTGCTTAGTTGCAATGTAGTTGCCCGTAGATGGAACGACGTAGTTGCCAACGAGCCGCACCCACGTGTATTTATTGTCGAAGACACGCACGGTTATGGAACATAACCTGAGGAGTCCAGACACAACGCTAGTGCTGCTATCACTGTCAATGCCTCGCCCTTTGCGCGAAACTGTCTATATGTTTAGCAGATTGTCGCAGCACAAGTTTCTTTTTATTATTAAACAAGGATATTTGTGGACGGAGCAGTGCATTAGACCAACCGACCGAGACAACTCAGCCAGAAGGACGATAGAACATCTCATATAGCAAATTTTTTTATTCGACACGATCATCAATATTTCCTCGGTAATCGTGCCGCAAGGAAACACCGCGGCTCGAATAATCTCTCAAATTTCACCATCTTGTCATTCGCCAATGTAAACAACAAATTGAGGCGAGACTAGAGTGAAGTGCACTTGTGAAAGCATGTGAAGGATGGGGCGTCGTGTGCCCCAAGTACGTAGCTTTGCCAAAATATAATTTTGGTGCACGTAATTAGCAGAGAAATTTAACGATATAATTCGTATGTGTTATGTTGAAACAGACTAATAGTTCGAAGTAGGGCTGAAAAGTTAAACCGTGCATCCGAAGCACATGTTTGCCCAGGCTTATATCTACACGTTATGTGCTGCTCGATTTTTGCTTTATTTTTCTTTCTTCCCATGACCCACATGGCACGTGACTCAGGTGAAAGAAAGCAGTGAGGCAATTTGAGAAAGCGTAAGCAAAGCGTGCCTGGGATGGCCTGATTTTGGTCCAGCGCTATCTGGAATGATTCTGATCAAAACTCTCGCCCTGCAAGACTCGGGATGACGCACAGAGCACTTTGGGCTTAGAAGCCTTCGCGTAATTATCGCGCTAAAAGGTTAATGATTATCACATTGGTCTGGTTTTGAACACGAGATCATTGTCCTGGCCTTCGCTTCGAGTACATTAAAGCCGTAGACACCTCCACCTAGCCACAATGACTTGCGTGAGTCCAGAATACAGATAAACTGCTCCTACGCATCATGGGCACTGGCCTTAAAATTGACGTGCTTTGTTTGGTGCAGTTCTATTTCGCCCTGGTCATCGCACGAAGCGTGTACAATAATTAGTGGGTTGGAAAATTTCAAATGAAATGGGTATGTCTTGCCATCATGTGACAAGAAATACAGATAGGAGGATTCAGACGAAAGCTGCAGCTTGTGTAGCTTCACGAGGCCCCAGTCCTTTTCGAATGCATTTCGGCAAAATAAAGATACAACGCCCACACACTTTTGCAAGGAAAAGCACAGGCCATATGCAAACGTCCGGCTTAACCTGTCACTATTACCAGATAATAATAATCATGTATATATTTCACGTCTTTCTTAATGTTTACAAATATATAAATGTCAATAAAGAAAAAATGAGACATCAACCCGTTCGTAGGAATTGCTACAAAGGAAACCCATACGGGTTCCTAGAAAGAAAAGCCTTGCAACTGAAGCAAAATGCGTCCTGGTCCGGGACTCGAACCCGGGACCACTGCCTTTCCGGGGCAGCCGCTCTACCATCTGAACTAACCAGGCGGCTAGCAGATGGCAGGGCGAAGTCGAATTTGTCAACAACTTGAAGTAAAGGCAAGAGTTTGACGTAATAGTTCTGCGGAAACCCGCAAGATGGAGCGAAGTGATTAATAAAGGGAAAGTCGGACATCCACCCGTTCGTATTAATTGCTACAAAGGAAACCCGTATGGCTTCCTCGAAAGAAAAGCTTCGCAGTTGAAGAAAAATTCGCCCTTGTCCGGGACTAAAGCCCTTAATTAATTACTTCTCTCCACCTTGCGGGTTTCTGCAGAACTATTGCGTCAAACTCTTGCCTTTGCTTCAAGTTTTTGAGAAATTCAACTTCGCCCTGCCATCTGCTAGCCGCCTGGTTAGTTCAGATGGTAGAGCGGCTGCCCCGAAAAGGCAGTGGTCCTGGGTTCGATTCCCGGACCAGGACGAATTTTGCTTCAACTGCGAGGCTTTTCTTTCGAGGAACCCGTACGGGTTTCCTTTGTAGGAATTGCTACAAACGGATAGATGTCTCATTTTCCATTTATTATTTACTTCTCCTTGCGGGTTTTCGCAAAACTATTACGCCAGCTACAAATGTTGTTAATAACGAAGCTGTTAAGAACTGAAGGCAGTGTATATATAGAGAGAGGACATAGACATTGCAGGAGTTCAGACGAAAGATGCCCAACCCAAGCTTTACCGGGTCTAATTGTTGGGTTTCCCAAAAACAACGATGATTACACACAGCGCAGCCCCACAGTTACTCTGTCTCATTCATATACGAACCAGGGCACACTCACATCATGCACGCGGTCGAGCCCTGGTGAGGAAAGCAGTAGAATCGGCTCGATGCCAGCGTGTAAGGAAGTTCTGGCGCGAGCACTTCGTTCCAGTACTGGTCCTTGAGCAGCTCCGGATGGTTCTGGTGCATCTCGTCCACCACGAGATAAGATACCTGAATGGGCAAGGGCAATAGTTTACGCACATACTTCGAAGCACTGTTCGCTATAAGTTCGCGAACACCCAAAGTTCGAGCTGCAATGACCTAATCACAAACTATGTGTCACAATGAGCATTATAATACACTTGTTTATCCTGTGGCTTAACCGTACCCTAATCATGCCACTCAGAACGGAAGAGTGCGTCTTCGTCATCGTATTCGGATAAATTAAGCCTAAATGGCACATACAGTTCGCGGGACGAGCAAGGAGACGCATACGAGCGCTTAATCTACGTTTGTGGGATAAAATGCTAAATTGCCACTGTGTGCAATATGTCGCCGGGCACACGCAACGGGCAACAGATATAATGTTAAGGAAAGAAACAACTATTTCATCGAGATTTTGTGATGTCTGCATAAATTGTTTCATGAGTGCTCAAATTCCTTTCAGTGGTTATGCTCCACCCACTGCCTGTAAGACTGCCATAACTTCTGCACCCTGTCCAGCACTCTATATTCAATGGCTCAAAAGCGTGCCTCCTCGGTTAGACCAAGGAGCTCCGCTAGGGTACCGAAGTTCCGGGTCTTAGGCTGAATAGAACTGGGCTGTTATTCTTGGTCAGATGGACAACCCCAATAGCAGATCGTATATTTCAAAGGATGCGTCAACGAAGGCTTCGACATTCGGTCTGCTGTTCCGGCGAAGATTCATTCTGTGCTTATAAAGTAATCACCATTCTTCGGTATAGCTAATTAAGGCTGGTGAAGCGCGATAAGTAAAGGAATGTTTGTGGCTGTTGGACGGGCCTCTAAAGCCGATAGTCTTCGTAGTAAATCTTGGGAGTTGCGATGCAGTCAACGAGACCAAACCCTCGAACGTGAAGGAGGGGATCACTGCGAGTGGCAAGGCTTGACAAGGTTGACGAGGTCACCGAAGATAAACGACGGCGCAGAAAAACCTCGTCGGATTTTTTTGCGCCACGACCCAACATCTCCTGCCCTTTGCGGATCCTCGTCTATATTAGGAAGGGTGGACCTAAAGTACTCGCACAGCATCTTCCTACAGCGTTCACAGCAATAGTAATCGATTATCTGTTCCTTGTTAAAAGCTTTGAAGAAGCCTCGACATATATTAAAGCAGTGTGCTTAGGGCGGCGCGAGTGTATTCTCGGTGTATTCCATGGAACAGCACCGCTGACTACCCCAAGCCGCTCTACATCATTCTGTATGGACATGCACTGATGGATTTTGTGACATCGACTGCCTGTGCCACGCTTGACGGCTTCCTGTAATTACTAACTTTCCACCTGCGGCGTATTTTCGTTAGTTTTCGAGCATCCGAAGCATGAGACGTTGCTTAAAACGGAACCTATGTTATCTACAGATTGAGTGACTCAACAAACAGCTGGTTGCCATACAAGACATACAAGGCGCGAGCGCTGTATAAGTGTTTAGTTCCTTAATATTTTTTTAAAATCTTCAACAGGCAATTTCGATAGCACCTACGACAAAAACCTAACGACTGATCAGGATTACTGAGAATCGCACTGCAAGACTTCATCTCGAATAGCTCCCAAATGACGGTGAGCTCTGTTTTCTGGTCTGAAGCTCCTCCTTGTATCAACAAATGTATACTGGAGTCAGGACCCACGTCCTAAAAGTTTCGACATATTTTTTGGGTGCATTTTCTGAAGCTCTATCAGTCCTGAGGAGGGCATTACAAAGGTCCTGCACACACATCATTGAGACCAGTTTTCGGTCTGTCTCAATCACGCGAGATTCCCTGCTCATGACTGCAATGTCTTAATGTTCGACGTTCCTTTCTTCTTTTTTTGTTTTCGCTCTGTGTCTCTTACCCACTGCTTATGCCATTCACATTGCATTATATATCGGAGCTTTTGTATTACATTCCAAATGACTGTCTGCGCTCGTGCCTGTCTCCTTGCTTGAACAACTTTCTTTTTGAACAGTTTGTTCTTTTTGAGCATGTACAAACAAGCTGAACTTCTCATTTCTTTCTATTTAAGTTCAGTTCGTGCGATATATCTTTCCATGACATCTCAAGCTATCGTCACAACTTTGTCCGCGCAAAACCACATCACGCGTGCGAGATATCCTGCCACCCTGTCTTATGAATTCTGTGTTCCTCCCCGGCGCCCGTTATGTTACTGTAGTGAACAACCGGTTGTTAGTTCTGCCCATTACGTGACCTGTCAAAATGTACTCTTTGCTCTTAAACAAGTACTGACATTACGTCCACTTGTCAGGTTTCTTTTTTTTTTTGCGTTAAGTGAAGGTCCGGGCTTCGAAATCCGGGGAAGAAATAGTGGCAAGGATTGCAGCCTTTTGAACAATTCACTGCAAATAAAATATAATTAAACGGAAATTTGAGGAAGGCGGTATCAAGTATACGATCCCATCAATAAGAGTTCTGTTAAGTGGAAGACATGTGCAGAGTTGCAGCACCATACACATGTCGTACACCTTCTTCGCAGTGTTAGCTAAGCATAAACAAGTGAATGTAGCAATTAGTCTATCCCGTGGCTTGGCTCCGACCAACGAATACTGGCTTGATTAGGCGTGGCCCCAGCGACGCATTAAAGCAAGAACAGCTCTTACTGCTCCACGAGGGGGCCAAATGACACGTTATCGTCCAGGAAGAGGCTTATTGACGCGTGAGCCGTAAGGCGTTCGACATTTTGGTTGCCTTTATATAGGTCGTCTATGGGGAGAGTGGCGGCGCCCTGAGGCTGTCCAGGTCTGTGCATGCTATGCAGTAAAAATACACCAAAGTTTTGCCTTCCTTAGTTTTTGGTACTGATCTTCAAGGATAGCTTTCTGTAAGAATGCACGTGTTGTAAAAATATATTTCAGATCCTGCTTTTTTTCTGAAAAAAGAAATCTTTCATGGTTTGCTCCTGTGGTTCTGCTTACAGAAAGTTGTGATAATTTTAGTTCCGATTAACGAAAGTTTCTGTGTTACCGCAATACAAACTCAACCAGTTTAGAGGCTGTTGCTCCGTTTATGTGGCAATGCCGTTTGAGCGATTTCCGTTTACCGAGATTCTAATGCGATAGCATTTTTACCAAGAAGTGTCGGTTTCCCAGAGGTGCATGCGTGTTGACGTAATGACACAGGTGTTCACGCGGGAGAGAGCAAGATGTCGCGACGTTTCCGCACTCGCTCTGATTCGCACGGGCATCTGCTAAGCTGTTGCTCATTGTGTGGCTCGATATAGCAGCATAATACACCTCCGAGCGCGAGCCGCAGCAAGTGTCAAACGCCGCGATGTACAGCTCCCACGTGACCTTCTTATGTGTCGTGACGTCATGACATACACACTCCCTGAGAAAAACCGACATTGGCTCGTAGAAAGCTATTATGCTAAATAATTTAGTGCTACTATGTTTCAAAAGTTTCACGTTTCAGGAGCTTCACTTAATGAAACAAAAAGAGAAGTCAGAAACGTCGGTTCAGTACTGCTTTAATCTCAAGCAGAACATCGCTCGCTTGCTTTTGAAGTTTCACTTTGCTGCCATCATATTACTTGGCATTGGGCCCATCATTTTCTATCATTTTCTTTTGAATTTTCCTGTGATTTACAGCTTCATTTCATGTTAGTGCTGCACGTTTCTGGCTTCGACTTTCCTAGGCGCAAAATTGAGCACAGTGTCTCGTGGCCACGTTACAGCCAGCTGACCTGAATATTTCGGTCGATGACATAGTTCATCTCGAAGTCGTCGTCATCTTCACCGAAGGGATTCACCAGTGTCTCTGCAACCTGCGCAGTAGATGTATTCAGCTTCTGCGGTCTTCGCTTCGAATTCGGACCGTATCCGAATTATCGTGCCCGAGGAGGCAATCACCTAGAGCACAGTCTCGTTGCCTGAAGGGCTACGAAAGTAAACATGGCTGCAACATTGTGTTACTTGCAAAAGAAGTATTGTTCTTTATTCTTGGAGACAAAATAACCTACCCAAGGGCAGGCTATCCCAAAAATATCGGAAATACGCTACGTGGACTAAAAAATATAAATGGTCAGGAATAAAAAAGACCGATAGAAAAAGCATGCCGTAAACGCGCTCGTTTTGCCGTCTTCAATACACAACCCACATTTCGCACATGTATGATTCCACAGATAGGTTTGTAAGAGTATATTCAAGGTGAAATTCTAGAGGCATACAATACGCAATCTCCATAATGCCACTGACTACAAGAGAATAGTAAAATATATGTGCTCTTCTAAACGTAATTGTGTGCTACTGCGCACAGTGCGCATATTCACATATCTTTTCTTCCCTAGGCCCCGCTCGCGATTGCATCTGACCGCGGCAATGCCCTTTTAAATGCGAGAGCATTTCTTTGCTTACCCCTGCCCACTATGGCCAGGAAATACACCGGGCGTTTTCGCCAACACTTTCATTTTTTTTTATTGGCTGTTGCAGATAGCCCAAACGAAGGCTATTTTTCTTTGTAAATGTATGAGGAAGTACTGAGCCGAAATTAATAGGAAATGTTCTGTTAGACATTAAATCAGCTCGGCAGTTCAGCACTTGACCGCGGATCACGAGGTCAGCCAGGTCTCTTAAAATTTCAATCTGCACGTGGTGTCATAGGCTTTTTCTAAATCAAAGAAAACTGGAAGGCAAGTGTTGCTTGAGTAAAAATGCATATCGAACTTCATGTTCTAGTGGGACAAGCTGGTAAATGGTTGAACAAACCTTTTTTATATCCAGAATGGTGAGGGTCTATTAGGTATATTATTCTAAAATAAATGTGAGTCTGATATTAATAATACTTTCATATGATTTTGCCAAACAGCTTGTCAGGGCTGTAGCTGCTTCCGCATGTTGGGCAATTACCAGCTTTTAGAAATGAAACTACTATTGCTTTTTCAACTCTTCTGGCATTATACCAGATTCTGTAGAAGGATCGACATTTGTGCGAGTTGGTACTGGTCGAACGTCTTGAAGAGCGGTGCAAGACGACAAAGACAGAAGGCAGGAACACACAACTAGCTTTATTCGAGAGCATACACAAACTTATGTACTACAACCCATAGCCACGTGCTCTCCCATCGA
The DNA here is from genome assembly GCF_023375885.2 of Dermacentor andersoni. Lineage (NCBI taxonomy): Eukaryota > Metazoa > Arthropoda > Arachnida > Ixodida > Ixodidae > Dermacentor > Dermacentor andersoni. Next base: position 24,603,485 of record NC_092823.1, on the reverse strand, counting down.
TGGCGTCATTATCAGTGGGCAAGCAAAAACTAAAAATCCTGTAATCTAATGCTACACTATGAGACGGTTTAAAAATTCTAATTCACTGTCCTACAAATTTAATGATGGGAAGCTTACACAACGCGACCCTTTTATCCTCATATAGTAGGCCTCAATAATCTCCCTCGTAACCTAACAAGGTTACGAGGGAGATTAATCTCCCGTCTTACCGAGAGAATAACATCTCGTCTTACCTAACAAGGTGATCAAAATTTGCGGTAAGATTAATAGGAAGATGGCCCAGGTTGCCTCCACTCATGCTGGGAAAGGCTGCACTGTTAAGCACACGTCCCCGCCTTTGAACTGTAGAATGAGAGTTGTTTACGAGCTTCCATTTTCCAGCGGTCACGTCTATATCGGCCAAACAGGTCGATGCCTGAACATTCGATTGTCTGAGCATAGGTGCTCGCTAACGGGTAATGCCTACTCACATGTCGCGTGGCATTGCTCTGAGCATGGATGCACTGCAATCTATGAAGACACCACAATACTTTCCGCGCATAGAAATCAAACTACGACGGAGATTATTGAGGCCTACTATATCAGTTACTGCTTCAATTAACGATGCAGCCATTACTGCTTATGGAAGCAGGTTTTTTAGATGGAAATCTCGTGATGCCAGCACCCAGTAAATATGATTCGGAAATCAGGTCAACTGGGAGCTCATTGCTTATCAGCTTATAAAACCCCATGTCCAAATTATAGTTAATTACCTCACATGCCGCGAGCATGTTATTACTTCTGAGCAGTTCTCTTGCATTAGCACTGTAAGAGCTAGGTTTGTACCCTGATCGGTTCATTTTTAAGGGCTTGCGACGAGCTGTTAAGAGCTGTTATTATATGTGTTTCCCCAAGACACCACAGCATAGTTGATATGTGAATAACTAAATGCCTAATGGAGCGACAATAGTGTGTTAGGGTTGCAATGGGAACGTGCTCTGATGAGGACTCGCATGCCGTAAGCCATTTTCTATTTTACGAATGCATAATGATGATGGAATTTAAGATTGCGGTCTAATTTGACACCCAAGTGGGTGACATAATCACTTGAAGTTATTTGATGCTGCCCGATCAATACAGCATCTATACTATTTATTAGAAGTTCGTCATAGGTGAAAACAACTGATATTTATTTTAGGTGGTTTTCTTGCAGTTTATCTTTATTGCACCATTCATGAACATTTGCAATGCCAGAGTTTAGTTTGATTACCAGGGCTCAAATGCAATTAGCGGAATTTAGTAACATTGATTCATCGGCATATAGCATACATTGGAAGTATTTGAGACAGTTAGGCATATAATTTATATAAAGCAGAAAGAGAAGAGGGCCAAGTATGGACATTTGTGGTACATTTAAGTAAGCAGTAACACTGACATTTTGAATTCGGTTATGTAAGTAACTCTTTAAATGTAGCAGAGGAGTACCACAGATTCCGACTAATTCAAGCTTTTTAAAAAGTACGAAATGATCAATTCTATCAAATGCTTTAGTAAGATCGAGATATACTGAGACGGCTCATCAACAAATTTTCTAAAGATACTAGTTAAAGAGATAATGGGTAAATCAGTTTACAATAAAGAATAAACACTCGGGCAACTTTCTTCAATAGAAAAAGAGCAGGAAGACGACAAGAAAGCGCACACTGTAAGTGACACAGGGAATTGGGTTTGCTGCTTCCGCTACATCAACCAATCAGACTGTGCTTCTGGTGGTTGCCTTGCCAACATGGCGATTCGGTCGCAAGACCATCCGTACCTTAAGCCAACCCATGTAGAAGGAGAAGCGCAGGAAGTTGAATATCGGAACGTAAAGGTCGATCTCGTGACCCTTGTAGCCAGCCTCCGGGTTCAGGCCCTGGCTGCCGAACAGCGTCGCCAGGAAGAACGTGTACACGGCTAGAGTCGTCACCTGCACACGCAATGTGTCACGGCTTACTGCAGCAAACGAGCAGTGTGCCCGAGCACACATAAGGGGGTTAATTAATATTTCCCTGGCGTACGAACATTGCAGACGACCAGCAGAGCGGCATCGTCACCTTCCATCTACCTGTCTCGTACGCATTTTCATTCTCCCCCTTTCAGGCGACCTCTCCTCCTCGCTCTTCGACAAAATGCATCTCTGGCACCAGCACGGTAGCGTCTTTGACTGCAGCGTAAACAATATTGTACGCCATATAAAGCGTCCACAAAACATTGAGTGCGTCAACATTCATGGGGTAAAGCTTGTTAAAGAAGGTGCGTGTAATGATTATGGCGGACTAAGAATTCGGGGCTTTTAGTTGCAGTTATTTCTAACATACTGCGCTCTGCTAAATGTAGAGATGTAGGGCTCAACTCCTATATAATGAATGTTATTTCTCTCTCTCCCTATTTCTACTCATGAACTGGCAAGCTTGAAAAGTCTTTTCCGTTCTCAATTTTCCATAGTTTATTTCCAAGAATTCTAACCCCTATGTGGGGTTCATTAGAAGCAAAAAAAGCGCATTGAAGCCAATAAAAAATGTTCATGCCTCCTTTCTATCGCCTGAGGAAAGGTTTAAGAAAGAAAACATCAAGAACTGTCCAACGGCCAGCGCGAATCATGATCGCTGTCACCTTATCTTCTTTTGCTTCTTATACTGCCATAGAAATGCTTTCAAAATATCACCCAATCTAGCCTTTCACAAAGGAAGGAAAAAACAAGCAATTTCTTCGGAACCGAGAAGTTGCTTCATTTTTTAGACGGTCATTAGAAGATGTTGCTTCTAATGTGTCATGTCATGAGTCAGTCATTTAGCAAGCTGCTTGGCTCCAACATTGCACAGTAAGCCGCTTGGATGGTGCCATTTAGTACTGTGCCTCGAAAACCGTGAATAACACACCTTTATTATCTAAAGCATCGTATAAAACTCCACGAAACTGAAGGACAAACTAATTTTGCATGCTCCACTGATATTAAAAAGCGAAGGCTTTATATGGACGGAATAATTACAACACTTATAATTACATCTTGTAGGCTGGAAGTCTGTGATGGGCCGCACTTTGCAGCGATGCTATTCGTTTTCACGCTTTTCGAGCTTTTTCACCGGTGAGAACGGCGCTTCTCCCCCCTCATCAAAGTGCAATTAGCCGGCTTGGCCAGTGGATGAAAGTGGCACAAAATCGAACGGAAGGCACCTTTTTGTTTAATGTCGTACACTCCTATTATGTGTCGTCAGTTTGCATCTGTGTTAAAGGAAAATGTACCTCTTTTTGCTTTTGTACTAAGTGCAAGTTTATGATTATTATTGCAGTAATGAGCTCTTCTTTACATCGCTTATGTACATAAAACGTATATCATGCCACTTTGTTAAACAAACCTTAAACATTGTTTTCTCCGTCCGTCCACTGTTTTCGTTACGATGTGCTCCTAGTCGTTTTTACCAGATGCATGTATAGCTTGCCTTTCAAAGGATGAGTATGCCACATGCAACATTTCGCCGCCATCGCACTTAAAACATCCGTCGAAATTTCGACATCGAATTCAAGTTACCTTAAGTGAGAAAACAAGACGACCAGCGTATCACTGCTGGCGATCTCGACAAGGTGTCTGCGATGTCCAGAGCACTCGCACAGAATAATTTGAAGCACGGAAAGACAAGGTCGTGTTGTTATGTCCAGCCGTGAAAATTATTTACCATTATTAAACAACTCAACCAAGTTTTCGCACTAATGAATCTCAACGAGATGAATGATGATTGAAACAATTTGCATCCGCGTCCAGTGTAATTTTCATTATTTTGGGGAAGTGAAACATTTCTTTGTGTTTCAGGCGTCAACGCCACTGAAGGATTCAATTTTAGAGCCTGTGTAAGAACTAACGCTAAATAACATAACATCATCTGCCTGTGCGTCAATCCTCTTTTACACCCCACGGCAGCTAATTGCTTATATGGCATTCCGCTGTTTTGCAAAAACGTTCGTGTACAAATTGAGATCCAGGTGCACCTAAAACAACCACAGGGGGTGAAAATTAATTCCGAACCACCCTCTACAGCATCCGCCATAATCAGATTGTGGTTTTGGCACGTAAACCACCAGAATGCAAATAATTTTTTTTAATACCGTCGTTTTTATTGTTTACGCGTAATGCTCGTCTGAAAGTCTGGCCTACTGGGATTAAAACTGACTGTCTTCAAAAAAATTTGCATATTTCTTTATCTAGTGCAGACTGGCATGAAAACGCTAAGGCCTATTATAGGATACACACTCCCTGAATAGTCCTTGAGAGAGAGAATACTTCCTGTATGTTACGTATGCGAGACGAGCGCACTTCATGGCGCTCCGTTTAGGCACCAAAAAAGTTACTACAGGGAATTGTTGTTGTTGTTTTTTTTCGTGGGACTGTTTGCCCTGCATTGCTATGACTGGAGCCGTAATGCGTGAGGAGAGTAACATTCTCACCTGAGTGTAGACGAGAGGTATACTAATCCAGTCATAGTTGAACAGGCTGCCGCAGTTGCCTCGGTAGCGGGCGATCTCCTGCCGAAAGAATAGCACACATCCGTTAGGCCAGCCTTTAGGATACATCGTAAGAAGGTTCAGGTTAGTGTCATAAGAAACCGACAAAAAACTAAGTAAAGTATTGCGGAACGCTGCTTTTTTGGTGCATTCATTCGCATAGATAATTAAATATGAGGGTCAGAATTACGATAGCCTTCATAATTTTATTGAAGAACATGGAAATGAAAGAGTAGAACAGACAACTTTTTCACCGATAGCACTCGAACTCGTATTTTCCGTATGCCGCCTGGGATGTTCTACCAATTGTGCTATGACGACATATTTCTTTTCCCACGGATATTGGTAACCTTAAGGCCTCCGGACATCATCGCCACATCTGGATCGTCATTGATGATGCGGGAGTAGGAACGGTCAAGCGATGAGCTTCAGGCCAGCCCAGATGAGGAGAAGCCAGAAAGAAAGAAAATGACGCAGCGATAGGGTACGTTTAGTGGGTCTCGCGTAATCTCAAGAAGGTATAGCTCTGTGTGCGAAGATGAAGATCGCATTTTCCGCACCCCGGAAGCTGCCCATGCTTCGCAAGTTGATAAATTTCGTAGCAAAACCTCAAGGCTGTAAGCACAAGAATAGGTTGCTTGAGCTTAAAGTGGCGGTTGAACGTCACGCGCGGCTGTTTTACGAGAATATATATATATGACACACACCGGGTGGTGCAGATTTAATTTCTTAAGATCGCCCTAAGACGGCTTTCGAGGCGAACGGGTGGTTTCTATTCAGCCCCGTACTGTGTAACTTTCAGTTAACCGTGAGGCAGGCAGTAGATCCAACACCTCAGACAGTCAGGGCATAGTTTTTCTTGAACTGTGAAGGTCGTGTTCTGAGACACTCGCACTGGTTACCTATGTAGCTTTGAGCTGTACTCTTGTGGATGAGCTTTTTTTCCCTTTTCATAAAATAAGTTGCAATCAACTTAGCGCAAGACAGGGGTAATTGGCAAATCCAGGAAAGGCCTTCGTCATACAGGGGACATGGTGATAATGACAAATCAACTTGATCTAAACATAGAGACGTGCATTAAAGAGGCAATAAATAAGATAGATAAGCGTTGGTCAATTAGGGTTAAAAGAGGGGCAAAGTATTAGGAAGCTAGGTCGACAGACGCAAACGGTTAGCCCTCATGATGACACCAGGGACTTCGCAGATGAGGATGGGTTCCCTAAACAAACGAAGGCAATTGGAGGTCTATGGTCCCTGTTTTGCAGTGGAAATAAATATATGATAATAGTGGCTGTAATACTGACAACGACAAAAATAATTTCGGCCTGAGGGAACTCGCACATGCAGACTCACACTGACTAACTTATTGGGGCAGAACTCACCTGCGATTACTGTCCCAGTTGATATATATATATATATATATATATATATATATATATATATATATATATATATATATATATATATATATATATGTGTGTGTGTGTGTGTGTGTGTGTGTGTGTGTGTGTGTGTGTGCGCGCGCGCTTTTGATAATGATCCAATAACTTGCTATCCCATCCCATCTCTAGCACGTAAGGAGTAGCTTCCAACATTTCACACAAATCCAATGTTTGTTTCTTTCGACTTTGACACTCCCAATGCGTTAACATTAATAAAAAATTTTCACACTGAATGCATGAAACGCGATTGTAAATCGACAATCGCTTCGACGGGAGTCTCCAGGAATCGGTACGCACCTACGCCGGGGTGAACTCGGCGTGAGTCTTCAAGCGTTCTGCAGCAACCCGAGCAAAGCGGGACCGCATTCGAGTTGACTCTCGCGGTGTCACAAGTATAGCTGTTTTTTACTATTTTGATGTAAATCATGCATTATGTATGCTGAAATGAAGGCTCTTATTTCAGCCGACCGACAATAGCGATTCCTGTCGACGGGTTCTTTATTCAAATGTTCTTCAAAACTTAGACATCAGCGCGAAATTTCGCACAGCTATCGTGCTCCCATCAGCTCTGAATGTTTCGCGAAAACCGTTTGACGCACGCAAAAAAAAATCGTCTTACAAGGTCAAGAATGCTATTCACATTAAAAAGAACGCGTGACATTATTGCGACAAAGGGCCACTGACGTCTACGACTGTTTTGAGCGCGAAGTCGTCCCGTATGCGCCCCTCCTTGCGTGCCCGCGAGGCGATGCTTGAGGCCCAGACCAGGGGCATCCAGTACGTCGAGTGGTTGGTCTTCAGCTGCTCGAACACCTCCCGCTCGTTGCCTAGCAGCAGGCCTGCATCGAGCACACAGAGCCATGTCCGTCAGCGGAATCGCGAAGCGTGCTTGCTGGAAATGCTCTACATGGCTCAAGGTACAAGAAAACTTCGCAATAAAATAAGGCCGGGTCGGAGCGAGCGTTATGGTTTCCAAGCATACACGAGCCTGGAGAGCTTGTAATGCGGACTGCAAAATTACAGTGAGGCGAGCAAATCTGAAAGGGGCAATTTTGTTTAGTGAATTCTAGAACTGGTACAGCGCAACATACAAAGGTAGAAACAAGCCAAGCCGGCCAGATATAGGAACAGAGCGCTGACTTCCAACTTCCTTTGTATGTTGCGCTGTACCAGTTCTAGAATGCAATACCAACTCGCCCAATGCCTTGTGCCTTGTGCCTTGTGCAAGAATAAAGGGCCTCGCAAGTGATGCATATCACACGTAATAATGTCAGTTTAACCTTTCATGAATACGAGAGTGAAACGAGCGAATTGAAATGGATTCGTTGTGTCCAGGGAAAACAGTAACTAGAGAAGTGACAAGCCTTGTGGCTAGCAAACGCAATACAGCCTCCAGTGTGAGCAATATAGGGCGAAAAGATACTTGGGAGGAAAGCATTGTTATTCAGCGTACAAATGAATTTAGACTATAACGATCCCACATGCGTCAGAAATCAGAAACTTAAAAGAGTCTCCAAAATGGAAAGTCAACTGAAAACAGCAATCCGAGACCTGCAAGGCATGGGGTTAAATTTGCTGACAATGCGTCGAAGCCATGACATTCAGCTACAGCAAAAGAAGCTCGACATTGAGAAAAATGGATTGTGAAGAGCGGCGCCTAGCTCTAGAGGAACGAAAGTTGGACCCTGCCGAAAAAAAAAACACCAGTTCGTAGTGTCCTGCCGGCAACATGAGCACCAGAAACTGCGACAGCACATTGCACAAATGTTCAACAAACACACTGAAGAAATCAGTAATCTCATAAACGCAAGATACATATCGCATGAGTGAAAGCTGTGTTAGTGTCATAGGGACTATACAGTTCAATAAAACTGGTTTTAAAACTTGCGTCATGTCGTCAAGATAACGGGGGGGGGGGGGGGGGGGGGGGAATATAAACTTCAAGAGATGGGGGTTCAAGGTCAAAGTACTGCGATGCCTGGGCGCCGTACAAGCAGGTATGATAGTTTGCGATAAGTGCACTGGCTTTGTACATGCGCTCCACATTCTGGCAGTTTTTCTTTCTCATATCTGGCAGTAAATCTGCTTTGTAGATTCTACAAAGGCAAAGAGCTCCGCAATTTTCCCGAAATCCCACCCTACGGCCTGTCTCAGACTACTCATAGCTTTGTTGTATGTACACTGCTCTGGAGTCAAGAATTCACCGTCGTAGGTCTTTAGCAGAAGTGGTCGCAATGGCTAGGCAGGGCTCCCGTAGAGGCAACAGTGATGACCCTGAATTAGCTTTTCCAGCTTCGTATTTATCTCGCTATTGCCGAAGTTACCTGAAAAAATGGAATTCTGCATTAGCACCACCGCTTCAACATACCTGCTTCATCAGAAGACGCAGGAGGAGTAAAGAATACGGAGTAGCGGTATGTCAGGCGAGATGCGCTTCTTGGTATTCAGCGCTGCTCCCTATTTACTCACCGGCACCATGCCTGCTGCCTGGATATGACTCATCTATCTGGCAAATAACGCCATTCTGGCACATTATAGCCTGGTACTTGAGGGTGTGGAATCGCTTATGCCCACTAAAGTAAAGTTGTCTTGGCGGTCGGCATAGTGCTTCTCGCAGTGCCATCGATCAACGTCCAGCAATTCGTAAACGGGGCACCTTTCGCGTGAATGGCCCGAAAAATGTAAACAGGTATATCACAAATGTGGACTCGCACAATCGCAGGCTTAATTCTGCTGTCTTTGCGCTATAACTTCGAGAACTGCTCTAGCGTGTCGATGATGAGCCAGGTGCGGTTATTTACGTCGTCCAGAAGGTGGAAGAACCGCTCATCGATGTGCCGGAGAACTTCGACCGTCAAGGACGATATGTCCAAGAAGTGCCGGTAAAATGGTCATCAAGGTCGCGCAGTCGGTTCGGGTAGGGTAGGGTAGCCGTCGAAATGTTAGAGTGCCTCGTCCACGGGAACTGACACTCTCTGCAAAGTCGCAACCGTTAACGTATGGGCAGGGCCATCTGTACCCTGCGTACATCTTCCTTTTCAAAATGGAGTGAGTGAGTGAGTGAGTGAGTGAGTGAGTGAGTGAGTGAGTGAGTGAGTGAGTGAGTGAGTGAGTGAGTGAAAACTTTTGAGTCTTTCAAGAGTTTCACGGTTACGAGGTCTCCGTCGTCTTCATCTTCTTGGCGCTGGCGACTTGAGACTTCTCTTCAGCAAGGGTGGGCCCCTATTCCAAGGCTCCACTGAGTCGTGCTGCATCGCTCGCGTGCTACACTAGGGCCCTTTGGGCCGTGAGCTCGCTGCTGGTGAGCGGACTCTCCCATTGCTCCGCACTCGGGTGTTCGTGTTTGTGGAATGCTTTGTTGCGTTCGCACTCCCAGGTGATGTGGTAGTTCGGCAAGTACGTCCTGAACATACCACTCTTCATCGCATCAATTTTGAGCAACCCGCGCACGGAGGGCGGATCACGCCATGTGTCAACGAAGACCTCGATACATAACAGATTTCCTATTTCAGACTACTTGAGCTGAGACAGGAGTAAATGGTCGTGCAGCATTCTTCACACCATCGAGCAAATGGCAATGTATGGCGTATGTTATCGGTCCTTACTGGCGAAACACAGGCGCTACTACCGTATGTTATAACTGGTCGCTAAAGAGAAGCCCAGCCTGGACGATGGGTGCACTCTTAAAAAAGTTTGCACGATTTGGGGAGTAATGTTGTCCCACAACTATATCGTCATAAGTCTTGCGCGCCCTCCCTTTCTTTACCGCGGCGCGCCCGGTACTTTCACGTCACAAACGGTATGTGTGTAATCAGAGTGCCATAGTATTCTTGACAGGAAAGCAGCAAGCGCACGGTTTTCAAGAAACCAAGCGCAAGCAAAGCTGATGGCGATTTTCGTTGTATGCCTCCGGTGCCAGCGCCGGCAGCGGAGGCGGTCATCGAGGCGTCCTATTCCGCTCGACCGAACGAGGGATCGCTGAGCTAAGGCTCTGGCTGTCGGCGCTCCATTGCCGCCTCCGCTCGCCCGCTGGCCCGTAAACCTGCTGAGCTAGAACTCTATATTAACCTGCAAACATTCTTTGGCGAGTTCCCCAGTCCGTCACGCGAAAAGTCTAATGCCTTGTGTCTGCACAAGAATGTGTAATTCGCGATATTAGGACATATAATAGTGTAAATGTAGATGATTGTAAGCTTTATATGCGATACATAACAATGGAAACCAAAAAAAGATAAGCTTGATCAGAGAGAATTCCCATGGGGATACATAGGGCACCATAAAAGATCCATGGGGAAGAATATAGTTGAGGTGGGCCAACCTGAAATGTGAAAATGGGCAAACCTAAATTTGGGGGTAGGCCAACTTAAATTTGTGGTATGGGGCAACCTTACATTTGGGGGTTGGTGAATTGAAATTTCGGGTTGCGCTAACTGAAATTTGGGGGTATGCTTACGCATACTTAGACAACTCCGGTGGAGCTTCTGCATGTTTTTTTTTTTTAATTACTGAGGACAGGATCGCGCATATGCCGGTCTTTATTGGCACCCTAGATGCTCTATATTACCAAGAAGTAAAATATCGTAACCAGAGAGTTAGGTGTCTGCACTCCTTTAATTCAAATTTACGCACTTTTGTGCACCTTTGTTCTTCCGGTAGGTGATGTGCTAGTCGCAAGTGCAAGCGGTACGCATTGGCGTCTGTTAACAGAAAGATGTCACACCACCGGTTCGGCGGTAAATGGGTTCAGATCTTCGTTGCCTTCCGTGCAATAGGTAAGCCGTATTTCTCGACATAAAAAAGAGGAAATTTACTGTCGTCTTTCTGTGACATGTGACGCACTATTTTCTCGGTCTCGAACGCGAGCGATGGGATAGGTCTCTCTATAGCATTAGTTCATTGTGCTGCCTGCTATGTAGGAAACGGATCGCGGACGTGCACGGAAAGGGCAAATGAAGCAGACGTACCGGCATCGACGAGGTGGTCCAGCGTCGGGAAGCGCTTCTTGACGGGCGGTCTCGAACGCGAGCGATGGGATAGGTCTCTCTATAGCATTAGTTCATTGTGCTGCCTGCTATGTAGGAAACGGATCGCGGACATACACGGAAAGGGCAAATGAAGCAGACGTACCGGCATCGACGAGGTGGTCCAGCGTCGGGAAGCGCTTCTTGACGGGCGGCCTCGAACGCGAGCGATGGGATAGGTCTCTCTATAGCATTAGTTAATTGTGCTGCCTGCTATGTAGGAAACGGATCGCGGACATACACGGAAAGGGCAAATGAAGCAGACGTACCGGCATCGACGAGGTGGTCCAGCGTCGGGAAGCGCTTCTTGACGGGCGGGCTGATGCAGCGCAGGGTGATGATGGACGACAGGTTGGCGTAGCGCATGATGGTGCGACGCATCAGCCGACCGCGTTCGTCCTGCGAAGGCGCGCGTTGCATCTGCAGGCTTACAGAGACTGCCTGCGCGCTGCATTCGTATTCATCAGTAGCACGTGAGAGCGGAGGCCCTCGCGTGTGGAAGTGTGCGCCTTTGTATAGTATGTACGCATATATGCTTTATTTCCACAAAAACTAAATACAGCTTTGCGGGGGTAAAGTGGGGAAAAGAGCTGCTCGTAGCAGCTTGACCAGCCCCAAATACCCTTAACACAAAAAGAAAATAAGGGAGCAGCAGAGCGGAAATACAGTTTTCCGAAGTACTTACATATTCAAGCATTACAACATATCATGCATACGCATTGCAAATCAGGCGAGGAAAAAAAATACAACAAAAGCAAGAAGTGAGCAAGCAAGCAAAAACACGAAATCTCACTGCACTTCAAAAGCACATAGGCATTGTACAACTCACATATGAGAGAAAAAATCTAGAATATCAGGAGGAGAACAAGTTGCAATATCAATTTTATTAACAATAAAATCGTTCAATAACCGAGGTAGCCTGGAGCACAGCATCTGTGATCCATAGTTTGTGCGCGATTTTGGTACGTGCCAGTACTCTGGCTTTCTTGTGCTGTATGGAGTTTCGTATAGTTTTAAGTTAGCCATAAAAGTAATGTAGTTTATGTTCTTTTTCTGTTCATTTTTATACGCAAGCACTAAACGATACTTTAAAAGGGCCTGTACTTTCGGTGTGTTAAGTTTATGAAATAAATAAGCTGAAGGGAAATCGTATGGTTTATTGCAAATAGCGCGAAAAGCCTTCTTTTGCAGTATGTACAGCCTGTTGATATTTGTGTCAGAAGTGGTAGCCCAGACCGAACAACAATAATTTAAATGGCTGAGAAAAAGTGAATTATATAACAGGCACTTAATAGAACGAGGAAGATAGTTCAAGGAATAAAATATTCCAGTGATTTGTGAAAGCTTACTAGCAAGAAAATCTATATGGCTCTGCCACGTCATAGTATGATCAAAAAATACACCTAGCAATTACCCAGGCTACCATTGTTGGATGCAGCCAGAGTGAAGGGCAATATGAGCGAAGCACAGCTGCCTGGTATGGTGTAAGAAAAAGCGGGCACGTCTACAACTTGGAAACAGAGTCCCAAATGCGCTGCACGTACAGTTTTTTTCATCTGCGCCAACTTATGACACCAACCAGCGATGATGTCGTTAGCCATTGAAGACGTGCCAATGCGGAATGAACGCAGTTGCCCTGGTGCTCGGCAAAGCTTTCTCATTGTGTTTCACATTGTGCGACGAGACTTTACATTATATAAACACGTATGAATTTTTCATGCATGGCGTAGCCCATTTCACGAGGAAGTTCAGCGGCTTTAAAGTGCTGCTCTGTCATGCAGGAAGTCTATCAAAACGGAACGCTCTCCTTTCGCTTACTAATGATGGAGAATGTGCTGGCGTGCTGCCTAATAAGTAGATTATTTTCCTGCTTTTAGCACATGCTTTTGAGCATGCGTATGAATTGTGTTCAATTTTCCCAGGTTCCACAAAGCAGTTTACATACACAGCTGTGTCATCTAGCGTTGCATCTTATGTGACCTGTACAATAGCATGTAATCAATTCGTACCGCGTCATCTCGGCCAAACTCACAAAGGACTCAGTCTAAACCTCTAGAAGCATCAATTGTGCAAACGAGCTCTCAGGTATTCTTCACGCGACGCAGAAAGTACAGAGCACGCGGCTGACATAAAAAAAAAAAATTAATAACCGCGCCAGCTTAGCTGGCGCATTTATTTAAGCTCGCCGCGCCATCTATTTTAACCACGCCATTTATTTAACCACGCCATCTAAGCTGGCGCCAGCTTAGCTGGCGTGAGGGCACGGCAGCTTTTCTGAGAGCATGCCTAACCATGCGTGGCTTGTGTTGCCGGTCCGTTTTTATAATCCCTATTCTAATGTACGTACAAGCTGTTATGGTCTTTTTGTGCTGCCGTGCCCCCAACGGTGTTTTCATATGATTGCTGATTGCTGGCTTACCGTACTTATCGCTTTGCGTGGAGATGTGGAGGAAAATCCTGGCCCTGAAGGTCAAGAAATGCTGAATGCCATCTTTACTGCTCTGAAGTAACTTAAAGAATCCGAGAAGAAGCGTGATGACACACTGTCGCAAATGAATTCTCAGCTGTCAAGGCTGGACGAAGTGCTACGAATATCAAAAGCGAATGAACAGAAAGTATCTGTCCTGGAGAAATCGGTGAAGCATTTCGAAAAGGTTTTGGCTGCTCAGGATAAAAAGCTTAACGATTGCGAAGACAGAGCACGTCGAAATAACTTGGTGGTGTTTGGAATTCCTGAAAAGCCTGACGAAACTAGCGACATGCTCGAGGATATGGTGGTCCGGCAGGTTTGTCATGACAGACTGGGTATCGTAGTCAAATCATTGGAGCGCATACATAGGATCGGCAGGTTACGGAATAACAAACCCAGGCCCATAATTTTTCGTTTGTACAACTTCAGAGAAAAATATTCTATCATGAAAGTTTGCTTTAAACTAAAAGATACAGGGGTATCGATATCACATGATTACTCACAAAGAACCCTTGCTATCAGAAAAAAGCTTTGGCAGTCTATCGGCACCGATAGAAAGGCTGGGGACAGGGCCAGACTGGTGCATGATAAGCTGTTCGTAAGCAACGAAGCTTACACGTGGGATGAAGGCAAAAATTGTAGAGTGCTCTTGCGCAGGGCCAATAGTCCAGCGCAGAAAGTCCGAAATAGCAATTCTGGAAACAGGAATGAAGACTGACGTAATATCAACACCGCAAACGCCGAAAAGAAACTTTTTCGGCTTCTTGGCCTGAACGCACAAAGCTTATGCAACAAATATGACCAACTAGAACGAGTGTATGATCCTGTTGTATGATCCTCATGTTGCGGTAATTACCGAGACCTGGCTACGACCAGAAATAACAAACGATTGCGTTTTTCCGCCAACATATAACTGCTATCGCAAGGACCGTCTGACACGAGGCGGAGGCGTGGTTGTTTTAGTAAAAAAAAAACTTTGATGTCTTTGCTTTTGCCTGCTGTTAGCACGGAGCATGAAAGTGTTTTCTGTAAGGTGACGTTGTTGGGTAACCAAGTTGTCGTCGGGGGCGTTTACAGACCACCCGGGTCTCATCCGGATTTCTTATTAGAGTTGTATGATTACCTAGACAGTTATCAAAATCGAAATGTTGTTATTTCCGGGGACTTCAACTTACCTCATATTGACTGGTATTCAATGTCATGTGGCTCAACGGACACTAAAAGTTCTGAAACCTTGCTAGATATATTACTAGCGCACAACCTTACCCAAACTGTTTACCTGCCTGCAAGGATTACAGATTCAGCGACTTCAATTCTCGATCTTGTGTTATGCTCTGCTAGCATCTCTGACTATAAAGCTGAAGTGAACGAAGGGATCTCTCACCACAAAATAGTGTACTTCACATGCGCGCTTCCTACTCGATCACAGTTACGTACTCCCAAGTATATCACTGTAAAAAATTATGATTCTGCTGACGACCTTCAAATTGTGCATTGTTTGGAAGAAGCACTTGTACAGCTTGGTACTGACGATGACGTGAATTCTCTGTGGAACAAGTTTAAGTCCTCGTGCCACTTTTGTATCAGAAAATTCATTCCAGATAAAACAATAAAGATCGGCAGACAGAACCCTTGGATGAACAGAGACATCATTCATGTCAAACATAAAATAAAACGATACCGGAAATCTAAATATTACGACAGGACAATTGTTGGCACGATGGCAAATGACTTGGCTCTAAAACTGAGAGAGGCAAGGGAACATTATTTTACGGAAACACTTAGTCAATTTGCCTCTCAGAACTCCCCAAAATTTTGGCAATTCCTATCTAACAAAGATTCCCAACTTTCGTGGGAAATATGCGATGGTGAAAAAACAATTACAGATGCAAAGAAAATAGCTGAAGCATTTAATGCGTTTTTCCAAAGTGTTTATTCCACTTCGAGCACTAGTGTTGCCGAGAGGCAGATAATTGACAGCCCAGACGTGATCAGTGTAACTATTGAGGGTGTGACTGAGCTCCTTCTACGGTTAGACGCAAAGAAAGCTGCAGGGCCAGATAACATTCCTCCTGCTTTTCTTAAAAGATATTCCGAAGTATTAGCTCGATTTTTGGTCATTATTTTTACTAAATCTTTAGCCTGTGGTACTGTTCCCGACGAGTGGCGTTTGGCACGAGTAATACCAGTTTTTAAGAAAGGTCTCCGATCTTCTGTAAGTAATTGCAGACCAATATCACTCACCTGTTGCTGCTGCAAAACTTTAGAACACATCATAGTCACTTACCTGAATATTTTTTTTGGAGAGAAATAATATACTCACGGCTAATCAGCATGGTTTTAGACAAGGTTACTCCACAACCACACAGTTAGTAGTTACTGTCCATGAGCTCGCTTCCGTGCTTGATGGGGGCGGTCAAGTTGACGCTATTTTCTTAGATTATTCTAAGGCTTTCCACAGAGTCCCTCATTTGAAACTAATATATAAAATGAAACTTCTCGGAATATTCCTACAGATCATAAACTGGGTAAATTCATACCTGACTGGTCGTAAGCAGTATGTGGAAATAAATGGATCATGCTCCCGGCTTTGGGGGGTAACTTCAGGCGTACCTTAGGGATCGGTGCTGGGTCCAGTACTGTTTAATATTTATATTAATGACCTAGTTAAAATTGTGGAATCACCTGTTCGCGTCAAATTGTTTGCAGATGATTGTATTATATTTAGCAACATTCGAACTGTCTCTGATCAGCTTTTTCTGGAAGAAACCTTGGATAGGTTGGCAGAATGGTGCAATGAATGGGATATGGTTATTAATTATGACAAAACAGTGCATATGTGTATTACAAATAAGTTAAGAAAGCTAGAATACTTGTACAAAATAAAGGATAATAAGATTAGGAAAGTAGAAAGCTGCAAATACTTGGGGATAACTTTAACTTCACGTCTATCCTGGGTGCCTCACATAGACAACATAACCTGTGCAGCCCGAAAAAGTTTAGGATTTCTAAAGTTCAAATTAGGTGACTCCACTTCCTCATTAAGACTAAAAGCCTATAAAACGTACGTTAAGCCTCTCTTAGAATATTCGAGTATCGTTTGGGATCTTCACACAGTGGTAGGTATTGAAAAACTAGAAAGAATTCAAAGGTTAGCCGTGCGCTTCGTTTATAAGCGCTTCAAACGACGTGATTCTCCAACGAGTATGCTGGAAGCCGCAAACTTGGAACCACTAACTGATCGAAGAAAAACTGCCAGATAAAATTTCTTTCGCCAGCTTTATTACGGGAAACTAGGAATACAACCGCGTGACTATATTATTAAGGACACATCTCGAATTTCCCGCCACAAACCCAGCCAGTATTTAAAACCGATCTTTGCACGAACAAACCTCTTCAAAAACTCATTTTTTCCGAAAACAATCAATTATTGGAATGCCCTACCTGGAAATTCCCACTGGTTACAGCCACCCACTTGATGAATCTTGTTGACTGTAACCCTTGTATATGTTTGTATGTTTGCTTATTTTTGTATCTGCTCACGTAGCCCCCTCCTGCTTGGACAGATGTCCGCAGTATTGTGAAAATAAAATAAAAAAATTTCTTTTTTGCTCTTGAAAGAAAGTTCAAGCCAGTCTTGACGCTGGACACATCATTACCGAAGGCGCGCTACCAATGACAAAGAACGTGTGAATGAAAGCGTTTGTGAATGCAACCCATTGTAATTGTATGATTGTATTAGTACTGCACACTGCCGACACAGCCACAGTTTTTTTTTTTTTTTTGCGTACATCACACGTTTGGTTTCCCATATAGATCATTTTGACAATATTCTAATTTTCGTGCACCTCAACGAAAGTCAGAAGTGTGCATATTTTCTGAGCGCTGCCAGGCTAGAGCAACGGTGCATAGCAAACGGACCAACGACACCTCGAAAGCTACCTTGATTTTTCACTGCAAGTAGGTGTTCTTATCTGCTTTAAAAGGATTCACGGCAGCAGTGTGGATATCAGAACAATAAGCTCTTCTTTCTCGAGCATTTCCGCCTTTCGCTTCTACTGAATACATTTCCAGCGATAAAGTCCCTGCAGTAAGCAAGCCCAACACGCAGTCATTGCGCCGAAATCAAGTAACATCTTTAATATTAACGCGGAATCCCACCAGATGAATGCAGCCACAGAGTGGCTGCAGTGAAGCAAACACAAGCTCAGGCCGATTCACGTCGATCGCCATTTTGGTCGCGCTTGCACAAAGATTGCAAATATACCTCGCAAATAGCTTTCTTTGTGCGTGCGTTTCACGTAAAATTCAAGGTGAAGATGCGCTTTCCGTACACCCGCCTGGAGCCTTCGCAGCGGTGGCAACGCTAACCATACAGTCACGCCTCCTATAGGGACTGGACATCATCTACTCCACCTAATACAAGGTGTTTACTAGCGTCAGATTTAAAGCGAGGCTTTCATTGCCTATCCCTGGTGTGACGTGGCTGCTGGGTCGGTGAGTATCTCTGCTGGTAGATTTGTGGGTACATGTATAAGAAGGTTACGTGTGCATCGAATAAAAGTACCAGGTAAATGGCTTATATAACCCATGTTATATAACCCTTTTTGCTAATTCCCTGCATACCCCCCTCAGGCAATACTCCTTCGGGAGCCTGTGAGGTAACTGAATAAATAAATAAATAAATAAATAAATAAATAGCGGACCGACAAATTAGTGCAAGTACGCTCACTTCTGTTCTGCGAAAGAAACGAAACAATTATTTGCGACATCAAACCTCAACACATAAAGCCTTCTCAAAGCACACCGTCTCTTAGCACTACAAGGAATTATATTTTAGGCATTCTTTGATATATTTACTTTCTTTCATTTAGCCATTCAGTATCTGCTACTGGGAGTGTGCCTATACTTGGTTGATTCTTCCGAGTGGGCACGTGCTACTAGGAAACGAGAGGTATAGAATCCTTCAAGATTGCTTGACACGTTTCGCACGCTCCTGTTGCTACGCCAGTCACCGCCATTCTTCACTCGAGAAGCATCGCGCATTGCCTTCGAGCTCGCGACATCACTGCGTAGACGCTTTACACTCGGCATCCGCTTTAGAGGGCGCTTGCACTTCGGCACAGCCTATAAGCGGTGCAATGCATGGCATAAAAATTGCATACGGAATAAAGCTGTGATTCATGCGGTAGGTAAACATGCACATTGGGAAGGATTACACGTTCCATATGATGAAGGCAAGCAAAATTGTGGCATCGCCGATAATTGTAAAGCTTATAATGGCTACTTCCCTGCAGCTCCGCTTCACATATATTCCAACATAAGCGTTGGATCTGTATATTATAATTTCTTTAATATCTTAGCTGCGATAACATTATCTTTTTCGTGGCGTCATGGGACCTCCAATAGTGCGATGAAGTTTGGTCTTCCAGTTCGAATTTTGTGCCATGTGCTCTTTTCACTCGATTTAGCAAGCCAAAGTATACATATAACAGTCGACAACAGAAAAAGAGGTATTGCTTATGGTACAAACTTTTATCAAATCACTCGTACTTGTCTGAGCAATTGTACAGGCAATACTCTCTCAGCTTGTAGCTCCACAGACGAAGCAGCCTTGTTACTAGCGCATTTCTGCTGGGCTATCAGAGAGCGCTCACTTGGCTTTGATAGGGACAATGAATCCGTCCCCGGCTTTTTCCCCAATGCAGGGTAGCCAACCAGAACTACCTCTGGTTGAACTCCCTGAATTCCCATCCTTGCCTTCTCTCTCTCTTTATCAGCACGGCAACACGATGTGAAGATGTGCAGTGACCGCGAAGAATATAATTTGTTCAATCACGGCCGCGAAGGCTAAATGCACGTCGTTACAGAAAGGTCTATGGCGAATTATTTGTCCTTATCAACGTCAAGAGAGTGCGTCCTGCAAGCCTGCGTGTTCAGCTCTTGCATAGCGCGCACACGCGCACACACACACAAACACACACACACACACACACACACACACACACACACACACACACACACACACACACACACACACACACACGCACACGCACACGCACACGCACACGCACACACGCACACGCACAGGTAGCGGTGCAGATCAGCCAAGGTTTTAAAGTGAAGCCGTTAAGGCGCTGCAAGCAGAAGTACGTGGGCGAGATACAGGTCAGGACACTCATCGGCACAGGCAGAGTTTTCTACACGAATTGTTGAACAGAACAGTGGCATTCCTGTATACGGGAGCTGAAGGCATGACGGTTCAGCCACCATGGGAATAATCGTCGATAAATGGATTTTCCTAAACTTCACGCTTATGGTTTCAAACTGCCTTGTGATTGGTACTCTTTATAATTTGAACTTTATTTTACCACACGGTTTTCATATGGCACATTGTGGTTAAATAAATGCATGCTGGCCTTCTTCTTGAGGAAGCTGCGTAAGTTACGTTTGGAAGTTATCGTTTATAATTGACCGTTCGAATAATGTCCGTATCCTGGCACCTCTGAGCCCTTTATATCTTGCGGATTTTGTCCCTGCACACGACCACAGCAGATTGCGAGAATCTGCTGCAGACGCGGAGCCCGATTTAGACAAAGTATTGTATTATAAATGAATAGGTTCGCCGCGATTATGAATGTGCATAGATAGTTATTGCCACGCCTTCTTTACTAAACTAAGACCCATCGTAAAATCAGAAACATAAAGCGTTAAAAATTACTCCGCAAGAACATGCGAAGCTGCAGGCACGAAGATTAAGACAAATCCACGTAATACGCATCGTTCCTATGGTATCTGAAATATAGACGCGCCATCCCGGGTTTCCTCCAGTAATCTTTGTAGGCAACTCTGCGGCCTCAGAAAGGTAATCTGCAATATCTGCGACCTACCAGGCAGAGCGGCCTCGAGGAATACTCGAGGAAAAGCGCACACTGCGGGCAGAAGCGGTGCTCAGGCGGCTGGCGACTCGGCAAAGGCGAACAGGCAGCCGGAAGCGATACTCCACAATGAAGCGAGCCGGGTGGTATACCTGTCCGTGCAGGAAAGTGCTGACGAAGAACGCGAGCGAGTCGGGCCACGGGATGGCGGAGAAGCAGTCCCACCAGCGCTTGACCACCACCGACACGTAGAATCCGAGCACGAACGACACCGGGATCAGGTCGGCGAAGTTGCCGCAGTAGACGCACACCTGCTCGAAGAAACTGAACAGCGCGCGGCGGCACCCAATGATATGCTTCCACAATGCGCTTACTCCATCTTAAGCCTAACTAGTCTTAGCGTGACACAGAGGCCCTGATCGACGCTATTGTCTCTTGTTTAATCCGTGGTTTAGAGAAGCAGCTAGTATGGAAGACGGCTTATCTGAAAAGCCGCTAGGACTGCACGGAACGTTCGCGAGTGCTTGTAAGCAAACACGAACCTTCATTGTGAGCGCGCTCGTGTTATTGAAAAAAAGAATGGCGCTCTCTACCGCAAAATTCGGGCCAGAGAAGCGTGCAATGCCAGGCAATCAAAATGAAGCCGGCGCGCCCCTCCATGTTACATACATGAAATCTCAACACTTCTTGCTTTATACAATCTATGGAGGTCTCAAATATGCGATCTACGAGCTGAAAGTTCTCCGAGCAACTTTGTCCATGTCTTCTTAAGCTGCAGCTAACACTGCCGCCGAATGAAGTTTTTCGACGCATGCTTTTTGGGCACATGCCAGAGCTTCGAGTGAGTGTGTAGCGATACAAATCTACGGTTTTCTGCTATCAGCGCAATGGGAAAAAAAATATCGGTAGGCCTAACCATCCCCTCGGCTCTGACCTCAATTATCGCGACTGCAGGCATGCCCACAGCGGACAACGTTATCTGTCTTCCTTGCTTGATCCTAGAATAATGACGCTCTAAGAGTACTTCCTCTTTGCGCTATAAGTACAACATCGTCTTTGTTCACCGCAACATTGCTCTGTGCTCCCTGAAATGCACGCACCAACGTATCATGAGAAGGCAACGAACAAAGACACCAAGGAAAACATAGGGAAAATTACGTGTAGTTACTAATTGAATTAAAGAAATGGTAAATTAATGGCAATGAAAGTGGATGAAGAAAGTGGATGAAGTGGTTAGAGCATCGCACACATAATGCGAAGACGTGGGATCTATCCCCACCTTCAGCAAGTTCTTTCTTCACCCACTTTCACCTACACCAACTAATTCATCATCTCTTTAATTAGTAAGAACAACTAACTTCCGCTATGTTTTCCTTGGTGTCCTTGTTTGTTGGCTTCTCATCATACAATTTATAAAAATCGGGCCCCTCGGTTGACCCCCTTTCTTCTCGTTCTATGCAGAGACGTAATCACTATCAAATACTGTGTGGCGCCATATACAGGGTGTCCCACGTACAAATTAAAAAAAAAACATTAGGGATATTCAAATACCACCTAAAGTGAGCGAACAAAGGTAACGTTGTTCGCCGTCACATGGAGATACTCAAGTTGTTTATTTCATTCCGCCTATTTAAATAATTTATCCTAATTAATTTGTTAACTTCTCCAATATTATAATTAGATTAAAAGCTTCAATGAGGCAATTGTAGAGCCACGTGAAAAACTCCTGATAAAGCTTTCTGTTGCCGAGCACGTGCTAGATAGAAATGTTTTTCCGAGCCTGAAAGAAGCCCGCAAATGCACGCGAAATTGCCGCGGGACTGGCCGCTCGAGGCACTTTGCGTGTATTCGCGGGCTTCTTTCAAGCTTGGAAAAACACTTTTGTGTAGCGCGTATTAAGCAACAAAAAGTTGTATCGGGAGTTTTTCATGTTGCTCCACAATTTCGTCATTGACCCTTTTCATCTAATTATAGTATTTGAGAAGTCGATTAATTAAGTAGGACTAACTATGTAATTATGTAGAATGAAACAAATAATATTGAGTATCTGCATGCGACGGCAAGCAACATTACCTTGGTTCTCTCCAGCTACGTGGCGGTTGCATGTATTTAAAGTTTGGCTCAGTGTAGCTCAGTGCAACTCGCAATGTAGGTCAGTGAATTGTACGCAGAACTATCAGCGGCACAATAAATCAAGGTCATTGATATTCATATTGACACACTATCAATATAGGATTTAATATTGAACCGAAAAAAAATTATTTCAAAGATAAATGTTCCTACATGACGCCTACACTATTAATAACTATGTGGAAGCTGGTATAGATTTTCTGCAGTGTACACCGATTGAATTGCGAAAACTGCATACACTAAGTTTTTAAATTACGTTGGCTCTCTGCTCACCATTACACTTCTCCTTGTGCTTTCTATGTTTATGAGAGTAAGGTTTCTTCTGTGCGTGTGTTTTTTAACAGATTTGCTGTACGTTGCATGTTATTGTAATTGCCGCTGCTGACTGTTTTTGTACAAAGGTAGCTGTGGGCCTTTGTCAAGCTGCCTCTACGAATAGCAGCCTTCACCAATACCTTGCTTTATCAGTGTGATGATGAAATATAAACGTTAGTATTATTCTTACTAGTATATCGATATACCAAGTGTGCTGCTTCACTTGAAAAATGGGTACAACATGACTGTACATTATACGCGTATGTAACCCACAGCTCCATTTTCTCATTGGCACTCCATATTGCACATGTGGGGATGGGGGGAGGGGGGAGAACACATACGAGACATGCGACTACATATTTCAAACAGGGATCACCAGTTAGCAGCTGTTGAAACACTCTTGTACAACAAAAATATATAAACATTAAACGCGAACGCCCAGCTCAGACTCACAGTTTGTTGTCATCACTGAGGGCGAATCTGTAGAGCAGGTTGAGCACATAGTAGGCGAGCAAGTAGACGCATAGGTCCGGCCACACCAGCTTGTAGATGCTGCCCCGCCACCTGCATCAAAGCGCGCGGCTCGCTAAGCCGGGAAGAGGAGCGAGCGCTTCGAAGCATTACGTCATCGTCATGCTTACAAAAATTATTTTCAGCGTTAGCTGTTCAAGGCGTGTTAAATGCAGCATTAAGAAAAATTACAATAGTGAAGCATGTATTCAAAATTCAATTTCTGTTTTTTTTTTCGCTGACAAGGTTTGCCTAATAATAATTACATTATAGGAAATCTTTCGCTTTTGAATTTAGCGCCTGAAGTGCAGTAGCGGCAATACAACTGTGACGCCACATATGTTAATGTATTTTCGTTTGTTTGGGGGGGAGGGGGGAGGGAAGCGCTTGCGTTCAGTAATAGTTCTAAATTTCTATGTTAAAAATTTTCTTCCACAAGAATATAATGAATCGCATGTTTGCTGATAAACCATAACCCATGACGAAGAGAGAAGCTATCGCGATAACCTCAAGGCCATCTTACTGTTTGTGTTTTCTAGCTTACGAAGACTCCACTCACGGGTGACACCGACATTTCTGTCAATTCATAACTACAGTTAGACAGCCACTTCAGCGTCCCGTTTCTCTTAGCCGACGTCTCATGACTTGTAGTCAGGACTTAGCAAGGAGAGGCTTTCTAGAGAACACGATCATTCCTGCAATTCCATTTGTAGCTGCGTCTTATCAGACGTAGTTGAAGAAAATAAACAACATGTGAGAAGAGGTTTATTTGCGGCTCCTTATGCAAAGGCGCAGCGACCGGGAACGGCGAGACAGCCCAAAGCACTGTCCAAAAAGACGTCAGCAATCAACAGCGCGAGCCGAGCCACGCGTTGACGATGCGGCTGTGCCCTCAGACGCGTCTTCTTCTTCACAATCTGCCCCCGGACAAAAAAAAGTCATCCTGGCGCCTTGAGAATCGGGAGGCAGAGGGTCATGGCAGGGCTTTAATTTCGGGCGAGTTTTAAGAGTTCCGTTAACTCTCATATCGGGCCCGCGAAAACACGCAGAGTGCCTCGAGAGGCCACTCGCGCGGCGATGTTGCGTGCATTTGCCGGCTTCTTTCACGTTCACACTATTATGCAGCACGTATTGGGCAACAGAAGGCTGTATCGGGAGTTTTTCATGTCACTCTACAATTTTCTCATTGACACTTTTATCTAGTTATAACATTTGGGAAGCTGATTAATTACTTACGAATAATTATCTAATTAGGTGGCATGACAAAATGATTAGGGTATCTCCAAGCAACGGCAAACTTCATTGCCTGTATTTTGTCCAGCTACGTGGCATTCGCATACTTTTAAACTCTGCCTAAAGTTAGCTAGGACATCCTGTATGTACCAGCAAAGATGTAAGCTGCTACGGAACATGTCCTGCAGTATGTATGATGCTGCTCGTTATATTAATTCTTTCCGGGTAGACTAAACTCATATTTACTTGATAAGCCAGAAGCCAACGTCTTTAAAAGGCACACTGTAAGCACATAGTCGCTACTGGTCTGAGAGACTGCATGGATTAGAAACAGATTAGTGCACCAATCAGCAATCGAATGAATTATACTCACCTGAGAAGCAATCTCCAGAAGCAGCCGAATCCTCTGGACGTGGCCACCTCAGCCGTGTATGTCACTGTCATGGCCGATGCTCTTTACTCTTGCACCACTCGTGGACACGAGCACAGCGTACACGTTAAGATGAGCTTGTGCCTGCAATGTACGTTTAAGAGGAAGCTTTAGCTCGAGTGCTCCTATCTAAATACAAGTAAAAAGAGAATTCGCTTTTCTCGGCAACCACTGCACCAAATTGGACGAGGTTGGCTGAATTTAAAAGAAAAACTTAGTCTAGTGACTGCCGGTTTCCAATATTTTTATTTTAATCGTCAATTCCTTATCAAAAATTGACTAAAATCTAAAATTTTCAGGAAACGAAGCTATCAAGTTTACAACTCTGTAACTCACCAACGACAAATAATAATGCAATCCTGTGAAATACATCTAATAGCACATTCAAAGCGGACAAAATTGATATGCTACGCATGAATCTCAAAAAAATTTAATAACATGGAAATACAGCTTTTGCAGAACCCTTGTAAACAACGTAACAAATTCACGTAAGATGTAAAATTACATGTCGAAATTTTCCGCTTTTAATTAACTAATGGATGCCGTTCACAGAACCGCGATATCTGTTCTTGATGCAGGGATATGAATCTTTAATCTTCGTGATTCTATTTTTTTCAAACTTCCGAATTTTTCAAAATACTTGTAACAAAATTGAGGCCCTAAATCGAAATTCCGCTTCCAACAGTCACTAGAATTTAACTTTCTCTCGCAAATGCAACCAATTTCATGAAAATCAGTCCAAGGGTTATCGCAGAAGAACGTTTTCTTTGCGTTTTACATGTATTTGAATAGGCCGCGTCGCAGTGGGGCCCGAGCTAAAGCTTCCTCTTAAGAGGAAGCTTTAGCTCGGGCCCAACTCCGACGCGGCCTATTCAAACACATGTAAAAACGCAAAAACGTTTTTCTGAGATAACCCCTGGACCGATTTATAATGAAATTTGTTGCATTTGAGAGAGAAAGTTAAATTCTAGTGACTGTTGGAAGCGGAATTTTGATTTAGGGCTTAAATTTTGTCAAAAGGATTTTCAAGAATTCAGACGTTTGAAAAAAATAGGAGCACAAAGTTTACAAGCTAATAGCTCTGCATCAAGAACAGATATCGCGATTCTGTAAACGGCATCCATTAGACCATTCAAAGCGGACAAATTTGGTGTGTCAATTTGCATCTTACGTGAATTTGTTACGTTGTTTACGAAGGTTCTGCAAAAGTTGTAATTACACATTACTCCATTTTTTTAGGTTCATGTGTAACATATCAGTTTTGTCCGCTTTAGATGTGCTATCAGGTACAATTCACAGAATTGCGATATCATTTTTTCTTGCTGAGTTACGGAGTTGTAAGCTTGATAGTTTCGTTTTCTGAAAATTTGCGATTTTCGCCAAATTTTTATAAAACTTTGACGACCTAAATCGAAAATTCGAGACCAACAGTCACTAGATTTTAAGCTTTTCTTTTAAACGCAGCAAACCCCGTCAAATTTGGTGCACTGGTTGCCGAGAAAAACGAATTCTCCTTTTACATGTATTTAGATAGGAGCACCCGAGCTAAAGCTTCCTCTTAAGACTGCAACTAACAGATGCTTTCATTCAGGATAACATTTTCTTCACAATGTAAAATTAAGAAATTCAAATAAATCTGCAGGGGGTCTCTGAATGCTGCAGTAGCGCGTTTCGATGATTTCTTAACATTTCGGAATTAAGAATGTCGTTCAATAAAGCAATATAGAGAGTGTCCCAACTATCATTCAGCAAGAGTTCAATATATCCAAATGCCACATAGCTGGACAGAACTAAGGTAATGTGTTTTGCCTTCGCGTGGAGATACTGAAATTGTTTTGCATTCCGCTTAACTACATAATTAGTCCTAATTAATCAATCAACCTCTCGAATGTTATAAATAGATGACAAGTGTCAATGAAAAAAATTGTACAGCAACATGAAAAACTCCCGATATAGATTTCTGCTGCTCAATACGTGCTACACAATAATATCAAACTAAGAATACTCCTACAGTTTTACCGGTCCCTACAATTTCCATTTCAGCATACCTATATGTAATCTGTTGTTTAGTGAAAGCTCCGAAAGAACTCCAACCAACACTTAAGAAAGACATCATCCATTTTTCAACCAGCTTCTTGCTCGTCATGGCGTCAAAGACATGTTTGGTCAGACCCCGGACCTGAGTTTAGTTCGGCTCAATTCAAGAATTCTTTCAGGGAATGGCTACTGGGACGTATTGCAGACTATTCTCCACTCGACGGGAAGGCAGAGATAATTTTTTTGAACAGTGAAAAACATGTTACTGAATTTGAGCCTCATTGCAGAAGCTCTCTTGAGACATGTAGCCATTTCAGGGACCGAAGGATATTCTACGGCCGTAATATTAATGGGCCACTGAAGTCCAAAACTAACTTCGCTACCACTCCTGCACTATTGGAACCCAGTTGGAGCTACAGGATCGAATCTCGGTGAAAGAGCGTAAAATAGAGCGAGAAGTCCGGGACTATGATAGCTTACGCAATGTGAGAGAAAGAAAGACCGCCTTTACATCCTAGAAACGTTGTCTGCATCAAGCAAGGAGGACGACAGCAAGAAACGATATAACAGGAATGCTTCGAGATGGCGTGTTGTGCACACAACTATGAGGTATAGCGGCTAGTTCAAAACGGAATTTTAGAAAAAAATACACTCGAGCTTTGTGTTTTGCTTAATAGATGCGCGAATCATGTAGAACATCTTGTAGCAAGAATTATGTTTTTTATCTGTCATTTACAAAATTTATAGCTAAAGTCGTAATCCCACCCACCGTCTATGAAATGGAAAACGATTGTACCGGTTTGACGCGAAAACTGAATGTGATCTGATTGTGGTGTGTTTTCTTCGCTTATGAACGTAATATCACCTTCAAAGAAGTAATACGACGGTTCAAAAGCATACAGCGTGTTTCCATTTGTGATAAACATAATCCCTCACAAAGGAAACGCAGCATGTTTAAAAAATATTCTGTACACTTTCTTTGCTTTTCGTGCGGCAAACAAATAGCAAATTGTCGCTCTTTGTTGTGTTCGCACTCTGTAATTTTCTCAATTATATTAGTAGCTACAGTATGGCGAAGATCGGTGCGCAAAAGCGAGGGAAATGGAAGTTTGTCAGAAATCAATGCACGAAAGTCACTATAGACGAAAGACTAGGTGCCAGTGGTGCTTCAGGAAGTGCGTTGAAAATTGCTGACTAATGCGGGAGGTGGTTGAAGGATTCTGGTCTGCAGCTTTACAATGGAAGGAAGCAATTATAGATTTTGGTCCTCTATCAAATGGTGTGACACGTGTACTTGTTTGTCTTTATCGGGCCACACGTTTCATCGCCTAACAAATGTTATCGCACAGCTCAGGATGCACCTGCATGTGTCGGAAGTTCCTGGAATGTTATCGATGATTCCATCGGCTGTCTGTGACCGAACCTTGTGTAGTCTGATTGCATGTGTGCGCGACGCGAATAATGTAGAACTTCGTGGAAGGCACGCGGGTCCCAGCGATTACACTGGAACGTTCGACGACTGATGTATAAAAGCCGACGCGATTGACCCGCTGATCAGATTTTCGACAATCGCCAAGTGTGTTCACCCCTATCGTTGTTCTTTGAGTGTAGCCTGCTTTTGAGGGCACAAGTTCGCCCAATAAAACGCCAGTTTCGTTAATCAAAATTTTTCTGCCTTCTTCGCCGTCACTGCTACGTGACAGGTGTCTTGTCCCGAATGAGCGCATCCAGAGTACGAATTGGCAAAGGGCAACCAAGGATACTTACGTGAACTTTCCCATTTTCAAGTTGGCTGTACCTGACGCTTTGTCATTTCAGCAATGTCAAAGGCACGCTTAATATGTTAAAACCAGTTATGATAGACCATGGCGCTTTACACAGTTAAACGTGTCTTACAATTCACTGACCACTAAATGTGAAGGCCGCCCAGTGCCGCTGCAGTACTAATAGTTGAAAATAAGCTATAATATAGATGTGAGATCCCCCAGGGGCCAAATTAGACCAAAAAAAGAAATGAGCAGGAGGCAACTTCACGAATTTGATGCACTTTAGCTTAACTGAATATATTGTGTTTGTACGTGTGTGTGTGTGTGTGTGCGTGTGTGTGTGTGTGTGTGTGTGTGTGTGTGTGTGTGTGTGTGTGTGTGTGTGTGTGTGTGTGTGTGTGTGTGTGTGTGTGTGCTGCAGGTATTTGCATTCTTTGTGGATGATTTTCTGAGAAACCATTTTGTTGCGTTTATTTCATAAGTCAAGCACAACTATTTTTCTAATAATTAAATTTTGAACAATACTTTGCACAATTTTTTGTTACATAATTGGCTGCGCAATTAAACTCCTAAAATATAATAGTAAGAACATTTCACGTCGTTCAAGTTTGTTGCAAGTCATACCTAACAAAAAGGAATTTTCTCTTTTTGTTATTTCCGCATTACGCTGTCAGTATTGTTCAGGTCTCCTTCTTTTGGTTCATTGCACCGATAAGTGTGCAGCGAGATTTTGTTTCTTTATGGCGATTAAATTTATGTTACGGGAGCTGGCATGACATTCAAATTCGGTAACATCTTTATTAATATTTATGAATTTTTTACCTGATATAACACTTTAATTTCCTAGAAATTGTAGTCTAAAATATATAATAATAATGTCTATTATTGCTATTCTGCCAAAAAAAATTTTGCGAAATTGACGTCATACATCAAGGCAATACGCCTCACAGTGCGCACCCGCCCGAATCGGTGTTTGCAGTTTGGCATAGCATGTGAATGGTGCAGCGCATAAACGCGTGCATTGCATGAGATTAAAGTAGTACGGTAGAAACAGACAATTGCAAGCATCATAAGCTTTCCGAAAGTTTTGTTTCACATACATTCTAGCATGTGCGCTGAATCTGCATAATGTTTACCTCCTCAAAATTTACAAATCCTAGCCTCTTACACGAAGCACAATTCTGTTCCAAAAAAAAAACCCAATTATTGCGTCATGTCCTATGAGGCATAGTGGCCGATACGACGAAATCAGGAAGACGTCAAGGGCAATAGATACTTTATCCCTGTTAAAGGTAGGGCCTTCTGTTTCAAGCGAACCTAGTTAAATAGAATGAGAAATTTAACGCAAGCGCCACCCTCTAACTGCCGTCCTAGCACGGAAATATGACACCCTTCCTTATTTTTCCCTAAAAGCTTCATTTTAACCGCGACAAAGTTAAACTTAGTCATTTTGTATATTTGACATGAAATGGAGGGTTTCACGGCTGGTAGGAGAGAGACACGATGAGGAAAGAGAACACCTGCCAAGAAAAAAAACATTTAGGACAAAATTCAAAGTTGTTTTGGCTCCTACCCGGGAGCCTTGTTCACATTGAGCCTTGTTCACAGTGAGCCTATGTGCTCATTTCATTGTGTATGTTTGACATGTGACCAATATGTATGTACGTTTGAGGTACATTTCATGCCAAACATGGCACGGATCTTTGACATGCGCCAAACTCAAAACGATGAGATAATGATGACAATTTTTCCATCGTACAAAAAGGTGCGCTAATCAAGCCTTCCAAGCATCAGCATATTTCCCTCAAGAAAGTAAAACGTGGTAGCCAGTCGCCAAAGCAGCTTGTCCACCGTAGTCGAAAACGCTCCCGGCCGGTCGACATTTTCCATATCAGGCTCCATCAAGTTCGGGCGCACGGAGCAGCGATTATTCAGGCCCATTGCACACGGTCTCGGAAAGCCACGTCAGTTGTACTACGTGCGGTGGCCTAGTGCGCGGTGTAAAGGAGAGCGCATAAAGCCTACCCCTGTGCCAAGCGTCTGCGCACTCATCAGGCTCAAGGAGCGAGTTCGTCGTCGTCCGAGTCTAATTCTCCGTTCCGCTGAATGGCGTTGCCAAGATACGCAGATGGAAAGGAGCAGTCTAATCGCTGACAATTGCACATCTTTTTCTACCGAGCAGAAGTGGAGATCACGCGCTGGCAATCTGAATCGTACATAGATTTTAGCGGGTAAGGCTCTCAAATGTAATAAGAACAGCAACTACTATCGGCGTCAATGTTTCCGTACCATATAAGCGTTAAACCTGGTAACTGGGCAAGTTTACTGATGCTAACGCGGTGTCCTACCTGTCTAGCGATTCTTCCCCTGTTATTTGGAGCTTCCTGCCAGCGTCACT
Organism: Dermacentor andersoni; assembly: GCF_023375885.2. NCBI lineage: Eukaryota > Metazoa > Arthropoda > Arachnida > Ixodida > Ixodidae > Dermacentor > Dermacentor andersoni. The sequence continues at coordinate 24,572,337 of NC_092823.1, read as the reverse complement.
TCACAAATAAAATCTCATTAAATCTGTGTTCCCATGTCAAATGCACTCACGCGTAATCCGCGCTTAGTAATGTTGCTGTAACTGATCATTCGCTTCGTTGATTTCTGATTACTTTGTTATTCTGTGTATTTTATGCAAATACGGTGTTAACGAGTTAAACGTGCTGCCATGCAGTACGTCTTATGTCAGCAAAATTAGTTCACCAAAATTTCACAGAAAACAAATAGGCTGAACGCGAGAAGAAAAGTGAAAGACGGAGGTGCATTTATCCTTCGTAGGTGATTGGCGAGGTTAATGCAATTAGCAGTATTTCTTATTATTGGCGTGTAATTGGTAATGAAGCGTTTTATTTGTTATGAAGTAATTATGAAGAGCGGTGCAGACCCAGTAACACCTACCTTCCGACCCAGCTTGTCGTCAAAGAGGTTCACTGAAGAGTGGCCCATACACCCTGTGTCACATACCCAGTGACCCAACTTGGTCGGGCGGTTCGTTTCGACCCAATTCGTTTAGCGCATCAACCCGAGGTTCTACTCATTAGACCATGGAATACAGAGTGACCGAAGATAGTCTGAAAGAAATTATATCCGCACGGACACAGATACCAGAAAGTGCACGAAGTATCCTAAGAACGCTAATTGCATTAAAAGAGGTTACCGACCTAAGAAGCCCGTCAGATTTATCTGCAGAGATGTACAGCGATCGCAAAAAGCAAAAACAAAACCAGGAATGTTCTGTGAAATTAGAAAGGAAGCAAAATATACCACCGAATTTTAGGAAAATGCAAACTGAAAACACCGAAACGTAATTAACCATCACACATGATGTTTTATTCGTTTGATCGTATTTATTTTACGCCTTTCGTTTGCTTTGCCGTTTCGGCATTAGTTAGTAACATGGATTTCTTCTTCACGACTGTGAGTTAGCTGGCTCTTCGGTGGCCGATGTTTCCCAAGTTCAAACTATTTATTAAACAATCTATGTGCAACTCAATAATAATAGTGACAATGTTGCCAACATGGTAAACAGTATTTGAATCAAGTGAAGCTTCTGGCGGCCGCCTCGTATCTGATCCACTCTGTTGGCTCTGGATCAAGTGAAATTTATGTATAGCACCAATTCGATAATGCATCGTGTCAGTGCACGTGATAATTACGCACTCTTCGTGCCAACAGCCAAGACACTCGTGACGTAACAATAATCTGATAGGTCTGATCCCTCGAGCGCACACTGCGCGATAACTAAATTAATAACAGAGAGGAATAAGCATTACACGGACATCGCAAAAGCGAGGAAATGTCAACAGAAAGCAAAGTGCACGTGATTATATGCTTCCCCATCGTGCTTCTCTCAAATGTTGTGCGGACGTAATGTTTCATAAAGAGGTTATGTTGCCAAGTTTCAAGTATATCCTTCATACGTAAGAGATAACCTTTGGTTTCAGTCAGTGCTTGAAATCAGGAGGGGCCAGGGGGGCAGGGGCGCGGCCCCCTCCCCATTCTTTAAGCAGGAGCTCGGACCCCCTTCGGCAAATCAACTGTTACACCATTCGGCAATCGCTGGAGGTTATTTTATTACCAGTAAAGCCTTGTGCGGGACATTTCTACCTCTCCAATTTTTGGAGTAATGATTTAATCGCAATTTATTGAAGTAGCGTACAGAAAAAAGAGGAAAGCAAGTATTTTCATGCTTCTGTATGGCACTTATATATATATATATATATATATATAGTAGTGGAGGTACGTCAAGACTCCGGCGACGTCCTCTCGCGTTCCCGTCCTCCCTGGAGCTACGTTCTGTTCGCGACCTGCGCCCGCCTACCCTTACAACGATGGACACTTCCAACCCCGGCTCTTTCGGCGCCTCTAACCCTACCACAGAGACTACTCCGCCTGCGGCGCCCTCTTGGACTGTGATGAACCCTCAACGCGATCCCCCTGTCTTTGCGGGCTCCGCGGTGATGACGTCAACGATTGGATCGACCACTACGACCACGTGAGTTCTCGCAATAGTGGAACAGCACCCAGAAATTGAGGCACGTAGCATTCTACTTGACCTATGTTGCAAAGACGTGGTATTTCAACCAAAATCCGTCATTGCAGATTGGTGCACGTTTACTTCCAAGCTGCGGCAAATCCTCGCTTCCTCGTCTGGCCGTGCAGAAGTCGCAAAACAGAAGCTGGGAACGCGCCTCCAACTTCCACAAGAGCCTTACACCTCATACATAGAGGATATCTTGGCTCTGTGCCGCCGTGCGAAGCCCACCATGACGGAAGCCGAACGCGTTCGACACATATTAAAAGTCATCGGGTCTGTCGCTTTCAGCGCCTTAATCGTGCAAAATCCGGCTTCTGTCTAAGACATCACTTCCACATGTCAGCGCCTAGACGAGCTGCAGTCTCTTCGTCTTCAACAAGACAGCAGCGATGCTCAGGTTCCCCATTCTCCAGATCTACGCGCTCTTATCCGCACCATCATCCGCGAAGAGCTTCAAATACAAGACCTGAGGCGTTCACCCGTGGCCTGTGCCCCAGCCCCCCCCTTCGACTTGCGCGAGGTCGTAATGCAAGAGTTGATAGCGATTTACACCCACGACGCATCTTTCTCCGGTAGCGCGCCCCACACCTACCTACGCGGATGTTGCTTCGCTACCCACCCCTACCGTGACCTCCGTGCCTACTAACGTTACCTATGAACATTTGGCATCGATGGGAACTAGAGCACTTGCTGCGCCATCCTTCCTTCAGTGGCGACCACCTCGTCCGGTTTGTTTTTACTGTGGTATACGCGGCCATATATCTCGCTTCTGCCGCCGTCGCCAGCAGGATGAAGACGAGGCTATATATGCTGAGCACGAGAGAGACCGCACTCGCCGATCAGACGCCTACTTTCCCGGATCGTACTCGTTCCCTCAGCAGCGCTCTCCGTTTCCTCCAGCTGCTCCCAATCTGCCTCACAGTTCCCGTTCGGCCAGACGTCGTTCTCCTTCGCCTTACCGGCGATCTACATCATCGCTTCGCCCCACTTCCCATCTTGTCGACCAGCAGTCGGAAAGCTAACTGTTGCAGCTTTTGGAGGGGAAACTGCTTCCAATCGTTCTTCAAAAATTCCTCCTGTTCGCCCGGCCAACATGCTTTCTGTAACTGTCGAAGGTGTTCCCGCGTCAGCTCTGATGCATACCGGTGCCGCCGTTTCTGTTTTTCGTAGTGATCTGTGTTCACGGCTCCGGAAAGTAAAAACGCCTTATCTTGGACCTATTTTGCATGGTGCTAATAATTTCTTGTCTGGTTTCGAAATGTCCCCGTTGAAGATGGTCATAGTGGTAGTGTCATCACGGCTGACCCATGCAAAATGCGTGGTCATGAACTTCTCGCTAACTCACTTGGGTGTGCCTGTAGCTATATACACAGTGGATATCACAATTCCATCTTTCGTTTGTACCGCACAGACATCCCAACAGTCGGTGGCATTGCCTTCTTGCGAGTCAAGGGTGTATGGTTGTACATACCTTTTGCCCTTTGCACATATGGCAATTATGTCTCCTGCTCCCGAGTCCATGTGCTGCTCACAAACGATTCCAGTATGCCCACCAACTTGAAACAATGCATCTTGATTTATTTCATTTAATGTTTATTATTATTATTATTATTATTATTATTATTATTATTATTATTATTATTATTATTATTATTATTATTATTATTATTATTATTATTATTGGCGGAATACTTGAAGCCTGCTGCACCTCCGCCTCGGGTCGGCCCGGTATTGCACTACCTCCGCGATCAGCCGACATGTTTGTCCACGGACACGGCAAATGCATAGGGGGGGGGAGTAGTGGTTATACTGCTTCGCGTTTCCGTCGTGCAGCTGTGTGCATAAAGACATGGTGTCGCATGCACTGGTCTGAGGGAACAACATAATCTACCAGTCGATACCGGGTCACTGCGGAATTTTTGGCAATTCCAGTGCGGATGACTCCTGCTGATCGGCCCACCACGGTGCCAATATTACATCTATAGCACTTTCGAGAACCGATGCGATCACAAAGGCTCTGCTTCTGGCACACAAGCTTAAATACACTCTAGAACAGCGGTGAATTCACCAACGCACGTCTCCAGAGACTGTATTCACGTCTCTAACTTCGTTTTCCACCAGGGATACCACAAGAGGAAGCAACACTTCTATGCCGCGGCGTGGCATTCGCGAACGCCCACTCTTTTCACATTAGAATGGCCGCCATCCCTGCTTGCGACAACTGTGGCTGCGAGGAGACAGTCAATTCACCTCCTCTGTGACTGTTCCCGTCACAATTTAGCAAGTGCTCGCGCCCTTGCTCGAAAAAGTGGACGATCGGTGCTTGACAGACGAAAAAGTTCTAGGACACGGCTCCAGGCGGGTTTCGGCACTCAGGGACTCGAGGCCTTAATTGCTCTGCCAAAGTTCGTAAGGGCTTATGAGTTGCGACATCGACTTTGCAAGTTTGCGCGTAGCAGCGCGTCATTGTATGAATTTATCTCACTTTATTTTTTTATTTGTTTCTTCTAACACTTTTATTCCCTTTGCCCCTTACCCCTGTACAACGTAGCCAACGGGTACTTACACTGGCTAATCTCCCAGTCTTCCCTTCCGTTTTTTTTTATCTATCTCGCTCTCTGAGCGTAACGGACAGTCCCCTTCAATGTAGAGACGCTGGCGATTTTCTTCGTTCTGTCTCTACACCCCTGTGTAAGACGCCTCCAACGCCGGTGGCCGCATTCCTTATCTCGCCAGCTTTGGGAGACGCCTATAACAGCTGTGCAGCAGAAGTTCCCTCGCGCGCTGCGTTACGCTATTACGTCACCGCGGCGTATTTTATTGCGATAGCAATTATATGGACACTCCAGGCGCATTTCTGCCGTCGCCGGCGCCATGAGGTTCCGTATGAGTGAAAGCTTGTGAGGGTGAGTCGGCGAACGCGGTTCAATCTCGCGTGCGCGAGCGAGGAACGCGACTCGGATTGTTGCCCGGATGAGTGCCCACTCCTGTGGCGCGCGAGGCAGGAGGGTGAGGTGAAGTGAGATGAGGCGAGGGAGGAGGGGCGTCATTCTCCGGCAGCTGCTACGGTGCCTCGATGTCCTCCTCGCCGCCGCTCCGTACAGAGTGGAGACAACCCCGGCGTCAACTACGGCGTTGGCCATGCGAATCACAGACGCCGTAGGGACCATTGCGGGCACACGTGTGTCTTGAAAGTGATCTCATCATCATCATCATCATCAGCCTGATTACGCCCACTGCAGGGCAAAGGCCTCTCCCATACTTCTCCAACTACCCCGGTCATGTACTAATTGTGGCCATGTTGACCCTCCAAACTTCCTAATCTCATCTGCCCACCTAACTTTCTGTCGCCCCCTGCTACGCTTCCCTTCCCTCGGAATCCAGTCCGTAACCCTTAATGGAAGGAAGGAAGGAAGGAAAAAGTGACCATCGGTTATCTTCCCTCCTCATTACATGTCCTGCCCATGCCCATTTCTTTTTCTTGATTTCAACTAAGATGTCATTAACGCGCGTTTGTTCCCTCACCCAATCTGCTCTTTTCTTATCCCTTAACGTTACACCTATCATTTTTCTTTCCATAGCTCGTTGCGTCGTCCTCAATTTAAGTAGAACCCTTTTCGTAAGCCTCCAGGTTTCTGCCCCGTACGTGAGTACTGGTAAGACACAGCTGTTATACACTTTTCTCTTGAGGGATAATGGCAACCTGCTGTTCATGATCTGCGAATGCCTGCCAAACGCACCCCAGCCCATTCTTATTCTTCTGATTATTTCACTCTCATGATCTGGATCAGCAGTCACTACCTGTCCTAAGTAGATGTATTCTCTTACCACTTCCAGTGCCTCGCTACCTATCGTAAACTGCTGTTCCCTTCCGAGACTGTTAAACATTACTTTAGTTTTCTGCAGATTCATTTTTAGTCCCACCCTTCTGCTCTGCCTCTCCAGATCAGTGAGCATGCATTGCAGTTGGTCCCCTGAGTTACTAAGCAAGGCAATATCATCAGCGAAGCGCAAGTTACTAAGGTATTCTCCATTTACTCTTATCCCCAATTCTTCCCAATCCAGGTCTCTGAATACCTCCTGTAAACACGCTGTGAATAGCATTGGAGAGATCGTATCTCCCTGCCTGACGCCTTTCTTTATTGGGATTTTGTTGCTTTCTTTATGGAGGAGTACAGTGGCTGTGGAGCCGCTATAGATATCTTTCAGTATTTTTACATACGGCTCGTCTACACCCTGATTCCGCAATGCCTCCATGACTGCTGAGGTTTCGACTGAATCAAACGCTTTCTCGTAATCAATGAAAGCTATATATAATGGTTGGTTATATTCCGCACATTTCTCTATCACCTGATTGATAGTGTGAATATGATCTATTGTTGAGTAGCCTTTACGGAATCCTGCCTGGTCCTTTGGTTGACGGAAGTCTAAGGTGTTCCGGATTCTATTTGCAATTACCTTAGTAAATACTTTGTAGGCAACGGACAGTAAGCTGATCGGTCTATAATTTTTCAAGTCTTTGGCGTCGCCTTTCTTATGGATTAGGATTATGTTAGCGTTCTTCCAAGATTCCGGTACGCTCGTGGTCTTGAGGCATTGCGTATAGAGGCTGGCCAGTTTTTCTAGAACAATCTGCCCACCATCCTTCAGCAAATCTGCTGTTACCTGATCCTCCCCAGCTGCCTTCCCCCTTTGCATAGCTCCCAAGGCTTTCTTTACTTCTTCTGGCGTTACTTCTGGGATATAGAATTCCTCTAGATTAATCTCTCTTCCATTATCATCGTGGGTGCCACTCGTACTGTATAAATCTCTATAGAACTCCTCAGCCACTTGAACTATCTCATCCATATTAGTAATGATATTGCCGGCTTTGTCTCTTAGCGCATACATCTGATTCTTGCCAATTCCTAGTTTCTTCTTTACTGCTTTTAGGCTTCCTCCGTTCCTGAGAGCTTGTTCAATTCTATCCATGTTATACTTCCTTATGTCAGCTGTCTTACGCTTGTTGATTAACTTCGAAAGTTCTGCCAGTTCTATTCTAGCTGTAGGGTTAGAGGCTTTCATACATTGGCGTTTCTTGATCAGATCTTTCGTCTCCTGCGATAGCTTACTGGTATCCTGTCTAACGGAGTTACCACCGACTTCTATTGCACACTCCTTAATGATGCCCACAAGATTGTCGTTCATTGCTTCAACACTAAGATCCTCTTCGTGGCTTAAAGCCGAATACCTGTTCTGTAGCTTGATCTGGAATTCCTCTATTTTCCCTCTGAGCGCTAACTCATTGATCGGCTTCTTATGTACCAGTTTCCTCCGTTCCCTCCTCAGGTCTAGGCTAATTCGAGTTCTTACCATCCTGTGGTCACTGCAGCGCACCTTACCGAGCACGTCCACATCTTGTATGATGCCAGGGTTAGCGCAGAGTATGAAATCTATTTCATTTCTAGTCTCGCCGTTCGGGCTCCTCCATGTCCACTTTCGGTTATTCCGCTTGCGGATTCATTATCCTCATATTATTCTGTTCTGCAAACTCTACTAATACCTCCCCCCTGCTATTCCTAGTGCCTATGCCATATTCCCCCACTGACTTGTCTCCGGCCTGCTTCTTGCCTACCCTGGCATTGAAATCGCCCATCAGTATACTGTATTTTGTTTTCACTCTACCCATCGCCGATTCCACGTCTTCGTAGAAGCTTTCGACTTCCTGGTCATCATGACTGGATGTAGGGGCGTAGACCTGTACAACCTTCATTTTGTACCTCTTATTAAGTTTCACAACAAGACATGCCACCCTCTCGTTAATGCTATAGAATTCCTGTATGTTACCAGCTATATTCTTATTAATCAGGAATCCGACTCCTAGTTCTCGTCTCTCCGCTAAGCCCCGGTAGCACAGGACGTGCCCGCTCCTTAACACTGTATATGCTTCTTTTGGCCTCCTAACTTCACTGAGCCCTATTATATCCCATTTACTGCCCTCTAATTCTTCCAATAGCACTGCTAGACTCGCCTCACTAGATAATGTTCTTGCGTTAAACGTTGCCAGGTTCATATTCCAATGGCGGCCTGTTCGGAGCCAGGGATTCTTAGCACCCTCTGCAGCGTCGCAGGTCTGACCGCCGCCGTGGTCAGTTGCTTCGCAGCTGCTGGGGACTGAGGGCCGGGGTTTGATTGTTGTGTTCATATAGGAGGTTGTGGCCAAGTACTGCACCAGGGTGGCCAATCCTGCTCTGGTGAGGGAGTGTGTTACCGGTTCCGGTCACCGGCATCAGGCCACACTCCAGGCCTGTTTATGCAATTTTATGAACACGCGGATTTTTTTTTTTTTTTTTTTAATCCGGTGGAAAATTGCGCGGCACCGGGATTCGAACCACGGACCTCTTGCACGCGAGGCGGGTGTTCTACCTCTACGCCACCGCTGAAAGTGATCTGCGACGTAGTTAAAGTGCGCGCCTGCTAGGGCCTCACCTTCAAAGCGATCTGCGATGTTTGCAGAGTGCGCGTAGTGCCGATAGCTTGGTATGCGCTGTGCTTTCGACGTTTCGTTCGCGCTGAAGCGAGGCATGCATTCGCTTGCTGCTGCCGCTATTCCTCACTCCAGAATTTTAACAGCGAATTTCCGCGCTCATCGAGCGAGATGTGTTCATGTTTACCGTGAAGTGAGAGGAGGCGAGGGAGGAGGGGCGTCCTTCTCCGGCAGCTGCTACGGTGCTGCAAGGAGACACGCGCTGTCTCCGTGTGTCTGTTTCTTTCTACGTCCTTGTTGAGTCACGCTTACACATTCTATCATTGTTAATTTAGTTAGTAAGCGAATGTTTACAAGTTTATGCGGCCTATAAAACTACTATCCTTACTTCGTACAGCTATCTACTAATTTGCTATCGCAATCGGTGCTTCGACTTTCGGGCGGGGCTGAGATTTTTTTACAACACCGTCTATAAGTAGCTTCCGAGCAACGCTAACCCTTGTTATCGCTTTCAACGTTTCGCCCCTTCGGGAGGAACTACCCAGTTCCTACTGCATCAGTTGTATTCATCATTGTACACATCTGCCAATGTGAAATGTTCGAAAACAACTGAGAAAGTATGCATCTTTCAGAATTGTTGTTTTTCGATTCGAGCAGTAAAAATGCTCCAGTCGTTATTCAAACATTTTGAATGTTCCCGCTATCCTACGCCTTCGTTACACGAGTATTCTCGCACCCCGCCCTTATCGGAACAGACACAAACAAAAAGATAGATGACCAGGGGCCAGGGAGCCAGGGGCTAAGACCACAATAGAGGAAAAGTGCTGAGAGTTGCGGGAGCATGGACAGACTAGCATGAAGGGTTAATTACGGACGACGCGTTTCAACAGACCGCTTATGCAACTTCCTTATGAATAATGCCTGCGCTCATTTATTTAACTGCATTATGCCCTACGAAAATTACACATGCGGTCAACATAAAAAAAATTATACGGCTATGGAAAGAGCTGGATGAGTCACTAAACGGAAATGGTCATTGTTTATGCCACCGGAATGAACTTAATTCTCTCTTGCTTGTAATTTTTCACGTGCAGCACCTCTGTATACAGGAACAACAAGCTTCTTGGTAGTGGTCGCGAGCGGGAAATGGGCACTATAGAGCGCCTCGTCTAGCCATCGTCTATAGCCGGAGAGACTATAGAAACAGCCGTTTAGGCGAGGAAATGTCAGGAGAAGAATCAGCCACCGCCCCTCGCAGCGTATAATTTGATACCAGTCGCCACGCTAGCCACGTGCCTATGACGTTGCGCTGCTGAGCTCGAGGCCGTGAGTTTGATCTCGGCCGCGGCTGTAGCAAAGCATAGTAGTATTGGCGGAGCAGAGAACCGCAAAAAAATATATTTATTTCGCATATCCAACGCATTAGTTGGAACCTATGAGAAGGAAAACTTAAAGGGAGCTGTAAATCAAATTCTACACAACTCAACGCGATGCGTGCAGGTGGCTTTATTAGCATCCTATGCAACTTGAAATCTCACGCAATGTTTATCTTTACGCACTTACGCCGTTCACAAGCTAGTATAGAAATGCAAACAGAGGTTAATTCGAACGCAGAGATGCAAGGCGCTGACTCTGTGATGCCAAAATGATGAAGGCGATATTTGACGTTTGTCGAGGGAAAAAGGATGAGGACAGGTGCGTGGCGGAGAGAACTGTTACGCGAACGACAGTTGTAAGGTTGACTATTGCCCGAGCCCGCATCTTCTTGCACTGACATGTGGCCTGATAGAATTAACTGACGAGTGCACGCGTGCAATGCGACCCATGCGTAAAATCGTCTCATGGAGCTACCTGGCGTTGGCACAACAAAAGCTTGCGGGCGATTTTGGCCTAACCAATAAAGAAAGAAAGAAGAACAGATTGTTGCCTAATAGTTAGCGCACCCATCTGTTGTACTGGAACACCTTGGTTCGATCCCATTCGTTGTACACGTCATTCTTTTAAGTTCGTGAGAGATTCCCAAAGGCGTCAGCAGCTATGGTCAGCAAAGGCTTGGATGGTTCGCGAAGAAAGCTTCGTTTCAAGAGTGCAATAATTTCACTCAAAATAAAAAAAAGAGAAAAGTTTAAAATTTAAGAGAAAAGAGACTCTAGCCAGTGATCTTTGAATTACCATGACAGTTTTCTATTATGATTTCATTTGTTGCTTTTCGATGCTGTTTTATAGAAAACGTCTTCTCCGTTGTTCCTATTCATTACACCGCTCCTGCATCTCTATAGCCTCACATTTAACATCATTCGCAACAGTCCACACAATTAACATAATATTCACAAGTTAGTTTTATGGTTTCCACATAGCCACCCATCGATTTTCGCTCGTGTTTCGCTGCCGTCCAAAGAAGCAAATTTTGCTTTGAGCCTCCCGCTCTTCGATGGGCGCTCTCCCTATGCCTCCCATGCACTGCTTCATTTATGATTTTTACCTGTGCACGCTGTGCTAGCCTTCTGGCAGTCCTTTGATTAATGGCCAGTCCTGAGAAAACTATAAATTTAAACCATGCCACCCAGTTATCAAACATCAGGCCGGGAACCACTACGGCTTATCATGCGCCTCTATATTTCATGAATCATCATAATTTCTGGTTTATATTATGACCAAGTTTCTCTAGCCTTTCTCTTTGAATGTTTTAAAGCGCAGCCATTAGGCGCCCGTTCCAGGGTTGGGCGTCGGCGTAACCGGTAGAACGAACGAGCACACCGAAGGATGAAAAAAGAGAGCGAACGTGGAGCGCAGCGGAGGATGAAAGACACTAGAGTTTTAGATTAGGGGACGCAAGCGTCTTGCGTACGCAAGCCGCTTTCGTCCCGTGACCTAAAACTCTCTACTGCTAGCAAAGAGAGTGCCGGGAGGCCGATACAGCGGAAGCGTGAGGAGGAAAGCGGAGTAGCAGCAGAGTATGGCGAAAGGGTGAGGAGGAAAGCGGAGTGCCGCACGAGCCGTGCTCCACGGCCGCGGCCCGCTACGACATGGCGCTATAGTAACGTGCGCCGTCACCCGGTCGCTAATGACGTCATTACTGAGGCGTGCTGCGTGCGCGTCGACCGATACCAAATATGGAAACAAAGCGCTGGTGCGGGCTTCACACCCATTGCGCATGCGCTACTTCGCCAGCACCGCCACCGCTAGAGAATGCGTCCCGCGCGAGTTAAGCCTTCCCGTGTTCACGCTTTCTGAACAATGAGTAACGCAGCCGGAGGATGCGCTTCGTCCGCCGCTGCTGCTAAACGAGCTGCCCGAGCAGAGGCTTAGCGCCGCCGACGCCTCAATACATCGCGAATCCAAGAGACTTAAAGAGCGGCACAGAAATTTCGCATTAGGGAGTATCGTGATCATCGGTGATATCTTTTTTATGCAACCATCCAGCTCTTTGAATCATACTCCTAGTTTTTTGTACTCGGCTATCTTTGGTATCTCATCTTCTGGTATTCGAACCAGCTGCTCAGTCGTACCATTAAACAGCACGAGGCCCGTTGCTTTTATGCTAAATTTAAATACCAGAGCTTTGCTCATCTTTCCAGACGCTGCTCCACCGTCATAACACCTCATTTATGCGATATATTATAACCGAACTAACTTGCCTCAGTCTTTTCGTGCTTATCGCGTATACTTTTCATGCGTGTGCATGGTGGCAATGGAAACCCTGGCGCACACCCATTCCGGCTGTCTACTGCCACGTGATTAGTATGCCCTCCTCACATTAGCCTGACGGTGTTACTACGGCATATTTCATTTTAAAGTGTGCAGTGCCTTCCCAAATCCTTCCGCACCAAGAATGCTCCACAAGAACTCCCTGTTTCGGTACTCATATGCACCTATTATATCTCGAGAAGCTACATACAATGGCTTGTTTTCTTCTTTGACTACATTTTGTACACACTGTGATTAGAAACATATTATCCTCGTCGCTTCTTGTGATTCTAAGACAGCTGTGCAGCTCTCCCAGTATCTCGTTCTGTTCTGTGAATCATGTTCGCAACTTCAACTTGACAACTTGTATTATTAACATCTTCACTACTGATGCTATTATAATAGGTCTGTAGGATTTTACGCCGATGTTATATTCATTTACTCTTTTTGTCGTCATCCTTATACAGTGGAGCCAGCACCACATACTTGCACGACAGGAGTGGCGCAAATGTCGGTTTTTCGTTCAAAATGACATAGTTTTGTCGAAAAATTTAGACCTATCTTGTCAGGAAAATGAATTTCTGTTCAGTAGCCGGCCAACATACCAATGCAGGCCAGCCCCTTTGCCTTTCCAATAAATTTTCCCTCACTCTCATTCACAAGGTAGTCTTGTTACCTAACCTGATTTTGTGGCAAATGTTCCTCAAAGACCGAAGTCAGACCCCTTGCACTGTGGCGCCGGTAATTGCGCTGGACACCTAATTTCTCACAGGTTGCTTGATGTCAGCGCCGGCGGAAAAGCGCGGCATTATCCCCCTAAATTCCTTACAATCGCATAGGCCCCTGGTGCTCTGACACAAAAGAAGGGAGCTCCGAGATTGGATGCCACAGCTCGGAGGCCATGCGACCACGCTCCCATGCGGAGTAGTAATTGTCCGGGTGCTGGTTGTCAAGCTTTCCTGCCTCCAGTCCAGTGCACAGCTGTTCTTTCCTGGAAGTCGCCCATCGCACTGTGCGTGGCACAATAAGGTCCCTCCGAGCAATGGACTTTCCTTCGGACTTTCACTGTTGGCTCACAGGATCAAGATGAGGTGAGATGTCGCAGCCCCTTTCGAAGCACAGTCAACATCGTCGTGCGGCCATCAACAATGTCTGTGATGCAGCGAGGCTCGAACACGTGGTTCACTGTTCTGCACCCGTCGCTCTGGCGTAACAATCACATCACATGGTTCGATCACGGCGTTTGTCACGCCCAAGCGTATGCATCAAGTGGTATGCCACAAGACTCTGTGCTTGGTTTGTTCCTGTTTTGTTTGTTCGTGAACAGTGTTTATCAGTAGTATAAAGACTTGTTGTTCTTCTGGTATATGGTTATGACATTAAAATATTCAAAGAAATTCATGATACGCATAAGTGCCAACAGAATAGCCACGCCGAATAAAAATCTTGCGAATAATCTACTAAAACCGTCTGCACATTGTGTGGCGTCTTACAAACGCAAAACAAGTTGTCACCTATTTTATATATCAAATCAACGGTGACATTCTGACCCGGGAGCGGTGAGAGGCTGCGTGATGTCGAAGTTTATCTTGGACTCGAGCTCAAGTTCGCTGTTCATACGAACCACATTACAGACGTGCGCTATGTTGTCGGCCACAGCAAGTCGCATCTCGAGGCAGTTCGAAAATTCGGATGCGATTACGAGCAACGCAGCTTGTTGTCCCCTCCCAGTTTTGGGTATATGTATCTCATTGTTTCGATTTCCTCAGGCTAATGATGGCATTGAGCGGACCCAGGTGAACTTTCTATTCTGAACGCTATTTAATCTGCCGCGCTACCCTAGAAGCTATATGGCGTTGCGCATCCTGTGCTTGAAGTCGCGGGTTCTGTTCCGACCTCCAGAGCCACATTTCCATGGGGGCGAAATGCAGAAACGCTCGTGTACTTAGATTTAGATGCTGGCTAAGGAACCCCAGGTGGTCAGAAATTAATCCGGAGTCTACCACCACGGGGCGCCTCATAATCAAGTCGAAACTTTGGCACATGAAACCCCAAATTTCACTGAAGTTCATTTAACACTATTTCCGCAATAATAACGCCAAGAGAACATGCAACCTTCGATCTCAATCTACGTGCAAGAAGTTTTTTGGAGAGCCTACACATAAGAGCGCACCTGGTGTTCTTCTACAAACTGGTTGGCAGCGTCGTCAACTGCCCAGAACTGCAGTGAATGGCATTACATTTAAAAGCACGCAAGAGCTGACAAGGGTGCGGAGGCTTCTTCAGGCTTCGTCACTAAGCTCCAGTAAATTTCCAATCGAACAAATTCTGGATGACTAGCCCTCGGGCGAAACGCACAGAAAAGAGTGACACACACATTTCGCTGTATTTCATCTGAGGGCTGGTCTTCTAGAATTTAACCATATGCAATACCAACAGGCCTAAGTTTCCACTCCACCGAAGTTCCACATAAAACGCATTGCGAACAAACATAATCACTATTCTGAACATAGCGATATCTTCTACGGTTCCTTCCTTTCTGTAACAATCTTTGATTCTTACTGCAAACTGCAGTGCTTCCTTCGATAGTAGTAATAAATTAAGTTGCATTCGTGTGTTTGATACTGGCATACGGAGCTTCTATATTGAAACGACTGCCATACTTTAATATAACATTGTGCATGCTGTCTCTCTTTGTTTAATTATTTTTTACGTTGTCGTGTGTCTATCTTATTGCTGCGTACAACGTACTGAATTAATTTTATGACAAAAAGTGCATGCGCCACACTATATACCCGCCGTAGTTGCTCAGTGGCTATGGCATTCTGTTGCTTAGCACACCACCTTTTAGCTGGCCACCTTTCAATGGGTACGATAATAAAAAAAACGCTCGTGCGCTTAGGTTTAGGTGCACCATAAAGAACCTCAGGTGGTCGAAATTGATCGGGAGCCCCCAGCTGCGGTGTACAGTACATAGCTGCACCTATTGTGGCACGGATCACATTGTCTTTGTTTTGTTATGTTTGAAGCTGTACATAGTCTCATGGTCGCGAATATCATTCAGTTAGCAATTATATCGACACTGCAGGCGCAATACCACCGTTGCCGTCGCCGTGATGTTCCGTATAAACTCCAAGTGCGATAACATGGCGTTCGCGCGCCGCATACTGTGGTTGCGAGTGCGCAAAGGTGAGCCGAGAAGGATGGTGGCTTGGTATCGTGCGCGCAAGGGGGGAAGGCGGGGAGGAAGTGCGGTGTCTTCCCTCGTGCGCAAGGCACCAGCAAGGAGGAAGTGCAGGAGTGTTCTACTGCGACGGCGGCTGCGTATGGCGTGTCGGAGCGCGGCCGCGCGGGCCCTTATCTTGAAAGCCACGTGCGATGGGTACAAAATCCAAGCGGGCCGAGGACTGGTGGCTTCGTGTGCGCTGTGTTCTCACCACTCAGTTCGAGTCGAAGCGTAAGGCGACACGAAGGGCAATTGGCTGTCTGATACACTGCCGCTCTTTCTCACGCCGGCGTTTCGGCAGCGAGTGTCCGCGGTCATCGAGTGAGATGTGTTCACGCTTACCTGAACGCTCGTGGCGCCATGTTTCTTAATTTGGTCAGCAAGCTAATGTTGACGAGCTTATAAGTACTGCCGGTAAAACTACTATCCTTAATTCGTATAGCTGTCTAATAATTTGCCCTCACAATCGAAGCTTCGCCTTTCGGGCAAAACTGTGACATTTTTGACGTATTGTGTCAAGTGTGCCAGTGCCAAAATTGATATGTTGCGTTTGGGCACTATAACAAATATCCACTTGAATCATTGGTTTATTATTGATAATGTTATGGTCGTTATTGGTGTTGTTAAGGTGACTTTTCTGAAAGATAAAATGCGCAATAAATCGCCATACGCCAATAAAACAGATTGATAAATGAAGAAAGTAGAGCAAAGTACATGAAACATCGCTGATTGACAAGGCTGCAATGAGGTTAAAAAAACAAGCTGAATACAAATTCGATTACAGTAATAACAAAGATAGCATTCACACCGCATTGGTAAACTCTGTTCGCTTCAGTTGTCTTGTAGCGGTAATTTCAGAGCACCGGGCGAATGATGCAAGGCATTTCTACTGAGCCAAGCTTGATAAAAACCAACCTCTGTGTCTCCCAACCGTTACTCATCGCCGATGTATGGTGTGCGTTCTTTCGTATATATTTATCCGCGGGACGACGTGCGGCATGCCGCATTCTTTACGCTACAAATCAGCTCTGGCGTTCATTTCCTATCGGAATGTGCATGACGTCACAGCCTGCATAGCAACGGCTCTCGTGCAGTTGCACACGGCACAGTTCCGGTGCAGGAGTACCGCTGACATTGCTGCTTTGCAATATTCATTCTCACTCTCGTTTATTATCTCTTTATGCATCTATGCGAGCTGGAGGCATTGGAAAAGCCATCCTGTTGGACCAGTGCCAAATGCCCTCAATAATCTTTTTTTTGTGTGTTGACATACACTTTGTGCTGTGTTGACATACACTTAAATTGAGGACGACGCAACGAGCTATGGAAGGAAAAATGATAGGTGTAACATTAAGGGATAAGAAAAAAGCAGATTGGGTGAGGGAACAAACGCGAGTTAATGACATATTAGTTGAAATCAAGAAATAGAAATGGGCATGGGCAGGACATGTAATGGGGAGGGAAGATAACCGATGGTCATTAAGGGTTACGGACTGGATTCCAAGGGAAGGGAAGCGTAGCAGGGGGTGGCAGAAAGTCAGGTGGGCGGATGAGATTGCAGGGACAACATGGTCACAATTAGTACATGACCGGAAAAGTTGGAGAAGTATGGGAGAGCTGCAGTGGGCGTAACCAGGCTGATGATGATGATGACACTTTGTGCCCCTTCTTTCTTTCTGCCATTAACATAATTACTGAGCGTACTACACTGACGTTCGCCCCATTGACGCTATTGTATTGCTTATTTATAATAGTACATTAAGAGGAATCTATGAGCTTGTAATCAGTATATATGGACGTATGTTCCGCTACCATCTTTAACGCATCTCACATTGATGGCAAAAATAAATATATGAAGAAATTTGCCATTACTATTAATGTGAAGCTTCCCTTGCCTACACTTCCGTGTTTGGCGTACATCGTGCTGCTGTCTCGTGTTGAGTCGGTCAATATGACGGCAGATATGTTTCTGTCTATATAATACGAAGGTTATATATGTGCCCAATGCAACTACCAGCAAACTGGCTTAGCTAACCCTTGAACGTTGACCGACAAAGTAGTGCGAGCAAGCGCCCCCCCTCCTCCCTGCTCTCTCTGTCCTTCGCAATAAATAAATAAATAAATGAATAAATAAACAAATAAATAAATAAAACGCCCTACGTCAAACTTGCATGTGTAGAGTGTCTCAACTAACGTTAGCTAAGCTGCTGAACAAAAAAAAATAGAAAGGAAATATATTTATAAAAGACGGTGCACGATACAATTACGAGACCTACGTACGGCGTTGCGTTGTCAGAGGTCTGACGCGCAAACGCCATAGGTCTTGTAATTGTATCGTGCACCGTCTTTTCTAAGTATATTTCTTATACTTATACGTAGCGAACGTTAGCTTGGCTAACGTTCGCTGGGACGCATAGTATAATGTCGGGTAAAAGGTTAACGGAACAACGCAATACATTCACGGCATTCTTTGATTTACTTGATTTTCTTTGATTTATAGCCATTCGGTATGTACCGCTGGGTGCGTATACCCATATTGCTATGCTGTGTACCCACTCTCGATACACATTTTCAGAGTGGGCGCGTACCTATTCTAGATTCTCCAGGATGGGTATGTGGCGCTGTTACACAACAGGTGCAGAATCCTTAAATGCATGGTTAGATATGTGTCGTACTTCCTACTACATATGCCTCTCGTCGCCACTCTTCAGTTTCAGTTTTATTAATTCATTCATGATCTTATCCTTTACAGGGAAATAAATGTACAGACAAAGGTTCAAAGGTCAAAGACTGCGCCGGGAACCTAGACAAGCTCCATACATCGCCTTCGTCCTCGCAACATGGCTGAGCTGACATCCCATGCTCTGCGTCCACCTAATTTGGAGTTTGCAATTCGGCATGGCTTGTGAACGGCGTAGTGCAGAAACCTAAAGATGACATCGAAATAAATTTGTGACCCTTGTGGTGGACAAGCCTAAACATTGCCTGAGACTTCGTGTCGCATATGTGATGAAAGCGAACGAAATTGTACGCGTTGGCGTTACAGTTGTTGAGCATTTAATTAACCGCTTCCTTAAAGCTTCGCTTCACATGTATTTCAACATGCTTGTTGGGTCTGCATAATTGTTATAACTCTAAGGAATTTCCACCACGACGGAAATAAAGCCTGACATACCGCACGCTAACGCCGAAATTTCAGGTGTGGCACCTTCCCGGTGTGCCATCGCCTGCATGCTACCCCTCTGGTCCCTTCCTAAATTGTCAGTGTATTTTGCGCGCTGCCTTTAAAACGAATGTTGCTTTTTCTACTATGTTTTTTTTTTTTTTTTTCTGACGAGCTGCATTAAGCTAGAACGCGAGGAGAAACTCGTGAAGTGGCCCAATGTAGTGCATGTGTAACCTCTGTAGTGCACGAATAATAATAGAGCAAAAAGACGTCTTCACCACTTCCCGGACTTGGCCTTCTTTTTTTTCCTCTCCTATATGCATCCTACGAAACGCCGCAACGGCTTTGGTGCAAAATACTACCTAACAGCCTCGGCGCAGTTTCGTGATCACTCGCAGTAAGCGAGAACCGAGGTGAGAACCACGGGGCTCTTTAACGGCGTTTCGAAACAACCCCGCGGTTCACGCAGGATGGCTCAATGAGCATGCGAAAGGGGATCGAGTCAGAAGAACGCGACGGTGACGCGCCGAGGTGAAGCCCAACTCACCGAAGGACGTAGCGGTTACGCCGACTTCCTGCGTTGCTCAAGCATTCGGAGACTCGCGTACGCGCGCGACGACGAAGTGTTGCAAGCCAGAGGTGCCCTACGAAACGTCCTGTAGCAGAATGCACGTTGCAGTGGCAAAGCGCAGCGCGCTCCGTGCTGTCGCCGACGGCTCCGTATCATCGACCCGTTTCGGGGCGGGCCCACGATTTTCTCGTCACTCGGTGGCCCGCCGATCCGTTGTGAAGCCACCGCCGCAGCTTTACCGCGAAAGAGACCTTCAGTTTTATTCGCGGTGCGAAACCCGTAAATAGCGCAAGTCAAATATCGTTTGCAATCGCGCAAGCCGACGACAGCGGCGAGATAATCTTTGAATAAACGGACGGACACTGCGTGCGATCACGCATGTGAGGTGAAAGTGAAACTAGTCCAAACATACCGTTTGATTAATGACGTTCACCCATAACGAGAAAAACTTCGCATGTTCGAAATATTAAAAGAAACGTTTACTTGTTTGCTTTCTTTTATTTACATTCGTGTTTCTAAGCATAATTTTACCATGTTTTGTGCAACGTATTGCTTCTACAGTTTCGCTTGCACGGTAGCACCAATTCAAGGAGGTTATATAAGACTTCTGGAGTGGCAGTCCCACCCGCCGCCTACGGGAGCGAGTGAAGCCGACGGCGGCCATATTGTTAGAGACGAAAGGACGCGGTTCCGGCGTAAGTGGCCGCCCTATTATGCTCGCGCAGCTCTCTGCGTTTACGGTCCCGCGATGAAAAACAAAAATTAAGCCCATTTAGAAGGTACATGAGCCCGCACTTGCGCGTCGCTTTTCGCGATAAAAAAATATTCCCGCGTCGATTTATTGCCGCAGGCTATGAGAAAAGAGAGGCAGCGGGACGCTTCGACAATCGCCCTTCCTCGCTTAATTAAATTATGAAAGGTCTGTCCACACAAACTAAACTTGTGTTATGTGAGTGCGTAATGAACATTCATCACTGTCTGCCCACTAATTGACGTCAAAGATACAATAGGCACTGCTTTTCGGCGCGTTAAGTCTTCGAAGTCGCACGCTGCATCACGGCGATTTGCCGTGTGTCGCGGGCACATTTATGAAGTGATGTTTGCCCAATAACCTTGGTGGATGTTATGGACGGCGATGCCGTTCTCGCCGATAGGGATAATAATTATGTCATCTCTCGCCCTTTCACTTTGTTCATCGTTGCTTCGAACTGGCGTCGCAAAATAAAGCGTTGCGGGCATCCGCCTTCTTGCCTTGTTTCTCGTTTTTACATAGTAATAATTTCTGTTGGTATAGTAATTTCAATAGTAAGCAGTTTTTTTTTTTTCTGAGAGACCGAAAGTCCTCCTCGCGATATGTGGTAGCGTTATTTACGTGCAGATACGGTAATTACTCTATAGCTTGGTAGTACACTGCATTACCGAACTGGTTTACACAAGGCGCCGTAATCTATGGGATTAGAGCATCCTGAACAAGTTGACAGTCATACGCTGAAGCCGGAGCTTACGTCATGAACTTCACTGTGGACGTTCTTCTATATTTCGTATGTGCTCAGAAAAATTGATGCCACTCATCCATACCGTCCAGAACTCTTTATTGAAACACACACGACAACTGCAACATCAGTCAGAAATGCTACACAGACATAGGCACAGCAGAACACATTTCCAATTGACACCTGCATTTTTACAATGCATAACGGTTCACTATACAAGGTACGTTTGTAACTCAGGTTCTGCGTCCATGAATTTTTAAATATTACAATCTTGAAAGTAGTGTTGATTATGAATGTGATGTTTTGTGGCGCGAAGGCCAGGTTTATGGCCAAAGAGAGCCTGGTCAAGGTTGATTAGTTGGCGATGGAGCATTTAATTACGACAGGAAGGCTGTAAAGGTGCCTGAACAGTCGCTGTAAGCTATGCAAAACATATGTGTAGTAAAATAATGATAATGTGCTGTGAGGCGTAATATGAACATAAAACATGTACTTTAAATGGATGATATACTAAGAATAAATGACAGGAGCGCTATACTGCCTCATCAGGACCTTTGAAAGAAAGGGCCTGGAGACACGCGCTATACTTGATATACCCAACGCAGCAGCAGCGGCTGGTAAGAGGCTGTCCTACGTAACTTTTGAACTGATAATTTGCAATGTATGAATATCATTGAAAAAAGAAATAAAGAGGATTTGGTGCCGAATAATGGGATTTGTGCTAAGAAACTGTGCTGGGTGTAATGGGATACGTTGCCGATGTGCTGAATGAAAGTGTTCTTGAAAGCAGTGTTCGCGCTCTGCATTCCCATGTCGCTTGTTTAGCACTCTTAGTGGTGTGGTGTATACCCAAAACCTTAGACGGCACTCAGCAATATTCTTGGAAAAGGGCTCACGCTCTTGCGTTCAAACCCAGCCTTTACAGCAGAATATGTTGCAGGCAAGGACGCTATAACGTAAAGCTATTCCAAACTTTTCTATTCCAATTCTGATATCAGCCCTCCGCGATTGGTCAAAAATTTTTTGGAACACCCCCACTTCACCCGTCTGTCACGCGACGTCATAAAAAACTGTGATAGCTCCCCATCTGATATGACGTGTATACACTGATTATAATGATTTGACCGAAGAAAAGAAAAATAGTTATTTCTGATTCGACGCCTTTTTGCCATTAGCCCTCGGCTATCGCTCAAAATTTTCGGGCTGCACCCACTTCACCTGCCTGTCAAGGACGTCACAAAACCGCAAAAACTCACGCGTGAAAGTGACGTTTATGCGTTAAAGAGGCATTAATATGCCGAACAAAACTGAATTTTTTTCTGAATAGCCGCAGGCTGCCCCGTTCCAAAAGGAATAAAAGATGGCTGCCGCCGATCGCTCAGGCACTGGCTATACTTGCACCTGCCGAGAGCATGGCTTTATTTACGTATAATAAATCTTTTTGCGTGGTCGTGTAACGTTTTCGAGCACTTTCGGCACGTTTACAACCTCGTTCTGCCAATTCTTCGTCGCTGAGGATCCGTTTTAGCGTCGTTATTAAGCTTCCGTTGCATGCCGCCGCGATTTTAGACCAACCACCGCAAGCTACATAAGGGAAAGCGGACAAATCGCAGGCGTCGGCACCACCATCTTCATCCGGTTATCGATTTTCAGTGCAGTGGCTCGGCCCCATTGAATCCTTCTCCACTTGAGCGTGCTCCTTAGCCTCTTGTCAGCCAATTAGATAAGACAAGCTGCTCAGTGCAGGCAATGTCATTCGTTTTTCAAGCAAACAAAAGTGACCTCCTATGAACGAGAAAAGCGTTTGATTGGTCTGTTCAGACGACCCTGCGGGTCACCGCCCGATGCTTGCGTCGGCGGTTACGCAAGTTTGACGTCAGGAGATGAGAATAAAAACATATTCGAATAGTTTTACGTTATAGGGCCCCTAGTTGGTGCAGCTTATTGAACAGGAAACATACAAAACAAACACGGGTGCGCAAGATAAGTGGTCAGAACGAGCAGTGAACTTACAACTCCTCCCTTGTAAGTCCTGCGCTCGTCCTGTCCCCGTGTTCTTCTGTGTATGCGTTTGTCTCACTGGTTTCCCCCATTACAACGCAGTTGCCGCGCGAAACGTATACACGGTACGAACCAAACAGAATCATCGCACAAGGACATCGCACATGTATCCGAGCCCAACCCGAGACCGCTGCAAGCCAGCGGCGAAACCCCATTATTTCTCTCTAACGTGTTGCCCATACATGCGCTACATAAAAACCACCCGCAGTGACGTGCCAACGAGTATTTATAGCACGTAAACCCAAATTTAATATCGACATACGCGTATTGACATAGGCGTTGCCAACTGAAGTGAACGCGTGCATGACGTACAACAGTCCTGAGTAGAGGACGCGAGCTTATGTCATAAGTGAAACGCGACGCCCCACCCACGTGCGCTAAGTGCAAGTGTGAAGAGACCATCGACTATATTCCGTGTCAATGTTCTCGCTTCGATAAACAATGCCAGACCCTCCAGTGTACCTTGAGTAGACTGGACCATAGGCCATTTACAGACGCAAAAGCCTTGGAAGCCTGGCCTCACAGCTCATCATCCCACAAAGCCATTCAAGCACTTCTGCAGTACCTGAAGGCGAGAATTGAATGCCTGACTTTAAATATGCTGCACCTGCCTTAGTGCATGTGAAAGTGCAACCAAGATTCACGTCTTTTCTCTTCTCTCTGTCTCTCTCTTTCACTCCCCCATCCCTCTCCCCTCCTGTAGGGTAGCAAACTAGACAGTCTGGTTAATCTCCCTGCCATTCCTTACTCCTCTCTCTCTCTCTCTACACCAGGCGTCATCAGCTATGACCTACTGAGGTGCTGCACTGCCTTCGGAAAGCATCGCACCATCAGTTAAACATTGTTGCAACAGCGCACAACCAATAAACACACCGGACATACTATGCGCTCTGACGGCCGCTGAGGATAGGCTCCTTGCCTCTAGCAAGATG
Source organism: Dermacentor andersoni (assembly GCF_023375885.2). Classification (NCBI taxonomy): domain Eukaryota; kingdom Metazoa; phylum Arthropoda; class Arachnida; order Ixodida; family Ixodidae; genus Dermacentor; species Dermacentor andersoni. The sequence goes on along the minus strand of NC_092823.1, from coordinate 24,548,698 downwards.
GCGGCGCCCGGCTTCATTTCCGCACAGCCACCTCCGCTCGATCCAGAAGTTTAAATGTACAAAACCAGCTGCGAAAGAAGCGTGTGGTATGTTTCATTCTGTGGTTTCTGTGCGGCTAAGGGTAAGTACTGTGATAAAGTAGAATGCCAACGAAATGACAGAAAGGCGGTGGGACAAACGAGACATAGCCTGCTTCGCACCGGGTTGCAACACTGGCTGCCGTTCGTATGAAGAAGCCCTGTCAAATTATTTTGTGCCGCAGCTAAGTCTGATCCCCACGAAGCTTCCCATAACATTGAGAGAGAAGACAGAACTGTCCACGAAGGAAGCACCGTTCTAGAACCTCAGTTCGAGCCTCGACTCGTACAGCATGTGTTCCAGGCAAAATTCAACGGCGAGATTCAACGGTCAAAGCGAAGACGACCAAGTTCTGCTCAAAACAAAGCACTTGAAAAGTGCAGCGTCTGCGCGGACGGACTTGCCAATGAGAATGCGGATGCAATAAATAGTGCAGAACAAGCGTTTTCGAGGCTCTAGTTCCTCTATCTTAGTCAGAAAGTGCTCTCACGGACAGCAAATGTTCGTGCATTTGTGTACGCCGAGTGCCAAATTCATGCTATAGAATCCAACGCCAAACTAGCATTGAGTAAGCTTAGTTGAGCTGATTGTACTACATAGGGCTAGTTGGTACAGCTGCTTAAGAAGTATGTGAGGCGCGAGATTACAATCAAGGCAAGAAACAACAGGAGGCAGAAATTGCGCCAAATGCATCTGGTCGCTTGAACCTTGCCGCAAGTTTTGCGAATATACTCGTATGTGTACAAAATTATTTGGCTGTTCTAATTTTCGAATTTTTGAATTATTGGCGCACTGGTATTCGTACTTGCAATAATTTTTTAAAAAACAACTACTTTTAAATATTCATTTCCGCGCGTGGTTTCGTGTATCTTGCTCTGCTTGCGCAACGCCAGTTGGACGTGATGCAAAACCACGCAATACGGCTTATTTACGAAGTACCAAGCAAAATTATTTGATTTGAAAATTATAACAGCGCTAACACATGCAACCACGTAGGAACAAGGACGAGACACAAGCGCAGCGGAAGCGTGCTGGGCCCATAAACAGCGCTTGTTTCTCGTCCTTATTCCTTTGTGGTTGCAGGCGTTAGCGCAGTTATAATCTTCAAATCAAGTATGCACCAACTCGCCCAAAGAGAAATTTTAATGAAGTAAAATTATATATACCATGAAGGAAGCAAAAAAGTTAAGAGGGAGCATCGCTCAACGCGACTGAAGCCAGACCTATCGGCCCAACACGTGATCGCACGTACGCGGTCGGTTGCTTTTAGTGTTCCCGCTCTGCAGGCAGAAGCCACGGCAGTGCAGTCTAAGCGCGCACCGAATAAAAAGTACTGACTTAGCAACTGGGAACCAAGCGTCTCAGCAAATCTCGATTTTTGCTCCGTGATCTCGACGGAAGAGGTCACGCATTCGGCCGCCACTGAGCAAAGAGACTGGCTTCACGGAGCGTTCGCTTGCCGAGGTTGACTGCCTGACGTAATGCTCTCTCCTTCTGTTGCGATAGCAATTATATGGACACTCCAGGCGTATTTCTGTCGTCGCCGTGAGGTTCCGTATAAAGTCCAAGGCCGATAAAATTGTCTCCGCGCGCAGAATGCTGTGCGAGTGAAAGCGTGCGAGGGTGAGCTGGCGAACGCGGGTCAACCTCGCGAGCAAGGAATGAGTGCCGGAAGAGCGCCCTCTTCTCGCGCTCGTGAGGCACGGGGGGTGAGGCGAGGGAGGGAGGGGGCCGGGGGGGTGGGGCGTTCTTTTCGGTGACTGCTGCTAGAGTCACTGGAAAATCCGCTGCTTACGGCGCAGCCGCGCGAGCGTCGTATCTTGAAAGCGACCTGCGACGTAGCCGAAGTGCGCGCCCGCGCGGGCTGATCTTCAAAGCGATCTGCTAATTTTACAGAGTGCACGTAGTTCCGATAGCCCCGCGTGCGCTGTGCTTTCGACGTTTCGTTCGCGTTGAAGCGAGAGATGCACGAAGGTCAATTCGGTACTCGCTGAAGCTGCAGCGATTCCTCACTCCAGCGTTCTGACAGCTACTCTCCGCGGTCACCGAGCGAGGGGTGTTCATGTTTACCTGTACGCACGTGGCGCCGTGCTTGTTAACTTAGTAAGCGAATGTTTACAAGTTTACACTCTAAGAAAAGTTTACACCCTTTGAGTCGTACCTTGCCACACAACAATAAACGTTATCTGTCTTGTCCGCATTTCCTTTCTTTAACGCTGCGAGCCCGGTACTTCCCAGTAACAAGCGGCATGCGCGTTATCAGCATGACACGGCATTGCCAACAGGAAAGTAGCGGGCGTGGCGTTTTCAAGAAAGGAAACGCAAGCAAGGCAGATGACGATAATCGTTGTGTGGCAGATATACACCCCAAGGGGTGTAAACATTTTTTAGACGCACTCTCAGACAAAGGTACACCCTTTGAGGTCTATATCTGTACATTACATTGTACATTATCATATCAGTGTACATTATCATCTATGGTCCTTTGGCCCTATACACCACGTGTCATTGTCGCGATTGTCATCTTTTAGAATCGTTTTATCGCCTTTTGCCTGCAAGGTTACCATGTGATTTTTGACAATGTGTGAGTTGCGCTGCCAGATTTGCGTATATATTGTGTGTTTCTGACAACATAGCATCAATTGTTAGTAAGCGCTCGTCTGTGTCTCTTCTTGTGTCGTCTCTTTCCGTCTGTCGTGCTTCCGTTTGTAAACACGGAAGCAGACATCTGATCTACGACGCATACAGGCTAAAAGAAAATTACAGCCTTTGGGTTGTATCTTGCCACACAACGATAAACGTCATCTGTCTTGTCCGCATTTCCTTTCTTCAACTCAGCGAGCCCGGTACTTCCCAGTAACGAACGGCATGCGCGTTGTCAGCATAACATTGCATTAATTCCCGACAGGAAAGTAGCGGGCGCGGCGTTTTCAAGAAAGGAAATGCAAGCAAGGCAGATGACGATTATCGTCGTGTGGCAGATATACACCCCAAAGGGTGTACCTTTGTCTGAGAGTGTACATTTTATTTATATGGTGCCGAAATAACGCGCAAAGCGTGCCTACGCGCGAATTGTGTTCCCGACGATGTAGCACACCTGCTGTGGACAGCGCCGCTTCATGGCGTGATAGCAGAAAGATTTTCACCAGTGAATGATTCACTTTTCAGTATTCTAGTACAGTATAACCGTGGTTATGTGTTTACAGCTTTATCAAATGCACTCTTCGTGGTGCATTTGTTTGGACTGTCAAGTAAGAATTACCAAAGCAAGCGCCTACCGCGAGCCTTGATAAAAAGAAACACTACTGCGCATTGCCTCAAAGACTGGCTAGCGCGCGCTGCCCAACCTCAGAGGCCATGCATTCGGGTTTTGTTTCGTGTTCTCAATATTTTTTTAACACGCTTTGCTTTTGGAATAGGTCGAGAGGTGCCGCTACATTTCTTAAGTTCTCCTGCATGTGAATGTTTTTTGCATTCATCATAGTGCTCTCTGTTGCAACTATTGACTTCCCGGCTGTATTTATTGCTCATGGCATAAGCTCGGGGGGCCTTGACTTGTGGCGGCCTCTGCTAACCCAAAGGGCAAACTACTGGCACATATTTTCATAACGGACCCAGCTGATGAGATCATCGCCTCATCTCGCCTGCTTTGTGCGACGCGACGGCCTTGGCTTAGCGTGGTGTCGGTGCGCCGTGTCGTTCTGTGCTTGTTGTGACCGCGACGACGCAACCATGACAACGATCGGCGAGTGCGGTTGCCGCGAGCGGCACTGACGACGCGAGGACTCGGCGGCGGCAGCCTCCGCGTCGACGGCGACGTCGGGAGCACAGACGCAGCCAAACGCATCACGTCTTTGACAGCAGCTAGGCCTAGCAGCTGTAGCACTACGGCCAGTCCACGCTCCGTACCGTCGCGGACGACGGCTAGGACGACAACGGCACGTCTTCTAGCGATGGCATCGAGTTCGCTCAGCCAGGAGGACGTCGACCACGAGCTCGAGGTGCAGTGTTCGCGTCGTTCGCGCATCCGAACGGCGCGTGCGGTGACGCGCACGGCTGCGCCGCTCGCGGTTCGGGACCTGTCGGCGCCCGACTGCGAGCTCGGGTCGCTGGCGCTCGAATGCGGAGGCGGCGACCACGACGCGTCGCCCAAGCCTCGGGCCAAGGACAAGCGATGCCCACGGCCCAACCACGCCAACAAATGCAAGGCGCAGCGAGAGCGTCGAAAGCTTCGCGAGAAGCGACGGAGCACCGGAGTGGTCCACCTGCAGTCCACCGAGGTCGGTGATCCGCATGTTCACTCTCTGATGACATCTGCACCGGGGGGAAGTGTGATCGTTGGGGAAGTAAAAAAAAAAAAAAAATGATGCCGCTGCTTCAAGCGTTCTTGAAGCGCAGCTTCAAGCGACGGCTTTAACTGTCATTCGCTTAGGGGCTACGAAACAGTGTCCCTTCCCACAGCGACACGTGATGCTTTCTGTATTACTTGTCGGCACACGGAAAGACCTTTTCTTTGACGGCTAGAGCGTTTTGAGTGTCGGATGTAAAGCGCGAGACTCGAGAACGTGACGCTCGAAGCTGCGTTAATTAGTTTAACCATAGTCATCCAAACGCGTTGTTGTCATGCCTACGTTCTGCCTCATTTAGATCGCTATGAACATGGATGACTCTTTACACTTGCCCTTTGTCATATGCTAAATAGCTGGAGCAGCTAGGAATTGCATTTGACAGTGCAGTTCTGTTATCATTCCAGAGATTCTATTCTGACTTTTGACATGGTGTTTCAGATCATAAACATGGCAAAGCAGTATGCCACAGTTCCTTAGCTTCTGCCATTTGTACACAAAGATGGCTTTGGGGTTGTCCAGACATTTCTTCATTTTGTGCAAAATTACCATCTCAAGTGGCATCTAGCACGTCAGTGTTGGAGGTTGTCTTCCCTCAGTGACAACAGCTCATTGTGTAGCAGGAGCCAATGGCCAGGAAACAGGTCCTGTTTGGCAAGTAGCTGTTTACGCTGTTTGTGTATTTATTTGCTCAGCATATCTTGAATGTCCCAGTCAGGGACACATGGGGTGGATGCATTGTGTTCACGTTAGCTGGCGTGACTTCATTTCATTAGTTTACTTTCAGAACTGTTCAGACGTTACAAAAGGGAGTGGATAACAACAAAAAAGTACACAAGTCATCAAAATACAAGCATTGAATTGTTTGTTATATGGTGATTACAAATTGCAGGCATTGGGGCATCTTGAATGGGGACAATGAAGGCTGAAAGGTGATTCCATTCCCTGCTAGTACTGGAAAGAAACTATTTGTAATACAGATTAGTTCTTGAAGCTTGAATGACTTTATGTCTATGATTGACACATGGTGACATGTAATTAGAATGAATTAAAACCAGTTGTTTAAGATTTTCATTAGCAAAATATATTTTGTGAAACAAAGAAACCAGCACAACCGAGAAAGATCTAGAAGATTTAGAGTTTATTATATGTGAACCACTAGAAGTCAAGGAGTAATTCGCTGCAATAAACCTAGCAGAGTGGTTCTGGACCGACTCCAACAAGGAAGCAAACGAGTATTTGGGTTACGAACAGATGACAGATACTCAAGTTTAGGGTGTGTTCGATCGTCATCAATGGCAGTCTTGATGCATGACAGGCAGACGATCGTAGCACTATTAGGAGGAAGCGCATTCCATTCCCTGGATGTGTGCAAAAAAAAATATCAAAAAAGGATTGCCGGAAGGTAGTGGTTCTCGGAATGTGCATAATGCAACCATACTATTAGATGCCTCATCCGAGAGATGTGTTGAGCTGGCGTTGTTAGTTGGTTGCCTGATGGTACAGGATGAAACTGTTGGAAGAGCCATCTTTTGGATCAGAATGCGCGTGCAGTTTGTGCAAAAGTCTAAAGATGCCCTGCATTTTTTTCTCCCCGCAACCTAGGCATGCAGGCTGTAATGAAATGTGGTAACTTTCGTGTGTCTCTTTTACCTATGTAATCATGCTTTGAGACTTTTACACATTGTTTAGTTGGGATAGAAGAAACTGAAACATTGTGCTGATGTGGTCCTCAGACTTTCACACTCATCTGTACATTCCTACATAGGCAATACAGACATCCATTGACAAAGGATTTGCATGTTTACATAAATTCGCCAATTTGTTAACAGAAAGGTTTAATAATATTAACATGATGACATAAAGGCCAACTGCAACAAAATTTAGGACTGCGGTAAAAGCCTAGTTTAACACTTCTATGGCAGCATGGGTTACCACTGGGTCAGAGCAGTAATTGCTGCTGTGTGGCTGGTGCAGGGCTTTCCTGAAGTGAGCAAGTGACACCTTTTTTTAGAAATCAACGGGGAAAAAAATTCTTGTTTTTTCTGGTCCAGTGCATTGTGGTGCCATCTGTCTGCACCTTGATAAAGTTCGATTGGAGCACATCTTCCGGGTCAATTGCCAGTAGGTCACGACTCGTCTAAGCACTATGACGAGTCACCTGCCAGGGGGTCACCCCGCGTAGGAATAAAGACTTCAAAAATGCTGACAGCCAGTGTTAGTGTTGATAGGTAGTGTTGATAGCCAGACAGAGGAGCCTCTGTGCAAAATTTTGCATTTGAAATGTGAGTGGAAGCATAAAAAAAGAAGCTAGCAAATGTAGTCCTTTTTAATATCAACACTTAATAAATGCACCTCTTGCTAGAAGTTACGCTTGACCTTAAAAATGCCCACAGCACACTGAAAAAAATCCAGAAGGTAACATACTGGGACTTTCGTCATACCACTAACCAACCACCAGGTGCCCGTGTCGTCTGCTTAGGTGCTGTTTCAAGGCTGCTGATAAGGAAATTATACAATTACCAGCCCTGCGGCCTTGCCAGGATTGCTTGAGTGGTATATGCCACTCACTTATAAGCAATTTAGCCAAAGTGAGAGTTTGTTGCAGCTCGCCTTTAACTGTTGCCTTGCTTTGTTAAGTATTGTCTTGTACGTACTACAGATTGGTGGCAGTTGGAACAGCATTATTGAAGTCTGTCACATAGTTTGTACGAGGATGGTTTTCAGTGCCTTTGTGTCTGAAAGAAAGAACAGAAAAAGCTGTCCCATTGTTTGACAACAGGAAAACTGTATGTGTCGTAAAGCACTGGCGAAAATCAGCCTTGCAGCTGTGCCCCTTGCCGCATGAGTCACGACCAATAGGAGCTGCTGGCAGGCCAATGACCTCACTGACTCCTGCCTTTATGCTGCCTAGCATATGTTTGTTTATTTAAAAGCCCAGTGAAGGCCTTATGTTGCTGCATAGAGAGTCCTTTAGTACACCGCAAATGAGAACAGTGTTGCTTATTGCTGATGGCAAATTGCTTTTTGAGGCAGGAAAACTGGCATTCTTCGTTGATCTTCGTTTATACTAGGCCCCCATAAAAATTTTTATGTGCTGCACAGTTCAACGCTCTGGTTCGTGCACCTGGCTGGTCACCCTTACGGGCAAAAAAAAAAAGAGCAGAGAAAAAGTTTATGTACCTGCGTAGCCAGGGAACTCTGCCTGGAATGACAATTGTTTGTTTATTTAGATATTCTTCACATCCTCCCATTTGTGGTATAATATAAGGGGGGGCATTTATATTTATTTATTACAATAATTTATATAAACATATTAAGAATTATTGCTAAATTGAGTATCTGGTTCTTTGAGAATAGTATTATGTTTGCTTATTGATGAACACTGACTGACTAAAGGCAGGGAACCTTCTGGAACTTCATCGTTCTTATTGTACCTTACCTGCACTTCCCAAAAAATGATTACAGGTTCTAACTCCTGTTTACTTCTGTGGGACTACTTCAACACAGTTTTTCACTATCGGTAAACTTTTGAATAGATGCAGTCATTGCTAAGGCTAATTTAGTAAGGTGGTTTATTGTAAGCTTGTAGTGATAATTCTTCATTAGCTATGACGATTTTGTTTATTCTGAATGTGTCGTGAATAAATTTTGGGCAGTTGTCTTCACAGGTCTTGGGATTTCCTCTTGTTCGAATAAAGTGGTACAAAATGGGATAAGTAAAGTTGTTGGTTTAGGTAGTATTTCTTTTGTAGTACCTCTCCAGTGAGGCCTCACCTAGCTTGGCACACCCAAAACAAAAGCACAGTTTCATCACGTGCATTAGCTCCGCATGAAACATAAGTCAGTCATCATAGAAGTATTGATGAAAAGAAACTATCATCTGAGCGTGGCCTATTCTTGGATAGCATTGTCAATTGTGTAACAATCTCTCAAGGTGTAGTGACAGTATGATATGTCGATGGTGCTATGTTGACCTGTAGCAGTGGAGCCAAGGATGACATTGAATAAACCAGTGAGTAATTATTTTAGATTTTTTCGGTGCAAAACTGACTAAGACCACGATGCACTGGACACAAGGTTATGCACTGATGCATCTCATTAGCACAGACAAAGGAGCCAGGGGCCTGATTTTACAGCCCTTGGGCAGAAAATTAGACAACATTAATTAGTGGAAAGCACAAGAGCAAAAGATAGGCAGGTGTAAATGAAGGAGCCACAAAAATGTTTGTCTCCTTTTTTGTTCATCTGTTCCGTTTGGGCATTCTGCCGTGAACTTGTGACGGTTGTTTACTTAATCCATCTCATTCTTCCTCATTAGCTCGTGCAAACAGACTACTTATGCTTTAGAATCCTCACTGGATTTGATGTTAAGACTACTATATTATTAGACTATTATTGTCTTATGGTGAAGACAATACATAGGAAAGATTATTCAATGGCAAACAAACAACATCATGGCACCCACTTAAAAAAAAAAAAAAGCAGGAAACTAAACAATCAATAGAATCGTTCAATGTATGAACAGTGAGAAATAGCACATGTTACATATTATCTATCACATTACAGTTGCACTTTGATATAACGAACATGAGTACAGTTATTTATTGGATATAGTGAAACAAATACATATATTTATTTCTCAACAATATCAGTGTGTAATGATTATACGCTTATAAAAAATATCGATATAACAAAGGTATTTTTGTGCCACATGCAACTTCGTTCTAATGAGGTTCAACTGTATACATTCTTGCTAGCATTATTTAGACTTATTAGAACCATAAGTGGCCATTGTACAGAAAGAATTTTGTAAAGATAAGTGCTAAAAGAAAAGGACTTGTGTGTAGTCGTTAGCAAAAGTGTGAAGACCACAGATTGGGAAAAAATTTTTTTTTTCCGTAGCTTCGACAAGGAGCCGAAAACGAAGTTCAGCTCACATCTACTTGTTTTGCCATTGCAACACACCAACAGAATTTCATGTTGCACAGCTGTGCTATCACAGACTTTTGTTTTTAGTGATAATGTGGTTTAAACTTTTCCTTCCGAGGGCATGTTTTTGGCAGCACTCTCAGCATGACCGAAAAAAAAAAAGAAGAGACTTAAGTAAAAGTAACCGTCACTGGATGGATAACTTGATGCACTGTTTGATATTATGTGCATCTTCTTTGAAATGAGGTGGTGGTGGATGCCACCAAGCTCTTTGTTATTACTGTTCTCCTGCACTTACAATTGGCCCTTAAGACCGATGGTTCATGTTAACAAACCTTTGAATCTGATAGACATTTATCGCCATAAAATCTGTTCATATTCCCTGCTTTAACGCCATGAATATTCCAGCCATGTTTTACTAATATTCATAACAGATTCAGTGACCTTTGTAATCCTTAAAGCCCAAGGCCTCGGGCAAGGTTGCTACATCCTCATTGACCTCTGCGTGAAGACAGCATGCTAACAAAATATGCCCTATGGTTTTCATGCCATTCCCACACACTACTCTTGCATAGTCGTCGTGACCAAATTTTCTTGTGTAACGCCGGGTTCTTAGACACCCTGATCGCTGTTCAAACAGTACTGCGCTGCATTGCAGAGGTTATTGTTTCGATATCGTTATTTTCTGTGTGACGTATTTCCATGCCCTTGTCAACAGTGACAGCTGTCATGACTGTTGCAGAGTACGGGTGGCAGCACAGGCGAAGATGAAGAGCTGCTGAATATGTCAGCCGAGACGCGCCGCAACACCACCCTCAACGAGGCTCTGCACCAGCAGGACGGGGCGTCCCATGCCATCTCCTCTTCGGCAGTGCCGTCAGGTGGAGCCACCATGACAGGGACAGCAGCCTTCCAAGAGGTACGCCCTCTGGGGACAAGGTTTCTGTTGTGAAACACGATGCTGGCTTCTGCTCGGTTCTTAGCAGTGCTTGGAAAGTTTTGGAGACACCTTGAGCATCGAAACATGATATTTAAGGCCTTGAAAACCTTCAAATTTCCCTATTTTTTTATTACGGATTCATTGTGAACAGCTTTCATCTTCACAAAATCAGCACTTCGATTGATATCTTCTGCTGTCTTTTGCCATAAATTATTTTCACTTGATCTTGAGTTGCAGAGGCAAGGCCACAGAAATAGCCCATGCTTGAAGCCGAATGTTTCTTGCAACAAGTATGCTTTTGTTATCTTTCATGCAAAGCGTTTTTGCTGCACCGTTTGGAAAAGAAATAAAAAAAGTGCCATCAGTAAAGTGTTTTGGTAGAGTCATGTTCGCGCAAGAGAGGTTGCCAGAGACTCTAAATATTCTTCACGATTCTCAATATTAATTTGATGCTCCAAGCACGACTCGCTAGAGCTTTCCTGGTCTAATTGTTTATCTGAAATTAATAAAGCATTTAAAGAAACAAACACCTCGGTTCTAGCATTGCAAAGGCGGTTGTTGTTTCTGCAGCCACCTCTTTCCGTGCTGTCATTCTTAAAATTCTAGGGAGCCATACGTCTGCTTCATTACTGCCAACTGCACCCTCAAAGCATAATTTTTCTGGAAGTGTGGTACCCATAGAGTTTCTAAATAAATACCCTAGAGGGAAATGTGCCGCTAGTGTCTACGGGGGCTCTCATGAGCGTTGCCTCAACCTACATGGGAATGATGGCAAGTACAGGCTTCGGATTGACTTCGGTCTTAAGACTAGTGGTGTTTGCTTGTGGTGCAGTAAACAAAGCTGTACTCAGATATCGCGTAAAATCTAATTTTATTTCTGCAGTATGCTATATAATGTACAACATGCTGCATAAACTTTGTATGACTTTGAGATGGAAGTATGGTTTGCTATGGTTTGTCACCAGGACGCACCAGGGTATGCATACTTGTGCGATTCTGTTCCCGATTTAACGCCAAAGAATAATTATTTATTCATTTTTGCAACAGCAAAACAACCATGCATGTGCTTATATAAAAATACTCGACAAGTATTTCTGGAAATAAAAATGTGGTATTGTGACAAAGCGTTGCGCCCTTGAGCGGAATGCTACAAGTGTCGTCTGCTACGACGCCTGATCGCCGCAAACACGAGACTTTTCTTGCAGACGACAGGCACTTGCGAACTCTCTCACTCTTTCGAAAGGCTGCGTCGGCGGTTACGATTGCTGAACGTCTTCAAGTAATATTAAGCACATCTGATGCAGTGCTAGCTAGGACGCTAGTGGCCTCCTACGAGTATTTCGTCGTCATATTTTATATCGACGTACCGCTTCCGAAGCGTTATGGTGTGGCTTTGCACTTACCCATTTTGCGACACTAGACTACAGCCAGGAAGCAGCAACCTTTCCTACCACAAGTAAGTTTGTGTTCTCAAAGTCCTAAAACACACATTTTAATGAGCACATAAACGAGCAATGCATAATGAAGCTCTCAATAAAATTTTATTGTCAAGCCACTAGAAGTACAACTGTATATGTCTTGTATCAGTAGTGCCTTCTTTGTCCTATTCTGAAGTTTCATAAAGCATGTAACGCTACAGTGCCAACCTAACACACTTAACAAACCAAGGTCCAAACGCTCAGAACATGTTCTTTCAATGTTTACGATGCTGTCACTTTCTCGTCAGGGCTTCGACGCCACACCATGACAAAAGCATAGTCCCAGTCGCTGGCCCAGCGCACTCTCGCCACTCCGAGCAACATAACAAAGGCAGAGAGCTTTGCGTTGCACTGTCCCACTGCAGGTTATAGCAATTGCGCTTGGAGCGAAACCAAAACTGTCAAAAAAATACTTTGACTAGTTCGCCAGTCAATAGAATGCCAATCCGAAGCCTGTACTTCCCATCATTCCCGTGATGGTTGAACGATCGCAGCGCCAGATTTGCCTCTAGGTATACTAATATGAAACTCTATGGTGGTTCCATTCAATAGTGCAGCATTAACACCGAAATGACTTTCGGTGGCATTCTGTACACAAAAGGAAATCCCTGGACGAGTGAGACGTGAAACTTGTCACTGGCACATTTTCGAGGGAATACCTAGATTAGTGAGACATGTTCATGGCATTGAAAGGGTTAAACGAGCACGGACGTGACATCTTAAACTTGTCATTTTTTCCATGCTCTAATCGTAGAATCAAAGCCTCTAAACACTAGAAGAAATACTGGCAAGCATCAGAGCCCCTTAAATCATTTACTACAGTCAAACCTAGTTATATTGAACTTTCAAAATACCGTAAAAACCCGCGTATAATACGAACCCGAATATAATACGAGGTGAAATTTCTGGGACGAGAAATGGAAAAAAAAAGGTTTACCCGCGTATAATACGAGTGAGAGAAACTCGGGGAAAACATTTATTGAAATCGGACTCAGCACTTCATTCACTGTCGTCCTCCGCTGCGCTTTCATCGGACAATTCCTTGTCTGACATATCCTCCCAGAGGTACTCGTCCTCGGTGCCATCGAGCGCGTTCGAGATCCCGCACTTCTTGAAAGCGCGACGCACAAGGTCTTCTGGGATGCTCGCCCATGCGTCCACGATCCACTTGCACAGCGTGGCTGGCGATGCCCGCTTCAGCCGCCCAGTTGGCGTCACTGCAGGTTCACCTGACCGCATCCACTCTGCGTAGCACCGCTTCACCGCGTCCTTGAAAGGCTTGTTGACGCAAACATCTAGAGGCTGCAGCTGAGACGTCATCCCACCAGGGATAACGACGAGTTCAGTATTACAATCACGCAACAGCTTCTTCACCGAGTCGGCCAAATGGCCACGAAACGCGTCCAGCACGAGGATGGACGGGAACGACAACAGTGCACCGGGCCGCCTACACCAAACGGACTTTATCCAGTCGAGCACAAGACTCTCATTCATCCACCCTTTCTCATGGCATTTAACGATGACATTTTTCGGCAGCTCACCTTTCGGCATTGTCTTGCGCTTGAAGACAACATAGGGCGGGAGCTTGCGGCCGTCTGCCGTGCATGACAACATGACGGTAACACGCGTCTTCTCGTTCCCAGTGGACCGGACACAAACTTGTTTCGAGCCCTTTTCGTGCACGGTGAGGGGCGATGGCATGTCCAGATAAACTGGTGTTTGGTCAGCATTGCCGATTTGCCCTAGCTGAAAGTTCTTCAACTTGCGCAACGAAATAACGCGGCGCTGGAAAGCCACTAGTAACTCTTCAAACGATTCCGGCAGCTTTTGTGAAATTGAAGTTCTCCGGCGCAATGAAAATCCTGCACGGCACATATACCGATAAACCCAATGCTTGCTTGCTTTGAAGGTGGAGTTCGTTAGGCCTTTTTCTCTCTCAAGCTCCCTGGCTTTTGCCTGCATGAGCTCCACGCTCACAGCAAGATGCGCGGCTCGCTGTTCTCGGACGAATTCCGTCAGTTTGAGTTCAATTTCAGGGAATGCCCCATTCTTCGGGCCGCGAAAGCTTCTTCGCTTTCCGCTGCACTCGAAAAGTGCTTCTTTTTGCCGTCGCCATCCGCGGATACTTCCCTCGGTGACGCCAAACTGCCTCCCGGCCGCACTGTTGCCGATTTCCTCTGCCGCTAAAATCACATTTCGCTTGAAAGCTGCCGAGTACTGCTTCCGTGCCCCCGACATCGTGCTCCTTCACTAAAAACGATGCACTTTGCGAAGCGCGGTTAACACGTGAACTGCCAAGGTCCGCACTCAACAAAGAAAGAAACGATGCCCTAGCCACGCTGCAATAGCGAAGGCAAGCCGTAGCCAGGCAGCAATAACAAAGCCAAGTCGTAGCCATGCAGATATTACGAAGCCAAGCCGTAGCCACAGAGCAATAACGAAACCAAAACTTCGAGCCGAACTTTGAAATTTTTGTCCGGATCCGCATATAGTACGAGGCGGAAATTTGGGACGCTAATAACAGGAAAAAAACCTCGTACTATACGCGGGTTTTTACGGTAATGCCTATGCGTTTGATATCAGGCATAATTTGATATAGATGTTCTAATGAATCAGACGACATAGAAGCAGATGCCATTTGTAACAGCACTTTATTGAAGACATGAACTTACTTTGGTCTTGCTGGGGCATGAAATAGTCCCGAATATTCTTTAGCTTCAACGTCTTCGCTGCCAGAGAGAGGACGCACTATTCCACATAGCAGCAGAGGCCACAGCATTGTCGCAGAAATGCCAAACCATGGCGAGTGCTCACAACATGTTAGAGCAGGCAGGCACAGGATCCGAGTCTGTGTCATTGTTCCCTTCACTTATATTGGTAGCGTCAACGCATCTGCACCATAGTAGTTAAATGTACAGTAAAACCCTATTAATTCGGATCTCATGGGAACAGAAAAAATGTCCGAATTAAGGAGGTGACATAAAAAAGAGCGCCTTGAACATCAACACACCTTTACTTCTTGAAATAACTGGTTACTGTTGCTCGTTTCGTGCGAGAAATTAGTGCAGAAAGCACCATTTTTCAGAGTTGCTTTAGGTGGTGCAGTCTGCGCAGACCGCCGGGACAAACGGCAAAGATGTTCTCCAAAACATTATGTGTGTCATTGGACTCTTTAGCAGTGTGACGCGGCACTTCACACACATCCACGATGGGTGCATTTTCATGATCAGAGTCGGGGTCTTCATCACCGAGTACATCGTCAAGTATTTCATTGTCATTGAGGCGACCAGCATTGGCAGTGTCACTGTTGAACTGGATCTATTCGTTCAGTGGGACGTCCGGAGGCAAGAGTCTTGTCGAAGCAACGGTCATCTTCCTTGCCGTTTTTCTAAACATCCACATCCACGGCTTCCAAGGCATCAGTGTCACGGACAAAGCCGCTGTGTTGGAAGCAGTTCGCTATTACTGTGGACAGCGTCTTTCACCACACGCGCCACCATGTACAGTGAAACCCCGTTCATACGTTTTTCACCGTACCGAGGAAAAAAAACGTAACCGCTGGGAACACGCAACAGTGAGGAAAGCTCCGAAAATGAATGAAAAAGTGCAGCTTCAACTACAGACTATTTATTTCCACAAAAAAGTCTAGAATGGTGGTTTGCCGTTTCTTTCGTTCGCTAGAAATCACCACACGTTTCTCAATAGCCTGGAAGGCCGCATTGCTGTCAGCGTCGCTGTGAGGTGCGACATACCTGCGGAGGAGGTCCAGAGCCGCGAGGGCTTCTCCAAAGCTAGGATTTGGCAACTCCCCGGCATCATGCGGCTCGTGCTCCTCGTTTTCACCGTGCCACGGCAATGGCAACGGACGAAGGAATATCCGCAGGAAATGTTGCCCTCTTTGGCGTAATCATGCTAACGTGCTAACGATTGTTTAGTATTGCTGCGGAGCGCGCGCGTCCGAGCAGCCCGGTTGCCCGCAGCGCGTCGTGGTTTTGCGAGAAATGTAAACAAGAGAGGAGAGCTGGCCCGATAGGCGGAGCAACGCCAACTTCATAAAGAGTGACGTCAGGGCCTCTCCCGAGTTTCCTCAGTGAGTCGACCCGTCCAACAAACCATGCGGTGACCGTAATCGCAGTGATGATAGTGAGATCATTTTTCACGAATGGCCACCTAGTGGCGGCCTCTCAAACTGGCGTGCGGCTTTTTGCAGCCAGTTCCATAGCCAAGCCCGGCCAAGCCCGGTAAAAACTCGTCAAAAGCCAAAATGGCGGTTGGAGCGCGTTGCCTACTTTAGCCCAGGCGGGTTCGGGTTGCGACGCATCATGCGGGAACGTTTTCACAGCTACTATGTAACAGCGAGGTTCCTTATACATTGGATCCTATGGAAGCTATGCCGGGACCGGATGAAAACGACGTAGCAGCCGGGAAAACGTAGCAGTGAGGAACGTAACAGCAGGGTTCTACTGTACACTGAACTTGGGAGTTACATTGTATTTTTTCCCTGCCTATACAGAGCAACATGCACTCAAGTTCTTGTTTCCTATGTTGGCTCTTAATCATCATCATCATCAGCCTATTTTATGTCCACTGCAGGACAAAGGCCTCTCCTTGCAATCTCCAAGTGCCCCTTTCGTGCGCCAACCGATTCCAACTAGCGCCTTTGAATTTGTTCATTTCATCACCCTACCTAGTCTTCTGCCGTCCTCTACTGCACTTCCCTTCTCTTGGCGCCCATTCTGTAACCCTAATGCTGAACTGAACGATGGTGAAATAATTGAGCAAGTTCTCCCCCATCAAAAAACAATTCTAACTCTGATCATGATGATCTGCGACGTGCTCTGGGGCCTTCACATGCAGGCCTGACTCGAGCCTTTGCACTCGTTGCATCGACATACAGTGATGGCACAAAACTCGCAGAAATAAAGGCATACTTGGTTGTACGTAAGTGGAAGTGTGTGCAGCAACGAATCGGCCCCTTCTTCCTTGCGCAAGGGCCTTAAAACACAAATAAAATGTTTTTTTTTTACATTCGATAGTTCGGACTTATTTACGTTCCCCGTAGAGTCTGAATTATTGGTCATCGATTGCATAAATAGGGTAGCTAGGATAGAACAATAACTACCATGCTGGTAACCATAGTGATGCTGAGGTGGAGTCCAACGTCAAAAACAATCGCAAAGCCAGAAGTACGTCATAGCTACCATGTCTTCAGACACACACAGGTTTCGGTCTAGAATAGTAATAAATGAACATGGTGGCTTTAACATACCGTATTGACATGATTGTAGGTCAACCCATTTTTTTTTTTTTCAGATTTGACGATCCATTGTTGAGGGCCGACTTAGAATCAAAACGAACCGTGAACTGCTAGTAACGGCAAGAGAAACGAGAAATCGGGGACGCTACGGCGTGGTTACAACTTTGTACCTACATTTCCATCGTTACGGTAGAAGCGTAGCGCATTAATTTACCATATTGTATGCATTTTGATGTCAATACAGGCGATGCCCACTTTGAAAGTTGGCGCTCCCAATCTGTGCCCATTGGCCAACGCACCTAGAGCGACAAACCTCCCACCAAGTTCGGAAATGTATTGAACAATGTGATACGATCATGGCTACGTTAGCGCCGTGAATTGAATCAAGAAATTCGCTAATGCTCGTTATTATTAGACCAACAGAACACTCCTTGAATGCGAGTACTCACGAGGTAAAGGAAATCACGTGTGGCCGCTTTCATCAGCCGCATGTAGTTTGTTTTGGTATCCCGCAGTGCGACGGTGACCGCTTCCGGTTGCTTGGATGGCCGTCATCTCGCAGTGAATGTGTTCTTCTTGCGAATAAAGTTTCTCGCTCAACTCACGGCGTATGGTTATTTCACGAGCTTGTACAGAAGCTTTTTTTTTTTTAAGAAATATTTACTGCGCGCACCGCAAGCGCAAGGCTCTTGTGGGAGCATCGATCATTGATGGAAAAGTCACCGTTTAGGGGGTATTGGTAGTTGACGGAAGAGCTTCTCTTTGAGATACGATTTTTCAACGGCCACGTGATTGTCACTTCTGTGCTTCTGTTGTGCTGAATTGTCATGCCTGTCATGAGTGCCCCAAAGAACTGTCAGCGCTTGTTCACAGCAGCATTCAAAAGGGCTGCCATCCTCCATGCCGAGGAAACTAACAACTGCGCTGCAGGACACAAGTTTGGAGTGAGTGAACGTGTGGTGCGGCAGTGGCGGCTTCAGCGCGAGGGAATTTTCTCATGCGACTCCAAGCGCCGTGATTTTCGCGGACCTAAGTCGGGACGCTTTCCGGAGCTGGAGACGAAGCTTGCGGCGTACATGACTCATCTGCACGATCGATCACTCTTGGTCACATGCGAAATGATCACGCAACAAGCCTGTGTCTTCGCTTCGGAAGCAGGGATACTGAGGACTCAATTCAAAGGTAGCAGTGCCTGGACCTCTTAATTTATGAAGAGGGCTGGCTTCGCTCTATGTAGACACACCAGCGTGTGCCAGAAGTTGGCGGCTGTATACGAGGATAAGGTCCTCGCCTTCTATAGGCACATCCTGAAGCTTTGCGACTCCCGACGGTATTTGCTCAGCCAGGTCTGCAATGCCGACCAGACTCCCGTATACTTCGATATGACCAGTAACACAACAGTGAGTGTTAAGGGAGCACGCGATGTAAACCTACTAACAACGAGCAACGAAAAGCTGCGTTTTACGGTCATGTTGTCATGCTTGGTGGATGGCACCAAGCTTCGCCTGTAGATCTTGTTTAAGAGGAAGACGATGCCTAAAGAAGTACTTCCCAAAGTAGTTGTGGTACGGGCGAATGCAAAGGGATTTATGACGGATGATATGGTAGTGGAGTGGTACCGTCTAGTGTGGCTTCTGCGGCCGGGGGCATCCCTCAAGAGAGACATCCCCAATGGGTTAGTGTTGGACTCTTTCCGGGGCTACCTCACCGACAAGGTGAAAGCGTTGCTTCACAAGGAGCGCACCGACATGCTTGTAATCCCTGGTGGCTTGACGGGGCAGCTTCAGCGTCTCAACGTGGGGGTCAACAAGCCTTTTAAGGACCTGCTGCGCCGCGAATACAATTGGATATTCATAGGTAACCCCGACCTTACCCCAAGCGGGCGTGTGAGAAGGGCCTCCTTGGCTACTGTGCACGGTTGGGTCCTCTCTGCGTGGGCGGCGGTACCACGCGATGGTGTGGTGCGGTCGTTTGCCAAATGTGGACTCACACTTGATGACGATGTGCTGTGGGACCGCAGCAGCTATGACGGCAGCAGCACCAGTGAGGACGACTCAAGTGACGATGAGTAGTCATCAACCGCGTCAATAAATTTCTCTTGTGTGAAATGTGCTCGAATTTTTTTTTTTTTAGGTATGTGATTTTGGGGGGTCGACCTACATTCGAGTCGACGCAATACGGTATTTCCAGCCATTTGGCACTTTCAGCACTAGCAAGTATGGCCTCTGAGATTGGCGCTTGCTGGTGGTGCAATTTGGACACCCGCTAGTGCCACCCGATCTTATATACCTCACGTGCCTCTGAGCTCAGCGAACGGATGAAATTAACCGAAGTATGACCAAATGAGTTCGAATTTACGAGAGTTTCGTGCCATAGGTTTATGACCATATTTTACAAGACCAGACAGCGGGTGCAAATTTCCAAATTAACTGGGGCCGACTTAGTGATGCTTTACTGTATTAGTAAGAAAATTAGACCATTGGCCAGCTCTGCAGCTTTGCTGAAATTACATCAATAGTACTTAAATAGCCCCCACAACATTACTACAAAGTGAGATCTTGCAGTTGGCCATGTACTGTTCTCATGGAATGTGTTTTTTGCAGTCGAGGCCATTTGGCAGACCATGCAAGTGCCGGAACACCAAGAGGTGAGTACTATACCTTATCAAGCACACGTACCATTTATGACCGGCTCATTCATTTATCCCTTTTCATGTGGGACATGAGCTTGATGAGCCGAACTTATGAAGTGTTTCCTTTCCGGAAACACAGAAGACTACCCACTCGGCCTTTAAATATCCTGAACCACCTCCTGGGCTTGGTTAAAAAGCAGTTCGCAGTTAGCATGTACTGCTGTGAACACCTCAGCCAAATTTTGCAGTCATGCCCGCATAATGCAAGCAGAGTGCGAAGTGACCTTTCTCACAAATGCTCTCTTTTCAACGGAAGCCTTCTCCTTGCCCTTTTCTGGACGCTTTCTTTCGTAATAAACTCGAACCTCATTATAACAAAGTTGAAGGGGCAGCCGAAATTACCCCAGGGTAGTGGAACCGTTGATCAAATAAATTATAAAATGAAACATTCACTGAGTCATCTTGTATAGCCAGCTCATTTAGAAATTAGTATTTCAATGAAGCGTACAGTAATAGCCCGATAGCCTCTTCCTATCCGCTTAGCCGTTTTCCCATCTCGGCCTATCAGGTCTGTTTTGCTGTATTGAATCAAAAAACACTAGCCCAAGTCTAGATAATCTCTCTGCCTATCGCTTAAAGGTCATTGCCCTTTTTATTGAGGAAACCCTGAGCAGCATAATTAATCTCATATTTAAATGTGGTATCTTAGCTTGCTTAAGAAGTCGAAATTCCTGTCTACGAAAAAGGTTATAATCTCGGGTGCTTATCACCCTATCTCTGTTTTGTCCTCCGTTAGTAAACTTTTTGAGAAATTATTTCTGAGACTTATACAGATCTACCTAAAAAAATTTAAATTGTTCAAACCTTGCCAATTCGGTTTCCGTCCTGGCAGTTCGACCAGCTTAGCTTTTATAGCATTAACCGATTACATAAGGTTTTCTGTTGATTGCGGTAAGTTGGTTGGCTGAGTATTTTTAGATTTTACGAATGCTTTTGACACTGTTAATCATACCATTTTATTTGCCAAACTGGAATCTTTAGGTATAATAGGCCCAGCTTGAACTTTTTAAAAACATTACTTAATTGACCGTGAGCAAAAAGTCTGTGTAAGGGGTGCTAATTCCGAGTAAAGTTACTAGTCAAAAGGTGCCACAGGGCTTAGTACTTGGACCCTTGTTGTGTGGCATTTATATTAATGACTTACCTGATTTCCTTAATCTTTCTAATACTATTCTATAAGCTGATGATACCACGATTTCCGCATCGGATAAGTTTTTAACAACCTTACTCGGTAAATTGAACAATGAACTACTAAAAGTTCTAGAATGGTGTCTGTTAAATCATTGAATTTTAAACCCTGTCAAAACTCAGTTCATATACCCCAAGTAAGCCTCAATAGTCAGCTTATTCCTGCAGCAGACTGTGTGTCATTTCTTAGCATAAAATTAGATCCTAACTTGAAGTTTGCTAATCATATTGCATTTGTTAAACAAAAAACTGGTTTCGGCACTAGAGCACTTATTAAATCACGAGCATCTTTTGTTTTTAAAAACAAATTATTGTCTTTATACTTTGCGTTCATGTATAGTCATATCACCCATGTATTGCTTCACAGGGAGACACATATAAGTGTCGCCTCTAAATCTATTCAACACATACAGAACCAGGCTATTTGCATAATCACCAACAATTCCTTTTACTCAATGCTCTCCCACTACTCCAGGCTAACTTTATTTTACCTGTGTCTGGCTTGTTTAACTATCATTTAGTTATTCTCTTGTTTAAATTACTTAACAAACAGTTTGCTTACAAATGTGTAGACTGAAGATTACTCACTAATAGCAACTGCACTAGGTTTGGGCATAATTTCATGAAGTGCGTGGTGCTTTAGTAATTGCGCTGCCACGGCAGGCATCCTCCCATCTGATTTATTAAGTATTTGTGTCTATGTACAAGATTGGCACTGGATGTGTTGGCCAGTGACGAAGCAGCAGATGCGCAAAATCTTTTTAATTGCTGCAGGCATCGCCACAGTACGCTTTTATTGGCTGAAGACTGGAACTATCTGGAAGTTGGAGTGTTTCAGAGAACCCACACTCTCTAAAACTCGTGACTTGATGTGTATGTATAGAAGCGGAACTTGTAAATTATGTAAGAAATTACTTTTAATTTCATTATTATGACTGGTAATGTGGACAGCTGTAATTATGAGCAAGTTTTGCGGTCACCAACCTTCATCAATGCATTTGCGCATCATTAATGAGATAACCTGCGGTCTGCACAGTGGATGGAAATGTGCCGTGTCTGTAGAAAGTCCGTGCATATTTTCGTCTGTTAAATGTGGACAGTGTGCTCAGTTCTAGCATCACACATGCCTTCCAGCCCCTCCGACCGGGATGCCGACGACGAGGACAACCAGGAGTACGACAGTGCTGTGAACCAGTCGGACGGGGGAAACCTGAGCTCTCAGGGGACGGCGCTGGCCCCGCTGCCGTCTTCCTCCTTAGCTCGAGGGGTGGCCGACTGGGAGGATTCCACGGGGGGGAACCAGGAGGCCCTGCAAAGGGCGCTCGGGGTGCGCATCCTTTCTTTCTACGCTTCTTACTCTCTTACCTATGTGTTGGTTGTTGAGTATACATTATCACAACACTGGAGTCCAGCACTGCTTATAATGTCACTGCCACCCCAGTAGCGTACCTCAGCAATTCCCGAGCTGAATGTTTATCGTACACAATCTGTTTGCTGAACTAGCTTGCAAGTTTGTAAATATTTAAGGCATAATTCTGCCGCACAGTAATAATTGTCAATATTGTGTGTGTTTCCTCTGTTCAACTATGTGAGGTCACCAGCGACTGAACAGTAAAAAAGAAAGCACCCTTTTTGGAACCTAGCGCCATCTATCATTGTTTTGGAGGTGCTGCAACCTTCTGTGACTTTCAGAAAAAAAAAATTTATTGTGCCGTCAGCCTTCGACATCTGCCAAATCAGATGTTTTTTTTTTTTTTTTTTATTCTATGATAGGCTGCCACTGTGGTGGTTTGAGACTACTGCCACGTGCTCACGCCCATGTTTGTACACTTTGTGATTGGAGTTGTCGCATGTTTCATTTCGAATTGCAGGCGTACAGAAAACAGATTTGTTCTTCTTTACTTACCAGTCAAAAGCATTACCGCGAGATGCTTGCCTGCATGGCTCATGGGCAACTCATACTTACGTATTCCAAGACAAAGCCAAAAGCCAAGTCAGTTTAGTGCACTGTCTTGGCCAGTGAAAGAAACTCGCAACCCTAGCACCAACCCTCAACAACGAGGTACACAAGGTGAGGGCACTGCGCAACACGATACACTGAAACCTTGAAGAGACCACAGATATTGTCTCCACAGTGCGGTCCAAGAAAGAGCATTGCTCGGAGATCCTGAAGCTGGGCCTGTGCCAACCAAGAGAATGTCTGTGTAAAGGTTCATGCAGTATTTATTTACTTCGCACAACAAAACGTGTTATTTTCGTTTGATGCCGCCGCGGCCTAGCAGCGACGACAGCGGCCTCAAACTTGCTGAAGCTGTGAGCCAGCTTTTCATCCAGTCCTCTCTTCTCGGCAAACACTCGCATGGCCGACTCCACGTTGGCATTGCATATTCTCCGTGCACAGGCATGGTAGCGCTGCAGAAGTTGCGGGACACCTTTTCATTGCGGGGTGCTGTTCTTGTCGCGACGATTGCGTTCACGAGGCTGACATAACGTGCAGGTTCTGCCACTGTCGGGCCTGGATCGCCCATGCTGTCGCTTTCCATGTCATCCTTATCACTGTCGCTAGGCGACAGTTTGGCAACAACAGTGGCAACGATGTCGAAAAGTCGAACCTCGTAGCCAACATCTGTTCGCGGTCGCAGCAGCGCTGCCGAGCAACTTCTTCGCATTCCAAATACCGTATTTACTCGCATAATGATAGCACTTTTTTGTCAGAAAAAATTTACGCAAATTCAGGGGTGCGATCATTACGCGGGTTAAATTTCCCGCGAAAAAAAAAATTTTTTTTTCGTCCCCCGTTTGCTGCGGGATGCGGGTGCGGGACACCAAAACAAAAATGGCGGCCGGCTGAGCAAGCCGAACGCGCCGAACGCGATTTTTTTTTTTCTTCTCGTGAGTACATTACATGCATTGAAACAGTTTTTTCCATATCAGTAATGAATAATATCGTTAATATTGGGAAGTTTGCGGCAATAACGTAGCCATGTCCACTTTGAGGGGGCAGAAACAGATGGGCGCGCTTAGCTGCCAGTGATATAGAAACACATGGCGGGCATGCTGCGGAAACTGCGGCATCTGTCTTCACTACTATCCTAATACCGCACGTTTGCGCTAAGGGTGGGTGAATATCTTAGCTGTGTTACAAGCGTTGGCGTATGAATAAGGTACACTTTTAACGTATCAGTGTAAACGTGGCTACTATCGTTGCCGCTTGCGATTTGTTGCTTGCCCACGAGTGCAGATGAGAAGAATCGAAAGGCGCCTTTTTGTTGTTGTTGACCACAACCATTATAAAGCCTACACATAATAAAGGAAAGTTTGGTTGTACCTCTTTTTGTCATGGAAGTGCGGAAAGTGATGAAAGTAATGAAATGAGGCATCTACTTAAGAGTGTTTGGTGCGTGCAGACCGCTTGATTCGTCTTGAATAGTCGTTCGCGTAGCCTTCAACAGATGGTAAGCGCGATCATTATTAGCTAGACTTGGCACACGACATATCGCTGCGGCAAGTTCGGGGTGCGATCATTACGCGGGAAATAAAAGAAATAGAATTTTGACGACAAAATTCTGGGGTGTGATCATTACGCGAGTGCGATCATTATGCGAGTAAATACGGTACCACACGTCGTAGTCAACAGTAGACCCACGTCGCGTGCCAGCGTTGACTTTTCGTGTCACGTTCGATAGCACGAACAATGACTGATTTTTCTTCTATGCTGAGCACTTGGCATCTTTTTTATCCGAGTTTTGGCATGACGCAAGTTGTCGCTTGCACGACGCCACAACGCTCTCTTGCACGGCGCCGAAATGATGTAGATGAGCCTTCACGCGCACACGCACAGGGCGCTTGGAGGCCATTGTGCTTATCTCTGAGGCTTGTTGTTCTGCCGGGCCGCCCGATCGAGACAACGCACCGCCATGTCTGCGCAATGAAAAGTGGAAACACTATGTGTTAACCCATACATACGCAATAAGCTGGTACAGTTTATGCGGATACAGAACGCATTGTTCAATGGCCGCTGAGTCGGGGATTTCACTTTACGACTTTTAAAATGAAACTACTGTTTAAGCGGGTATGGTTTAACGAGGTTTTACTGTACTGAAATATTTTTACATTGAAGCTATAAGCAGTAAGCAGGGGATTTCTGAAAAGTTCGTTAATGTGGTATTGTAACGAGGTTTCACTGTACATACGCACGCATGTATGACTACAAGAAGCAGCCGCTGTGTCTTGTGTACGTGGCATCCTTTCATGTAACCTTTCTCAAGTGGTTGTACCTCACCAATGTGAACGATGACTGCGTTGAAACGTCAGAACGGTGCCACTGACTGAACCCTGTGAGACGGGGGTAGTCTTGCTGAACAAGTGTGAACCAAACACATGCATCAACCAGATTATCGACAGTGACAAACCCACTCACAGTGTCCATCTCCTCATTGAATCTCCATAGTCTATGCACTCACGCTTCCGGCACAGAAGCTGATCATGTCATCTCCAAAACAAATGTTCTGGCACTGTCAAAGGCATGAGTTCGGGTCTGCCACCAGCTGCCATCCTGCTGTTAACAGCGCAAAATGTAGACGAGAGACGAGACGAGAAGAAGATGACACCACAAGCGCAACAGCGCTTGTGGTGTCGCGCACAGGTCCAGTCTGAAAGTGCAACAGCGCTTGTGATGTCGTCTTCTTGTCTCGTCTCTCATCTACATTTTGCGCTGTTAACAGCAGGATGGAAAACCAACAAGCCCAAGCTGCTATTCTAGCGAAATACCAGCTGCCAGTTTCCGGCACTTGCACTAGGTGTGCTGGCATAGAAATTTACAACAATGATACTGCCATGCATCTTGCAGTTGACCAGGCTAAGTTGTCTCTATGACACAGAGGCTGAGCGCATCCTTTCAGATCGTGTAGCGATGTGCGCGTAACTTGGGGACAGGCCGCTGGTCAAATCTGTCTCGGCAGCACAAAAGCAACTACAGTAAAACCTCGTTAAACCATACCCACTTAAGGGGGGACGTAGCTTTGAAAATCAACTGCCTTATTTCTTCATGGATATTAATGAAAATTGGCACAAATGTTTAGAATGTCTCCCTGACGCTTCCACAAAAGTTTCAGAGCGATATCTTGAGAACATTTTATTTTATTTTATTGAGCAGAATTTTTCTCCCTCTTACTTTCTGGAGAGCATGCGGAACTTAAAAAACGTGATAGAAGGCTTGTTAAGTATTGACTGCATAGCTAAATGCGTGCTGAAGGTCGTGACAATCTTGCTTTTTTTTTCGCAACACAAATTTTTTGGAGTGCCATATTTTATATTACCTTCACATCAAGCACACTTTCATGGTAGACGAATAGCCATATCGTAAACTTACAAAGGGCCAAGATAAGAAAGCGAGAATGTCGCAACCTGCATTGCAGCCCAAGGAATGTGACAAAAAAGACGGAGTCAAAATATGTTAAACGGTAACAAAGAAATCAGCTCCAGAAACTGAGCAGAAAGGCAGAAAAAGAGTTTTCAGGAAACGGCTCTCAAAGTTTGACCTTCTCTTCAGTTCTCTAAAAGGCACCAAATTTGTTGTCTTTGGGGTGTTTTGTGATGTGGGGCTTCTTGTACATGTGGCCTCTGGTCTGGTGTACTCCTTCCCCCCTTTTT
This sequence comes from Dermacentor andersoni, assembly GCF_023375885.2. NCBI lineage: Eukaryota > Metazoa > Arthropoda > Arachnida > Ixodida > Ixodidae > Dermacentor > Dermacentor andersoni. The sequence goes on along the minus strand of NC_092823.1, from coordinate 24,522,135 downwards.
TCTTTTTGTAGGGCATTCTTTGCTGCTGCTGCTCTACAAAGAGCATGGTGCCTAGGTTTCAAACTAAGTGACGTGCAGAACTCTGTGTGGGCATGAATATAGTTCCAGTGTACATTCAGGCAGCCTGTACCCGCAGGCTGCCCGATTGATAGCAATCTCCAGTACAATCAGTGAGACTTTTTTTTTGGTAGAATTTATCATGTTACTGAATGAAGGCTCTGAGTGTCGGCAGCCTCCCAAGTCATCTTTAGTTGACAATGGTTGTAGAACTTAGGGTCATAGAGCCAGTGATAGATATGCAGCTGCTAGGTGCTTTCCAGAATTTTACTTTTTGTATGATGCCTCGATCACTTCTGCAGCCAGATGTCTGTGCCAGCCCAAGGGGCCTAGTGAACAGAGCTCATGATGAGGTTCCTTTTATGAAGGGGTGGTATCACAGATATTGCTACGAGCTATCGTGACAATAGAATGAAGGCGCATTATGCTTGGTTGCGGGTCCGAGATGACTGGCGAAATGCCTAGCCGCAGATACAAGGTGCCGACGCGTGAAATTTCCAGCCACGGGCTCGAGGAGTTGACACTCTATGCGCTTATTCGCGCAGTCGGAGGCGCCGATGCACAAAATGCTTAGGTGAAGGTTCGAGAAGTCTGTGCGCGATGTGCATGATCACCGAGTCGGAGACTCCCTTTGCGCGAAATGTTTAGCCGCGTGCCCGAGGATTGCGTGTGCGATGTGCTTCGTCACGAATTCCGAAACACCAAGTGCTGAAAGGCTTAGCCGCATGTCCTAGGATTCCGCGCGTGAATCTTGGTCGCGAAGTCTGCATCGCCGATGCTCGGAATGCTTAGCCGCGAGTCTGAAACGTCCACAAGCATAGGGATTGGCCACGCTACTGCAATGTCCGCGTAGCGCCTGTTTTGACATGTCGAGATTACGGCAAGTGGAGACTTCCAAACACGCGAGGTGCAAAGAGCCGAGCAGACGACGCGAGCGCCGGACCAATGGCGAACCGCGCTGGAGTCACGTGGCGGGTGTGGCCAATGACAGACTCCGGCATGACCTTCAATCATTTGATTTTTGTGCGCTTGTTTCTGTATGGAGGAGGTCGCTGAAGCAGCAAACTTAAAGACGGATAAATGTGCTTCCCAACGAGAACAAGATGGAGGCGCTAGGTTGCGCCGTTCCGGGGATATTGTGGCTTGAAAAACGCTGTTCTTTCTTGATTTCCGCAAGATTTGTCGCTACCTTGGCAGATAAAACTTTTTGGAGCGCTTCTAAGTAGTCTACAGCGATGATATTTGGGTATCAGATAGAAAAAGGGTTATAGAAACTGATAATGTGATTTTAAGAAAATCGATTTTTCGGCAATTTTTTGCGATGCGATACCCACGTCCCCGCTGAAATAGCAGTTTCGTTTAAAAGTAGTGAAGTCAAATTTCCAACTCAAGTCGCCATTGCACATAATTCATTTTGTATCCGCATAAACCATAGCAGCAGCTTACGGTGGAATCTCGATGATACGAATCTCACGGGGTCACGAAAAATATTCGTATTAGCCGAAATTCGTATCATCGGAACAATTAAAACTAGCTAAATTAAAGAGTCAGAGGTGAACTCACTCAGGCACACGTACGTAAAAAGCATTTATTTCTTGAATAAAAAGTCTCTGATGTCCTTCTGCTTCTTCTTTGTCAGGTCACTTAGCAGACTTTGTCCAAATCCATAAAAAAGCGTGCACGTGTCGTCGCTGATTTCATCCGCGGCCATAGCACGCCTCAGACTTCGAACACGTGCAGCGTTTCAGCCGCCGGTGGTGGTCCTTCGCCGTCGCCCACGTCTAACACAACGAACGCGGCCCAAAGCACAGCAGCTACTCCGTCCACACGCGGTCTGATCAGCCGTCCACACACGATGGTGTCCGATGGCACGAGGAAAAGGAGGAAAAGCAACAAAAGCGCCACCACTTTAAACTCTTCGCGCCCAGTCGCGGCCTCCGCGCTGTACGGTGCCGTCCGCACCAAAAGAGAAAGGGAGAAATCGCGTGACTGCGCGCTGTTCTCTTTCGCGGCCGTCAGTGGGGCTCATGCTCGCGGTCGCGTCCGTCCATGCGCTGGAATCGTGCCAACTGTGGCCTCCTCCACGCAGCGGCGCAACCTCCTCCGCAGCTGCACATGGCAACCGTGACGTCACACAGTAGCGGTAGAACGGGCGCGCGTGACTCGGCGGTGGCAGCTCCTTCGCTCCTTCTGCTCCTTCGCCAGATGTCTCGTTGCAGTCGAGTGGGAGTGACGCATGGCTCCAAAGCAGCCCAGTGATTGCACGCCAAGCGGTTCGGGGAAGCGGCGGCGGACGCCGGATTCCCCCAACACCAAACGCCAGAAGAACAAGAAGCGAATGCGCATGCGACGCCAGAACATGTCGCCGGATGCGAAAGTAAGGGAGGCAGAACGGAAACTCCAGCAGCGACTGATTAGATCACCGGGTATCAAAGGCAGGGAAGCAGAACGAAAGCAGCAGCAGCGACAGGCGATATCGCCGAACACCAAAGCAAGTGAATTGGAGCAGACGGCAGCTGCGACTGGCCATTTCAGCGAACAGCAACGCCAGGGAAGCGGAGCACAGACGGCAGCAGGCTTTCGCCAAGCACACTTTAGAATTTCCAAAGTGTCTTCGGTAATTTTCGTGTCAACCGACGCGGGTCGAAAATTTATTCGTAACAACCGTTCTCTAGCACGTTTCAAAGTAATGGGGCTTGGCCGGGACCACAGAAAAATTAGATTCATCCAGAAATTTGTATTAGCCGTGATCGTATCATTGAGATTCCACTGTATGCCGTATGTATTGGTTAACACATAGTGTTTCTACTTTTTGTCGCGAAACGAAATCACGGCGGTAGGGCGGCTTGGCAGAACAACGAGCCTCGTAGATCAGAATGGCTTCCAAGCGCAAACGCAGAGGGCACTTGGAAGAGCGAAACCACATCAACATCCACATCATTTCGGCGCTTTGCCATAGTTGGAGTGTTGTGGCTCGTGTTGTGGTGTCGTGCAAGCTAGGACAGAAACTGGGTGTTCAGCATAGAAAAAAAAATCTGACATTGTTTGTGCTGTCGAACATGGCACGAAGAAGTAGGTGCTGGCACGCAAGAGGGATCTACCATTGATTACAGTGTGTGCAAGTTGGTCGGCAATGCTGCTGCAACCATGAAAATACGTCGGCTACGAGGTTTGACTTTTCGGCATTGTTGCCTCTGTTGTTGTCACCTAACGCTAGGGATGAGGACGACACGGAAAGCGACAGCACGGCCGATTCGGGCCCGACAGTGGCAGATGCTGTGCGTTACGTCAGCCTCATGTGGGTGTTTGCCGAGAAGAGGAGGCTGGAGGAAAAGCTGGCTCGTAGCTTGAGTGAGTTTGAGGCCGCCATCATCGCTGCTAGCCTGCCGCAATAATATATTTATCTCGCGCGAAGTGAATAAATACTGCTTGTTTTCTGCCCTTTCATTGCACGTTCTCGTAGTTCCGTTTTGGCAGGTAAGTGGGCGATCTCGCACTATTTCTGTTCAGCAGTACTACCGTTTAGTATGTACTCTGTCTCAGTTCCTGTCAACTACAGTTTAATGAGGTTTCACTGTAAAAGGTTGCCTCGCACTGCTTGCGCCAGGGGCAGAGATCCCTGGTTACAACAGCCACGGCAAGAGGACACTGTTGGACTTCATTGTAGAGTTTAACCCCTTGGCTGCCAAAGCCAGCAAACCAGCAGGCGTTAAGTATGAGTGCCAATTTGCCAAAGCCAGTGATTTGGCAAGTGATAGGTATTTTTGGTATAGAAGGCTATTCGTAGATGGTGGGGCAAACAGTATATGCTGTACAAGTTTAGAAGTGCTGCCAATAGATTGTGAAGGTGTCCACTTCAGATAAAGTAAATTGAAAGAACAAGGACAGACATAGAATGAACACCACAAGTGTTTGAGTGACCATTAAGGGAGGGTGCAGCTTTTGTATTATTGAAAATGGTTAAAACATCTATTTTTTAAAAATCACATTTTCAGTTTCTGCAACTCTTTTTCTGATTCCAAAATACCTTCATTGGAAAGCATGTAGAACTGCTCCAAAAAATTTGTTGTATTAGCCAAGGTGGCGAAACATATAATAAAAATCACGAGAAGTATTGTATTTTCAAGCTATAATATCTCCGGAACAGCGCAACCAAGCACTGTCACCTTCGTTTGGTCAGAAAGAATATTTCTCAGTCTTCAGATTTGCCGTTTCAGCTATCTCCTCCACACAAAACTAAGCACACACACACAAAAAAAAATTATTGAGGGTTGTTCTGAAGTCTCCGATTGGCTGCATTCACCACGTGATTCCAGCGCACTTCGCCATTGGTCCAGCACTCGCTCGGTAGGGGCGTCGTAAGCTCTTTGCACCTTGCAAGCTCTCGACCACTGTGATGACCATGATCTCAGATCCGTGGCTAAGCGTTCCAAGCATCAGCGCCGCAGACTTCGTGCACAGATTTCTCAGAAATTTGGCTAATCCTTTCGATCATCGGTGCTTCGGACGATAGGGGTTCTGACCATTCAGCAAATATCCTTCCGAACACCAAAAGTTATCTCGCTTTCACAATTCAGGACCAACCACATTATGCTCATAAAAGTTTATGCAGCATGCACTGAGGGTAAAATACAGGGCAGGAACCCCAGAAAACAGCTGGGGTTTCTGAAACACAAATTAGGCAGTTCCTCCAGCGCATTACGTCTAAGTGCCTACCAATCTATTGTTAGATCTTCGCTTAAATATGCCAGCATGGTGTGGAACCCGTGCACAGTAGTCGATATAAATGAGAAGAGAAAGTGCAACGTCAAGGCACTCGCTTTATGTGTACTGTAGAAGCTCCTTCCTACTCCTATGTTTCCGAAAAGAATTCAACAAAAATGTACTAACCGAGAAAAGTTACAAACCAAAGTTGCAAAAAAATTTTGGCCAACTCAAGTTTAGTTGACATGCACGTAATGTGAAGCATTGTGTGTATCTTTTCAGCACAACATGCCGACGCGCTCCGAGCCCGTGGGGCCCCCGAGCAGTATCAAGACACACATTGTTCTGTTACGGCTTCGGCAAGCTTAAGTTTGCACTCCCGAAATTCGGCCTGGGTGTTCAGCAGCTTCTTCGGGCAAGGCGTTTTGGCTAGAAGTTTTGACGTGCCCACACGGCGGGAATCGTTGCGGCACAAATGCCCAAGACAGCCTCTGGTGTTTTCGTATTGCGTACTGTTTGAAGCTGGGGACGACAAACCTAAACAGAACCGAGCTGGTGGGTGTCACCGTAACACGATGCAGCACCTGATGTCCACTTCGCATCGCACGCAGCAGGGAAGGGCGGCACATTAGGGTTATCGTGTAATTGAAGCGTGCAGTATGCTTCCAACAGCACCGATGGCACTATGCCACTCGCGCTGTCAAACACATACATACCACGGTACGGTTGGCGACAAAGCTGTGAATGGCGGTGTGTGATGGCTCGCAAGAGTTGCTGGTGTTACTGGAATAGGAAACTGAGCACTCGCCAGCGTTACCGCGTAACACGGGCGGGCAACTACTGTGGGGAAGCTGCTGCAGTGAGAGGCTACTGTTCTTGGTTCCGTGCACCTAGCAACTTTCCTTTTTGATGCGATATCTAGCAGGCACAAAATTTATCATTCGATCGAGGTTTAGCTGTGTACTGAACGTTGATGTCGAAAGATCGTGTTTTCCGGGAACATATTAATTGGTAAAAAAGGAGCGTAACTATATTAGGTTGCTTTTAGTGTTTTTGATCACGAATGTTGGCACCGGGAAATCGTACGAAACGGTATCGTATCAACAAGGTTCTACTGTAATAATTTTAAACGTCAAGATCCTCTCAACTCCATTTTGGCATTGGTAAAACTTGAGCATTTGTCAGAGCAAAGAAAAGCTGCCAGGTTAAATTTTTTCCATTCACTTGTCAAAATTACGCATTGGTCGTGAATATTTTATAGTTGGAGACAACTGGTCCCTCCAACCACAAACGCAGTCTGAGTGTTAAGCCTGTATCTGCGCACACAAACGCGTGCAAACACTAATTTTTGCCCAGAGCAGCAGGTGATTGGAATTACCGCACAGTGGATCCCTTCCCTTCTCAGTGCTGTCTTTCCGGTTATGTGTATCCGCACGACATTACTCCGTTTGTTGTGTATACTTACCTGCAATTGTTAACCTTATTGAATTTCTTGTCTAAAGTGCTCATTTTTGTTGTATCAATTTAATGTATGACTTCTGACGTTATTGTTCTTCTGTGTGTGCTGCTGCAATCCTTTTATGCCTTTTCTGTTGGGACAGTCGAGGTTTTCAGTATTGAATAAGTAAATAAATGAAACAATATCATTGGAATGGAGGTCCACGCGTTGTGTGTAATATCTTTTTCATCCAAGGGTAATGGCGACCTATTGAAACTGAGAAACCTCTCGTTACCGACGTCATCAAAGACGTCTTCGGTGTGCATCTCGTGAACTAGCAAGTCATTGAGCACTGGTAGTAGGGGTGCAATCAACTATTTGTTCACTGGAGCAGTGGTTCTCAGCCGTGGATGTGCTGGGGACCCCTTGTAAACCGGCGAAAGTGATGGGGGAGGGGGTATAAAGGAACACAACATGTGGCGTGAAACAGATGCCTTTTATTGCCACCTAGCAAAGAATGGTCAAACAAATGTACATACCACGTCAATTCAATCTGCACATCTTGTCAATACGCGGTGACTTTTTTTTTTCTTTTTTCTTTTTAATGTAGGCATGGGTTTTGTGGACCCCCATTTGAGAACCACTGCGCTAGAGGGTTACGGAGACAAATGGTTCTCATTATGTCTTGTATTTCTCAACGCGCACACAGCTTCTCATCATGCTAAGTGAACACCACCACCACCACGAAATACACGAAACGGATTTGAGAAGACACAAAGCAAGAGTTTGTTCTGTGCATTGACATTTCTGACCATGTGCATCCTAAAGAACTGTGCCTTGTAAGTGGTTGTTAGGTAATCTATCATATTATATCTATCTAATCGATATAATATACACTTGTGTTGCTTTGAAATGGACAGAACACATATATGAACACATTTGTGTCATTGCCTTACACTTGCATAGACGTTGCATTAAATTTGCTTTGCATAAACATTAGTTTTCCTCGAATAAATCAAGTTTATAGTACAGTGCATGTTTCTTTTCTGCTCATGTCGTGCCGCCCATTCAACATGCACGTACAGGAATGGGGTAGATGCTGCCAACCTGATTGGGGTGCGGCTTACGTGCATCAAAATCGCCAAATGCGCCATATGCACAAACACACACGGGCTCCCTTGAAGGGTCGAGAAGTCGGACACGTCTGGTAGACTGGAGATCGCTGATCAGCGGCTGTGTCTGTGCAGGAGGCAGAGCGTGTTCAGGAGGAGGTCCGTCGGCTGGTGCAGCTGCTCAAGGAGAAGGAGCTGCGCATCCACTCACTCGAGCGGAGGGTGCTCGCCATGGCCAAGGTGCGTGTGTGGTGCCCACTCCGTGATGGCACAAAGTATTCCGTTTATCATTACAGTTGCCGTCCCATTCAGACACCAGTAATTCAGACGTGCTCGATTATTTGGACTGCTTCGTGGCACCGGCCACATAAACTTAAGAGGGGACGTGGGGATCAGATCGCGAAAATCGCCAAAAAAGATCGATTTTTGGCGACGATGCGTTTCGGTATCTGCAATGCGTAATCTACATTGTATCAAAATGGTTTGACTGAAAACGCACTAAAAGCGCCCGAAAAAAATTAATTTATCAGTGCGTAGGGCGAGAAAACAGCTTTAAATCGCGTAAAATCACCGCAGTTCGCGGAGCCCTAACTCGCCTTTCCCGCCACCGAACGCCGCCATCTTGGTATGGTTCGAACGCTCGAAGTTTCGCCATTCCGTTTCTGAATTCTTCGGTCGTCGCCATCTTGTAACAAACGCACAAACACAAGAGAAGCGCGGGTCTGCTAGAGGCGGTCACAAGGGCCCTGCGATGAGAGCGGGCCTCCGATTGGTTGCCATATTGAAAGGCGTCTCGCCATTGGTTGCTGCTGCAGCAGCGGGCAAGCTGGCAACCACAGCGGACGGCAGTTGTCTGCTTTGAAAACCACGCCGGCGTCGTTCTTCGCTTGACACTTGCAGAATTCGGATTTATGAAAGCTCCCAGGTCAGTGATGGATCGTCGCTCGTTCAAAAAGAACTTTTAAATAAAGCATGCCTTCGGAAAACGGAAGCGCAAGCCTCCTACGGCGAGAAAAAGACGGCGGCCAGCGGGAGAAGCGGAGAACCCGACTGAACACGCGGATAACGTGCCGCGTTATCTTGCACCGTGCTATTCCAGCAGCGAAGCCGACAATCGCCCTGTAACATCGATACTGATAACTAAGCCACCGGAAGACGTGCGAACGGAGGCTCTCGCACCTGTGCGTACGGCCGCGCGAGTCCGAGATCACATTGTTGGAGGCGACGCGGGTCGAAGGTCTCCATCGCCGGCAGAGATGGTGTGCGTTTCCGATGCATCGTGCGACAGGGACACGCAGCCTGCGAGTGAGCCCCAATCGTCGACGAGCTACATACTGTATGGTGACTCAAGGCTCACCAGACGAATCGTCGCACGATTCAGACGCACCTCGAGCCGCGTTTTGTGTCAGTGGTGACTGCAGAAGCGCAGGCATGCAGCGTTCGCGACTCCCTTCGCGCAGTGTCCGCGACTGAGCGGAAGCAGCAATGCCAAGAACAAATTTAGGCCCCTTGTGACTGCGAGGTCATTATTATGCCTGTTTCCGCGATGAACTCTTTGATCGCTAAAGCTCTGTGCCCAAGATGCCAACAGCGTTCTGTGGGTGTACACTGCGATACCAGGCTCGGCCTGGCAGTGAAAATGGTGGTCATGCGCTACTTCAAACGGCGCAAGAAAAGGATAAAGAACGCCTGAAGAAGGCATCCAAAGCCCACCAAATAAAGAGGCAGAGGTGTAAGAAGATGCCTGACAGCAATGATTCAAAATATTACAGCCCTGGTGCTTTTTAATAAATTTGCAGTGCTTTTAAAACTTTGCTGCCAGTTTTCTCAATTGCATTTTTTTTGTCAATCACCTCGCTCGTGGAAAGCGTAGCACAACAATGGCTGGACCGATTTTGGTCCAGTTTGTTTTGCTCTGATCCACAAGCTGTGCTGTACTTAAGGGGGGAGATGGGTTGTGGAGATTATTACCTGCATCTTATGGCCAAATCTGATGAAAATATACAAGCTTACTTAGTTTTTCGTGCCAATTTCAAATATGCAATGATCTTTCTTGTACGTTCATTAGTTCAGGAGATTGACGGTGTTGCCACTCTATTGTTTCCGGAGACAATGGAAAAAAAAACTGCTCAGCAGAAAGTGAATATTATTGCATAGCTAGATACTATAATGTGCAATAACTGCAATGCTGCAAAAAGTTTTCAAATGAAATTTTAATTAGCCATTCTGCAGGTGATCAAAATTCTTTCCTTGACCTAAGGCTACCACACCAAAAGAAAATTCATAAAATGGAAATATACATACACACATATTTGAAATTCTGCTCGCAGCACTTTGTAATATGTAGATTAGGCTTTCTGCTAAAGAAAGAATTAGTGCTCTAGCTGTTCTAGATCATGAGATATCACTTCGACAATCTAGTGAAGTGACCCAAAAACATGTTTTGAGAAAAGTGAGAAAACGTGCAAAACCCTACTTTATTTACAAATTTACAGCTGTAACAGCTCAGTAGGCACCAGGCATGTAGTCCTGCTGACTCCCAGCCCCGGTGTGCCGCTTTTTGAGGGACTGGCGCAAATTTTCTGATGCTTTGCATTTCTTGGCTGATGCTGTCATTTGACGCCTATCTTTCTCGGCCATGAGGGTGCGACTTTGCTCGCTCGGATTTAGACATAGTTCTTTCATTATGTCCTTTGAGGCCCTTGACCTTACACACAACGATGTTCCCAGTATGACCCACGTTCAGTTCGGCGTAAAGTTCGCGAACCGACCGCGCGCAGTCGCTCGTCAGATTACGCGCCGCGCAATCGGCCGCTGGCGTCAACTTCGTCTTCACGTAGCTCTGGCACGTTTTCGTGTGAAGAGCCCGACGGCTGATGCCCATCAACGAGACAAACGTCATTGAACGCGGTCTGTCGGTTCTCCGTTGCCTGCATGGCACGCGTAGCCAAAAAACGTTCACAGCAAAGGGTTTCATTCGTTCAGCACTGTGAACGCGCGGCGAGCTCCACACCGACGCACTCTCTCCACAATTTGCGCACATAAAACGCAGCTTCACAGCGAGTCCGTATTCCCGCTCGTCTCGGACGATTTATAAGGCACCACTGCAGATGTTGCAGTTCGCAAATGTTAATAAAGTGTTCACGGCACTCAAATCCACAATCGTAAACGTAGTCCCAACAGGCGGGCGAAGTGCATCGTCGGTACTGTCACCCACACTCGCGTTTCCTCTCCGTCGCTGGAGCGGAAGACAACTCCGATAGCTTTGCTTTGGCTTTCGCTTCCTCCTCCTCCCGCTTGGAGGGTTGCCGGTATATCGTATCTTGCCGTACGCGAGCGCTGGGTCGAAGGGTCAACGGCAGGCGGACTTGTCACAGTATCCGCAGCAGCCGATCCGGTCGTTAGGCCTGCCGTTGCTGCATCGACAATTTTGGCATCGGTCGCTGAGGTTGTGGCGTCCTGAGCGTTTTTTGCAGTGTTGAGCAGCGTTTTTTTGAAGTTTTCGATGAGTGTTCGTCCCACTTTTTGCGCACCAAACTTGTGCCGCGTTCGAAATTTGCGTTCCGTTTCAGATATCGCGTTGACACTAGGGCAAGATGGCGCACCTCAGTGCGCGGCTCCAAGCGCGGAGCAGACGATGGCCATGCAGTTCCGCCAATCGGGAGGCAAGCTGAAGTCACGTGCACCGAGTGACGAATAGGAGGGCGTTCTAGTACCTTTCTTTGCCGCGCATTTTATAAGTGGCCAATGGCTGAACGGGGCCCGTTCTGGCGGGAATTTGAAGCGAAAAGTCGCCTCTTTCAAATGAGACCAAGATGTCCGCGCTAGCACACGTGAAAGAGCAGGCGCGCGTTTCGGAAAATATGCCGTTTCAGCGCGAGTTCCGCCTGAAATTCAGCTAGTACATGTCGTATAAGGCATCACTGCGGCTAAAATACTGATGTTATCGGTATGAAATTAACAATATAGATGCAATAATAACTGTACATTCCAAAAATGCAAGAAAAAAAATAGTTTTTTTCGCGATTTTTGGTCGCCACAACCCGTGTCCCCCCTTAAAGACAGTCTTGAAATGTTTCTTTATCTTTCCATTATTTAATTATTTCACAATTACTACATGGCTCCATGCAGTGAAGCACAGTCATGTGCATGTTATGTTGAGCAAAAAATTATTAGCGCACTAAAAAAAAAACTCATACACTGTCTTGATGTAGATTAGACATCTGGGCAAACATGCAAAGTATTTCCAGCTCCCTATCATGTTTCGTTACTGTGCCAGGCTTTCCACAAGCAAGGAACTTATAAATTCTTATAAAACAAAAACTAATTAAGATATCCTAATGAAATTTTAGAATTCTCTCTTTATTGTAATGTACAGTGTGTGTGCCAAATTTCAGCCCTTTCTGTCAAGAAACGAAAAAGTTAATTCTGATCCCCTCCTCCCCCCTTAATGTATAATGACAGACGAAATTTCGAATGGCTTTGAGCATGCCATTCGATAATTCGGATTCCCCTTGCAGACTGTGTGCTAAGCTGACGCCCGAGTCACGCAGCAATAGCGATATTTTGTAGGGCTGTGTGAATACTGCAATATCGCCAAATCAAATTGAATATAGAGCATACAAATAATTCAGTTTGTGAATCGAATGTCTAGTATTAGATTTTTCAAAATTTCGGTATATTCGGTGTGGAGATCCATGCAGTGCTGAATGTCGCATGCGCCACGGAGCCCCTCATGCTGAATGCCTCGCGAGCGATCGTCTCACTTCATTGTTTTCTGCACAAAAGAAGCATCAAGCGTGCTGTGGTTGGCCCACCCCAGCTGAGGTGGTAGCAGACTTTGTCTCTGCGGGCACCTCTGCCCTGTTGCCTGCATTCCCCGATGTTGGCCCTATGCGGGGATTGCAAGCGCACCGCCCGAACAGCGAAATTCGCAAAATGGCATTCAGGCACCGTGTATGAAAGTATGAAAGTATGTACAAAGATCAGGCTGATTATAGCTGCCAGATGGTGTTGGACACAGAGTCGAATTTAACGCTGCTTCAACAGCTGTTGATATAACCCGTACACGTGATCTCACGACCAATCACTGATGAGCCACCCGTACAAACCTGTTAGCGGCAAACATTTCGTGACGGATTGCAGGCTGTTACAACATTGGCCATGCTGCCTAGGCCATTAAGTCTAATTGGCACTGCTTTGTTGGGCATCAACAGCTAAAGTCACGGTTGGGTGCTAACTTGATGCAGATCTATTTGCAGCAGCCATCCGACATATGGAAAGCCAACAAACTGCCTCGCAAATGAAAGCGAGTGCGCGGGATGGCAACAAACTTGTTCACAATCGCCATCTTTGCAACCCACCGTACGGCGGCCTCGTTCCTGATACTGATCGTAGACGCACGTTGGTCTCTTTTTGTAGCTTCGACTAACCAATCACAAGGCGCGTTTTGGATTCATAAGGCAGGCACGAAAGTGTCATAGGCACATAGTGTGCTGGCTGCCCGGTTGCATGCATTGCACGAATGACGGATTGATGATGAATGGAGGGATGCATCGTGTGAGCTCGCCGTAACCTACCCAATTTCAGAATGTTTGTTAGGTTTGGCGTGATCTGCTACCTGTCAATGAGACGGCGCCTGCTCTTTACTGTTGCTCTTTACCTGGTCAACTGTACGGTGCCAAGGATGGTGGAGCAGTGAATGAGTCATGTGATGCGTGGTGTGCGCTTTTCTCTGTTACGCAGATTGACCTTACGATAACGCACCAGCTGTAAGGATGGGAAAGCCTCTCTATATTTCGGAGGAAAACTGCAAACTATAAAGGAGGTTTATTGGGGTTCTACGATGCACCGAGCACAGTCCCCGAGCTCAAGCCTCTGCTGCGTGCTAGATGCTGCCGATGCTGCTGACTGCGCGCACGTTCCTCATCTTCCTTACAATGGCCCCGTGGAAATAAAGGAGCCATCCTGGCGACTTAGTTTTCTGGAAGGATGGTAGAATTGTGATACGGCTTGAGACGTTGAACGTGAACGACTTCGCGGTTACGGCGTCGCATGTCGGACGGTGGCGTTAGCGGCTCAACCAGATAATTAACGGGTGATGTTCTCTCGAGAACGCGGTATGGACCGTCGTACTTCGGAAGGAGTTTTGAAGCGAGCCCAGGCGTGCGGTGTGGCACTAACAACCAGACGAGAGAGCTCCCGGGAGAAAAGTGGGAGTCGAGTTCTGGGCATCGTGAACGGCTTTTTGGTGGTTCTGGTCGTCCGAGGTGAATCGGCGGGCAAGCTGGCGACATTCCTCTGCTTGTCTGGCGGCTTCCGAGATCGGCAGGCATTCAGATGGGTCCGGCCGGTAGGGCAGAATGGTGTGCGAAGGATGACGGCCGTAAAGAAGGTAAAAGGGTGAGAATCCGGTAGTGGCCTGAGTCGCGGTGTTGTAGGCGTAGGTGACAAACGGAAGAACTAGGTCCCAATTAGAGTGATCAGGTGAGACATACATGGCGAGCATGTCACCAAGAGTTCGATTAAAGCGTTCCGTGGTACCGTTAGTCTGTGGATGATAAGCAGTGCATTTACGATGAACAATGGCACATTCAGCAAGCAGTTGTTCGATGACTTCAGATAAGAAGGCGCGGCCTCGATCACTTAACAGTTCACGTGGACCTCCATGACGAAGGAGAAAACGACGAAGTAGGAAATTGGCGACCTCCTGCGCTGTAGCATTTGGTAGAGCAGCAGTCTCCGAATAACGGGTTAAGTGGCCTACCGCAACGATTATCCACCTGTGGCCGGCAGGAGTGAACGGAAGCGGCCCGTAGAGATCTATGCCCACGCGATCAAAGGGTCGGGATGGGCATTGTAAAGGCTGGAGTTCACCGGCAGTATTGTGCGGTGGCGCTTTCCGCCGTTGGCACTCATGACAAGAGCGGACGAACTTTCGAACGAAATTATACATTCCCCGCCAGTAATAGCGGTGGCGAAGTCTTTCGTAGGTCTTGAAGACTCCCGCATGGCCACACTCAGGGTCGACGTGGAACGAAGAGCAGAGCTCTGCTCGCAAGATTCTCGGAATGACGAGTAACCAGGTGCGTCCCTCTGGGGCATAGTTGCGTCGATACAGTAGCTGGTCGCGAATCGCAAAATGAGGCACTTGGCGCCGAAGCGTACGTGACGCTGGAACTTTCGACGTATCCGAGAGAAGGTCGAGCAGAGATGCAGTCCAGGGATCGTTACGCTGTGCAGCACCTATAGTGTCAACGTCCAGAGAGGATAATGTGCACTCGCAGGGGGAGTCGTCACTGGCCTTCGGGGGAAGCGGTGATCGGGATAGCACGTCAGCGTCGGAGTGCTTTCGCCCGGAACGGTACACCACGCGGATGTCGTATTCTTGGATTCGCAATGCCCAGCGGGCAAGGCGGCCCGATGGATCTTTGAGCGTCGACAGCCAACATAGTGCGTGGTGGTCGGTCACTACGTCAAAAGATCGGCCATATAAATATGGGCGAAACTTGCCAAGCGCCCACACAATGGCCAAACACTCCTTTTCTGTAACGCTGTAATTGGTCTCCGCCTTGGTTAACGTGCGACTCGCATATGCGACGACGTATTCTGGGTGGCCAGGTTGACGCTGTGCCAACACAGCGCCAAGGCCTACACCGCTTGCATCGGCATGGATTTCCGTTGGCGCTTGTGGGTCAAAATGGCGATGAATGGGTGGCGTCGTGAGAAGACGGCGTAAGGTTGTGAAGGGGTCGTCACACTCTGGAGACCATGATGAGAGATCTCTAGCGCCGCCAAGGAGCTACGTGAGAGGCGATATAATTGACGCAAAGTTTCGAACGAATCGCCGGAAGTAAGAGCAGAGGCCGATAAAACTGCGTAGCTCTTTCATAGTAGTAGGTTTTGGGAACGCAGTAACAGCACGTAGCTTCTCCGGATCCGGGCGAATGCCCTCCTTTGACACGACATGGCCTAAAATTGTTAGCTGACGAACAGCAAATCTACACTTCTTCAAGTTAAGTTGCAACCCGGCGTTGGTCAAGCAAGTGAGTACGTGCTGGAGGCGGAGCAGGTGTGTTGGGAAATCGGGCGAACACCACAATGTCGTCAAGATAGCAAAGGCATATTTTCCATTTGAGGCCACGCAGAACATTATCCATCATTCTTTCGAACGTAGCAGGTGCGTTGCAAAATCCGAAAGGCATGACGGTGAATTCATACAAGCCGTCTGGTGTAACAAAGGCAGTTTTCGGGCGATCGGCCTCTGCCATCGGAACCTGCGAGTAGCCTGACCGCAAATCCTGCGAAGAAAAGAACTCGGCTCCCTGCAAACAGTCCAGAGCATCATCGATGCGTAGTAATGGGTAGACGTCCTTCAGCGTGATCTTGTTCAACCGCCGAAAGTCAACACAGAAGCGGATGGAACCGTCTTTCTTTGTGACAAGGACCACGGGGGAGGCCCATGGGCTTTGGGAAGGTTGAATGACGCCTCGACGGAGCATGTCATCGACCTGGTCTGCAATGACGCAACGTTCCGTAGCGGACACGCGATATGGTCTTTGTCGCAGGGGTGAGTGAGTGCCAGTGTCGATGTAATGCTTGACTGTCGATGCACGGCCAAGAGAGGTTTGCGCAACGTCGAAAGAAAGGCGGAAGTGCTGAAGGATTGCGACAAGTTGAGATCGCTGCGAAGGCGTCAGATCTTCAGCGATGAATGGGCTGAACACACCAGTCGATGTTGAGTCTGGTACGGAGAGGGCACTCAGTTCATGGGCGGCAGTAGAAGACACTTCGTCGAGGACGGAGACAATTCGTGTTGAATCGACCGACTCGACGTAACCAAGGCATTCGCGGCGGAGCAGTGATAGCAGCGATGAAAGATGATTGTAAATGAGCATCGTGCTCACACCGGCGGCAAGGTCAAGATCTGCAAAGGGCAAAGGAAGCGCTTTTCGGGTAACAAAGCGATCAGAGGGCATGAAGACCATCCCATCGGATATGGTACTACAGAAGACTGGTACGAATGCTGACGAGCACGGGGGGATACAGGTGTCTTCTTTCACGACAATTTTAGCGGCAGGATGAGCATCGACCAAGGCCAGGTCACCAAGGTGGAAAATTTCAATCTCAGCCCGAGCGCAATTGATGATGGCATTGTGACGTGACAGAAAATCCCATCCTAGAATAACGGCGTGGGAGCATGACGAAAGAACTATGAATTCAATCGTGTACAAAACGTCCTATATGATCACACGGGCAGTACAAGCAGCGGTAGGGTGAATGGGTTGAGCACTCGCCGTTCGGAGCGACAATCCAGACAGAGACGTCGTCACTTTACGAAGCGAATGGCAAAACCTGGCATCCATAACTGAAATAGCGGCACCGGTATCGACTAAGGCGACTGTAGCGACATCTTCGATAAGCACATCAATGACATTGGCAGGTAAAGGAGGAGGACTTCGGCATGTCGACACTTGCGCAGTTCTTGCCTCAGGAACTGCGTCGTCTAGTTTCCCTCTTCGTTAGAGACAGGTCGTCGACGCATAGGGGAAAGCGATCGACGACGTGGGGAGGGTGACCGGAGGCGTTCGAAGCGAGGACGGCGATCAGTCTGGGAGCGAGCTGGTGATGGGTCGAAAGGTCCGTAAGGCGCATTTGAATCAGGCGGCACATAGGGCACTCTGCGATCGTCATCGAATGCCTGCGAGCGGCGGCGGCAGAACCTTGCGACATGACCGGGACACCTACATGCGAAGCATATAGGGCGATTGTCCGGCATACGCCACGGGTTAGCGACGGCAGTGGTGGTCCAGGGGACGGGAGGTGGAGGGCGGTGCACAGGCTGCTGGAAGCGACGCATGGGCACAGTGCGAGGGGCCATTGCAGCAACCGTAGCATAAGTGAGTGGTGTAGCCACGGCATCCTGCTGGTGAACAGCCGGCAGCGCTTCCGCGACCTCTTCATGGATCACGTTACGGATATGAGACGGCAAAGTGCTGGCAGACTCCTGAGTGACGGTCACCAGAGATAGCTGTCGTGCGACTTCTTCGCGGACGAAATCATTGATTTGCGTTATCAGGGAGGCTTGTTCTGGGCCCGTGGTAAGGCTGCAGAGTGATGCCGCATTTGGTGTGGGATGTCGCCTTGTCAGAGCTCGCTGCTTACGCAATTCATCATAGCTCTGGCACAAGCTGATGACGTCGCCAACAGTGCGCGGGTCCTTGGCCAGAAGCATTTGGAATGCGTCATCGTCGATTCCCTTCATGACGTGCTTGATCTTTTCCGCTTCCGTCATGGCAGCGTTTACGCGCCTCCACAAATCGAGAACGTCTTCTATACAGCTGGTGAATGTCTCACCCGTGTCCTGTGCTCGTGTACGCAAACGCTGCTCGGCTCGGAGTTTCCTGACGGCGGGTCGGTCAAATACTTCTGTAATCGACGTCTTGAGCGCCAACCAAGTTCGGATATCCCTTTCATGATTTCTGAACCAGAGACTGGCCACGCCCGCGAGGTAGAATGACACGTAAGCCAGCTTGTCCGAGTCATTCCATTTGTTGTGAACGCTCACCTGTTCGTAGGACGACAGGCACTCTTCAACGTCGTCGTCGGTCTTGCTGAAGATGGGAGGCTCCCGCTGGCGAACGGTGCCAGCGCAAGGGATGGGTGGCGATGGAAGAGTCTGCTGGTCGGCGTCCGGCATGGCAGAGGGTAGCATCCGAGAACGGAGTTCCAGGATGGTAGATTGGAACGTTACCCCGCACGGCTCCACCACTTATAAAGGAGGTTTATTGGGGTTCGTAGCGACCGCCGGTTCTACGATGCACCGAGCACAGTCCCCGAGCTCGAGCCTCTGCTGCGTGCTTGATGCTGCCGATGCTGCTGACTGCGCGCGCGCTCATCTTCCTTACAAAACCAAAACTTTCATTGCAATAAAACATTGCCATAAAATGCAGGTCTTCTGTTAGACTGAAAACCTCGTTGGTATTCAGTACGACATAAGGCAACTAATTCTTTAGCTTCAGAGAAAAAAAATTGCACTTGGTTCTGTTGGACATTTTGTTGATAAAATAATATTTTCCAGACCTTGATATACTACAACTGAGCTGTAATCAGTGCTGGCATGCTTATTTAGTGTTCCCTTTAATAAGACGTACTGCTTTAATATTTTGATTTATATGTGCCTAAGTTACCGACAGCGTGCTATCGTGTTTACTTGAGTGCAACGTGACTGCATTTGTAACACGAGGGTCAAGTTTTAGTCACACAAAATTTTAAAAACTAAGCCGCTAACATGACGCGAAATGAACACAGGTAATGATACCTTTATTCAAGGAATCACAATTCGGAAACAGTTTTTCTTCACTCACCATCATTGTGAGAGGAGGAGGCAGAACTTTTTTTGGGGCAAGATTCTTGTGCGATCACTTTCTGAGATAGTTTCACTTTCGTGAAATTTCGCGGGAGTCGGCATCGAAGGCATCGCCAACAAGTGTTTCTGGCACTGTGCCAAGCTCGCTGTCGGCCATATGCTTCGAGGGGGTTGGTGCCATCACGGGCTGATGTTGAATTCCAATGGCGGAGTCTGAGCAAGTTTTTCTGCTCGTTTCGGAGCAAGTTTGTTTCAATGACAGAGTGAGGGCGGGAGTAAGGTGTTCCAATGAGAGAGTCAGAGTGGATTCAGAGCAGGAGTCACTCCGTGGAGCAGAAAAAGATGCTCCGCCAAAATCGGCGGAGTGGACCGGAACTCTGCGTGACGTATTTCCTTTACCACGTTTGTCTGCTGGGAGGCGCCACCGGTCACGAGTCGCGAGGAAGCAAAAGCTGCTGCATGCTTGGCGAGATATCCATTCCGCACTTTAAAAAAAACAACAGGTGAACGGCGCTGAAGTACAGTGCCTAGAATACTTATTCTAGACACTGTAGCTGAAGAGGCAAGTGACCGGTGCGGCGGTGCTGGGAGCAACCAGCGGAAGGAAATGACAACACGCAAGGTATCCTGGGTAACTCGGCGATGGAAGTTCAGCTTCCGCCTTGCCCCGGCAGCGCAGATTGTGTTCCACTCGCGGATTTGGAGGCGTAGCTTTACGCCAGAGTCAAGTGCTCGCTCGCGGAGTCCATCGGCCGCTCCGACTCCGCCATTGGAATTCAACATGAGTCTCGCGAAAGTGGAACTATTTTCATCATTAAAGTGGCCGAATAAAGTGATTGCTTGAGAGTCAAGTCATCATCTATGCCTTCAAGCTCGTTTGCGATTAAGGGGGGATGCCACTTCCGTATCACGAAAAATGACCAAAAAATTGATTTTTTGAAAAGTACATATTCCGTTTCTATGACTTTTTAATCTGATTCCGAAATATGAACGCTGAAAACTGTGTAGAAGTGCAAAAAAAATTTTTGTAGCAGCCAACGTGACAAGAAAGTTCCGCATAAATCACGAAAGAACACCGTTTTTCAAGCCACGATATCTCCGCAACGGCGCAACCGAGCGCTGCCATTTTGCCCGTGTTGGAAAGTGCATTTCTCCATCTTTAAGTATGCCATGCCAGCCACCTCCTCCATTCAGAAGCAAGCGCACAAAAAGCAAATGATTCAAGGCCGTTCCGAGGCCTCCGATTGGCCACGCCCGTCACGTGGCCAATTGGAGCTGCACCATTGGTCTCATTGATAGTGCGCGTCTTCTGCTACCACGCCGCCACGCACAGGCCGCGCCTCTTGGTGCGCAATCTTCGTCTGTATGTGCAGTGTATGGTTTCAGAAGCTTATATCTGATATCGCTTGTGCGTCTGACAGCACCCGCCGTGGTTGCTCAGTGGCTATGGTGTTGGGCTGCTGAGCACAAGGTCGCGGGATCGAATCCCGGCCACGGCGGCCGCATTTCGATGGGGGCGAAATGCGAAAACACCCGTGTACTTAGATTTAGGTGCACGTTAAAGAACCCCAGTTGGTCGAAATTTCCGGAGTCCACCACTACGGCGTGCCTCATAATCAGAAAGCGGTTTTGGCATGTAAAACCCCACAAAAAAAAAATTATGCGTCTGACAACCACCTCGCATTGTTCATGAGCACGTACGGCACGTAGTTTCGGCAGCGGACTCTACATGTGATAAGTGCCTCCTCACCAGGATCGCCAGTACTTGCAGAACGTAGCTGGCTTGTGTTGTGATATGCGCCTGTGTACAATCGGCTCGCTGTCAGTGCATGAGGAGCATAGTTTCGGAAGCTGGTTTGTGTTGTGATATGCTATTCTGAGCATATCGGCTCGACGCATTCATCAGTACTTGGGGAACATAGCTAACTTGTGTTGTGATATGCGCCTCTGGATATATGGAGCAAAAATGGTGCTAAAAAGCGCCCTCTGTCCTGAACTGGGTAGTACCAAGATTGGTCGTCTGCTTTGGAAAGCAAGTTTACAATATGGACCCGCCACTTTCGGTTTTGATGTACCACGGCGTGCAGTGAACATCAGGCGCCAAAGATTTTTTCAGGGGTGGCACGCAGCGTAGAGGCAAGAAATTATGCAACGCCGAATACGTGTACGCCATTCAAGAAATAAGCGGTGAAGTTTTAGCGCGGTGTCAATCGCAAGTGAAGCGAGTCGCGTACGAAGTTGAACTTTAGGTATGGTTTACATGCTGCTAGATTCAGGCGCACAAACGCGAGGACATGCTTGCTATAAATGAATTCACAGCAGCGATAAGCAGACATCAGGTGTACGGAACTGCTCGAGCACACGACGGTACACGCCGCGACAGCAACGGACTTTCAGCATGGCGTGATGTATGCACTGCTCGAGCGCATGATCGTACGCGCCGCGACGGCAGCTGTCTTTCGACATGCCGCGAGACGGCGGGCCTCCTGCAATCTTTGTTGACTGCATGCCGCTAGACAAGTAGTTATGCCTGCAATGTAGTA
Source organism: Dermacentor andersoni (assembly GCF_023375885.2). Taxonomy (NCBI): domain Eukaryota; kingdom Metazoa; phylum Arthropoda; class Arachnida; order Ixodida; family Ixodidae; genus Dermacentor; species Dermacentor andersoni. The sequence continues at coordinate 24,500,913 of NC_092823.1, read as the reverse complement.
GTGGCCATCTGTCCCTTTAGCAACTGAGAAATAACTGATGCAATGCATATGAGCTCGCAGTAATGTACGTGCGAATCGCGCTGCAGCGCGAGCTCGTGCGCTGCTCGCTTGATGTTTAAAGACAGCACTTGAACATCGATGTGCTGTAATCAGTACTACCTTGCTGCGCTGCCTCAACATGCTGGCTTGAGGTCAATTAACTCTCTAACCTATGCTACTCGTAATGGGGTAGTGAATTGTCACCGAATCAGCCCGACCATTTGTGGTCATTTGCACACAACTGGTCACTTCACCAGTTCGTACTAGTCGAATTGTTAATTGTCGCTGTGGCCGGGTCTGAAATCGTGAATCACCAGCCATGCCTATGGCAATCTTGCTGTCAAGGTGCAAAAGCCCGATTTTTAGAACGCAGATAATCAAGCAAACTTCAAGACAGGCGAAGCAGTCAGCATGGCACTAAGTTTCGCTTACCCAGTGCGATGAATGCAGCTATCCAGCGCGCCTGACGCTCCGCTTCGTGAGGCCTTGAAGAGAAACGGTAGAATATGATGTTGGGATTCAGGCCTTCTTGTTCATGGTAACCCCTGACGCAGCAGTAACGACGGTGATGCTTTTTCGAGGCTGAGCTAGGTCTCTCCGAAACGGCGTCGCTGATTCCTTCTGCTTCCAGCATAACGTCTCACGGAGAGTCCGTTTTTGTTAAACTATAGGCTGCGACTAGCTCGCAGCGTGGTCTGTGAGAAGCCACGAGCCTTTTCGTACTCACAACAGGGCTGAAAAAAATGCGAATCGATGCAAAACTCGGGCTAGAAATGAGCTTCGCCACGGCCAGGGCTCAATACTACCCAAGCCAGTACTACCCAAATTACGTTTCGCGCACTGCCACCAGGCGCCGCTACTATACCTCCAACTCCAGCGCAAGACACCCATCGGCTCGCTGTCAGTGCGTGGGGAGCATAGTTCTGGAAACTGGTTTGGTGTTGTGATACGCCACCCTGGACATATCAGCTCGACGCATTCATCATTGCTTGCGGGGCGTAGTTTCAGAAGTTTACTGGTGACCATGGGTCGGCGACCGCTGAAGTACAAGGCTGCTCATGCTTACAGCACTCGTAAGCAAAAATCGCCGACGGTGAAAAAGACTGCTTCAAGGTCGCATGGCAGTACTGTGCAGCATAGCGCAGAAGTCACAGAGGTGCAGCCGAGGACTCCACATGCGGGCAGGATGCGTATGCGTGCCGATGATGCCGTTCAGGAGCCGCCGTCAAGCACTTCATGGCAGGCAGAATACCTACTTGTGTCAACGATGTTGAGGAGTTGCTCCCTGGCACTTAATTCTTATGCGGGCAAAATATCTCGTGCGAGCAGCAGTGGCACCGTTGAGCTTGTCGTGCCACGTTCTACATCGTCGATGCATCCTGCAATCGCGCCTCGGATGTGTCTGATTATCGTATTGGCACTTCGCACAATGTTGCTACGCTGTGTACGAGTACGAGTGGCACCATTCAGGCATGCCTGGAGCCACGTTTTCTTTCAGCCGAAGCATCCCAGGAGGTCGCCGCGAAAGTGCAAGCAAAACTAAGGTCGGTGTTGGCGACCGCGCGGAAAATGGAACTGACAGGTGAAGGCGAGGTGCTTGCCGGTACGGAACAAGCGTAGGAGTTTCTCATCTTTCAAATGACTGCCCTGAACGAGCTTCTTGGCAAATCTAAGTGCCAGCAGTGCTCCCAACCAGGACTTTCAGTTCAGCTGAGAACAAGACATGGATTAGCAGCGCGAATGATAATGACAGCGCATTTTGCGGCGCTGTCGCGAAGGGGTGGCCATCGCCACGAAAGGAAGGTCGCAAAATTTTTGATGTGACTATGAGAGCTGTACAGGCTGTTAAAGGTATTGGCAAAGGGGCAACAGCTTTGATTGATTTCTGGTCAATAATGAATGTCTCCCATAGAGGGTTGCATCACAAAACATTTCAGAAACATCTCAAGGCTGAGTTCAGACCTGCCAGTAAGACAGCTGCTGCCAATATTGTTTCTGATGCTGTGGTGGCAGTGCGCAGTGTTTACAGGAAGGTGGACCCTACCTTTGATAACAACATAACAGTGGTTTATGATGGGACATGGTTAACACGTGGCTATACATCCCACATAGGTGTCAGCACTGTAATATACTTTTTCACAGGACTGGTACTCGACTGTGTGCTCCTATCAAACCGATGCCATGGTTGCACGCTTGGCCCCAAATAAGGGGATGAAAGCTATAATGATTGGAAAGCATCACACGCCTGCCAAAAAAACACAGATGTTAACTCTGGCAGAATGGAGGTTGAAGCAGCATTGACTCTATGCAGGAGGTCCCCTAGCAAACATGGTTTGCGATATACAAACAATGTTTGTGTAGAACCTTCGTAGCACTCTGTCAGGACAGGACTTATGGATTTACCACATTTACTTGCATAATGATCGCACCCCTGAATTTTGTTGTCAGAATTCGTTTTTTTTTTAATTTCCCGTGTAATGATCGCACCCCGAACTTGCCGCAGTGATATGTCGTGTGCCAAGTCTAGCTAATATTGATCGCGCTTACCATCTGTCGAATGCTACGCGAACGACTCTTCAAGACAAACCAAGCGGTCTGCATGCACCAAACATTCTAGTAGATGCCTCATTTCATTACTTTCATCACTTTCCGCACTTCCATGACTAAAAAAAAGCTGCAACCAAACTTAAACTTGCCTTTATTATGTGTAGGCTTTATAATGGTTGTGGTCAAGAACAACAAAAAAGGTGCCTTTCGATTCTTCTCATCTGCACTCGTGGGCATGCAACAAATCGCAAGCGGCAATGATAGTAGCCACGTTTACACTGACATTAAAAGTGTACCCTATTCATACACCGACGCTTGTAACATAGCTAAGATATTCGCCCACCCTTAGCAGAAACATACTGTATTAGGATAGTAGTGAAGACAGATGCCGCAGTTTCTGCAGTATGCCGGTCATGCGTTTCTGTCACTGGCAGCTAAGTGCGCCCATCTGTTCCTGTCCCCTCAAAGTGGACATGGCTATGTTATTGCTGCAAACTTGCGGATATTAACGATATTATTCATCACTGATACAGAAGAAACTGTTTCAATGCACGTAATGTACTCGCGAGAAGAAAAAAAATCGCATTCGGCGCGTTCGGCTTGCACCGCTGGCTGCCATTTTTGTTTTGGTGTCCCGCACCCGCATCTCGCAGCAAACGCGGGACGAAAAAAAATTTTTTTTCTTTTTGTGGGAAATGTAACTCGCATAATACAGTAGAACCCCGCTGTTACATTCCTCACTGCTGTGTTTTCCCGGCTGCTACGTTGTTTTCATCCGGTCCCGGCATAGCTTTCATAGGATCCAATGCGTAAGGAACCCCGCTGTTACGTAGTAGCTGTGAAAACGTTCCCGCATGATGCGTTGCAACCCGAACCCGCCTGGGCTAAAGTAGGCAACGCGCTTCAACCGCCATTTTTACTTTTGACGAGTTTTGACCGGGCTTGGCTATGGAACTGGCTGCAAGAAGCCGCACGCCAGTTCGAGAGGCCGCCACTAGATGGCCATTCGTGAAAAATGCTCTCACTATCATCACTGTGATTACGGTCCCCACATGGTTTGTTGGATGGGTCGACTCACGGAGGAAGGAAACTCATGAGAGGCCCTGACGTCACTCTTTGTGAAGCTATAGCTGAAGGGAAGCCGGAAGTTGGCGTTGCTCATGGCGTTGCTCCGCCTATCAGGCCAGCTCTCCTCTCTTGTTTACATTTCTTGCGAAACCGCGCCACGCTGTGCGCAACCGGGCTGCTCGGACGCGCGCGCTCCGCAGCAACACTAAGCAATCGTTAGCACGTTAGCATGATTATGCGAAAGAGGGCAAAATTTCCAGCGGATATTCCTTCGTCCGTTGCCATTGCCATGGCGCGGTCACGACGAGGAGCATGAGCCGCATGATGCCGGGGAGTTGCCAAATCCTAGCTTTGGAGAAGCCGCGGTCGCGGCTCTGGACCTCCTCCGCAGGTACGTCGCACCTCACAGTAACGCTGACAGCAATGCGGCCTTCCAGGCTACTTGAGAAACGTGTGGTGATTTCTAGCGAGCGAAAGAAACGGCAAGCCACCATTCTAGACTTTTTTAAGTTCTAAGCGCACTCTGTGGAAATAAATTGTCTACAGTTGAAGCTGCACTTTTTTCATTCATTTTCGGAGCTTTCCTCACTGTTGCGTTTTCCCGCCTGTTACGTTTTTTTTTCCTCGGTCCGGTGAAAAACGTATGAACGGGGTTCCACTGTAATCGCACCCCTGAATTTACGTCAATTTTTCTGACAAAGAAGTGCGATCATTAATGCGAGTAAATATGGTAAACTATCTGCGACACTACATCCAGTGCATGTGAAGCTGTATGGGTTTTGAAACATAAAATAGGAATTTCGATTTAGTTTTTGAGTGACCTCATCTCTTTTTCTTGTTCTAACATGCTGCCTGACAAGATGTGCCTTTGTTAAACTCTTGATTATTGATTGCCACGGTGTGTGAGGTGTGCATAAATTTCCCGTTGCAGTAATATTAACTAGTGGCACTGTACGTGCAGGAGTTGAGCGAGGTGACAGCCGAGAATCGGGAACTGCGCGAGATGAACAGCGCCCTCTTGGACGGAGTGCCGCTGGCCATGCAGCCGCCCGCCAAGGAGTAAGGCCTGCACTCACAGACAATGGCAGCTGCTCCCGGAAAGCTCTTCGTTCTGCAACAGAGCCCCGACAAGCATCCACACGTGCGTGCGTGTGCCGGCCGCGCCTGTTCGTGCACTCTTGGCGGCGGTCGCTTTGAGGCAGCTTTTCTCGCGTTTCTGCGCTGTGGACAATCCGGAGCCGGCGATTGGCTGCCCAGGTGGGCCCTCTGCACAGACGGCATCCGAAGACGGTTTACCGCAAGTGTATGCATTCGGTGAGACGGGCAGTCGCAGATGCTGTCGCGATGCCCGCCCGGCTCCGATTGTACATGCATGACATTCGCATCTGGGGCTAGGGCTATGCGACGATTCTGTCCCAGTTTGCTTCGAAGCCGGTTGCTTTTGCTTGTTTGTCCGCAGTCTGAGCTGTGTTTCGTCTGCCTAGTGACAATTTGTGGGGAGGACCAGAGAGTTTCCTACAAACATTCTGGGGGCACTAGTGTCTACGTGGGCTGCAGTGGTGGCAATTCAGCCAGCATGCAAATGATGTGTTTGCCTAAATGTCATCGTTCTGGCTTCAAAATGGCTTTGTAACCTTGCAACTTGGCCATTTTCAATAAAATACTGTGCTGCAATGCAGCAACTGTAAGTGCACAAGTGAAAAAATTGCAATTATGCATGTGCACAGAAACTTGTTGCATTGGTGCATCTAGAAAATGTGAATTTTTCGGAACTGTAGAAAAATAAAAGTCTAATGAATAACACCACCAGGACATCTGAAGCCAGAAGCATGGTGATTAGACGAAGCCGTGTACAGTATGCAAAATTTTCATGACGGGTGAATGATGGAAGCACCAGAGTTCCCTCTTGTAACTTTTTTGCAGGAAACTTTATACGGATGCAGTGACACTTCTGGAACGTGCCTGTTTGGGCATTCTGCCATTCGTGACAGACTGCATCATGTCCTTTTGTCGGTCACTTTGAGGCAGCTTTCTTTGTGCACCCTAGACTTTTTGCTGGAGTATCCAGAGCTAGCCATCGTCAGCCGGTTATGTAGGAAAGTCCGAAGCAGTGTTAGTTGGTTTTTGATCGGCACGACAAACAAGCATGGGCAGGGCAAGGGAGAAGTGCCGAGAGTGAGTGCACTTCTCTTGCTCTTGTCCAATTGCCTTGCACCATTCATCCTGTTGCTTATGTATTGCCGCCACGCACATGGCCAAATCTTCGGGATGACTCCCAGGTCTGAGTTTTGACCGGTCTAGTGGGCACAGGTGTTTGAGCCTTGCATGACTATAGACTTTGCTGGAACGTTTTGGTGGGCTAGTTGGGTGCCCATCTGCTAGCATAGTTGTATGCGCAAAAAAGAAATGCATAGCTGGATAAGGACACACTGATAGATCGAGTGCAAAGTCTTGCGCACATCCTGGCAGTGTGTGAAAAAAAAAAAGACGCACAACCACACAAAAAACGGACATTTATGCTGGCGGACTTATTGAACGCGTGGCCATTTTCGACCAGTGCCGATAGCATCCAGGTTTAGGCCAGTGACCTTCTATTTAAGCTTCATTCCAAACTTAATGTTTTCAACCTTCATCATAGGCATCAGCTACATGATAGACGATTATACATAGGCTTAACTGTAAGAAAATAATTGTGATGCTCTAGATTCAGTTTAGGAGGCTCCGAAAAATCCCTGGAAGACATTGGCTATATTTAATATGCCACAGCACCTGCGTAACATGATTGGAAGGCAAAGCTGCCAATCTCTGCCATGCTTCTTTGCAGTTTAAAGATAATGTTTCATGCTCTTCATCTTATGCCCGAACCGAGCTCACAAAAGGTAAAGCACACACACAGGTAAACTTCAATGTAACAATGTCGTAAAGTATGGCACTCCACTTTCTTATACCAGAATTATTATTTATTTTTTTGCATTGAAATACTGTATATTCTTGTGTATGTTCTGCAACCCTAAATTTTGTTGAATATGCCGAACATTTTCCGGAAGTTATCCATGCCAGGGCCGTATCTTGCATACTGTGGGGCATTCAAAAACAACCACAATCAGTTCAATCGTTTGACCGCTGGCACCTCTGATGCACTTTCCATTCAATGCCCCCATTTTCCTTAGGAGCAGGTGTGAAATTTTGTTACATTGAAACCAAGGATAAACGCACTTTGCTACATCGAGGCTGAAAATATGTGTGTCTTGAATCTTATGATGCAGGTGTCTGACTGTTCTGAGGTCATGGCTGAGTAGGTTTAGTGTTGTCCGATTGCACCTGAATTTTCCCCTACATGGTGGTGAGGGTAAAGCTTGGCTTGTGTTTTTGTGGATGTTTCAGTTCCCGCCACGTCTTCAAATAATATTGCCGAAACAAACACTGGAATTTTTATTTGGTATGAACATTTGTTCAAATCCCCAACGAAAGTGAGCTGCTCTTAAAGGCCAAATGCAGCGTATGCTACCCCCGGAATGGGCTTTTTCACGCAGTTTGAGGGGTGGTTTGGGACCTCTTTATGGCTCTTAATAACCCTGTAGCTTTCCTGAAGTTGTTTCAGTAGTATCTACAATTCATTTATAACCAGTTTAGCCAAAGGGAAAAATTTTGCTGCATTTGGCCTTTAAACAGTCGTTAGCTAAAGTTGGAACCGTAGGCCCAAATGTTGACCAAGAAATGTGCCGTCCCCTGTTTATTTTTGTTATTTTTTATTTTTCTACAGTTTGGAGAAAGGCCTATATATGCAGTAGAACTCTGTTGATACAATCGTGTTACGTATGATTTTCTGGCGGCAACGTTCGTTCACGGTGGAGAACACAAAAAATGACCGAAGGGAATTGTGCCGATTTTTTTACCGGATCAAACGTTCCCGGAAAACGCAAATCTTACGGCACCAACATTCAGTACGTCACCAGACTGCGATCGTGCGATATGTTTTCCGGCCGCTAGATCCCGTGTAAACAAAAAAATGTGCAAGGTGCGTGCGGCTGAGTACGGTAGCCACCCACCGCGGGCGCTTCACCCAAGTACGTACTTGCCCGCCCGGGTTGCGTGAAAACATTGGCGCGCACTCAGCTTCTCATTCCGGTACCAGCAAATCTCCTCCCAAGTCATCGCATGCCACAATCGCAGCCATCACAGCCAATCCCGTTGCGATAAGCATCTATCTGTTTTACAATGCGTGGGGCATAATGCCATTCGAAGCGTACTGCATGCTTTTAGCAGGCGATAACCCAAATGCTCTGCCGTTGCCTACTGTGGGCGGCACAATGTAAGAGTGCCACGTTTTGCTCCAGCGGCATCCGGCATTGCCCGCAAACTCGTTCTCGTTTTGGTTTCGCATCGCCGGCTGAAAGCACCACACAATAGGAAAACAATAAAACACGTCTCAGGCTACCGGAGCCCCACCAGCTCCACGTGCGTCGGTAGCTTGTGCTTTGTGCTACAACGATTCCCGCAGCACTTCGCATTACGTAGATGTCAACTGCTGTCAAATTTTTTTAGTTGCTTCAGATCATATGTTTTTCGAGATGGTACGTTTTCCTTGCCTTTTTTTCCAGAACGTACGAACGAGGGTCTACTGTACATGACTGTACAACAAATAAACAAGAAATACATTCAAAAGAAATCTAAATACAGAGAAATGTATGTAGTATTTCATGTATAGGCATCTCCACTTTTTCACTTTTTGTCTATGTTATTGTAATTTTCCTCTCCACTACCTTTTTTGTTCACCTTCATCTTTCTCACCGCCACGGGACAGTTCAGGTGTCCACTCAGAATTGAGACAGTTACGATGCCCTTAATTTACTACCTCCTTTTATCCTTTTTATAACGAACTACTACTACTGCTACTACTTCTACAACATAGGTTGGCACTGGTCACAGCTCTGTTGCTATGAATGTGCAAATCTTGCATGGACTGATTAAGCTCTGGAAATTGTAGGCTCCTGTTAGAGAAATCTTCATGCACTCTGCTCAACTTCAAGCTCGGGGATCAGCTTAGTGCCCTTCTTGTACATACAATTCTCACTCGAGCCACTTGAAAGTGCTTTGTGCACGAGGAATAGATGGCAGTAGAAGACAAAGCATTGTAGGCTGATATAGTAAGCTCGTACAGGGTTTGTAGTGTTCCTTGAAACCCTTGAATGGTGAAAATACCGTTTCCGAGGTTATTGGAGCCTTTAAAGTTTTGTGGACTGCAGCTTAAAACGTCCCTCACTGGGTTTGGCCATTTTTGACAAACAAGCGTAGCATATACATGACACGCTGGCAAATTTTGCCTGAGAGTATTGCGGCACTGTGAAAACATGAGATTTGAGAGCAAGTTCCGCACTCCGCCAAGACTAATAATCCAATGCGGAAGAAACAACGGTACAAGAAAGGAGGCAGAGCTTATGTCGCAGTAAGTCTCTCGGCTAAGACGGGGAGGGAACACTACTAGAGGTAGAGGGAGAGAGCGTCTCCATCGACAGTGTGGCTCTGCTCTGGGTAGAATGGTAACAGGACAGCTAATTTCTTCTATCTGCTTTCTATCTCATTTGAAAAATTCTTGTGATAAAACGCTTGTTAAACGGCGCTTTACAGCTTCGAATCTATAGCCAAAATTTGCAATAGGGCCTGGTGAGGGGCACTTTCGTAATCCTTGAATTTTGTTTTCAGCTTAGCTTCGTAGATTTTATAAGCATAACTGACCACAAGGTTTGTGCAAGCGAACAGTCAAGGCAATCCAGTTTGATAAGCACGTTCGTGGTAAGGAGCTAACATTGTACTGACTGGTGATGCAGAAAAGGCTTAGCAAGTGTTTTTTATTATTATTATTATTATTATTATTGTTTGCTCATTAAGGCAAGTGTTTTCATTTCACGCTATCAGTTGTCATGGTGCTCCAATCCTTGAAAATGCTTTTTCAAGGCCTTCATAGCCTGAAAACCTTGGAACTTTTTCTGCAATAGCTACTATAAGCCTTGTTCACAGCTTGCTTCTAGGTTGTCTAACCTTGCAGTCTTTTCAATATGCAAGGCATTGTCTTGCCTCTCTGGTGCAGCAGCTTCAAAGCAGCAAGTATTTGTGCGCTGTGTTGTGTATAATTTCCAGGGCAACATCTAGTGTCGGCCCACATTTGCTAAGCATGGCTAGTGGCATCACTAGTAGCACGTTCATGCTTTGATGTCGCCTAATGTTACACTGACAAGAAAAATTACTTGAGCTATGTTAGCAAATTATGCTTCTACGAGACCAAGACAGTGACTGTTATTATAAAGAGGGTCTTGGCCAACGAGAAAAAGGTGCAAGTACAAAAGGTGGGTGGTGATGGCACCCAGGCGTTTATGCACCAGCTTGTCATGATGTGATGGATATTGGTCGCATTTGCTCGGACCTAGGCAATTTTTTTATTGGTAAAGGTGGAATGTATTCTGCCCTAAAATACCAGAGGGCAAATGAAGCAAGCTTTACTATGCTACAGCAGCCCAAATACATTATGCATCTATATCAGTACAAAATTTTAAAAAATGGAACTCTAACCTTTATTTTACCTTCCAATCTGTATCAGCACAAAATGAATGAAAGTGGAGTTCTCAGAAAAAAATTATCAGCATAAACTGATTGGGTGTTTCTCTCGATAGTGTCGCTTTAAGACTGGAGTGTTAAGGAATGTCTTCAAGTAGCCTGATGCTTTTTAGCAGTTGAGTGACAGCAGAGTAACACAGTAATACCTCAAGGGAGTACCCACACTGTCAACACGGGTGCATGAGAGAGTGTCTAGAGTGAAGAAATGTAGCACTTGTGCTAATGGCCAAGAGAGCAGTTTTGAAATAACATCCTCTCAACATGATGAGATATTGATAGCAGATTCGTTTCAAGGAATTACACAGGTAGTTCCAAAGCAAACATCAAACAGCATTTCATGAGCAGCTAGATACAGCCAACATGGGCAAGCATAGTTTAAATGTTCCCGGGAACGTGCTATGCGTAGTACCACAACACCTTTGCTGCCCGAAACAATGAGACTTGTGTGCACGAGAGGCTAGTTGGTGTTCATTAAAGCTCGTTCCTGCAAGCATGGGCGTGCCGAGAATAAGCGCATCGGGCTAAGGAAGAGAAAGCTGGGCTCCTTGGTGTGCCTTCGTATAATCGCTTTACAGAATAGGCAAACCGCATCTGAAGAAATGCGAGAACGTAAAAGCACAGGCGTCTTATTTTTGCTGCCAGCGAAGGCAAAAGTCTCCCACTTTTTCTCAAGCACATCACAAATCAGAACCAGCTGTTCAGCCTGAACAGTGCTCCAACCTCGGCTCCATTGTTGCAACTCGCACTGAATGTGATATGGCACATTGGTGCAGCCTGATATACAAAAAGCCGTCACTTTTAAGGAGGTTTTTGGCCATAGTGTGGCGCAAGTGAAATTCACAGTCGCTTGCAGATTTAAGCGCTACAGCCGGGAAGGAAGCCTGGCATATGCCAACCCAAAGAATGGTGTGCCAGTTTTACGGATTGGGGTAATTGACCATTCGTAAGATGGCAGCACTGTCCTCCAGACTCCAGGGCACAGAGGGTGCCACACTATTGCAAACAGTGTGGATAGAGTGAAGAGGTTTTATCAGGCATGAACCTTCAGAAAGCTGTGAAAGTGAACTGGTTCACTACAAAATCAGTTTGTTAAATTACAATATGTTAATTATTCTCAGTTATCTGGTACCATATTTTCACAGTGGCTGTGCCAGTCCTATCTTACATTTGTCATTTTCTCGCTTACAAATTCTCCTTCCTCGGTAAAGGTGACACTATGGCCAGCTTGGAGCACTATCAGTACTTTAGCTTAAGGTGATATTTGCCTCTAGTATTCCTTGCTTAGTCTGTACTTAGTGGTTGAACCTCATGATTTGGTTTGTCGTAGTCAGGTCTGGAAATAATATTTCAGACAATGTTTTGAGAGCAGAGAGTTGAACACCTGTGGGGTTAGATAACCGGCGGACCATTAGGGTTACAGAACGGGTGCCAAGGGAAGGGAAGCGCAGTCGAGGACGGCTGAAGGCGCTAGTTGGAATCGGTTGGCGCAGGACAGGGGTAATAGGAGATCACGGGGAGAAGCCTTCGTGTTACAGTGGACATAAAATTGATGATGATGATGATGATGAGAACCTTGCTTCCTTGCTTCGACTTTGCCAGTGCTGCTGCCGTCACTAACTTGCATACCACTTTAGGAGATGGTTCAGAGAAGCGTGGCAGAGAGGAAAGATGATGTGAGAAACTCGTTTGGATCTTTGCTCCGCGTTGCGTGTGTACAATGCCCTCCTGACTGCTCTAATTATCCATGACCCCGCGCAATAGCATTGCAGAAACTGCAGCGCTTGCCGTTCTACTAATGTGCCAAGTCCAGAGGGGTAGAACCGATGCAGTCACGAAACAAGTGAATAGCTGCGCTTACATTCTGTTTTACAGTCTGTCAGTACGAATCCACTGCTATGTTCAGTTTTGAAGACTGAAACCTGTTTTGGCTGTTTTAATTGGTCAAGCAACTTCACTGCCTATTTAGAAGCAGTGGCTGTTTGGGCATCCAGGTGCTACTCTAAATGCCCGTTATTTTCGCGCAATCTCGCCGGCTTTCCAGCGTGTTTATCTACTATGCCCCTCAAAGATTTGACAAGTCTTATCCCATAGCAGTGGTTTGATTTCAAGGCATATGACTGCCTTGTAGCATTGCTGTTCTTGCTTCTATTGAATTGTCTGGATTGCTTGTTCCAATGGTGTTACGGTGAAGTTATCTCAGACACATTGGCCATGGCCCCGGACTGAGTTTCTTTACTGGGAGTGAACCCATACTTGTGTTAATTATTTTTTATGTGTAGAAACACAGTGTGCAAGGAACAAAGATGCACTCTTAGCAGCACTTGCACAAGTAGTTCCTTCATTCTTTCTGAGTGAAGTTACTGGAAGGCAGATGTGCAAACACAAACACGCAGGAAGGAATGAACACGCGAAACAAGTAGCGTCAATTAGAAACTAACTCAGCCTAACTGTTTGTTGACCTGTTTAGTGGCTAACACTTCATTACATTGTTGTAATCGCAAGCGTGCTCCGAAGTTTGAACACAGTATAGTTTCGTTTAGGCACGAGGACAAAGTTATGATCGTGGCTTCGCATATCATTAATAGCGGTAGTTTGTGCATAAGTCAGCCCTCAGCTATCTTGCTCGAACAAGAAATGTCATGCGTAAATAGTTAGTCTTAGCAACTGCCCGCACGTGTCCATGGTTGACAGGTTGACACTGCTTCAACTTGAGTACATGCAGATACCGTGTTTATGTGATTATAAGGCCAGGGCACATTTGGGGTACCTAAGAAAAAGAACCTAGGCATGCACACTGATATAAGGCGATATAGAGTAGCTGACAGATTATTGAGGCAAAAGCCTTAAGTGGCTCGTTATGGCAGAAATATGGGGGTCGAACCCTCGACCTTTGGTGGGAAAAAGCAATAGGAAGTAACAACACATTAGAATGAAAATGTCGAGTAATGTAATGAATGTCTCGTGCGCGGGCGGGCTTTCACCTTCATCCTCTTTAGGGTATGCTAAAGTGACTGTCACCTTTTCAGGCTTGATAGAGATCACCTGAAATAGCAAATAATTGTTAGCCCCTGGAATAATTCTTGCGAATTATTTACAAATTTTGCCTTGAGACACAACTTCATGGTAACGCCATTTTTGCCTTATGGTGTGGCTTTACGGCAGTGCACGACGTGCTTCCATGAAGGCACCATCAGGCAAAATTCATGTTGTGATGTTACACCTCGAGGCAGAATTTACATATAACGCACACCCATGCTTTACTGCTAAATTTTTCTAATTGGTGCAGGCTACATGTACAAAAAGTATGGCGCTACCTCACCTGGCAAGGCTTATTGCTAAAATTTTAGCTACTGGCACCATACTGAAATAGTAACTGAACCTATCAACCTTGCACATGAGGTGGGGGATGACTTTAAGGCTAAAGACTCTGGAGGAAAAGAAGACCTCACCTTATATTTGAGTAAATGTGCTAACTTTTGTGTCTTCCTTCCTTTTCCTCCACTGTGCGACTCTACAGTTGATAGTCTGTGGTCGTGTTGTCTGCGTCGTTCCTTCTTCTGTGCGTGTTTGCACACATGAATTTTCAGTACGATGAAAGATGTAAATAAATATTATTTATTTTTTGCTTATGGATTGTTGGAAGGCTGATACACGTAACTTGGTTTATGCAAAAACGGCATACTTTGATGATGAGTTGAGTTGTTTATTCATCTTGTGTCTAGTTGGACTGTTTCCGCAAATAATGCATCTCCACCAACTAACAGAAATGTCAGCTGTCATTAAAGACATGTGCTTTCACAAAGGTGAGGTTGGCACGCTTAAAAGAACATGGAAAAATTGTGAGATGCAATGTTTCCTCCTGTAACATGCTGGCTTGCAATGCTTTTCATGACTGTCTTTAACATGCCAAGATAGGAGAAAAAAGCCATGTGCTACATCATGTGTACTCATCTTCCATCAGCTGTGTTTGACATTGCATGATCGTGACTCGTTGGGCAGCACCACCAAGCAGTGGCAGCATTACTTGTGATGTTTTTTTTTTTTTAATGTCAGCATTTATTCATGTGGCTGCTATTGTCAAGTTTTCCTGGTCAATTCGGAACAACTTCCTGTTTTATGGATTGAAACACATGCTTCTTTTGTTGATTTAGGATGTGCATGCAGGCTATAGTGGCATATGACAATTGGTCTGTGTGGGATTGAGGAGACCATTACATTATGTATAGGACCAGCCGTTTGATCAGGCCTCCTGAGCAGTGGAGCAAAGAAAAGCCGTACGAATTGACCAGTGGAATTCACCTTTGGTCATTGGGCTCACTTGAAAATTTGCGTTGGTACTTTTTTGAAGTATGTTGCTCTATCTCAGCACAGCAAATTATCGAATCGAAACTGGCCTGTAAAAGGTGGCTGAGGTAGCATGACCTGACTGTGCATGTTTATGAAGCTTAAAACTAGGTAGGTACAAGGTTAAGGTTGTGGTCACCTTTTATTTCTATTTTTGTTCTTGCATTTTAGTTTTGAAGACCCTTCTATAGCACTCGCAGTGGTCTTTTGTTTTGTGTGTGTGTGTGTGTGTGCGTCGTTTGCCTGTATGACATTGATTTGCCAATTTCTCAGACTACACTGAGTATGCACTGTTCCTGGTGCATCACTGCTGTTTTTTTTTTTTCACCTTTAAACTTGATAAGATGGAACCTTCATTCATAACATGTGATTCTGTGAGAGGCTAGTTCCTTCTATTTTGCAACAGTCTGAACGTGTTTCCATCAGCTGGAATACTGATGCTAAGTACCTCGCTCTTGTAAGTGTTGCCTACTAGAAGTGCTATATCAAAGTACGCAGTCCACTTTTTCTCTGCTGTGCCTCATATATCGAGGTGCGTGCACATTTCGGTTGTGCTGAAGAACTCTGTACAGTGACTGCTTGCAAATCACTGGGAGTGCAAATGTGACGAGTCATTATTTTTTGGCAGCTTAATTATGAAAGTCATTGCTGCCAAAGTGCGCACATGTGTCTGTGTGCTGTGCTCTGCTTGGATTTTTGAGGAATAAAGCCATAGCATGCCAATATGTGGTGTTTTCTCTTTGGGCACTAGCAACTCTCAAAAAGTCAGTCTCACCCTAAAGATGAAGCATTGATAGCCATAGCCAAGTACAGCACAACTACATGAAATAAGGTTCATAGTCCTATCTGCCATACTGGTAGGTAGCAAGATGTGTAAATGTGTGGACAACTACTTCCCCATCCACTTGAAAGCAAAAGCAGAAATAAACGTTGGGGAGAACCTGTACCTGCAGAATTGCATACCAGGTTTAAAATCCAGTGAAAAATAAATGAAAAGGGGTCATTAAACAAAAGTCAAAGCACAAAATTTGGTAATAAAAGCCAATGTGAAAAATAATTGGACAATGGTAACGCATCGGTGTCCCATGACGTCCCAGCGAGCTCAGAAGCCCTCGCACCGGGCTTTTAATGAGAATGAAATGATGAGTCTGAGACGAGTTGGCATGGGCATACCATAAAAAAAAGTGAAAGAAATCCCCCTTCCCAGCGCAAATTAAACACAAAAAAGGGAAAGAAGAGGAAAGGAAAAAAAATATGAACATACAGGGGGTGAAGTACATAGGTAAATGACCCGTCGGTAGGTCCGTAAGGCTGGTATGAGATGACAAAGAAAGAAAAATACAAAAAAAGAAAATCAAAACGTAAGAAAGACAAAGGGGAAAAAGAAAATAGAAACACTGGTTGGTGCACACACTGTTGCACTCGGTGTAGTCTTGGTGACAGGTTCCAATGGCAAGTCCAAAGTACAGCTCAACGAATCCACGTGGAGCTTCTTCTTGCCTGGCCATCATCATCGACGGCTTCTTGAAACATCAGCTTGCCGGTACAGTCCGACACGTTCTCTCCCGAGTGTGTATTAATAGGCATACGCCACTTGTCCCCATCATGCGGGCGAGGCAAAGCCTCACCATGCTTGGTCAAAAGGCCTGCATGGGGTAGGGGCAAGGACGCATTTGAATCTATTGCGTGTAGTTACCTGAAGCGTTGTATGAAACGAATTGTATACAAAAACGTGAAGAAAAAAAAGCAAAAAAAACTTCACACAGTGGAATTTGAACCATCGACGTTTGGTTCCACGCAGTGAACTGCCGCAGTCCTCCTTTCCCAATGTCATATTGGTTTGAAGGCGGCCTGGTCAGTCGATGGGACGTGAGGCGACCTGGCGGACAGCTCTCCACCAGTCTACTACACACTGCCCCCATCTCGGCGGGAATGCGCGCCTCCACTGCGTTCTGGCGTCCGTTTCGCCGTGATCTGGCCATTCTGTCCACCACACGGGCGACGCATATGTCACGGCGGGCAACAGGACTTGCCTGTATAATTGGCGTTTGTTCTTCCGGGTGAGCGCCGCCGCGTCCATGTGCAGAAATGAAAGGGATTTCATCGCCAGCGTTTCAGCCTTGCGCTGAAGATACTTGGCGTGGTCAATCATCACGCCCAATAGCTTTGCCGCATTGCGAAATTTCAAGCGTTTCTTGTTGCAATCAATTTTGATTCTCGGCAGGCTCTTCTCCATGCTGCCTTTGCCAAAAGAGAAAAGAATGCAGATGGTCTTATCGTGGTTCAACTTCACTTTGCTGAGACGCGACCATTCTTTAATGCGGTCTATTGCGTCAGTGGCCTTTGCGATCGTTTCATGTCTGTTCTTGGCCGGTACTAGTACAACAGTGTCGTCTGTGTATGCCTGCATGCGAATTCCCTTCGGCATCGGCAGTCGCAGCAGACTGTCCACCACCATGTTCCAGAGCATGGGTGACAGCGGAGGTCCCCGAGGGCTCCCCAGCGACGCCTCCGCCGTGGCCGCCCCGGAGCGCGATTGAAACGTGACCGTTCGGTGGGTCAGGAACATGTGCAACAATTGCCCCAAGTTGGTCCCCTTCCCTGAAGTATTGCATCACTAAAGGATGCCACATGCTGTCAAAAGCTCCTTGGAAGTCCAAGGACATTAGCGTCACCGGTGTGTTCTGGAACTGGTGCATGTGGATAAACTGGTACAGATCTTGTAGCGCCGTCACGGAGCTCCTGCCATGTGTAAATCTGTACTGGTATGGGTGAATGAGGCGTCGTGTTACCAGGAAATGATATAAGCTACCATGTAGTAATCTCTCCAATACTTTCCCCAAAATAGATGACATACATACCGGGCGATATGCACTTGGCAATTCCAGTGGTCGGCCTGGTTTTTGAATAAAAATTGCCTTACTTTGTCACCAGGCCTGCGGGAAATGTCCGAGAGCAAGTGCAGCATTAAAGATCATGAGAACGAACTGAGGATGGACCCGACACATGGCAGCGACAATGTCAGTCGTGAGGCCGTCCGGCCCGGGTGCTGAACTTGCCGGAATTTTGCCCAATACCGCATCTAATTCTTTCGTGAGTCCACAGTCTTCGATAGTGGTGCGGTAAGGCTGCTGAGTCCATTGACGGATGTCGCTGTGGCTTGGTGCATCGTGATCTCCATTGTCTCTGGCAATTAGCGTGTCCAATAAATGTTGCGCTGATTGCAGCACGCCCTCTGTCAGACTACCGTCGGGTAATCGTAGCAGCGGCAAAACTGTTCTTATGTTTGTGATACCGAACACCACTTTAAACGGTTCCGCAAACAAAGACCGCTTTCTAGACGTGGTGCATTTTGCTTTCGCAGCGCATTCTTTCTCTCTTTCAGTGTTTCGTTGGAATTTAGCTAGTGCCGAACTATAACATGCCCTGTGCACGGTCCTGAGCCCAGTGTCGCGGCATCTTTGAAACCAGCGACACATGGCATTCACTTGCGTTTTCTGCATCCTTAGTTCCGGCATCCACCAGCTCTTTCCTTTATTGTTGTATCCGACCGGTTTCATTTGCTTACATTTCTTTCCAGTGATTTTGTACATTTTTTTCATGAGCATGTCGAGTGCCTGATTTGACCCTACAACTTCAGTGCTCGCTTTTTGAAACCATGCGTGCCCTTGTAATATCGTGATGAGCTTTCATCTACCACACCGCGTGAGACGCTTCTCCCACCGCTGCCTTCTGGTGCCTATAACGATGTTCATGATTTGGTGTTCTGAAAAAGGATCATCATCAACGCCAGTCCATTCGTATCTGTGCTTCATTAAGTGCAGGGTCGCCAAGGTCGCATTTATCCAACTTTGTGTGTATTTATTCTTGTATGTCGGCGGCGATGCTGCGTCATCGAGCACTATCAACCCATTTGCTACCGCGAATTCAATTAGGCGCAAACCTCTGTTGTCGTTTGCACTTGGGCCACACATTTCATGATGAGCATTGAAGTATCCCATTATGATTGCACTCTCTGATTGGCATTTCGCAAGGCTGGTCGCGATTCCGTCTAGTGTTGTGTCCATTGGCTTGTGTGGGGGTGCATACGCCGAAATGACCATCCACTCATAGCCCCACTGTAACGTATCGCAAAACTAGCTTGGAGATGTAAATTGGGAACACATCAAATGGCAATCTGTGCGCCACGACAGCGCTGAGAGGGCCTTCCCTCTGGCCGAAATATATGAATTGCGGCGGCAACTGTGGTGCGCTTCCTTTCAGTGCGTATGGATCGCATATGGTGGCCACCGAAATCTCACATTCTTTCATTCTGCGTGTAATCGCCTGTGAGCCCGGTACTTTCCAGTAATGAACGGCATGCGCATTATCAGCATGATAGTATTCCCAACAGGAAAGTAGCAGGCGCGGCGTTTTCAAGAAAGGAAACGCATCAAGGCAGATGACGATTATTGTGTGGCAGAAAGGGCACGCCAAAGGGTGTAAACTTTTCTTAGAGTGTATGCACATGGCACGAAGAAGAGAAGCGGATGACTAAATTTCTTGGTAAATCAAATGGTACACAGACATATTCATGACATATATATAATAGAATAATTACCACATACTCTAAATGCACAAACTGAAAAAGTGATAACTCTTGACCGGAATATGCGTGCTTGCAGTAACAAACGCCGCACCGCCTTAACTTTCTTCATGGTGGTGCTCTGTTCATGGGAGTGCGCAAGGCAGCTTCGACCGACGACGTGTAGCTGGAGTGTTATCACGGATGGAACTAGCGTGCACAAAAATTCTAGTAGTCAGATGGCACTGACCCCAAATATACCAATAGGATTTCCGAGAAGGAATCATGTCAATGACTGGACGCTATTATGATGATGATGACGAATGTGGTATTTTGTGGTGCAAGGCCAAAAAAGCAGCAGGCCGGTGTTAAAGGGACACTAAAGTGAAAAATGATTTCTGCATCAGTAAATTAGCGTTACTCCAATTAGCGTTAATCACCAAAAACGTTACTTCTACAACGATAAGATGTTTGGTAAGCCAGAAAAAGCGCAAGAACGAAATACGGGTGGCGACGCCTACTTAAGTTCATGCACCTGGGGGCTGTGACGTCTTGGATTTTGATGGCATCTTCCAAGGCCTACTAATTGTATATAGCGGTACAGATTGGCTACATTGTGTTCTAAAGGAACCAAATATCAAACATGGCAAGTTTCGGGAACCTTTATTCAGCCAACGCGGCCCAAATGCGAAAACAAACTTTGGAATCCCTGACGTCAGGCTGACGTCCCGGCGCTGGGGTTTCAGCACGAAATTCAAATACTGGTACTTGGACCTTCATTTTCTCATCGAATAATCAAACTATTCTTTTTAAATAACTGCCTGCAGGGTCCTCAAACAATGCTTCATTAGTCTAAACTGATTTATTGTTTCGCTTTAGTGTCCCTGTAACGAGTTTGCAGAGGAGCTATGAATAGCGAGAAGTAGATAGTATGTGGCTGTAAAGGGGCCTAAGAAACTCGCTGTAAAGTGCGTAAAACCTGTATGTAATAGCATTATTTGCTACAATCCGTTAATCCCAGCATCTTGGGTTCAATACCCGGTCCTTCAAGACAGCGGCGAGTTTTGAATTTATTTATTTATTTACAGTATACCCTGCAGCGCCGAAACATTATAGCAGAGGAGTGGGTACAACATGAAGTGACTAGCACGAGAATATAATCGCACAAAAGGGAGGGATGACAAAGGAGCAATGCACCCAGATAAAAAAGAAGGTACATGAAAGAAGTACATGAATAACAGTACAAAAAAAAAGTTCACTCAGCCTGCAGTCATTGGTTTGGAAGAAGATTGCAATTACAAATTATTGATTAGCCTTAAAAATGCATCCCGAGGAGCTCTCACAACTTCAACTGGCAACTTATTCCATTCAGAAATACTGCGGTGTTGTGTCGGCAGCGGCAGGCAAGCGGGGGGCCCCGACGGGCGAACGCGCGGCTAGCGCCGGCGCAGTGAAGGAGACACGGAGCTAACTGCTCCCGATGAAAACCGGAACGAAGACTCCGCCGACCTGCGGCTGTTTATTACTTATGAAGGCTTCACCTGCTAGATGACACCTCCCGATTGGTCCAAGCTTGTCACATGACAGAAGGGGGGTGCGCCATCTAGTTAAACAACTACAAAACATACATGTGCGATGACACAGAGATCTGACAGGGGGCGACACTATACTACATCATCCCCCCCTGGAAACAAAGCGAGCATACAGTGAAACGCGCACACAAGACGCGCACTTAAGTCCAAAGGCAATTTCAGTTCATTCCCCCCCACGGTCACACACGCGTGCACCAGATGCACACAAGGCATGCACTTAAGTCCACAACAAATTCAATCCATGCCTGCCCAAGTTCACATACACGTGCACCAGTCTTGGGCACCAAAACACGGGCAGTCACTCAAAGTCTGACAAGGAACACTGCACAAAACTCACTGCACCGCAACAAGGAGCACTTTTTATACCTGTGTTAATGAAACATGTGGACTGTCACAACAAGGCCCCTAGCCGTGGCATTTTGAAGACGGAAATACGTTCTACACTACATAAACAAAATCATCGAGCCACGGAGGCCGTTTTCTGACACGATGAGGACGCGTGCGTACCTCAGAAGAACTTTGGGGGTTGCGACGCGTATCGGTCGACTTTAAAGACCCAGTCGTCCCACTATTATTTCCCTCCCCCTGGTTGGACAATTGAATGTGGTTAGCGCTCAAAGCTGGAGAGGGTTGCCCAGGAAGCTCCTCTCGAAGTCCCAACAAGTCCTGGGAGGCTACCGATTCCCCCACGGAATCAGAGACGACTGCCGACTGTGCAGACTCGGAAGTGATACAGCCAGACGAACTACTTAACTGATGCCTATGAAAGGACGATGACACTACAGACGAGTCATCGGAATGACTATCCAAGTTTGAATATGAGTACAAAAAGTTTCTATCACTTGTACACAATGTACTACATGCTGGATCCTTCATCACTACGGTTAACTTAGACACATGCCACGTCTTTCCATCACTGAGTAGAAAAGTAGATGGTCCTATCTGGGCCTTGACTTTACGAGGTTTACTGTACTTAAAAATTCCTTTCCTGTTAAATCTAATTCTGACGGTGTCTCCCACCTTGATACGAGTTGCCTGAGCACCTCTACGTTTGTCTACGTACTGTTTAGTCTGCGACTGTTTCTGCAAGACCCTTTCTTGCACTTGAGACACAAGACTGTCCTGTTCCCGTAGATCTACACAGAGCCGCATGGTTCCATCCTTCTTGCGCACCACCACGAGTGGAGACACCCACTCAGTAGCCTCGACGCGCTCGATGACGTCGCAGTCCCCGAGACGTCGCAATTCATGTGTGAGCTGGTCACGGAGAGCCAGGGGTAGTCGGCGCAACTTTGAAGATACTGGTTTCGCATCTTGCTGCCGATGAATTCGGTGCACAAAGTTGTTGACGAGGCCCAACTCGTCACTGGAAAGGTGATCAAAACCCGGAGGCACACCTGTGGGGCTCTGTACTGAAGGAAGCGATGGTAGACGGCATGTCAGCGACGTACCGTCGATCTGTATGCCCAAGCGTTGGATGGCATCTAAACCCAGCAGTGATGTTCCTGTAGTCGTTACGTGGAACGTGACGGAGCATGACCTTTGGAAAAACTGGACAGTGGCTTGAAACAGGCCTTGAATGTCGATCCATTGCTTGGAGAAATTTTTCAAGTCCACTGTTTGTGACAGTCTGTGCTGTCGACCAAAGTGCTTTCCAAAATCTTCGACCGTCATCATTGAGACAGACGCTCCCGTATCCACCGGCAGTCGCATGGAGACGCCGTTCACTACGACTGGAACTTCCAAATCTTTTTTAGTTTCAAAAGCGCTTACCGTCAGGACAGACGCGGACGGCTGCCCTGCGGAAGTTGAAGACCGCGTCTCTGCGGAAGAGACGTGCTGAACAGTACGGATTTTTCGGCATACTGATGCAAAATGGCCCAACGTGTGGCAGGCGTTGCACCGCCGGTTCCTTGCTGGACAATTCCTGTACGTTGCAATATGTTTCGTGCTGCCACACCGGTCGCATGCACCACGGTTCCCGGAGGAGCCATGTGCGAAATGTCCGTCGTCTCGGCGGCCTCTCGGAAGAAGTCCGTCGTCTCGGCGGCCTCTCGGAAGAAGTCGGCCATCTTCATGGCCTCCCGGACTACGTCGGCCATCTTGGCGGCTCCCCGGAAGAAGTCGGCCATCTTGGCCCGTCGACGGAACGCCAAGTTGAGCTGCCTCGATTCTTTGTATTTTCTCCGAGTCGAACGCGCGGTTCGCTCGATGTAGGGCTTCTAACGAGCGTCCAATTTCTTCTGCCTTGTCCAAGGTCAGGGTTTCGCCATGAGCCAGCAACTTTTCGCGAACGCTGACGTTCGCTACCCCATGTATGATTTGGTCTCGGACGCGCTCGCCATAGGTTGTGCCGAAGTTGCACTGTACCGCCTTCTCCTTCAATGCGGTCACGAATTCCAGGAATCCTTCTCCGTCGAACTGCTTCCGACTGGTGAATTCGTGCCGTTCCGCCAGGACATTTGTTGACGCGGCGAACAGCCGGTCAAGCCGCTCCAAGAGTCTCGGAAACTCTGACGCTGGCGGGACCGCATCACTTGACGTTGACGCTGCGCCGGTCGACTGCCTTGCTGCTTCACTTGACGGTGACGCTGCGCCGGTTAACTGCCTTGCTGCTTCCTGCTCCTCGTCTGCGAAGTACTTCCGTTGTCCCTCACGCCCGAGAGCGCTGACGAGCGCGGACGCTCGTCGCGCGTCCGTCCAGTCGCCACCGCCGGCCGCTTCGAGGTGGGCCTGAAAAATTTTTTTCCAGCGATACCAAGGGATTAACGGTGGGCCGGGCACTTCAAGAAAAACGGGAAGGTTCGCAGTAAAAGCCATGCCGGGTAGCGTGCAGGAGGCAAGCCGGAGCTCGCCGCAGGAATGGGGCAAGGAAGAACAAGGGGGCGAGTAGGCCTAGGCTCGGAAGCCTCGCGACGCCAAGTGCGTCGGCGGCGTTTGCCTGCCGTGCGGACACGGGAAGGGTCGCTTCACTTACGAAGCTCGTTGGTGTCCCGGGGCTTCGGTCGGAACCGC
Source organism: Dermacentor andersoni (assembly GCF_023375885.2). Taxonomy (NCBI): domain Eukaryota; kingdom Metazoa; phylum Arthropoda; class Arachnida; order Ixodida; family Ixodidae; genus Dermacentor; species Dermacentor andersoni. The sequence goes on along the minus strand of NC_092823.1, from coordinate 24,477,132 downwards.
TGCGGGAATCCCATCCTCGTCGCCAAAAGATGTTGTGTCGGCAGCGGCAGGCAAGCGGGGGGCCCCGACGGGCGAACGCGCGGCTAGCGCCGGCGCAGTGAAGGAGACACGGAGCTAACTGCTCCCGATGAAAACCGGAACGAAGACTCCGCCGACCTGCGGCTGTTTATTACTTATGAAGGCTTCACCTGCTAGATGACACCTCCCGATTGGTCCAAGCTTGTCACATGACAGAAGGGGGGTGCGCCATCTAGTTAAACAACTACAAAACATACATGTGCGATGACACAGAGATCTGACAGGGGGCGACACTATACTACATGCGGGAAAGAAAAAACTTCGTTTAGTTTGTTTTGCTGGAAATTTCACGTATTTTGAAACTGTGGTCTCTTCTGTTTGAGATATAGTGGGGTGCTTTAAGGTATTTTAGCTTGTTAATGCTTGTCGCGTCAGTGTATATTGCGTGCAGAAGTTTCAGTCGCTGATTCTGGTGTCTTATCTGTAGCAGCTCTAGTCCGATATGTTTCTTTATTGCTGTTATGCTTACGTGTCTGGAGTACTGCCTTGATATGAACCTGGCAGCGCGGTTTTGTATGCCTTCTAACTTATCAATCGTACCACTGGTGGGGATCCCACAATGCGGTGGCATATTCTAATTGCGGCCTTACCAATGACTTATATGCTATGGTTTTGAGAATCTGAGGGGCAGTTCTAAGGGTTCGTATAAGTAGGCTAAGCATTTTCCCGGATTTCCTGACGGTCATATCAGTATGGCTGGAAAAGGACAGATCAGCAGTTAGATGAACACCTAAGTATTTAACTTCGTTAACCTTCCTGAGTATGAAATCTCCCAGTTTGTAAGTAGGTTCATTAGTGATTTTATATTTAGTGAATGTTACCTGGTAACATTTATCAGTATTCAGGCTAAGTTCCCAGTTTTGACACCAGGAGGCTATGCTGTTGAGGTCCTGCTGGAGTACGTCTATATCATGTTGATTGCGAATGGATCTGTAAACAAAGCAGTCATCTGTGAAAAGTCTAATTTGTGTGGAAATGTTTGAAGCGATGTCATTGATGTAAACTAAAAACAGCAGCAGCCCCAGCACCGAGCCTTGCAGCACACCAGAAGTAACTTGGATGAAACTAGAATTCTTGCCTCCTATAACTATTCATTGTATTCTGTCATTCAGGTAGTCTTCAATAACCTTCATGACTTTCGCATCCAAATTAAGAGTGCTCATTTTATATATTAACAGCTCATGTGATACGGAATCAAAGGCTTTGCAATAATCGAGAAAGACTGCATCTGTACGCATTCTTTTTTCAGCAGTATCTGCAAGCTCATGAAATAGTTCTATCAGCTGAGTGGTGCAGCTCACGCCTTTGCGAAAACCGTGCTGATTTGGAAAGAAAAATTGCTTCCTTCCAAGTGCCCTTTATATTGCTATAAAGAATGTGCTCAAAAACTTTACAACATATGGAACAAAGTGAAATTGGCCTATAGTTAGGTATAGTTAGTTAGGACCCTTTTAAACGCTGGAACTATATGGGCTTTTTTCCAACCTTTAGGGAGCACACCATTTTCGAGAGTTTTGCAGAATATTATTTATAAGTATTGAGATACACTGAAAGAACAGGCTTTGAGTATCCTCGGAGAGATTCCGTCTGGTCCAATTGCTTTGGCTTCATTAATGGAGTTGAGACAGTTCCTGATACCCTCCAATGTGATAGCACTTGGGGGCATTACGTTTGGCACACTGTATGTAGTGTTGGGAAAAGTGTTCCTATGTTTTGTTTTTAGAAATACTGATTTAAAGTAGTTGTTGAAACAGTCCGCTTTAGTGTTGCTTTCACATATCTGGATTCCATTGTGAAGAATACTTGGAATACCTGTACTCTCCTTTCGCGTCTAAGATAGCTCCAAAATGCTTTTGGATTTGTTTTGATAGAATCAGCTTGTCCGGAGAAGTACATGCCTTTGGCGGTATTGATAGCGTCAATATATTCCAGGTGTAACTCTTGTAGACGGCGCTCATGTTCCTTTGATGGGTTCATTTTATATTTGTGATACGCACGAGTCCTTTGCTTTATCTTCCTTTTAACCTCATAAGTCATCCAGGGTTTGTCTACTTTTACTTTGAGACGTATTTGAAAGGTACATGTTTTTCAATCACTGATGAGAGCACACTTTTAAGAGAATTCCACAGAATGTTCACACCCTCGGATGTGTGTTGTGTAAAAGCCTGAAACACTGCTTCCAGACCAAGACTGATTTCATTAAAATTTGCCCTAGAGTAGTCATACACTTTGCAAGTTTCATGGGTAGCAGGAATTATTTGTGGCAGAGTAAGCATTACAGTGACAATTTTGTGATCGCTAATACCAGGTGAAACACAAACATCATGAACAACGCTCGGATCATTGCAGAATAGTAGGTCAAGGATGTTATTTCCACATGTGCCGTTCATCACGTATTGATAAAACCCATATTTGCAGACCATATCAAAAAATGCTGAGCAGGTTTTGTCTGTACGCATGCTCTTATCCAAGTTTGAGTTTGGAAAATTGAAGTCACCTGCTAGCACAATTCGATTATCGGGAAGCGGGGCCAGTGTATCATCCAATGATGTGATAACTTGTGGTCGTGCACTGGGTGGGCGATAAACTACGCCCAACGCTATCGTTCCTTTATCAGGAGTGAGGAGCCTGCACCAAGGTGATTCATGATCGCTGGTTTCCGCGCCTATTGCGGTATACTGCAAGAATTCCTTAGCTAGGATAAATACTCTGCCGGCCCTAGAGTTCCTGTCTTTTCTAAATACGTGGTATGTTGAAGGAAACACTTCATTATCTCTTATTGAGTCATCTAGCCACGATTCAGTAGCAAAAACGATATCTGGATTCGTCATATGGAGTAGGGAATAAAACACATCAACTTTATTTTTAATGCTTTGGCAGTTTATTAAGAGAACAGAGCATTCCAAATTTCGGGGCTTCCTATTGCTTAAGACTGGTCATTCCTTATTTAGTTTTTTTACTGATTGGGTGTCTTCATCCCACACGAACACCTCTCCATAAAATGTTGAAATACCTGTCAGAAATTGGTCTAATAGGAAAGCTTTAAAGATTGAACGTTTCATATACAAAAGCCTATATTTGCCCGCCATGACACCTGTAAATATTAGTATCAGGTCCACTTGTGCATTTCATACTTATTTTTATTCTCTTTTTCTCCCACTTTCTCTGGAATCTTTTAATCCCATTCCCCATCCCTATACTGAGTAGCATGCCAGCAGTTGTATACGTGCCAGCAAAATTCTGTTCTTCTAATAAAGAGTCTCTCTCTCTCTCTCTCTCGCTCTCTATGCCAATGGCTAATGAAGTCTGCTATGGACAAGTTACATGGTGAAATAATGATGATGTAGTAAAATACGTTAGAGGTAAATATTTGCAAGAAGCAATACTGCCTTAACAAAGCCCTTGAAATGCAAGGGCCTGGAGGCATGCGCTGTACAGAACTACTATCACAGCGGCATCCTCTGAAGAGGATGTGCCGTGAATTTACAGGACTAATAACGTAAGACATCTTTCAGGAAACCACGACTGTATTGTTATAAAAAAACGGTTCTGGATTGAGAAACATTACAGGATGACGAGGAATCTGCTGCCGGTATACTAGACGAAAATGTCTCTTTCTCTCGGTTTCCCAACACTCCAGGAGGACGTGGAGGACGGTCAGCCTCTCCCCACATCTACCACAGGTTGGAGGTTCATTTCTAGTAAATAGAATATGATGGGTGCCAAATGTGTATCCTATTCTGAGATTACAGTATAGGACATCTGTTCGGCGTGATTTTGTTGCAGAGGGCCAGAAACGTAACTGTGGCTTTATCATGTGCTGCTTGCTTGTTTCCGCGTGCCACAAGCATTTCCAGTGGTTTCGTAGTTTCTTTCGTAAGAAAGACCTCAGATCTGTGGCAGGGACAACAGCGGTAGGATTAATAGCTTGCGATGCAAATCACGTGGCCGTCTGGTATGCCAGAACGTTGCTCTCGATGCCCTTATGGCATGGCGTCCAGCATATAATGACATGCTGGTTAGATATATTCGTTTTACGCAGGACAGAATAGAGCTCAAAAAGTATGGCATTTTTGTTCTTACAGAGTGACATCAAGGCCTTCGATGCTTAAGGAGTCCATAAATATAATTGCTTTTTGGGGTTTTGATTTCCGTATATGCTTCACAGCTGACAACGCTGCATAGGCTTCATCCGTAAAGATAATTATTTCCGGATGCAGTATATCATATTCCAAGAACAATGGACCGACAGCTGCATAGGACACCCTGGCATCAAAGCATCTGCGTAGAATTCTGTGCAGGAGTGCTTGTACTGGAATTCTAGGAAATGCATTCAGATTTCAAGCTCTGGAGCATGCTTTGTAAATTCTAGAAAACGTATGTCACATTCTACCACCTGCCGCTCCCAAGAAATTGACGGCTTGGTTGGATGCATTAGGCGATGTTCGAGGAGTAGGACATTCATTTCATCGCTGTGCTCCCTCACATGCAGATACAAAAGCTGTCTTGCAGAGGGCCGATTACAAGAAAGTGTAGCACATGTCATATCGATAACGGTAGTAGAACACGAATGTTCATGATTTGAGTTAATTTTGAGAAAATATATGAGGCTGATGCATGTTCTCTGCAGAGGGAGTGAGCGCTCATTTGATTCTACATATTAGTTTTCAATAGGACTTGTTCTGAAAGCGCCAGTGGCTAGGCTGATAACTAGTTGGTAGACGGGATCTAGCATCTTTAGCGATCTTGGGGCGGCAGAGTTGTTACAACAGCACCATAGTCCAAGATCAAATGAGGCTCTTGTGAAAATTAATTAAACATTTCCTGTCGCTACCCCATGTTGTAGGGGATAGAATTTTCAGTAAGTTCATTGTTTTTAGACATTTTGCTTTAAGATATTTTATGTGTGGAATGAAAGTGAGCCTGGAGTCAAGTATGATACCTAGAAATTTGTGCTCTTTGTTGACAGGTATTTCTTGTCCACACAGTTCTACACAAGGATCTTGAACCAGGCCTGTCTTTCTTGTGAAAAGAACAGAACTTTTGTAGGGGTTGATCTTAAATCCGTTTTTGTTTGCCCACTAAGACACCTTGTTCAAACTCTGCTGTGTGTTTCTCTCGCAGTGTGCGAGGTTACAGGATTTGAATCCTATTTGTATGTCGTCTATGTAGACGAATAAAAAATAGCTGGTGCTAATAAGGTATGGAGTGTGTTCATCCTAATGAAGAGTGTGCAGCTGAGCACGCTTTCCTAGGGAGCACCAGTTTCCTGTATAAATGGATGTCACGATATATTGACAGTTTTGATGCAGAAGGTACGATTTGACAAATAGTTTTCTATTAGGTTTAGCACATTCCCACGGATGCCCATTCTCGACAAGTCTCTCAAGATTCCGTAGCGCCAAATTGTGTCGTACAGCTTCTCCATATAGAGGAATATGGATAAGAAAAACTATTTGTGTACAAATGCGTCACGGATATTTCCTTCAATGCGCACACGATGATAGCCTGTGGACTGCCCTTCTCTGACACCACACTGCTAGGGATCAAGCATTTTGTTCAGATCAAGGAAATGTACGAGTCGCCGACTAATGAGTTTTTCAAATACAGTTGAACCCCCTTATAATGATACCGGTTTTAATAATGTATCGGTTGTAACAATGAGAAGCTGCTGCACCATCCACTTTTGTATGTTTTCCATGGCGAAATACTACCTCCTTTACTACAATGCCCCGATGCCGCATTATCGGTTATAACGACGAAGTCTGGCTGCTGGGTGTCCAAGCCGAAAGGTAGTGAAATGAGAAATCCTTGAAAAGAAAAAAGGAAAACGAGAAATTCTTGCCGCTGCACAATGAGCCGCTGCTCCAACAGCCGCCGCGCGCTCATTTTCCATCCATCTCAGCGCGGCTCTCTCCTGTCGCCCTTCCACCCCTCCGAACACGAATGGACTGCGTCAACTGCGCCGCTCGCATGTTGCTTGCTGGTACCTCATGGCCATGACAGGTTGCCCAGGTGGTACTGCGGTAACGCCGGTTAACAGAGCCCTCTATGCCGTGCTATTAGGTTTCGGGTTGTACAAAACCCGATGCCCTGCTGGTGAATGTATGGCCCCGCAGTATATCTGGTCATCTCAGCTGCGCCGCGGTGGTACTTTCAGAGAATTTCGTGCATGGTAGGCTTTGTAGCGTGCCTTCCGTCGCCGAGGGAGTAAAGCGCTGTGCCGAGTCCGTGCACTGCGCATGAGAAGTCGCAGATGCCGGTTCGTTGCACTGCCGCTTTCATGCGTCCACTGCTCAAGTCGCGCAATGCCAAGCTGCAATGGCAGACTGCTGCATTATGTGTCTATTCGCTTAAGCACGTGCACCAATTCAGAACCGTTGGCCACTAACAATGAATTAGCTATCTAATGAAACTAATATAATATTAGAACCTTTTAGCGTGTCCGCTATTCCGGCAAACCGAGGTGGTTTGGACGGATTGCCGGATGGTCGGGGCGTAAGTGTGAGCGGCCGGAGTGGTGCAGCCACCTGGTGGCGTAGAGCTCGACCAGACAAACGTAGAGCTAAAATTTGCAGTAACCTGCATTCTGCTTCGCTGCTGGTGCAAATTTTCGGCAGCGGCGTCATTGTGAACACGATTACACCGCTGTCGAAATTCTACACCAGCAGCTAAGAAGATGTTAGTTAATTCGGGTTTAATGGCGCAAAAGCAACTAAGGCCATGCTGCGCCAGCCACAAGATATTAAGGATTCAAATGTTAAACAGTGGAAGCAGCGTTATTTTAGAGTCTGTGTAAAAAACCGGTTTCTTCTAGAAAGCTGAACAAGTCAACGAAAGGTACTAGCGGTTCATCTCAGACTATTGAGGCAGGGTGTAAAGGTATGTGTAAGTTATAGAGATTCTGTAAAAGCTCGTGTCTCTGTGTTTCAATATTTGGACATGTCATAATAATGTGCATAACGGTGAGTGGTTCATGGCACTTCTCGCAAGTTGGCAGGTTTTCGTTTTGAAGTAGAAAATTGTGGGTCAGGTGCGTATGCCCGATTCGGAGTCTACATAGGATCACCTCATAGAAGCGTTGCTGGTGACAGCACGACTTCCATTCTCTAAGCACGGGTTTTATTGTGTGTAACTTGTTATTTGTGCATGTGTCCCACTCTAGTTGCCACTTTAATGTCAGGGCCTTATGAATAGCTCGGATACTGTCTTGGTATGGAAGTGTTGTTTTGCGTTATACCTTTGTGTGCTGCCATGAACGCGCATCTATCTGCTGCTTCATTCCCTGGTATCCCGACATGGCTTGGGACCCAGCATAATCGTATTGTTCTTCCATATTCGTTATAAGCCAACATGTTTAGGATGTCACCAAGTAGGGGTTCGGACGCGGAGTTAGGGTTTAGAGCTCTGAGTGCGCTTAGCGAATCGGTATATATGATAGCATTCGTCTGCTTGTCACTGGTAAATTTTTTTACTGCCGTCCATATTGCGAAAACTTCGGCGGTAAACACTGAAGAAAAATTATTTATCCGAATGCTATTTTGCCAATTTTTTGTAATTATTCCGACACCTACGCATTCTTGTGTTTTGGAGCCGTCGGTGTAAAATTCCGTGTAATGTTGATATTTTTCTTGTATAGCTCGAAACTCTTGTATTATGTGTTCTTGTGGGATGTCTTTTTTCTTTAGATGTGTTAGTGTCCAGTCACATAGCTGTGAAAAGTTGTACCATGGTGGCAATCTTGGTGGCCTTTCAGCAACCTGCAGGGCCTCGTGAGGAACATCATAAGCCTGACAGTATTCTTCGTATCGTAAGATTAGTGGCCGAATCATGTTCGGTTTGCTTGTGTAGTGTATCCTTGATATGCACTGTGTAACGATGTTGTAGCATATATGTTGTGGTGATGATCGAACTCGTAGTACATAGGAAAGTGTAAGCAGTGCTCTGCGTTGCTGTAAGGACGGCTCATTGCAGTCAACATATAAACTTTGGACAGGCGATGTTCTGTAGGCACCGCTTGCCAGTCGTAGGCCGAGATTATGAACTGGATCGAGTCGCTTGATGTATGACTGCCTAGCTGCACCATAAACTACACTACCGTAGTCGAGGATGCTACGTACGAGGGACCGGTATATACGTAGTAGACAAGTTCGGTCAGATCCCCAGTGCTTGTGTGATAGCACCTTGAGGATATTTAATGCTTTATTTGCTTTAATTTTAGTTGTGTTAATGTGGGCCAGGAAGTTCAGCTTTGTGTCAAACGTTACGCCTAGAAATTTAGAGTGTTCTTTGACCGGCAAGGTTGTACTATGCAATGTGAGAACTGGGTTCAAGTGTAATCCTCGTTTCTGGGAGAAGAGAACTGTAACAGTTTTGTCTGTTGAAAAACGGAATCCATTTTTGTCAGCCCATTGTGTAAGGTTATTTATGGTTATTTGTAGTTGTCTTTCGCAAGTGGATAGATTTGAGGCGCGGCAAGCAACTTGCAGATCGTCGACATATATGGAGTGCATAACAGAGGATGGTATGATCTTGTTAACAGAGTTCATTTTGATTATGAAGAGTGTCGTGCTCAGAATACAACCCTGTGGAACGCCATTTTCCTGTGTAAATGTGCGTGAAAGTATTGCGCCGAGACGCACCTGAAATGTTCTATTTGCCATAAAATCAGATAGACAGTTTAGCATTCTGCCACGCGCTCCCAATTCAGCCAGGTCTCTTAAAATTCCATACCGCCAAGTGGTATCATACGCTTTCTCTAGATCGAAAAATACTGTGAGACAGTGTTGTTTGTGTAGAAACGCGTTACGTATTTCATGTTCTAGTCGTACGACGTGGTCAGTTGTTGAGCAGCCCTTTCTGTATCCGCACTGGTGCACGTCTATAAGATTCCGTGATTCAAGGATGAATGTGAGCCTTATGTTTATGATACTCTCGTAGGTTTTGGCTAGACAGCTTGTTAAGGCAATGGGTCTGTAGCTGCTTGGGGACGTTGTGGATTTACCTGATTTCAAAAAAGGCACTATTACTGCATTTTTCCAGTCTGTGGGCATTATTCCAGATTCCCAGATCTTGTTGAAAAATTTAAAAAGTGTTTTTGTTGATGCTTGAGAGAGGTGTGCCAACATTGTGTAGTGGACACGGTCAAGGCCTGTTGCTGTTTTTTTACTGGCAGAGAGAACCCTGTTCAATTCTTGCATTGTGAGGGCGTTATTATAAGGTTCATTTGAAGCCCCAGTAGTGGGCAATCTCTGTTTCTCCGCCGACATTTTATATTTTAAGAAGTCACTTGAGTAGTTTGCTGAGCTTGAGACCTTGTAAAAATGTTCGCCTAATAAGTTCGCCTGGTCCTGCAGTGTTGTTTGTGTGCCTGGACATGTGAGTAGTGGAATTGTGTATGATGTGTACTCTCCTCTAAACTTTCTTACCTGGTCCCACATTCGTTTTGACGTGACCGTATTAATAATTGAGGATACATATTTTTGCCATGACGATTTCTCTGCCTGCCTTCGAATAAATTGTGCTTTGGCTTTGGCCTGTCTGAAATTTAAAAGGTTGCTATAAGTGGGGTACCTACATAGGATTCCCCAGGCCTTATTTTGTTTCTTTTTGGCTTCGGTACACTCGTTCGTCCACCAGGGATTTAACCTTTTGTGTACAATACCGGATGACTGGGGTATTGCCTTTTCTGCTGCAGAGATTATTACTTCAGTGATTTTTTTATTAAGTTCATCAATGCTTAGTTCTTGTGAAAAGACAACTTCCAGTCTCGCGTTTTCCGTAAAAAGCGGCCAGTCAGCTAGCTGTAATTTCCACTGGCGTGGCCTTGTGATTAAGGTTGGTGGTAATGATAAAAATTTGATGATTGCGGGCAAGTGATCACTGCCATAAGACTTGTCGACGGTTTCCCATTTAAAATCATTAAAAAGAGATGGTGAGGAAAAAGCTAAATCTAAACAACTAAAAGTGCGGGAAGTCGGTGAAAAGTATGTCGGTGCACCTGAATTTAAAAGGCAGATATCATTGGATAGAATAAAACCCTCAACCATTTGCCCTCTTTGGTCAGTTTTGATACTGCCCCAAAGAGTACCGTGAGCATTAAAATCCCCCACTAAAACAAATGGCTCCGGTAATTGACCTGTTATATTTTCTAAATGTTTAGTGGTAAAATGGGTGTGGGGTGGGATATACAGCGAGCAAATGGTGAGGGTTTTGTGAGTTATAACAGTGACAGCAACGGCTTCTATGTGACTGGTAATCGGAACTTCTCTAACTGCAATACCGCCCTGCACAATAATGGCTACACCACCCGAAAGCCGGTTCATCTGAGTACAGTGAAACCTTTTAAAATATGTTTGTGTTTTTCACCTAGGTTTGTTTCCTGTAAGGATAAGGCCACAGGAGAGAAGTTAAATAACAGGTCTTTAATGTCACCTAAGTTATGTAAAAGACCTCTACAGTTCCAGTGAATAATAAAAGCCATTATGGAATATGAGGGTAAAAAATGGCTTTAACAGTTGAATAGGAGGTAGGTAAGATATTAGGTGACGTTCATCTCAGGAAGGGTGATACAAAGGAGCGATAACCTTCAGGTTATCGCTTTCTTATTTTGGGTGGTTATTGGGATCTTGTCCCTCTTACCGCGCTCAAGAGAGCGCTTGTCCTTCGGTGTCAATGACACCGGGTTTTTTGTGTCGACCTCCATCGCTCTCTCTGAGGCGCTGGAGGACCGAGAGTTAGGCGCTGAGACACGTGCCTCGGGCCTTGGGGTTCGTTTGATTTTAGGGCCCTGCGGGGCGGGAGGAGTCACTGCGGCACCACTGCGCGTGGGCTCGGAGGACTCCGGAGGCCTCTGTGACGCTGCCCCCGCCTGCGTCACTTCGGCATAACTTCTTCGGGGAAGGTACGACAGTCTTTTCCTGGCTTCGAAGAACGAGATTTTTTCTTTAACAGTTAGTGCAATGACTTCTTTTTCTTTTTTCCAGCAAGGGCAGGACCGCGAATAAGCTGGGTGATCTCCCTTGCAGTTAACACAATGTGGTGAAGAAGTGCAATTCTCTGATTGGTGGTCGTTGGAGCTGCACTTAGCACAAGTTGTTTGTCCTCGGCATGCATGTGAAGCATGTCCAAATCTTTGGCACTTGAAACATCGTCTGGGATTCGGGATATACGGTCTCACATTGACTTTGACATAACCTGCATCGAGTGAAGTAGGCATTACGCTTGTTCCGAAGGTGAGTATAACATGTTTGGTGGGGATTTCTTGATCGTTTCTGCGGATTACTATTCTCTGTACTTTGGTAACATTTTGTTCCTGGAAACCTTCCAGCAGTTCCTCGTCGCTTAATCCAATAAAATGTTCTTCAGATATTACTCCCCTGCTTGTGTTGAGTGTTCTGTGGGCTGAAACAGTCACTGTCGCCTCGCCAATACTGGTAAGTTCAGACAGCTTATCTGCTTGATCTTTACTATTCAATTCTAGGAGGAGGTCCCCGCTAGACATTTTGGAGGCTTTGTATGTCTGTCCGATTTTATCTTTCAGGCATTTGGCGACCAGGAATGGAGAAAGCTTTCTAATAGGCGTGTTACTTTCACTGTGGACTACATAGTATTTGGGGAAAGATGGAGCGTTGCTTCGAAAGGAGAATCGAAATGGTACTTCGGTGCGGCATCTTTTGAGACGCCGATCATGGACAACAGAGATTTGAGCTGCCATAAGAAAGTGTGTGTGTTCGGCAACAGCGCCGACCGCCCACCACGGAGCCCAACGAGGGGACGCGGCAGGGCTTGTGTCCAAGCCTGCACGACGCCAGCCGTACGCCGTCACTATAACCAAATATGGTGTACCCAAGGTAGGATATCCACACAAGGTTAACCCTTGCCGCCGTGGAGAAAGGAAGTAAATGGAAGAGAGAAGAAGACAGGAAAGATAAAAAAGTGAGAGATAAAGACGAAGGTTTGAGGGGAGAGAGAGGAAGAGGCGACTACCGATTTCCCCCGGGTGGGTCAGTCCGGGGGTGCCGTCTACGTGAAGCAGAGGCCAAAGAGGTGTGTTGCCTCCGCCGGGGGGCCTTAAAGGTCCGAACACCCAGCATCGGCTCAACCTCCAGGATCCCCCTTTCCCCGGACACAGCTAAGCCGCGCACGGTTACACGCGGGAGGGTCCGACCCTCGTGTGCTCGGGTCCGTGGTGTCGCAACACACCAAACGCCTGCTCACGCAGACGCCCCTGCGGGGAGCAGCTAAGAAGAATATAGTAATTGGATCTGTGTTTATGTCATTGAGCTTCGCACCACCAGCTGGCGCCACCAGTCTGGCCACTCACATTTACGCCCCCGCTCATCCGGCAAACCACCTGCACTTGCTGGAATACGGGACGCACTAAAATTCTCTAATCTGCTGGTGTTAGCACCGTAACTCAGCTCGAGCAGCTCTGGCATGTGTTGACGCTGAGACTTCCGGCCACATGCATGCTTAGCAACAAAACCGTATTTCCAGACATGGCAATCAGTAAATATTGCGATTGAGTGTCTGTAGCTTAGCGCTGACGCGCAGCAGAATTTTTTTTCCCGGAGGAAGAACGATGCCACAGCAGCAGTTTCGTTTGTTGTCATTCATTTTTTTACAGTAACGCATAATGTGACAACGGCTGTTTAAACACTACTTTTTATGCATAGTTCCATATCTTATTGCCACAACTGGCTCTCTGTGCCACATCAGTTGATCCATTTTCTTTCACCTGTTCGCGCAGCATTGCATCTTAAATAGTTTCAACTGCTCTATGAACTTTGGCTTACATTGGTAGGCAGTTTCACCATAAGAAATTGCTTTAGGTCCTGTAAATTCCTGTGCGTGGGGGCTTCCTAATGAAAAGAAATCATCCGCATGCACCTTTAGAGACAACTGCACTTCTCATAGTTAAGCTAAAATGGGGCGCACTCTCGACGAGATGATCCACAGGCTACTCTCAGCGAATGCATGTGCCTTTTCCGATAGCTGAACACCAAAATAAAACCACAAATGAAGCCTGAACACACACACAAAGCAAGCAAGACCGGCTGAATACAGCCCGGTGACAGCGTAACTTAATGCTGAAAGCTGCGACTTGTACACTACCCAGCCAATTTTGTCGCTCGCCACCAACTCCTCGCACAGTGTGTTGCAAATCCTAGCGTGTCAGGCCCACGACCCTCATGACAATTCACCATACATCAAAACGGCGGTGACGATGCTTGGGGACAGCGCGCTGCTCGGCGTGGTCTGGCATATTATTCTATACAAGAGTTTGATACCAACATGCCGGATCTGCCCGCCTTCAGCACGGTTTGTCGGACGTGGGGCACCTCTGGATGCGTTGGAGAAGGATGTAGGCATGCTTCGCGTAAAGCAAACAAGGCTGACGGACATGCGGTTTTCTCGTGCAAACTTGTGGGAAGTGCGTGGCGAGTTGCTTGTGGTGATCTCGCTCTAGTCTTTCTCCTGGATTTCTCAAGCTGGGATCTTGCCGCGGCAACCTTCCCGCATTTTTTAAAAGACGCCTTTTGGGGCCATCAAAGCAATGCCTCGGCGGGGCTCGTATGTCACTTGCCGCCCGTGACCTTTCTTTGCTTTTGTTATAGCAGTGCCATTCTTTAACGCCGACAGCCGCGGCTTGTTACATGCGATGGGGTGCCCAGGAAGCAGTTAAACGAGAGAACACAATCAGCAGCCGGGCGGAGGAAGGTGGTGGGGAAGGGCACTGGCCTCCCCGCCATTATAGTTTTCTCACATCAGCTTTGCCATCCCCCTATTTTGATTTTTTTTCATGCAACCAGGTTATAACAATTATCGGTTATAAAAATGGTATTTTCATGGCGCTTGAATATTGTTATAATAGGGTTCGACTAGCCTGCAAAGGCAATTTGTGAGAGCTATCGGGCGGGAACATGCCACCGAGGATGGGTCTTTTAACGTGCTTCAAAACAGGGACATCAATCGCTTCTTTCCGTGGGGATGGAAAGTATCCGGCAGCCCAAATAGTATTGAAAAGTGCGAGTAGCGTAACTTCTGTGTCAGTGTGTAAGTTTTTGATCTTGTCATACATGACTCTGTCAGGTCCCGGTGCAGAGCTCCTGCATGCGACCAAGGCAGCTCTCAACTCGGCAGTACTGAAATGTTGGTTATATGGTTTGTTCTGTCGGTGTTTACGTACGACTCTCTTACATTATTCTATTTGTTCGCATGTAAGGAAGGATTGTGAATAACGGATTGAGCTTGATCCACACTGAAAGTGCGCCCCAAGAGAGTTCGCCTGATCTTTCAAGGCATTCCCTTGGTCGTTCACCAGACGCAGTGGATGGATTTGTTGCTCTTTAGGCTTTCTTAAGCTGTTCGATCCACACTTTCGCCTCCTGTGTGTATGAATTTATGCCTGAGAGGAACCCCACCCAGCTTTCTCTCTTTGCCTGACGCTGTGTTTGCCTCCCCTGTGATTTAATCTTCTTAAATTGAATGAGATTTGATGCGAAATTTGGCGATCTATGCAATACGTGCCATGCCTTATTCTACCTTTTTCGCACCTCTCTACAGTCTTCATTCCACCAGGCAACACACGTCTTCTAAGTGAACTACCATTTGTTTGTGGTATAAACTTTTCGGCTGGATCAGTAATACAATTCGTAAAATTTGCGACAGCATCATCCATAGTAAAATCATTTATAAAATGTCATGGTAAACAAGCTGATTCTTTAAAATGATCCCAGTCAGCCGATGCTAATTTCCATCGAAGAATATGGGGAGGATACTCATGCAGAGTTATGAAGCTTAAAGTTAGAGCGAAGTGGTGACTTCGAAAAGGTTTGTTGACATTCCATTCCAGGTGAATCAGAAGAGAAGAAGAGCCAATGGCTAAATCTATCGATGAATAGGAGCTGTCTTGGACGCTGTAATAGGTCGGCTTCTTAAGCAGGCAGGCATTAGAGGTTAGTTGGTAACAACTTCATTTATAGTCCTGCAGAGCTTTCGGCGACGGGGCCTTAGGTCTCCCACGTGGGGACGTCGAGGTGTTGTTGCCTCGCCACCGCCTCGCGGGCCTGCTGGACGGCGCAGAGTTGGTCGCCGAGGCTGGGGCTGCGCAAGGCAGCGGCCCGCCGCGGCGGAAGGGATCCGGAGTTAGCACCGTGCGGGTTTTTGTTACAGACCCAGAGCATGTGAGTTAAAGTGGCTATATCATATATTTTAGGGCATGTACAGGGGTAGACCCTGTGGTATTGTGCCGGGTTAGGGTACATGAGCGTCTGGAGGTGTCTGAGGGCGACCGCCTGGACAGGGTGTCCAGCTTGTCGTTGGGCGGAGGGAAGGTACGGTGGGCCAGGCAGAGGGCCTTGGTAATTTCGTTGTAGCTCGTCAAGCAGTCTTTGGTGCTGTCGCGTGGACGTTGGTCGCCGGCGCGGTTCGCGAGCTCGCGCGCCTTGGCGTGCGCCGTCTCGTTTCGGTTGCGATGTGTCTTCGATACTTCTCCCACGTGCGCCGGGAACCACTGGATTCTGGATTGAAAATCTATATCTGGCTGGACTTGTCGATCGCTCACGGCTCGGGCCGCTCTCCGTGAGATCCATCCTTTGGAGAAGTTTCTGACCGCTTGTCGCGAGTCGCAGAGAACCGTCTTACACGTCGGATCCACGAGGGCGAGTGCCACCGCCGCGCCCTCCGCTTCTTCTGCGCGCTTGCACGCTACACTTGCCGATATGCGCGTTTTGCCTCTCGAATCGAAGACTGCAACCGCGAATCGCGAGCGTTCTGCGTATTCCGCAGCGTCTACGAACCGTGTCCCCGTTTCGTCTCCGTGGGTGTGGAGGAGAGCTCTGGCTCTGGCCACTCTTCTTCTCCGGTTGTGTTCCGGGTAGATGTTCCATGGAATCGGGTCGACTCTTAGCGTTTTTTAGATCGCGTCTGGAACGGCGACTTTCTGGCTTTGTTGGTTCCATCTGGCGTCCCGCTCTCATGCCCGCTAATCTTTCTAGTTGTGAAGTGCGCTACGTCACCTCGGCGATTTCGCTAAGCGTGTTGTGAAGCCCGAGCTGGAGCAAGCGGTACGTGCTGGTGGACTCGGATAGACCCAGGGCTATCTTGTACACCTTGCGGATGAGGACGTTGATCTTGACTTCTGCTCACTTGTACCAGTTGTGGAATGCCGCGACGTAAGCAATATGGCACATGACGGAAGAGTGTACGAGTCGTGTGAGACTCGCCTCCCTCATTCCGTTTCTTCTGCTAGTGACCCTCTTGAGGATTCTCATGGCGTTAGCCGTCTTGTGCTTTAATTTAGTAATCGTTTCGCCGTTGACGCCGTTGGCCTCGATTATCATGCCGAGGACCCTAATTCTCTGCACTATCGGGATGGTTGCTCCGTTTTTCTTTCGTAGTCTCGTCTTATCCTATTCTAGCCCAACACACGCGGGTGGCTTGCCCCTCTGCGTGGGGAGGTAGAGTAGGAGTTCCGACTTCTTCGGTGAACATCGTAACCCGGTACCCACGAGATATTCCTGTATTGTGTCGATTGCTAGTTGCAGTGCCGTTTCGATGTGACCGTCGCTGCCGTCATGCACCCAGATGGTAATGTTTTAGTGGTAGGGGACCTCCAGCTAGAGGAGCAGACGCTGGGAAGCAGTGGCACCCTGCAGGGCTCCGTCATCTCGGCCGCGCTCTTCAACCTGGTTATGATCGGGCTACCAGAAAAGCTACAAGAACTGAAAGACGTCGGGCTCACCATATACGCCGACAATAGAGGTGAGAAGAAAATTCTCAATGAATCGACCTCTCGTCGCATCGCAACTGCCCCCACATCGTGTTGCACGCATTAAAGTAACCCACGAGTATGTAGGGGTCCGGAAGCTGATCAATGAGATTATATAAACCGCTTTTTACGGGATGACTGTTAGGGGATATGTGCATAGAACACACAGTGACCAGTTTATTTTTTTTAAATATTACCTGTACTTGCACTGCCTCAAGGAGCGTCTGAAGGGCGACTTGATGACAAGCTACAGGCTTGGCATCTATTGCTACCCCACCGGAGGCGTTAGCATCATCACGGTTTTGCGGAAGATAATTAGGAAGAAATTTAGTGTTTGTAGGTTTCAGATGTGTCTCTTGAACACGCATCAACTTCGGATTACGTTTGTGTCATCATCAGCGCCTGCAGCCTGGCTATGCCCACTGCAGGGCAAAGGCCTCTCCGGTCATGCGCTAATTGTGGTGTGGCCACGTTGTCCCTGCAAGCTTCTTAATCTCACCCGCCCGCCTAACTTTCTGCCACCCCCTTCTACGCTTCCCTTCTCTTGGAATCCACTCCGTACCCCTTAATGACCATCGGTTATCTCCCCTCCTTATTACATGCCCTGCCCATGCCCATGTCGTTTTCTTGATTTCAACTAATATGTCATTAACTTGTGTTCGTTCCCTGACCCAATATGCTCTCTTCTTATCCCCCTTTAACGTTACACCCATCATTCTTCTTTCCATAGCTCGTCGTGTCGTTTTCAATTTCAGTAGAACCCTTTTCGTAAGCCTCCAGGTTTCTGCCCCGTAGGTGAGTACTGGTGAGACACTTTTCTCTTGAGGGATAATGGCAACCTGCTGTTCATGATCTGAGAATGCCTACCAAACACACCCCAGCCCATTCTTATTCTTCTGATTATTTCAGTCTGATGATCCGGATTCGCGGTCACTATCTGCCCTAAGTAGATGTATTCCCTTACCACTTCCAGTGCCTCGCCACCTAACAAATTGTCAGTTATGCAGGTTCATTATACTGGACTGACCAACACCTTTTGCATAACATTGCTATAGCAAGCAGACAATTGTTTCTGCAAGATTGCTGGAAGTTGCAAATGGTGCATATTGTCAGTTACAAGAATGTGAATGTTTGAGACAATGTTGGGGTCTTTCTAAAGATCATGTGGCAACTTAAGTTTGAAACACACTTGCTGCTAGTGTGTATTCACTGCATTTCCCAGTCAATCTCCCAAGTTTGAACATCTTGCGAATCCAAATGTTATAAGTTTTATTCTAAATGTCTCTAAGCAATATATATATATATATATATCATCAGCCTGGTTAGGCCCACTGCTGGGCGAAGGCCTCTCCCATACTTCTCCAACTACCCCGGCCACAGAAATCATTGCCTCAATGCATACGATTTGCCTTACGGCAGCTTTGAAAGAAAAACATGTACAGCAATAATGCTTCGTGCAACGATACAGCTCGCGTGGTCATGAATAGCGCAAAGGACAATTATTCCTGGCGCTAGTACAGGGTATTAGAGTTGGCGGCCGTAGTTGTAGGAAGGAGCTTGACTCTTCGTCGGGACTTAGGCGAGCAGGGTTTATTTACATTATTTACATCTTAGACAAGAGATACATCGACAGTCTAGCGTGACTTCCAAATGGCGCCCGCAAGACGAAGCATACAGAAATCGAGCACACAGCTCACGAGTACATTTCGAGCACGACAACGAGCACTAGCACGCTAGCAGCCGACAACCACTGCTTATAAGCACTCCATTCGACGTCATCGTTCGACGTCATAGTAGACTAGCCGCCTTTTGGA
Organism: Dermacentor andersoni; assembly: GCF_023375885.2. Taxonomy (NCBI): domain Eukaryota; kingdom Metazoa; phylum Arthropoda; class Arachnida; order Ixodida; family Ixodidae; genus Dermacentor; species Dermacentor andersoni. Next base: position 24,458,466 of record NC_092823.1, on the reverse strand, counting down.
GGAGGAGGGCTCAAACACACGTGCCGCACAGGTTTCAGTGCTCTCTAGAGGGCAGACGACCTTTGCAGCGCAATAGTCGTGGTATCCATTGTCCTGCGTCCCCGTAGTCAGGTGGTCACGCCCGACCCCAACCGGCGCCTCAAAATTCCAGAGCTGCCTTTCTCCTGTTCTCCGAATGAGGCGCTTGGTGGATGAACGCCGCCGTAGTGAAGTTCTCCAAAGGAAGTTCACGGTTGGTTAGCGCTGTCCTCGCTGGTTCTCTGAAGGACGCCCCCCACGCGGGTGGATCGACGCACCTGCAGCAGGCTGAAATAGCTGCAGGCCGATCCTAACAAGGGGCAGGTCGAATGTAATGATACGCTGTTTTGGTGCTCCTTTGTGCCATAGAAGTAGCCAGAGAAAATTATCTTGCGCAAGCTCCTTTGCACCAGCTTGCACCAGGCGGGCTGCTGCGCAGTGTCAGGCGCATGCCAAAGTGTTAAACTTCGCGGAGAGCGCTTAGTTATTTCGTGGTGCGAAGAGCCCCGCGCTCAGGAAAAGTTGGGTGTATCGCTGCAGAGCCAAGCATAGGTGCCACGTTGCCAACATGCTCGCCAAGACAGCACACGTATAATGCAAAATTGCACTTACACTTCGTCCTGTGTAGTCCGACGCGCGGTAATGTGGCCAACGGGCGTGCGCGGCTGTTCAGTCAGTTCGCATGAGCGCCGCCATTTGCACTCGGCAAGGTCACAGCGTCTCCACCATTGCCATGACAACAGGTGTTAATTTCAGCAATGGGCGTCGCGTATAGTATTTTTGTGCTTTATGAAATCTTCTTTAACATTGATGATATGTGGTGTTTAATGGCGCAAGGGCCAGGTGTGGCCAAAGAGCGCCATGACAAGTGGTGATGTTGACGATGTATTATGGAGATGTGACTTGGCTGTAAAGTGGCCTAAAAATAGTTGCTGTAAAGTGCATAAAATCTACGTGATATAAAATTATGGCGATGATTAATGACGAATACTATGAACAATAAAATCCATCGTAAAAGAATGACACAGAATAGAAAATATATGAGATAATAAAAATACCTGGAGCACTGTTGCCTCTCTGGAGCCCTTGAAACACAAGAGCCTAGAGGCACGTGCTATACCAAAGAACTATCACAGCGCTGTCCTCTATAGAGAGGAGGCGCTACGAACGTGTGGGGCTAATAACATGCAATACAACATCTTTCAAGAAACCTAGGTCGGCGTTGGTGTCAAAGAGTGGTTCTGGACCAAGTAACATAACGGGATGAAGGGGGATGTGGTGCCGGTATGCTAAGAGAAAATGTTTCTTTCTTTCGGATTCAGCTTCCCGACACACCAGTAGGACGTGGAGGACGGTCAGCCTCTCCCCGCATCTACCACAGGTTGGAGGCTCGTTTCCCGTGAGTAAAAACTTATGTGTGCCAAAAGTGTGTCCTATTCTTAGACGGCAGAATAGGACATCTGTCCTGCGGGATTTTGTTACAGGAGGCCAGAAACCTAATTGTGGCTTTATTACATGCAGTTTATTATTTATTTCTTCGTCCCACATGCGTTGCCAGTGGTTTCGTAGTTTCCTTCTTAAGAAAGGCTTCAGGTCTTTGACAGGGACCGAAGCAGTAGGACTAACTGCATGTAATGAAATTGATGTGGCCATCTGGTCCACTAGAACGTTACCCTGGATGCCCCTATGGCCAGGCACCCAGCATATAATCACATGCTGGTTAGATACATATGCTTTACATAACACGGAATAGAGTTCAATTAAAACAGGATTTTTGCGCTTACAGAACGATATCAAAGCCTTCACAACACTAAGGGAGTCCGTAGAAATAACTGATTTTTTCAGTTTTGTTTTCCTTATATGCGTCACGGTCGACAATATTGCGTAGGCCTCAGCCGTAAAGATACTAGTTTCCGGATGCAGTACGTCGGATTCCGAGAAGGATGGACCGACGGCTGCATAGGGCACCCCGTCGTGTGACTTCGATGCGTCTGTGTAGAACTCCGTGCAGGAGTATTTGTGCTGGAGTTCCCGGAAATGCATTTGGATTTCCATCTCTGGAGCGTTTTTTGTAACTTCCATGAAAGATGTATCGCATTGTATCAACTGCCACTCCCAAGGAGGTAGCAGCTTGGCTGGATGCATTAGGCGAAGTTCGAGAAGTGGAACAGGCATTTCATGACTAAGCTCCCTCACACGCAGCGAGAAAGGCTGTCTTACGGAAGGATGATTACGAAACAGTGTAGCATATGTCATGTCATTAATGATGTTAAAACAGGGATGCTCAGGATTAGAGTGGACTTTCAAAAAATATGTTTGGCTGATGTATGTTCTCTGGATATGAAGTGACCACTCATTCGATTCTGCATATAAGCTTTGTACGGGACTCGTTCTGAAAGCTCCTGTGGCTAAACGGATACCCAGATGGTGAACAGGGTCTAGCATCTTTAGCGCGCTTGGGACGGCAGAGTTATATACCACGGCACCATAATCTAATCGTGACCGGATGAGGCTCTTATACAGATTCATTAGGCACTTCCTGTCACTACCCCACGTAGTCTGGGATAGAAGTTTCATTAGGTTCATTGTTTTCAGACACTTTTCTTTGAGTTGTTTAATGTGTGGGACGAAAGTGAGTCTATTGTCAAGTATAACACCTAGAAATTTGTGCTCTTTGCTTACAGGTATCTGTTGTCCACACATATGTAAGCAAGGATCCGGAACTAGGCCTCTCTTCCTTGTAAACAGCACACAAGAACTCTTTTGAGGATTGACTTTAAAACCATTTTTCTCTGCCCACCCTGACACCTTGTTCAAACCATGCTGTACCTGTCTCTCGCATACTGCGAGGTTGCAGGATTTGAAGCCTATTTGAATGTCGTCCACATAGACGGAATACAAAATGGCTGGTGGTAAGGAAGCACGAAGCGTTGTCATTTTAACAATAAAAAGTGTGCAACTGAGCACGCCTCCCTGGGGTACACCAGTTTCTTGTGTAAAAGGGCGTGACAGCACATTGCCGACTTTCACCCGGAAGGTACGATTGGACAAGTAGCTTTTTATTATGTTTATCATATTACCATGAATGCCCATTTCCGATAAGTCTCGCAAGATCCCGTATCGCCACGTTGTGTCATACGCCTTTTCCATGTCGAGAAATATCGAGAGGAAGAACTGTTTATGTATAAATGCGTCCCGGATATTTCCTTCAATACGTACAAGATGGTCGGTTGTGGAGCGCCCTTCTCGGAAGCCACACTGATATGGATCGAGCAGTTTGTTCTGTTCAAGGAAATGGATCAGTCGCCGATTTATCATTTTTTCAAATACCTTACATATGCAACTTGTGAGGGCTATCGGGCGGTAGCTTGCCACTGAGGAACGATCTTTCCCTTGTTTTAAAACAGGGACCACAATGGCTTCTTTCCATGCGGTCGGAAGGTACCCTGCGTCCCAGATAGTGTTGAAAAGTGTAAGTAGTGTCACTTGCGTGTCATTGTGTAAGTTTTTCAGCATTTCGTACATGATTCTATCACATCCTGGTGCGGAGCTCTTGCATGCGCTCAAGGCAGCTCTCAATTCGGCAATACCGAAAGGACGGTTGTAAGGCTCATTTTCTCGACTTTTTCTTATTAATGGCTTACGTTCTTCTATTTGTTTGTATTTGAGAAAGGATTGTGTATAATTTGTTGGACTTGACACGCTCTCGAAATATTCCCCAAGTAAGTCTGCCTGGTCTTGCAGTGTATCGCCCTGTGTATTTACCAAAGGGAGTGAATATGTTTGTCGCCCTCTAATTCTATTTACCCTGTTCCAGACTTTGGCCTCGTCTGTAAACGAGTTAATGCTCGATAGGTACTTCTGCCAGCTTTCTCTTCTGGCCTGTCGGCGGGTTCTCCTGCCTTGGGATTTTACTTGCTTAAAGTTGACTAGATTCTCTGCAGTGGGAGAGGCGCGTAGCAACCCCCACGCTTTGTTTTGCTTCATACGAGCGATCCTACAATCGTCGTTCCACCACGGGACCCGCCGTTTACATGCCAAGCCATTTACTTCTGATATGCATTTAGATGCAATATCTATAATGAAAGCTGTGAGATACTGCACAGCAGCATCAATTCCTAAAGAAGACATGTCATTCCATGAGATACTAGTTAAGTTTCGGAACTTCTCCCAGTCGGCTGTATCGATCTTCCACCTAGGAGCCTGTGGTAGACATTCTTTTTCTTCATGTGTTTTTAGCAGTATGGGGAAGTGGTCGCTCCCGTAAGGATTGTTGGTCACTTCCCATTCGAGTTCAGGCAGTATACAAGGGGAAACTAGGCTGAGGTCAATTGAAGAAAATGTTCTGTTTGCAAGAGAATAATATGTGGGTGTCTTTTTATTCAGCAGACACGCACCGGACGAAAAAAGGAACTGTTCAACGAGACGACCTCGCGCATCTATACGAGAGTCGCCCCAGAGAGAGCTGTGTGCATTGAAATCGCCAAGAACAACATAAGGTTCTGGCAATTGATCTATCAAGGACTGAAATTCGTGTTTGTTTAGTTGGTAATGCGAGGGTATGTAAAGCGAGCAAATGGTGATGAGTTTGTTTAGTAGGACAGCTCGAACCGCCACTGCTTCAAGTGGCGTTTGTAGCTGTAAATGTTGACACGCTATACTTCTGTGAGTGACTATGGCAACACCGCCCGATGATGCGACGGCATCATCGCGATCTTTGCGAAAAGTTAGATACTGTCGAAGGAAGTTTGTGTGTTTGTTTTTTAAGTGTGTTTCTTGTAAACACATAACTTTTGGATTGTGTTTTTGTATAAGTTCCTGCACATCATCAAGGTTTCTGAGAAGACCTCTGACGTTCCATTGGATTATTTGTGTATTCATATTGGGAGTTAATAGGTGCTGTGTGTACAGAAACAGAAGTAGTGATAATAGAAATTACAGTGATTAAATTACAGAGCCCTTTCGAGGCCCTGTAACGGGAGTTCTGCCCTTTCTGGAGCGTTCGAGCGAGCCTCGCCTCTCCTTAGGCGCTTGGTGCGCCTTGAGGACAGGTGTTGTGTCCATTGCCTCGTGTGAGGCGCCGGGCACGTGCTCTTGCGAGCGAGAAGTTTTCAGAGGGAGTCCCGCCTTGGAGGGCAAGACCCCTGCGCCCACCAGCCCGGAAGTTGATGGGGCTCCCTGAGGGATTTGGCTACGCCGGCCGTTGCCAGCGCTGGGAGGGACCTGGGAGGTTGATGCAGCCTCGGCTGCGCCCACCTGCGGGTTTGGTGGTCCCTTCTGCTCGGTTGGTGGAGCAGCGGTAGCTGCGACCACCGTGGGGGCAGATGGCGTGACTGCCGACTCACTGCTTGTGGGTCGGACAGCCGCCGGAGCCCGTTGTGGCGCTGCCCCCTGACGCGCCACTTCGGCAAAGCTTTTCTTTGGCAGGTATGCTACCCGCCTTCGTGCCTCTTTAAACGATATATTCTCTTTTACTTTTATGGTTACAATTTCTTTTTCCTTCTTCCAGGAGGGGCACGACCGCGAGTACGCGGCGTGATCCCCATCACAGTTTACACAGTGTAGAGAGTTCTTACATGCTTCAGTGGCGTGTTCAAGGGTACTGCATTTCGCACATGTTTGGCGGCCTCGGCAGCTCTGCGAGCTGTGGCCAAAACGTTGGCATTTGAAACATCTCAAGGGATTTGGCACATACGGTCTTACACGAAGCTTGATGTACCCGGCCTCGATTGACTCGGGCAGGACACTTGAATTGAAGGTGAGTATTAGGTGTTTGGTCGGAATTTCTTTACCGTCTCGCCTTAACTCGATTCTTTTGACATTTATGACATTCTGTTCGCTGAAGCCCTCCAAGAGCTCAGCCTCAGTGAGCTCCAGCAAATCATCGTCCGAGACAACGCCGTGGGGGGTATTCATCGTGCGGTGCGGGGTTACTACTACTTGGGTCTCCCCAAATGATACTAGCTGAGGCAGTTTCTCAAATTGCTTCTGATCGCGGAGCTCCAAGAGGAGGTCTTCGCTAGCCATCCTCGACACCTTATATCCTGGACCAAAAACTTCGGTAAGAGACTTAGATACAAGGAACGGGGAGATTGTTCGGACTTGCTTAGCTGGTTTTTCAGAGTGGATCACGTGAAAACGAGGGAAGAATTCCTTTTGCCGACCAAAAAACTGGAATACATCATCGGTGCGCCCTCTTTTCTGAGGGCGATCAGGAAGCGGAGGGAAAGAGGTTGCCATAAAGGGATTGAATTTTCGGCAATAACGCCAGCCACCCACCGTGGAGTCCTACAAGGGGACGCTACAGGGACTGTAAGAACAGGTCCTGCAAACGCCAGCTGTACGTTATCACTATAACCAGATATGAGATAACCTAGGTTGGTTATTCACACAAGGTTAACCCTTGCTGCCTGGAAAATTGGAAGTGAGCGGAAGTTAGGAGAAGACAGGAAAGATGGAAAGTAAGAGAAAGACGAAGGTTGGAGGGAGAGTGAGAGACAGGAAAAGGCAACTACCGATTTCCCCCGGGTGGGTCAGTCCGGGGGTGCCGTCTATGTGAAGCAGAGGCCAAAGAGGTGTGTTGCCTCCGCCGGGGGGCCTTAAAGGTCCAAACACCCGGCATCGGCTCAACCTCCAGGATCCCCTTTTCCCCAGACACGGCTAAGCCGCGCACGGCTACACGCGGGAGGGTCCGAACCTCGTGTGCTCGGGTCCGTGGTGTCGCAACACACCAAACGCCTGCTGACGCAGACGCCCCTGCGGGGTTCTTTAACATTACATACGCCACAGTACACTTAGCTTTTAGCTGACTTTTCAAAGGAGCGGAAGTCGCGTGACCTGCTTTGGCCTATCGTGCGACGCCCCGTTTTACCTACTAGCAATTGTAAATACGCTACCCGGGGACGGCATCTTCTTTGATGCGTTGCTGCAGCTTCATTGCGGCGCTTCCATTGCAGAGCATTACTGCGGCACGTGCCATCATCAACGGGATGCCGTCAAACCACCTCAGGGAAAGGATGCGTGCCTTGGCGGCGCAACGTGCGTGATACAAGATGCCCGAAGAAGCCCCGATTTGAGCTTCGTGTGTGTGTGTCCTTGTTTCCCTTTTACGTGGGTTTCCCAGTGTAAAACATAAGCGCAACGTAATCATGAAGCTGCGGACTTCCACACAGTCGGCTTGGTTAGGAAGTGGTGAGCGGTGTCCGACGTTCCTATGAGATCGCGGGAGCTCGAGGTCAGTTGCTAGCGGTAGCGGCGGTAGCAGCACTCGAGCGATGGTCATGATCTGCGATCTTACCCTCCTGTTACCTGCGTGGTGTGGTGCAGCTTCTATGCAGTGGCAGTGCTGTGAGCGGACGGCTGCATCTTTCGGCGGCATGCCGCGTGCACTCGTCATAAAGCGGTCGGGGAGGAGGACCAAACCACTTGTGCGTGCGGGAATGGTTTAAGGCTTTCAGTTTTCCACAAGAGCTCAACAACTCAGACGCTGCACCACCTCACCTGCCATAACGTTGCCAGGTGTACGTCCGGGAGCCAGCCATATTATTGTCGCGTTTACGGAAGTGCTTTGCTACTCGAACTTTCGCCACTCCGCCGATGTTCGTTCGGCGCAGCAAAATTTGTGGGTCGGTGGGGACGCCGTGAAGTCGCTGCAAGCCACCTCAGGTCAGTGTCCTCATCCCCTCCACAGAGGGAGGGGCAGAATGAGAGTGTCGGCAATATGAGCGGCATCAGAGCCAGCGGTGAAAGAAAGGGACGATGAGCGCACGAGCGGTGGCGCTAGCCGCGGCGAGGCGCTCCGATCGCTGATGGCCAGGACTGTGGCCTGCTGGCGTAGACTTCGCTAGCGCGCCGTTCCTACAAACTTTACTAAAGATCCGGCGGATGGTCCTGTACTCCTCAGAGTAACAGAGGGCATAGACGCGGCGGGTACATAAAGGCGCGTGGTTCGGTATTGTAATGTTTCGCTGCTAAATTTATACCACCGCTTTTTCGTGGAAGCAGGATTGCAAACATAAACATGAATGCGGCCATGCTGTAAAATGCCAAGAGCCAGAGCGTGGCACATCATACCATCCTTAACGCGAACGTTCAGTGATGGGTAAATGGCAGAGGCGCGGAATGCTAACAAATATAAACACGCTCATTATATATTTCGTTACTACTGACAGTGAAACGAGAACAGCAACCATAAAAAAAACGTTTAGCAGGCGTAAATAAGTGAAGTAGCGGCGCAATAGGTTGTGCAGTCATTGATGGGTACATTATTCTATACGTTCAAGCAGCTATATAGATTCGTTCAGAACGATTTATTCAAAGTGATTCATTCGCAAACTAGGTGCACGGTAAGGACACCTTGGTGGTCCAAATTATTCCGGAGTCGCCCACTACGGCGTGCTACATAATCAAATCGTGGTTTTGCCACGTAAAGCCCCATCATTTTATTTATAAATTCATTCGTTAAAATAATATATAGCTTTTTGAAGAACAAACGGAAAATAAAGAAAAAGGTTCGTAACTCCGACAGCAAGCTCATATGTGTTTCCAGGGCGTTCGTGTAAACCACCAGACTTTGAAGCCTGACTAATTTAGTACTGTGGCTTTTATGTCTTTAAAGGAACGACCAGTGAAATTTGCCAGTTTGACCAATTGACAAAGCTCTTGGAAACCGTAACCGCGCGTCAAGAAAGGGGCCGAGGAAATTTCATTCGGCAATGAAACAAAGACGAAGAGGGTGCTAATATACCCGAGCCTAATTTGTGTATGGTAAAGTTCTGTGCGGAGTTCCACTCAGCCGCGGCCAGGCGAGACAAAGGGCAAAGTGGGTGCAGGCAATGTGCCGTGTGAATGTTCACGAATCTGCGTGGCAGCCGACAGTCAACTCGCGCGTTTGCAGCGACCACTTTGTGACAGGTAAGGGCGTCTCCTTTTTTTTTTTTTTTTGCTTTACTGCATTCACTATTCTGTGAAGCTATAGAGCGCGAAGCGGCGGCTGCCATGCCTGCGTGGTCCGTGCGCACTGTAGCCGAAATTCGCGGTTTTATCGACTACGAATGGGGACGCCATCAACTCTGTCGTGTGCGTACGGAAGGAAGCTTTAAAAAAGTTTCAAAGGTGGAAGGAAGGTATGCCCGAATGAACGTGCGCGCGCGTTGCGACTACCGTGTACGCCGAAGCGACGACGTTGGCTGCCAGAAAACTATACATTCTGCTTAGGAGCGCATGAAAACAACACGCTTGCGCAGGCCTCGATATCTTCTACTGCAGTGTACTGTGCCCATTTCAGGACACTGAAGGGGAGTGGACGATAGTATCGCGAGGCTGCGCCTTTCAGAAGCGAAACTCTCATGCGCTGGCGAGCCGGTCAAACATGTGTCAATCAATCGGCGCCTCGAGCTCAGGGCCTCCTCTGCGCTGCATTACGTTGCCAGGTGAGCGTAGAGCGTCATGAAGACGACGCACGCAAGCCCCTCATAAATAGCTGTGCCGCGGCATTGCTATCAAACGACGAGCAAGCTCGGCTACCACGTCGTGATTTCAGATGAGAAGAAAGGCTTTATTGCCATTCCATGGTGGTACATAAAGGAAGGACCCCAGCACTCCGCAAAGGAGTTATGTGAGGGGTTCTTAAGTTAAACAAATTCATTAGTATCTCCTTTGTTGTTACTAAAACTGCAGCGATAACACAGAAATGTAACAGCATAACTTCAAAAAAAATGTGAGGCCGACGTGCACTACCCCAACTTTTTTTTTGCACGAATGCCTTCGCGATGCGTGGACCATCCAGATTATGTTCCATCGATCTTCGAACACAAGAAAGCAAGCAGCGTAGGTGCTCTGGCCCGCTTCGAAAGATCGAAGAAAGGAGGAACAGTAACTGCTAGTTGTGGTCTGAACGATGAGGTGCCTTTATTGACCACTGCACTGCACGACAGCAACCAGACACAAGCCATTACTGCGGACGGCATCGCTGAAGATGACATAACAGAGGCTGCCATGGCTGATTGATTGATTGATGGATATCGTTTCTTGGCGCAAGGGCCAGAAATGGCCAAAGAGCGCCATGACATTTGGTGATGAATAGCAGTGAGTATCGATGAATATGGCGGTAGTGGCTGTATATTGGCCTAAAATATTCGCTTTAAATGGTGTAAAATATGTATCTATTAAAATAATGTCAATGAAAAGTGAGTCCTATGGTTGTAAAAGAACGTTGCGAACAATAAGATACTAAAACATGTTAATTTATGGCAGCACCAGTGCCTCTGCAGAGCCCTTCAGTGCAAGGGCTGCGAGGCATGTGCTCTGTAAGTGATTTCATTGCAGCTACAGCCTCTAAGCAGAGGCTGTGCTACAAATAGCCTGGCCAAATGATTTCTATAGTATTAGTTTCTTCTAAGAACTTGAGCACTGATTTAAAATTAAATAGAGGGTCGTTGCCTAAAAAGAAGACTGGGTGCAGAGGTATATTATGACTGTACAAGGAAGGGAAGAACTTTTTTCTCTCCATTTCTAATAATGGGCACTGAATGAGAACGTGAAGGACTGTAAGTCTACTTCCACACCTAGTGCATGTCGGAGGGTTAGTTCCAGTTAGAATATACGAGTGAGTGCTATACGTGTGTCCAATTCTTAACCTACAGAGCAGTACTTCCTGTTGTCTCGCTGTTTTCTCAGGGATCCAGTTTCCTATTTTCGGTTTGATTAGGTGCAGTTTGTTGGATACCTGAGTGTCCCATTGCCGTTGCCAATATTTCCGTAGTTTATGCTGTAAAAATGGCTTAAGGTCTGTGTAGGGTACAGGTATATTAATGTTTGCATCACAAAAAGGTACGGATGTAGCCCTTTCGTCAGCAGCTACGTTGCCCTCTAGGCCTCTATGGCCAGGCACCCAACAAAGAACAATCATTTGGTTAGACATGTATGCTGAACATAGAAGGTTATACAGTTCATTAAGGATGGGGTTTTTGTGTTTTCGTAGACTTGATATGCAACTAACAACGCTTAATGAGTCTGTGAATATGACAGCCTTTATTATGCCTGTTTGTTTTATATGTTTCACAGCAGAGAGGATCGCGTATGCCTCCGCTGTGAAAATGCTGGTGTGTGGATTTAATGCACCGGACGTTGAAAATGAAGGTCCGAGCGCTGCATAAGCTACACCATGAGTAGACTTTGAAGCGTCTGTATAAAACTCTGCGCAGGAGTACTTCGCCTGGAGTTCGAGGAAGTGTGAATGTATATGCACCTCAGGCGCATGTTTTGTTATTGCGACGAAAGACATATCACATTGGATAGACTGCCATTCCCAAGGTGGTGCAAGGTTAGTGGGAGTCATTAGGACTGTTTCTCGATGTTTAATACCAGTTTCGTGAGCCAGTTGTTCTAAGCGCACAGACAGAGGAGCTCGAACAGATGGGCGGTTGTGGTGAAGTCTTGCAGAAGACAAGTCAAGTACGGTTGAGTAACACGGATGTTCGTTATTCGATTTACATTTTAAAAAGTAGGAGAAGCTTAAATACGTTCTGCGCAGATGTAACGACCATTCGTTCGCCTCCACATACAGACTTTCCACAGGACTTGTCCTAAATGCGCCTGTTGCCAGCCGTATGCCTAGATTGTGGACTGGGTCGAGGATTCTGAGAGCACTATCCGATGCGGATTGGTACACCACGGCTCCATAGTCGAGGCGTGATCGTACAAGGCTCCTATATAGGCTAAGCAAACACCTCCTGTCACTGCCGCAGTTTGTTCGAGAAAGTAGCTTCAGCAGGTTCATTGTCTTCAGGCACTTCGCTTTGAGATATTTCAAATGTGGGATGAAATTAAGTTTTGTGTCCAAGATAATACCTAAAAATTTGTGTTCAAGGCTGACCGACAGTCGTTCTCCATTAAGGTCAATAGTCGGTCCTGGTGATATGCCTCTCTTGTTTGAGAAGAGAACACATGTGCTTTTTTGAGGATTAAATTTAAAACCATTTTCTTCTGACCACTTTGAGAGTTTGTTTAGGCCGAGCTGTAGCTGTCTCTCGCAGATGCTAAGACTGCACGATCTAAAAGCTATCTGCACATCGTCCACATAAACCGAGTAAAAGAGTGTGCGAGGTATGATGGTATGTAAGGAATTCATTTTCACAATAAAGAGTGTACAGCTCAGCACTCCACCCTGCGGTACACCTGTCTCCTGTATGAATGATCGTGACTGTACATTGCCAACTCTAACACGAAACGTTCTGTCAGACAGGTAGCTTTCAATAATGGTCAGCAGGTTGCCACGTATACCCATTCCAGAAAGATCCCGAAGGATCCCAAAGCGCCACGTAGTGTCATACGCCTTTTCCATATCAAGGAATACAGATACGACAAGCTGTTTGTGGATAAAGGCTTCACGGATGTACATTTCCATGCGGACAAGCTGGTCTGTCGTCGACCTACCTTCCCTGAAACCGCATTGGTATGGGTCTAATATTTTGTTGGTTTCAAGATAGTGGAGCAAGCGTTTATTCACCATCTTTTCAAAGAGTTTGCATAGGCAGCTTGTCAACGCTATCGGTCTATAACTATTTGCCAAAGAAGGGTCCTTACCATGTTTCAAAATGGGAATTATAATGGCCTCTTTCCAAACAGAGGGAATCTGGCCGGAAGACCATATACCATTGTAAAGAAAAAGAAGCGTTTTTTGTGTTTCAGATGGCAAGTGCTTTAACATTTCATATATTATGCGGTCAGAGCCTGGGGCAGATTTGTTGCAGCCATTTAGTGCTGCTTGAAGCTCTGCTATGCCAAATGGTCTATTATATACCTCACATTTTGCAGGTTTTCGTACTAATGGCTGCCGTTCTATTCGTGCTTTATGTCTTTGAAATGTGTCCGAATAGTGCGACGAACTGGATATGCGTTCAAAGTGTGCGCCTAGAAAGTTCGCCTGGTCTTCCATACTATCTCCCTGTGTATTTACTAAGGGTAGCGAGTAAGGTTGTCGACCTTTTATTCTGTGCACTCTATTCCAGACCTTCGTCTCATCCGTGTAAGAGTTAATTCCTGATATATATTTTTGCCAGCTCTCTCTTCTAGCTTGTCGGCGCGTTCTCCTTCCCTGTGATTTGACATGCTTGAAATTAACAAGGTTTTCTGCAGTCGGAGAATCGCGGAGCAGCCCCCATGCTTTGTTCTGCTTTTTACGCGCGTTACGACATTCCTCGTTCCACCATGGAACACGGCGCTTGTTAGGTGACCCCTTTGTTTCTGGGATACATTTGGTCGCGGCATCAATCAGAAAAAAGGTGAAGTATTCAACCGCAGCTTCCAGGCTTAGAGCAGAAACGTCAGCCCACGATGTGAGTGTAATTTTTCGGAACTGTTCCCAGTCGGCTGAATCAGTTTTCCACCGAGGAAACTGTGGGGGACATTCATTCGTCTTCGGTGTAGACAGAACTATCGGGAAATGGTCGCTCCCGTATGGATTTCTAATAACCTTCCATTTAAGATCAGGTAAAAGGGTGGGAGATGCACTACTGAGGTCTATAGAGGAATAGGTCTTATGTGCAGTATTATAATATGTAGGTGCCTTACTATTCAAAAGGCATGCACCAGATGAAAAGAGAAACTGTTCAATCAGTCGACCTCGCACATCGCAATGAGAGTCACCCCATAGGTTGCTGTGTGCATTAAAATCTCCTAGAACCAAATAGGGTTGGGGTAATTGATCTATTAATGCATGGAATTCATGTTTATGGAGATGATAGTGCGGGGGTATATACAGAGAGCAGATGGTAATAAGTTTGTTTAGAAGTATGGCTCGAACGGCCACTGCCTCTAGGGGCGTTTGTAGTTGTAGATGTTGACACGCTATACTTTTATCGAGTATGATGGCTACGCCGCCAGATGATGCGATGGCATCATCACGATCTTTACGAAAAATAACATAATGACGAAGAAAGTTAGTGTGTTTAGATTTAAGATGGGTTTCCTGTACACACAGCACTTTTGGGGTGAGTTCGTAAAGAAGTTCTTGAACATCATCAAGGTTTCTGAGGAGACCTCTGACGTTCCACTGCATAATTAGCGTGTCCATAACGAAGTTAATTTGGTGCTGTGTGTACGGAAATAGAAGTTATGCCTTAGATTACAGAGCTCTTTCGAGGCCCTGTAATCGGAGTTTTGCCCTTTTTGAAGCGTTCGAGGGAGCCCCGCCGCTCCTTAGGCGTTTGGTGCGCCTTCAGGACAGGTGTAGTGTCCATTGCCTCTAGCGAGGCGCCGGACACGTGCTCTTGAGAGCGAGAAGATTTCCGAGTGAGTCCTGCCTCGGAAGGCAAGACCCTTGCGCCCACCAGCCCGGAGGTCGATGGGGCTCCCTGAGGGATTTGGCTGCGCCGGCTGTTGCCAGCGCTGGAAGGGGCCGGGGATGTTGGGGCAGCCTCGGCTGCGCCCACCTTCGGGCTCGATGGTCCCTTCTGCTGGGTTGACAGAGCAGCGCTAGCTGCAACCGTCGCGGGGGCAGATGGCGTAACTGCCGACTCACTGCTTGTGGGTCGAACAGCCGCCGGAGGCCGTTGTGACGCTGCCCCCTGACGCGCCACTTCGGCAAAGGTGGTCTTAGGAAGGTATGCAACCCGCCTACGTGCCTCTTTGTATGATATGTTTTCCTTTACTTTGATTGCGACTATTTCTTTTTCTTTCTTCCAAGACGGGCATGACCGCGAGTATGCGGCATGCTCGCCATCACAGTTCACGCAGTGTGGAGCGTTTTCGCATGTTTCAGAGGCATGGTCACGGGAACTACATTTTGCACATGTCGGCCGGCCTCGGCAGTTCTGGGAACTGTGGCCGAAACGCTGGCATTTGAAGCATCGGAGGGGATTCGGAACATACGGCCTGACTCGTAGCTTTACATAGCCGGCCTCGAGTGTCTCAGGCAGAATGCTTGAGGAGAAAGTCAGTACAAGATGTTTGGTTTTGATTTCCTTCCCGTCACGCCTTAGCATGATTCTTTTGACATTGATCACGCTTTGCTCACTCCAGCCTTCAAGCAGTTCTACTTCTGTTAACTCCATCAAATCGTCGTCAGAAACAACACCGCGACTGGTGTTCATAGTTCGGTGTGGCGTTATAGTTACTGGGATTTCCCCAAATGACTGAACTTTAGGAAGGTTTTCAAGCTGTTTTGGATCGCGGAGTTCCAGAAGGAGATCACCGCTAGCCATTTTCGTTGCTTTATAGCCTGCACCAAGAGTTTCAGTGAGATTCTTAGAGACTAGGAAAGGAGAAATCATTCTCATGGTCTTTTCAGGTTTGTTTGAATGAACTACATGGAATCTGGGGAAGTTTGGCAGTTTGTTTCCAAGAAATTGGAAAATATCTTCGGTGCGCCCTCGTTTCTGAGGGCGATCAGGTAGTCGGGGAAAAGAAGTGGCCATTAGTAGAATGGTGTTTTCGGCAGGGATGGCCGCCACCCACCATGGAGCCCAACCCGGGGACGACACAGGACGGAAAATATTCAGTTCTGCGCACGCCAGCGGTACAACCCCGCTATAACCGAATACATATACCCAAGACTGGATATAATGCACAAGGTTAACCCTTGCTGCCTACGAAGCCGGAAGTAACACGAAAATAAAGAGAGGACAGGAAAGATAGAAAGTGAGAGAAAGACGAAGATTGGAGGGAGAAAGAGACAGGAAAAGGCAACTACCGATTTCCCCCGGGTGGGTCAGTCCGGGGGTGCCGTCTATGTGAAGCCGAGGCCGAAGAGGTGTGTTGCCTCCGCCGGGGGGCCTTAAAGGTCCAAACACCCGGCATCGGCTCAACCCCCAGGATCCCCTTTTCCCCAGACACGGCTAAGCCGCGCACGGCTACACGCGGGAGGCTCCGACCCTCGTGTGCTCGGGTCCGTGGTGTCGCAACACACCAAACGCCTGCTGACGCAGACGCCCCTGCGGGGGCCATGGCTGAGGATGCAACGACAGACGAGTGCCACACAAGTGATTTGCTTAAAAGAATTCAAGAATTTCAATAACTTTTAGCTGAAGAAAAAGACAGAGACTGTGAGCTTCAGTCACAGCTGAAGAGAGCAGAAGAAAGCATTGGTCAGTGGAAAACATGTTTTACGAACTGAAGTCAAGGATGCTGTGCCTTGAGAAGATGGTAATGTCACGTGACATGTTGTATTATACTTGGCTGCCGTCTGTAACAGTTTGTAGGTACATTCTCAGTTTTGTGGTATGCATTCTGTGGAAGAGCAAATGTTTATGGTTTTAGTACGCCTGCTGACAGGCATGGCAAGTAAAGAAATTGCACGAAACTTTGGCGTTGCCATGCCTAGGTTTAGTCGCATTTTCACAGAGTGGATACTCGTGCTGTACAGAGAATAATTTGCTATAACTAGCTTTACTACACTGGCTGAAGTGCAGCAACATATGCCACCTCACTTTAGGCAGTACCCAAACACACGGCTTGTACTTGACGCTACTGAGGTGCGCATCCAGAAGCCCTCGAGTTTAAATGCACAGACAAACGTTTTCCAACTACAAGTATGCAAATACGATGAAGTGTTTAGTAGGGGCCACACCAGATGTTACATCAGCTTTGTGTCATCCCTCTATGGTGGAGGAGCAAGTTACAGGGTCATTTTAGAGGCGACTGCAGTGCCAGGTGATGGGGTAATGGTAGACAAACGGATTAAGGTAACTGACGTACTTCCTCCTCATGTTGATTTCTACATGCCTCCATTTCCCATCCCTGGGCAGCGTCAAATGAGTGCCAATGACGTTGAAGTGACAAAACGAGGTGCAAGTAAGAGAGTGCTTATTGAGAGAGTAATAAGAATAAAAGAATGCCACATACTAGATAAGCCATTCCCTACCAATATGCTGGATGTAACAAACAACATTTTTGCGACATGCGCTCTTTTGTCAAATTCCCGAGGACCATTGTTGAATAGTAAGAGGAGTGGAGAGCAGTCAGACGCTAAATAGTTCACCAGTACAGCAGGTGGTCTGTATAGACATGAGCTTGACTTTTCGTTTGATTGTCATTTAAAATGTGCGTTGTTGATGTTTCCAGAATAGTGTATGAAATATACAACTGCTGCTCTCTCCTGTATTTTGCCCCTACAAAACAAAGTAACCTATTTTTCTGTGAAGATTTGCATTAAAGAGAGTTTGGAGAAGACATATTTGTAAAACATAATTGTGCACTTCTTTTGTAATGTCACGCCTATTGCAAATGTGATAGAAAGTATAGGATGTGTTTAAATTTCACAGCGATGGAAGCGGCATCTTAGTTTTTGGAGAAGATTTCGGAGCAGAAAGAATGCTAGTTAGGAGCAGCTATTAATGTTTTGGGAGCAGATGGCAAAATATGCCATACGACTCCTGTAGTTAAAAGCACCACCGAAGCGTCTCATAAATATTATTTGTTATGAAACATATTGCACATACAACAATGGGCTTAAATTGCAAGAAAAAGAAATCAATAACGAAGGTGTATGGTTATTAAACGCGCTGTAAGATTAGCTGTAGATTAGAATACCAGTTTTTGTGGCAGAAATGAGATCAAATAGGTAAAGCTGAGCGCCACATTATCAAAGTAACCACAATCACATCTAACCGTTGCCAAAGCAACAGCTGATGATAGGCATGAGCTCCAAGTAATCTCAGTCACTTTCACATTTCACCAAAATAGCGTGCCTGTCAACTTCAAAAATAAAGCTAAATGAGCTAGGTATGCAAAATACCAGTTCTTGTGGCAGAAATGAGATCAAATCGGTAAAGCTGAGCACCACATTATAAAAGTAACCACAATCACATATAACCGTTGCCAAAGCAGCAGCTGAAAATGGGCATGAGCTCCAAGTAATCTCAGTCACTTTCACATTTCACCAAAATAGTCTGCATGTCAACTTCAAAAATATAGCTAAATGAGCTATGTATGTAAAATACCAGTTCTTGTGGCAGAGTAAAGCTGAGCATCACAATGTAAAAGTAATCAGTCACGTATCACAGCAACGGTTGGTGATCAGTATCAAATCACACACATTTCCACATAGGCACCATGCAGACCGTGCGCCTCGAAAAATGCCTCGGAGGGCTCGGCTGTAGCCGAGGCAAGGATTGCCTTCACTGCGTTTTCGGAAATGATGATAGTATACAGCTTGTTTTCGGTTTCTTTGGGGCTCACCGGTTGGTTACGCAGTTGAAGTTTCTCGTCTTTACTCTCATAGCGCCGTTTTGGAACAGTTAGTAATAAAAATGATACTTTGGAGCAGCATTTCTCTTGGAGGAATTGGAGCAGCGCTTCCACCACTGAATTCAGTACACTCCGACATGTTCTGTTCTTGCCACTACGTGATGAAATCAGCAAAAAATGTTTATTGCAACTTTCTTATTTTTCACTTTCAGTGGCTCGGTATGCTTGTCAGGGATATAAAACCCTTCACTGACTTTCTGAAATGGCACATAGTCAACACTTGTAGTGTACAAAAATCCCAGGCGTTTGATGCGGCGCCTTACCAGCTCTGCAATCATTGCAGCATTGTAAAAGTACAAAAGTCCCTGAAGGATATTGTCACATACTTAACGGTCAAGATAGATTCTCTGAAATGACTGGGAGTGCTGCAGTTCAGGGTGACCACTCCATAGCACAAAGTCGCACCACTGTTTGCGAGTGACGCCAAGTTGACCCTGCACCTGATAAAAATACGCATGTGAATGCTTTAAGAAGTCGAGGGTTCGACGGAAGCCCGTCTGCTCGGGATGAAACATGATGCAATAAAACGACGGACACCTACCAAAAGAATTACTAAAAAAAAGGAATGAATCTAAAAAACGTCGTGACTTCCCTACGGAAACCTTGTTCACAATGGGATGAAGGAAAGTTCACGGCAGCTTATGTATACTTCAGAACGTGACGGAAGCAGCGCGTGTATGACGGAGGGAGGGTTCCCTCATTTCGATTGAGCATGTGACCAGTTTCTTTGTATCTCCAGTGATTTAAGATACAGCCGCGATTTCAGGTTTCTCTCTTGGCCGATAACTCTCGAGCGATCCCAGTCAATCTTGTGGCCCATTGCATCCGTGTGCTCGGCAAGGGCATTCGAAACTGTACGTTTGTTTACGTCATCTTTCTGATGATACTGCCTCAGCCTGTTTCCACAAGGGTGGCCCACCACCACCCGTAAGTGGGTTCTGTTCCATGTGCACATGTCGTGTTGATCTAAACCACCTTTGTTGGGAGTGCCCCCTCTACATCCCCCCAAGGCTTCGAGCCCTGGCCACCATACAGCGGGGACCCAGGCGTTCTTCTCTCCGGACTTGGGCTTGCCCGGATACCACGTCACCGGACCATGCCATCGAGCTCTGGCGAGCACTGCTGCTGTTCCTTCAGGACCCTGCAGCACCACCCGTCGGCGATCGGCTCCGCGACAGCCACAAGCGTCATGCCGCCCCCACTTAGCTGCCTCCAGGACGTTCATTAATAAAACGGAGGCAGCCTTACCCTTCCCCTTTTCCAATAACACCCCTCCTCTTTCCACCGCAGCGTCTTCGACGCATTTTAATGTGGAATAAACGTGGTTTCATTCATTCATTCTGTAGTTGCCCGATTCACCAATGTATGCGTAGTCGCAATCTGCGCAGGGTACTTAGTCTACGCCGGGAAACGCTTCTCTCGAAAGTCTGTTTTTACCGCCAACGAGTGCTTGCCTCAGCTTACACACGGGCACGTGCGCCACCTCGACGTCATAACTGCGCAGAACGCGAGACAAGGGGCGGAATCTTACAACGGTTCGGTTGGGGAACCATTCCTTTGGCCTCACCTGCTTGGCCAAAATTTTCGTTACGTCACAGGTCGTCAGAGGCAGTGGGGCGGTATCGCAATTTATGAATACGTCACGCATCTGTCAATCATCTTCAAAGCGAACCGGTCGCAGGAACCGGTGAAGGGGTAGTCCGCTTTCGTTTCCGTTGCTGTGGCTTGGCTGTTAGCTTGTGTTACGTTTCGCCTACGACGCGCGGTATAGCCGGCGCGGATGCAATGGACGCCGGGGCTTCGTTCAAAGCGGCGGACATTTTGGCCCGTTAAGCGCCGCCGATACGCCTCCCCGCCAAGCGCGTCCAGGCATGTTTCAATGCCACGTGTCTTCAAGTGTGCGTGTGTGTGTGTGTGTGCATGTTGGTGCCCACGCTTGTCAAAGCGCGGCAGCCGGGGAGAGGAGCTCCCCAAGTGTGAAGCGAGGAGGTCTGACCGGCGCCGGCCCGGCGGATGAGTCACTACACTCGTCTCAACCTGTCTCTCAGCGTGTCCGTGCCCCGTCACGTGCGCCTCTATCGAGGCGTTCCTTCTTGCCCTCAACTCCGAGAGTATAAGAGCAGCTGCCCCCGGACGCCTAGAGGGAGGCTCCGATTTCTTCTGTCGAGTTACGTGCTCTCCTGTCTCTCCACTTCGGTCGACCTGACCGGCCGCTCTTTTGCGATGCTAGAATAAACAAGTTCTTCTGTTAGCAGTCGACTCATGCTTTGCCAGGACCTTAGGATGCTTCCAGTTGTGCCCCAGGCCGCCAGGCCAACGCTATCCTTGGGGCTTGCGACCCATTTGCAACAACGGGCGTCAGCGCTGAGATTCCAACAACTGTCTGCCAGCGGTGAGATCGCGACAACGGAGGCCAGCAGCGAAGATATGCGGTCGACTGTATGCCGAGCAGCACAACGACCATCCGGGAGCAGTGCAACGAGCCCTGTGTGATGACTGGTTGCCTGCAGCGGAACGACTGCGCTGAATTCTTGGCTGCGAGGTTTGGTGAGTGCGGGACTTTCTTCTTCTGAGTTTTGCCAGGCTTTTGTTAGTGTCAGAAACAGAGCTGGTAATTGTGGTTGTCGTTGCTGCCGGGTTAGTTTGCGGCAAGACAATAGTAGGCAGTAGAGAAAGCAGCATTCAGAGCAGCCATGGATTTGAAGTCGTTGCGCAAACCGAAATTGCTGGAGCTTGCAAGAGAGTTGGGTCTGGATGTCTCAGACAAACTCAGAAAACCAGAACTGCTGAGGGCTATTCTTGAGTTAGAAGCTGAGGATGACGAGCTGTCGGAATGCCTTGAGACCATTGAGGAGCGGGCAAAAAGACAGGAGCGCGAACTTAAAGAGCAGAAAGAGAAAGATGAGCGCCAACGTCAAGAACAGAAAGAGAAAGATGAGCGCGAACGAAAAGAACAAAAAGAGAAAGAAAAAGAAGAGCGCGACCGTCAACACGCTTTGGAAATGAAGCGTCTCGAGGTAGAGATGGAACGCGCTCGTAATGGAAGTGAGGCACACGGTGCAGGAGAACGAGTACCGTTCAAAATGACTGACCTGATGCGGCCGTTTAAGCTTGGAGGGGACATTGGTTTGTTCCTGGTTAACTTTGAGCGAACGTGCGAGAAGCAGGGGTTTTCTCGGGAAACGTGGCCACAGCGCTTGCTCACTTTGTTAGCCGGCGAGGCGGCCGACGTAGTCGCTCGCTTGAAGAGAGAGGAGGGAGAGGATTTCGACAAAGTGAAATCGAGTCTGCTAAAAAAGTACAGGCTGTCAGCGGAGGCGTTCCGTCGGAAGTTTCGGGAAAATGAGAAAGGCAGAAGTGAGTCATATACAGAGTTTGCCTACAGGCTTATGTCAAACATGCAGGAGTGGCTCAAAGAAGAGAAAGCGTTTGGTGACCACGAGAAAGTTCTGCAGTGTTTCGGGCTAGAACAGTTTTATAGTCGGTTACCTGAGAACGTGCGGTACTGGGTCTTGGATAGGCCAGACGTTAGTACGGTGGCTAGAGCCGCTGAGCTAGCCGAGGAGTTTGTGACGCGTCGGGCTCGCGGAGCTAAGGACGGTCAAAAGGGTAAATTTGGCTCCAAGTTTGAGAGGCCGAAGTTCACGCCCATGAGAGCAAAGGGGGACACACGTAGTGCGGATGCGAGTGAAAGCAGTCCGATCGAACGTAAGGAGACGGCGGCAGCCGAAGGCGAACGCAGAAAGCGGTTCGAGACGAGGCAAGCGCGCGTGTGTTATACGTGCCAGAAGCCGGGTCACTTTTCGGCGCAGTGTCCAGAAACAAAAACAAAAGTCGTGTTTTTGTCATTATGCAGCACTGACGAGAACATGAAGCTTCTCGAGCCTTACATGCGAGACCTCCTCGTGAACGGGAAAGAGTGCCGAGTGCTTCGCGATTCCGCAGCTACAATGGATGTAGTTCACCCCTCTTACGTAGAACCCGATATGTTCACGGGCGAGTGCGCATGGATCAAGCAAGCCGTGGAAGCTCATAGCGTGTGTCTGCCCGTAGCAAAAGTGCCTATTGAAGGACCTTTCGGAGCGCTTGAGACGGAGGCCGCAGTGTCATCTATGCTGCCCCCCCCCCCCCAATACCCGTACCTATTTTCGAACAGGTCCGATCACCTCCTGCGCGAGAAGGGGCTTTTGTTTGGTGAGGCTAGCGTTCAGGCCTTAACCAGATCGAACGTTCGGGAGCTCGCTGCAAAGGCGGTAGTTGCGGGGCCGACGTTGTCGAAGAATGAGAAAGGATCAGAGGCGCAGCAAGCTGATATTCAGAGCACGTCCGAACTGA
Source organism: Dermacentor andersoni (assembly GCF_023375885.2). NCBI lineage: Eukaryota > Metazoa > Arthropoda > Arachnida > Ixodida > Ixodidae > Dermacentor > Dermacentor andersoni. The sequence goes on along the minus strand of NC_092823.1, from coordinate 24,435,867 downwards.
ATAAAATTGAGCCTGTAGCGTTGAAGGCACCAGATACTGGAGAGGAAATGCCCGACACGGGAAAGTTAGAAGAGCTATCTGCAGATTTGCTCATCGCGCCTACGTCAGACGGACTTAATAGGTTGCTAAAAGTCAGCCGGTCGGCTTTGATAGCCGAGCAAAAAAAGGATGGCAGCCTAGAAAACATACGCTGCAATGTCAAGAAAGGTATCGCCAAGAAAACTGCTCGTTTTGTGGAAAGAGGTGGGGTCCTGTACCGGAAGTATCTAGACCGCAGGGGAGTGGAGTTCGATCAGCTGATCGTGCCTCAGTGCTACCGTCAGGATCTGTTGCGCTTGTCGCATGGGGGTTCGCGGTCCGGACACCTAGGAGTTAAGAAAACTAAGGACCGTCTCTTGCAAGAGTACTATTGGCCAGGGTGTTTTCGGGACGCAGACCACTTTGTGAGGACATGTGACACCTGTCAGCGGGTGGGCAAACCAGGGGACAAATCGAGGGCGCCGTTGAAGTTGGTACCTACACTACGGAGCCTTTTAGACGGCTCGTTATTGATACAGTGGGACCTCTGCCGGTAACAGCCACGGGGTACAGACACATTTTGACTGTGATCTGCCCAGCGACAAAGTTCCCTGAAGCAGTGCCGCTTAAAGAACTCAGCTCAGTTGAGATAGTCAATGCACTACTGTCCATATTTGCGCGAGTTGGTTTTCCTGCGGAAATCCAATCAGATCGGGGCACAGTGTTTACTAGCGCTTTGACGACAACTTTTCTCGAAAGGTGTGGGGTAAAGCTGTTACACAGCTCAGTGTACCACTCACAGTCGAATTCCGTTGAGAAGCTCCACTCCGTCATGAAGCGCGTGTTGAGAGCATTGTGGTTTGAGCAAACGGACTGGGAGCTGTGTCTGCCTGGGGTGAAGTTTGCATTAAGGACCGCGTCGCATGCGGCTACGGGGTTTTCGCCAGCTGAGCTAGTGTACGGTCGCTCGCTGCGATCTCCGCTTCGCATGCTTCGAGACTGATCACTGCCCTCTCCTCCAATGGCTGCAGACCATCTCTTCCACAAATGGCCGCCTCCTGCGCTGGAGCCTCGCTTTGCAACAACATTCCTTTGAGGTGCGTTACAAAAAGGGGAGTCTCAACGGTAACGCCGATGGCTTAAGTCGAAGCCCCTAACGTAGGAATCAGCCTCAAAGTTGATTGTTACTGATGTTTTTCTTCCTGAGGCAGGATTTTTAACGTATTGCTTTTGTTTAGTGTTTCAAAGTGATGACGTGCTTTCTAGTGCAATTTTCCAATTTGTGGACGTGTTCTGGGTGCTGCTAGACTACTGTAAGGAACTAGGCACTAGTATAAAAGGGGAAAGAGCCTGGCATGGCTTAGAGAGGGTTGTGTCGTGCTTGCTGACTGAGCGGTTGAGTTTCGGCGTAGTTCTAACGCTTGCCGGGAACGAGAACAAAAATGTCAACTCTCCCGAAGTCACTTTGCAGTGTCCTGTGTGAACCTGAACGAGAGAACGAGGCCTTCTCTGTGCGCTGCGCTCAAGAAACGCCGAAGGACGCCCGACTTCGGTTATGAGCATCATCGAGCGACATCCCTCCGGACAGCGGATGCAGTCCCCTGACCATCGGAATCTCCTTCCCCCGGCGGGGCGGTCTGTTACGTTTCGCCTACGACGCGCGGTATAGCCGGCGCGGATGCAACGGACGCCGGGGCTTCGTTCAAAGCGGCGGACATTTTGGCCCGTTCAGCGCCGCCGATACGCCTCCCCGCCAAGCGCGTCCAGGCATGTTTCAATGCCACGTGTCTTCAAGTGTGCGTGTGTGTGTGTGTGCATGTTGGTGCCCACGCTTGTCAAAGCGCGGCAGCCGGGGAGAGGAGCTCCCTAAGTGTGAAGCGAGGAGGTCTGACCGGCGCCGGCCCGGCGGATGAGTCACTACACTCGTCTTAACCTGTCTCTCAGCGTGTCCGTGCCCTGTCACGTGCGCCTCTATCGAGGCGTTCCTTCTTGCCCTCAACTCCGAGAGTATAAGAGCAGCTGCCCCCGGACGCCTAGAGGGAGGCTCCGATTTCTTCTGTCGAGTTACGTGCTCTCCTGTCTCTCCACTTCGGTCGACCTGACCGGCCGCTCTTTTGCGATGCTAGAATAAACAAGTTGTTCTGTTAGCAGTCGACTCATGCTTTGCCAGGACCTTAGGATGCTTCCAGTTGTGCCGCAGGCCGCCAGGCCAACGCTACCCTTGGGGCTTGCGACCCATTTGCAAGAACGGGCGTCAGCGCTGAGATTCCAACACTTGCGACTATGGCCGCGCGCGCCGGCCATGCCGCCACGGGGACTCGCGGGCGGTGCGCGCATCGCGCGCACCGCCCGTACGACAAACATGGCGGCGCCTCTCGTCCTTTGCCTCGGGTTGCTGTCCCGGTCCTGCCAACGACTGGAGGTGCGAGACGCGTTTTCAGAGCTCACAGAAGGAGTTTCGGCGTCACTATCGTCTTTCGAAGCGAACCGTCCGATGGCTGTGCGGTGAACTGGAGGGGACTGTAGGGTGCCCCCGATCTGGTGGCTTCTCCACAGAGAGGAAAGTCCTCTGTGCGCTCCGTCTTCTTGTCACCGGCAGCTCCCAGAAGTGTGTGGGTGCCCAAGTTTTGATCGGAATGGCCCAGTCCTCTGTAAGCGACATGATTCACGAAGTTGCTCTTGCGATCACTGTCGTTGGCCAGCAGAAACGCTGGGTCAGCGTTCCTGTGACCTCGGCTGCCAAAGCCAGCGCCAAGGCGACGTTCTCAAGCAGAGGGCGAATTCCGGGTGTTGTCGCCTGCGTGGATGGCACGCTGATCGCCATCCAGCAACGGAAAGGGGTCAACCCAGGGGAGACCCAGAGCTTCATGACCCGGAAAGGGTACTAAGCGCTGAACACCATGGTCGTAAGTACTCATTGTATTTACCATTTCTTGCTCGTTTAATTTCTCAAACCGGCCAGCCTTGGCATCTACCACGGCTATTTATGTATTCAGACAGCTACGAACATGTCCGTGTGCAGTCTAGCAAACTGTGCTGTTTTTTGCCAGTGTCCATTTGTGTTCTCAGTGCAATCTTTATCGAACGCGTCACATGATGTGCGCTACGTTTCAAAATGCATGTTTCCTGTTGTTTTTTGGTAATGCGAAGTTCAAGTTCTCCTTTTTTTTCGTTTGTAAGTAGTTTTGATTGAGGCTGCTGATTGCATACTCTAGATGGGTAAGTTATATTATAACGAACTGCCGCAACAATTTATTGCACTTAGGTTTTTCAGTTAGTATCGCGGCACAGGTAGATTCATGCAGTTTTGCGTGATTTGCTATACTTACACAGTGTTCTTTCTTTTTCACCACTTTGCTTCACATATGGCACTGAAGGTGTGTGATGGCGACATGAAGATCTTAGACATCGACCCCCTTTTCCCGGGGTCATGCCACGACTCCTTTGTCTGGCGGCACACCGCGCTGCGCAGCCACCTTGAAACTCTCCCGAGACCTGGGGAAATCGTGCCTGGTGAGTACTGCCAATCCAGAGACTCAGATATTTGGACATCAACAACAACGCAACATGCAACTGTAGTCGATCCTGCAGGCTTGTCTTTCATGTGTATGAGAGATATATGTAACTTATTAGAAAGGCATAGACGTCGGCCTGAGCTAGCATGCTCTAGCCTGCTGCTGTGCACAGGGGCAAAAGGAAAGGGGACAGAAAATAGTGATGAAAGATGATGATGAGGGCAGCAAGAAGGAATGCATAAATGCACTAGCACAGTGGCTTTCTTAACGCCTTGCGTATAGTCCAGTGATCTTCAAACAGTCCAGAGCAGCCCTTGCAGCTATTCATGCTTCTGTATGATCACACATTGCGGACAAAGTAGTACTTTCAGACAATGTTTGCCTGCCAGTGCCTTCCGCTGTGATGCATAGAGCACACAGTCGCAATACAGATGCTGTCGTCTGAGACGCTTGGCAGGGTTCACAGTTTAGGCGTTCCACGCCGCCGATAAACTGTGCGCAGCATTGAGTGAAGGCGACGTCCAAACGAAAAGTCCTGCCAAAGTCTATTTCCCGCAGTTGCCTGTACCGACCGATAATCAGGTCGAGCCTATTAATGTGCTGTACACTCTCACATGAGCACAGCCAAGGACGACTTGCATTGCTTTGACAGTACGATCTTTATGTCAATAGCTTTAGAGTTCTTGCTTGCACATCATATAGCTCATTGCCAGCCAAGCTACCGTGACAAGGTACTCATTTGAAGGTAATTGAGTGATGTTTCCTTTGAACAAGATGAAATATTTGTAGGATGTCTAATGCAGTATGTAAATGTAATACTGGCGTCTTGAGAGAGAATGTATGTCTTGCAGCGCTGATATTGTCTCAGAAAGTGTAGTATATGTACGTGGTGTCAGGTAGGAGACAAAACGGACATCTTTTATGTGTGTGAGGACATTGAGGGCACATGTTGGATGCATTCCTCATATGCACGTATCAGTGCCTTTTGCAGTTTCCAAAAATGAATATTACGTTCCCAGTAGACACTGCATGGTAGATGCAATGTCTCACATAGATCATACACATTGTGTGCACACTTAGCGTACATGTGGAAGTGCAGTGTGTTTCTCCTTTCCCTATGCGCTCTGCCAGACACAAGTGACACATTGAAATAAGTTGAAGTTGTGTCGGTATGTATACAATGCATACTGTACATAGCTGTGCACATGATAGGTTCACAATATAATTTAAACGTACTGGGACAGTTATTTCTCTCAAAAAGAAACTGGAAAATGAAGTCTCTTGGAGGACCAGTGATGAGTTGTCACTTCGTCACTACAAGGTCTACATGACATATTCTTAGTATGACCATGGCATGATGTCCAAACATTGTCCCCGACGACCTTATTTGCCTCACACACAGTGTTCTTATAAGGAATTAGTTTCTGGTACTAAATGACATTAGCACCTGTCACATTTTCATCTTGCAGGAGACTCGGGCTATCCCCTGGAGCTCTGGATTCTAACACCTGTCTCGGGACACCCAGCTACAGACACACCAGAGGGGCGGTACAACAGGGCGCATGCCTCCATGCGGAATGTTGTAGAAAGGTGTATTGGGCTTCTCAAGAGCAGGTCTCTACAGCCCTGAGAAAGCAGCTATGATAGTGGCAGCCTGTGCAGCTCTGCACAACGTTGCGTTGGAGGCAGGCGAGCCATGTGTGTTGATGATGATGATGACGTGATGTACAAGTCGTACTGCAGCCCCACCAGAGCACGAGTGGAGAGTTGCCAACGGAAGCAAGGCGCCCACCACCACCACACGACTTGCTCTTGAGAGGAAGACTACAACGGAACCTTGTGGTCAACCTTTTCAGAGGACGACAGGCACCACACACTGCCTACCTGCAAATGGTGCGGCGGCGCCTGCGCCAATCCAGTGGCCCCCACTAGGAGCCGGAGACACATACTCTTACATGAGACACACCTCGCATATGCTTGCCAGATGAACTGTTTTGCTCAATTTTATTCATTGTAACCAGTGTGAAAACAGCCCCTCCCTAACGTTTTGCCTGGTTGGTGACAAGACTACACTAAATATGCATAAAGACCACATCGCGGTGAACATGCCCATTAGTAGATTTCATGTGGTCATAACGGCTGATTTGCACTACAGAATCATTTATACCCTGAAAAAGCGTATTGATATTTTGACGGCCTTTATAACATTTAGCATTCTTGCACAGTAAGCAGACAATGAAAAGCCAATTTGGCAGGACCAATGCAGCCAAAATTGATTTCAGTAATAATTTTACTGATACTGTTAAAATCATAATGGCCCCAAGTGTATAATGTTTAGCAATTAGACTGTCATTTATAAAGCGGACAATTTGTAATATAGACAATCACTACAGTTTTAAATGCTAGCATTAAACGAAAAACACAGAAGGGCATGATGAATGCTAAGTGATGTTTATTTTCAAATAACAAGTTTGGAGCGCAGCCATGAATAACTTGTGGCAAAGTTACATCCTATGTACATGCCTTTGGAAGCTCAAGCAGGAAATCAACCTTTATTTCATAGTGGAGTGCGATTGGAGTGTCGTGTATCCTTTGAAATTGTTATGCACTTTACCTCTATGTCATTTACACCATTTCATCTTGACTCTTAGCAACTGCTGTCTAGTGAAGTACTACGTATGCTCGCTGGTGCATCACAACTTAAGTGGTGACAACAAGCTAGCTGAGCCAGCCTCACTAGTAAAGTATGGGAAAACCAAAGCCAATGTGGCTCATGTTTTAACGATATGTAAAGCAGCAAGTGGTCTTTCTTTCCCAAACAGAAGGTATTGAAATGAGTTGATAGAAAAATGAAACATGGGGCATTGCAAAGCTGTACTTAGTGACAGCTGGTGCTTCCTTTGCCATCATGCAGTTATTCCTTCCTGCACAAGCGAAGCCAGCAAGTGCACTCATGCTGTAGAGCTCCCGAGGCACCTCAACAGCCCGGCCTAGCACTCTGTGGATGTGTGACACCTGTACATAGTTGCAATCAAACTTCACGTGCAGTGCTGTTTAAGGCGCGTGCACAGTTGCCTATTTGATATCTTTTTGTGCTTGCAAGTAGCGAGCAATTGTGATGCACTGAGGCCTTACCGTTAACGTGTGGTTGATCTGTAGTTTGCGCAGAAACATTTGTATTATTCCACAGTGATTTGTGCCAGGATGCAAACACATTACTTGGAACGATATCATCCTTGTTGCAGTCTTGTGTTGTTCTATGTATTTCGCCTGCAAATACCTCTTGTGAATATTTTCGTCCCTGTTACGTATGTGGATGTGTACTTAATTTGCAAAGGCTTCAATTGTGCTCTTCCACAAATTTTGTTTGTTTTGTTGTCAGGCAATCATGGCGCGGTAAAAGGAAATTGCACAATGTCAATAGAAATGCCTGCAGTCTTCACAGATGTGTGCTTTATGAGGTATACAGAAGTTCATGTTTGTTTTTGCAGTAAATACAGGCAAAAATATTGTGCTTCTTTTCAAAGGTCATGTCAGTCATTTCATATGCCAGTGATATAGCAATGCAGTGGCACCTATAGAAATAACGTTAGCCTGTCTTGTCCAATGAAGCATGTTGGACACTAAGGTGGTAAACGCTAGGGATGGATGTAGTACTCTATGTGCAGGAGAAAGCAACTATTGTAGGTGCATTTGCTTTGCTATGTAATACTGTGCTCCAAGCAAGCACTTTATGTTGAACAATTGGCTGCGGTAAAAAATGCATTGCCTTGCATAAATTCACAGTACAGCGAAAACTTTGCAAGCGAACATACACTGCAGCAATGTTGCTGCCAATGACAGAGGCAAAAAAGAGGTATGACGTTTACACTGACAGTGACAGAAACCACCAGTCGCTGTGCTCCACGGAAAATGGCTTTGTATCTGCATTGTAAATATGTACGACCTATGTACGACCGCTATTAGAATATGCTGCGGCAGTATGGGATCCCTGGACTGAGAGTAACAAAGTGAAACTAGAAAATGTCCAACGCAAGGCAGTCAGGTTTATATTTAATTGTTACAGCTGGAATATCAGCCCAACAGCCCTGATGAACACTGCAGGACTCGAACAATTGGACCTCCGACGTCACCGCGAACGACTAAAATTATTTTACTTATATTATCATAATAAAATAAAAATAGAGGAAGGCATTCTAGTTGAGCCCCTTACCCACCGCCCTACGCGTTCCTATCATTCCAAAAAAGTCGGCGCAATCTTGTGCAAAACAAATGTTTTCAAATACTCATTTTTTCCCCACACCATTGTTCAATGGAATGATCTGCCTGGAAACGTGGTCAGTTCTGAAACGGTGAACTTGTTTTTACAAGCCCTGAATGAACAATAGGGCACACATGCAATTTGTTTTGAGTCGAGTGTTTTGTTTTTTGATTCAACTGTGTTTTGAACTCCAGCCGAGTCTCGTTGTTTGCTTCTTTTGTTGCAATGTACGTTTTCTTTGTTCCTGTTATCTCTGTACCCCACTCCTGCCTAAGGCTTGTAATACAGGCCGGCAGTATTTGCTAAATAAATAAATAAATTTTACATGCTCCACACCCAACACCTGATTCACGTACCTTCCAGCTGCATTTGCATGTTCAATGTTGAAAAACAGCGTTTGTCCTTCATGACGATATCCTTCACATGTTCGCAATAATTTTGCATATCGTAAACAACTGACAAATGCATTGTGTAAATAGGAGTGTACATGAGAATGCGAAGTGTGTGCAGGTGCCCATCAGATATTGTGCTCTGTCGTACGAATGTGGGTATGACAGTAGCAACAATGTGACCACAAACACATGCAAGATGGCTGTACAGGTGGTGTAAAGATGCATAATTAGATAGGTACATTCACTTCAATGTGTGTTTTGCTTTGATTGCAAAGTAATTTCATGTTACATAGCATTTCAAAACTTCTTTCTTTTGAGCTTTTATTTTCGGCTTTCTGTGAACAACAAAATGTACATGTAAAGAGGTGTCACAGAGAGCACTTTTAAAATGTATATATACCCGCCACGGTTGCTCAGTGGTTATGGTGCTGGGCTGCTGAGCACGAGGTGGAGGGATTGAATCCCTGCCACAGCAGCCGCATTTCGATGGGGGCGAAATGCGAAAACACCCGTGTACTTACATTTAAGTGCACGTTAAAGAACCCCAGGTGGCGGAAATTTCCGGAGCCCTCCACTACGGCATGCCTCAAATCAGAAAGTGGTTTTTGCACGTAAAACGCTATAATTTAATTTTTTAAATATATACATGGACATTTGCACAGATAATTTGGCAGTGGATGGCTTGAGTAACGTATCGTACCGAAGTACAACTGCGTTGTGACAGTTATGGTTTAAGTGAAGTAATCTGCAGTGTCATATTGCAAATTTCAAGGAATGTGTTAGCATTTATGAGTATGTCACAACACCTTGTCGTTTCTTTTTTTGTATATCGCACCTAATGGCTGTATATCATTCAGTAGTATGTAATTCACATCCCTTTTGACACTGTGTGCTCATTTGTGCATGCCACGACAATACCAAAGGCTATAACTGTATTTAGAACATCACAAACGCTTTGAAACAATTGTGATTATACGTGTGCTACAGGTTTGGTTAAAATGTGCAATTTGCTTTAGTAATGCGATTTTTTTAGCAATACTGTAAGCCTTTACAGGCTCATACAGGAGTGGGTCAGAAGGAAAACAAAACAAAACTGGAGAAAGCAAGGAAATGTGGTAATTATTCCAAAGCGAACAAATAAGATGTAGGCATCCGGAATAGATCATACAAAACAGTGCAAGGCAGATAATACAGGCAAGGGGGAAGAGCTGCGAAAAGTGCAGACGTGTTGCTGAACAATGAAAACAGTTGCGCAGCACAGCGTTGTAGCAGTAGGTAGCCGAGTGTTCGCCCTTGGTACAAACATTCCATGTGAATGGATGGGCGCTATCCAAATATTGAAGGCATGATGCAGTTGATGCTCTAGTATCTGTCTTTCCAGCAGGCAGTTCTTGTGTGGGGTGTTATGTAAACTTGAGAAAACTCCCTGAAATGCTGGAAATTCTTTAAAAAGCAGTATGATTTTCATGGTTCTGAAGACGTAAAAGCTCTGATGAAACTACATTTTCAATGGGCAGATTGAGGTGGTGGCTCATTAGCTGTAGCTGGCTAGGTACCCAAAAACAAACTATAGCACTCATTTGCAGTGACACATTACACCACTACAAGACATGGCAGTGTCTTGTAAATGAGTGGTCATGGTAATAGCATAGGCACAGTGGTCGTGGTTGACAAAGAAAATGTCCTCGCCTATTATACCCTTGTGAACGCATAAACGAGGAAGAAATGCAAAGAAAAGATGTACTTATCAACTGACTAGGAGCAACGACTAGTTGCTCAGATAATAAAAAAAAAATGGTGAACTTTTAGAGCTGCCATAACGTGAACAACATACGAATTCATAAAAGAACCACACATCATGACTGTTACGAATTCGCATAACATTGGTGCTTGTGACAATTTACATTACATTAAGCCATAAATATCAGGCTCGCACAAAAAGTTAAAAACAAACTTTCAAAACAAACATTCATCACATAACTAGAGCATCCAACAGGTGTTAAGATCGAACCAAATAACAAAGAGGAAGTAAACATTCAAAGTACCCATAACATAAATAATGCACTGTTCATAAAACAACATATATCACATTCATAATTCAACATATCGCATCACAATTCATATCACCCCCCCCGGGTGCAGCCGGTGGAAAGAGGGGTGTCTTCAGACGTATATGACACCCCCCCCCCCCCCCCCCACTGGCCCCTTGCACCCGGGGCCCACGGCCCCCCGGCCCCCCCTGTTGCTACGCTACCGCATATATGTAAGCATATACATTGTGTTGGCTTACCTGGTTTTTTTTTTAAACAATTGGCTTTTCCTCAAATAACATTTTGGGTCTCTACCCCTCTTCATTTAATTTTGATTGGCTTAAATCTGCTATACCTTGGTGGTGCGGGTTTCCCTCATTGTTATTTAGGTTATTTTTGCAATCCGAGGGGCTCAAAAATACGCCGCGCACCACGGGTTTCTTTCGATGGCGCTTTTCAGGCAAGAAGTCGTGTTAGCAGCAGCATTAATTTTCATTTACGGAAGCTCTATTCGCTGCTTCTGGAGTGTGATGAATTCAACTCTTCAAAAGTGCCATTTACGTTACGTGCCCCGCGAGTGGTGTATATACCAGTTTGACGAATGCATTACTCCATGCTAATTCGCAATTTAGTTGTGTTGCGTTTAGCGTGTGTGGCTTCCACTCGTGTTCCTTCGCGCCGCTCCGAGTGCCAGCTGTGAATTTAATGCCGTAAGGTTTTCAGGATTTTAACTACTGAGCAACTCACAATCGCTGATGCGCCCTTCGTCGACGTCGGTCCTCGTACATTAACTGGTGCCACGATTCGGATGACTGCGTTCGCGCCGACGAAGAAAGGACGCCACCGTACCACGTACGTGAATGGTGCAGTCTTTGCGGGCGGCAAGTATGCTCGAGTCCACAATACCGGCAAATGAAGAAACGATGTGTTGTCGAGGTACAGTGTACTAGTATTGCATATAACAGAGGCGCGTTCAGAATCTGGGATGAAAGTATCGGTCATGAGGTAATTGATTTTCTACAGGAAATATATCGAGAAAATAATGTTGAAATAACATGGGAAGGAATTAAGAGTACGACAACTGTCGGTTGTCCTCTATCACAGCTGCTGTTCATGCTTTATAAGTATAGAAAGAAGGTTACAAGGAAGCAATCTAGGCTATAATCTGTCGTACAGATTAGGCGGAGAGGTTGTTGAGCAACCACTACCGCGTTTAATGTATGCAGACGATATTGTACTGTTGGCAAGTAGCCAGGCAGATTTGCAAACTCTGGTTAATTACTGTGGAGACGAAGTAGACAGCCTGGGTTTCAGTTTTAGTGCAGCTAAGTCCGGTGGGATGTTTTTCAACGATACAACTGATCAGGAGCTTACAATACAAGGCAATGAAATACCCAGAGTGGCCGAATACAAATATCTCGGGGTTTGGATAAACAAATGGCAGATGCACGCGGAAAAGCATGAACAGTCTCTCATAGCAAAAGGGCGAAGAGATGCCGGGATAATGAAACATAGGGCATTGTGGGGGTACAACAGGTATGAGGTACTGGGAGGTATTTGGAAGGGAGTAATGGTGCCGGGGCTTACTCTCAGGAATGCGGTCCTGTGCTTAAGGGCAGAAGTTCAGTCCAGACTAGAAGTAAATCAGAGAGCTGTTGGAAGATTAGCACTAGGTGCCCACGGGAAAACCACAAACGAAGCAGTACAGGGGTATATGGGCTGAGCATCGTTCGAAGCACGGGAAGCTCAGAGTAATATCCTATACGAAAAACGCCTGAGGAATTTGCATGATAACAGGTGGGCAGCTAAGGTATTTAAATACCTATACAGAAAGAGCGTTGACTAACAATGGCGGAAAAGAACTAGGAAGCTAGCCAGTAAGTATGCCAGACATGAGAACGGAGAAAGACAGAGCACTAAACGACAGGTTAAAAACGCGGAAGGTAAAAATTAGATAAATTCAATGGAAAAGAAGCATAGTGCTGAACTATATATCGATACTGGGAACAGCAGATCAGGAAGGCAGCGTTTAATGGTAACTTAAGAGGCAGTGCTCTACTCTTTGAAGCTAGGTCAGAGTGTCTTAGAACGCGGAGCTATAAAAAGAAATTTAACGCAGCAGACACATGTACTGTGTGTGGTAAACCTGTAGAAACAGTAGAACACCTCATACTAAAATGTGAAGGTACCCATCCCGATGTCACCCGATGTACATCCCGATGCACCGAGTCATGCTTCCTGAGGCCCTAGGGTTCAGAGATAACAATAGTCATGCAAATAAATATGCCGTGGAAATTAGCAAAAACCGATTGGAGGTTTGGTGGCTCAAAAGCAGATAGATGGCATAAGGTGTAGGAAGAGGTATTTAAAGAAAATGGCGAATTTTAATAATTGAAAACAGAATTCAACAAAAAAATTCAACAACTACCATCACCCCGTTTCAAAAGCGACGCTCCTACCTTCCTACCATCCATCCAGTAACACTGAGAGGAATCTGTTATTTTTAAGTTTGGGGGTATAATAAATTTAACGCTGTGCCACTATATCTCTGATTCGGGAATTGACGACCGAAACGAGCCTATCACGCTAGACGACGTCGCTCAGACGAGTACAGTGCACGGCACTGCAGCGCGATTATGATTTGACCATCACGGGCGCCAATGCAACTGAAAAAGGGAAACGTGCGCTTAAAACTGATAAGAATTCCATGCAGCTAGAAGACCACTGGGGAATAATCAGCCTTATCTAATCGTGAATGCTACAGAACGTGAACAGGAAGAATAAGACTTGTCCCACGTTATCAGCTTGCACGGCTCCGCGTGCCAGCTCAAACATGCGATACCACACACACGTGCAATACCACCTCACACGTGCAATACCACCTCACACGTGCGATACCAAAATAAAATTCCCTAGTTCATTAGAGTAATCGACATTAAAGCGTGGACGTGGTTTTTAATGAAATTCAGTAGATGGGATCGATAACAAAATGGGATCAGCATAAGAACATTTTCCAGCCAGTGTTCCTTTAAAATGGCGATCACAAGCGGCTTATGTACGCGAAATAGCGTTGCCAGCATAGGGTTTAGCATGCTGCTTCTAAAGTTCTGTATATTTTGCTTCCGTTGTACGGCAGATGCCTACGCGCCACTTGCGTGGCCTGACATGCTAGCTAGTTGAATATTCGAAATTTCAAGCAAATTTCCTTAGTTCACTTTCCAGAAAATAAAACATTCACTTCCATTCAGCACATTCTTCCCAGTCGGCAATCCATGTCGTATTAATAGTTTAGCTGTAGCTGGAGATCCACTCGTACGCGTCTTCGGCCGTACAGAGGTCAACACGGAGTCACTTGACGCTCGCTGCGCAGTTCGAACTGGCGTCCAACTCGCACGTGAATGTCCTGGTGCCCGCCATGCCAGTCGGAACCGCGTTGGTCATAGAAACGAATAGATTTCTAGTGCTTTCCACTAAAAACACAAACGACGCGGAAGGCGCTTCTCGGTTCTGCAAGTATTACTGATCCACTAGCAGCGTGTATGAAACTTATATGAAACAGGTGACGCCGAAACAGAGCATCCGGCATCCGCACTCTCAAACAAAACGCGCGCGGGAAGCCGTCGGCGGAAACCGCGAGCGCGCGTCAGCTGCTTAATCAGCTGGCGGCAGTTATGGGAACAACCGCGCAGGCACCACGTGACCTCATGGCAAGAAGCGGTAGTATGCAAGGGCGTCCGGCCGGAGTTGCGCGCGTGCGTCTAATTGTCGTACAAAAATCCCTCATGTGACCTGATCCTAGGTGCCTAAGGACAGAATCATTTAGGGACTTTTGAGAAAGCGCGATGGTGGCGCCAAGTGACGCCGTGGCGTGTTCGTTTTTGGCGCGATCGCTACTTCTATGGCTCTTTGGCTCGCGGCCAGCGGTGACCGCCGTTCTTCAACGTTGCTTGCGTTGTTTGTCGACGCCGTGACCTGTTCGTTCTCGGCGTGATCGTTCTCCCATGGAGAAATTCGACCACGCGTTCTTCAACGTCGCTTGCGTGTTTGTGCTTGCGTTGCTTGTGTGTAGAGTGTACTAGATAATGGTCGTACTCTAGTACACTACTGTGTTGGTTGTAGGTTCTGCCTTACTTAGTGGAAATCCGCGAGTAGTAGTGGCGGTGCGGCAGTGCGGCTTTGGTCTCGGTGAGCTCTGGCAGTACAGAATCTGCGTTGTGTGACCCGTACTTCCTTGAGAACTCGGCGGTGGTGACAATTGAAATGTCGAAGTGTCACCGAACTGCAATGTGGGGTCTCCGTACCCGCCTTTCTTTAACGGATGTCGAGGGTTGTGCTGCTCACTGCAAGTCACTCAAATGTGCCTGCGTCGGCTATCCACTGTTCAGCACTCATGAAATCCGTGCTGTGCGGTATGTATTACTGGAGGATCCGGCGGTACAGGCGCTCTAAATATCCAAGTGGCGTTGGCGTCTCAGCAACGGCCAGTTCGCGGACCGGAGCCCTGCAGCGGCGCCTTCGTGTCCGCAACATTCGCTAGCGTCGACTCATTAATCTTTACATAATGTTTGACGTGCTGCGATGTGCTGCTGACCATAACACGTAAGTGATATAATTCATATGCCGACACATCGCGCCAATTTGTGCGTCAGTAGCTCTTATTTTCCTGGCGAGAGGAAGCTTTGGCCTATGTAGATATATCTCTGCTGTTATTTATTCGACTAGTAGAAATAGTTTCCTCTGGGGTGGGGTAAAAGGAAGCTGTTCTAGAGTTACAGTCGTGGTGCCACAATAAGTACGGCTTAATCTGTTCTCGTTCACGACTTAAAAAAAAAAAAGAAACTTTCCTTGGAACGGCTTCACAACGCAATACGATCTCTCCAGTTCTGCGCATGGACAACACATACCTTTTTATTATTTCCAAGTGCGCCTGCACTACAATCAGTGCTGGCATGATAATGTAGATGTAAATAATGTGCAGAAAACAGCCGAACATGAATAAGGCAGGAACAACTCCAGCGGATAGCAATATTATTTTCTGATTGCATGTACTTGCAATGTTTACAGCTAAAGGGCTTCTATCATACTCGCAGCTCTCTTGTGCCTGTTTCTGCAGCAATCACCTATGAAGCCTCGCATATGTCGAGGCTTTTTGTATATAAAAAAAATTGACAGGAATGTTGCAGGACGTTATAAGGGTCTATATGCTATTGTTCTCACAGAATCTTTAAAATATATGTCCCTCGATAGGTTCACAAAGTTCCTTGGCAACTGTTTTATCGTTGCGGCGTGTTGCTTTAGTCAACAGAAATCAACTTGATTGGCACC
Organism: Dermacentor andersoni; assembly: GCF_023375885.2. Taxonomy (NCBI): domain Eukaryota; kingdom Metazoa; phylum Arthropoda; class Arachnida; order Ixodida; family Ixodidae; genus Dermacentor; species Dermacentor andersoni. The sequence goes on along the minus strand of NC_092823.1, from coordinate 24,420,326 downwards.
AATGCACACAGGGGGTACCTTCTTGAACAACTTCTGGGTAAAGTGTGTGTTGCAGGTATATTAATGGATCTTTCAAATTTGTTTCATTTAGGAGCTGCTTACTGCATCCTGTTCACTGTAAGGAATAATGAATTTATTTCCGTTGCAGAGCCAGCTGTATCTACTGCCAACATGGAGTGAGTCGGCAAAGTATTTATAAATGCTTACGTCTTCCCTGTCAATTTTTACATGCGTTGGGTGCAATGCAGTCTTGTTTAAAACAACATGCTAAGATACTGTTTTGATATAAGACTGCCATTTAACACTGATTGTAGGAATTTAGAAATTTTAACAAGAAAACACTGCCCGCTGATCGTCAAAACCAGTATTCAGTAACACCACCACCCTATTTCGTAAATGTTAAGAAGTGCTGAGGTGCCACTAAGCTGTACTGTAGGACAGCTCAAATGGCTTTTATACCATAACTTACAAAGCTTATCAGACTGTACATCTAGTGTGTTTAGTGCGCTCTTAATCAGTGTAGAGTTTTGTTAACCACTGTGTTGGCACATACAAAAAAAAACAATGCTTGACAAGCGTGCTTCCTTTTTATAACTTGCGTGACTGAACATGGGCCTGTTAACTCTTTACTATTAACGCGATTAAGCAAAAGTTCAGCTTGTTCTAGAGTTGGATTGCAAGAATAGCTGAAATTACATGTGGACTACATTCATGTTAAAAGATTTCCGATGTCATTCCAGAAAGGTAAAAGAAATGCGAGCAGAACACTACCTCACACTGAAGGGTGAACAATGTCTGATGAAGAACAATGCTAGCAGCAAGAATAGCTGTAGAATAGATCGTGCAGCAAACTTGGCGAAATGCCGACGAACATGTAGTCCAGAGGCCAAAGGCTTCCTCGATGAGCCCGGGCATCACTGGTTTTCACTCATTCCAGTGAAGCCTGCTTATGGAATGAACATATCACAGGCCATAGACTGCCTTTTTTATTTCCTTTTTCTACCACGTGTCGCAAAAACATGACAGACAGCAAACCTCTTTGCAAGCAAACATGCTTTCTGTGTTGCCCAAATATAGGATCACAGCAACACGTCAATGCACAGCTGCTGCTGTCGCATCCGTTATAGTTACAACAGGGATCCATCGCGCTTTTCCTATAGCTCAAGGGTGCATACAGATGGTGTGCATGGCACAGTGAACAAAGCACACACAAAGGTGCAACGCTCGTGTGAGAGCAGCATTCCGGGCAAGTTGGTAATCCATTACTTAAATGATATTGCGCGACAAAAAAACGACACGGACGTGAAGGACGTGATCATCTGAAGCGCAGATGATCGCGAAATTGGGTGATACGTGTGTTAGCTTCCCGTCTCTGGCTCTCACAGAAAAAGAATTAAGTTTCTTGGACGCGGCATCACATGATTCGTAACCATGTTACATGAATTCGCACTTCATTTCCTTGTAAGAAGCGCATGCGCGATCTACGCTGCCTGCCATGTATAGAATCGACGCAGTGGCACAATAAACTTAGTTGAAAGGTTGCGCTTGGTGTGTCGTCTTCTCTCACGTCCGTGTCGTTTTTTTGTCGCGCAATATCATTTAAGTAATGGATTACCAACTTGCCCGGAATGCTGCTCTCATTAAGTTCATTTCTAGTTCAACGGGCCCTTTTCTAAATGTTCTTCGTGATCCCTGTGCCACTGTTTCCCCCATTGCCGCTATCGTTTGCAAAGCACGGACGCTCTCCTATTGTTTACGCATGAAGACCACCCCTCCCGACTTCGTCTCCCTGTTCGGAGGCTTTCTTCCTTCAGCGGGACACTCCGCTAGAATCTGCAAGATCCTGCGTTCCGAGTGGAACCACCAAGCGCGACTCTACAGGCAGTACCTTTCGGTACAACTTCAGAGCGGTGCAGGGCGCTTCACAGCTAATGGTCTGCATCGCGAGTACTTTCGGTTCGCGGACCAGACAATTGAATTCCTATGGCAGCAACAATTATGTAGACTCCGAGAACAGCAGCCAAAAAAGAAGCGGGAGGCCCCGCAGAACCTCGTCCATATTCCAGAGTCTGTTGCTTTGCCTGAAAAGATTCGAGAGGTCCTATCTCTCGGGCCGAAGTTTGCCGTCCAAACCAAAAGGTCCCCCAGAGAACTTCAGTCCTACGTTCGAGACGTCTCAAGGCTTGTCCCAGACCACGAGGTAGGCCGTATCGTATCGGAAGGTGTCGATGTACTACAAAGGTGCAAGCAACCGAAGGCGAGGATTTCGGGGAATCGGGTGGCCTCTTCACTCGTGGACAATTCGCTGTGTGTAATTCCTGCGATAAAGAAGGCGGTTTTGCTGTGTTACCTGCTGAAGACTTTAACGCCAAGGCTCTAGAAGCCATCAGTGCCACGTTTAACTGTCATAGGGAGGTGTCGCTGGCCAAGGTAAAGGCTGTGGCAAAGCGCATGTGCAACAGACTCAATCTGCAAAAATTAACCAAGGCCTTTGAAAACAGCAAGCGAGATCCTCTACAAGTTTTCTTAAGAGCCAAAACGCATAAACCCGGTGTTCCGTTACGGGTTATTGTGTCAGAAATTGATACTTGGCAAAAGCCGTTGGGGGTGTTTTCACAACAAAAGTTGGGCCTTCTCCCTGTCAGCGACCCTTTCCTCGTTAAGAGCTCAGATAATGTGATTGATTTTTTGAAGTCACATTCTGACCGTGGTCTTCAGGCGTTTTCTATTGATGTAAAGGATCTTTATTACCCCTTGCCGCATAGAAGCGTAATGTCCTGTGTTGAGCAATGTATTGGTAGGTATGGTGCTGTTTCCTTCCAGAATGAGGCCGGCATGTCTTGCAGTCAATTTTTAGAACTTTTTACAGATTTATCTTAATTCCACCTTTATCACTTGGGATAACCAATGTTTTTTTGCAGAAGAGCGGAGTTTGTATTGGCTCTTGCATTGCTCCCATTCTTAGTGACTAGTTTTTATCCTGTTTAGACCGTGACATTTCTTCACAAGTGCAAGGCACTGCAGTTTTTAAAACATTTAGATACGTTGATGACCTTTTAATTTTCATTGACTGCTGTTCTGATGCCTTCATTCTGGAAGCTAAGAAAGCGTTAGAAACGTTTCAGAAGTGCTTAGTCCCCCTTCAAACTGCTCATAAGATGCCCTTAATAGGTCTCTTCGTTTTCTTGATCTTCGCCTGCACTTTCAGGACAGCCACACGTGTTGGTCGTATGAGCCGCGAGCCAACAAGCCACTTCTGCCGTATACGTCCGCACATTCTAAGCTTGTTAAGCGGGCCATTATCAGTTTGTGCTTCAAGAATGCCCTTAGCAAGTCTTGCTGTCATGTTGCGGACGCAAGCTTTGAAACGGAAACTTTACGTTTGTCCTTGGCTGGATATCTTAGGGTGGTGCTAGTGTCTGTCGCGGAACGCATTTTAAGAGAAGCGCGATCCAGTAGGCAGAAGTCAGTTGCCGATGCCCTTCCCGGCACACGCCCTAAAGTAAGTGTCATACCTTACATGCACGGGATATCCCACAACTTGAAAAAGATTGCCCAAAGGGCGAATGTAAGAGTTGTTTTTCTGCTCCCAACAAGCTCGGCAGGCTTTGGAGGCTGACGGATCCAACTGCCGTCCCTTCCGATAAGTGCTGAAAGCATCACCGCAAGAAGTTTGTCGAGTGTGTCCACCGGGTAGTGTACAACCTCCGACTTTCATGTGGGAAGAAATATATCGGAAAAACTGGGCGTTGCCTCAATGATCGGCTCCGCGAACACAGCAACAATGTAAAAAACGGCTCTGGTAGTTTCTTGGCTATCCACTGTCGCGATCATAAATGCAAGCCTTTTGAGGATCAATGCACGATTGTTTCCCGTGGCAGCACGCAGCTCATCCGTGAAATATCTGAAGCGCAGATGATCGCGAAATTGGGTGATACGTGTGTTAGCTTCCCGTCTCTGGCTCTCACAGAAAAAGAAATAAGTTTCTTGGACGCGGCATCACATGATTCGTAACCATGTTACATGAATTCGCACTTCATTTCCTTGTAAGCGCATGCGCGATCTACGCTGCTTCCCATGTATAAAATCGACGCAGTGGCACAATAAACTTAGTTGAAAGTTTGCGCTTAGTGTGGCGTCTTCTCTCACGTCCGTGTCGTTTTTTTGTCGCGCAATATCATTTAAGTAACGCTCGTGTACTGCTGTAAAGCGCGACTAAGTTGGAATGGCGTCGCACAGCGTGTCCCAATTTCGCGCATTCAGCACTCCCCATACGTGGGCCGATCCCGAAGACAGTGCAATGCGGTGCCGACATACGGCGGAGGTGCAGTTCGCCATTAAGGGGCCCACATACACAGTTTTGCTGGTCAGCTTTCTTCACAGAGTGGGAGGGCACTGAGATTTTTTACTTATCAAACATCAGGTCATCGACGGCGAAACCAGGGACACCAAAGCCGTCCTCGGGCTCCACCTAGAAAGCGCCTTCGACAAAGTGACGCACTCTGTCATCCTCGCACAGGTATCCAATCTAAACCTAGGCGAGATGTCGTACGAATCTTTCAAAGGCTTCCCCACCAGCAGAACGGCGGAGCTCAGAGACGGCGACCTGAAGACGGACGAGAAGACATCAGGGAGCCAGGGCACTCCCCAAGGCTCCGTCATCTCACCCATGCTGTTTAACCTTGTTATGATTCAAGTTGCCAAAAAACTATGGCAGCTTGAAGGACTGAAGCGCACGATATACGCGGACGACATTACGCTGTGGGTGGACGGGGGCAGTGATGCCTGCATAGAATTCACACTGCAGACGGCCGTCGACACGATAGAAGAAAGCCTGGAAAGTACGGGACTACGTTGCTCCCCAAGTAAGTCGGAGCTCCTGCTTTACCAACCGATAAAAACGCACAGAATCAAGAAGCAACGGGAACAAGAAAAGATCAAGATCCGCACCAGGGATGGTAGCACAATGCCGACGGTAAGCAAGATCCGAGTCCTGGGTATGACGATCGAATCGCTCGGCACGAACGGAAACATCGTCACCCGCATCACGGGAAAGACGGCCAACGCGACCAGACTGCTCAAGCGCGTTACCACCAGAAAGGGAGGCATGAAGGAGGAAAACCTCATCTGACTTATACACTCCTTCGTACTCTGCCAGTGTACGTGGCAGCCTTCCACAAGTGGGTGAAAAGCGAAAAGAACAAGCTAGACATCCTAATCCGGAGGGCTTACAAGACACCCCTCGGTCTACCTGAAACTACCAACACGAAACTTCTCCTCCATCTGGGCATACACAACACGCTCGACGAGATCGCCGAAACGCAAAGAGCCGCTCAGTTGGAAAGATTGTCATCAACAAAGGCCGGCAGAAAGATCCTGTGCAGTCTAGGCATCGCTTATCACGAACAGCAGGGACCAAAATGCCCCGTCCCCGACCACGTACGATGGAACGTGCGGGTTGACCCCTTGCCGAGGAACATGCACCCGGAATTCAACGAAGGCAGAAGACGCGCTAGAGCCAAGGCACTGACGGGTCTGCACGCGGAAGACACCGATGCCAGATACGTTGATGCAGCCGAATATGCCAGCCGCAACTGCTTCGCGATCGCGGTGGTCAACTCCGGAGGCAACGTGCGGGCGACCGCTGTCGCACCTCAGGGCGATCCCTCCGTTAGCAACCAGTTTGTTGCAGCTGTAGGCGATCCCACTGCTAGCGACCTGTCTCTCAAAGCTCCACCGACATGACTTATTGGGTAGCGTGGCGTTGTCGGCGAGCTGCAGGCATCCGGTGGACCATGGCGATCGAGCAAGGGCGAGACGATTTGCTAGTGCGAAACTTGCACTGTTTAATCAAAGGTAGTTGAAAGAAAATAAGAAGAGAATAAAGTATGAAGTATATTTCGGAGCCCCTTAAATAGGCTCTCTACAATCGTGTGGGCGGGTTCTTGCTTTCGTCGATGACACGTGACAGGCACAGAGAGAAGGCCCCTCCTCCTGCAATACCAAGCACGGGAAGGAGAAGTCGATCCTCTTTTCGACGAATCTGGGGGGAGCGTCGGGTGAGCGACCTCTCCGGTAGCGTGGGGATGAGGCAGCACCCACAGGCCCCGAGCAAGTTGAGAGGGGAAGGGGATGTCGATCCTCTTTTCGACGGATCCGGGGAGAGGGTCGGGTGAATGATCTCTCTTCGACGAATCCGGGGAGTGCGTCGGGTGAGTGCGTCTCTCTTCGACGAATCCGGGGAGAGCGTCGGGTGAGTGACCTCTCCGGTAGCGTGGGGATGACGCAGCACCCACGGGCCCCGACCATGGGAGGGGAAGGGGATGACGTAGCACCCACGGGGCCCTTGGCGTCCGGCCATACCTAACACCGCCAGCACATCGAGCAAGCAAGTGGAGGAAGCGGAAGAAATAGCCATCGCGCTGGCCATCGTAGACCGAGAATGCCACATGATCCTCAGCGACTCCAGACAAGCGGTGAGGAACTACGCCAAAGGAAGAATTGCCCCAATGGCCTCACGCGTCCTGCTCCGAGAGGCATACCGCGACAAGAGGACTCGAATCAAGTGGTTCCCGGCGCACGCAGTACAAGCGTCAGAGAGGCATGCCAATCGCAACGAAACGGTACACGCCAGAGCACGAGGATTAGCCGACCGCGCCCAAGGCAACGGCTTCCCGCTGTGTTTCAGCGCCAAAGACCGGATGACCACCTATAACGAACTGACCAAGGCTTTCGGCTGGCTCGCAGTCTTCTCCCGCCGCCCTGCCAAGGGCTGAGCAGGTCGCAGGCCGTGCTGTTCGGGCAACTACAAAGAGAACGCTTCCAAGCCCGGCGCTATTGCACAAGATATACCCAGAATCGCCCCCCCCCCCCCCCCCTATGACAAGTGCAGAGCGTGCTGCAGGGAGAAGGCCACATTCGACACATGCTATAGGATTGCTCCAAACATCCAAGCCAAGCTAACTCCGGACGTATACCGCCGCAGCTTGAGGAAGCAACGTGGAGTGAAGACCAAGAAAAACAACTACAGGCTGTCCAGCAGGTCACCGAGGCGCTGGCTAGGCAGGAGCCTGGCGAGCCGGCAACGGCGAGCGGGGATCCTCGCAGAGCACCCGCCACGATGACGACGTAGGCCACGTCCGAAGCGCGCCTTCGCGCTTTACTGCAGGCTCAATAAACGTTTTCCCAATCCAATCCAATTACTTATCCGTGTTTGTCCTGCATGCGTGTGCAATAGAAACAAGAAGCAGGTATGCATAGAAAATCTGAGGTGGCGGCGGCAGGTCGTAGCGCAGAAGTTAGCATGCCCAGCCCTTCCACGTACTTACATCTGCATTGACATGGGTTCGTGGTAGTGATAGCGACCACAGCTCTACTTTTTCTGCGCGCGCTAGCCATTGTGAAACTAAGGATGTAGTTAGCATGCCCAGCCACTTAATGCAAATTGCAGCAGTTACGAGTGGTGGAACCCCGCTGGAGCTCATTGTGAAGAAAGCTTCCTTTCTCTGTCCACTCTCGCGATGGTGAAGCTAAAATGAGGAGGAAGCCTGACGGACACAACGTTGTTGGCCACCATAACAGAATGGATGGACAACCTGCGGAAAGGACGAAGCACACCAAGTTTTTAGCACTTCGCCTAGAGTAAAGCGCTACAATGGCTAGTATGGCCTCATGGGGATGATGTAGACCGAATTGCTTCTCACTGCTAACACTGGACTGATACTAATACACCGTTCGCAGACACCCCGCTACACTGAAATTAGCAAAACAATATCGCTTTATAAACTGATAGCGTCAATTATCTGGTGTCCTCCTTGTGTGTGTGAAGGGCATAAAGGTCCTCGCAATGAAATGGTAGTATCTTTGTTTTTGCTGCAGTTGCACACAAACAAAATTTGTTGAAGTGATCGGACAGCGATCTACCAGCAGAGAAGACCAACCTGCAAATTAAAAATAATTGCTGGTTTCAGATGTTCCAATGTACTTTGCGCTCAGCTGCTATCTGTAATATTCTTTTTCTTTTTGTGCTCTTATGAAGAGGAAAACTCCACATTACTACAATATCAACAACAGTACACAAAATGGACTGGCTTTGAAGCTGTGACCACGAACCGCACTTTTGTACATTCAGCACATGTAGTATTGGGGCAACGCGTTTGAGCAAAATTATTAGGTTTTCAGTCAAAGCACTGTGACAGGCGGGAAGAAATCGTTGTCATGCCCGGTCGAAATAATACCATCTGAAATCTTATTTACCCATACATATTTTTTTGAAAAATCACTATAACCCTTTATACATTTCCTTCGTATGAGTTATATACTAGCTTGCCTCGTCAATCTCAATAATGCATTCTCTTTGTGGGAGAAGGCTTTCGTGAAAAACGACCCAACATAACAGTAAAACATCCAGCATGGTTCCTATCCAGATGATTGACGAAATTGTGCACTGAGAACGTGTCGACTAGCGTGCGATTGAAAGTTGAATTATGATCGTTGTAAGCTTGTGTTGCGTCTAGCACGAGCGAGTAGTGTTAGCGATGTCATTGGTGTGAAAATGGTCAGCTCGGTCTGCGATTTGTTTTTGTGGATCTCCACATTGAACGTCGCAGTCGTCACGATGAGAGCACTCCTGTGACATTATTAGCTCAGTGGGCTGGGAAAGCTCGAGTGGTAGCTCACTTTGAGGGGTATTGTCTAACAATTATTAATGTACGTACTTTGCGATGATGAAAAAGATGCAGAAACACCGCTGGTGTTGTCTAACTATTCGTAAACAGGCCCCCAAATTTCAATTGGCCCACCCCAAACATTAAGTAGCCTCACCCCCAAATTTCAAGTTGGCACACCCTCAAATTTAAATTGGCCCACCCCCCAAGTTTAAATTCGGCCACGCCCGATTTTCTTTTCGCCCAGCCTTAAACTCAAATCCCAATCCCAAATTTCGATTGGGCCACCCCTAATTTTCAAGTTGGTGCATGCACGCACGAATTTCCATAAATCGACGTCCAAATTTCGAGTCGGCGCACCGCAAAATTTAGGCTGGCCCACCCCCATATCGCCCCCAAATTCATATTGTCCGACCCCGAGGTTGCCCCTACATTTAGGTAGGACCAACCCCATATCACCCCCGAATACAAATTGGGCTGCCTCCACAACACCACCAAATTTAGGTTGGCCCACTCCAATACCACCTGGAAATCGAGGTTGGCCCACCCCCATATCCGCCCCAAACTAGCGCTGGCCCACCCCTCGATCACCTCAAATTTAGGATGGCCTACCGCAAATCACACACCAATTAATGTTAGTCCACCCATATATCACCCCCCCCCCCCCCCCCAATTCAGCTTGGCGCAGCCGCACATCACCCCCATGGTTAGGTTAGCCCGTCCCAATGTCACCCCAAATTTAGGTTGGCCCACCCCCCTATCATTCCCAAATCCAGGTTGGCCCACTCCCATATCAGCCCCAAACTTAGCCTGGCCCACCCCTCTACCACCTCAAATTTAGGATGGCCCACCGCAAATCACTCCCACATTTAGGTTAGCCCATCCCCATTACACCCCCGATTCAGCTTCGCCCAGCCCCATGTAACCCCCATGGTTAGGGTGTCCCACCACCCATATCCCACCAAATTTAGGTTCTCCCACCCCCGTATCATCCCCAAATCCAGGCTGGCCCACCCCCCATATTCCCCCAAACTTAGGCTTACCCACCCATATATCACCTCAAATTTAGGTTGGGCCACCCCCATATCAAGCTCAAATTCAGCTTGGCTCATTACCATTTCACCCCAAATTTAGGTTGGGCCACTCCCATATCACTACCAAATTCAGCTTGGCCCATCCCTGTATCACGCCCAAATTTATGCTGATGGTACTTCCAATTTCAAGTTGGCCACCCCAACCCTTATTATGAAGACCTATGTATTCATATGGGAAATGCGTCAAGTTTTTTGGCGTTACAGACACGATTTTGCACGATTTTGCTACCATATTGCTGGGGTACTCGCCAACGAATGCTGCGCAATAAAAGCAACTGCACCGAACGAGCGACGCCATGTGTTGATCCTAAATACTGACGGCTAGCCAAGCTAGCTTCCCTGTAGAGCGACCGGGGCAGCCACAGCACGGGACATTTATTCAAATAGATTTTTTTACGGGCACACCTACAGATTCATACCACTTGGCTGTAGGGAACACATTAACAGTAGCTATTAACGCACACGCTGCACGTCTTCTCCTAGCTGGTGCATTTCTTATTTGGACGAATCTTTAGAAATAGTTAACGTTCGGGCAGCGACTCAGCTTAGCAGACCCTTTGTTCCGCACGAATGTTGCATAGTAATGGCACTGGCCACCGGGTGGCATTGTGGCCCAGGTGGACCTGATTCGCTCGGAGTATGTGCCATTAAGGACAGGCGAAAGTCGTGAAAACGGACCTTCCAGAAGAACGTAATAAGAATAGCCATTTTGTTCTCACAGGTTCCACGCTACAAAGCACTAAAGTATTTTTTTTTCACAACACAAAGCTATGCGCAAGCTTCTAGTTATGATGTCCAATGAATAAAATATTCATAAATGCGATGACCTAACTAATGAACACGACACTGCTATGTTTTAGCAAGGAAAAATAGAAAACATAATATTTCAAGAGAACCACTGCAAAACCAGAACCGAAAGCAAATCATGAGTTTTGTGTTTCTGCCATCTGGTGGGAGACTGTAAAACTATGTCCTATGCGGCTTCTAAAAAAAAAAAAAAAAAACTGCGCCGCTGTAAAACCAGAACCGAAAGCAAATATCGGATTTTGTGTTTCTGCCATCTAATGACAGACTATAAAACTACGCCCTATACGGCTTAAAAAAAAGTGCGAAGCGGGAATCCAACCGCGGCAACCGCGACGGGAGACGAAAGGTGCGCGCGATTCTACCACTCCGCCACGGCTTCCGAGGCTTCGCCCAGCGGTACGCTCATGTTTTTATAGATCCCACGTGAATTTTCACGACAGTGTTACAAAAAACGCTTTTGGGAAGAGTGTTGCGCCATGTGTGGAGAGTCGAGATAGGCATCAATCGAAAGCTGAGTCTTCGGACTACTTACGCTGCACTGCGTATTACGATAGACGTCGTAGGTTAATTACAGGCACCGTTCGTGCCTCGAAAATTGAGTACAAGTTTTCGTCGTTTCCATAGGCTTCCATTGCTAAACCTTTAACCGCTGTGGGAACAAAATTCTTACGTGCCATAGCGGGATCACTGCATTTGGATCGTGTGGATTGCCTTCCAGAACACGTCTGTCGCCTGCGTTTTTCGATAATCGACCTGCAGCTTTTGTTATTCGCGAAAAACCCGCTCGTTCCATTGAAAACGCGCTAGCTTCGTGCCGGGGCCGCTTGGGGCGCTAGTTGGTACGTGTCCAGGAAAGCTGGATATGATCGGCCGGCGTATGCAAGTTCATGCAAGGGTGTAGGTCCATTCCATTCGCTCTTCCCTTTGTCAACTAGTCAGAAAATGCACTATGAGATGCAATTCACGTGATATCATTGTTCGTTACCGAAAGACGAAGTTGTAAACCTTATAGTTTCGTTTTTCTGAAAGTTTTCGTTCTTTGCCAATATTTAATAAAAATTGACGATCTAAATCGAAAATTCGAAAACGACAATCACTAGAGTTTAACTTTTTCTTTTAAATGCAACAAACCTTGTCAATTTTGATGCAGTGGTTGCCGAGAAAAACGAATTCTAATTTCACAAGTATTTAGATAGCAGCACCAATGGGCAATCCGTACGCATACGCATTTTGGCGCCGCGTGGAAAGTAGAGCTGAAAACTACGCACCTGACATTGTGTCGAATACCAGACTCTCCACCTCTTCCTTGAAACAGTGTTCCTTAATGTGGTGCGGTCGTAGATCGTACAGGTTGGCAAAATTCATAGCGTGCTCTTTGCACAGGTTGCAAGCAAGTAGCCCTCCTTCGTTTCGGTTCCGGGCAAGGCTGTCCTTCACACTTTGCAAGGTTTCCTCGCCGTGAACATGTCTGACATGTTACTTGCGTAGGAGGAGTCTTTGCTACAGCAGTTGCAGCAACACGTGTCTTTCGCTTTGCCTCCAGGAGGCATTGTTGACTGAGCGTTACCTGATAACTTTGAAGAAGCACTACTGCTTGTAGGGCTTGCGGCGGTAGCATTATCGCGAGGCGGTGTCGCGGACGCAGAAGCTTAGGCCATTCCGTCCAAAGTAGCAACAACGTCTAGCTGATTGGCGTGGCCAGAAGCAAGCAATGATTTGACTGAAAACGTCAGGCAATGGCTTTTCGCACACTCCTTAAATCTAAATGCGCAAAGGGCGCAGCCTTCCCAGTGGGGCGCGTTGCTGCTAGCGCTTCGCTGATTGGATCAGCCTGAGCTTAGCTTTTGCTTGACGTCATGCCATCGGACGATAGTTTGTTTTGTCCCTGCGTTTGTGCAGACGTAACGCAGTTTGCGTTGTGAGATCGCGTCGTGCAGCTGTTGGCAGCCACGTAGAATTTCCCAACTACGCCGTGCTTGCTGTGTATACTTGAGTGCTCCTGCGCCAATGCAATTTCTGCGCGGTATCGTGGTCGGCGACAGCCAGGTGAAATGCCTTACTAGAACTCGCCTGCGTTTGTCGACGTCCGCCGAAGCCTGCATGTTCAGTTTTGGCGGACACGATGCACCACAACTGTCCAGAGCAGTAGCAAGAATGCGCTTCAAGCGCATGGACTTCGCGGTGCCCTACGTCGGGGGCAACCAGTTAAGCTGCCACAATGCTGATCCTCGAGACATCAGCCGCAACATCAAGGTACGTGCTGGGCGTTCGTCAAGTGTTGAAATTGATGTTATGGCGTTTTACGCGCCAAAACCAATTTCTGATTATGAGGCACGCCGTATTGGAGGACACCGGAAATTTCGACCACCTGGGGTTCTTTAACGTGCACCTAATATGAGTACACGGGTGTTTTCGCATTTCGCCCCCATCGAAATGCGGCCGCCGTGGCCGGGATTTCATCCCGCGACCTCGTGATTAGCAGCCGAACACCATAGCCACTAAGCAACCACGGCGGGTTCGTCAAGTGTTCCGACGTGTATGTAGTACGTGTTGCTTTTTTTTGTCAGTGCCGGTGACACACGGCGCACTTTTAATCGCAATCGAGCCCGATCCGCATCGAAATTCCCGACCGCGATTTGCTCCCTCCTCCATTTAGCGAAAACGAGCCCATTGCTTTTAGCATGTCTTGAAAATATTGACACGTGTACTTGTCTCTATCGGGCGACAAGTTTTGCCGCCGAACAAATGTTATCGCACAGCGCGGGACGCGCCTGCATGTATACGAAGTTTCTGGAAAGTTATCGATGCTTCTACCCGCTGTCTGTTGTCGCCGAACGTTGTGTTATCTGATTTCATCGCTTGACACGAATGGTGTAGAACATTTTAGAAGGCATGCGGGTCCCAACGTTTAATCTGGAACATTCGATGATTGCTGTATAAAAGCCGACGCGCTTGACCCGCTGATCAGATTTTCGACGATCGCCGAGCGTGTTCGCCGCTATCGTTGTGCTATAAGTGTAGCCTGTTTTGTGGGCACAGGTTCGCCCAATAAAAGTTTGTTTTGTCGTTCACAGTATTGCTACTGTGTTATTCAACGTCACCACCACGTGACATCTGGTGGAGGTGCTTTTCGTTCATGTACCGGACGCCCCCGACAAGCCGTGATCCAAGCCCGGAGCGCAAAGAGAACACCAACGTAGTCCCGGAGCATCGAGCAAGCCGCCGTCTTCAACAGCTGCCCCCGGAGCACGGACTTCTACCTGAGAAGACCAAGAAGATTGTGGACAAGGCAACCCCAATGGCAGCCCCAGCGTCCCCCATCGTGCTGCAGCAGCCCAGGGAACCTCCGACGTTCCGCGGATCAACATTCGAGGACCCGGAAACCTGGCTCGAAACGTATGAGAGGGTCGCTAAGTTTAACAGTTGGGACAGCGACGACAAGCTGCGGCATGTCTATTTCGCATTGGAAGACGCCGCCAGGACGTGGTTCGAGAATCGGGAAGCCACCTTAACGACGTGGGACCTTTTCCGAAGCGGCTTCTTGCACACGTTTACAAGCGTCGTGCGAAAAGAGCGAGCCCAAGCTCTACTAGAAACCAGAGTGCAGCTGCCAAACGAGACGATCGCGATCTTCACGGAGGAAATGGCCCGTCTTTTCCGGCACGCCGACCCGGAAATGTCGGAGGAGAAAAAAGTTCGCTTCCTGATGCGCGGCGTCAAGCAAGACCTTTTCGCCGGACTTATTCGTAACCCACCAAAGACTGTGGCTGAGTTTTCTGCAGAGGCATCGACGATCGAGAAAACTCTGGAGATGCGCACCCGGCAATATAACCGCCAGGGGCACACGCCGCAGTATGCCATCCAAGGACTGGGTTCGGACGACCTTCAAGAGACCATCAGGGCCATTGTGCGCGAAGAACTGCGCAAGGTCCTGCCTTCGTCGCAGCCTCAAGTAGCTTCGATCGCTGACATCGTGAAAGATGAGGTTCAGCGATCGCTTGGTGTTCCTGAGGTGCAACCTCAATTACTGCAGCCCCAGCCAGAAGCGATGACCTACGCCGCCGTCGCACGCCGTCAAGGCCCCCCTCCGCGACCACGCCAGGGCCCTGCAACGACGCAATTCCGTCGTCCGCCGCCGCCGCCGCCAGCACGCCCACCCGTCGCCCAGCGCACCTACGCGAGGAAGACGGACATTTGGCGAGCCCCCGACCACCGTCCGCTCTGCTATCACTGCGGAGAAGCCGGCCATGTGTATCGCCGATGCCCATACCGGGAGATGGGACTGCGAGGTTTCGCCGTCAATGCTCCGCGCCCGCAGCGAGGTGAACGCCCTCGCGATATCGCCGACTACCTCGCCGCTACTCAATGGAGCTCTCGACGACCGTCGCGTTCACCATCACCAGGCCGCTACCTGTCGCCGCAGCGCCGACCATACACTGGCCCAGCCCGGGGCCGGTCAGCGAGCCCGTATCCGGAAAACTAAAAGCAGCAACCGATGGAGGTGCGGTTGCTGTTCGTCGAACTGACGAAGATCCTCCGCCGCCGACGAAGACGACGAAGAAACCATCTCGACGACCTAATGACGACACGCCGCCGTCCCGACGAAGTCAGGAAGCCAAGACTACACCGACGAAAGACGACTTTACGACGCGACGTTCCAGCTTCAGTTCAACACGACGCAGCCGTGATCCGACGCCGAGACCTAACTGTAACGCAAGACAAAGAACCACCGACCTCGACGTGCTTCTCGACGGCCACGCAGTCACCGCCTTAGTAGACACAGGAGCCGATTACTCCGTCATGAGTGGATCCATCGCCGCCCAGTTGAGGAAAGTTAAGACTGCATGGGAAGGCCCTCAAATACGCACCGCTGGAGGACACCTGATTACGCCGACTGGGATCTGCACGGCAAGAATTACCGTTCATGACCGGACTTACCCTGCCACCTTCGTTGTCCTCCAACAGTGTTCACGAGACGTCATTCTCGGCATGGACTTCTTGAATCAACATGGCGCAGTCATCGACCTGAAGTCGAAGTCGATAACGCTGTCACAAGATCAAGCGATACCGCCGGAGAGCTGTCGTAGTCACCACGCCTTGAGTGTGCTCGAAGATCAAGTGAGCATCCCGCCGCGCGCCAGCATTATTATTTCCGTCGGCACTGAAACACCCGCTGACATAGAAGGCGTCATCGAGGGCGACCAACATCTACTGCTCGACCGTGAAATTTGCGTCGCAAGAGGGATCGCTCGACTCCACGGAGGGCAGGTGGAAGTTATGCTCACCAACTTCAGCCAAGAGTTCAAGCACATCAACAAGGGCACGGCAATCGCATACATCGAGGAAATTGTGGAAACCAGCAATGCCTTTGTCCTCTCGGATTCAGCCGCATCTACCCCGATGAGCATTGTCCCCGAACCAGACTTCGACGTGAATCCAAGTCTTCCTATGAGTAAGCAGCAACTGATCAGAAGTCTTCTCCGACGATACAAAGACTGCTTTTCGACGTCCTCGAGGATTCGACAAACACCAGTTGCAAAGCATCGCATAATAACCGAAGAGAGCGCTCGACCACTCCGCCAGAGCCCTTACCGAGTTTCGACGCGAGAACGTGAAGCTATTAGGCAACAAGTCGACGAAATGCTGCGCGACGACATCATCCAGCCGTCGAAAAGCCCGTGGGCCTCTCCTGTAGTCCTGGTAAAGAAAAAGGACGGAACCCTACGCTTCTGCGTCGACTATCGTCGACTGAACAAGATCACGAAGAAGGATGTGTACCCCCTTCCACGGATAGACGACGCATTGGATCGGCTCTGCAACGCTAAATACTTCTCGTCGATGGACCTCAAGTCTGGCTACTGGCAAATAGAAGTCGACGAGAGAGATCGCGAAAAGACTGCCTTCATCACGCCAGACGGCCTCTACGAGTTCAAGGTCATGCCATTCGGACTGTGCTCGGCGCCTGCAACGTTTCAGCGCGTCATGGACACGGTGTTAGCCGGACTGAAGTGGCAGACGTGCCTTGTTTACCTGGACGACGTCGTTGTCTTCGCCGGAAATTTCGACGATCACCTTAGGCGGCTTGCGACAGTGTTAGAAGCCATCAAGTCATCAGGGCTCACTCTGAAGCCGGAAAAGTGCCGCTTCGCTTACGATGAGCTTTTGTTCCTAGGCCACGTGATCAGCAAATCAGGAGTACGCCCCGACCCACAGAAGACAGCTGCCATCGCAAAGTTCCCGCAGCCAACCGACAAGAAGGCAGTGCGCAGATTCCTTGGCATGTGTGCCTACTATAGGCGCTTTGTCAAGGATTTCTCACGCATCGCGGAGCCGCTAACACATCTAACCAAATGTGATGTCGCGTTCAAGTGGGAAACGCCGCAGGCCAAGGCATTTCAAGAACTCAAACGACGCATGCAGTCGCCGCCGGTACTTGCACACTTCGACGAGGACGCCGATACCGAAATCCACACTGACGCCAGTAGCCTAGGCCTCGGTGCCGTCCTAGTCCAGAGGAAAGAAGGACTTGAAAGGGTGATATCGTATGCTAGCCGGTCGCTGTCAAAAGCGGAAAGCAACTATTCTACGACTGAAAAGGAATGCCTCGCCATCATTTGGGCTATAGCTAAATTCCGCCCTTACCTCTATGGCAGGCCATTCAAAGTCGTCAGTGACCATCATGCATTGTGTTGGCTAGCTAACTTAAAGGACCCTTCAGGACGGCTGGCGCGGTGGAGCCTCAGACTACAAGAATATGACGTCACGGTAACATACAAGTCCGGACGAAAACACTCAGACGCCGATTGCCTATCACGCGCCCCCATTGACCCGCCGCCGCAAGATGACGAGGATGACGACGCCTTCCTTGGAATAATAAGCGCGGAAGACTTCGCTGAACAACAACGAGCGGACCCGGAACTTAAAGGCCTCGTCGATTATTTGGAAGGGCACACCGACGTTGTCCCCAGGGCATTTAAGCGCGGATTATCTTCCTTCACGCTTCAAGACAGTCTACTCGTGAAGAAGAACTTCTCGCCAGTCCGCGCCAATTACCTTCTTGTTGTCCCGTCAGGACTTCGTCCAGAAGTATTGCATGCCCTACATGACGATCCGACCGCTGGACACCTCGGATTTTCCCGGACACTATCGAGGATACAAGAAAAGTATTATTGGCCGCGCCTGACCGCCGACGTCACCCGTTATGTCAGAACATGCCGAGACTGTCAGCGACGCAAGACACCGCCGACAAGGCCAGCCGGATTACTACAGCCAATCGAGCCTCCTTGCCGACCATTCCAGCAGATCGGGATGGACTTGCTGGGACCCTTTCCGACGTCAATAACCGGAAATAAGTGGATCGTCGTGGCGACGGACTACCTCACCCGCTTCGCTGAAACAAAAGCACTGCCGAAAGGTAGCGCAGCCGAAGTGGCGAAATTCTTTGTCGAAAACATCCTGCTGCGACATGGCGCCCCAGAAGTCCTCATCACCGACCGAGGAACGGCCTTTACAGCGGAGCTCACCCAAGCCATTCTGAAATACAGTCAGACAAGGCACAGGAGGACAACGGCTTACCACCCGCAGACGAATGGTCTTACGGAGCGGCTGAATAAGACCCTCGCCGACATGCTAGCGATGTACGTCGACGTCGAACACAAGACCTGGGATGCCGTCCTGCCGTACGTAACATTCGCTTATAACACGGCGGTGCAAGAAACAACACAGATCACGCCGTTCAAGTTGGTTTACGGCAGGGACCCGACAACGACGCTCGACGCCATGCTGCCGCACGTAACGGACGAAGAGAATCTTGACGTCGCTACCTATCTCCAGCGCGCCGAAGAAGCCCGACAGCTCGCCCGCCTGCGAATCAAGAACCAGCAGAGGACCGACAGCCGACACTACAATCTCCGACGACGCTTCGTCGAGTACCAGCCCGGCGACCGTGTTTGGGTATGGACCCCGATACGCCGACGGGGACTGAGTGAGAAACTATTGCGACGCTATTTCGGACCCTACAAGGTCATCCGACGTATTGGCGCACTGGACTATGAGGTCGTGCCAGACGGCATTTCGCATTCACAGCGACGTCGCGCACGACCTGAAGTGGTCCACGTGGTGCGTCTGAAACCATTTTACGGACGCTAACGAACTTTCCTTATTTTGCTTTATTCTTTGCTATGAGTGCTTACTTATTACTTTGATTTGTTTGCAGCATCGGGTCGATGCTTTTTAAGAGGGGGGTATTGACACGTGTACTTGTCTCTATCGGGCGACAAGTTTTGCCGCCGAACAAATGTTATCGCACAGCGCGGGACGCGCCTGCATGTATACGAAGTTTCTGGAAAGTTATCGATGCTTCTACCCGCTGTCTGTTGTCGCCGAACGTTGTGTTATCTGATTTCATCGCTTGACACGAATGGTGTAGAACATTTTAGAAGGCATGCGGGTCCCAACGTTTAATCTGGAACATTCGATGATTGCTGTATAAAAGCCGACGCGCTTGACCCGCTGATCAGATTTTCGACGATCGCCGAGCGTGTTCGCCGCTATCGTTGTGCTATAAGTGTAGCCTGTTTTGTGGGCACAGGTTCGCCCAATAAAAGTTTGTTTTGTCGTTCACAGTATTGCTACTGTGTTATTCAACGTCACCACCACGTGACAATATTGATGACAGCCAACCACATGCATGAATAACATAGGCAGCACTGAACAGTTTAACTCAGGCTAATGAAAGTAAGCATCAAGTGATATTACAGTGGATTCCGGGCCATGCTGGTATATCAGGCAACGAACTAGCGGACGCATTGGAAAAATCGGCCCATAAAGATGCAGAAATTGAACTCATCCCTTTATCACCAATGGACACAAAATGGATATTGAGAGTACTAAAGAAAGACTTGTGTATGTCAACATGGTTTGAAGAAAACACTAAGGAATCCATCCTTTACAAAGTAGACCCTCAACTCGAATACCAGCTGGATGTCTGAATGTACAACTTTCCTTAAAGTACCGAGACACTAATTTATCGACTGCGCCTTGGGACAGCATACACGAAATATTTCCTAGATTGCATCAAACGGGCTCATTCCCCGGTTTGCTCCTGTGGCCACGGCGATGAAAATGTACGCCATCTACTCCTTTAATGCCCCCTATACGAGGTGCAAAAACTTCACCTAGAACTAGAACTACACTCCATTGATCCTCACCGGCCTTTCTCACTCGCAAAAATTCCTGGGCCCATGGCCATCGAAAATAGCGCAGCGAGAAGCATTGAACGCACTTGAACATTTTTATGAAGACACAGACATCCTTAACAAATACTAGGTATTGCACTGAATAATCACACGATGTCACTATAACGTTCTTCTATTATTTGTAATTATTAGTGCTTGTATATTACGTGTTATACATTGCGTAATTCCTCATCTTTTTATATACTCATTGTAGTCTACATCACCGCCGTTTCTGTGTGTTTGTGACTTTGGTTACGAACTAATTGTGGTGCAACTTGCATTTGACTTTTATACCGTTATGTTCGTGGGCCTATAGGACTTTGCTGCGGCTTTCTGACCACATGAAGTGGTTTCTTTTCATTTTCCTACACATTTCTTTTATATTGTTTCCGCCATAAGAAAAGGAGCAGCCGTCACCGTTATAAGGTGACTACGTCTCTTTCTTTTATTTTCATTTCAATAAAAAGAAAAAGCCAAGTACGATCGAAAAATTCGATACCGATCGCGATCGGAAGTGCCCGTCTGATCCGAGCATTAAATGCGCTGTCCGACCCAGTGTAACGTAGCGCTTTGCACATGCTAACAGCTCTAGCATCATGCATCATCATGCATGATGATGCATGATGCATCTGATGCATGATGCCATGCATCTTGCATCATCACCTCGCGACGCACTAGCCGAGCGGACTGAAGGTATTGTTCACGTACGCACGCGGATGTGTTTTGCAAGGAAAGACTACATCCCTGTAGTTTTTACAGAGTGGCCTCCAACACCAAATGAATCGATGTAGTACACAATCATCACGAATTCTCTGGACGACGGAAAAGTTGCGAAGGTCGAAGGAATGCTGCAGGTAACGCGGGTCTTGATGCGCCACCAATGTGTTATGTTAATGGCTAAATGGGCAATACGTACGATAGATGGGCCACATCTACCAAACGACCGCTGTCACAGCCTCTCTGGCCCTTTAATGCGCTGATTATATCCATTGTAAATGTATGTAGGCTTGACATACTTTTTAGCATATTCAGGTGCACTGAAAGTATCAGTACATCTGTTTGAAATAGTGTACACAATTGATATGTAATACGTCACATTTCCTGCACCGAGTGCAGTCAGCTTAAAGTTATGATTGAAGTGCTTTTGCAATGCTGCTTTTCATTCGGTCCTTTTTGTGTAATTGCAATACATATAAAACAATTTGTTTGCATTTGTAAGTTCTCACATTATTCCTGCATGCTTTCATATGTGTAGATATACGAGTCTTGTTCATAATCTATGTGTATTTAGTAACATATGTTATTACAGCTTTTTTCTCTCTTATGAAATATATGTATACACTCCTGCAAGACTGAGGTTGCACGGACATAGTTCCACTGTTTGAAAAGTTCTTTCCCCTGTATAGCGTTCCCAGAACAGCATGCTGGCATCTCCTAGAACTTTTTCGTAACACACACTATTTTGCAGTGCATGGGATTAGAAAAGCCTCAAGGTGTGCAAGTGTTATCTTTGAACTATCGTTACATCAAGTGCTTAGGCTTATGAAACAATCTCTGCTCATTTCCAACCATAGTAACTGAATTTGTCTGCAGCAGATTGGCAAGTTGGGCTAGTTTGTGGAAGTTCATCTTGTAATACGGGTTTACTGCGCTATAAACACACAGACAACAGAAGTAGGAGTGGACGGGACATGCGTGTCCTGTCTACTTCTACTTCTGTTGTCTGTGCGTCTATAGCGCAGTAAGCCTGTATTACAAGACGAATTTTTCTGAACTGAGGAAGCAGTTCAGACACATATGCAGTGATATTGCAAAGGTTACCAAAAAGGCACCATAGCTTATTAAAAGTCAGACAAAAGATATTGAAGGCAGTGAATGGATTGGCTGCTACACTGGAGCTGCAGTCTTACTGTATTGCAGTAGGATTGTTTGTCTGAGATGAACCTTCTTTTGAAATCAAGTGTAAAAAGGCAAGTGCTTATTAATGTGATGCAGGTATTAAATAAAGCCAGCTTCTGTTCCTGCACCCATTTGCCCTTCATACATCCTTTCCTTTATGATATCAAATGTGTGCTGCTCTGTTTGATGCTCTTGTTGCAATAAAATTGCTCTTGCACCCATTAACGAACCATTGCTGGTGCACCGTTGAATCAATGAGGGAGGTGTAAACGTTTGTCTACAAAAAGGTAGCTCGGTGTTAATCTCTGTGCTGTTGCTGCAGTGTGGACAACCTATGTTTCACAAGCTATTTGTCAAAAAGCAGTTCCAGCTTTTTAACTTAATGTGTGGCCCCTCTCATTTTAGTTTCTTGAACTATTGTCTTGTACTGGAGTATATACAGAAGCACTTTATGGCTGCCTCCCATCCTTTCTTGAAATACATGTCTTTAGCTTGCATTGCTGCTGGCACACATATGAATAGCTGTACTCTTAGCTCGATGAGATTTTCAAGTTAATCTGTTGCCCCACAACAGAGTTTTCATACAAAAGCGCTAAAGACGAAGACAAAGGAACACATACAACAGGACTGGTGCTCCCCTGTCGTATGTGTTTCTTCATCTATAGCGATCTTTTTTATGAAAACTGTCAAGACGAACGAACTCGCCCAAATCAAGGTACTGTTCCCACCAACACATTTTCTTCAAAACTGAGAACACAGAAATTTGTACAATACCTTTCAGTGAGTATATTATCGGATTGGATTGTAAAACTTTATTTGTCCAACAGATGGAGGGAAGGCTTTAAGCCTTCCCACCTACACGACGGCCAGGAGTCCTTGGACCCTAGAGGCGGTTTCGGCCAGTCGGACGGTCTTCAGTTGAATCTCTGGATCGGAGCTGAGTAATAAGGTCTCCCATTATTCTAAAGACTTTAGTTTTCCCTCAGAGGGAGCCTGTGGGCATTCCCACAGAAAGTGATTAAGATTAGCCCTGGCTTTACTTAGCTTACACTGGCTGGAGTACTGACCCGGGTAGTAGAGGCTGCACGACACCGGGCTTGGAAACGAGTTGGTTTGCAGGCGACGCCAAGTGGAGGCCTGGCTCTTGTTTAAGGAAATATCAGCCGGAGGATATTTAACCCGCCCTAGTCTGTAGTGTTGTGTGATCCCTCTGTAACACACTAAGCGGTCCCGCCCCGTGAAGCCTTCGGCTAGCCCACCAGCTCGGAATGTAAGTCCTCGAGCTCATTCGTGGGCCGCCTAGTTCCCAGCGAGGGAGGCGTGCGCAGGTGCCCAGATTATTTCAATTTTCCTGCTATCTCTGCAGGTCTGCAGGATTCTGTTCGCCTATCGGAGAAATATATATTATCCTATATATCGGATAAATTCTTGAACCAATCGCAGATATATAGGAAGTGCAATGTTTACCTTGCCCGTTCAACGACAATGCCAAATTTCTTCTCAGCTGAAGTGGCAATAGCAGCGTCCTGCCCTGTTCCTTCATTCTTTTTTCTTCTTTCTGTGGTGCACTTGTGATAACCTTCAAGGTCACGGCTCAACAAAGGTGTCATACAGCAACAAAAAGGCGGTGACAAGACAAGCGGAATGTGCTGACATTGGCTTCCCCGTTTGTTAAAATATTTTATGGGAGTGCATGTACGAACCTATGATCATATACCACTGCCCAATGGCTAATTGTCTATGGCCTGTCGGGGATATCTTACGTGGGATGCAATACAGGGGGGGGGGGGGGGGGGCTGCAAAAGCTACAGGCAAGGGTGACCTTTTATACAACATTGTAAGCTCCTGCAGCATGGAGAGAAGTAATATTTGGTTCACATGTTCATGGCCGCATTTCCTGCATTCAAAACATGTCGCACTGCCCTTCTAAAAAAATTCCAATCAAGGTAACATACAGCTCCAGCATTTTCTGTGCTTTGACTATATAGCCAAACACTTTCTTTTTGTGATTCAGGAACTTGTGCCGAAAATTCAAGAAGTGGCACCTCTTGTGCTTGTGTTCAAGCTTCTCCCAAGATGCTGTGACGGGGACAAGGATGCTGTGCTGAGACGTCGCAGCCTGAACAAGAAGCTGGTGGCCGCATTGAAATGCATCCCTGGTGTGCGCATTCTCAATCCTGATGTGAGGAGCCTGTGTGGCATGCTTTACTGTCTTTATTCCCATTGTTCTAGCCTTAAAGTTTGTTTGCCACAACTGCCATTGTTATTTAATCTTTTTCAGCACCTATTCTTGGACTACACAAAGTCACCAAAACGCCACTTGTTTGCGCTGGATGGCTACCACATGTCAAGAACACATGGCATAAACCAAATGGCGCAAATTATCAGAAAAGCCCTTCAAGCGGAGTATGGCCCAAGTGTGCGTTCTGCTTTTTATGACCACCAGGGCAAGTACAAAGTGGTCCAGTGCTCGGCCTGCCTCGCAAAAGGCCACACCACGGGTGCCTGTCAGCACTACTGCTGCCCTCGTCCTTATAGGAGGCAGTAAAATGTAGCTGTCAAGCTGCCAAAAAGGGCCCTTTTCAGGGCAACCAAAATGTTTCCCAATGGGTCACAGCAGCTACCCTCTGAGCGTAGCCCTCTAAAACATCCTTACTGGTATTAAACAGAACAGACGATTGCTCCTAGCCAATAGGAAGACGAGACCGGAACGGGAGTGAGTTTGTACGGAGGAGGGAACTTGTAACTCTATGCGTATGTCAATGCCTGCTTTGGCGCTAGTAACAGACGGATGCGGCACGCGTCTATAAAAGGAAGTTGATCGTGGGCTGTGATTCAGCCCCGAGCCACCGGTTAAGCTTGCATAAGCCTGCCCGCTGAGGAGCTCCCGGGGGACGCACCACTCTCGGCCAGCCACGGACCATCCTGGCAGCGTGAGCCTGTCATCGGGAAGGCCACCGTTGGACACCTGCGGTCGCGCCGGACTGACGAAGTGCCTGGTGAACAATTAGCATCTATTCATGCGAAAATGCTCGGTCGGAAGCATCAAAATGGTGCGTCTAAACGAAAGGCGAAGTTAGAAAAAGGAGAGCACGAAAAGAAGCTACCAAGAATGCAGCTTCCGCGGAGCAGTATGATCGCTCTACCCGGAGTCCGTGTCAAACTCCCAATAGTACCGACTGCGCTTCTGTGGAGGACTTGCCGACTCCATCACCAGAATTCGTGGCAAGAAGCCAGGTTTGACTCATCTTGGTTGTCTGGATCCTGTGAAAATGGTGCCAACCTCGGTCGTCCATATTTCTGAGCAACCGACGCTGACCGAGCCCTGTCCTGTTCCTAAGTCAGCAACGTCTATGCTACCCTGCCACAGAGCTCCAGGTGTCCGGTCCGCCACGCCCGATTTCTGCTACTGCTGATAAACAGATGCCAAACCTCCCCAATGAGCCTCCTTCTACTGAGGAGCGCCAGGAAACAACACTCCAAGAAGCGACTTGTTTCCTGTTAGTTTGGCTTCAAATAATCATGTTCCCACCCACAAAGTGTGCCTCGAGAGGACGAATGAGACGGCTTCTCGTTGCGGCAACAGAGAAGTACAGGCACCCCGCAGCAAGAGGTACGTTTCGAGATTCTCCGAAGTGACCCTGCTAAGTGGCCCGACGCTATTACAGACAGCTTTCGGAGTGTACGCCTTTCTATTGCTTGGCAAATGTACTTAAGCATACCCGTGGCAAACTGTGAGACCGAACGATCGTTTTCCAAGTTGTGTCGCTGATAAAAAATCGCCTTCGTTCAAGCCTCCTTGACGACAAGGTGAACTCGCATGCTATCATGTCCATTGAAAGCAACCTCCTCCGAGTCTATCCTTCGAACAGACTATATCTGATTTTGCCAAAGCGAAGGCGCGAAAGATGCCATTTTAAAAGAGGACTGTTTGCACTATACGTGAATAGCTCCAATAAGCTCGTTGTGTCGCCTCCCAGCCTCCACGTTGCCAATGAAACTCTGAGCAGTGTAATTAAAGATATGCAAATCTTCGTTGTTCGTCTCTTGTTTGTTGTTGTGATATTTAGCGTGCTTATAAAGAACTGCATTTTTGTTGTTTTTAATATTGCCACGTTTATTTGGCGTCGTCCTTGCTTGTCTTACCTTGAATGAAAATATTTTCAAATGTTTTGTAATTACAGTTGGTAATTTTCATCTGTATTCTAGGGCATTTTTAAGGTGTTTGTATTGCCTTAAGTATAGTATATATCTATTGCATATTTATAGAGTAAAGTGTATAACAATTACTGCAGTCTGATGCTTGAATTTTAATAAAGAATGTTTTGGGTACAACTATGCGTTCTCCTCACAGGATCAAACTTAGTGATGCAAACAAAGCCTAGCTTCAGAAGGATCGACATCTGAGCTGTGTTGTCTTTTCTAAGTTATTGTTTGTCTTTAGTGCAATAAACTTTTCCTTAAAGCCTAGCTTTTGCTGAAAACAGAATGGAGGTTAATACCAAAGTGAACATATGTTTGGTGTTTACAACAGCACGCCTTTCAAGCAAGTTTTGTTGTATTCCTTATAATAATAATAACAATAATAATTCCGTCGATCGCACTTCGTTCTTTTTAGTTTGTTGTAATTAAAACGAAGCATGGCATATTTCCAGTACTGTAGCAGGCAACAGGGGGCGGGGTCAATATAGAGAAAGGGGGCCTGCATGCCCATTACTGCAGGGCTCCCATTTTTCTTAATCAGGCCCTGCTCTTGATTGCTGAAATTATCCGGGACCCCCCTCAATATATCACGGTAACTGCAGCGCTTCCCTTTCTACTAACCTGCAAGTCCAAAGGGGACATAGATAGAACTGTAGAAAGGAGGGAGGAGAAGAGGCAGTTTCCATACAAGGGGGGGGGGGAGGGGGGGCGGTGACGTGCGAAGGCAAGGAAGGTCTATACTATACAACAGTGGTTGTGGGGAAACTGGATAAGCTTAAGGTCAAGGTACGGCACAGTACGTTCCTGCTATTTCTGAAGAATAAACGCCATGCAGATATGTCAAGCGGACAAATTACGCAGGGCGTGCAGAAGCAGAACCGCACTCATTAAAGCACATTGCAGGTTCCAGGCGAGACTACGAATGTGGTCGACTGTCAAATCAACTCTTCTGTGTCTGCCGCGGTGGCTTTGCGGCTATGGCATTGCTAGAGGCTGCAGATTTGGTCCTGTCTGCAGCAGGCGCATTTTGACGGGGGCGAAATAGAAAACGCATGTGCACTTCGATTTTGGGACAGCTTGAAGAACATCACGGTGTCAAAATTAATCCGGAGTCCGCCACTATGGAGTGCCTCATAATCCAAGTTTAATACTTGTGCCCTGATGCAATGTGCCGTGTGAGGTAATGACGATGCTCAACCCTCTCAACCCTCTCATGAGATATGGCGCAGAACGGCATCTCCCTGTGTGTTCTGTGTACTAAGCATACAAACAGCAGTGGTGCATGCAAGGTAATGTTTAGCATCAACTCACCACTCTGGTATTGTACTAAACGCTGAAGAAATTACACATTCGTCACCAACACACCGCTAATCCACCGCAAGCGTGCTGTCGACGAGTGGCAAGTTTTCACATTTTCCTGAGAGGTGTCAAGTTTTTGGGATTGGAAAACTGCTTAGCGTATCGTTGCTAAGCCTTTTAGCTTAGAAATAGCCGCACTATCGAATGGCGGCAGGCCTAGACACGTCACAGCTCTGTCCGCGATCAAAGTCAGAAGACGAGTCAAGTGTGAACATTGTCGATACGTAACGTACATGCAATGTGTTATTATTGTATGTGCAGCGTTAAACTCTATGAAGGTATTACTCAGCTCACAACAATTAGCTGTCTCCGCATGCCATGCGCTGTGCCACACCAGCAGGCATCTCAAGCCAGGTAACTGCGAAACTCCCAGGCAACGCGATCTGCTAGCCTTCGTGCCCGGAAAATTTTCGCGGTATGATTTTGTAAGCATTGTTTACCTGGTACCCTAGACTGGCTTTACAAAATAAGGAACTGGAAAACAACTCGATCAGAAGCGCCATCAACACGGATAAAACAGCCTAATGACAGTGGCCGCGAATATGCCATAATCAACGAGACGCACACAATGCGTTGAAAGAATATGTGCACTCTTAGGTGTCGAGTGGTGCCTGGGCAAGGGCACCTCGCTGACTCGAGAGAGCTGAAAACGAACAACTACTCTTTGCAACAGCAACTTTATTTCCTGAAGTAATACAGCGCATGATGCGCGGTGTCTCCAAAACAGCTTGCCGGCGAGAATCGGCACATGTTATGCGGCGTCCCTCATAATCATATCGCAGTCATTAGTTTTCTATTATTCGGCACATGTGTCGCACTAAAAATCTGAAGGTGACGTCAGTCTGACCGGCTGTTTTATGTAGCTGTGTACTCTTGAGGCGCTGATAAAAAATACAGAAAGCCAGCCAGAGGGGCACCGCGCGAGCACAAAGATTTATCTATACAGTGAATGACCTGATGTTCAGTGGTTCGACTAGAAATCGGCTGTCACGCCATTTCTTTATCTTTACCCACTCGCGATGTGTTCCGGCTTCTCACCAGCCAGCAATACTTTTTAATGGTTTAGAAATGCGGAGCACCAACCAAAGGTACGGCGTCTGCTGAAACGGCACCACCTGTCCCAGTTGAAGAAGGGAAGCTTGTCGCCAGATTTATCGTTGAGCGTGCACCGCAGAGAGAGATTTGCCGAGGAACTCGCAGGTCGAAGACATCGGTGAGGAGAATTATCCGTGCCTTTCGAGATGAAGGAACACTTGCGGATGTCAAGCGGTCCGGCCGGCCAAGATCCACAACGCATGAGGTTGACATACCGATTAGGGCCGCACGTGTCGTGGACCCTTTCCTCAGTGCTAAAGAAATCTGTGACGAGCTATCACTGGATATTTCTCCTTCGACAGTTCGCCGTCGTTTAAAAGCCGCTTGAATTTGAAATTGTGCTGCGGCGCAAGAACCATCCTAACTGAGCGACAACGCCAACAACGCCTGGACTTCGCTCTGGACCACCAGCACTGGAGCACATAAGAGTGGCACAATGTGGTTTTTTCTGACGAGTTCACTTTCTGCACTCGTTGGGATAAGAAAAGGAGGGTGTGGCGACCCTTGATTCTAGGTAACCAATGCCTTCACTTTATCGCCGTGTTAACATATTTTGCTCCTTCGCACATGCGGAAATTTCCCTTGGCTCTAATAATACTGAGGAGTCGTCAAATTATCCATACGAATGAAATTATCTGCTAATCTCAATTGAGAAATAAATACATGGCAAGTAACGTAAATAACCGTAAATAACTTCTGTTAGCAGCACCTCGAATACACGTGTTTCAAGTTATTTGTACAATGCTATGGTTTCAAGGTGTACGTATGTAACAACCTGTGCTGTGAGCTTTCATTTAACGACTGCAAAATCACTTTTCTGCATATATTTTTTTTTTCTGTCCATTCTGGTTCTTTTAAAACTTTGCAGGTATCACCCTGGCTATACTCAGAGCGTTCTTTCAAACGGACGGTGTGCAGTCCCCGTGAGGGGTGCCATGAGCCAAGATGGGCTAGGGCCCCTTGTCTGCATTGATGGGAAATTCACGGCGTCATCTTACAGTTTTCTGCTTCAAGGCACCACGGTCCCATATGTGCTGGATGGACCCTTCCCCGACGGCTGTTTTTTTTTCCCAGCAGGACAAAAGCCCCGTGCACATGGCTCGTGAGGTGACCGACATGCTTGAGAACCTTGGCGTGAGCACGTTGCTGTGGCCTACGAATGGCGCGGACGCAAACCCCATCGAAAATGCGTGGGCACGCATGAAGTCGGCTCTGTGCAAACGCAACTTGTCCAGGGCAGACGCACTCTGGAACACCATTCGTGAATACCTCCTTCAATCTGACAGTGAATATGTCGTCTCGCTTTACAGTTCGATGCGAAGGCGGATGTCAAATAATTTTCGCGGGCGGTCACTTCACCCACTAGTAAATTTGTGTAGCAATGTCGGGGGCGCAGATAATACATTTTCCCGATGCTATATTTTGCGTGCCCTCAGGCTAAGTAGCTTTCATTTTTGTTCTTTCATGGCCAACCTATGACTGCGTCTATATCTGCTTGTGTTATTTTTGACTCGTCTACTTGCCTATATTTTTGGTGACCTGCCTATGTCGTTTCATTTGATTTCAATAAACTGATTTCTTTGGCCTCTTTGTTTTCTGTGCCCTCGTTCGTATTTCATGATCACAAAGGGCGTTTCAAACAAACAAAATACTAACAGGTGAACTAACGCTGTATGTGGCACCGTTTGTCACCGAGACAAGATACGTTACCTCTTTAATCAGGGCAACTCCAGCAGCGTACTCTTCGAACTCACCGTGGCCCCGTCAGGCTGAACACGTCACGGATTGAATATAAAGAGCGACCCCTACTGCCAAGCACTACATGTGATCAGCTAGTAGTCGGCGAGCGAGTAAAAGGGCATGGCTGCGAGCGAAAAAGGACGCGCGCGCATATTGTGATGTCTCAACACCAGACGCTCGACGTCAGATGGCGCGGCAATGCAGTTTTATCTGATTTCGGCCGTCGCTTGGATCCCCTGGCTTATTTTGCTCCCGGGTGTACATGGTGAGGGCGCTAAAAGGAAGTAATATTGGGTTTAGTCTCATACGAACAGGCGGGTACAGTAGTAGAGCAGCAGCTTACAGGTTTATATTATGCGGACGCCATTTTATTGCTAGCTAACAAGTAAAGTGATTTGCACCGTCTGGCTAATATCTGTGGACAGGAAGGCAAGAATTTAGGTTTGAAATTTAGGTGTGATGGCATTCAATGAAAACAGTGAACAGACCGTGGCAATACAGGGCCAGGAAATACATCGGGTAAGAGAATATAAATACCTTGGTATATGGATAAACGAAGGCAGCAGATATTTGGAAACACAGGAAAAACCAATAACAGTGAAAGGCAAGAGAAATGCAGCCATAATGAAGCACAGAGCGCTATGGGGATACAATGAGTACGCAGTGCTCCGGGGTATGTGGAAAGGTGTAGTGGTTCCAGGAGTTACTTTTGGAAATGCAGCTGTTTCCTGTAAATCAGGGATACAATCAGGACTCGATGGGAACCGAAGGTCAGTGGGACGCTTCGCATTGGGCACTCACAGGAAGACTACAAATGAAGCTGTGCCGGGTCATATGCACTGGACTAGTTTTGAAGTGAAGAAGCTCACAGTAAAATTGATTATGGAGAACGACTGAGGAATACAGAAGAAAGTAATCTGTAAGGGAAAAACATTGACTCACAGTGGAGGAAAAGAACTAGGACGTTTACCAGCAAGTTTGCGGCCTGCAGGGTGGGCAACACAGCAATAGATAACGTCGAGCGGAAAGTCAGAGAGGCTGAAATAATCTCATGGGTGGCGGCAATGGAAAAGAAACCTGCCATGAGTAACTACTTAAGAGGAAAAAATGAAATCAGGAAAAAAACAATTTATGATAACTGAAAAGGAAGCTCATTACTTCTCGAAGCGAGATCAGAATGCCTGAGAACACGCAATTAAAAAGCGAGATATAAGAAGGAAGCAGTCAAAGGAAGGAAGTGGTTGCTGCGGTAAAGCTAGGGAAACGATGGAGCATGTTTTATTAGAACGTGAAGACGTCCGCCCAGCAGTCGACTTAGGCACCACTGGCCTCCTTGAAGCCGTTGGGTTCAGTGAGAGCAGTGGAAACGTAAACGTGTCCGCGATAGAGATCAGTAAGAAGCGATTGGAAGATTGGAGGAATAAAAATAGGGAAACAACAAAAAACGGAAACATACAAAAGCAAAGGAGTGAGAAATGTTTTTTCTGGTAGATTAGTCTTCCTTATTCTTTTTTTTTTTTGCCTAGGTAGGACATTAGGCAGTATAACAAGAGCTTGGTGGTGCAACCCACCGCCCCATTCCAAAGGGGACGCTCACAAAATCCATCCATCCGTCCGTGAGTGAAAGCATGCGCTGCTGCTTCGCACAAAAGCACGCGCATGAATGCGCGAAATTGGGACACGCTGTGCGACGCCACCACAACTTAGTCGCCCTTTACAGCAGCACACGAGTGCTGCCGTGAAGTCCGCTGGAGAAGCCAATACGGTGTCAAGACATTGCACGAGTGTGCAGACGGCGCTCTTAAGACTTAACGTGCGTGAAAGCATGCACTGCTGCTTCGCACAATAGCACGCATCTGAATGTGCAAAATTAGGGCAAGCCGTGCGACGCCATTCGACCTTAGTCGAGTTTCACAGCAGTACACGAGCGTTGCCGTGAAGCCCGCGGGAAAAAGCAATTTTTCCTGAATGCAGTGCACGGGGTGTGCTGCACTGCGTTTCATGGTTGAAACAAATATTTTATCCCTAATAACAGAAGTCTGTGCATAGTCTGTGTGGTAATGCCAGAAAACCAACAACGAGGCACACTTCACTGGAATGGCGTTATTCCATTAAAATCCTGTAATATCAGCTTAAAACAAAGAGGTCAAAGTACACATATACAGAGTCTGTTAGACAAGTTATGCAGCCTGATATTGGTATACGTTCTTTCTTTTTTACAGAAACAGAATCTTCACAGTGTTTTTATGGTGATCTGCTGGGCACTCTGCAAAATGGTTCAACCTGCCTGTCCACTGCATCATGACAACGCACATTGTCACATTTTCTGTTTTTGATAGAAAAAGGACATTCCTGTCTTTGTACAATGCTCTGCTTGTCATTCATTAGTTCAGCTCACTTTCCTGAAACTGAAGATAAAAAGTCGTAAATAATACATAGCACACAACGAGCCAAGACATTCAACTTGAGCAAGCACATGGGACCATTTAATATACCGCTGCCAAGACTAGAGGCAAACAGATGCACAGTAGTGTGTAGCTTCCCAAAGAATATAGATTTCAGGAGGCAGAATAATTTGTGTGCAAATTCTGCTGGTACAGTTGAGTTATTTGCTAACGGACCTTTGTGTGTGCTTTGTTCACTGTGCCATGCACACCATCTGTATGCACCCTTGAGCTATTGGAAAAGCGTGATGGATCCCTGTTGTAATTATAATCGATGAGACAGCAGCAGCTGTGCATTGACGTGTTGCTGTGATCCTATATTTGGGCAACACAGAAAGCATGTTTGCTTGCAATGAGGCTTGCTGTCTGTCATGTTTTTGCGACACGTGGTCGAAAAAGGAAAGAAAAAAAGGCAGTCTCTGGCCTGTGACATGTTCATTCCATAAGCAGGCTTCACTGGAATGAGTGAAAACCAGTGATGCCCGGGCTCATCGAGGAAGCCTTTGGCCTCTGGACTACATGTTCGTCGGCATTTGGCCAAGTTTGCTGCAAGGTCTAGTCTACAGCTATTCTTGCTGCTAGCATTGTTCTTCATCAGACATTGTTCACCCTCCAGTGTGAGGTAGTGTTCTGCTCACATTTCTTTTATCGTTTTAGAATGACATCGGAAATCTTTTAACATGAATGTAGTCCACATGTAACTTCAGCTATTCTTGCAATCCAACTCTAGCACAAGCTGAACTTTTGCTTAATTGTGTTAATAGTAAAGAGTTAACAGGCCCATGTTCAGTCACGCAAGTAATAAAAAAGAAGCACGCTTGTGAAGCATGTTTTTTTTTTTGTATGTGCCGACACAGGGGTTCACAAAACTCTGCTCAATACAAACACTGATTAAGAGCGCACTAAACGTTTACACTAGATGTGCAGTCTGATAAACTTTGTAAGCTATGGTATAAAAGCCATTTCAGCTATCCTACAGTACGGCTTAGTGGCACCTCAGCACTTCTTTACATCTACGAAATAGGGTGGTGGTGTTACTGAATACTGGTTTTGACAATCATCGGGCAGTGTTTTCGTGTTAAAATTCCTGAATTCCTACAATCACTTTTAAATGGCTGTCTTACATCAAAACTGCATCTTAGCATGCTGTTTTAAACAAGACTAGGCATTGCACCCAACACATGTAAAAATTGGCAGGGAAGACGTGAACATTTCTAAATACCTTGCTGACTCACTCCATGTTGGCAGTAGATACAGCTGGCTCTGCAATAGAAACAAGTTCATTATTCCCTAAAGTGAACAGGATGCAGTGAGAAGCTCCTAATTGAAACAAATTTGAAAGATCGATTAATATACCTGCAACACACACTTTACCCAGAAGTTGTTCAAGAAGGTATCCCCTGTGGTCAATGGTGCCAATCAAGTTGATTTCTGTTGACTAAAGCAACACGCCGCAACGATATAAAAGTTGCTAAGGAACTTTGTGAACCTATCGAGGGACATTTATTTTAAAGATTCTGTGAGAACAATAGTATATAGACCCTTATAACGTCCTGCAACATTCCTGTCAAATTTTTTTTTATATGCAAAGAGCCTCGACATATGCGAGGCTGCATAGGTGATTGCTGCAGAAACAGGCACAAGAGAGCTGCGAGTATGATAGAAGCCCTTTATGTAAACATTGCAAGCATATGCAATCAGAAAATATTATTGCTATGCACTGGAGTTGTTCCTGCCTTATTCATGTTCGGCTGTTTTCTGCACATTATTTACATCTACATTATCATGCCAGAATTGATTGTAGTGCAGGCGCACTTGGAAATAATAAAGAAAATGTGTTGTCCATGTGCAGAACTGGAGAGTTCTTATTGCGTTGTGAAGCTGTTCCAAGGAAACAGTTTCTTTTTTTTTTTGTTTTGTTTTAAGTCGTTAACGAGAAGAGATTAAGCCGTACTTATTGTGGCACCACTACTGTAACTCGAGAACAGTTGCCTTTTACTCCACCCCAGAGGAAACTATTCCTACTAGTCGAACAAATAACAGCAGAGATGTATATCACGCTCCGTGCCCTCTTCAATAGAAATAGGCCAAAGCTTCCTCTCGCCAGGCAAATAAGAGCTACTGACGGACAAATTGCCGCGATGTGTCGGCATATGAATTATATCACTTACGTGTTATGGTCAGCAGCACATCGCAGCACCTCCGTCATCGCCGTCTGTCAAGGATTAGTCGACGCTAGCGAATATTGCGGACACGAAGGCGCCGTTGCAGGGCTCCGGTCCGCGAACTGGCCGTTGCTGAGACACCGACGCCACTTGGATATTTGGAGCGTCTGTACCGCCGGATCCTCCAGTAATACAGACCGCACAGCACGGATTTCATGAGTGCTGAACAGTGGATAGTCGACGCAGACACATTTAAGTGACTTGCAGTGAGCAGCACATCCCTCGACATCCGTTAAAGGCGGGTACGGAGACCCCACATTGCAGTTCGCTGACACTTCGACATTTCAATTGTCACCACCGCCGAGTTCTCAAGGAAGTACGGCTCACACAACGCAGATTCTGTACTTCAGAGCTCACAGAGGCCAACGCCGCACTGCCGCACCGCCACAACTCACGGCTTTCCGCCAAGTAACACAGAACCTACAACCAACACACAAGCTACGTTGTAAAACGCGTGGTGGAATTTGTCCATGGGAGGACGATCACGCCGAGAAGGAACAGGCCACGGCGCTTCCTCCATGCCACGGCGTCACTTGGCGCCAGCATCGCGCTTTCTCAAAAGTCCCTAGTGATTCTGTCCCCAGGCACCTAGGATCACGTCACATGAGGGATTTTTGTACGACAATGAGACGCACGCCGGGCGACAGAGGGTGCCCTCTTCTGATTGGCCGGATAGCTTGTCTGTGTGTGCGTACAGTCTATGGATAGTCTCGGTCCCATGGTCCCTCTGTCGCAGCCCAGTGGCTCCGCTCCGTCCGCGGCGGCCAGCGGCTTTTGAGTACGCGAGAGACAGCGCATGCGGCTGTAGGGCGGGTGCGGAGCCGCAGCGCCTTTGTCACCGATTTAATCACGTCGTTTTACCTTTCGCCAGCCTAACTTTAGTTTCTCATTTCGCCGTGTTTCCTGGCACTTCCTGCACGTGTACCGATTTCTTTTTTTTCTATGTGTCCCTCTGTGTCCCTGTCTACACTTTCCTGCGTCCTTTTTCTTTCACCTCACCATTTCTTCCAACGCATGTTGCGCTGGACAGTTGCAGGGGCAGGGCCAAATAGTGCGGGTGGCCGGTTTCCGGCGGATTACTGCGGCTCGGCGGCGCTACCCTCCTCTACTACTTTATTTCCGTTGCCGGTGCGGTTCTCGCGTGCGAGGTTTTGGTCCGTCCGGCGCTCCATGTTGCGTCCGCGGGGCGCAGTTAAAATTCTCGCCGACAGACGTCAGCACATCAGCCATGGCTAGCGAAACGGCTATAAAATTCATCCAGGCGAATCTCGCCGTTTACGCGATGCCACCAAGTTGCTCGTGGAGCGATGATAGTGGGCGACTTCAGTTTCGCGCTGGTGTCTGACGCACATAAGGGCGACAATCACATCACGAATTTGCCCCGCTCCATCGTTCCATTTCATGTTTCGGAGGCACCCGCGCGTTGTCTTGCTGGCGCGGGCCCCGGACTTTGACCCAGTTGATCGTCGCACTCCGCTGCGAACGTGCCGGATGGGCGTTCGTGATAGTGGCAGTCTATGCGCCACCCCATCGTCCGCTCGATCCATTTTTGGACGAATTGAGTCATGTATTCTCTCGGCACTTCAACCAAGCTTCGTTTTAGGTGGCCATTTTAATGCCAAGCATGCACTTTGGGGGCCCGATGTGCGTTGGGCGCAACTACTGCAACTCGCGTGCGCGAATCGATTACACCGCCTAAATAATTCCGCTTCGCTCCCCATTTTCGAGACGCCTTATGCTCGATCGTGGGTTGACGTTTCGCTCGCATCCTTTCCTTTAACGGAGAGGGGATATCGTTGGTCCGTATCCGAGAAGGAGACGTCGGATCATAGATATATAGGATTCACCCTTTTCGCTCCCACGACGCCGCCGTCACGTCGTCTAACGAATTCTGCGTGTGGACAAATGTTACGAGTGCCTTCGGGACCATCACTGGTTCCACAGAGACTCCCGCTGTCGTTATTCATCGCCTGCCATGCTCGAAATGGTGAAAAGGTTTCTGCTCTCTATGTAGCACCTTATGCAGGAGCCACCTTAGAAGGGTCCGTCCGCGCGGCGAAAGGGCGAGGTCTTGGTGGCCACCTCAATTGCGGGACGAGCGCTCGTGCAACAGCTCGGATGGGCCGGCAGATCGCTCTCCTGGATTTTCTTCCAAAAATCAGGTATTTTGATTCGACCTTTCCAAATTTTAGCTAGAGGTTGTTTTTAAAGGTGTAGGGCACCCATTCGGCGCGAAAACCGGGCGAAAAAGGGTTTTATTTGTGATATTCTAACGATCTCTTTGCCGCCGGCCGTTAGGCCCAATATGGCTAGGGCTCATACCCCTTGAGCTCAGCCATGCCTACTTCGCGCAAGGCGCACAACATGTCGCCCCACTCGCGGGGGTCGGACTTTTCGGAGGACGGGGACGCGGCGGTCGCGCGTTTTTGTGACCTGATTGACCAGCTACCGGCCGCGGTGGACGACCAGCCCCAAGCCGGCGGTGGCGAGGAGGAGAAGGCGCTCTCCTCCGTCTCGGAGGGCACGGCCGTGGTGGTGGCGCTTCCGGGGGACCTTGGGAGCCGGACGCAGAGGCGTGTGAGGGAACTCGAGGAGGAGGTCCTCACGTTCTGCACCTTGCCGGCAAACAAGGTCTCCGTGGAGGCGCGCAAGTTTGTCATGTCCAAGGTTTTTGAGATGGTGGCCCTCTGCCCCGATTTGAGGGCGGAAGCCGCCACGGAGCTCGGCGCGGCCCTCGCATTGCAGGGCCAGCTC
This sequence comes from Dermacentor andersoni, assembly GCF_023375885.2. Classification (NCBI taxonomy): domain Eukaryota; kingdom Metazoa; phylum Arthropoda; class Arachnida; order Ixodida; family Ixodidae; genus Dermacentor; species Dermacentor andersoni. The sequence continues at coordinate 24,382,804 of NC_092823.1, read as the reverse complement.
ATCGAGGCGCGTCTGGTGTTCACGGAGAGCAGGCTGGACGGACCTGCGGTCTCGGCGACTGGCCGTGGACTCGCCGGTCGCGGTACTGCCACGCCTAAGGGCGGGGTCGCCCCGCCATCGGGCGCTTGCGGCGCGGATGGCCCGGTGCGAGCACCGCCTGGGCGAATGGATTACGCGGCCGCGCTGAAGGCGGGCATCCCGCCCACTGCCGGCGCGGTCTGCGGTGGACCCGGTGGTGCTGCGGCGGCGAGCGCCGAGGTGGGGAGGCTCGGCGCGCCGCACAAGCACGTCGCCTTCCTGACGCCGATGGCCACGACCGCGACGCCGGCGCGGGACGTCCTCAGGCTCCTAAAGACCAACGTCGACCCGAGCGCCAAGGACATCAGAGACGTCACGCTACGCCACACTCGGTACGGGCTGACCGTGTTTACTGACAACCGAAAATCAATCGATAACCTCGAACAGGCGATAGGCGCGAATGCGGTCACGCGCGCGGCCACCATCATGCGCGTCGCGCAACACCGCAATCCCCAGGTGAAGTTCTCGGGAGTAGATCCCGACATTGGCCCCGACGAATTCCTCAGAACTTTAGACGAACGTAACCAGGGGCTCGAGCTAGACCTTGAGAAGTGCAGGGTCCGAGTAACGTTCAGAGAGAGAGCGGGCACGCGCGCGTACGTGGCCGAGGTCGACCCCGAGGGCTCTCGCAAGATTATGTCGCGACCGCGCTTGTCGGTAGGCTGGATGTCGGTGCGCGCGAGAGAAGACTTGCATGTGCCAACGTGCACGTTTTGCGCGACGTACGGGCACGGGCGCACGACGTGCCCGCACAAGGCGGACCCGGCCAAGGCGCAGTGCATGAAGTGCGGTGGCAACCACCTGGCCGTGACGTGCAAGGTGAAGATGGGCGACGTCGCAGTGTGCTGTTCGGAGTGCGGCAAGGATGGCCGGAGCGACACGAACCACCCCACCGAATTCACCGAATGTCCAGTCCTCATGGAAAAGGTGGCCCACCTCAAGGCGCGCACCCACTACGGCGAGCCAAAGTAGAAAGAGCGCCGCGGGGACGGGGGGAACGTGGATGGAGAGACGACCGAGAACCGGCGACCGTTGTGGAAACGCCCGCTCGAACGGAGCAACGCAGCATCCGGAGGCGACCAATATTATGCAGCTCAACATGGACCACGCCAAGCACGCACTGGCGGCCGCGATGCGTCGGATGGAGGAGCTAAACATATCCATCGCGGCAATAAACGACCCGCCATGCACGAAGAAAGCGAGGCCGCAACTGCCACCGGACTTTACGTATATTAGAGAGTAAGAGGAGCCCCTAAGCGCCGTCTTGGTCCGCCGACCGGACTTCGATGTGTCTCCGGTATACGCCTCCCGGCGAGTGGTTGCGGTGCGTTGCACCAAAAGGGAGCGCGAGTGGCTGTTGGTCGCGGCGTACGCGCCGCGCACAGCTCGATAGACCCGACTTTGGACGAGATTTCGGCGTGTCTAGACGGAGAAAGGACGCAACAAGTTCTAGTCATGGGCGACCTGAACGCCAAACACGCCATGTGGGGTCCGAGAGCCAATGACAACCGCGGCTCTCGCCTAGTCGAGTAGCGGCGGCGCGCGCGTTGGTGGTCCTGAACGACGCGGCGTCCCCCCTCCTCACCCCCCCACCACCTACTCCAACATGTGCACGGACAGTTGGATCGACGTGACGCTGGCGACCCCCGCGCTCGTCCGGCGAGGGTAGAAGTGGAGCGTGTCGCCGGGAGAGACGTTTTGGGAGCACAGGGTGATAGATCTGGTGCTGCACAACAACAACGTGCGAGGAAAACGTCTGATAAAGTGCGGCAGGCAAAACTTCGTCGCGGAACTGAGAGAGCTCCGGTGGTTCGAGCGGGCGGGCGGTGCGGACATCAGATCGACGCAGGCGCTCGACATGCGCCGCTCGCCAAAATGTACGACGTCATCGGAAAAACGCGCAGCAAACACTTCAGGCCGGTCCTCCCGCACAAACCGGGAAAAAGTTGGTGGACCCTGGAGCTGCACATTGAAAAGAGGAGAACGCGGGCCTTGCGGCGCAGGTTCCAGAGGTGCCGTGACGACGCGCTCCGGCCGATCTACCGGCAAAAATACAGCGAGGCGCTTGCAAAATTCCGCCGCAAAATCGAAAACGCGAAAGAGAAAGACGCGCGCGAGCGGTGCGACGGGCGGCGTTCGGCAAAGCCAAAGGACGAACGGTTTTGCCGTTTAAAACACCAGACGGCGGTCATACGGAAAGCGTCCTGCAGTCCGCCGAGCTGCTTTTAAGAACGTTGATCGCCAAGGACGACGCCGAAACGGACCTGCTCATAGACAGAGAAATCCGCGAACAGAACGCGCGGCCCTACGCATCGCACGAACAAGACTGTCAATTCACCGCCGGCGAGGTCGAGGCGACGCTGGGCAAACTGGTGATCGAATCGGCGCCGGGTTCGGACGGCCTGACTGCGGACGTAGTGGCTGCGCTTTGCACGACCCACCGGCGGTTCATGCTGAACGTCTTTAACGCGGCGCTCATCTTGGGTTACTTCCCCAAGACGTGGCGGAAAGGCAGAGGCATTTTCATAGGCAAACCCGGCAAGCAACCCGACACGCCGCAAGCATACCGCCCCATATGTATGTCGTCGATACTTGGGAAAGTGCTGGAGCGTTTGCTGTACGGGCGGCTGTATTACTTCCTGCTCGCGGGGAACCACGTCCACCCGAATCAGTTCGGTTTCACGCACGGGAGAAAGAAGTGCGGTCATGGCGCTTCAGACCCTATGCAAATTCATCGGCGAACACAGAGCGAGGGGCACGCCGGTCACGATGATCTCCCTGGATTTCCAAGGGGCCTTCGACAGCGTGTGGCACCCCCTCGTCTAGAGTTACTTCAGAGAGCGCCGGTGCCCCAGCAACCTCCGCGGACTGCTGCGGACGTTTCTCAGCTACCGGACGGTAGAGTTCGAATGTTACTCGGGGGTCGTAACGACGGAAGCGACCTTGGGCAGTCCCCAGGGGTCGCCTTTATCCCCCTTGCTGTGGAACGCGATCGTTGACGGCCTGCTGCGTCTGGAGATGCCGGAGGGCGTACGCGGACGACACCATGGAGCGAGCCACTGCCGCACTGAACAAAACAAAGGAATGGACGAATGCCACTAATGTCAGGCTCAACCACAAGACCGAGTGCGTTCTGTTTTCATTTGGCAAGGGGGGGGGGGGGGGATGGAAAAAAGCAAACCCACCATCAAGATCGACGAAAGCAAGACCAGAAAAACGTCCTGCAGTCTGATGGCCTGACGTTTAAGAATTCGATTAATACTCGGGGTCGTGATAGATAGATCGGCGTCTCTCATTCTTCGACCACGCCGAACATTTACAGCGAAAGGCGGAGACGCTCGCGATGAAATCGATCACGTTTATTCGCCTGCACGCGACCCTCCACTCCAAGATCCGCAAGCAGCTGTATCGTCAGGTGCTGCTGCCGGCCATCGCGTACGCTTCGCACGTGTGGTGGAGTGAGAAACCTGACTGCAGGCTCCGAGCAAGGATCAACACGGTGCAGCGAACGCTCTTACTGGCACTCACCGGACCATATCGCACCACGCGCACGGAGGCGTTACAAGTATTACTTGACCAGCCGCCACTCGAACTCGAACTCGATCGTCTGAACATAGAGTTCGACCTATTTCAAAGGCGACGATCGGTCACTTTCGGGAGATACAGCTACGCAGCAGATGTGCTGCACCCGCGTGACTGCTGGCGAGACCACCCGTCGGAGGCGCGAGGCTTCGGCTTCGAGCGCCTACAGGCGAACGAAGCGATGTGTGCTTCCAGACGCCCTGGAACTCACGTTTATACAGACGGGTCGTTGACGTCCCGATCGGCCGGAGCCGCGGTCGTGGTGTTGACGCCGCGCGAAAAGATAGTCGCCGTGATGAGATACCGCCTTAGCGTCGCATCAAGTGCATACTGTGCAGAGGTACTAGCCTTTAAAGAGGCACTGAATTACGTTTCCCTGCACGATCGCACGCCGCCTTATTACATATATTCGTATAGCCTATCCCTGCTGACGACCATCTAACGGCCCACCACCAGAGACACCAGGATCGATGAAATTAAAAAGCTATTACAACGATTGGAGAAGCGCGCCCCTTTCGTTCTTCACCACGTCCCGGCTCACAAGGGCGTGTACGGTAACGAGCTAGCGGATATGGCCGCGAATTGCGGCGGGGACACGAGGCGTTACCAGGCGCACGAAGACAACGTTTCGCGCCGTCCGCGCTTCGTTCCGCGCGCAGACGATGGCGCGATGGAACGTTCGTTGATCGACGGACCACAGAGACACCGAACTCTACCAGTGGGTCCCGACGGCGTCCAGGATCCCGCGTTTCTTCCCGCCGTCGCGCCAGTTGGCCACGCTGTTAACGGCGCATGGACGCTTTCCATGTTACCTCGAATGGTTTGGACTGCAGAGCGAGCCGAAATGTCCCTGCGGGATGACGTGCGAAAGCGCCGCTCACTTCCTGAACGAATGCGAATTGACTCGCCAAGTGGCGGACGAGATAAAACAGCGTGCGACGAAACAAATCACGCCGCAAATGTACCCTTCGCTGCTAGAAAGTGCGCGAACGCGGGCATTGTTGGCGAAGATGGTGGACATCATCAGCACCAGCATGCCAGACGTCACACGGCGATGACGAGTGATTGACGACCATAAACTGAGACGCTTGCACGCCGCTGCGCTGCACTTCTTACTCGTCTGAGCCGCTAGGGCTGTGCGAAACCCTTCCCGGAGTCTTACCGCGCTGCTGATTGGCCCCACCGAACTACAGGCAGCGTCGGGACGCGCCAAACACGGTGACAAGCGTGTATTGGCTCGTTTGAGTTGCTCGGGTTTTGGGAAACGCCTCCTAGCACCTTCTCGCGCTGCTGGTTGGCTCCGCCGCACCAAAGGCAGCGTCGGGGCGCGCCAAACACGGTGAAAAGCGTGTGTTTGCTCATCTGAGCCGCTCGGGCCTTGGGAAACGCTCCCAGCGTCTTATCGTGCTGCTAATTGGATCCGCTGCGCTGCGGGCGGCGTCGGGCGGTTACGAAGCCGGCTCGAGACACTGCTGGTCCGTTGGCTGCATCGCTCCTCGGAGATCCCGTCTAAAGGTCGGTTCCATCGATCCTTATTCCAATCCTGTCTATTCCGGCTCTCCTTAAAGGCATCGTGCCTTCTCTAGACGTGACAGCTGGGCAAAAGAGGCCTTTAATTTATTTTTCTGGCCCTTCGTAACGGCTGGCGGTTCGGGCCCTTCGGCCCATGGCTCATACCCACTAGCGGGGTATGGCTGACACGAAGGTGCCCGGCGCGGGATTACCGCCCGGTAATCGCGATGACACATCGTCCACAGGCGAATCGACGCGGTCGGATGTTTCTGTATTTGACGCGGATGGAGATCGTTTAATCGCAGATCTCCATATCGGTACGTAGGATGCCGGGGCTCCTGCGGCAGTGGGGCGCGGGCCAGCAGCTGGCTCTGGCGGATTGCAGGGCGCGGCGGCGCCTAGTTCGGAGCGCGGCTTGGTCGATGCCGCGCTCACGGCTGCCTACCACCGCGCGGTGGGATTTCAACAGGAAATCACAGACGTCCTGTTTAACACTAATTCTAAAGTGACCAACTGCCACAGGTGGGCCCAGTGACCAACTGCCACATCCTGGGCCTGCTTAGGCAGTTGATGCAAGAATGCGCCGATATGCGAGAGCAGCAGCGGCGCGGCAGTGCGGCCGCGCTGACGAGCTCAGCGACCAGCTGGACCGGATGCGCGGTGCCGGCCCGGTGATGCGCCCGGAGGCTGCCTCCCTGGTGACGCCGGGGCTGACTTACGCGGCGGTTGCCCGGACCGGTGCGCTGACTAGTGTCCTGGCGACCGGTGCAGGCGCGTCAGGCCTCGTCCGTGTGGGGCCGGCGTCTGCCCCGGCGATCGTTTCTGAGATGGATCCATCGGCAGCTCCAGCAACCAAAAGTGAGCATGCTCACATCAGGTTTTTAACACCGCTGGCGCCGTCGCCCACTGCTGCGCAGGACGTATCCAGTCTACTTAGAAGCAATATTGACCCTGTTCAGGCGAACCTGACTGATTTGACGCTCCGCAGAACACCTCACGGAGTCACGGTATTGTCAGACGACCTTGCTACAATGCAGCTTCTACAACAGGCAATAGAAAATAACACCATAACCAAAATGGCTATGTCTGTTACAAGTAAAACTTGCAGGGGTCGACTCCGACGTTCAGGCTAACGCGCTTACTGATCAAACCAACCTGCGCAACAGAGACCTTAACCTTGACTCATCGTCATGTAAGGTGCGGGTCTCGTTCCGTGAAGGTGGAGCACTGGACTCTTTACAACCGCCTTGACGCCGCGTGCCGTCGTCATGCCAGGCAGCGCCGCAATCAGAGCTGGCAAAGTCTCTGCCTCTCCTTGGAGGACACTCGCGATAAAGCCCGCCCCTGGCGCATCCTCGCCGCCCTGCTCAGTCCCAAGATCCCCCGCCGCCCTGCACTCTCCATCGCAGTGGCTCAGGGCTTGAGTGCCGAGCAGTTGGCCGAACTGTTCGCGGATACGTTCGCCCCGCCGTCTGTGTGCCCTGTCACAGCCGCCGTCGAACTTCCGCCGCACAACATGGTTGAACGCCTCGCTCCTATGCGCTATTTCCCAACGAGCGCAATTATGGAGCACGTAGAAGTGTTGTGTTCTGCTGAGTTCACGATCAGCGAGTTGCGCATCGTCTTGAACAAGCACAAACGCCGCTCCGCTCCCGGTTCCGACGGCGTTACTCATCAAGTGCTCAGGAACATCGACGCAGCTCAACTTCCCTCACTTCTCGAGGTTTTCAACTCCGTCTGGCGCAGCGGCATCATCCCCGCCAACTGGAAAGAGGCGATCGTCGTTCCCATTCTGAAGCGCGGCAAACCAGCCTCGAACATCAGCTCCTATCGCCCAGTATCGCTGACCTCGGTACCCGGCAAAACGATGGAGTCGATGGCTTTGAACCGACTCGAATGGATCGCCTCCGCCCTCGACGCTCTTGCCCCGGAACAGAGTGGCTTCCGCCGACTCCGCTCGACAGCTGATTCCATCGCGGACGTTGTCGCCACTCTCGAGCACGCTGCAAGCCGCCACGAAGCCGCATACCTGGTGCTGCTCGATGTCGAACGCGCGTTTGACGGCCTCCCGCACGGCACCATCATCCAAGCGCTTCGCGAGCTGCGCATCACCGGCCGCCTACTGGACTATGTGTCGGCCTTTCTTAGCGACCGAACACTCAGAGTGCGTGTTGGCGACGCGCTTAGCACCCCCCGTAGCGTGACCGCTGGTGTTCCTCAGGGCAGTGTTCTTAGCCCCTTTCTATTCAACTTGGCGCTTGCAAGGCTCCCCGATTTCATCCCGAAGCTGACAGCCTTCGAAGTCCGCGTGGCGATTTACGCCGACGACATCGCTCTTTTCGCTTCCGGGCCCACGGACTATGGCTACCAAGTGCGGCAATCACTGCAGTCTGCTATCAACGCCGTGGACGAATACCTCACCAGCGTGGGGCTTCAGCTCTCGGCGTCTAAAACCGAGGCGCTAATGATCCACCCCCGTTATAGCCGTGCTCGCTCCGAAGTGCCCACGCTCTCGCTGCGCGGAAGCCCCCTCCCGTGGCAGAGAAAAGTTCGCTACCTGGGCCTTCACATCGACTGCCACCTGAACTATAATGCGGCAACCACACAGCTCTGCAGGGACGCCAGGAAAGTTGCAGGCGCCGCACGCTCCTTGCTCGCCCGTGGCCGCGGCTGCACACCGCATCTTGCGCTCCGAGTTTTATAACTCGATCGCTACTTCGCGAGCGCTCTACGCACTCCCGCTCACCAACGCCAGTGCAGCCAACTGGAGGGCCGTTGACGTCGAACACCGCACTGCAGTTCGCCAGATGTACACGCTTCCCCGCTTCTCGCAAGTGGGGGCAACTCTCGCCGAAGCGGTAAACTGGCCGCCCTCACTTCGTGCGAGGAAACAGGCGCTTCACCACATCGAGCGCCTGCAACGGTCGCCACAGGGCCAGTCTCTCGTTTGCCGCCTCCACACCCTCGAGGGCTCGGGCATGGGTCAGCATGCCACCGACTTCAGCGCCCGCATCGCGTCTCTGCCGCAACTCCTTCCCTTGCCGCCATCGCCGCACGCTTCCCCGCTGCTTGACGTTAACATCAGCGTCCCGGGCGTCACGAGCAAGCGCCGAACAGCACTATGTGCCATGCAGCAGGAGACGGCTGCACTGCTTCACGAACACCTACGCGACCGCCTCCTAATCTACACTGACGGCTTTGTCTCCAGTGACGGCTCCGCTGCTGCTGGGTGCACGGCACCGGACATTTCTGCGTCCCGGCAGTGCCATCTCCGTTTCCCTGCCTCATCGACAGTCGCCGAACTCGCGGCCATCGACCTTGCGGCTGACCTTCTTCACCAGTGCGGTGTCTCGTCTGCTGCGATCCTGAGTGACTCGCGCGCGGCTCTGTGCATGCTGCGGAAAGACTATGCCGGTGTCCCACTTGTGCAGCGCGTGGGATCGAAACTGCGCCACGTCGTAAATCAGGGCTGCGACTTGGTTTTGCAGTGGGTCCCCGCACACATTGGCCTGCCCGGAAACGAAGCAGCCGACGCCCTTGCGAAGCAAGCTCTCGCGGCTCGCTTCCCCCTCGCCATCTCCGTCACTCGCTTCGACATGACCAAGACGGCCATACTGCGCACCCTCCGCGCGCATCATCCTGACTCACGTGTTGCTGCGGGGACGCCCCCTCGCCTCCTCCCCCGCACCGGCCTCTCCCGCTGGGATCGCTCCTTTCTCCTGCGGCTGCGCGTCGGCTGCTACAGCACGGCCGCCCGATTGCGCAGACTGCACGGAACAGGCAGCCCCGCGTGTACGGAATGCGGCGAGGATGAGACACTGGATCACCTTCTCCTGCGTCGCCCATCCTTCGACGATGAGCGCACCGCGCTCTGTGCTTCATATCGCCGAGTGGGACTACCGTGCAGCACGGAGGGTGATCTATTTCCCGCAGCCCCCGCCTCCATCGCCAAGAGAGCGCTTGCTGCCCTCCTTGGCTTTTGTGACGAGACTCAGCTGAGAGCGCGGCTGTAAGCCCCGCTTTGCTTCTTCTTTAACCTTCTTGTTTTTTTCCCGCTCTCTTTCATTCTCTCTCTAATCTTTTTCTCCCCCACTCCCCTTACCCCGTGCAGTGCTGTTGAGGTGCGCTCCCTTGAGAGACAGTTACGGCACTGCACTTTTCTCTTCCTTTCATCTCAAAATCACTACTACTACTACTCTCGTTTCGTGAGCGTTCGGGGAATTTCTCCCACGTAATCGCGGTAGATCCACCGGCGTTTCGGACGCTAATGAGCCGCGGGCGTGTCGCTGTAGGATGGACTTCTGCGAGCGTGGTGGAAGGCCTTCACGTGCCTACGTGCACCTTTTGTTCCACCTACGCTCACCCCCGGCGCGCATGTGCCGTTCGATCATAGCCTGAGCGCGCGGTATGCCCGCGATGCGCGGGGCCGCATCTCGGCGAGCGGCGCACCGCTCGCTTCGGGGATGCGGCCGTCTGCTGCAACAAGTGTAAGCGCGTGGGACGACCGAGCGCTCACCCTGCGGGCTCCCAGGCCTGCCCCATTCTACAAGGCAGGATTGCCCGCTTGCGGGCCCGCACCGACTATGGATAACCGAGCTTTCTCCATCTCTGCGTCCGAGTTCGGCGGTCCCGTGTCGCTCGCGGTCGCCGATGGCGCTTGGAGCTGCGCGCCCTGTTGGAGCGTGCGGCCTTCGGCGTGGCGAGCTGGCGGGGGATCGCCGTGTGGCGTTCGACTGCCTTCCTTGCTTCTTTCTATGCTTTTCCATCTCCTTGATCACAGTCTCTTTCTTTGGAGCCTCTTTATATTTTCCTTTTTCTTGTTCACCGTGTCTGCGATCGTGTGGCTGCCTGCGGGGGTGGGGGAGGTCCTGTGGTACGTTTGGCGTCCGTCTCTGTGCGGTGACATTGGGCCACCGTGTCCTGGCGTCATCGGCGTGAGCTGGCCTTTGGTTGCGCGTACGATATGTGGACTGGACTTACCGTGTCCCAGACCTTGGATACGTCTGGCTGGTCTGTGCCTGTTGCTCCGCCACTCCTGTATTGGACATGGCTGATCTACATCCGTTCAAATTTATTCAGGCTAACCTTGCCAGCAGCCGTGACGCCACAAAGGTTTTAATTCACCGCATGCTCGAGCAGGACATATCGTTTGCTATGATATCCGACCCGCACACACGCGACCACAGAGTGACCAATGTGCCCCACACACTCCACACTTTCCATGCCAACGAACATCCACGTGTGGTCCTGCTGGCACGGGCTCCGTGCCTCCAGTATTTCCCCGTTTACGTATCGCGATTGGTTGTGGCGGTACATTGCGAGGGTGCGGGCGTTGCTCTTGTGGTCGTTGCTGTGTATGCACCGCCCCATCGTCCCCTTGGGCCCATACTAGACGAACTCAACCAAGTATTCACGCGATATCCATCCTCCAGTTTTGTCTTGGGCGGGGATCTCAACGCGAAGCACGCGCTATGGGGACCCGTCTCAGGGGATGAGCGCGGCGCGCAGCTTGTTCAATTTGCGTGCGGTAACAACCTGCACATACTTAATCTCCCCGACTCCCTCCCAACATTTGAGACGTTCTATGCCCGCTCGTGGATAGACATGACCTTGGCGTCTGTCTCAGGAGGACATTATACAAAACGCGCTTAAATACTTGTCCTATTCATGATACGCACCTTTTCTTCTTTTCATAACTTATACAGGTTTGCCTCCGATCTTTTATTTAACTAGTTGGCTTCTATATACATTTTATTTGGCATAGCATAGGCTTCCCCAGTTCATTTATTTTTGATTGGTTTACGCCTGCTATACCTGACTGGTGGTGCGGGCTTCCCCACTTTATTTTTATTTATTTTTACTTTTTGGGGACACACAAAGCGGGACGAGCGTGTCCGGGTGCGCGCGATGAGACGCCGGTTCCAGCGGTCGCGTGATCCCGCCATGCGCGAGATCTGTCTGGTCCAGTATGCCGCAGCCTATGCGGTTTACAAGCGCAATAACCGGCAGGCGAAGGTTGCGGCAGATCGGGCGATGTGCCAAGACATCACAGCACGGACACATTTTAGCGCATCTTTCAGAATAGCCTTTGAAAAACTACCATCCGTGTTAACCCTTCCTCCGTTAGAGGACCCAGACGGCACTTACACCTCGTGCGTCTTAGACTCGGCGGCCGATTTATTAAGAACATATGTAGCCACGACCTCACAGCTGACAGCGACTACCATCGTCGAATTCGGGCTAGAGTACGCTGTCCCTATCCTTGGGAAAACCAAGACACAGAAGAATACGCCGTCTGTATTCAAGAATCAAGCCCTAACAAGACAAGAAAGGAGCACGGAACCAGAAGACAAGATAATCAAGAATCCAGAAAAAAAATATAGGAAAACATCAATTAAATGATATTCAATAAATGCCCCTGAATTTCTTGGCTGTTCCCTTGGTCGTGGCGAGCCGGATAGTAGCTCTACTCCTTTCACCTTTGTCTCTCCTTTTTTTTTTCTTTTTTCCCCCCTTCTTCTCGTTCTGTTTCATTCCTGTTCTTTTTTTTTTAAATCCCGTTATACTTAGTGGCACGGGAGGGGCTCTTTTTTTTTTCATTATTATTATCATCTTTATTTATTTATTTCCATTTTTCCTTTATCTTTGTGCCACTTTAACCTATGTCCCTATCCTTGGGAAAGAGGGAATCGAACCAATCATTTCTCCAGACTCTGACCTTCCTGTCATTGGCATCGTGGTATAGATTATTGGCATTCTATTTGAGTATGTCACTGATCTTTAACTCCGAAAAGAAATACAGTGTATAGACAAAAGATGAAGGACATACACAGAAAATAAAGGGAAAAAACATAATACCAAGTAAACAAACTAAAAAAGAATACAAAAGGAAAGGAAGAAAGGAATCAGGTTTAAAAAGAAAAAGCGAGATAACGGAAATTCAGTATTCATACACTGGAATGAAGGAAAAAGAAAGACGCAGAGAAGGAGTGTGTTATTGGTCAGTTACGCGAAGCCAGGGTATATTATTGTGAGTTTCTGCAGGCTGTGGAGACTGGTAGAGAGGAAGGGATGATACATTACCTTGAAAAGAAGACGTCATGAAGTACAGAAGACAGCACCAACATAAGAACACAAGACAAGAACTGGCAAGACAAGACATCAACAACAGAAGACATCAAAATTAAATGACTAAGTCAAGAAAAGAGGAAGACAGCAATGAAATATTGTATAAGTATGCATGCAAAGAAAGAAGGAAAAAGAACTTTGTAAGTCAAGACATAATTACTTGTTATTGTTTTGTGTTTATCATTATGTTCAATAAATCCCGCAACCATCCGTTCCCTTGGCTTTGGTTTGCTTGCTGGTAGACTCCACCCCCCCCCCCCTTTTTTTTTTACTCCAAAGTTATTTGACTATGTCCTCTTCATTTACCTTTCTAATTTGGCAGCCTGCAATACTTAGGTGCAGCAGGCAGGGCTCAGCTTTCATTTTAATTATCGTTATTTTTCATTAAGTTTTTGACCAATACAATCTTTATGTCCCCATCCTGACAGCAAAAGTGGACGACATGCAACCACAACCACTGCACGAAACAAAGAGAGACATTCTGTCCTGTCTAAGCTAGGAAAAGCAGACAAGGCCATCATAGCGCCATCAAGGCCTGCTATAGCGCAAATTGCGCTGCAGTATGTATAAATAAATAAATGAAAGCCCTAATCAATATTTCCACAATCAGTGGCGGAAACGAAGAAGTGGCGAGACAGATTGATTCCATCTTGTCAGAACACTCGAAGATGAAGAATATCATCATGGAACAAGGACAAGAAATCTCCTATCAAGAAGGGCGAATCAAAGAACTGGAGAAAACAGTGGAAGATCAGAAGTCGAGACTGACCAATCAGCCCAGAAAGACATCCAAAAAGAGGAAGCAACCAAACCCTCGTATGCACTAGTTGTGACTTCAGACAACATGGGGAAGAAGGAAGTTGCAACACTGATCAAAAAGATCGACCCAGTACAATTGGGCATACGAGATGCAACAATGAAAGCAGATAGAGAGGGGGTGATTCTCACCACAACCTCCAAAGAATCTTCGACTAAACTACAAGCTCACATGCAAGGTAAGGTCGAACTGAAGAACCTCCAAATAAGAACACCGAAAGAAAGATACCACATCAAGGTGATTGGTATCGATGAGGAGATGAACTCCAACGGGCTGGAAAGAAACAATTATTGAACAGAACCACGTGCAATGCAACCCCGGGGGCATGACAATGAAAAAGAGATGGAAAGGACGACAAGGAGACGCAATCGTGCTAGGCTTAAACAGGAAGGGACTAGCAGCAATTAAGGGCAAGAACTTTCTCAGCGTAGCATGGAATACATGCCCTATATTTGACCACATCTTCATGCCAAGATGCACAAGGTGCGCCAAACATGGACACACTTCCGGTGACTGTCAAGCAGTAAGACATTGCGTGAACTGCGGACAAGAAGGACATCACCAGAATGAATGTGAGAACGATCCCTACTGTAATGTATGTGAATTGGAGGAAACAGAAGATGAAAGGGATCATTCAGTGAAGTCATGAGAATGCCCGGTGTAGCGGGACAAACTCGAAGCAGAAAAGCGAAGACTTCTAGCCCGTCTGACCTAAAGGCAGAACAACGCTACTTACAACAATGGCTAAAGTTTACGAAATCCAAATAATCCAGGTAAACTTAGCAAGAGCTTATAAAGCGAATCAGTCATTGAACAACTTTTAGCAAAAAGAGCAAATAGATACATCAATCATTCTGGAGCCGTATGCTCTAAATAAGAAGATTATTTAATTTCCAATAAAACACAAAATAATCGCATACGAGAAAGAACCCAAAACAGCAATAATTATACATCAAGGGGACATTAGTATACTTCCAATAGTAATTGAACAGAAAATGATAGCAGCAAATGTTGCGAAAGGAACTAGAGAACTGCTCATCATCAGTTGCTACTGTCCTCCACATGAAAATATAGGTCAAGTACAATCAAAGTTAGAGAATGTAATAAATACCATTAGTTTTACAGAAATTTTAATTACACGAGACTAACTCAAAAAACAAAATATAGGGCAGCCAAACCAACGATGAAAAGGGGGAAGAAATGCTAGAATTCATAATAAAACACAACCTAACAGTTCTTAATGAAAAACACTCGCCACCCACCTTAGAACAGAAAGAGCGAAAGGGTGGATCGATCTTAGTATAACCAATGACAACCTATATACAAACATAGCGCAATGGGAAGTTCTAAAAAATCATAATAATAGTGACCGTTGGTATATAAATACAGTAATAAATATGGAGAGCCTTTGGAAGAATATGGAATAACATTGAAAGGTCAAACAAAATAATTGAACATTTGCAAAATGATCAATGGTTTACGGAAATACAAAGCCGGATTATTAATGTTAATGACATTGAAAATGTAGTAACCACCCTGTACGAAAAAACTGAAAAACTAGAAAATAGATACAGAAAGAAAAAACAATCAGAACAGAAAACTAACCCATGGTGGACAAATGAGTGAAGTTGAAAGGAAGAGCGTTATAGCATACAGAAGGAGATACCAAAGATCCGAAGGCGATATAAGGCAACAATTTAAAAAAGAATTATTATAATGAACACGATGTATATAACAAATGTTGGAAGAAGCTAAAAACTATAGCTGGAATACACCATGTACAAAAAAAAAAAAACCTTCAACCTACCATATAAAATAGCAAGAAATCAAATAAAAACTAGTGTTGCATTCAAGAGCATCAAGAAAGAAAATCGAGAAGTTACAACGTCAATAAAAGAAACGGTAGAGTATTTACTAGAGAGTGTATGCCCTAACTGGATAGGGAATGTCATAGAAGACAATATACAAGACGGAGAACTAAACGACGTCAGAGAGGAAATTGAGGAAAACAGAATGGAAGGAACGACAATTAACAAGGGAGATGCTATCATATTCAATAATGATCTTCCCTTTAGAGAAGCGGAAGTTACCAACATTGTAAAAAATCTCAGAAAAGATGTAACGCCAGGCCCCCACAGTCTGAAAACTACGTTCATTGAAGCAATATACGACAAACACAAACCATTTTTCGTAAATTTATTCAATGCGTGCCTAAGAGTCGGACATTTTCCCGAAAGGTGGAAACAATCGAAAGTTATTCTCATACCGAAAGCAAAATCTGAAGGTAAAACAGAAGAAAATAAGTATCGACCGATTGCTATTAACTCAATCTTAGGGAAAATTCTAGAAAAGTTACTGAAGGACAGACTTTCCCACTTTTTATATAAATATCAACACTTCCAAATATATCAGTTTGTATTTACACATCATACTTCAACCAGGGTATTAGAGGAAATAAGTAATAGAATACAACAGGCTGCACTAGACAAAATGAAGTCTAATAATTTCATTAGATATCAAGAATGCCTTCAATAAAACCTTCGATTGTTGAAAAACTAAAGGAATATAAATGCCACGATAACCTAATCAAATTAGCAGATAACATGCTAAATAAAAGTAAATAATATACGAAAACGATAATATCAAAATAAGTAAAACAATACCCATTGGATCACCGCAAGGCTCACCCTTAAGTTTCACTCTAATGGAACCTAACAATCTCAGATTTGCTTCAGATGAAATTTCTACTGATACCTACGTACAAGCATTCGCAGATGATGTGGTCATAGTTTTAAAATTCAAGTCTAGAAAAGATACAGTGGAAAAGGCTGACAAAATGGTCGAAACAAAAAAGAATTACATTTAATAAAGACCAATCTAACTACATGATAGTAGGAAAAAATATACAAGCCATCGACCACAAATTAGGATAGGAATGAAAAAAAAATGAAATCGGTGCAGGAGATGAATTTATTACGAGTCATCATTGACCATAAATAACCGTTCTCACCACACTTGCAGTATTTAAAAGAAAAAGTTGCAGACGTAACCTACAAATTAAGCAGAACCATAAAAGACAAGAACACAAACAGGAACACACTACAGTTAATTTATAAAAGAGGAATAGAGAGAATGATAACATACGCTTCACCTGTTTGGTACACAAGCAAAGTTATCTTAATGAAGAAACTGAGAGCAATTCAAAGATTACCACTAATAGTGATATCTCAATCGTTCAAAACATGAAATCTTTCACTTATTATTCTATCGAGAATCCCACCTGTATATTTGAACTCTTGAAAAAGAAAATGAACAATATAAAATACATAACGAAGGTAAAAACTTCACTTGGAACGACACTGCATATACTGAAAATCAAATAATGCGGAAATATGACCGCTGGCATAATAACCTGTCTAAGAAAATTAGTATACCTTTTGTACAAACTGAAGAACAGGTAGATTACAGCGTGCATACACATGGATCAAAGAAAGAAAAAGAAACTGGTGCAGACTTTATAGTACTAGACAAAGAAAATAAAATTCCAAGCCAAAGAAAATACAAACTACCAGGATATAGCTCAAATTACGATGCCGAAGTGTTAGTCATTTCAAAAGCAATCAAACACATCCGATCATCACAAAAACAGTTCAAGTATCAATTAGTCACAGAAGCTTATCAGCACTTCAAGCTTTAAAGAATCAAAATAATTCAAATGTAATGATATGCGAAATTAAAAACATACTAGAGCAATCAAAAGAACTTAACATAAAATTAACGTAGGTGAAAGGACACAGTGCTGTATATTAGGAAACACATTAGCTGATGAACTAGCAAAAGAAGCCACAAAAGAAAAAGAAACATTCATTCCAATTACAAAAGAATTCATATCAAAACAATTGCAAGCAAATCTATATATAGAATGGAATAAAATATGGAACATAGAAGGAACAAATAGTTACGCATACAAATGGATAAAGAACGTCAATTACATCCCCACACACTTTCCTACAAATTTTTATACTTCTCAGGCACTGACTGGACATGGGAGGTTTCCCTTTTACTTTTCAAGATTTAACATAACATCAGATTCAACATGTCAATGCGGGAAAACCATTGAAGCTTTCGACCACTATCTGGAAGACTGCGAAATTGTAGCTAAACAACGAAACGAACTTAGTAAAAAATTAGGAGATAAACTACAGAATAGAAAACCAGAAATTATTAAGACTAAAGAAACAATGGCAATTCTAGAAAAAATAGTAAAGCCAATTAACGAGAACACTATACAGTGCTAAAACAATACAAAATTAACTAAAATAGTGAAATAAAATAAAACAACATCTTCATACATAATAAACACGGTTATGAGGAAGAAATAGAACATAAAAACCACTATTGGTGAGGATTCCTCAACCACTATTTCTCATCAAGTCAATGACATCACAACAAAACAATGAAACAACAGATACACAAACAATAACACAATGGCTAGAACCATCAAAGCAAAGAGCGAATTCCCAACCTCACAAAAGCAAGCAATGGACGAAACCGCTACTACAAGACCAACAACGAACCCAACAAGACAAATGGGAGCCAAGAATAATCGAAGCTTTCAAGAAGAAAAGCAAATTATCTAACAACACAAGATCCCCTCAAGACGGAGGAAAAAAATTTCATTTATTCATTTTATTTACTTTTGTTCGATAAATGCCCGCTGTGCTGAGCCCGTCCCCTTGGCGGTGGATGCTGATGGTAGCTTTCTCTCTCTCTCTCTACTTCACTATCTCTCACCCACGCCTCCTCTATAACTTTCACTTTACTTTTTCCACTCACCTACCCCCTCCCCTCTTCCCCTTTCCTCCATACTCCCTCTTATTTCTTACCCTAATCTCAACAATCATCCAATCCAATCCTTTATTTCCTATTTCTAACCTGCGATACTTTAGTGGTGCAGGCGGGGTACACCAAATTTCTCTCATATTCTGCCCCTATCCTCAAATGTTTCACCAAATGAATATGTTGGGAGTAATAATAGACGAAAATATTTCCTTTATACCACATTTAGATTATATAAAAGAGAAATTAATTGACCTAACAATTAGTCTAAATACGTTTACAGGAAATAACAGAGGAATTAAAAATAAACAACATTGTGAAATATATGTAAGAGGAACTAAAAGAATAACAACTTACGCAGCACCAGTTTGTTACAAAGGCACTAATATTCTCGTGAAACGATTAATATCAATCCAAAGGATACCCTTATTATCAATAACAAAGGCATATAATACTGTATCTAATGATGCATTAAACGTTCTAGCAAACTTGCCACCAGTTCATTTAAAAATAGAGAAAGAAATAGAAATGCACAATATCATCAACAACGGAAAATAATTTATTTGGAACGACAAAGTTCTCGATCTTAACGAAATAGCATACAACATTGATAAATGGGAAACTCATCCCACAAATAAATATAAGTTCAGTTATAATAAGGATCTAACTAAACAAGCAGATTATGATATTTTTACAGATGGCTCTTGCAATGAAAACGGAGCTGGATAAGCTTTTAATCATAAGAAATTATAGAAACTAAGCAATACGCCTTGCCAAATCATAGTAATAATTTTGAAGCAGACGCAATAGCTATAACAAAAGCATTAGAATATATTATTTCCCAGAATAACTCAGCCAGTTACCAAATTTTAACGGATAGTTTATCAGTACTCGAAGGTGTAAATAATCCAGAAAACTTTAACCCACACATGCATAAAATAAAGCAATTCGTGCAGGAAATAACAATAAATAATAGCCTGATCTTAACATATGTAAAAGGACATAGTGGAAATATAGGCAACGAGATCGCAGACGAACTGGCAAAAAAAGCCATACAACATGGAGATGAATGAAATCTCCCTATTTCAAAGAAATTTGCAAATAAAGAACTAAAAAAATGTTTCAAAAGTGGAATCAATTATGGGATAATGATAATTGAGTACATAAAAGTTATATCCACAATTGGTTTAAAAATATAAATCAGATTCCGCGGCTATTTATATATAGCCAACCATCAAATATCTCAAATTTTGACACATGGACGGTTTCCGCATTATCTGTTCAGGTTCGGAATGAGGCGACATAGAACTTGTCCCTGCAATATAGAAGCACTTGATTTAGATCATTATCCTAATAATTGTAAATTAACAGAAAAATACCGGTCACAATTGAAAAAATATGGCAGACATCCCACCCAAAATGTACGTGAAATTATAAATGTTGCAAAGGCTATGGCTGTTCTCGAGGAAATGGTAGACACCATAAATAGCAAAATACGAAATTGCCATTTGACCTATCAGAAAAAACTGTTCCCAGGGACGACTCCGTCCCCCTGCTAGCCAAACGGCTCGTGGAATGAGCCACATCTCGATAAAAAAAGAGCAGGAAACTACCTTTCTCCAGACATCTCAAAAGTCTCATAGAAATAGGAACTCCCATTCCACAACAGTGTGGCACCCATGGGCTACCCCACATCTCCGTCCCGCAGACTCAGAACTGTCATTTCCAGGCAGAATGGTGACAATCATGACCCGAACTGCCGCAAATGGCGCATCATGGTCTTCTTCACGAGTCACCTACTTAATGCGGGCAGAAACATACCCAGTGGGTTGACCCACACCATTGCCCCGATAAACTCGGGAGCTAAACGCGGGAGAAAGAGACTGAGATGGAGCCCCTGCTCTCAATGCGGCTACAGAAACTGGACTACACGATCCAGACCTGCCCTGAACAGGGGCTTACCACCCTCAAATAAAACACATAACCCAGCACATTTTTGGGCTCATTCAAAGCTCATCCATGAGCCGTGGCATCATGGGGGGCATGTTCGCCACTTGGAGCACACACAAAAAGAAAAAATAAATAAATTAATGCTTCCTTCTCGAGAGGCTCTGGTCAAAATAACTAATTAGCAAATGCATTCTAATAATTGAATTATTAAACTGTGAATACAGGGAAAAAGAAAAAAGAAGGTTGAAGAAAAGAACAGGAAATAAGAAAGAACAAGAATGAAATCAAAAGAAAAAAAGGAAGAACAGAAGAAAAGACGAATTGAAAAGAAGGAGAAAAGAGAGAGAACACGAAAAGAAAAGAACAAATTGAAAAAATGAGGAGAAAGAAAAGAAAGCAAAAAAAAGTGGAATAGGAAATGAAATATATATGCATATAGAAAAGGGGGAAAATTCCCAACTAATATTTCATCCTTCATTATTTATTATAGACCAATAATCTCAAGCTTACTAATAGTCGCCAAATGTAAGGGCCTGAGCAGGGTGCGGAAACCAAGAAAAGAAAAGAAGAAACATCAAGTACGAACAACCTGAAAGACGACCCCAGGTAGTCCTGGCCCCGGGAAGAAGCTGAAGATAAAGCTCAAGAACAAACTTCGACACGAAGAAAGCAAGCGGGAGCCAGAAGAAATGTTGTTAGTCAAGACGAAGACATGTTATGTTCATTTCATATCTATTTACTGCTTTGATGAATAAATCCCGCATTGCTGTCCCGTTCCCTTGGCCGTGGTCCCCTGGTGGTAGAGCCCCCCCCCCCCCTTTCTTTTTTCTTTTGTTTTTTTTTTCCAAATTATCATTTGACATACACTTCATGTCCTATTCATTTCTTTTTAATTCGGCAGCCTGCGATACTTAGGTGCAGCAGGCAGGGCTTAAACCTTTCTTTCTTTTATGTAATTTTACTTGCCCACCACCATTTTCTGTCCCTATCCTCAGAAATATTGGAAGCCAACCTCGAAGACAGAGCTTCCCAGATCTCAACGGTAACCAGCAAAGGTGACAAAAACACCACTCTTTCAAGACTGTCAAAGGTATACAAAGCTACAATGAAGGCGCTGGTCAAGATTTCCACCTTAACGTGGGGAGACGAAAAGGTCACGCAAATGATTGAAGCAATCCTGACAGAACAGTGAAAAATGAAAACTATTATCATGGAGCAAGCACAAGAGATTGCTTACCAAAAAAGACAACTGAAGAGCTCGAGCACAAGTTCTCGGATGAAAGAATTTGAAGAAATAAGGATTTATTAACAAGAAGAGAAGAAAGTGTGTTGACCGAAGCAAGTCCAAGACCGACCTACGCCTTTGTCGTCTCATCTGGGTCACTACAGAAAAATGAAGTGGCCGCCCTCATCAGGAAAAAGGTTGATCCTGTGACGCTTGGATTGCAGGATGCAACGATGAGAAATGGGCGAGAAGGTGTCGTGGTCACGACCTCATCAAAAGAAGCGTCCAACAAACATCTTAACCACTTTCAAAAGGACAATGATCTCAAAAATCTGACAACAAAGTTGCCTAAAGAAAGTCAACTTCAAATCAAGGTTGTCGGACTCGAGGAAGAGACAGACATAGAAACTCTTGCAGAAAGAGTAATCACGCGAAACTATGTCCTTTACTGCAGAAGACACGGACATAAAAAAGACCTGGAAAGGAAGACAGGGAACGGCTGTCGTCTTCGCGCTAAATCGCAATGGTGTTGCTGCAGTCGGAAAGAGGAAGTTTTTGAACATCGGTCGGTCAAGATGCCCTATCTTCGACCACATCTTCCCAAGGTGCACCAGGTGTGCCTCCCATGGGCACACGGCGTTTGAATGTGACCGGCCTTCTCATTGCACCAACTGTGGGAAAAGAGGAGACCAACAGAACGACTGTGAGGACGACCCCCAATGCAGAATCTGCGAAGGTGAGGGAATCCAGGAATTTGATCATTCTATGATGTCTTGGGAGTGCCCTTGTTATGTCTCGAAAATTGAACTAGAGAAAAAGAGAATCATGGCACGCCTTAACTAAAACTTCGGACCGCAAACATGGCTTTTAACGCTTTCAACGCCAAACTTCTAACACATCCTAGATCAGACACATTAGACATCATACAAGTAAATTTAGCACGGTCATATAAAGCATCAGAATCACTAAAATTTTATCGAGAAGAATATAGACAAGACATATCTGCAGTACAGGTACCATATGCATTCGCAAATAAAATAATTGGATTCCCTATAGAACACAAGATTATAGCACATAAGGTTAATCCGAAAGTAACAATAATTATGCACTCAAGAAATAATGAGCTTTCCAGTTGTAGTAGAAGATAACATAATAGTAATGGGAATAACGTATAAAAGCAATGACATTTTGTTACTTAATTGTTATTGGCCACCTAATGAGGATACTTCACGATATTTATCAAAACTAGAGAATTTGTTAAATTCAATTTATTACACAGAATTGTTAATAACCGGTGACTTCAATGCCAAAAACACCACACGGGGAAGTAAAATTAACGATACAAGGGGTGATAACATTCTAGAATTAGCAATTAGGAATAACCTAACAGTTTTAAATGATAAGAACTCTCCCCCAACATTTAAAACACCAAGGGCAAAAGGATGGATTGACCTATCAATCGTAAACAGCCCCTACGAGTCCGATATCACTAACTGGGAAGTCCTAAAAGACTTCAACAATAGTGACAAGTATTTAAAAATTGAAATCTATGTAGGACACAATCCGGAAGAGGAAAAACACGGAATTACTCTTAAAAGAAGGAAAAAGATCTTGGACGCAGTATTAGAAGATGGATAGTTTGCAGACAATAACGAATTTAATAGTATACAAGTAGAGGACAGCCTCGATATATTTAACTCCAAGTTAAATCATCCAGAAGTAAAATATACTAAAAAAATTGAAAGCTCCTAAAAACAAGACAAACGTATGGTGCACAATGGAGCTTGAAATCGAGAGGAAAAGAGTTCGAGCGATGAGAAGGTATCAGAGAGCTAAAGGCGAGATAAGAGCATCATATAAAAAAGAATGCTACACAGAACATGACTTATACAATAACGTTTGCTTTGCTTAGCAAAGCAAAAGAATCAAACTGGCAAACTTTCTGCTCAGCTAGTTCAAAGAATCCTTTTAACCTCCCTTACAAAATAGCTAATAATAAACTTAGGAAGAAAATTATTATATCCAGCATTCAAAAAGAAGACGGTGAACAAACTCAAACACTATAAGAAACTGTAGAATATGTTCTAAGAAATCTTTATCCAATAGAAGAAAGTACGCTTGTTACGAATGCAGATCAAACCGAAAACAAACTCGAGCACCAAATAAAAGGTAATCACCAGTTAAATAACCATCCCTCAAAAGAATCAGACGAAAACACAATTATACTACAAAGCGGAAGCATTGAACCGCCCTTCACCACCTTAGAATTGGACTCTGTTATAAAATATTTGCGCAAGGATGCTGCACCAGGACCTGACAATTTACAAACTGAATTTGTAATATGAATGTACGAGAAACACAAAACAGATTTTGGCAATTTGTTTAATGCATATTTAAAATTTGGTCACTTCCCTACACAGTGGAAAACATCCAGAGTAATTCTAATCAATAAAGCAAATAACGAGGAAAAGACAGGAGTAGATAAGTATAGACCCATTGCGATTAATTCTATCTTGGGAAATGTTTTAGAAAAGCTATTTAAAGACAGACTACACTTGTTCCTGTTTAAAAATAATCATTTACACAAGAAACAATTTGGGTTTCGCCGCAACACCTCGACAACAACAGCCCTTCTTGAAATAAAAAGCACAGTAATCAAGAATAAAATAGATAAAAACAGTAGGTTAAGCATTTCAATAGACATCAAAAATGCTTTCAGCAGTATTAGAGCGGACATTGTAACTAAAATTCTTCAAGAATACAATTGCCGCAAGAACCTAAGATTAATGGTAAACTCTATACTAATCAACAGAAAATTAAGATACGATCAATATAATGTAAAAGTAGATAAAATTCTGGCGACAGGATCCCCACAGGGTTCAACCTTTGAGCCCTCTCTTGTGGAACTTGATGATAGCAAAATTATTAGAAGCACAAAATATTCAGGACACGTATGTAATGGCCTTTGCAGACAATATTTCGGTTGTAGTTAAGGTAAAAGCAAGGAAAACTCTAGAGGTCAAAGCCAATCAAAAATTAAACCAAATAAATAACTGGGCGCAAAAAATGAGACTCGAATTCAATACAGAAAAGCAAACTTTAAAATTATAGGTAAACAATATGACAGTCATGCACCCCATTTAAAGCTAGGTGGAAAAAGACTAAATATGATCAAGGAAATAAAAATATTAGGCATTATCTCCGATTCAAGAATGTCATTTATCCCTCACATACAATACATAAAAGATAAAGTTGCTCTTTTAACTTACCAATTCAGTAAATTTAGCGCAGGACGAAAGGCGATTCAACAGAAGGAATTAAAGACTTTATATTAGAGGGATTGAGAGGATGATTGTTTATGCTTGCCCAGTTTGGTATAGTAAAAAGGTTGAGATTATTAAAAAACTCAAAGCAATTCCAAGAATACTGTCTGTTCCACGTCCCTGGCCACCGGGGAGTGGTGCGCAATGAACTGGCAGACGCGGCCGCGTCGTCAGCGGTGACCGCCGGTCTCGTTCGTGCCTGCCTCGCTTCCATACGATCGGTCAGGACCAGATTATTTAACACCTCATTTCACCAATGGCACTGCTACTGGCAGCGCGAAGGCAAAGACACCACCCTCTGTAACTGGGTCTGTAGTGTATATCAACCCGTCCTGGTTCCCCCCCAAACCGTCTGTTCACTCATTTTCTCACGGGGCATGGACATTTTCCACACTATCTTCATCGTTTCCATCTTAGCGCCTCCGATCGGCGCGCGTGCGGGGCTGCCGGTGTCGATGAGACACATTACCTGACCTCCTGCATGCGTACCGCACACGTTGCGTCGCGGTTACGAGCTCTCCTGCACCTCGATTTTCTTTATCCAGATGTATATCCCGCATTTATAAAATCCAAACAATCCCGCGCCCTGCTCCTGCAACTAGTACACATCATCACTCTTTCCATTCTTTCCTCTTTCGTTCCTCTCTCTCCAATGCTTCCCGATGACCACTAGCGCCCTCCTCCGTATCACTCTTGTGCCATTCGTTCATATTACTTTTGCATGACTGTTCTTTGCCATCCGCACTGTATAAGCGAACTATGTATGGCGGGGTTTCCCCGTGCTGTATGGCTTTAACCGCATGCTTCATTCTCGTTCTTCTCCGCTTACTCTTCGCCTTTTTGTGATCCATCCCCTTGTGTCACAATCATTGTACGGACTTCGCAGTGCCACACCCTGATGTGCCTCAGCGTCACCTTCAACAACGAATTACACCCCCCCGTCTACCTGACCACTGGCGTCGATTCGACGCGGCAAGAGTCCGGCCAAGAGGACGGACGCACCGGCACCTTCATTTTTTTGCAACAAAACAGGCATATTTTGCGGGTCCCTGCGTGGGCGTCGGCAGGTTGCCCTGGGGCGGCAGTATGGGCATGAGTGTGTTTTGTGTTGCTTGCAGACGGTGATTTCTTCGGAGGCAGTTATCAATGTGCCTTCTACTCTTGCATTCTCATAAACAAACTTCTTTTTTCAATTATTCTTATCTGAGTTAAGAATGAATGAATGTGTGTGGTTTAGTGGCGCAAGGGCCAGATATGACCAAAGAGCGCCAAGACAGTGTTAGTGATTTAGCAGTGGAATGATGAGTTCTGTGAAGAAAGATGTGACTTGGCTGTAAAGGGGCCTGAAAATAGTCGCTGTAAGGTGCGTAAAATCTACGTGCTATAAAATTATGGCGATGGCTAATGACGAATACTATGAACATTAAAATTCAGCGTAGGAAAATGATGCAAAATAAAAAATATATAGGATGGTAAAATTACTTGGAGCACTACTGCCTCGTCAGAGCCTTGAAACACAAGGGCCTAGAGGCATGTGCTATACTAAAGAGCTATCGCAGCGGCATCCTCTGAAGAGAGGACCCGCTACGAACATGTGGGGCTAAAAACATGCAAGACAACATCTCTCAGAAAACTTTGGACTGCGTTGGCGTCAAATAAAGGTTCTGGGCCGAGTAGCATTACGGGATGTAGGGGGATGTGCTGCCGGTATACTAGGGAAAAATGTTTCCTTCTCTCAGATTCGGCTGCCCGACACTCCAGGAGGACGGTCAGCCTCTCCCCGCATCTACTGCAGGTTGGAGGATTATTTTCAGTGAGTAAAAAGTTATGCGTGCCAAATGTGTGTCCTATTCTCAGGCGACAGAATAGGACACCTGTTCGCCGTGATTTTGTTACGGAGGACCAAGCACCTAACTGTGGCTTTATCACGTGCAGTTTGTTATTTACTCCTGCGTCCCGCATATGTTTCCAGTGGTTTCGCAGTTTCCTTCTTAGGAAAGGCTTCAGGTCTGTGACAGCGACCGAAGCAGCAGGACTAACTGCATGCAATGAAATTGATGTGGCCATCTGGTCCTCTAGAACGTTTCCCTCGATGCCCCTATGTCCAGGCACCCAGCATATAATCACATGTTGGTTAGATATATATGCTTTACACAGTATGGAGTAGAGTTCATGAACTACTGGATTTCTGTGGTTACAGAAAGACATCAAGGCCTTCACAACACTGAGGTAGAGTCCGTATATGTAACTGCCTTGTGGAGTTTTGATTGATTTATATGCTTTACGGCCGATAGCAGTGCGTAGGCCTCAGCCGTAAAGATACTAGTTTCCGAATGCAGTGCGTAGGATTCCGAGAAGGATGGACCGACGGCTGCATAGGACACCCCGTCGTGTGTCTTCGATGCGTCTGTGTAGAACTCCGTGCAGGAGTGTTTGTGCTGGAGTTCCCGGAACTGCATTGGGATTTCCATCTCTGAAGCGTGTTTTGTAACTTCCATGAAAAATATATCGCATTGTATCAGCTGCCACTCCCAAGGAGGTAGCAGCTTGGCTAGATGCATTAGGCGAATCACGAGGAGTGGGACATGCATTTCATGACTAAGCTCCCTCACACGCAGCGAGAAAGGCTGTCTTACGAAGGGACGATTACGAAAGAGTGTGGCATATGTCATCTCGTTAACGGTATGAAAACACGGATGTTGAGGATTAGAGTGGACTTTCAGAAAATATGTTTGGCTGATGTATGTTCTCTGCAGATGAAGTGACCACTCATTTGATTCTATATATATACTTTGTATGGGACTCGTTCTGAAAGCGCCAGTGGCCAGTCGGATTCCTAGATGGTGGACTGGGTCTAGCATCTTTAGTGCGCTCGGGGCGGCAGAGTGATGAATCACGTCACCATAGTCTAATCGTGATTGAATGAGGCTTTTATAGAGTTACATTAAACATTTCCTGTCACTACCCCATGTAGTCTGGGATAGAAGTTTCATTATGTTCATTGTTTTTAGACATTTTCCTTTAATATGTTTTATGTGGGGGACGAAAGTGAGTCTGTAGTTAGGTATAACACCTAGAAATTTGTGTTCTTTGTTTACAGGTATCTGTTGTCCAAGCAGTTCTATGCAAGGATTTGGGATAAGTCCTCCCTTTCTTGTAAAAAAACACACAAGAGCTTTCGTTAGGATTGGTCTTAAATCCATTCTTCTCTGCCTACATTGACACTTTGTTCAGGCCATGCTGTACCTGTCTCTCGCACACTGCGAGGTTACAAGAGTTGAAAGCTATCTGATTGTCGTCCACGTAGACGGAGTAAAAGATGTCCGGTGGTTATGAACCGCGAAGCGTGTTGATCTTCACGATGAAGAGCGTGCAGCTGAGCACGCCTCCTTGGGGAACACCCGTTTCTTGCGTAAAAGGACGTGAAAGTAGATTGCCGACTTTTACCTGGTAGGTACGGTTGGACAGATAGCTTTCTATTAGGTTTAGCATATTCCCATGGATGCTCATTTCTGACAAGTTTCTTAAGATTCCGTAATGCCATGTTGTATCCTACGCCTTCTCCATATCGAGGAATATGGATAACAAAAACTGTTTGTGTACAAATGCGTCCCGGATATTTGCTTCTACACGTACAAGATGGTCAGTTGTGGAGCGCCCTTCTCGGAAGCCGCACTGATAAGGATCAAGCATTTTGCTTTGTTCAAGGAAATGAATGAGTCACCGATTTATCATTTTTTTCAAACACCTTACAAATGCAACTAGTGAGGGCTATCGGGCGGTAACTTGCCACTGAAGAAGGGCCTTTGCCTTGTTTCAAAATAGGGACCACAATGGCTTGCTTCCATGAGGTTGGAAGGTACCCTGCATCCCAGATGGTGTTGAAAAGTGTGAGTAGTGTAACCTGCGAATCATTGTGTAAGTTTTTGAGTATTTCATACATGATTCTATCAGATCCCGGTGCAGAGCTCTTGCATGCGCTCAAGGCAGCTCTCAACTCGGCAGCACTATAAGGACAGTTGTACGGTTCATTCTGTCGATATTTTCTCATGAGTGGCTTGCATTCTTCTATTTGTGTATATTTCAGGAAGGATTGCGAATAATGATTTGAACTTGATACGCTCTCAAAGTGCTCCCCAAGTGAGTCTGCCTGATCTTGCAGTGTATCGCCCTGTGTATTTGCTAGAGGAATTGAATATGTTTGTCGCCCTCTAATTCTATTTACCCTGTTCCAGACTTTTTATCGAGTATTAACTCGTTTACAGATGAGGCAAAACTTCTGCCGACTTTCTCTTCTGGCCTGTCAGCGGGTTCTCCTACCTTGGGACTTTATTTTTTAAAGTTGACAAGTTGACAAAGTGGCCAAGCGAGTAGCAACCCCCACGCTTTGTTCTGATTCCTACGTGCGATTCTACATTCATCGTTCAACCACGGGACATGCCGTTTGCATGCCGAGCCACTTACTTCACGTTGTATTTAGATGCGGCATCTATTATGAAGGCTGTAAAACACTCTACAGCAGCATCAATTTTTAACGAGGACATGTCATCCCATTATATACTACTTAAGGTTCGGAATTTCTCCCGGTCTGCTGTGTCAATCTTCCACCTAGGAGCCTGTGGTGGATATTCGTTTTGTTTAAGTGTTCATAATAGTATGGGGAAGTGGTCGCATCCGTAAGGATTGTTCGTAGCTTCCCATTCGAGTTCAGGCAGTATGGACGGGGAAACTATGCTCAGATCAATTGAAGAAAAGGTATTGTTTGCAAGACAGTAATATGTGGGTTTCTTCTTATTCAGAAGGCACGCACCAGAAGAAAAAAGGAACTGGTCAACAAGACGACCTCGCGCATCTATACGAGAGTCGCCCCACAGGGAGCTGTGCGCATTGAAATCGCCAAGAACAACATAAGGTTCTGGCAATTGATCTATAAAGGATTGGAATTCATGTTTCGTTAATTTGTAATGTGGGGGTATGTAAAGAGAGCTAATGGTGATGAGTTTGTTTAGGAGAACAGCTCGAACCGTCACCGCTTCGAGAGGCGTTTGTAGCTGCAAAAGATGACACGCTATGCTCTTATGGATAGCAATGGCGACACCGCCCGATGATGCGACAGCATCACCGCGATCTTTGCGAAAAGTTATATACTGTCGGAGAAAGTTTGTGTGTTTGAATTTTAAGTGTGTTTCTTGTAAACACAGCACTTTTGGATGAGTTCCTGCACATCATCAAGGTTGCTAAGAAGACCTCTGACGTTCCATTGAATTATTTGTGTATCCATATTGGAAGTCAATAGGTTCTGTGTGTACAGAAATAGACGTGTTAATTAGAGGTTTCAGAGAGTAGATTCCAGAGCTCTTTCGAGGCCCTGTAATCGGGGTTTTGCCCTGGGGATAGGTGTAGTCTCCATTGCCTCTTGTGAGGCGCCGGACACTTGCTCTTGTGAGCGAGAAGTTACCAGGGAGGGTCCCGCCTTGGAGGGCAAGACCTCTGCGCCCACCAGCCCGGAGGTCGATGGGGCTCCCTGGGGGATTTGGCTGCGCCGGGCGTCGCCAGCACTGGAAGGGACCTGGGATGTTGAGGCACCTTCGGCTGCGCCCAACTTCGGGGTCGATGGTCCTTCTCCTCGGTTGACGGAGCAGCGCTAGCTGCAACCGCCGCGGGGGCAGATGGCGTAACTGCCGACTCACTGCTAGGGACGTTACTCACTGCTTGTGGGTCGGACAGCCGCCGGAGGCCATTGTGACGCTGCCCCCTGACGCGCCACTTCGGCAAAGCTTTTCTTTGGCAGGTAGGCTACCCGCCGGCGTGCCTCTTTGAACGATATGTTCTCTTTTACTTTGATCGTTACTATTTCTTTTCCCTTCTTCCAGGAGGGGCACGACCACGAGTACGCGGCGTGCTCCCCATCACAGTTTACAAAGTGGAGAGCGTTCTCACAAGTTTCAGTGGTGTGTTCTTTGGCACTGCTTTTGGCACAAGTTTGGCGGCCTCGGCAGCTCTGCGAGCTGTGGCCGAAGCGCTGGCATTTGAAACAACGGAGTGGGTTTGGCACGTACGGCCTGACACGGAGCTTGATATACCCGGCCTGGATTGACTCGGGCAAGACACTTGAACCAAAGGTGATTATTAAGTGCTTCGTTTGAATCTCTTTACCATCTCGCCTCATCTTAATTCTTGTGACATTGATGACATTTTGTTCTCTGAAGCCCTCCAGGAGTTCCGCTTCAGTCAGCTCAAGCAAATCGTCATCCGACACAACACCGCGGGTGGTGTTCATTGTACGGTACGGGATTACTATTATTTGGGTCTCCCCAAATGACACTTGCTTCGGTAGTTTGTCATATTGCTTCTGGTCGGTAAGCTCCAAGAGGAGGTCGCCGCTTGCCATCCTCGACGCCTTGTAACCTGGACCAAAAACATCAGTCAAGGTCATTGACACAAGGAATGGTGAAATGGTTCGCACTGGTCTGCCTGACATTTCAGAGTGAATACCGTGAAAGCGGGGGAAGTTTTGGATTTGGCGTCCGAAAAACTGGAATAAATCTTCGTTGCGCCCTCGTTTTTGAGGGCGATCAGGAAGTGGGGGGAAAGAAGTTTCCATGAAAATACGAAAATTCGACAACAGCGGTGACCGCCCACCATGGAGCCCAACGAGCGCACGCGGCAGAGCTTGCATACAAGTCTGCACGACGCCAGTCGTACGCCGTCACTATAACCGAATATGGTGTACCCAAGATTGGATAGGCACACAGGGTTAACCCTTGCCGCGAGGAGAAAGGAAGTAAATAGAAGAGAGAAGGAGACAGGAAAGGTCAAAAAGTCAGAGATAAAGACGAAGATTCAAGGAGGGAGAGACAGGAAAAGGCGACTATCGATGTCCTCCAGGTGGGTCAGTCTGGAGGTGCCGTCTATGTGAAGCCGAGGGCGAAGAGGTGTGCTGCCTCCTCCGGGGGGCCTTAACGGTCCAAACACCCAGCATCGGCTCAACCTCCAGGATCCCCTTTTCCCCAGACACGGCTAAGCCGCGCACGGCTACACGCGGGAGGGTCCAACCCTCGTGTGCTCGGGTACGTGGTGTCGCAACACACCAAATGCCTGCTCGCGCAGACGCCTCTGCGGGGCGTTTGGAAGATGACTACATTCCAGATGCGCTCCTGGCTTACGCGAAAGTCAAGTCTATATCAGCAGAAAGCTGGAGAGTATCGGAGATGGAACAAATGCGTATCATGACGTGGTGTTGACTCTTGCCGATGGAGTCAGCGTGGGAGACGTCCCACATCTACTACCTGTTTGTGGAGTGCAGAGTCTCGTAGTAATTCGAGGCCGGTCCCCACTTTGTCTGCGCTGTAACAAGTTGGGGCACATTCATCGAAACTGCAGAACCCCACGTTGTGAAACCTGCCGGCGCTTTGGCCACACAGCTGAAGAATGTGTCGTTACATACGCCGATAAGTTACGACACTGAACAAAGCCTCCAGATGAAAGCTTGCAAGAACACATAATGGATATTACGGAGGTTCTCGACGCGACTGGAGATGTTCCCTCTTCCGCGGCGACCGTCTGTGCCAGTAAGGCCCCTCAACTTGTTAAAGGCAATGGCATCGCAGAACTGCCCGTGAATAAAGAAAGTGGCGAAGAGAAAGATGACCAACCGAAGCAACAACCCAAAGGAGCACCCGCTACCACGGAGCCAGTTGCTGCCCAGCAAGCGAATGGGGGAGCCGGAGATGACTCATCTGATCCACCCAAGCATCTCGACACGTGCGCTGAGCCGGCAGAGGACAGACGAAGTAACACGGATACTTCAGTTCCGAAGCGCCGTGCGACTAACAGATCGGAATCAAGCACGGACAGCGAGACGACAAGTACCGCAAGAAAAGCGCGTCGCCGCAAAACATCGAAACACTCAGAAAAGTGCCGACGATCACGGTCCAGAAGGCCTGGTGGGGGTTCGGAGGGAGCCTCACCGTTGCCCTCTAGGACCGATCACATAGATCATTAGTTCCAAATAGTTGGTAGTCACCATGGCCTCGTCCCAGCAACTTCTTTTCGCAACCTTGAACGTACGAGGCCTTAGGTCTTTGCAGAAACAGGCACAGCTTCACCGGCTTTTGTCTAGGAAGCGCCTCGACTTCGTCGCCGTGCAGGAGACGAAGATTGAGAGTGATGACGAGACAGACAGGGCTTTGCGACCTTTTTTTTCTGAGTATAATGTTTGCGTTTCACACGCTCTTGGTTTATCCGCGGGCTGTTTCCTGTTTCTGAAGAAGAGCCTACTTTGTTCAGCATTTAGTTACCGTGTCGACACTGAAGGTCGATATATGTTTTGATTTTGTGTTGCAGGGTGTGCCATGGCGAATAGTCAACGTCTATGCATTTAATCAAGCTGCAGAAGGAATTCTTATATTTGATACTGTGTCTAGTCTACTGGACTGTGATCGCTGCATTGTTTTAATGGGAGATTTCAATTGTGTATGCGATCCGAACGATCGAAGCGGCATTAACACTCAGCGGGACAAGAGTGGTGATGTTTTGTCTAACATAATAAAAAAATGCAGGGCTTGATGATATAGGAGTGTCGGGACAGGGAGCTCGCTCTTATAGAAAAATTCAAAGTCATTCCTACGCCCGCCTTGATCGGATTTATGTTTCTTCATCACTCCTCTCTTGAAGACTATCCTGTATTACTATCCCAGTTTCATTCTCTGATCATTGTATGGTCATCGCAAACATTGTTGAAAAATCTGTAACTAATTTCCGACCATACTGGGCACTATGGAAGCTTAACTCTGAGCTCCTAAATGATCAGGAATTTATTAATCGCGTGCGCATGGCCCTAACCAATTCTCTTTCTACTGACTTGCCATTATTTGCTGCTTGGGAACTCTTTAAACAGGAGGTTCGTACAGTGGCTATAGAAATTGGCTCGGTGAAATCATTATATAGAAAGAATGAAGAAAAAAATGCTTCTTAAGAGCCTATGTAGCCTTTATGAGATTGAATGCGAAATGCCAGGCACTTACATTGTTGACATAGAAAACATTAAATGTGAGTTACAAAAGTACGACGCACTACGTTACAGAGGTGCGCGAATTCGAGCTCGAAATAGGCGTGCTTTGCAGTCTGAACAACCAACACGTCAAGCTTTACTTGATGAGCGATGTCTCGGTATTTCCAAAGTAATTCCGGAAATATACTCCGAATAGTAGTCTTCTAACAAATACTAAGGACATAATTTCTCAGTTGGAAACATTCTACAATATGTTGTTTAGTGCCCCTCCGGACGATCACGATGCAAAAGCTTTAGAGAATTTTGTATCTCTTGTAAAACCGTTACAGGATGCTGACTGTGCAGTCATGAGTGGTAGCCTTACGATTCAAGAAATTGAGCTAGCTATGGATCAGCTGCCTTTGTCGAAAACACCCGGCCCCGATGGACTTTCAAGTGAATTTTACAAAGCTTTCAAATCAATTATCAGCCCCATATTATTGGATATTTTTATTACAAGTTTAGAGGTTGACGCCCTTCCGCAGTCTTTTTGCAAAACCTACACAGTTTTAATTCCCAAAAGTTCAGATAAAGAGAAACTGCGTTCTGTTGAAGGTTAGCGAGCAATCACATTGTCAAACGTGGATTAAAAAATTTTGGCGAAAGTTCTAATAGATTGCAATTAGCGATGTCAATTCTAAGTGGTTCCCATCAGACGTGTGGAATCAGGGGCCCATCAATTCAAACCAACATACATATCGCCCGTACACTTCTTCAATACTGTTATGGTTCCACTGAGCAGCTTGCGATGCTCCAGGTAGACGTCGCTGAAGCTTTTGATCGTGTCAGGCACTCCTATTTATTTTCTATTCTGGAGCATGTCAATGTTGGCTCCGTTGTGCTTAAAGGCGTTAAGCTTTGCTATACGTGTTGTACTACTCGTTTAGTTATTAATGGCCAACTCTCTAAACCCGTTTCCACTTGCTCATCAGTAAAAGAAGGATGCCCGATGTCCCCACTACTATTCGCCCTTTACCTGGAACCGCTATGCTTAAGCGTAATTCAGTCGAGACACATCCATGGCTTCAATATACTGGGTAATGAAGTAAAAGTGTTTGCTTATGCAGCTGATCTAGCGTTCTTCTGCACGGATAACCCCAGTGTTAAACAGGTAGTATCGATAATAGAAGAATTTGGCAGTGTATCAGGATCGCGAATGAACTCCTCGAAAAGT
This sequence comes from Dermacentor andersoni, assembly GCF_023375885.2. Classification (NCBI taxonomy): domain Eukaryota; kingdom Metazoa; phylum Arthropoda; class Arachnida; order Ixodida; family Ixodidae; genus Dermacentor; species Dermacentor andersoni. The sequence continues at coordinate 24,348,124 of NC_092823.1, read as the reverse complement.
TTAGGCTTATCCCAGGCAGCACACCAGCATTGGACCAAGCATGGCCCAATGCTGGCAAATATTGGTGCCAATGTTGGCCCAATCTTGGCATTTTGGCAAAGTGCAACCCGATCCAAGGTCCAGCCAATGTTCAAGCCAACATTGGCCCTACCTTTTGCCATTGTAGCATCCGATGTATTTCCAGCATAGAGCCAGTGCCCAACCACTCTGTATCCAATGTTTTTCCAGCATAGCCAGTGCTCAGCCATTTTGTATCCAATGTTATTCCAGCATAGCCAGTGCAGAGCCATATTGTACCCAATGTTTTTCCAGCATAGCCGCTGCTCAGCCATTTTCTATCCAATGTTTTTCCAAGCATAGCCGGTGCTCAGCCATTTTGTATCCAATGTTTTACCAGCATAGCCAGTGTTTAGCCATGTTGTACCCAATGTTTTTCCAGCATAGCCAGTGCTCAGCCATTTTGTACCCAATGTTTTTCCAGCATAGCCGGTGCTCAGCCATTTTGTACCCAATGTTTTTCCAGCATAGCCGGTGCTCAGCCATTTTGTATCCAATGTTTTACCAGCATAGCCAGTGTTTAGCCATGTTGTACCCAATGTTTTTCCAGCATAGCCAGTGCTCAGCCATTTTGTACCCAATGTTTTTCCAGCATAGCCGGTTCTCAGCCATTCTGTATCCAATTTTTTTCCAGCATAGCCGGTGCTCAGCCATTTTGTATCCAATGTTTTTCCAGCATAGCCAGTGCTCAGCCATTTCGTTACTTGTGTGCGGGCTTACTGCCTATACTATTAGCTAAAATGTGATGGAAATAAGTGCAGGAAGGAAGTCCTGCAGATGCAAGCAAATTGTAAATGAAAATAACTTATTTATTTATAGATCACATGGCTGTAGGTCTTGTGCAGAACTACACATCTGCAGGGGAGGCAGCTGGACGGCTGGGGTCGGACGGGCCAGGGCTCCGAGGGCAAGGGTGGGGTAGGGAGAGGGCAGCAGGGGTCAAGCAATGATCCCCGTCTCGAGGGCAGGGATCACTGGGGTCCTCTGCTGCGAACGTTTCGGCGAAACGCCTCTTCCTGCCGCCACCCCTGTCCACAGACCCTGGCAACCACTTCTTCAAGAAGCTCTGGGCCTCTACCACGTCGACGTGGCCCTTCTCACAGACAACATCTGCACACAAACAGAAAGACCACAAATAGTACATACAACATACAGTGTGCTTGAGACGTTCAAAATCCTTCATCCTAAGTAAGTTCATTGCAAATATCATGCACCATAAAGATAACCCAGAATAGAGCAGGGCAGACGTATTAACAAACTAAAACCTTCATTATGAACTCAAGAGACTTAGCGATAAGTTGTTAAGTCTTTAGTGCACACTTCATGCGAGAGAATGAGCAACTGCAGCAAACCTTATTGAATCGAGGTTCACAGCATGTTCTGCGGCAAAATGCAGGAGCTATGCAAAGTAAAGCTGCAGACCATCAAATGCTGCTAGCACCTTCCTCGCCGTCAAAATTCTTGATCCATTTACAGGATATTCATCTCTGTTGGCTTCGTTGGCATTCCTGCTTTTCCACCCTAACATAGCATTGATGTCATCAGTGATCATTATACCATGTTTTTACCAACCGAGACATATTCATCAACCGTCTCGCCCGCTGATGTATTACAACAGAGCGTACTAGTTTAGCAATCGATCGGCATGCTTGTCAAGCAATCCACCTACGCTGCCATTGGCACTAGCACCAGAGCACATCTTGGTTACATCTGTGATGGCCGTGGTGGGTGCGCTATGTGGATTTCATAGTAAATAATGAAACCAGCTGACAGGGACGCCCAAGTTCGTTCACTGTAGAGGTTCACAATTCATATGAAACATAGGATTTTGGCCAGGATATAATATTTTGCTATGCAAGTCATTCAATGGAAAGTTCGGCTGTATACACAAGACTTCAAGAAGATGGCCAAGGAAACCTTACCTGTGACTATACGGCAAAGCTTCAAATTAATGAAGGCTCGCTTGCCTTTTCTGCCATGAAGGCTGTAAAGCACTTGCACCGGATGTGCCATTACAGCCTTCATGGCATTCGATGCCACCTCACGCAGAGACGTCCCTCCTATATGTAGGAGGTGCTTGCGCTGGAAAAAAAAAAAAATGTCAGAAATGTGGAAATGAGGACTAAGGCGGCAGTGTCGTCATGTTGAGAAAAGCCCAATACTGCTAGAATATAATTTTTAGCCGAGTGCAAAGCAAGACATTTTTGCTACAAGAGGGTTGTGAGGCAGTGCTCTTTAATTGTAAATGTGCTCCACAACACCTGTGTTACTGGAAGACAAACACGAAGTGTATCAGATCTGTCTGTTCAGTACATTTCATGTTTGCGTTTGATCATCCTTAGTACTGTAACCATGTTTCATAGTAACTACCTTGCCAAGCTTTCACCATCATTAAAATTACTGTAAGCACACCAATTCTATTCACATGCAAATTTGCAGTGCATAATTAGGAGATGCAACATCAGTGTGCAGGAAAGACAAATACACACACATTTGTGGCACAAAACAGCTACTGACATACCATCATAATTCCAGATTTCCATAATTTTGTTAAATGGACTGAATCTATTTTTAGGGACTTAATTTCGTTAAACTGCAACGAAATGCTCACTCTCAGCAATGTTACTGTGGATATTTTATAAAGAATATTTCTACTTGAGCAGCCTCTAAAAAAAGAAGAGTCCCTCCTCTAGCAACACAACACCGAGAAGTGAGAGCAATGCAGATAGCCCACTTCGCAAATTATGAAAGCAGCTCATCATTCTACTTTCACAGGAGTGAGCGCAACTGTGATCAACCATCTACATTTTGACCTTGTCAACCACTTTGGAAAATAAAAAGCTGGTACAGTAAGTTAGCGTTGCCAGACCTTACACCTACATCATGTCTGGCTGGCCCCAGTTGTCGTTATTTAGTTGATAGACTTGCCAAGCCAACTACTGCATTTACTCGCATAATGACTGCACTTTCTTGTAAAAAAAATGTGTAGCAAATTCAGGGGTGCAATCATTACGCAGGTTAAATTTCTCGCGAAAATAATTTTGCTGCGGGATTACAACAGGTCAACAAGCAGGCGGCTGCCGCTGTAACAGTGTGGGACACCAAAACAAATATGGCGGCCAGCGGAGCAAGCAGAACGCACCGAATGAGACTTCTTGTTCTTCTTGCGAGTCTATTACGTGCATTGAAACGGTTTCTTCTCTATCAGTAATGAATAACAAGTTTGCGACAATAACATAGCCGTGTCCACTTTGAGGGCACAGAAACAGATGGGTGCGCGTAGCCGTCAGTGATATAGAAACACATGGCAGGCATGCTGCGGAAACTTCTGCATTTGTCTTCACTATCCTAATACGGCATGTTTCCGTTAAGGGTAGGCGAATATCTTAGCTATATTACAAGCGTCGGCGTGTGAATAGGGTACACTTCTAATGTATTAGTGTAAGCATGGCCACTATAGTTGCCACTCGAGACTAGTTGCGGTTGCCTGCCCACGAGTGTAAACGAGAAGAATCGAAAGGCGCCTTTTTTTGTTGTTGGTAAACCATAATGAAGCCTACAAATAATAAAGCCAAGGCAAGTGTGGTTGTAGCTTTTCTTTTTCATGGAAGTGCGGAAAGTGATGAAAGGAATGATATGGGGCATCTGCTTAAGGATGTTTGGTGTGTGCAGACCGCTTGGTATGTCTTCAAGAGTCGTTTGCATAGCATTTGACAGCATTCGACAGATGGTAAGCACGATCATCATTAGCTAGACAAAACAATCTAATTTTGACGACAAAATTCAGATGTGCAATCATTACGCGAGCGCGATCATTGTGCGAGTAAATACGGTAACCCATCGAAAATAAAGGCAGCGCCACTTTTATACCCACGACTAACAAAGGCTTGTCCGCACATTCTAAATGAAAGAAATAACAGAAAAAGTGGACGGCACTGCAGTACTAATAAACTTATTATGAACCATGAACACTAATGGAAAGTCACGCGATAGTTCTCCGATTCATGGTAAATAAGGAACAGCGCACTGAACAGCAACCATCACAAACTGGAAAATTCAACTGGAAAATTAATTGAACAAATAGGTTAATACACACTTGAATTGGACATGTGCCTGCAAGGCAGTGAACAATTAGTGACGTGCATTCGTGGTTAGCTTACATGATACCAAACAATAATGAATTAACAAAAATCAAAACCAGCGTGCTGCTCTGCTATCAACGATTTTCTTGGTCTAAAAAGAAACTTTTTTTTTCTTTTCACCAAGGGAAAAGGAAGAAGGTAGCCATTATGCGACACTTCCACCAGCTTTTGCAAAGGTTGAAAAAGGTGGGATCTTGGCATGGCCTAGATGTGGTCTTTTCTTAGCAAAAAAAAAAAAAAAAAATTGGGTAGTGTCTGCGCAGTGGTAAGAAAACACGTGGAAAGAGGTGCAAATGCAAAAGATGTCTGCCCGGTTAGGCGAACTGATATGTTTATGCCTTGCACCATTGCAATCATGTACAGCATCCCCCTCAGGTGTGGCCAAGTGTATGTGGGACAATTAGTGCAGTGTGTAAACGTGCCCATGAGGGAGCACCAAAATGGACTGAAAGGCACTGTTTGCTCCTCGCACTTAGCAATGCATTGCCGTGACTATGGGTGCACTGCAGAATTCACGATGACCTAGATTCTTTTTCGCCACCCAGACCAATTGACATGTCAAATTTGTGAGACTTATAGAATACAGAAAGCAGGACCAGAATGCATTAGCCAGCCGTCAATAGCACTCCAACAAAAAGCAATTTCCGCTGTAGACCACGCAAATTGTTGATGGCCAAGCAGCAAACTGGCTTTTTTTTTAATTCATTATTGTTTAGTGTCACCTAATCTAACCACAAATGCATGTCATGAATTGTTCAGTGCCTTGCAGGTGAATATGCAGTTCAAGTGTATATTAACTCGTTCATTCAATAAATATTCCAGTTGAAAGTGAAGTTGTGGTGTGTCTACGTTTCCTTTCACCTTCCGTTTTCAGTGCGCTGTTCCTCATTTATAAATGAATACTAACACGACCCGAGTTTTCCATCCTCTTCAGGGCTGTTATGAATATGTTCTTGCTGCATGAGGAGTCAAAGGTCATTTTCCACGACCTTTTGCAAAGGATGAAGAATATAAATACATGTTTAATGAGAAAAAGATGGCTCGTTTTACCCAGTAGGATAGGAAATATTTTCATAAGTGTGGTTTTCTCAATTCATGTTCCGAGCAGTTGTCTATCCCTTTAAGTAAAAGTGCGGGACTCTATAACCCGAGAATTATACTGGCAAACCCCAGAGCGTGCTAAATAATTTATTACAATAGATGTTCTACAGCCAGGTTTGGCTCAGCTTTCTCCCCCATCACATCATGGCACAGAAGGTAGCCACTTACGACATTGGAAGGTTTGACACTTGCTTTGACTTGTTTGTCGAAAGGATTAGAAGTCTCGGCTTCTACACAGAAGCCAGAACACCTAACCCCTTCGACAACATTATTTTGGTCAAGGTTACATTTATTGCAGGTCTAACATGATCAGGAAGAAGCATGGTGAAAAACAACAGATGGCAACCAAGGTGAAAAAATATTTAGAACAATGTTGTGACCCCTTTGTGGGAGCCTTGTTCACTATGGTTGGCATTTGTTTTCACCATAAATGTTCATATGAAATGGTTCGAGCTGTTTGCAAGTTGACTGACTTTCCCACCTAACCTTTGGCATTCAGGCATGGAAAATAAGCCCATAATAAATACTCATATATAATGTAGCATAGAGGCAGATAAAACAAGGTGCTGAAAAATGCAAGTAGCGGAATAAAAAGTAACAGTGGCTGCAGTGTATGTGTGTTTACATCCCTAAAGTAATTGCTAGTGTTCTGGAAAATGCTTTGAATCACTGCATGAAACTACATAGTTGAGGAGTTTGTTTCATGGACTTGTAGCAGAAGAAAAAAAATGCGATAGTGCTGGTTAGTATGCAAGCAATGGGGCAATTCAACAGCCTGTACAGTAGACTCTGCAAATGCTGTTTTGAGTACATATCCAATTGTAATGCAATTTTCAAACAATTTTTTTTTCAAAAAACTGCACATTAAAATGACTTCAATACAGTTACCACCCCTCTTTTTCTGTACCGTGTCCCACTTGTTTGTACTGATATTTATCATTCACAAGGGATCAACTAGTCCAACAAAAATAATTTATTCACAAGTGTTCTGCACTGCGTCCTTTTACAGAAAGCTGGCACAGTTTGCCCCTTTGTGTCAGCAATGCTTTTTATCATCTTAACAACCTATTCTTGAGTCATAAATGTATCTCTACAGAGAGAGCAAGCCACTAAGGTAGCTTAGTGGCTATGGCGTTGCTGAGCTTAAGCTCACACATTTGATCCTGGCAGCCACTGGCACACTGCTATACTAGTGTACACTTACATTTAGATGGATGCTAAAGAATGTAGGCACAGTCCAGATATGCCATTAGAAGCTATACAGCAGGGAAAAAAATTATTTCTATAAAATCTTCAGTGTGTGCGACGCTCAATAGGTAGTTAACATAGACCCGACAGCATGGTTCATGAAACAGCACAGAACATCTACATGTCACATAGCCTTACAATTAAAAATAAATGGGCAGTACAAACCAAGGTGGCAGCCACAGCGTCGTCGCCTACCGCTGCCTCGGCTGCTTCCAGTTCCTCCAAGCTGTTGGCAGGCAGCCGAGGGAGACTGGCAGGCACCGTATGCTGGGCAGGTTGAGGCGCGGTACGGGTCCTGTCGAGAGACTCAATTTCATGTAGCCTCTCAGACATGACCCGTACCTCGTGCCTCAGCTGCTGCAGCTCATGATGCAGCTCTCTGTTCTGCTGCCTGACCTCTAGCTGCACCCGCAGCACCCGCAGCATCACCGCTGAAACACAAGAAGATTTATTTCATAGCAGAAGGAATGCATTTGTGGCGCATTTGATTGGTTGTTCCAGAGCACACTGGTAAAAGTAAAAGTACCAGGATCCGTACAGGTCTCAGCGACAAAAGTTCACGGGTATTCAAAGACTTTCAAGGCCAAGCCAAAGCCTTTTCAGGTTGCAGAACAGCATCACATGTGCCACTTTTTACTATAACACCTCCAAAACACTTTAGGTAGCTTTATTGCACCATAAATACAAAAAGTTATATTCAAAATGTCCAGCCTTCATCATTCGCAAGTTCCTTACTTCTAGCTTCTAACGAGGCGTGATAAAAGCACCATAAACATGGGATGAGAGCCAACACCAAGTGCCGGTGTCTTGCTCTTACCCAGTGTGGGGCTTTTCCAGTTCTATGCAAGTCATACGAAACGAAATGCCCGAGCACTCGCGGCGGTGTCAGCTTTTTATGCTATTGTTTTTAACGTGGGAAGTTTGCCGGGTCCACATTGATTCACCATAGAAAGAGAGTCGCATAATCGATTTTAGATTGTATCACTCATGAAATTCAAAGGCTTTTCAAGGGCCTTGAAAACACATTCAATTTCAAAGATTTCAAGGACCTGTGCAAATGCTAAACTGTAGGTGTGAATCTGTTTAAAGATGTCATGAAAGTAAGTAGGACCAGTAAGGATAACGCTTTGTTCTTGCTTTTCATGAGAACAGTGAAGTAGTTACTATTTTCCACAAGTTACATTATCAAAGTGCTGTGAAAGAACGAGTTCTATGTGCTTGACCTACATTCAAAAATTCCATTGTTATAAACTGAAGGTATGAAGGAAGAAAATTTAGATATGAAGTAGTAAAGCAACAGAGCAAAGTACTGAGACAGCTGGTGAACTAAAGCACAAGTAAACATACTAACAAGATGCATACACAAGACTAAGCGTGCAGCTGTATGCATCATAGTATGCCGAGTTAAACTGCTACGTGTTTAGATGTGCCAGGTTGTTTTTCTTTATGCTAAAATTTCTTGCCTGTTGCATAAAGTAACGACATCTCAAAGGCCCTGAACCACATTTTATTGTATTCAAGAAATGCGTTTGAAGTTAAAATAAACCATTTCAAAAATACTTTGCCGTAAGAAGTAGAATGCATTCAGCAGAAGCAATCAAAGATCGCCCTGATCCCCTCCGCGGGGCTCCTGGTCCTTCAATGCCTTTGCACTGCGAAAGCTACGGCAGAGCGGGGCATACCTACAACCCTCCACGTATTAAATGTCACCACGGTGGGCAGTTTAAATTTGAATTTGTGTGCTCACGAAGATACCACTACTTCCGATTTTGGCACCTACAATGCACCAAAACTCTGAGACTGTTCCTAAACTTACAATGGAGTACAGTGTCGCATACCTTTGCTCTCCTAGTCTACCAGATAGCTACATGCAGCTTTGACACACAAAGCAACAAGCCACATTTTTTTCACACTTATGGCAATGGTACAATTTTTGACAAGTGAACGAAACATTTATTTATGTTCACTCATAAAGAGCTCCGGCCATGATCGTGGCACACCTCAAAGATATGCAACTTCGGAAGCAGACGACCTGTTCCAGTAGGATATTTGCATTTAGGCAGGCATTTGTGAAATGTGTGGGCATTTGCGCCTTGAATATCTCGCTGCCTAGGCACTAAGGAGAAGTTTCTTTGCTTGTGTTGTATGCATCTGTCCCTGGGCGTGCCTGCATTGTCGAGTGGGGTCAAGATTACGCCCGGATGCTGGCGCGGTGAAACAGGTGACGCAGTGGGTACCGATGCCCAATTTGGAGATCACTGTGCCGGACAAACTCTCTTGTACTTGCAGTGCTCATGCTGAGTCAGCCGTGCTGGATGATATATTTCTCGTGCCAGCCTTCAATATAAAATCACCGATTTTTCCAGGGGAGAAGTAGGGACCATGCAGTAGAGGCCGGGCCGCATTATATGCGGCCCGGCCTCATAAAATTTAGAAGGCACAGTGCCTAATCCTCACAGCATGACATCAAAGCGTCGCCTGTGGTGTTTCAGGCAATAGCGTTCATCCGCAGTTGCTAAGGTGCCGTGTGCTTATTTCACTCAAACAGGATCAGTCAAAAATGCTGCTGAAATGTCAGGGAGAGCAGCATATGAAAAGCCTGCAAGAGCAAAGATAGTGCTCCAGGAGAGCATGCCTAGCCTCTACTACAGCCCTTGCTGCTCTCCAAGAAAAATCAGTGGTTTTTTGTTTTTTAGCATAGAGCACCGCAAGGCGCCAAAAAGGTATAATCCAGCATGACTGACTTGGCACCAACGCTGCATCCGCAAGAAAAGTTTGTCTGATGTACCTTTAGACACAGTGATCACCAAATAGGGCGTCCGTTCCCACTGCATACCTGCTTTACAATGCTGGCAGCCAGTGTCGGATCTTAACCTCAACCCCACTCCACAATGGCGGCACACCTAGGGACGAATGCATACAAGGCAAGCATAGAAACTTCTCTGTAGTACCTAAGCAAAGTCACATATTCAAGGAGCAAAAGTCCCGAGATTTTCTCTCTTGCTCCTGCTCTTACTCACAACTGCACAGAAACGTCAGGTGCCTCAGGAAATGCCACACCCTGCTGTGGTTACTAGCGATTGGAAAGACACTGCCCAGAAACCACTCGGAGCACCTCAGCAAGCCACAATGAGCTCAGCGAGTAGGCTTATCGCAGTGACTGCGGTATCAATGTTCCATAGCAGATACAGCTACATGCAACTGTATTGCTTTTGCTCTGGCGCACGACAGGACTGGAGTGTGTGCGCTTATGCTCAATTCTGGCCGTGCTAAGTGGTCTGGATCGGCTTTGAATTGCACCAACTTGTCCTACGGATATAGTAGCCACATCCAAATGCTGCATTTAGAGGCATTGTCAACAGTTTAATAAGTCTATCAATTCATCTATACAGGAGCAGCCAGGAGCGAGAGTGAGCTAGCAAGTGAATATGTGGTCTCACCTTAAGTCGACTGTGGTTCAAGGCTAGTCAAATGTTCTCGAAATGAATCGAAATTAGAGAGACCTGACGGATACAATACCAATAAGCAGTGTGGCTAGACAATACTTGGGCTTCTTCTAGAAGTAATCACATTTTATAAAAATTCTAAATGCAGATTTTCCTTAACCACACCACAGGCTTAGTGAAAAACGCCTTCTGCAGATAGCACACGTTACTGTACCTCAGCCAAATTTTGCACTTGTGTGCAGTACGTACAGCTCAGAAGTGGAGTGCGGAGTCATCTTTTTCTCAAACCTTCTTTTCCACAGAAGCCTTCTCCTCAACCTCTTGGGGCGGCTGGCAACTGCCCCTTGACGCGAGTGTGCACATTCCCAGACAGCGCTGCCATTGGCCCATATCCAACACCAATTAAAAAAATTGTGCACTTCTGCCTGGCTGTTACTAGGTATATTTATAGACACAGTTTACTAAACAGGCTCAAATAAGTGAAAATCTGCACTTCCAGGAGAAGCCAACTATTGTCTGCTGATGCTCAGGTGCACCCACCCACATAGTAATGAAATTTTGGCCACACTGCTTATCAGTGTTGTAGCAGTAGGGCCTAGCTAATTTCGATCAGTTTTGAACACTTAACTAGCCTCGAACCACACATACACAGGCCACACTTCGCATGGAATGGCAGTTGGCATCTACAGTGAACACAAACCACTGTACACCTAGGCTGGGCTAACATTGCTTCCAGCCAGTCCTGGCTAGACACCTTGACAGATATCGCTTCGTAATGAACTTTTGCTAAAGCTTTGAAATCCACAGTTTGGATTTGTGTACTATCATTGCAGCACAGCAAGTCCGCGCCACGTAGCATGGTCAGACTGGAGCGCAAGAGTGAATGTGCAATCCAATCTTGCCATGCATATAGCAAGTCAACTACACTTGCATGTGGTTGTGTCTGTTGCCTAGTGTACAAACTGTGAGAAAACTCTCCCTGCTAGCTACATGTAGCACCATGCAACGTTTTCTGTTCCCCATATGCAAACTGGTGCTCAGGGGTTTCGGGGACGGGACTACGATTCAAAAGGAAAGGACATTGCTGCCGGAGGGCTTAACTGAAGGACTTCCAAGAGGGCTTTCAGCAATAGGAAGAGAAGTGGAACCAAGCTATTGTGGTTAATGGGGAGTACTTTGAAGGTTAGCGAAATTATTTCTTTAAAACATACGTCATCATTTTTGCTTAAGCATCCAAGGGTTGGAAAACATCTGCCTGTAGAAACTTTGCACCATACCTATGGCACTTATTTAAGATAGCCATTGAACACATTGTGCTCTTCTTAAAATATGATGCAGGAGAGACATTTCTAATAACATCACGATTTCAAAGTCTAAAGCTTTCTGCTGCAGAAAGATAGATAACATTTGGTCAATAATATCTGAATTGACCCCCTCCTTCGCCCCTCCCCCTCCCCTGATGGATCCACTTTCTGGGGGCAGCAACTTTTTATGGTTATTTTAATAAATGTTTTAACAACATTCTTTCGAAATTTCGAGAGTTACTAACCACCCATATTTGCAGCTAATTATGCAAAAACCTGTTCTTTTTAGTGTCTTTTCAGTTGTTGCCTTTTTTTTTTTGCTTTGTACATGACTATTCATTAGATGTTTGTATTATTGTTTTGCCTCCCCCTTATGTAATACCCCAAATGGGGCCCTTAAGGGAACAATAAATGATGATGATTTGTGTCATACCTTTAGGTGCGAACAATGCATTGTCGGATAACAGCAACCTCAAAATTAATCAACTTTTATAGGCCATGTAAAGATGTAAGGAGACTCACGCATCATCTCCTCAGGGCCTCCATTTCCACCTGGCTCCAGGGATGTGCCCGTGATGCTCTCATGAGCTGGTGCAGCTAGGGCTGAGGAGCGAAAATCCACAATTAGTGCCAGAATAACAGAGCAACAAACTGCTATTTTTTATAGACCATTAAATAAACAAGAAAACCCCAGCCCATGATTCGCTGCAAGAAACCTTGTGGGCACACATTTCCTTCATTTCTATATTGCCTAAATATTGTACAATTGCAGACATTCTGCTTAGTTCTGGCATAATGTGTGCATAGCGTAGCAGCCCTTGCATCCCTAGTGTAGTAATCATTGTAACCAGCTTGAAATATACCAATAGAAGTGCTATTTCCATCCTTGTCTTGCATAAGCATCGCAGTGACCGAGTGCAGACAGGAATAGAAAAGACATAGAATAGAATAGACATAGAATAGAAAAGAGGGCATACGCAGTGGTGCTTTCGTAAGTTCTTGATTTGATGTGTCCAAATTTTCTACGAAATGGAACATTGAGAACGCCAACTGCTCTTGAAATAGCATTGCACACAATATGGTGCGATATAAAAATAAAGTTGCTTGATAACTTCCGAGTTTCGTATAGCGATCTGGTGGAGTTACAAAAACGGGACTCAAGGTAGGCCATCATCAGCACAATGTACAATAAAGCCGAAAAGGCATACAAAGAAGTTTGTTTTTGGGGACGCTGTTTTTTAAATGCACTATTAAAATCACTTTTCAAACATGCCTGTGACAAAGGATGAGGGCTTAGCATACAATGGGCCATTTTATAGATTGTAGGAACTTCTTAAAATCTCTCTAAACTTCTTGCGAACATTTAAAGGTTGCCTTCCTGGAAGAGCTCTAGGCATTTGTAAGCACATAGCCCGTTTGATAGCTACATGTAAAGGGGGCCCTGGAGAACAGTTTTCGAGATCTGAGAAACAAATTCTGCCGATGAGTGCAGCATCTTTCAAGGAATACAACTCAAGAATTTTTTTTAAAAAGGCCTCAAAGGAATTAAAAGCATGATATATACGTTCCTTATTACCCCTCAATTCAATGGTTCTTTCCAGCAGGGGCAGTGCCAGTAACAATGGCAGGTCTATCACACCTCACCTTTACTTTTCCAAAGCAAACTTATGGATGGGCCTGAGAAAAAAACATTCTAGTGATAAAAGGGTGGCAATGCATTAACAATTGTTGGTTTTGACTTCCTAATAATCTGTAATGAATCTGGCAGGGTGTGAACACAAGTAATTCATCAAAAAAAATTTCACAATGACCATTCTCTATGGGCTGGTACCATATAATGTCAACTGGAAGCTGGCCACCACTTAAAAAACATGTAGAGCAGAAGCCTTTTGGAAAGTTGACGGTACGGACTGCTTGTTAGCGCCATCTGCTACATGCAGAATGTTTGCTTGGCAAGATCAACAGGTGGTTCAGTGCTGCTTTAGAGCATGAAAATAGCAAGAGAGTTTCAGTGTCATCAGCTTTTATATTTGTCGCTCAGATAAGCCAAAACAAAGGCCGACTTGTGCATACTGGTCTGCACAGCAACACAGTGACAAGCTTTGCAGCCGCAGGCAAAATGAAGGTGCTACTACAGCAGACATCCATTAAGTCAACTCCAGTGTATTAGATCCCAACCAAAGGTTGTGGCTGAAGCCCACATATTTCCATGGGACGAAATTTTTGTTATTCAGATCCTAAAATTCAACTTTGTCGGAAAATTCATACTTGGCTGGTCATCGCACATGTGTTAGACCCTAATGGTGACTGCATTGATTTTAAGAACCCTAATAAAAAGACCAGTCAATAAACACATTGCATAGTTATTGTATCAAAAGCTTACAGGGCGGTGCAGGCAGCTCCAGTCGAGGCGATGAAGCTGCATCCTCGTCGTCATCTCCATGGCAAGCATCATTGCCTGAAGATTTATGCATGTACAATTATTTTTGAGGCACTATACAGGGTGTTTCACATAACTTCAGCCAAACTTTGAAAATATGCGGAACGAACCAAGGTAATGTTGCTTGCCATCGCTAGGAGCTGCTCAGATTATTTTTACATTCTGCTTAAACACATAGTCTTAATTAACTTTCCAGTATTATAACTAAATGAAAAGTGGCAAGGAGGAAATTGTAGAGCAACATGAGAAACTCCCGATACAGCTTTCTGTTGCTCAATACATGCTACATAAAAGTGTTTTTCCGAGAGTGAAACAAGCCCGCTAATACATGCAAAATTGCCACACGACTGGCTGCTCAAGGCACTTTGCGTGTATTCGCAGGCTTCTTTCATACTTGGAAAAACAATTTTATGTAGCACGTATTGAGCAAGCAACAGGAAGCTGTATCGGGAATTTTTCATTTTCTACAATGTTGTCATTGGCACTTTTCATCTAAATTGAGAAGATGATTAATGAAGTTAGAGAGAACTTAAAAAGAAATCTCAGTATCACGAAGCAACAGCAAAAAACAGCTTGGTTTGGTCCAGCTACATGGCATTTGCATATTTTTAGTTTGGCTCAAGTTACGTGGAACACACTGCATACCAAGTTAACAATTCAGAAATTTTCAAGGCAAAGGTAGTCGTGAAAGAAAAAGTGGGCTGCTTAAATAGGATGAAGCTCAAAAAAAAAAAAAGGGGGGGGGGGGGAGAGAAAATCCATACAGCTTCCTTGAAGAAAAAAAAAAAGTACTGCAGTAAAAGAAATTTGGTTCATGTACTCAATAATATACCACCATTTTTTGGGACAGTTATAGAGCTACCCAGGAGGCAAGCACATGGCAACACAAAGTTAAATTAATCTGGAAGTTGCTGTACTGCATCCTGCTAGCGTTTATTGCATGCACTTCGACTTGCCAGTTCTGCCCGATGCCTACATCTGCTAGCTTCCTGGTCAGCCGTCAGCAAAGCGACTGCTCTGTAAATGTAGCCCTGATCTAAATTTGCCTTCCCCTCTCCCATAAGCGCAAGCATTAAAAAAAAAAAGAAAGAAAAGAGAACAGAAGCAATTACCCGACTGCTCTGTTGTGTCCACACCAGACAGAGCTTCTGCTCTTTTTGCTCTTCTCGTTGCCTTTTCGTAAGTGCCTTTGAACAAAGAACAAATATTTCAATCCAGATTATAACAGACACTAGAACAAGCAAGCTGCTAAGCTGTGCAGGCAACATTCTGCAACAGACAAATGTCATGAACAAGAAATTTGTGACCACTGAAAATGCCCACAGCAAACTGCAGACATTGTGCACAAGGTTGCACAGCTCTGATGACATCAAAGTATCAGCGGTACAAATTAACATAACACAGGAACTGAAGAATGACACTACAAGATTAGTTTGCCATTGTTTTGTTTTAATCTTTGCAAGTTTTCAGTTCCACAGTGCCCATAGCCAATGTTATGACACATCAGACTGTCATGCCCCTGAGAATATCTTAATAAAGAAAGAGCCAGTTATTACAAGTCCCTTTCACAATGCAAAAATGCAGATTGCATTTGCTATAACTTAGAATGGAAACATTCAAATGGCAAAGAGGTGCAAGCCTCTAGGTGCACTGTTTATAAGTTTAGATGTTAAACAAGGTATTGAAATTTCTAAGCTAGTTTTGCACCTGAAAGCTATTGGTCAAAAATGACAAGAGTGAATGGACTGCAAAAAAGTGCGCTGTTAATATTCAAGCCATTGCTAACTATAAGGCTACAGGCACTGCAAGCTAGACAGGAGAAAAGTGTGCATAAGAAGACACCACAAAGGCTTGTTGTTTAATTTTCTGGACATGCAACGGCACTTGCTAACAATAATTACGACTTTATTTTATTTATTATATATTTATTATTTACACGGCTTCATCATGCATAAACCTTAAGACAAATTTTAAGGGGGGGCACAACAGAACTGTGTTCGTCCCAACCACCGTGGTCTTAAAGGGATACTAAAGAGAAAAATTATTTCTTCTGCATCAGTAAATTACTCATCAGTATACACAAAGAAAAGTAAGTGCATGTTCTTCAGAGTCCAGTTGAACTAAACTAGTATTCATAACGCCCAACATCCAAGTAGCAAAGCTAAGTAATGAGACAATGTTTTATTTGTTCTAATTGTCAAGATGTCAATTAGGTAAATGCCATCAGAACAGGCCGTTTCCAGCAAGGTTTGCATTATGTGCTTATTCTTTCTAGCAATGAGCACCCCCCCCCTCCCTCATAATATATGAAAAAGATAATGTGCATGCATTTGCACGGCCATGAAACTCTTGAGTAAGCAAGCTGTCAATTTCCTCCCTTCTGTTGCTTCCAAGCTCCGATATTTATTTATTACACAAATATTCTTTACACAATGCACCAACAGCTCCCCAATATTATTAAATACCAATACAAAAGAAATCCACATCTCTGAGTGGTGAGCCTGCGACGAACAGTTTACTGTTCTGCCGAGACTGTTGGATCGCACTGCAACCTTTTGAACCTGGGTGCGCAGACACATGGTATGAACTGGGGAGGAAGAGTTAACTTGTGACACAGGTGTGGATGGTAATGTAAATGATAAAAAAGCACTGTGCGATATATTTTGCAACGACCAGCAAGAGACGGTAGAGTACAAACAGTATTGTTCTATATCATTTTAATAGCATGCGATGAACTTTACTGAAATGAATCCCATATTGATGCAGAACATTCAAGCTTTGATATAATTAATTAGTTATATAAGAGATGCTTCAATGAAGAAAGATATGGAAAAACTGCGACGAACATATCCAAGCAAATGGTTTGTCATTTACGATGTATGCTATGTGCACATCCCAAGTTAGGTTAGCGGTGATATGTGCCCCAAGATGTTTATACGAAGATTATGTTCCTGTAATGTTATTTAGAAGATAAACAGGCATTGTGTTAGTAGATGTAGACACACACAAATTTACACTTAGTAATGTCAAATTCCAGTATGTGAAAAATTTAGAACTGTGTCACCTATTACAAGATAATTTCAGTCTTATATTTAATCTCACGCGTCTAAAGCAATACTAAATCAAGCAAAAGGCCGATTATGTTATGAATGTAGTCACTTACTGCACCTCGCCATCACAACAACGGGATACGTTCCCCAATCTTGTTGTGGGGCAACTTCGTGTTGAATCATTGTAATCACTTCTGACCCCCTGACACATTGGGGCCAGAAGCAGAGCTCTTCATTGTGAGCTAGCCACGAGGTTCGCACAACTGCCAAGCTGTCTTTCTCGTCGGGGAATTTGACAACCCTATATGGTTTCGGCATCCTGCATAGACAAAGCAGTTGAGGAGGTGGCCAGAAGGTTGTACCGATTTCATTCACTCATAAAGCACTGCACGAGTCAAAATTCAGGCCAAGAATGCTGCTGCAACAACACTCAGGCTAGAACTTTGCAGTAAGAATTCAATATCTAATGAGATGAGGAACTGAGGGGACCAATCTTTTGTTACAACTATATGTAACAGTGAATGCAATGAAAAGACATGTCTGGTTTGTAAAGGACGAAAATCGCCTGTGTGGAAGCGCGACTGTCCCGAAGAAGAAATTGGTGTGCAAGTTGGGTACAGAACCACTGCTACTGATGTAAGCCACCTTATAAACTTGCTGCGAAGCGGGTTGACACTACTGCAAATTATCTCGCAATTTCTGCCTAAGGATGCTGGCAAGACATCAGCACCTTGTCTAGCGTGCCAATGTTCGCATACAATTGCCACGAGTATAAGGAGCCATTCTACGCCTAGTCTCCGTGTCGAATACGGGGCACGCTGCAATATTGATTTTTTTTTTTTCTTCTATGCAGTGAATCTGCTTTAGAGGTTTTGCTAAAGGGTTCATTGGATTCCACAAGCCGTCCGCTATTTCCAAACGCCGTTTGATTAGCATAATCGATCCACGGCATAAGGCTGAAGGTTTCTGTGCAAGCATGCGAAATCGGCCGTCTTATTAGGCACGTATCCTTTTGCACGACATTCTCGCCTCCCATGAAGAATACAGCTAGCGGAAGCTGCTGAACATGTTTGCTCTAAGTTGTGAACAACACGTGGCTGAAGCGAAATGACACTCTGACCTCATTTTGTGGCACTAAACCATACCACTCGTACGGGACGAACAAGGATCGCTAAAGAAGACTTTTAGATAATTTTTCAGCTGGATTACTGTTCGCATAGAATTCACGTGGCTATTTTTTTTTTTTTAGCACCACCGCAGGAGCAGCGTCGGAATTTCTCGTGATACGACTCATTTATTTCCTGGCCGGCACGGTTGCGTGTGAACTCTGCTGCCCTAAAAGATGCCAGAGATGACATGTGGCCGGGTGACATTCGCAGATCCCTGACAGACCTCATTCAAGATCCGGTGTAGCTATTTTGCGCAAGTTGTGCATGAATTAGACGCTTAGTGTCTTTCTGCGCTTCAAAAGAGCGCTCTACTCAATGCCATTCCGGAGTATAGCACATGTGCGCATGATCAGAGCTCACCTCGATATCACATAGTACGCGACCGATCACCTGGCCACACGTGCGCTCGCTGCATATTGGGCACGTGCCGTTAACTACGCACATACTCGCACACGACGTTGACCCGTAGATGAGAATGCATATAAGGTACAATCCCGACAAGAAAAACCTCGTACGAAAAAAAAGAATAAAAAGAAAAAGAAATGCGTACTCACGTGCACGTTGCGAACTAGCAAGGCTACGGCAAGACTGTCGATGGCGATGGCACGTATCCTGGACGATAGACGATAGGACAGAGAAAACCAAGGAACCGACGTTCTTTTATAGCCCCGAAATTTCTTGGCTTCACTATGCGCCACCTCTCGAATTGCCAGAGCAAAAGTACATTATTACTTCATGAATTACGGCTCGTCATACGCAATGAAAACAAGCGCACCGGGAAGTGTGTTCGAGTCGCGCGGGTCGCACCAGCATCAGAGAATGACAAAAACAAAAAAAAAAGTGTAATAATCATTGTTTTAATCCGATCCACAATCCAGCTTTCCGTGGCGGCTTCGCTACGGTTCGTATGTGATGTAGGTGAATCGAACGCACCTAAGGTACGTTCGATTCACCTACACCACTTTGCAAAGTGCTGCACCTCGCCATTCGTTACAAAAGGTGCAGAAAAAGCGCAGAGCTGATTCGCGATTATATTGCGCCCTCTCTACGCTCTCTATTGCCGGCGCCGGCTTCGTGCAGACCACAGCCTATTCTTACACCGTGGTGCAGACGTACAGGTGGTGGTATACAAACTTTATTTAGCAGACGTACAGGTGCGAAGCAGCGGCGCAGCAGACGACATAGCCCATATACGCAAGCGCCGTTAAAAGCCCGCATACGTGCATCTGCCGTGTCTACACAAGCGCGGGTGTATGAGCGCCTCAGAAGCTGATCATACCAGAAGTTCAGGATCTTTCAAACTTACGCACTCTGTACACATTAGTCGGACAGAACGCCTGCACCGCGTCCGCACCGCGTCTGCACCTTGTCATTCGTTCCGAGTGTCGCGCTGTGCCTGCACCGCAGAAATGGAGCTCCGAACTTCTCGCGAATGTGCTAGTTGCTTGGCTGTTCCCTGCTGTGACTGACTGACTGCCCCACTGCGCTGCTGCTGTGCACGCCTTCGCCTCGCTGTCGTTTTGCGTTTTTTGGCACGGGTTGCAGCGTTGCGGCTTGGGCTTCTGACACGTCTCTTTCGCACACCATGTCTTCCAAGTGGAGAAAATGTAGAGTCGTAAGAAAGGAATACGACAATATACTGAATGAACTAGGACTCGCGCGGCCTGTTGCTGGGCCTTCATCGGTTTCCCTGTCCAACGACAGAGCTGCAAGCACCACCTTTACGGACAGTGCTCGCGTAGCGCCACTTTCGCCTCCGAAGCTGGGAAGCAGCAGGCAATCGGGAAATTCAATTTCGACGGACGACGGGACGGACGACGGGGGTGAGCCTCCACTCAAACTGTTGAAAGAGCAGTCGGGAAGCGAAGCCTTAGTCAACAGCGTCTGCGGACAAGGTGCACATTTTGTTGAAGAATTCCAATCAGAAATTGTGGATATGTCTTCGTCTTCACGTGAGCACAGCGACTCTGATAGTAGCTCAAGTGACAATCAAATCTCAAGCAAATCTTCGGATGAGTCTGATGACTTTGTTGCTTCAGACAGCTGCACGGGCCCAGATGAGGGAACAGCGCTCACTTGTAGCGCAGCGCTGTCTCGTGTATCTCCTGAACAAATGACAGCAAGTGAAGAGTTTGCTGTCATTGCTTCCAAACATAATATGACTCATGCATGCATTAACGATGTCCTCGATTTCTGCCGTCGAAGAGGCTTCTCTGACCTTCCAAAGGATGCTAGGACAGTTTTGAGAACTGAGCGCAAAGCTCAGGTGGAGCAAAATGGGTCTTTTGTGCACTTTGGCCTTGCAGCAGGAATTCGTCAAGTGTTGCTGCCGGGGCAAGTAGTTCCAAGTGAACTGAAGCTACAGGGCAACATCGATGGAGTCCCTCTTTACAGAAGTAGCCAGCTTGCCTTTTGGCCCATTTTGTGCCGCATTACAAATGTGGAGGCATCACCACCATTTGTTGTAAGTGTGTATTGTGGTGCAGGGAAGCCACCATCTCTGCAGTATTATCTAGAGCCATTTGTGCGAGAGGTCTCGGAGCTTGCGTCTGAAGGGTTAAGCATAGGAGATGTTCGAGTACAGGTGAGCATTGAAGCCATGGTGTGCGATGCTCCAGCAAGGAGCTACGTGAAATGTATTGTTGGCCACACTGGCTATTATGCGTGTGAGCGATGCAACCAAAAAGGGCGGCACATTGAAAACAGGGTCACATTTCCCAAACTGCACGCACCAACACGAACGAATGCATCATTTCGATCTCAAGAGAACAAGCGCCACCATTCTGGTTTTTCACCATTCCTATCGCTTGATGTTGACATGATTTCATTTTTCCCATCTGAATACATGCACCTCGTTTGCCTGGGAGTCATGCGACGACTCTTAAAGAATTGGGTATGCCAAGGCCACAGTAATAGATTGAGCAGACTGCATCGTTGCCAACTAAATGAAAGCCTGCGAGAGGCATCCAAAGCATTTCCAACATATTTCCAGCGAAAGCCAAGGGGTACAGAAGAACTTGATCGTTGGAAGGCAACAGAGTTTCGGACATTCCTCCTTTATGTGGGGCCTGTTGTCCTAAAGCCTCTTCTGCCTCCATCACACTACAAACATTTTCTAATGTTTCATGTAGCTATCAGAATTTTAGCATCACCTCAGTACTACTGTGAATACAATGATTTTGCCAAAGATGTGCTGAGGTACTTTGTTCAAGAGTTTAGTGAACTATACGGAAGAAACCAGCTTGTGTACAATGTGCACTCACTAATTCATCTTGCTGACCAGTGCCGGCACCATGGCCCATTGGATCAGTTTAGTGCATTCCCTTTTGAAAGCTACCTTGGACGAATGAAGAAGTTGCTACGATCCTCCAACAAGCCACTTTCACAGCTAAGTAGGAGAATCTCTGAACTGAGGCACTCGACCAAGAACCAAGTCGAGCAGAAACTGCAACATGTGAAGCCTGGAGACTGCTTCCTGATTGACAGTGCTCCTGTGGTTGTTCTGGAAATAATGGGAGACCACTTCAAGGGAGGGATTTTACCAAATGCCAGGGACTTTTTCAAACTTCCACTCAAGTCGTCTCAGTTGAATATTTGGAGCTGCAACACCTTAAGTAATAGAAGTAAGGTCTGGCCTCTTGATGACCTCCGGAATACTGCTCAGTGCCTGAGGCTTAACTACAAGCAAGGACATGTTGTTGTTCCTCTTTTGCACTTTCACTGAAGCTGTCAGTGGTCGGTGGACTTATATTAACCCAAACTGCCATAGTCAGTCATCTGACTGCCATATTGCTATGCCTCCAATGGCCACAATGTCTGTTCTATATGAGGCCGACAGTTGGGCTAGTTGGAATTCAAAGAAAAAGACATTTTCAAAGAAAAGTTATCCTTTTGTCCCTGCACCTCTTTTCATTTTTCTTATGTGCTGGAACATGTCCTTGTTTGTTCTATTGTCATTGTCGCGAATCACCTATTCAAGCCATGTTCAAGCTTTCTGCATCAAGCATCTTGTCACTAATACAGTCATTAGCACTATTGTCCAGAGTGCTTGAATGGCATCCTTTGACCTGCACAGGTGGCATTTGGTGGTAACACTGGATTCGAGGTAGCATACAACTGTGTATGGATTGCTGCACTGATGGTACTTCCCTAATCTTTCTCCTCACAGGCCTTCGTGTCTTCCGCAGCTGCAATTTCCTGAAGGCACTGCATTGCCACTGAGCAAAAGTAGAGATAACACATGGCAAAACTTTCATCGGCACACGCCAGGATGTGTTATCTTGACTTTTATTCCATGGCACCTTCAGACGCTACAGTTACCGAAGCCACAGTGGCCAGTAAAGTGAAAAAGATAAAGCTAGCAGTGATCAGTGCAGCAGTGCAAGACTCGGTCCAATGACAGAGCTGCAAGCTCCCCATTTGAGGACTGCACTTGCATAGCACCACTTTTGCCTCAGAAGCCAGGAAGCAGCAGACGATCAGAAAGTCCATCATATCAGTGCAGCAGCGCGTTCTCAGATGTAAGGTATCTAGAGCCAGGTGTTATCGATAAATGTCGCCCAAGCAGGCTTAAGCATGCCGTTCAAGCACTTAAGCATGCTGATAACTGTACAACCCGGACAAATTGCATTTCAAGCCTTCAAGGTTCAGCCCCAGCTTTCATTTTTGCTGCTGATGTGTTTTCACCACATCAGGCTCATACTGCCATGTCTCTTGAGAAGTCGCCACTCTCACTTGCGCACATCACCACCTCCACGACTTGGGTTTTGATTGACACAGCAGAGCATCTGAGCCATCCAGTTCTGCAACACAGAATCCAGCTGAGCCTGCACCTAACTTGCTGAAACTGTACTTGTGCTTAGATACCTCCAGTTTCTACGTGTTGAAGTGCACTTCACCTGTGACAAGCTGCAGCATGGAACACTAAACGGCCCTTTTCAGGGCCACCCGAACTATATGACTGGTGGGGACGTGGCAGCTCCTACTCTGCTCTCCCTGACCCTCTAGAAAATTAGCATGTAGTTATGTATGTCTGTGTGCGAATAGAATATCATTTGGAATCGTGGGAAGTGCTTCTGGAAAAAATATATATACAGAACAGTCTTTCTTTTCTAGAATAAACAGAAGGAAAGAGCGAGAGAATCAACAAACCATTTCTTTAGTAATCACAGTAAATACTGCTATCGAATGAAAGGAAATAAAAAAAAAACGTAACTAGGCAACGTGAAGTGAACACGAAACCAAAGGTTTCCGGATTTGTGTGATCATGACAGTAACAGAGCAAAATGACAATGTAATGCCATTTGAGACTTCATCTGCGCAAGTGTTGAGTGTCTCTTAAATGCTGTTGCAGTCAGGTTAAGCTTTCTAGTGCTAGGCGCCCTGTTCTTGCAATCTGATACTCTCAAAACTCTGGGATGAACTTCTGCAACCAGCATGTTTTAAATACAGCCGCCTTCTTTTAGAAAACAAACCACCATAAAATTCAGGAAGATGCAAGCAAAGTAAGTGACAGAACAGAAGCTGGACTTACAAATGTTAGTTTATCTTCACAATGCCCAGCATATAATTTTTGATATGCCGAGTTTGGTACCTCAAAATGCCAATTTAAGTGTGGGAAAGTTTATGTGAAATTCACTCTAGTGTCTTTGACACACTGAACCTAAGGTTTCATTGTGGGTAGCTCAGATAACCAATAATAATTAGTAAGTTGTAAATAGGGTGTGTCTGCACTCACCTACACAAGATTCAAACATTATTCTAAATGTGTGCATTCTTTCTCAGTGAGTATAACTGATGGAATGCTTGCACATCTAGAGTGGTGTTTCCTAAGTATGTTTCCAAAAGCTCAATTTCAAGAGTTATGCATGCTTTTCCTATTTGATACACACAATTAAAACTGGAGGTACAGCCATATTCACAACAAATAAAGAATACAGGTAAGTGGTCACCTGTGTGCCCATGGGCAGCATAGAGTAATGTTCACGCATTCTATCATTGATGTGCTTACCAATCTGGAGGATGTGAACCATGCCACATGTCGAAGGGTCCTGCAAATTATTTTTGTGGCATGTGAACTCTGTGGCATATTTTGACATCGAATTGGTTACCAAATGGCTACAGAAGCCATCAAGCATGCTGTGTGCAGAAAACAGCAGATTCACATTATGCCCCTTCTCTACTTATGCGAAAGTGCACAAACACGAGATAATTTGCTGTTTAGTCTCCGCTCTGTCATGATCACCTTGTTACGTATATATTGCTGCCTATCTCACTTCTTTTACATTCACTGTGACACCACAGCAGTTGCACTACTGATGCTCATCAGCTTCCAGGCAACAAATTTCTTACTGACCGCTTAATTCATTTGAGTGAATGCAGCACTCTTTCCAAGCGTTAATAACAACATGCCAACACTACAAAAATGAACTGCAACAAGGCACAGCAACTGAGTTTACTAAAGCCTGCCTAGATTGTAACATGTGCAGTCCCCATCAAGCTTAGCCCAAGCAATCGAGCAGGTGAGTGGTTTTCAGCACCTCGCCTATCTAATCCTCACACCTTAACTGCAGCAGTTCTAGCTGCTTCCACACATGCAAAAAGATAGCACCAACACAGTATATACATCTGCATCTATGCATGCAGCATGCACATCATCATTGGAGCAGCCTTTTGGTGTGCTGCTAGCATAATGGAAGCAAGACTTTATTCTACACTCAATTTTACGTTATCTTCAGCTGTGCCGTGGAAGCCGAGACACTGCACCATTACTGTATCCGTGATTCCTTGTGACGTGTTCTTATATTTGTCATGCACGTGTTGTTTTCGACATGACGCCAATTACGAATAAAGCTTATTAGTTTAACCACTGCCTCCCACCACATCAAAGGTACACTAAAAAGCAAAAATAAATCATCTTACCCTCGTAAAGTATTCTTTCATACTTTTTTCATTCATTTGGCAGGAACAGATTGACTTCAGAATATAAGGGCCAAATGTTTTTTTCTTCTTTCTTTTAATGTCGTACTGGCACATCGATATGTATGAAAGATGTCAGTGTTCTCTCATATTCAGAATCTGTTAAGAGAGGGGAAGTACGAAAAGGTTTCTAAGGTTATTCTTTGACTCCTTTAGAATGAAGTAATTTTTACCAGGTAAACCAGCATACCCATTTAGATCTTGTCAAAATTCAAAACGTCGCATTGAGCTGGTGCCGGAACTTTGCTGCAGCACCACCACTCGTCTTTCACTTGTGTCTGACTTCTAAGCTGCCTCCTAACAGTGGCCGTTTTGCTATTGCAGTGCATAATTTACTAATACAGCATAAATTGGTAACACTGTCTAGCACATCTTTAACGTAAAATGTAACATTGCTGTTACAGTTGTGCCTAACTTGAGGTGACCACGTGGTTATGAAAACAGACACAAGAACCATGAGAATTTTTGTTTGCGGAATGCCATGGGATATAATGACGATTTGGTTTGAGTGAAAGCACTAGCCACTCAGGCTTGCACTATGTAAACATACTCTGCTTCTCAGGTCGCGTTATATAACCTATGGTATACTATATTAGCAGCAGTGCATAAAGACAAGCTTCCTTGTAGGAGCACGTAGAAACAATAAACAACATACAAATTTTGTGCACATGTGACTTCTTGAAGCTTAGCACCATTTTATTTGCCCTATATAGAGGGACAGATTATAGACATGCAAGTATTTGTTTAGTATTCAGGAAACAGCATGCAAACAAAGAAGACTGATATAGAAGCAAGAGGAAGTGCTGATTTGCAACTGAGGTTTTGTAGATGCTTTGTGCAGTGAGATATACAACAAAAATATAAACATAAGAGACTACTAACTTGAAAATAAAAAGTGCAACTATCTATGCACTAAAGAACATCTTTATAATTTAGGGAAACTGAAGGATAACTGCTGTGTCTTCCATCGATTCGGGTGTTGTACATTTGTGTTATATTCTGCATGGTCAAGCTGCGTAGTGCTGTGATATATGATTCTTTAAACAAGTATGTGGCTGCACTGTTGATAACTGACCACGATGTGGTTGTTTGTTGGCTTTTATGCTCCTGCAATGTTACATCAATGCAACTTCATGTTTCTCCTATATAGCCGAGTCCATACAAGAAATTTCGCCTCCAGCTCTTCAAATGGCTGGAGCTGTTTCTAGCACCACTGCCCCTTTTTTTAATGAAGCATTACTTGTTTATAGCAGCGTAAAATTTGTAAGCTCATATTTGATTGCGTTACAGGATTATGACTTGGAACTTGCACTGGGCACCCACTTCATCCTGTAATATGGCATGTGCCTATGGGGCTGTGGTAACTCTCCATGTTCATTTCTTCCCCATACATATGCTCCCTGCCAGTTCGAGCTTTCCTGGAAAATCACCTTCTGAAACATGCATTTGCTAAAAGGAAGTTTCTCATCATCAGTGTGTTACCTGGAGAAAGCCTCATTGCATCAATAACTCAAACACGGAAAGAAGGGCCTAAGGACAGCTGGAAATGCTCATTTTTTAAACAATATAAACGTCACATGCCGCCAATACGAAATAATTTAAAACAGCATGTTGGTGTAGTTCTCAAAGATGTTCCAAAAATGAAATCTCCTTGCGACAGTGCCAGCAGCACGCAGTTTCTAGAGAACACCTGCAAACTGGAGCATGTAAACAAGTTTTTTAAAAGCAAGAACATTCACTCTGGCATTACACTTTTATGAGGCTATACATAGGCAGGCTAAACTTAAATGCACATCACTGAAAGGCTCGGGGAAGAACATTGTACATGCAAACAAACTGACAACACACCCAACGAAAGCTGACCATACATTGTGGGATGTGTACCTACACATCAAAGCTCAGTGACGCAACTAGAATGCATTGAAATGATAAATGTAAAAGTGTGCTATTGGCCGCTCTACTGAAGAAATAAGTATTGCATGTGCCAAAGAGAGAGACTGCACATGTGTATGAATAAAAATGACATCTTCATTGTTTTGACAGAAAAGGAAATGGTATACAAAAATGAACAGATGGCGAGTTTGGAACTCATTTCATCTGTCCCTGTATCTTCTAATTATACGTCTGCATTAATAAGTGCCACTAGCAGCGTGCATTGCCATGAAGTGTTGTCAACTAACCAGGCTTGTGCATTGCTACTCTCGATTTGGTTCCAAAATACTGCAATCAGTTCAAAGCTATACATTTAAATGTTTTTGCTTGCTACCACAAAGTGTACGTTACTTGCAAGCACCTAGTGCACTTCTTTCAAGCAAGTGCATCGTAGCAGTATTCTCACACATGATAACTTGTATGCTGTAAACAGCTTAGAATGTATACGCATAAGTAAGGACAGCTGAGGAATTGGTGTGGGAATGCAATGAAGTAGCACTGAAGACGAACACAGAAGGAGAAACAGATAGTGCACGTGACTATCAACTAAAGTTTATTAGAAAAGTTAGTGCTATTTCATCATTTTGCCATGCCAACTTTCCAGCTGTAATTAGTTATGCAGACTTTAATCCATTTGCAGCGCTAAAGACCAACACAAAAAGCAGAAACAACAAACCTTTCCAATAAACTTAAATTCATATAAACGGACTATTAGAGTGCCTAGGTGCCTAATGACATGATTTTAGAGAGATAAATAAGCACAGCACGAAAGTAAGGGTAGACATGAGACAAGTGCTTTAAGGGTTTAGATATTTGGCTATGTATGTGTCAGATGGTGCAACATTTAACAAAAAGGCCTTCTAAGAGTTGCCATGGAACTGTATACACATTGCCTTCCAGTGTGGACAACCCTGAAAGCACTTCTATTCTCTATTCACCAGATGTGGTATTCGCTGGTGAGGCTGAGGGTTTAACTCGGTCCTACCAGTTGTGGTTGCAGTACTATGAATGTGGGCAAAATGCAAAATAATGCTTGTGTATAATGTGCTTTGGCTGCATGTTAATGTGCTATAATGTGCTTTGGCTTTGGCTGCGTGGACTCCCAGGTGGCCAAAATGAACCCGAGTTCATTACATCATCTCCAACAGCTGTATACTTGTCGCTTAGGGACATCAAACCCCATGAATCAAGTTTTTCTATGCACAGTATTTGTTGGTCACTTGTAGGAGCTGTTATTGTGCACAATGTTATGGACGACTGTGGAACTTTTAATGATGAACTCAAGAGTTTGTGATGACACACAATGCTTCGTATTATACTCTGTGACTATAGCAGCTTCTAACATGTTTTAAGTCGGGCATACTAGCCTCAACCACAAATAACGAATGCTGTCTGTAGCTTTGACTGCAGTTAATTTTTGGTGAATGCATGGAGAAAGAAAATGAACACAATTAATGCAACGCAAATTGGGAACATATATGGTACATAGCCGCCTTTAATTAAATAATGCTATTGCACTTGTGTGGATCATGCACAACATCAAAAACCTCACTTTCTTAATGCTCCATGATTTGCACATAACGTTAGTGCTAGTGCTAAATTGCTGTACAAGATAAACTAAAGTACTCTATGGCAAGATAAATATAAAAAAAAACGTTAGAATAGAGTGAGTACATTGCTTCAAATTAAGGGCGGATTCAAGGCAACTTCACAGGGAGCAGAGGGGGAAGCTATAAAAGATGGGGGTACCGCGGAAGTCCCCGAGACACGCCGACACGGAAGCGGATTTCGCCCAGTAACCGCAGATTTATCGGTAGGGAAGCGCATGAAATTGCAAACGTCAAGCACGCAATACTAAACTGTAAAAAAAAAAAAAAAAAAAAAAAAGACGACAAGAGCGCATTCGAACACACTCAAGCTGAGATACGAACAAAGGTGCCCGCAACGTACGCACACAACCACGACACGCTCACGCCGAAAGGTGCCTTAAATAAGCTTTTTAATTTCATTTTTTTTTGGCTTTACAGAATGATTATCGTGTAAATGTCTGCGTAAGGTTTGATCAGATTTGAAGGACAAACTATCGACATGCCCGTTGAGACCGATGACCGAGTCGAAGGCCTTTTTGCGCCGACGGCGCCGAGAAAGAAGGCAAGCTGTAGATTGCGCCCCAGGTCTTCGGCTGGGGCGCAGACTTCGAAGCACGTATGCTAGCATAACCTGATAGCAAACATTACAAGATTGCAGTACTTTGCTTACTTCTGCCCAAGGTGACACGAAATAAATTAGCGAGTGCTAATGTAGAAGCTTCAAGCGCTGGGCAACCGCCCATAAATGGATTAGTTGACCACTTGCGAACACCATACTACGCAAATCTCTAATATGCTGCCAGAGCCCGTAATGCAAACGTATGTGTTCGCCGTAATTGGTTTTCACAATTCAGTAATTAATACACCATCGGTTATCACGTACGTGTGGAGCACACTTAAGCGGAAGGCGTTAGAACCCCTACCCTGCTGTGAACAACCCCGTCTGTCGCCGAAGTGAGCCCGTCTCCCGTGGCAGATGAGCATATAAGTGAGCTGTTATTAAACCTCAACAAAAATGGTATTGCTTATATCCCGTGTCAAGCGAATTAACAAGCGTGGTGCCAGCTCTGTTGAAAGGGTCGCAGCTTGCAAACATATTTCTGGCTCCTGCGCAGTGTGCCTGTGATCACGAAGTGCGTTAGTTTTCAAAACATGTTGTTCAATTTCAGCAAGTCGTAGAGCACTAAAAACCGACAAGGCAGAAATTGGCTTATTACGGGCCAATGTCCTCCAAAGAAAGCCAACTAGTAACCCATATTGGCAAATCCGTACGAAAGTTGGTCCAATAATTCCCACCTTGTCGAATGGCAGTGCCAATATTGTTTACTGACTGTGTAATGTGGGCCAACGTTGGTTCTCTATCAGAATGGCACAGCCAATATTGGTTACTGGCTGTGTAATGTGGGCCAACATTGGATCTCTATCAGAATGGCACAGCCAATATTGGCGCCACGCTGTTAACCTTGGCCCATCATTGGGCCAGGAATCAGAATGGCGCTGCCAATATTGGAAACACGCTGTTAATCTTAGGCCGTCATTGGGCCAGGAACTGCCAATATGTTTCCAACGTTGGCCCGACCTGACGTGCCGCCTGGGATGGTTTGGCTCATGGTGCTATACACTAGAACAGTTTGCAGGCAGGCGTTAAGTGTACTGATGTCCCACCAAAGTACCTTGGCGTACCGCTAGACGCAAATAAATTAAGCGCACAGTATTGGAAAGAACGGGTTTCCGCCCTCAAAGTTACGCCCAGACATTCGTTCCACAAAGACTTTCTACTTTTGGGAAGGCCGAAGCCTGGAATAAGTTCTTGGCAAGAACAATTTTCTGTGTATTGCAAGTTATTCATTGTGCTAGGCTATACATCCAACGCTTTCACCGTATCTTTGCAACCTTCGTATGGTCTTCAACTTTTGAGCCCATGAGGCGAGACAATATTTTTAGGCCTGTTAGTGAATGTGGGTTGGGCTTAGTACATCTTTATGTGCGGCAAATAGTGTCTCGTTTCTTCTTTTTTCGCGATACTTCGCATCCTATAGTTCGGTCATGCATGCAAGTCACACTTGTTAATGCGTTACCTGATTTAGTTGTCTTTTCAAATTTTTTTTCGCGCTTAGGCTTGGGCGGGTTCATGCAAGAAGTTTACTTGGCGGTTCGTTTTCTGACAGTTCGGTTTTCCACTGAATACTTGTATTCTGTGTCGCGCAAAACGTTGTACAAAGACTTACTCTCCATGCTATTTCCGCCTCTACTTTACCGATCAATATACATTAAATGGCCAGGCCACGATGTACTAAAGCGAGTTCGCAAAATGTATTTATCCCCTTGCTGCAAAACATTCTTTTATAAAGTTCATAGTGAAACCATACCGGTTAAAGAAAGTTATCTTTGTCTCTTCTGTTAACTGTCGCCTTTGTGATGTACCAGAGACAATTGAACATTGTTTTATTAGCTGTACCGACGCCATCCTATTTCGGGATGTACTCCAACGGACTTTAAAGAAAGACTTTGATTAACGCTCATACTGTGCGATACCTGCTGCCAACCTCTGATAATAGTGCACCTTTCGATATGTTATTTGTCATGGGAATGCACAGTTTGTGGAAAACGCGAATGATGGACTGAAACGCCGAAATGGTGGTACCTACAAGGGTACATTTTATCCATATTACCCTACACCTAAAGCATGTTTATGATGGACTCGGTGTACAATTGAACTGGTACCCTATTTTGGTGAGGTGCTTATCCTTGCCACCCTTCTAAAGTGAAACGAACGTTTCTACTCACAGTATGAACGCTGCCTTTTCTGTGTGTGACTTTCATTGTGCCCTCCATTCTGGTGAACAGAACAGAATGCAGAACTGGTGAACGCCTGGTTGAATGATACTACAATAAATACCATGAAAGAAAAAAAAATTCTGCATCATGTTCAAAAAATCCCGCAACCATCCGTTCCCTTGGCTGTGGTTTCCCTGGTGGTAGACTCGCCCCCCCCCCCCCCCTTTCTTTTTACTATAAAATTATTCGACGTCCTCTTCATTTATCTTTCTAATTTGGCAGCCTGCAATACTTAGGTGCAGCAGACAGGGCTTAGCTTTTATTTTAATTATTTTTATTTTTCATAAAATTTTATGGCCCAACAATCTTTATGTCCCTATCCATAGTCATCATCGTCGGCTCCAGCACCTCCGGCCACTGGTTCGCCCGGGAGCGGGTTTTTTCTACCTCACAGCAAACATTGAGTTAGTACAGCCTCCAACTTTTGCACAACTCTACTTGAAAGTGTTCGCGCACATGCTGTTAGCGAAAACCGCACGGAAATCGGCAGAGAAATAGCTGAAAACCCTATTTTTGTGATGTAAACAAGCCGAGGCGGCGGCCATTACCCATTCAAGAAACAGTTTTGTTCATAAGTATTTCAAAAGAGGGTGAAAACTGCAACCAAAAATTCCTCGAGAGTCACTGGCAATCCTAGGAATCGATTTCAACCTTGAAATCGCCGGAGAAACGCGAAAGAACGAGAAAACAGTGACGAAAAAACATCGTGTTCCCGCAAACGCAGAGCGTTGCCATCTTGGGTTTCCCCTCTTGTCGGGCAAAAACAGCTGTAACTCGGCCAATTTTGGCGTACAGCAATAATTCTGGTGTCTGTAGATTCATAAAAATGTGGACATAGTCGTAGAAAACACCGCCTGATCCTCAGAGAAGCGTATAATTAAAGAGAGAGCCCCTGTACCCCGAGGTTGAAAACCTGCGGCACATAGTTGCCATGTTGCGGAAAGAGTTCATTTTTGGCGAAAACGCTGCTAGCGCTTTTCGGAGGCCACTGGAAGCCTCAGACATCCCATTGAGACATTTGCTGGCAGATTTCACCCACGGAACGTAACACAGCTGACTTTGTCCACAAAAACCCTGGAGTGACGAAACTAACGGAAGAAACAGCGGAAGAAACTGAAAAGCAGCTAGAATGAACAGAAGCAATGAAGAAAGGAATGAAACTGGCCTCTACAAGGGGGATGAACAAAGACCAGGCTATCTGGGTAGGATGACAGAGCTCGGACCCCTGCCCAAGAGTCAACGATCCCCGGCTTTCAGTGGTACCACTCAAATGCAGAAAATCCAGACTGAACCTTCAAAGAAAACCAAGGTTAACAAAAAAGAAAAAGGAAAAGGAGCTATCAAGAGAAGAGACAGAACTAAAAGCGACAAGCCAGGAAGAATAAAACCAACCCGACATGGGGTCAACGTCCACAGTTTTTGATGGATACCAAGAAAACGAAACTGGAAGGTGTGAAGCAATCGAGGAAAACGAGGGGACAAACCCAGAAGCATCAACAGAGAAGGAATTCTCTGATAGTGAGGAATCCCAAAGGCCACCACAATGGAAAAGGGGCCGTACCCAAGAAGACAAAGTGCAACACACAGTAAACCGATCACCTCGCAAAGTACCAACAAGCCAGGAAGGACCTCAATCCTAGCAAGGCTAACGAAAGCCGATAAGGCTACCATAAAGGCCTTGATTAAGATCTGCAACCTTACAGGTGGAGATGAAGAGGTCGCGCACCAAATCGAGGCTATCTTGACCGAACAGGCAAGATTGAAAAACCTCATCATAGAACAAGCGCAAGAACTGGCATTCCAAGAAGGAAGAATAGAAGAACTCCAGAAGAGGAAAGTTGAACAAAGTACAACCGGAATAGAAGACTCCACAAGGCATGGTCAGAGAGCAGCAACGTCGACCAAAGGAAATCCGAAGCCAACATACGCAGTTATAGTTAGCTCGAACTCTTTACAGCAGAAATAAGTGGCGGAGCTAATAAAAAAACGTTTAACCCTTTCAGACAGGAATGGAACATGCCACAATGCGACCAGGAAGGGAAAGAATAATCATGACCACGTCATCCAAAGAAGCATCAGACAAACTGATGCGAATCTTTGAAAAAGACAAAGATTTGAGACCACTAACAGTGAAGCAGCCAAAAGAAAATAGGCTACAAGTCAAGGCGGTTGGAGTTGAGGAGGAAATTGACACAGAAGGGAGAGGATCATTGCTCAGAATCATCTGAATGGCTCTGCAGAGGACACAATCGTAAAGAAAACATGGCAAGGAAAGAATGACAAGACAGTCATTCTTGGTCTAAACCGTAGAGGAGTAGAGGCGATGGGAGCAAGAAAAGTCATGAGCGTGGATTGGACAAGATGCGCGGTATTTGACCACATCTTTCTGCTACGTTGTACTAAATGCGCCTCATATGGACACACAGCATTTGACTGCGACAGGCCACTGCGCTGTGCAATTTGTGGAAGGAACGGTCATCGTCAACAAGAATGCGAAGCAGAATCGCTCTGTAGAATATGCTCACTGGAAGGACTGCATGATTCAGAGCATTCCATGATGGCGTGGGAGTGTCCCACGTATGGAGATGAGCTACAAACTGAAAAAATCGGAATTCTGTCGCGCTTGTGCTAAAGTTCTAAAGCGCGGGTGACGTAACCATGGCAGACAACAGGCTAAACAGTTCTACACAAAAAATCAATCCAGAAACATTAACCAATTGACATCATACAAATTAACCTTGCACGGGCATATAAAGCTACCGAATCTTTAAAGCACCACCAAGAAGAAAATAAACACCATATTTCGGTCATTCAAGAACCTTATACGGTGAAACATAAAATCATTGGTTTCCCAATTAGACACCGGGTCATTGCATACGCAAATAATCCTAAAGTTGCAATAATTATTCAAGACGAGAAAATCTCAAGCTTCTCAATAATACTAGAGGATACTATACAAGTGACAAGAATGCAGATAGATACGGAAGAATTGGTACTAATAAATTGTTATTGGCCCCCACATGACAGCACTGTTAGGCTTTTAAATAGGCTAGAGAACATACTTCAAACGGTCAAATTCAAGAAAATAATTATATCAGGCAACTTTATTTCCAAAAACGAAATTTGGAGAAGCAAAACAAACGACGAAAGAGGAGAAAATATACTAGATTTATTCATAAGACAATCTAGCTGTACTAAACGAAAACAACACGCCCTCTACATTTAAAACCTCTAGAGCTAAAGGCTCGATAGATTTAACAATGAGCAACTCGGCATATGTGTTAGAAACTACAACATGGGAAGTGCTTAAGGACTTTCATAACAGTGACCATAGGTACATAAAAATACAAATAGGAAATATAAAAGAACCGGATAAATTCGCCATAATACTTAAAGGTAGGCGAAAAATTTACGAAACATGTTGGAAGACACATGGTTTGCAGAAACTCGCGACCAGTTCAACACTACGCAAGATATAAAACATAACTTGGCAATATTTAACAAAAAGCTAGAGGAGCTGGAGAAAAGTACACAAAGAGTTAGTTAAATGGGGTTTAGTGGCGCAAAAGCGGCTAAGGCTATGCTGCGCCAAACACGCGGTGTTTTAAAATCCAGTGAATGAAGGAAAAGGCTTTGTTGATAACCTATATTTTATGTAAAAGTCCAGTGTCGTCTAGAAATTTACGGATGTCATAATGGGACTAGCGAATCATCACCTAAAATTAGAGCAGGGTGTAAAGGTATGTGTAGTTGATATAATTTGTGCAAAAGTGTTCGTCTGTGTGTTTCAGTCTGCGTACATGTGAGTAATATGTGCATAACTGTTAGTGGCTCGCATGTTGGTGTGTCTTCTTTCGTAAGTAATTGTGTGTGAGGTGTGTGTGCCCAATGCGTAGTCGGCATAAAACTACTTCGATGAACCGCTCCTGATGATAGCATGACTTCCACTCGCCAGCTATGGGTTTCGTGAGATGTAGTTTGTTGTCAGCACAACGGTCCCATTCGCGTTGCCATTTCGCCGTTAAGGCTTTTCTAATCGCGCGGATGCTACCTTTGTATGGAAGTGTTTTGTTTGTTATCTCTTTGTTCGCTGCCATCGATGCACATCTATCGGCTGCTTCGTTACCCGGTATCCCAACATGACTTGGTACCCAGCAGAAGCGGATTGATCTCCCATATTTATTAAGCGCGACCATGGTTAGTATATCCCCTAACAGGGGTTCACACTCATATTTCAGATTTAGAGCCTTCAGTGTACTTAAGGAATCAGTGTATATGACTGTGTTTTTGTGCTTGCCAGTGATAATCTTTTTAACTACAACCCATACAGCATAAACTTCAGCAGTGAAAACCGAAGCATATTTTGGTAGACGAATACTTGTTTCCCAATTTTCTGTTACGGCCCCTACACCCACGTGTTCTTTTGTTTTGGAGCCATCCGTGTAGAATTCCATGTGTTTTTGATACATGTCCTGAAGAGCACGGAATTCTTGTATGATGTGTTCGTGTGAAGTGTCTCTTTTCTTTAAATGTGTTAGTGTCCAGTCACACAACTGTGTGAAATTGTACCATGGGGCCAACCGTTGTGGTTTCTTGGCAACCTGGAGGACTTCGTAGGGAATGTCATAATCCCGACAGTATTGCTCATACCACAGGACAAGTGGCCTAATCATATTCGGTTTATTTGTGTAGTGTAAGCGTGATAGTTAAATGGGGTTTAATGGCGCATAAGCGACTGAGGCTATGCTGCGCCAAACACGAGGTGTTTTAAAATCTAGTTTATGAAGGAAAAGGCTTCGTTAATCTATATCTTATGTAAAAAGCCAGTGTCATCTAGAAATTTGCGGACTTCACATAATGGTACTAGTGGATCATCACCTAAAATTAGAGCAGGGTGTAAAGGTATGTGTAGTTGATATAATTTGTGCAAAAGTGTTCGTTTGTGTGTTTCAGTCTCCGTACATGTGAGTAATATGTGCATAACTGTTAGTGGCTGTTGACATTTCTCGCATGTTGGTGTGTCTTCTTTTGTAAGTAATTGTGTGTGAGGTGTGTGTGCCCAATGCGTAGTCGGCATAAAACTACTTCGATGAAGCGCTCCTGATGATAGCATGACTTCCACTCGCCAACTATGGGTTTCGTGAGATGTAGCTTGTTGTCGGCACAACGGTCCCATTCGCGTTGCCATTTTACCGTTAAGGCCTTTCTAATTGCGCGGATGCTATCTTTATATGGGAGTGTTGTGTTTGTAATGTCTTTGTGCGCTGCCATCAATGCACATCTATCAGCTGCTTTGTTACCCGGTATCCCAACATGGCTTGGGACCCAGCAGAACCGAATTGACCTCCCGTACTCGTTAAAAGCCACCATGTTTAAAATGTCTCCAATCAGGGGTTCACACTCAGATTTCGGATGTAGAGCTTTTAGTGTGCTTAAAGAATCTGTGTATATGACTGCATTTTGGTGTTTATCAGCAATAATCTTTTCGACAACAACCCATATAGCAAAAACTTCCGCCGTGAAAACAGAGGCATGTTGTGGTAATCGAACACTTGTTTCCCAATTTTCCGTTACGGCCCCCACACCCACGTGATTTTTTGTTTTAGAGCCATCAGTGTAATATTGCATGTTATTTTGATATTTGTCCTGAAGTGCACGGAATTCATGTATAATGTGTTCGTGTGGGGTGTCTTTCTTCTTTAAATGTGTCATTGTCCAGTCGCACAACTGTGTGAAATCGTACCATGGGGCCAACCGCTGTGGTTTCTTGGCAACCTGGAGGACTTCGTGGGGAATGTCATAATCCCGACAGTATTGCTCATACCGCAGGACGAGTGGCCTAATCATGTTCGGTTTATTTGTGTAGTGTAGGCGTGAGTTACATTGTGTGAGGATGTTGTAGCATATGTGTTGTGGTGATGACTGAATTCTTAGTACGTAGGAAAAAGTGAGTAATGCTCTGCGCTGCTGTAATGAGGGTTCATTACACTCAACATATAAACTTTGAATAGGTGACGTTCTGTAGGCTCCACTTGCCAGTCGCAATCCAAGGTTATGTACTGGATCAAGGCGTTGTATGTAGGACTGTCTGGCTGAGCCGTAAACCACGGAGCCGTAGTCTAAAAGGCTATGCACAAGAGACCGGTAAATACGTAAAAGACATGTTCGGTCGGAACCCCAGTGCTTATGGGATAAAACTTTCAGGATATTCAATGCTTTATTTGCCTTAATCTTAAGTGCTTTTATGTGGGCAAGGAAGTTCAGTTTTTTGTCAAAGATTACTCCCAAGAATTTATATTCTTGTTTTACCGGTAGCGCGGCATTATTCAATTTTACCTCCGGGTCTAAGTACAACCCTCGTTTTTGCGAAAAAAGCACTGTAACGGTTTTCTGAGCAGAGAAGCGGAAGCCATTTTTCTCAGCCCACTCCATTAGTTTATTTATTGTTATCTGGAGCTGCCTTTCACAAGTTCGTAAGTTTGAGGCGCGGCACGCTATTTGCAGATCATCGACGTATATGGAGTGCATAACAGAGGTGGGAATGACGTTGTTGACAGAGTTCATTTTTACTATAAAGAGTGTTGTGCTAAGTACGCAACCTTGTGGTACGCCGTTTTCTTGGATAAGTGTGCGCGAGAGCACAGTGCCTAGACGGATTTGGAATGTTCTGTTGGACATAAAATCAGCCAGACAGTTTAGCATTTTACCACGGATTCCTAATGAGGCGAGGTCACGTAAGATTCCAAATCTCCACGTTGTGTCGTACGCTTTTTCTAGGTCGAAAAACAGTGCCAAGCAGTGCTGTTTGTGTAAAAATGCTTCACGTATTTCGTGTTCAAGTCGGACGAGGTGGTCTGTCGTTGAACACCCTTTTTTATAGCTGCACTGGTGAAAATCAATGGAGCTCCGTGTATCAAGCGTGAAAGTTAGTCTAGCATTTACGAGACTTTCGTATGATTTCGCCAAACAGCTTGTCAGGGCAATGGGTCGAAAGCTGCTTGGGGATGTGGGGGATTTACCAGTTTTTAATAAAGGCACAACTATTGCGTTTTTCCAACTCTTTGGCATGCTTCCAGATTCAAATACTGTGTTAAAAAATTCAAGGAGAGCCTCTACGGATGCTTGGGACAGGTGTGCAAGCATGGAATAATGGATCCGGTCAGGACCTACTCCAGTTGTTTTGCCAGCACAGAGGACCCTGTTCAGTTCTTGTACCGTGAATGGAGCGTTGTATTCATCCCTTGACATACAAGCAGTTGGTAGCTTCTCCTTTTCTGCTGAGAGTTTGTATGTTAAAAACGTGTTCGAATAATTAGCCGAACTAGAGATGTTATAAAAATGTTCCTCAAGTATATTCGCTTGTTCTTGTAGTGTTGTTTGAGTGCCTGAAGGTGTAAGTATCGGTATCCTGTATGATGAGTAGTCCCCCTTAAACTTCCTGACATGTTGCCACATCCTTTTGGATGTGACGGTGCTATTAATTGTCGATACATATTTTTGCCAGGAAGATTTTTCTGCCTGTCTCCGGATATATCGAGCTTTCGCTTTGGCTTGTTTAAAATTTAGAAGGTTGTTATATGTTGGGTACCTGCGTAAGATTCCCCAGGCCTTATTTTGCTGCTTTTTAGCTATGGTGCATTGATGTGACCACCAAGGATTAAGCTTTTTCGGAACAACGCCAGAAGATTGTGGAATGGCCTTTTCGGCTGCAGAAATAATACAGTTAGTAATTTTTTCATTAATTTGGTCAATGCTTAAGTCTGTTGAAGTAAGCTCCTCCAGCCTGGCACTTTCTGTGAAAACAGACCAGTCTGCCATTTGTAGTTTCCAATGGAGCGGTTTGTGAGATAATATGGGTAGCGTTGAGGTGAGGTTGATTATACCCGGTAGATGATCACTGCCATATGACGTTTCCAGTACATCCCATTTAAAATCGGTAAAAATGTCGGGAGAGCAGAATGCTAAATCAATGCAGCTAAAAGTACGTGAACTCGGTGAAAAATGAGTTGGGGCGCCTGAATTTAAAAGACAGATGTTATTAATCAAAACAAAATCTTCGAGAAGTTGTCCTCTTTGGTCATTCTTATCGCTACCGCAAAGAGTGCAGTGAGCATTAAAATCTCCAACTAAAACAAAAGGCTCCGGCAGCTGGTCAATTAAATCTTCTAAATCTCGAGTTTTGAAATGGCTATGGGGAGGAATGTACAATGAACAGATGGTGACAGTCTTAAATGACAAAACAGTGATAGCTACTGCCTCGTACGGAGTATTTAATAAAACCTTCCGTGTGGGTATGCCGCTTTGGACGACAATAGCGACACCTCCTGATAAACGACTGGAGTGCTCGCGGTCTTTTCTTACGACAGTAAAACCTTTAAGAAAATGTGTATGTTTGGGTCCTAGGTTTGTTTCTTGGAGGCAGAATGCCACTGGTGATAACTTACTTATAATATCTTGATGTCACCTAGATTGTGGATTAGGCCTCTGCAATTCCAATGAATGATAAAAGCCATCTTATTGGATTTGGGAAAAAAAATTACTTATGTGCGTGAGCTTACAAGTTGTAGGTGACGTGTTTTGAAAAAGCGTGTTACCCTTATAAAGGGCGGTAAACGCTCAGGTTACCTTTCCCTTTCTCACCGGAGTTACAATATGTTCCTCCTTCTGTAAGCGCTCCAAGGAGCGCCGGTCTTTTGGCGTCAATGACGCCAGGGTTTTCGGGTCGACCTCCATCGCCTTTTCCGAGGCGCTGGACGATCGAGAGCCAGGCGCCGAGACGCGCGTCTCGGGCCGTGGGGTACGGTTCAACTTCGGGCCCTGCGGCACTGTGGTCTGCTGGGCCGTCTTCGTTGCTGATGGAGCAGCACTAGCT
Organism: Dermacentor andersoni; assembly: GCF_023375885.2. Classification (NCBI taxonomy): domain Eukaryota; kingdom Metazoa; phylum Arthropoda; class Arachnida; order Ixodida; family Ixodidae; genus Dermacentor; species Dermacentor andersoni. Next base: position 24,307,958 of record NC_092823.1, on the reverse strand, counting down.
GCAGCCACCAAGGGGGCGGTTGGGGTTTCTACAGGGGTACCGGACGTGGACCCTGTAGATTCCTGAGGCCGGTGTGACGCTGCCCCCTGCCGCGTCACACTGGCATAGCTTGCTTGAGGTAAGTGCCCTAGCCTTTTCCTGGCTTCGTAGAATGAAATCTTTTCCTTTACTGTGATTGCAATTATTTCTTTTTCTCTTTTCCAGCAAGGGCAGCTCCGCGAGTAAGCAGGATGATCGCCCTTGCAATTGACACATTGTGCGGGAGCATTGCAGTTGTCAGATGGATGGTCGTTGGCACTACACTTCGCGCATGTTTCCTTTCCTCTGCATGATTGAGATGCATGCCCGAACCTCTGGCACTTGAAACAGCGCCTTGGGTTGGGTATGTACGGTCTGACGTTGATTTTCAGATATCCTGCGTCGAGTGAACTAGGGACAGTGCTACTACCGAATGTCAAAATCACATGTTTCGTCGGGACCTGTTGGTCATTTCGTCGTAGTGTGATTCTCTGAACCTTAATTACGTTCTGCTCCTGAAATCCTTCGAGGAGCTCTTCGTCGCTGAGGTTCAAGAAGTCTTCTTCAGATATAACTCCCCTGCTAGTGTTGAGCGAGCGGTGTGGAGAGATTGTCACTTTGATGTCACCGATAGTGGTGAGTTCGGCGAGTTTTTCAAGTTGATCGTTTTTGGTCAGTTCAAGGAGGAGGTCTCCGCTAGCCATCTTCGAGGCTTTGTAACCAGCTCCAATTGTATTTGCTAGGCATTTCGATACTATGAATGGTGACACTTTTCTAACGGTGGTGTTGCCTTCACTATGAAGAACATGGTATTTCGCAAATGTGTCTTGGCTTGGTTTTAAAAAGGACTGAAAAGTTGCTTCGGTGCGACCTCTTTTCAGAGGCCGATCTGAAAGTCGCGGGAACGCTTCTGCCATTAGATGATTTCAAAATTCGGTGGCGGTGGTAGCCACCCACCACGGCGCCCAACAAGGGGACGCTACAGGTTCCGAGAAACCTGCAGACGCTAGCTATACAGCGCCACTATAACCTAATGTATATACCCAAGGTTGAATATATCACACACGGTTAACCCTTGCCGCCAAGAAATACGGAAGTAATAAGAAGTGAAGAGGAGACAGGAAAGATGGAAAAGTGGGAGAGAAAGACGAAGAATAGAGAGGAGGACAGGAAAAGGCGACTGCCGGTTTCCTCCAGGTGGGTCAGTCTGGAGGTGCCGTCTATGTGAAGCAGAGGCCAAAGGGGTGTGTTGCCTCCGCCGGGGGGCCTTAAAGGTCCAAACACCCAGCATCGGCTCAACCCCCAGGATCCCCTTTTCCCCAGACACGGCTAAGCCGCGCACGGCTACACGCGGGAGGGTCCAACCCTCGTGTGCTCGGGTACGTGGTGTCGCAACACACCAAACGCCTGCTCGCGCAGACGCCCCTGCGGGGTGTAAGCGTGAGTTGCACTGCGTAAGGATGTTGTAGCATATGTGTTGAGGTGATGACTGAATTCTGAGTACGTAGGAAAAAGTGAGTAATGCTCTGCGCTGCTGTAAGAAGGGTTCATTACACTCAACATATAAACTTTGAATGGGTGACGTTCTGTAGGCACCGCTTGCCAGTCGCAATCCAAGGTTATGTACTGGATCAAGTAGTTGGATGTAGGATTGCCTGGCTGAGCCATAAACCACTGAGCCGTAGTCTAAAGGGCTACGCACAAGAGACCGGTAAATACGTAAAAGATAGGTTCGGTCGGAACCCCAGTGCTTATGAGACAGAACTTTTAGGATATTCAATGCTTTATTTGCCTTAATTTTTAGTGTTTTAATGTGGGCTAGGAAGTTTAGTTTTTATCAAAGATTACTCCCAAGAATTTACATTCTTGTTTTACCGGCAGTGCGACATCATTCAATTTTAGAAGCGGGTCTAAGTACAATCCTTGTTTTTGCGAGAATAGCACTGTAACGGTTTTTTGAGTAGAGAAGCGGAAGCCATTTTACTCAGCCCACTCCATTAGTTTATTAATTGTTATCTGGAGCTGCCTTTCACATGTATGTAAGTTTGAGGCGCGGCACGCTATTTGGAGATCATCGACGTATATGGAGTGCATAATAGAGGGGGGAATGACTTTGTTAACAGAGTTCATTTTTACTATAAAGAGTGTTATGCTTAGTACGCATCCTTGTGGCACACCATTTTCCTGAATGAATACACGTGACAGCACCGTTCCTAAACGCACCTGGAATGTTCGGTCCGACATGAAATCGGCTAGACATTTCAACATTCTATCTTGGACTCCTATATCTGCTAAGTCCCTTAAAATACCATACCTCCATGTTGTGTCGTACGCCTTTTCTAAGTCAAAGAAAACAGTGAGACAATATTGTTTGTGTAGAAAGGCCGCACGTATCTCGTCTTCTAGCCGGACTAGGTGATCTGTTGTGGAGCAACCTTTCATGTACCCACACTGATGGTTATCTAGCATGTTCTCTGTGTCAAGGACGTATGTCAATCTTATGTTGATGATGGCCTCATAGGACTTTGCAAGACAACTTGTGAGTGCTATGGGTCTATAACTGGTTGCTGTTGGGGGAGGATTTCCAGCTTTCAAGAACGGGATTATGATAGCTTTCTTCCACTCTTTGGGCATTTTCCCCGTTTCCCAGATTATGTTGAAGAAATGAAGCAAGGTCTCAACTGCTTTAGGGGATAGGTGAGCTAGCATTGCATAGTGTACCCTGTCCGGACTGGGTGCTGTTTTTTTGCCACTAGTAAGGACTCTGTTGATTTCTGGAAGTGTTAAAGCGCCATTATACAGTCTTTCTGAACTTCCTGTGGTCGGAAGCTTTAGTTTTTCTCCTAATTGCTTATGTTTCAGGAATGCAGCAGAGTTGTTTTTCGAGCTTGATATATCATGGAAATGTTGCCCTAATATGTCTACCTGTTCTATATTTGTTTGTGAGCCTGGAGATGACAGTATGGGGATAGTGTAAGAAGCGTAATCGGCTCTAAACTTGCGAAGCTGATCCCACATTCGTTTGGATGTTATTGAACTATTTATAGACGATACATAATTTTTCATGACTGTCTTTCTGCTTGTCTGCGTGTGTACCTGGCTTTCGCTTTTGCTTTTTTGAAAGAGAGTAGATTATCTTGTGTTGGGTATCGCCGAAAGATACCCCACACTTTGTTTTGTAGTTTTTTTGTTTGAGTACATTCTTTCGTCCACCAAGGTTTTAGGTTTTTTTTCTTAGGAAGCCTGACGATTGTGGGATTGTTTCTGCTGCTGCAGCAAGTATACAGTCGGTGATCTGATCGTTCATTTCATCTATGGTTAGCCCATCTGATATGTTATCCAGAGTGGCCTTTTCAGTAAAGAGAGGCCAGTCTGCTAGATGGAGTTTCCAACGGGGTGGCCTCAGTGGGATGGTAGGAAAAGTAGATGTTCTTTTAATGATAGCAGGCATATGGTCACTACCATAGGTGTTCTCAATAACATTCCACTGAAAATCGCAAAAAAGAGATGGAGAGCACAGTGCCAGATCTAAGCAACTCATAGCTCCTGAGCTTGGGGAGTAGTAAGTTGCCGCACCGGTGTTTAAAAGGCATATGTCATTTGTTAGGATAAAATCTTCAAGCGTTTGACCCCTGTTGTCAGTAGTTTTACTACCCCATAACGTGTTATGCGAATTAAAATCGCCGCCTATTAAAAATGGTTCAGGTAGTTGGTTTAAAATTAACTCTAGGTCTCTTACGATAAAATGTGAATGCGGCGGAATGTATACGGAACAAATGGTGATGATTTCGTGAGCTAAAACGGTGACAGCAACGGCTTCTATGTGAGTGTTAATGGGAACTTCTCTGGCTGCTATAGCACCTGGAAGAACAATGGCTACACCACCTGACAGCCGGTTCGCCTGAGTACGGTCGCGCCGTACAACGGTGAAGCCTTTTAAAATGTTTTTGTGTTTATCGCCTAGGTTGGTTTCCTGTAAGCACAGGGCTACAGGAGAGAAGTTCAAAACAGGTCTTTTATGTCACCGAAGTTATGTAAGAGACCACTACAATTCCATTGGATCATAAAAGCCATTATAAAATTGAAAGGTAAAAAATGATATTAACGAGTGAATGGGAGATAAGAAAGATGTTAGGTGACATGAATCTGAAGAAGGCAGAGGCAACAGAGCGATAACCCTTAGGTTATCGCCTTCTTATTTAGAGTTGTTATTGGGATTTTGTCCCTCTTACCGCGCTCGAGAGAGCGCTTGTCCTTTGGTGTCGAGGGCACCGAGGTTTTTGTTTCGACCTCCATTGCTCTCTCTGAGGCGCTGGAGGACCGAGAGTCTGGCGCCGAGACACGTGTCTCGGGCCTTGGAGTGCGCTTGATCTTAGGGCCCTGCGGGACTGCTGTCTGCAGGGCCGTTGAAGAGGGCGAAGCAGTACTGACTGCTTCCACTACGGGGGCGGGAGGAGTCGCTGCGGCACCACTGCGCGTGGGCTCGCAGGACTCCGGAGGCCTCTGTGACGCTGCCCCCGCCTGTGTCACATCGGCATAACTTCTTCGGGGAAGGTACGACAGTTTTTTTCTGCCTTCGAAGAACGAGATTTTTTTTTTTAAATTTAGTGCAATGATTTCTTTTTCTTTTTTCCAGCAAGGGCAGGAGCGCGAATAAGCTGGGTGATCTCCCTTGCAGGTAACACAATGTGGCGAAGAGGTGCAATTCTCTGATTGGTGGTCGTTAGAGCTGCATTTAGTACAAGGTTTTTGTCCTCGGCATGCATGTGAAGCATGTCCAAATCTTTGGCACTTGAAACATCGTCTGGGATTCGGAATATATGGTCTCACATTGACTTTCACATAACCTGCATCGAGTGAAGTAGGCATTACGCTTGTTCCGGAGGTGAGTACAGTGGCGTAGCTAGGTCGTCTGGCACCCGGGGCCCATAGGACTTCTGTCACCCCCCTCCCCGGGTGTAGCCGGCGGAAAGAGGGGTCTCTTCAGATGTATATGACACCCCCCCCCCCTCACTGGCCCCTTGCACCCGGGGCCCACGGCCCCCCGGCCCCCCCTGTTGCTACGCCACTGGGTGAGTATAACATGTTTGGTGGGGATTTCTTGGTCGTTTCGGCGGATCACTATTCTTTGTACTTTGGTGACATTTTGTTCCTGGAAACTTTCCAGCAGTTCCTCGTCGCTTAAACCAATAAAGTCTTCTTCAGATATTACTCCCCTGCTTGTGTTAAGTTTTCTGTGGGCTGAAACAGTCACTGCCGCCTCGCCAATACTGGTAAGTTCAGACAGCTTATATGCTTGATCTTTGTTATTCAGTTCTAGGAGGAGGTCCCCGCTAGACATTCTGGAGGCTTTGTATGTCTGTCCGATTTTATCTTTCAGGCATTTGGCTACCAGGAATAGGGAGAGTTTTCTAATAGGCGTGTTGCTTTCACTGTAGACTACATAGTATTTGGGGAAAGATGGAGTGTTGCTTCGAAAGGAGAATTGAAATGGTACTTCGGTGCGGCATCTTTTCAGACGCCGATCATGGACAACGGAGATTTCATCTGCCATAGGAAAGTATGTGTGTTCGGCAACAGCGCCGACCGCCCACCACGGAGCCCAACGAGGGGACGCGGCAGAGCTTGTGTACAAGCCTGCACGACGCCAGCCGTACGCCATCACTATAACCTAATATGGTGTACCCAAGGTAGGATATCCACGCAAGGTTAACCCTTGCCGCCGTGGAGAAAGGAAGTAAATGGAAGAGAGAAGAAGACAGGAAAGATATAAAGTGAGAGATAAGACGAAGGTTTGAGAAGAGAGACACAGAAAGAGGCGACTACCGATTTCCCCCGGGTGGGTCAGTCTGGGGGTGCCGTCTATGTGAAGCAGAGGCCGAAGAGGTGTGTTGCCTCCGCCGGGGGGCCTTAAAGGTCCAAACACCCAGCATTGGCTCAACCTCCAGGATCCCCCTTTCCCCAGACACGGCTAAGCCGCGCACGGCTACACGCGGGAGGGTTCAACCCTCGTGTGCTCGGGTACGTGGTGTCGCAACGCACCAAACGCCTGCTGACGCAAACGCCCCTGCGGGGAAAAGTACACAAAGAAGCTAAAACCACCATCAAATAAAATAAACTCTTGGTGGACAGTAGATCTAGAAATAGAAAGGAAACGAGTTCGAGCATTGAGATGGCGATATCAAAAGACAACGGGAGACATTCGAGAAATATATAAAAAGGAATACTAAAAAGAACATGATACTTACACTACTATGCTTAATAACGCTAAAGTTGGAACGAATTCATTTCAGCCACATTTAAAAACCCATTAAATCTGCCCTTTAAATTGGCAAATTACAGAATTAAAAGAAAGGTATTGTCTTGTATAGAAAAAGAAAATGGTGAAAATACACAAATATTACAAGAAACAATAGAATGTATTTTTGGAAAAACCGTACCCAGTGAGAAGGGGAGAGAAAAATCTAGAGTACAAGGATGTGGAAACAGTACAAAACAGAGACCTGGGCCCCGACGATGAAGAAAAAGACACAACAGAAAGCGCACAAATAAACAATATAGGCAACATTCAAACGTGAGCACCAATAGTTGACCCGCCATTTATGCAATCTGAAATTGACTCAGTCATAAATAACCTCCGTAGGGACGTAACCCTAGGACCCGACAACCTTCAAGCCCACTTCATACAGGCATTATGTAGGAAACACAAGAGACTTTTCCTGAATTTTTAAGGCATGTGTAAAATTGGGATACTTACAGACCAATAGCAATAAATTCAATTTTAGGAAAAGTTTTAGAAAAATTGAAGAAAGATGGACTGTACTTTTCATGTTAAAAAAAATCTCCTACATCAAAGACAATTTGGTTTCAAACATACTTCCACAACTACTGCTCTTCTAGAAATTATAAAAAGAACAATCCAAAGTAAAATAGAGAAGAATAACTGCATTGTAGTATCACTTTATATCAAAAACGCGTTTAATACAATCCGGGCAGGTATAAGAAATCTATTAGAAGAATTCAAATGCGCAGTAAAGTGAAGTCTCAATAATAGTAATAGCATTAGGAAATAGGAAAATTATGTATGAACAAGATAATATTAAAATATATAGAACACCTTCAATGGGATGTCCACAAGGTTTACCATTGAGCCGGTTGCTCTGGAATTTGATGACGGCAAAATTACTAAATAGTAAACTCACAGAGGGCACATACAGTTTAGCATTTGCTGATGACATTTCAAGTGTAGTTAAAGGCAAATCGAGGAATGAAATGGAGCAAAAGGCAAATAAAATAATACATAGTATAGACAAATGGGCAAATCAAATGAGAGTGGAATTCAACACTGACAAATCACACTTCACTACAATTAGTAAGCAATACGATAGTCATCCCGCACAGATAAAAATAGGTGGAAAAAGGGATAAAATTGTCAAGGCGTAATATTAGCCGTAATCTTGGACGCAAAGCTTTCTTTCCTTCCACATTTAGAATATATCAAAAATAAGGTGACAGATATAATACACCAGCTAAGTAAATTCACAGGAAACGAAAAAGTTTTTCAGCAATCACAACAAAAGAAAATTTACATTAGAGGCATAGAAAGGATGAGAGTGTATGCTATTCCAGTTTGGTACAGTGAAAAGACAATAATAAAAAAAAACAAGAAACAATCCAGCGAATTCCCCTCATTCTAATCACCAAAGCCTTCAGAACCGCATCAAATAATTCATTAAATATATTATCTAACATTCCGCCAATAACTTTTACAATCGAAAAAGAAATAGAGGTTTACGAAATAGTCAAACAGGGAAAGAACTTCATTTGGAAAGACAGAATATTCACACAGAATGAGATAACACACAAATATGATCTATGGGAGTTCCACCCAGCTGAAAATCTCTTCTTTCTATCAATAGGTGAGGAAGATAAAGTAGACGTTCAGTTATTTACAGACGGCTCAAAAAGGGGGGAAGAAGTAGGGGCAGCATGCATTGTCTATAATTCGATAGGACAGTCAATAACAACGAAACAATTTAAGTTCCCTTCATATTCGCCTAATTTTGAAGGAGAGGCCATGGCAATACTTAAGACTGTTGAACACATCCAAACAAATTGACAGTTTTTCTTGCTTACAGGCATTGAGTAATGCTAAATATAGTAACCGATTCATTGTCAAGATGAAGAAATTGAAGGACACTTCTGAAAATATAACATTTTCATACTTGAAAAGTCACATGAAAAATAAAGCAAACGATTCGGCCGACTTAATAGCAAAAGAGGGAAGTGAGCAGGGGGAACAATTACACTTACCAGTGACCAAAAGGTTTATAAAAATAACTGAAGAATTCACTAAAGGACAAATGGAACAAACTAGGGCAAGAAGAGGGAAGAATAGTTATACCTTCCAATAGATATAGAACTGTAAACTTATTCCTGAAGATTTTATTGCAACCTATTATACTTCGCAAGCGATTACTGGACATGGGAGATTCACATTCTATTTCGAGCGGTTTAGTATCGGGGCACCCTTAAATTATGTGTGCCAAAAACCTTGCAGTTTTGACCATCATCTCGAGGATTGAGACCTAGCAAGAAAAGAAATAAATAAAGTAGAACACCATTTAGGCTAATCACTAGCGAAAAGAAAACCAGAAATAATCAAAACGAGAAAACAAGAGAACTTTTGGATCAAATAGTCAGAAAGGTGAACAAGAATATTTTGCAAGTATAACAACATTCAAAACATGAAATTCATAATACACATTTAACACACAACAATAACAAGTCATATTCATGTTTGCTCAGGCCGAGGGCAGAACGTCCAAGGTGGACGGGGTATCCCCTGCCACTCGACCGCGCGAACAGCTTCATGCACACCAATAGGAAAGTTTACCTAGTTGCACTTTGTAAAAGAAAAAAAAACACTAGATCTTTCTTTCTGTTTAGCCATAGCTCAAGTTAGAGATAATTTTTACAATTATAAAACATATCCAATATAACAAACAAATACCATACTAAAATACAAATGTGTTCTAAAGTTTTAGCACGCACAGGAAAAGAACGAAATGAAGCACGGAAGACTTTTACAACATATCCTGAGGAAGACCTTCAGCGAAACAACGCAAGCAAGAAAAGAAGGCAAACTTGTTAGTCAAGCGGAGTCGCAAGCTATAGTTTGTACTTAGTGAAAAGTTATACGTATAGTTATACGTTAACGAAAGCCCGCAGCCCGCCCGTTCCTTTGGCCGAGGACGCTGATGGTGATACACTCTAGCTTCCTTTTCCTTTTATATCTAACTACACCTCTCTTAAACCCACTTCCCTATCCCGTCCTCACCCTATCTCCATTTTTCTATCTAAACATTTAATCTTTTATTCTTTTTCATACAAATTATCTATTTGGCACTATGCTATGCCATTTTATTTTATTTTTGATTAGGCTTTCCTCTTCCACCTGCGATACATTAGTGGTGCAGGTAGAGGCATCTCTTTCTGCCTCTCACTTTCTGTCCCTATGCATAAAATACAAGCTAACCTAGGAAGAACATACAAAGCAACGCAAACACTACGTAACTACCATGATAAAGATAAGCATATCTCTCTTGTTCTGGAGCCTTACTTTTTAGATAATAAAATAATTGGTTTTCTCATTAAGCACAAAATCACTGTGCACACACCTATAGTTGCCAGTGTAATTCACAATCCAGAAATAGCAATTTTCCCCGTATTAATCCAACATAAAGTTACAGCAGTAAGAATTGGAGATGAAAAAGAAATCCTAATCGCCAATTGGCATTGTCCACTTCAAGAAAATATCAAGCCACTGTTATTGAAATTGGACACACTAATACAAGAAATCTCTTATATAGATATTATGATTATTGGGCATTTTCACGCCAAAAACAACCTTTGGGGAAGCCAAAATAGTGATCAAAAAGGAGAAGCTCTCCTAGAATTTGTAATTCGGAAAATGTCTACATAGGAAACGACAGGAACTCACCACGAACTTTTAAACTACACAGGCAAACGGCTGGATAGACCTCACTAATTCAAATAATGAATTGACAGAAAATATTTCCAAATGGGAAGTTCTCAAAATCTTCAATAACAGTGATCATAGATTTATCAAAGCTAACATATGAAACATAATACGTCAACAAAAGATGGGACTAACACTCAAAGGAGAACAAAAATTGATGGAAGAAATGATCAGGGATACCTGGTTCGAAGACGTGCAGGAACAAATGGCTACTGAAGAAGACATTAAAAATATTCTCAACACATTTTACCAAAGATTGACAGCTCTAGAGAAGAAATATACCAAGAAGTAAAACCCATCGAAACATCAAACTAATTCTTGGAGGACAACAGCTCTCGAGATAGAAAGTACGGGTAATGCGCAGGAGATAGCAAAAATCAAAAGGTGAATTAAGACTAAAACACAAAAAAGAATACAACCAAGATCACGACGTTTATAAGAACACGCTCGAAAATGCGAAAAACAAAAGCTGGGAATGAATATGCACAAATATAACTAAAGATCATTTCTCGTTGCCTTATAAGATAGCACGACATAAGTAAAAAAAAAAGGTACTCCTTACCAGCATTACAAAAGTGTATGGAGAAAATGCCACACTTGAAGAAACTGTACAGTATGATTTAGAGCAATAATTTCCCAGGTTTTCAGTTGACAAAGAAAATCTGCCCCATAATAACGAAAATTCTCGCTCAAATGAAGATGTGAGAGAAACGAATATTTACGAAGGACAATATGCATACAACAGATGTGCATACGACCAATATAGTGGACAGAAAGATATAAGTAACAAGAAACCATTCACGCAAATCGAAGTTTATTGCATTGTAAAACATCTCAGAACAAACGTGGCCACTGGACCCTATAATATTAAAACTGTCTTTGTACAAAAATTATACAACACAGGACATTGTTATCAATCTATTTAATGCATGTTTGAAAATAGGATACTTTTCACAGGAATGGAAACGATCTAGAATGATTTTAATACCACAAGTGAAAACTGCAAAATTGGTAAATTTCCGACCTATAGCAATCAACTCTACTTTAGGTAAGATTTTAGAGAAACTAATAAAGGATAGAATATACCACTTTTTGTGTCTTAAGAACCTTTTACATATGCACCAATATGCTTTTACATACAGACCATGGACCACACTAGCTTTAGAAGAAATAAATTAAGAAAATACTGTAGCCGAAGCTAGACGGCCTGAATTCATTATTTCACAAGACATTAAAAATGCCTTTAATTCCATACAGTCTTCTTTCGTTAAGCAGTAACTTAAGCAATACAGCTGTCCTAAAAATTTAATAGTAATAACAGAAGACATCCGAACAAACAGAGAAATAACATATACAGATTACAATTTATCCATTACAAAAACATTGAGAAAGGATCACCGCAAGGCTCCCCACTGAGTCCAATCTATTGGAATGTACTAATATCCGCGGTTCTAGAAATAAAAACATTTCCAGAGGTTCATATACAAGCTTTTGCAGATGGCCTTATTATTATAGTAAAATTTAAATCGAGAAATGGTGCAGAAAATAAAGTGGACAAGACCGTTACAAAAACAAACGAATGGTCAAAACAAAAGGTATAACATTCCATTCGAACAAATAATCTTTCATGTTGATCGGTAAGAAATACAGAAGTCATCCTCCAGAATTAATCCTCGGAAACGATAAAATTAGAGGTTAAAGAAATAAAAATACTAGGGATTACTTTTGATCCTAATCTCACGTTTCTTCCTCAACTAGAATATATCGAATTAAAAGGGTGTGATGTTACATACGTGGGAAGAATAATGGTTTCAGAAAAATATAATAATCAAGACAGACTGAGGAAAATATATAAACAGAGGACAGAAAGGATGATTATTTATGGATCACCCGTTTGGTATAGTTCCAATGATGATGATGATGTGTGGTGTTTTATGGCGCAAGGGCCAAGTATGGCCAAAGAGCGCCATGTCCGTGTTAATGGGCTTGTAGTGAAATCATGAGTTCGATGAAGTTGGTGTGACGTGGCTGTAGAGGGGCCTTAAAAACGGTCGCGCTAAAGTGCGCAAAATCTGTATAATAAGATTATGGCGATGACTTATGACGTGTACTATGAACATTAAGATGCATTTAAATAGAATGATACGATGCGTAAAAATATATAAGGTTATAAGATATGCTCGAGCACTACTGCCTCCTTAGAGCCCTTGAAAAAACAAGGGCCTGGAGGCATGTGCTAGGCAAAACTGTTATCGCAGCGGCATCCTCTGCAGCGAGGATGCTCTACGAATTTCTTGGGTATATAACGTGTAGTACGACATCATTTAAGAAGCTCGGGACTGTCTTGGTGTCAAAAAGCGGTTCCTTACCAAGAAACATAACCGGGTGTAGAGGGATGTGATGTTTGTAGGCAAGCGGAAAATGTTTCTTTCTCTCCGTTTCGGCTTCCCGACACTCCAGGAGCACGTGGAGGACAGTAAGCATCTCACCGCATCTACCACAGATTGGAGGTTCACTTCCAGTAAGCAGATAATTATGGGTGCCAAATGTGTGTCCTATTCTGAGGCGACAGAATAGGACATCTGTTCGCCGAGATTTTGTTGGGGAGGGCCAAAAACCTAACTGCGGCTTTATAACGTGCAGTTTATTATTTATCTCTGCGTCCCACATGCGTTGCCAGTGGTTTCGCAGTTTCTTTCGTATGTAAGGTTTCAGATCTGTGAGAGGGACCAAATCAGTATTATTAACAGCAGGGAGTGTAATTGACGTTGCCATCTGGTCTGCCAAGAGGTTACCTTCGATTCCCCTGTGGCCGGGTACCCAGCATATGATGATTTGCTGGTTAGATAGATAAGCTTTGCTCATGTCGGAATAGACTCCAGTAAGAACAGGATTTTTATGTTTGTAGGGTGACATTAAGGCCTTGACCACACTTAGGGAGTCTGTATATATAACGGCTTTTTGGAGTTTTGCTTTCTTTATATGCTTTACAGCCGACCATATAGCGTAGGCCTCTGCCGTAAAGATACTTGTTTCTGGATGTAGTACATCGCATTCCGAAAAAGAAGGACCGACGGCTGCATAGGATACTCCGGCATGTGACTTGGAAGCGTCTGTGTCGAACTCTGTGCACGAGTGTTTGTACTGAAGTTCAAGGAAATGCATTCGAATTTCTACCTCTGGAGCATGCTTTGAAACTTTTAGAAAGGATACGTCACATTCTGTGACCTGCCAGTCCCAAGGAGGTAATAGCTTGGTTGGGCGCATTAAGCGGTGCTCCAGGAGTGGGACATGCATTTCATCGCTAAGCTCCTTCACACGCAGCGAGAAAGGCTGTCTTATAGACGGACGGTTGCGGAAAAGTGTAGCATACGTCATATCGGTAATGGTATTAAAACATGGGTGTTCAGGAATGGAATGCACTTTAAGAAAATAAGTAAAGCTGACGTATGATCTCTGTAAGTGGAGCGGCCACTCATTCGATTCGGCATATAGGCTTTCGATCGGGCTTGTTCTGAAAGCACCAGTGGCTAGGCGGATACCTAGATGATGGACAGGATCCAGCATCCTTAGCGCGCTCGGGGCGGCAGAGTTATATACCACGGCGCCATAATCTAATCGTGACCGGATGAGGCTCTTATACAGATTCATTAGGCACTTCCTGTCACTACGCCACGTAGTCTGGGATAGAAGTTTCATTAGGTTCATTGTTTTCAGACACTTTTTTTAGTTGTTTAATGTGTGGGACGAAAGTGAGTCTCTTGTCAAGTATAACACCTAGAAATTTGTGCTCTTTGTTTACAGGTATCTGTTCTCCACACATTTGTAAGCAAGGATCCGGAACAAGGCCTCTTTTCCTTGTAAACAGCACACAAGAACTCTTTTGAGGATTGATTTTAAAACCATTTTTCTCTGCCCACCTTGACACCTTGTTCAAACCATGCTGTACCTGTCTCTCGCATACTGTGAGGTTACAGCATTTGAAGCCTATTTGAATGTCGTCCACATAGACGGAATACAAAATGGCTGGTGGTAAGGAAGCACGAAGCGTTGTCATTTTAACAATAAAAAGTGTGCAACTGAGCACGCCTCCCTGGGGTACACCAGTTTCTTGTGTAAAAGGACGTGACAGCACATTGCCGACTTTCACCCGGAAGGTACGATTGGACAAGTAGTTTTTTATTATGTTTAGCATATTACCATGAATGCCCATTTCCGATAAGTCTCGCAAGATCCCGTATCGCCACGTTGTGTCATACGCCTTTTCCATATCGAGAAATATCGAGAGGAAGAACTGTTTATGTATAAATGCTTCCCGGATATTTCCTTCAATACGTACAAGATGGTCGGTTGTGGAGCGCCCTTCTCGGAAGCCACACTGATAGGGATCAAGCATTTTGTTCTGTTCAAGGAAATGGATCAGTCGCCGATTTATCATTTTTTCAAATACCTTACACATGCAACTTGTGAGGGCTATCGGGCGGTAGCTTGCCACTGAGGAAGGATCTTTGCCTTGTTTTAAAACAGGGACCACAATGGCTTCTTTTCATGTGGTCGGAAGGTACCCTGCGTCCCAGATAGTGTTGAAAAGTGTAAGTAGTGTAACTTGCGTGTCATTGTGTAAGTTTTTCAGCATTTCATACATGATTCTGTCAGATCCCGGTGCAGAGCTCTTGCATGCGCTCAAGGCAGCTCTCAACTCTGCAATACTAAAGGGGCGGTTGAACGGTTCATTCTGCCGACACATTCTTATGAATGGCTTGCATTCTTCTATTTGTTTATATTTGAGAAAGGGTTTTGAATAATTGTTGGAACTTGACACGCTCTGAAAGTGCTCCCCAAGTGAGTCTGCTTGTTCAAGCAGGGTATCGCCTTGAGTGTTTACCAGGGGGAGTGAATAAGTTTGTCGTCCTTTTATCCTGTTAACCCTGTTCCAGACTTTCCCCTCCTCTGTATAAGAGTTGATACCCGATAAAAACTTCTGCCAACTCTCTCTTCTGGCCTGTCGGCGCGTTCGCCTTCCTTCGGATTTTGCTTTTTTAAAGTTAATAAGATTCTCCGCAGTGGGAGAGGCGGTTCTACATTCGTCGTTCCACCACGGAACGCGCCGTTTGCATGCGAAACCGCTTACTTCAGATATGCATTTAGATGCGGCATCTATAATGAAGGCTGTAAAGTACTGAACGGCAGCATCAATTTCTAAAGAGGACATGTCATTCCATGAGATCCTGGTGAGAGTTCCGAATTTCTCCCAGTCGGCTGTATCGATTTTCCACCTGGGGGCCTGTGGTAGACATTTTGTTTTCTTTATATGTTCTTAGTAGTATAGGGAAGTGGTCGCTCCCGTAAGGATTGTCGTTGACTTCCCATTCAAGTTCAGACGTAGTGACGGGGAGACTAGGCTAAGATCTATTGAAGAAAATGTTCTGTTTGCAAGAGAATAGTATGTAGCTTCCTTCTTATTCAGAAGACAAGCACCAGAAGAGAAAAGGAACTGTTCGATAAGACGTCCTCGCGCATCTATACGAGGGTCGCTCCACAGGTAGTTGTGTGCATTGAAGTCGCCAAGAACAACATAGGGTTCTGGTAATTCATCTATAAAGGACTGAAATTCATGTTTAGTTAACTTGTAATGTGGGGGTATATAAAGCGAGCAAATAGTGATGAGTTTGTGTAGCAGAACAACTCGCCCCGCCACTGCTTCAAGGGGCGTTCGAAGCTGTAAAGGTTGACATGCTATACTTTTATGAGTGAGAATCGCAACACCACCCGATAATGCGACGGCATCATCGCGATCTTTGCGAAACGTAACATACGTACGGAGAAAGTTTGTGTGTCTGGATTTTAAATGTGTTTCCTGTAAACACAGCACTTTTGGATTATGTTTGTGGATGAGTTCTTGCAAATCATCAAGGTTTCTAAGGAGACCTCTAATGTTCCATTGAATAATTTGTGTATCCATATTTAATGTAAATAAGTGCTGTGTGTAAGGAAAGGGA
Organism: Dermacentor andersoni; assembly: GCF_023375885.2. NCBI lineage: Eukaryota > Metazoa > Arthropoda > Arachnida > Ixodida > Ixodidae > Dermacentor > Dermacentor andersoni. The sequence goes on along the minus strand of NC_092823.1, from coordinate 24,291,899 downwards.
GGTGATGCCTTAAGTTACAGGGCTCTTTCGAGGCCCTGTAACGGGGGTTCTGCCCTTTCTGGAGCGTTCGAGGGAGCCTCGCCGCTCCTTAGGCGCTTGGTGCGCCTTGAGAATAGGTGTAGTGTCCATTGCCTCTTGTGAGGCGCCGGACACGTGCTCTTGCGAGCGAGATGTTTCCCGAGAGAGTCCCGCCTTGGAGGGCAAGACCCCTGCGCCCACCAGCCCGGAGGTCGATGGGGCTCCCTGAGGGATTTGGCTGCGCCGGCTGTTGCCAGCGCTGGAAGGGGCCGGGGAGCTTGAGGCAGCCTCGGCTGCGCCCACCTTCGGGGTCGATGGCCCCGTCTGCTGTGTTGGCGTAGCAGCGTCAGCTGCAACCGCCGGGGGGGCGGATGGCGTCACTGCCGCCTCACTGGGTGTGGGTCGGACAGCCGCCGGAGACCGTTGTGGCGCTGCCCCCTGACGCGCCACATCGGCAAAGGTGTGCTTTGGCAGGAAGGATACCCGCCTGCGTGCTTCTTTGAAACTTATGTTTTCTTTTACTTTGATTGTTACAATCTCTTTCTCTTTTTTCCAAGATGGGCACGACCGCGAGTACGCGGCGTGCTCCCCATCACAGTTCACACAGTGGAGAGTGTTTTCACACGATTCAGCGGAGTGCTCATGAGCACTGCATTTTGCACAGGTTTGGCGGCCGCGGCAGTTCGATGAGCTGTGGCCAAATCGCTGGCATTTAATACATCTCAGAGGGTTTGGGACATATGGTCTGACCCGGAGCTTCACATATCCTGTCTCAATACTCTCAGGGAGCACACTTGAACCAAAGGTGAGAATTAGATGTTTTGTTTTGATCTCTTTTCCATCGCGCCTTAGCAGAATTCTCTTAACATTGATTACGTTTTGATCGCTCCAGCCTTCTAATAGTTCAGCGTCCGTAAGTTCCATCAGGTCATCATCCGAAACTACACCACGGGTGGTGTTCATCGTGCGGTGCGGGGTAACTGTGACATCTCCAAATGATAGAAGGTTAGGCAGTTTCTCGTGTTGTTTTTTGTCGCGGAGCTCCAAAAGGAGATCACCGCTAGCCATCTTTGATGCTTTATATCCTGGTCCAAATGCCTGAGTTAGAGTTTTTGAGACAACAAAAGGTGAGATTGTTCGAGCTTGTTTTCCTTGTTTTTCAGAATGGATTACATGGAATCGCGGGAAAGTTTCTTTTTGGCGTCCAAAAAATTCAAAGATTTCTTCGGTGCGCTCCCTTTTCAGGGAGCGATCACATAGTGGAGGGAAAGAACTAGCCATAAGTGGGAGTGTATTTTTCGGCAGTAGCGCCAGCCACCCACCATGGAGCCCAACAAGGGGACGCTGCAGGGCCTGTAAAACAGGGCCTACAAGCGCCAGCTGTACGCTACCGCTATAACCAAATATGATATAACCAAGGTTGGTTAAAACATCTCAGAGGGTTTGGGACATATGGTCTGACCCGGAGCTTCACATATCCTGTCTCAATACTCTCAGGGAGCACACTTGAACCAAAGGTGAGAATTAGATGTTTTGTTTTGATCTCTTTTCCATCGCGCCTTAGCAGAATTCTCTTAACATTGATTACGTTTTGATCGCTCCAGCCTTCTAATAGTTCAGCGTCCGTAAGTTCCATCAGGTCATCATCCGAAACTACACCACGGGTGGTGTTTATCGTGCGGTGCGGGGTAACTGTGACTGGGACATCTCCAAATGATAGAAGGTTAGGCAGTTTCTCGTGTTGTTTTTTGTCGCGGAGCTCCAAAAGGAGATCACCGCTAGCCATCTTTGATGCTTTATATCCTGGTCCAAATGCCTGAGTTAGAGTTTTTGAGACAACAAAAGGTGAGATTGTTCGAGCTTGTTTTCCTTGTTTTTCAGAATGGATTACATGGAATCGCGGGAAAGTTTCTTTTTGGCGTCCAAAAAATTCAAAGATTTCTTCGGTGCGCCCCCTTTTCAGGGAGCGATCACATAGTGGAGGGAAAGAACTAGCCATAAGTGGGAGTGTATTTTTCGGCAGTAGCGCCAGCCACCCACCATGGAGCCCAACAAGGGGACGCTGCAGGGCCTGTAAAACAGGGCCTACAAGCGCCAGCTGTACGCTACCGCTATAACCAAATATGATATAACCAAGGTTGGCTACTCACACAAGGTTAACCCTTGCTGCCAGGAAGGTCGGAAGTAATAAAGAAATTAGAAGAAGACAGGAAAGGTGGAAAGTAAGGAGAAGACGAAGGTTGTAGGGAGAGAGAGACAGGAAAAGGCAACTACCGATTTCCCCCGGGTGGGTCAGTCCGGGGGTGCCGTCTATTAGAAGCAGAGGCCAAAGGGGTGTGTTGCCTCCGCCGGGGGGCCTTAAAGGTCCGAACACCCGGCCTTGGCTCAACCCCCAGGATCCCCCTTTCCCCAGACACGGCTAAGCAGCGCACGGCTACACGCGGGAGGGTCCAACACTCGTGTGCTCGGGTACGTGGTGTCGCAACACACCAAACGCCTGCTTGCGCAGACGCCCCTGCGGGGTGGTATAGTTACAAATCTATTATTATCAGGAAACTAAAATCAATTCAAGGGATTCCCTTACTAATGGTGTGAAAGGCATTTAGAACAACATGTAATCTAGCTTTAAATATTTTGTTTGATATTCCTGCGATTAACCGCACAATAGAAAAAGAAAAGCACGTTATCAGAAAAGAGAAAAAAAGGAAGATATCATTTTCATAGAAAAAGCTTTATCTGGAAAAACGTAGTTTTCAATTCAAGTCAAATAACAAATAAGGTCGATAATTGGGGCACACCCCGCTGAAAATATATTTTTTTTCAATTTCAAACAGAAGTGAAAGAAAGATCATATTATAAGCTGTACACTGATGGGTCCAAAATGGAGGGAAAAAATTGGGCCAGCCTTTCTTATAATGAACACAATGGGGAAAATACTGCATGTGCAAAAATATAAACTACCCATATACAGAAATACCTTTGAAGCAGAAGCCATTGCAATACTGAAATACTTAGAATACATACAAAACGTAAACATAGAAGGATCATTATAGATTCTTGCAGATAGTCTTTCCACTTTGCAAGGAATAAGAAATCCGTTAAATAGCAATCCAGTAATTCACTATATAAAACAGAAACTTTTAAATATGAAAGAAATAAAGGTAACAATAGACTACAAGATGGGCCATAGTGGAGATCCGGGAAACACTTTGGCAGACGACTTCGCAAGAGAGGCAACGAAGACAGGAGAGGCAGTTAATATGCCAATTACAAAAAGATTTGTAAGGAATGGTACTCTAGCGCTAAAACATAAATGGAACAAACTGTAGAATGAGGAAGCTAAACAAGGCTATACATATGAATGGATCAAAAATGTAAATAACATACCGCGTCATTTCCCCACAAACTTTCAGCTATCTCAAGCAATATCCGGTCACGGGAGGTTTCCGTTCTATTTTCAAAGGTTCAAACTGAAATCCAACTGCATTTGTGTTTGCGGAAGAGCGAGAGTGAAAGCTTTGATCACTACTTAAGACTGTCAAATGGTAATGACAGAAGGGAAAAAGTTAGAGCATTTATTAGTAAAAAAACACAAACAGAAATAATAAAAAAGACGTCAGAAATCTTGGAAGAAATAGTAGGCACTCTTAAATAGAAAATTTCGCAAGTATAAATGCGTTACGTTTTAAGCATAACTGCAGGAATAATACCATACGCATAACAGCTGCCTTATGTTTTAAGCATGCTTACAGGAATAATACAGGAATGTTCTTGATCCCGCTCGTGCCGTGCCCCACTGCTGCGCAGGACGTCTTCCGCCTGCTTAAAACAAACATTGACTCCGTTAAAGACAATCATGTCTCCACATCCATACGTAAAGCACCCCACTGTGTCACGGTGCTGTCGGACGATCTCGCGTCTATGCACCGTTTACAACAGGCTATCGAAAACAACACTGTCACCAAAATGGCCATGTCGGTCCGGCTGGTCCAACAGAGGACACCCCACGTTAAACTCACGGGGATGGATCCCGACGTACCGGCGACTACTTTAATCGAACACCTCAACGTGCGCAATCCAGACTTGAACCTTGACCCCAGGTTTTGCGAGGTGCCGGCGTCGTTCCGCGAGCGCTCGGGCAATTTTTCCCACGTCATGGCGGTGCCTCCCTAGACGTTCCGCACGCTCATGAGCCGCGGGCATGTCGCCGAGGGGTGGACCTCTGCCAACGTGGTGGAGGATTTGCACGTTCCTACGCGCACCTTCCGCTCCACCTACGGCCACCGTGCCTGTCCTGCTCGATCGCAGCCTGAGCGCGCTGTCTGCACGCGGTGCGCGGGGCCGCACCTCTGCGAGCGGTGCACCGCTCACTTGGGCAATGCGACCGTGTGCTGCAGCGAGTGTCGTCGCACGGGACGCCCGAGCGCGCACCCTGCAGGGTCTCAGTCATGCTCCATCCTGCAGAGCAGATTCGCTCGTTTGCGGGCCCGAACCGATTATGGCTTGGCGCGCTTTCCCGGCATCTGCAGCCCGGTTGGGCAGTCGCACTCTAGGCCGCCTACTATCATTCAGTTGCCATCTAGCCGTTATGCCCCATCTTTATGTTCACTGTTTATTACGGATGACATTTGGCAAATGATGGTCAATGAAACAAACAGCTTCACACAACAAGTGTTGAAGTCAACTACTTCTAAATCTAAATCACGGTTGAAAAATTGGACGGAAACCAATGCCAAAGAAATTACAGCATTTATTCGAATACTGATTTGTATTGGTCTCCTCTGTCTTCCTACTCCCAAATCTACATCAAAGTTGAAAAATTGGGTGGAAACCAATCTCCAACAAACGAAAGCATTTGTTGGAATACCAATTTGTATTAATCTCGTCCATCTTCCTATCCGAGTCACTACTGGGCAAAAAGTAACCTGTATGGTGTTGAACTCATTCGTCAAAATGAGCCGTGACCGCCTTTTCCCTACTTTTGAGGTTCTGGCATTTTGCGGACAATTAACTGGTTGCAGAGTTGCAGGATCATGTCTTTAAGATCCATCCTCTGGTAGAGAAACTGAATCAAAATTTTTGCCATTGTGCTTGAGCCGGGAAAGGAGGTTGTGATAGATGAAACAATAGTGCCATGGCATGGCAGACTTTCGTTCTTACAGAGTCAGGCTGTTCAAGGCATGTACCAAAGACGGTTATACAGGCTAAAGGTTGATGTATATGCCGGAAAGTGTGACTGAACAGTTCGCATCGGACACGCCGAAGACGTATGCTTGAAACTCCTGCAAAATTACAAGGAAGTTGTGTGCCCGCTGTACGTAGACAACTTCTACATGAGCTTGCCGCTCACTCTTCGCCTTCTAAAGGAAGACACTTTCATTTGTGGCACAGTTCGCTCAGTGAGGAAAGGGCTGCCAAAAGATCTCACTGAAGTAAAGGTTGCAAATGGCAGTGTTACCGGACTTCAGTCCAAAAATGGAGTGAAGGCACTGAAATGGATGGACAAGAGGCCTGTTCTGATACTCACATCTGTCACCAAATATCAAACAACTTTGGTGGACAGCGGGAAGAAAACAAGGGACGGTGCACCAATCATGAAACATCAAGCCGGTCTCGATTACAATGCAGCAAAAAAGGGCGTCGACTATAGTGACCAAATGACGTTATACGACAACTGCCTCAGAAAAGGACTCAAGTGGTACAGAAAGGTAGCTGTTGAGTTGCTTGTTGGAAGTGCCATCATAAATGCGTGGAACATTCGTGGCATGCTTGAAGGAAACTCTACGCCAATTATAATATTTCAAGATGAACTGGCTCATTCACTGTTCGGCCCTCGTCAAGACAACATCGAAGAAACTCGTGGGAGGAGTGTCCACATGCTAAGAAAAACTGGCACATCGGCACACGACACTCAGTGGCACTGCACTGGCTGCTATGCGGCCAACAGGACCAGTAGTAGCCCAAACACTACGGTGAGAGTGAGAAAAGTGACCACTTTCTGTGGATAACGACCCGGCAAGCCATTCATCTGTTTGTTGTGCTTTAATTCTAAGCACAAGTAACCTGAGAAGCAAGCTAGCTTCAACTGTAAAATGAGTAGGATGAAAACTTCAAAACATGGCTAATTTTCATAGTAAATTTTAGCCTTCCTCTAACTAATAAATCTTGCTAACACAGGAACTGACTTCTTGTCTTTTCTTATGGCAAGCACTTTGTAGTTCAACATAGGTTTCTAGCATCTTGAATCCATTGAGGGGCTACAGAATGTATTAAAGAAAGATAAAAATGCATAATGTTGTGCTGAATGTGATCAAGACACACGTACAAGAAACTATAGTTATTAGTTCGATGAGGACAGTAATGTGCTTTAGCAAGTTAGAAATTTGTTACCAACTTGCCCACATTCACATCTTAACAGATTTAACAATGTTTCCACTACGTGGAGAACCTTGATCTACAGTGCTTTTATCATCCTGAAGAAGGTTGGTGTTCCTATTATAACACGTGTATTTAAGAAGCTCAATCTCTCAGAATTTCACGTTGTTTTACTTGAAATAAGCTTACGAGGCTTACAGATTACATGCTCATATCTCAACGTAAACACTCACTTCCTTTTCAATGATTTTCATTTCTGTAAAAGCACAGTAAATTTCGTCAGACGAGAAGTGCAAATGCGTTTTTTATTCTTTCATACTTGCTGCTTGCTATTATACAACTTACTTATATTACAACTTGCTTGTTTAGAAACTCATAAAAAACACTCCTCCCCACCTTTTTTTTTTCTTCTTTTACTTTCCATTGACTCTGACTTTCATTATGTTAATAAACTTCAGAAGAGCTTGCTCTCAGGCTAGTTTGTACACACTGCTAAGAATGAAAAAATGGAGAGAAAACGGGACAAGAAAGAAAGGCCTACAGAATGTTGATTTGCGCGCGGCAATTTATATGAAGGACGGGGTGCTGGACCAGGGAAGCTAAGAAGCCGCCACAACAAACTAGGGAAGCTAGGTGAATGGCTTCGATGTCCACACAGAAACATAAATATAGGAATGTTAGAGAATGCCGTGTCATTCAACAACCCCGTGAATGTTGAAAAGTGCGACAGTGATTAGCTGAAAAGAGTTTCAGAGAGCTCCAGGGAGTGGGGAAGTGGATACGGTAAGGGGGCTAAGGTGGTGACGCGCATTAAGGGCATCAAGAATGAAGTGAAAAATTATGGAACATAGGGGGATTGTCTCATCACTGCTCGATCGCTCAACACCAGATGGCACTGGCCAGTAGCTTTAGCTGAGATTCGCCTACCCTGTCATAGCATGTGCTGTGCTTGCTGCTCTGCAGTCTTTAGAATAGCCAGGTGTCAGGGAAGCATGTCCATAATGCCTGCAATTAAGTAATAGGCGTCTTGCAAAATAGTGCCCGCTGAACAGCCATGGCTGAACCACTCACTAGCAAATCTGTTAAGAAAATAACGCAGACCTCCACTGTTACTTGGGCTGCAACAAGTCTGGGCTGCAAACAAGAAGACACAAGACAGAGCGGTGTCATGTTTTTAGCACAGCTCGCTTTCCTAAGTAATGTACCAACTAGGTCATAATATACATTATATAAATACATCAATTTGTAAACAAAATGTTATTTTTAATATAATCATTTTTAAAAAACAGCACAAGGATGATAGCATAATTTTAAGCGTGGTGGCTGCATGCCTTAGCAATGAAAAACTTTTGTCAGAAGTTAAGCAAAGTTGTTTTGGCAACGTGAAAATGTGCATCCTCATTGCTAAAGCATTCCTGTCCGGGGAGTGCTAGGAGTTTGTCTTGGTGTGATGTAAAACCCTCCACACACTTATATAGTGCGAGAGAGAGAGGTGATGGGGGAGTGGTAGTGGCCAGTGGAGAATCCTTCCCTGAAATAAATTTCTGGCTACGTCACTCAATGTCTGCAATGCCTTGTAATAGCAATAGGTCTTGGATGGAAACACTATAGATGATACCAGTGAACCTGTTGAGCCTATTCCTGTTTAGTGAGGTGATGGATGTTTTCCCAAAGAATTATAGAAACTGTACAATGGAATGTTTAGTACCACCTGTAATAACCATACTGTAAGAAAACATAAAGGCTGAGCTTAAATGTTGTAGGAAATCTCTTAAGAGGCTCGAGGATAGGTAAAGATGACTAACTCCCATATTCTCCACTCAACACTCCACCTGGATTCAAATGCACAGCAGCCCCGCTCCTTGACAGAGGCGGTTGCTTAGCTTTAATTAAACTTCCTGTCAATTACTGTGAAACACAGCGCCGTCGTTAGTCGAGGGATGGCACTGCGCTCAGCTCAGTGGAATGAAGCTTCCAGTCATAAATGGTTTCAGAATACAGGGTAAGTGACCTCACATTTTACTCTCTTCGTCGTGAAGTCTAGACACCAAAGCCTCGGTTTGAACAAGTAAAGCTTTAAGCGCTCTCTCATGCATATGTTTGCTTTAAGGCAGAGTCAGCTTACTATTTCCTGCTTCTGCCACATGCAAATGACACACAATTATCTCAATAAAATGATTATGATTTAAGTGGTACACACTCTCTGCAAGGTGATTAAATGTTTGTAATAAAAGAAGCACTAGTCATGTGCTGGTCAGCATCTGCAGCAATATGTTCACCAAGATATTTTTTTTTGCCTCAATATATTCGATATTGTTGCACATTTAAGAGGTTTTGCAGCTAACATGTAGCTGTTTACTTGTGTCTCGAGAACATACAGCTTTAGGTTAGAGGAGCGCTATATTGCATGACACAAAGAAACATTTTTAGACTGCTTGTTTTATTTTTGCGTGAAAAACAATTGTGAAGGTTTTAATTGCAGAGTAATACAGTAGGTGTTGGCAACGCGAACAAGCCATGAAAAGTGTATGCATTAGAAATGAACTAAACAGATGAGGACCCCCCACCCCACTGATATATGCCAATGCTATAATATCAAATGCTGTGACATTTAACACATATGGTGACTAAAAAAAAGGATAACTAAAGCAAGAGCAGCATTAGTAAAACAACAATATCAACTGCAAAATTTATATAATTTTTCTAAAAACACTTATATTTGCATAAACTGTGGCTTCACACACTGTGGGCACCTTTGCCAACAACCTTCACATTTCACTAGTACTAATTCTAGCTTCCCTCCAGCTTCTAGCTTGATTCTAGCTTCTAGCTGAACAGCAATGTTTTAAACGTCAGGGCATGTGCAAGTGAAAATTAGTTTGTGATGGCCATGTGGATCTGTTTCTCTGCCTGAATAATTGGGAGAGGAGGGCAATATAATTGCCTTGAGAACTATTAAGCAGAAGAAGCATGGTGGATGAGGAGCAGTGACCGGGATAAAACATTTCAGGAGTTCAATGTAGTAAGGATACAGGAGTAATATGATTAACTTCGCAAGAATATGAGCCTATTATAACACTAAGGGAAACATCACAATGAACTTTCAAATATTGTAACTGACCTAGAACACCTTGCACGGCTGCTGTAATTAGGAAAAAAAATGTAGCATTGTCTTAAAAAGACAGCTTCCTTGTTTGTTTACTCTGCTATGCCATTGTACACATTATTACTATTACTTTGTTTTTCTTTTGGAACAGAGTCACCATATGCCTTGAGGTTTTAGATCACCTTCTTGGTGTGCTCCCGATATATGAACAGTTCGAAAACATTAACATTGTTGCTTGGTTTATTATTGCCCAAGTAGACCGGCACGTAACGACTGATTAAGGAAGCAGGCGTGTGAATATGCACACCCTGTATCCAATCAACCCCTATATCAATCAATTTTGTACAATTAGACCTCCATATATTGAACTTTAATGTAACAAACCGTTTTACTTTGCAGAACTTATTTGGTGTGCATATAGAAATTTTCTATTTATTGAATTCTGTTTATCTGCAATTTCAATTTACTGAAATCATAAATTCTTCTAATATATAAATGAGGATATGTGTTGCATTTAAACTGTAAATTCTATGGACGTACAAGCGCTTTTCGGGAGTAAAGCTTCACGATTTCCTTCCCAAGTTTATTCGACCTAAGGACAAAATTCTGCAGCAAAGTTATAAAACGACCACAGGTGACAAGCACCTGAATGCGAGCTATCTGGTACAGACCAACGGGGGAAAACTTACAAATCACAATAGCACACATTCAGGCGAGTATGTAAACAGGCGAACTAAGCAGGGAACAAAAACAATACAGCACTGCTTTCATAGGTCCCGAATGATCCAAGTTTCGTCAGAGTTGGTGCAAGCACGCATCCGCAGATAAAACGGGCTCCCACCGTGCATTGCCCAATACTTCGAGAGCTGACGCCTACACGACCACCGGGGGAGGTTATAGCACTTGTTTCTGCTCTGATCGTATAGTGTTCGAGTGATGTCGCGACAACGCAAGTAAACTTCAGAACATCACAAAAGACCGTTTGCACATGTACTAACCAGCCAAACAAACTAACCACGGCAGCGAAGACCCCTTAAATCGAAAATACAATGCAGAAACACCTCGAAAAGGTTTCACCATAGAGAAAGGTTACACCCTATTTCACAGTCGCTCACAAGAAATCCACGAAATGTCCAAAGCGCACTACCACCGCCTTTTAAAAATCCAAGGGGAGCCAAGCCAAATCAGTATTAGTTGGCTATTTGGGTGAACGTAACGCACCCGTTCGAACCACCGGGTACGCGCAACGCCGGCCGACAAATATGCACCCCAAAAGGTGTACATTTGTTTAAGAGGGCAGTCGAATGTGAAAATGTATATACAAATGAAACTGAAAATAAAAATGGCTATATTTGGCTGCAAATTTTTTTTTTTGCTCTTGTCTTTGGCTACAATTTTATTAGCTTTGGGCTACGCCACCTTGTCCGACTTGGCAACACTGGGATTAGCGTGACTGATTTTGTTTCAAGTGGCAAAGCAGCGTTGCCGGGCCCCGCACACTCTCAAGTTCAACAAATGGCCACAGAGGGCGAAAAAATCGACCGCGCGCTGCTGCTAACAAAACCAGCATAGTAGAATCACTTCGGAACGCTTACGTTAGTTTGAACATTTTCCGCTAGAGGCGCCGTAAAAAGCGCAATTTTATTTTACAAACTTTCTCTTGCAATTACCGAAGCATTTTTATTACATAAAAAAGAGGGTGAAATTATTATTGCCAATTAGATATTGTACTCTTTGTAAGTAAGTTTGTTTGTTTGTCACTATAAACGCAAATAGTGTTCAGCATCATCGATCCTTCACGTGACCTCTGGCCTGGATTTAAAATTTTTACCGGTATTTTCGAGTGCATGGCGGCACGGATTCATTCGTTCGTGCACTCAGACTGGTTCCGTCTTTTTTGCTAAAACTAGTTTACTGCGCTTCGATGTCTTGCGTTATTTAACCTGGGGTGAAGTAACGTGTTTGCAAGCGGACATGTAATCCCGAAAGTTGGGTATCGGTCGTGAGCCATTCGGAACACGTCTGTATCGAAACGGGAGCTGGATTCTGGTGCGGCTGACAACGGCAATAACGGTGAGTCGTTTAACACCGCTGCTTGAATCGTTATGTAATATTCGTTTCATTAACTTACAGGCGGAGACAAGTTACCGAACTAGATCCTGCACAACATATGGATGTTGAGATCCTCCGTTGCTGTTTCCTAAATAAACCGTTACTTGCGAGGCCGTCGTTATACACACACAATCGGGAAAGAAAGAGCGATATCAGAACGCGCGTCTCATTTTTCATCTTATTGTAGCCGTGGCCATAGGTGACTGGGTAGCCTTAACAATATACACATAAAACGTTTTTTCGAGTCCGCCGGCAACTTCTTTAGCCACAAAACCGAATAATTCTTTGGTAAACTGATGTGACTGTACACAATTTAATGTATTAAACAGTTGCAAGCCTGATAATTAACTCATATTTCGTATTTGTTGGTTCCAAATGTTCTTGCTGTTCAGTTTGGTTTACCGTAGGGCATTTATTTTTGCAGTAGTGAAGCGGTGCATCACGTCCGTGGAGAAAAATAATGCATCAGTTCTAATAGCTTCATGACTTTCATGCATTTGCTTGTGAAGCCAGCAGTGTGATCTCTTCCAGTGTATAAATGGACGCACAAATGTTCTCATTTCTGATCTTCATAATACTTAAGCTGTTTACATGGATTGTATAGTTAGGCAGACATAAATTTATGGACAATAGCAGTATTTATTTAACGTGCGGCTTAAGCACCCTAGAACAGACAGGGTACATTTGCATGTGTTCTGTAGTCGCAAACCATTACAACATATATGTCACACCTTTTTGCATTTCATATTGTAAAATTTTGCTTTTTCGATTTCTGATTCAGTCAAAATTTCTGTTCCAGACATGCAGCAATGAGGACGGCACCAGTATAAGGCAACACACTCCACGCACTAAACAGAAGCTGCTGCCTGCTACAACAAGGTCATTGTGTGGACGTTGGCTACTACTACAAGGTAAACAACACTTGGTTCAGAAATAAATGTTTCATATATGCTGTATTGGCTTGCTGTTTGCAGCAGATATGAATGTCTGTTCATATTTATGGATCAGTATAATTGGTTCGAACATAAAAGAAAACACACAAGAGTTTGGCTAATCTGTGCTGTATCTCATGTGTCACCGTTCTGCCCCAACAGAGTCCATGCCAAGCATATCTTCGTCATCACAGGAGCTCCTATCCACACCAACAGAAAGGGGCTGGAGCCAAGTTTGCAAGGCTTTTACACCACGAACAAAGAAGAGCATGCAGAATAATTTGCATGAGATATCAAGTCTGCAGATCACTAGGTCAAGACTGAAAAGAGCTTCAGCTACATTCCACCAGCATGGACAAATTGGCTGAGTCATACAGGTAACTCGAAAAGGACTTTATAGAAATTCTTCGTTTTCAGATGCACCTGCAACTTCTTATCAAGCACGGACGACGCTGGCCAAAACAGTTCCGTCAGTTTGCCCTTAATCAGCTTCCTGGCCATGTCAATTCCATTTGTGCCGAGTGTAATTTTTCTTCTATAAATGCAAGCTTTTTCATTGCCCATTCTCGTTAGAGATCATTCATCCTCATCCAAACATAGAGGTCAACCGATTCTTCGCTGATACTTAATGACAGTCACTGTCTAGTACCATAACATATATGTAGTAGTACCTATTAGTGTATGTTGTCATGCACAATTCCTCTCCTGAAATAGCTGATGCAACATCGACATGTGTCTTGCATTACCCTACGCACCATTTGCTATGCACCAGTTTACTTTTCTTGATGTTTTTGGCCTTCAATGCTTGCAGAGCAGAGTGGGTTCTCTCTTGAATGCAAGCTTTCTCATTTTCCATATTCCTAGTCTCGTTGATGATTGCTCTTCTTCCTCGATAGCTTGGGTCTTTGCGCAAGCTACACTGAATGATTGATTGTAGAATCTGGTTTTGCTGCCCCACTTGGTTGTGGTCGCCGTGTTACATTTCTCGGATGTGGGGGCCTGGTCAGTTGCATTGGGAACAGTCTCTCGAGGTAAGCATTTGCTCCTGCAGACCGCACAGCGACATAGACTCCCAGTATACACGTACCGTAACTGGTGCTCCCGTTCGTTCTTTCCTGCCACAGCCATAGGCAAATTGTACTTGTGGCCTGCCTCGGCCATGATTTGCTCAGAACGGAGACCAGCATATGTGCTTACTTGGTCCGACGTGTTTGAAGTTGATAGCCACATGGGTGGAAAGGCCCGCAAAATTGGCTGCCGAAGGTGATGCTCACGAAAGCGACTTGTCCATATTGAGACAAAGTGGGACACCAAATGTGAGCCACACATTAGCGGCCCTCGACACAAAAGAAACGTGCACGTTGGAAAGGAGTTAACGCTAAAATGCCGGATAGTCCATTTCGCTGTGTTCGTTGCGGCAGCAGATGGCTGCGTCACCTGATTGCTTCGCAATGGAAGTTGCTCATCTTCAACGGCAACTGTCCGTTAAAACAGGTGCAATGCTCTGTCCAATCTGTTTGTACTGCTGGTTGTCGCTCGTTACCAGATCACCACATGCGACGAAGGCAAGCATTATGCCTGTAAGTAGGCGGCTGAATGTATCCTAAGAGACCCGTGTATGTGAATGCTCACTGTTGCCATATGGTTCGTAGCCAATGTATAATGTATTCTCTGAACCTCATGCATTGATTGATTGCTGCTTGCTCAGTGGCTATCGTGTTGGGCTGCCGAGCACGAGGTCACGGGATCGAATCCCGGCCGCCGCGGCCGCCTTTCGATGGGGGTGAAATGCGAAAACACCCGTGTACTAAGATTTGGGTGCACGTTAAAGAACCCCAGGTGGTCGAAATTTCTGGAGTCCTCCACTACAGCGTGCCTCATAATCAGAAAGTGGTTTCGGCACGTTAAACCCCGTAATTTAATTTTTTAAATTGCTGCTTAATTTCGCTGTCATCTTACTTGGGGACGGTCGCCGTGTTATGTTCTTCGAATATGGCAGCCAGGTCGGTTGCATTGGGAAGCAGTCTCTTGAAGTAAGCATTTGCTCCTCCAGCCCACACAGCGACAGTGGCTTCCAATTTACACACACCGTGATTCGTGCTCCCTGTTCAGCCTTTCCTGCTGCAGCCATGGACAAATTGTGCCTGTGGCCTTTCCCGGCTGCGATTAAGCATGAACGGAGACTAGCACATGTGCTTACATGGTCCGACGTGTATGAAGTTAGGTGGAAAGGCTCGCAAAAGTGGCTGATGAAGGTGATGCCCGCGAAAGCGACTTGTCCATATTGAGACAATGTGGGACACCAAGTGTGAGCCACACATTAGAGGCCCCCGACGAAAAGAAATGTGCAGGTTGGAAAGGAGTCAACGCTAAAATGCCGGGTAGTCCATGTCGCTGTGTAGGCTGCAGCAGCAGATACCTACGTCACCCGATTGTTTCGCAATGCAAGTTGCTCATCATTAATGGCAACTATTGCTGCAAACAGGTGGGACACACTGTCCAATCTGTTTCCGCTGCTGGTTGTCGCTCGTTACCAGACCACCACATGCGACGAAAGCAAGCATTATGCCTGTAAGTAGGCGGCTGAATGTATCCTAAGAGACCCGTGTATGTGAATGCTCACTGTTATCATATGGTTCGTAGCCAATGTATAATGTATTGTCTGAACACTATGTGGTGAGTGACTGCCGTTTATTTTTGCTGTTATCTCACTTGGTTACGGTCGCCGTGTTATACTCATCGGATGTGGCGGCCTGGTCAGTTGCATTGGAAAGCAGTCTCTCGAAGTAAGCATTTGCTCCTGCAATCTGCACAGCGACATGCACTCCCAATTTACACAACGTGATTCGTGCTCCCCGTTCAGCCTTTCCTGCTGCAGCCATGGGCAAATTGTGCCTGTTGCCTTTCTCGGCCGCGATTAAGCACGAACGGAGACCGGCATACGTCCTTACATGGACCGACGTGTGTGGAGTTGGGTGCAAAGGCCCGCAAACGTGGCTGATGAAGGTGATGCCCACGAAAGCGACTTGTCCATATTGATACAATGTGGGACACCAAGTGTGAGCCACACATTAGCGGCCCGCGACAGAAAAGTAACGTGCAGGTTGGAAAGGAGTTAAGGCTAAAATGCCGAGTAGTCCATGTCGCTGTGTTGGCTGCGGCTGCAGATGCCTGGTTCACCCGATTGCTTCGCAATGCAAGTTGCTCATCTTTAACGGCGACTGCCGCTGCAAACAGGCGGGACACTCTGTCCAATCTGCTTGCGCCGCTGGTTGTCGCTCGTTACTAGACCGCCATGTGCGACGACAACGGCGAGCCGTTTACGAGCTCGCGTCAGAGATTCCAGCGTATCTGGAGATACACATTTTATTTCTACCATTGCACGGGAATGTACACTGCTTGTCTTCTGCCAATAAAGTCGCACGTTCTGTTCACTCACTTGTGGCTTGTTTGTATGGGTGTCAGTAGAGGCTCCTTGGTCTCCTGGCAATTAGAACGCACCGGCTGCGCGGCAGCCGAGGCATGCCGCATAACCGGCGGGGCGAATACGGCGCGTACGAGCGGATACAAGCGTACACGACCGGCGAAAAGCGGCCATATTGGATAATGCTCTAAAAAAATGCGCATTTCCGTATGGATGGATGGATGGATGTTATGAGCGTGCCCTTTGGAACGGGGCGGTGGGTTGCGCCACCAAGCTCTTGCTACTATGCTGCCTAATATCCTACCTAGGTTAACCAATGAAAAAAGAAACGAAAAAAAAAACACTATGAACTACCACGTCCAAATTTTCTGATCCCCTATTGCGAACTGTGTTTTTGTACGTCTCCGTCTTTTGTCGTTTCCCTACTTTTCTTCCACCAATCCTCCAATCGCCTCTTACTAATGTCTATTGCGGACCTGTTTGCCTTACCACTGCTCCCGCTGATCCCAAGGGCTTCAAGGAGGCTAGTGGTGCCTAAATAGACCGCTGGGTAGACGTCTTCACATTCTAATAAAATATGCTCCGTCGTTTCCCTAGCTTTACTATGCCACCATAGCTTTACCGCAGCAAGCACATGCTTCTTCTTCCTTCTTATATCTCGCTTTATAGGTGCGTGTTCTAAGGCATCCCGATCTCGCTTCGAAAAGTAATGAGCTTCCCTTTGAGTTATCATAAATGATTTCTTTCCTGATTTCGTTTTTTCCTCTTAAGTAGTTACTCATGGCAGGTTTCTTTTCCATTGCCGCCACCCATGAGATTAATTCAGCCTCTCTGACTTTCTGCTTGACCTTCTTTGTTGCTGTGTTGCCCACCCCACAGGCCGCATACTTGCTGGTAAGCTTCCTAGTTCTTTTCCTCCACTGTGAATCAATGTTTTGCCTGTACTCTGAACACTCTCCCAGCCCATTCACTTTCTTCCATATTCCTCAGCCGTTCTTCATACTCAATTTTACTGCGAGCTTCCCTCACTTCAAAACTAGTCCAGCCCATATCCCCCGGCACAGCTTCATTTGTAGTCTTCCCGTGAGCGCCCAATGCGAGGCGACCCACTGACCTTTGGTTCCCGTCGAGCCCTGATTGTACCCCTGATTTAAAGCAACCAACCGCATTTCCAAAAGTAAGTCCTGGAACCATTACCCCTTTCCACATACCTCGGAGGACCTCGTACCTATTGTATCCCCATAGCGCTCTGTGCTTCATTATGGCTGCATTTCTCTTCCCCTTGACTGTTATGGTTTTTTCCTGTGTTTCCATATATCCATTGCCTTCGTTTATCCATATACCAAGGTATTTATATTCTGTTACCCGAGGTATTTCTTGGCCCTGTATCTCCCCTGTCTGTTCACTGTTTTTATTGAATACCATAACACCTGATTTTCTAACACTAAATTTCAAACCTAAATTGTTGCCTTCCTGTCCACAGATATTAGCCAGTCGTTGCAAATCACTTTGCTTGTTAGCGAGCAACACAATGTCGTCCGCATAAAATAAACCTTGGAGTTGCTGCTCTATTACTGTACCTGCCTGTTTGTATGAGAGATTAAACCCGATATTACTTCCTTCTAGCACCCTCTCCATCCTCACCATGTACATCATAAACAGCAGCGGGGATAAAGGGCACCCCTGCCTCAGTCCCTTGTTGATTTGAACTTTCTCCGCGCTTCTCATCCCTTCCCATTAAACGCAAACGGTATTTTCTAGGTAAATCTCTCTCAAAAGCTGTAGACAATCGTTACTTAAGCCTTCCCCTTCCAGAATATCCCACAAAATGTTGCGGTCTACGTTGTCGTATGCTCCTGTAATGTCCAAAAAGGCCACATACAACGGTCTGCTTTCTGCTTTTGATATTTCGATACACTGAGTAAGAACAAACAAGTTATCATCCAAACGCCTACCTATTCTAAAGCCATTCTGAAGCTCTCCCAAAATGCCATTATTCTCTGCCCATGCTTGAAGCTTTAATTTGATTGCCTGCATTGCTAGCCTGTATATTACCGATGTAATGGGCAACGGTCTATACGAGTGAATTCTGTCTTTCTCCCCCTTACCTTTATAAATTAAATACATTCTACTTTGTCGCCAACTGTCTGGTATTCGTCTATCTCTTAAAGTTTTTTCCACTGCTTTCACCAGAGCTTCCTTACTTTTTGGTCCCAGTTCATTTATCAGCCTCACGGGAACCTCGTCTAGCCCTGTGGCTGTGCGCTTAGGAATTTTCTCTTCCGCTTTTTTCCAGTTTAAATTTGTCAGCACCAGCTCCTTTTCCACTTGGGTCTCTTTCATGCTCTTTTTTTCATCAAGTACAACCTCGTCATTGCCTTAGAAGGATTATTGCCGCTTCTTCTTCCAGTCTGTTTTCATCTTCGTCTAGGATATGTTGTTGTATTGTTGCTGACTTCCTGCCTAATAATTTTATGTGATTCCAAAATATTCTAGGTGCGGCCTTCTTTTTCTCGCGTATTTCTGACAACCAACGTTCACTTTCACCTTTTAATTTTGCTTGCACCAGTATTTCAACCATAGACTTTTTCTCCCGGTATATTTCCCATTTACTGGTTACTTCATCCTGTGGCAACTGCGCCTTCTTTGCCTGCCTGTGCTCTCGAGATGCTTTCTGTCGTTCGGCGATCGCTTCTCGTATCTCCTTGTTCCACCAGCTTTTCAGTTTCTTTTTTCCTTTCCAACGAACATGTTGTTTCTCTTTCCGTATTTCTGTCGTTATTACACTCAGAAGCTCACCATATTCCCACTCCTTACTTGGCCACTTGCCAAGTTCTTCTTCAACTCTAGTGACTATATTTGCTATTTGTTCAGCGTTCAAATTTGGACTGGCCATTGTGCTTTCCTTGTTCTCTTTCCCAACTACATATCCCATTTTCAAAATGATGCGTTTATGGTCACTCCCTATGCTGCTAAACCCTTCCTCATCGATGACCATTTCTCTCAACTTATCATGAATTCCTTCTGTCATCAGACAGTAATCAATGGTCGATTGCCGGTTTTCCACTTCCCATGTGATCTGATGTTGCTCGCAAAGGTCTAGCATTGACTTCCCGTCATTGTCGGTATAGCCATCTAAATCCTGTATGTGGGCATTCATGTCACCTAATAGGACAATCTCAGCACCATTCCCGAAACCCTTAATATCAGCGCTTATGCATTCCACTAGCTCTTTATTCTTCTCTATGCAATTTTTTCCGGTCCACAAATACGTAACTCCCAGCCAAGTTTCTTTCCCACCCATTGTACCTGATAACCAAAGATGCTCTTGACATTGTGAATTTACTCTTTTCCATTTGGCTCCCTGATGGATGAGCATTCCGACTCCCCCTCCCTTTCTTTCCGACTTAGTTCTGTTGCACCCTTCCCATACATAATTCTCAATAACTGGCGGCTCTTCTGAGTCTCTAAGGTGCGTTTCTGTAACCGCATACACCCCTATTTGTTCTCTATGTAACTGCTCCTCAATCTCTGCCCACTTTTCCTTTCTTCTGCCGCCCTGCATGTTTATGTAGCCTATTGCATGGCGAGCTCTTGTTCTTGCTTTCCTCCTTTTTCTGTTATCGACGGCGATGCTCTTCTGATGTTCTCCTAGGGAACCTTCTTCATTACTACCTACTCTGACCTCCTGAGCGCCCGCGGGCCCCCTAAAAAAGCAACAGCGCGACCCCCAAGTCGCCAGCCCACTTCTCGTGCTAGCCTGTACTTGAAGTGGATCCCATCTCGTTTAAAACCAGCACAACTTCTCACTTCCCTGTTTACTTCGACAACCTCGAAGCCCTTCTCTCGGCTCATTTTCCATATTTCCTCATTGACAGCCATTACGGCTCTTTGTACGTGACTGTCACGCACAGGCACCTCCGGCACCGTGCACACCACGATCTGCACCTGAGGGGATAGCTCGCGCAAGTCGTCCACCCCCTTCGCCAAGAGCTGGGCTAGTCCTGGCTAGTCCTGTTTAGGACGTCATTTAGCCCACCTGCTACTACGACAAGGTTGCGTACGTGGGCATTTTCCGTGAGCTTTTCTTTTGCTCGCTCCATGACAGCACTCAGTGTCCGCCCTGGAAATGTGCCTACCGCCACTCTTTTGTCGCCTTTCACCCTATCCACAATTGCTTTTGATCACCCAGCCATGTTTGAGTCGCCAGCGATAATCACCCTTTCACTCTCTCCTACCTCTCCCTGCTTCCCTGTGTCCTTTTCCGCGTGATTCTGACTCGACAAAGGGCATTGTCCTCTGGGCTCGTGCTTTTTCCGCGTCGCCTCAAGGTAGGTGCCGCTCTTTACAGCTTCCTGTGGCTGCAGCGTCGCCTCACTCGGGGCGTGTTGCGCTGCTTCACTATAGCTACGCCGATTCACCGGCGGCGAGCTGGCGACCGCTTGTTTTGGCTCCTTGCCTCCCACTTCGCCTGCAGGGTCTACCCTACTTTCTGAGTCTTTGCCACCGCTTTGGTGTCCTGACCCGACATTCTCCGCTGCCCGCGTCTCAAGTGCGTCGAGCCGCTTTTTCAGTTCGGCGCTCCTTTCTTTCTCTTCGTCAAGCTCGGCCACAGTCCTTACTAACTGCGCGGCCTGGGCCGCCTCCACCTTGACGAAATTTTCAACTTTCGCCTGCAGTGCTACCCGCTTCTCCTGCTCCTCCCTCAGGTTTGCCCTAAGCTCTTCGAACTTAGCCGCCCAATTCCCTTCCAGTTTTTGGACGGCTTCCCTGACGCCCTCGCACGACCTGCACGTGAAACTAGACCCCTCCGCGTCTGCTAAATTCTGGAATTCAGTCTCGTCGAGGAAGCACCATCGCAGGCACTCGTCGCACTGCACTTGCTCCCCGTCCCCCGCGGCCTTCACTTTCTTCGATTTCATCGCTAGGCCTACGTCCCTAGGCCCAACGAGCAAGTTCGCCAAATCACTCACGCAAAGCCGACCTCGACCACTATCCCAAACAAAAATAAAGAATTATCACTCCCTGCTCCATGTAAGCATCCGAAGAACTAGCTGAAAGAATTAAATAAGCCTATCAAATAGGTCCCTCCTACCACCTAGGCCTAACGAGGGAGCCGCCAGACCTAGACAAAGCCGGTACGTTTACTCACGCGTTTACTACTCCTACCAAGAATTCAAAATTTGCGCCCCTACTCCATGCAAAAGAAAACACTTCAAAACACTAGCTAATAAAGATAAAATAGTACTTAGCTACGAACGAAGTCGCTGAAGCCTCGTGCACAGGAGCTTCCGCGAGCCACCGCTTCCTTAGTGTTCCTGTATATGCTCCCTGCGGGAGCATATACAGGAACACTACCGCTTCCTGTTTTAGCAGCGTCATCTGGCGTCAACCTAGGTAAGTTCCATGCGCTGCCGCTGCTTATTTTCGAACCACTGCCAAAGGTACAGTTTCCCTTCTCCAAGTTGTTCTTTATTCTATGGCATTGTCTACAGTGTTCTAAAAGGGTAGCGTTGGCATTTGAGAAGTTGCAAAGAGCACATTCTTTCTTTGTGAGCATTCATCAGTTGTGCTGGGATGGCTCAAGGAAATACGGTGCACGTCCCCAGTCAGGCTGTTCTGGACGCTAATTTTCAAGCCGCGGACGCTGAGGCAGATGGACATATTAATGCATACCAGTTGATGCATGCTCTCAACCTCGGAACCGGATGGCCCCCATTCAACGAAAATCAAGCGAATTCCCTGGCGAGAACATTCGACACGAATCAGGATTCGAGAATAAATCGGGACGAATTTGAAGAAGTCGTCAAACTGCTTGTAGGACTTTACAATGCCTACACGCACAAATGTGCCCAAGCATTAAGTGCAAGGCTAAATCGAGTCAACTTCCCTGAAGTAATGACAGCGTTCCTTGGACTCGGCCCTCGAAACCAGATGGCCTGCGTGACCCGTACCTTACTTCTGCCTCCTACCATGGATTTTGGCAACTTTGTTGTAGAAGCTCTACCCATATACCGGATCCACGCCCATGTGATCCACAAGACACCATATTGTTGTGCGGGGACTTTAACGCTCAGCACATCGCCTGGGGATACAACAAATGCAGCCCGCGCGATCGGCGCATCATGCAAGATACCTCGGAGTACGGACTGACACTCCTCAACATGCCTCAAGAACACACGAGGCTGGGACAGACAGTTCACCAAGGAGACACATCACCAGATCTTACATGGAGTACTCGTCCGCAGCTTTTTAGATGGGAGGTGCTGGACGATTGCATGGGGAGCGACCACTTTCCGATCCTCATACGCTTTCGCACAGGCCACGCCAATCCGAAAATGAGGTCACACGCCACTACACGGCTAAGCCACATAACACACTGGGACAAATACCGCCAGTTACTGCAGCAGCAGTCTCCAGCCAAGAACATTGACCATCTGGTATCACAGCTGTGCGTAGCGAAGCGAAGAGCCACCAAACGCTTACGGGTTCCCTCTGACCACCCAGAGCCTGATAGACATCTGCTCACTTTATGGAATAGAAGGCACCGGATACTCGCTCAGTACAGGCGGTCTGGTCGCACTGCTCACCAAAAAGCACGGTTGCGCAAAATACAGCGTTTGATCGAAGAATATACGACTACGCTCGCGTCAGACCGCTGGATGGGAATTTGCGAATCCATCAATGGACAGACTCATACGTCCAAGGTTTGGGCCATCCTGCGCTCTCTTCTCGGCCAGCGCAAGACCAACAACGGCGCGGCTCGTGTGGCCCTCCGCGAAGGCATCAACGCTCAGGAACTTGCCGAACAGGCTGCTGAACTGTTTTTCCCGCAGACGTCTCGCCCCACAGACACCACATACCAGAAGGATGTACATTCTGAAGATAATGAACCACTTACCAGCCCCTTCACCTTGATCGAGCTGGAGCACGCCTTGCAGCGTGCTAACGTACGTAGTGCTCCAGGGGTCGATGAGGTGGGCGTGGCTCATCTACGCAATCTGCCTCTTGAGCACCAGCACGCTCTTCTCGAAGAATTCAATAGAGTCTGGGATACCGGGATACTGCCCTCCACTTGGAAGTTTTCGGTGGGCAAGCCCATTCCGAAGCCTGGTAAACCACCACATACCTTATCCAACCTCCGTCCGATCTCTTTGACCTCGTGTGTCTGCAAAGTAATGGAGAGCATGGTCAACACACGCTTGATGTGGTACCTTGAAGATCGCGACCTTTTGGCTCCTACACTGTATGGATTTCGCCGTGGGCTATCAACACAGGATGTGCTAGCCCGCCTAAAACAGGACGTCCTCGACTCTAATTCGGTGCACCCACGAGCCGTTGTCGCAGTGGATATACGCAAGGCATTTGATTCCGTCCCACATAACACTATCATGATCAAAGCATGTGCCCTTGGCATCAGAGGGAAGATGTACAACTTCATAGCGGGTTTCCTTGAAGAGCGAAGATACCAAGTCGAAGTTGGTCACGACGCCAGTGCCATACGAACCAACCGCGTAGGCGTCCCCCAGGGCTCGGTTATTTTACCGACGCTGTTTAATATAGCTATGGACCAGCTACCTAAGCGCCTTGCCGATGTATCGGGCCTGAAACACGCGGTGTATGCCGATGACGTCACCGTGTGGACGCATCAAGGGTGCATCGGGGAGCAGGAGGACGTCTTACAACGAGCTCTCGACATTATTCACGCCTATGCCACGGAAACGGGTTTACACACTGCTCCAGACAAAACAGAGTTTGTCGTCATTCATGGTGGCAGGTCTACCTTTGGAAAGCAGGAAGAAAAGCAGCCTTTTAAACTGCACATCGGTGACCAACCCATCACACGGAAATCTACTATACGAATACTCGGTATGCACCTAGACGAGAACTGCACAGCTAACACTTGGTTCCAATGCGTTACAAAGACCAGCAAACAAATCCTGCACGCTTTACGCAGAATCTCTACCCGCACCCGTGGAGTAAACGAACGTGAAATGCGGCAGTTCGCTCAAGCTTTTCTTGTCTCCCGTATCATGTACGGGCTGCCGTATCATCCAGTCAACCGCACACAGATGCACACGCTCGACCGGTTACTTAACGAAGCCAAACGCATTGTAACTGGACTCCCACGGTACACAAGCCTCGAAGCGCTTAAAAGTTGTAGCCAACTCAACAACCTGTCCGAGCTCGTAGACATGCACATCTATACACAAGAGACGAGACTTCGCGCCACCAAAGCCGGGCGACACACGCTCATGCTCCTCGGGTATGACGTCAACAAAATGCCGATTTTGCCCAACAACACGCCGCCGTGGGAAATCACGGCTCTCACCGATGGCAGGCCACTTCCTCTCAATATGGACCCTACTCAGCGAATGCGGCGCCTTGCATATGCCAAGAGGCATGCTAAGGCTACGAGTTCACTCTCCTTGACTGAACGCATCGTATACACGGACGCTGCACTGCCTGCAGACGACGTTAGTAACATCTGTTATGCGACTGCGTGGTACGACCAGACAAATGAAAATCAGAACCGCCGCCATCATATATCAGCAGAAGCAATGTCCAGCACCCGCGCTGAGCTAATGGCCATCCTAGATTATTTGGAGTGGGCCCTCGCAACTTCATCTCAAACTGACCCTGTTCACCATCATGTGTACACAGATTCTCAGGCTGCCCATCGGGCATGTGCTAATATTATTTACACAGATCCCGTACTGCAGAATATCCGACACCAGGCACGCCTGCTCCGTGAATGCGGTCACGATGTTACCATTCACTGGGTCCCTGCGCACTGCGGTATCCCCGGAAACGAGAAGGCTCATAGACTGGCGCGCGCTCATCTCTCTACCGCGCTAGCCAGAGCCTCCGATAATCCTTATCCTCTCTTAGCTACCACACCTGAGGTAGCAGACCCAATGGCAGACAAGCATGCGACCAAACAACGACGTGCCGCCTACCTCGCAGCAGTGGGCAATCCACTCTCCATACCGTCACTTCCACCGAAGGTATTCACACGGCGAGAGTCAGTCTTGCTTCGGAGAATCCAGACAAGCACCCTCCTTACTCCTCACTTGTTGAACCGTTTCCACAAGGGTGGCACCCCACCACCCGTAAGTGGGTTCTGTTCCATGTGCACATGTCGTGCTGATCTAAACCACCTTTGTTTGGAGTGCCCCCTCTACATCCCACCAAGGCTTCGTGCCCTGGCCACCATACAGCGGGGACCCTGGCCTTCTTCTCTCCGGACTTGGGCTTGCCCGGATACCACGTCTCCGGACCATGCCATCGAGCTCTGGCGAGCACTGCTGCTGTTCCTTCAGGACCCTGCAGCACCACCCGTCGGCGATCGGCTCCGCGACAGCCACAAGCGTCATGCCGCCCCGCCCCCACTTAGCTGCCTCCAGGACGTTCTTTTATAAAACGGAGGCAGCCTAACCCTTCCCCTTTTACAATAACACCCCTCCTCCTTCCACTGCAGCGTCTTCGACGCATTTTAATGTGGAATAAACGCGGTTTCATTCATTCATTCATTCATGTGATGAAGGCCAGGGCTCAGAGTAATGTACAACCAGGACAACATCACCACATGGACTGGGCCGCCTTGTTGCGACTTGTGATGAATGCCTTGTGATGAAAAGATTTCGCGTGCGAAATAAAACTTTTCAAATCTCACTAGTGTTTGCGTATTCTCTTCACGCAGGTGTGTGACCAAACCCAATCACAGTGTACGTTACCTAGGTAGCTTACGCAGCAATTGGCAAGCGGGAAAGGTCATCCCAGTCTTCAGATCAGGTGTACGAGGGGACGGGGGTGCACCACCACGTACGTGCCTCCCATGGAAATTTCTGTGTGCCACAGGATGACGACTGCCCAGACCCCCACCCCGAAAATATTGTCTGGCTACGCCACTGTGTGCATGTGTACATGTGCACTGTTCCCCTTACCGACACATAAATTTATGTATTTATGCATGTGCATGGAAAGGTGCGTGTGTGTGCGGCGGCCTGCCTCCTTTTACTAGATGCCTGGCCTGTCGCTGGTTTTCGTTAGAGCAGAGGTTCCTGTAGTACAGGGTAGTGGCCGAGAGACGGCGCTTGCTGCCGACCCAGAGCCCTTACCGAGTTTCGCCGCGAGAACGTGAAGCTATAAGACAACAAGTCAACGAAATGCTGCGCGACGACATCATCCAGCCGTCGAAAAGCCCGTGGGCATCCCCTGTTGTCCTCGTAAAGAAAAAAGAGGAACCCTACGTTTCTGCGTCGATTATCGTCGTCTGAACAAGATCACGAAGAAGGACGTGTACCCCCTCCCACGGATAGACGACGCATTAGATCGGCTCTGCAACGCAAAATACTTCTCGTCAATGGATCTCAAGTCTCGCTACTGGCAAATAGAAGTCGACGAGAGAGATCGCGAAAAGACCGCCTTCATCACGCCAGACGGCCTCTACGAGTTCAAGGCCATGCCATTCGGACTCTGCTCGGCGCCTGCAACGTTCCAGCGCGTCATGGACACGGTGTTAGCAGGATTGAAGTGGCAGACCTGTCTTGTTTACTTGGATGACGTCGTCGTCTTCGCCGCAAATTTCGACGATCACCTTAGGCGGCTTACGACAGTACTAGAGGCCATCAAGTCATCAGGGCTCACTCTGAAGCCAGAAAAGTGTCACTTCGCTTACGATGAGCTTCTGTTCCTAGGCCACGTCATCAGCAAATCTGGAGTCCGCCCCGACCCGCAGAAGACAGCTGCCATCGCAAAGTTCCCGCAGCCCATCGACAAGAAGGCAGTGCGTAGATTTCTTGGCATGTGTGCCTACTACAGGCGATTTGTCAAGGACTTTTCACGTATCGCTGAGCCGCTGACACAGCTAACTAAATGTGACGTCGAGTTCAAGTGGGAGACGCCGCAGGCCGACGCATTTCAAGAACTCAAACGACGCATGCAGTCGCCGCCCGTACTTGTGCACTTCGACGAGCACGCCGATACCGAAATCCACACTGACGCCAGTAGCCTAGCCCTCGGTGCCGTGCTAGTCCAGAGAAAAGATGGTCATGAACACGTGATAGCTTACGCTAGCCGGTCGTTGTCAAAAGCGGAAGGCAATTATTCTACAACCGAAAAGGAATGCCTCGCCATCGTTTGGGCTACAGCGAAATTTCGCCCGTACCTATATGGCAGGCCATTCAAAGTCGTCAGCGACCATCACGCTTTGTGTTGGCTCGCGAATTTAAAGGATCCTTCAGGACGGCTGGCGCGGTGGAGCCTAAGACTGCAAGAATATGATATCACTGTAACCTATAAGTCCGGACGAAAACACTCTGATGCCGATTGCCTATCACGCGCCCCCATTGACTCGCCGCCGCAAGATGACGAAGATGACGACGCCTTCCTTGGCATTTTAAGCGCAGAAGACTTCGCTGAACAGCAGCGAGCAGACCCGGAGTTGAAAAACCTCGCCCAATAAAATTTAGTTCAGTCGTTCACAGTGTTGCTACTGTGTTCTTCAACGTCACCACCACGTGACATCTGGTTGGTAGCAATACTGTGAACGATAAAAGTAACCTTTATTGGGCGAACCTGTGCCCACAAAACAGGCTACACTTATAGCACAACGATAGCGGCGAACACAGTCGGCGATCGTCGAAAATCTGATCAGCGGGTCAAGCGCGTCGGCTTTTATACAGCAGTCATCGAATGTTCCAGACTAATCGTTGGGACCCGCATGCCTTCTACAAAGTTCTACGCCATTCGCGTCAAGGGATGTAATCAGATAACACAAGGTTCGGCGATAACAGACAGCGGATAGAAGCATCGATATCTTTCCAGAAACTTCGGATACATGCAGGCGCGTCCCGCGCTGTGCGATAACATTTGTTAGGCGGCAAAACGTGTCGCCGGATAAAGACAAGTACACGTGTCAATATACATTTGTGTAAGGGCGGCAATTTTACTTCCTCGTCTTGACAAGGTGCTGCTCTTACAATGGGGTGTGCTATTCTATAGAATTTCGGTGGCAGCGGTTATCCCTCTGATTATTTTGTAGCAATAGAGCGAAGGTCATCTATTTGTTCACGCGTACGTCAGGTGCCGGGTGGCTGTCTAGTACTCACCAAAATAGCTGTGGCTGCTGCCCAGGTTCGCCTTGACGGCACGCTAGGATGCAGCCGTCCTTCATGTCATCCATGGGGGTTGAGAGGATATCGCTGTCTCTTTAACATTGGTCACAACAGTGTCCAAACACACCGCATGCTCTAAATGCTAAGCACACAAGCTGCAGGGACCCTCCTTAATTTATGTGTTTTTGCTTGTTTAATTTAATTACGGGTTTGAACTTTGGGGTAGGACACTAGCATGTGTGGCCCTTACTCGGATGTACACAGTACGCACGCCGAATGAAGGTACTGGCTAACCGCCTATGACCCATTTGTGCAGATTGAAAAGGATTATATTACTCATTGCGTAGCATGAAGTAACTATTGCCCGCATGACTGTTAGTTTTACACACTCTTCGAAATATTGTCTGCACCTTTTAGAGCTTATCTTTTTCTAATAAAGTAATCATAATCTATTTCGTGTGTATTTTCTTTCTCCATCGGTGTGCACCCAGTAACTCCAGATCCTGAACAGCACGTGCCTTATCAGCGTGACATAGCACTATTGACAAGAAAATAGCAAGTGTAAGGTTTTTCGTGAAAGGAAACGCAAGCAAGACAGGTGGCAATGTCCGTGCGCGAGATACATGCCAAGGTTGGTAAACATTTTTAGTGTAGAATTTATTTAGCCCCTTGACTAATTATTTAGTTCAGGTAGAATTCAACAAATGCATTTGAAGTGCATTTTTCATGCTTCCATGACGAATTCACTTTATCTCGCAACACAGGCAGAAACGCTGGGACCTAGCGGAGAGGACAAGTGTAGCCTGGTAGAACATTACACTTGGCTTATTGAGGAGCACCTGAAGGAGAACCCCCAATGTTGAGCAAATGCAGTGCAGGCTGCAGCTGACACATGCTGCAAGAGTGAAAGAGCTGTTCCGAATGCCTGTTGACGCAGCTGATAACAAACAGCCATGCATTCGAAACATTCAGTGGGCGAGTTGTTTGTAGGTGGTATGATGAGATTTGTTCTTGACAGGCCACCGCCTATGATGCAACAGTTTGCTATCTGCTCCTTCTGCGTTTCTCTCGCTTTCTCAGATTTCTTGTTCCTATTACTCGTTTCCTGCCTTGCATATCATTACTTTTCAAATGGCTAAATTACTATAACTTCTGTTTCTCGCTTTGTCATGTTGTCAATTTGTCTGAATCAGCACTAAGTCTCCCATATATTTGTCTCGGTGATTGAGTGAGATCTTCACATCGGTTATTGGCACACAGCAGGTGGTTAGGCAAAGTACAAAAGGGTGGCGAAAATTCAAGGCTGCGGATCTGCGCCACATAGGCAAGGTTTGCATCCATGTGATATGAAAAGGCGCAATGCATGTTACTGGAATCAACCCACAAAAAAGAACCTGAAGAGTGCGTTTTTTTTTTGCTCTTGCTTTCCCTGTCGTGCATTGCGCAACTAGCAGCAATGACAGCAGGGGCCGTATTCCGTAGCGGTTCCTTTTGGAACCGGTTCCTTTGGTCTGTTGCCATTGGTCGGCGTTTCGTTGTCGTCATCCCTGGTGGGCGGGACGACAAATTTTGATGACGTCACACAGGTTGCCAATCTTCTGGAAAGGAACCGGTTCCCTGCTAGGAGAGGAACCGCGGAGAAGTGGTTCTCTCGAGGGTCGCGCGCGGGGGCGAGCATGATGTCGAGGGTTGCTAGGGCAACCGTGGCTGCCGGCTAACCTCGCGCCAGCTGACGAGCCGGCACCTAGACGAGACGAGACAGAGACGGCAATGGCGGCTCCTTTGGTTGTGTTGCTGGCGAGTGCCGAAAAACAACGACGCGACGAGAGGCAACGACGCGACGAGTTCGGCATGGCCGAAGAAGAGTTTCGGAGGCATTTTAGGCTCTCCAAAGACATAGTGCGACGTCTTTGCGATGAGCTGGAAGGACATCTCGGACCTCAAAGATTTCGTGGTGTCGACACTACAATGAAAGTGCTGTGCGCGCTGCGGTTTTTTGCCACCGGGAGCTTTCAGCAGTGCGTCGGGAATGAAGAAGCGATTGCACTGTCGCAGCCTTCGGTCAGCCGGATCATCACAGCCGTCGCCAAGGCCATTACGGTTGTGGGCAAGGAAAAAGGATGGGTTAGATTCCCATCCACGGCGCAACAGAAAGCCGCCGTCAAGGAAGGCTTTCTTAGCCGTGGAAAAATTCCAGGAGTTCTAGGATGTGTGGACGGGAGTCTGATAGCCATCGTTCGCCCTAAGAAGCTCGGCCCCGGCGAAACGGAATCCTACTGGAGCCGTAAAGGGTATTACGCCCTCAACTGCATGGTCGCGAGTATTGTTCATTGACAAATATTTTCGATATGTGTTTGCGCGAGTGCACGTTGTAAAAAACTTCGTTTCGTTATTTTTCATCAATTGCCGGTAATACTTGCGTTCCTATTAGAGAAAGTAGCGTTTGTGTTGTATGTGTAATGACGGCTTTGATCTTTGCATAGAACACGGCCGCACTTTTTCAGTGCTCTCCAATCGCAGTTGAATAGCCTTTTCGATGCTACAATGCAAACACATTACGCGCGACTTAAACCGGAATAGACGCCGTAGCAGTGAAGGGAGTCTTCGTCTGCGAGCGATCCTAACAGAAGACGAGCCCTTGTGATTCTTATTCGACGTAAAACTAAAGCATTGTGGCCAACAGACTGTGAACGTGAAAAGGAGCATCCCACCAATGAAAATGGTGTGAGGGAGAATGAGAATGTGTGGACACCCATTTGCTCTAGCTGTTAATACGGCACATGCTGTTTCCGCGTTCTTTCGCTTGTAATAGGCACTTTGTCTGAAAAAAAAAAAAAAACAGGTGGCACTCTTTAGCAGAATCTTATACAATATGGACGGAAGAAACCAAAGGAATTATTTTGCACATTATGTTGTGACCGCACGCCATACATGAGCATGTGTACACATGCCAACATTGCATTTGTAGGTTAAGATGACATTGTTATCATGCTGATCATTAGTTCAACTGCCTACTGCGTATGTTGATATCTCCTTTTCTGTAATTGTGTTCGCTGACTGAACAGTAACTGATTGGCAAGCAGTGTTGTAAGCAAAAGGTTGTGCCAGATATTTGTTGCAGTGGCACTGACACCTTCTCTTTGCTTTCCCTTATGAGGTGTGCGACGCGAAGCTGAAAATCCTGGCAATTGACCCACGGTTTTCGGGATCGTGCCACGATTCTTTCGTCTGGAGGCATTCAGCATTTCGCCGCCGCCTCACTCGTGGCCTGTTACTTCATGGAGAAGTCTTGCTTGGTAAGTGCACCTAAAGTAGCAGTGCTTCTTCCACACGTAAAACATGCACAGTCAAATAGTTTTGCATCCTAGCAAGCTTTAAGAAAGCGTGATTTGCTAGAAATGTGTTGTGAATGCAGCAGCACCTAATGAACCTGCTGCGACTATCGAGAGAAACAAGTCTCTCCTAAAAGGCAGATATTTGTACCAGCATGTATACAACAGCTGACGTGTTATGCTGTTTATTTATTGATTTCAATACACTGAATGCCACGTGGAGCGCTACAGGAAGGGGTGGAACTCTACAGAACACGTCGAAATGGCAGTTTTCAAGTATGGTGGAAAAGGGTTGGTGACAACGGACTCGGGGACCTGGTCCCTGGTCACTGTCCTTGGAACAAAGGAATAAGCGTGTGCATGAAACTTTCGGCATCGACGTTAGTGATCGGTGTAGTATATATTGTAGAATGGTGCAAGTTGCGCTATTTTTCTTTGTGTTGCAATGTGTGCGATTTTTTTTGTTGCAGCGACATGTGGTGCTGGAGTGATTAGAAAGGATCAAATGGGTAGCTCAATTTTGGGTACCTTCACGAGAAGAGGTACGAAAGGTAGAGTAAGGATCCCAGATACTGGCAGCATATTCGAGAGTAGACCTTAGAAGTGTTTTATAAAATAACACTTCTGAAGAGAGAAGAGCTAATTAGTTTTAGTGAAGGATGTACATTTAGGGAGAAGCAAATGGGATGAGCGGAGCAGAAAACCACGAGTATGAAATAAATATTACATGTCCAACTTAACCCGAGAATGAGATTTGCAGCCGAGACAACAGGTGAAATTGGGCTTTTCTTTAAAATGAGTCGAACTTTCTTTACAACTTTCTGGGAAGGTCAATGTTCGATAGATATTGCAACAATAAATCCAAGACCCGCTGCTGTTGTAAAAGGGCCCTGGCGTAGACTGTGTTCTTGCATTGTGCCTTAATGTATCCACGTTCGTTCACTGACGTGCAATACTTTACAGGGGACTCTGGGTACCCGCTAGAGCCATGGATCATGACTCCTGTGCCTGGTCACCCAAATCGCTTCACGGCAGAGGGGCGCTATAATGAGGCACACGCATCAATGCGAAATGCCGTTGAGCGGTGCATAGGAGTCGTCAAGAGCCGCTTCCGATGCCTGCAGAGGTATCGGGTTCTCCACTACTCGCCTCAGAAAGCAGCCACTATTGTTGCAGCTTGTGCAGCGCTGCATAACCTCTGCCTTGCAGCAGGCGTGCCTCTGCCAGACGACCCAGATGACGACGGTGCACATGACGACAGCGCACAGGAGCCAGCCCAGGCACAAGTGCCGCTTCAAGTACAGGTGCCACCGCAGGCGCACCCTGTACAGCCTTCTCGAGCTTTGTTTCAAAGAGGCCGTGCGGTGCGTGAATCCATAGTTGGTGTGTTTCGGCTGCCCAGAAATTTGCGCATTGCCTACCTGCAAAGTGTGCGCCGGCGCATTCGCTGGCAAATGAGGCGGAGACATGTGCTGGTGTAACATGTTTTATATTTATTTTCATGAAAGTAAATAGGCCGTGCACTTCAACATAACACATTGCGTGTGCTCACATGTGGCTAATCATAGTATGCTGCATACTGCAGTAGTGAAAAGCACATGATTTGTCTATGTTGAGCATGACAGATACACATGCAGTGACAAATAACCATGTGCCATTATGTTACTCCTTTGCTTTGTTCACTGTGCTTTTGAATATTGTCTCGCCAGGGAATTTTCTTTAAATAAAGGTTATTTCTAAGGTGAATGGCAACCAATCTTGCATTGTTGAATATTGCTTTGCAATGCCTATTTTACTGTGCAGTATGCATTGTTCCAAAGCTGAAGATGTCTGTTCATGTGTGACACGCAAGAGCAGCATGAGTTACACAGCAACTGAAATGTCGTCAGCAATCTGTATAGCACATATTGAAACGTATAGCAACAAACGAGACATGTCAAGCACTTATTGGAGCAGGATTTCTTTAAATAGCAGACACTCATGCTTACTACTGCTTTGTTTAAACTCAAGAGTTGCTTCAACATTGCATTTCTTGCACACATGATTTCACATAATGCTCGTAATTGCTGCTTAACAAGGTGCAACAATATAAACAAAATCATGACAATGAAACATTTCTTTATTTATTTTATTCATTGGGTACCTGCTTCGCCATTCAGGCATTACAGCAGGGAGGGTACAACTCATATAAATGAACACTCAGAATTACACTCATAAAGCATGGAATAAATCATCACTTGAACAAATACAGACAGTGTCAGGTGGTAGAGTATTCCAGTCTCTTATAGTACGAACATAGAAAGAGTAGCGGAAAGCGTCGCTTTTAACCCTCTATTGCATGGCGTCCCATATTTGGCACATACCGGTTACCATTCTTTTTCGCGTGTGTGAGATTCCCAGTTGAGAATGTGATACCGTCAGAGTAAATCTCCTAGTTATGCGCACTTATTATGGGCAAGTGCTGCCATCTCTTGAGTGATACGCAAAACAGAGGTGAAGTAGATTTTGGGATGCAACGAGAAACTCTGAGGGGGCAAACACGAGCAATTGTTTTTTTTTTCTCTGAAAAGTTCGACCGCAGAAACGTAGAAAAATTATTTTGGCATATTTTTTGGCCTCGCCAATTCAAGGCAGTTACTAGTTTTCTCAATTTTGCCTGCAACTACAGCAGAGAAACCGAAATCGATGTGTGCCATATTTGGCACAGTATGAACTTGAAATACAAAATATGGTAACGTGCTGCCATCTGTTCAATAGCCTGAAGCTGCAGGTCACTATCACAAGATGTAATTTTGACGATCGGTACGGTGAGGGCGAATTGTCTACCAAACAGCCGCCTGAAAAGTGAAAAGGAACTGAAATGTAAAGGAAGTGGTGCTTCAGAGGCACTCACAAGCGCGATAGATGACGTAGAGTTATCGTGTGTGCGTTGATACGACAACCGCGCCGTGACATTTCTGTCGAGCTTTGTTGGGAGAGATCCAGTCCAAAAGACTCAGCGCTGGTTTACCTCCGCCAAGGTGTTTCGCGAAATTGATTGCCCCAGCGTAGTAAAGGTCCATAACAGGCACATGGGTGGTGTCGACCTGCTGGACTCTCTGTTTGGACTTTACTGCATACATATCAGATGTCGAAGAAATGGCACTTTAGAATTTTTACGCCTATGCTAGACTTATCGGTACTAAGAGCATGGGTATTGTACAGGAGGGTGCAGGAGTAGCTTAGGAGGAGACAAGTACTACCGCTGGCTCATTTAAAAGCAAAAACTGCAGAATGCCTTACCTCGCATAACAAGTGCCTACCCAACTAGCGACCAGGAAGGACTTCTAGTCAGGACATCGAATTCCATGTTCAAGTCAAGAAAGCACAGAGACCAGCGGCCGCAATGCCACCCAAAGACGACCGATCTGACCAAGTCAGCCACTGGCCAGAATTTGACGAGAAGAAACAAAGATGTAAGCGGCCACCTTGCACAAACAAGTCGTTGGTAAGATAGAGGAAGTGAAACATTCATCTGTGCCTGAACGCAGCAAACAACTGTTTCATTTCATTCCCCACATCACATTAAAAGGCCACCGTCCGTGAAGCTTTGTTTTCCGCCCATGGCAGCAAGAGCGCTCAGCCATCTTCATGGTGTGCCATATTTGGCACAAAGCTTTATCTTTATTATTACAGTCATGTTTGTTCATTCAATCAATAATGAAAGCTGAAAAAATGACTTTCATAATTCATGCAATAGGGGGTCAAAAGGAATCTCACATATTTTTAATTTGTAATCTCGCCTTTTAGAAACATATGTGGGCGGCTGAAAATACAATTACCTGGCTATCCCCGTATTAGAGTGGTATATGTTATGAAGAAATTTTAATCTGAGATTTCGGCGACGGTGTTCAAGAAGATGCCAATTTAATGCTTTTTTGCTTTCTGTCACGCTAAGCATCCTGTCATAATTGCCAAGGACAAACCGAACTGCCCTGTTCTGCACTTTTTCTAGTTTATCTACAAGTTCTGTAGCATATGGATCCCAGCAAACACACGCATACTCCAGTGTACTGCGCACATGTGTGAAATACAGTTGCTCCCTAAGTTTCTGTGGCAAGCTACTAAAGTTACGTTTCAAAAAATCTAATGCTCCGACAGCCTTGTTCC
Organism: Dermacentor andersoni; assembly: GCF_023375885.2. Classification (NCBI taxonomy): domain Eukaryota; kingdom Metazoa; phylum Arthropoda; class Arachnida; order Ixodida; family Ixodidae; genus Dermacentor; species Dermacentor andersoni. The sequence goes on along the minus strand of NC_092823.1, from coordinate 24,256,332 downwards.
TAACATGAGTAACGTGTCTTATATCAGCAGAAAAAAATACATCTAAGTATTTATATTCTGACACTTGTTCAAGAGTAGAATTATTTATAGTGTTACGATTGCTGTCGTATGAGCTCTTCCCGGTAAAGGTAACGTGGACACTCTTTTTCTCATTCAGTGACATTTTCCATTTTTCACACCATATGGCAATCAAATCCAAATCGTGTTGTAGTGCTTGTTGGTCAGATTCGCTGTTGATGACCCTATATACTATAGAGTCATCTGCAAACATTGTAAATATTTATTTATTTATTTACATGTACCTTACAGGCCTTCGAGAAGGTATAGTGTAAATGGGGAAATACGGTAACATATTAGTATGGAATCGGGAAAGAAATAAACATCAGCATAATGAAAGGAGTACGCACAGAACATGGAAAATTATTACATTAGCAAATACAATATGTAGAGCAATAACAATAAATGGTAAACAACAACATAATAGCATAATAACATTGTAAACGTTTTTGCATGTTATACAGTAGTAAGTATTGTAAAGAAATTGGGACCACTGAAATTCTTTAACTTGTAGAAAAAATGCAAGAAAATTACAAAAGACATGACGTGTTTAGACGGTTGAAACGGCATATTGATCGTTTAGCAGATTGCGAAATGCAGTGTGTTTATATTGGCATGCAATGGTATCTGGTAGTGCGTTCCATAAACGGACCGCACGGGGCAAAGTTGAAAAATTAAAAGCGTGTGTGTTGCCATAAATCGCGACAGCGAGTCGACTTGGCGTTGACCTATTGAAAGCCATGCGCTGATGTTCACCTCTTCGTCGGGCTCGAAGAACGGCGGGCAGACTCCGATGGCGCTCGCCCTTCCAACTAGGGAGAGGACGCGCCCTCGCGGTCCAGGCAGGCTGCCTCCTCCGGTTCCTCTGTGATTAACACGTTTGTTAGAATATGGTGCGCAAAAGCTCCGTCAACGAGTGTGCTTACCTGCTTTCGGCGTGCAAGGCGGCTGCATCACGGCGGGCGTTATACACATCTTTCTTCCACGCGCCGCGCCATTGGGCTGCAGTTTTCACTGCCGGGCCCTCAGCATTCAGCAAGGCAGTCACTGGCTGCCAGAGCTCCTCCTTGCGCGCCGCCGTCAGCTGTTGACCCAGCACACACGACGCCTTCGCAAGGTAGGGGTGCTCTTCAACAAATGACACGAGTATATCGCGCGGCCTCGCTCAAACATGAGGACCCAGTTTCGGATTCGGCGCGCAAACTGGCAAGTCCAAAACGCAAACAAAGCGAGGCAACTTGTTTGCATAACGTATGGCACACCACCTAGCGACTAAATAAGAAAACAACACAAATAAAATTACAACTCCCAGTAGCGGTCTGCGCCGCAAGCTCACATTTATTACTGAAAATATATTTGCAAGTGTTCTATACAAACCAATGTTTTTTTATCAAACCAGCAACATCCTTCAATTGCTATACCGTCCCCTAAGTACAAACAAAAATGATGACGTGATCTTCCGGCAGACCGCCGCTCGTTGATTGGTTCCCCTCACGCCGCCCCGTTCCACTCTTTCTCCGAGTGACATAATCCAGACGTAACAGCCAAAGGGAACCGGTTCCCAAAGGAACCGCTACAGAATACGGCCCCAGCAAGCAGTTTTCGCGGTTTCACCCACTGTAGCGGCAGGCAATTTTGAAGGCCATTCCACTGAAAAAAGCGACGTTTAAGTTTCGACTTGCATTGCTGACTACTTCTGATGAATAATAGTGTTGCTGAAATATTGCTGAAGATAGGGCACTGAAATATTCTTGAGTGTGCTCGGTTGAGAGAAGTGCATCTCCATTTCGGAAGACTTGTATCTAATGTGTTTTCTTTTGTGTCTATTCAATATGTACATTTTTATCTTTCGCAAAATCTCTATTAGTGACTGTTTTACTGTATAAGCATTAACAGATATAATGTTTCTGTATATACGGTGCCTCATTCTTAACAGCTTCTTCAGGATTTTATTTTCTAATTAAGAAAAATGGAAAGAAAGAAATGGAGCAGGAGTTCCGACAGATGATCAGCCTAGCCCTAAGTGATGCCTTCGGTGTCAAGAAAAAGGACCTGATGCCTCTTCTGGACCTGGTCGTCAAAATGTCTGGGGCAAGGCGCTAGAAGCGTACTATGGATGTCTGCACAATGGACTGCTTTTAATTGTAAGCGGGACTTGGTGTGGAAATTTCGAATTACGCTAGTCAAACTGAGCAAAAGTTGGAAGTTCAGTCTGGTATAACAAGAAAATAACAACATGCACTTGGCCCTTATTCTTGTAGCACTTCAATAGAGCCCCTTTGAAAATGTTGCACTTGACTGAGGCTGTATTTTGTTTTCATACTGTGTTCAACAACATCTGGATGATCTTGGAACAAATTTGTCTTGCTCAGACTTGCCTATGCTTCCAACACTGGAATCAAAGATTTGGTCCATGAGTACCACTGCAGTTAAGGAAATAAGTATAACTGTTGTCTTAGGTTCACTTGATTTCTTTCACGATTACATCAGAAAACTGCACAAATTGTGCTAAGATGCAAAATGGCGTTATTTCTCAGTAGTATTCCCTTGGTCTATTCTTGGACGCAGGAAGAGCCGCCACCGTAGCACAATAGGTGGTGCAACGCACGCCTAGTGCAGAGGATGTGAGCTCGGCTTCCAACGGCTGAAGTTGTTTTCTCGTCCATTGTTAGTACCTTGTCATTTGTTTAAATTAATTAAAAACTACAAATAATCTTCCCTATGCTTCTGCTCATATCTGTCGCATTGGAAGGAGACATATCAAGTTCACATTTTGGTGTGGTGCTTTAATTACTTGCTTGCTTTAAATAAAAATACTCTAAGTATACAATTTGATGTGCGCAGTCAGTTTATATTTTTGTGGACATAATCACCCCATGCATTCGCAATAACACTCAATCATATACCATATATAGCCGTGAGAAGCAGCAAAATCACACATTTGCAACTTGACTTGCAAGGAAGCTTTTTCATTGAGAGTGACTACGCGGCATTGAATTAGTCCTGTATACATATCACGTGAAGCCATAATTTTTGCATAGGAATGGATCATAAACATACGAAATTCAAGGTAACAAATAAATGTTTTCCTTTCTGTTGCAGACATCGAAATAATGTGCATTGTTATGTTGATTGCAAACTTTCTGCATGAACTCAATGTTCAATTTTCGTTCCACTGGGGAGTTTATAAAAGCAGTGAGATGTTTTGCAAAAATGCATGTGCTGCTTTTACTATTGTATGAGATGCTGAATTTTTTTTGTCACATTAGAGTATAAGATAATAACATTTTTGAATTTCTTCGAATTGATAACGTAAATGATACTTGCGAAACATTTTATAGTTAAAACTTGACTCTGTTGCCCTTGTGAGAGGAATTTCGGGCTTTTCAAGAGGCCTTACTGAATTCGGCATGCCCTAACCTAAAGGTTCAATAATGAGACGTAGGACACAAATTAAGCTAGAAGGTTCGTTCAAGTTCTTTATGATGGTCACAAGAAAGGGATGAACACACTGAGAAAAGCAGGGAGGAGAAGAGCTGAACTTTCTTCCTTGCTATCTGCAAGGAATAAATACAAGAAACATGTCGTCTGCATGCGCAACCCCATTTAAGCCAAACTTGTCAAGAATACTGATTTCGCGTACATGCAGATTCATGAGAGGAAGAAATTCAAAATTCATGTTGGTTTTTGCGAAGGAAGTCGATTTCACATGCTTTGGGCTGTGATCCTGATTATGACGTCTTTCAATACGAAGTTACAGCCGCATAACCGACAATGCACTAACGAAGTGACAATGGTGTGCTCTTTAAAGTTTGTGTAGTGTAACCTGTTATTTAAGACAGGCACCAGTCTAACCATCATACGTTTTGCCACAGTATAGTGGATTGTACACCATCCAAGAGACACGGGGGCTAAAACAGTTGCAATGCTTTGTAGAGCACAGCTTTTTCCCTGAGTGACCTGCCCTCTTTTTTCCGCAAAGGCACAAAACCTTCCAACTTGGCCCAAGCTGAAAAAACACATGCGCATGCTGTGCCTGTTGTTTTTTGAGCTATGGGCATAGTCTAAAATACCTGTGCCACGTGGGTTCATTAGTACTCTAAAACACGCTTCTCTAAATGTGTAAGGGGGTGAGTTACAGACACCAAAAACACCCTTAAGGGTGCAATTTTCCTTGGTGTGTGTGCTGTATGCACGAATGAAAGCGTGCGAGGGTGAGCCGGCTACGCGGCTTCATGGGCACGTGCGAGGAAGGCGGGCCGGATGCACCCCCTGTCCTGTCGCGCGCTAGCTGGGGGTGAGGCGAGGGAGCGTAGGCTTTTTCCGGCGGCTGTAGCTTACGGCGCGGCCATGCAGGCGCCGTGTCTTGAAATCAATCTGCGACGAGGCCAGAGCGCGGCGCGCGAGCCTTATCTTCAAAGCCATCTGCCATATTTGCAGAGTGCGCGTAGTGCCGGTAGCTTCGTATGCGCTGTGCGTTTGACGTTTCGTTCGTGCTGAAGCGAGAGATCCACGAATGTTGATCCGATGGGTGCTGCTGCGATTCCTCACTCCAGCATTTTGACAGCGAGTTTTTCCGCGCTCATCGAGTGAAATGTGTTCATGTTGACCTGTGCGCGCATGGAACCGTGCTTGTTAATTTAGTTGAACCACGTTGTCGGGCTAGGTTGTTCGAATCCGTGATAGATTGCGTAAGCGCGACTGAACGACAGACACACAGAGACAGCGCTTTCTTAGTGTGTTTTTCCCACGTCCTCGTTGAGTCGCAATAATTTAGTTAGTAAGCGAATGTTTACAAGTGGATACGGCCGACGAAACTATCATTTGGCGTTATTATTGGCGTTACCCTCAACAATAAGCTTACATGGTCAACTCATATCTCGGATGTTTGCTCAGCTGCGCTAAAAAAATTGTGGTTCATAAAAAGAAAGCTTAAAAACGCCCCTGTAAGGACTAAAATGTTACCCTACAATGCAATAGTGAGATCAAAGTTAGAATATGCTTCCGAACTCTGGGACCCGCATAGCATGAAAGACACAAAAGAAGTTGAGCGAGTACAGAGAAAAGCAGTGAGATTTATTTACGGGAAATATGCCAGGAAGGATTCGCCGTCCTCAATAATGTTACAAAATAGAATACAGAGACTCGAAATACGCAGAAAAATTAATCGTCTTGTACTACTACATCACACTCTTTCTGGAAAAAATAATATGACGCTACCAGCTTCCATATGTCGGCCTTCTACGAGGAGAACACGACACAGTCATGAGTATTTGCTTGCACCGATCTTCGCGAAAACAAACGCTTACAAGTACAGTTTTTTCCCTCGAACGGTGAACGATTGGAATTCACTTCCCATTAGTGTATTTCAGTCTAAAGATTTCATGGCTGCATTGCAAAATCATTTTTGTGCAAGATAGCGATGTTGACGTTATCATTTGTGCTTGTTCATTATGTTCATTATGTGCATTGTGTATGTGCATTATGTTTATTTCATGTTGCATTGTATACGCTTTTCTGTGCTTTCTTGTTTGTGACATGCCCCTCCTGCTTGGGCCAAAGTATTGGCCTGCAGTATTATTAAATAAATAAATAAATTATTTCGTACAGCTATCTACTAATTCCCTATCGCAATCGGTGTTTTACCTTTCGGGCGAAACAGCGACTTTCTTTAATTGAGTATTAACCTGCTATACCTTTCGTGGTGCAGGCTTCCCTCACATTTATTTAGGTTATATCGGGAAATGAGGGACTCAAATACATGCCCTCTCCTAGCTATCTTTGATCATAATTAGCGAAATTCTAGAACACACTAACCCTAACACACAGCACCGTGCGAACGAATTATCCATGTGTGACGAGGTTTAGTGGTGGCGTGATTAGGCAGTGAACGAGAGAACGAGTTGGAACGAGGGGACACCTGACTAAGTATAAGCGATTAGTAGTTCGCGACGAGGGTTGGCGATCCTCTAGGCGGGTGATCGATCGTCTTCTTTGTAAATGCCGCTGCAGAAAAAGGAGGTCGCTTTCCCGGGAATATAAAAGGACGAAGGAGGTAGCAGGCAATGGTGAGGATTGAGATGCTGCACGTGGACAAGGTCACGTCCACGGCGGCGCATGTCGTCAGACGGAAATTGGCTCGATCAGACTGGAGACATTCACTCTAAGCCACGATAAGAAGCGTCGTATCCGGCGGGTCACCACAAATGGAAGAACACTATCGCAATTACCATGATGAGATATCTTGCATGTGGTGGTCAATCCGCGCGAAACGTCCCATATCTTTAAAGCAAACATCAGTGACTCTCCTTTAAAAACGGTCTAGATGGCGATTTGGTGAATGAGGTTTCACCAAAGCATTCTTGGCGAAAATAAATGTTGATCACGTGAGCGCTCTTTGGTGTTTCTGCGAAAAAAAAATTGGTCGGTGGTAAATTTTTTTTTTCATTCATGACCAACTTTTTTCTTGCATTGGCATTCTACTGGCATTCTTATTTAATTTGTCGTCAAAGTTGAATGCTTCTTAGACTATTCCACATTTATTCGGGTGAGCAAAGAAAGGAAAAAAGTTGCTCTTTCGGAGGTTTCCTGCATAAACTGCGTCAATTTTTCGTCTACAATAATTTTTCTCTGTTTTGGCCTGTTGCTCTAGCGTATGTTCAAGCTAATTAAAAACTACTAAGACTTATTTGTGAGAACATACCGTGCAGTCTTGGCAAAAAATGACTATTTTTTCGAGTTTCAGGCCAATTCAAGTGTTAAGGCTCCGCAGATAAAACTATGTCACATGGATCAATATGCCCACCGACATGTTAGCTTGTGATTTAAAAATAAATTTTGTAAATTTTGTTTAATACACACGGGGTGGCTAGTATATAAAACTGCTGCATATGGAAATTTTTATCGTTGCTTTGTTTCTCACTCTTTCGCTGCTGTAACAAAGGCGAAAGAATGGCTTTCGTCAATCTTTCCGGGAATTTTTGCTTACCCTTAGGATCATGTGTTTGCCAGATCAGAGTAGGGTGATCAGTCGACAGACACAGAAGGCTGCTGACAAGGCTCCCTTTGAGCGACGTTCAACGGAATGCATACAAACCAAGTTGCTACGAAAGGACATCAGAAAGAACAAGGCACAGGACTCGGTCCAATACCTTCATATTGGATGTAAAATCCGAGCTTCAGTACCATGGCTTCTAGCATCAACGTCTTCCAACTATAAAGGTAGGAATATGTGCCAGCATTAACATACGATAACATCAGGAATTGATGACCTGTGTGTCGTACCAATTAAATATGTTGCGTATGTTATACCTCTGTCCCTAACGCACATAATTAATTGAATGCTGCAAACTGGAATTAGGTCCTCCGATCTTAAGCTTGCCCGCATATGCCCAATATTTACATGCCAGTCTCGGTGCTGCCCGTGCTATCCAAAATCTTTGAAAATGTCATTAACACGCGCCTCGTGAATTTTATAACTAAGCACCACGTAATAAATGACGCACAGTACGGTTTTCGGAAAAAATAACAGAGCTCGCGTTATTACATGTTAAAGACAAAATAATGGATGATATTGAAAACAAGCTTTATACCGTCGCTCTCTTTATTGATCTTATGAAAGCATTTGATTGTTTTAACGAAGAGATTTTATTAGTTAAACTTCACGATTACGGCATTCGTGGCGTCGCCTTAGGACTTTTAAAAAGTTATCTTTCCCACAGAAAACAATGTATAAAAATTGGTGGTGTAATTTGCCCAACTACTACAGTAAAACAAGGAGTACCTGTTGGGTCGATTCGAGGGCCCTTGTCATTTATACTTTACATAAACGATATATTTGATATACCTAACTCTCCAAAGTTAGTAATTTACGCAGATGATACCTATATATCTTTTTGTGCGCGTACACTTAATGACCTTCAGAACACGATTAGTCACTACCTAATGCAGCTTGATAGTTGGCTTCATGAAAATAAATTAGCGCTGAACCTAAAGAAATTGACTACGTCTTGTTGAAACCCACTAATAAAACATGTGACAGTGAACTCACGCTGACATTCCAGGACACCGCCATAGCACGCGTAAAATGTCAGAAATTTCTAGGTGTGTGGTTTCAAGAACGTATGCCATGGAATACACACCGAAACAAGCTAACCTCAGAACTAAGTAGACCAATTGGTTTATTATTCAAATTATCAGATCTAATTCCTCTGCAGCTAAAGAAAGCGATATATTATGCCCACTTCTGCTCCCGTTTATCCTAGTGCACACTAGCTTATCCTAGTGCACACTAGTGCCCACACACGAATTATAACAAACTGAAGGTATTGCAGAAGAAAGTGCTGAGGATTCTTGAGAATTATCATGGTGAACCCAAAGATATACCAATTATTCTTTTGTTTATTAAACACAATTTGCTCAAAGCGAGTAAAATATGTGACTACAAACTCCTGCTGCACATACATAAACATAACCTGTTACATTCAGCACACACAACGTCAGGACGTTATGCACTGCGTAACGAAGGGATAACACCAAGAACACGTACAAATTTTGGAAGGCCTGTCCTCGCTTATCAAATCCCCGCACTAATAAAGCGTGCGAATTCCCAAATAAATTTCAGAAGTGCCCATTTATTTTTTCATGTTTCTATGTTTTCATTGTATGTTCCTGGTTGCCATTTCTATATTTGATTTTCTTCTTGCATTGTATATTGTTTTCACTACTTCAAAATACCGTGATGTAAAGCCTTTCAAATTGTTCTTTTGTAGATGTATCACTTTGCCTGTTGTCTGTATGGTCCCCAGGTCCTCTCAAATTCTCTATGACAACTTTTTTGCCTGTAGGACTCGCAACATTGTGTTGGAAGTGAACTGAACTGAATCAGCGCAATTAAGGTAGGCCGCCTGAATTGAATAAATTTTTCCACGAGACATATTTGAAGGGGCAATCTCCTACGATGCGTACTACATCAATTGCGTGATGCTTTCATGAACATACTGTGCAGTTTTATACACCTCATTACAGTGCGGCACGTTGTGAAGCATGTCAGAAAAGTCAAAATGTTAGACAATCAGACCAACACATTCCAGTGCAACTAAGACGGGCTTGTTTCTGGATGCTTGCAGGTATGAAATTAGTGCGTCCTGCAACATCGCGCTTATTAAAAACCTGCCATGCTTTCAGGTTCATGAGGAAGCGAACTTCATCCATGCTTTTTCGGACCACAGAATTTCCACAAATCGACTCATTGCAGCGAGCAGCAACTAAAAATCGCGTCGTTTCACCGACCTAGTTCGGCGTCTTCTTGGGCTACGCTCAAAGCGAATCCTGGATGACAACGCGACAATTGGTAGGCACCAGAAGCAACATTACCTTCACCGACACACTTTTAAAATAACTTCGAAGTTGTGCTTGGACCCATCTTTCGGACACCCGAAACACTGCCGGGGGTTGACAGCTATTTCGCTGGCCGTTGTTGATGCCCAGCCCAGTTCCAGGAAATCGAATTTGTGAAGCTTGCAAGCGGCAGTTATAAAGTACTAAAGAAATGGCGAACTTGGCGCTACCGGAACAAGATCAGGACGCTTTGCGCGGAGGTAGTGAAAGTGCTCATGAGCCTAATTCTGGTGCCACTGCAGCAGAAAAAGATGCCTTCGAAGGGCTGTTGGCAGCAGCATGAAATGGAAAAACTAAAGCATTAACCTTGCGAGAGAGCGCAAAGGGAATAACGGCTGCGTCGCCGGAACTGTGGCAACCATCTACCTCTGACAAACACAACCGGCGCTGAACCTTCTGAATGATTGTCTGCTTGATGCAAAACCCGAAAAAAAAGTTTTACCAAGAACAAAGCCGAAAAAAACACATCATAATTAACTTTAACCAACAATCTTGGTCTCGTGAAAAAAAAAATAATGGCGTTCTTTGGCGCATCGGAACAAGCTTGCGAGGCAATGAAAGTCAAGGCTCATAGTGGAATTCTAGGCACGCCGTAAAGAAGGCGTGGTGGCTTAGATTAAAGAAAGTGAAGTGATCGATCAGAGCATTCTACGAGGATGACTCATTGTCCTAGTGCCTACGAGGGCAAAGGGACAATTTGAAAGGCCGCGAAAAGCGACTGTGTTTTTATTGTATTGAAAAGAAAAGAACGTCAAACGTTGAAAAAGGAAGTCACCCTATAACGGTGACGGCTACTCCTGTTCTCACTGCAGAAATAACATATATAAAGAAATATGTAGTAGGAAAAGGCAAAGAAACGGCACCACGGAGCCAGAAATCCACAGCACACATACCTATACATCCACGAAAGTGTAAACATAAAAGGCAAAGGCAAGTCGCACTACAATGAGTTTATAAGCAAAGCCACAAACAAGTTCACACAAGCGGCCGCGATGTTGACTGCAATGAACATGTGAACAGATGAAGAATTAGAGTTAAAATAATACACGCGCAGAATATGACAGTAAAAAGTGAGTTGCAACACGGAATTCAAAAGAGTATGATACGTAATATCTAAACGCTATTAATTACAAATAATCAAATCAAATTGTAGATACGCTGTGTGTGTCTTTAGTGCAATATCTCGTACTTGTTAGGCAACCATTGATGAACATGAAGGAAATGCATGACGATATAAAATGTGTCTTCTGAACGTTCGCCACTTTGCGTCCTCCGCACTGTTTTGCCTATTGGAAGCGGTACACACGAAGTGTGTGTGTGCATGAGTCATCAGAACTTTAAACTAATCCGTCATTACAGTGGTCTGAAGGAGACAACTGAAGAGCTCTTGGATACACTTTGATGTCGACTTGGTACCCAAGATTGCATTTTCGGCAAACGCGCATTCTGCCCTGTAACAAATAACGCTCAGAAGCTGCTTCAACAGTCTTGCCCATGTCACTGAGGGCATAGAGAACATAATGTCACGCAATAATAAGTGGAGTCCGCTGCAGACTGGAAACCATTGTTGTGATGCCAGAAGAATTTTCTGAGAAGTTCACATAAACGTTGAAGTATCTTACGATCCACCATTGCATCAGTAAGCAGGAAGCACGCTGCTTTAAATACCCGTAACACGGGTGAACACGAGGTCATCATAGTGTTAGACTTCATGGAAAACTAGTTTTATACTTCAGGACGGACCACAATCGTAACGATGGGTTAACAGGTACACACGCCGCAATACACTCCATGGACCTCTATTTTCGCAATGAGCAAAGCAAACTTGGAGAGGAACCTGCGCGGTGTCTCGCTGCTGTTTCTGACTGTTTGGAACATGATACAGTCGCAGTACATATTACAGAGTGCACTGCACGAAGTAAAACAAGATCTGCCTGAAGTAAAAAAAAAAGGCCGCAGTTCTGCCCGAAAGGCGAAGCATCGATTGCGATAAAAAATTACTGGACATCTACACGAAGTAACCATAGTAGTTTTATCGGCTGTATATGGTTGTAAACTTAGGTACCCTAACTAAATTCACAAGCATGGTGTCACGCGCGCACGAGCAAACATGAACACCTCTCACTCGATGACTGCAGAAACGCCGTCAACACGCTGGCGTGAGGAAACGCGGCAGCAGCAGCGAGCGAACTGACATTTGTGGTGTTTATCACGTTAACTCAAAGTGGACGCCGAGAATACACAGCACGCACTCGGGCGACGAAGCGAAGAAATTCCAGCCAGAATCTCTACTGGTCGGAAGCAGCGACGATTCTTCCAATCGAGGCGAAAATGACCAAAACGAAAAGTTTGGCAAAGTATCTCGACCACAACGTTCACGCCAAAAAGTAGCACAGTCGTGGACGGCACAGACATTTTCAGCACTGATTGACATCAAAAGAACCGCACCAGCGCAACACTTTCAAGAGCTCGACTGTGCCCTCAACGCAGATCGCTCTCAAAATGGGGCCGCGCGACCGCGCGCAGGCGCCACATGCTAAGTTGCAGCCGGAGTAGAACGCCGCTGCCCCCTGAACCATGGTCTTTCACGCACGTCGGAAGACGACGCGCTTGCTCCCCGCTTTTATGTCTCTTTCGCGGGCCAGACTGAGCAGCCCCCCGATCGTCGGCTCCGCTGGCCCGCGTTTACTCGTACATACAGCGTAGGGCGCGCGGCGAGTGTTATCTTCCTTGTACTTTATTACGGTAATACGGAACCTCACGGCACGCCCACGCCGGAATAGCGCTTGGATTCTGCATATACTTCCTATCGCAATAAAAATTCATGATGTATCCGATGGAGCTTCAGCACTATATCAGAACAAAAAGAGCTGTTTGAATCTTTGCTACGACGAGGAAGAACATGATATATCGGCAGAATGGAATCTCTTCGCCATTTCACATGGCAAAAGTGCATGCGATGGTGTCGGCGGCACCATAAGACGTCTGGCAACAAAATCAAGCTGGCAGCGACCATACCTACCACTAGATTCAAACACCAGAGGATCCGTTTGACTGGGGCAAAAGTAATATCAAGGGAATTAAAGTAATCTGGGTACGAAATTCCGAAATAGAAGGAAAAAGAATAGAGCACGGTGTGAGATTCAGCATAGCAACCGCTCTTGAAGGAATGCGCCCGGAGAAGGTATGCAACTAATAAATATTACCTTTGATGGAGATGCTGAGGAGCTCTCATTCTCGCAAACATATCTCGCACAAGCCCAGCTGGTAAGATCAATTAAGCCAAACCGACTACTGCGACAATGGCATACAGCGAATGTCGGCGTCGAGATCGAAGAGGCACAACACCTCGTCACGTTCTTACATGGCGTTGAAGGTGGCACGATGCAATATTGCTTCTTCTATGGCTATGATGTTTCGAAGCGCTGAGACAACGAAAGCCATTACAAGAGCACAGCTTCAGGACAAGGAGTTCGTGGAGAATACTGCGTACCATGACCTGGCATTCATGTATGGCATAAAAAAATAGGGTTACCTACTGGCATAGACGCAAACAAGAGGTCTTCGCGATGATTCATCCATTAGGTAAACCCACAGTGTTTCGGGACTTTGCCAGCTTCAGAAATCCATTGGACTGGGCTCCATGAATTACTGCAAAAACTTTAAAATCAATCGTGGCGAAATGATGAAGCCCATAACTGAATTGATCATTACTGCCAAATGTGAATGGTCAGCGCGAAGCTTCTATAACCTCTGCGCTGTACATTGACAACGAAGTGAGAGCCACGTCGATACTCGTGAACAAGCAGATAACTCCGTTTGTAAAGTACTATGTGAAGAGTACTCCAAACGCGTACAGTTCCAGCATTGTGGAAGTGCAATTGTCCTTTGTTCTGTGGTTGAATGACGCGCCTAACGAACATTTAGGTCCAAAATATCAGAAACCACCGTTCGTCGAACGATGAACAGTTAATATGGTTGAACAGTTAATATCGTACGACACTAGGTTTTCTGCAAAGACTACCTTGTCAAACGAACGCACATACACATACGTGCTTGAAGAATGGCAGAACCAAGTGCCGATTCAATGCACTTTCCTGGCTCAGTGCCGGAAACTACTCCCGTAACTTTGTTTCCACCTCGAAATGGTAGAGAACAGCTCTTGCACATATACACCTAAAGCAAACATACAATGTAATTCATGAAGCATTGGAACATACTGTGTATGACAGTATCGAACTAATGTCGATACATCACAACATGAAAGATAGCGATGAGTACATGGAAATCCTACGTTCTGCGATTTCAAGGCCTACGAATATACTAAGAGACACCACACACACTACAGTGAATGACTTTAATACGCAGATTGCTTCAGTCTTGGACAGTCTTCAGTCTAAGATGGACATTCAATTTCACCTCATACGTGGACCGATCCCGAAGATTGTGCATTACCCGGCCGACCCGCGGCGGAGGCGATGCATGCTTTAAGCTCTAAGCCAAACAGCAAAAATAGGTTTAATATCTCAGGTCCAAATACAAATCGTATCAGCTATTAAGATGATAAAAATAAATACTGCACTTTCACCCGCGTCGGCCATGTCTACGTTCGCACCGCCCTCTCTTAGTCTTAGTCGACGTTCCAACCACTTCTGTATCTTTCCTTCTGCTCTTCCGTGGTGGCCGTCCCTAAGCGTGCTGCCCGCCAAGACCGCGAGGCGGATTGAAATGCGAGCCGTCCATGTGGCCCCGATGACGCAAACTTGGAAGGTTTCACCGGATCAATGGTTAGGTTTCACACGGAATTCGCGGAGAACCAATTTCATGTGGCCTGTGTTGTGTGTGACCGCTTGCAGTTTTCGAGCGACCTCAGAACCGTTACTGCACTCGGGACGTCAACCAACGCGCGCTCGCTTTGGCTACGGTTAAACAGTGTTTGCCCTCGGAGTGCGATGAGGTGCGTGTCGTGCCGCGTTCTGCAACAATACAAGGGCATGGATACCCCCCGCCCCCAGTGCCTCATCGTCCGAGGTTCAACATCGTGGAGGAGCGACTGGTCGCGCCTCGCCTTCCATGTATGTGCATACGGCGTTTGACGTACGGCCCTAGACAGTTTGCCATTAAGGGACCCACATACACAGCTTCGCTGGTCATCCACCTTCACAGAGTGAAATGGCACTGAATTTTTATTTTTTTCCCCATGCTTATAAACAGTAGACAAGCACATGCGATTACGACCTGTGTGTTTTGATATTCTTCGCGTGTGTGCCATGCATTAACCAGCGTGTCCCGTTGCATAAAACAGCTTGCATTGCAAAAATACTTTCCAAATGAAATATATTTGTAATGTCTTTAATTAAATTGGGAAATGCTTTCTGTGTCACGTTTTGAAAACCCGCGATTGCGTTTGCTCCATATCTGCTCGGCGCGTTATAGCACGGCGTCAGTTGGTGCCTGTGCAGTCGTGCATGTATGCTGGTGCGGCCACGAGGACTGCAACCAGCGCACCATTTATATTGGGACCGATACTTCGGCAAGCCAGTTGCAAATTCCCGGCCCTCTTGAAAGCTTAGTGGGCGCGTACACGTCTATAGCTTTACGAAAAATTCAGACTGGATGCGTGCAGCCAACTGTCAACGTCACCAACGATGTCTTCGCTTTGCGCTTACCGCTTTTACTAAAGTAAATTCGAGCGACGAGGCAGCATGCCCTCGTATCACAGGTGAGTGAAACCATTCGAAAAGGCAAACGCATGTGTACCATGCTGCCTATCGGTGCCTTCCATAGCTCCTCGCTCCCTACGTGACCACCCATACGGCTCACTCATACAGCTGCGTCCCATAACCAGCTTCGCTGTAAAAGCAAGTCGCTATAGCAAGAAGAATGAAGCTTTGGGAAGTGTGTCAGGGGAACTACATGAGCACTGCACACATATACAAGAAGCAGCAAAAAAGGAGGACCACCTCGAAAGCCTATCCCAAGGCTTTCGAGGTGGCTTTCGAGCACGAGCGCTCGTGCAACTGCTCGGCTTGGCCTGCGTTTCGCTCACCTGCAATTTCTTTAAAAAATCAGGTATTTCACTTCGGCCTTTTCAAATTTTAGCTTGGGGTTGCTTTTAAACGTATAGGGACTATTCGACGCGAAAACCGGCGTAAGAGGGTTTTAATTGCCATTTCGAGCGATCTCTTTGCCGCCGGCGGTTGGGCCCAATATGGCCTGGGCTCATACCCTTTGAACCCAGCCATGCCTACTACGCGCAAGGCGCACAACCTCTCGCCGTCCCAGTCCCCTCTGCGGCCTTTGGCCGCCGAGGAGTCGCCCCGCTCGCGGGGATCCGATTTCTCGGAGGACGGGGACGCGGTGATCACGCGTTTTTGCAGCTTAATCGACCACATGCCGGCCGCGGAGGAAGACCAGCCCCCGTCTGGCGGTGGCGAGGAACAAGACGCGCAGGGCCAACTCGTCGAGGCGCGCAGGGAGGCCGCCGAGTTGCGGAGACGCCTGGCGGTCATGGAGAGCAGGTTCGACGGATCCGCGGTCGCGGCGACAGGCCCCGGGCTCGCCGGTCGCGGTCCTACCGCGCCTGCGGGCGGGGTCTCCGCGCCTTCAGGCGCTGGCGGCGCGGGCGGCTCGGTGGGTGCGCCCTCCGGCCGCATGGATTACGCGACCGCGTTGAAGGCGGGGCATCGCGCCCGCTGCCGGCGCGGTCTGCGGCGGACCCGCTGGTGCTGCGGCGGCGGGCGCCGAGGCGGGGGGACCCGGCGCATCGCACAAGCACGTCCCCTACCTGACGCCGGTGACGACGACCGCGACGCCGGCGCGAGACGTCCTCAGGCTCCTCAAAACCAACGTCGACCCGAGCGCCAAAGACATCAAAGAGGTGACGCTACGCCACACATGGTACGGGCTGACCGTGTTTACTGACAACCGAAAATAAATCGAAAAGCTCGAACAGGCGATAGGCGCGAATCCGGCCACGCGCGCGGCCATCATCATGCGCGTCGCGCAACAGCGCAATCCGTGCGGAAAGTTCTCGGGTGTAGACCCCGACATCGGCCCAGACGAGTTCCTCCGAACATTAAACGAGCGCAATAAGGGGCCGAACCAAGACCTTGAGAAATGCAGGGTTCGCGTAACGTTCGGAGAGAGGGCGGGCACGCGCGCGTACGTGGCCGAAGTCGACCCCGAAGGCTTCTAGAAAATTGTCACGACCGCGCCTGTCGGTGGGGTGGACGTCGGTGCGCGCGAAAGAAGACTAGCACGTGCCGACGTGCACGTTTTGCGCGTCGTACGGGCACGGGCGCACGACGTGCCCGCACAAGGCGGACCCGGCCAAGGCGCGATGCATGAAATGCGGCGGCAACCACCTGGCCGTGTCGTTCAAGGTCAAGATGGGCGACGCCGAAGTGCGTTGCTCGGAGTGAGACAGGGCGGGCCGAAGCGACACGAACCACCCCACCGGATTCCCCGAATGCCCAGTTCTCCTGGAAAAGGTGGCGCGCCTCAGGGCGCGCACCCACTACGGCGAGCCAAAGTAGGAGCGCCGCGGGGAGGGGGGGGGGGGAGGAGAAGATAGAGAGACGCCCGCGAACCGGCGAGCGTTCTGGAAACGCCCGCTTGCACGGTGACATGCAACATCCGGAGGCGACGACATTCATGCAGCTAAACTTGGACCACACCAAGCGCGCGCTGGCGGCCGCGACGCGTCGGATGGAGAAGCTCCACATATCCATCGCGGCAATCAACGACCCGCCGTGCACAAAGAAAGCGCGGCCGCAACTGCCGCCGAGCAGGAGGAGCCCCTAAGCGCCGTCTTGGTCCGCCGACCGGACTTCGATGTGTTTCCCGTGTACGTCTCCCGGCGAGCGGTTGTGGTGCGCTGAAGCAAACGGGATCGCGAGTGGCTTCTGGCCGATGCCTACGCGCCGCCGCACGTATCTAGAGACCCCGCTTTAGACGAGATTTCGGCGTGTCTAGACGGCGCAAGGACACAGGAAGTCCTTGTCATGGGCGACCTGAACGCCAAGCACGCCATGTGGGGACCGAGTCAATGACAACCGCGGCTCTCGCCTCATCGAATTCGCGGCGGCTAATTTGCGGCAGCGCGCGCGGTGGTGGTGCTGAACGACGCCGCGTCCCCCTCCCGCCCCCCACCTACTCCAACATGTACACGGACAGCTGGATCGATGTAACGCTGGCGACCCCCGCGCTCGTCCGACGAGGGTACAATTGGCGCGTGTCGCCGGACGAGACGTTTTCCGAATACAAGGCGATCGATCTGGTGCTGCACAGCGACAACGTGCGCGGCAAACGTCTGACAAAGCGCGGCAGGCTGAACCTCGTCGCGGAACTGCGTGAGCTCCGGTGGTTCGAGCGGGCGGCCGGCGCGGACATCCGATCGACGCAGGCGCTCGACACGCTGCTCGACAAGATGTACGAGACCATCGACAACACGCGCCGCAAGCACCTCAGGCCGGTCTTCCCGCACAAACCGGGAACAAGCTGGTGGACCCCGGAGCTGCAGACCGAAAACAGAAGAACGCGGGCCTTGCGGCGCCGGTTTCAGAGGTGCCGTGACGACGCGCTACGGCCGATCTACCGACACCTCTACAGCGAGGCGCTAGCGAAATTCCGCCGCCGCATCGAACACGCCAAAGAGAAAGACGCGGGCGATCGATGCGCCGACTGCAGTCGGACATCCCTGTTTTCAGAACCGTTCCGGGCAGCGTTCGGCAAAGCCAAATGACGCACGGTTTTGACGCCGTTAAAAAGACCAGACGGCAGTCGTACGGAAGGCGTTTTGCAGTCAGCCGAGCTGCTGTTATCAACGCTGATCGCAAAGGACGACGCCGACACGGACCTGCCCATACACAGGGAAATCCGCGAGCAGAACGCGCGGCCCTACGCGTCGCACGAACAGGACAGACCATTCACTGCCGGCGAGGTCGAGGCGACGCTGGGCAAACTGGTGATCGGGTCGGCGCCGGGTCCGGACGGCCTGACAGCAGACGCGGTGGCCGCGCTGTGCACGTCCCACCCGCGGTTCATGTTGAACGTATTCAACGCGGCGCTCGCCTTGGGCTACTTCCCCAAGACGTGGCGGAAGGCCAGAGGGATACTTATCGGCAAACCCGGCAGGCCACCTGACACCCCGCAAGCATACCGTCCCATCTGTGTGTCGTCGATTCTCGGGAAGGTGTTGGAACGCCTACTGTACGGGCGGTTGTATTACTTTCTGCTTGCGGGAAACCACAACCACCCGAATCAGTTCGGTTTCACACACGGAACAAGTGCGGTCATGGCGCGGGTCATTGTGGTCGTTGGGAAGGAGGGGGGATGGGTGGCCTTCCCACGCACAGCCAGCGAGCGAGCAGCCATTAAGCAGGGATTCTTGTAGCACGGCAGGCTCGGCTGCGTGAATGGGAGTGTTGATGGCACATTCATCGCCATTGTCGCCCCGAAGCTCCCTTCTGCGCGGAAGGCAACATACTGGTGCCGGAAGGGCTATTACGCCCTCAATGCAATGGTGGTCAGTTTTAATCGAAATTGCACCTGTAATGGAGCAACAATTAATGGACATTCATTAGCATCACCGTCGCACTATTGTCTGAAATGTGTTTCAGGTGCGTGACTCGGACTGAAGGTACTATATGTTGACCCGCGGTTCGCTGGCTCGTGTCACGACGCGCACGTGTCCGTACGCGTCGCTTTGCCGGCGCGTCGACAGCGGCCACATTGTCCTCCGAGACGGCGAGTACCTGCTGAGTAGCAATGAATTTGGTTTGAAAAGAAGACAGTACGTGGTGCATGTGTTTGTTGTCCTATATTGTGCAAGATATAGGAAATAGTACGAGTGCTATCTGTATTTGTGCAGGCGACAGTGCTTATCCTCTTGAGCCATGGCTATTGACGCCTTCGCCAGGCCACGCTGCCCTCCACACACCGGAAGGACGTTACAACGATGCCCAAGCTTGCACTAAGTCAGCATTGGAGCACTACATCGGCGTCATCAAGAGCCGCTTCTGATGCCTGCAGCGTCACCGCGCCTTACATTACGGCTCCAAAAAGGCAGCAACAATTGTGGCAGCGTGTGCGGCACTGCATAATCTGTGCATTGACGCAGATGTGCCACATACGGGCCGCGTGTACCCTGAAGGCAACGACCACGACGGCGACCCTCCGCACGCCTGAAGCATCACAGGGTCAAAGAGTGCAGCACCTCGAACCAGGCGGGCACGATATTTGCGCGGAATGGCAGCACGTGCAAGGCGAATTGCAATACTCTATTGCTCGTAACCAGCACTTACACCCCGTACAGAGAGAAGTGTGCCTTGCACGTCGCTTGCAACAGTAGGCTGTCGTAGCTTTTTCAGCAGCAGTGGATGAAACATGCAGGTATTGGCACTCATAGCATGTGCTTCTACAACGTATGCTGCCCTACCTTGCGGCTGCCATGTACTGACACTTGCCCTTCTTCACTCGAAGTGTCAGTTTTGTGCCACACAGTGGAATGTGCTGAGTTGCCACTACAGACCTGCTCTATCTGTGCTGCACAGCACCTTGGCACTTGAAGAAAACTTGAAACTAATCCTTCCCCTCGTCCAGTAAAAGCAGGACAAGCGTTGGCCCCAAGACGGTTAGGAATGCAACTTTCCACCTATAGAAATAGCTTTCATTACACAACCGTACGCAAGTAGGATAGTGCCGTGGACATGATGTTTCCCTCGACATATTATGTTTGGAGTGCCGCAGGAGTGCATGCGACACCATGCAACATGGAAAAGGACACGTAACTAAACGTGTGTACGTTGCCTTGCTATGGTGCTGACATGGTTACATAGGGCATGTATCTTTTGTGGTTCTGCAGACGTTACTTGAACAAACGTGCCGTTATGCGATACGTGTCTGACATCATGAAGGCACTGCACGCATGCGACGTTTTGTAATAGCTGAGAAAACAACCGAGGTGGGATCAATTGCAACAGCATACAACAGCTTTACATGTATACTTTGTGAAGCGCCTAAACATTGCACGATTGCTTATATTCTATACCATAACAACTTTGGAAACGCACACTGTGCAAATGCATGCGTTGACATAGATTCTTCTTTTCAGCAGGTGTGCAGAACATGCGAGGCAGACATTTCCATCCAAGCGTGTGTGAACCTCTTTGTACATTTGCTAATTGGAGCAAACTGGAAGCTCATTGAAAGACCATTTCGGCACACATATTGTACGTGACATTCTTGTATGAACTCCAATAAGGGTTCACAACCGTGACTTGAAGAAAGGTGTACAAGTGAGCCCATTGAGGAAATTTTTATCATGAGGCGATGCCATAGCATTGGTGACCACATAATACGAAGAGGAGTATGGCACACTTTAAGAGCAAGCACCATTGGCCTCTGAAGGGGGCGATACTTAGTGATGGTCCCTCAGAATGGCGCATTTTGGCTTTTTGAAAATGGACTAGTCCCCATTGAGGCACGTATTGTGTGTGGCGTAAACGCAAAAGTTAACTGTACTGCCGATTACTTGCCATATGCTGCGTCATGTAGCATGAAGCTGTACACTGTGGAATAATCGGGAAGTACTGATGTGCAGACAGAGAAGCACGCATTGGCCGCTCAAAGTCCCTATGACCCCCGTCATGCTGTGTCATGTGGCATGAAGCTGTACACTGCAAAATATTTGGGAGGTGTTGATGTGCAGACAAAGAAGCAAGCATTGGCCACTCAAAGTACTTATGACCACCGTCATGCAGTGACGAATGACCATTGCCAGTTAAGCCGGAAAATTGTGTGAAGCAACATAGCTTCGTTAGGGCAACACCTGTGTGTCATTACAAGCACACCGCAATTTATACTGCAAGAAGTTCACTACATGTATCGTAGTGTTGTCATCTGAAGTGATTCACCTGGGAAGGTGGTGGAATATAGAGCAAGGATGCTTGAAAAGACATGTTTAACTCCGGCTACGCAACCTTGAAAAAATGCCACAAGAAGCTAGATTTTGACGTAATAGTTCTGCGGAAGCCCGCAAGGCGGAGGGAAGTAATTAATAAAGGGAAAATGAGACATCCACCCAATGTAGATTGCAAGATACAAAGATGAAGAGCATGAAGCGCAAGGACAGCTGCAAATATAATTCCAGCAGGGAATTTACATGCAATGCACTGCATTGTACCTTCCGTTTCACGCAGAAGGAATCATTGCTGCAGTGACAGCATGTGCATGGTGAAGCGATACAGTTCGCACATTGCAAAACTTCCTATTTTGAGTAACGATGATGCTACATGTATTGCGACATCGTGAGGACCATCGCGGTTTGTATCTCTCTTGGCAGCTACGGTAACAACTGTGAGTCGATGGCGTGATTGATGCATGTGCATATGAAATGAAACGACCCATTTAGGTTCACTTTATGCACAAATTCTCTAACGAGTTAAGAAAGGTAGGGTTCAGTGACACAAGAATCACTTCACGCCGTGTAGCACACATGTTGTGCAAAGACGTAGCACAGGTACGTTACATTGTGTTTTCTTTTGTAACAAATTATGTTTAATAGCTTTCCCACTGCAGCGCTGCCACTTTGTCAACATGCAACGAACGTTTCTCAGTTTGTACGCGTGCCAGCACATGTCCTGGGGTGTGATGACAATTTTCCAATAGGCACTCGATGTTTCAGAAGACTGTGTCACGCGAACAGATCAACAGTACTTAGCTTGCATGTTGGCTATTTAAGGAGATACATCAAGTTGCGCGTTTCAGCCGCACAAAGCGGCCACCACACCGATTTTCACATTGCATACCTTATTGTAGAAGTCCAACATAACGATGAGGCCGAGCACACATTGCAGCTTATGATCACAGTTTATATCACATCTGAAAAACGTTGCAATGCGAACTTGGCAATTCAATGCGCTGCGATGTGTTCGGTTCGTGTTAAAGGCCGTCTTAACTCCTACGTCGCACGTGGTGGAGGTTGCTCTTCGGTTCCTGAACGTCTTCTCGCCTGCTCTACGTCCTGGAGCTTCGCTCATGTAGCCGTTTGTGCCAGCGTTCCGCCATCAAACCGCAAGACGAACCATCACACACACGCGCACTTACAATCTCGGCTACGTCTGCCGCATCCTCTCCTTGGATCTTCACCGGGCCCCTGCACAATCCCCATGTGCTCGCTGTGGAGGATTGGCTTGACAATTACGCCCGGGTAAGTTCTGGCAACCGTTGGGACAAGGCGAATAGGCTTCACCAGATATCCTTTTAACTCAAGGGCGTAGCGAAGGCATCTTCATTCAACCACGAGATCAAGTTCACAGACTGGAGTACTTTAAAACAGCCGCTTGGAGAAGGTTGTCGTACTGCGGCAGTTCACTGCGCACTCGAGAGTAGCAACTCCGCAAGTCCTATACCTCGTATGTAGATTATGTCCTCGCATTTCGTCGACATATCAACACTTCGATGATGGAATGAGACGGAGTAGACCATGTGCTCAAAGGCATCGCGACTATAGCCTTCAATGTGTTGGCCACCAAGGACCCGGCCTCCATTGCTGATATTGTATGTATGTACCAGCGCCTTGCCGACCATGAATTTCTGCGAATGGCGCAGGACACCACTGAAAGCGAGGCCACAGCCGACTCCTCTTCACGCGCACTATACTACAACAGCTGCAGTGTCTTGGCTTCTCGGCAGGTTCGATTCCTACCCAGTATCTACACCACGTGTGGAGGAGCAGTTAACGGAACCCAAAATGCATCCCGAACACGTGGCGGACCAATCACAGTACAGGCACTAAGCAATCATAAGATGAGTCACCACATGCGATGAAGACTAAGAACCTGATGTGATGACAATCGCGTGTACGCGATGAACGCGTGCATAAGAAATGCCGACAGTACTTTGTTATCCATTTTCGGTCTGTCAGATCGGAAAACATCAACTACAAGCAACCTGTAAATACCCTGTGGTAGTGTTGCATGCTTTATACATTGACATGTGCTGCACGCGCGTGATGCCGAACATTGCACTCTTCACAAATTGCAAAATTTATGAGCAGTACCTACCAACATGTGGGATTGTTGTACTCTGCAAACCTACATTTTTCCCAATTGTCCCACCCTTGTGCGCATGCACGTTTTTAAGTATGCAACATTTACCACAGCATGTATATATATGTATCGGTTCGCGAGGTATTTGAGAGGACAGAAGAGCATCCAAAGCAAACATACACCTATTGTAACCAAACTGTGGGAAATACTTCTCTTACGGTTTATTTCCCATTCTCAGCAACAACTCATTCGGCTTCGGAAAAGGCAGCACGCAGGGATCAAGGGGTCCCCACAGATCTTGCCCACTGAGTCAGCAAAGGCGGCCTTAGGCGAGTGTTTCGTACTATGTGGCTGTTTCTTGGTGTCTCCAAATGACGTCTCAGACGTACTAGTCGAGGAGATATAAATCTGGAGGAGGAGGCCACAAGTTGGGAGTGACGGGGTCGTGGACGTTGCCCACCAACCACTCCTAGGTGACATAGGCGGTGTGAGCGAGGCGAATTGTGCTGAAAGATATAAGGTCTTCCTCTAGAAGCAATCCCTATCCCGGGCATTACAATGATGAGCACCTCTGCGTACGTGGCAGCGTTAACGCGGAAACCTTCTGCAAAACAGCGTGCCGGCATGACGTTCCCGTCGTTGCTGACGACGGAAATTGCGTGTAGAGCACTGCAGGTACCTCATCAGAACTTGCACAAAGCGACCTGCCATTACGTCAGTGAAGTTTTCGGTCGTGCTTAACGTTCTTTTCATCGAAAAAAAAACCATGGCTTTCGAGGCTCCTCAGGCCTCTCCAGCTTGCTGAGCAAGCGCTTGGAACGGAGCCCAGCAGGTGATCGTCCCGAGTATTACCGGACGTGAGCTGCACCCTCCTTATCACATAGAAATGGTACCGCATGTCGTCGTGCAGAGCGAGTCTGACAGTCGACTGTGCCACCTGGAGTTCCTTTGCAATGTCTCGCATTGACTTCCCAGGTGGTCACTTGCGATGTCTTTCAGCCCCCAGAGAAAATCAGGAGTTCTCGCCGGGTCTGAACACTCACTGTGCTTTTACTTTTCACCACATATGCCACGTCACAGCAGTCATACATACTTCTGTCCGAGCCTTCTAAGCGAACGACTTCGCCACATGCAGGAAAGTGACTGTTTCCAAGTTGCTATGCTATGTGGCCAAGGTGAGGAGGACTGCATGGCGTTTTGCTTCCTGCGGCAAGCTCTGTACACTTCCATTTCTGAGAAATTTCGCCGTTTCATTGATAAGTGCTCAACCAACGAATCGCCGCATTCCTACATAGTTTTGGTGAACGTGCAGGTGTCTGCGGCTATAAGTGTGAGTGTTCTCAAATACCCAGTGTACCCGGCACATGAAAAACCGAAAGACATTCCTTTGGTGTCACAGCAACACCCTGCAGTTACAGCACAGCCTGCAAACAGTCGCACATTCGAGTGGCATTGTTCGGAATATTAAACATTGATCCAGGTACATGCCTACCGTCAAGTGTTCAGCGACGTAATACACTTCGCATATTCGTCAGTGTGCAAGATTCCGTATTTCTCGAAACACCTTTGTCATTAATGGGGCTCGTACACTCTGAATAGCCACATTACATTGCGTACCAGCTATGTTGCGTACTTTCTCGCAGAAGTTCACTTTCTGCTTGGTATATTTCAATATTGCATGTGCGGTGTGTCTCCGTGCTTACGTATATTTTGCTTGGGACCATGGCACTTCTGTTCATTATATTTCATTTGCTACGCTTCCAATAGTGACACTCAATTATTTCCATCGTGTGGTAAAGCTACGCAGGTGCGCCGACGATCGATACGCTGCTCAGCAGTGTCAAGTACAAGATAATGTAAACACATTGCATTCTTTTTTTATTTTGTTGTGATTTCTACGCTGCTTGCTCGAGTGTCGTGTGAAGTGTGTTCTGCTCTTATACTCGTACACGTGGCAAGTGTTGTCTGTTTGTGGTGCGGCTTTGGCGTTATTGCTTCTTTAATATGGCGTGCGCATGCGCGCATATGTTATTATGCGTTCTGCCGAGACCTACA
The DNA here is from genome assembly GCF_023375885.2 of Dermacentor andersoni. Classification (NCBI taxonomy): domain Eukaryota; kingdom Metazoa; phylum Arthropoda; class Arachnida; order Ixodida; family Ixodidae; genus Dermacentor; species Dermacentor andersoni. The sequence continues at coordinate 24,230,767 of NC_092823.1, read as the reverse complement.
CGACCACAATAAGTTAGCCTTGCCTCCCGCAGGCAATCATGTGCTCAAGTGTTCAAATTATGCGAGTTTTGTTGTGCTTGCAGCACCTCCTTCGGGCACATGTGTTGGCTCGAGTACAATTGCTTAATAAATCGAGTCATGAGCGTCAGTAATTACGTTGTCACAGTAAGCACGCTGCATCTATATGGACTACTTCAAATGATCGACCAATAAGGCATATTTAGAACGAAAAATATACCACATCGATGTGTATGCACACTGTATCATAATAACTGCATTCACAATGCGCCCACAATAATCCCGAAACATGCCTCGTATTGTCTCTGTGATTACCAATTCATATCGGAAAAATGGCATGGCACAAGTTAGACGCACTTGTGCATTCATGGAACGCTTTGTGAATGGTTGCAGCACTAACACTAACTCACAAACTAGGCTGTGGAAGAAATGCCTCACAAAACTAAATAAACGCAATTGCACAAATGCTTTACACATTTAGCCACATGAGACCTGCCTTGAAACAGTTGAGAGATGCAAATAGTTACCAACAGCAGCTCATCCGATATGCAGTTAGCATCACACATTAACGGAGACCAGCACACGCACATTGCAAAACAGTACAGCGTCGATGCATACGGCTCACACAAGGTTAACGTTTCAATATGTTATGTGCTATGCTAGCATGCAGGCTCGTGGCACAATAAGCTCGAAAGGGATAACACAATGGTCAAACTGCATGACATTTCCAATGAAACCTCATTTGTCTGTGTTAACGGAGTGCGATCGTGAACGTGTTCAGAGGTGGTGCAGCTGCATGTAAACACACATGTACATGGCACTCCCTGAATACGTGCATGCAACAGGATACAGCCATTCAAGCAGGACACATAAGAAAATTTTGATGTTTGTCGGCCATTGCAAAACGTGAAGCAAACACGTTCTCAGTGTGACCCGAAATGTCCACCGGTCATGCGAGACACACAAAGGACATGATGAATGACCGCTCCCACCTCGCCGTGTTATTCACAGGGAGGTGGGACCAGTGAAGCTGCCGTTATGCAGCTTTTATCCTGCCATCCCCACTGCTTGCATGCATCTGTGTACTTATGTGGTAAGCAAACACCTAACTTCAATACGCTGTCACAACAAACGTGCTAGCGCATAGGACATGTGAATGTGTGTGCGTACATGTTCACTGCAGCACAAGTATAGGCACCGTGGTTCGCATAGGTGCATAGTGGCAATAACAAATACATGGGTTAACATCGGTACGTATAATGCCCAATAGTGTACGCTAATGGATGCAAATTTTACGGAATAATTACAAAACACAACGAAATACTCCAAAGCGTCCCGCGCAGATGCTACACACACGCGCGCATGTAAGGCGAAGACTGATTCCATTCATAAAGAAATAATTGTATTTCTGCGGCGCACTGCAGAACAACGTCTACCAGCGATACAAACATTGCACAGTCATACCGACGGCTGAGCAATAACACGCTGTTGTTGTGCAGTAATGCAATGTCATTGAGCAGTGTGTACATTGAAAAACAAACATACAAAATGATACGCACGGTATGAGAGACATGATCGTGCAGCACGAAACTGGAATGCTGTGCCTCCACAAAAAATGCGCACATGAAAGAAACAAAGCGTCACGTGATATGTCGTACGCTCTCTTTTCTACGGAAAGGCCCGTGTCTGTGCATTTACAATTCATTATGAATCGTCACACCCTCAGAGTGAAATCTTATAATGTTGTTACACTAACGTGACGAAAACAGGGTGAACGCGGGACATGGACACTGAATTCAATGAGCAAAATGAGAAGAAGGTGAGAGCGGGAGCCAAGATTTCGGCAGGTGAACTCGTCTTTTTCAAGTAGACATATGGTGAAAGCGGAAGCCATCGTTTCGACAAGTGCATTTGTCTTTGGTCAAGGCAACATCGGTTTTATGCTACACTGCTATGGACACATAACATTATTGTGCAGCGAAAAGGCTCATCCAAGCGCTTGATAAGGAACCAACATTAACGCATGTGTCCAATTATACAAACACTACAGCAACACAGGCCTATTCAGTGGTATTCAGACGTACATGAACGAACGAACACGCAAGCAACGAAAGAGGAACGCGGAAGGCAAAACAAAATATTCAATAAATTAATACGTAATAAATAACTATTGATAACTAATAATAATGACACTTAATAATAACACATAATTAATAACTATTATTAAGTAATAATAATGATACATAATAAATAGCCTCCTGTGTCGGGTCCTGCTGACACAGCAGGAATGAAAACCAATAGGAAAAAAATTATTCGGGCTGCTGCGGCAGGTTCTGTTGCCGCAGGATCTCGGTGAATGTCGCAGTCAGCATTTTCAATGGGGCTAACTGGGCCTGCATCAGCTGTAGCCTTGTCTCCTGACGCCCCATCAGGTCACAGAGGCGATCAAGCGATCCTGTCCATCGTCGCCGTTTGCTGTGAGAGGAGTGCAAAAAAAAGCACTTCACACTGGATGTGTCCTCACTCGGGTGCACTTCTATATTCGTTTGCTTTGCGGAACCTATGTAACGTTACGTCATGCACTTATAAGACTACCTTGTCCGATTTGTAGCATTTACACAGAACAAACTTGTACTGTTCCCACTTGCAGCTTCTCAGTTATGTTACACATGCACTTCTGGAAATGCCAGTATGAATGTTAAGTGACATGTTTTAGCTGTACGGATATCAGTGCGTTCTATTAAACGGTATGCAGGTTAGGGTAGCAGGTGTAATACGCAATTTATTCGTGCCGCATTTATACGCCCGAATCGCGATATTTCACTTAGATAGATGCGTCTAACACCACACTTGGCAACGTAAGTTGCTGAGCATGTCTGGCACACTTCGGCCAGTAGTTTTGGTTATATGGGGGACCTGCATATAAAAGGAGCGCTAGTACGTAATTATATTTCATATTATTGTTTCGTTTGCAACAATAACGTTAGCCCAAATGTGAATCACACATACCAACCGCACTCTACCACAATACAAACTCATAGACGCGCTGCCCTCAGATGTATCCTGCAGTCTGCATAACGTGCTTACAGGTGTACGGCTTGTAAGATGCATAAAACAACAATACAAGCTCCTCGTGCAGTATAACTGACTTAGGCATCCATTACATGTATCAAAACGATGGTGTAACGCTCACACTGCTGTACTTCGCGCCATACAACCTTGCGCCCGTGCACATACGTCAGTGCCTGTAATTTTACTAATCTCACGAATTTGCTATACGCTGCACCATGAGAACCCATGCTACTGCTATCGTTGTGTTCTTTCACTCGCCGAATGCCACTGCAACCTATTGGTCGCGCCACCTACCAATCTTTACGGCACTACTACTGCTCATTGGCAACCACAACCACTACACTGCCAGTCGCTGTCGTCCTTATTCCTGCACACATTCCCTTAAAGAATTGTGCCTAAGACAGGCACTTAACGAATGCATTGCTTATGATGGCTAACTATACCGCATGCACCGTTACCCATGAGAAGTGCACACCTTCCTTGACTCGGCAAGCATTTCACGCTGGATGGTGGCTTGGCTCTGTGCCACATACACAGTGCGCGCGCCATTCAGCACTGCTTGCTAGAGCAAGTCACCCTCGGCCCGCGGTGCAATTCGGCTCCGTGGGGTACCTGAATTAAAAAAAAAAGTAATGACACATGCGGTCAGTGCTTGAGATGGAAAAATGAGCATGCGTGGTACATCAGAGGAACACACAGTGACAGGACATGTAATCCTTCCAACTGTCGATGCACATCACTTCAACCGCAAACGCGAAACAAGCAAATTATTTAATGCCTCGGTTCTCTAAGGTGTTGATATAGGTAGGCAGTTTAGTGCACTAGCACAACAGCGTATATAAAAATTGCTCTCCTTTCCAGGCTGTCAAGGTGGTCGGAGAGCGAAAATTTAAACAAAAGCAGCAGTGCTTCCACATTGCGACGTATCCAGAAAATAATGTCAGCTGCACTGCTGCATAGGGTTTTTCATTAAGTGGTGGTTGTGCAAAGCTAACGAGGTAGAGGTTACTTCGAAAATTCATCGCCCCTAGGCTTTCGGCTTTGGTGTAAGAAAAAAGTGTGTAAGGAAGCCTTATTGATGTAATGAGTTACATGCTAAACAAAGTACGCTATAGAAGAGTACATTTTTGCACCTAACAGAATATCAGGATGTCAGCGGCGCCCGCATGTAACTTCGTCTTTCATGTTCATCCTTTCAAACGTTTCCAATTTATACTTTGCGTCCACTCTTCGGTTTGCGTCTTGCATGCCTTGGACAGCGCACAACAGCTAAACATATTGCTAAAGCAAAATTTTTGCATCATTTCTTTATCAACATCACTATCCTTTGAGTCTTTGCCTCCAATAAATGCAGTTGTAAGTCATGCCTACCTGCATCAAGAACTGCTGCAGCAAGCATAGAACTGCGCGCTTATTTTCTGTAATGCACTATGCGGGTATTACCATAAGCTCTCCTCTCGCACAACTACACCCTACGGCTTGGTCTTGAAAGAAAAAAAAACATTTGCACACGACGCTTGTGCTTGTTATACTCATTATATGTCTCCACAAGTGATATGTGTAGTGGCTTACCTTCGCCGCGCCTTGACCTCCCCGGTCGGGCAGGCCCCGTGGCACAATACGTGCCGGTTGGCCTACTGGGGCCCGGCTGCGGCTCCTGACCACTTGTGAGGTCCTGGCGGGTTTCTGCTGATGTTTGGCTGCCCTGCAAATATGTCAACATAGGGATGGATATATTATAGTACCTGTAAACTGAATATCACATACAATATGCTACAGCTTTGCACTACGCCCCTCCTGCACCCTCTTTTGGAAACTGTAGAGCTACAGAGGACACAATTTTAATTTAAACACAAGGTCGTGTTGCTTTACCCGGAATTACCACTTCAATGGTCGACTAGTTAAGAGGATCTAGACGGCACTACGTAGGGCATGTGTTGTCCACCACGATTGCAGAATATGCACACTTCAGGCTGCTCTGTATTTCCTGCTATTTGCCGTAACAGTGCACTTCCCTGACCTGTTCAGGAACTTGCATCACCATCAAAAAAACAAAACACTACAGTACACTTGCGAATAGTATCCTTACATCGGAGCTACTTGAGGCGAAAAAGGGCTCTCCGAGCCCGACGGAGCTGCCACATCCGAGGAGCTGAAGAATGCGGCCTCGAACGGCGCCCGTTGCCCTGCAAGGAAATAGTGCGCTAGTAATAAGGCGAACCGCATTCATTAAAACCTACTTTTCACTCACCTCTGCTCCGCCGAAAACTTTCCGGCGCCTAGCCTGCTTTTGTAAATGAACTTAGACCACCACAACATCGACTCTCGCTGTCTTAACTGGCGGCTCTTCAGCATTGAGCAGTGCTGCCAGTTCTTTGCACAAATCGTTCCTTCTTACGGCCGAAAAACACCCAAGGAATTCCTTCGACCTACTACATGGTTGCAGTAAACAGAAAAACCTCGCTCAATAGGAGAGACACTTACAGCCCCCCAAACTGTTACTGCTTTGTTGAAGCAACAGGGGCAGCAACCTTAAACCTAACCCTGTTTTGCAACTGCTGGTACAGGAAACCGAAGCTAAAACTGCTTTACTGGAGCAGACGGTGCAGCTAACCGTGAAATTATAGTCGTAATTTCAGACAGCTTCAAGCGTGGCACAAGATCAAGTTGGATCCAGAGAAGGTCCTGCTAGGAGCAAGCTCCCCTTCCTTGGCAAGCCAAGGGCGTGCTTTTAGGCGGGAAGCACGGACCCGCTTTAGGAGGCGAACTTCACTTCCTTGGCAAGCCAAGGGCGTGCCTTTAGGTGGGAGGTACGGACCCTCTTTAGGAGGCGAACTCCTGTTCTTTGGAGAACGAAGGGCGTGCTTTTGGGCGTGGGGCACGATCCCGCTTTAGGAGAACTCCGCTTCCTTGGCGAACCATGGGCGTGCTTTTTCCCGGAGAAGCACGAACCGTTCTCTGGACCACAGACCTGTCCGGCTCCGCTGTTCAGCCGGTGCAGTTAACCAAGAGCCCTGCACTGCTTCGCTTTGGTCAGCTGGTGCAGATTACCAGAAGCCAAGTCTACTTTGCTGAATCAGCAGGTGCAGTAACCTGAAGCCTAATCCTGTTTTGCAACTGCTGGTACAGGTAACCGAAGCTAAAGCTACTTTTACTGAATCAGACGGCGCAGCTGACCGTAAGAACGAACGAGTGGTAGACCTAGGGGAGTAGAGTGTCGGAAGCCCCTCAGAGATTCGTTAAGTGAAGCACGTGGCTTCAGCAAGAAGCGACCGAGGCCGCTTTGGACAATGTAGGGAGGAGTCCGTGTCGCTCCCGCAGGTGGAGGGACTCAAAGGCTGGTAGCCCAAGGCCCTTTATTCAGAGAGGGTCAACAAGTTACACCCGCGCGGCCATCTTGGGCCAATGAAACGCTACTTAGTTCACCAAGGTGACGCCTGGCTATCCAGGGGGCACCACGAGGTGGTAAGCGTCTCTGAAGCAGCCGAAAACTGATCCTGTGCTGCTTCGCACGATATTTGCACGGTGCTTCGCAGGCATGGTGTTGTGGTGGCCTTTGTTCATCTATAAAAGCAGGCAAACTGGCCGACTGCGAACAAGACCGCTAAGGAATCGAACACATTTTCTGGAATGGTAGCCTTTATTTCCTACAAATAGATAGCCGCATGCTATTTCTTCTTTTGAAACCTGCAATTGAGTAGAAAAAAAAAACACTCTGGAACAGTGCCGTCTGTTCACAACTCAACGCTTACAATGCACACTTACCAAATTTTTGGACTGCAGCAGAAGGGCAGCAGACGACTCTTCGGCGAAGTCTCACACGTCTTCTTCGAGGGCTCCGCTGAAGCTTTGCCATTGTTTGCATTACCTTGCAGGTGCGCGAAAACATTGCACACACCCATTCTCAAAATGAAACGGCTATTATAAAACTAGCACACGCGCTACGCCGCTTCCTTTTGTCTTTGCTCAGCTCTACGCATATTGAAAATAGGGCGCCAAGTTTGCACGACGCCCCTCTGGCGGTGCCCGATCGCTGACATGCACACGCAGAAATAAAGCGTGTCGGTTTATAATATCACCTAAATTGTGCGTCGCAAGTATGTTAGTTGTAGCACAATTTATTCATTAAAATACAACATTTCACAGTTCTTTTCCCATTCATTTTACCTAAAGAGACCGCAGCCAACCGGAGGCAGTGCGCAGACCCGTACTGCGGCCACTACTCTCGATAACACACCTGAGCCGTTCTACACTCGCCGGGCGCGATCTTATGATGTGAAGCATTCGAGTGCAGGCGTTGGTAGTGCACGCTGACGTCACGGGTAAGCAGTCGCTTGGATTATTGAATGTGACTTTCGCGGAAGGCGAGCGTTTCAGAATACGGCCCCGACGTTGCCCGTTACGTGAAGACATGTCGAGACTGCCATCGACGCAAGACACCATCGACAAGGCCGGCGGGATTACTGCAGCTCATCGGGTGTCGTTGCCGACAGTCAACATAGGTCACGCGGTTGATGCTGGTTTAAGGAATGAACCCGACGACGCTATGCTGCCGCACGTCACCGATGAGGAAAATTTTGACGTCGCCGCCCAACTCCAATGCGCGAAATAAGCCCCACAGCTCGACCACCTGCGCATCAAGAACCAGCAGAGGACCGACAGCCGGAACTACAATCTTCGACGATGCTACGTAGAATACTAGCCCGGCGACCGCGTTTGCGTTTGGATCCAGATACGCCGACGAGGACTCAGCGAGAAACTATTGCGACGCGATTTCGGACCCTGCAAGATCATCCGACGTACTGGCGCACTGGACCATGAGGTCGTGCCAGACAGCATTTGGCCATCACAGCGGCGCCGCCCACGATGTGTAGTGGTGTCCACGTGCTGCGTCTTAAGCCCTTTTACGTGCGCTGACGAACTTTGCTTTTTCGTTGTACCTTTACTACGGGTGTTTTTGCGCTTTTTTGTGTGTTTGCAGCATCGGGACGATGCTTTTTATGAGGGAGGTATTGACACGCGTAGTTGTTTATCTTTCACCGGGTGACCTCGTTTTGCTGTCTACCAAATGTTAGCGCTGAGAGCAGGGCGCGCCTGCATGTATCGGAAGTTTCTGGAATGTTATCGATCGTTCTATCCGCTGTGTGCTGCCACCGAACCTGGTGCAATCTGATTTGCATGTATGCGTGACGCAAACAGTGTAGTACTTTCTTTCTGAAAGACACGCAGGCACCACCAATTTTTCTGGAACCATCGATGACTCATATGTAAAGTCGACGGGCTTGACCCGTTGATCAGATTTCTCACGATCGCCGACTGTGTTCGCCGTTTTCGTTGCGGTTTCATTGTCACTTGGTTTTGTGGGCACATGTTCGCCCAATAAAAGTTAGTTCCGCCATTCGCAGTTTTCCTACTGCTTTCTTGACGGTCATTACAACGTGATAATTTTGGCACGTTTCCATTGCGCAGTGAATCAGAAAATCCGGCAATGGCTCAAGGTCTTTTGACGGTTGGCCAGGCTTCACTGCAGGGGCGCTAGCTAAACGACCTAAACGTTAGGCACAAGGATGATACTCCATTTTACTTTATGGCATGAACACCACGAGATAACCACGAGGTGCTCGTGGAACACCACGAGGTGCTTGCACGAGATAAAAGGGCGCTCGGACGGCTACGCGGGTCATTTGGCAGCGTGGACAGCAGCGTGGACAGCGGCGTGAGCGCATTGTGAAACTTCTGCTTTTCTTCAGGTTGAAATAGTTTTATTATTCTTTTCCATTTGAATTGTATAACCTTGCTGTCCGTGCTGCCAAGTTGCTGTCGGTTGTTATCATACGTATTTTTTTTTTCCATTATCAGACACTTGTGTTGACAATGGCTACTGATATTGCAGACTTGAAAAGGGAATTCCGTAGGGATCTCCGGGAACTGAATGGCAGTTTTGACTTCATAAACAAAGCCTTTGAGGATCTAAAAACCGAATGTATAGCCCTAAAGACTGAGAACGAGACCCTCAAAGCAACGCAAGCGGTGCTTGTGCAGGAGGTTGAGGCACTGAAAAAGCAAGTGACAGCGCAAGATCAGTCTTCCCGGAAGAAAAACATTGAAGTGAAAGGAGTGCCGCATAACAAAACAGAGAATCTCGAGAAGCTACTAAATGAGGTCGGAAGTGCACTCGGTGAGCCTATCACGAAGGAGGATGTCGAGATTTGTCACCGCGTTCCTGTGCGCAACACCGATGCAGATCCAAACATAGTGGTTGTTTTCAACCACCGATCCAAAAGAGATGCTGTGCTTGAGAAGGCCAGAAAGACTAGGCTAACGACAAAAAACATTGGTTTTACCGTAGACAGACCAGTGTACATCAACGAACACCTTTGTCCTCAGCTAAAGAAACTGCTTGGAATGACCATCGCTAAGAAAAAGGAAGCAAACTGGCGTTTCGCATGGTCTAAAGGAGGCAAGGTTTTTCGCGCGCAAGATAGAGGATTCGCGCATAGTGCGAATTGCGTGTCAAGCGGATCTGAAAAAAATTGGTAACTAAAGACAGCTAGGATAGCGCATTCGGTCCATTTTTATCTTTTCTATGGCCACACCCAGGGACGTTGTTACCCCTAAATACAGCGATTGTATTACCTTTCTACACTGCAATGCGCAATCTGCGCGTGCTAAGCATGACCAGGTCACTACACTTTTCAATGAATTTTCTTTCCATTTTCAACTTATCATGATTACCGAGACATGGTATGCGTCTGAAAACGAAGTAATGTGCCTGCCTGGTTACAACACCTTCTTTGTCAACAGACCTTCTTGTCGCGGTGGTGGCGTGTTGCAGCTTGTGTCAGAGCGCTTATCGTGCAGTTTGCTCGACGAATTTTCCATAGCTACCGCAGATTACGAAGTTCTAGCATTAAGTGTGGAAAATGCGTGTTTGTCGCTGTATACCGCCCACCAGATGGAAACACCAACACTTTTTCTTTCTTTTTTGGAAAAATTATTCAGCTTTGTGTCAGTGAACGCACTGCGCCTCACTATGGGAGGAGACTTAAACATCAATTTTTTATGCCAGACACCAAAATCTTCTGAATTGAGAATGATTCTCGAGTTATATCACTGTACTAATGTTATTACTGAACCTACACGCATCGGCCATCTCTCTGATAGTTTAATAGATGTATTTATAACAAATTCTTCTGAACATTGTACAGATTCAGGTGTGATTGTCACTAGTTTAGGTGACCATTTACCAATTTATATGTTCTGCCGTTTTAATCACTGTTTTAAGGATACACATTACGCTGATACATTTCTTGTACAAGAAATCAACGGCAAAACATTAGGGGAATTTCGCACGAAAATTGAAAATATAAACTGGAGCTTCGTGCTTGAAGTAAGTGATGCAAACATCGCTTACAATACGTTTATAAGCATTCTGAAGGAAGCATATTCTTGCTGTTTTCCGTTTAAATAAGTAAGAAGGTCCACTAAAATACGCAAGCCATGGGTTACGAATGAGTGTCTCAAAATGATTCGCGAGAAAAATTGATTATATGCTCAATTCGTGAAAACAACGGCCATTAATGATCTGGCAGCATTCAAGAAATGCCGCAATGGTGTAACTAAACTTTTGAAAAACACAAAACGTGCATACTTTGAACATCGGTTTAATCAAGCAAATGGTCGAAGCGAAACAGTCTGGCGTGAACTTAGCAAGCTTTTAAGACCAGACCGTGAAGATGAGTTGGAAGTTACTGTGGGTGGCAAATCGTTAAGGGGCGAAGAGCTAGCAAACAGCTTCAATGACTACTTTACTTCTCTAGCCTCAAGCAATTACAACAAAACAGCAATTGAGTTTTTGGGTGTACTACTCAATAAACATTCAGCCTTTTTTGAGCCAACGTCTCCGGAAGAGGTTTTCTTAGTTTTCATGTCCCTGAAAAACAGCAAAGCGCGTGATATTGATGGGCTGCAAATAACACCCATTAAATTTGTGCTCGATCTTCTGTCACCTGTCCTCACTCATATATTCAATATTGCTTTATCTACTGGAGTCTTTCCCGAAGCAATGCAACATGCCAAAGTTACTGTACTGTTTAAATCGGGGAACAAAAACGAATTTTCAAATTACAGACCAGTTTCAGTATTACCTGTAATTTCAAAACGATTAGAAAAAATTATCTGTGATAGGGTTACATCATTTTGCGAAAAACATTCTATCATATCCCAGCAACAATTTCGTTTTCGAAAAGGAATGTCGACAGAGCTTGCTTTACTGTCACAAAAAGAATTCATTCTTAACGGTTTCGAAGATAAAAATATAACAATAGGAGTTTTTATTGACTATTCTAAAGCGTTCGACCGGATTAATCATTTAATTTTATTTGATAAATTACGACATTATCGGTTTCGCGGCACTCCATTGGCACTTATACAGTCATATATAAGACATAGAAAGCAATGCGTCTCAATTAAATCCCACCGATCAACTCTTCAAAACATTTTGCAAGGAGTTCCGCAAGGCAGCGTTCTTGGGCCAACATTGTTCAACATCTACATAAATGACATCGTTCATATAAGCAAAAAAACACACTACATAATTTATGCCGACGACAGCAGCTTGTTTTTCCAGTCAACTAGTCTGGCTTACCTTTCGAACCTGGCAAATAACACCGTGAGTAGTTTACTTAATTGGAGTAAAACTAACTCGTTGGAAATATATAGTACGAAAACAAAAGCTATTCTGTTTGCTCCACCACAGAAAAAAATTGATAGAAACATAATGGTTACGCTTGGTGCGGAAAGGATAGAGCTTCTAACAACAGTAAAGACTCTAGGAGTAGTTTTTAATGAGCATTTATTGTGCGATGATCACGTCGCCCGAGTTTCAACGTCTTTGGCCAGGGCTTGTGGCATACTATGCAAATTCAGACATGTTTTACCCCCTAAAATTAAACTTTTAATCTGCAACAGCCTTCTTGCTCCTCATATAAATTATTGCAATCTCGTATGGGGAACCACCTCCCAAACGAATCTTCAGAGACTACTAGTCCTGCAGAAAAAAGCCGTTCGCAATATTGTGAATGCCTCTTACGATGCTAATACAGCTGCAATATTTCGCTCCCTTAATCTGATTCCCGTACAACACTCGTACGAAACAAACCTTGTTTTAAAGTGCAAAAACAGTCTTCTATACAACAACACATTTTTCTTAGATATATGCAAATTAACTTCCCCACACATGTACCGTACAATATGAGGCGAAAGAATGCTTGGCTGCTGCCATTTTAAAGAACAAATTATGGCTTTACTAGATTACAATATCGCGTACCGAAGTTACTAAACGCCTTACAGAGTGTTGATATAACCCTAAATGATATTTCCAGGCGAAGGTTGACAGCACAACTTTCAGAATACGGCGCATTTGCGTGGAACCGGTGACGCAAACGGTTGAGCAATGATTAACATGACTTATAACGGTATTTTGCTTATATTTCTTGAGTATCCTTAGTACGAAAGCATGTTGCTGTACTAAATTATACCCTTATAAGTGGCTGTATGAGTTACAATGGCATGTTTTCGAAAAATGAATGTTGTAACAATGTTTAAAGAACAATGTTTCAAGAAAATGTTATAAATGTACTTGTCTTTTTTTTTCTATTGGTGAATATGTGCGCACTTCTTTCTTTCTCTCTCTCTTATTGACAAATAAGCAGGAAGTTTTTTGGTATGAGTGTGTGTATAAGCATATATGTACTCTGAATGTATGTGTCAATCTGTGCCTGTTGCCAAGAAAAGGGGCATGGACCTAGTCAAGCTGCTGCTTTGCAGCTTTTTGTTCTTGCCCTAGTGCTCTTTTTCTGCTGTAAAAAAAGAATGCTGAAATAAATGAAATGAAATGACAGGCATGAGAGCTGGACATCCCAACAGGCCATCTTAACAGAGATGCTGACCTTGGCCAGAAGAATGAACAGACAAGTGACCCCAGAAGCACTCCACTCGCTGCTGATGCCATTGTATTGATGGACGTTGGGCTGTCAGCAGCATGGAAGATGCTCCTGTGGAATTTTTTAAACGCTGGCCTGTCGGGTGAAGTGCTGCGGCACCTACTACTGCAGGCGATCCACCATTTACGCGAGTGTGGCCTAAGAATGGTGACAGTTGTGTGCGCCTGTCTTTTGGCAAACATCCTTATGGCAAAGTGCGCAGCTGTCGAGTTCATGAAGGTTCACACAATGCCCTGAGGACATTTAAGAGCCTAGTGAACACATTCACAGTTAAATTCACGTAGTCTGTGATGCGTGACATGGCCTCAAGCTAAGGAACACCCCCCCCCCCCCCCGGAGACAAGGGAACTGCCACGAGCAGAACACAGGGGGTAAATTGCATTTTAATAATTAAAATTGCTTCTTTCAAATATAGTTAACGTGCTTTACAGTGACACTCACACTCAGACAGAATGCAAGGTATGTTAGTGGGTCATTTTGCAAAATATTCTTTTATTGCATTCCTTACTTTTTATTCAACACGGTAATTTAAGGTATGTCACTACATTTCAGAAAAAGTCGTACAAATTAAATACGAGTTAACTGCATGTTCGTCTAGCTAGCAAAATCAATGCGGTATTGTAATATAGTTTAACTATTAAAGCAGTGGAAACATATTTTTTATATTAATAATGTGCCTAAATGAACGTGTCATGCTATCAGTGGTAACAACAAACTGGCAGGTTCCCAAAGAAAACTGGCAACTGTGCAATGATACTGGACTGTGCAATGAGTCACCTTAACTTACATACGTCTATGTTGAAGCACGTGTTACTAAAACACTTTATAAATTACGAAATCATCTTTTTTGCAAAGCTTCTCCAGAGTATTCCCCGTATTGTCAAACTCTACAGCATGTTTCAACCATTGTGGTTCACTTCACAAGTTCCTGAATAAAGAAACACGCCACACGTACAGAAATGCGGATCAAGGAAATTTTTACAAGTGTTTGCATAAGAAGAGCCTCTTTGTAACGAAGAGTTTATTTGTATGCTAGGCATCTTCAAAATATATCTAAGTGACCTTTTAAAAGATGCCACTTTATATTTACTCCTTGATGATAAAGAAATATGAAACCTGCAAATGAAATACGCTAAAACATCTTAAGCTTTCATGAGGTAACGATAGTAATCGCAATGAAGCATGTCGCATCTCGAAAATAAAGTTACGGTCCACGCAACTTTATGTAATATTTTATTTTCCGACATTACATTGCATAGAAATATTTTATAATTAGAAAGTATAAAAAGATAGAAGCAGATTTTCTGTAAATCCATAACATTCCAACAATAACAGATATATCGCAGTTTCGTGAACAGCGTTTGTGAGTGCATGTGAAGCGAATATATGTAATACTATATAAATTTACAGTGCACGAACAATTTTTACACTGTTTACAAAGCCTTAGCGAAAGCCGAACACACAAATAGTGCGACATTCCAAAGTGGTGTATATCACGACAATCTTGTCATCTTTTGTTGTATTGTCAGGTGAAGTTAAAAGAACTAGGGAACTGTTTTTATTCCTCGCTTGCGGCGTGGCTAAATTAATGTTAGTCTCCAGAATTTTACGTGGGAGGCAATTTTAAAGGCACAGAGCCTGGAAGATCAGCGAAGTCTGGTGGACCGCGCCCGGGCTGCGGCATTAGCCAACGGCTTTCTGGACTAAGAGAGCCGCCCACCTAGGGCGAAGAAAGAACGCTTTCTCGCTGTTTTTCACAATAAAAGTTTATTCCTCCTCTTCTCCAGAATTTTAGGAATACTTAACATTTTCGTACTTATTTACGATCTTTCAATTATACACTATGATCCTATATACAAGAAGTTGTTCCGTCTCACTAAACTGCTTTGGGAGTTTGGTGTGGGTCCTGCCGCCTATACTTTATTTAATGGCGTGCCCTTACAAGTGACATTTGGGATCTCACAATATTTAATATGTCTAGAATGCTATTCCTATCCTGCTGATGCGGCATGCGCTAACATTGTGCCTAAGTGCCTGGTTACATGGCATTAGCTATGAGGCTGTGACTTTTTCATTGCACACAATTAAGGTTTCTTACAAGTGAATGTTCCACTGATGGGTACAGGTGACAAATTTGAACGCAAGTGGTCTTCGACTTTAAACTGAGACTTGACTTACTCTACAAATGTGGCTCCATGTCGTTCAGTGGAAACATTACAATTCTCCAGCAGCTCCAGCAAAAAGGAGGACTAAATGCAGCCAACAAGCTCTCACGGGCTCATGTGGAGTACTGCAGACAGGTAAGGTTCTACTTATTCATGCATGACACAACTGTGGCATAGAGTAGTATCTGTGTTCTTTGTTTCTTCTCTAACAGGTAATCAAAGCAAAACTTGCAGCTGAGACGTTCCGCGCATCAGTCTGCAAAGCACTAGAACTTGCCCCGCAGCTGCATCTTCAGCATTATGAAAACTGCAACGACAACGCAAAATTCATCAGCGTGGTTGACAAGTAAGGACTGTGCGATTAAATTCAAGTACACGTAAAGTATACTCTAGTTAAGGCACACTATCAGGCCATCACTTAAACTTCCGGGAGGGAGAACAACATTTAAGTAAATATTACCACAGTAACAATGCGTACTCATATGCTCAAGAACATCAAATGTTTAAACCTAACTTAAGGAATTACATTCTTACTCGCTCAGGAAAACTAGGGTGCTGAGTGACTAAGAGTTCGCCAAAGCACAATGATTTGTTGTTACCCTCAATATGACTAAGGCAAGACATTTGGTTATTTTCACTGCCATTAGTGTCTGTTCAAAACAAGCATCCCTTGATGTCATTCAGTGATAACACATGTGTATCAAGGAAGGATTCCAGTAAACTTTTATTAAACACAGAAAACTTGTGAAGTTACCAATGCGTGATGATAAAAATAGTCACAGGTGCAAAGATTGTTCTTGCAGTCGTTTTCACTCCTCGCGTGTACAGGCTGTTTCATACTTGAGGGAAAACTCGGAGCGCATTGCATCGCAATGCGGCGGGCGCTCGAGTCAGGCGGTGGCAGCAGCTCGCGCCGGCGCCGACGCTCGAGGATCGGGGTTTTGAACCGCGTCGTCTGCTACGGTGGCGCGCGCTGGCCGCATTGTCTTAGCATTGTCGGGAAGCGTGCTAATGTCAGAGGTAGGGCGGATTTCATCGTTACTGCGTGAACTGAGCCAGTAGTCGTCACTAAGCGTTGTGCGACGTCCACTGATACGCCTCGAAGGCAAGTTCATCGCTGAAAGGTACGGGGCAATCATAGACGATGTACTGATTCTGTACGTTGTTGACGGCCCGTTCCCGTAAGGCAACTATATATTCCAACACGAGAAGTCGCCGATCTCCACTGCTCGTGCTGTGCAAGAAACGCTCGAACGGGGCGGCATCACTGTCCTGGAAAGGCCGCCCCAATCCCTGGACCTCAACATCATTGAAAATTTCTGGGGCTCATTGAAAGTATCGCTGGCGCACCATCCTCTCCACGGGTTGTCAGAGGACAGGCCTTGGTCCACCATCGTCAGCGAGTGGAACGCTCTGCGAATGAGCACATCGGTGACCGAATCACTCAAGACCCCACTGCCAGCTATTGTTATTCTGCTAAATAATTGCGAAGGTTGTTAAATATATTTAAAACATGACACAACTTCTCAACTTGGAGTACTGCTGGCCTGCCGACTTGAATTCATAGGAAGCATTGCTTCCCGTCTGCAGTGGTACAGTTGCTAAAGAAGTATAGATACAAACACACCAACAGTTATGCATCAATTGCTGGTACTTGTTCAACGTTTCGTTAACGGCATGCACTCCTGCGAAGTATGAATGCGCACACATAAAATGCTTCCTCGGTTTGTGACTTGCGCCGCGGTTATTTACAACAGTTATTTGTTACTTCCCAGACAAAAAGCTATTTCACTGTTTCGTAGGTATGCTGTTCTTAGTGAAAACTGAGATTTTGTCTTTCAGGGAATTCGGCCTGCTTAATTGTAGCAGTCCAGTGGCAAAAGGGTTCAGGGCTCCGCTGAAACCTTCAACCTTCCACTTCCAGAGGGAGGCCATGGAGTGCGCTGGCAGGGAACTGATAGCTCTGCAACTGGTAACCAGAAATCCAGTTGTGCAGGACAGTAGGCGTATGACAGGGATCTCACGCACGAGGATCTGGTGCAGGTCTGCGAGGCTGACTTGAGTAGGTAATCCAACCATATAACATATGCTAAGTTTTCATAACACTCAGAGATAAGCCAAGACATCGTAAGTTAGAGAACCCTTGTATTCTGTATAATCAAAACACTATTTATGAACTGCTTTACCTAAATAACTAATATTTGTGGGCGGCACGTAAAAATTGAGATGCTTATTTATTTCGCTTGATCTTATTCACTTTATTTATTAATTTATCACCTCAACAGCCCGAAAGTTAGTTTGTATGTAATGTTTCAAGCTCAACTTTACGAAACATCTCAACCAGGAGCCACTTGGGATGTACTTCAGCTGTAATAAGCAACGTGGCGGCTGGAACAACCCTTTGGCAGCCCAGTTCCATAACACGTATAGAAGAACGTCGGTACTTGCACAAGTGGTGAATAAAGTGAAAATCAGACATCCACCCGTTCGTAGAAATTGCTACAAAGTGGTGTAGCCGAAGAATGCGAATCTGATGCCCCAGCTAGAAGGCATACGCCTTTCAAGGAGCCAAGGGAAAGATAACAGCTGCACTTCAAGAGAAGCCGCCGACTAAAAGCTAACGTGCACATTCACACAGTCATTGCTGGAGCACGATTACACTAACCTGCGTGTGTTCTCCAGTGAGGTGGTGCACTATATTGGAGGCTTTGTAGTAAGAGGGGTATAGGAACGACTGCTTTGTGCAGACTGCACACAGCTTTTCGTGTAAGACACAAAGCGTAACATACAACCCTAAAAAACAACGGTGGCCTCATCACCGCGCCAGGGCCCTGTAACGCCGCAATTCTGTCGTCCGCCGCCGCCGCCGCCAGCACGCCCAGCCGTCGCCCAGCACACCTACGCTAGGAAGACGGACATTCGGCGAGCCCCCGACCACCGCCCGCTCTGCTATCACTGCGGAGAAGCCGGTCATGTGTACCGCCGATGCCCACACCGCGACTTCGGACAGAGAGGGTTCGCCGTCAACGCGCCGCGTCCAGTTCGGGGAGCGCCCACGTGACATCGCCGATTACCTAGCCGCCACTCAGTGCAACTCTCGACGACCGTCCCGTTCGCCGTCACCAGGCCGCTACCTGTCGCCGCAACAACGACCGTACACTGGCCCAGTCCGGGTCCGGCCCGTCAGGCCAAATCCAGCAAACTAAAAGCAGCAACCGATGGAGGTGCGGTTGGTGTTCGTCGAACGGACGAAGATCCTCCGCTGCCGTCGAAGACGCCGAAGAAACTACCTCGACGACATCACGACAGACCGCCATCCTGACGAAGTGTGAAAGCAAAGAATACGACGACGAAAGACGACCTGACGACGTCCCATACCATGCACAGGTCAACGCGACACAGCCGTGATCCGACGCCACGACCTAACTGTAACGCAAGACAAAGAACCACCGACCTCGACTTGCTTCTCGACGGCCACGCAGTCACCGCCTTAGTCGACACAGGGGCCGATTACTCAGTCATGAGTGGACACATCGCCGCCCAGTTGAAGAAGGTTAAGACTGCATGGGAAGGCCCTAAATTCGGACCGCGGGAGGACACCTGATTACGCCGACTGGAATCTGCACGGAAAGAATTACCGTTCATGACCGGACTTACCCTTCCACCTTCATTATCCTCAAACAATGTTTACGTCACGCCATTCTCGGCATGGACTTCCTAAACCAACACGGCGCAGTAATCGACCTGAACTCCATAACCCTGTCTGAAGATCAAGCGATACCGCCGGAGAGCTCTCGTAGTAACCATGCCTTAAGCGTGCTCGAAAGTCAAGTCAGCCTCCCGCCTCGATCCAGCATTGTCATTTCCGTCGGCACCAAAACACCTGCCGACGTAGAAGGCGTTATCGAGCGTGACCAACGTCTACTGCTAGACCGTGAAATTTGCGTAGCAAGAGGGATCGCTCGACTCCACGGAGGGAAAACGGAAGTGATGCTAACCAACTTCAGCCAAGAGTTCAAGCACATCAGCAAGGGCACGACAATCGCGTACATCGAGGAAATGGTGGAAACGAGCAATGCCTTTGTCCTCTCAGATTCTGTCGCATCTACCCCGACGACCATAATTCCCGAACCAGACTACAACGTAAATCCAAGTCTCTCCATGAGCAAGCAGCAAAAGCTCAGAAGTCTTCTCCGACGATACAAGGACTGCTTTTCGACTTCATCAAAGATTCGACAAACACCAGTTGCAAAGCATCGTATAATAACCTAAGAGTGCGACCAGAGCCCTTACTGAGTTTCGACGCGAGAACGTGAAGCTATTAGGCAACAAGTCGACGAAATACTCCGCGACGACATCATCCAGCCGTCAAAAAGCCCGTGGGTATCTCATGTTGTCCTGGTGAAGAAAAAGGACGGAACCCTACGTTTCTGCGTCGATTATCGTCGACTGAACAAGATCACGAAGACGTATACCGCCTTCCAAGGATAGACGACGCATTGGATCGGCTCTGCAACGCTAAATGCTTCTCGTCGATGGACCTCAAGTCTGGCTACTGGCAAATAGAAGTCGACGAGAGAGATCGCGAAAAGACTGCCTTCATCTCGCCAGACGGCCTCTACGAGTTCAAGGTCATGCCATTCGGGCTGTGCTCGGCGCATGCAACGTTCCAGCGCGGCATGGACACGGTGCTAGCAGGATTGAAGTGGCAGGCCTGTCTTGTGTACTTGGATGACGTCGTCGTCTTCGCCGGAAATTTCGACGATCAACTTACGCGGCTTGCGACAGTACTAGAGGCCATCAAATCATCAGGGCTCACTCTGAAACCAGAAAAGTGCCGCTTCGCTTACAATGAGCTTCTGTTCCTAAGCCACGTCATCAACAAGCCTGGAGTAGGCCCCGACACGCAGAAAACAGCTGCCATCGCAAAGTTCCTGTGGCCCATCGACAAGAAGGCAGTGTGTGGATTCCTTGGCATGTGTGCCTACTACAGGAGCTTTGTCAAGGACTTGTCACGCATCGCTGAGCCGCTAACGCATCTAACCAAATCTGATGTCCAGTTCAAATGGCAAACGCCGTAGGCCGACGCATCTAAGAACTAAAACGACGCATGCAGTCACCGCCGGTACTTGCACATTTCGACGAAGATGCCCATACCGAAATCCACACTGACGCCAGTAGCCTAGGCCTCGGTGCCGTCCTAGTCCAGAAGAAAGACGGACATGAACGGGTGATATCTTATGCCAGCCTGTCGCTGTCAAAAGCGGAAGGCAATTATTCTACGACTGAAAAGGAGTACCTCGCCATCATTTGGGCCACAGCAAAATTCCGCCCTTGCCTATATGGCAGGCCATTCAAAGTCATGAGCGACCATCACGCGTTGTGTTGGCTAGCTAACTTAAAGGAGCCTTCAGGACGGCTGGCGAGGTGGAGAATCAGACTGCAAGAATATGACGTCACGGTAATCTACAAGTCCGGACGAAAACACTCAGACGCCGACTGCCAATACGGGCCCCCATCGGTTTCCCGCCGGAAGACGACGAGGATGACGACGCCTTCCTTGGAATAAGAAGCGCAGAAGACTTAACTAAACAGCAACGAGCAGACCCGGAGCTAAAAGGCCTCGACGAGTAGTTGGAAGGGAACACCGACGTAGTACCTAGGGCATTTAAGCGCGGCTTATCTTCGTTCACATTACAAAAGAACCTGCTCGCAAAGAAGAACTCACCAGTCCGCGCCAGCTACCTTCTTGTTCCGTCAGCGCTGCGTCCAGAAGTACTGTACGCCCTACATGACGATCCAACCGCTGGGCACCTCGGATTCTCCCGAACGCTGTCGAGGATACAGGAAAGGTATTACTAGCCGTGTCTGACCGGCGACGTCGCCCGTTACGTCAAGACATGCCGAGACAGCCAGCGACGCAAGACACCACCGACGAGGCCAGCAGGATTACTACAGCCGATCAAACCTCCTTGCCGATCATTTCAGCAGATCGGGATGGATTTGTTTGGACCGTTTCCGGCGTCAACATCCGGAAATAAGTGGATCGTCGTGGCGACGGGCTATCTCACCTGCTTCGCTGAAACTAAAGCTCTACCGAAAGGCAGCGCAGCAGAAGTGGCGAAATTTTTCGTCAATAACATACTGCTGCGACAGGGTGCCCCAGAATTCCTCATCACTGACAGAGGAACGGCTTTTACTGCAGAGCTCACCCAAGCCATACTGCAGTACAGCCATACAAGCCATAGGAGGACACCTGCCTACCACCCGCAGACGAATGGTCTCACGGAGCGCCTGAACAAGACCCTCGCCGACATGCTAACAATGTACGTCGACGTCGAGCACAAGAGGTGGGACGCGGTCCTGCCGTACGTAACCTTTGCTTACAACACGGTGGTGCAAGAAACAACACAGATCACGCCGTTCATGCTGGTCTACAGCAGGAACCCGACGACGACGCTCGACGCCATGCTGCCGCACGTCACTGACGAGGAGAATCTTGACGTCGCGACCTATCTTCAGCGTGCCGAAGAAGCCGGACAGCTCACCCGCCTACGGATCAAGAACAAGCGGCGTACCGACAGCCAACACTACAACCTCCGACGACGTTTGGTCGAGTACCAGCCCGGTGACCGTGTTTGGGTTTGGACCAATATACGCCGACGAGGTCTGAGCCAGAAGCTTTTGCGTCGCTATTTCGGACCGTACACGATCATCCAACGTATTGGCGCACTGGACTACGAGGTCGTGCCAGACGGCATTTCGCTATCACAGCGGGGCCGCTCAAGACCTGAAATAGTCCCCGTTGTGCGACTCAAGCCGTACTACCAGCGTTAATGAACTTTACGACTTCGCGTAACAGACCTTTGGACTTTGTTTCTTTTCGTTGTTTTGTCACTTTTGTTTAATAAGTGTCCTTTTGTGTTTCGCTCTCTTATATTTGTAGCATCGGGACGATGCTTTTTAAGAGGGGGGGTAATGACACGTGACACAGGCGACCACATCTCACCACCTAACAAATTTTATCGCAAAGCGCAGGACGCGCCTGCATGTAAAAGAAGTTTCTGGAATGTTATCGATGGTTCCATCCGCTGTCTTTCCCTGCAACTTGCGTTATCTGATTGCATGTATGTGCGACGCGAATAGTGTAGAATTTTGTGGAAGACACGCGGGTCCCAGCGGTTACTCTGAAACATTCGACGACTGATCTATAAAAGCCGACGCGCTTGACCTGCTGATCAGATTTTCGACGATCGCCGACCGTATTCGCCGCTATCGTTGTGCTATAAGTGTAGCCTGTTTTTGTGGGCACAGGTTCACCCCAATAAAAGTTAGTTTTGTCTTTCACGGTATTGCCACTGTGTTCTTCAACGTCACCACCACGTGACAATATACTGCAAGAGCTGCCGATTACCCAGCATATTGGACAGATAGCTCTAGCAAACTTCCACTGACGACTTAAACAGTAGGCAGCAGCTTTGTGAGCAGACATGTCTTCAAGGTGGTGGCGGACATTTTCACCATCTCCTGTAGTGCAACTGCACCGGTGGAAGTAAAACTTCAAACTTTTTGATCTCTTCTTTCATTAAACAATCACTATTTGGACACACAGTATACATACAACAAATGCCGCTGCAGTTTCAAAACTAACATCCTGCTCTGTTGACACCAATCAGTGATGAAGTGTTGGTGTTACCTAACACACAAGCTGCTGGAAGGTTTCATCTTATGGCGCTGCACTTTGCAGCATTCACCTTCACACGACACTCCAGAGAAAGCTCTTCTACGTCAGGAAGTGGACTGGTACACCACCATCACCAGTGCAAGCAAGAATAAGATTAAACATCTGCAGCAATCTCAACGTCGCCTGAAGCGCAAGGTCGCCAGCCTTAAATATGTAATTCAAGACCTTTTAGAAAACCACCTTTTTTTGTTGTGAAGAGAGAGGCATTGAAAAATCTGGGCTTGCCTCACCCTAAGACATTGTCAAAATAGTACCAGCGTGTTAATGGGGCCCCTGGGTTTTCTAAGGAGGTGTTCTCAGCTCTAGGACAAAGTGCAGGAAAATCCACAGGCTGGCCACCCTAAACTTTGCTCATTGGTAGTTGATGAGATGGCGATCCCAAGACAGGTAGAATGGAATGGCAACAGGTTCCATGGCTATGTTAACATGGGAAGAGACACCAATGACGATAGCGTCCCAGTTGCGAAAGATGCCTTTGTGGTCTTGTTGGTGACAGTTAATGGTCGGTGGAAGTTTCTAATCGCATACTTTCTTATTTATGGAATTTGCGGGGAGCAACGGTCCAATATAGTATTGCAAGCAGCTCATATTGTACATGATAAAGGTGCACATGAAGTCAGCTTGGCTTGCGATGGAGCTGCTGCAAATCTTTCCATGCTGCGTAACCTAGGCAGCAAACTGAAACCGCCCGAGCTAGCAACTTCTCTCCTCCATCCAGGCACAAAAGAACCCATCTTTGGGCTACATGATCCATAAGCTGAGGCAGCCACACATAAATTGGAAAACCCAGCAAATAATTGTGTCGCTGGCAGCCCAGCTGTTTAGCAAATTAGTTGTAGATGCTTTTGCAGAATGCAGAGCCCATAAAGTTTCTAAGCTGCTGGATTCTTCAGCCAGAGAGCTATGTATATCCTACCTCCGTCTATTCAAGAAGTTGGTAGTAAGTGAAGTGATAACTGCGTCACGAACAATGTAATCGTGACGCAGTTACGATTAAATTGTTCGTGTGGTTCGTGAGGCCTCATTGCCTTCTGCCCGAGGCCTCACGAACAACACCCAATGGCACACCAAGCAGGATGCCCGGAATCGTGCTGCTTCTCGACGAGTGCCTGCTACTCCATCTGCAGCAGGAGCCGACCCCTCGGCCTCTAACCCGGTCGCACAGCCGGATCTCCATCCCGGAACTTCAGTCTCCTGCACTGATTACACCGCCGTCAGCAGATACCTCGCTGTCACCCCCCACTGCTACACCGGGTTCTACTCAACCTGATGTCACGGCTCCTCGTGACAGTGGGGCCACAGCTGCTGACCGACCCTCCCTTGACACCACCTACCTGCTGCGGCACCACGCCTCCGCCCTACGAGCCCTGGCCAGAGAGCCCCCTACCCCTGAGGGTT
Source organism: Dermacentor andersoni (assembly GCF_023375885.2). Lineage (NCBI taxonomy): Eukaryota > Metazoa > Arthropoda > Arachnida > Ixodida > Ixodidae > Dermacentor > Dermacentor andersoni. The sequence goes on along the minus strand of NC_092823.1, from coordinate 24,206,366 downwards.
GGGAGAGGGCCATGGAGATATGGGGCGTTGTTACTACCGCGTTCAAGCTGCCCCCAACCACTGGTGACCAATCAATCCCCACAATGCGCGGGACATACAGCGGTTGTATAGGCGCAACCACAGACGGGCCATCCGTCTTATCTTCGAAGGTCCTTCCCAGCTATGCCCCATCCTGCTTGCTATCCTGGAGGCCCATTTCACGACCACCTGGGCCCAGCGATCCGCTAACTCCTCCATTCTGCTCGCCCGAACCCCGGCAGCAGATGAGGTCAACCTTGACCCTTTCACGGCTGAGGAGGTCGCTTGGCGGCTCAAGCGCTCAGAAAACACCGCGCCTGGGGAAGACCGGCTCACTTACCAGCATTGGAAGTCGGTAGACCCTGAAGGGAGGTTCCTCTCAGCATTTTTCAATGTGTGTCTCCGCCATCATCACGCACCTGACAGCTGGAGGACCTCCCGCACCATCCTCCTCTTTAAGAAGGGCGACGTGACCGATCCCCGCAACTGGCGCCCTATCGCGCTAGGCAATACGGCTGCAAAGCTGTATGCTAAATGCCTTGCGGGACGTCTGCAAGACTGGCTGAAGGAGCATTACGTCCTCTCCCACTGCCAGAAGGGATTTCTTCCGCATGACGGCGTCTTTGAACACAATTACGTCATCCAGGATCGTCTTGACGAAGCCCGTGACGGCCACGAAAACATCTGCGTCGCATTCCTAGATTTCTCTAACGCCTACGGGTCCGTGCCCCATCAGGCGTTGTTGGATGCCCTTCGAGAAACCGGAGCACGTGATCGCTTCATCGAACTCGTGGCCGACTTGTCCAACAGTACAAGGATCGTCGCGGCTGACGGTATCACGGCACCTATTCCCGTCTTGGCCGGGATCCGTCAAGGATGTCCATTGAGCGGGCTTCTTTTCAATATCGTCGTTGATCCCATCATTCGGGCTATACGGGGGGGGGGATCGTCAGCATAACATCCTAGCATGCGCTGACGATTTAACCTCCTTGGCGACCAGTCCTGGGATGTTGCAAGCCCGTATCGACCAAATTGAAGCTCTGGCCTCCGAGAGCGGACTTGCCCTCAACCCCAACAAATGCCGTTCACTCCATCTGAGCGGGGCGCATCCGGTTGGGACGAGGCCTTCAATATTCAAGGACGCGGGTGCTGCCATCCCTGCCATGGCAGACTTCGACTCCCAGAAGTTCCTGGGTCGACCTGTGGGTTTCCGGGTACTGGCGGACGATATCAACATCATCGACCATGCCATCCAGCGAGGCACAGCACTTCTATCATCTCTGCTGGCCCCCTGGCAGCGCCATGACGCAATCCGGACCTTCGTCTACCCCGGCTTCAACTTCATGATGAGGTGCGGCACCCTAGGCAAGGACGATTGGCAACGGCTGGATGATGCACTCCGTCCACTATTAAAGCGGACGCTTTACCTCCCATCCAATGCCTCCAACGAGAACCTTTACGGAAGTCCACGGTCTGGAGCTGCAGCCATTCCACTCGCTGCCGAGCTCAGTGACCTCTGCCGGGTGGACAACGCCTTCAAGCTTCTTACGTCTGCCGACTTTGAGGTTCGAGATATGGCATCGCACGGCCTGTTCGTGGTTGTCTCTAAGCGTCTACGCCGGCCGGCGGAGCAAAGGGACGTAGAAGACTACCTCAGCGGGTCCACGGAAGGCGACTTCCGCGCGCCAGCTTCGCAGCTTCGATCGGCTTGGACAGAGGCGCGTAAGGCGTCTCGCCGCCTGGATGTACTGTGGCAGCTGGACCGTGAGGGCGTCCGGATAACCTGCGGCGACAAAACCCTCACTTCCTCCCACCGCAGGAAGGTTATCCGGACGCTGCGCGCCATTCAATCAGCGACCAGGGACGACGCTCTCCACTGCAAACCGAACCAGGGCAAAGTAATGGAGTGCGTGGCCGCCGACCCCGCCAGTTCTCATTTTATGCATACCGGGTCCTTCACCCGGTTTGCCGACTGGCGGTTTATACACAAGGCCAGGCTCAATGTGCTACCCCTAAATGGAGCCAGCCCATGGATGACCGGACGGGACCAGCGCTGCACAGTATGTGGGTATGAAAAGGAGTCTCTGCCCCACTTTCTCTGTCACTGCATGGCAAGCAGCGCCATGTACACGGCCCGACACAACAGCATCGTGGCGCGGCTACGCACTGCCAGCCGTCACCGGTTCGCGATCACATCCGATCTATGTTCACATCGATCACATCTATGTTCACGACATAGACGCCTCATGATGTATGAGATATGTAAATAAGGCTTTCGACATTCTAAACTCGTACAGTTTTAAGCAGAAAGTGTGGGAAAAGCCACTGTGCCCTTCAAATGTAGATTTAGTGACTTCATATTTGCAAGAAGCCAAACAATAATTTTCCTCACCAAGAGAGTGTACACTTAGAACACTGCTGACACAAACAAACCGGAAAACTGGCTTCATTGGTTTCTTAGTTTGTATGCAGAGTGTCACATCACTTTACAGCCATCTAATTCATGATAAGCAGCTGCTGGCATATCTTCCAACATCAAAATTAAGTCAGGACCACCTCGAGTTGTCTTTTTTTTTCTGGCAATTCGATCATTTGGCCGCTGTAATGATAATCCTACAGCATGAGTTTCACTGCTGCACTTAAGCGTCTTCTTGTTCAAAACGAAGTGCAATATGTGACTAGTGGAAACTGCCTTCCGCTAGACCACATCAACGTTTTGTGCGCCAGTTCATTTGTGATGCCATCGTGTAAAAGCATAATGAATGCTACAATAGCACGAAGACTGCTTTTTAAAGATCAGCCATTACATCAAGGTGCGCGGACTATTAATGAGGAGCATGCATACTGCTCAGATCCAGGCAACATATCAGAAATTGCAGACATTATCATTGCTAACATTGTTGGAGTTCTTGTCTCACATTATGTCATGAGTGCAGTTCTGCACTGACTTCATCTACACATGGTGACAAGGCATACTCTCTTATTAGAAGGAAGTCACATGATGGATTGGTTTATGCTTTTAAAGATATCCTCACAATATGTCAACAATCTGAGAAGGAACTTCGAGAAGCTCTCATTTGCTACCCCCCCGCAGGGGCGTCTGCGTCAGCAGGCGTTTGGTGTGTGGCGACACCACGTACCCGAGCACACGAGGGTTGGACCCTCCCGCGTGTAGCCGTGCGCGGCTTAGCCGTGTCCGGGGAAAGGGGGATCCTGGAGGTTGAGCCGATGCCGGGTGTTCGGACCGTTAAGGCCCCCCGTCGGAGGCAACACACCTCTTTGGCCTCTGCTTCACGTAGACGGCACCCCCGGACTGACCCACCCGGGGGAAATCGGTAGTCGCCTTTTCCTGTCCTCCTCTCCAATCTTCGTCTTTTTCTCTCGCCTTTTTCATCTTTCCTGTCTCCTCTTCACTTCTTATTACTTCCGTATTTCCTTGGCGGCAAGGGTTAACCTTGTGCATTATGCCCAACCTCGGGTATAGGTATTTGGTTATAGTGGGGATGTACCGCTGGCGTGCGCAGAACTGAATACTTCCCGTCCTGTGTCGTCCCCTGGTTGGGCTCCATGGTGGGTGGCGGCCATCCCTGCCGAATATTAATATGACTTATGGAATCAAATTTCCCTCCACTCCCTGATCGCTCCTTCAAGAGGGGGCGCACCGAAGGTTCCTTCAACTTCTTCATGAGTCACAAAGAAACATTCCCAAAATACCACGTCATTCACAGTCAACATGAAAGCAAGACAGTTCGAACAATATCTCCTTTTGTTGTGGCAAAATCATTGGCAAACTCCATCGGCCCAGGTTACAAAGTAACTAAAATGGGAAGCGGCGATCTTCTTCTTGAACTTCGTGACAAGACACAGTACAGTAAATTGTCAAAACTAATTGCTTTTGGGGACATTCCAGTTTCAGTAGGCCCACACAGATCTTTGAACACTGTCCGCGGTGTCGTCTCTGAAGATGACCTGCTGGATCTTAGTGAAAGTGAGCTACTTGAGGGATGGCAAGATCAAAATGTAGTAAAGGTCCAGAGAATAACGATTAGGCGCGACGGCAAGGAAATCCCCACAAAACACATAATCTTAACTTTTGGAACTAGCACTTTACCAGACTCAATAGAAACAGGATACTGCAAACTCCGTGTAAGACCATACATACCTAACCCACGCCGATGCTTCAAGTGTCAGCGGTTCGGGCACGGTTCACAAAGCTGCCGAGGGCGCACTACTTGTGCAAAGTGTGCATCAAACGAGCACTCATCCGACACTTGCACTTCCACCACCCATTGTGCTAACTGTGACGGGGATCACCCAGCGTACTCTCGTTCTTGCCCATCCTGGAAAAAAGAAAAACAAATCATCGAAATCAAAATCAAACTGAACCTTTCCTTCCAAGAGGCGCGCAAGCGCTTCTCGATGAACCAGTCTAGTCCGTCTTACACCGATGTGGCGCGCCGGGGGGCAGCGCTACATCCTTCGGCGGCCGCCCAAGTCACACGGAGTGTGACGGCGGTCACGCCATCAGCCCCCCCGGCTGGAACAGCCAGCGCTGTACCGGCCCCCACAAAGGAGGACCAGCAGACCCTCGGGCCTGTTGGACCCAAGGCCACTGCGCGTGCAGATAGGCCTACCACCCCCGCGAACGTGCCCGCTGCGCAGGCGCTATCCACCGCCTCAGACGAGGTGATGGATACAAATACCAATCCGGCGTCTCAGGCGCCGAAGGAACGGCGCAGCTCCCTCGAGCGCGCCCGGAAGTTAGAGAGATCGCGTTTCACGGGGCCTGGAAAGGTCTCGTGAGATAATCTAATCCATATTTCTTAAACACACAGCACAAAACACATACATTATGGATACACAGTTAATACAATGGAACGTCAGGGGTTTACTCCACAACCTAGACGACATTAAGGAACTTTTACATAGGTACACCCCAAAGGTGCTGTGTGTCCAAGAAACACATCTTAAACCCTCACAAACAAACTTTCTCCGACAGTATGCCATTTTCCGGAAAGACCGCAACGAGGCCCTTGCCTCGTCGGGCGGTGTGGCAATAATAGTAGATAAGTGTGTTGCTTGCCTGCAGTTACCCCTTAAAACGCCCCTAGAGGCAGTGGCAGTCAGAGCAGTGCTTTTTAGTAAGCTGCTGACAATTGCATCTTTATACATTCCTCCCAACTGTCAACTCTCCAAAACTGAATTTGATAGCTTTATTGCGCAACTCCCGGAACCCTACATTGTCGTTGGAGACTTAAATGCCCATCATACCTTGTGGGGCGACTCTAGGTGTGATGCCAGAGGGCGTCTGATTGAAAATTTCCTATTCAGTACGGGTGCATGCTTGCTAAATAAGAAGGAGCCAACTTTTTACAGCGTTGCACACAAGACATTTTCATCTATAGATCTATCCATTGTTTCAAGTACAGTCGTGCCGTACTTGGAGTGGAATGTACATAAGGACCCATACGGGAGTGATCATTTCCCGATTGTTTTAAAATTAAGGAAACGGGACGAATGTTCTCCACATGTACCCCAGTGGAAAGTTGACTCAGCCAACTGGCAGCGATACGGAGAACTAACATATATGACCTGGGATGATATTCGTGCACTCAGTATTGACGATGCAGTCTCATATTTAACCGCATTTATTCTCGACGTAGCGTCAATATGTATCCCACAAACAAATGCATCGCCTAATAAACGACGTGTTCCCTGGTGGAACGATGAATGTAAGCAAGCACGAAAGAAACAGAATAAGGCTTGGAATCAGCTCCGTGACTCTCCGACAATCGAGAACCTTATCAGCTTTAAGAAAATAAAATCAGAAGGAAGAAGAACGCGCCGCCGTGCCAAAAGGGATAGCTGGCAAAAATATATTTCCGGCATTAATTCGTATACAGACGAAAGAAAAGCCTGGAACAGGGTAAACAAACTAAAAGGCCGTGAAACTCATCCACTACCATTAGTAAACACACAAGCAGACACTCTTGAGGAACAAGCTGATTGCCTAGGAGCATATTTCGAGCACATTTCCAGTACATCTCATTATACAGATACATTCCTAAAATACCAGCGACTAGCAGAACAGCTGCATTTGAGTCGGAAGGGCACATCCAATGAAGCATACAATCGTCCATTTGGAATGGCTGAGTTCCAGGCTTCACTGAACTGTTGCAACAAGTCCGCTCCAGGAAGTGACAGAATATTGTATGAGATGATCAGACACTTACACCCTGAAACCCAAAAAACACTACTGTCACTCTTCAATTCCATGTTCTCTGCCGGCTACATTCCTTCTGCCTGGAAAGAAGGAATTGTAATCCCTATTTTAAAAGAGGGCAAGGACCCTTCCTCACCCAACAGTTATAGGCCTATAGCTCTGACAAGTTGTCTATGTAAATTATTTGAGAAAATGATTAACCGCCGCCTCATCCATTTTCTTGAAAGCAACAAGATACTCGATCCCTTTCAATGCGGTTTTAGGGAGGGTAGATCCACAACAGATCACCTTGTCCGCATAGAGACAAATATCCGAGATGCCTTTGTCCACAAGCAATTTTTTCTATCAGTATTTTTAGATATGGAAAAGGCATACGACACAACCTGGCGCTATGGAATCCTCCGTGACCTGTCTGAAATGGGAGTTCGAGGCAGCTTGCTGAACGTGATTCAGAGTTACCTCTCCAATCGCACGTTCCGTGTTAGAGTTGGTAACGCTCTGTCTCGTCCATTTACGCAAGAGGCTGGTGTTCCACAGGGTGGTGTGCTGAGCTGCACTCTTTTCATTGTCAAAATGAACTCGATCCAGACTGCCATACCACGTAGCATGTTTTATTCTGTATATGTGGATGACATCCAGATAGGTTTCAAATCATGTAACCTAAGTACCTGCGAGCGGCAAGTACAGCTTTGCATCAATAAATTATGTATGTGGGCGGACAAAAACGGTTTCAAGCTAAACCCACAAAAAAGTACATGCGTCATGTTTTCTAACAAGAGAGGTATACTTGCGGACCCCGCAATAGATCTAAATGGAGAGCGGCTATCTGTGAGCCATGAACACAAATTTCTAGGAATCATTTTAGACAGTAAGCTTAATTTTGTACCCCACCTGAAGTATCTGAAATCAAAGTGCCTCAAGACTATGAATCTTCTGAAACTCTTATCACGTACATCTTGGGGAAGCGACAGACGGTGCCTTCTAAAACTTTACAAAAGTCTAATATTAACACGGCTTGACTATGGATCAATAGTCTATAATTCTGCTGCACCAAGCGCTTTGGAAATGCTAGATCCCATCCACCACCTAGGTATCCGCCTTGCTACAGGTGCCTTTAGGACTAGCCCTGTGCAAAGCCTCTACGTCGAGTCAAACGAATGGTCATTACGCTACCAAAGGACATATTTAACTTTCTCCTACGCCTTGAAAGCTAGATCAGATGTTAAACATCCTTGTCATTCCACTATACTCGACTTGTCCACTGCTAGGCTGTTTCGTAACCGCCCGGCCACTAGGCCTCCTCTGTCCCTCCGGTTGGAAGCACTCTCAGAAAATACAGGGATCCCTCTTTTACACAATGTCCTAATGGCTCCTACACGGCTTCCACCGCCTTGGGAGTGGCAGACTATAAGATGTGACATCTCTTTCTTAGAAATATCCAAACAAGCACCTGAGGCTCACATACAATCTCATTTTCTTGAACTTAAAGAGAAGTATTCCTGTGACGAATATTACACAGATGCTTCGAAGTCTCCAGCTGGTGTTGCTTACGCAGCTCTCGGACCCTCATTTTCAACATCAGGGCCACTAAACCCACACACCAGTATCTTTACGGCAGAAGCATACGGTATACTTTCGGCTGTTAAACACATAAGGCGCAGAAATGTCGCTAAGGCTGTTGTCTTTACAGACTCATTAAGTGTCGTGAGAGCCCTTATTAGCTTACGAAAGCATAAGAATCCCGTTTTGAATGAGCTGTATAGCTTGTTGTGCTCCGCATATATCTGCAACCAAGCGATTATCCTATGCTGGGTACCAGGCCATAAAGGTATAAAAGGTAACGTAGCTGCTGATGAAAACGCTACGTCAGTGAGTTTTAGCGACACAGATAGAAATATCCCTATTCCTGCCGCAGACCTAAAGCCCTTTTTGCGCCGTAAATTGAGGAAACATTGGCAAGCAGAGTGGGATACACAAACATTGAATAAGTTACACATTATAAAACCAACATTGCGGAATTGGATAAGTGACAAAACAGCACGGTACAAGGAAGTACTTCTTTGCCGTTTAAGAATAGGACACACTTACAGTACTCACTCCTACCTATTGACTGGCGGCGATCCTCCTACTTGTAGTAGGTGCGGCGATAGCCTGACTGTCCTCCATGTTCTTATCCAGTGCCCTGCAATAGAAACAGAGAGGAAAAAGTATTTCCATTCTGCATATCGGGAAAATATACCACTTCACCCTGCATTTTTTCTTAGTGATGAACCGCTTTTTAAACTGCAAATAGTTTTAGATTTCTTAGCTGAAACCGACATTCTGAAAATAATTTGGCCAGGAAATTTTAACACGTGATTACCAGCCCTTGCATTCGAGGGCCCTCTTGATGATTGAGTGTAACTGTTGTCTGGTCTTGTGTTTTTATCAAAACACAACTGCCATCGTCCATGTCCATAATTAATCAGTGTCATTATTTTACTAGCTATATATTTACGTCATTTAGAGCGAAAGTTTTAGGCCCTTATACAGCCATGTCACACCTACCATAATAAATTCACTGTCCACGCCATTCAGAATAAATTCTTTAAATTACCATTTGTCATGGCGCTCTTTGGCCATAACTGGCCCTTGCGCCATTAAAAACCACATATCATCATCATCATCATTTGCTACCCATTGCAGTCACGCGTGTTTGCAGCCAAGGTTGTAGTGGCCACGATGAACGCTCTTGTACGGAAGGATCTGTTCGCAGATTTGAGTGAACACGGCCTTGACAACTGTCCACTGGAAAGTCATGTGCAACATTTGCCAAGAGCAATTGTAAATCAATATCTGCTAGTCAGGATTCATTACATCGCCGGGTCAAGAACAGGCCGTCTTCACCAAAAAAGGCTGCGACAAAAGCATATTAAACTAACACAATTCAAAGGTCAATGACTGTGTATATTTGTGTGTGTAACAACTAGATAACTATTACCTCCTACCAGCATCTTGTAACCTATGCAGCAATTTTCCTATCTTTACACACAGAGCAGTGACATACTGGCCCAACGTTTGTTTATGCTATGTTTGTGCACTTTTTTATCTGTTATTATTGGTGTGTGCACATAACAGCTTAGAAAACATCCTCTAATATAATAAAGTTCCACTTTCTCCAGTCTACAGATTGGTTGACAAATTACATTTCAATATATTCAGCCATATTTACATCATTTGGCGCTCAGTTATTTAACTCTGGGCCGGCGTTTTGTAGCGATGCCTTATGCCTTATTCTATGGTGTTCTTATCATCCACCACACACGGCCGCCTGATCCCGTTGATAATGTGGGCAGACCATCGCTCTGACCACTGGCCAAGCATGAAAAGGCTGAAAAAGCATAGAATCGGAAAAGGCATCGCTACAAAATACCAGCCCTAGACACCAAAATTTCGTCTTTGGGTCCTGTTAGATAAGCCAAGAGTGGTTGTTACCGTGTGCTATGTCATCATTTTTGTACTTGAGTTTGTCAAAGTCTCGTCGTATCTCAGCGTTTGATAATGTTTTACCATGTGATAGCTTGATTTGTTTTTGTTTGCCACGATATATCGGCCCCAATTGCAAAAATAAAATACTGTGCTTCCTGGTGTTCTGTATGCTGCATTTATATTTTCGATTTCTGTCTACATGGTACTGTATTGTTTAAGTGTACAAATGCTATCTTATTATTCCGTTAGGTTGAGTTATTCTGCAGTTTAAAAGTAAGTATATTATTCAAGCAATATTGTGACAAGCTGCCCCACTTGCTACCCGAGAGAGAATTCATTCAACATACATGTACATACCGCAAGGCTGAAATATATGCAGTGTGAAGGCTGAAGAGTTGACTAAGTAGACAAAAACTCGACTCAGTTGACTTGAATACGCTGAAACGAGTCACACACAAGAGGCTTACCGAGTCAAGAAAGAGCAGGTGAGATTGCCACATGGACAACACTTTATGTGCACGTGCCTTTCAGCAGTGAACATGTTTGTTTGCAGTTCAGTTCTTACCTGACTAACAAATGTGTCCGGCCCAGCAAAACTTTAGCAGAAGGCGTTCTTATATAACACCCACAAACATCGTGTATGCCGCCTGAGGTTGCTTTCCCCATCACGATTGCGCACTATACACAGTGCAGAAGTATGCCACCGACTGACAGACAGACAGACAGACCCCACAGTCCGGTCTCGAGGCAACCAAAAGCTCAGCTAAGAAGTGTAAAATATGATGTTGCCGCTCCCCTGTACCTTGTTTTCATTGTAAAGTTAGATATAAACAAAAGTGAATTTAACAGTATATACGTAGAACGTGCACAGCGAATGCAACTCACCTTCACATTTACAAACGGAAAAAAGAATCGGAGCACCAACACGGAAATGGTGCGGCGCCAGGTGCGAAAGAAGGTACTCTATTTTGCGCACACATCTTTCGTTCTTTCGATATTTGTATCTCTCGCACATGGCCATTGCCGTCTCGCGCCTCTATCTCGCCCATCCTCTTCTCGCGGCCCGCGTGCCGTCGCTATGCCACCTTCTCCCTCAGTGTCTGACACTCGGGGTGTCCGGCAGGGTCACTTGTACACGGCAGAACGACTTGGCGGCCCTCTGCGCAGCATCCTGCCGTTCCTTACGGGAATCAGTGTCATCTGAGGCAAATACGCCCCACCGCATTCGGCCTGCAAGGATGACTCTGCTCCCGCAATACGATTCATTGCAGGCAAGGTCCTGACTGGTGTTCTGTAAGTCGCGGGTCGCTTTTTCCCTCGCGATGATAGATTGCATTTTTTACAAGCACTGCTCTAGGAGGGCACATGTAACCGGCAAACGGAGGCCTCAGGAGAGCACCTGAGGTTATAATAAAGCAGGCGGCGCAGCATCTCCAGGGCACCAAAGGGGTAGCGGAGGGATCAAAGCTGGAAGGGCGGCCCGTGTGTTGGGGCCGCGGAGGCCGAAGCGTGCCAGGGGGTGTTCGTATAAATAATTGGCTGTCGGACAGCCGATCTTAAACATCCCTGGCACGCGCAGGCCTCGGCGAGCCCCAACCCACGGACCAGTCCGGGTTCTAGCTTTAGTGTACCCGTTGCCGCTTTGGTGTCCTACAGGCGCCGCCAATAATGCAAAATAATGACACGTTGTTACAATTAGAAAAAACATGATTCAATAAGTATAGATATGTCCAGCCGCCAACTTGTGACGCTAAGTTCAGCACTACCGCACTCCGCGACTCCTGCAACACCAGTCAGAACTTTGCCAAATCGCATCCATGCAAACCCTCATGCGCAAGATGCCACTGATCCAGCAACAATGCAAATAAATAATGCTCGCATAGAAGGGCAAAGTACACACGGGCAAGGGCTCCATCAAATGTGACGAATACATATCGTATATTATCGCTCACGACGATCTGCTTGCTTCGGCCGAAGTATACCTGTAGCCTAATGCGCTGACGTTGGATTGTGAACTCGGAACACGCGCAGAGTGCAGAACACATGCCTTGCAGGAAAGACCGAAGCGGCAAAGCATTCAGAGAAGATTGTGACCAGAGACACAGGCAGAGGAGCTGAGCAGCCACGGGAGCCTCCATGTGAGCAGCTAGCAGCTGCCAGCCGAGCGCGCAACGAATAAAATCTACCGGTAACCAAACATCTCCGCAAATCTCGAATTTCCTGTAGAATGTAGAATATGCGAGCCTCCGCAGGGGTGTCTGTGTGAGCAGGCCTTTCGTATGTTGCGACACTACGTACACCACGTACCCCACGTGTAGCCGTGCGTGGCTTAACCGCGTCTGGCGAAAGGAAGATCCGGGGTGTTGTGCCGATCTCCCGTGCTCGGACCTTTTCACACTTCTTTGGCCTCTGTTTCACATAGACGGCACCTCCAGACTCCCGCCTGGAGGAAACTGGCAGTCGCCTTTTTCTATCTCTTCTCAAATCTTCGTACAGCGCTTTCTCTCACTTTTTAGCCTTTCCTGTATTCTCTCTTCCATTTTGTTCCTTTCTTCCTGGCGGCAAGGGTTAACCTTATTGGCTATCCTACCATGGGTACACCATATTTGGTTGTAGCAGCCGTGTCCGACTGGCATCGTGCAGACTTGTACGCAAGCTCTGCCGCGTCCCATCGTTGGGGTCCGTGCTGGGCGGTCGGCGCTGTTGCCGAACATACACATTTTAACGCGACAGCGTTAAGGAGCTCGTGTCGCAGAAAAGCCGGTGTCGTCGGCGTTGACCGTGAGCGATAAATCCCAGCAGGCACTTCATGAATAAAAAACAACTTGCAAGATGGGCTGGGTGGGAATCGAACCAGGGTCTCCGGAGTGTGAGACGGAGACGTTACCACTGAGCCTTTTTTTTTACCAGGCACGGAAGCGTTCTTTCTTCACAGCTTTTCTAACACACACACATACACAGAGAATTGCACATCTATAAAGTATTCATGTTTGCTGCAGGCGCTTCTGCCACACCTGCCATCGCTTGCTTAACTCATCTTCGCCGCCCAGCAGCGAACTTGTATACGCAAAAGCATGACAAAAGTGCGTCGCAGGTTTTGCGTTTTCTAGTGCTAAGACGTGATCAGTTCGGGATCTCCAAATTGCATACAAACCTAGCAATAACAGGGTTTCAACACTGTTGTTATTTTTGTAATCTTCCAGTGTCAGATAGTTTACGTTATCCCAATTTGGGTATATCTGCACGTCAAACACAATTCGTATGTTGTGCCAAAATAGTACTGCATTTGTACAAAACAAAAATACGTGCTGCAACGATTCTGGATAGGGACAGAGCGGGCAGTCCGTTGACCACGGCACGAAGAAACCCTTGTTACGTAGCCATGTTTTTACAGGTAGAACTTCGACATGTAACCTAACAAAGAAATCCTTAATCGCTGTTTTTACAGGATATTTTGGTAGACGCTTGAAAACGTCAGACTCCAGCTGGCTTCCAACACGAGACCGATATAGGGGTGGTGGGAATAGCATATCTATAGTGTTCCAGTACAGACTCTTCCGTTTTACATTTTTTAGGTACTCTTGAGAAAAACGCTGCTCGAAGAAGCGAGCTGCCTGCTCCACCTCTCTGTAGAATTTTAGGGTGCGGGCTCGTGGGACTCCTTGGGCACCTTCGATCCACTCGCTTAAATACCCCCCTCCTAATTGTTTGAAAGAATGTCATATAATATGATGGGTTTGGTTTTTGAAAAAAAAGGTACCTGTGAACTTTGAGTTTTACCTCTACGTTTACCAGCCCTAGGCCTCCCTTTGCCTTACTTAAGAATAAATTACTGCGCCTCATGCGCTCAAACCGTGACTCCCAAATATATGTTGCGCAAAATCTATGCACTCGATTCACCTGAGCCGGCAAACAGGGCATCATCTGCGCTGAGTACCATATAGCTGGAAAGAACACAGTGTTACACACAAAGGCTCCGTTCATAAGCGGGACCGTTCTCCCATGCCACTGTTGCACTTTTGCCGCGAGGGTACCACTTCGAATTGTATTTTGTCCATTCTGTATGTTGGCAGTATTAAAACACACACCGAGGTAGCTGATGATTTCAGACGTCCACTTCACCTCTAGGAAGGTGGTTGGCTTTAAGTCCCAGGCACCTAGCCATGCACCCGCGCACTTTTCTCGATTCACTTTAGCACCAGAAACTTTACAAAAATCCATGACATGCTGCACTCCTTGGCGGATTTCCTCTCTGGAGACACCCACAAGCGTAAAGTCGTCGGCGTAGGCGAGGACTTTCAGAGAAGTATCTGCGAAACTGAAGCCTGTTATGTTGCTGTCGTTCAGAATTGTTCGGCACAAGGGTTCTAAATACAGAGCAAAAGGAACTGGTGACATGGGGCATCCTTGCCTAACGGATCTGTTGAGCTGTATGGTGGGAGTTGTTTGTCCGTTGATTACCAGTCGCGTCGTCACTTGTCTGTAGCAGACACCAATATATTTTAGAAGTCGGTCCCCAACGTTGAAGGCCTTAAGCAAGTTGAAGAGAAAGTCATGTGTTACTCTATCGAAAGCCTTGCTCAGATCCACTTGCAAAATCGCTGCCCTGGATCCACCGACGGAGGTAGCTTCGCACAGTATCCTCATAGCATGCAGGTTATAACTGATGCGACGTCCTTTGATGCCATAAGATTGATGGTTGCCTATAACTGATCCGAGGGCAAAGTCCAGCCGTCTAGCTATAATTTAAGCAAGTATTTTGTAATCAGTCGTTAAAAGACTAATGGGGCGGAAATCGCTCACTGTCGGCACTTGCCTTGAATGCTTCTTCGGCAGTGAGACAGTAAGACCTCGTCGCATAGATGGCGGCAGTAATCCTCGTTTCAAAATGTCATCGTACACGTCGCGAAATATTGGGACTAATTCCGGTGAAAATTTCTTGTAAAAGGCAGTGCTGAGTCCATCTACCCCTGGTGATTTCCTTGGTTTTAGCTTCTGTATGGCCCATTCTATTTCGCTTTCTGATATACTCAACCGTTTGCTGTTTTGTCTCGTCATCTATGCAGTTTAACGTTGAGGCATACTTTTGCAAGAGTTCACGGTCGCATGTGTTACTTCCGTATTCGAAGAGGTCTTTGTATGCTTGAGTGAAGGCAGTCGCGATGTCATTCTGTGATTTGAGAATACTGTCCCCGCTCTGTATTGCTTCTATTCTGTTTTTCATGCCGCGCTGTCTTTCTTTTGTCTTGAAAATCTTGAGCGGTTCCTCATCTCTCTGCTGTGATTCCGTCCTAGACCGGATCATAGCGCCTTTATATTCCTTCTCCAAGATTGACAGCAGCTGGCCTTTGCACTCTTTGATATCTTCTGTGAGGGTACCCGGGTGACAGTTTTCGGCTTCGATTAGATTTTTGAGAGTTCGTATCAAGCTCAGCTTTTCGCTCTTCTTCAGTGCTGATTTTTCTTGTCCTTTTGAAAGTAGAAACATCTTACACTCTTCCTTTATGTCTTCCCACAATATCGCGTCTACCTTTCCTCCTTTCGTTTTTTCCTTGATTATATTCTTAATGCTGCCGAATATTTCTTTGTCATCCAGCAGACTCTCATTCAGCTTCCACAACTGCCACTCTTTGTGCCTCTTCCTTGTTATTTCATTTGCTTCAAATATGGCTGTAACAAATGCATGATCTGAGAATGCAACAGGTTGCACTTTATAACGCACGTTGTACGATGAGAGGTCGCTACACACGTAAAACCGATCAAGCCTTGAATGACAGTCCCCTTGCCAATGTGTAAAACCGTCATTATCTCCTGGCGCAAGCTCGGTAACATCTTGCAAGTCATAGTCTCTCAAAAGCTTCCTGAGCTCTGCTAGGCTGGTATCTGGAGATCGCTTTTTCGAACAGTCTGAAGCACGTAAAACACAATTAATGTCTCCGGCAAATATGGTACGGCATGGTGAGTCAAGATACTGCCTCAGGCCTGAAAAGAATTCTTTTCGTAGCGGTGCGTCATTCGGAGCACGAATTGACACAAGCTTGTATGGTTCATTCCGGTATATCAAATCCACACTACATACACGGCCGTTTCGGTCCTTGTCCCACTCGGGGTACACTAGTACCGCTGAGTGCTTCTTTACCAAAACTGCCGTCCCTCCACTGTAACCACAAGCAAGCGAAAAATGAAACGAGTAATGGTTGCGAACAAAGTGTTCAATCTCTTCCAACTGCACAATCGATGAAAGTTTTGTTTCCTGAATAAACGCAATGTCAACATTTTCTAGCAGTAGCAGATTTAGAAACCACTGCTTCCTCCTGCGTGCGACCAAGCTCACGCAGTTAAAGGTTGCTAGCTTTAAGTAAGCCATATTGATAAAACTGCCGATACTCCGGCCAATGATGCATACCTTTGAGGCGTGATCTTTACAGGTCACAAGGAGCGCTTGTGACGTTTTCATACGGGCGGTATCCGAGGAGCCGTGGTAATACGGTTCCTCTTCATGGCCGCTTTCGATTTTACTTTTTGCACCATGCTTCTCATCTCTGCAATGCTCCCTGATGTGCCTTCATCCTCGTCCGAACCAAGCTCAGGCATCCTTGTAGCCCTATTGCTTGCGTCCTCCGGCTCAGACTCCAGGGAGTGGTACGCCTCTGGCGTCTCCGCTTCCATGGGAAGGTACGGGGCTTCAGACGCCGCTGGCGTCTTGGCGCGTTCCGCTCCTAAGTCCGCAATCTCTGCTTCTGTCGCAGATATTGCGTCGTCAGACGCCACGGGCGTCTCCGGGCGTTCTAGTTCTGCTGGGTAGCTCACTTTAGACGCCGTCGGCGACTCCACAGGCACTGAAGGGCACGGAACTTGAAACACTACACTGCACTTTTCTTCGGGCTCCCCCGAGATTTTATCCATTGTTACAGAGACAACAGGTGATACAGCCTTCACTGGAAAGTCGGCCTCAGCTTCTTTTTGCGTGGTTGGTGTTGCAGGCTCAGGCACCCACGAGGAAAGATTAATGTTACGAGGCTGTAAAGTTTCTACAGCTTCATCCTCGTCCATGAGCGCATCTGTGTCGTCGTTCTCGCCGTCTTCCCGCGTCATGGTAGCGTAAGTTTTCCTGCAGTCGTCAGCTTCATGACCAAACTTGCGACATGCAGAACACCGCGGGATACGACAATCCTTTCTTATATGGCCCGATTTCTTACATCTCAGACACAGGGGTGGTCGTCCAGGCACAACTACAAGAGTGTTGCTGCCCTGAATACGAATCTGATGCGGAAGCGATTCGACAGTAAATCCGTGTTTCAGTCTCAAAATCACCGACCTAGATGAGGTTTGCGCTCCATTGAATTTTCCAGTCAGCCACCTTTCTCTACTGATTTCTTCAATTTTCCCATATGGTTCCAACGCTTTTCGAACGGCGTCGTCACTGATATGGTAAGGAAGCCACTGAAGTTTGACTCTCACCTGACTGTCGTTGGAATCGATGACAAGCATCTTTTACCTTTGATGCGCAGTTCCTTTGCATCTACGAGCACTTGTTTTGCGGCCATGGAATATGTCGCTAGCGCCCAGACATGATTCATCTGGAAGGCACCGATCGACGCTACATCCTTGACTACTTATAGGCGCTCAATTTCTTCTTCGAAATCGTTGATTCGGCAGGGCCTGGCAGACATATCACAATGAAGAAATACAGTGTTCAGGGAAGCGTTTCCAGTTGGCAGTTGGGGCAGAATAACCTTGTAATCCTCAGCAGATACAGTAGAACCACGGCCTGAAGCCGCTGACACCGCTCGGAGAGACCACATAATCCCAGCGTCCGACGCGCACGAGAGCCGACGAAGGAATGACGTTACCACTGAGCCACGAGTTCGATGCTTCAAAGCGGTACAAAAGCGCCTCTAGTGAACGCGGTGTTGCCTTACCGACGAAGGAATGACGTTACCACTGAGCCACGAGTTCGATGCTTCAAAGCGGTACAAAAGCGCCTCTATTGAACGCGGTGTTGCCTTACAGACGAGCTGTTTCTAACCCCCGTATTCATAAACGCGCCTTAACTTGAAGCCACGACTTGACTTGATCAAGTCCGCCATAAGGCAGCGCCTGACTTGAACGCGACTGAGACGGGCATTGCGTTTCATAGACGCTCCAGGTGCCTTCCTTCGTCAAGTCGTCGCCAAGTCACGGTGCGGCGCATCTGGGAGCGAGAGTACAATACTAACTCGAACAGAATATCTTTACTGTAGTCACACAAAATTACGCTAACCAAAAAGCGTTTGAAGTGCGCGTTCTGACCACCCAGAAACTCGAAAAGAAAAAAATAATCTCAGAGAAAATATAATCCAACGTGCGCAAATAGACGCTAGCATCCTAGCCAATCCACAGCAGCTCCCGCAGAGAAGCAAGCATGGAGTCAGGACTCGACGTTGCGTTCCATGCCTCTCGAAAACCGGCGCCGCGATTCACGGCAGAAGAAAAATCGATGTTGATAAGCTTCGTTAATAAGTACAAGAAAGTGCTAGAGTGCAAGAAAACAGATGTCGCGTCTCTGAGTGCGAAGACACAAGCATGGAAGCGGTTGTGCACGGAGTACAACGCCCAGCACGGCGTAACTGCTCGCGACTTCAAACAATTGAAGAAGTGCTGGGGAAACCTAAAACAGAAGTGGAAGGAAGAAAAGTCAGAAGAGAAGCGGAAGATTTTGAAGACAGGTAAGCGTTCTCAAAGCAATATGCTACACAGTTATTGCATAATTTTTTTAAGTGGAAATCCATAACAGCTTTTGTACGGTGACTTCATTGAGCGTATCAAACGCTGGCAAGCAACGCGTTCTGCGTCGTAGTCCCGAAGCGGCAATATATGACGGCGTTCGTAGGCAACGCGCTGTTGGACGCATGGCGTCGTAGAGTTGTATACACTCCAGGTGTTATGAAAACTTCGCAGAGGATATAGTGAAGCTTTTGAGAAGTCTTGTGTGTATTTAAAACGGTGCATAGCAGGCCCCTGGGACTTCGGAAGCATAGTTTCCTACAAACATTACTAGAGGGAACTCTGGCGCTGCAGTCGTTGTCCTACTATGGAAATGATGGGAAGTACATGGATTTGTCTGATCTTCGTGCTTGTGAATTCAGACGTTCTTGTGGCTTTGTATATTACGCTATATAAATGTTATTGTATATTTCAGCGCACTCTATATTCTTCGAAGTGCAGAAGACGCTGGGAACGCGTAGGATTGCTATTAATTGCAATGATTGAGCTTGTCCAGGTGGCCAAATCGAAACGCGCCAAGCGTGTCAACGCACTGGCGTGCCCACGATAAATTCATGAGGGTGTTTCATTCGCTTGTCGATACATGCGTCCGCGGCTTAATTGTTTCTATATCAGGCTTTTGTGCTAGAGTCCCTGTGTTGTAATCCTGCCGTAGGGCAATTCTAATGATGTTTATTTCATTATTTATTACGCTGCACACTGCTGAAAATGACGAGTTTACAAAGTCACAAGGCCGTTTGAGGCCAGAGGGACGAAGTTTAGGCAAATTCATGTATTCCCATAATGCCCATGCTGGTACAGCCGCTCCCATTGCAGCTCCCGTAGACACTAGCGCCAGAGTTCCCTCTAGTAATTTTCGTAGGAAACTCTATGTTCAGAAGGGTGTGAGAATCCCCTCATAGCACCTCAATGTCGTTGATGTATGAGTCGCACAAACATGTAAAGATTTATTCCATAATGACGTGTATCTGTACTAAAAGAACACGTTTATGTTTAGGAGGAGGACCAGCCCCTGCCGGCATGACTACAACGTCGGTTTTGGTGGGAGCTGTTGCGAGTCATATGGCCACTAGAATACGAAATGACGACGACTCGGACGGAGCAGTGTACCTGCCGCCGGTTCAAAGCGAACCAGTCATCCGGCTGCTACAGCCGATGATTACTGGCAACGACGTGCCTGTTTCACAATACTACGGTACAGTAATACCTACGTTGTGTCATTATGTATTTGAGTAATCACATTCCTGAGCCCAATGTCAGGTGGTTGCGATGAGCAAAAAGCATAAAGAAATTCACTCAATTTTGCCTGGCATATGTCGCATACGCTGCTTCTGTTATCTGACTAGTGTATTGTAGTTCTAATTGCTTTTCAATTAAAAAAAATGTGTACCAAAGAGCCAGTACTCGTACCATATTTACGTACGCATCCGAATGTTTCAGAAGTATTACATCAACTGCAAATCTCTTGATTAGTGATTTGGAATGCAAGCACTTGTCATATGATTATGTGCCACACTTTCCAGATAGAGAATTACGAGCTTTGAAACACGTGCAGCTTGGTGAACATTTCATTTTTATTGCCTTATCCTTACGCTTAGCTACCACTTCTTTACAGAAGAGCTGAGCAATCCTGACAGCCGGCTGCAAGATGCAGTAATGGAAACAGGAAATGACGGCACAACCACCCCGCAGCCTCCTGATTCAAATGAAATGCTTGGTGCGTGCGCAGCCAATGATGCCTCAAGCCAGCCACCCCATGCTCCTTGCAGTGCTGGTGCAAACTCCACCAGAAAAGACAGTGCGCCACTCGACGCTGTGCAGATTCCGGTTGCTACTACAAGACCATCTAGTAGCAGAATGGCGCTATTGGAAAAGACACTTTCGGAGGAAAACGACATTCGCGTCAATTTAATGCGCGAGGAGCATGAACTCCGAATGCGGATTTTGCAGGAGGACCACGATGACATATTAAAAAAAAGAGATGAAAAGCATAAATTAGAAATGGAGATTTTGCAAGCGCGAAAAGACGCAGAATTGCGTAAAGTGATGGTGTTACGCGAGCAATAGACGTGGAGTGAAGCGAGTGGCGTGCAAGGAAAACGGGGTGGGGGGGGGGGATGCACTCATGCTACCTCGGGAGGAGAGGGGAGCAAGCAGGTGCTGGTGCGAGTCTTTCATGCCAGATCGCGAAGGACAAAGAAATTACTGTGGGCTAGATGAGCTCCTGGGTCGCAGTTCTTACTTTCGAGGCCGTGTGCCGAAGTGCAATCAATCCAGCGAAAACACGGGGAACGCGGTAGGTGTAAATTTAAGACGATGAGCAAAACGAAAATATAAAAAAAGGATTGCGGGGGAGGGGGGGGGGGAGTTATACAGTAGAGAATCCCGCACTCTCCGCGTTGTTCATGCCTCTTTCACCAAAAGGGAAACCTACAGCGACACGTGAACCGGATAACACCACGGCGCTACCTTACATTCCTCCACAGACATTGAGTAGCACACCTATATTTTCAATTCTGCAAACTCGCCGCTAACAGACTCTCGATTGTTGCCTCGCCCACACGCCTTACCCCCTGTCCATTTTGAAAGCACCATACCTATGTGCACTGTGTCAAGAGAGCATATGTCACCTTGAAAAAATATAAGTCCACTTGTCGGAACGTTGGCTCCTGTTGTTATGCTGTTACCGAGTTGTTTGGGTCGTTGAAGTCAATGAAGCTTTTCATGCTATTTTTTTATTGGAGGAGATCACTCGTTTTTACATTTCTTGACCAGAGGTACCTTGGCGGATGGTACAGTGTACTACCTGTTCTCTCGATTTACTTTTACTGCAATAAAGATAAAATATGATATACGACTATTTTTTGAGCAAAAGTACGCTCATTTGTGCCAGTTATTACACGTTGCGTGGGACAGAATGAAAGAAGGACCAACGAAGTGCTTCGTTTCCCTTCCTCTCTCTCATCCAATCCCACGCACTGTTACTCAGCTTGCTTCTGGAGGTTCGGAAATAGCTGCAGTGAAGCGTATGCCCTTTGCTGCATACACAAGGTGCACTTATAATCTTCCTGCTGCACGAGAGCGGAGAGCTGGACTAGTTCATACCGTGAATATGTGCGGCACACCTAGCCTGCACTATATGAGGTTTACTAAATGTTTCAAAAAATACTAGCACTAAACACATATTTCTGTAAATCGTCACAGCGTGCACCATACTTCAGGAAAAGCTTCTCTCTATAAGAAGTTGCCGCGCCCGCATGCCGGACACATCGACTGCCACACGATCAATAGGTGGGAAATGTTCTTCACATGTGTTTCGTCCCATGCGTCTGCATCGACTGGTTGACGGATGATGCTCCGGTGGTTCGACTGGCTCGGGTTCTCTTCGAGACAGTGCCAAATTATGTAGAGCTGCACAAGCGGTAATGATGCTTGTAGCACTGCATGGCTTGTGTTGCAGTTTCATGTCCAAGCATGGGAAGCGTCGTTTCCAAACACCAAAAGCCCTCTCCACTGAGTTGCGCGTCTTGGTGTGGGCCTTGTTGTACCTGTAATAAAAAAAATAATGCAATTGCCTACTTGCACAGTGTGCGTGCTCAACACAATCAGCAATTTAATTAGTATACCTCTGTTTGTATTTGCTGCGTCAATATTGAGAGAATAGCAGTGTAGATTAGCTTTCTGATTCAGTTAACAAACGTGCTCTAACTTTAAAAGCAGCTTTTGCATTAGGGCGAATTTGGATTTAGTTACTTGCCTTCCTTCTGGAGTATTGGCTGAACCTGGGTCTGCAAGGGGGGTCATTAGGAATGGGAAACACGCATAGCCCATATTTCCAAGAAGAATTCCTGGCACCCGATGTTCTTCATAAAGAACTCGCACCCGGGAGTTGTCAAATATCCGGCTGTCATGTACAGACCCTGGCCAGCTTGCCACAACGTTGAAGAACTGTAGCTGTGGGCCCCCCACAACCTGCAGGAATGTTGCGCTATTATAAGAAACACCAACAGTTGGAAGTACCACCATCATATATCATGCACCAATGAACATAAAATCACGTATAAAACCTTAGACAGTTGAACATTTAACATATTTGAAGTTAGGCTATCTCTACAATATCGTTCGCAGTTCCCACACTAACTACAGCGAGCAAAAATAATCGGAAATTGGTAGATATTTGAGCTGGTAGCATATGAAATTGGTAGCTATTTATTATAATACTGTAGCACTAACAAAACAAATGAGGACAGAAGTCAAAGGTAACACACAGGCGCTGTGTGTTAGCTTGCATATACGGAGTTTCATAAATAAAGGCAAGAGCTTTGAGCGACATCGAATAATCACAGCCCTATCTATAGTGAAGCTGTTCGTTTAGAGCTGTTTGAGAATTCCGTTTGCCTATATATATATGACCTCGGTAACCTTCGCGATATAAATTTCTTTACCGCTTTGGTTCTTGTAGTGAAGCTGGAAAAATGAGCAAGTGCTCATTTTTCCAGCATTTTTCCGGGTGCGAGTTCTTTATGAAGAACATCGGGTGCCAGGAATTCTTCTTGGAGATATGCGCTATGCGTGTTTCCCATACAGGCACATAACAAGTGTTTAGCAATTAGTGTTCGGCCCCTACTAAACTCACACGCTTACAATATTTTTTGCGCATCACCCCTACGATGTCCTACATTTCTTCTAAAGCTCAGCTTTGCGAATGATTTTTTTTTACTTTTTTTCACAGCACCGTGACAAAGGCATGAAATGTTTTTAAAAACTTGTAGTCGCATTAACAGCGTTGATGTAAAGTGTTCTCTTCGAAAGTAGGAGCGGTATTAGGCAAACAATCTTTATTCATGCAATCGCTACCTTTCACGTTTACTCATGGCCTCCGTAAAAGATATATGCTATTTAGGTGAACATATCCGCCAGCCGCGGCCGACCAGATAAATTAGCAACGGCGCGCATCCAGCTGTCCGGTGACGGCAGTGGATACCTATCGGCGGGACGACGCCACTTGAAAATACACGCGAGAGCTTGTGCATACAACGAACGCGCGATAAACACAAGCAACCACACAACAGCATCTGCAAGCGGCGTCGCGTCGCCGTATCTGCTTTGTCGAAGCCGATAGCCTGTTCGCCACGCTGTACCCTCACCACGGTGACCTGCATGTCACTCAATCATTTCGTATTTCCCGCGGAGCGTCGGCCGATGTATCAAGG
The DNA here is from genome assembly GCF_023375885.2 of Dermacentor andersoni. Lineage (NCBI taxonomy): Eukaryota > Metazoa > Arthropoda > Arachnida > Ixodida > Ixodidae > Dermacentor > Dermacentor andersoni. Next base: position 24,182,678 of record NC_092823.1, on the reverse strand, counting down.
GGAGATAACATTTTCTGTCTCGAAATTGCGTCGTGCCGCCCATAGGTAGCCGCTGCCATCACTGGATCGAGGGACGTGCATCGTTGCTAATTTATCTGGTCGATCGCGCCTCGAAAGCAAGCTGAGAACTGTCCCTGCCGAAAGAGCATATGTATCATGCTCAGGCTCAGACGCGTCTGGAACGGCCACTCGATGTACGGCGTCCGAGTATAGGGCCGGAGGAAACGAGGAAACGCTGACGGATTGTATCGCGGAAAAAAATCTTACATAACGCCGGTTACTGTACTTTTTCCTCCACATTTATATTTCTGCGCAGTGCACATTCATCCTACTCGCGAAACTTCGATACTACAATCGTTGTTGTGAAGCACATGTTTAGTTGACTCAAAACTATTATATTCTCACAATGAATCGCTTGCAATTCTTACAATGCATCGGCCAAAAAGCAGTGCACTTACCTGAACATTCACAGAAAACACACCCTTGCGGTTGCGGTACACTTCAGCATCGTCACCACCGGGGCTTTTGATTCTCACATGTGTGCAATCAATACACCCGGTCACTCCGGGGAAGTGAGCAATCTCGTAAAAGTCCCGCATCACGCTGGACATTTGGGAGGCTCCTGGGAAACGAACAACCGCTCTGAACAGATGTCTGGCGATAAGCCGGGTCACTTTTTTCACGATGCGACAAACTGTAGGTTGCGACACGTTTACCAAGTCTCCAGCGACAATTTGGAAAGTACCAGCACCGTAAAACCGCAAGGTGACCAACAATTGCAGCATTGGTGGCAGCGGTAGTCCCCTATAGTCGTCGTTCGCTTCAATCGGCAGAAACGCCAGTAGTTCTCGGACTGTTCCCTTCGTGAAACGATATCGTGCGAAAAACATGTCGTCTTCATAGAATTCCATTGGGTTTCCTCTGTCGCACAACGATGGCCTTGGTACACACGGAAAAACATACGCAGCCCCGAATACAGCATCACAAGCTCTGCACGCAAACTGAAAGGCCGACAGTCTCTCCATAAGGCCGCGTCTCCTGAAGTACGCTGCGTCTCTGGGGAACGCTGCCATGCTTACGCCTTCGAAGACCGATTCAAGACTGCTTTCGACCAGACTTGATATTTTCGTCGACTTGACCGAGTCAAGCTCGCCGCAAGGGCGCGTCTCTAGTTAAGGAGGATCTCTGAAACGCGTTTGCGCTGTCTTGAGTCAATCGCAAGTCAAGTTCAAGTTAAGGCGCGTTTATGAATACGGGGGTTTTCTAAGGCTCAGGCGTGCGTCGCTTGCTCAGGCGCACATTTCGTTGTCGCGCCGAACGCTGCGTTGCTCGACGCTCACCGCTGCGCCGTAGCGCGTCTTACACCCCTTGGCGGGTCGACGGGAACGCTGTCGCGTTCCACTCTTGAAGGCGAAGCTTAAGTGTCCTCCAATTTTTCTTATGGCACCGTGAACTTTTGTTGTCTCTGATCGGTATCTGAAAAGATGCCACACCGAAGCACCGTTCCAGTTCTCCTTTCAGAGCAACGCTTCATCATTTCTCAAGAACTACGAGTCCACAGCAAAAACATACCAGTAAAGAAAGCTCTCTCCGTTGCAAGTGGCCAAGTGCTTCAAAGGCAAAATTATACCGCCATACAAAGCCTCGAATACAAATACGTCCAGCGGGGACTTCCTCTTAGACGAAATGACAAAAACCGAGCGCGATAGCTCTCGGAACTTACCATTATTGGCGACGCGACAATTTCAGTCCACCGAACACTAAATACAAACAGGGGCGTGATACCTGAGGACTTTCTCGGCTTGAGCGATGAACTGCTGGAGGGTTTCCAGGACAAAACGTGATTAAAGTACAAACAATCATCCGCAAAAATGAACAAATAGGCCCCACAGAACATGTTATGCTCACTTTGTGAACAAGCGTAGTGACTACCTCACTGGATGCAGAGTATAGGAGGTATGCACTGAGCTCGATCCGCGAGGCGGCGACAGTGTCGCTGGGGCAGCCGCGCCATGTTGACGGTCGGGGAGCATCGAAAAAAAATGGCAGCGGTCTTACTCGCGCGAACATCTGATCCCTATCTTTTGGCCCGCCGTTCGCTTTTTCTTATCCAGTAGCTGATATATAAGCAGGACGTTTCAGTGCCTCGTGCGCAGTGCTGTTCTACGTCTGCGTACAATGTTTACGTATCCGGACAGACCACGCTCCGGCGTGACCGTGCGTCAACTGAGCTTCGATGTCGCGGTGAACTGTGCTATGTTCGGATGCAGCAGTCACACAAGAAAGGAACTCGGTGATAGGAATATATTCAGATTGGGTTCCTCTCGACACGTGGTTATTTCTCTTCTTAACTGCAACTTTAATGTAAAAGAGCACAGCAGCTATGTGCTAGCATGCCTCTGCCAGGCCTGCCTTGCAGGCGCAGTGTGCCGCCAGCACCTCGTCGTTTTATTTTGCGAGAAGCCATAGTGCGAGTGGCTTTTCATCGAATGACTGTGATTGACAAACCTGGGAGGGCAAAAAAAAAAAAAAGACTGTTTTGGCAAGACCAGAATAATTGACGTAACATAAAAATTACGAAGGCTGTGTAAAATCAGTGTTTGGTTCTCAGGGGGGCGGGGTCTTTTTTTTTTTCATTGAAGCAAATTTAACGCTATCCTTTGACGACGGAAGTGGACAACGCGGAGTAAATTCCGTAATGAAGGCGACCATGTTACGCGAGCACTTTGACGCGCGGCTGCTGCACCCAGCCGCTCGCCAGATCATTGTGGCCTTATCGACTTGTAGGCTTTCGATTGCTTGCGGGTCGCGGAGCTCGTTGCATACGCAGTGTAATCCTTGATGTCTGCGACGTCCACGCGAGGCAGTAGTCCGACATCGCGCCGAAGCTGATGATATTTGAGTTCGAGCTGGTCGACACAGTCGCACGAGCGCACTTCGTTTTCATAACGCGATTTTTCTGGTTCACTCAACCCACGCACGTACGTGCTTAGGCCCATCGTTGACCTAAGACGTACTACTCGACAGCCAAGTCATAAAGGCACATTGAAAAGGTCGTTTGACGGTTCGTGCGTATCGGTGGGCCACTTGGCGACGCAGGCCTGCTCGCGCAGGCAGCGCGAACTTGCGACCGCAGTTATGGCAGCCTCCGCGGATGCCGCTAGCGCTCCTAGCGGATGACGTCATGTGCATACCTCCTATATAAATGTCAGATCATATATGCCGTACCCCAGACGATGTTTCAAATGTCAAAGGTTTGGACATGCTTGACATGCGTGCCGAGGACAATGGACTAAATACAGCTCCTATGATCACCAATCTGACAATTGCACTTCTTCCACACATTGCAATAACAGCAAAGGAGACCATCCAGCTTACTCGCGGTTTTGCCCTTGCTGGTAAAGAAAACGACGAAATTGCACTAACTCTTCAAGAAAAAATCTCGTTCTTAGAAGCAAGAGAGCGACTGTCATACCTTTCGCGCAGTTATGCCGATCTGACGCACGTGCGGGCAGTGTCACAGAGGCCTGAGGAATCCTCGGAGCCCACGCATAGTGGTCCCGCAGTGACCCCTCCCGCCCCGTGGTTGAAGCAGCCAGTGCTGCGCCATCCTCTTGAAAGCCCTTGCAGACACAAATCCCCCAGGGCCATGAAATCAACATTATCCAAAGGCCCAAGACACGTGTCGCGGCGCCCAACTCTTGGTCCTCCAGCGCCTCAGAGAGAGCGATGGTGGTCGATGCAAAAACCCCGGGGTCGTCGACGCCGAAGGACAAGCACTCGCTTTAGCGCGGTAAGGACAAGTCCCAATAACCATGTAAGTAAGAAAGCAATAACCAAAATGTTATCACTATTTTGTATTAGCCTTCTTTAGATCTATGTCAGCTAACATCTTTCTTATCTCTTATTCACTTGTAATGCCGTTTTCTACCTTTCCGTTTCAACATGGCTTTTATTATCCGTAGGACTTTCAGAGAACTCTAATGCAATTTACGTGACATCAAAGGCATGTTAAGCAACTTCTATTATGTGGCATTGTGCTTACGGGAAAGAACCCTAGGCGAAAAAAGACTTTTTTAAGGTTTAACTGTCGCCCAGCGCAACCATACTCAGGAAAACTCGCTTGCGGGTGGTATAGCCATTGCTGTCACTACAAAACCATCACCATTTAACCAATATACATTTCACCGCAGTCGCATTTTACTGTAAGAAATCTGGGGCCGTGTTCTGAAACGTTCGCCTTCCGCGAGACTATCCCCTTGGCCACACCACCTCGAATGGGGCGCGCTTATTGGCTGTTTTGGCAAAACGGAAAATGAACTAGGGCCATCTATTAGTTCCTGTCTACCTCATTTTAACGTCACGGATTTGTTGGGTGCTCCGGACATATATTAAATAAACGAAGACGTCTTTTGACGCTCGGCTGCTGGAGGGGTCTTGTAGAGGCTAGAGAGGTGGTAGTTTACAGAAGCCTTCTTGATTACGTGTTACAAGTCTTGTTTCCCAGCGATTATTTGTTGATTACTGGTGGTGTTCTGTATTGTGTTGCCTTGTCGAAGTGACAAGTGTCGGAAACAGTGTTTTGGAGCAGCTTACAGCAGCACCATGAACAACGCACTGTTCGCGCGGGTTCTCGCGCGACGGCGGGAACGACATACCCGCCCCAACCGTGCCGCGTTCGCCATGACGCCAGAAGCTTTTCGGCGGCACTGCGGAATGACGAAAAGTGCCGTCCGGCTGCGTAGCAGTGATCTCGCACACTGGCTGGAACCTCAGGTTCTTCGCAACAGGCAGCTTTCCAGTCGGCAGCGAGGCGACGATTGACCTGTCGCAGTCGTTTGTGAGCCGGTGCATCGCGAAAGTCGCGCGAGCCATTGTTGTCGTTGCGAAGGAGCGAGGATGGGTGGCCTTCCCACGCACCGCCAGAGGGCGAGCAGCAATCAAGCAAGGATTCTTGCAGCACGGCAGGCTCGGCGGCGTGATTAGGTGGGTGGGTGGCACATTCATCGCCATTGTCGCCCCGAAGCTCCCTCCTGCGCAGAAGGCAACGCACTGGTGCCGGAAGGGGTATTTCGCCCTCAATGCAATGGTGGAAATTTTAAAACGAAACTGCACCTATAATGGAGCAACAATTAATGGACATTCATTGGCATCACCGTCACACTATTGTCTGCAATGTGTTTCAGGTGTGTGACTCGGTCATGAAGGTACTGTACGTTGACCCGCGGTTCGCTGGCTCATAACCCGACGCGCACGTGTGGCGATACGCGTCGCCTCGCAGGCGCATCGTCAGCGGCCCCATTGCCGTCCAAGACAGAGAGTACCTGCTGGGTGAGTAGTAACAAAGTTGCTTTGAAAATAAAACAGTACGGGGTGCGTGTGTATGTTGTCCTATATTGTGCAAGACGTCAGAAATAGTATGAGTGCTATCTGTATTTGTGCAGGCGACAGTGCTTATCCCTTAGAGCCATGGCTCTTGGCGCCTTCGCCCGGCCACGCTGCCCTCCACACAGCGGAAGGACGTTACAACGCTGCCCAAGCTTCCACAAGGTCAGCGTTGGAGCACTGCATTGGCGTCATGAAGAGCCGCTTCTGATGCCTGCAGCGTCACCGCACCTTACATTACGGCCCCCAAAAAGGCAGCAACAATTGTGGCAGCGTGTGCGGCACTGCATAATCTGTGCATTGACGCAGATGTGCCGCATATGCGCCGCGTGTACCCTGAAGGCGACGACCACGACGGCGATCCTCCGCACGCCTCAGCACCTCGAGCCAGGCGGGCACTATATTTGCGCGGAAGGGCAGCACGTGCAAGGCAAATTGCAATACTCTTATTGCTCGTAACCAGCACTTACAGAGAGCAGTCTGTCATGCACGTCGCCTGCAAGGGTTGGCTGTCGCTGTTTTTTGAGCAACATGCAGGTATTCGCACTCTTAGCATGTTCTTCTGTAACGTATGCTGCCTAACCTTGCGGTTGCCATAAGCTATCACTTGTCCTTCTTCACTGAAGTGTCGGTGGTTTTGTGCTAGCAGGTCCCATGTGCTGACGTATGAAATTCTGCGCTAGAATTGCGCGTGCTTTTGTGCCAGACGTGGCCATGTGCTGACACTTGCTCTGCGCTAGAAGTGTGTGTCGTCTTGTGGCTGTTGCTGCCTCCCCTTGCTGCTACTATGTGCTGACACTTGTCCTGAATTAGAAGTGTGTGTGGCTTTGTGCCAGACGCTCCTAGGTGCTGAAACTTGTTCTGCGCTGGGAGTATTTGTGCTTTTGTTGCTGCCTCCCCTGACTGCTCCCACGTGCCGACACCTGCCGCCATCCCCTGCATTGGAAGTGTGCACGCCATTTTGGCAGTTGGTTCTTCCCCTTTGCTTACACGTGCTGCCTTCGTCTACTGCATTACAAGCGTGTGTGGTATTGCGGCAGTTGCTGCATCGCCTGACTTTCACGTGCCGACATGTCCTTCTTGTGATAGAGATGTCTCTTTGTGTTGATGTTTCTGGGTTTGCTTTAAAGGGTACCTTCTTGTGCACTTTCTAGGCATTGGCTTGTGCTGGTCAGCATTGCCTTGTGCTGGCTGCAGCCTTGTTCAACAGGCCTTGCGGAATGCAAGGGTCGAAGCTAAAATAATGTGTTCTGTCTGTCGTGCAACTGGCATCCTTGCTAGCTCTTGACTACATCCTAGCACCAGCGCCAGACGCAGCCCCAGCAAACGTTACATTCAGTGGGAGTAGGATCACATCAGTGAGACAGGTGATTTGAATGTGATTACACGTTATCTCGACAACCACATTCCATTGGCATCATGCAATGTCGCCATTCTCACAGCGTTTCAGCCATACTGTAATAGATGATGTGCCATCGCACCACTGACGTCATGCCGTTGCGTGCAGGATCATGGAAACAAAAGTGCACGATTGGTGTGCATCATATGTACTGTAAACACTGGACGTAGCGTGAAAGCTGGAAGTCCGCGATCACAGGTGGTGCAGCGAAACGTCCACTGCATATGCTCATTGATCCACCTTCGCAACACCACTATCATTCCCTTGTAGTAACATTGTAATAACTTCAGCATCACATTTTCGCTGTCATCATTTCTATTCTAACATTCTCTTGTTCGCACTCCCATTGTTATGGCACTTCCGTGTTACCATTGGTATAATTTCAATGCCAGCACCTCATTGTCGTCAGGTCTCTGCTTCCTCCCCGAAGTCAGAAGTGTACATTCAGCGTGCTATCACTTCCACGGTGCTTTATTGACATTGTGACTCCGTAGCAGTTATGCATTTCTTCGTTGTCATCACTGTATTGTAGCCAAGCAAGCGTGCTTGTTCCAATGATGCAGCTATGGTCAGGGTATTCTCGTTGCCGTAATGGCGCTGTCGTGCCAATACCCCTGTTAATGCAGCATCATTGTGCCTTTGACAAGTTTGCATCGTGGTCACTCACTTGTGGCATATGTGTTAATGCTGCTGTGCCTTGCTGATATTACGGCGCTCGCAGCGTTCCATCGTTAACGTTACGTTTGTGTCACGTTCACGGTGTTGCTGTCATTCTGTTGGTGTTTCGTGCTTATTTTCATGAGGGCGCGGCTGAACTGAACAACTTAACGGCGATGAAAGTGGATGCCAGAGAAAATTAGCCCAACTCGGACATGCATGTGCACTTGGCAATGCTGGATGGACAGCTGGGGTATTCCTCGTGAAATGAAGTTAAATATGTGATTACACATAGTTTTTAAAACACCTGAGCAGCACATATCTTTCACGGCACCCTACCTCGCCTGATGCTGCAATAAAATGACACCGGCTATCTCGTCCTTGTGCATTGCGAGTGCTGCTGTGGTCCTTGTTTCTTCATATCGCAATCTGTGTCATTGACCCATGTGATCTTGATGAAGCAACAACAGTTAAGCAGACCATAAGGGGAGAAGCGTTGCACTCCCACGCGAAGACAGGGCAACGTTAACATTGCTTTAGGTGTTTCGAATGTGCAACAAAGTTGAGGCTGCTCGCAACATCTGGACGGTCTGTGTGATCTCGTGCTGGGGAGTCGAGTTTGACATTAACGCAGCTGCGTATCTGTATGAGTAATCTGCGAATGAAGGAATGCAATGAAGCGAAATCGCATATCTCGCCAAGCATTCAACACATGCACTTTAAACGAGGCGCAGGCTCCGATTGCCGATGACTGCTGAGCCTTTCGTCGTCTGAAAGCGGTTTGTGACAGTGTGACTGGTCGTAAAGGCGAGTTTGCAAAAGTGAAAGTGCCTGCTTACTACCATGTTAGCGACAAAGATTTTGGAACCAAGCATATCATTAGTAGCTGAATCATTAATACCATCCAGCACCACCATACTGGTGAAGTGTGTTAGCCACAAAGACATAACTTCCGCGTGGTCTGCAGCGACGCCATGACATCGAATAATTGTTCCAAATGCAGAAGATTATACCTCCATTTTCTGTTTTCCTGAATGGATTCATATCTGTATTTTGCCCCCAGAACGGTGTCGATGCCATGGAGAAGTTGACTCATGTTCGCTTTTTCTCACAATATGATGTTGCAGCAGCTGCTGAGCATCTTTCGTGGCGCCACAGCTGATGCAAGGATGAAATCGGGTTCTACAGCTTTTGTGGTAGTACTCGAGCTCAACATTGCTCATTTCGCAAGTGACATTGCCTAATATTTGTTTTCATCATGGCAGCGTCATTGCCCCAGGGGCTATGCAGAGTGCATTTCCAGCAATCTCATCATATATGTTGCGTTACATTGCACTACAGTCGTTACCATGAGCTGGTAGCAGGGAAGGTGTGCCGGTCCGCACTGTAAGTTGCGTGTGGCGCAAGAGAACTTTGTTCCAGCAGCAATAATGGAGTTAGTACAATGTAGTCGTTTCATCTGTACAGTGAATAGTGACACGCAATATTCGTTTCTGTGGATGTCAAGGTTAAATTGCATTGTTTGCAAGCGAAGTTCACGAATCGCTGTCACAAGAGACCTGCTCCACGTGTGTTGCAGTGCCTTGGCACTTGACGAAACCATCGAAGTACGCCTTCCCTTCGTACAGTAAAAGCAGGACGGGAAATGCCCCCGAGACGGATAGGAATGCCACTTTGCAGCTATAGAAGCTGCTTTCATTACACAACCATACGCAAACGGGAGAGTGCAGTGGACTTGATGTTTCCCTTGACATGTTCGGAGTTATGTAGGAGTACATGCGACACAACGCGAGATGGAGAAGGACACGTAACTGAGCGTGCGTACGTTGCCTTTAAAGGTGTTGATATGGGACTGTATGAATATTTCTATTGTGGTTCTGCAGACGTTACTTGAACAAACGTGCCACTACACGATACTTGTCTGACAACATGAAAGCACAGCACATATGATACGTTTTGTCGTAGCCGAGAAAACAGAACTGCGGTAGGATCAACTGCAACAGCGCACTAAAGCTTTACAGGTATACTTTGCGAAGCACATAAACATTGCTCGCTTGCTCATATCCTATTCCATAAGTTTTGAAACACACTCTGCAAATGTGCATTGTAAATGCACGCGTTTCCAAGGATTGTTGTTCTCAACAGCTGTATATAACATGCGAGGCAGATATCCCCTGCCAAGAATGTCTGAACCTCTTCGTACGCTTGCTATTTGGGGGGGGCCTGGAAGCTCACTGAATGAACATTTCGGCGCACATATCGTAATTCATATTCTTGTACGAACTCCTATAGCACGCTATGCATTCGGAACCATGACTTGTGGAACGCCGCACAAGTGCCTGCGGCCCATTTAGGACATTATTAACGTGATGAGATGACTTGGCATTGGTGAACACATCATGCGAAGAGTAGTATGACACGCTCTAAGAGCAAGCACCATTGGTCGCTGAAGGGAGCGATACTTAGTGATGCTCCCTCAGAATGGTGCATTTCAGCTTTCTGAAAACAGACATGACCTCAGTGAGACACGCATTCTTGTCTGCAGCGTAGACGCAAGTGAACTGGGGGGCTATTCTGCAAGAGTCCACCTAGTGGACTGTCCACTTCGGCCTGACGTCACCAGATGCGCGTTCTGTTGTTCTGAACTTCGGGGAGTGCTGACGTCATCAGAAGGGAATCCGAACTTGCACTAAAATGAAGTGGAAGACCGCGTACCCGAAGAGCATAGTGCCTGGGGCGCCCTGGAACTCACCCGTGACAACGTAAATCGAATGAAATGCCGTTTAGCCGCTTGCTATTAGTTTCGGTTGTGGTTTGCCAAGCGAAGATATGAGACGAGCTTGGCCGCATGACTGGTAACAACATAATGTGTCCAAAAATTTTATTTTCATCATCTTTTTGTACGGTATAGCGGCGTTTCACTTTTTTCTGGCTTTGTAAACTGCAATTGCCAGTTTGCCACCAGAGGGCCACGTATCGAACCGAAACTTAAGATGGCAGCTGTTTGAAAGGAATGAAACAGCTGACCACAAACCGTCGCTTACCGAGCATCCCCGTAAACTGACGGCAGCACAGCGTGTCTTGTTGGTAGTTGCTGTCTTGGTGCATTCGCTGACACTAGTGTTGGAACTGAAGCGCAAAATGACAGCGTCTACGCTTGCAGTGAATAGTTGACGCACGATCGTCGGCCACTGAGCGTGGGTAATCCCTGTAAAGTAGCGGTGGCAGTATGTCGTGTTGATGGTTGCTGTCTCGGAGAGTTCTCCCATAGTACTGCTGAAATCGTTGTCAATGGACGCGCACCATACGATGTATGCCTGGTCGTCACGACTGCAATGCTTCGATAGAACTTGCAACTCGAATCGCATCTAGTACCACACCGACAACTGTATCGTCTGCTCCGTCGACGAAATATGACATTCAACGGCAGTGATGTTGACTGCGCATAATAATCTTTATGCAGGCCCACAAGTTCAAGAAGAGTGTACTGCAAAGCGTTTATTCATGATGCTGAATAAAAGACTCCAGTGGTGGTCTGTACGTTTTCCTGAATATTTTCTACCCCTCTGCAGTCAAGCTTCCAGACGACAGTGTTTGTCCATCACAGCGCCATGGCACCACGGGAAATTGGCCCTCACATAAGCCATCGGCAACGGGAAATTATAATCAACTTTATGGAACGAAATCCCCGCTTAGTTAAATCATCAGGAGATCTGGACCCAAAATTCCCCGCTCAAAGAAAAAAGGAAATGTGGGAGGAGCTCGCCAATTTGCTAAATGATGCCGGCCCTCCCACAAAGCCCGTGGTGCAGTGGCGTTGCTGGTGGAATAGATTTGTAAGTCGGGCCAGGGCGGACGCAGGCAACCTCTCAGCCGAGATGAAGTAAGTAAACCAGGCGTGCAATGCTTTACGGTAACGTCTGTTTCGAGTGTTTACGCAAACCACATTGCAGGTCTACCGGCGGTGGACTTCTTGGGGGCGCTAAGGGCCGAGTGCTCGCCCTACTCGGCCCTGCGAGCACTGTACCGGCGCGGCCTGCGCCCTTCGTGAGCAGCCACTGCGAAGTGAGAATCTCCCTTGTATATTTGTATTCCTTTAGAAAAGCCAGGATTGGCAGTTAGAAACCTTCACCTGTCCTGTTGCCTTGTTTAACTAAGCAGTAAGGAAGGGCATAATGAGATTTTGTAAATAAACCTAGTAGGCAATAAACAATGCTGGCAACAAGGCAAGCTGTGCCTAAATAGAGCAAAGCCTACTGCATTGCACAATATGCTTCACCTTTTGTAACTATTTTGACCAGTGTCCGCATCTCTTAAGCTTAACAATTTGTTTTTCTTAAATGCAGAGCGACTCCCAGCAACCACACACCTCAGCTGTGACTGAGGTGTCACAGCCAGGCGACACCTCAGTCTCTGCAGCCTCAGCACCTCAGCAGCAACCACCATCTGTGAGCACCGGCGTTACAGGAAGAAGGTGTACTGCCAGCCGTAAGTGTGTGGTGTATGAACGTGTATGAAAGCGTGTGGTGTATGAACGTAATTGCGACCTCACGCCAAAAATATGTGCATTGAATGTCAACATAGCTGTAATAGTGATATAGAAGTTCCTTGTACTGGTCACTACAGATGAAAGGCACCTTGCAGTACTTTATGCATGTGAGACACACATGTCAAGTGAAGAAAGGAAACCACACAGAGAAGGTATACGCAAGAGAGGTACTACAACCAACTGATTTTATTGCTGCTTGGTCAGTACCAGTGTACACACAGATGCACAGCAAGGCAAAAAAGAAAGTAAGCAAAAAAACCCTGAGCATGTGTTGGTGGGCTTGTTCGTTAAGCATGATTACAAAGACGGCGCCGAATAAAACAACACACGAAGAAGGGGAACGTGCTGTCTCGTGTCCCCCTTCATCGTGTGTTGTTTTATTCGGCGCCGTCATTGTAAACAAAAACCCTGTAGATCACCAAATAAGTTAACGTGGCATTTGCTTGTTGCGTGCACATGTTGACATTTATTTTTCTAGCTAGGAACCTATACCTCATGACACCATTAAATTACGCAAAGGTTCTATGTGTACTGTGTGTGCACAGTAAATGTGTACTGGTTAGTGGTATGTCAAAAAACTGCAGTAACCTTCATAGCGGCGTTGTGATGAAGAGACTACGCAAAACTTTTTTTTTAATTCGGGACACGATAAATTGATTGTAATGCCCTGAAATAAAAGATGCAATCGTTACAAAAATGAGAAAGGAAGACACACTTTTCACATATGTTTAATGTTGCTTGTCCCCGTCTCCCACGGTGTTATCATACATTACTTACCGATATGGCCAATTATACATGCTTCATAGCAAGTGTTTAAATGTGAAAGGCACGTAAAGTTTATTTGTCCACGTGGTGTATTGGTTAATAGGAAAACTGAAGGCATTCAAGGAGCACTTGTTCGGACAGCACTGTAACGTAGTGGAACTGCTCATGAACGCTATACACACAGACACCGAAACAGCACTGAGGAAAAGGTGTGTCAGCAAGGCATGCCATACATTTTCAGCACGTATATTTGCCATTGCTTTCCTGAAGCAGTAAGATGTGCACCTACTTGTAACAATGCATATGCGGTACGTCGTTATGCTGCATCATCATAATTTCGCACCATGGCAGTGATTTCATAACCCATTCTTTTGCCTTTTGGGGGATCAACTTTATGGAACAGGACATGGAATAACGCATCACTGTAAACTCGTTGATCACTAGACGCTTGCTAAAGGTCCAAGCATTCGCATTGACAAGGCAGTTATGTTTGGAAATTTCACCTGGAGCAACACATGCTTTTTTCATTTCATGTAATTTGCTTACAGGCCGCAGAGTAGGAATATTACATAAAGGGCAATAACGTTTGAAGAAATCAAGCCTGCTCATATATGAACATGCGGTGCGAGGAGCCCAAGTGGATGTAAAATGCACTTGGGTGAGGCGTCTGAGTAATGCATGTAAGAGTCTTGGTCATTAGTGGGTATGTTATATGCTATGCGTGTGCTTGAGGCAACTTCCTGTTTCACCTATTCTCAGCTGTGCAGCAGAACGTTTAGCTTTCAGTTTTAATTGGAGTGGTGAAGAGTCAAACAAACTGAATGCATACTTCATGGATACTCTGTTATTTAATGGTAACGCTACGTATGTTGTACATAATAACTGCAATTGGATGTTGTATGGTTCAGGTAGTTTGGATATTTAGTAATGAGGCAATACATGAATAAAGAATTTGTCCAGAAAGGTTTTTAACTGTGAGCAGAACAAAGGCCATTGTGAAACACCGCTTTGAATATATGTAGTATTATTGGTGGGTAGACAAACCTAACGCATGGGAGATGCCCACAAAAAGGTAACAAAAATTGAATGAAGGCAACAACTACAGCACAGTGTGAATGTACACTTGCATGCTATGTATTCGTTAAATGTTTGAAAAAATATTGCACACTTTCAGTCATGCATGTGCGATTACGTAGTGGCTTGCTTACAAAGCTCGCCTATGCATGAAGCTAGGAGTGTATTCTAGGGGGCCAATGTCACTTCTGTTAACTGGCAGAGCTTCATATGGAAAAGTAATTTTGGACAACTTGCACAAATCTGAAGTGAAATTGTCAAGACTGAAATGCAACAAATGTAATTATGCAAATGCCATGTCACACAACACATACATACAGCCCAGCCAAATGAATACTTGCATGACATCATGTAATGTGGTTGCTGGCTGAGCACTTGTGAAAGGCTGTTTCTACGACGGGTACGGAAAATAAAGATTAAAAAAGAACTAGAAACTTCCTATGTACCTGAACTGTGCATGCTATTATCGACTGTTGGGTAATAGGATTTTGTGGGAAGTCGATATAACACAAGAAAGGTTAAATGCACAATGCAAACACTGCACTCCACATAAAAGAAACGATGAGCTGCATTAGTAATGTGGCTGTAAAAGGAACTGTAATTTCCAATTTAACAGGCTTCTATAACGATTCCAAGGTTTATGCTCCTCATGTGAGACCATGAAGTATTCCTGTTTCAGGTATGAAATGTATGCACAGTCAAGTACAACATGAAACCTGGTGCAGATGAATACTTGTATTACCTTTTGCTAATGCTGCCATATTTGCACTGCTCTTCCTTAAACAGCATACTTACATTTTTTAGTTGCGCAGCTTAGAAGCTAGTGTGCTTCCGAAATTATGCAGGGCCTCCAAGAGCTACTTCAAGAGGCCGTCTGCTGCAGCAGGCTGTGGGGGACACAGCGAAAAGGGTCACGCTAGCAGCTGCGCGAAACGAGCTAGCCGAAAAATTATTGGAGGAGTCCCGCAAGGTGAGGTGGCAGTGCTGATAGAGTGTGTATGAGTAATTAAACCCGAGCGAATGAATTTTTGCCGCGGCCGAGTACAGATGTGTAGTTGGTGAATAGAAATGAAAACAGGGAAAAAGTTCCTACAATTTAGCATGTTAAACAAACTAGTAATTCTCACAATTCACACTAGTGCCTCAAATGCAGAGACACAAGGAATGTATGTTACGAATGTATGAATTTTCATTATGTACGTAACATTTCACATGAGAAGTATTGACCATTGTCTAGGGGATTCTGGAACGTGTTGCGCTTTTCTGGACGGTATGAACATAACTTAATGCGCAAAACAAAGTTGCGCATCACATGCAAGTTTATGCCCAAAAAAGTGGATTGAAGTCATGTAACAAGCAGCTTGTAGTGCTTAGGCAGCCGCAATACCTTTTGTCACATGTAGTGCTGTTCAATACATTGTTATTCATATACGCATGGCTAGCATAATATGTACTGATTTCTGCAATACAAAGTGATGAATCTTTTCATTGTTGTTTTCCTTTCGGGCATGAAACACCCCCAGCGGTTTTTCTTTCTCAGATATCGCAAACAAAATGCCAGTTTCTTTTTGTTTGTGCAGAAAGAAAAAAATATGATGCCACCTACAATGGCAAATGCTCCCTTTCTGTGGTCCTCAAATCACTGTCACACAAAAGCAATATGAAAGAAACGCAGAAACGCATCAGTATGTCGACGGCACTGAAAGGGTTCAGGTGATAGCTTATCAAGACCTCACGGCCTCCAGTACGAGTTTTTTACACACTTCTGTAATCAGTTCAAAAGCACTGTGATGCAGCTACATGACATTTTCCAGACATATGGATAAGTGTAGCGTATTGAAACAGGGGTATGTTTATGTGAATTTGAGACACCTCATAATTTTCACCAACTCCCCCCCCCCCCCCATGACCCCCTTTGGCATGGCTGAGAACCTTTCGTTATGAATAGCAATGTTGCACTTGCAACAGCCAAAATGCGAGATACTTTCTCCTGGTGTTAGGGGCCACATCACGCCTGTGACAACAGCAGTCTTTCTAGTGGTTGTGCTTCCAAACATTGAAGCGTTATTACTGGCACATTCATTTAGAAAACGTACATACATTTGACAGAAAATGCAAGATGTGCAAGTGGAACAATACAAAACTCTTTTAACTAGCTGTTAGTTGCATACCAATGTGTGCATAAGCAACCCTACATATCACAATGTTACTTAGAAATTGAGTGCATTCGTTGCTTACCTATCGTCACAAGATAGGCACAGTCTTAAGTGTGGTAACATTTCATTGTTTTACACTGCACATTTGTCATACTGTCGTGGTGACCTAACATGTATTGTACATGTGACATTGCATTGATGTTTGCCTGCTTGCAGCGTTTTCCTGGGTCTTGCACTCTGACCATGCAGTCCTGCTTGTATATGTACTCTGTGTACTTATTCCGGGTCAAGCATTCTGTTCTCAGTGGCCCCTGAGAAATGTACCAACGCAGTTATACTGTGTCTCGTTTCAAATGTTCTCAAAAAATTTTGCTCTGCTCGCAAATGCATCAAGATGCCATGCATATCGCTGAACATCTGTACCCAAGCATGCTTTTCATTCATCTATAACGGCCGCTATAGCTGTGCTGTAACCACACGTCTAGCAATATCTGAATCTCATGTGAGAGCCAATAAGGTCAAGCAGCCATTGTCGATTGCTTTGCAGCACTTCATCTTTTTATTATGTTATTTGTGACGGCACATGTGTCCGTAGCAGCACACAGCACATTTAAAAGATTTATGCCAATTATGATGACAGAAATCAGCATGGAGCGACATATGATTGCATCAGAAAGTTTTACAAACATGGCGTTGACAAGAACTGAAAAAAACCGGCAATGCTACATAACAAGAGAGACGGACGACCAACACATGAAAATGCGAGGTACAGCTGTAGTTTTTATGAAACGAGACACCCGAGCGCGTTGCTAGTAAGGCAAATGAATAGCACCAACAATATCAATACAAATAAACATGTCAGTTGCAAAGCAGTGACGGGGAAATTAGTAACATATGTGAATCATTGCAAACCGCACACTGTTAATGAATAAGTCCATTACAACGCATCACTGTTACCTGTAGAAATGGGAGGAAGTCACACGACATCTGATTATCAATGCAATACATGCTTGCAGGATTCGCAGAGAACTTGGCTAGCACAGGAACATGCATTCCATTTTAATTGTGGATCGAGAGCTATAGTGCAGTAGCAGAAATAGTTGCACCGATACCTACAGGCAAAAGGTGGATAGTACAGAGCAGCCAAACGAAGCTACGAAAGCTTTGTTTTGCAGAACAGGCTTGCATATGTCCTGCGTCGTGAGGTTGACATTACATAGAGTGCATTGTTCACTTGTCTATGTATCTAACAATCAGACATGTTGCAGTGCCTACCCAACATTTCCCCCTCAGAAAACAACACGTTGGTACGTCCTTGCAGTGATGCAAGCAGTATCGAGATTGAGAGTGCACACATGCAAGTAGGAGTCACATTAGGCAAGCACTAGCAAGTTGACGTGATGTGTACGAAAGAACCCAAGTTTGGATGAATGTGTCGGTGCTAGTGGCATTGCATGGCCATGTGTTTTGCCGTCGAAGACGACTGCATGTTCAGCAAAACTCTGCCTTTCACAGTAACATGTGTAGAAGCATTGCTGATGAAAGATTTTTATTGCAGTAAACTGCTGAGCTATAGGCGCTCAACGACTAGGTTAGCAGGCTGGCCGACGCAATGGAGCGGCAGGCAGACGCCCTGGAACGGCAACTGAGGCCAATTTCGGAGTTGGCCACAGTCATGGCCTCATTTATTACAAATTATACACCACAAGTTTAGTGTTGATTTCTAACTAATGTGTATGTATTAAAACTTCTTAAACATACCAGCATATGTTTCAAGGTTTACTAGTAATGTAGTGTGGCAATGTCACAGGTGAAACTGCCCCAAATTATTTTTCAGCAATTCTTGGAGCAAGTAACATTGCGTGTTAGAGCAGTCTGGAGCAGACAAAATTGTATTTTGGGTCAATTTGGGGCAGAAAATATTCATTTTGATGCAGTTTGGAGCAGGCCAATGTCAATTTTGGTGGAATAATGAAATTTACACGGCACTTCGAAACCACATAGGTATATTAAAGACCAACACGAAAACAACATTACAGTATGTAAAGAGGCAGCATTGTGCATGTTTTTCTGCATAAAGGCAATAGCATTGGTGGCACTATGATATAACTACACATTCCCGTGCCAAAGCTGATAACTGCAATGTTATTAAATCATGTGGCGCAATCAACGCGGTCACACAGCTTCTAGTTCACGATATGTCGCTGTAGACGCAGAGAGCCGCGACCAACTCCGGGCTGGTGAAACTTCTAGCTCTTCCAATCTGTTTTTACCGCAATAGCAAATATATGGACACTGTAGGCGCATTTCTGCCGTCGCTGTAGCCGTGATGTTCCAGATTAATTCCAGGGGCGATAACGACGTCGCCGTGTACTGTATGCTGTAAAGTATGTGCGAGTCAAAGCGTGTGAGGATGGGCCGACGATGCCATTTGACGAACTCAACATTTAACGAAGTACATTCTCATTACAATCTCCCAAGTGTCCGTGCATGCGCCGGCCACTTGCAGGAAGCGCTGAAAAGTCCGCTGTTGTGAGCGCAAAAATTCACGTGGGAGGCGCGTCGGCTAGGTGTGCACCATGTGAACAGCTGATTCCCCCCCCTTTTTTTCACATAGAATGCACTCACTGCCAACACAACATCACGTATACTTCGTGTAGATTACACAAATGCATGCCAAAGCTATAAATTACATGAATTAGTAGCTTACGTCCAAGCCGCTAACTGCTGTCACCATTTCTTCCTACGCTCATGCTGAAAGGAAATACTAATAAAGTGTTACGCACGCACACTTCTTTGCAGTACATACGAGCAAAACATGTCGAAAAAGTAAACCGCTCCTCGATGATGGGACACAAATGTGTGTCCGCCTCAGACAGGAAAAATCTCGTCATGTTAACGCCTTCCAGCATAAATGAATCTCGATGTGTGTCACAATGTAACACACGTAGGAAACACTATGGAAGTATTCAACAACAAACTAAAGGGAACATGACGAATATGGCCAATCATTCAAAGAGGACAAATTCTATTAAAAGAATTGTCGCAAGACACCATTTGAGCAAGCACAGTAACAGCACAGCCCACATAGCATGTCTTCCAGTGCATACAGAACAACAAACTGTTGCCACAAAAGTTTGAGTGCGTTCCTTTGCAGCTTATGCTATCGAGACTTAAACTGTATGTTAAATAATTCGCATGGACATAAAGGAGGTGGAAACTACGGCTTGGCATATGAACCGCATGCATTTTTGGTTTCGGTCATGAGTGAACATGACCTCGTAGGAGCACATGGAAATACACGGTAATAAGAAGCTTGTCTTTGTCAGCCATGCAACAAAAATCGGACTTTCTCAGTCACAGCAGTACAGGTGACACATTGAGATACACATGATAATGCGACATAGCTCGTAACATATCATTTCACCAAATGAGGTGACCAGCGAATTGTGAAACGCACCTAAAAACAAAAAACTTCGTATGATCAGCCCCACATTGCTTTTAACAGAATACTTAGTTTCCGTTGTAAATTTATGTTCAAGGTTGTGCAACGCAAAAGAAGGGAACGAAATTTAAATTTTGTCAGCCACTCAAACGAGGAACAATTGCGCAAGTTGCACTTTTTAACATGAACCGCATAGTTCGAGTTCGCAAAGGTGTTGCAAATATGCTGCCAATTTAATATTGTACATCATAAAGCGTACTGAATGTGCATCAATGCTACGTAAGCTGTACCACGTTTGAAGATCATTGTTGGGTGTCATTCAGATTCAGGTACATATAATCGTGTTATGTTACACGTTTCACGTCATGGCGATTTTCTTTCAGTGAAGCTTTCCGAAATTACCTGTTAGCGGATTTGCAGTAAAATTTGCCCCTATGTTACTCACAGGTGCCATTTTTCTTGTAATACTGCAATTTTTATTTCTCTTTAAGGTTCAACACATTTCAGTGCGATTGCTTTGACGGTGATGTCAGGCAAGCGACTTGTACGGTTCGGATACACTTTAAATGGAACCTCTGATGTTTAAGTAGATTAGGATGTTTTAATATCCAAATGCCGTTGACATTACTGTTACCAGTGGAATGGCATAATTGGCTTAGAAGCTCATCCCTAATTTTAAATTGCGAATAAACCTTCGATTGCTCAAACAGAGTCAGCACTGCAGGATAGATATTTTTTTTTGCCCACTGTGCAAGGCAGCTGACATGCCCAAACACAACACCGTGTGCTGCAGGTAGACGAAAAACATCGGTTGTGACGTATCTCAAAATGATGATTGCTGGCCATCGACTCGTGCGAAAGGGTCCTAGCTTCGTCGTTTGTGGTCTAAGTGGTCGTGTAGTGTACGACATCACAAACACGGGACGCCAAGTGCAGAGTTATACATCCGTGGGCATAGCCCGGGAGCATGCAACCAATATTTGAGGTTCGTGATAAGGAAAACTAATTCATGTTTAGTCACATCGTTTGGCATGAACACGTAGAGTACAAAAGGGAATGTATACTCAAAATTTCAATTTCAAGGTCAGTGGACATAGAAAAATTTCCCAAGTTGCCCTTTCAGCGGCCATTTTCACTTGGCCGTGAGGTGGAGCTTCCTATTAGATATATGGTGGAGGCTACAAAATGCTTCAACTATTTAAAGAAAAGGCAGTACGCAACACTTTCACATGTTTAGAAACTTCTGCAACATTGCAGGTTAGGAAAGTATTACACATTCAGCTCGAAGTGACGCTTTTGTGTTAGAAAGAAGCAATCACGTGAGATTACATCCATAAAAAATACTGCTCCTCCACATACGGTGAAGGTATGAGTCCCACTTTCATTGAGCAAAAATTGTTCTTGCAGTCTCCATGCATTACAATTGCTTCACGACAACCTTTCGTCTATGTTTTCGAAGAAAGCTGTTGCTCCTCGAAAATTAGCAACTGCACACTACATGGCTCATACGAACACTTGCAATAGACCTCCTTGCTCTACAGTGGTGCAACAGAGTTGATACCAAGTTGAGAAGATTCTGTCAAGGGAAATGCGAGACTGGACCCACTACCACGTCACTGCTATGATGCTAACGGAATTTCACAAGGCCGACAGTACAGCAACCATTGAACGACAGTTCTGGATGAAGCATTATTGACAACAAAGGAACCACATGATGCACACGATGGTGTGGTGATGACGGCATTACGACTACTGCACGTCAACCATGAAATGTTGAAGCTATGTAGGAAGTATGATGACAATGGCCTAACACACACAGCGAGATGATATGATGGAATTCATGAACCTGGTATGCTGACAAAAACAGGATGACAATGGTGTCATCATGAGATCAAAGCCAATGATGGAGATGGTATTGTGCAATTCTGACTCAGAGATGCGGGCACAATGAATGCAACGGCATGACTGATGTAGGGTAGCAAAGTGGACTCAGTCTGGGTAAATTCCCTGCCTTTCCTCTTTTCCTTTCTCTCTCTCTGTGTCATGAAATAATGACAGCTGATTTCACGGTACGACGACAATGGCATAGGCAGCAGCACGATATGCAATCGAAAGGCGGTGAGAGTAATACTGAAAATGACACAAATATGATGAAGTGACAAGAAAGAAATCTCAACAGCATTAGGCGGATGAGGTAATGGCAAGATCGCAACTGCATGCTATAATGCCATTACGCTATGATGCTGGAATGTTGTAAAGATGTGCAACCATTCTTACTGCTCTTCTTTTCTCACTGTTCATGCAAGAGGCACGGTGCATTACATTCATCTACTGCCAACAGAAAGCGAGAACACCACAGCTACACATACCCACACGGCACGACACACAGCCACAGAGGTGTTGCGTCTCAGAAGCAGTAAACTGCTAGCTTCAGCCCAAACACAGCACACAAGCAAAACTGCGAGTACGTGTACCCACACTGCACGACACACAGGTGTTGCGTCTCAGAGGCATTAAACTGCTAGCTTCAGCCAAAACACAGCACACAAGCAAAACTGCGAGTACCCACACTGCACGACACACAGGTGTTGCGTCTCAAAGGCAGTAAACTGCTAGCTTCAGCCCAAACACAGCACACAAGCAAAACTGCGAGTACGTGTACCCACACTGCACGACACACAGCCACACAGGTGTTTCGTCTCAGAGGCAGTAAACTGCTTGCTGCAGCCCAAACACAGTGAAGGAGAAAAATTGGGAGTAACTGTAGTCCCACCACACGGAGCACAGTGACGCCGTGCCGGAAGTAAGCTAATTGTGCGTAACTTTCTAGCTGTCCAGTGCGTGACGTTGCGCTCGACGGCGAGCTCGCTGAATGTGCAGCAAATGTGCATTGCGGCTGATGCTATACAGTGCTATTTGCCTGACCCGTGTGGCCTTGCCCCTTGCGTACAGCGTTCTGCCGCCACGGGTCGGACCGCCGTCATCCCTTGGCAAGACGTCTTCCTGGTCGTAGTCGTCACCCTCACCGGCAATGTTGCTGTCGTCGTCAAAAAACGGCTCGCTGGCGTCGAGACATAGGTTATGCAGCGCTGCACAAGCCGCGACAATCTTTTCCGCTACTGCGGGGCAGTACTGCAGCGCACGATAGCGCTGCAAGCAGCGGAATCGACTCTTCATAAGGCCGATGCAGCGCTCCACCACAGACCTGGTGAGCTTGATTAAAACGGCCCTCCGGAGACGATAGCGCGGGATGTCCCGGAACCAGCGTGATGAGCCACGGCTCCAGTGGGTATGCACTGTCGCCTGCAGAATAAATGTAGCGCAGGAATCGCACCGAATTCATTACAGACATTGGCTGTGGTTCACAACCGCGTTTATATGCATCTCTGTACTCACCAAGCAGAAACACTTTACTGAGGACGATTTGGGTGTCGGCACCGCAGGGCTGAACCACGCCATACGTATGCGTCGTGACACGAGCCCGCGAAGCGAGGGTCGATGGCCAGCACTCGCATGTTAGAGTCGCACACCTGTGAATTGTAGTATATCAGTAAATTAAGTCGCTGTCGCGCGTTGGGATTTGATATATATCATGAGTATATTAGGTAGAGCGTGCTTACCACCATGGTGTTCAGCGCGTAGTATCCCTTCCGACACCAGTAAGTCTGCTTCTCGGCTGGGGGCAGGTCCGGGCCGGCTATAGCGATGTAGGTGCCGTCCACGCATCCTACGACGTCAGAGATGTTGCCGCTCCGCAAGAAACCTTGTTTGACGAGAGCTATCTCCGATCTTGTACGCGGAAACGACACCCAGCGCTGTTCGGTGCCGACACGGACGATTGCTTCCGATACCGCGCGAACGCAGCGGCTGAGACAGCTGAGAAAGCGATACGGTGGCTTCGCTACCGACAGCCGTTTGGAAGCCACCGGTAGCATAAAACCGAAGGGCGCAAATCACCTGATCTTGAACGGTGAGCCCTTCTCTCTCGCGCGCCAGGTCGTCCGATAACTGCTCGCACAGCCACATCGCCGTCGTTTTGGAAAGGCGAAAGTGCCTCCGAAAAGACTCGTCGGACATGGCGAACGGGTCCCGTTGTTCTCGAAGTCGCCTCTCTCCTCCGTTATCAAAGAGCAAAAAAAGCAGCTCGCATACATCGTAGTGCTGCGGTGTACTCCAAACAAAGGAATCGCAGAAAGATCCGTTGATGCGCGGTGACTGTTTGAATCACGTGTACGCGCCGAAGCATGTTCAGTTATCACACAAAACGTGAAGAGTAAGTGAAACACCACTGACGTCAACCTGACGTTTCAGAAAGGAACCGGAAGCTAGGAGCGCCGGTCGTCATCGTCATTCGTAGGCCTACAGCCAATCAGCGGCGGCCGAAGTGGACAGTCCACTAGGTGGACTCTTGCAGAATAGCCCCCCTGTACTGCCGATTACGTGGCGTATGATGTGTCGCGTGGCGTGAAGCTGTACACTTTGAAATAATCGGGAGGTATGGACGTCAAGACAAACAAGCACGCATTGGTCACTCAAAGTACCTATGACCACCGTCGGAAAATTGTGTTCAGCAACAACAGGGGTCAAAGCAATTGCGCATGGCTTTGTTAGGGCAACACATATTCGTCATTACAAGCGGACCACAACATATGCTGCACAGTTCGCTACAGGTAACGTAACGTTCTCTTCTGAAATGATTCACCTGGGAAGATAAGAACAACCTGGCCAATTACCGACCGATTTCTCTTGTACCGCTGTTCTCTAAAGGTCCGAAGAAACTGCTACATTCTAGGATTTCTTCTTTCGTAGATAAATTCAATTTGATGTGTGAATGTCAGTTTGGTTTTCGCAAAAGTCGATCGACCGAGCATGCTCTGCTAACACAAAAAGAAATTATTCTAAAATCATTTGAGGAAAAACAGCTTGTTATTGGAATACGTGAAGATCTTTCAAAAGCATTCGACAGTTTGAACCATGACACATTATTAGCAAAACTTTAACATGGCGGAATAAGAGGAGTCCCTTTAAAACTTTCAAATACCGGAAACAGTGCGTTTCTATCAATGGCAGCCTGCCCCTCTGAAATCGATTAATGCTGGTGTTCCACAAGGAAGCAACCTTGGACCGCTCTTATTTAATTTATATGTTAATGATGTCACTAACATTAGCAAGACACCATCTTAAATAATGTACGTGGATGACATGACTTACTATTTCGCGGGTCCCCCCCCCCCAACATTAAAAAACTTCAGTTAACATCAATGATTTTCTCCAAGGCCTGCTAACATGGTGTAATATAAATTCATGAAAAATTCATACAAACAAAACTAAAGCAATCATTTTTACTCCTAAACAGTCGCCGGTAGTTCTCACAGAAAATCTTATGCTTGACAAAATGCCTTTAGAAGTTGTTGGCTCTTTAAAAACACTTTGTGTACACTTCCACAAGCATACGTCCTGGGACACGCATATTAAACACATTATTACCAAACTTTCGAGGACTGTGGGAATTTGGCTAGATTACGTTTTTTTCTACCACCCAATATTAAATTACTGATTTACAACGCGTTATTTTTGCCCAGCTTAAACTACTGCTTTCTTGTATGGGGCAAAACTACGTCATCAAATTTACAACAATTGTGTGTACTTCAGACAAAAGCCCTTAGACACATAGCTGGAGTGCCGTTCAATGCACATGTAGAACAGCTTTTCAACCGGTTTAATGTAGTACCTGTTCGTAATCTATATTCATATGATATGGCCATACGATGTAAACAGAGCATGAATACTAGGGAAGACATTATAACGTCGTTATCGACTAGGACTAGGAAACCTACATACAACGCGCGCACTAAAGAGTATTGGAAAGTCCCGTTTGGTAGAACTAAATATGGAGAACTAATGCTCCAATACAGCATACCTGTACTAAATTTTTTTCATGAACGAGAGATCGAAGTCACAACTGTTAGCAAAAACACACTGTGCTTCATGTTTATGACGCATTCATGATATCATCTGTTCTGCGTGGATGTTTGTCTGAAAACTAATATGCATTTCATTAAGGACATTTCATTTCATGCATACAACCCTGCAATTCTCGATATTTCTTCTTTTTTCCCACAGAGAATATGTGAAATAGTAGTTCGTGCCTGAAATTTTCATATTGAAATGTATGCTGTTTTGTTCTTAACGCTTCTTGTGCTCATATTATTTGTGAAATGTTAGTCACTGGTTTATCCTACTGTATGCCTTGTAAAGGGGGTCCGAACCTCTGTCAAGTGAATTCACTTTCACGTTTAATTCGGACTTTCCCCCATTCAATATGGAAATAAATTCCATTCAATTCAAAAAAGATTGTGCAATATAAAGCAAGGGTGCTGGAAAAGATATGTTTGGCTTTTGCTATGCAGCCTGGAAAAATCTCCCAAGAAGCACGATTGCAAGAGACAGAGATGAAGAGTATGAAGCGAAACAACAGCTGCAAATACGATCCCAGCAGGGAAATTACAAGCAGTGCATTCCATTGTACATTCCACGTCACCTGGAAGTAATCATTGCTGCAGTGACAGCATGTGCATGGTGAAACGATAGTTACACAAACTGCTAAACTTCCTATTTCACCTAACGATGATGCTACATGTATTCCAACATCGTGAGGGCCATTGCATTGTATATCTCCCCTGGCAGCAAAGGTAACGAGTTGCTAATGAAAATGGCGTAATGCATCCGCATATGACATGACATTATCCATTTATGTTTACTTTATGTACCAATTCGCTAATGAGTAAAGAAAAAAGGGCTGAGCGTAATGAAAATGACTTCATGCCATGTATAGCACATTCTGTACAAAAGACGTAGCACATACAGATCCCACTGTGTTCTTTTTTTTGCAACAAAATATCTTTAATAGCTTTCCCAACGCAGTGATTCCTTAGTTTGCTGGCGTTCCAGCACATGTCCTGGGTTGTGATAACTTTCCAATGGGCACTCAAAGTTTCAGAATAATGTGTCACGCGAACAGATGAACAATACTTTGCGTGCATGTTTGAAATTGAAGGAAGACCCTGTCGAGATGGGTGAATTTGCGCGTTGCAGCTGCACACAGTGGGCACCAAACCAATTTACACATTGCATACCTCATTGTATGTACAAGTCCAACACAACGTTGTGGTTGTGCACATATCACAGCTCATGATCACAGTTCATATCACATCTGACAAACCTCGCAATGCTCACTTGGCGAAAAACCAAATGTAGCGTGACGTGTTCGGGTCGTGTTAACTGCTATGTCACACGTGGTCGAGGTTGCTCCTTAGTTGCCCGACCTCTGCTCGCCCGCTGTAAACCCTGGAGCTTCGCTCAGATCGCTGGCCGCCAGCAAGCCGCA
Source organism: Dermacentor andersoni (assembly GCF_023375885.2). Classification (NCBI taxonomy): domain Eukaryota; kingdom Metazoa; phylum Arthropoda; class Arachnida; order Ixodida; family Ixodidae; genus Dermacentor; species Dermacentor andersoni. The sequence goes on along the minus strand of NC_092823.1, from coordinate 24,155,861 downwards.
GGACGAGCCATCAGGCATATCCACATCTACAATATCGGCTACGCCTGCCGCATCCTCTCCTTTGATCGTCACCTGGCCCCAGCATGATCCCCATCTGCTCGCTGCCCTTCATAGCGAAGATGTGGAGGATTGTCTCGACAACTACGACCGTATAAGATCTGCCAACAGTTGGGACAAAGCGGTGAAGCTACGCCACGTATACTTTTAACTCAAGGGCGTAGCGAAGACATCTTTTTTTCAAACACGAGATCGATTCCACCGACCAGAGTGCTTTCAAACAACGGCTGCGAGAAGTTTTTCGTACTCCGCCGGTTCGTTGCGCCCTCTCGAAGACACTCGCAAGCAGCAACAGGGCAAGTCCTATACCTCGTATTTAGAGGATTTCCTCGCACTTTATCGACGTGTCAACGCTTCGATGACGTAATGAGACAGAATACGCCACGTACTCAAAGGCATCGGGACTGCAGCCTTCAATGTGTTGGCCACCAAGGTTCCGGCTTTCGTCGCTGATATTGCATGTACGTGCCAGCGCCTTGACGAGCACGAATTTCTCCGCGTGGCGCCGGATACCCCTGAAAGCAAACCCACAGCCGAATCCTCTTCACGTGCACTGGTGGGCATAATCGCACAAGAACAGCTGTAGTCTCTCGGCTTCTGGCAGGTTCCATCCCTACTCAGCATTTACACATGTGACGTAGTAGTTAACGCGACCTACAATGCACACCGAAGACGTGGCGGTCCGATCAGAATACAGGCACAAAGCAATCTCAAGCTGAGTCTCCACATGCGATGAAGCCGTAGAACCTGGTGTGACGATAATCATGTGTACACGATGAAGACGTGCATAAGAAATGCCCACAGCACTTTGTAATCCATTTTCGGTCTAGCAGGTCGGCAACACCAATTTCAAGCAATGTGAAAATACTCTGTTGTAGTGTTACACGCTTTACACATTCACATGTGCTGCACGCACGATGCGCAAAATTGCACTTATCACAATTCGCTAAATTTATAAGCAATACGTAACAACATTTGCGAATATTGCACTCTGAAAACCTTCATCTTTTTCCAATTGTCCCACCCTTATGCGCATGCGTGTCTTCAAGTATGCAACATTTACCACAGCCTGTATACGTACTGGGTCCGCGAGATATTGGAGAGCACAATCTTGCCTTCATGCAGAGAAGAGCATCTCAAGCAAAAATACACATATTGTAACGAAATTGTGGGAAATACTTCTCTTACGGTTTATTCCCACAATTACTCAATGAATCCGCCATTCTCAGCAACAACCAATTCGGCTTCGGAAAAGGCAGCATGCAGGGAAAAAGGGGTCCTTCCAGATGTTGCCCATTGAGTCAGCAATGGCGGTCTTCAGCGAGTGTTTCATATTATGTGGCTGTTTCTTGGTGTCTCCAAATGACGCCCCAGACGTACTAGTCGAGCAGATATAAATCTGGAGAAGCAGGAGGCCACAAGTTGGGAGTGATGGGGTCGTGGAAGGTGTCAACCAACCGCTCCTAGGTGACAGAGGCGGTGTGAGCGAGGCGAATGGTGCTGAAAGACAAGGTCTTCCTCTAGAAGCAGTCTCTATCCCGGGCATTACAACAGTAACAAACACCTTTGCGCACACGGGCGTTAACGCGGAGTCCTGTAAAAAAACGTGCCGGCATGACGTTAGCCTCGTTGCTGACGACGGCTAACATCTGTTAAGAACGGCCAGCTGCAGTGCAAAGTTTTGCCAACCCGTTGCGACTGTGGACGCAACATCCCGGGAGCATCGCCGCCAACCTCTAGCCACGGCGTGACTAAATCGACTTTGTGTCGTGGAACAATACGCGCATCCCCCACTCTCCGTCGCTTCAGCTAGGATGCGTTCGATGAAGCAGGCTTTGTGCTGAAACCGCCGCCAACCTCTAGCCTCATCGCCGTTGTGACGGAATGAGTTCGGCGGGCCAACTATTGTTACCAAACTCCCCAACGCGGACCTGATCTGCTACGGTTGCGCGAGTTGCCGCGGGAACGCCGTTTTGCACTCCTTCCCACGCACCAAGACGCAGGACAACGCGCTACCCGGAACGGCTCCCGAGTTCTACCAAGCCCCTCTGACGTCGGCTCCGGACCATCGTTCCTGTGTGTATGCGTGTAAACCGTGCCGCGGAGGCGGCTAGTTTGCGATGACTAAACGAACGTTCGCATCAACTTGTATAGGGAGAGGACCGAGTGTTTATAAACCGCTGTTGTGCGGCTGCTCAGGACACTCTCTTTCAAGCAGTCATGTTAGACTGATATAAACACTGTAAATAAACCCTTATTACTCGTTCTCGATGAGAAGCAGTCCTTCCCTGCATCAAAGTCCTCAGCGTGGATGAGTTGGACGACGGCATGGGCCAGCTACCTTCTAATTCATGCCCGACTCCAATCTTGACAACGGACCACGAGCGATGCGATTGAGCCCCCAATACTGACACATCACAGATGGAAATTTCCTATATCGCACTGTAGGTACCCCATAGGCGTTTGCGCAAGGCAGTCCGCCATTACGACAGAGAACTTTTCGGTCGCGGTCAAACTTTATTTCATCTGAAAAAACAAACAGCATTCCAGGCTCCTCAGGTCTCTCCAGCTTGGTCAGCAAATACTTGGACTGGAGCAGCGATTCCCCCGAGTCTTATCGGACGTGATTTGTCCCCTCCTCATCACATTGGAATGGTACTGCATGTCGTCGTGCACAGCAAGTCCGAAAGTGGACTACGACTTGGAGTTCCTTTGCGATGTCCTACATCAACTTCCCTGGGAGGTCACTCACGATGACTTGCAGCGGCCAGAAAAAATTAGGGCTTCTGGCGGCGTCTGACCGATGTTTTTCCTTTTCGCCACTTACGCCACGTCTCTGCAATGACACACAGTACTGTTAGCACCTTTGAAGCGAACGACTTCGCTACATTCAGAAAGGTTGCAATTTCCAAGTCGCTGTGATATGCGGCCAGGGCGCCGAAGACTGCATGGCGTTTCGTTTCCTGTGTCGAGCTGTGTACTGTCATTTCTCAACAATCTGAGCGGTATGAATGATAAGGGGTCAACCAACGAATAGCCGCATGCCTACATAGTTTTGGTGAACGTACAGGTGTCTTTTGCTATAAGTATGAGTGTTCTCAAGTAACTAGCGTACCCTGTACATGAAAAACCGAAACAAATTCCTTTGGTGACACAGCAGCACACCGCAGCTACAGCACAGCCTCTCAATGGTCACACATCATGCAGCACATTCCAGTGGTAATTGTACACAATGTTAAGCATTGACCCAGGTACATGCCATATTAAAAATTGACCCAGATACATGCCTACCATTTACAAGTGTTCAGCGGGAAAGTACATTTCACACTTTCGTCAACGTGCAAGATGACACTTCTCGAAACACATATGTCAACCGTGTGGTTGTTCAGTCCGCAAAGGCACATTGTATTGCGTACCGTCTGCAATGAATCTTTGCTCGCAGAATTTCACCTCCGCCTTGCTTCTATTCAATATTAAACATGTGGTGCCCCTCGGTGCTTACGTTCATTTTGCTTGGGACCGTGGCATTTCTGTTGATTCTATTTCTTTACCTACGCTTTGAACGGGGGCACACAAGCATTTCCATTGTGTGGCCAAGTTATGCAGGTGCTCCGATGACCTAGACATTACTCAGCAGTGTGAATTTCACGATACCATTCACGCTTTCATTACAATCCTCGAGCACTTGCCGAGACATTGCCCTTTTATCACTGTTCCACAAATTCCTTCACTCCACTCGAACACCCGCATGCTTGAAACGACCCTACTCCACGCCCCATAGGCTTCATAATCATTTCAGGTATACACGCCTTTACGGCTCTGCAAATGCATTCCATTACTCTGCTCTTCCTCTTGCTACCAGATTATGGAATTCGCTCCCGGACAGCATTGCAAGCCGGTCCAACTACGATTCATTCCGTGATGCCTTGACTGAATACATGACTGAAGAAATGTAAAATAATTTTTTCATCTCGGTTGCATTTCGGTTGTAGTTTGTAAACTGATGCAGTTTATAGATGCCATATATTCTATGCATTTTCTATATACTGCCCCATTGCTCAATGCCTCACTTTGAGGCCTGTAAGGTATTTTTAAATAATAAATAATGCTAACACGTTGCATTTCTTCTTTTGTGCTTTCAATGCTGTGTACTGGAGTGTCCTGTGAAATGTGTGCTACACGTACATGCATACATGTGGCAAGTGTTGTCAGTTTATGTGTTGCTTTTCTGTCATTGCTTCTTTAATACAGCCTGTGCACATACGCATATGTTGAACCATTATTCCTTTGGCAGGATCTAAAAGACCACAATAAATTAGCCTTGCTTCTCGCTGGTAATTATGTGCTCATGTGTTGAAATTATGCAAGGTGAGTTGCGCTTGCAGCACCTCCTTGAGGTACACGTTGGCTGGAGCACAAACAGTTAATGTATTCGAGTAGTGAGTTGTCGGTACTTACGTTGTCAGACAGTAAGCATGCCGCATCTATCTACACTACAAATGGTCGACGAGTAACATACTGCGGACGAAATGTATTCCACATCGATGTGTATGCACACTGCCACATAAGAAATGTGTTTGCAATGCCCCCACAATAATCTCGAAACACGCTTTACATTGTCTGCGTGATTACCAACTCATATTGGGAAAATGGCACAACACAACTTAGAGGCACTTGTTCATACACGGAGCATTGCAAACAACTGCAGCGCTACACACCTACGCGCAAAGTAGGCCCTGGAAGAAATGCATTAGAAACTTAAACGCAATTGCACAAATGCATTACACAAATAGCCACATGAGGCCTGCGTTGAAACAGTTGAGAGTAATGCACATGGTTAGCAACAGCAGCTCAGTCGAATGCAGTTAGCATTACACGTTAACGGAGACCAGCAAGAATACATAGGGAAAGACAGGGCATCAATGTGTACAGCTTACACAAGGTTAACGTTTTGCAATGTTATGTGCTATGCGTGCATGCAGGCTTGTGGCAGAACGAACTCAAAAGGGTCACACTAATGCTAAAACGCTTTTGATCTTTAAAGCAGTGTGACATTGGCAATGAGACCTCATTTGTCTATCATAATGGACTGCGATCGTGAACACATTAAGTGGTGCAGCTGCACGTCAACAAAGATGTAAATAGCACTGCCTGTATACGCACATGCAACAGGATACAGGAATTGAAGCAGGACACATGAGGAAATTTTGATGTTTGTAGGCCATTGAAAAACCAGAAGTAAACACCTGCTTACTGTGACCCGAAGCGACCTTCTGTAAAGCGGAACACACAAAGGAGATGTTAAGTGACTGATCTCACCTCCCCGTGTTATTCACAGGGAGGTGGGACCAGTGAAGCTGCCGTTATGCAGCTTTTATCCTGCCATCCCCATCGCTTGTATACATCTGTGTACTTATACGGTACACAAACTTCAAACTTTCAAATGCTGTCACACCTAACAAGCTAATGCGTGCAACATGTGAATATGTGTGTGTACATGTTCATTGCCGCACACCAAATATAGGCACCGTGGTTTGCATTGCTGCATAGCGGCAATAATAAATACATGGGTTAAAAACGGTATGTATAGTGTCCAACAGTGTGCGTCAATGGATGCAAATGTTACGCAATAATTACAAAACACAACGAAGTACTCCAAAGTGTCCCATGCAGATGTGCGTACACGCATATAGGACGAGGAACGATTCAATTCATAAAGAAATCATTGCTCTTCTGCAGCACGCTCTATGATAATGTCTATCAGCGATACGAACATTACACAGCCACACCGATGAAGGAGCAATAGCATGCTGTTGTGCAGTAATGCAATGTAATTGAGTAGCGTGTAATTGACAAAACATACAAGCTGTTACTCACGGTATGAAAGATATTGTCGTGCACCACGAAACTTTTGCACTGCTGTGCCTCCCTAAAAATGCACGAATGGAAGAAACTAAGCGTTACGTGACATGAAACGTCACACGCCCTCTTTGCTGCGAAAAGTCGTGTGTCCGTGCGTTTACAATTCATTATGAACCTGCACACTTAGACTGAAATCTTGTAATGATGTTACACTAATGCGGCGAAAAGAGGGGGAAAGCGGGACATGGAAATTGAAGTCAATGAGCAAAACGAGAACAAGGCGAGAGCGGGAGCCAAAGTTTCGACATGTGGATTTGTCTTTGGTCAAGGCGACATATGTTACATGTTACACTACTATGGACACATAACATAGTTGTGCAGCAAAAAGGCTTAACCGAGCGCTTTATAATTAAGAACCAACGTTAATGTGCGTTTCCAATTAAACAAATACTAACACAACACAAGCCTATTCAGTGCGATACATGAAAGAAAGAACATGAAAGTAACGAAACAGAAACATTGAATGCACAACAATACAAATTTCATGTAATAAGCTTGGTCGGTATAACGTAAAACTATTCCGTTCTGTTTTTATTCCAAAATGGCCGTCACCACTCGCTCATTGGTCGAAATTTTTGAGGCCGCGCCCATTTTGCCTGCCTGTCAAGCGACGTCAGGAATGCTCAAAAACCGACACGTCAAAGTGACGTTTACAGACTCATTATGCTTAATTATGCGAACAAATCCGCCAAAATTGTGCAATAACCGGCGAGTGCCCCGTTCCGTTTGGGATAGCAAATGACGGCCTTCCTAATTGCGTTGGCGGCAGCGGCGACTCGTCAGCCCAGGCGCGGGAAGAGGGAGCCCGGGGATGCGTTTGACATGCCAGACGATCTGTTTCGGCGGCACTTTCGCCAGAAGAAACTGTGCAGTGGCTGTGCGACGAAGTGGCGGAGGCATGAGAACAGCGCTGTCGGTGGAGCGACAAGTGTGCGCGTTGCGATTCGTCGCAACGGGCAGCTTCCAAGCCTCGGTAGGGTGCGACGAGACGATCGGCGTGACCCAGCCTGCGGTCAGCAAGTGTGTGCGACGCGTGGCGGAGGCAATCGTCCACGCCGGGGCCCGCAACAAGTGGGTCCATTTCCCGAGGACGTCGGAGAAGGCGGCCGTGAAGGAAGGGTTACTTCGACGCGGCTCCATTCCCGCCGTCATCGGATGCGTGGACGGCAGCCTTGTAGCCATCATCGCACCGAAAGGCGAGCAGAATGCGGCATTCATGTGCCGCAAAGGCTTGCGGCACATGAATGCCCTCAGCACAAGGTTCGTATCTCATTTTTGTCTAATTTGCCCGTCATAGCAACGCGTGGTTTATGCTGTGCGCGCCATCGTCAGATTTCCGACGCAGGCATCGCCGTCGACGCTCTGCGACCGGGGCGAGACCACGACGCCCACGTCTGGAGAACTACGTGGTCGCGACGTCGGTTCCAGGAGGCGCAATTTGCCAAGGCCGGCGAACACCTCCGCGGTGAGCAGCGGGAAAATTTTGAACAGTTGCAATTCTTGCAGCAAAGCGTGCTCGCGCCGTAAGAGAATATTGAAGCCCGAACCCCTTGTTATAGTAGGTTATTAAGTATAGGCGAGATGTAGAAATTTTTCAATGGCATCTGCACGAAACAAGTGACAACACACCTGCGCTGTACTTAAACTAATTTTTAATACGAGTGTATAGTCCACGTGTTGTCGCATTCTTTTTTACACTGATAGTTATTTATGAATGAAGACTACACAACTCGCACAAAGAGCTGCCTTGCTGCAAATAGGGATGCTACTATGTCCCAGGTATTATCTGTGATCACAGCTGTGTCAGGTGCTCAGCCTGTATCTTCCTTTATTGCAGCCTTTCTGTAGTAGGTACATTTCACATGACCCATGCTTCGCCTACTAAACTTTGTGTAATTTCATACCATTTTTATGATCCTGCAGGTGACAGCGGCTACCCCCAGGAGCCATGGCTCCGGACCCCAGTCACAGGTCACCCTCCCATGCGCACTGCAGGGTAGTACAACACTGCACATGCTGCCATGCGGTCCGTAGTGGAGCGGTGCATTGGGCTTCTGAAGAGCCGCTTCCGCTGCGTTCAGCGGTACCTAGGAACCAGACCGCGCTGCCAACATCGTTGCAGCATGTGCAGTGTTGCATAACTTGTGTCTTGGCGAAGGCGACGTGTTGGTTGATGTTAGTGATGACAGCAGCAGTGACGACGAATGGCAACCCCTCCGCACAGGGTTCTCCGAGTGAGGGCAGCACGCATGATGTACTTGAAAGGCTGTGCTGCCCGGGATGTTATTAGCTTCTTCGGCATGACACGGCAGCAGCACTACCTGAAAAGGGTGCGAAGGCGGCTGCGTCGACAGCAGCAATAAACACGTGCCTGACACTGCCGGCAGGTGTTTATTACTGCTGCCTACACACCTAATAGAGAGTAGGAACCAATGTGAAAAAATGTGTGCGATTAGTGGATAGCGTGCTGTTTTTTATCGAATCTGCTCAATCATAACCAGCGTTTTCACGTGTCCTCTGCCAGTGAGTTGTCACGACGGAGATGTTTGCACCATTCCACTGTGACACTACATGAGAGCCTTTCATTTAGTACCTGTGGATAGAACACTTTGTGTTCATCAGCAGAATGTTGTAGCAACTTCTCTGGGCAGCTGGGGTTTGCCAAATGATTTGCTGCTGCTGTTGCTTTTGCTATCACTGACACTGTCACCACCATCTCCACTGTGCATGGGAGGATATTGTTCTTCGTCTCCTCGCTTCCTATTTGGGCTGCTGCCAAGCCCACTTCTCGCTCCATGTGTACTGTTCTCACACCTTGTAGGCCCTGCGCTGTTTTGCCACACAGCCACCGCAGTTTCTTGACATAAGGCCAAGTTATGCCGAAAACGATCGCCTGGCATGTGAAGCGCGGTATTCTCCCTTGGGAGAGTGTACATATGTAAATAGTTCTGAAATTGAAGGAACACAAATTGTAAATATTCATTTCAAGTGCCACTTGCATTGTTTAAAATCGTTTATTTATATCTGCATTGTAAATAAAACCACGTGATCCAACTTCAATGCCACCTTTCACCAAAGCAAATGAGACAAGTATACAGAGCATGGCTTCATGGCGCTAAACTAGCCGTGCGATGTTCACTACATGGGACCCAGTACATTACCAAAGGGCCGTTGGCAGATGTTAAATTGCATAAATATGACACGAGCATAATGATGTTTTTTTTGAACTCGCGGACAACCATTTATCTTCATCCAGCAACTTAACAGCAAGAAAGATGTCTTGTCTATTATCGAGTTGGCATGTTTCTAGCACGAAATAGTTTCTTTTCAATGACTAGTGCCGTAATAAGATCACAATATAAAACAGCCATCACATACTTTTAAAGAACGACAAGTGAGAAAATGCTTGGCACTTCAACGGTATTTCAACGGCTGCAAGAGCAGCCTGGCAGCGAATGTCAAAATAGTGGCCACATCGATGGCTCCATTACATAGTCACAAACTGCTCAACTACAATGGGGACTAGATTGTATTCCTATCATAGATGAGGACACCTGAAACATCACAATAACTATCACAAGTAACAAGTGCTTAGTGTTAACAAAAATACCAATTCGGCCACTTTGCATAGGCACGAATGGTTTGACATTGCAAACACGACATACATATGGCATGAAAATTGATTTCCAGTTATCACAGCATTGTAGTTAAGTGCCCCTGTATGTGTGCGAGACAATGTCGTAGTTGCCGTAAAAGTGATTGCATAGTGTATCTTCCGTGGAAGAACGGTGCACATCGAAACATATCAGTAACAGCAAAACAAGAGTGAACAACACCTAACGAAAATATGGCAAAAATTGTACATATAAGTTTTATCGTCTCACTTGGTCAAATAAAAATACACACGAACAGAAATGAACTTGCGGAAAAAATATGGTTAGGAACAGAAATGCGAAAATATGGCAAAAATTCTACATATAAGTTATACCGTCTCAATTGGTCAAATAAAAATACACACGAAAAGAAATGAACTTGCGGAAAAAATACGGTTAGGCACAGAAATGCAAAAATTCTACATATAAGTTATATAATGCCTCACTTGGGCACACTTGCACTACAAATGAAAATACACATAAGAGAAATTACCTTGCAAAAAAAATATTAGGGACAGAAATGTACGAAAAACAGTCATATCATCCTTTAGTGCTACATACCCCCCCAAAAAAAACATGCATTCGTGTTTCAAGTGACATCACAGCACTATCAGTCTTCGTTGCCATGGTCACGCATGACCTGCACATCAGTTCACAAGACTGGCTAACTCGGCGGCACGACAGCTTGTGAGGACGTATGGGCACCACCACCAAATGCTGCAGCGGTGATTTCAACGGAAAGATAGGCAACACTTGTACCTACTAGCACTAAAGGATATGGGGAAAAAACAAAACTGTCCCTCATAGCTGTGACGGCTCGCGGAGTTGAGCCAGGGCAGCCAGGAGCGTGGTTGCGATAAGACTAGTGGCCTCTCGCGAACCACGCATCTCAGCTGCCAGCAGCATGCAGGGCCTGTCGGGTCGCTCTCTGCTCTTCCACCAGTTGCTGGTGATGCTGCGAAACAAATTCACTTAGTTAGCTACAGGTTATGCAATGTAAATGCTCGATTTGCACTGTTTGCAAGTGTTGCAGTTTCAGCAAGGTTACTCTGGAGGGTAGCGAGATCATTTACATATGACATGACAAATGGCCGTGCAAACGTATATGGTCTGTTATGTTAAAGACATGTGAAACGTAGCAAATCCTACCAAGCTGCCTCTGCCTGTCGGAAGACAGTATTGGTGACTAGTTGAATTGTTAAACAAAAGACGATCATGCTGCGGCGATACATGCAACCATGGAAATGTTTTGTAAGTTGCTATGTGTTAAAGAACACCTCAAAGGAGATGTATAAACGTGCATGAGCCAAATGACTACAGATGCCTCTCATGTGTAACATGGTTGTAATGTACATTACCATGTGCACTAATCACCTCTTCAAAAAATGACCCGGCCAAGTTGTACGCACCTGCCTATTTTGCTGCAGCAACAGTTGGTGGAAGTTGGCGGCCTCCGCATTTGCCGCCTCAGCTTGCTGCCCCTGCCGCAGATACTCGGCGGCTGCACTGCAGGCCGCGTCCTCCAGCAGCTGTTGGCGGGGTGGCCTGTGGGGCTGCTGCCGAACTGATGGTCCTTAAAAAGAAAATCAGTAAACAGGATAAAAAAAATTTCGCTCCGTCCTGCGTAGACATTTTACTGGTTCATTATCAGGTGGACGCCCAGAAAAATCATTCCAGCAACACACCGTTCACAAAATGAACAGTAAATTTGCATAAACAAAAAGGCACTGCACCATCATAAAATGCTACACTGATAGTACTTTCAGCTTGTACGCTGCACAAGCTGCATTACAAATGGTGTTAATAGTCAAACAGATTATTGCTCCATTTTGCAGCGACATTTAGGCAGCCTTTTTCTTTGCCATGTAAATAATATAAATACACAATTTCTGTTTGAAAGTTCTTAACAGCTACTGCTTTGTTGCTTTGAGTGATGTGTTCGTATTGCAATGGCTGCTGAAGTGCCTTACGTGCAGTGCCACTTGTCCCCGGCTCCGTCCCTACAGAAACGCGGGCAGCTGCTGGTGGGGCAGGGGGCCGAGGTGTAGGCTCCTCCTCACTGGAGGTGTCCTACTGGAACAATAAAGTACAGGACATAATGTGATTAAGTTCCATCAGCTGGTTGCAATGTCTATTTCACTTATAGCTTTTAAATCAGAAAATTCTTAATCCAGCATGCAACATACTAGTGACTTAGAGCTTTGACAACTCGTTGCTAATGCTTTACGGATTAACGAGCCATGAAATCCATCACAAGGTGTTTCTTAACAGCAGTGGGGCAGCATTTTCATTCTTGCAAAGTACGGATATCATGTGCTGGCATGTGTGTTGAAATGTAAGAAAACACACACAATCGCACAACGGCAAAATGTTCACCGCGGTGTAACTGCCCGACATCGGTACACATAGCAATGAACATTGCTACTCACCTCGGAGTCGTCGCTGAAAAACTCCCCAGGAGCGGAAGCTGGGCCGGTTCGGCCAAGCACGGCGAGCACGCGGCCCTTCAGGCCACCCAGCTTCCCGCCTCCCTGCAAATGCATGAACACCGTGAGTTTATACGTTCCGAAGACGTTGCTAGCCGCGGGCTCACCTCTTCTCGGCGCCCACCTGCGTCGCGATCTTCCGGCAGTCATAGCACAACCGGGCCCAATAGAGGCGCCAGCGCCGGGCTGCTTTGAATGCCGGACCGATCGCGTTCAGCACCGCGGCAATCTCCTCCCACAGGGATTTTTTTGTTTGTTTTAGCTGCACTCATACTTGGCGAGAGGCTTGTGGCGCCTCTCGCCACGTATGGATGCTGCTCGATGAATTCAACCAACCTAGTGGCCTGCGCGGCCGAAACTCGCACGCTTTTCGGTGGAGCCGCCATTTCTTCGCTCTCAATTTTCGCCGGACCGCTGCGAATACCAGCAAATCGTACCGTTTCAGATATCACTATGCCGTTAAAACATAACGGTTACATTCATTTAATGTGTTGTGATTTCATCACGCCAGAAGTGTTACGTTAAATTTAACACAAGTGAATAATAACAACAACAAAAAAAACCTTTTCTCGTGCAAGTTATATCCAGAAGTATCTGTACCGCCCGCACGGGGGAATGTATCATTGCGCAGCAGTGTGTGGCAGAGAAAAAAAAAATATGAGCCTCTTACAGACCACCTTCGATTTAAATCAGGACCTACATTCGGAGATAGTTGCGATCGTTTGTAGAAAACATTTACTTACCAGCTATCCGTTGAGATGCCTTCCAACCTTCATCGATCCTTCCGCATCCTATGCGAATAAATGCAAAAGTGAACACCATGCGATCACAGCAGATGTTAAGATGCTACTTACTGCTCAGTCATTAAGCACAAGAAAGAATGATGTGTTTACTCACCGAGCACTACGCTTTCAGTCATGATGTTCACAGCTTCCAGAATTCTTCACGGGCGAAAGTACCTCGTACGCTGAGATTCATCTAATCAGGCAGCGTTACGGGCAAAAATGCACCAAGTGCGGACCACAGAACCGATCAGCTGCTTTCACGTAGCCGCCATCTTACGTGTGCGTAGCGAAATGGATTGGATGCGGAATTGGCATATGTGTGGCTATGACTCAAAAAATAAATAAAAATATTTGTGTTTACTTTCAAGCGCGCTTCAACTTACCTTGCGTCAAAAGATTACGAAACAATTTTACTCTCAGCGACATACAATTGTTCTTTTATCAGACGTATATATCTAAATGTCAGTTGCTATACGGTCCCTTTGCAAACAAAAAAGCGAATTATGCTTCCGGCACCGATGGAGGCTGCTGCCGTACGCAGAAACAGTCGCGTCATTTTGACGTCCGAAGTTTGGAATACTTTTTGTTTGGAATAGTGTAACATTATCGCGCCCCTGTTTTTTAAACAAACGCTAAAGTAATAATTTTTGTTGTTGGAAGCACTTTCATGAAACCATACATTCTCATCTTTTGCGTAGCGCATCATAGCCGTAGTTGCTTCTGCGCCATAAAACCCTACGTACCTATACGCTAGCCGGTTCAACACCGCGTCTCAGTCCAAGCACCGTATTTCGCTGGTTGGTAATAATTCAGGGCATCGTTGTCAAACACCGCCGTCTGTCTGATTGCATGCATAGGTGACGCCCACTGCATCGGATTGTCGGGATCGGTTGCGTCTGCCGTGGGTTCGATTTCGTAGTCGTCAATGGGCTCGTCGTCGGGGATGGCGTTCGAGGTTGCGGAGTCTACAACGATGTTATGGTGACGATACAAATTCGCAGTTGCGAAGTATTCCAACCAGGACTTAATGCTGACTATAAGTTCGCGCTTGCACTGTACGTGGGCTTGGCGAGGAGGCAACGTTTAATGTGTGCTTCGATGGCGATTTGACCCGGCAGACACTGCACGCTCATGGGCACGTTTAGAAATTCTACCTTAATTCGCGGATGCACATGCTGGGAAGCCACAGGCTGTGCCACTAGTCTCTTCGACGACGTTGAGCGTGGACAAATGCGGAGGCAACGCTGGGTATACGTACCCGTTAACTGAACTCAAACTGCGCACATTTCCTTTGATTAAAACTTCTTTGCACGTACCAGAGACACGAAACTTACCGATGTCGGGAGACGATGCGAAACACCACTTCAGCACCTCCATCGCCTTGTGCAGCCGATCCTCAGAGCGGAATCCGTCGATGGTAGACAAGCTGTGGTCGAATCACAACCGTTCGCACATGCGACAACTGGATCTAGGGTCGCGTTTCAGGAGGTCGCGTCGAAAGCGGGCGTAGAGCGCGGCAAAGTTGGCCCCGCCGCTGCCACTTTCAGGTTGACGTGGTCGCTGCTCTGCCTCGCGGATCCTGCGCCCGACGTCGCCGCTGGCGATCTTGCTCGGCCGCGGCGTCGGCTGTTTAACGTTGCCGCTTTAGCTCCGCTTCGCCGACTAGCTCGGCCGCACAAGCCGTCGAATCGGGCGGACATTGCCGCTTGCGCTCCGCATCGCGAGCCCGGTCTTCTGCCGAGGCGTTGGCCAGACGCTGACGAGATCTCGCCCGCTCCCTCAGCACTGCTGCACGTAGGCGAGCTGCTCCTCGGCAGAGCAAACGTCGTGCGCCCGATCCAATGCGAAGTCGGAAAGAAACTGCCACGCACGCGCTCCGCAGCAAGAGAGAAACAACGTCACTATCGGCGTAGCCAATGGGGGGCCCCGCCTGTGCTGCGAGAAAGAAACGTGGGCACGATCGCGCCGCACCTTCCACCGGAGTGTTTCTGTGGTCGGACCTGTCGGGCCACGAGCGTTTCGCCTAGGCATATACAGTTTTTATGTAAATAATGGGGCAGCACATGGCAAAAAAGTCGGTAAAGCGTGCAGTGTGCGTGGGGGTACCTCAAGGTAGACGGGAGGAAGGAAGAGGATGGAGAGGAAATCGAGTCGATCGGCAGACCCTCTGATGTCGATGCTTGACTAAGGAAAATGAAGGATTGCCAGGATAAGCTTGTGAAACAGGTCAAAGCGCTCCAAAATCAGATAACTATGGAGCGTGATGCACAGACGGCGGTAGAAAGACTTCAACCAGCTGAAGGAAAGATGAACAGGGCCGCTATCATGAACGTGAATGGTCGTGACGGAGGAATGGCGTCTCCCGACTTGACAGGGCCGGGAGTAGCAACAAAGAGCGTGGAATGCGTGAAACGCGGGTTGGGGGTAGCTGGAAAAAGCTTCACTTGTTCTGAAGCGGCCACAAATCAAAAGCAGGAACGCAGGGGTCAATGCTTCTAGTCAAATCCGAATCACGTGGAGAAGGTTGCAAAGGGAATCCGGAAGATGCCTAGGCAGAATGCGACAGTGAACGAGCGATTATCGCCGACGAATCAAACCTGGCTAGGCGCTAAGAAGCAATTGTGGAGAGGGTGTAAGCTGACAAAAGAATGGTAGTAGGGAACGTTTCCATGCGGACATTGGGCGCTGTGATGGAGCGAGCAAAAAAAGAAAAAAGACTCGCGGAAAAAAGCGCGCGGGCGCAACCTTCTAGTAGCAGCAGGGGGGCTAAACGGTGGGCTAAACAAAAAAAGGGGCATGACAAGCAGAGCGCATGTCGAAAGGGGTAGGACAGTAACCCACAAAGCTGTTGCGGCAGCCAATGAGGCTATATAGAGATTTAGTCGTGAGAGGTTTCGGGCTCTAGAATTAAACGGGGTAGTGAGAAAGCATGGTGGCTTTTAAAGAGACAGGATCTACTTCAATCACAGTCTTGGACGAGAAGTTGGCTGGCTGCTTGCTGGTTGCGCAGTTGTTGTTTTCTTCTTGGTGGGGGGGGGGGGGGGGGGAAGGGAGGCTAGGTTTGGTAGTAGTGAAGGTCCCTAGAGGAACCTCACAAGAGCATAGACGTCAATAACAGAGAGAGGAGCAAAAGAACAGAGCTCGCCATGCAATAGGCTACATAAACATGCAGGGCGGCAGAAGAAAGGAAAAGTGGGTAGAGGTTGAATAGCAGCTAAATAGAGAACCAATAGATGGTGTATGCGAATACCGAAAGGCAACATGGAGAGTGGGAAGAGCCTCCAGTGATTGAGAGTTATGTTTGGGAAGTATGCAACAGAACTAAATCTACAAGAAATGGAAACGGAGTCTTATTGCTCGTGTGTCAGGGAGCCAAATGGGAAAGAGTAAATTCAAAATGTCAAGAATGTCTTTGGTTTCATGCCCAATGAGTCGAAATAAAACTACCCCCGCTCCATCGTGCTTCAGGAGCTTCATGACGCCCGAATTGCCGGACACCTTGGGTTTGCTCGCGCTTACGACCGTGTGCGCCGCCGCTTCTACTGGCCCGGCCTCGCTCGCTCCGTACGGCGCTATGTATCTGCTTGGAAACGCTGTCAACATCGCAAAAAGCCAACAACGCTTCCTGCCGGGTGCTTACAGCCGATCGGCATTCCTACCTGAGCCGTTCTTTCGCGTGGGTTTGGATCTCCTTGGCCATTTCCCCGAGTCCAGCTCCGGCAACAGGTGGATCGCTGTCGCTACTGATTACGCGACACGCTATGCCATCACTCGGGCACTTCCCACGAGCTGCGCAACCGACGTCGCAGATTTGCTACCCCGGGATATCATTTTTGTACATGGCGCCCCGCGACAGCTCCTAACTGACGGCGCCCGCACTTTCCCAAGTCATCGTCGATATCCTACGATCATGTTCTACCAAGCACAAACTGACCACTTCCTATCATCCCCAGACTAAAGGCCTTACTGAGCCACTTAATCGGACTATTACTGACATGTTATCCAAATACGTTTCACCCGACCACAAGGACTGGGATGTGGCGCTGCCCTACGTCACGTTTACCTATAATTCATCACTCCACGATACCGCTGGGTATTCCCCCTTTTACTTACTCTTCGGTCGTGACCCAGTACTACCATTGGACGCTTCCCGCCCCTTGATGCAGGATCCGAGGACTGAGTATGGCCGCGACGCCATCGCCCACGCTGACCATAAGCGCCAGCTTGCCCGTACTCGTCCGTTGGCATCGCAGGAATCTCAACGACACGCTTACAATCGCCGCCACGATGACACATATTTTTCACCAGGCTCTCTCGTGCTACTTTGGTCCCCTTGCCGCCGAGTGGGGCTCTCCGAGAAGCTCCTCCCGTGCTACAAAGGCCCTTACCGTGTTCTACGTCAAGTGACCAATGTCACTTACGAAATAATCCCCGAGACCTCCGTCATGCCACCCAGTTCTACATCACCTGACGTCGTACACGTCTCTAGGCTTAAGCCGTACTATGCCCTTACCGACGGCCCCGTCTGACACGCCGGGACGGTGCTTTTTCTGCCGGGGGTCGTGTAACGGTGGAAAAGAGGACAAGGTCGTCGATGGTGAAGACGACGAAGTGACAACAGCCTCTCGGGATTCTCGGCTTTTTATATATGCCTTGTAAATACATATTGTAAGTATTTTTATACCCGTGACAACATTATATATATATATATATTATGAATAGCTCATTTGAAAAGCTGTTCATGTGGTATATATCGCTGACGAACGAGAAGAAAGGGGTTAACCGAGGGGCCCGATTTTTATTATTCATATCCTAAGAAGCCAACAAACAAAGACACCAAGGAGAACACAAGGGACATTACTTATACTTACTTATTGAAAATAAAGAAATTATAAGTTATAAAAAGAGCATCGCACGCGTCATGCGAAGACGTGGGATTATTCCCCACCGGCGGCAAGTTGTTTTTTCCTCCCCTTTCAATTCCATTAATTTATAATTTCTGTGTTTTCAATATGTAAGTACAAGTAATTTGCCCTGTGTTGTCCTTGGTGTATCGCTAAGTACGGAGAGCTCGGCTAGTTGGTTGTGATCGGCGTTCGTGTTGTCCTTCTCGTCCGTGTTCAAGTGTGCGCTGGAACGATGTTTCATAATGTCCTTGGTGTCTGTTTGTTGGCTTCTTATGATTTATATCGCTGATCTCTTTGAATCTTATTTATCGCATCGAGCACAATATGTAGAGTTGGAAAGGTAAAAGTACAATCTTCGGGCTGTAAGAGTTGGAGTGCCGCAGGGAAGCATCCTTG
This sequence comes from Dermacentor andersoni, assembly GCF_023375885.2. Taxonomy (NCBI): domain Eukaryota; kingdom Metazoa; phylum Arthropoda; class Arachnida; order Ixodida; family Ixodidae; genus Dermacentor; species Dermacentor andersoni. The sequence continues at coordinate 24,137,655 of NC_092823.1, read as the reverse complement.
GACCACTCCTGTTCATAATGTTTATAAACGATATGTCACAATGTTCAAAACGGGCAAAATTTGTTTCTTATGGTGACGATACAGCAATGTTTATCACTGCGAAGTCAGAAACTGAACTACAGCTTCAGGGGAACAGAGCGTTAAGAGAATTTAAAGATTTGACGGATGCAAACTGTTTGCGAATAAATGCCAGCAAGACAAATTTTGTTGTCTATATTCAAAGAGGCAAAAAGTTACGAAGTACAATAAACATGAAAATAGATACGGATCAATTAGATATTGTTAACACGGTCTCTGTCTTAGGCGTAACATTCGCTAAAGACCTAATTTGGAATGATCACGTGGAGCATGTAAATAAAAAGCTATCTTCTGTTGTAGGTATAATAGGTCGACTGAAATCCTTTCGTCCTGTTAAAATTACAATTTGACTTTATAATGCTTAAGTATTGTCAGTTCTGCAATACTGTAACCTCGTTTGGGGTACTACTAGCAAGGTAAACCTCACGAAATTGCATTCGCTCTAGAAAAGAGCAGTGCGATACATTGCCAATGTCCCTCGTTTATTTACTAGGACAAATCTGTTCTCAAAGTATGAAATCTTGCCTGTACTCTCTTTATACAACTATCGTTTAATTTGAGCTATAGGTCATACTTGAAGTCTAATAAATCTATCGTGTTTTCTCTGGCCGATTTAAAAGCTAACCGTACCATCCGTGATACTAGGCATAAAGAGGAATGGCACGTACGCCCACCTCGGACCAATTACGATAAACAATCATTACCACTTACAGTACCCATTCTACTTAATCGACTCGCACACGAAGACTTCGATCCTTTATGCAACTCCAATAATGAAATGAGACTATTTTGTCAGTTATGCCAAATAGACTAGAATCTCACAATATTTTTATTCACATATTATAGTCATGAGTGCATGTCAGCACTCCTGTCCATACATGTATGTAGATCTGTGGGCATTGCTTGTGCATATGCTATGTATCTGCATGTGTGTATATATGCATAAATGCGAAATTGTATGTGTATATAAGTATGTATGAATTTTGTGTCATTTTATACTAGATTTTCTTTTTGTTGAAAGTGCATTTGTTTCCCAGATTACTTTGTTGCAATGTTGCATTTTTCGTGATGTTTCTGCAGTGCTCTGCGGTCAAACGTAAAAGGGGAGGGGGGGGGGGAGAGCCTCGTCAAGCTGTACCCCAGCTTTTAGTCCTGTCTCCTCTTTTCAATGTGAAAAGAAATAAAACACCAATCATTTATTCACTCATACATGTGACTCTTCTGTTCCCAATTCTGTGTCACGTAATATGCAATCCATGTCACAGGCATATTATATATATATATATATATATATATATATATATATATATATATATATATATATATATATATATATGTGTGTGTGTGTGTGTGTGTGTGTGTGTGTGTGTGTGTGTGTGTGTGTCTCGGAGAAATTTCCTCGCGTTCCTTGCCGCAGCATTGATGGAGATTCCGGAGATATTATATGACGATAAACCAGCGACATGGATTACATATATCTCTGAATTCTCTATCAACGCTCCGGCAAGGATCGCGAGGAGATCTGTTGCAATGTTGCATTTTTCGTGATGTTTCTGCAGTGCTCTGCGGTCAAACGTAAAAGGGGAGGGGGGGGGGAGAGCCTCGTCAAGCTGTACCCCAGCTTTTAGTCCTGTCTCCTCTTTTCAATGTGAAAAGAAATAAAACACCAATCATTTATTCACTCATACATGTGACTCTTCTGTTCCCAATTCTGTGTCACGTAATATGCAATCCATGTCACAGGCATATTATATATATATATATATATATATATATATATATATATATATATATATATGTGTGTGTGTGTGTGTGTGTGTGTGTGTGTGTGTGTGTGTGTGTGTGTGTCTCGGAGAAATTTCCTCGCGTTCCTTGCCGCAGCATTGATGGAGATTCCGGAGATATTATATGACGATAAACCAGCGACATGGATTACATATATCTCTGAATTCTCTATCAACGCTCCGGCAAGGATCGCGAGGAGATCTTTACCGGGGTGCTGATGGAGCCACCATTTAAGCAAGCAGTAAGTAAATGGCGCCTTACAAGTCCTCATTTGTTTTCCCCGGTTAAAATAAAGAAGCTCCTGGCCCATATTGTCTAAGTTTTGCTCGAACAACGAATGCGCGACGTAAGTTTCGTCGGCCGAATAAACAGCAATAAACATTCGCCCACTATTTAAATTAGCAAGCGCGGGCTCACGGGCGCACAGGCAAGCTTGATCAGACCTCACTCGACGATCGCCGAACCTGAATGTCACAACGCTGGCGAGGTCAAGAGCGGCAGCAGCGACGAGTGGACGCTTTGGCAAGTCTCCAAAACTAGATCACGCAACCCCCAACATAAGGAGCGTGAAAACACAGTGCAGACGAATCCACCAGTCACGTCGGTTCGGCGCAGAAGCGGCCCATCGCGGCAGCTCACCGCAATACGAACACATCATAAATTGATTTCTCCGCTCTTTCTGCGCATGCGCGAGGAGCAATAGTTGCGAGAGAAAAACGTGAGGACTTTCGATCCTTCAGAGTTCTCTTCGCCTACGTACTACGGGGACGAAAGTTGTTAGCTCCGTTTGTCCCTATCGAGCTGGCAGACAGAATGCGTGGCCGGCGAGACGAAGAAGCCGCGTCCGAGGTGAGTTTGCTGCGACAGTAGCATATTAAATTTTTATAGTCGCAGGGGGATACGTTTAGAAGTAAGGTGTCTTCTTGGATGAATTTAGTGGCAAAGCATTACATCGTGCCGATGCATTGTTCATTATTATCACACTTCAGGATGAATGAATGAATGAACTTTATTTTGAGATTCGCGGGAACGGAAACCGTTTATGAATTCGAGTGCCGTGCCGATGCGAGATTGTTTTTTTTCTTTCTTTTTTTTTCGGTGGTAGCTTAAATTCTGATGGGCGCAGGGGGATACGTTTGGACGTGAGGCGTTTTCTCGGATGGCTTTAATGGCAAAGCATTACGTCGCCCCGATACATTGTTTATTAGAGTCGTTGAGCATACCACACGCTTCAGGGAAATCGCGGGAACGGGAACAGTTTACGAATTCAACTGCCGTGCCGATGCATTAGTTCATAATGTAACTGAGTATACAACACACTTACAGATTCGTGGCAATGGAACATTTCGTACTGTGTATGTTAAAGTACTAAAACTTCCGTCGCCATGCAATCTGAGCCGTGAATAGTTGTGAAAGCTGTACAGCCACACTGGCAAAACACTACGCCCTGCTGATGAATACGGCACAAATGTATGCTACAGAAAAATGGTCGTCATGCAATTTCGTAGCAGTAGACCCTTGAAAAGCCGTACAGTAACACTGATATTGCCTACGTGGTGCAGATTCGTAGCGATCCTGAGGTGCCTGTGCGCAAGAGTAATTAATGAAGGAGCGCGTATTACTAATCCCGGCTGTTACGATGTCTAGCTCATATACGGGGCGCTCTATGTGGGCGAAACAAGTGCTCAGATCGCTACAACCGCGTGCGAAATAGCTCTGAAGGCCTGCCAGTACCCAGGCGGCACGTCAGGTCGGGCCAACGTCGGAAACATATTGGCACTTCCTGGCCCAATGACGGCCCAAGATTAACAGCGTGGTTCCAACATTGGCAGTGCCATTCTGAATCCTGGCCCAATGATGGCCTAAGGTTAACAGCGTAGCGCGAATATTGGCTGTGCCATTCTGATAGAGATCCAACGCTGGCCCACAATACACAGTCAGTAAACATTATTGGCTGTGCCATTCTGATAGAGATCCAATGTTGGCCCACATTACACAGTCAGTAAACAATATTGGCACTGCCGTTCAACAAGGCGGGAAATATTGGACCGACTTTCGAACGGATTTGCCAATATGGGTTAATAGTTGGCTTTCTTTGGAGGACATTGGCCCGTAATAAGCCAATTTTCCCCTCGTCGGTTTTTAGTGCCCTACGACTTGCTGATATTGAACAACGTGTTTTGAAAACTAATGCGCTGATCACAGGCACACTGCGCAGGAACCAGAAATATGCTCTCCCGTGTCAACTCCATGCATGGTACACCGCCATTTTTGTACTTCGCGTTCAGCGAAATGCGCCCCCTAAAGAGAAAAGCCAGTGCACCACGTAGCAAACAGGGGAAGTCGCATAAAATTAGCCGCTGCTTTATTGATCGTGCATGGGAACATGAGCTTTCCATAAGAAGCAACGGTATTGCGAATTTGTCTGCGCATTGTATATTTTGCATGTACGCTCCGCGGCTTTGGATGATCAGGATTCCGAGGGGAATCGATAATTACAGTGCCACAGAGTTGATGGAACCGTCTTATACTGCATCGAGATGGAGCGCATATGTATTAGTGAAACTTTTGCTTGTTTGTTTAGCATGCATGGCATGTTGCGGTGACATAATCATCATGCTCCTATTCCAATATATTTGTTTTTTCGTGCATGTTTAGTACGCTCCTTGTATGAATGCCCCTGACAGAATAAAAAAATTTATTGCACGTTTTGGCTTTTCCTCTTGTCTTTGCCTGTAGTTGGCACGGCGCATTCCGGATTTTTTTTTTCCGCCTAACTTTTCGTCCTTCAGCCCCCACTCGCCTCTCCTCCACACACCCACGTGAGCCTGGTCAAAGCTATCAGCCAAGCACTCAGGCAGCTATAAGCTGCTGTGTCGAATTGGCTGCTCTCGGAATACGGGGAAAAGCAGTGGGGTCACTATTGTCCTCCTTGTCTCCCTCTGTCGCTGCCGCCGAAGGAACGCGGTCGGGCTAGGTCCAGCGGGGGAAAGTGGCGTTTACACCGTTTTCTTCATTCACCCTTTCCTTTCACTCTTTCCTTCTATGCATCGCTAGCACGCCGACTGGGTGCAACACCGCCTGAGTGCTTGCCGTCTTGTCCGTGTTTGTCAGCGCACTCCTATCGTGAAAAATGCTCGCTTGCGGTCGTCATTCCTACTGAGAAGCCTGCATCTTGAAATACACAGCAAAGTGGCCGCGAATTTTCGTGAGTGTTAGAATTAATATAGGCGAAACAACAACCAGAAAAAAAGTCGGCGCTCGTGGCCACCGTCTTCGATGTGGGATGAACTCGGATACACAGAAGCGTGGATCTTACAATGGTGAGTGCATTTGTTTTGCGCATGTATAAGTTTTATAGGGAGCAATATCACCCACTCAATATCAGGCGGTATATATATTACTGAAACAGCCCTGGCTAATGTAGAGTGCCTGTAATTACATAGCTCTTTTTTATTCGCAGCCTTTGAATAGTGCCCGGAGTATAACACGTGTAAATCTCTGTGAAGTGCACCCAAAACTCCAGGACTATGATTTTATCAAGCCACCCGCGCGGCCTGATCCTGCTAGTGATACCGAGGAACCACGCCTCTTCTCACTGTTATAGGTCAAGCATCATTTCCAGCCGGCACTATTTCTTTCTTTTCGTATAATAAATGCCTCTTTTGCTAGTGTTTCCTGAAGGAACTTCTCGGTTTCCACATAAAAAATTTCGCGCGAAGACCGCATTCTGCCTAGACAGTCTGAAACTAGGCTTTTTGTGCTGTAGCAGGTTTTGCTGCAATTCCTAATTATAAAGTGCTACGCTGACTAGGTGTGGGGTGTAAACAAGGCGGACGGATCCTGCGCATTTTATGTTTGTTCTAAATATTCTGTTACACCCACGAAATATGCCATATATGTCGATATATTAAAAAGTGTTACCTGACAAATCTTGCAAGAAAGTTTCTTGATTCACCCCTTCGACCTCTCTGCTCAGACTCATAATATTGTTGCGGTATGGCGATTTTTCAAATGAAAACACTGCCACATACATTTGTTATACCAACATCTCTGTTAATGTTTCTTTTTATTTTACAGTGCAAGCATCTCCAAGTAATGGTGAAGTGGCTATGGGAAATGGTAGCAGTTTCAACGAAACCACCGCGTTATCGTGGTCCTCGGGGGCTTGATCAGCCCGCCGTCATCCAAGCACTGACCAACCTGCCTACCGACGTCAGCTCCCTGCCCTGAAACCCCTGCCAGCCTACCGTCCTCGGCACCTTGCCCAATTCCTGTCCTGAGGGCAGTGCCTGTAAATAAACTATTTGAAGATAACCGAGCGTCACCCATCCAGGTCGACGGAAAATGCCTGTTTGTGAACATTTATTCGCAAATAAACTGTCATAAAAGTCAATTTCAGTATCCTTTCATTATTATTTGCAAATATAGATGACTTCTGCTTCTGGACATCTTTTTGTCGAGCTTTCCTAGCTACTATTGAGGAAGACGGAATGGGGACAATTGCTATAAAAAATGCCTCTAGCGAAAGGTTTGCGGTAAGAATGGCTGCGTGATCTAGAGCCAGCGTATCTAAAATATTCGTCATGCAAAGGGCATTGGCTCAAAGCTGGCATTAATAATGGCAACGATATGGCTCAACACTGGCCCTACGCTGGCAGCACAAGCGCTGCTGCATTGGCATAACATTGGTCCAATCTTGGCTTTAACGCTGGTCCTACGCTGGCATCACAATGGCTGCTGCATTGGCATAACATTGGTCCAATCTTGGCTTTAACGCTGGGCCAGCATTGGATTGGGTTGCACTTTGCCAATATGCCAACGTTGGTCCAATATTGGTACCAATTTCTGCCAGCATTGGGCCATGGTTGGACCATTGCTGGTGTGCTGCCTGGGTACACTTGTTCGGCGTCTCCGTGCTTGTACTGCGACAGGAGACGTGACGGCAGGTGCGCACGTATATCACACTATATCCTTTCACAGGGGCCGCTTTCCACTCTTGGTATACTTCGCCGCAATGCATCGCGCATGCTTGATTGCGCGACACGGGTGCCCTGCGAAGAAGTATACAAAGAGTGCAAAGTGTGATATACGTGCGCACCTGCCGTCACGTCTCCTGTCAAAGTACAAGCACGGAGACGCCGAACAAGTGTACTGGCAGGCCTTCCGAGCTATTTCGAACGTGGTTGTAGCGATCTGAGCCCTTGTTTCGCCCAAATAGAGCGCCCCGTATATGAGCTAGACATCGTAACAGCCGGGATTAGTAATACGCGCTCCTTCATTAATTACTCTTGCGCACAGGCACCTCAGGATCGCTACGAATCTGCACCACGTAGGCAATATCAGTGTTACTTTACAGCATTCACAACGGTCTACTGCTATGAAATTGCATGACGACCATTTTTCTTTAGCATACATTTGTTCCGTATTCACCAGCAGGGCGCAGTGTTTTGCGAGTGTGGCTGTACAGCTCTAGAAATCGATCTACGGCTCAGATTGCATGGCAAAGTTTTTGCACTTCCACATACAGAGTAAAAAATGTTCCATTCCCACGAATCTCCAAGTGTGTTGTATGCTCAGTTACATTAAGAACTAATGCATCGGCACGGCAGTTCAATTCATAAAATGTTTCCGTTCCCGCGATTCCCCTGAAGTGTGTGGTACGCTGCATCGGCACGACGTAATGCTTTTGCTATTAAAGTCATCCGAGAAAACGCCTCACGTCCAAACGTATCCCTCTGCGACTATCAAAATTTGATATGCTACCGCCGCAAAAAACAACACAAAAAAAAAACCAAGAAAGCAACAAGTTCGCATCGGCACCGGCAGTCGAATTCGTAAACTGTTTCCGTTCGCGCGAATCTCCTGAAGTGTACGGTATGCTGACCTTGCTCAACGACACTAATCAACAATGCATCGGCACGATGTAATGCTTTGCCCCTAAAGTCATCCGAGAAGACACCTCACTTCCTAACGTATCCCCCTGCGACTATAAAAAAATAATATGCTACCGTCGCAACAATATAGCAACTAACTCACCTCGGACAGAGGTTCTTCGTCTTGCCGGCCACGCATTCTGTCTGCCAGCTCGACAGGGACAAACGGAGCTAACAACTCTCTTCCCCGTAGTACCTAGGCGAGGAGAAATCTTAAGGACCGAAAGTCCTCACGTTTCTCTCTCGCAACCACTGCTCTTCGCGCATGAGCAGGAAGAGCGGAGAATTCCAATTATGATGTGCTCGTACTGCACACGCTCGACGCGGAGCTGGCCGCGCTGGAAACTCTCCCAATATTTCTGGTGGTGCGCTCCAGGTGGCGCCACACAACGGCACCCAATTGCGGACGTGTGCCGCAATCGGCGCCAGAGGGACGCATTGGGTGCAACATCAACGCTCCACTCGATCGGCTCTGCGGCGGCGCTAGAACCGCGTTCACCCTTTTGTGGCTGACACGAACATTTTCCCACGAACACTATACGTAAACATTATAAACGTTAAGAGGCAGGAAGAGAGCGGTGTGGATCGGAGAGCAAACGGGGATAGTCGGTATTCTAATTGGCATTAGAAGGAAAAAAAGAATGAAGCTGCGCAGGCCACGTGCTAAACTTGATCAACTTAACACAGATCCGAGTAGTCAGTATGTGAGAGCTGACTCTTGTTCATCTAATTCTGCCGTAAAATATGGTATTCCTCAAGCGTCCGTTTTTGGACCCTCTGCTTTCCCTCTTTTATAATAATGATCTTCCTTGTTGCCTTTCTTCCAGATGACTGTGTAGTTCACCAGGAAATTACTAACCGTGCCGATTATCTCAATCTAGATGGGGTACTTCAATGGTGCAGTAAATGGCTCATGACACTTAATACAACTAAATGTAAAACCATGTGAGTTTCTCGCCACACCAGTACTCCTTGTCCGCGTACTTACTCCCAAAATGATATTCCGTTACTATCTGTTCACACTTATAAATACCTTGCGTGTTCACATTTCTTCTAATCTTTCGTGGAATACGCATGTCGCAAATGAAACTAACAACGCGAATCGCATGCATCGTTTTCTGCGTAGAATTTTTTACGCCAATCGTCTCTGAAGTTAACACTTTACAAAACCGTGGTAAGCTCTGAATTAGAGTAGGCATGCGCCGCATGGTATCCTACACAGACCACCCTGATTCGAACTCTTCAAGCAATTCAGAATCGCGCAGCACGTTTGAACTTATCGAATTAGTCATTCCAGTGTCACGTTTATGAAGAAAACCCTAAACTTGCATGACCTTTCGTTGAGTCAAGAGTCATCTCGCCTTATTCGTTTTCACAAAATCTATTACTATACCAACGATTTGAAGGACGTCCTGCTTCATCCACCTCATTATATATATTCAAGGACCAATCATCGCTTCAAGGTGCGTCTACCGTCTTAAGACACAAAATTGCGGGATGAATCTATCATCCCTAGAACAAGCGTCACGTGGAACCACCTTCCCTCCACAATCGCAAGCAAAACTGGTGACCACAAGTTCAAGATAGCATTACAAAATGCCTTGTGATATTTTGCTATCTGCACGGCTTGCCACATTTGCCCACCTCCATTCTAGAGGGCCCTTGGGCACTGAAGATGTTTTAATAAATACATCAGTAAATAAAGAAGTACATACATAAATAAACATTAATAAATAAAAAATTGAGAAATAATGCGTAGGATACATAACCGGTGGACCACTAGAGCTACAGAATGGGTGCCGAGGAACCGCAGCCGAGCGCGGCAGAAAACTATGTGAGGTCATGAAATTGGGAAATTTGTAGGCGCAAGGTTGGAATCAGCTGGCGCTAGACAGGGGTAATTGGAGATTGCAGGGAGATGCGTTCATCCTGCATTGGACATCAAAAAACAAGATGATGATGGCGATTATGATTGTTATGAGCAAACTAAAATAGCTAGCTCTGGGAGCACTGGTCGGATCAGAACAGACTGTAGACGTCAAGTTAACGTTATCTAATATTTTACCGGGCACTGACTACAACCGAAGCTTTCCCGTCGTTACGTCTCGTGTCCTGCACCGCGGAGGTGCGACGCTAGCGACGCCAGCGGCGGCGCTCTTCGGCCCAGTGTTGTGAGACGCCTGCTAGATGCCAGGGCGCTGTCTCTATTTTGCCCAGCAGCAGTGTTGCCCAGCAACGGTGGAGGAATACCTGAGATTCATTGGGCTCGGGTGCTCTCCATATAAACGGGAGTTGCTACCTTATAGACGTGAAAAAGGGGGCAGGCCTAAGGGCTAGAAACCTCTATCGGAAAGCGATATACACCTACTTACGGAAAATGGGGTCAATATACCCAGAGTCAACGTGATCAGGGTACTAGGCTTTTTCACTGATGCAAACGGTGAAAACCATACGGAGCTCAAGAAAAGCATCTTTAAAACGGATAACGCTTACAGGATTATCAGGCGCCTGGCAGGAAGACACAAGGGGATGAAAAAGATAACCTCATTAGGCTAATCAACTCTTTCGGGCGCTGTCGTAATTTATACGCCGCTGCCATGTGCAACTGGATGCAGGTTCAACTCAAGATGCTTGAGGCGGCGATCAAGAAGGTTGTTAAAAGTGCATTTGGGCTCCCATTTCGAACCAGCACTGAAACATTGCTCAAGTTAGGAATACACAACGCGACCATGAAGATGGCGGAGGCTCAAGAAATATCACGAATAGCGAGACTATGTACAACCAGCACGGGAAGGTAAATCCTAGACAAGATTATGATCAACCCCATTACGGATCCAGAGGAGTACATTAAATTTTATGAAGAATTCGCAGACAATATAATTGTCGCATCGCTACCCAGGAATATGCACCCAATACATACCATCAACAGGAGTGTTGCACGAGCCAGAGCCTCAATCAAGAAAATGTATAAAGGGGTAAGAGGAGCCTGCTTTGTGGTTTCGGCTGCCTACAAGGATCGAACTAAGCTCACGGCGGCGATAGTGGATCTAGAGAGCAAATGCACCAACTGTGCCACGGTTTAAACTATCACACCTGAATAGACTGAACAAGTTGCTATTGCATTGACACTAATAGACGATAGATACACAGAAATATATAGTGACTCGAAAACGCCAATTGGGGCTTTAAAAAGGGGAAAGATTGCCCCACAGCCTGCGAAGGTAATTACCACAAGACAAACAAATGTTACACATTACATTTATTGATTCCCTGCGCACCTTGGTTGAGTTGATGACATTCTCGTCAATTTGAATTAATAGGCCAACAGCGTCGCCCCTCGAACTTAGCAGATCGGGCCGCTTTTACATATGGCTTTGATTCTGCTGGATTGGCGAACCTACAGAGAGATACGCTCATTACATACAATGAACTTACAAAACATTACTACATGGGAAGGAGGGACTTTGCAAACCCCTCACTATACATAAAGCAGAGTCCATGTAGTTACACTTAGGCCATTACAAACATAGTCTTACTATTCACCTGCACAAATGAAGGAATGGTATAACATTGCACACAAGAGTATTATATGCAAAGCATGCAAAAAGGTGATATGCCCACTTGAACATATGCTCTAGGAGTGTGGGTCACTCGGCCCTGGCATTTCCCGGAACCGCTTTTCAGGAATAATTAAATCCCACGATCATATCCCTCAAGTCCTGGCTGTCCAGTAGGGCCGTGATAGCGCTAGGAGGCTTGACTACCAACATGGCACTAGCCAGGCAGGTGGCAACACCTTGTACAGGACCTGAATAAAATTGTACCTCCTCCTTCCTCCTCCTCCTCCTCCTCCTTCACGCTGTATCAGTATGGGTTCCATATACTAACTGTCTCATTGCAATGCTCGAATCTGTTCAGAATCGCTCGGCTAGATATATAATGTCTAATTGCCCCGGCTACGTGCTAGTGTTTCAGGAATCAGAAGAACTCTTAATTTTCCAGATCTTTCCATACGACTTTGCATATCTCGCCTGTGCACCCCCCCACTTCAAAAAATAGCTTAGAATAACAATACCCCAAAGCAATCCCTGTTTAATCCTCCGGTGTAGTTCTGCTCTCGCAAAGATCATCAGCTAAAGGTACATATTCCACAGTGCCGGACATACCAGTACTTTAATTCCTCCGTCCCGAAAACTGCTTCGCACTCGAATCTCCTGCCCTCCTCTGTCGTCACCATCAACGACACTGCGGATTAAGAAATCTGTTCATAGTTATCTGCTGTAACATTTCCTGCTCTTTTTCGTCTTTATTGTATTTTCACCACTCCTCTTTGTAACGCCTGACCGGCTTTGAGAGTAACAAAATGAAAATAAAAAAATGAAAAGAAAAGACGCATGCGCCGAGCACCGAAGAAAAGAGAGCAGCATCGGGCCGTCGTGCCCGAGCTTATTCGAGTGCAAATCACGATGTCAGAGAGACGGGTGCTGACTACGTGGCCGACAATGAAAGTGCGTACTGTTATCCTGTATGAATAGGCGCCTGTTCCTTGCATTGAAAGCTGCACTCGCGAGACGTCACTTACAAAACAATGCTGAGGTGGAGCAGGCTGTGCGACCATTCCTTGCATCGCAGGGGGCAGCGAGTTTTATGAAAGTGGTTTCTTGAAAATGTTTGCCGCTACGACAAATATCTCAATATCGGTGGCGACTACGTGGAAAAATAGCTCAAGGTGTACAGTTCCTGATGCCATACTGTATATTTTTTTACAATAAAGTTTCCGTTTGAAAATACCATATACATGCCTGCCGAATGCAAGTGACTGGCGTCCACGCATACACGTTTTTCCACTTTGGCACTGGTAATGCTAAAGATAGTGTATGTGTGGGAAGCAAATCACTTGGTAGACGTGTGTGCATATATATATATATATATATATATATATATATATATACCGCCTTTTGTACACTTTTGGCACCCTTTGATATTCCTAACGCGTTAATGCGTTTCATGTATTAGGAAGCCGACACACGTGCCCGGTCTCACCTTCGCTACTGTTGTTGTATGCCTGTCGGCCTAAACGCAAGGATGAATGGAACGCCGCCAGCGCGAAGTTGGGAGGAGTTGGGTTGGCCATGCGCACCTTAAGGGTGACATCGGCTGGTCTTTCATCATGACGATCCCCCAGTGATACCAATTACATATTGCGTAAAGTACAATGAATGCCCACCGCCTCCTGCAGGTGGAAGAAGAAGAAGCTGAAGAAAGCGGACGTGCCCTGCATCGGCTCCGTCTTTTTGAATGATTCTGCAGGCACTTTGGCAGGACCACGCATTGAAGCTCATTATCGGATTCGTGAGGTTAACCCGAATCGGTGGATACCTTTGGACAAGGTGGGCCAGTTTTTTTGGACTTCTATAGCCTCTTTTCTGTGCATCGCAAGTGGGCGCCACGCTGGGCCTAACGCCACGTAGGTCTAGCGAGCCCGCCAAGCCGGCATGGCCGATACACGCATGGACGACGAACTCTCCTCGGAGACGGAAGACGGCGAGGAAAGAATGGGTTGGCAGGTGGTCACCAACCGAAGATCGCGATCTGCGAAAAAGTCCTGGGGAGCTGGTGGAGCCGCCAATTTGATCCGAGAATCACAAGGAAAGGAGATCGCCAACAAAGGTGCTGCCGGGGCGGACAAGCTCAAGCGCCGGATTGTGAAGGCGTCAAGAATGCCGCAACTGCCGGAGGAGCGCAGGAAAATCATCGTTAGGCCTCGGGGAGGCCTCAACCTGAACAAGGTCAGCACAGCTATTGGAGAAGCGATCGTCGAGGCAGCCGGACTTACAGCAGACCAAGCGAAGGAAGACATCGTCTGCCCCAACTTCACACAGAATATTGTGGTGGTTAGTACACCGGACTCCTCTCATGCTGAAAGGTATGTGAGAATCAAGTCCATTACGATCATGGAGGCAGAATATGAAGTGAGCGCTTATGAAACAGCCCCCCACTCTACGTGCAAGGGGGTTATTAGAAGAGTGAACCTCAATAACAGTCAGAGTGTGATCACGAAAAAGATTGTGCATGAATACAACCCAACGGCGTTGGCTGCACAACGTATCAAAGCTACGGGATCGGTTATTGTGCTTTTCGACGGATTCAGGGTGCCCAACTTCATCAAATATGGGTCAACCCTCGTGAGGTGCTATCTGTACAGGAAGCAATTTGACGTATGTTACGCATGTGGAAGAATCGGACACAGATCAGACGTTTGTCCAACACCTGATGTTGTGCAGTGCAGGGGATGTGGTATGCAAGACCCAGGGGAGGCTCATACCTGCTCTCCCAAATGCAAGTTCTGCGGTGAAGATCATCCCACAGGTGACAGGGCTTGCAAGCAGCGGTACCAAATACCATATGTAGTAAGAATAAGAAGAAGACAACGCTCCAAAGTGGAGACCGAGATGGAATCGGCCCAACCGACAAAGGAAACCCCTCCAGGCGCCGGAAGGCGCTCACGCTCGAGAAGCACATCAAGATCAAGACAGCGCTCAACATCGAGGGGAAGAAACCGTTCCAGGTCTCGGGAGGCGCAGGTGCGCTTCGAGGAGCAGGAGCTGAAGACAAACAAGAAAAAGGAGCCAGGAGCGACCTGGGCCGAGAAAGTCAAAGGTACTGTGAAAGTCACAGGTGCGCTAGCCTCGCAGGAACAAAGCAATGATGCCAGAGTAGAACAGCTGATCAGAGAGGTTATATCCCTAAAGAAAGCAAATTAACTTAAGCAGCAGATTCAGGAAATGAAAAAAGGGTTGAGGACAGAAAGCGGCAGTGTGGCAATAGCTAAGCCGGTGTGTAGAAGTAACAGCCAGGAAGAAGACACACCGGCGCCCAAAAAGAGAGCTGTAGTTCCGGAGGCAGAATCGATGTGCTCGGTTCTGGAAGAGATTAGGAATGCGATTAGGGACCTAAAGGACACAGTAGACAGCGTTAACCTTAAGGTGGATAAAACATGGAAGTGGAAGCTAATAGCCGAGAAAAGGTTGAAAAAGCTAGAGGCCCAAGGAGAGGATGAAGAATATATGCCCTTGGAAGCAGAAAGCGCTAGAATACCCCCAGGAGCGGTAGGTGGTACAGTCAAGCGAACAGTGACAGGGGGTAGCAAGTCAGGGGGCTGTGACAATAATAATGGATAACAGAAGTAGGCTTAGTGTGTGGCAGTGGAACCGCAGAGGATTTCAGCAAAAAAGAGCGTCACTAGCACAGCTAATGAAAACGGTTGAAAATAGGCCGAAATTAATAATGTTGCCGGAAACTCTAGCGGAGGAGATCGGGCTGTCCGGCTTCAACTCGGTCTGCAAAGGCAAAGAACCAGGCAGAGGAATTGCCACCATAATTGACAAGAAAATTCCCTACATAGAGCACGATCTAAAATTAGGGGCGAGTAAAATTGAATACATATTTATAGAAATGGTCCTAAAAAGGCACAGAGGTAAAGCGCAAAGCTTGTTCTGCCTCAACATATATAGCAGTCCCAGAGAGATGAGACAGAGTTTCAGAGCAATTTTTAATAAGGCCATGAGGGTAGCCAAAACTGCGCCACTCATAATAGGAGGGGACTTCAACGCCCCACACCAATCTTGGGGTTACCGCTGGAGTAGTAAAAAAGGGGAAGGAATCTGGCATCTCGCCACGGATTTAGGCCTTTCTCTTATCACGGACCCAGCCTTTCCTACCAGGTGTGGCAGTTCCACGTGTAGGGACACTACCCCGGACTTATCCTTCACTTATAACTTACCCAGGGCAGACTGGATCAACTCTGGTACGGACCTAGGAAGCGACCATTATATACTACACATAATCGTGGAAACGACAGGGGGGGAGGTAAAGCATTTCACTTACATAGACTGGGATCACTTTAGAAAAATCAGAAAAGACAGAGCAGACACAGATAGAAATAGGCGCATCACACTACAAGAGTGGGTGGCTCAGCTTAGGGACGACTTGAATGCAGCAACTAAGGCTATAGAGACAGAGGAAGAGGTCGAACAAATTGATAGTAGATTGGCGCATTTGATCGAAGCCAAGCAATCGATTTTACAAAGATGGAAATCACAACGCCTAAACAGGAGACTTAGAAAACGAATTGCTCAGCTCAATAAGAATATAGAGGAACACGCACGATATTTGCAGAAACAAAAATGGGATGAGGTGTGTAAATGTGTAGACGGAAGGATAAGACGTGGAGGCAATTGGAGTCTGCTCAGGCATCTGCTCAACGAAAAAGGCACTAAATCGAATAGACGTACGGCAGTGGCGAAACTGGTACACCAGGAAAGTCAGACTGCAAGCGCAGAGAGCATAATGGAGCGATTGGCTACTAAATACTTGCCTCTCAGGAAAGAAGATCAGGATGTGAGTTATCCCGATTACTTAGGGGTAGAATGCAAATATATGGATCAGGAATTCACCGAAAGTGAGGTACGCACGGCACTGTACGATCTGAATAGTAGGTCAGCAGCTGGCCCGGACGGCATCTCTAACAGATTGCTTAAGAATTTGGACGACAATTCAATAAAATATCTGACCACATTCATTAATGACCTATGGAAAGATGGGGTATATCCAGAAGAATGGAGGACGGCCACTACTATCTTAATACCAAAGCCGGGCAAGCCACTCAACTTGGATAATCTGAGGCCAATTTCGTTAACATCATGTCTAGGGAAGACAATGGAACATGTCATATTGAACAGGTTAACGAAATATGTGGAGGACAATGACATCCTACCGTACAATCTGATTGGTTTCAGATCAGGCTTGTCCACACAAGATGCTATGTTGTTAATCAAACATCAACTGCTATTAGCTAAACCAAAAAACACTCGAGCTCTCTTGGGGTTGGATGTCGAAAAAGCTTTTGACAGAATTAAGCATAGAGCAATACTTGAAGTGATTTCCGAACTGGGACTGGGGAGAAAACTCTATGAAGTGGTCAAAACCTTTCTTGGCAATCGTTCAGCTCACCTTAGATTCGGGGATATTAAATCAAAGAAGATGGATCTCGGTGACAGAGGGACGCCACAAGGGTCGGTCTTGTCACCTATGCTTTTCAACCTGGCCATGTCAAAAGTGGCAAAGGGACTAAAAGGAATAGAGGGCATTCACTTTACCATTTATGCAGACGATGTGACTATATGGACCGCTGAAGGAAGTATGGGACATACGGAAAGCAGACTTCAGAAGAGCATTTATGAGGTAGAGTCGATTTTAGAAGGCATGGGACTCAAATGCTCTGCTAATAAGTCTGAACTCCTTGTACTCAAGAACAGAAGAAGGGGCAGAAAACCGAGGGGATACGTTCCCGAGGAAGAACCCAGGTTAGTACTAACCACGAAGGCAGGCGAATCTATTAAGCAAGTAGAATCCATTAGAGTCTTAGGGTTATTCCTGGAGGCAAACGGGGCAAATGGAATAACAATACGACACATCACAAGCAAGACTGTGGAGGTAATAAGACTGCTAAGGAGAATCACTAACAGACACAGAGGGCTGGGAGAGGAGAGCGCCATGAGACTGGTCCACGCTTTCGCCTTGTGTCACTTCTCATATGTAGCTGGGATGCTCACTTGGACACAGACAGAGATAAACAAGTTGAACAGATTAATTAAAAGGCTAGTCAAAACAACAGTGGGGTTACCGATTAACACTCCGGATGACAAATTAATGAAACTGGGGCTCCACAACACAATAGCCGATATAATTCATCATCATCATCATCATCATCAGCCTGATTACGCCCACTGCAGGGCAAAGGCCTCTCCCATACTTCTCCAACTACCCCGGTCATGTACTAATTGTGGCCATGTTGACCCTCCAAACTTCCTAATCTCATCTGCCCACCTAATTTTCTGTCGCCCCCTGCTACGCTTCCCTTCCCTCGGAATCCAGTCCGTAACCCTTAATGACCATCGGTTATCTTCCCTCCTCATTACATGTCCTGCCCATGCCCATTTCTTTTTCTTGATTTCAACTAAGATGTCATTAACGCGCGTTTGTTTCCTCACCCAATCTGCTCTTTTCTTATCCCTTAACGTTACACCTATCATTCTTCTTTCCATAGCTCGTTGCGTCGTCCTCAATTTAAGTAGAACCCTTTTCGTAAGCCTCCAGGTTTCTGCCCCGTACGTGAGTACTGGTAAGACACAGCTGTTATACACTTTTCTCTTGAGGGATAATGGCAACCTGCTGTTCATGATCTGCGAATGCCTGCCAAACGCACCCCAGCCCATTCTTATTCTTCTGATTATTTCACTCTCATGATCTGGATCAGCAGTCACTACCTGTCCTAAGTAGATGTATTCTCTTACCACTTCCAGTGCCTCGCTACCTATCGTAAACTGCTGTTCCCTTCCGAGACTGTTAAACATTACTTTAGTTTTCTGCAGATTCATTTTTAGTCCCACCCTTCTGCTCTGCCTCTCCAGATCAGTGAGCATGCATTGCAGTTGGTCCCCTGAGTTACTAAGCAAGGCAATATCATCCGATATAATTGAAGCTCAGCAAATTGCCCACAGAGAGAGGCTCTCTGGAACAAGGCCAGGTAGAGCAATACTAGAAGAGGTAGGATGGTGCCCAACCGAATCCGAAATTTCAGGTGAGGGCAAAATAGAACTAAAAGATAGCATAAGAGAGGTAATCAAGACGACTCCTTTCCCCAGAAATATGCACCCGGTGCACAACCTGGAAAGACGAAAGGCAAGGGCCAAAGCTCTCCAGCAAGATATAGAACACGACAGAGAACATGCGGCATTTGTAGATGCTGCGTGGGTCAGAGGAAAGAAAGCCTTTACGGCAGTAGTAGTAGATGCAGATGGTCTCACTCGGGACGCTATTACAATCATGACTAAAGACACGACAGTCGCGGAACAAGTAGCGATAGCATTGGCTTTAAGGAATAATAAGTGGACGAAGATTAACAGTGACTCTAAGATGGCTATCAGACACTTTACCAATGGCTTTGTAACCAAAAGGGCTGCCCAGCTGATCGGTGAGTTGGACAGCCAAGAGATCGAAATCCGCTGGTTTCCTGCGCACATGGGGTCTGTCGATCCTTCTCGGAAGAATTTAAACGAGATGGCTAACGCAGCTGCACGAGGACTTACTATCCGTGCACTACGCGACCAGGACCTTAATAATATACAGGAAGAGAACAGGGACCAATTACTAACATATAATGAAATCACGAGGCATTATTACATGAACAGAAGGGAATTCCCAGTGCCACACACTAAGCTCAATAGAGCTCAAGCGGTGACTCTGAGATTGTTGCAAACAAGAACTTATCCAAGTCCAAACTTTATTAACAAGATATATCCTGAAAGAGAGATACCAATCAATTGCGAGAAGTGTAATGGCATCATTACTCTGGATCACATGCTTTGGCAGTGTCCTGTGACTTTCACAGACTGTGACAAGGAGAGAGATTGGTGGCAGCGAGTCCTACACAGTGGAGGTCTTTTCGATCAAGTACAGACCGTCCAGAAGGCCCACGATACGGCGGTAAGGTTAAACCTTACTGTCCCGACGTCTTTTCGATCAAGTACAGGCCGTCCAGAAGGCCCACGATACGGCGGTAAGGTTAAACCTTACTGTCCCGACGTGGGAGCCGCCTGCGTCAACCTAAGGGTTGATCTTCAGGACATTAAAGTTCATCATACCATACCATACCGCCTCCTGCACGCTGATGGAGCCAGCGCCCGAGGCAGCGGTACATACTTGCCCCCTTAGAACTCCTTATTAGTTTTCCCGGATATTACGAAAACGCTTTTTGCCCAATATTGTCAGCCTATTGCGAAATATGAACACGCAGGAAACATCTGTGAGCAGCTTTGTCTGAAGTACGTGGCTTTTATTTCGTTGTTTTGAACAAAAGCACGAAAAAGTCATGGTCGTGCCCGAATGACTAAGCATTGATAGCGATATTAATGCATCAGGCAACTACTCGAAGTAAGCTTTGTCGGCCGAATAAACTGCAGCAAACATTCGCTTAATAATTTAACTAGCAAGCAAGGGTTCGTGGTTGCGCAGACAAACTTTATCCGAATCTCTCTCGATATTCGCGGAAACTCCATGTCACAACGCTGGTGAGATGAAAAGCGGCGAGCGCGCCCCTCAGCGTGTCTCTCAAACTTGATTACGCAACCCCCAACATAAGGCGTGCGCGCGCGAATCGACCAGTAATATCGGTACGCCTCGCATTTGCACCCAATGCAGTTTATAGGCAACAGGTTTGAAGAATATGAGAGGCGTACGACAGGCCTCCAAGCAGGAGAGAGCGCTGGCTAACGTTGCGCGCTTTCTGCGACCGTTGGCACGGGAGAGGGTGCGCCATGACATGTGTGTGTCGGGAATAGGGGACAGGCAGCTCCAGAGTGGCGTTGGCTTCAGATTTCAGTACATGGTGGACGGTGTCCCGAGTTCTGCCGGGCCTGCTCTTGGAGGATGTCGTCGTGCTGTTCGCCTAGGGTGTAAAGGACGTACGTCGATTGATCAAGGAGTTCCGTGCCGAGAATTCTGCGGTGCTACCGTTATCCGGCTCTCAAGGTGACACACCTCGTGGTTCTTCCCAACGGTGCCACTCTACCATGGTCAACGGAATACCATTACCTTGGTGTAACGCTTAGTGCGTCAGAAAGTGTTGTGGAGGTACGCGAGGACGACCTCAAACGGGCTGCTTAGAGAACACGCAATTTTCTTCGCCGACGATGAATGTAGGGTTGCAGCCGTCCACTGATGGTGCGAGAACGCTGCACGTGGAACGGCACACGTGGCCGGTCTCTCCGATGCTAACGCTGTTGTTTGCCGGTCGGCCTAAACGCGAGGATGAATGGAACGCAGTCAGCGCCAAGTTGGGAAGAGGGCTACAGGTTCGCCATGCGCGCGTCGTTGTCGAAGTGATTTACGGCGACATCGGCTGGTCTTCTTTCGAATATATAGAGACGCAGCCACTAATATTTTATTTCACGGTCCTCTAGGCTGAACGACGAGAGGCTGGGCCCATCGGTGTTCAGATACCTACATTTCAAGGATTTACAAACGTAGTGGTGTATAGAGGCCTCTATACTCTTGAGCGAAAGTTTGGATTCGTCAGTCATCCCGTGCAGGAAGACAGCGAACGCAAGTGGGCGAAGGCAGCGAGGGCTCGGGTTATGGAAGAGAATACAGCGCCATGGCAGTTCGCGATGCTCTTTAAACGAACGCCGAAATTATATAGGACGCAGGAAACAACCATTGCAGCAGAAAACTTGTACGTCGCTCCCGTTTGTGAGAAAAGCAAATGCTTGTGAGAAAACCGATGCTACGCCGGACGCGCCTGCAATAGCAGAGTCCACCACGAAGAAAAGGCTGCGTCAGTCGTGGAGGGTAGCGAGCGGGCGTCCATGAACTGAAGTTGAAACGAGCACTCAGTTGTGCTCCTTAAAATGTTGCAGAACATAGCGACTCTTCCTCTCCCCAATCACTATCTCTCTTTCTCTCTCATTCTCGATATTGACAATTAGGTCGTTTTATGTTTTCTTCCTGTTTTGTTTGCTTTTTATTCTTTGGTGACACTGTTATTTTATTCTTTTAATTTTTGTTGTCACGGCTACGGCGCCACACTATAGTGCCCGACCGTTGTAAAGAGTGAAGCCACATCAACGTCAGCCAACATCCGTAGGGTTTCCACCGGCTTCGTTACATATCCTTACGAGAAAACGCGCACTAAAAATAACTTTTAAAACGTGTTACACACCTTATTTTCACACCTATTGATTTTCAAAAGCCGATTGTCGACTGTTTGTGCTGACTAGGACGATTAAAAAATTCTCGCAGAAGCTCCTCCAGGGGTTGTCTGAGTGCGCGTAACTTTTATGCGAGTTGCTCATCTCCGCGAAGCGCGGTATCATTTTTAATGTTATTAAACTTGATCAGATCAGTAGGTACGACAGCGCTGCGGCACCACGAACTGCTTCGGACGTTGGCCTCGCGGGCCGTATCTTGAAAGCGATCTGCGATGGGGACAAAGTGCGCCGAGTACTGATAGCTTCGTGTTTGCTGTACTCTCGCCGCTTAGTTCGCGTTGAAGCGATACGCAGCATCAAGGTCAATTCGCTCGCTGCCGCTGCAGCGATTTTTGTCTTACGTCACAGACGGACGCACTCGTTTCTCTTCGCTGGGTAGGCATCGAAATGAGCACGCGTTTAAAACTTTCTACGTAGCCAAGCGGCAGCTGTATTCGGCAATTGCACGTTATATTGGCCCCTAACAATTAGGAGCGCGAAATAAAGCTAAGAACATTGGTTCAAAGTAGTCTCTATGTAATAGGTCGCACACGTTCTTACACATATCGGTGTAGCACGCAGGTGGGGTCAACGTCCTTCGTTTGAAAGCGTGATGCTACAGGACTATAAGCATAAAACAGTCAATGAAATTGTTTCTATCGCGGGCGTTTATTTGCAAGGACTGTAGCAGGAAAGTCAACCTCTAATAGCCATTCAGCCCCTGAGGTCAATGAAATAATATCTTACCGAGTTAGCTGGTAGTAATATTTGGGCGCATGGCACTGCGCACGGCACTCTCTCGCGTCACCCCTCGCATGAGGGAAGTAGGAGGAGCGTTGAATTGTTTAGATTTTTCGCCGCGCAACATTGTGGACCGGCCCACATTCTTATACCTCATTATCGTTTTAATCTAGCCATGAAATAGGCTGGAAGCACAAATACCCGATACAGGAAAAGCCAGAGTAACTAAGTGTACGCAACATGGCGTGGGTGGCTACGTCTGAGGGCCTTGCGTTTCAATGATACTGATTTATTGCTTCGAAAGACGTGTCACTGTCGAAGAGGCGTATGCCTTTTGCCCCATGTAACTTGAGCCAAACTTTAGAATTACACAAACCGGCCGTGGTGGCCTACCGGCTACGCATTGTGCTGCTAAGCACGAGGTCGCGGAATCGAATCCCGGTCGCGGCGGCCGCACTTCGATGGAGAGCGAAATTCAAAAACGGCCGTGTACCATGATGCATTGGGCTCACGTTAAAGAACCCCAGGTGGTCAAAATTAACCAGGGGTACCACACTACGGCCTGCCTCATAATCAGGTCGGGGCTCTCGCACGCGAAACCTCAGAATTTAATTTTCTTTCTACTTTATTAAAAATTATTCGAATGCCACGTAGCTGGACAAAATCAAGATAACGTTTGCTGTCACTCGGAGAGATTGCGTTCCGCCAAATTAGATAATTAGTCCTAATTATTCAATAACCTTCTCAAATATTATCATTAGATGAAATTGTAGACCAAACAAAAATTGTAGACCAACACGAAAAACTTCCGATCAAGCTTTTATTGCTCCAAACGTGGTGCGAAAAATTTATTTTCTAAGCATGAGGAAAGCCCGCGAATAAATGGGAAGCGCCGCGAGCTGCAAGGCGTGCAGCAAATGAAAGCCCCTGAGCGGCCCATCTAGTTATGAACTCGCGGGCAAGCGAGCGCGTTGAGAAGCTTAGCCAACGCGTCATAGATAGTAGGATGCCATTGCACTTCGATTCGTGATGTCATGCTACCTTGCCCGACTGCCATAGAATCAAATGGGGACCCTCCAGAGTAAACCCGGCGATCCTGACGTCACCGCTTTCGTCACGCCGGGCTTGGCAGTGGAAATTTCGGTCGAAGCAGCATGATACCGTAAAGCAGAGTACACCAGCCTGCTATCTCGGAGGTGCTGGATTAGCCCAGTGGGTTCCCGCTCGGCTTCTTAGCGTTGGGTCATACGTTTGAAACTCGTTACCGCAAACATTTTAAAGCGAAGCTTTCTTTGCCTCTTCCTTCGACTTTCCCACTGCTGCTGCTGCTGCAGCTGTGAGCTGCTGCTGTCGCGCACACCGCGTCGCGGGGTGGTTCAGAGCGTGTGCATAGACGACAGCACGAGTAAGAGAGAAAAGGCGACGGGAGAAACTCGTTTTCACCTCACCACGTCGAATGTGCACGATGCTCCCTGCAGCTCCCTGACCGTCGTCACATTACTCGCTTGACAGCTGTAATTATCCGTGCCTCCCCTCAGAAGCTTTGCAGAAACTGCAGCGCTTCCCTTTCTACTAACGTGCGAGGCCAGAGGGGACGCAGATTCAACTTCAGAGAGGAGAAGGAGAGGGAGAAGAGCCAGTTCCAATGTAAGAGAGGGGAGGTGACGTGAGAAGGCTATACTATACGACAGCGGTTGCGGGCAAACAGGATCAGCTTAAGTTCAAGATACGGTACAGTACGTTGCTGCTATTTCTGAAAAATAAACGCCATGATGATATGCCAAGCGGGCAACTTATGCAGGGCGTGCAGAAGCAGAGCGCAATAATTAAAGCGCACCGCAGGGTCCAGGAGACTCTACGAAAGCGGTCGACCGTCAAGTCAACACTTTCGTGGCCGCCACGTTAGCCCTGCGGCTATGGCGTTGCTAGAGGTCGTGGATTTGATCCCAATCACGGCAGCCGCATTTCGACAGAGGCGAAATGGAAAACGCACGTGCAAATAGATTTTGGGGCACGTTAAAGAACATCACGGTGTCAAAATTAATCCGGAGTCCACTTCTACAACTTGCCTCATAATCTGAGTGTGCTTTTGGAACGCACAGCCCCATAATCCAATTCAAGTTTAATGCTTCTGCCACAATGCCATGTGCGGAAATGACCACGCTCAACCCTCTCGGAAGTTATAAAATATGGCGCACAACACCTCAAGCAAACACCTCTCCCGGTGTGTTCTGTGACTACGCAGACAAAGAGCAGTGGTGCACGCAAGGTAACGTTTAACATGACCTCTCTACTCTCGTGTTAGCCTAAACGTTGAAAAAAATTAAGCTTTAGCCATCAACATCACCGCTAATTATTGTCAATCAAAGCATCCAGCACGGAAAGCTTCGCTTACACCGATTCCCACAGTGCGTGGGATCTGCATAATGTCTTTTCTTTCAATTGATTCTGTTTTATGTATTGAAATTTAGATTAATTTCTTTATAGCGATTACCGAGGCTAAGTTAGAACGCAGGCGAGAGCTTGCGCGGACAAGCAAGCAACGCGCGGATAACGCAGGCTTCCGGGATCGAGGGTCACGTGGAGTCGCGGCGAGGCCTCTCCCCTCACGCAACACCTTCGCGCCATCGCAGTAGCAAGCGTTCCCTTTCGCCCGCTCTGCTGCGTCGAGGCGCACACGTGACTTGGCGTCGTATCCAATGGGAATTTAGGTGCTGTTTCATTGCTACAGACGCCGGCTCTTCCGCTAAATGAACCGTTTGACGCTTTAGCATCGAAAATTTTGAGGTTAGATATAGATGTGTTATGAGCAGCCGCGAGTAAGAGTGAGTTTGGATTTACTAGGTTTCCTTCCGTGTCCTCTGAATGTGGCCATGCTGCAGTGTCTAATGAATAATTTCACCTCTGATGATACATATTTTGTCAAAAGAAGGAGATGGCTATAGTCCAGTCGGGTACGTATATGTGTGTGCGCAGTTTATGCAGGCATGTAGTGACCGCATTAGACGCAGAGACATTGCTTGACTGTGTTATGATATATTTTCCCTGGTATACATTGCGAGAACTACGGGCACTGTTTTAGTGTTTCCCAGCTATTCAAGAAAGGTGGGAAAACGCATACATCTGCATTAATTTCACACCCACTGGCAACAAGGTATACGCGCTAAATAAAGCGTCGGCTAGATACTTAGAATGATGAACCACTGCTCTTTCATCAATGAAACTTCGACTACACTCAGAGCTGCATGCGTTTACGATTTCCCGTAGTTTTATTAAGTGAATACAGTTTTGAGCTTTGACTTGTACAGAAGGAAAGGAAATAGTTTTTTTCTTGTAAGAGTGATGTCGGCGAAAGACTGTCGTGCCGCTTGCCTTCCGCTTGTCACGTGTCCTAAGCGTTTTCGCCGATCGTTAGCACTTGCGACAAGTTTAGCTTAGCCCTTCGCCTTATTTGACACACTATCTCTCTATTTTGTCGATTGGTTTGTTTGCCTGCTGGCTTCGCTCTTCTTTTGCGGCTAGGAAGAAGTCGCATTGCGTTACGGGCCTCATATGTCCTCGCCCATTCGCTTTAACTTGTGCTGCGCGTTTTGCCATTCTGTTCTCGCTTCAGGCTTCGAGTTTGTGCAAAGCCCCTGAAGCACTGTTAGAGTTTTTCTCTCGGTAAGGCTCCTTACTTTAAGGTTTAAGGTGTAAGGGTCCCCACTTGTGTCGTGGTGCTTTCTTCCTCCCTTTTCCTTTTCCTTCTCCCCTTACACTTCTTTTCTACTCTCCACGTGATTTGTAGTGGTGTTCCTTTAAAGTAACTATTGCTAGGCTGTTCCTCTTTGATGCGGTCTTTATATGTTTCGATAATAATAATAATAATAATAATAATAATAATAATAATATCGATTATTAGAATTAAGAAGAATAAGAAGAAGGATTGTATTTATGATTTTGATGATGATGATCGGAAAACTAAAAAGTGTTGCACACGAAGTGCATATTTTCCTGTCATGCGCGCTTATTTTAATCATTACAGAGATAATTTAATACGTATTCTGGGCTCATTCCACCGGGGACACTTTTTCCTGGAAAACTAGAGGTTTCAGCTTCTACCCGACTACGACCACCGCCACCAATCAATCCCTTTCAAAAGAGCCAAGGATGGCGGTATATTCCTATCCGTAACACTCTGGACAAAGAGTATTTCTGGAACAATTGTTGCCGGTTATGAACGGGTTATGAACTATAAAGTGTAACGAGGTTCGAGTTCTAACTTCAATTTTAAATCGCGCCATAATTAATAGCACGGCTTTCCTGTTCGTCCAAAGAAGTTGTTCCTGAAGGGGAACCGTAATGAGCTGGCTTTCAACAGGAGCGGTATTGTTTGAGCTGCTGGTGTTGTTGAAAACTGGTGCCAACGTCAGAATTTGTTTTTAGTGATTGTGCGTGCGCATAGCAAACTCGCCGGCTACAATTTCGAAAGCGGTATTACGTGCCGTAAGGTGATTGGCGAGGAACTAGTCAAAATCAATCAATTATGCATTTCGATTTATCGTGCAAGGGATGTTAGCCTCTTCCAGAAATCCAGCTGAAAGACTATGATTGCTTTATCTGTCCCACGTTATAACCTGTCTCTGAAGTTCAAATTTTAGGTGAAGAAACTAGCAGTGCTCTTCAAAACCAAACGCGACTTTTTCTTGGCCGCCAGTTGTGCAACACGTCAAACCTAGAGGTCACACGTCAGTACGTCATATTCGGCAAGGACAGCGATGACGACATCACGGATGGAGGTTTAAGGTAGGCGTACTGCGCCCCTACAGTGCGTTTCTTGTCACCCGAGAAAATGGGGCCTTCTGTCTATAAACTCGATGCCGTCTAGCCTGCTGTCTAGATTTGGCGACGTACCGAATCTGAGCTTTCGTGTTTGAACGCTAGGCTTAGGCGAGAGAAAGCGTGATTGTGACGTCATGTGTAGTCACCTTAAAAAAAGCTGACTCTAAGAACAATGCTCTGCGTGTGAAATTTCAAGCGAGGGTCAGTGTTCTAAGAAGCTCCATTCATTGAGATGCAAAAGTTTCAATTATCATACATGAGTATTTTAAAAGATGCCATGAGATGAGAGCAGGTAAACCTGTCAATCCAAAGTTCATACAAAGAGAAAGTAGGCAGATTGAAATTCATTCTTCTGTACCAGGAAGCGCCTGAATTTTTTCGTGACGAACACAAATATAACATTACTTATTAATGCAATGCAAATATTCTTATTTGGACAAAATACGTTTATCACACGCTAAACGCAAGTATGCAACCTATATAGACACATAGTCTTTCAGCGTTTTTCATGGTCCAGTATTAATAATTTCTCGTGTGCGTCACAGATGATGTAACTAGAGGACACGGAGTCCATATGTAATTACATATGGACTCCTTGTCCTCCGCATGGAATGAAAGGATTCCACAGAAAAGTACGAAGTTGTCTTTTGTTGGCGCGGCTGCACCATCATGCATAGCGGGCCATTGATATTTCATTTGTACACTTGCCTAACGCACTGTGATGTAAGGAAACCGGTGCCCTGCTCTTGTATTACCTTCATCCACGCCCCTTACAGACCCTTTTTTATCACCGCTTATACAACTGTATTATCAAGTGCCTCGTTTACTGTCGACCTACTCCATGCAATTCTGAAATATGTAACTTCCCATTTTAGCACGTGACTGAATTTCTGGTACTTAACCTGAACTTCGAACTCGTGATTTAGAAGCACACTCCCATCGGCTACAAATGAACGTGGCGTGCCCAGCGGGCCAGGTCTTCTCTACCGCCTTGGCCAAACTGCAAGCCCCGGTTTGTGACAACTGTGGCTCTGTTGAACGAGCGCATAATTCTAAACTGCAGAGCGTACAGTGGTGGAATGGCCATACAGGAGACAATTAAATATGGAAACAATCTCTCAGGACCCTCAGATATTGACACTCCCTATCAGCGCAACGTGAAGCGCTCGATTTGTTTTATTTTGTTTGACTGCCGTGAATCGCAAGCCTGTGAGTGAGTGAGTGAGTGAGTGAGTGAGTGAGTGAGTGAGTGAGGAAACTTTATTGCAGGTCCGGCGAGGACGCGAACTCGTCGCGCACCCGGCTAGTCCCACGTCGGGACCGGCAGGTCTAGCCCACCCGCCCGGTCGCGGGCACGCCGGACGGCAAGCCTGTCTCTAGAAAATCTAGCCTTCGTTCGGGCACTAATGCACATCAAAATTTCGGCAGACACACTTAAGACTGCTTACGTGTGCAATTGCGAAAGCTTTATAGTCGCTCTAGCATTATCTATGATCAGAGTTTGCTGATTATAGCAAACTCTGACCGACGATATCTGAAGAGCAAGTGACGGGCGGGAGGAAGCGCGCGCATATTATTGGATTGGATTGGATTGGATTGGATTTAGTGGCCTCGCCCTTTGTAACGGGTGGGCATCGCCTTGAAAAAGTACTGATGCCCTGGCCTTGGTAGGTAGCGATGAGGTACGTGCACACATACACTCGTAACGGGGCGCCATCTCCTGCTCATTGGCTGCGCCATCACGTGTCCAATGACGTACGCGCCAGGCACACCGGGTATCAGAACCACAGAACCCTGGCGTCTGGGAAGGGGGCTTGTCTCGCACACCAGTGGCGCGGGTTTGATTCCCGCACAAACCAAAATCTACCGCATGTTCTTTTCAAAGCCACTGATTTAGGTTGTTTTCAGGTACCTTTAGGAGAACTTCGACGTCACTCCGAGTTTCTTTTTTTTTTTTTTTTGACGTGTTTTTTTCTCTGCACCCTCTGAGATTTTTGGAACCATAGCTCGGTCACTGCGACGCAGGATTTTCGCGCAGTGGGGCATCTAATGCACTTGCACTATAAAAATTAAAAGTGAAATCAAGACCCATACGTTCGCACAAGGCGTACTCCAACGTGAAATCAAGATATCATGTAACGTGGTGGTTTTTTTTTCGTTTTTTTTCTGCCATCATTTATCTGTCGATTTCCTCTCCCCTCTCCTCCACAATGGCAGACAAGATTGTATAATCAAATATGTCTACACCGGCAAACCACCCTGCTTTTACATAAAGAGCTGTCTTCCTCTCCCTATTTTGTTGAAATTTCTCGCACCCGAATGACCCATGTAAAATTTATATATTTTCACTCCAACCTTACTTTTTGCATTTGCACGGCGGGAACCAAGTGAATTTTTAAGTCCTACCAAACAGTGTCTCCAAAACGTGATGCTGCTATTTTTGTTTTCGTTCTTGCTTTTCAGCGTCAGGTATCCGCTGAATCACAGAGTTCGGATCTACCATACTTCAAGTGGTTCCAAACTGCCAAAGAAAGAAAAAAGTGTGCAAGAAAGCATACAGTGGCTCTCGGACGGGTTTGCCAGCGACGGTGGCTGTAATGAATAAATGTTTCAGAACAGCCACTTGTTCTTGGTGTTCAAAGTTGTCGTTACGAGCGGGTGAACGAACGCCGTTTTATGTCTATAGACCCATGATTACTTTCATTTCCTTACAGTAGTGTTACATATTCGCCCGCTATGGTCAATAATGTATTGGTGTGATGAAGTCAAGGTAAGCGTTGCCTAAAATGAAAAATAAATATTGATGAAGAATTGTTCGAAATTGCAAACAACACAATTGAGAATTAAGCGAAGGAACCGCTTCTACAAACTTTTGAGCCGCATAGGACACAATGCTATGCCAGTGTCCATAAAAGGATGATGCCTGGAGAAAAAGACGAACTTAGAAAAAACTTGACGAACTGGTGAAAACGGTGCTTTTAGGGTATATTTTGTCTTTCGGTCGCAGGGCAAGGAATTATCTATGGTTGCAGCAGCTAGAATAAAATGGCACAGCTACGGTAAGGGTGTTATAGCCGAGCCCTGTATGAAGAAAATATAAAAGTTCAAAGTATGCATACTAGCCTTTTGGCGTTGAAAGCTACAGTCATGTACATCTCAGCTTTCAGGCATTTGATTGGTTGCGATCCCAATCGGAACACAATGTAAAGACCTTGTACCACTGTAACTTATTGTATAAAAACCTTATACCACCCAAATTTATTTACGTTGTGGCTCCCAAGCGTAAGCCCTGCTCACATGAAAACGCTGAACAAAAGCCTCGTTGGTAACCATTATGTGCAGTGTCCCTCACCGAGAAAACCTAGGAGCTGCAGATGGAAGGCGCACGAATCCTACTGGACATGGGGCTTTGAGAAGCAAGCTTCAAGCTCATGCGTTAAAAGTGTACATTATGCCACAAATTACTTCAGTGTAAAATGTTCTTTAGTGCCACGATTACAGAAAACAATTTCTTAGCAGAGAAACAGACGTAAATTGTGGGTAAGATTGTTACAGCCACTACAACTATACGCCTCCACCGCTCATTACCTGCAGAAAAAAAATGTTCTTTCCTTTTTTAGGTGTTCGTGAAGTGTCTTTCAATCTGTGAAGTTTCGGAAAAGCGTCTAGGGACAGTGGGAGACGTTTTGGTACTCTTCACACGTAAGACTGTGCGAAGTTGATAAGCATTATCTATTCACCATTTATTTTATTCAATCATTTTTATTGAGTTAGAGCTCCCCAAGTTCCTGTTTGGTTGCTAACTGTTATTAACCAAAATGTTTCACTTCACTAATTATTATGTACCCTTCATTCGTTCAACAATTTTTAGTTGTTGATATGTGGGCGAGATATTGTGCTCCGATCTGTAAGCGCGACTGACGAGGGCGTAGAAAGAAACAGATACGAAGAGACACAGAGTCGCTGTTTCTGTGTATCTGTTTCTACGTCATCGTCGTCAGTCGTTTTCAAGGCCGATTCCTTTTCAAGGCCGATTCGTCGCCTTTTCAAGGGGGGTTCTTGTGCACTTTCCAACATTCTGCTCCAAGCTTAAATTTATTCTATAACATATTTAATAGCTCGAGCCGCTTCTCGATGCCTTTTTCATTAGAGTAGCGAGCCATCCGGTTGACCAGCCGTGATTGCCGTCGAATTATAATATAATGTAGTAGAAGTGCGATTCTCTGTCCTGTTTGCGCAGGAACCCACCTAGCACAATCATTCGATCATGGGAGGGTATTAGTGTATATTAAACAGCTGAGTGCGTATTCTAAGCGCTGTAATCATAAGGTAGTGTGGAGCATTGCGGAATTCGGTTACACAAGATATTTGTCCATATAAATCCGCCGTATCTTTGTAAGAGTACAGATTGGATTGTTGCCGCATACGTCCGACGTGGTTCGAGTGCATTAATTAGCGCCACATGTCGTGAGTTAGACCATCGATCGTGGTCCCCCCAAAGGTTGTGGGTTCGACTCCCACCATTGGTCGTTCGTGCGATTCCCTATGAATTTTGGTGCCGTAGCACCGGACATCGGATTTTTTCGTCCCAGGAGCCGTCTAAGGATTCCGTCCTAATAAATATACAAATGCAGCTCTAAGCTAAGCAACAACCACCAGAAGCCATGTTCAAGATAGTAAAACGCTCGGCTTGCTTGTGGGAGACATCAACTTCGAAGGTAGATGTTGCCGAGATTGGTGGCCCGGGTTGATGGACATCATATGGCACAAGCAATCGTCGGTAAGCCTGCGTATACCCTGCGCGATTGTCCCTGATCTCGGTGGGGATGGCCGTTAAATTAACGTGGGCGCCTTATGAGTTCCCATTTTGCGAACATATGTCGTCGGACGGTGGGGTTGGTGTGACCGACATCTGCGACTCGAGTGGGTATGTAGTCAAGTAACCAGGAAAATCCGTTCTGGAGCCCTATGACTGTCGAAAGGGAACAATATCGCCATCCTACTTCGAAAACAACCTAAGCAGTTATTAATATCCATGTGAAGGTTACCGCTACCTTGGCGTTATCATCGCTAACAAACTAAATTGGTCGAACCACGTTCTACAAATAACAGCCTGAAGACTAAATATAATGCCTGAAGATTAATTATAAAAAAAGATCCCTATCCTTGTCTCCTCCATCGATTCGTAAACTAGCATATGAAATTTTCATCCGTAACAAATTAGAATATGCGTCTGCATACTTGATTGACACTGAAAATCGTGCCTCCCGTTTTATCTTATCGAAATAGGACAACACTATCAGCGTTACTAACTTAGTTATCTTATTGGTCTATCCCTTTTAGCATCAAGACGTATAATTTCGCAACTCTGCATATTCCATAAATTGTACTATAGCTTTCCTGACCTTCGTTCCTCGCTTTTATTTCCACCCGTGCGCTCATCACATCGTCTATTCAATTCTTTATGTATCCGACACCATCATGGTTCTACAAACGCTTTCAACAAATCCTTCCTTCCCGTTGCAATAGAACTTGCTTGAACTCGCTCCCGGAATCCGTTGTTGTAGAGCGAAACCGTTGGAAATTTCGGGTTACTAACCACCCATATTCGCCACTAATTATGCAAAAACCTTTTCTTTTTAGTGTCTTTTCAGTTGTTGCTTTTTTTGCTTGGTACATGACCATTCCTTCGATGTGTGTATTATTGTTTTGCCCCCCCCTTCCTTATGTAATACCCTACATGGGGCCCTTAAGGGAATAATAAGTGATGATGATGATGATGATGAAGGTTATTTACTTGCGCTCTTATAATCTTGTCATATGAACTTGTTACCCAGTTAACATCTTAAGCACCGAAAAAGGTGGGATGTATCGGCGACGCAGACGCAAGTGAACCTTTTTTGTGTACTCTGTTCGGATGTTTGACTTTCTCGCGACTTTTACATTCGTTTTCCGCGCATGACTCTCGCGACTCCCGCATCTGGCAGTATTTGTGAGTAGAGGATGGCAGTTTCTATGGAGACGGCGAGTTTTATTTATTTATTTATTTATTGAGCGTACCCCCAGGGACATTGCGGAAATAAAGAGGGAAGTGGTTACAAGCCAAACGGAAAATTCAACAAAACAAGACAATATATATACAAAAGAAAATAACGAATGGCACCTAGATATACAAAGTTGGCCTGCATTCGTGATTACAGGTTGAACAATGTGAAGAAAAAGGTTCTTAGTTACACACTGTTAGCTATGACGTTCTTGAATAAGTGGGATTTTCCGATGGTGGCCGCTAGAACATGACTGCAAGAAAGCGTTCGATCTGGATGATGGAATGCCGACCTTATGAACATGATCTAGTCTGGGCGATACATACGGAGGCGGGGAAATAAGTTTGTTGCGTAACAGCGGGTGATTAAATAACTTATAAAGAAGATACAGACGGAACACTTTGCGCTCTTCGCAAAATCAGACTCGCGGTTCTCGTTATAGTTCAAAACAATGAAACCACTAGAGTTAATTTGAAACATTTCCTGTGAGTTACTTTCTTGATCGTTTCTTTCGCTGCATTAGAAATATCCTATGCCACAAACGAGCCTGGCTCCATGTGTTCCCTGCCCTTTCTCGACAATACTTGAGAGCCTCTCTGGCTTAACTCGAATGCTGTTGTGCAGTACAATTAGCTTTGAGTGTTATCGCTTTTGGAAGCATTGGCTTGGTGAATATCTTGGAATTATTCCCAGTGGTCTCCCGATTTTCACTACAGCCAATGCATCCCTCATTTGGTTGTTCATACTTTGATCCTGCTTGTTCTTGTCCTCAGGCAGCAAGCTCGAGCCTGGAAGAGCAAAGCACTGTCCTTTGTGTTATCGAACAAATTATCTTAGTAAACTCCATAAACTTTTGCTGAGAAATGAGAAATAATGAAGAAACAATTTACCGCTGCTCAATTGCTTTTTTATTTATATAAGCATACAACAATGCCCTGTGGAAGTATATATGCGGCAACAAAATTCCAAGGTTAGAGATTTGAGAGAGAATTGTAGGTCTTAAATGTTTACAAAATTCTTTTTGAAATATTTTTTGGATGTCGCTAAATATTAATTTCGACACACCTTTTACTCTGTTTGGCAAGTCTATTTGAGCCGTCCATTTGCTTTTTACACGACGTTTTTGATCGACATGTCGCGATTATAGCGAACTAGTTCACTATTCTCGTCAAACAAGTGCGGCATCAAACAAGTGCGGTCACCGAAGATAACGCCCGCCTGCAGCTAAGGTCTCTTTTGTACAGTGATCACAGTAAATTGCAGAAGACTAGGATGCTCTTTCAAGGGCAGCCACAACGGTGCAAAACAAAATCATCAACGGCTAACAAGCAGACATATGTAACATTTCATTAAAACTGAACTTTTAAAGTGCTGAAAAAATCTGAAAGGCACTGCATGCTGTTTTGAGTGCAAAAGATATCACCTATGCACATTAGCTAAATGAAACTAGCAATTTCAAGGTTACGAAATTTATTACTGCGTGACTCGTTTCAATGTTCCTGTGTGAAATTACAAAGTTTGTCCGAAGATCATCGTGAACTTTACTTTTGCGTGTGTTGTTTTGGTTGAATGCGTATAACTTATTTAAAAAAGTCCTTAGCTAAGATACCTTGACCGTCAGTTGGCCTTTGTTCTGTGCTTACAGAATAGTTTCTGCGTTGCGCTATCCCATGTGACTCTCAAGACAGCTGTGTCACTTGCAGCGTTGTCACAGAGTAGTGCGTAATTATTATATTCTGCATCTTTTCAATGTTTGTTGTTCTGAGAATACGAATCTTGCTTTTTTTTTTCTCAGAGCACTTGCCTTCACTAGGAGGTCGCATTTTAAATTATGGTTGGCTGCCACTGTTCACATGACATTCTGCCATTCTCACTGCTAAAGCAAAACGTTGGATGAAGCGATTCATAGCCGTCATGGAATATGAGCTTACAGTAATCTACGGTTAATTTGGCTGCAGAGACAAAGCGATGACGTTAAACTTGAGGCAAGAAACAACGCTAAAACAAGTTCCATTTTGTTCGTTGAATAGTGAGGTATCACATTTAAACTGTACATACGCCAGTACAGCTTAAGGCTGTTAATAACCAACGTGCTGTTATATCGATATTCTAATTTATGTAGTCGTTTGTGCTACCTACATCAGGTGATCAATGTTCTCTTAAATTGAGAGGCGGCTAGGAGCAACGCAACGTGTGCTAACATGGTTCCACACTCTATCAAAACAATGACAGACAGGTTGACAAAGCTGCTGCTTGAGCGCGATCTGCGCCTAAAAGGTAAATGCGATGCATCTTATAACCTTAATTACGTAAAATTCTTAATGTGTATTTTTGGCATGTATGAAAGTGAGCTAGGCTTACATTTATTGGTGGGGAATTTCCGGCTTTTGAAATTTGTTATAAGTATGAACTTTAGCTTGCGAAATTGCAGTGTTTGAATGCTGTCAGCGTCAGGAAAGAAAGTGTTAGGTTGCGCTATTTGTAAGTAAGGTAAATGCATTTTCCTTATGAAATTTGCTATATGTAATGTGAATTTGACATTAAAAGAATGGTCATAAGGTTGTTTGTCACTGTTTGTGCTGTCCACAGAGTACTTAGGTTTTTTTAGGATTATACCAGCAAAAAAATTATCTCGTTTTTGTACCAAGAAGTGATAGCTTTTCACTCGGTAATTAATTATACTATGGAGCCTCAATTACTCCATTAATTATGCAGAAATAATTTTAATCATTATATTAGCTTTTAGTATGACAGCTGCAAATATACAAAACGTGTAGAGTGCTTGTGGACGTGAAACAGAAGTCTATTCATGTAACTAATACACGATGCGGTGGTCTCATGGTGACACAATTGAGCGAGAGAGAGAGAAACTAAGAGGCAAAGGTAGGAAGTTAACCAAGAACGTGCCCGGTTGGCTACCCTAGACATGGGGAGGGGGAAAAAGAAACAGGTGACGTATACACACTCACTATGGTCATGCTACGAAAACAAAAATCATTTAACACTCGATAGCCTAACAGGAGAGAGAGTGCTGCTGCAATTGAGAAGGAATCGCTCTATTGGAAGAGTCAATTTGATGGCTTTTATTGACAAGGTCGTTACATCAGTCAACTACTGCGTAGAGCCAACTGTCTCGTTCTTGAGTTGTTCGGGACACCGCATGAATTCCAACGATGGTTTCTTCGATATGAATAGTCTCCGACTTCACGTACAATATTGTTACACTTGGAGCACATTTGAAACTAGCTGCATAAAATGTTCAGTAATTATTTGTGCTGGTCAAGGAATGGAGGCTCCAAAACCTAACTTTGAGGTTGCCAACCTAAAAAAGCACAAAAGTGGGGCACTCATTTTTTTTGTGTCGGTACTCCCTCAATGAATTTCTCCTAGGTGCATGGACTGATATTAAAAGAGAGTAATAATTTTGACGGAAAATTTGTTTTACACTGTTGATGTGTTATTTTAAGTCGTGCGGAACAACACTAGGAATCATTGAGTCCGCCAATCCCTGTGTAAGCAGCTGTATCTTTCGCTGAGGTGGCACGAAGAAGGAAGTTCCGTAGCTGTAGTCTGATCGACCAACTTTCTGCATGGGAGTCCCAGTTGTACATATAAGGTTGCGACAAAATATTTCAGGGTGAAAACCAAGCCTATGCGGTTAGCAGAAACGTTGGGACTCCCAATAAAAACTGGGCTCTAGGGCCCACAACGAGCTCTTTGTGCTAGGGAAGCCACAGTTATGTTGTAATTCTAATTGGTAACTTTTGACAACACCACAAACCAGTTTTGTGTCAGTTTGGTATCTATTTTATACAGAATACATTGTTTATCTGGCATTATCCTAATTTAAATAGTACATTAAGTAACTCCCTGCTTTATTGCTCACAGCGTCATAATTAGAGTGCGCTTGTCACTGAGGCCACTACACAAGCGGCTCTTAAGATTTGCATACCTTGCGATTATACGGTGCCCTTTTTCAGGTGTATGCATTGTAATGCAGTGTTAAATGGCATACAGGGAGTGTTTATGCAAATATCGATGTCTTTTCAGCAAAACACTCATTTTTTATGAAACTGGGTTAGGGTTGGAGGAAACTGCAGAATGTTAGGTTCTGTCACGAGCACAATAATACCGTGCAAATGGATTAAACTGTTAGTCTAGAGAAGGCTGCAGGCAAATTATTACGAGGTGCTGGGGCTCGTAATGAGCCAAGAATTCACAAATTCAGTAAATTGTGAATGCAGATTGGCGAGACTGTGAAATTCATTGCACATTTATTGATCATTGATACGGAAACTGAGAAGAATATTACCCGAAGACTTTGGTATACAGAAGCTATCTCAATGTGGGTAAACGCTTTAGAAGGATCCACTTATACACGTGACGTTTTTTGTACAGATGATTTTGACCGTGAAAGCATGTCTGATCAACAAATGTTCTCTCTAGACTGTAACGCGAACGACATACCTTCACCTGAAGACCAAAGAAGTATTAAAAGGAAGTTCATGACATTCAGTAGATCTATAAAATGTCACGCAGGGATGCTCTGAAGGGTGAATTGGGTGCGGAAATAGAGTACCTTGATGTTGACCATTGTGGTATTGAGCTGTGAGGTATGTGGCATATATTGATCTATACGTGAGTTGGTCGATTTGTGCACTGGACTACGTATGCGGGTGTAACCTAAAGTACCAGCACATTGAGTTACATTTTCTTTGGAGACAAAGCTAAACAAAAGCTGAAGAATACAAATCCATAGAAAAAAATACACTTCACTACTAAGCTTTTCACGCTTAGTTATTAGTGGGGTTAATGTTGGTAGCTAGTGTGTTTCCTTGAGATAACCATGACTCTGAATGTTTTCGAGGTGAAATTAAAGTAAAACCACGATCTGATTATGAGGCACGCCGTAGTGGGGGAATCCGGAAATTTGGACCATCTGGGGTTCTTTAAGGTGCACCTGAATCTATGCACAGGATTGTTTTCGGATTTTGCACCCATCGAAATGGCGCCACCATGGACGGGATTCAATAAGGCGACCTCGTGCTTAACAGCCCAATATCATAGTCGCTAAGCAACCCCGGCGGGCATGATATCGAAGTACGAGTGTTATTACAGATATTTTCAAGGCAGGGCGTTGAGGGAAAATTACTGTGCATTCACTGGAATTTGCACTCCCGTTTGCTTACGATTCTGAGGGTTCGATCATGAAACCACGTGTGTACGTTGACGATCTTCTCCGGCATATATTTTGCAGAGACCATGTCACTGCAAGTGCAATTTCTCATAAATTCAATGTCCTAGTTCTTACAATGAGCCACATTACATATTAAATTCCTTCTCTTTCAGAGAATTTAACAGAGAAGCATACTATTTCACATTGAATTCCAGTGACTACAATGCTGTATCTCATTATTTAGCTGAATCTGTGGCAAGCAGCGTACATAACAAGTTCCAGGAACGGATGCGATACACCTACGTAGAGTGTTGCACAGACGTAGTATAAGAATACCCTTCTAGTAGTTGGAGTGCACATTTAGCAAAGAAGTCAGTGACGCTCTTGCGCGTGAGACACTTGAAGTGTATTTTCAAAGAGAAAGAAGCTTTATTAATAATAACAAAAAGAAATAAAGAAAGAAAGCGAGCAGAATATCAGATTCATCAATAAAAAACGCGGCTAGTCATCGCCGTGTCCCTGAGTAGTTGCGTCTTCCGAGCGGCAACATCAGGTCTGCAAAAAAAAAAAAAAAAAAAAAAACGCACTTACACCGTTGCATATATAAGGTTTGGTTGAACTTCCTAAATGTGTAAACAAATTTTGTAACATATAATATACTCTCCCTCCACTTTGACAGAGAAAGGTGAACAGATAGCTTAAGAGCCTGACGGGTTTTGGAATCAGCTTACCCAAGTTGGTACTAGTGCAGCAACGTCAAACCGGTTTTGCGGAAAAACCGGTTATGCGGTTATTCGATTCGCCGGTTATTCGAATTTGAAAACCGGATAACCGGAGTGACCGGTTATTCGGTTGGTTATCCGGTTATTAGTAACCGGATATCCGGATAGCCGGATATTCGAATACCCTGGTATTTGTGCATCTGTACGTCTGCACAAATTACCTTTTCCTCTCTTCTGTTAGTCTCTTGCGGTTATTTTTGCAGCCGCTCGCGCGAGCCCGATTTCCTGTCTCGTTCCTTACCTTTCGTTCTTTAATTTTATCTTTCCGAATTGGCTGTTCTCTCTAAAATAGTACCACAGGTTGTCCTCCTGAACTTATTCCAAGCACCAGCTATATTATTCTAGGCGTAAGTCAATTTAATCACAGCGCCATATAATATATTCTACGCGCCATGTATTTTAATCCTAACGCCAGTGAATTAATTCAAAGATGCTTTTGCGGAAGTGTTATATCAGTTCAAAATAATAGCGAAATATCGTAATTTTCCGCCGACCAAGCAAAACTGAAGGGCTTTCTTGTAGAGCATTCTCGTCGAACTAATGAAATGCCTTTCCCGCGCGATATATCATGGCAATGTCGCAGTGATATGAACATTAAATTACTGCCGTCAACAGGCTCATGCAAAACGTAGCTTTTTGATGGCTTTGCTGACTTGCATTGAAACAAAGGGGAATCCAGTAACAAACTGGTGATTCCCAAGTTGATAAAAACAGCTGAAAAGAGCGTCACGTGAGCTCTCATCATTTTGCTTTGTTTTTTACAAGGCCCGTTGTTTGGGCCTTGTTTGGGTATCACCGGTGTATCACGCCGTGTTTGGGTATCAAATTGAACGAGCTTGTACAAAGTTTGCGATTATAACCAAGTAACGCATCTGAGATGACATGGAAGAGGGTGTTATAGGATCTCACGTAATATTGGCCGGCATATTCCTGATTGTCATCCATATTGACATAGATATCAAACGATAGGGCTTCGAAGCAGCTCTGTAATAGTATCCAGAAGAGGGTTATAGCGGCGAAAAAACACAACACACAGCAAGCGAGACGGGACAGGCGCATCCCGTCTCGCTTGCTGTGTGTTGTGTTTTTTCGGCGCTATAACCCTCTTCTGGAAACATGCACCAACTAGCCCCCCAACAAGTATTACTCTGTAATAGTACCCGCGAAGGGTACGCTAGACCACGTGGTGAAGGATGTCACGTGACCTTGCGTAAGTTTGGGATGCCCACATGCTATTCACAAACACAGTGAGATGAGTGTCAAATGAACGGGAACCGCGAATACTATGCGATGCTACGCACGTAGCGAACGTCAAATCACGTGATAGACGCTGTCCTGTGACCTCACGTATATTCGCTGGCCCTTGCGTGATTCCGAATCACACTGATGTGGATATAAAACGATCAGTCTTCGAACAAGGTTAGCGATGGCACGCTCCTCGCGTACGTAATACTTTGTGAAAAATAGTCACGTGACATCACGTGACTTTAGCTAGACTATGGGCAATTACCAACCACGCCGACATGGATATCAAATGAATGGGAATCGCGAAAGCTATGCGGGGATACCCACGTAGCGAAATTCAAATCACGTGGTAAAGGGTCTCACGTGATCTCACATACCTTTCGCAAGCCCGTGCATGGTCCCAAACCATACTGACATGGATATTAAACGATCGGTCTTTGAACAAGGTCTGCGATGGTATGTATTTCGCACACTTCAGACCACGTGGACGAGAGTCACGTGACATCATGTAAGTTTAGCCAGAACATGGGTAATTACAAACCATGCCGACATGGATATCGAACGAACGGGGAAATCAAAAGCTATGCGCTGGTGTACACGTAGCTAACGTCAAATCACGTGGTAAAGGGTGTCACGTGACCTCACCTATCTTTCGCCGGACAATGCGTGATTCCCAGCCATACTGACATGGATGTCAAACCATCGGGCTTTGAACAAGGTCTGCGATGGTACGCACTTCGCGTACTTCAGACCACGTGGAAAGGAGTCACGTGACATCACGTAACTTTAGCCAGACCAGGAGTAATTGCCATCCATGCCGACATGGATATCGAACGAACGGGGAAATCAAAAGCTGTGCGATGGTGTACACGTAGCTAACGTCAAATCACGTGGTAAAGGGTGTCACGTGACCTCACCTACCTTTTGCTAGTCCATGCGTGATTCCCAACCATACTGAGATGGATATCAAACGATCGGTCTTTGAACAAGGTCTGCGATGGTATGTATTTCGCAAACTTCAGACCACGTGGACAAGAGTCACGTGACATCATGTAAGTTTAGCCAGAACATGGGTAATTACCAACCATGCCGACATGGATATCAAACGAGCGGGATTCGCAAAAACTATGCGATGGTACTCAAGAGCCGAGCGTCAAATCACGTGGGAAAGGGCGTCACGTGACCTCACGTATCCTTCGCCAGCCCATGCGCGCTTCCGAACAATACTGACATGGATATCAAACGATCGGCTTCGAACAAGGTGTGCGACTGTGGGCATTTCGCGCACTGCAGACCACGTGGAGGAGAGTTACCGGACATCACGTAACCTTACCGAGACCATGAGTAATTGCCAACCATGCCGACATGGATTTCGAACGAACGGGAATCACAAAAGCTATGGGGTGGTACCTAATTGCTTGCAAATACCGGTTAAACCAGCTATCCGGTTTGACGGATATCGGGAAGCGAATCCGGTGTCGAAAACCGGTTATACGGTTATGCGGATTTCAAGACACCGATAATCAGGACAACGGGTTTCAGACGGAAGCAATTAATTTAAGTTGCAACTCTTTTCAAACAACAAAAGAACGAAAAAGATTGCTTTTGGAACTCGAGAATGGCGCGAAGCTGCTTTATTTTCTTGTCTGTCCGTCGTCTGCTCCCATCGGACGTAAAAGAGAGGCTTCTCAATCTGGCTTCTTGTTAACGAATCTCTTTAGCAAGTGGTGCACTAAATTCGGTTGAACCATGTATAACAGCTTGGAGAAAAGGAGGAAGAGCGCTGGAGAAATAGCACTGCGTCTTTATGGTGGCAAAGGAGTAAATGCGCCGACCGAGCGTAATGCACAGCTTCTCCGCATCATGACGAAAAAAATGGCGCTGCAGTCAGTGGAATGGCTCTCCTGCACGCGTCGTCGTCCGTACGTAGGGAAGAGTGTCTGTACGCAGGAAATTCAAATGCCTGTTTGAGGATATCGCTGATATGCTTAAAATACCATTATGTCAAGCTCAAGCAAAGCTTTATGGGTACTTGTGATATTTTCAGAAAACACGACGTGCTGAAACATTTTTTTCAGCTTCTATGCAAAAACCTGACAGCTTTAGAAGCTTTGAACGAGTGCGGAGTTATTTTTGAGTTTTAGACTGTGAACTACTGAGATGTTTTTAATAGATTTCCTGCAGCCAATTTTCGTTATATCAAATAAATAAAGTTCAACGTCCAGAATCACATGAGATAGCTATGAGAGACACCATCGCGGGGCATTGCGGAGTACCCTGATTGTCGTTAGCATCGGCGTCAACCTAAGTACACGAGCGTTTTGTATTCCGACCCGTTCAAGACGCGACCGCTTTGGCAAATAAATGAATCCACGACCTCATCACCAGCAACACAGCCCTAACCACTCAACCATCACGGCGGGTAAGAATTCCGGTTGGAGCAAGGATATGCCACTTGGTGCTGAATTTACAACTCCCGTTGTTATTAAGCCTTGCTGTCGTCCCCTTTTTTTAAGAGTAGTAATGTATCCTTATATTTGTTTACGTTGTAGCTCGCAATATTTCAGGAACAAGCGAACTTACCTTTCCTCCGAGTTATGGGGTGCAGCCGTCAGTTCCTTGCACAGAAATTCGCACGCTTCCAATCGAGCTATAATTATTGAGCGTGATGTAAAGCAACCATTTCGTTAAAATAGAATATGCAGCAGCCGTGGAACCTTCCACTTCCAGATCTAGTGGCCAAGCATGATTCAATATGTACGCGACGAGTAGCCCCGCAAGCGCCGACACAGAAATATTGACGTCGCAATCTGCAAAGGGTTCATTCGCAGCTTGGTGCTCTGATCTCTCCGACGGTTTGTGATCATAATGATGTGACGTAATCTCAGTCCCAAATGATGTTCGCCCTTAAATACTAGGGCATCATATTATAGATAGGTAGCGGAAGCATCATATTATTGCATCTTTGAGAAACTTATCGTAGTCGACAACATGGGTAAAATAGCGCTTGAAGAACTGTTCCTAAAAGTGTCCTTCACCCACAAGCAGTGTCCACTGCTGCGTTAGGCCCCCATGATTTATAGTTCAGAGCGAAGAAATAAATTTGTATGTTGATCTTTTCTGAAGCAGAAATGCCGCCACTCTTTGGTGCGGGCTCCGCTTATTCGCCATCGGATATGAGCTTCCGCTAGCAATGCCGCTCGCCTATTGGTCGTAGAAGCTTCAACATATCTTAGCAACTTGCAAACACGCAATAACAGAGACCCGTATCTCCTCATTGAACAAACTGAAGGCTACAGATGAGTTTTTCACTCTGCGTGCTTCATTTATTGCACGCCGTCTGCCAGAAGTACCAGACGACATGCGCCACTGAGAACCA
The DNA here is from genome assembly GCF_023375885.2 of Dermacentor andersoni. Taxonomy (NCBI): domain Eukaryota; kingdom Metazoa; phylum Arthropoda; class Arachnida; order Ixodida; family Ixodidae; genus Dermacentor; species Dermacentor andersoni. Next base: position 24,093,860 of record NC_092823.1, on the reverse strand, counting down.
TTGCACTGAGCGAAGCGCCACTTTTGCTTCATGGTGCGGAGAAGTGGCGAACTATGCTCCAGACGGACCGGTCCGGACACCCACACCTACTCTTCTAGCCACCATAGTGGTGTGCTGGATCACTTCATCACTAGTGATGGGCAGGTTGCGGAGTTGGGTATGGCAACATGCCGAAAGATCTTCGGACGGCACCACGGCACAGTGTGGCGTTTGTAATGAGCAGTTTCGCGTTAATATGTCAACCTCATCTCTCGCTATGCACCTTCGAAATGAACATGGACTTCTAAAGAAGCCAGCAAACCGTAACACGTAAGTAGAACGTTCTATTCGAATACCTGTTGAAATGGGTCATTTCGATGGATTACTTGCTTTTCGCAGCAGGCCTTGGGGAGATATAAATGTTCCCTTACGCATTCACGTAATTTAATCCATGGTCATTAAAATTATTATTAAAGAAGTTTGTCGTACTTGCGAAGACTGAGTCTACCCAGCTCATCAGATATACCAGAAATTATGTTTTGCGCGCCTGACTCTCTTGAACATATCATGGCCATTACTCGACACGAACGTCACCATTACCCCTTCATAGAATGCAAAGTTTAGGTACTCGAGTTTTTGTACCAAACGTGATCTCTGTGCCTTTTTTTATCTAAAGCATTCGTCACTCTCAAACAAATTAATAGCAAGAAAACATTTCGAAACGACGTTGTTCTCTGGATGATATATCTTTAGGAGGACGTACTTCAGAGCAGTTTTCTTGCCATGAATTTGTTTCTGAATGAGGAATGCTTCAGATACCTGCCCTAACTGATAGCTTTGTTGGCGAAATAGATTCTATAACTTCCATGAGAAACATATTTTTTCGCGCTTGCTATTAGGCTCAGGACGCACAGTTAAACTATAAAAATTAAATTTCGCCTCAAGTATTCCCCCAAATGCCCCCAAATTGCCTCCTTTTGATGGTCGCCTTAGAAACTCAGTTTGTTGATGATACTTACACATGATTACCAAACTTTAATTTGAGTTAGACTTAGTAGACCTGTTATTTAGTTAAAAATTACTCAATAAAATTCTTTGGACTCTTTCAATTATATAACTGTCCTAATCAGTGGCGTAGAGAGGATTTCACCGATTTATATTTACTTTTTTCAGGCTGCCACCAACTTCGGGTGTCAGCGATATTGATGAAGTTTCTGGTGATGATCCGGCTGATGGTAATGAAACTATCAGTTCTGCTACTGATCCTGGGCCGTCTGCGGCGCCTAAGCCTCGAAAACGACGGAAGATGTGCACTGAAAGACAGGAGGAGATTGACCAGGCGCTAGCAAAAATGGTCGCTGTTAACCAGTTGCCTTTGGCATTCACAGCCAGTGCCGGATTTAGGCATTTTATGGGAGTAGTGGAGCGAAGTTATAGGCCACCTTCAGTTGCTAAGCTGAAAAATCGAATAAAACTTCTGCATAATCAGTTGAGAGACAAGATAATGTCTCAGATCGACGCAGCCACAACTGTTGCCCTCACCACAGACAGTTGGACGTCGAGGGCGCAGGATTCATATATTACAGTGACTGCGCACACTCTGAACAGCGAGTGGAAGTCGCAAGCATTCACTTTAGCAACGGAGGAGATGCAAGAACGCCACACAGGAGAAAACATCATGCAGCGAATGCAAGAAGTAATTTCGGCATGGAAGTTGGACGGCAAGGTAACGGCTGTTGTCACTGATAATGCATCTAATGGCATTAATGCTGTGAATGCGCTGCAAGGTATATTAGAGCCAAATGACGTTACCTGTTCAGCGCACAGTCTCCACCTGAGTATCAAAAAAGCTCTGTCTAACACGGAGATCGATGGCCTCTGCCAGAAGAGCGGAAGATTGGTTGCTCACTTTAGGCATTCGACCGTCGCCAGCGATGAGTTGAGTAGGCGGCAGGAGCTACTCGGCTTACCCACAGAGCGCCTCATGCAAAGCTGTCCGACAAGATGGAGCTCGACTTACCAGATGCTTACAAAGCTTATCAAGCATCGGTCTGCTATACAAAGTGTTCTTGCTGACCGAACAATTGTCACAGCAAAAAAAGCGCAGAACCTAGAGATCAGTCAGCAAGAATGGAATGTAATCAGTGAACTTTGTGAGGTCCTTGAGCCTCTTCAACTTGCAACCACCATTCTCTGCAGCGACACGGTGTCCCCTGTCTCCACGGTTCGGCCAGTGGCGAAAGCAGTAGTGAAGAAACTAGAGCTTCAGAGCACGGGTGACTTGCAAGTCGAGAATTTCAAAGAAGTAGTTCGGATGGAGATATCTAGGCGATTTTCCTTGGACTGGGACGCCCAGCAGAGGTCGGTGTCTGCACGCCAGAGAGCTTCTTTTCTCGATCCAAGGTACAAATGCCTCCAGTATGAGGAGCCAGATGCCAGAGAGGCAATTCGTAGCAATGTTAGAGAAATGTTAAATCTCTTGTCGCCTTCGGCTGATGAAAGCGGGATGGGTACTACCCAGACCGAAGCAACTGCACTCGACATACTGTTTAATGAACAGCCGCGCGTCAGTGACCCGTCCGCTCAATTTGACGCATACCTCTCCGAGCCCCAGCTGGGGCACAACATGGACGCACTTAAATGGTGGAAGGACAATGAACCCAAATTTCCCCTAGTGGCGGAACTTGCCAAAAAATATATGTGCATCCCAGCCTCATCTGCAAGTTCAGAGCGCGTATTTTCAACTGCTGGAAATATAATCACTGCCAAAAGAAGCTGCCTTTTACCGGAAAATGTGAGCTCCCTTGTGTTCTTGTACCAAAATAGGGCGTACATGGATATCTAAAAACGACAGAAGTCGAATAAATAAATCTTCTATATTACCCACGATGTTTCCCATACATTTCACCCTTTAAGTATTCGTCTGTGGAAAGAAAGAAGTCATATAACCGAACCAGGCGCCTTGCATCTTCCTTCTAGCTAAGTTTTCTGTGCACTCCACGATCTTTTCGAGTGAACGTAACATCCATGCTTCACATCATTCTTGAAGGAGGTATTCAAATGCACATCTTATATTTCTTTGATGCTCCAAAGAGAATTTTCTACACCTTAAGCGATTTTGTTCACAACCAAATTTTTTGAAGAAAGAGAAGCAGTCATCATTCCTTCCTGATGTCTGACGTTGTAATTTGTTAGGTCAATTTCGGGAACAAAATATCCGCTTATATAGCAAGGTAAAAACAGTACTGAGTAGGCATATCCTTCAGAAAGTAGGCACAGTTAAATGCAAATTTTCTTTACGTAATAAGCGCACTCCCAAGTCATTCTGTGTGTGAGGGTCCGTTTCCCAAATTTACATATATCCTCTTTGTTTATTTTGACATTCCGAGGCCGTATTCCTTACCGGTTCGCTTTGGAACGGCTTCGCTGTGGCTGTTACGTGTGGGCTACGCCTCATGTAGGAAGAGTGCAGCGTCGTAGGGAGACCAATGAACTAGGGGCCTTTCGCGACAAGGTCGCGTCATCATTTTTGTTTGTACTTTGGGGAAGATAACGCAATCTTATAGAAGCTGAAAGAATCAGCTGTGCATGTGGCACGAGGATACATGCAGTAGAACTGAGAATTTGAATGAAAACCTATTAGCGACTCCAAATATTCATGTCCAAATATTATAATATCCGGCTAGTCAATTAATCAAACCAGTTGTCCTGATTATTTGTGTCTTGAAATCCGGATAACCGGATAACCGGTTTTCGAGACCGGATTCACTTTCCGATATCCGTCAAACTGGATAGCCGGTTTAACGGATATTTGCAAGCAATTAGGTACCGTCGCATAACGTTTGCGAATCCCGCTCGTTTGATATCCATGTCGGCATGATCGGCAATTACCGATATTCTGGCTAAACTTACATGACGTCACGTGACTCTCCTCCACGTGGTCTAAAGTGCGCGAAATACGTACCATCGCAGACCTTGTTCAAAGACCGATCGTTTGATATCCATGTCAGTATGGTTGGGAATCATGTATGGGCTAGCGAAAGATACGTGATGTCACGTGATTTGACGTTAGCTATGTGTACACCATCGCATAGCTTTTGATTTCCCCGTTCGTTCGATATCCATGTCGGCATGGTTGACAATTACCCATGGTCTGGCTAAAGTTACGTGATGTCACGTGACTCTCTTCCACGTGGTCTGACGTGCCCGAAATACGTACCATCGCAGAACTTGTTCAAAGACCGCTCGTTTGATATCCATGTCAGTTTGGTTGGGAACCATGCACGGGCTTGCGAAAGGTACGTGAGGTCACGTGACACCCTTTAACACGTGATTTGAATTTCGCTACGTGGGTACCACCGCATAGCTTTCGCGATTCCCATTTATTTGATATCCATGTCGGCGTGGTTGGTAATTGCCCATAGTCTGGCTAAAGTCACGTGATGTCAGGTGACTCTTTTTCACGTGGTATTGCGTACGCGAAGTGCGTGCCATCGCAGACCTTTTTCGAAGCCCGATCGTTTTATATGTATGTCAATGTGATTGAGAATCACGCAAGGGCCAGCGAATATACGTGAGGTCACGGGACAGCGTCTCCCACCTGATTTGACGTTGGCTGCATACCGACCATCGCATAACTATTGCGGTTCCCGTTCGTTTGACACTCATCTCACTCTGTTTGTAAATCACATCTGGGCTTGCGAAGGGTATGCAAGGCCACGTGACATCCTTCGCCACGTGGTGTAGCGTACCCTTCGCGGATACTATCACAGAGATCCTTCGAAGCCCGATCGTTTGATATCCATTTCAATATAGTTGAGAATCAGCAATATGCTGGCGAACGTTACGTGAGATCCCGTAACACCCTCTTCCACGTAATGTCAGATGCGTTACGTGGCTATAATCGCAGAGCTTGTTCGAAGCTCGTTCACTTTGATATCCATGCTAACGGGCCTTGTAAAAAACAAAACAAAATGATGAGAGGTAGCGTGACGCTCTTTTCAGCCTGTTTTTATCAGCTTACGAATCACCAGTTTGTTGCTAGATGCCCCTTTGTTTCAATGCATGTCAGCAAATCCATCAAATAGCTACGTTCTGCATGACCCTGTCAACAGAAGCAATGTCCATATCAGTGCAATATTTAGATGATATTTCACGCGGGAAAGGCATTTCTGCAGTCCCATGAAAATGCTCCGCAAGAAAGCTCTTCAGCTATGTTTGGTCAGCGCATTATAATTATAATTCTAACATTATAACATTAACATTATAACATTATAAACTTATAATTATAACATTTCGTCATTATTTTGAACATCCTAGAACACCACCGCAAATGCATCTCCGGATTAAATTATTGGGCTCTGAGTTTAAATGTATGGCAGCTGAATTAAATTCACTGGCGCTTGGACGAGAATAGTTGACGCTTGGATTAATTTGAGCGGGAAAATCTAGTAGATTCGAATATCCGAATATCCGGCTAACCGGTTATCTAAACCGGATATTTTGAATATCCGTTTCTTAAAATCCGGATAACCGGTTTTCGAGACCGGATTCATTTGCCTCCGGTTAAACCGGATATCCGGTTTGACGCATATTTGCAAGCACTAGTTGGTACCAAAGATGTTCAGTAGGGAAGTGCACATTTCCAGTAGGACGTACCTAATGACACATTTCACCCTGCAACTTCCGATTGCCACAATGACTGCCCTACCTTCTATCTCTAGGATCGGCTAAGAAAAACAGCCAGGTTAGTCTTCAGGTTGTCATTACTGAAAATTGCGTTGAACTTGCCAGCATTGCTATAATTGATGATGATGTATGGGGTTTTATGGCGCAAGGGCCAGGAATGGCCAAAGAGCGCCATGTCTGTGGTAGTGGGTGTGCAGTGTAACTATGATTACTATGAAATTGGTGTGACGTGGCTGTAAAGGGGCCTTAAAATATACGCTCTACATTGCGTAAAATCTGTGTAATAAAATTATGGCGATGACATATGACCTGTACTATGAGCATTTCGATGCATTTAAAAAGAATTATACAATAGGTAAAATATATCATATTATAATAAATGCTAGAGCACTACTGCCTCCAGAGCCCTTGAAACACAAGGGTCTGGAGGCATGTGCTATACCGTACAACTATCCCAGCGGCATCCTCTAAAGAGAGGAAGCGCTAGGAATGCATGGGGCTAATAACATGTAGGACCACATCTCTCAGAAAACCTAGGACTGTGTCTGTGTTAAAAAGCGGTTCTGGGCCGAGGAACATTACTGGATGGAGAGGGATGTGCTGTCTGTAAGCTAAGGAAAAATGTTTCGTTCTTTCAAATTCGGCTTCGCGACACTCCAGAAGGACGTGGAGCACGGTCAGCCTCTCCCCGCATCTACCACAGGTTGGAGGCTCACTTCCGGTTAGTAGAAAATTATGGGTGCCAAACGTGTGTTCTATTCTGAGCCGACAGAATAGGACATCTGTTCGGCGCGATTTTGTAGTAGAGGGCCAGAATCCTAACTGTGGTTTTATCAGGTGGAGCTTATTATTCGTTTCCGCGTCCCACATGCGTTGCCAGTGGTCCCGCAATCTCCTTCGCAAGAAAGGCCTCAGATCTGTGACAGGCACCGCAGCGGTAGGGTCGACAGTTTGCGATGCGATTGACGTGGCCATCTCGTCCGCCAGAACATTACCCTCAATACTCCTGTGGCCAGGCACCCAGCATATAATGATACGCTGGTTAGATATGTACGCTTTACACAAGACGGTGTAGAGTTCACTAAGTACAGGATTTTTGTGTGTATAGACTGACATCAAGGCCTTCACGACGCTTAGGGAGTCTGTATAGATCGCTGCTTTTGAAAGTTTTGATCTTCTTATATGTTTCACGGCAGAGAGTAATGCGCAGGCCTCGGCCGTAAAGATGCTTGTTTCGGGATGCAGTACGTCGGATTGCGAGAAGGATGGGCCGACTGCTGCATAGGATACCCCGGCATTTGACTTCGAAGCGTCTGTGTAGAAATCTGCACAGGAGTGCTTGTGCTGTAGTTCTAGGAAATGCATTCTGATTTCAGCCTCAGGAGCGTGCTTTGTGACTTTTATAAAGGATATGTCACATTGTATCACCTGCCACTCCCAGGGAGGTAAGAGCTTGATTGTGTGCATTAGGCGATGCTCGAGGAGTGGGACATGCATTTCATTGCTAAGCTCCTTCACACGCAGCGAAAAAGGCTGTCTTATGGAGGGACGGTTGCTGAAAAGTGTAGCGCACGTCATATCGGTAACGGTATCAAAACATGGATGTTCAGGATTAGAGCGTACTTTAAGGAAATATGTAAAGCTGTTGTATGATCTCTGTAGGTGGAGAGACCATTCATTCGATTCGGCATATAAGCTTTCAATTGGGCTTGTTTTGAAAGCGCCCGTGGCTAAACGGATGCCTAGATGGTAAACCGGGTCTAGCATCTTTAGCGCGCTTGGGGCGGCAGAGTTATATACCACGGCACCATAATCTAATCGTGACCGGATGAGGCTCTTATACAGATTCATTAGGCACTTCCTGTCACTACCCCACGTAGTCTGGGATAGAAGTTTCATTAGGTTCATTGTTTTCAGACACTTTTCTTTGAGTTGTTTAATGTGTTGGACGAAAGTGAGTCTATTGTCGAGTATAATACCTAGAAATTTGTGCTCTTTGTTTACAGGAATCAGTTGTCCACAAATTTGTAAGCAAGGATCCGGAACTAGGCCTCTCTTCCTTGTAAACAGCACACAAGAACTTTTTTGAGGATAGATTTTAAAACCATTTTTCTCTGCCCACCCTGACACCTTGTTCAAGCCATGCTGTACCTGTCTCTCGCATACTGCGAGGTTACAGGATTTGAAGCCTATTTGAATGTCGTCCACATAGACGGAATACAAGATGGCTGGTGGTAAGGACGCACGAAGCGTTGTCATTTTAACAATAAAAAGTGTGCAACTGAGCACGCCTCCCTGGGGTAAACCAGTTTCTTATGTAAGAGGACGTGACAGTACATTGCCGACTTTCACCCGGAAGGTACGACTGGACAAGTAGCTTTTTATTACGTTTAGCATATTACCATGAATGCCCATTTCTGACAAATCTCTCAAGATTCCGTAGCGCCAGGTCGTATCGTACGCCTTCTCCATATCGAGGAATATCGATACGAAGAACTGTTTGTGTACAAGCGCGTCACGAATATGTCCTTCAATACGTACAAGATGGTCGGTTGTGCAGCGCCCTTCTCGGAAGCCACACTGAAAGGGATCAAGCATTTTGTTTTGTTCAAGAAAATGGATGAGTCGCCGATTTATCATTTTTTCAAATACCTTACACATGCAGCTTGTGAGGGCTATCGGGCGGTAACTTGCCACTGAAGAAGGGTCTTTCCCTTCTTTCAAAATAGGGACCACAATGGCTTCTTTCCATGCCGCTGGAAGGTACCCTGCGTCCCAGATAGTGTTGAAAAGTGTAAGTAGTGTTTCTTGCGTGTCATTGTGTAAGTTTTTGAGCATTTCATACATGATTCTATCGGATCCCGGTGCAGAGCTCTTGCATGCGCTCAAGGCAGCTTTCAACTCAGCAGCACTAAAAGGGCAATTGTACGGTTCATTCTGTCGGCATTTATTGACGAGTGGCTTGCATTCTTCTATTTGTTTATATTTTAGGAAGGATTGCGAATAATGTTTTGAGCTTGATACACTCTCAAAGTGCTCCCCAAGTGAGTCGGCCTGATGTTTCAGTGTACCGCCCTGTGTATTTACTAGAGGGAGTGAATAAGTTTGTCGTCCTTTTATCCTGTTCACCCTGTTCCAGACTTTCCCCTCCTCAGTATAAGAGTTGATACCCGATAAAAACTTCTGCCAGCTCTCTCTTCTGGCCTGTCGGCGTGTTCTCCTTCCTTCAGATTTTGCTTCAGATTCTCCGCAGTGGGAGAGGTTCGTAGCAACCCCCACGCTTTGTTTTGTTTCTTACGGGCGGTCCTACACTCGTCGTTCCACCACGGGACGCGCCGTTTGCATGCGAAACCACTTACTTCAGATATGCATTTAGACGCGGCATCTATAATGAAGGCTGTAAAATACTGAACGGCAGCATCAATTTCTAAAGAGGACATGTCATCCCAAGAGATCCTGGTGAGAGTTCGGAATTTCTCCCAGTCGGCTGTATCGATTTTCCACCTGGGAGCCTGTGGTAGACATTGGTGTTCTTTATATGTTCTTAGTAGTATAGGGAAGTGGTCGCTTCCGTAAGGATTGTCGTTAACTTCCCATTCAAGTTCAGACAGTAGTGACGGGGAGACTAGGCTCAAATCTATTGAAGAAAATGTTCTGTTTGCAAGAGAATAGTACGTCGCTTCCTTCTTATTCAGAAGACAAGCACCAGAAGAGAAAAGAAACTGTTCAATAAGACGACCTCGCGCATCTATACGAGGGTCGCCCCACAGGTGGTTGTGTGCATTGAAGTCGCCAAGAACAACATAGGGTTCTGGAAATTCATCTATAAAGGACTGAAATTCATGTTTAGTTAATTTGTAATGTGGGGGTATATAAAGCGAGCAAATAGTGATCAGTTTGTTTAAAAGAACAACTCGCACCGCCACTGCTTCAAGGGGCGTTGGAAGCTGCAAAGGTTGACATGCTATACTTTTATGTGTGAGAATCGCAACACCACCCGATGATGCGACGGCATCATTGCGGTCTTTACGAAACGTAACATAAGTACGGAGAAAGTTTGTGTGTTTGTATTTTAAATGTGTTTCCTGTAAACACAGCACTTTTGGATTGTGTTGGTGGATGATTTCCTGCACATCATCAAGGTTTCTAAGGAGACCTCTGACGTTCCATTGTATGATTTGTGTATCCATATTTAATGTAAATTGGTGCTGTGTATACGGAAACAGAAATGTTGAATTAGATTACAGAGCTCTTGCGAGGCCCTGTAACCGGGGTTTTGCCTTTTTTGGAGCGCTCGAGGGAGCCTCGCCGCTCCTTAGGCGCTTGGTGCGCCGTGGGGATAGGTGTTGTGTCCATTGCCTCTTGTGAGGCGCCGGACACGTGCTCTTGCGAGCGGGAAATTACTAGCGAGGGTCCCGTCTTGGAGGGCAAGACCCCTGCGCCCACCAGCCCGGAGGTCGATGGGGCTCCCTGGGGGATTTGGCTGCGCCGGCTGTTGCCAGCGCTGGGAGGGGCCGGGGAGGTCGAGGCAGCCTCGGCTGCGCCTACCTTCGTGGCCTCTATCGGCCCTGCGGGGTCGCTGCGCGTAGCGCAGGTTGCCGCAGATGACTCTTGTGGGGCCGGCAACCCAAGGGTAGCCTGGCCTGGTTGCTGGTTGGATGGAGTAGGCTTACCTACTTCCACCCTGGGGGCAGGAGCCAAAGGTACCTGCTCGCTGCACGCGGGCTGGGTACTTGGCATTGGCCACTGCGACGCTGCCCCCCGACGCGCCGCATCAGCATAGGGTGTGCTGTGAAAAGGTGAGCACCGTTTACGAGCTTCCTTAAACGAAATGTTTTCCTTGACTTTAAGGGTGATTATATCTTTTTCTTTCTTCCAGTTCGGACAGGAGCGTGAGTAAGCAGCATGGTCACCACTGCAGTTCACCCAGTGAGGTGTGCCACTGCAGTTGTGGGAAGGGTGGCCCTGGACTCCACACTTTGCACAAGTTATTTGACCACGACAGCTCTGCGAGCCATGGCCGAACCTCTGACATTTAAAACACCGTCTAGGGTTGGGGATATATGGTCGCACAGTTAACCTGATGTATCCTGTTTCGATTGTTTCGAGTACGCTGGATGCAAATGTTAAGATAAGATGCTTGGTTGGAATTTCCTTATTGTCCCGTCTAATGATAATACGCTTTACATCGGTCACATTTTGATGTTTCCACCCTTCCAAGAGTTCAGCTTCTGTCAAATCCTGAAGGTCTGCCTCTGAGACGACTCCGCGTGAGCTGTTCATTGATCGGTGTGGTGTAACAGAAACTGGTATGTCACCAAAGGTTACCAGACTGCCTAGCTTTTCATATTGATTTTTCTGGGGGATGTCAAGAAGAAGATCTCCGCTTGCCATTTTCGTCACCTTATAACCTGACCCTAAGGCTTCGGTCAAGGATCTTGAAACTATGAATGGTGAAATGAGTCTCGCCTGTTTTGCAGCGTTCTCACTATGTACAACATGGTATTTCGGGTAATTCTCTTTTGTGCGGGTCAAATATGTAGTTAAGTCATCGGGGCGTCCCCTCTTCTGAGGGTGACGATCAAGTAGACGGGGAAATGCGGGTGTTCCCATAGTATTTCAGTTTCTTTTCGGCGGCAATGGCGGCCACCCACCACGGAGCCCAACATGGGGACGCTGCAGAACTTAACGCGTAAGGCTGCAGGCGCCAACCGTGCATTGCCACTATAACCCAATATATTATACCCAAGGGAGGGCACATACACAAGGTTAACCCTTGCCGCCGTGGAAAAAGGAAGTAATAAGAAGTGAAGAGAAGACAGGAAAGATGTAAAAGTGGGAGAGAAAGACGAAGATTGGAGAGGAGGACAGGAAAAGGCGACTGCCGATTTCCCCCAGGTGGGTCAGCCCGGAGGTGCCGTCTACGTGAAGCAGAGGCCAAAAAGGCGTGTTGCCTCCGCCAGGGGGCCTTAAAGGTCCGAACACCCGGCTTCGGCTCAACCTCCAGGATCCCCCTTTCCCCGGACACGACTAAGCCGCGCACGGCTACACGCGGGAGGGTCCAACCCTCGAGTGCTCGGGTACGTGGTGTCGCAACACACCAAACGCCTGCTTACGCAGACGCCCCTGCGGGGATTGCTATAATTAATATTACAAGGGGCTTTTAACTGCGAGTTGCAAGACAAGTTTACCTTTAGTTGAACCGCATTAATGGTTATTTAAACGGAAACAAAAGTGGACGAAAAAAACATTAGGGCCGCCGCCTGCGGATGAAGATCGATTCACCATCGTACGCTTCACTCAGTCCTAATGATACAGTCTGTTGAGCGGTAGATCAACAAATATGACTTCAACGTGAACATGACAGACGCTTACAGACATTGAATGATGTAATTTATCGATGTGTACTGATGTTATATTTGCGCTTGTGGTGTATGTTGGGATACAGGTACTCCACTTCCTGTTCCGTTAAGCACAAACTTTCACAGTGGACAGGAGCCCAACATTAGGTTGTATCAAGACAAACTCACGATAGCGCATTTTCTTCCTTGCAGGTGCCCGAGTGGCTTGTGGGGAGGGTGGAGGTGCTTGAACATTCACCCGCCTCTGCCTTTGTCTTCTCTCTCCGCTGTTCCGTCTTCTAGGGTGCTGCGATTCGAAAGTAAAAAACGCGTAATTTTAGTGCAGGAGCGCTTCATCACACTGTACGAACGCTTGGCATTCTCGCGCCCCTCTACATTCTCTATCATCGCATGACACTCACGACTCCTGACACGCACAAGAAATGGATGACATGGCAAACGCCGACAATCCACAAGGGCCTTTCAAATATCTACCGACATTTGCCTTCCGTGCACGAATTCCAATGTGCGTGAGTAGGGGTTTTGGCAGTTTTCAAGGAGATGGCGAGTTGATGAATCCTAGTGGCTCTCTTTTTGAAACTGGACGGCCAGTAATAGCCAGTTAGGCAGTTTAGCCAGTTAGCTATGCAGGGAATAAACCTGGCTTCATGTATTATTCTCTTTTTTCCCGCCATATACTTAAGCCACACTTAACAAAGTGAAGGAGTGCAACTACCTTGGCTTAATATTAGCACACGATTTCAGATGGGAGCGCCATGTTAACAACGTTAACTCGAACGCACAAAAAAGGTTTTTCCTAAACAGGCGTCTTAGGCTAGCACCCCCAAACGCAAAACTACTAGCATATAACACATTTGTTAGATCTGTATTAGACTATGCTAACGTTGTTTGGTTTCCTTTCGCCAAAGAACTCGTTAATAAACTAGAAGCAATTCAAAGGAAGGCACTAAGATATATTTACAACAAACATAGGTTAACGGACTCACCCACAGAATTGCTAAAACAGGCCGGCATACTGACCTTACGAAATCGAGCCAATCTTGCGCGATTCAAAATTATGTATCAACTTATTCATAATGAATAGAAAATAGACAGTTCCACATACTTATCTATAGCACAAAGACGACTCACCCGACATAAACATTAACTGTCATTAAACGAACACTGATTTCATACGGAAAGCCATAGTCATTCATTTTTCCCTTTGATGACACGTTAATGGAATAAGCTGGACCCTAGTATTAAAAACAGTTCAACCTTAACTACTTTTTTAGCATTAGCCGAAAATGAACTGCGTGCTTCACAATTATGACGTACCTGTGTCACCATTTATTTCTGTGCCATTTTATTTTATTTCATTCTATTGTGTACATAATCAATTTCTTTAACTACACCTTAAACGTATCTTATGGATTACTGCCTCTTGTGTATACCGCAGTTTTGTAACTTGTATTACTTGCCATTACTGAGTACTATTGTTTATTTTATGCAAATTGTTTACTTCTTTTCCTGCTGTAATTATTGCCTACTACCATTGGTATTTGACAGACTATCTCATTACCCCTCGTTATTCTTAAATTTGCTGCTATGTGTTATTGTGTACCATTTTGTTCACATTTGTAAATTTTCTTCCTTTTTGATTACCTCGTAACATTATTACAATGTCTAACGTTAATTTTCTGCCTACTATATTGTTTGCCTTTGCTAATTGCATGTCTATTATGTGTAATCTTAATACTGCGCCAATTATTATTGTTACATTGTAAGATAACTATGCAGGCCCTTCCTGTTTTGATGCCTGTTAGGATCGACAGGATGAATAAAGAAATAATAAATAAATAAATACTACAAGCCTCTCTGGCTTATCTCTACTGCCGATGCGTTAACAGTAGCACTAAACATTTAGTCCCATCGCTTGTGGAAGGTGGGCTTCCGGTAAGGACATGAAGGGGTGATTATCTTTGCGTTATAGAAATTCGCAGTTCCACCCGAAAGGCGAAGCGTCGATTGCGATAGCAAATTACTATATAGCAGTACGAAGTATGAATAGTAGTTTTATAGCCCGTATAATACTGTAAACATTCGCTTACTAACTTAATTAACAATGATAGAATGTGTAAGCGTGACTAAACGAGGACGTAGAAAGAAACAGACATAAAGAGACAGCGCTGTCATTGCGTGTCTGCTTCTTTCGACGACCTTGTTCGGTCGCGCTTACACATTCTATCATGGATTCAAACCAACTAGCCAGTCAACGTGTTTTAACTAAATTAACCAGCACGATGTCACACAGGTACAGGTAAACATGTGAACATCTCACTCGATGAGCGCGGAAGCTCGTTGTGAAAATTTCGGAGAGGAATCGCGGCAGCTGCAAGCGAATTGACCTTCATGAATGTATCCGTTGTCTGCCTTCAGCACGAACAAAATGTCGAAAGCACAGCGCATACGAAGCAACCAGCGCTACGCGCACTCACCAACATCGCAGATCGCTTTGAAGATGAGGTCCGCGCAGGTGCGCACTTTAGCTACGTGGCAAATGGCTTTCAAGACACGAGCGCCTGCAACGCATCCCTACACAGCGCCCGCCAAAGGAACTAATATGTTGAAAAAAAGACCGAGGTGATCGCTTAAGCCCGGTAAGCATGAAACATGGGTAACTATGTCAGCATGAGAGCATAAGACTAAGTCAAGGAGGTTCGCAGCGCTTTCCCAGATCCTAGTTGGTTCTAATGCTAATCGTGTTAGGGAAAACAAAGCTCAGAGATCAAGAAAGTCGTTACTTTGTGAAGAAAATGGATAACATTGAGGAGGTTCAGCAGTCCAGCATATGTTGGGGAAGTTCAAATCCCCCCAAAATATAATGGGGTTCGAAGGATACCGCAAAGTAAGGGTGTTAAGCACATCGTGAAGCGCAGCGGTGAAAGTAGATGAGTAGGATGGAGCGCGGTAGCAAACAGCAATCGTAATGTTACGGTAACGGATGTCAACGCATGCGCACACAACTTCCAGGTTACAGTGAACGTGGACTTGATGACATTGCAGGGATTTCGAAATAGCGAGTAGTACGCCTCCGCCTTTGCGATCAGTGGGATCGCAAAGGAAGATACGAAATCTAGACAAGTCAAAGATTTCACAATCTTGCACATGGAACTGTAGCCACGTTTCCGTTAATGCAATAATACCAGCATTACAGCTATCGATGAGTGATTAAAGTTCCTCGCGTTCGCGAAACACACTTCTAGCGTTTGCAACAAGCACGGAGGCTTCTGGTATTAAAGATACGCCATTGCCCTTTGCGCATTGCTATGTAGCAGGATGATGACGCAGATTGTCAGGTGCGCTTGCGTGATCTGGAACACTACTTTTAACTCGCTTAACGCTGTCACTTGTTGGGTCATACATGAAACGTTGTTTTCAATCAAAAGCTTGTTAAAACGTAGTTTAAATGAGGGGAAATTAGGCTGGTTTTTACCAAATTCGAGAAGCTTTTTTTGAGCGAGCCTTGTCGCAGGCGAGAAGTCCTCAGATACTGAAATGTTACTACCTTCAAGCTGGCTGCGCGACGAAAGTATGCTGTCCTTAATTTTGAAGTTTGATATTTTCATCATAACCGGGCGACACTTCGTATTTGAAAAAGTCCCGATTCGACGCGCCCGTTTACCTGAGTTTGGTGGTAAGGCATTTCCCATCACTGACCAAAGAGCATCCAGAGTTTTCCGTTCAGTTTGCAGCCATGACTCATGGCAATCGGGCATGCCGTAAAAAACCAAGTTATTGCGCCTTGATCTATCTTCCAAGTCGCCTAACCGCGAGGCTATGGTGCCCTGCTACTTTTTCAAACGCTCAGCGCTTTCTTGAAGTATGGTGCAATCATTGCAAAATATGTCTAGTGCTTCAGATTTATTTTAAGTGATTCAAGACGGCGGAAAATACCGGTGAGCTTGCCTTCAATTGCGTTTTGGCTAGCTTTCACATCCTTCATAGATGATTTCAGCTTGGACTGGCCTTTAGTAAGCTCGGCTGTCGACTTCTTTATGTCTTTTAGCATTAATAAGACGGTACTCATCTGATCAGACTGGAATTCGGGAAGACTTCTCGAGGCAGAGTCATCTTGAGCCGACTTCTGCACCCTTGGACGCACCTGGTTTTCCTCGACGTCACCGCATTGCAGCAACAACAGTGCCACATCGAGACAATCACACATAGTAGCATATAAGACAAGTGGGCATGGGAGCAGCAATAGTCAGCGATTATCACTCCGTTTAGCATACAGGGTCAAATTGTTACGCACCTGTGGAGGGAAGAAAAGTTGCGCATGAGGCACAATGCAACGAATGCTGCTCTCATGCCCACTGAAGGAGTAGTTCATCAGCAAGCTGCTTTTGAAGGGGCTGGGAAAGGGCGGTAAATCAGCCGGTGACGTCACCCCGGAAGCGATGTGGTGTCAGTCTAGCGGTGCATCCATGAAGGATGAAAGATAATGCAGACCACACGTGCGGGTGACGGGCTCTTGACGGTCTTGGACAGCGTCGACGAACACGCCCACGGCAGGGCAGATGTGGATGGGCGCAAAAGGTGAAGCAAGGGCCAGCATCAGGAAAATCTGTGGAGCGAAGAAAAGTTGCGCATGAGGCTTAGTGCAACGAATGCTGCTCTCGTGCTCTCAGATTAAGCAGCGATCGTCGGTTACCCTTGCGCGCCGTCGCGAAATACGAAGATGCTGGCAGAGAGCAACGCGGCCCCCCTCCCTCCCATCACCCCGCGGCCTTTCGCGCGACAGGGGTGCGATTTTGTAGAAATGACTTTTTTTCATGCCAATGCCTTGTCGCGTGACGTCACCGATTTTGGAAATTGTGTATACGTAGGCACGACGTTTTCTTGGATCGTCCAATCAGAAGCTCCCTTCATTGGCCGGATGTTTCTTTCGTATTCTCTTCTCTTTTTCCGGGACTGTATAGCAAATTTGTTTTGTAAAATGGCACTTAATAAAAGCGGACTTCCATGCTGCGTAAAGCAAATTCATTTTGTTACATTACAACGCAAAAGCTGTCGCAGTCCAAAGAAATGCAAACGCAAGTGCTCTATTTTTGAAGTCGTAGCCAAATAGTAGTCGGATGTGCATCCAATCCATGCCGTTGAGCGCTCGCAAAATGGCAGCCTTTGTTTACCTGTGAACAGCTGACAGCCCCTAGCGTGTCTGTCTGAACAGCTGACAGCCCCTTTCGTGCCCGTAATTGCGGCCACGCCCCCGTCAGATACTGATTGAGGTGAGTAACTATTGCTCGTGTAGTGCTTGCATTGTCGTGTGGTTTTCGCTGCATGTCTGACGTGTGATAATTTCTTCTTTAGGAAGGGCCAAGAAGAATTATCCGTAGCCCCCGAGGTGAAACTTTCCAACATAGTGGATCGAGAACTGTCAAGGCATTTTCCATAGGGCACCGCCATGACATAACGATAGCTTCGTCAAAGTTATCGCTGCATCGGTAATACTTCCTGCACTGATACGCTCCGAGAAAGAAGCTGCTACAACATTAAATGTGAGTAGTGACTTCACCTTTTTTTTACATTAGTGGTATAAAAAGGCAGAAATAAGTCGTAGTGAGCACTTTATGCAGGCGCTTAGCATGGACAGAATGTTTGCCTCTAAATTTCTTACTGTGCTGCGGGCCGGCTGAAATTCCCAAGTTGACAAAGAGAAAATGGCAGCAAAAGGGCCGCGGGTGTCGAAAGAGCAGGCGGCTATTCTCGTGCAGTTCATCGAGCAGCACCCATACCTGGCGAGAGCTTCTACAGAGTTCTCGCCACGTATGACTGCTGCTCGAAAAAACGAACTGTGGGAGGAGGTGGCGGCGGAGCTTAACGCACAGGGGCCAGCCGTAAAGGCCACCAGCCCTTGGCGCAACCATTGGGCCAAGATGGCCCATAAAGCGAAAAAAGAAGCGGCCAGGGCCGCGAGCGAGAAGAGGTGAGCTTCTAATGATGCTGACAGTAACGTAGTTTCACGTTGTCGTTGTTGCCGTGTTTGCAGGGCTACTGGAGGTGGCAAAGTGGGTGGCGTGGACGGCCGCGTCCTCGACGTCCTTATGAGGACAGGAGGGGTCCTTGTTTCCCCCCCTGAGTACTTCCCCGATAGCGAGGTGCGTACATTGGATTTAAAAAAGTGTTGTTTGTGTGACCTGCTGTGACCTCACAAATTTTCAGCATTACATTGTAACACAATATTGCAAAATTTTTAAGCCCTTTTTTTTGTGCAAGTGACAATATAGGTTATGTACTCTGAGCAGCAACTTGTGTACATGATGCGCATTGCACACACTGCTCGCAATGTCTGAACACTACTCTGATTGCAGGACGAGGCAAGTTCAGAGGAAGCTGCAGGGCCCAGCGGTTCCCGCAGACATCCACCAGCGACAACTGCTTTCTTGGTGTCGGGCTCTGCAGCTGTTGCTGGGCGAAGTGGCCTTACACGTAAGGCAGTGACCTAGCTTTTGTAGTAGCATTGTTGTTTGCAGTTGCTGTATGATCTTGCGATGAAGTAAAGTACGTCACTGTGCTGTTATTACCTTTGTGTCCAACATCCAGCTCTTATTCATGCAGGAGAAATGCAAGACTACAAATGACATGATGTTGTAATAGAGATTCCTTGTGCTTCTTAAGGGTTACTGCTACCAGCAACTTTCTGTGGCATCTTTTGCTCTAACTACCTGTTTTGTGTATCATTATTGTAGCTATGCAGCTATAATGACATTTCAAAGTGACTGGTTAGGACAATCAATCTGTGTAGGTCGGATAACAGTGAATGAGCAGTCTTTGCTTTTGCCTTGCATGAAGAGCCACCGGCTACGCCCCAGGTGCTGCGGCCTACCACCCAGGTGCCGCGGCCTACCACCCAGGTGCCGCAGCCAACCCCGCAGGTGCCGCAGCCAACCCCGCAGGTGCCGCAGCCAACCCCGCAGGTGCCGCAGCCTACCCCGCAGGTGGCGCAGCCTACCCCCCAGGTGCCGCAGCCTACCCCTCGAGAGCCACGGGCACCCCGTAGACAGCCCAGGCAGCAGGAACTTGATGGTGCTGTGATGACGGCTACTGCCGCATACGTTCGCCAGAGCCAGTTGGAGGAAGCCAGAGCTCAAGAGGACAACCGCTTCCGCCAACAACTGCTGGAGCTAAACCGGCAGGTATGTGTAAGGCCACAGATGTATATTTTTCTGCGTATGAAATTGATGAGCATATGGCCTCTCTAAAAATTATATTAATCAGTGAACAAGCATAACGTATACGTGTAGTCCTGTGGTGATATCTTGTACACATTCGCGTGATATAACGTGTAAATATCTACGCAATTATGTGGCAAAAAGAAAAAAAGTGGCGTTGAATTCAAGGAAGCAGGTATAGCAATGTAACACATCTTAATGGAATGCGACGGCACAAGTTTGATGGGCCAGAAAGATATTTCCAGTGTTTGAATATACAATGACAAGACAACAGCCTGCAAATGGGGATGAATGCAACACACGGCCTTGTTACTGAGCTTCTGTAATTAACCTAATTACACATCTTTGCTAACAGCACCATGAGGCCCACCTGCAGAGCCTGCGGCAGCACCACGAGGCCCACATGGAGAGCCTGCGGCACCTCGGTGAGGAGGTGGCGGGAATGCGGGAAGTTAAGTCGCAGCGCATCGAAGTGCAGCGGCAACGCCTCGAAGTGGCGCGTCGGTCGCACGAGACCAACGAGCGCCTGCTTCAGCTGCTGCTGGCTGCTCTGGCACATGGTGGTGGCCAAGCCCCTCCCCCCTCTCAGGCCCCACATAATTAAAGGATGCAAAGGTAGCATAGGCAAGGAATTTGTAACTTATCCTAAAATTTGCTGATGTATTAATGATATGAAGGGCAAATATTGCTAGGTTGCAAATAAATAATTGCTGAAGTCACCCTTTAATGCAACCATAAGTAGCATAGCCCTCGCAGCATGGATTTTTTCTTCAAGGTTTACTTCAGCCATAAGAGCGTGCACACCATCAGTCTCACCTGCAAAAGTGCCTGTAGGCCTGGTGTGTGCGGGCATTCCGACTGTGGCGCTGCAATTTTGAGGTGCCTAGTTATTGTCATGTCAATTTAAGCACGACGCCACACTGCAAGTGTTCTACAATTTAATCCTTGTCATCGAATGGTGAAATTTTCAGGCCTTACTATAATGTCGAAAGCAACCTGTACAAAGCAAAAAAGAAACAAGTTATGAAAATTCCTTGCCTATGCTCCTTTTCATTTGTAATGTTTATTTTTGTTTGTTGCATATTTGTTTGTGTCACTACCTACTGAGCTGGAATGTCTCTTTTCTTGCACATCTGTCTCATTATCAAACATTTTGTTGTCATTCAGTTATCTTTCAGGTTGTGATACATTGTATTTTAGCCCTTGTGGTGTAATTTGTGTGTAATATTTATGCAGTTTGTCTTACTGAATATCATAATGTGGCGCTATGGCTCTTTCAGTTTCAGAGCGCCACAACAGCATGTTCCTTTCACATGTAGTGATGTACCTATACATTTCGCTGTGATAAATATTCGGTTGGCGTGTGATTTAAGCACCTGCTCATTTCTGTTTCTGGTGCAGTTTAAGCCAGTTGTTATTACTGTGTACTTCTGCAGTGTACAACAGTTTTCTTAAACGATGCATGCCGTTACGTGTGATATATTATGATGCAAGAACAATGTGATCCAATATTTATCCCAACGTGTCTGTGATATGTTGCATAATGTCTCTACTACTGAGTACTCATGATTCTCACACTTCTTCAATGTATAGACTGTCGCATGTGATGTGTGCATAAACAAGTGTATGTTGAAGGCTGAAATACAGAAAGGTGCAGTTTTCCACTAGTGCTTTTATTTACACATCGCAACCACATTTCTAGTGCTAGCTTGCACTGTACAAATATTACTGTTTAACATTGCCGAGTTCTGCTATATACAAGTGAGGTCACTTTGTTGAAATCTATCAACTGCTCGTGCGTGCACACACTTCGCGGGAGCCACAGCGTTTGACATGTCGGATGACCAGTTGGACGGCATTTTCGTCACTCGAAAGGAACTTTGCCGTTGCTGCGAGACAAAATGGTGGAGGACCTAGAAGCTGCGCGTGCAACAGCACGTTCCATGGAGCGGAAGGTGTGACGTGCACTGTACATCTTGGCTTCTGTGAGCTTCTCTGTGCTAGTAGAAAGTGAGGAGACAGGCGCTTATGTCCATCAATGCGTAAGGGGATACGAGTAAGAATCAGGCTACATGCATCTAGATGACGACAGCAGCAACAAGCAAATTGTGGCAGAGACTTTGAACATGCACTTATTTTTAGCTTGCTTTCAGTCTCATATGTCACCTCTAACGATACTGTTTTACTTACTATAAGTGCAGGCTTTACATAACCCTTCACTACACAACTTTTATGTACCCACCGTGGTTGCTCAGTGGCTATGGTGTTAGGCTGCTGAGCACGAGGGATCGAATCCCGGCCACGGCGGCCGCATTTCGATGGGGGCGAAATGCGAAAACACCCGTGTACTTAGATTTAGGTGCACGTCAAAGAACCCTAGGTGGTCGAAATTTCCGGAGCCCTCCACTACGGCGTGCCTCATAATCGGAAAGTGATTTTGGCACGTAAAACCCCATAATTTAATTTTTTATCAACTTTTACATTTCTCAACAAATCATGAATGCTTTGCATTACGCAGACATCAACTGCAATTTCACAGCATGAAATGCACAATGCAATTACCTAAAACTGTGTGCATGCACCCAGCGATGCTGACGCTGCTGTTGACGTCGCAGCTGCCGCCGCACGCTCCTCAAATAACGCATGTGCTGCGCACGGGTTGCGCCAAACATGCCAATGACATTGTCGCGAACAGCCCGCCCTCTCAAGTAGTGCATTCTAGAGCCCGTGTTACGGGGCAGACTGTGTGGCATGGGGTCGCCGTTATTGTCAAGCTCACTACTACTACTGCCGCTGCTGCTGTCGTCATCACTGTCATCGCCTGACTCGTCGCCTTCAGAAAGGCGAAGGTTGTGTAACACAGCACATGCCGCGACAATGTTGGCTGCACGTTCCGGCTCGTAGAGGAGGGTGCGATATCGCTGAAGACAGCGGAAACGGCTCTTTAAGAGCCCAATGCACCTCTCCACTACGGAACGCATGGCGGCATGTGCTGTGTTGTACTGCCCCTCGGCTGTGTGCACTGCAGGATGGCCAGGAACCGGGGTCAGGAGCCACGGCTCCAAGGGGTAGCCACTGTCACCTGCACAAAGATGGAAATAGTACATTGAGTACTCCGCTGACGAGAGGCAAGTTGTCAACTGAGGAAAGCTACAGCATCATTCAACAAAGGTAGACTTCAGGGTTGCAAGTCCCAAGTAAAAGCATGAGTTGAGCACGTCCATACCCGACACAAACTCTTAACCAATTTACAAGTGCACTACTCGGTGCCTGCCACAAACAAGAAATCAACACTTGTTGGTGCTATCAATGACAGTAGTAGCAGTAATGTGTGTTCATTCTGCTTCTGGCAGTCACTGGGTGCAGAAAGCACTAATACGTGTTGCTTTCGTCAGCTCCTCGCAGACACATAATGTGCTTGTAACTTAACACTTCGAACATTGCCAATGGTGGCAGTCAATGTCTTAATTTTCTTTTTTTACTCCGGAATTACTCATGTTCTTGTGGTTTGGTGAAAAGTTTGGGTTGGAGCGGACACGGCGTTCTGCGCCGCTGAAGCGTGACTGCGCCAAAAAAAATGTTTTTTTCTCACCGAGGAGGTATTCCCCGGCATTCACGATGCGCCCCGCTTGGAACCGCCGGCGCAACCATGTCGTCCGCCAGACAAAAGCGTCGTGGTCCGACCCCGGTCGCATAGGGTCCAAGGCCAAGATTTTCATGTCCGCGTCGCAGATCTGAGGTAAAACGTAAACCAGAAAAAGTGCCCGTTGGCAAGAGCAACGTAACTTTCAAAAAGGATCGCACAAAACGTGAGTTTTACTTACGAACATGCAGTTGAGGGCGTAGTATCCCTTGCGGCACATGAACACAGCCTTGCGCTCACCCTTGGGTGCGATAATGGCTATGAGGCTGCCGTCTACGCATCCGATGACGCCGGGGATAACGCCGCGCCGAAGGAAACCCTCCTTCACGGCTGCCTTTTCCTCGGCTGTCTTTGGAAAATGGACCCACTTGTTGCGGGACCCTGCGTTCACGACAGCCTCTGCCACACGTCGCACGCACTCGCTCACCGTCGACTGCGACACACGGATCGTCTCCTCGCTCCCAACGGACGCTTGGAAGCTCCCGGTAGCAAAGAAGCGCAGCGCACACAACACTTTCCGCTCCACCGACAGTCCCGTCGCTCGCTCAGCTTCTAGTTCCCCCGCCAGTTCCTCGCACAACAACCGCACCGTTCCCTTCGAGAGGCGAAAACGCCGTCGAAAATGGTCATCCGGCATGTCAAACGCGTCGTCTGGCTCTCGCTGTTCACGTCGGCGACGGCGAAGAGCCACGGCCATAGCGATCAGAGGGGCGGCCATTTTTTTTATGCCTTCGGAAACGACCCTGCCTCTGGCCGTGCCGAAAATCCGTGCCTTTTGCTCCGCATAATGAGTGCGTCAACGTCACGATGACGATTACAGTTTTGCGGGTTCCTGACGTCGCGTGATTGACAGACAAAATGGGCGCGGCCCGGTCATTTTCGACCAATGGCTGCTCAGTGATGGCGGCAAAAGGCATGGAAAAAGTAATAGAATTCCTGCAAAATCGCACCCCAGAAGACTGCGCGTTTCCCCTTAGCTTTCTGACCTTGAGCGCGCCAGATTGAGCCGCGATCGTCGCCTCCCCTCGCGTGCTTTTACTCGCACATACAGCATACAGTGCGCGGCGATGGTGTTATTGCCCACGGACTTTGCACAGAACATCTAGGCAACGCCGATAGCGAAAATGCGCCTGGAGTGTCCATATATTTGCTATCCAATAAAAAAATTCCTTCACTCTCGCGCATTTCTCTCGCTTGCTCCCCCTCTTTCCGGCTCTCCTTAACACCACTATTAGATTTGGAGCGGTCATACTTGAAGGGAGGACCTTGACGGAGAACTAGGCGAGCAGGATTTAATTGCAGGATTTACATTTAAAGCATGACATACATTGGCAGCCTAGCGCGACTCCCATATGGAGCCCGCAAGACTAACATACAGCAAACAACTTACGAGCACACAGCTCACTAGTGCATTTCTAGCCTGACAAAGAGCACTCAGCTCCCGACAACGAGCACGACACGAGCACGCTCTAGCAGCCGGCAAACGCTGCTTATAAGCTCTCCGCTTGACGTCATAGTTCGACGTCATCGTTCGGCGTGGACGGAGCACGAATGGTCGGGAATGTTCGTCCAATCATTGTAAACTTGCCGCCGCCCCGCAGTATGGCTCACACACACAAAGGCACACACGCTCGAGCCTACACACACAAAGGCTGACACGTTCGAGGGCCCCGTGGACGGAAATGTTCGTGTTGCACTCACAGACAGATGAAAAGGCCGGATAGTTCTCGGTACCGCCCAGCTTTCAGTGCCGAAGTCAGAGGGCTTCGTAGAACTCTGCTTTGTCCCGGATGGCTCGGCCAAGTACCAATTTCCTGAGTTGATCGCGCGCCACGTGGCTGCCGGCCCTTCGCAGTTCTCCGAAGGGCGCCCCGTCTGGTGGGCTTGGAACACGTGCAGCGGGCTGAAAGCTGGCACGTTGCCACACCGTACGGCCATTCTTAACAGCTCCTCCATGGCCCGGAAAATCTCGCCTGGCCAGTGCTGGCAACCGCTGGGCAGGAAGAGAATGGCTGGCGAGCAAGACGATGGCTTTGCTCTCTGCAACCCCTGCGTACTTGGAATGCCTTCAACCATCTTACAACAACTGGCACAGAAGAGCCGACCCGGCAACACAATACCGCTCAGCGTTCAAATGCCCGGAATCAGCTGCTAACCCACCAGGCCTCCTATCACAATTCCGATGCAAGTCACTCAACTGGGAATCCCAAATTTTGCCCTAAAATTTCGTGCCGCCAAAGCGAGCGTTCACGTTCCCCTTTCAGTTCGACCAAACCTGACTGTCGTGCTGCACAAGAGTAAAGGTTTACGCAGAATTAAACCCAAGGCTCTCAAACACCAATACCCAAACATAACATAAGCAGCCTAACTTCACGAACAGCCTGTTCTTACCCTATCGCAGTGGCGTACTTATCTCACGTACTGTTGCCACTGAACAGTCTGGCCAACTCCACAGGTACGCAATCACAATCGCGCTAGCTTTGTGGTCCCTATTCCGAACACGTGCTTGCATCCTACAAAGTTTTCATCACGCTGACTCACATTTGTTCCTTTAGTCCACACAGGACACGTTCCTTAAACAAACAACCACACTTGCGTAACTTACGCAACACAGAGGAACCTTTGAACAAATGTGTATTTTACTAACTAGCTCTTCGCACGCGCACCAGAGAAGTCAGAATACGGCTGCCCTCGACACACACGAGCAACCCAGTCATCAACGTTCTGCTTCCTTCCGTTCACACAGGACACGTGCTAATAGACTTAAAAGCTCTTCTCAGTGCAAATCGTGCACTTACTGAAAATCTACGCGCTTAACCTTAGAAAATTCAAACACTTAAAAAAAAGAAGGTAAACAACACACACGCGCGTTACGATAGGCCTCTCAGCGATAACCTTGACCTTCAGGTTACTCACACACACAAAAAAGCAAGCCTATATACTTATTAATGAACACCTCGCGAAACTACATGTTTACTTAAAACGCGTCTTAAAAATCTCGAGCTTCTGAAACAAAACATAAACAGAGCTCATGCCTTACATATTGAAAGAAACGTAAATCGCGAAAATTATCCGAGTGCTCAAAAATAAAACAAAACAACATGCTTTACTTCCACGGAAGCTCCCTTGGCCTCCCGTTCCAAGCATTTACAACTGACTCATACTTTTGAGCCGTACTCGAGGTGGTCGCGGTCCGAAAGCTACTCTGGCTACGGGGGAACAACAAAAGGGCTGACTCACTATCAGCTCCCCCAAGACGTTACGGTCTGCTGGCAATTTGCGTCCTGGCGCCCCGCTTTCCTCACAAACTCGATTGACCGCGTCGCTACTCTCCACCTGATCTCGTCCTGCCACCTTGCGCTTCTTTGTACTGAACGCTGAGCTTCGAAGAGAACGACGGAAGGACGAGGAATTTAACTGCCCCGTGCCCTTTGTCCGCGTCCGTGCAGAACATGCTTCTCGGTCTCCTTTTGACCGGTGGCTCGAACGTGTTGGGTGCGTCAACATCGTCAGTGACGACCGCACCTTTTCCCTCGCGCCCTGCCCTTTTGGGTCTCTCGCCGTCTTTGGCGGCGCTACATTAGTCACCGTCTTTCGGTCTCTACCGCGCTTCTTTTTACGGCGCTTTCTCTTTGCACTCGTTTTCATGTCGTCATCTCGTGCCTCGTGCTGGCCGTTACACATCTCGTCGGCCCGCATCGGTCTCTTACCCGCACAGTCTGAGTGATTTACATTTAAATCTACTCTCACTTTGCCTCGACTGGCGGACAGCTCAACCGACTCTGGCACAATGCAGCAGGCTTTACTCGAGTTATGCAACTCGCACTCTTGCGAACTGCCCTCTACTGCATTGCCCAGCTCACGCTGTGCATCGACACACAGCCCGTCGGTCTCGAGCGCTGTCTCACGCGCACAGTCCGAATGATTCCTAATGAAATCATCCATTTCTAGGCTATCTAGACTGGCGGAGAGCCGCACCGATCCCTGAACAATGCAGCTGTTCTCTCGTGAGCTACGGAGCTCGCCACCCCGAGAACTATTCTCAACTGCATCGTCCAGCTCGCACTTCACTTCTGCACGCAGATCTGACCTGACATGGGTGCTCGCGTCTGTCAAATCCTTAGTATTCTGTACCTCGCTACCATGAGATGCGACGCACACGCGCGGTAACTGTGCCAATTTCTTCGCAGCTGGCCTAGCTGTGTCTACAGTCCTCTGTTGGCACAGCACCTCGTCGCTCTCACTCTGGCCTTTAACGGCCTCTGTTGCCACTAAGGCTTCGTTAGCTGCTAGCACTTCGAGTTCACCTATGAACGTGCTGCTACTCTCACAGGTACTACTACTTTTCTCGGCTTTCGACGAAAATCTGCAATCTACTTCCTCACACTTTTGCTGCGTCCAGCCTACAGATTTCTCAAGCCGCTGTTGACTTCCTGCGTTTAGCTGCTGCAAATCCTGTATCTGTTTCTTTACTGCTGCAATTTCTTTTTCAACCTCCTGCCATTTTTGCTCACGCTCTTGGCGTTTTCGCTCGCGCTCTTGGCATTCTTGCTTAATTGATTCCTGTTCCTGCCTTTTTCTTAGAATTCGTTTACCCATTTGTTCTATGAATTTCGAATCATTGTTACTTTCTAGAATTGTCTTACGAATTTCTGATTCCGTCAAGTCCTCCTCTACGTTTACCTCTATCTCCTCACACAACCACAACAGGTCAGCCCTCGCCAAACACATTAGGACCATGGTCGCTACTTTAAGCTTTGGCTCTGCTGTCACACAATACTTGCTGCGATACCCACGCAAATCAAAATACAAGTAAAAGATCCCCAGCGAATCAAATCAAAAACAGAGAAATTGAAGCCTGGTAAATCTTACTGCCAAAACCAAACGCTTACCCACTGCAGCAGCACCATATCACCAGTCCTTCCCCGCCGTATCCAGTCAGTTGCAAGAGGTGGTCAATCTCAAGTCGCCTCCAACTTGATCAGGATGCCGGTCGGTCACCATGTGCCAACGTCCGTCAGCTGCCGTTGCTGTCTCCGAATCGAAAGGCCGATCTAGAAGCCGTAGGCTGGTCTAGGAGCCGTAGGCTGATCTCACCGCTGCCATTCAGTTATTAGACTTGTCGGACGATCCTACCGTTGTCAACCAGATGTAGGAGTCGTCGGACTATCTCGCCGCCGCCACCATTTGAAGGAGATGAAGGTCGTAGACAGGAACTCGGTGAACAGGATTTATTTACATATTAACAGTTTAAGCCGGATACATTGGCAGTCTAGCGCGACTCCCATATGGAGCCCGCAAGACTAACATACAGCAAACAACTTACGAGCACACAGCTCACTAGTGCATTTCTAGCCTGACAAAGAGCACTCAGCTCCCGACAACGAGCACGACACGACCACGCTCTAGCAGCCGGCAAACGCTGCTTATAAGCTCTCCGCTTGACGTCATAGTTCGACGTCATCGTTCGGCGTGGACGGAGCACGAATGGTCGGGAATGTTCGTCCAATCATTGTAAACTTTCCGCCGCCCCGCAGTATGGCTCACACACACAAAGGCACACACGTTCGAGCCTACACACACAAAGGCTGACACGTTCGAGGGCCCCGTGGACGGAAATGTTCGTGTTGCACTCACACACAGGTGAAAAGGCCGGACAGTTCTCGGTACCGCCCACCTTTCAGTGCCGCCGTCAGAGGGCTTCGTAGAACTCTGCTTTGTCCCGGATGGCTCGGCCAAGTACCAATTTCCTGAGTTGATCGCGCACCACGTGTCTGCCGGCCCTTCGCAGTTCTCCGAAGGGCGCCCCGTCTGGTGGGCTTGGAACACGTGCAGCGGGCTGAAAGCTGGCACGTTGCCACACCATATGGCCATTCTTAACACCACGTATACTCGATCGAGGCCGGGGGACTCGCACCGTAATACAGCAAGAACGGGGCGGCCTGCAGCCGCT
Source organism: Dermacentor andersoni (assembly GCF_023375885.2). NCBI lineage: Eukaryota > Metazoa > Arthropoda > Arachnida > Ixodida > Ixodidae > Dermacentor > Dermacentor andersoni. The sequence goes on along the minus strand of NC_092823.1, from coordinate 24,065,021 downwards.
GCATGGCATGCAACTGTGCCTTCCTAATTGGTGGACGTGTGACATTTCCCTCACGGGGGTGGGGGGGGGGGGCTGCAGCTATGTTTCTTGTTACAAGAATAAGGCAGAAAAAACAATGTTTCTGCTAAGCACGAGGTCGCGGGATCGAATTCCGGTCGCGCCGGCCACATATCGATGGGCGCGAAATACGAAAACTCCCGTGTCCCATGTTATGGGAGTGTCGGGACCTAACAAAGAAGTCTGGCAGCGCCAACCCCTCCGTCTCTTCCACCGCCAGCCTCCGCTCGCGCCGCAAGACCGCACTGCTCAGTTCGAACCTGACAGCACAGCTCGGCCGTCCAGCGAGCCGAGGAAGCCGCTTCGAGACAAGGTCTCGGAACCGCGCCCGCGGCAGGTGCGGAGACCCACTAAAACGACGCCGGACTCAAATCTCATTGATTAGAAAATAAAGTTTACGTTCTTCTTCTTCTTCAATGCATTGGGTACACGTTAAAGATGCCGTGGTGGTTAAAATGAATAGGCAATGCCCCACTACAGCGCACCTCATAATCAAATCGCGGTTCTGGCGCGTAAAACCGCAGAAATCATTCATTCATTCATTCATTCATTCAAAAAGAACGTTTAAGATCTTTGGAGTGCGGCCACGCTCAGCTCATATATTGATCGTACATTTCAGCTTTTTTTCATGTTTTGAAGTCTGGGTCTGGTACTTCACTTTGTTTCTGAGTAGCCGGCAAAACTGAACTTTAGTGTTTTTGCAACAGCACAACGTATATTTCAGCACACCGCATTTTGTATGCTTTGCTTTCTTGATCTTGAAATTAAATTCAATTATGGGGTTTACCGTGCCAAAACCACTTTCCGATTATGAGGCACGCCGTAGTCGAGGACTCCGCAAATTTCGACCACTTGGGGTTCTTTAACGCGCACCTAAATTTAAGTACACGGGTCTTCTCGCATTTCGCCTCCATGCTTGACCTTGAAACCTGAAAGGACCTCGTTGGTGAGCACATGGACTGGGACTTCTGCAGCGAGCTGGTCTTAAACTGAGCCGCTTTGACAGTTATTTGTAGACAAGGTAGTTATGTGTGTGATGGTAACAACTCACAAAGCAGTATACAGCAGTCTCCTTCTGTCAAGGTGTTTTGCAAGCTGTGAAAACGATATTCAGTTCTAACTGAGAAAGTAGCCTTCGGGCGAAACTTCTTTATATTTCCCACATTCTGGCTTCCATTAAGTGACACGCACCGAGTACTGTGCTGTATTAGCTGAATTATCGAGATTGTGTCATTCAGGATTAAACGGCTCTGTTTATTCATAAGAATCTTTCACATTGTGCAGTACTCCTGTGCTTGCGTTGCGGCGTTTTTCAATTCTTATTTAATAGATCTTCTTCGGCGGATGGATGGATGGATGAAAAACTTTATTAGTGTCCTTTAGGGCGCGCACTAGCGCGCAGCGGGCCACTCCCACGTCGGGACAGAGAGGCCGAGTCTCTCCGCCGCGTCGCGGGCCCGTTGGACAGCCCATAACTGTTCTTCGAGGTTGGGGCTGTGTAGGACCGCATCCCAACGTGAAGAAGTGTTGTTTTTATCGCTGTGTAACGCGGGACATCGCCAGAGCATGTGAGGTAAATTCGCTAAATCATTGCATAGTGCGCATGCATTTGTTGTCTGAATTTCGGGGTACACCTGGTGAAGAAGTAGGGGGTTTGGGTAAGCCCCCGTCTGTAGAAGCCTTAGTGTCATAGCCTGAGGTCTATTGAGTTTGCAATGTGGGAGGGGGTAGATCCTCCGAGCCAAGTAAAAGTGCTTAGTAATTTCGGTGTACGTGGAAGGAGAGTCCCGATTGTCAGTACCCCCAGCGTCACGCTACCCGGTAGCTACGCGGTTGATGATCCCTCGCGCAGCTCCGTGTGCCGACTCGTTGAGGTTGGGCGGGGCACCCTCGATCTGTCCCATGTGGGCTGGAAACCAGATCAATGTGTGTGGCTTGATCTCCTTGCTTCCTAGTATCCTTAGGGCCAGCTCGGATATGGTTCCTTTGGCAAATGCCCTAACAGCTGATATGGAGTCACTGTAGATTGATGTCCTCTTGTTGTCCAATGGCGGACGCTGCACATATATTTTGCGAGTGTGTTATAAATCGGCAACTTTTTCACACCTTTAGAATGTATGAATGAATGAATCTATGGTGTTTCTTGGCGCAAGGGCGAGGTATCGCCAAAGAGCGCCAGGTCTGTGGTGATGAGTTCGCAATGTTTTACGAGTTCTGTGAAGTTGATGTCACATGGCTGTAAAGGGGCCTTAAAAATAGTCGATCTAGAGTGCGTAAAATCTATCTGTAAGATTATGTCGATGACAAATGACACGTTCTATAAGCATTAAAAGCCATCGTGAAAGAATGATGCAATATAGAAAGTATGTGAGATGAAAAAAATTACCTGGATCACTACTGCCTCGCCAGAGCCCTTAAAACACAAAGGTCTAGAGGCATGTGCTATATGAAACAGCTATCACAGCGCCATCCTCTGAAGAGAGGAGACACTACGAATGTGTGGGGCTAATAACATGTAACACAACATCCTTCAGGAAACCTAGGACTGCATTAGTGTCAGAGAGTGGTTCTGGGCCGAGTAACATTGCAGGATGAAGGTGGATGTGTTGCCGGTATGCTAAGGGAAAATGTTTCTCTCTGATTCGGCTTCCCGAGACTCCAGGAGGACGTGGAGGACGGTCAGCCTCTGCCCGCATCTACCACAGGTTGGAGGTTCATTTCCAGTAAGTAGAAAATGATGGGTCCCAATTGTGTGTCCTATTCTGAGACGATAAAATAGGACATCTGTTCGCCGTGATTTTTTTTGCAAAGGGCCAATAACATAACTGTGGCTTTATCACATGCAGTTTATTTCTGCGTCCCACATGCCTTGCCAGTGGTTTCGTAGTTTCCTTCGTAAGGCGGGCTGGAGGTCTGTGACAGGGACTGCAGCGGTAGGATTAACAGCACGCGATGAAATTGACAGCATGCGATGAAGATGTGGCCATCTAGTCCGCTAGAACTTTACCCTCGATGCCCCTATGGCCAGGCACCCAGCATATAATCACATGCTGGTTAGATATATATGCTTTACACAGGACAGAATAGAGTCCATTAATTACTGTTTTTTTGTGCTTACAGAATGACATGAAGGCCTTCACAACACTTAGGGAGTCCGTATGTATAACTGATTTTTGGAGTTTTGATTTGCTTATAGGCTTCACTGCCGACAATAGTGCTGAGGCTTCAGCCGTAAAGGTACTTGTTCCTGGATGTAGTAGATCGGATTCCGAGAAGGATGGACCAACGACCGCGTAGGACACTCCGGCATGTGACTTGGAAGCGTCTGTGTAGAACTCTGTGCACGAGTGCTTGTACTGAAGTTCTAGGACATGCATTCGGCTTTCGACCTCTGTAGCGTGATTTCTACCTTTTAGAAAGGATACGTCACATTCTATCACCTGCCACTCCCAAGGAGGTAAGAGCTTGGTTAGGTGCATTAAGCCATGCTCGAGGAGTGGGACATGCATTGCATCGCTGAGCTCCTTTACACGCAGCGAGAAAGGCTGTCTTATAGAGGAACGATTGCGGAAAAGTGTAGCACACGACATATCGGTAACGTTATTAAAACATGTATGTTCAAGATTACAGTGTACTTAAAGGAAATATGTAAAGCTGATCCATGATCTCTGCTGGTGGAGTGACCACTCATTCGATTCGGCATATAAGCTTTCAATCGGGCTTGTTCTGAAAGTGCCAGTGGCTAAGCAGATACCTAGATGGTGAACAGGATCTAGCATCTCTAGCGCTCTCGGGGCGGCAGAGTTATACACTACAGCACCATAATTCAATCGAGACAGAATTAGGCTCTTGTAGATAGTCATTAAACATTTCATGTCACTACCCCATGTAGTCTGGGATAGAAGTTTCATTAAGTTAATTGTTTTTAGACATTTTTCTTTAAGATATTTTATGTGGGGAATGAAAGTGAGTCTATAGTCAAGTATAATACCTAGAACAATGTGCCCTTTGTTGACAGGTATTTGTTCACACAGTTCTAAGGAAGGATCCCGGACCAGGCCTCTCTTTATTGTAAAAGAACACAAGAACTTTTGTGAAGGTTCATTTAAAATCCATTTTTCTCTGGCCACTTTGACACGTTGTTCAAGCCATGCTGTACCTGTGTCTCGCACACTGCGAGGTTACAGGATTTGAAACCTATTTGAATGTCCTCCACGTAGACTGAATAAAAAATGGTAGGTGGTAATGAAGAACGAGGCGTGTTCATCTTCACGATAAAGACCGTGCAACTGAGCACGCCTCCCTGGGGTACACCAGTTTCTTGTGTAAGAGGACGTGACAGTACCTTGCAGACTTTTACCCGGAAGGTACGATTGGACAATTACCTTTCTATTAGGTTTAGCATATTACCATGAATGCCCATTACTGACAAGTCCCTCAAGATTCCGTAGCGCCACGTTGTGTCGTACGCCTTCTCCATATCGAGGAATATGGATAAGAAAAACTGTTTGTCTACAAATGCGTCACGGATATTTCTTTCAATGCGTACAAGATGGTCGGTTGTGGAGCGCCCTTCTCGGAAGCCACACTGATAGGGTTCAAGCATTTTGTTCTGTTCAAGGAAATGGATGAGTCGCCGATTTATCGTTTTTTCAAATACCTTGCAAATGCAACTTGTGAGGGCTATCGGGCGGTAACTTGCCACTGAGGAAAGGTCTTTCCCTTGTTTTAAAACAGGGACCACAATGGCTTCTTTCCATGCGGTCGGAAGGTACGCTGCGTCCCAGATAGTGTTGAAAAGTGCGAGTAATGTAACTGGCCTGTCATTGTGTAGGTTTTTTAATCATCTCATACATGATTCTGTCAGACGCCGGTGCAGAGCTCTTGCATGCGCTCAAGGCAGTTCTCAACTCAGCAATACTAAAAAGACGGCTGTACAGTTCATTCTGTCGACATTTTCTTATGAATGGCTCAAGTTATTCTATTTGTTCGTATTTCAGAAAGGATTCGGAATAATTTGTTGAACTTGACACGCTCTCAAAATGCTCCCCAAGTGAGTCTGCCTGGTCCTGCAAGGTATCGCCTTTTGTGGTTACCAAAAGGAAGTGAATATGTTTGCCGCCCTCTTATCCTATTAACCCTGTTCCAGACATTGGCCTCATCTGTATACGAGTTCGTACCCGATAAAAACTTCAACTCTCTCTTCTAGCCTGTCGGCGCGTTCTCCTGCCTTGGCATTTTACTTCCTTAACGTTAATAAGATTCTCCGTAGTGGGTTAGGCACGTAGCAACTCCCACGCTTTTTTCTGTTTCTTAGGAGCGATCTTACATTCGTCGTTCCACCACGGGACACGCCGTGTGTATGCCAAGCCACTTACTTCAGATATGCATTTAGATGCGGCGTATATAACGGAGGCTGTAAAATACTGCAGAACAGCATCAATTCCTAAAGAAGACAGATAATAGTGAGACATTGGAATTTATCCCATTCGGCTGTATCAACCTTCCACCTAGGAGCCTGTGGTGGATATTCGTTGTCTTTGGACATTCTTAGCAGTATGGGAAAGTGGTCGCTCCCTTAAGGATCGTTGGTAACTTCCCATTCAAGTTCAGGCTGTATAGACGGGAAAACTATGCTAAGATCAATTGAAGAAAAGGTTCTGGTTGCAAGACAGTAATATGTGGGTTGCTTCTTATTCAGCAGGCACGCCAAAGAAGAAAAAAGGAACTGTTCAACAAGACGACCTCGCACATCTGTACGAGAGTCTCCCCACAGGCAGCTGTGCGCATTAAAATTGCCAAGAACAACAAAATTCTGGCAATTCATCTATAAAGGAATGAAATTCATGTTTGTTTAATTTGTAATGCGGGGGTATGTAAAGCGAGCAAATGTTGATGTGTTGTTTAGGAGGACAACTCGAACCGCCACTGCTTCGTAGCTGTAAATGTTGACACGCTATGCTTTTATGAATGACAATAGCAACACCGCCCGATGATGCGACAGCATCATCGCGATCTTTGCGAAACGTAACATACTGTCGGAGAAAGTTGGTGCGTTTTGATTTCAGGTGTGCTTCCTATAAACACCGCACTTTTGTATTGTGTTCGTGGATAAGTTCTTGCACATCATCAAGGCTTCTATTAAGAAGACCTCTGACGTTCAATTGAATAATTTGTGTATCCTTATCGGAAGTAAATTGGTGCTGTCTGTACAGAAACAGAAGTAGTGATTACAGAGATTAAATTCAGAGCTCTTTCGAGACCCTGTAACGCGGCTTTTGTCCTTTCGGGAGCGTTGGAGGGTGCCTCGCCGCTCCTCAGGCACTTGGTGCGCCGTGACGATAGGTGTAGTGTCCATTGCCTCTTGTGAGGCCGCGGACACGCGCTCTTGCGAGCGGGGAATTTTTACGGATAAGTCCCGCCTCGGAAGGCAAGACCGGTGCGCCCACCAGCCCAGAGGTCGATGGGGCTCCCCTGTGGGATTGAGCTGCGCCGGCTGTTGCTAGTGCTGGAAGGGGCCGGGAAGGTTGAGGTAGCCTTGGCTGCGCCTACCTTCGGGGCCACTATCAGTCCTGCGGGATCGCTGTGTATAGCCCAGGCTGCCGCAGATAACTTTTGTGGGGCCGGCAACCCAAGGATAGCCGGGCCTGTTTGCTGGTTTGGTGGAGTAGGCTTACCACTTCCACCCTGGGGGCGGCAGCCAAAGTTACCAGCTCGCTGCGCGCGGGCTGGGCACTTGGCAATGGCCGGTGTGCTGTGGAAAGGTGAACACCTCTTACAGCCTTCCTTAAACGAAATATGTCCCTTGACTTTGACGGTGATTATGTCTTTGTCTTTCTTCCAGTTCGGACAGGAGCGTTAGTAGGATGGTCACCACTGCAGTTCACACGCAGTGAGATGTGCCACTACAGTTGTCGGAGGGGGATGGCCCTGGACTCCACACTTTGCACAGGTTATTTGGCCACGGAAGCCCTGCGAGCCATGGTCAAACCTTTGGCATTGGAAACACCGTCTAGGTTTTGGAATATATGGTCGGACAGTTAGCCTAATGCATCCCGTTTCAATGGTTTGCGGCAGAACGCTAGATGCAAATGTTAAGACAAGGTGTTTGGTTAGAATTTCTTTGTTGTCCCGGCTAAGGATAATACGCTTTACATCGGTCACATTATGATCTTTCCACCCTTCCAGGAGTTCAGCTTCTGTCAAATCCTGGAGGTCTGCCTCTGAGACGACTCCGCGTGACCTATTCATTGATCGGTGTGATTTAACAGAAACTGGTATGTTACCAGATGTCACCAGACTGCCTATGTTCTCGTACTGATTTTTCTGAGGGATCTCAAGAAGAAGGTCTCTGCTTGCCATTTTCGTCACTTTATAACCTGACCCTAAGCCTTCGGTCAAATATTTTGAAACTATGAATGGTGAAATGAGTCTCGCCTGTTTTTCAGAGTTTTCACTGTGTACAACATGGTATTTCAGGTAGGCCTCTTTTGCTCGGTTGAAGCATGTGCTTAGGTCATCGATGCGTCCCCTCTTCTGAGGGTGACGATCAAGTAGGCGGGGAAATGCGGGTGCTCCCATGGTAGTTCGGTTTCTTTTAGGCAGCAATGGTGGCCACACACCAAGGAGCCCAACTTGGGGACGCTGCAGCACTTGACGCGTAAGGCTGCAGACGCGAACCGTACATTGTCACTATAACCTAATATATTCTACCCAAGGGAGGGCACGTGCACAAGGTTAACCCAAGTCGCCTAAGAAAATTAGGAAGTGACGGAAGAAAAGAGATGATAGGACAGCAAAAGAGAGAAAATAGGAAAGAAAAAGGTTGAAGAGGGGGACAGGAAAAGGCGACTGCCGATTTCCCCCGGGTGGGTCAGTTCGGGGGTGCCGTCGACGTGAAGCAGAGGCCAGAGGTGTGCTGCCTCCGCCGGGGGGCCTTAACGGTCCGAACGCCCGGCATCGGCTGAACCCCCAGGGTCCCTCTTTCCACGGACACGGCTAAGACACGCATGGCTACACGCGGGAGGGTCCAACGCTCGTGTGCTCCGGTACGTGGTGTCGCAGCACAGGAAACGCCCGCTGACGCAGATGACCCTGCGGGGACCTTTAGAATGTAGTCTCTCGGATGTATAATTTAGAGGATGGCTTTAGACAGCTAGCCAGTTCTCTATAACGCCCACGTGAAGCTTGCCATGAATTGCAAAAGTTATGTAGCTCGTAGTAGTATCTAGCCACACCAGTGAGTGAATCACTTGCGGAAGGGCACTGGACATGTAATGAGTTGGCCTAATCAGCATACCTGGCTTGTGGAATGAACTAATATTTCAAGTGACCCTTGCAGACGTACGAAATGTGAGCAAAGCTCGCGCAAATACAATCCACCTATTATTATGCACTAAGCGCAACACCTGTAGCTTTTACTCACGATAGGAGAAACGTACAAAAGCCCTACCGAAGCATAGCAAAAACATCATACTTTGGCAATAAACAAAACACACATGAACTCTTGAGCCTGGAGGTTTTGGATGGAACCACACTTTCTTTTTTTCGAGGAGTAGCCCATTTACACTCATTTCTTTCCTTGCACTTCAGGAGAGAAAACACGTGGATGTTTTGCTCCTACTTAGCTGTTACAGCACGTTACACAAAATGTCGCCGGCAGTTTGCAGCTGGTTGCACATATGCACGAAGCTGCTCGGCACAGGGCACCCCCAACCTGTGTTAGTGAGAAGCTACGACAACCTTGATAAATCGGCTTGCCCACAGGAAAGAGCTGACAGTCTGACATCAGCCTAGCTACATCGCCCACAATACACACGGTGTTACAGGCACAGATGCGCAGTGGCGCCTGGTCAAGCTTCGCTACAGCCAAAGATTTCCGCTTGCATTTGTCGCACGACGTTTTGCAGAGCTGACACACTACAGGGGCGCTCCATAGAAACTTGCTGCGGTATAGCGTCTCATAAAACGTACTGCTCGTTTCAAAGCATCCTTCAGCAGCTACTCTGCAGGCCTGTTTTCATGGAGGCCCCGTAAGCGTTACGTTTGCTGACTTAACCGCGCTGGTACCCTGGCCAGCTGGAGAAATATTCTGTAGGTAACACCGCTCGCTCTCTTTCGCCCTCTCGCCTTCTCCTTTGGGCTATTCGCTAAAATTTATGATTATCGCCGATGTTTCCAGCATAGCTTCTAATCAGTTTTATTGCGAAACATTCTTTGGCTCCTTCATGGCACTTTGAGAAAGGCATGCTCCTGTCTCGCCTCGTATTCATAAAAATGAAATAATGTGTGAATCGAACGTCTGCCATCGAGCACAGCAGCCGAGTGCTCTAACAATGGGATGCATTTTCGGGTGACCGCTATGAGCGATCTGGCTCTCAGTGTGCACTCAATGGCGGGTTGAGCAAAATCGGAAAATTTCATTGTGTAGTCGAGCAATACGTCATATGAATGCGATGGTATCGTCAAAAGTGATCTTCCGATGCCCGAGAAGACGTCCCCATTAGACCACGATCTTTTTTTTTGTTCTGAGGCGACAGTCGCACGCATCTTTATCGCGTCCAAAGCCAGACAGCACTTTGAAACACTCGCCACGTGTACCCAATGCCACTTTGTTGGCTTCATTCCTTGCGAAAGAAGCCTGCACTTTGAGGCACCGTGTCAGACTGCACGATCGGCGGGTCTGGTCCAATTTGCCCGGTAATTTCGTCGCGGCAGCTTAGAGTACGAAGAAACTGAACAATTTTTCACGGACTTCCTGACCGCGGCCAAGTTAATCAAGCCGTAATATTTCTTAGCCGAAGGTCGAATGCCATCGCCGCTCCGACATGCACTACAAGAAACCACCATATTCAGCCACGATTGCAACACGTAGTCGCTAATGACGTAACAATCCGTACTCACGTTCATCCACTGCATTTGCTGGATAGCCACGTGCCTGCAAAATGCTTCGCAGAACAAATTTCCAGAGTGGGTTCCACCTCAACAATTTCTTTTCACCGATCATGCCCACTTATTCTCTCATCTCGTGTATCGTTTCCGTCGTTTGCTTTATTACATTCTCCTTTGGTTTGTTGTACTTTGAACACTCTAGACAGAAGGCTGCCGTCTGCCGAAACTCAGAGCCGCGATTTTTAGCTCGCCTGCGCACTTGCCAGCGACAAGTTAATGGTACATGCGCAGGCGATCACTACGTGGGCAAGCATTGCGGAGGAAGCTAAACTTGAACGATAGTGAGTTACGATTGTGAGATTGCGCTAACGAATCCTCCATTAAGAGCGCCTCATTAAAAAAGATTTAAGGGTTGGTGCCTATAGGTTCGCCTGAAGGTAGCAACATGCCTGCTTATCCTCGTTCACAGAAAACTGGCAGATTTCCAGATCCATTTGTCCTTACGTATTAGTTCGAAGTTCTTTACATTCGGCATTTTTCAGCTGCACCAAATTTTAAAAATTGCCTGTCGAAGATAGTGCGATTCCAATCCTTGAACTAACTTACTGGACGAGGCGTGCATTACTTATACGAGAAATCAGTTCACAATAGGGCAATTAACAGAATTCACTGCTTAATTTCACGAATTAATTCTTCATATCACGTATTCCAATTTACAAATTGTAGCCGGTGAGTTCGCAAGGCGAGAGGTGATAGCCAGATATGCATGTCTTTTCACTCGAGTAAGAATGGAAGCCTTCTGAATAGGCGCTGTCTTTCACTTGTTTGAATTTATTAGCAACGAGCTCAACTTCGAAACAGTTGTCAGGGTGATTCCAGTTTCAAGATATTGATCTCCAATATGCGCGACGAAATAAATTGGCGGTCCAGTTACTTTTGTGCTTCAATGCATAAAACAGCGTTTTCCTAATAAAGTAGTTAGGACAGTGCCACGACTTAAAAGCGAAAAAAAAAGAAGAGACGCAACATGAAAGAAAGCGTTGACACGGCACAATCAGCTTCAATATAACAACGAACTTAGGCCTTTGGCGGAGCACGTGACTTCTGGTTCTGACGCATTGTTTTTAGATGCAGATAGTCTCGAGAAAAGCTGCAGAGCGCGGGCCTGCTTGTTAGTGGAAGCATGTCACATGAAGGGGGGGGGGGAGGAGTGCGTTGTTAGCTTTCAGATTTCTTGTACGCGAAAGAAATCAGATGCCTCAACGCGCACAGGAATATCACATCCCTAAATTTTACCTTTTCTTGTTCCATTAACGCATCTGCGCGTTCGTGTATTGTATACATTTTATGATGACGTTGGCATATAAAAACTGGACAGTAGCCCATCTCCTTTGTTTACCCTTTCGTTCGTGCAGTTTTTTTTTTTTTTTTTGGTGGGATGGTGCATCCTTAGTCATGTCGTAAATGCACTATGCCCTCTAAAAATCCGTTTACCAACTGCGAATTTTTATCGCAAGTTCGGTGCGCATATCTCAAAACCGGTGCCATCCGCATATGCCTCGAAAGTTCATACGATTCGGAAAGTGTAATATGTGCCGCTAATGAACTAGTAGGAAACTCAATTAGGAAAATTTTGTTACTCAAACACAGATCTGATTACCCTTCGACGCAATGTCCACCTCATGGAGCAACTTGTTTCGAAAGTTATTTTTAGGTATGTGTCACATGCGATATTTCCAAATTTATTACAGCTAAAAAATATTTTCATGGTGGTTATGCTTTGTGTGCACCATAAATTAAACGAGGAACACAAAACAGCGTAAACTTAAGGAAAGCAAGTCTCTGTGGCACAAATTGCAATAAAGTTGACGGAGGGGTTCTTCAGGTTTGCAAGCTTTCTTTTTGAGCAATGAAGGCACCCACCCTCTTTAACGTTTTTTTGCGTTCTTGGTAATGTACAAAGACATAATGAACAACTACGATGCAATGTTTTAGAATTCCTTCCAATTGCGGGTTACCTTCACCGGAACTGTTCCGAGATGAACTTCAGGAGACTCCGAGGCTCTGTTATAAACACACACTAAAGTAACGTCATGTAGATAAGTACATGTCGAAATATTATTGTACGAAGTTCAGCAAGAAGCTTTATTTCGCTTTCAACAAAGGTATCTGGGAGATCGACGTTTGTTCCCGAAAAGTATAACGGCATACGTGTTTAATAGAATACATAAAATTCTCGGCTCATTTACTTTGCGACGTCATTCGAAACAAGCTCCCACCCTATATGAAGTTCGTCGTTCGTGACGTACCCGTGATGTTCCAGATAATCTGAGGGAAAAAAACAGAGTGCGGAATAACACTCTTTGTTACATGATTCTTCCGGTCTTCCAACGTGCATAAGATTATCGGAAGCATTAGCCACCTTCTGGCACGGGTTGTTTCCCAATGGATGTTTGATGGTCAGCTGAATGCTCTGATTGAAAGGCCATTGAAGAAATTCGTCGACGACACCCTTGTGCACCTGAAAAGCAGCATGCACTAACACTTGACCTCCGTCTTTTCTAAAGCACACTCCTGGCGACAGGTGATAGCCAGAGATGTACATCTTTTCACTCCAGTAAGAATGAATGCCTTCTAAATAGGCGCTTTCTTTCATTTCTTTGAATTTCCTAGCAATAAACTCATATCGCCTAATGTTGATCGTGTTGAAGGCCATTTCTCTTTTTTTATTCAATGCGCTCGGCCCTACTTCCGTCTCAGTGTCCTTCACTTCACCAATGCCAGCAACCCTTCTTGCGCACTTTCTGCAGATTGTACTTGCTGCATCGTCCAACACTTGCCCAAAGGTTTCCTTCAGCACATGAACACTTTCACAAGTTCTCTTGATTAAAACGCTATTCCCAGTCAACCATGTTATCAAGTCATCCGCTTGAGACCTGCTTTCCGTATTGCTTTCGTCCAGGTGGTTGACAGTTCGCCACGTGTGTTCTGAACAATCATGCAGCTCTTTTATTGAATCAGTTATGGTTCCTGTAAGAAAACGCGTCTCTTCGCTGTGGTCCAACAGTGTTTCCTCGACTTCTCTGACTGACGTTATAGTGACTGTAGATTGTATGGCAATGCGATCCAGTGTACTACTTTCGCTTGACCTTTGTAGCAGTGCTTCTTTGACCGTGTTCATGCAACGGGAAATCTCATTTAGGCGATCACATTGAGCAGTATGATCACTAATAAGTGCGTCTAGCCTGTCTCTCATTTCAACTACTCGCATGTTTAAGCTTGTATTGAGAGCCGCCATCATTGCTTTTTGGTCATTGTCTGACTTCTCTAGAGCCCGGGACGTCTGAGGCATTGCATAGTCTTCGCATTTGCTCTGTAAATGCCCGGCCACATTACTACGGAGCACGACCTTTGAACATTTAGGGCACAACATAGAGTGGTGGTCACAGTCATTGCAAAAATGTTTGGTAAGCTCTGACGCCGCTAAAAGGATGTCGCAGCCACGTTCTTCATTCCAGCATTTTACCTGAAAAGAAAAAAATAAAGCCCTTGTGCAATTTTCCGTGTTGGCATCTTCGTAATATTTTACATATGAACATCTTCCACGTTACCTTGTGCATTCGAACTTCGAATGCTTCAAGGTAAAGATAAGGTGCCGCAGCTTGATGGGACGTCAAGATCAGCCTTAACGTAGTGCTGCTATGAAGGCAAGAGAATGAACTTGTTCGTGAGGCGAAGTTGTTACAGGGGCGTGGAATAATGCTCTTTTAAGATATTCACGCTTCTACAAACAACTTGTTAGGGACAAAGAAGGTATAAATCGGGCATCCACAACCACAGTCGAGCACAACATTACGCGAAGCATTGCTGTTTGGCTTGAAGGGTTCTAATGAACCTTTTCAATTTGCTGGAGTGAAACGGCGACATCACTTGTAGCGTAGGGGCGAAGTGGTGGCATGTGCATTAGGAATGAGTGTGATAGCTCAAGGAGAAATCTCTTAATAAGTTGTTGTAACTTCGTTTGCGCTGTTTGAGTGGCATTACGTTAACTTTCGGCGATCTCTTTTCGTTCCGATGGGGCAGCGCGGTCTTCGGGCGCCTGCGCCACATAACGACGACGAGTGGCTCGGTGGGTTTAGGTATGAGTTCCTCGAACTCGGCTAGGGCGAGAAGCTTCTTGAGGCGAGGCATCCTTGAGGAAAATGTTCCTCTAGAGCGATATCGAGACTACTAGGCTCCCTGGGCACACATAATAAATAATTCATTTCGGGGAAATACCCTTATATTGTGGGACTGATACGAGGGCACACATATGCACTAGCACCACAGCAAAAGCAACTGCCAGGCGAACATTCATTTGAAGAAGGCCAGCCTTTATATATGCATCCCAGAATAGGCATGAGCACACAGACATCTACATGACACAATCACTGTCCGTCATGCCAAAAGGCAATTTCGTGTTCTGATAACGCAAGAAGCGGAACGCTATACAGCTATATCCATTCCTAATAAAAAAATGCCTGTATTATTTCTCTCCTTGCTAGTTTCTTTCTTTGCCTAGAAACTTTGTCGTCTAAAATACGGGTTTGCGTGTGCACTCATTGCGATGGCTTGCCAAATGTAAACAATACCCATACTTCACGTTATTGCAGTACTGACTTGCTCGATTGTTAATTCATAGTCCCGTTTGTCCTAAATGTACCTTATCACAGCTTGTGCAAAACGGGAACAAGGTAAAATCTGGAGCGAACGTTCCGACAAGTGCACTTGTCATTTTCAAGGGGACACATGGTCCCTGTGTGTTCTCTGGGTTACCACCGCTTAGATGTGTCTTAAAAACTTAGCAGCACGTGCAGTCTGTAAACCAAGTTTTACGATTGGTGGTGCACTGGGGTCTATTACGCTCTTTGATTCGAGTGGGCACAGTACATAGCTTGCAAGAGGTACTGCAATGTAAACTCACATTATGTCACATTTCATATTGGCCCATAATAAAGACGAGGACAGGGGAAAGGAACACAAAACAACGCTAAGGGCGGTAACTTTAATCTGATTCATTCACGGCAACACGTGGCAATCTATAGAAAAATATAACACGCGCAGAACGCAGCAACAAGACCACTCATCAGCCTAGCGAGGCCACAACTTACCAGAAAAAATCGATCGCCTATTGAAACAGTCTAGTGGAAGTATCACTAAAACAGTCTTGGTCTTTCATATATGGTATGCCTCCATGATATCGCGTATAGTGTGGTCCTGGCTTTTTCCCAGGACACTTATCTCCTTGAAACGTGGTTTACAAGGGCAGGCATTGCAGTGCGCAAGCAAGTGCGCCAATTCGTCTTTAGTTAACTTTTGTTCATGTTTCCTGGCTCGATTATTCAGGCATTATGAAACATCGTTCCAGTGCACAATTGAACACGGAGGAGAAGAGTGTTGAGAAGTGTTCAATTGTGCGCTAGAAAGATGTTTCATAATGCCAATCACAACCAACGAACCCAGCTGTCCATACTTATCGATCATTGAGTCTGCCCTATGTAAGGTTTTCCACAAGAGAGAGAGACAAAAGGGAAGGAAAGACAGGGAGGTTAGCCAGTGTAAATACCGGCTGGCTACCCTGTGCTGGGGAAAGGGGTAAAGGGAATAAAAGGAGAAGGAAGAGAAAAAAAAACAAGAAAAATGCACACAGTAACGCGATATTACGCGCAACAACAGTCAAAGGCGTTCGCACAATTCACATGTCCTTAAGAACTTGAGCAAAGCCCTTAAGGCCTTGAGTGCCGAAACCCGTCTGCACCAGTGTCCTAGAACTTTCTCTTCTGTGAAGGGGCGATTGTCCAGTTTTTCGAGCACGGTCACGAATATTTTCCACAAGCCAGGAGGGTATTATAAACAACTCCTTCATTGCACATTATGTCGGTTGGCTACTTTCAAGTTGTGCGATAATTTGCGCACAAACGGCACCACGTGCGCCCCCCCCCCCCTTTTTTTTGCGTGCTGGTTCCACAGGAGGAGGAGGAGGACAAACATTTATTTAAAAAAATGAAAGGACAAGCAGGTGTCTTTCTGCTTGTGTGGGAGGCGCCCTTAGTCCAGTGCTCCTGCGGCTCTTGCTGGCTCCCGGGCCCACCGCACCAGTTGCTGCTGGTTACGGGGGTCGGAACTAGTCAGCACGGCCTCCCACTGCTCGGGTGTGGGGTTGGGTATTTGCGGGGCCACCTTCACGTTGGGGCACGCCCATGTGGTGTGATATAGGGAAGCGTAGTCGTTACAAAGGGGACATTTGTATGAGTATAGTGTAGGGTGTATTGCGTATAGTCTGCTTACATGGGGGTATGTATTGGTTTGTAGTTGTCGCCATGTTACGGCGTCTTCACGTGAGAAGGTCTTGTGTGGAGGTGGGTATTGTCATCTGTTCAATCTGTGGTGTTGTAGTATGGCGTTGTATTGTAAAGGTACGGGCTCCATGGATGCGGCCGTATCCGTCTCTTGTGGCCCCCGGGAGGCATGAGCTCGGGCTACAGCGTGCGCACGCTGATTTCCACGGAGGTACTCCTGTCCTGGGGTCCACACTATTTCAACGTCCGGGATTTGTGAGGCTTGTTTGAGGAGTCGGTGGGCGATTGAAGCTATTCTGCCTCTCGCGTAGCTACGGTAAGCTGCCTGGGAGTCAGTAATAATTGTGACGTACTCGTTGGTCAGGCTGGAGATGATGGCCAAGGCGATGGCTGTCTCCTCCGCTACTAGGGCGCTGGCAGTGCGGATCGTCATCGAGACCACCTCTTGTAAGTTATAGTCGACAACGCTGGCCGTCATGGCTGCTTTTTGGGGGTGCTGCGCGGCATCTGTGTATAGTGTGGTGGGGAGACTGCCATATTTTGTCTGTAGAGGTTTTCCGCGAGCTTGGCGACGATCGGCACGATGTTCCAGGTGCATGCTTCTGCGGATAGGGGCTACCTTGATGTGCTCCCGGAAGTTCGGGGCCAGATGGATTGCTTGTTCGTGGCCTTTGCCGTGTGTGGGGTAGCGTAGGCACGCTAGGACTGTTCTTCCTGTTGGTGTGAGGGCTAGTCGTTCTCGCTGGCTTGTGAGGTGGACGTCTATAATTTCTCTTCTAGTATTATGGAGTCCTAGGGCTTCAAGCTTGAGTGTCGCTCTTCGCGGTGGTAGGCGAAGCGCTTGATTGTAGGCTTTCCGAAGAAGTACGTCTAATTGATCTATCTCCTTGGGTGTGAGGGGCATGTACGGGGCAGCGTAGGCAATACGGCTGTTTATCAGGGCCTGGATGAGCTGTAGTATGTCGTCTTCTTTCAGTCCGTATTGTTTGGTGGTGATACGGGTGACCATTCGCATGATTTGGAAGGTGGTCTGCTTGAGACGTTGGATGGTGTATGCGCCTCCGCCATCCTGTTGTATGCGGAGTCCGAGAATGCGGACGCGGTTTACTGTGGGTATTTCTTTGTTGTCGAGGGTGAGTGTGATGTGGGGTAGTTCATTGAGTTTTCTTCGTGATTTCTGTTCAACGACTAATAGTTCTGACTTCTCGAGGGAGCACCGGAGACCACTTGTTTTTGCATATTGCTGGACGACGTCGGTCGCTTGTTGAAGGGAGTCTTGTTTCTCTCCTTCGGAACCAGTGGTTGTCCATATAGTGATGTCATCGGCGTACATTGCATGTCTGATTCCTGGTATTGCGTTGAGTTTGTCAGATAATTTCATCATAGCAATATTGAAAAGGGTGGGTGATAGAAGAGCACCTTGTGGGGTTGCTTTGTTGCGGGTAGGTAACGTCGGGGTTCTGAGTGAGCCAATGCCAATTGTGGCCGTGCGGTTGCTTAGAAAGGCGCGCATATAATTGTAAGTATTACTACCACAGTTCGTGAGGCTTAGGTTTGTAAGGATGGTATGGTGAGCCACGTTGTCGAAAGTGCCTTTGAGATCGAGTGCTAAAATCGCTCCGGTGTTGTGCGGTGAGATGTGTTCAAGGACTTATGCCTTCAGCTGAAGAAGTATGTCGTGGGTACAAAGGTGGGGCTGGAGTCCGAACGTTGTTTCAGGAAAGAGGTCACTGGATTATATGTAAGGTTGAACCGATTCAGAATGACATGTTCCAGAAGCTTGCCTAGGCATGAAGTCAGCGATATTGGTCTCATATTTTGTAAGCTGGAGAGTTTGCCTGGCTTCGGAATGAGTATGATGTCGACGTGCTTCCAGTCTGCTGGTAGCGTACCAGCTTCCCAGTGATGATTAAAAAGGTAAGTAAGAGATTGAATGGCGCCATCATCCAGATTGCGCAGGAGCTTGTTATTTATTTTGTCCTTGCCTGGGGTGGTGTTTCGTGTGAGTGCAAGGAGTGCTTGTTGCACCTCAGTGACGGTGATCGGTTTGTCGAGGTCGTAATTGTCGCTCCTGCTATAGGTTGGAGGTTGTCCTTGTGCGGGTTCGAAATCGCTTACGTACCGCGCCCGCAACTCCTCCAGGATTTCGTCATCAGAACCCGGATGGTTGTGGAGGATACGTTGGATTGTTTGCTGGCTAATTTACTTGCTTTGTGTGGGGTCAAGAAGATGGCGTAGCAGCGACCATGTTTTGGCCGTGCTAAGATTACCCTGCAACTTGTTGCATAGTTGTCGCCAGTTGTGACGGGTGAGCTCCCCAGCATAAAATTCTGCGGTTGCCGTGAGTTTCGCTATACCTAGTTTTAATTTACGATTATGTTTTTGGCGCTTCCATCTCCTAACAAGGCCTCGACGTGCTTCCCAGAGGTGAAGAAGGCGCGGGTCTACGGCCGGTATGTTAGTGGTGAGTGTGATCTGTTTTGAATGTCTGGCTACGTCTTCTTGGAGCTCTCGTACCCACTGCTCGAGATCAGTAATAGCCGTTGAAGAGTCATCCGCTCGCTCTTTGCGAAAAGCTGTCCAATCAGTGAGTTGTCTTTTTTATCGGGTGGCGTGCATGCGTAATGTTCAATGTGTTGGCAAGTATGCAGTGGTCACTGCCCAGAGTTTCCTCCGTGTTGAGCCAGGCAGCTTGTTGTATCCCTTTAGTGAGAGTGAGGTCAGGGCATGTATCGCGGGAGATGCTGTTTCCTAGACGTGTGGGGTATGCGGGGTCTGTGAGGATGGTGAGACGGTGCTGCTGTATCGTGTACTGGAGTGCAGTGCCTTTTGATGTGGCTGACCTGTAGCCCCATGCCTGGTGAGCCGCGTTGAAGTCACCTACAATCAGCTGACTATTATTTTAGGCGATGCCAATCGCTTTAGTGATCAAGTAGTCGAACTTGGCCTGCTTTTGCTTGGGTGGGCTGTATTTATTCAGTATGAAAAGGCTCTTTCGGCCTCGTTGGAGCGGCAGGATCTCAATTTAGTTATGATCGACGTCACTGCCGTCTATTTTGTGTTGTGTGGTTGTGAACGTTTTAACTGTACGTGTGGCCACGCGGCTTTCAGGCATGGTGGTATGTGTGTTGTAGCCAGCTTTAGTTGGGTGTGTGCCTGTTTCCTGTAGTGCGATTACGCTTGGTGTCGTTTTGGCGTTACTTATATACTGTCTCAGTGATCCTTGCTTGCGTTTGAAGCTGCGGCAATTTCATTGCCAGATTACGAGTGGGTTTTCGTTCCTGTGGTTGGTTTTGCTATTCGTCTTGGCTGACGGGTGGATCGGCACGGTGTCCTTGCTCTGCTTCCTGATGTACTAGTGTTCTGTTTCTTGCGTCGCTGATCTTTTGCGAGCCGTGTTTTTTCAATAACACTTTTGTTCTGTTGCCTGTGTTGCCTTTATGTGTTTTCCTTTTGCGAGTGTTCAGTTGCGGCAAAAGACATGTCTTTTAACACTTGCCAGTTTCTGCATGCTTTGTTGCATTGCTAGAAGCTGCCGTTGCAGTACATCAACTTTCGCCTCGACTTGTGCGATTTCTGTCGGTTTTGATGATTGCGCGAGAATCATGGGTTCATAATGTTCGGAAGATAATGGCATTGAGGGTGCGGTTATTGATGTGGAATGCCGAGTGGTAGTACGAGTGGCGTATAGTTCTGCAATCTGCGTGCGAAGTTTGTTGTTTTCTTCATGAAGGAGTTTGTTTTCTTCTCTGATGGCCTTCAGTTAAAGGGAAGCTGAAAGGTTTTCCAGAAAAAATGAGTGAACATCTGTACATAATGGTTTTCAACCCTCCGAATTCGAATATCGTATCGAAATTGAGCGAAAGAGAGCGCAAATATATTTTATTTCGACGAGAAGTGCAGCAGCGGACACGCCCAGCTCGCGCGTCTCGTTTCCGCCTGTGATTGGTCGGGCGCCTCGTGACGTCAACACTAATAACCGACCGCTGCCGCTACACATGAAGCACGGTGCCAGGTAGTTTGGTGCTGTTTTTCTGAGACGGTAATGGAAAATTTAGAGAGACTGCGTTTTTCTGAGGAGTTCGGCGTTACTCCCTATATGTACGAGCCGATTGCAAAGAGCCGGCCTCTCGAAGAAGCAAACGATGCTGGCGCCAGCAGTGCTTTCGACGCGAACGAAAGCGTAGTCTTGGGTTCTCCTCGTGTTGGAAATGCTCTTTGGTGAGTATGATTTTTGCAAAGCGATCTAGTGATCTCGCCGATGTTTCGCCAATCTAGTGAGCTCGTTTCCGGTCAAACAACTGTAGTGTTGTGTTCCTGCATGCCTCCTCGTGGAACGTAAGCGGGGATGCGATCGTCGGCATTTGTGCGCTGTCCAAAGCTGTCGGCAATCTACAAAGACGGTTTAAACGCGTGAAAAGCTTCCCGGTTCATGCAGTACGTGTAGTGACCATCTGTGCGCTATCCGCACACTACGCGTAACCGAAGTCGTAAAGGCGGCGAATTCCGTCGGCTACGTGAGACGGTCGGTTTCTGAGCTTTCTGAGTAGAATTACGCGCGGCGCGCAGTCTCCGGTTGCGAATTTCGGATAGCGTAGCCGCAGTCTTGATATGTGATATGACGGGAGAGCTGACGGCACTGCGCCGGGCCTTAGACGAGAGGACTTGACTGGCAAACCCAACGCACGCATTAGTGATAAATTCTGGTGATAATCGTCGTCACGGAAGTGGTTGGAGCACAGCACTGTTGTTCTTGAGGGCTTGAAATTCTTTCGCTTCAAAGCAGCCTCCCACTTCGTTAAAATATTCTTGTCTTGTGGAAAGTAATGGAAGACAACATCGTCGCGGCCGCTGGTGTTCGTGCAACCGTAGGCTGCCCAGAAAGCCGGCATGATCGGCCCACCACTTCAGTTGATGCTGCGCACGTTGACTACCACTCTACATACACGCAGACGCACCAACAAAGGAATGCAGGGTCGATCGAAGCAGATTACGATGGCACGCACGCAGAAACAAGCACGGTCAGGCACGGTCGCGGAGGCTGCGAAGCAACGAAACACTAGTGTTGACGTCACAACACCGCGGTTTCCGGTCTCCGCTCGCATGGTCAGCGTCAGCAGCAGCGCGCGGCATTCGGCGGGGGGCGGAGCTACAGCGCAATTTTAACCGACGATTACGTCGCTCCTAATTGAAAAAAAAAAAAAAACCCACAATTTTACCTACATAGTTTATAAGGTTCCCGCATCCGTATATGAGCGTCTTATTGAATTCGACAGACTCTTGAGCTTCCCTTTAAGCTAGAATTTGCAGTTGAACATCAGTATTGTGTATGGGTGAAGAATTGTGTGGGGTGGGTGCTGTGCGTAGATGTGATGAGAGGGTGTTGTCTTGGCGGACTGTGTGAGAGGAAAAGCCGTGCTGGCCAGCTCACCGCTTGAGATCTCGGTACAGCAGGTCCGCTGAGGTTCCGGGTCGCTCCCTCCTTGTTGGTTCAGCGAGCAGGAGCGAGACCTGGAGCGGGAACGCTTCCGTTGCTGCTCTGTACTTGACCGAGACTTCGACCGTGAGTAGTCCCGGCGGCTGGTCCTTTGAGATGCTGAGGATGCCTTCTTCAGTCGATCAGGGCATTCCTTGGAAGCGGTAGGATGAGGCCCCTGGCATAAGGCTCACTGGGGGTGACAGGGGTGGTCCTGAGTGGGGTTCCGTGTACCACACTGGGGGCATACGTTTGCTTCTGGAGTTAAGCATACATCGCTCCGGTGGCAGACTTGGTGGCAGATGCGGCAGAAATGTGTGGTTGGTCGGTATGGTTTGCATCGTACTTCACCACTGTAGTATCACACGTAGAAGGGTACAGCCTTGCCAGTGAATGCGATTACTGCCGCAGCGGTTTGTCGGAGCATACGGGGATGTAAGATTTCTCGGCCAGGTGCATAGAGCCCGTTAAGGAGGACTTCTGTGGGAGTTCCTGCGGGAATGCCGTGAATGACCCCTTCGACGCAGCTGTCGGGTGCCGCCACGTATGCCGTGACTGCAAAATCTCGACCGCCAAGGTGAATTGTAGTTATGTGACGGATGCTCATAGCTTGCTCTTCGTTTGGTGTGCTAGCAATAGCCATGTTTCGTACTGGGTCATTTCTTACAGTAAGGGTCCGTACGTGCTCAGTAGTGAGGTGCTGACATGGCAGCTTGATGCCTTCAGCAACCTGTGGTGTGGTCCAGGTGGCAAGGTTGAGTCCTTCTCGGGGACGGATCATTACCTTGAGGTCATTTCGGGGCAGTGGTGGGAGTCGGGGTTGTCGGGGAAACGATGGGTGTCAGGATTGGAGGGGGGGATGGGTGGGAGTCGATGTTTTCTTCCGACCGTACTTAACAGTGAGCCAGTCTCCGCCGGCAGGTTCAACAGGAAGTGGGATTTGTGCGTGCTCGAGATTCATCTCGGTGGCATCACTGGTGGCCATTGGTGAGTGGAACAAGCGACTTCGTGGAGCAAGCGACTCACAGTAATGCTTTGGGTGTCCACGTGTTCTGTTCGACGTAAGGAGTCGATTGAGGCTCGTTGCGGCGGCGCTGACGTCAATTATCCAGGGTTTACCAATGTAAAGGCGGAACACGTCTGCTCTCTTTTTATAAAATTGTTTCAGATACCGATGTGATAAGGTAACGGGGCGAACCTGCTTCCGGTAACTGTACTGATTTGTAAAACGCTGCTCGATCTCATGCTCGCATGGGCGCTTCAGTGCTGCCTTAATACTGAGACTTGATAATGACAGACTTAGAGAACAACAACAATGTCAAAAATTCACGTGATCGGCGGCTCGCCATTCGTTGTAAACCCTGACGGTGTGAGCCACTGTTAAGCGCATGCACCGTTGTACGTTTCATTCACGACAATCTCCCAATATAAATCATTGAAGGTGAAAATATTTTGAGGTCCTCAGTGGGCAAGCACTTTTCCGATGAGGACCTTGTTTTTCTAAAAACATAATTATATGCACTTTCGTGGTGGTTTTGAACGAGTTTATACAAGCGTAGTGACGAAAAATAAACCTTTGTTGGCATATGCCCTGCGTCGCAATGTCTTCATTTTTTGCGGGCGTTCAGTGTGCGCTACACAATCCCAAGATCATGAACCAACAAGTCCAAATTTCCACTAACGCAATACACATCGCCGTAATCACCCTCTTAGACCGTTAAGAGTGTGCGCTGTTAAACAAATACCGACCACGACAGGCCATCAGAGCAGACAAACGCAAAAGTTCAATTGAACTAATGCGGTCGCAGGCGTAAATATCACGTGCTTACAACACACTGGCAATGAAGCAACCAACAATATATGCGTTCACGTGGTCTCGATCGGTTTCTTTCGCTAGCGGCTTCATTGAATATGTGTGGTGAACTGCTTGTACTTACGCCTGTGGCTGAAATGAAATTTAGTTAAAGTCCGCGCCTGTCCGCGTAAATACCCTCTAGTCCTTGACTTTCTTTATCGTGGCATATTTAGAATAGTTGGGGTTGTGACAAGCACCCAATGCGTGGTACACGAGAATTTTTACAGTTCACCGACACTGAAACGAAGCCGCCACTGCCGTGATTGGACCCCGCCACTTCGTGTTTAGTAGCGCTATGCCTAAGTGACTGAGCAAGCACGACGGGTGATGAACTCCAATGTGCGGCACAGAGAATTTCTCGTTCGCGAGCGAGGCCGGCCGGTGGCCCGCAGACAGAGCGCCCCGAGTTGCCATGCCAGTGACGCGGACGTGCTTTAAAAAAATACGCTCTCTGCGGGAAATTTGTAAATGTACAGGCATGTCGTTGCTCGCGGCGTGATCAATGCCCGTGCTGTCGATGAAATAAAGGATGGACGAGGTATTCCACGTGATGCTGATTTGCAAAGTGTTGCGAGTCGAGCGCAAATCCTGGTCCGCCGGTAGCCACGCGGTCCGAGTATAGCACTTGAATCTCTCAACAATCTACTCGTATTTGGTTAATCAGAGAATATCAGTAAATATAATGGTGTAATTTAGCACATCAGTATGTCTTTTGATGATTAACGCAGGCAACATAGCGTCCCATGCCACGAAACACCAGTCGCAGAAAAAAGGCCGGAGAACACGACAGTCGAAAAAAAGAAAAGAATGCGCCACGCCTGCGTTAAAATCCACTAACAAACAAAAAGAGCACAGTATGCCTCAATAACGGGTCTGAGCAAGCCTATCCAAATAGAAAGGTAAATAATAAATCAATTGCGCTGCAGAATACTAGCTGCTTGCTACTCTAAACATATCTCATTGTGCACGAGTACCCGCAGCTTTCAGTGAGCGGAACGTAGAATTAGGTCGAGTTCAAAGTAATATCAGGTACACACAGAATATAGCGTCGAACTAGACGCTTCTCTTCACAGTTTCACTTCGAAATATCTTACTTCTATGAAAGGAAAATACGGGGAAGGCGGGGAATAGAAAATCAAGACGATTAGAAAGAAATTTTTCAAGGCCTTGCTTTGAAGGTTACTTTTGTGCTCAAATGCATAAAACAGCGTTTTCCTAATTTACAAATTTACAAATTACAACTACAGCGCGATGATTTAGGAGCGCAAGGAATCGAAAAAATACAGGCATGAGAGACGCGGTAGATACTAGAGCCGCGGTAAATACGACAGACGCGGTAGACACGAGACAAGCGCCTTGCCGTGCGTGTCTTATTAAAGTCGTTGTCTTGAAGAAGACAAATACACTTGTGGAAAGGTTGGCTCCCGCTTTTACCTTGTTCTCGTTTTGTTCATTGTCCGTCACTTCTATTTAATATTTTCATGGGTTTAATCTGGCTTACACGTGATTCCCCCGCTCAGACAGGAAAATACACCTACTTCTAGCAAGGCGTGCGCATTTTGGTTTCTGAGTATATTCAATGAACTTTGCGAAATTGATCTCGATAGCATTTGCACACGCATTCTTTTCCTCGCGCATTGTTCTTCTTACCTTCCGCCTGAGCAGGTTCTCCATAGGAAAGTCTCTCCACTCTGCCTCTTCTGGAAGAAACTGGTCACCGTCCAGTGGACAGGCGTATCCATCGTCGACTTGGCACTGCTCGTAGCAGCTTCTGCACAGCACGTCTCGACAGGGCAGAAAAACGGTCTCTCTGGGCAGCACACCACATGCGCTACATATTCTGTGCGCAGGAATACGCTCGGCGAAATGCAAAGGTCTCCAGTCCAGTTCCATGGTAAAACCGCACAGTGTGTATCGCTGGTCTTGAGAAGCCATGGCGAACAGCGCATACGTCGACCGGCAAACGTTGTGCCGACGGTTCTACGGAAACTTCCAAACGTTGCCAGCACCCTGTCCTCTCAACTCTTGCAAATGCTACTATCACGCTGATAATGCCACGCCCAGTTCACGATTGCTCGCGGCGCCGCTCGGGAATCGCATGGGACAGTTTCAAAATTATCTACTTGCTTTGGCGCGTCAGTGTTGTTACCGACAATTTTATCGACTTTTTACGGCGAAGTTGTTTATGCGCACCCTGTGCCGTTGTTGTCGGACTTCGCTAAAGAGGGGCCACGTGACCTAGGGGGAGAGTAAAAGAAGAGGAAAAAAAGAAAGGGGTAGGAGTGAACCCGGTCCTCTTGTGAGAATGCTATTTTATACGCGAGCTTTATACCGTTGTCACACGGTGCATTTTCGGGATCGAGTCAGATGGGCATCGAATTTATCGACGATCGATTCCACCATGCCGCGAAAGCAACGAATGTTATGCTGGTGCTTTGCGGCCAACGAATAGTGCCAGAGATTGAAACGCGATACTAGGAGCGCGCAACTGCTAGCACTTCGGGCGCCTGCAATAAGTGCCGGCAGCTACGTCAGTATTCGAGCCAGTCCAACCAATCGTCAAAACGATTGGAGCGCCCGCATCTCCAGTGGTGGGCCTTGTGCGCAATACACGGAGCTTTGGATTAGTGGTTTCACACATTCCATACCAGCTACAGTTATGGGAAGACCAAGAAGCTGCCTACCGCGAGCGTCAGCGAGAGTTGGTGCGTGAACGGGCTCGTCGTCGTAGGGCAGATCTCGAGCTTCGCTCCAGAGATGCCGAGTTTATACGGCAGCGCTCCTAGAGCATGCTCACCACGCGAAGCACGTAAAAGCGAAAATGAGGCGAAAGAATGGTGAAACAACAGAGTTACAATACCGACTACTTGTGAAGCTTGACTTGCATAGTGTAGCACTCGGTGTAACCAGGACAGCTTCACTGTTGGACCATCTTGACGGCCTGGAAGGGTCGGTGATTTTTTTCGGTTGGCCGATTTGTGAATGTCGCGAACATTGCAACTAGAGTTCTAGCTCAGCGGGCGTACGGGCCAGCGGCCCCAGCGGGCGAACGGAGATGGCAGCGGAGCACCGCACGAATGGAAAAGCTTTGCCTCAGCGATCCCTCGCGTGGTCCAGCGGAGTAGGACCACTGTTTATGTTCCCCATGAGCAGCAGAGTTGCGCGTCTCATTGAACGCGCCTCTCGCGCGCGTATTCGCCAAATCCGGTCACATGTGCAAAAAGCATACTTTTGAGGGAAAGTCAACTTCACGACTGCTCCTGCAATGCCGTCTGCCCGTGGGCTTCTGACTTCGCGAGCTTCTGTCTGTCCCTCTGCGGCCTCTGCCACGCAAGCGGCGGATGCGTCGTGTTGGTGTGTTGTTTAGTGCAGTTTGGATGGAAAGGCACTTTGTTGCCCTACGACGCAGCGTCAAGGTTAGTGTAGGGTGCCTCTCAATATACGACGCTTCTCAGAATGTTGTAATTGGGCATTTGTCTAATTATATTTCCAGTTTTAGTAGTGAAAGTGAAGAGCAAGGCAGAGCCATATCTGTGACTCATGAATCTGAGTATCGACGATCTTGTTAACAACCAGCTTTTTCTCTCTCCCGCCCTGTCATGTATTTTCAAAGCTCAAGATAAACTCTGTCTTGTCAAACAAGCGTTCAGAAAAACAAGTGACAATCGAAGCAATATGATCGTGGCACGTCGAAATCGGTATTGTGGGCGGAGTGCAAGGGCTGTTCAATGTGACTCGTTACTTATTCCAACGTAGCTGTAAGTTCAATAATGCGCATACCTATTTGCGTGACGCGCGAAGTCTGATCATATAGAGTGAGTATAAGTTTCACTAGCGATATTTTTTTGCTGAGAATAGGCGATAGCACTGAACAGATGTATGGCTCGTCACGCGCTACGTAACTGCTGGTTAGCTGGTGAAAAAACTCTACTGAAAAAGGAAACATATGCGCACATGTGAATACACAAATATATTCACGTTACAGATGTAGCAGGGTGCATTATACCGTCTATAGAGTCCGTCGTAACCAATCGAACTGCGAAGTATAAAATTCGAAGCCGTATCTAACTGAGCGTTGCTCAGCGAGATACGGTACCAAAATTTATACTTCGCACCGGAAAACCAACTGAAGGCAATCCAGCAGGCCGAAGATGCCCCCAGGGCCCAAGGGTTCGAGGCCGTCATCTAAGTAGAGTGACCTAGGTCTCATAAATGTGCTTTACTAAAATAAAACTTATTCCTCCACCTCCTCCTCCGGTATCTAGCGTCTATTACGCCATACCTGCCACGACCTGCGCAAGATCCTACTTAGGTTGCGTTATTATAAAGCAAGAACCACAGATCATTTGTAGTACTTTATTTACCCGCAATCGTCGTTTGCTCAAGTTACCTATATTATCTTTCAAAGCACTGTGTCAAAAACGACGTGCAACGAGCGATTTCTAGAACTTACGCTATCTACTATAGTGTGTTCGAGATTTCTTATATTTAAAAAAAAAACGAAATGTGGCCAAGCTAACCCTCGGGGACCTGAAAGACCAATGACAACTCGTCGCCAGGGCCAAGAGGGCAGTCGAAGCCAGAGGGTTCCTGGACTAAGGAGCCTTCCCACCTTAGGGTGATACCCGTCCTCGCTCGGGACACTGTTTCGTATAATAAACGTTTCTTTCTTCTTCTTCTTCTTCTTCTGTAGATAGTGACTCGCAACGAACAACTTATAACAATATTTATCTAAATTCGCGCTATGTTTGAGTTTCCCTTTTTTTCTTCAATGTGAAAGTCTTCTTGCCGCCAACGGCACGGAATAAACGAGCAAGCACACTCGGCCGCTGAGCCGCGCATTTCCTGCATTCAAGAGGAGTAGCTTTTCTGCTTAACATGAATGCGTCGGTGATCAAGATGGCAGAACTGCGAGCAACTGTGCTCACGGAGGGAGCACGTACAGTAATTCTAGAGCGGAACGCTTTGCTGCGCCACCTTTGGTACAGGGTTGTATTTTCTGTGGAAAGCTCAGTACGCTCGCTTCAGGTTCTCGGTCGCGGTCATCCACTTCGAATCGTCGCCAAACGGCCTCATTACGGAAACCTCTCGCACGACACAGAGGTCCTCTTCACTGATGAAGCGCTTCCGAAGCTTTTTTTCGCCTGCAGATGACCCAACAGCGCGTTTGAAAACGGCGCAGACGACATGCCGGTGTTCGTGCGCGTGGTCGCCATGTTTTTTGTCGCGAGAACGCTGGTCCGCCGCGCGCGCTCCGCTAGGGAGACGAAGCCAGCGAGCTAGCGGCCCGCTCCTCCGTGAACACGCCGGCCGTCCCTGCATACCACGCATGCGCAGTGGCGTCTCCACTGGCCCTCTGGCCCGCACACCCGCTGAGCCTTAACGCTTTACTAAACGCTGGGGAAAAATAATTTCCTGGGACGTCAAGGGACCGCCTCCAATGGAAGCTCGAGTAAGTGTTAAAAAAAAAAGAAAACAAAATTGGCCGCATGAAAAAAAAATTACGAAGACCGTCTGGATATTTTTAAATCAGAGCTTGCTTTCTAAACCTTTTCCCATTTTTCTGACCGTGGCTGATAGGTGCTACTGCAGAGTTGCGAATAGCTCACACTTACAATAAAGTCGGAATTATTTCCCCGATGACGGGACCGAACCTCGGCCCTCAAGCAAAGCAGTCCAATGGTCTATTCAGTGTGCCACGATATTTTTCTTCGGAAGTACAACCACTAGGCCGCGACAGAACGTATGCGCCGATCGCACGAAAGACAACCAGCCCTTTAAGACGATCACCGCGTGTGTCTCATTTCGTAGCACGGGTGCGCGAGATCACACGCCAGTGCCCCAGTTTCCTTGACGTCGAAAAGGCAGGAACGAGCTAGGCAAATTCATATCCTTTGACTGACCGCTTCGCCCTAGCTCTCATATACATAGATTCTCCGGTGGGCGTTTGATCCGTACATTCTTTGTGTTTAAAATATGGCCGGATGAATTAACAATTCTCACAAATGTAATGTTGAGGCAAAATAATATAGGCAAATGCAAGTTTATTTTTCTTTTTTGGAATGAGAAATCCTTATTTCAATGTCTCGCCCGCCGAGGTAGGCCACGGCCTACGGCATTGGACTGCTGAGCTCGTGATCACGTGTTTGAGCTCGCACATGGCTGCCGCATTTTGATGGTGGTGGAATGCAGAAGCGCTTGTGAAAGGTGTATTGTATGCCTGTTAAAGAAGTCCAAGCGGTCAAAATTCTTCCGCAGCCCACCACTACTGAGTGCCGCATATGAAGATCATAATTGTGAAGCATAAAAGCCGATAATCTTATTTACATTCTACGTCAAGTATCCCAGAGATGACGGTCGACCATCTCCGAAATTGCTTTGAAAAATCATCTTTATTTGGTCGTGGAAAAACTGATTTCCCAATATATTTTAGACGAAAAAGGTTTTAACCCGAAAGCTTTACTTACCCCATTACGCGAAAATTCGGCGTTCTCTTTGGCCGCGTAGCCGAAAGGTGCTACCAAAAACGCCCGACGGGGTGACGAGGGAAGACAAGTAAAAAATGCTCGGAGCGAAGTCGAATTTGTCAGTAAGGTTTCTGTAAACAAAGTAAAATAATGTATTTGGAAAGAAAATTTGACAAACTTCGGCCTCGGTTGGAATCGAACCAGGACCTCCGGTATGCGAGACAACTACGCTTCCCCGATTCTACGGTGGCCCTACAGTCACGATTGACTAAAATTGTGCCTAGTGCTTGCGTCATTGCCTAAGTCACGTCACGGCCTCCATCACTGCCTCCCACGCCTCATTTCCTCTTCGGATTTCATCGGTGCTGTCTCTACTGCGATGCACTCTCGACGCGAAATCATGAGCGTATAAAATGAGGTTTGCTTTGCGCGTGCGTCATTGTACACGTCACGTCGCTCCTCTCGTGCGTCACTTGATCTTTGGATCTTATCTGCGCGGTGTCTACTTGTATGCACGCCGAACCGCCTACTTCAGCGGCATTTGTGAAACGTGGTCGCCCACGGAAGCACTACGCAGAATATGAAGCCAGGGAACACAAGAAGGAATGCCGTGCAAGTTTACAACGCGCACGACGATATACGTATGAATAGCTAAGCCAGAGAGAGAGAGAGAGAGAGAGAGAGAGACAACTTCATGTAGTCGCCTGCAGAACGACACCATGACTAAATGGCGCCGTAGACCTGCCGGTCCCGACGTGGGACTAGCCGGGTGCGCGACGAGTTCGCGTCCTCGCCGGACCTACAATAAAGTTTATTCACTCACTCACTCACTCAATGGCGCCGTGACGCGAGCCCTGACGTCTTCTCAGCGGGTGGTCTCTGCTCAACTCCAGCGCGTGTTACTCCCGCGGTCGGTCGCCCTGAGGGGCAACGTTCCGTCGGTTTCGCTCGGCCTTTGTCTTTCAAGAGCCGCCGAGACCTGCTGGACGGCCCAGGTTTGGCTTTCGTGGTGGTAGCATTCCGCCGCAGTCGCGAGTCGCGGCGGAATCGTTCTACTTGTCGAAGCTTCGTCGGGGAACTTGGTGCAATCCCATAGGATGTGCGTCAGCGTGGCCCTCTGTCGCTGGCACACGCGGCACACATCACTCATATATAATTTAGGGTATAGATGAGTCATTAACACTGGGATGGGTAAGGAACCAGTTTGCAATTGTCTGAACAGCACCGCCTCCGCTCGGCTCAGCCCCGGGTGCGGGGGTGGGAAAGTCCTTCGAGCCAGGCGGTGGAACTGTGTGAGTTCGTTGAACGATCGTAATGCGGTCCTTGGCACTACACCACGTTGGACGGTCGGTTGCAGCGGCGCGGTTGGTTAGCGCTCGCGCCACTGCGTGTGCCGTCTCGTTGTGGTTATCGTGCTTCTCGGACGCATCGTTGCCCGCGTGCGCCGGGAACCACTTGATTCTAACACACCGATTCTGTCGTTGCAGGTCAGCCGAGCACAGAACGCGCACAGCCTCACCACACACTTTGCCCTTTGCATATTTCCCCAAAGCGACTACAATACTTTCGCATTCCCCCACGTAAGCAGTCTTAAGCGTCTCTGCACCCGCCGCGGTTGCTCAGTGGCTATGGTGTTAGGCTGCTGAGCATAAGGTCGCGGGATCGAATCCCGGCGACGGCGGCCGCATTTCGATGGGGGCGAAACGCGAAAACACCCGTGTACTTAGATTTAGGTGCACGTTAAAGAACCCCAGGTGGTCGAAATTTCTGGAGTCCTCCACTACGGCGTGCCTCATAATCAGAAAGTGGTTTTGGCACGCAAAACCCCACAATTAAATCAATTAATTAAGCGTCTCTGCAGAACTTGCTTGCCTCATGGCATGCCTTAAAAGCTTTCTCAAGTATCCAAAGCATTTCTGTGAAAAAAGATTGTATCAAAATAATTTTAGTACGTCACATTCATCAGCTGCCTCTACTGAACGTAAAAGGATTAGTATTTAATAAAGGGAAAATCAGACATCCACCCGTTCGTAGCAAAACTAACAGTGCGCAGAACTATTACGTCAAGGATTAGTATTCAATACATAGAGGTGCTTATTGGCAACTTCGCTCGAAAAATTTCCTTAGATGTCTTCAATCAGGACAAACACCTATAAACTTACCTGCAGTGATTGCTTGGTGGCTGTGGTGTTGGGCTGATAAGCACAACGTCGCGGGATCGAATCCAGGTCACAGTACGGTAATGCTGAAGACTGTTATTTGGCGAATTTCTTTTTGGCACGGGGTTTGCCATTTCGTTAAATTCAGATGGAGCTAACGTGGCCAAAAATTTTTTCCGTTAAAAATATTTTGTCAATATGTTGTGCAAGTAATGTTTGTATACGTGTAACCTTTTTCCAAATTTTTTGAGGAAGAAAGAGGAAGACGACGCTGTTCGATCTGTTGTCACCTCAGCTCTGTAATTTTTGCATAGGTTTTGCTATCCGTTAAGTAATAAACGAGAAGAAAGGGGGTGAGCAGAGGGGCCCGATATTTATTAGTCATATCATAAGAAGCCAACACACACTGACACCCAGGACAACATAAGGAAATTACTTGTGCCTAATAAATGAAATAAAGAAACGATAAATTAATGGAAATGAAAGTGGATGAAAAAACAACATGCCGCAGGTGGGAACCAAACCCACAACCTTGGCATTTCGCGTGCGATGCTCTACCAATTGAGCTACCGCGGCGCTGCTTCCCCATCCACTTTTTTGGGTATTTATGAGTCCTAGTAGAACCCTGGGAGTGTTAGCCAGCACCACCACTCACAGACCTTGGCGGCGGACGTGGAACGTCCTTTTTGCCGCAGGCGTCACGAGAACCTGATCTTTTTGGGTGAAGGCAACTGGTCAATAAACCCACATATGCTACCTGAAGGCAGCAATGTAGCCCGATTCGAGACCCTCGTTATTTACTAAACGAGAAGACAGGGGGTTAGCAGAGGGGCCCGATTTTTATTAGTCTAATTACCCGACTAATAAAAATCGGGCCCCTCTGTTTGCTATTTCATCCGGAATGACGGCTTGTATGAGGGAGATAGCGGGCACGCTTTCCCGACAGTCGGAACGAACTGGAGCCGGAGCCATGGCCTCAAGCTCACGGCGAACGATGCGCGTGATATCTTCCGGTCCTGCGGGCTGAACGAACCGCGGCGGGTCTTCGCAAGAAGATGTCGCTGCGGTATTGGGCAATCGGTCGAAAGTTTGAACGACGCGGCGGCTTTTCGCTTGTTCGAAGCGCCGGCACTCCTTTACAATTGCATTCACAGTGGCACAATCCTTACACATCAGGAGATTGAAGGCATCGTCTGCAATACCTTCAGTATGTGACGAATCTTGTCTGCCTCGGTCATGTTGTCATCAGCCTTGCGACAGAGCTCCAGCACATCCTGTGTGTACATGACATAGGATTCTGTGGACGTCTGAGCACGGCACGCAAGTTCTTTTTTTGCTGCCAGCTGACGACCGACAGGTCTGCCAAACAGGTCTCGCATTTATTCTTTGCAGACATCCCAGCTCGTTAGGTCAGCTTCGTCTGTCGTACCATTGCTTCGCAGTTCCTCTAAGATAAAATATCACGTTTGCTAGCATCATTGTTGGATCCCACCTGTTGTTGTCGCACACTTGCTCGTACAACGTAAGTCAGTCCTCGACGTCGGCGTTGTCCGTGCCACAGAATGTCCCTGGGTCCCGCGGATGAGTGAGCATGACTGTTGGCACGGGCTGCTGAGGCGTTGTCGCTTGTGTCGGTTGATTTGCCATTGTGGCGGCGGGTACATGACATCCGCTACGAAGTTCCGTGATTGTACCCCGCACCTCCACCAAAATGTTGCAGGAACAAAGCAGGCCCACGAGTGTAAAATAATGTATATTTACAACTGAGGTTAATGGCGTTCAGGCAACTGCGAGACTTCGTCTTCCACTAGTTCAATCCAACATATTCCTTCCCTTGACCGTAACATCATGTTCAAGCGATGCAGACTGGCACCCTGAAGAACTTTCTACAGCTCGTTCTTGCCTTTGAGTCCATGATTACCGCCTTCGAAGCGAACTTTACCTGATAATATGCCTAGTTTTCTTCCACCTAGTGCAACTAAAAATCACCGAAAAGTGCCGTTTATTATGCAATGGAACGGTGCTGGGATTATCAGTCGATTAGCAGAACTGAAATTATTTTTGAAAGAAACTTTTGCTCCAGTATTGGCCCTCTCGGAGGCTGGCCTACCAAGCGGGAGATCTTTGACTGGATATGTCGCAAGCAAGAATTACAGCATAAAGTCATTTCCCGAAGGAAGTGCTGCCCTTTACATACGAAGAGTGATTCCTCATGTGGCTTTGAACGTCACCGATCTTTGCACCGATAGTATTGAGGTAGCGGCTGTGAGGATACGGCTTGGCTTCTGAACTCTCCTTTTGCATCCGTATACGTCTCTCCGCGGAAGAAGGTAGCAATGGACTTGTTTCTCCAGCAGCTTTGTGACCGTTGCCCAGCGCCTCGAATCATCTGCGGTGACTTCAACGCCATCACTCTGTCTGGGGTGACAGGAACACAGATTCCCGCGAACGCAAACTTGTAGAAGTTATCGTCAGTTTGGACCTGTGCGTGGCCAATGACGGAAGTACCACTTTCTCCCGGCCTCCAGCTTCAGCCACATCTATAGACCTAACCTTGCATTCACCTGACGTCCGTGTGAAGTGGTCAACTGCACCTGACCGCACGGGAAGTGATCACTATCCAATTTTAGTGTTTACTGCCGACTTCTATATGCGCGGCGCTAAAATGAGCCATGTTGTTAATTGGGACAAATACAGGGAGCAACTTGCAAGTGTTTCTGGTGATGTGACAGACAAAATGATTTATGGTAAGATGGCTGCTACCACGGCGGTGAAGTTGCCTAATCATTTTCTGACTCCGGATTTAAAACTCAGGAACCTTCGCGCTGCGTACGGAAGGGCCGAGCGACAACGGATGCGGAAGAAGGAGGACAGATCCTTGAAGACGACCTTCAATAGGCTTAACTCTGCCATTCAACGCCATACGAACAAGCTCTGTAGGTCGCAGTGGGCGTCCTTCTGCGCTAGCATGACTGTTTTCTCACCGATTACGAGAATTTGGCGAGTCATTGGTAGCCTTGCTGGAGGTTCTTGTCCTAGTAAGCTTTTTGAAGGGCTTGCACTGCGGATGCAGAAACCTCTCGCGTGCTTGGCAGATAAATTTTCACATGCATTTGTACGTGCAAGCTCAGGAATTCATCCATGTGCTCTGCCTGCAACATATACGTCTGTTATGGACGCCCCGTTCACACTTCAAGATCTGCAGACTGCACTCAGCAACCTGCGGCGTCGATGTGCACCAGGTCCTGACGTCATTACCAACCAGATGATGCAGAACCTACCTCTGGAATACCGAAAGATGCCCCTAAGCTATCTCAATCGAGTGTGGGAGACTGGCGACGTTCCTGCTTCATGGAAGGTGGCTTGTGTTGTCCCAGTGCTGAAGCTCGGCAAAGAAATGACAGACGTGGCCTCGTATCGTCCTGTATAACTCACGTCGTGTGTGGCGAAGCTCATGGAGAAGCTGGAAAGTAAGCGTTCATCTTGGTGGCTCGAAGACAGAAGGGCTCTGCCAACATGTATGACTGGTTTCCGCGCAGGTTTAAGCGCGCAAGATAGCGTCTTGAACTTGATAAGCCACATTGAACATCAAAGAGCTTTCGGCCTCTCAACACTGGCCATTTTCCTAGACGTATCAAAGGCTTATGATAACGTCCTTCAGAGCTCAATACTAAATAGTTTGCAGGCCATAGGCGTACAGGGCTATCTTCTGCGATTCATTCACTCATTTATCAGTGATCGTAAAATTGAAGTGTGGTTAGGAACTACCACAAGCACCGAAAGGGCGGTATGGCGAGGTAAACCTCAGGGAAGTGTTCTTTCCCCAACGCTGTTTAATGTTGTAATGGCTGGTCTTCCCGCTGAAGCGCAAAAACATTGCAGGCATATCCATATGTCGATATATGCGGACGACATTTGCATTCGGTTAACCGGATACCAACACAAGCGTTTAGCTCTGATAGCTCGACAGGCATTACTTTCAGTTCAAAATTACCTTCAAGGTGTTGAGTTGACTCTGCTGGTGGAAAAATTTGGCTTCATCATGTTTCCAGGTAAAGGAAAACGGTATGCGCGGCTGAAGATAGACCTTGATCAATCTTGCCTTCGTCAATTGAAGCACAAGTGCTTTTGGGCGTCATTATTGACTACCGTCTACAGTGGCGACGAGCTGTGGACTCTATTGTGACATCACTATCTCCGCGTCTCAATGCGATCCGTAGAGCTGCAAGTCAGCAATGGGGAAATCACCCCTCTTCAATGATCAGGCTTCACGATGCACTAGTGACGAGTCGAATAATGTACAAGCTCCCTTTAATTTCCCCCTCGCTATCACAGCTGGAACGACTTGAGGTTTTGCACAGAAAGGGCCTAAGGAGGGCTCTTGGCGTTCCGCAGACAGCTTCTAAAAATGCAGTACTATACAAGTCTCTACCGAGACCCCTTAGCCTAGTCGCTTCACAAAGGTTATTGATTTAAATTGGCCGCCACAAACGGACGATAGCCGGGCGAGCCCTTCTACAGAGTCTTCGAAAGAGATCTGAGTCCCGTGCATACGTGGCCCTTAATACTCTTGGTTACGTGGGTCTTGACGCTAGAGGTCGAACTAAGAGGTTGAAACCACCTTGGTCATTCGCGAGCCTCGATTGTTCGTTGGCAATTCCTCACTTTCGCGCTAAGCGGAGTTCTCCTTTGGCGACAACGCGTTCGCTCGTACTGGAACATCTTGAGACTAAATATGCACGTCATCTTCAAATTTTTACTGATGGCTCTGTGGACAAGTTGAGAGGATCTAGTGCAGCTGCTTTTCGCATTCCCTGTTTGAAGTACGATTGATCGGTTCGCTTCACTGCAGTCATGACGCCATTTGGTGACGCCATTTTCGGCCAGTGGTAGGCGCCCGTGCGATGGAGTCACACCCAGCGAAGAGAGTCGCTCCTAGGTCCACCTGCGGTCTTGCCTTGATCACTTGCAATGCGCCGTCACCATAGAGTCACCATAGAGGGTAGGGGGCGACGTCGCCAGGTTGTCACGGCGCATTACAGCCGTCCTGCTTCGGGACCCACTTTACCCGCCACAGCGCCACAGGCTCTCGCTTTACTTTCGGGAAGAGCCAAGCAGTGAATAGCTCCACCGGCTGCACACGAAGTGGGGTCCGCCAACTTGTTTGCACGTGTCGTGCCTCAGGCATGTCGTTTCCGTGTTTCTGCTCTCCTTGATTAGCTGTGGTGCGAT
Organism: Dermacentor andersoni; assembly: GCF_023375885.2. Lineage (NCBI taxonomy): Eukaryota > Metazoa > Arthropoda > Arachnida > Ixodida > Ixodidae > Dermacentor > Dermacentor andersoni. Next base: position 24,027,546 of record NC_092823.1, on the reverse strand, counting down.
TCGATTAGGTCTGGCGAAATCGAAGTAGGCTCAGGAAACGGTCCCGTATCTAACATTACCTTATGTGCTGTACTCTGTATAACGCGGAAAGCAGTGTGTTATTCGGGTCCCTCAAGAAGACAGGAATTCCTGACAGTTCTCTTCAGGAGACTGTTTTGGCGCGCGGGAACCAGTTGTGCAGGAAGGAGGTTTCTCGCCTTATTTTAGATTACCTGCAGGACACGGATTTGGCTTCCACATGGTCACCTTAGGAGTGACTATTTGTAGTTGTAAGGTCTGTGTCTGATTTATAGGATTTGTGTATTTTAAGTGTCGCTACGGTGGAGCAATTGCCGGCAGCAACTGCAAGACTAATCCCACTAGTAGACTACAACCGCTAAACTCAACTCAACTCCAAATTTTTTTAGAGAAATGTTTTTTCCCGAGCGCCACGGTTGGGGACTGTTGGCGCGGAATAACCCACTTATATAACACAAAGTGCTCTAGGCAGGCCTGCTCTTTAGGGCTCGGTTTGCAGAAATACCTCATTTTTACTTTTGTATCAAGCAAGCTTTCGATTCGCGAATTTGGCCCCTACCCTATGCTTGGCACTGTTTCATCCTGCCACATCACAACAGACCGCAATGTGTGTCCTGCGTCACACAGCCGACGCGCGCAGCTTGTTAGTCGAACGCCACCCTCCCTCCCTTCCTTCCTGCCTTCCTACCTGCTTGTACTGCCTGGGCTGTCTGCCTGGCTGTCTGGCCTGCTCTGCCTAGCCTGGCCTGCTTGGCCTACCCTGCTTGGCCTGGCCTGCCTGGCCTGGCCTGGGCTGCCTGGCTTGGCCTGCCCTGCCTGGCCTGGCCTGCCTGGCCTGGCCTGCCTGCCTGCCCTGCCCTGCCTGCCCTGCCCTGCCCTACCTGGCCTGCCCTGCCTGCAGGCGTCATGCCCTCGCGCTCATAGCATTGTCCTCATGTACTTGTCACACCGTGGTCGTGTAGCCGTCGTCACTCCAGCTTACGCATCCAATTCTTGTCATGCCGTCGTCCTATTAACGTCATCGTCGTCATACAGTATTTGCCATTCATTATAGTTGCCATCATTGTCGTCATCCTATTGTCCTCATAGCGTTCTCATGCCATCGTCTCCATTGACTCGTAGTCGTGCAGTCGTCGCCAGGCACTGGTTGCGATACCACCTCCGTGATGCCGACATGGTCGCTTCATTGTGCTGTTTTTAACTTCGTCATCGCTCGTCCATCATGCCGTCGTCGGTAGAACACAATCGTCGTCACAAAGTTGTCGTCTAATTATGGTCGTTATGCAATCGTGGTCATGCCGTGCTTGTCCTAGTGCCTTCATCGTTAAATCTACGTTAATCCTTCTCTGTTCAATCGTTATCACTGCGTCGTCGTGACAGCCATGTCTTCATGTTCATGGGTGACCTTGGCAAATGAGTCCCATACTACAGTGGGCCGTCGCTATATGTAGAAGTACATGTACAGTATATGTACAGCATCATAATCACTATTATCATCATCAGCCTACTGTTATGTCCACTGGAAGAAGAAGGCCTCTCCCTGCGATTTCCAACTGCCCCTGTCTAGCACTCGCTGATTCCAAGTTGAGCCTGCAAATTTCGTAATTTCATCACTCACCTGATTTTCTGCTGACCTCAACTGCGCTTCCGATCTGTTCGCACCCATTCAGTAACTCCAATGGCCCACCAGTTATCTACCCTACAGATTACATGGCCTTCTCAGCTCCATTTCTTTCTCTTAGTGTCAACTAGATTGTAGGCTATCCCAGTTTGCTCTCTGACCCACACTGCTCTTTTCCTGTTTCTTGACGTTACGCCTAACATTTCTCGTTCCATCGCTCCTGGCGCGGTCTTTAACTTGTTTTCGGGCTTCTTTCTTAACCTCAAACGTTCTGCTCTATGTGCCAACACCGGTAGAATGCAATGATTGTACACTTCTCTTTTCGACGACAGTGATAATCTCCCAGTGAGGATTTGGTAGTGCCAGCCGTATGCTTAGTTTACGTAAAGTATACGTAGAAATTACGGAAGTTTATTGTTTGGATTGTTTATCTTAGATTTAAGGTAGATCCAAGTTCACAAATACGCTGTGTCGTTACAAATCTTCAATCGTATTCGCATTACTGTTTATTTTTTTCTCCATTACGATTCACGTGCCTATCTTAGAAATTTCAAAGCAGACATCTGGGAACCCCATGACCGAGAAACATTAGTACACGCATAGTGTTTATTCCGGATAAATAAGTAGAGAGTGGCGACGCAGTGGCAGGAGTTCTTCAGCGCGTGGCTGCGATAAAAATTTGACAGCACGGTGTGTATCGTTCATTACGCGAACACCTATTGGCGAGGTAAAATAAATAATGCCATATTCCAGACTGCTTGGAAATCGTCGTCCTCATGCTCGTCGTCACTGTATGCTAAATTATGAGGAATGCTCGAACAATGTGTATTCCGTTTTTGTTTATCTAAAATGCCTGTCCTGTGTTGAACAAACGGAATACCCTAGTGCCGCAAGTTTTATATAATTTTATATAATAAGCTCCCACTCCGACGCTGCTACAGACTTGAAAATTCGAATTCCATTTGGTATTAAGAAGACTGACTTCACAAGAAACGTTTCTTTTTTAGACACTCCATATTCTTCGACGAGTACAATTTCAGTGGCACCCCTTGAGCTGAAAGCGTACGCATTCGATTGTGCTCAGACATCTATGGTGCAGAGAAGACATGCAATACCTTCTTTCATTGACCGTGAGTACACGCGATGCTCAAATTGCATCGACTATCACACTTCACACAGAGGTCATTGCGCTGTTGAGCCGAAGTAGACATCCATCGGCAGGGCGCCTTAGTCAGTCGCGCTATATCAAGATGAAAACACCACTTGTATCTGATACTGCGCAGATGTATTTCTCGTTACGAACGCCTCGAGGCTGCTTATTAGAAAAAAGTACTCGCCTACCTGTTATTGCGCATTCTACTTCAGTTTTGATTACAGCTGCTTGCGGACTAGCCAGCCGGCACCGCTTTCTACTCCTCTGTTGGGGTTGAATACCCAAGCACGCTAGTGTTCCCGCATGCGCGGTCTCAAATGGGTCTTTTCAAACTTGCGAAGCAGCAATAGGAAGAACAACGTGCGAAAAAACAGGGCAAGACGCGCTTATAGAAATGAACTCCGAGTGTTGTTGCCCAACCTCTTGGCTACTCTCGCACTCGGGAGGTACATAAAGAAAAACAAAGACAAGCTTCATAGTGGTTAATACAACTGGGAAACACAGTCGAGACTTTACGTGCCGAAAGAGGACGTGCTACACTACGAAAGTGAGCGCCCTAACCGTCTCAGCGAGGTAGTCACTGCGCTATGTTGCGAAGTGTTAACACGGAACTATGCCGAGCCTGGCGCAGGGGCTAAATTTAAAATTCATAGCTCGCTTAAATCGAAAATGGAAAGTGAGGTGATTGAAATAAAGTTACAATGTGCAGGTACATGTCGTGAAATTTGTCATACTTTTACGCAGTTGTAAAAATTGGAAAAGCGTACCAATGTCAAAAATAACTTTTAATGTTTGGCTCGTTATTTCAGCTAAATCGTAAAGTGTCATCATCATCATCATCATCAGCCTAGTTACGCCCACTGCAGGGCAAAGGCCTCTCCCATACTTCTCCAACTACCCCGGTCATGTACTAATTGTGGCCATGTTGTCCCTGCAAACGTCTTAATGTCATCCGCCCACCTAACTTTCTGCCGCCCCCTGCTACGCTTCCCTTCCCTTGGATTCCAGTCCGTAACTCTTAGTGACCATCAGTCATCTTCCCTCCTCATTACATGTCCGGCCCATGCCCATTTCTTTTTCTTGATTTCAACTAAGATGTCGTTTACCCGCGTTTGTTGCCTCACCCAATCTGCTCTTTTCTTATCCCTTAACGTTACACCCATCATTCTTCTTTCCATAGCTCGTTGCGTCGTCCTCAATTTCAGCAGAACCCTTTTCGTAAGCCTCCAGGTTTCTGCCCCATATGTGAGTACTGGTAACACACAGCTGTTGTACACTTTCCTTTTGAGGGATAGTGGCAACCTGCTGTTCATGATTTGAGAATGCCAAACGCACCCCAACCCATTCTTATTCTTCTGGTTATTTCAGTCTCATGATCCGGATCCGCCGTTACTACCTGCCCTAAGTAGATGTATTCCCTTACCACTTCCAGTGCTTCGCTACCTATCGTAAACTGCTGTTCCCTTCCGAGACTGTTAAACATTACTTTAGTTTTCTGCAGGTTAATTTTTAGACCCACCCTTCGGCTTTGCCTCTCCAGGTCAGTGAGCATGCATTGCAGTTGGTCCCCTGAGTTACTAAGCAAGGCAATATCATCAGCGAATCGCAAGTTGCTAAGGTATTCTCCATCAACTTTTATCCCCAATTCTTCCCACTCCAGGCCACTGAATACCTCCTGTAAACATGCTGTGAATAGCATTGGAGATATCGTATCTCCCTGTCTGACGCCTTTCTTTATAGGGATTGTGTTGCTTTCTTTGTGGAGGACTACGGTGGCTGTGGAGCCGCTATAGATATCTTTCAGTATTTTTACATACGGCTCGTCTACACCCTGATTCCGTAATGCCTCCATGACTGCTGAGGTTTCGACTGAATCAAACACTTTCTCGTAATCAATGAAAGCTATATATAAGGGTTGGTTATATTCTGCACATTTCTCTATCACTTGATTGATAGTGTGAATATGGTCTATTGTTGAGTAGCCTTTACGGAATCCTGCCTGGTCCTTTGGTTGACAGAAGTCTAAGGTGTTCCTGATTCTATTTGCGATTACCTTAGTAAATACTTTGTAGGCAACGGACAGTAAGCTGATCGGTCTATAATTTTTCAAGTCTTTGGCGTCCCCTTTCTTATGGATTAGGATTATGTTAGCGTTCTTCCAAGATTCCGGTACGCTCGAGGTTATGAGGCATTGCGTATACAGGGTGGCCAGTTTCTCTAGAACAATCTGACCACCATCCTTCAACAAATCTGCTGTTACCTGATCCTCCCCAGCTGCCTTCCCCCTTTGCATAGCTCCTAAGGCTTTCTTTACTTCTTCTGGCGTTACCTGTGGGATTTCGAATTCCTCTAGGCTATTCTCTCTTCCACTATCGTCGTGGGTGCCACTGGTACTGTATAAATCTCTATAGAACTCCTCAGCCACTTGAACTATCTCATCCATATTAGTAACGATATTGCCGGCTTTGTCTCTTAACGCACACATCTGATTCTTGCCTATTCCTAGTTTCTTCTTCACTGTTTTTAGGCTTCCTCCGTTCCTGAGAGCCTGTTCAATTCTATCCATGTTATAGTTCCTGATGTCCGCTGTCTTACGCTTGTTGATTAACTTAGAAAGTTCTGCCAGTTCTATTCTAGCTGTAGGATTAGAGGCTTTCATACATTGGCGTTTCTTGATCAGATCTTTCGTCTCCTGCGATAGCTTACGGGTTTCCTGTCTAACGGCGTTACCACCGACTTCTATTGCGTACTCCTTAATGATGCCCATGAGATTGTCGTTCATTGCTTCAACACTAAGGTCCTCTTCCTGAGTTAAAGCCGAATACCTGTTCTGTAGTTTGATCCGGAATTCCTCTAGTTTCCCTCTTACCGCTAACTCATTGATTGGCTTCTTGTGTACCAGTTTCTTTCGTTCCCTCCTCAAGTCTAGGCTAATTCGAGTTCTTACCATCCTGTGGTCACTGCAGCGTACCTTGCCAAGCACGTCTACATCTTGAATGATGCCAGGGTTCGCGCAGAGTATGAAGTCGATTTCATTTCTAGTCTCACCATTCGGGCTCCTCCACGTCCACTTTCGACTAACCCGCTTGCGGAAAAAGGTATTCATTATCCGCATATTATTCTGTTCTGCAAACTCTACTAATAATTCTCCTCTGCTATTCCTAGAGCCTATGCCATATTCCCCCACTGACTTGTCTCCAGCCTGCTTCTTGCCTACCCTGGCATTGAAGTCGCCCATCAGTATAGTGTATTTTGTTTTGACTTTACCCATCGCCGATTCTACGTCTTCATAAAAGCTTTCGACTTCCTGGTCATCATGAGTAGATGTAGGAGCGTAGACCTGTACAACCTTCATTTTGTACCTCTTATTAAGTTTCACAACAAGACATGCCACCCTCTCGTTAATGCTATATAATTCCTGTATGTTACCAGCTATTTCCTTATTAATCAGGAATCCGACTCCTAGTTCTCGTCTCTCCGCTAAGCCCCGGTAACACAGTACATGCCCGCTTTTTAGCACTGTATATGCTTCTTTTGTCCTCCTAACCTCACTGAGCCCTATTATATCCCATTTACTACCCTCTAATTCCTCCAATAACACTGCTAGACTCGCCTCACTAGATAGCGTTCTAACGTTAAACGTTGCCAGGTTCAGATTCCAATGGCGGCCTGTCCGGAGCCAGGTATTCTTAGCACCCTCTGCAGCGTCACAGATCTGACCGCCGCCGTGGTCAGTTGCTTCGCGGCTGCTGGGGACTGAGGGCCGGGGTTCGATTGTTGTATTCATATAGGAGGTTGTGGCCAAGTACTGCACCAGGGTGGCCAATCCTGCTCTGGTGAGAGAGTGCGTTACCGGTTCTGGTCACCGGGATCAGGCCGCACTCCAGGCCTGTTTGTGCAATTTTCTCAACACACGTTTTTTTTTTTTGTATTTTCCGGTGGAGAATTGCGCGGCACCGGGATTTGAATCACGGTCCTCTTGCACTGGAGACGGATACTCTACCGTCCCCGTAGGAGTTAAATTAAAAATTAATTTATGGGGTTTTATGTGACAAAACCACTTTCTGATTATGCACGCCGTAGTGGAGGACTCCGAAAATTTCGACCACCTGGGGTTCTTTAACGTGCACCTAAGTCTAAGTACACGGGTGTTTTCGCATTTCGCCCCCATCGAAATGCGGCCGCCGTGGTCGGGGTCCGATCCCGCGACCTCGTGCTCAGCAGTCTAACACCATAATCACTGAGCAACCACGGCGGGTCCCTCAGGAGTTGTACGCCTCATTTAACCTACAGTGGTGCCCTATTTGATCAGTCAAGGTGGACCAATCTGAGCTCGGTTATACCGCATGGATGGCACTCGGCTAGAGAACCTGGTATTTATGACCTGCACATGTGAGGCCATACATATTTGAAGATATATATCTTTCTTTGTTTTTTTTAGGAGGGTTCCCGTACAGTGATAAAATAAAGGAAAAGACATTAAAAGAAAGGAAAAAAAAGAAAGAAAAAGGGGCGAAAAAAAAAAGGAACATAACAGGTGATTTGAACTCGTGACCCTTCGATTTGCCCGGAAAGATAGCTCAGTCGGTTGGTTCGTCACGCCCCAGGCTATTTTCAAGCGCCACAGCTCCTGCTCCGAGCCTCACACTTACGTGGAAAGAGACTCATGTTGTCCGCGATAGTCGGTTTCTAGGAAAAATGGCCGCTCGAGGAGAAGAGCGAACTCGAGCGGCTTTAGAGGCTAGGAAAACTGCCTTAAAATATTTTGACTTGAGGGAAAGCTTCGTTAACAAACTATAACACAGCAATCAGCACTCGAATACGACGAGAGAAATTACTGAGACGTGGAAAATTCCCTTGAAAAAAAATCTGGTTTGCGAGACAAATGCTTGTATGTATTGAAATAATTTTTATGTTGCGTACAACTTTAGAAAAATCGCGTGAATCATTTATTTATAGCCAAATCGAGATTAGTTCTGCAAGAAAAGTGCCGAATTGGCTATATATTTATCGAAATTTGCGTAGCAGTGTGCCTACGGGAAGTTTCGCAAAGTTACAAGCATTGTTCCCTTTCTCCGGCATTTCCATTTAAACGAGTTTCCTTTATCCGTAGTGCACTGTATTTATGTGTTCTGACCAACTACCAGAATTTTCGCCGAACTCGCTTTGAACGGAACAAGAAGTGATTAGAAGAATATTTATAATATTTAAACGTAAGGCACATAGAAAACGATGTGGCGTAGATGGGTATATATAGAAAGTTATTGTACACAATTCAGCAGGAAGCTTTATTTTGATTTTAACGAAGGTATAGAGCAATGTTTATTTCCAGCAGCTATAAGGGCATACGTATTTAGTACATGAAATTTCCCCCACTTATTCGGTAATATGTTTCAGAAGAAGCTCTAGAGAAAATACACCTCTCCATTACATGACTCTTCAGAATTTCTATGTTACTGGAGAATATCTAAGCTATTGACTAAATAGAGGCACCGTTTATCCCTCGATGGATATTTTATGGCCAGATGAATTTTCTAAACGAAACGCTACTGAAGAAATTTGTAGAATACGTCCTTGTTCACCTGAATATAAGCATGTAGTTCACACATGCCCTCTTTGTCTTTAGGGTGATCTCCTGGCCATACGTGATCGCCAGGCGTGTATATCTTTTTGCTCGGGCAAAAGCGAAAGCCTTATAAATGGGAGTTGTCTGCTTCGGTTTGAATACTTTCAGAAAAATAACTTGCATCGATTAACATTGACTGTGTGAAACCAGTTATGTTTTGTTCAGTTATGGCACTAGACTGGCTCCACTTCCCGCAGTGCTTTGCTCGAGAAATTTCTGCAATGTTTTTCCTACAGTTTGTGCAGAACGCCCTTGTAGGATCTAGCTACACCTTTTCAACATTTCCACTCATCGTATTAACGCTTTCATACATTTTGTTGAACACATCGTTGTCAGTAGTGAAGCGTTCCGTCAATACCGTTTGAATGGTATTACTTGTATTCTGTGCTTGCATCTCGACAGTTGGCATAGCGTTTTCGAAGGCTTGCTGGGGTATTTTGTTTGGACTGCTTACCATTCCTGAAAGCTACTGCAGCTTTTCACCTTGGCCAATCAAAGTTTGTTGGACTGTTTCAGAAAAGGATACGATGTTCTCACGTACATTACTTCTGCTTGATATTTGTAGCACGGCTTCTTTCATTCGATTCATTCATTGTGATGTCTCATTAAGATGGTCACTTTAGACGGCGTTATCATTTACAGCTTCACCAAACCCATCTTTAATTTCACTTACTCACACGTTTATCGTTACATTAGAAGACATCATCATTGCTTTTTTATCACTGTCGGCCGTTTCTGTAGCTAGGGACGCGAAGGACAGCATGTAATCTCCGCATTTATTGGCACAGATCACTACAGTGCATGAACATAGAACATCTAGGGCGCGCAGTAGCCCAGTGGCCACAGCCGTCACAAAAGTACTTGTTGAGCTCTGATTCAGCTAAAACATTGTCGAAGCCTTGTCCTCCCTGCCAGTATTTTCCCTAAAAAGAAAACATTTTTGAGAAATCTGCTATTTCAGGTGAAGGCTCATATTTAGGAAAGGCTAGATACTGTAATGCTTGGTCTTGTATTTTCGAGTACATTCTAGTACTCAGAATTCTGCCAGGATTGAATAGGAAAGACACATTTAAGGTGCCTCAGGGCATATTTGTGATTTGAAAGCTACAGAAAAATTCATTTATGAGAAAAAAAAGCTAAAACCCAGTAGAAGCAATAGTGTTTTCGTCATTTGATCACAATCTGTACGGTAAAAATAGAAATAAATCAGTACAAATGAACAAATAATTCTTATCGTGATGAGGACAAAATGAGGCAGAGCATTCGCACAGAGAACCAGCTTTCTAGCTGAATTGTCCTTCTTGTCACGATAGAATCGTTTCGCCTGGGAGAGTATCGGACAGCAAAGTTTTTTTCTCCAGATTTCATGACAACAGCCCTACTGGTACAAGAGCGTAAGAAGGTGGACTAAGAAATTCAGTTATCGAAGCAGTAGAGCACTGCATTAGACCGGTACCTCAGAACAGGAGCAGTAGAACAGGTCATTTTGTCCCCGTACGAGTAGTGCTGTCACCGTAAAATGAAAGCACTCCAACTCATCCAGTTTCTTTATTCTGATGCATTTTTTTCGAGCATTTCACAGTACCCTACAATACGCATCGACTTGAATTTCCAGGATTGCACGAGTTGCGAGATTTCTCAAAGTGTAGGACGAAATGCATGGGCAGGAGTTCCAGTTAGTTTTGTGCTCCAATGCAGAAAAGTGCGTTTTGTTAGAATTTGCGTCAAAGAACAGTGCATTTTGCAGCGAGTTTTATGGCGCATACCTCAGAACTAGCGTCATTGTAGAAATGTATTCCCAGTGGACAAGCTTTGCAAGCTCACCGGCTACTGTTCCTACATAGGAATACATGCCCTGTGCACCGAAAGTAACTATTTAGGCAGTTAATTGGTAAATTTATTATATAAATATGTTGTTTGCAACAGGCGATCTTCAAAAATTCCTAGACACTTCACAATGGTCAACTCTTACACTTGGGTACCGCATCATCGGGTAATATCTTAGTGGTCTACTTCAGCTTGGTGTTAATAGCGGTGTTGACACATCTCCTACAACAGGCGCATCTTTTCCAGGCATCTTTCTTACTCTCGCTATGGTGGCCTTAAAGAATAAATCCAATGGAAGGCTATGGCACAGCCTTGAGCCACCTACAATGAAATATCTGCGCAGGCATGCTCTGCAGTGAAACCAGAACTAGTTCATCCGCGACTATATAGTGGAGATAAAGAGCATGCGATGGAAAGCCAGCGCTTGACAACTGAACAAAAGGAACACGATGCTCTGTGTCTGTCATATAAACGTCATCTGTAAAACGTCACAATGTTTGCGCCGCTTATGCAAACCAAAAGGCGTACACAAAAGAAATCACCGATGATTACGATACTCCACATTGCGAAACGTCTTTTCATTTCACGATGTATCGGCTTGTGCAGACAATCTCTCGTGCGGCATGCTGCAAACGGAGCGAAGTGTGGCGCGACTGCCTCGGTAATCGAGATATCGAAAGAGAGCACGCAGGTGACTTGCGGGCGCGACTCACAATAGCCGTCGGAGACTTCCGCTGATGCAGCGTTTTGCTTTCATTTACACTATCGTTGGACACGCTGGCCGCATGCCATCTGTGAACAGACGACACGTGCCAGTAATCACCGCCTCGTAGCCATTGTCGCCACGGAGTGGCACAAAGCTTTTCTCACGCTTTCGCCATATCCTCCTCCTCCACTTTCCCTCCTGATGCTTTCACTGTATAGCCTGCTACTCCGTTTTCCTCCTCATGCTCTCTTCGCCTTTCATCGCCCTCTGCGCTCCGCGTTCGCTCTTCCATCCTTCGCTCTGCTAGTTCGCTCTGTTACGCTGACGACGCCGCGGCACGCTGACGCTCAACGCAGTAACGGGCGCTTAAGACCTGCGTTCTAAAACTGGAAGAAAGAAAACGCGGTAGTGAAAGGAGTTTTAATCAAACCCGATCGTTCAACAGGGATGTAGTTATATGCCTTCGCGAGGTCCATATTGAATATATCGTGGTCCCCGACAAAAAAGGGTTCACCGACGATTACGATGATCCTTATGCGAAAGCTGACTGCATGCCTATACGTGTTTTCATTTCGCAATATATTGAGGCCTCACACTGAGCATCGCAGTGATTGGGAGGGCTGCCACGAGAGCGCGGTATATATATATAGACCCGTCATGCAGTTGCCCCTTCGCCGCATCTGTACCTTACTTAGCCGTAATCTTTACCTGGAAACGCTTGCGCAGAACGCTATGCGCGAAGGCGAATTTTCTAGGTTTTGCTTTTCCCCAGACCGCCGGCGCTGCCGCTGCCGCGGATGCGCGGACGTGAGCGCCAACTTGTGGTACTTCGAGGTGGCTTCCTCCGCTTTCCTCCTCGCGCTCACTTCGCTATCGCAGTCTCCTCCACCGTTGCGCTTTGCGTTCGCTCTTTTAGCCTTCGCTGTACTCGTAGGCACGTTTACGCCGAGGAAGGACGAGGAACGCCGAGGGACGCGGAGGCACGCTGACGCTCAACGCAGGAACGGACACCTAAGAGTTGCGCGCTCGAGGCAGTGCAGTCCTGAATGTTCGGTGGAGCATAGCGGTCAGCGGCAGTGACCGCATTGAGTGCGCGGTAGTCACTACAGGGCGGTTACTCGCTGTTTCTTTTATGCACCACGTGAAGGGTCGACGACATCGACCATGATGACGAATGAATAACTTTAACTGTAACATATTCGCGAAGTCGTTGCCAGCAACACTGAGTTTGTCAGAACTGAGTCCGCGCAGGCAGCTGTGGACAGGCGAGGCTGTGATGAATATACAATGTGTCACGGTGTCTTTAGGAGGCTTCTCAACCGGGCCTTGTATAGTAATTTCTCGAAACTGGATGAGAAGAGCTGTATCCGCCGAAGAAGACGGTTTGACGAAGGTTGATCTAGAGCCACAGCGGCCGACAGAAAACATTTGATAGTGAGACCGGTGATGCTATCAACCAGGCGACAGTGTTTGATATCCAGGAGCAGACGGAAATGTCTCAATAAATCGGCTCCTCATGTTGCACAGCAGACATCTGCTACCCAGAATTGCCATTGAAACCGTATTTTCAGACCGACGTGAATGCTGAGAGTCTTCAAACCGTAGGTTGCTATGACAGAAGAGCTCATAGCCTGAAGGGGGGCTCAATATCTATGTTGATGATAGTGTCAATGTTGACAATGACACCAAATACATCATCTATGCTGATGACACTACACTACTGTTTTCCTCTCGTCATACCTCAGACTTATTAAGGACTGCTAATGCAGTACTAGATACACTACATGTGTGGTCCGTTAAAATTGGTCTCATAAAAAACACGACTAAAACTATCGTCATATTATTCCAAGCCAAGAAGAAAAACGCCACGCTGCCTGCTGACATCAAACTTAATTCGTAGAAAATTCAACTAATGAGCTGAGTAAAAAGCCTAGGGATTATTTTTGACCACGATATGCCAATGTATAGCTACCGTATTATCACTTGCCACTAAACTCTCATAGAGGGACTCGTTAGTTTTTTCCTTAGTTACCTTCCACGCAATGTAAATGTGCTTATATATAGCTCCCTCTCCCTCAGTCATATGAAATATTGCTGCCTTGTCTGGGCTACCACATATGTCACAAATATAGGTAGATTCATTATTCAGAAAAAAATTTCTCCGTGTGATGTGTGATGTACTAGGGACTCCCCAAGTGAACGTCTGTTCCTAGAACTGAAAATAGAAAAGGTGCATGGTTTATACAAAACAGGTTAGTCCGCGCATACATTAAGGAGTGGAAATCGCACAACTGTTAAATCCGTTCCATAGCTAACCTTAAACAGAACATACGTCGTTATCAAACACGATGTCCAGAATACTGCTATGTAATGCACCCGCGCACTAATCCGGAAGGCAAATGATTGCCTATACGGTGCCTGTCCTGCTCAACACACTGATCGTAGATGATGTTTCACAGGCTTCGCTAACTTGTCTGTATAGTTACTATTGCTGCTAGAACTGGTTTGTACTTGTTTACGATAGGCAGCGAGGCACTGGAAGTGGTAAGGGAATACATCTACTTAGGGCAGGCACTGACCGCGGATCCGGATCATGAGACTGAAATAATCAGAAGAATAAGAATGGGCTGGGGTGCGTTTGGCAGGCATTCGCAGATCATGAACAGCAGGTGGCCATTATCCCTCAAGAGGAAAGTTTATAACAGCTGCGTCTTACCAGTACTCCCGTACGGTGCAGAAACCTGGAGGCCTACGAAAAGGGTTCTACTTAAATTGAGGACGCGCAACGAGCTATGGAAGGAAGAATGATGGGTGTAACGTTAAGGGATAAGAAGAGAGCAGATTGGGTGAGGGAACAAACGCGAGTTAATAACATCTTAGTTGAAATCAAGGAAAAGAAATAGGGCAAAGGCAGGACATGTAATCAGGAGGGAAGATAACCGATGGTCATTAAGGGTTACGAACTGGATTCCAAGGAAAGGGAAGCGTAGCAGGGGGTGGCAGAAAGTTAGGTGGGCGGATGAGATTAAGAAGTTTGCAGGGACAACATGGCCACAATTAGTACATGACCGGGGTAGTTGGAGAAGTATGGGTGAGGCCTTTGCGCAGCAGTGGGCCTAACCAGGCTGATGATGATGATGATGTCTTGTTGATCACAATATTAGTTTTGCTGCGCCATCTGTTATTGACACACATGAATTATCTGAGGGCCATGTATTTTTTTCTCTCTATACTGCTGATTTCTTGATGTTAGGGAAACTAAGTAACTTGCTCTGGTTTATGATTCTTGTGTTTGTTTCTTTTGCGTTATTTTTATCCTTTTAATTCAGCTTTATTGTTACCATTCCTCATGCACGGTTGTTCCCCCTGCTGCTGCCTTAAAACGGGTTTTACGACACAGTCAAGCTGCTGACGTAGCATTTTCCTTAAGACCTGTCCATATTCAAATGTATATTGTTTATGGGAAATAAAGCACTTTACTTACTTACTTTACTTACTTACTTAGGCACTCACTCACTCACTCACTCACTCACTCACTCACTCACTCACTCACTCACTCACTCACTCACTCACTCACTCACTCACTCACTCACTCACTCAGACACTCCGATCAGTCTGAGATGCAGGGATAATGCTGACTCCTACACCGGTGTGAAAAAGCAAGCAAAAATCGGTAATATGGTCGGTTATGTAGAACTTGCGGTTTATGGAATGGCCGTGGTCGCCCGCCGTCATTAATGACGACCCGCAGCAGCATTTGCCACGTGCCACGAACAGGGGGACTCATATTTACGGGCAGCAACACCATAACGGCGTTTGTAGTAGCACCAGTTCTGCCGTGCAAAACTGCGTGAAGCTAGAAAAAGTGCGTGAAGCTTCGTGAGGCCGCATGAGGGGCTGATGAGGAGCCAGTCAGAATCGGTGCTTAGAAATGCGAGTGCATCGAAGGGCTTGGCGCACTTTGGCTACTTGAGACGCGAAATTTTCAATTCCTTCCTGGAGGAAATCGACTTCGGGCATCTCAGATCTACCGGCAGCGTTGACGGCTGCCCGCGAAAGTCAGTCATATCGTTGGCCAGTTCGGCAAGTTCTGACAGCGAACTTTAGTGAACTGAGACAAGAGTGTATCGCTTATTGGCTGAAAGACGCTGCAGTAACAACTCCCGTAGCACGGGCGTCTCGAGGGAATACGGCGTGCCGCCGAGCAGGTTCTGGAGGTGACGCAGAATCTCGTTTGAACTTCTGTCACAAAGCTCCTCAGTATTGAAGAGCTGCTGGATACGGTGATCTAGAGGCGGCACGAGGCGGCTAGAGAAAGAGTGTGATTGTGAAGAGTAAGATGCGTTATTTTCTGCAGCCCTTTAGCTAGCATGACTCAGCGCCTTGGGGAAGGGGAAGGGGACATAAAGAAGAAACAAAAGTGAAGAGAGAGGAAGTCAGGCGTTTCAGAGCCCGGTGCCGTTAGGTTCCGGGCTCTGAAACCACTATCAGCGGTAGCCATGCGGCACATTCACTGTTGACACGACTGCGCCGTGTCCTCCAGGAATGTAAGAATGTAGCTGAAGGCGGAGCCGCGGTGCAGGCCGGGAAACAGCAGCTGGGATGCCGAGACCATTGCGAGTCCGAGGCGTCGGAGTGAGACGGGGAAGAGAATCGGGGCAGGAACAAAGTAGATGGGCGATTGTTTCGTCCTCGCCGCGCGCTGGACAGGCCGGGGATGAAGCCAGGGATGTTGTATCTCCCGATGCCGTCCAAGAGTAGCCGATCCGACGGCGATGCACGAGAGGACGCTCCTGCCTTGTGAGGAAGCGATCAGGAAGTGGAAGGGGAGTGCAACCGCTGGCGACGCGCAAATCCGGGTGGAGCGCCGTTAGATGGAGCTGCAACTTGTGCCTTGCACAGCCGAAGGCCGTTACAGGCGGTGCTGACTGGTACAGTGGCATGGTGTGCTGCCTTTCCCAGGGCGTCAGCCTTCTCGTTGCCCTGGACGCCGACATGAGAGGGGAGCTACCGTAGCGGCAGCTTCAAGTCACTCGAAACAAGGGCGCGAAGCTTTTCCGTCAGCAGGCAACGCCAAGGCCAGGGGCTTACCTTCAATGAAGAGCAAAGAGCGTCGCTCGTGAGTCGCACAAGATCACAACCGGAGAATCCGGGGGTTCCTCTGCTTGGATGACTGCAGCGAGATTGAGGCCAGCCACCTCAGCAGTGGTGGAGCTTGCCACAAAAGGGAGCCGGCACACTCCCGAGCACTGAAGGACGGGGACCACGCATGAAGCAGTGGCAGATCCGGAGTGTGCATAGACGGAGCCGTCCATGTAGATATTTAGGTGTCCGTCCTGCCGGTCCTCCAACAGGAACGCCGACGCCTGGTACAGGGCACAGGATGGGGATTGCCTTTTCATGTGGCCCTGATAGTGAATTCCCCATGGCTGCTAGGGCGGAGGAGGTTGTGGGATGATTAGCGTGGGAGGACAGCCGACAACATCCTCGTACAGCTGACACAAGCTGCCCATGCGCAAGTGAAGTCGGCTCCGCAACCATGAAAGGAGAGTCGCGCTATGCGGGGCGCGATGTAGCCTGTCAGTAGGAGGGGCGCCACGCTGTAGGAGCAGTCTAGAGAGCGGCCAAGCTTCGGCTAGGGTGGCAGCGATGTGCGAGCTCCCTGGCAAGCAAAAATCACCCGGATGGCTTTCCGGTGCTGGAGCTCCATGCGGTCTACGCGAACCCGCGGGAGGGCCACAAGAGGGTGTGCATAAAGAAGCCTTGAGGTAGCCGCAGCGGCGTATAGACGGATACCACATTGTGGTGTGCATCCTCTGCCTTGGAGCAGCAGATGGCCGACCACTTCTGGAACCTTCTGCCTTTGAGCGATGAGCGCCTTGGCAGCTGGCGCCCACGAGAGCCGGTGATCTATCTTCTGGCCCAAGTAGATTAAAACCCGCTTCCATGGTATTAGGCTACCACGGAGCACCATAGCGACTGCTCTTCGGCGTATGGGCACAATGGCGTGGGCGAGAAGGACCTGCGTATTTGAAGAAGATAAGGAGAGGCCCAGTGTCTGTAAGTATGAAACAACTTCATCCAGGTCTCGCTGCAAGTAAGACCGAATGGCCGGAAGGCCTCCTATTGGGACCCCAAGTCCACAGAGCTACATCATCGGCGTATACCGAGATGTTGGCGCGATGTTCGAGGTCTGCTGTAATGGCAAAATGAATAGAAACCAGCGCCAAGTTGAAAAGGAAGGGGCTTAGGACGGATCCCTGCTGTACTCCGGAACAAGCTACCCGTGGCGAGCTCACGGTCTCTCCAACCCTTACGGAAAGGGACCGCCATGTGGGAAAGGCTGGGAGGATACGCCGAAGACATCCCGTGACTCAATGATCGTCCAGTGAGCGTTCAATGACCGAGTAAGGCAAGCCATCGGAAGCGCTTTCCACATCAAGAAGCACAAGGAGTGCCACTTCGCGAGAGCCTCTGGCGTCCTCCAGTAATGATACGACGTCCGCGATGCAGTCATAAGTGCACCGGTGACGACGCAGCCCAATCTGCTGTTCCGGGGATCCAATCGAGGCGCGCTAATGCTACAGACTCCAATACCTTGCAGGCCGCTGAGGTCAGGGACGCAGGCCTCTAGGAGATGAGCGCCTTGGCAGACTTTCTCGGTTTCATGACTGGCACAACGACAGCCGTCAACCATGCCTCTGGAAGGCAACCAGACAGTCGGATGCCGTTAAAGTAGTCTAGGAGCCGGTACTCCTCCGGGTGAGCCAGGTTCCGTAGCAGTGAGAGCATCGAGGTCGTCGCTGCTCACATGAGCTCGTGAAATGCTGCCCGCCGTATCGGAGGCACCTTTCAGGAAAAACACAGTCCGCAGTAGTGTGGCCTGTGTCGACACTGCATGCACCTAATCGGGCGGTGTCGAAATGGCTCCACAGAAACCGGCATCCGGTGTAGGTGAATACATTCAGCAAGGTTTCTCGCCAAGAAACGAAATGTCAATGTGCTCCCGCTTCGTTTGACGGTAACCTCATGCAAACGGAGAGGAGAGTGCCACCTGTAGGTCGTGGACAGAAATGTTTCTATCGACCCCGTGCGCGAAGCCCGTGCACTGGGATCGGTCGATGGTGGAGTGGGGGGGAGCGACAGCTGAAATTCGTGCCAGCTCCGGCGTGGCAAGCACGTCTTGCAGGCACCCGTGAGAATCCGCATCCACGGCAACGATGTCCATGCACCAATGACTACATTTCGTAATGATCCACAAGTTTTTCTATTCGTCTGATCTTTCTGCATCGCAACCTGTCGACGTATGCGATAACAGTGGCTGCCAAGGTTATGATGAGGGCAAGAGCTGCAGAAAATAAAACGGGCAGTTAGAAAACTGAACCACCAGTAGCAAATAAACACATTTGATCACGTTGCCTCGTCCTTTAACAATGCATTCCAAACATCAGACATCTCAAGTATATTTACCAACAGGTGTCGTACTATTCAGAAGCTTCTGATGTGGTTTGTTTCGAGGAGACGAGAAGCACAAAAATCGTTTTTTTTTGTCAACATCTAAAGTAGTGTGCTGAAAAGTTTCGAGACGTGGCCGTGCGGATATAACCTACGTTGTGCAATAGCAGAAGGATGCGGGTGTATTGTCGGCGGTATGTAAACGCTGTGAAGGTGAGCTGATATCTGTGCTTCCTGCCTAATTCTCTTGCTTGAATAAAATAAGTTACGGTGTTTAGCATCCTGAAACTGCACAACGAGATTCGAATTATTATAGTGGATAACGCTTCCCCGAAGCTCAATACACGAGTGTAGCCTTTATTTTTTTTGCATTCGGTCAACGTTGCGATGAGGTCGCCGCGGCCAAATAGCAAACCTTCTACCTCACCTTCCGCGGCGGGTCGCCATACAAATAAAGCACAGGAGCAGAAGTTGGGTCAATACCACTTACATCAATTTAAGATAATACTGGGCCCCACATTTCAATCCATGTAAAACAATGCAAATAACTGATGCAAACCTGCACCCACTACAGCTGTTTAGGTTTGCCATCGGTTACAACTTTGCCCAAGAGTTAGCACTAGAGATAAAAGCTAATTTTCATTCCAGTAACAAAAGCTGATTTCACACCCTGTCGTCAAATCTAGACTAAAGAGGAAGCTAATATCACGCAAGTTGCACAAATGTTCTACGTGCTTCTCGTTTAGTTGTTTCATGAAGACATACCCCATCCTTTTCACGTTAACACGAATGATTTTCCTAGCGTCAATACAGCTTTCTTACCTCTCCTTTGAGGAGGTTGCTCACAGGAAACTCCCTCTACTCAAGATCATCTTCCTGGACTGGCTGACCATCGAGCGGACAGGAATGCGCGTACTTAAGCGGGCACTGCTGGTAGCAGTTATCGCAGATAACATGCGGGCAAGAGATGACATGCGGTCATTTTAAGCACCAGGCCACATTCTTTGCAAATTCTCCTTGCCAGTATGGGTTCCACAATGTCCAAACCCTTCAAGACCAAGAAGTCGTTAGACAACCCGACTACGGTGCACCACTGGTTTCGAGTAGCCACGACGAATGCTGCCACCCCCCGCTGTCGCATTTGGGCCAGCTTTCATCTGTGCAAACTTCGAACGCCGGCAGTTATCTCCTTAGCGACCATTTTCAGGAATAAAGCACTGATAGTTGCGCGTACGGCTTTCGGCCACCTTCGCAGAAATCTATCTTTCCACAGAAAGCGGTCATCAGAACACGTTTTTAACCCATTAAAGACCAGCGTGACCATATGGTCACGTTAGTCTGCACAGTGGATTTCATTTAATTAAGATTAACAAAACGGTACCAAAATCGCCTTTGACATGCCGTTAGACAGATGAGAGTTCCCGTTATGGATATCAAGGGGCAGCAGGTGTCAGTCGTGTTGTGGGAGCCCCTCGCAAAGGCGGGAATAAGTGTTGCTGTGCGAGTAGCGTCGTCATGCATCACTCCAAGAGGTAATGTGTTTTTTTTTTCACTATTTGCTTAAGCAATAGTCCGATATCCTTACCTCCATATTGCTCTTCGAATATGTGACCTGCGATGAGTATTTCTGAAAGATTTATGTTTGATTTATTCGTCAACGAGCGTGTTATCTTGCACGTTGCCATATGGTCACGCTAGGCCTTTAGGCTACCTAACTTCTTATTGTTTTTTTTACCTGCATTCTCATCTCTTGCACGGCTGCTGGCGCATTCCCGCAGTGGTTATTTCTTATTTTAATGTGTGACTAGGTTGATGTTGGAATAAATAGCGAAGATACTCTAAGAAGACGATGACGACGTGTCAGTGATTTATATCGACCCGCGAGAGGCTAGCACCTATTCGGATGGAGAGTCGGCCGATGAAGACTCAGGCGGGCTCATTGACAATCTAATCTGGCGGCAGAATTGTTTTCTCTGACGGACGCCGTATTGGTGGAGATCCGACTCGGACGATGACGACCCCAGGCGGGCAACGTGATGGAACCTGAGAGGTTTCTTCTGCCGTAGTCTATGCGGCCATTCCCGCGAAATTCTCGACTGCTTCTAAGTGGACGAACGGTGATCTCCAGAAA
Organism: Dermacentor andersoni; assembly: GCF_023375885.2. Lineage (NCBI taxonomy): Eukaryota > Metazoa > Arthropoda > Arachnida > Ixodida > Ixodidae > Dermacentor > Dermacentor andersoni. The sequence goes on along the minus strand of NC_092823.1, from coordinate 24,007,009 downwards.
AGCCTTGGTATATTTCCCTACCCAAACTTTGCTGCTTACAGGGGCTTTTCACCTGTTGAGTTGTTCGAAATCTTTTTTGACGAAGCCGTCGTGGAGCTGCTATTCGAACAAACAAGAAAGTTTGCGTTATTTTTCAATATGCCAGATCCGGAGGTTACCAAAGAAGAATTAGGTTTTCTTGGAGTGCTGGTTTTGTCCGGCTATAACCGCTTGCCAGGGAAAAAGTGCTATTGGGACAGCGGCTTGGATATGCGCCACACGATGGCCTACAATGGTATGTGAAGAAATCGCTTTGTACAGATAATGCGATTCCTGCACTGTGCGAAATGCAAGCCTAACGCTTAGTGACAAGGTGGCAAAGTTGCGTCCATTGATGACACTACTGAAAGCAAGGATTCTGGAGCACTTTCAACCTGTGCGTCACCTGAGCTACGACGAAAATATGATTGAGTAATATGGTCGTGATGGCTGTAAACAGTTTATACGCGGAAAGCCTATCCGCTTCGGGTATAAAGTACGCTTCCTAAACGCCAAGAACGGATACCTTGTAAACTTCAAAGTGTATCAAGGCAAGCAGGGGATCCAAGAACATCTGAAAAATATGAAATGGACTTCGGAAAAGCAGCGGCGCCACTTCTTCAAATGGTGGATGAACTCGCAGCAGAGACGCACGACCTTCCTTTCTTTTTCTATTTTGATAATTTATTCACAGGCATGCCGCTACTCAGGCATCTCAAGGCGCAGGGCTACGAAGGCACGGGCACAGTGAAGCAGAACCGTGTTCCCAGAGTGCCTTATCGCTCGACCACAATTCGTCAAGCGCCAACCTCGTGGGCACGAAGAGACCGTGCTGAGCGACACTGAAATAATTGTTGTCCGCTGGACAACAATTCTGGACAATTCTGTAGTAACGATCGTAAGCACCATTCACGGCGTAGAGCCAATGTCATTGGCAGACAGGTACTGTCGTGTTCAGAAGAAGCAAATCGAGATGGCCCGAGAAAAACACTGTTGCTCAGTACAAGTTTTATGAGAGGTACGGACCAGATTGATGCAAATGTAGGCGCCCACAGGATTGTAATCCGTGGCAAAAAGTGGTGGTGGCCAATTTTCACTTGACTTTGTGATATATCTATCAGCGACGCTTGGGCGCTAATTCGTAGCAAAGGGTTCAACGTCAAGCAGGTGGAATTCCGCGGGCAAATCGCACAAAGCTACCTGATGCGATGGGCCAATAAGCATAGAGGACCTGGTCAACGCAAAATCCGAAAGACTGGTGATGTCCTGACTGGTACACGGTATGACCAAGTGGCCAACTTTGTTGCACCAATACCTAATGGCAAGAGGTGGAGGTGTGCATGAGATAATTGCAACAGCGCAGTGCACACACAATGCGCAGAGTATGACGACGGCATGTGTATTCCATGATTTAAACCATATCACACTAAATAAGTGCTCGATTATTCGCTTTGTATGTTTTTGTGATGTTTCATGGCTTCAAATAAATGTTTTTCACTTCGCGTATTTTGCTGTAGCGTAAGGGCCCAGTGTCACGGGCTATATTTCAAAAATGAATTAGGCAAGAGTAATAATTTTTTTGCATGTGAATTATTAGTACGAAGATAAGTTAATATATAAGATTTATTTCAAGTTATCAAGAAAAGAAGGAAACCGGTCCCTAATGGGTTAAGGTCATTCCACGCCTAATTCAGCAGCGTTTTTTCGACAGTCACCCATACAGTCGAATTAAAAACTTGTTACGTCTCGACAGCCGTGGTTGGATGCCGACGATTTATAATTCAAGGAAACAGGAAGATAGTAGCAGACAGCAGTGCAGGCGTAGGCGCCAGCACTGGCGAAGGGTTCGTTCCTTGAGGCGCGACCGTGCCAAAACCGCCAGTGCCCTCGCACGCGCACTGCATCGTTGCCGTCTTCTGGAGGCATATCAGTTCTTCCTGCCTGAGACGAAGTCTCCATAGCGGTCTGGAGGCCGCCTAACCACTAGTGGCCGCAGTTTCTGGGTGGTTCCTTCTCGTAATCTGGAAAACTCGTGAGGTCGAAGTCAGTGCTTGACAGGTCTTGCGTATAGAGTGAGTCCGGCAGCACAGGAACAGCAGAACTGGCTCCTTTTGGAAATGTGTCCGATAATTGCTCTGTTATGCTCCATTCGGTCGGCGCTTGGGTTGGTCGCCTGTGTTTTTTTATTTTGTTGAGCTGACACCGAACCTTTCTGAGGATGCTTCTTATATGCCAGGATTGTGGTGCGACACGGCGCAGTATTGCACCTTCAATCCAGTATGGCTATTCTTTAAAAACTGACGAATAAGCACTTTTTACCCTTCGGAGAAGCGACATGATCGCTTCAGTGTCTCCTGGCGCTCAGGGATCTGTGTTTCCATCTCCGGCTTAAGTAGGTCGAGGGGACGCAAATGTTCTCGTTCAAACATCGCTCTCGCAGGTGTCGTTCCAGTAACTGTTAACCGCCGTGTATTGCCGATGAAGCAGCCTCGCATGTCGACACTGTATGGGCCACTTTGTATCCATCAGGAGCGCTGTTTTCAGTTCTGGTACATTGCGTTCGGCCTGGCCGTTTGTTGCAGGGTGACAGGCTGAAGGTGTGGTGGTCTGTATGCCATTTGACGCATAGAGTTGCTTTATCTCGCTTGCAATCAAGGCTTCCATTGTCTGATATGACTTTTCGGGGAATGCCGGAAAGAGCAAACAGACTCTTCGGAGTACTTCGATGACAACTCCGGATGTTGGTTGTTGTGTCATGTGAAGGACTTCCAGCCACATTGTGTACGCGTCCACAACTAAGTTGGTGTGCCCGTGTAGTGGCTTCGCGATATCAATGCCCACTGGGTTCCACGGTGTCTGGGGATGGACTAGGAATAGGAAGTGAGAATGGTAACTTTGGATGGACTTTTCTGCATCGACTGGCATTCACGACACTGCCGTACCGTTTCTTCGTTGACGTTGTCGATTCCGGGCCACCATACGTACTTTTTGCGCTATCCTTCATGGCCACCATTCCTTGGTGACCGGCAAGCACAAGTTCCAGAATGTGAGATTGCGCTGAATTTGGTATAATTACCCGCGATCAAATTGTGAGGCAGTCGTGATGAACTGCCAGTGCAGCCACTCTTTGTCGGTAAGGAGTTAGGTCATCGCGAGCGAGTTTCTCCATTGTACCATTCTGCACTGACTGGTATAGCATTTGCATGATATCGTCGTGCTGTGTGAGACGTGCTATGTCTGTGGCTGTAAACAGACGTCTCCACAATGCTTTAAACAATAGCACATCGCCTGGTGGCCATGGCTCGTCGGTGCGTTCTGGTAATGACAATCGGCTCAATGCATCTGCGTTTTGATGGCTCTTGTCGTGCCTGTATACAATGTTGTAGTCATGCGCAGATAACTTGATGCCCCATCTGGTAATTCGTGGTGAGAGGACTTGATCCGTTCGTTTCTCTAGGCCCAGTATGCTCAGCAGCGGTTGATGGTGAGTGACGAAAGTTACCTTTCTTCCCGCAATATATTTGTGGAACTTATCAACTGCAAGCCCTACAGTGAGGCCTTCTCTGTCTAACTGTGCATAGTTTCGTTGCGCGGGCCCAAGCGTCCTAGATGCAAATGCGATCGGTGCTTCTCTATTCTGGTCATAACGTTGAGAAGGGACAGCTCCTATGCCGTATGGTGAAGCGTCACGTGACACAAGAAGCTCCTTCCATTTGTTGTAGTGCGCCAGTACGGTCTGACTGAGAACTGATCTCTTGAGTTCGTCAAAGGCTTCTTGATGCTGAGTTTCCCATCTCCACGTGACGTCCTGCTCGAGGAGCTGGTAGACAGCTGGAAACGTTTGCCCTGTTCCTCAAGAGTGTGTTGTAGAAAGCCAGAATTCCGAAAACTACTGCAGTGCTTTTTTGCAGTCTGGCGCTGGAGCCTCAGAAATAGCTCGAACTCTCTCTTCGCTGGGACCCTATAACGTAAAACTATTCCGTATGTTTTTATTCCAATTTGTCGACGTCAAATTTACGTAACCGCCGACTCAAGCATCGGGCGGTGACCCGCTGCTTTGCCTGAACAGCCCAATCAAACGCTCTCTTCGTTTATAGGTGGTTCCTTTTGTTTGCTTTCAAAACGAATAACATTTCCTACATTCAGCGGTCTTTCTTCTCTAATCGGCTGACAAGAGGCAATGTCGCTCAAGAGGAGAGGTTTTCGATGGGGCCGAGTCAGGGCACTCAAAATAGATTATGGGATGAAGATGGAGGTTTCTGCGCCTGCGATTGGTCCACTTTCCTTTGCGTAGCTTGTGGTTGCTTGTCTGAAATGGCGGCGGCTTGGAACTCACTGTTAAACGTGCCTCTAAATCGGATCGTCAGCGAGAAAGAGTTGGTAGTGCGATGGTGTATACTTGCCGAAAGGGCTCGGTAACGTTATACGGCTACGCCAGAAGTTTTGCTATACTTAAATAAACCCATGCTCCCCGGCAGGTGCGAGTAGCCAGTGCGTGAGCGATCGGCGGCAGCCATCTTCTATTCCCTTTGAAACGGGTTAGTCTCCGGCTATTCAGGGAAAATTCCAGTTTTGTTCGGCATAATATCGCCTTTTTTAACACGTACACGTCACTTTGGCGCGGTGAGCTTTCGCGGTTTTGTAAAGTCGCCTGAGAGGCAGGTGAAGTGGCTGCAGCCCTAAAACTTTTCACCAATAGCCGAGGTCTAATAGCGAAAAGGTGGCGAATGAAACAACTATTTTCCTTTTGTTTGGTACAATCATGCATAATCAGCGCGTACAAGTCGTATGACATGGGGAACTACGACGGTTTTTGTAACGTCGCGTGACAGACAGGCTAAGTGGGAGTGGCACAAAAACGTCGTTTACCGATCACGGAGGGTTGATTGCTGAATTGCAATCGAAAATTTTGGAATAACTTTACGTTATATTGCCCCTAGTATGAAACCCTTTTTCGTAAATTCGGTGTCCCAGAAAAGAAACTTGTCTCACTGCGAAACGGCACTTGTTTTTTCCGAGGCACACATTGTACTTGTGTAGCCTGTTGAGGACTTTTTCTCGATTAACGGCATGTTCCGCGGCGTCCTTTCCACTGATGATCACGTCATCTAAGTATGCACAAACGTCTGTGATGCCAGACAGCATGGCTTCCAGAAGCGTTGAAAAATGGCTGATTCTATAGAGATTCCAAAAGGCAACCGTTTGACCTTGTAGAGCCCATTCAGCGTGTGGAGGGTCAATATCTGCTGTTTGCGATGTCAAGTGAAGTTGTATGCAAGCCTGTGCTAAAACCATGGTGCTAAAGACCTCGCCGCCCCTCAAGTGGCTGAGGACCTTATCTGTTGTGGGAAGTTAGTAATCTCCCTTCTTCGATACCTAATTCGCCGTGCGACGGTAGTCGCTGTATATTCGTAACGAGCCGTTCTTCGTTCGAACGAGTACAAGAGGCGTTGTCCAATCTGAATGGTGCGCAGGCTCGATTATGCCACTATCTTGCAGTCGATCGAGTTCAGCTTTTACAGCCGACGGTAGTGCGAAGCGAACTGGCCGTGCTTTGAGGAGCTTTAGCGTTGCACCTTCCAGAATTTCAATTGCTACCGCAGGACCTACGTGTCCTCAGATGTGATCGTCCAACACAGACTCGTACTTGTCCAGAAGATTAGAAACAAGTTGGTCGTCTGATACGTCATACATGCCTGTTATCTGTATACCCAGATGAGGACACCAATTTTGACCTAGGAGGTTATGAGCAGCTCCCTTGGTAACGACAAGCGCTAATGTAACCGCCTTGTGCCTGTACGTTACTTGCATCGTTCCACGAATGAAAACTAGAAAGGGCTACTTTAACCATGTGCGGAGGAGAATGATGTTTGTCTGAAGCCCTGGTGGGTCATGTGTCTACGTGGCTTTAAACGTGGTCTCACCCATGAGTGTGCAGGCTCCATCTAAATTTACCTCGAAATCATTTTGTGCGCTGGACGCGCCAGTACAGCTTTGAGTTTGTAAAGCGCCACGTCTGCTGCTGAGGCTGTTGTGGATATTCGTTGTCGTGGATTTTCGACATTGTTATTCCACTTAGTTCTTGTCTCTTTCCGCTTTGTTATGCAGGCTTTTTCAACGTGTCCGGGCTTTTCCAGCAGTTGCAGGAAGCTGCCTGAATTTTGCAAATGTCCGCACTATGTTGCGCGTCACAACGCCAATAGCATTAATTCTTCTTTTGGGTATATATGTCGCAGCTACCTTGCTTTCCTGTCTTCCATATGCTTGTGCTGGCTTCGTGAATGACTAAGTTGCGCCTTCACGTTTTGCTGATCTTCGACGGCGTTTTCAGCTCGCAGTGCGAAGTCAAACGCTTTCCTAAACGTCAAGTCCTTTTCTTCGAACAACCGCTGCTGGACCTGCATGTTCCGGGGACCACAAACTAAACGGTCAGGCAACGTTACGTCAATAGGCAGCATTGTCGGACTCGCAGCCGTGTCTGCGCTGGTTCCAAAATTACAGTCAGAGGCTAGTTTCTTGAGTGCTGTCGCCTCATCACTGATTGTTTCGCCATGCAGTTGGTCACGTCTTTGGAAGCGTGCCCTGCTGAAGACTCAGAATGAGCCATGAGGATCTCGACTATGTCCTCGTAGTTCGCTTGGCCAGGAAGCTTTGGTTGCGCGAGAGCGCACACACGTCGTATGTCTGTTCTCCGCACAACGTTAGCAGATGAGCTCCGTTTTAGAAGGGTACATAATTTCGTTCGCTTCAAAAAAGAATTGAAGCCTCCCATACCATGATCTCCAGGAGCCGGAGCTGCCACTGGAATCGCGCAGCCGACCAAAGTCAGTGAAGTTGACGTCGGTGAAGTGCCGGTGACTCCCCATCCTTCCTCGTCGCGAATTGTTACGTCGGTAAAGCCGTGGTTGGCTGCCGACGATTTATTAACTCAAGGAAACAGGAACATAGTAGCAGATGCGTAGCTAATGCGTAGCTGTAGCTGATGCGTAACATGGTAGCTAATGCGTAGGAGCCACCACGGGCAAGGCATTCGTTCCGTGAGGCGCGCTCGTGCCGAAAGTGCCAGCGCCTTCGCACGCGCACTTTATCGTTGTCGTCTTCTGATAACATATAAAAACTAATTCCTCGCGGTTATTCTTGCTCCCAAAAATTTACTGCGGTTTCTGCGAAAATTTATTATTCTTGCCAAGTTGAGCCAGAAGGCATCAATCGACTTTTTCAGAGGCACATTGTATGATCCAATCGTTGAAATAGTGTGCGTAGCAACACAACGAAGTAATGCGACTGCTAAAAAAAACCAATATTTCAAGTATATGAACACATTGAGCCCTTTTGGCACCGGCAAAAGCCGGTTAAACTGCTAAGTTTGAACACTTTTCTTGGAACGCAAGAGAACTCGGAAGCCATAAATTAAATATACTATGATTGATATAGAATGTTGATGGTGAGCGGTCGTCCGAGCATTTTTCTTGCGTAGTTCGTGCCGTTTCACGCTCTAATTATTTTCAGTACAGAATGGTAGCACGGTTGACATCATACAGCCAAAAGTATTTGAAGCTTTGAAGGTTTAGCCGATCGCCTGAACAATAACTGTGAAGTTACAACTTTTTGCAAAGAGCTTCGTGGGACCAAACATCTCACGTTCATGTTTAACATGTTTAAGGAAAGCCTGGGTTTTAAACGACAAAGCTGGTTCGTATGCAAAACAGATGACAGTAAAATGGTGCCATGGTCTGCGTTTTACTACGAAGAGACGCACGCTCTAATGCAATGCGGTTTGCGCTTGGTGTGGGCCAAGTGGACCATACAACCAATTCATACGGAGTATCACGATGTGGTAAATTATTCAGGATGTCCTGAAGAGTTAAACTGTACGTTTCATACAGTTTAGGAAAAGACATAGTTGCACATAAGTAACCAGTAAACCCAGAAAGGGTGCTGATATGATTCACGTAAAGTATTTAAAAAAAATATGTCGTACTACAATAAAGCGCAGCGTATCAACATGCACTGCAACATGCAACGCAGTGCGACATAGAGGGACCACGATACTTTATGCTCTCCTCCCTGGATCCCAAGCACTGTCATACGACGATGCAAGCAGAAAAGACCATCATTACAACTGAAACTCTACAAGAGCGTGAACAAGGTCTTCTTGTGTGCGCGTTACCGCTGTTCGACAGCCTGAACATGCTTGGCTATTAAATTCAGATGTACCTGTTCAGGATTGTGCGCTCAGAGGTGCTTGACGTCAACTTTTCGCATTCAATGATGGGCAGAAAACAACGAGTCGAGGCTGTGGCGCTTGACGGCGCCGGTATTCAGTTACCTTGAAAAAAAGAAAGGAAGCCATAGTTTATTCAAAAACTTCTCCAGCTGATTTTATTAACAATCTTTCCTGGCTAGGCGGCCAGTCTTCATATATTTATGCTGTCTGCGCGATCCGCATCAGAATATTAAAAAACATGTTTTTCACGTTTAAACAATAATACCCTATTGTAACATAGTATTTGCATTGGCACGTAATACCCCAAAATTTCATTTCAGAACCTCCGTCAGGTGGCGCTGTTGTGCTCTACGAAAAGCGCTCCTATGTTGGGGAGCTTTTGGTACTCCCTCATCAGAACAGGAATGTGTTTCCCTGGTGCAGTATTCGGTCACTCCTTCCCAAATGACTCATTCGATCAAACAATGGCACTCAGTCTCCAGTAGACGCGGAGAACCTGACCAAGGCGGCGGCCAGACCTGTAACGCAACAGAGAGTGCTAAGAATCTCTGTACCCGCCAGTGGAAACTTACCCTGGCAACCTTTAACACCCGAACTCTGTCGAGAGAGGCTACCTTAGTAGGACTCTTTGAGTAACTATCAGGTTCTGTCTGGGATATCATTCGCCTTAGCGAGATTAGAAGAACGGGTGACGCTTATACAGTGCTGACTTACGGCCATGTCTTCTGCTATAGAGGTCTCCCAGATAAGAAGCAATACAGGGTCGGATTCCTAATCCATAATGACATTGCGGGCAACATTCACTTATTGTACAACAATAATGAGGAGGTAGCAGTAGTCGCAATTAAACTTAATAAGAGATACGTATTAAATGTAGCACAAGCCTACGCTCCTACCTCCAGCCATGATGATGAAGAGGTAAATCAGTTTTATGAAGATGTTGAATTAGTGAGCAGAAAAAGTGCAAGCTCAGTATACTGTAGTAATGGGCGACTTCAATGCAAAAGTGGGAAAAAGCAGGCTGGGAAAGATGCAATTGGCAACTATGGCGTTGATTCTGGGAACGCTGGAGAAGAGATGCTGGTAGAATTTGCGAAAAGGAATAAGCGGGGAATAACGGACACCTTCTTCAGGAAGCGTAGCAGCAGAAACTGACCTTGGAAAATAAGCCCTAATGGAGAAATAAGAAATGAAATTGATTTCATACTTGCTGCCGATCCGAGCGTAGTGCAGGATGTAGAAGTGTTAGGTAGGGTAAAGTGCCGTGATCATAGGCTAGGGAAAGTTAGGAATCACCCTAATTTTAATAGAGAAAGAGCAAAATTCGTAAAGAAGAAATAGGTCCACCTAGATTAAGTAAGGTTAAAACCAGGCAAATTCAGGCTGGTACTTGCCAACAAATATGCAGCCTTAATACTGAGAGATGTAGATGACATAGAGGTAATGAATGAAACCTTAACTAGGCTGGCTTCAGAGGCAGCTATTGAAGTGGGCGGTAGAGCACCAAGGCAACCAGTAAGCAAGCTCTCCCAAGTAACGAAAGACTGTATAAGGAAACGACAAAGAGTAAAAGTGTCCAACTCACGAGAGAAGATAGAATTCGCGGAACTGTCAAAACTGGTCTCTAAGGAGAAGGGATATTCGGAATTATATCTTGGACAAGGCTGAGGAAGCCGCAAAAAATGGACGCAGCATGAAATCAGTGAGAAGGGAACTTGGCATAGGACAACCCAAGATGTATGCACTGAAATATAAGCAGGGTAATAACATAAGCAATCTCCAAGGAAGAGTAAAAGCAGCGGCAGAATTCTGTACTGACCTGTACAGTACCCAAAACAGCCACGATGCTTCCACTAGAAGCAGTAATGAACAGGTTGTAAAGACTCCTTCAATAACTAGCGATGAGGTTAGAAGGGTTTTGCGAGATATGAAACCGGGAAATGCGGCAGAAGAATATGGAATAACAGTTTCTTTAAACAAATATGGAGGATACATGCTGCTTGAAAAACTGGCGGCTCTCTACAGGCAGTTTCTATGAATTTCAAGTGTCCCAGAGAACTGGAAGAATGCAAACATTATACTAATCCACAAAAAGGGCGACGTTGCAGAAATAAAAAAAAATATAGGCCCATTAGCTTACTCCCTGTAACATTGCTACGGGATAGTGTTTCCAATGACGAAGAGCCGAGCAGTAAGAAGACGACGACGACGATTGGAAGCTAGCGCGGGCTGTTGCCTCTTGGCCAACTGCGGCGTATTGCCTTATAAATATACCTGTAAATAGCTTTTCATCGGTGTCTTCCTACTTAACATATCTGGTGGAGGTGGACGTTCCCTGTACCTCGTCACGGAGCTTCGTAGTGTACGGTACGTCGAGCCTTCCTTCATGGCTGCCGGCGACGACAACTCGACTCCACAGGCTCCGACACCTGCTGCCACTTCGACGACCTACATCACTCTCCCCGCTCCCCGTGATCCTGGCGTATTCTCGGTAAAATATGGGGAAGACGTCCAGGACTGGATCAGCCTGTACGAACACGTCAGCCGCAATAACCGGTCGAACCCTACTATCATGCTCGCCAACGTAGTCTTTTACCTCGGTGGCACACCTCGAGCTTGGTATCGGACGCACGAAGATGAGCTGACCAGTTGGGATTCGCTTAAGCAAAAGCTTCGAGACTTGTTCGGCAACCCCTACGGCCACCAACTTGCCGCGCAGAAGGCGCTTTCCGGTCGTGTGCAGATGTCAACGGAGCCCTACGTCACGTACATTCAGGACGTCTTGGCTCTGTGCCGCAAAGTTGACGCACACATGACGGAGTCCGACAAGGTCTCCCACATCCTCAAAGGCATTGCCGATGACGCCTTCAACTTGCTCGTATTTAACAACGTCGCGACGGTAGAAGCAGTTATAAAAGAGTGCCGCCGCCTGGAACTCGCTAAAAGCCAGCGTATCGACCAACAGTTTGCCCGTCTGCCCAACACCCCAGCGACATCTTCCTGTGCCGACGCTCCTCGTCCCAACAACACTGGCGATGTTACCAGGATTGTCCGGCGTGAGATCGAGGCCGCCTATCCGGCTGCCTTCGACTCCAGCCCCTCCAATGCACCTGTAGTCACAGTTTCCCTGATCAAGGCAGTTGTCCGCCAGGAGTTCGCCAACATGGGTATTCACGCCATCTGCTCGGCCCATCGCCCTGATACCCACCCAGCTTCTTCGATTCCACCCCGTACCGCACCTTCTTACCCACCACGTTTCTGCAACCCCTCTGAATGGCGCACTGCAGACGACACGCCAATTTGTTTTCACTGCCATCAAAATTGGGCACATTTCTCGGCACTGTCGCAGTCGCTGGAGTTCCCTGAACCAGTCTACATATACTGCCTACTCTCGCCCCCCAGGTGGCCTTCTCGTCCCTATGCTGCCCGCTCAGATAATGCCGCCACCGATTCTCCTGCGCGGAACCGCCCCTATTCTCGTTCGCCTTCGCCCCAACGACGACAATCTCGCTCCCCCCAGCCCCGTCGCTCCTATTCGCCGACTCCCTTCGGACGCCGCTCCGAGCCGGAAAACTAGACAATGCAGCGCCTCGAGGTGACGCTGCATTGCTCCCTACGCCGCCAAACCCTCTCCTGACGTTGCCCACTCATCTTAACCTTCTTGACGTGCAAGTCGACGGTGTTCCTGTATCTGCTCTCATAGACACTGGGGCGCATTTGTCGGTAATGAGCGCTGACCTTCGTAACCGGCTGAGGAAAATAATCACGCCCGCCACGACGCCTGTTGTCCGTGTCGCCGATGGCGGAACAGCCCCTGTAATTGGTATGTGTGCCGCCCGCGTCTCCTTCGCCGATCGCTCCACTACCGTGCTATTCACAGTGATCGCTCACTGTCCCCACGACATCATCCTCGGCTTAGACTTCCTCTCCGCACATTCTGCTCTCATCGATTGCTCCGCCAGTACTCTCCGCCTCGACCTGCCTGTTCTGGATCCCGCTAAACAACACCCTACTCGCCTCAGTTCCGTCGACTTCGTTCGCTTGCCACCTTCGGTACTGACTTACGTTGACTTCGTGTCATCCCCACCAGTCCCCGACGGTCACTACATCGCGGCTCCTATGCAAGACGTCCTCCTTACACACGGGATCACAGTACCTCATACAGTTTTATCTATTACGGCGAATTGCGTCTGCCTGCCAGGGGTCAATTTTGGCTTGACGAAACAAGTGCTGCTACGCGGGATATCTCTGGCCCAACCTTGCTCATTCGAGGATCAGTCTGTAGCATCGATTTCATTAGACGACAATTCAGCCCGTCCTCCTCTACCATGGCAGTCGGCAACTTGTACCATCGCCAACTTACAGAAAATGATTGCACCCGACATGCCGCCCGAGCACGCTCGTGCGCTCTACCGCGTTCTGGTTTCCTACCAAGATGTTTTTGATTAACGATCGTCCTTTGACCCAAACAACAGCTGTTAAACATCGCATTAATACCGGCGATGCCCCTCCTATTCATCGCCGCCCGTGTCTAGTATCACCGGCTGAGCGTCAAGTTATTCACACCGAAGTTCGCAAAATGCATGCCAAGAACATTATTGGACCGTCATGTAGTCCATGGGCGTCAACTGTTGTGCTGGTAAAAAAGAAGGATGGCTCATGGCGCTTTTGCGTGGATTATCGGCACCTTAACAGGGTTAGCAAAAAGGACGTGTATCCCCTACCTCGGATTGATGACGCCCTTGACTGCCTCCACGGTGCTCGCTATTTCTCCTCTATTGACCTTCGCTCCGGCTATTGGCAGGTTGCCGTGGACGATCTCTACCGCGAGAAGACTGCCTTTGTAACACCCGACGGTCTTTATCAATTCAAAGTGATGCCGTTTGGTCTATGTAACGCTCATGCCACTTTTGAACGCATGATGGACTCCCTTCTTCACGGTTTCAAATGGTCCACGTGCCTGTGCTACTTGGACGACGTTATAGTATTCTCCCCAACATTCGCTAGGCACCTCGAGCGCCTCTCAGCAGTCCTGGACGTTTTTCGGCGAGCCGGTCTGCAGCTCAACGCATCGAAGTGCCAATTCGGCCGTCGCCAGATTACCGTCCTTGGACATCTCGTTGACGCGAACGGAGTGCAACCGGACCCAGGCAAGATCCATGCTGTTATGCACTTCCCTGTTCCAAAGTGTGTCAAGGATGAGCGCAGCTTCATCGGCCTTTGCTCGTACTTCCGCCGTTTCGTGGAAAATTTCGCGGCCATAGCACGACCACTAACCGAGCTTTTGAAAAAAGACGCCCCTTTCCAGTGGGGCGATAACGAGGCCTCTGCATTCTCGCTTCTAATCGACCTTCTCACAACGCCTCCCGTTCTGGCCCATTTCGATCCTTCTGCGCCTACCGAAGTACGTACTGATGCCAGCGGTCGCGGAATTGGCGCAGTACTGGCACAACGCCAGCGTGGCCACGACCGTGTCATCGCTTACGCCAGCAGGCTTCTCTCGCCCGCGGAGCGCAACTATTCCATCACTGAGCGTGAGTGTCTGGCCCTAGTTTGGGCGGTTGCGAAGTCCCGCCCATACTTATATGGCCGACCCTTTTCCGTTATCAGAGACCATCACGCGCTTTGCTGGTTATACTCATTGAAAGACCCTACAGGAAGACTTGGTCGCTGGGCCTTACGCCTCCAAAAATATTCATTCTCTGTCACCTAGAAATCTGACCGACTACACAAGGACGCTGACTGCCTGTCTCGCTACCCGGTAGACGAGCCTGACGACGCCGACAGTAGTACCGCCGACGGCATTTTCGCGATGTGTGCCTTGGCTAACATCGCCGATGAGCAGTACCGAGACCTATCGCTGCGAGTACTCATCGAGCGTCTGCACTCTACACCTACCGACGCATCCGTTCGCCGATATGTCCTCCAGGGCGGCATTCTGTACCGAAGGAACTTCCTCCCTGATGGCCCTGATATTCTTCTTGTCGTGCCAAAACATCTACGACAGACTGTGCTCTTTGAGATGCATGACGCACCCACTGCAAGACATCTTGGAGTAACCCGCACGTACGACCGCGTCCGCCGCCGCTTCTATTGGCCTGGTCTCGGTCGCTCCGTCCGACGCTATGTTGCTGCCTGTGATCCCTGCCATCGTCGGAAAACACCGAAGGTGCTACCTTCCGGTCATCTCCAGCCGATCACCGTCCCTGTGGAACCGTTCTTTCGTGTTAATTAGACCTCCTCGGTCCCTTTCCCACGTCATTCTCTGGGAACATATGGGTAGCCGTCGCAACTGATTACGCCACCCGATACGCTATCATGCGGGCTCTCCCTACCAGTTGCGCCACTGACGTCGCGGACTTTCTCTTGCGTGACATTATCTTAGTGCATGGGGCCCCGCGACAGCTGCTAACTGACCATGGTCGTAACTTCCTCTCGAAAGTTATCGCCGACATTGTGCGTTCCTGCTCTATTCAACACAATCTGACTACCCCATACCTTCCTCAAACCTGACCTGGCAGAGCGGTGAAACCGTACTCTTACCGACATGCTGTCCAAGTACGTTTCGAAGGACCACCACGACTGGGACGTTGACCTTCCTTACGTCACATTTGCTTATAATTCTTGCCGGCACGACACCGCCAGATTTTCTCCATTTTATCCACTCTACGGTCGCGAACCGACCTTGCCCCTTGACACGGTACTTCGTCCTGCTGCTACCTCAACAACCGAGTATGCGCGCGACGGCATCGCCCTCGCCGACCATGCACGCCAGCTTGCCCGTGCTCGACTGATGGACTCGCAAACCACGCAGCAGCGTCAGTACAATGCCCGCCACCGTGACGTACAGTTTTCGCCTGGTGCCCTCGTACTCCTGTGGTCGCCCTCTCGTGACGTCGGACTTTCAGAAAAGCTCCTTTGGCGATACACGGGACCCTACCGCGTGCTGCGCCAGGTGACGCCTGTGACGTACGAAATTTCTCCTGTGAGCTCAACCTCGCCATCTACTCTGGCATCTAGTGATGTCGTGCACGTCAGTAGGCTCAAGACCTACTGCACTGCTTCAGAGTCCGGCCTTTAGTCACTCCGGGACGGCGCTTTTGCCGCCGGGGGTAGTGCTACGGGATAGTATTTCCAATGACGAAGAGCCGAGCAGTAAGAAGACGACGACGACGATTGAACGCTAGCGCGGGCTGTTGCCTCTTGGCCAAATGCGGCGTATTGCCTTGTAAATATACTTCTAAATAGCTTTTCGTAGGTGTCTTCCTACGTAACAATATATAAAATATTCACCAATTTCCAACAAAATAAGGGCAATACTTGAATTCAATTAACAAAGGAAACAGGCTAGCTTTAGGAAGGGATACTCTGCAGTGGATCACATCCATGCCATCAATCAGGTAATTGATAAATCTACATAGTACAATATGCCTCTCTATGTAGCTTTCATAGATTACGTAAATTCATTTGATTCAGTAGAGATACCAGCATTCAGAGGCATTACGTAATCAAAGAGTGCGGGCCGCTTACGTAAATATCTTGGAAAATATCTACGAAGATCCCACAGCTACCTTAATCCTACACAACAAAAGTAGCAAGCTACCTATACAGAACGGGGTCAGACAAGGAGACAAAATCTCTCTAATGCTGTTCATTGCATGCTTCGAAAAAATATTCAAGCTATTGGGACCGCTTAGGAGTAAAAATCAACGCTGATTATCTCAGGAACCTTCGGTTTCCAGATTACATTTTCCTGTTCCGTAACGTTGGGGATGAGTTACAAAAATGAGTGAGGACCTTAACAAAGGGAGTGTAAGAGTGGGATTTAACATGAATATGCACAAGACTAAAATAATCATGCATAGCCGGCTACGGGAACAAGAATTCAGGATAACCAGGTAGCCTCTAGAGTCTGTGAAGTACCTTTACCTATGTCAATTACTCTTAGCGAACCCTGAGCATGAGAAGGAAATTCATCATCATCATGAGCAGCAGGAGCCTGGTTACGCCCACTGCAGGGCAAAGGCCTCTCCCATACTTCTCCAACTACCCCGGTCATGTACTAATTGTGGCCATGTTGTCCCTGCAAACTTCTTGATCTCATCCGCCCACCTAACTTTCTGCCGCCCTTTGCTACGCTTCCCTTCCCTTGGAATCCATTCCGTAACTCTTAATGACCATCGGTTATCTTCCCTCCTCATTACGTGTCCTGCCCATGCCCATTTCTTTTTCTTGATTTCAACTAAGATGTCATTAACTCGCGTTTGTTCCCTCACCCAATCTGCTCTTTTCTTATCTCTTAACGTTACACCTATCATTCTTCTTTCTATAGCCCGTTGCGTCGTCCTCAATTTAGGTAGAACCCGTTTCGTAAGCCTCCAGGTTTCTACCCCGTACGTGAGCACTGGTAAGACACAGCTGTTATAAACATTTCTCTTGAGGGATAATGGCAACATGCTGTTCACGATATGATAATGCCTGCCAAACGCACCCCAGCCCATTCTTATTCTTCTATTATTTCAGTCTCATGATCCGGATCCGCAGTCACTACCTGTGCTAAATAGATGTATTCCCTTACCACTTCCAGTGCCTCACTACCTATCGTAAACTGCTGTTCTCTTCCTAGACTGTTAAACATTCCTTTAGTTCTCTGAAGATTAATTTTTAGACCTACCCTTCGGCTTTGCCTCTCCATGTCTGTGAGCATGCATTGCAGTTTGTGCCCTGAGTTACTAAGCAAGGCAATGCCATCAGCGAATCGCAAGTTACTAAGGTATTCTTCATTAACTCTTATCCCCAATTCTTCCCAATTCAGGTCTCTGAATATCTCCTGTAAACACGCTGTGAATAGCATTGGAGAGATCATATCTCCCTGCCTGACGCCTTTCTTTATTGGGATTTTGTTGCTTTCTTTATGGAGGACTACGGTGGCTGTGGAGCCGCTATAGATATCTTTCAGTATTTTTACAAACGGCTCGTCTATACCCTGATTCCGCAATGCCTCCATGACTGCTGAGGTTTCGACTGAATCAAATGCTTTCTCGTAATCAGTGAAAGCTATATATAAAGGTTGGTTATATTCGGCACATTTTTCTATCACCTGATTGATAGTGTGAATATGGTCTATTGTTGAGTAGCCTTTACGGAATCCTGCCTGGTCCTTTGGTTGACGGAAGTCTAAGGTGTTCCTGATCCTATTTGCAATTACTTTAGTAAATACTTTGTAGGCAACGGACAGTAAGCTGATTGGTGTATAATTTTTCAAGTCTTTGGCGTCCCCTTTCTTATGGAGTGGGATTATGTTAGCCTTTTTCCAAGATTCCGGTACGCTCGAAGTTATGAGGCATTGCGTATACAGGGTGGCCAGTTTCTCTAGAACAATCTGCCCACAACCTTCAACAAATCTGCTGTTACCTGATCCTCCCCAGTTGCCTTCCTCCTTTGTATAGCTCCCAAGGCTTTCTTTAGTTCTTCAGGCGTTACCTGTGGGATTTCGAGTTCCTCTAGGTTTTCTCTCTTCCATTATCGTCGTGGGTGCCACTGGTACTGTATAAATCTCATAAATCTCTATAGAACTCTTCAACCACTTGAACTATCTTATCTATATTATGTTGAATTCCAATGGCAGAGTCGGAGCAGCCGACGGACTCCGCGAGCGAACACTCGACTCTGGCGCAGAGCAACGCCTCCAGATCCGCGAGTGGAACACAACCTGCGCCGCCGGAGCAAGGCGGAAGCGGAAGTTCTATCAGAGTTACCCAGGATACCTTGCGTGTTGTCATTCCCTTCCGCTGTTTGCTCTTAGCACCGCCGCACCGGTCACTTGTCTCTTCAGCGCCGTTCACCTGTTGTTTTTTTAAAAGTGCGGAACGGATATCTCGCCAAGCGTGCAGCAGCTTTTGCTTCCTCGCGAGTCGTGACCGGTGGCGCCTCCCAGCAGACAAACGTGGTAAAGGAAATACGTCACGCAGAGTTCCGGTCCACTCCGCCGATTTTGGCGGAGCATCTTTTTCTGCTCCACGGAGTGACTCCCGCTCTGAATCCCCTCCGACTCTCTCATTGGAACACCTTACTCCCGCCCTAACTCTGCCATTGGAACAAACTTGCTCCGAAACGAGCAGAAAAATTTGCTCCGACTCCGCCATTGGAATTCAACATTAGTAATGATATTGCCGGCTGTGTCTCTTAACGCATACATCTGATTCTTGCCAATTCCTAGTTTCTTCTTCACTGCTTTTAGGCTTCCTCCGTTCCTGAGAGCATGTTCAATTCTATCCATATTATACTTTCTTATGTCAGCTGTGTTACGCTTGTTGATTAACTTTGAAGAAAGTTCTGCCAGTTCTATTCTAGCTGTAGGGTTAGAGGCTTTCATAGATTGGTGTTTCTTGATCAGATCTTTCGTCTGCTGCGATAGCTTACTGGTATCCTGTCTAACGGAGTTACCATCGACTTCTATTGCACACTCCTTAATGATGCCCACACGATTGTCATTCATTGCTTCAACACTAAGGTCCTCTACCTGTTCTGTAGCTTGATCTGGAATTCCTCTATTTTTCCTCTTACCGCTAACATATTGATCGGCTTCTTATTTACCAGTTTCTTTCGTTCCCTGCTCAGGTCTCGACTAATTCGAGTTCTCACCATCCTATGGTCACTGCAGCGCACCTTGCTGAGCACGTCCACATCTTGTATGATGCCAGGGTTAGCGCAGAGTATGAAGTCTATTTGATTTTTAGTCTTGCCATTCGGGCTCCTCCACGTCCACTTTCGGCTATCCCGCTTGCGGAAGAAGGTATTCATTATCCGTATATTATTCTGTCCCGCAAACTCTACTAATAACTCTCCCCTGCTATTCCTAGTGTCTATGCCATATTCCCGCACTGCCTTGTCTCCAGCCTGCTTCTTGCCTACCTTCGCATTGAAGTCGCCCATCAGTATATTGTATTTTCTTTTGACTTTACCCATCGCCGATTCCACGTCTTCATAGAAGCTTTCGACTTCCTGGTCATCATGACTGGATGTAGGGGCGTAGACCTGTACTGTAGAAGGCAATTGACGCAACAAAAATGGGTTGGATCGGGCATACGACAGACATTGTCAACTCCTGACTGGAAGCTTAGCATTATCATTGAAACGGAAGGTGCCTAATGAGTGTGCTGTACCGATGCTGATACACGGCGCACAAACTTGGAGATTGACAGAGAAGCTTGAGAACAACTTAACGACCGAGCAAAGAGCGATGGAACGAAGACTGCAAGGGATAACGTTCAGAGAGGGAAAGAGAGCGGTTTGTATCAAAGAACGAACGGGTATATTCGATTTTCTAGTTGACAATAAGAGGAAAGTATGGAGCTGGACAGGTCATGTAATGCCCAGGTTAAATAACCGGTGAACAATTAGGGTTACAGGATTTGTTTGCAAGAAGTTTGCGGGCGCTAGTTGGAATCGGTTGGTGCAGGACAGGGGTAATTGGAGGTCGCAGGGTCGCCTTCGTCCTGCAGTTGACACAAAATATGATGATGACGATGATGATGATGTTAGAATAGTTCGCGTGCGCGGTTGAACACGGCGCTCCGCCGGTGGTTTCTTTAAATTACGGCTCCGTGCTCTCTCTCTGTACCTTCTCTTGGAGTTCATGCTGTACCATAAAAAATATGTCTTGACTTATTGAGGAATGAAAAAGTGTACAGCGTAACTTTGGAAAATCTATGCGAAGCAGAATATGATTAAATCGGCGGTACCACCAAGAAAGGGGAGCGTCTCCTGCGCCTACCATTTACAACGTCAAGGAAAATGTGACCAGAAGACGCATTCACAAATGCCAAGTATGTTTTGCACCTGAGCAACAACATCTTCCCAAACATCAAGCTTGACGTCTAGGCCCACTCAATGCTACGGATGCTATCATGCTTTAATGTTTCTGCAAATAAGCAAGTACTGCTTATTTCCTTTGTATGTGAGGAATGCTAATAACATTCCTGGTGCGCCGAGCGTCATTCCCAATTTGTAGGTGCATCTGTATGCAAATGCTGATTTTTTTGTGGTCACTAGTCTGCGTCAGGAACATCAGCGTGATGTTTTGTGGAGCCAATTTCAATGATTTCGTACACAGAAATCACATGTCGCGCCGTGCACTTCAAGAAGGAAGATGAATAACAGAAATTTCTTTTGCGCATATAGAACCGACGAGAACAGCAGTTTACGATAGGTAGCGAGGCACTGGAAGTGGTAAGGGAATACATCTACTTAGGGCAGGTAGCGACCGCGAATCCGGATCACGAGACTGAAATAACCATAAGAATAAGAATGGCCTGGGGTGCGTTTGGCAGGCATTCTCAAATTATGATCAGCAGGTTGTCATTATCCCTCAAGCGAAAAGTGTATAATAGCTGTGTCTTACCAGTACTGACGTAAGGGGCAGAAAGCAGGAGGCTTACGAAAAGGGTTCTACATAAATTAAGGACGACGCAACGAGCTATGGAAAGAAGAATGATAGGTGTGACGTTAAGGGATAAGAAAAGAGCAGATTGGTTGAGGGAACAAACGCGAGGTAATGACACCTTAGTTGAAATCAAGAAAAAGAAATGGGCATGTGGATGACATGTAATGAGGAGGGAAGATAACGGATGGTCATTAAGGGTTACGGACTGGATTCCAAGGGAAGGGAAGCGTAGCAGGGGGCGGCAGAAAGTTAGGTGGGTGGATGACATTAAGAAGTTTGCAGGGACAACATGGCCACAATTAGTACATGACCGTGGTAGTTGGAGATGTATCGGAGAGGCCTTTGCCCTGCAGTGGGCGTAACCAGGCTGATGATGATGATGAACCGACGAGTGTTAGAAAAATTCTTAAGCAGAATGCACTGGCGAAATCGGCATTGGTGTCGCGGGCGGCGACTTCAAACTTGGTTGTCTCGTTATTGCTACACTGTAAAAAAAATTTGCCTTACTTTAGAGAAAATTTGCTGGAAATTTGTGACCGAACACTCTTCCGTAAGTTAAGAACGGTCATTTCCGTAGAACGGACAACTGTAAAAGAGAGACCGTAATACAAGATACGAGTGCTTCTGTATCTAGAAAACGGAAGACTCTGTATTCTGAATCTGTACTATAACCGTTAAAGTACGGTGCTTCTCGTATTCAGAAAACGGAACACACTGTATGCTGAATTTGTACTATAACCGTCAAAATACAGGTGCTTGCCGTATTCAGAAAACGAAAGACTCCGTATGCTAAATCTGTGCTATATCTGTTAAAGTACAGGTGTTTCCCGTATTTCATCTTGCAGAGCATATCCATTGTTCGAAGAATGTGCCATCGGGGACAAAATTGCCCAGGACGTGCGAGAGTCGACCGAATTTTATGGTGCACTATTTGCTGGGATCAGCCGTGCTACCATCTGCGCTCGGAATGTGCATACGTCACCCACTGTTTTAAGCGGTCTTGAACAGAAATGCAATTTGGTCAACGCTCGCACTTCCAGGGTACTTTTGTCCACGATAGTACATCACCTTTAATGCAAATGTCATGAAGGCAGCTCATAGACAAAGCAGCAGGTCAACATTGAGAAAATTGTCTTGCCAACACACTGACATGGCTGCAGAGATAAAACACTTTGCACTTTGTGATATGAATGCACTGCATAGCACATATACAGAAAGGTGCAACATTTCAGTCCTCAAGTTCTTAGATAACAGAAGCAACTTTATTTTTTTCAATCACTCGTCTTGCACTTCTTACTGGTGAAAGTTGTTCTTGACACAAAACGCTTGCAAGGATAAACTTGCTGCTGTTAGGAGAAACAAATAGTATTCATGAATATCCATCCTAAAGAAAGCGGCAAAAAAGTATAATCACAGAACACGACAAAGCAGTAACTTCTGTGTTAGAAAAACATGTAAGTAGACCAACATTGTTGGAACAAGGCATGTTGCTGTAGCCAACATTTCGACATAGGTGCTTGTCATTAGGGTAGCAAATGTTTTCCTTGGCTGTGTTGTTTTGGATTATGCATAGCTCACTGGCCCCTAGCCTCATTGGGGGAGAAGAAACTGGTGCATATAATAGGTCAAGAGAAGCCAAAGTGTTAAAATAAAGGAAGGAAGGGTGTGCTTAGCAGTGGTGATTGTGATGGAGCGGGTATGAGCACTGCTGTCAGTACTTGCTAAGAGTAGGGGTGACCAAAACAGAAAGCGATGTACACATGTAAGCAGTCATTAATCCAGTAGACCTAATCTTCCTAGAAGACAAAATAGGTATCAAGATAAACAGTTTGCACTTTTGGAAGAGGAAAACGAAGAATTAAGGAAAATAAATTTCGTATCAAGATGCATCTGGTTAAGATCACTGTAAATGGTAAATGAAGGCACCTTACGAATATATATTTTGTTGAAAGCCGATGAAGAAAAGATATATTGACCAAATATTAAAAAATAGGGACATTAAAATTACACTGGGTATGACCATAAAACAGTAAAGAGCAGCCTGTGGAAAAAAATGGGATGGACAATATGATAACCAGGTGCAAGATTGCAAAACGTCGAGCGCTGTTTATATTCATGCTGCTGTTGACGACTTCAAGTTTCTGTCTTCCTGTGGAACCTTTGTCTTACTTGAACAAGGAAATGGGTCATTTTTTAAACAAGTCAGTTCAAATGCAGTTCAAAGCTTCAGCATTATTATAATGAAAGAAAATATTATGGTCAGTTCTCCTGGGTGTGCTTTCATTCACCAGTTATTTCCACCGGTGCAAGCTCAAACTTTAATGGTCTAAATGGACCTTAGCTCCTCGCAAACCATTAGCTGGTCTTTTTTTCAACACAGATGCCTGCACATTATATGTGTTGGCAGGAGTGCTAGCGAACTACATTATACTTGTTGCCACAACCAAAGCGAAACTTGGTAACAGTGATTAAAAAAACAGCATTCCACAATATTGATTCAAGTCGTCTGGAAAAGTTGCTTAAGTTAATGTACACCCCCCACCCCACCAGACACAATTATAAACCACACTGACTCTCATGGTGTCAGCCATGCTATTATAGCACTAGGCATCATGTAGGAGAATTAGGGGATAAGAGGGCACAATGCTTTTTGTTAGAATATCAAATGTGCTTTGCATAAATGCTACATTCAAACTAACAAAGGAGCAGCCGATAGTGACCAATGCATACGAAAGCTAATGACATTCTGTGCAGCAGAATGTTGACGATGAGGTGTTATGCGCACAAGTGCACTCTTTCACACAAAATGACATCCTGCAGTCAAACCTTGTGCCAACATTAGAGTTTGAAAAACACCACAGTGGAAAGCAAAGAGTGCTAAATTTGTTGAAAATTAGTAAAAATTATTCGATTATTCATTATCCTTACTGTTCGTTAAAGATTCACAGATTGTTCCCTACGGGTGCCGTAAACAGGCACCCTGCTTTTACAGTCGTAGCAACAATGATCTGTCGCACAGATAAGAATAAATGCTCATGAAGTTTATGCAAGAGTATACCCTACAAATTACGCCCCATTTCACATTCCAATGTGGTAGAAGGGGAAGACTAAAAAAACTACTTTCTGGTGGAGGATGCATACCCCAGAATAGAAGAAACAAGTGTACCCTAACCATTGCAGCTGCCGATGCCTGTGCACTAGCAGTTACATATAATATGGCAGTTACAATTGTTTTTCCACAAGCACTGCCAGCTGCTGCCAGTTTACCAGTACAGAGCTGTAATAAATTTAGGGCAAGTTAAAGCTCTCTAATGGATTCATCTCATATGACACAATTGGAATGCAATATTCTGCAAATAAGTGAAGAGCGATGTGCCATCCCATACAATGAAACACCTTTGAAGAATCTGAATCACCACCTGCACTCTTAGGCAGATACACCCTTTGGAGTGCCCCTTCTGCCACACAACAATAATCGTTATCTGCTTTGATATGTTTCCTTTCTTGAAAACGCCACGCCGGCTACTTTCCTGTCGGGAATGCTATCATGCTGATAACGCGCATGCTGTTCATTACTTTAAAGTAGAGGGCTCGCAGCGTTAAAGAAAGGAAACGCATCAAGGCAGATGACGATTATCGTTGTGTGGCAGAAGGGGGACTCCAAAGGGTGTAACTTTGCCTAAGAGTGTGGGCAGTGACGAGGTAAAAGAGTGTGTTCTGTGTAAAGTAGTGCACCTGTATAACCTAAAGCTGTGGAGATACATTTAGTATCAGCTGTGAAGGTTTCGAATTTTAATTGCACACAGTAAAAACCTCCATGCAGTTTCGCAAAATGCAAACCCCCTACCTTTTTGTTGTTCAAAGGCAATGACACGTAGGGCCATAACATGTACATTATGGGTTTCGTTCCCAAACAATCAAAGTGAATAGCACCACCCTAAGTGTTATGTGCCTTCTGTCTCACATTTTCTGTCAAAAATTGTTAGTGTGAAATGCTGCGATCGGCAGAGAAACTGATTTCTGGAGCAATATAAAGTATTAAGTACTGTGATCTCAGTTCTTTCACTGCTGTTTAAGCATTATCGGGTCTTAAAGTAAAAAAACGAGGAATAAATCCATGCATATTTTACATCACAACCCTCATGAGGTATTTAGTAGTCTGTATTATAAAGGATTCCAGATTTACAATGCAGGACAGATTTTATTCCACTGAAAGAATGGCATCATGCCAATGATTCTGCATTTGGTGCTATATTTATTTGTATTTAGTTCAGTTGAAATGTGTGTGTATTGTCAGCGATATTGCTTGACATCTTTTAGATTGACTGTTTTCTAAATTTAGGCAAATTCGTATTCGCAAATAACCTTGTATGACACCAAGAACTTGCTTAGCAGGAGTATTTCTAACATTTGCAAGATATGAGGTTCTTGAATGCATATCCAAGCCTGGGGTGCACGCCGCCCCCTAATCTCATCAGCAAGTTTCTGGAACTCATCTACGAGGTTTCTTATGATGAATGTAAAGTTGCTTGAACGGGAGAAATATGGAATTTAAACAGGTGAATTATGCAGCATAAGAATGATGTCAGCACGAAGCAAGCATCAAGAAGCACTGTCACTCAATGTGCATAGACTATCAAACGCAAGAAATATTTGGGATGATTTAAAATTCTGGCATTGGAACGAAATGTCTTTTAATCTATATATAAACTGATTATTCACTCAACTACCACTACCTTCACCAGAAACATTCATAATCATTTTCCTATCTATGCCACATCATCCAAGCTAATATTCAAGCCCTCATAAGCTGCTTTTTTTACTGCTAATTCTCTGTGGGAAAGAGGTGTCCATATGAAGACCATATCATATACTTATTACCCGTTTTTTGATAAATGATAAGGGAAAAACTTCACACCAAAAATGTTTGAAGCTGTTGATTCTTTTTCCCTTTGCCATCATTGACCCACCTGGTTAGCTAAGTAGACAGAAAAGCTGCAAGAGAAAGGTAGGCGTGCCAAATTAGACTTGTGCCCCAGGGGACCTTTTCACGGTCACTGGAGGAACTGCCTGTGGCCTCGGCATCTTCCTTGAGGTCCATGGCCAAGTCTAAGAAACCTTGTCTCCACAGGCTGCATAAAGAAGGATAATTTTCTGAGCCAAGTCTTTTTCTTAAAAGAACCCATTTAAGTTGTATTCGTGGCTTTGCACCACAAAACTGACACATGACTGGCCACTCAAGACACTTTGTGTATTCGCAGGCTTATTCCTTGAAAAAAAACTTTTATGTAGCACACACTGAGTAACAGTAACAAAAAAGTGTATCAGGAGGCTTTCATATTGCTCTACAACTTTTCATTGACACATTTCATTTAATTATTTGAGATATTTATTAACTAATTAAGAATTATGTAATTAGGCAGAATGCAATAAATAATCAGAGTATCTCCAAGCGATGGCAAACAACATTACCTTCATTTTGTCTAGTTACATCGCATTTACATATTTCTAAATCTTGGTGCACGATGGTTAAGACACCCTGTAGATCAAAAAACAATATTACAATTTTCATAATCATCTCTTGCGTATTATTGGCGGCTATGGCTGCTTCAAGTTATTCTTTCAGTAAGGTACAAGCAGTTTTGAAGTGAAATTGTTTTCCATCGAGGGCGTGTAATCTAGAAAATCAAGCAAAAGGTCAAGTTGTGTTCACTATTCAGATGTTTAACTAAGAAGCTGCAGGAAAAGGAAACAGGACACAACACCTAATAAACAATGCAAAATTTGAAGATTTAAACTGAACAAGAAACCAGTTTTTGAAAACACAGAAAAAAGCCAGAAGCTTACGTCGAATACACCCTTGCTATGTACTCCAAGTGAAGTTGTTACCGCAATGCTTGGGCACCATATGAACGTAACAATCAACAACTTTGAGCAGAATATTAACACCACTAAATGAACTGGCCTTCGAAGATTCTTGATCTGAAATCCTCAACCACTTGTTCTGGCGTTTAATCTGTCGAGCTCAATCTGTATTCTCAAAAGCTGGCTCTCGGCCATACTTTCTCTAAACGCAACATCAGCTTAAATTTCAAGATAGGGTTGACCTGTAAATAAAGTGGATAATGCATGGCAAACATCATGAACACTCTTACATGTTAACCAGAGGGTTCACTCATGCAGCCATGAAATTGTGATGCAGACACGATATATTGAAGCTGGTTTTGTGAAGTGTTTCATGCTTCCAAGGCTTCTTCTCCAGTTGTAAAAGCTGTCTCCACTAGCTAAATAAGCGATCAGAATAAAAAAAGAACTTCAACATGCTCGCAATACGTTGGCCATTTGCAAATAAACAGCAGCCTTCTTGGGCGCCCAGGTTGCCTGGTGCAAATCTACTATGCCACAGTACTTGCGTTACCCAGTACCAGCCACTTTAAAATGCAATGTGTTCAGAGCCCTTTCCCTCTGTTTTTTTGCTTTGGAAACTGTTTACCATGTGTTCGGTAGGCGTCGAGAAAGGGGACAGAAAACACTGTGCACCACTGATTCCTAATGTTATGCTGGATGCAGCACACCGCTCCGGATGCAGGTGAAGCCAGTGAAAATGCGGCGTCATGCAGGCGCTTGTCCTGGAAACAGGGCATATGGTGGAGTAACTAGTGCATGCGATCAGATAATATTGCTGCCGAAAAACTTTTCTTTGTGGTTTTTCACATTTTAGGAGGTCTCTACATGTCTGGTAAGCGCTTTTATATTGTTATAGTATAGTTATAGAGAACGATAGTGTTCTCTTACATCAAGTTTTTTCTCATTTACCAGTGTTTCCATTGCACGCCACTTATGTTGGCGACACTGTAGACACTGCAATGGAAAAATTCTGGACACCTCGAAACACTGCTTGGGTAGTTTATGGCACATCAGGCAGGCATGTTAGGGGAAGAAATGCCACACACCCGTGCAAACGAAGTGCTGCCGCAAAGTTGTGAAGCACCAACTTCCGGGACAAGGTTGGCTTCAGTCGAGGGTGCTCGATATGCTGTCCATCCCCTGTAGTAGAGATCAGTGGTGTGGACCATTTTATACTGGCTGTCTTTTCTGGTCGGAACCTTGGTAACAGCTTCCACCATACTTTTTTGAACCTGCAACATGTGCAGAGAAAGTCACATCACTGTGCGTTGATTGTATGGCTTTATTGTTCTACACATTCTATCAAATCATTCCAAAATACAGTTCGCACATTTTTACTACTGTATATAGACAGTCTAATTGCTAGACACGCGAAACATTACCATCCCTCTGACAGAATGCAACAATAGAAGCGTACACTGTAAAGCTACACTAAAATTTAAATTGATGTGACACCGTATGAGCATACAGTATGCTTACTGTATGTTCTAGCCCTGTGTCAAGTAAAAGTTAATTGTCAATCATTTATGGTGTATTTCTACTTATTCTGGGTCATCAAACTGTACAATGTTCCAAGTTTACACATTGTTGGCTTTTGATTGCCTATGTGATCTGTTTCCTACTTACACATGCAGTAATCCCACAGTAATAAGGAAAAAGAGTTACAAAAAGAAATGCCGTGATAATCTTCCACATTTGCTGAGGGCAGGAAGAATGGCCAATAGCATGTGGTTGAAGCTACATAAATACTCGGTTTTCACACAGCTTAATTGTTCAGCAAGTAAGAAAGAGGTACGCTGTGCGCCTCTGCATGACCACTAAAATTTGACTACTTGACACTGCACTAAGGCTGCTGCTTGATAGTGTTCGGCAGTTCGGCTTTGGTCTTCTGATATACAGAACTGTTTAGGTATCAGTAGTTTACTTTGCAATAAAATGGAACTTGGAGCACTGGTCATTTGCACATAAATAATGCGACAGCAAATATAATACAAGCATAGGAATATGGGTCTCTCAGAAAAAGTACATACACATTATGATTATAATGTGATGTGATGCCACAATAAAACAGAAAGCAATGCATAGAAGTGGACGGCACTTCCATGCCACCAAGGTTATTGGACAGACAGTACTTCAGAAGTGCCCGCAACACAGTCAAAGAAGGCAAAGCCGCATTTCTTTGCGTTGAACACAATGCGTTGGCGGGCTAGTTGGTGCGAATCCATAAATACTTTGTTTAGCGCAAAACAATGGACACAAGAAGGACGACCCCCAGCACAAGGCGCTACTCTCAAGTGACATCACTTTGTTGCGTCACTTCTTTATAGATAGTAGAATCTAGAAGAAATGTGCAGTGAGCACCATGTGCAGGGACCACCAACAACCGATCACAAGAGCACACTCAGGCGACGGGATCCAAAAAACCATATTGAGCACTGCACAAGGTTAAAGAAGGCACACTAATGCACTGTGACCCCAATGACTGTATGAAGAAAGCTTCCGATAACTCTCGGGTGGTGGTATCACAGCACGTTTTCAAAATCATAGTATCACGAAACATGGCTTTGCACTTCCATATTTTACTATGTTGAGCCAAATGGGAATCTGTGCCTGTTGGTATGGATCGCTTATGTTCGCAATGTTTTGTGATACTACGATTTTGAAAAAGAGCCATGATACCACCGCCAGAGAGTTATCGGAAGCTTTCTTCATACAGTCATTGGGGTCACAGTGCATTAGTGTGCTTTCTTTAACCTTGTACAGTGCTCAATATGGTTTATTTGGATTCTGTCGCATGAGTGTGCTCTTGTGATCAGATGTTGGTGGTTCCTACATATGGTGTTCACAGCGCATGTCCTTCTCGATTCTGCTGTCTACAAAGGAGGGACGCAATAAAGTGATGTCAGTTGAGAGTAGCGCCTTGTTCTGTCATCTTTCTTGTGTCCATTGTTTTGCGCTAAAAAAGCATGTATGTATTCCTTGTGTGTGTTTGAAGACAGCTCCACACGCAGAAGCGATTCCAGTATTGCTGCCCAGTGGTTTAGCTCGCCGCAGTTTGAAGTGCCACAAAATATAAGGAGAGAAACCTGCTTTATAGTCTTGTTGCAAACAAGAATATAACGTGAAGTGCATTCTGCGGCCAGAAACTATAGCAAAAAATTTCATGATGCACCACTGTGCAGGGTTTTATAGCAAAGTCAAATACATTGAGTGTAAATATCACACTATGGTGGTACACAATGGTGGTAATCTCTAATAATATAAAAGGTGCCTTAATGTTACAACAAAAGTTGACATTATTTAATAATAGCCCTGTAAAATTTAGCATGCAGGGGCACCACTTGGTTAAACAATAGTGATGTAATGTCTATGTATACAAGTATTACCCATGCATTTCTACCATTGTCCAGATGGCATAAATGAATGAGTAATACTTGTATACATAGATATTACATCTCTATTGTTTAACCAAGTGGGTAAACTATGTCTGCCTCATACAAGATTAGAATTAAACCATAAATTATATATAGTCACCCTAACAGTAACACCTCATTTGAACTTCACAGTAAGTAGATGTCACCTATTCAATGTTTATATGTTGAATGTAACGAACCCTCATTACAGCAGCGCAGAGCATTACTCACATTTTCTTACGTACTCAGAATTCAGTCTTCACCGCAACACATAGGCTACAACATCGTCACACAGTGCAACTCACGCTTACACTACACAAATAAACCAAACATGATTAGGCCACTTGTACTGCGGTATGAGCAATACTGTCGGGCTTATGAAATTCCCCAAGAAGTCCTCCAGGTTGCCAAGAAACCAGAACGGTTGGCCCCGTGGTACGATTTCACGCAGTTGTGCGACTGGACATTAACACATTTAAGGAAAAGAGACACTCCACACGAACACATTATACAAGAATTCCGTTCTCTTCGGGACCAATATCAAAATCACATGCAATTCTACACTGATGTGTCCAAAACAAAACAACACGTGGGTGTAGGGGCCGTAACAGAATACTGGGAAAGAAGTATTCGTCTACCAAAACATGCCTCTGTTTTCACTGCTGAAGTTTACGCTGTATGGGTTGTAGGTAAAAAGATTATCACTGGCAAGCACAAAAACACAGTCATTTACACTGATTCCTCAAGTACACTGAAGGCTCTAAACCTAAAATCTGAGTGTGAACCACTGTTAGGGGACATACTAAACATGGTCGCGCTTAACAAATATGGGAGATCAATCCGCTTCTGCTGGGTACCAAGTCATGTTGGGATACCGGGTAACGAAGCAGCCGATAGATATGCATCGATGGCAGCGAACAAAGAGATAACAAACACAACACTTCCATACAAAGATAGCATCCGCGCGATTAGAAAAGCCTTAACGGCGAAATGGCAACGCGAATGGGACCGTTGTGCTGACAACAAACTACATCTCACGAAACCCATAGTTGGCGAGTGGAAGTCATGCTACCATCAGGAGCGGTTCATCGAAGTAGTTTTATGCCAACTACGCATTGGGCACACACACCTCACACACAATCACTTACTTACGAAAGAAGGCACACCAACATGCGAGAAATGTCAACAGCCAGTAACAGTTATGCACATATTACTCACATGTACGCAGACTGAAACACATAGACGAACACTTTTGCACAAATTATGTTAACTACACATACCTTTACACCCTGCTCTAATTTTAGGTGATGATCCGCTAGTCCCATTATGTGACGTTCGTAAATTTCTAGACGACACTGGATTTTTACATAAAACATAGACTATTAACAAAAGCCTTTTCCTTCATTAACTGGATTTTAAAACACCTCGTGTTTGGCGCAGCATAGCCTTAGCCGCTTTTGCGCCATTAAGCCCCATTTAACTAACTAAGTAAGTAGACGCCTGTTGATGCCAGCCTCCCCCAATGCTAAACTCTGCTGCATGCTTTACAGAGAAATTATAGTGGTATCACTAAACTCTGAAGCTATTCAGGACTGCAGCATTGTAGAAGACATCTACAAATGTCCCATTTCATGTGTAACAGCCTGAATTGCTTGCACATCTTACCAAGTGCGAATTAAAATTACTTCTCCTTGTTTAGCATTTTTGCCTGCTAGACCACAATCCAATGTCATCAATATATTAACATATTACCTCAAAGAACCTAATTTGGCTTATAGATTAACACCTTCGCATACTGCCACAGCTGCACTCTGTCATATGCGTTGAAATCATAAAGGAGTGCTTGTCCACCAGCACTCCAATGTCACTAACAGTGATCACCTACACAGCTTGATTCAGGTGGCAGGTGGCAGTCATGATTCAGGTGGCAAATAGCTAAGAGAAAAATAATCCACTCACTTTGAGAGCTATAATACTGCGATAACTTGAGAGAGATGGACCCATTGCAGGCAGCAGACCTCTCCTCAGCTCCAGCACAACAGCAACTTGCCTTTCAGTAAAAGAAAAAGATTAATTAGTAATGATATGTTACCTTGTTTTTTCTGAGTATCAATAATATCCGACTTTCATGCATATCCACTCTCCGCTTTAGTAATACAACTGAATTATTTGTAAAATAGAGTCTATCATGATACCATTCGCTTCTCTTGTATGTCCAAATTTTTTCGCACTGATACACCGTTTACTGCTTGCTTACTGACACGAATGCCTTGACTGCCCAGACATCATTCGAAGCAACACGTCTTGCTGCACCGCAAAAAGTTGCCCTAAAGAAACACAGCACAGCCAGAGCGAAGAACTTTTTTCTGGTCACAATTAAAACGTGCACCCAAGCAAGAAAGTAACGATCACAGGTAGTGAGCGACTGGTATTGCCTCGAACGTTTATTTCCGTATTTTAACAGAAGTTCTTGTATCGGATACAGTATGCTCTCAAGCCAATACAAGCTTCAATACAAGTGCGCCACTGAGCGCAGTTTTATTCTATGCTTTTAACGCGAGTGAGCAAAAGGTTACGATCGAGCCGATCGCGCTACGACTGGAATCGATCTGAAAAGATAGGGTGATCCCTATCCCCATTCATGCGTCATTTTTGCTCTAAGACGTTGCATAGTGGTCTTTTGAAACAATATTTCTGTTCGCGACACCGGCTTACCACACATCATTTTAACACCTACGTTATGCAAACCAAATAAGATTAAAATGGGCTTACCTCATGAGCAAGTTACGAGTGCGCGTAGACTGTTGAACACCCGTTGAGAGCAAGCAGGCTATCCGTGTCCAAGCGCATACGTGCACCCAAACACAGGACAACTTCTTCGATGCGGCAGCGTGCAGAGTTTTGTACACGAAGTGAAAGACATCCAGCGCAAATATCTCCGCGCGATGACGGCAAATGACGAGCGCACAAGCGTACAAAACACAGCGACAAATTCGGAACTTTGCCAATTCGAACGTGCCGAGACCCAAGCAGCGTAACCATCCATCGTTTCTGTTCTTCGCTCCCAATGCGTCAATCTCTCTTCCTTGGAGTCTTGCTCCACTCTTGAGTACAAATCAAGAGATATTTACGGCAAATTAACAACTTTTACAACACGACACGAAAAATTCCGGCTGACTACACATGAGCAGCTCCGTCTGCCACTCCTAACGGACGCGCAGCGCGCGCTGCCCCCTGGTGCAGCACTCTGTGAGCGCGGAGAACAGAACTGAATCGGTTTCGTTTTCGCATTTGAGCTCTAGTTGCTGGAACTGCAATATAATTACTTGACAATTAATTGATTTATAAAAGAGGAGAACGCTTTCTCTCCCACAAGTTAGTGCGTTTTATACAAAGGGAGAGAGAATGCAAGAAGCAGAAAGGCAGGGAGGTCAACCAAAGCGTTCGCTACTGGGGTTAGCAAACCCCTGTGCTGCAATGAAGTGCAAAGCAAAGCACTGCGATGCGCCCATAATCTCTAGTATAGTGATAATTTGGGCTGGTTGGTTCATGTAATGAACGGGTAAATAATGAGTTCTAATGAGTTTAATAAAGCACATGGAACTAATGGTGTTGCAATTCTAGGTCAAAAAGAAATAAAGCTTGAATCGTTACATCTCGGCACTGGCCATTATTCTTTCTTTCCGGATTATTTTTTTCTTCTTTTTGACAGTACACACGGTACTAGCACGGTAATAGGTCCTTCATCTTCAGTCACCTTCCAGTAGTTTACACACATGTCGGTGCATGTTCGCGTTCTTTATTCTACCGTATACAAGAACGAGCGCGCTTACCGGTCTTGTTTCAAGATGAAGCGCCAAATGTTTGCGATTACATCTTATCGCAAGAATTAACACATGAACAGTGAAGATTATGCGTAATCGATTTTTCTCAACGAATGGGCAGTTACTGTCAGAGACGAGATATTTTGTAAATATTATGGGAATGAGTTAAACCATCTACATTGCGGTTCAGCAATGCCCTTTGACACTTGGGTTAATTGCTTGCCGCATTCGAAAATTTCATCCGACCGTTGTACTTGGATCTATAGGCCGCCAGCCCCCTTCGAGACCATTTGTTGCAAAATATAAACGCCGTTACGGTCATTATACCACTCCCTGCGTTTCGGTACTGATTTAGAGTGCGCACAATTTTTGGCGTATACAGAGCACCAATGTCATTCCCAGTGCACCAGCACCTGAATGCTGCGAGCTTGTTTACGTATGCACGTATGTCCACGGCTCTTCGTTCACTTAAACATATATGCTGTGTTATTAACTACAAAGCGCTTAATTTGAGAAGATTGCGAGAACACGCATATATTTGCGCATATGATCAGCGAGGCCCATATACGCGGCAAACTGCGACCGCAATAGAAGATGCGTATATATATTTATACGATCTGTTATTGCAGCTTTTGGTAGAAGGCTAGCTCTCACATTTTGTACGCATCTTCATAATGCGTACAGTTTGCGTGTTCAATAAAATATTGTTAGCTGAAACTTTACGAGCACGAGCGCTCATTCAGACAGCTTAAATTTTCTCACAATAATACCGATGTTCGCGTAACAAAAATACGGAATTCTGTCTGTTTCGTCCAAAACAGTGTATAGCCGTACATATGATTACAGTGAAAATGTCCGTAAAGCTGAAAACGGAGAGCAGTTTCCGTATATTAACGGCAGATTTTGCCGTATTTTTGAAATATGACGTAGTTTTCGTATATTTACCTGCAGTTCTCCGTATAATGACGGAAATCCTCTGTATAACTACGGAATTTTTTTACAGTGTAGCTTGCGCGCGTGTACGTGCATGTGTTTGCGATAGCTCTTACATACGCACGCATTTCGTCCGTCGTATTGTATAAATCGTAAGCGTATAAATCAACTGCTCGGAGTTTTTCTTACTGTTGTTAATTGGAAAGCGCCAAATAGTCCGTTGAGCGATAAAGTCGGTTCTGTATGTAGGATCAACACGACACGTACACTCACATCGCCATTGGCTGCGCCGACACGTCGTGGGTGAGCATCACAGGTGCACCAGGTGTTGCGTGAGGGTATCGCCGTGGCGCCATGGCACCCTCGCTCTCAGCGCGAGCGCGCATCGAGGCAGCAGAGCGGGCGAAAGGGAACACCTTCTGATTCCACAGCGCGCCAGGTGTGCGAGGGGAGAGGGCATCGGCGCGTAGGCGGCATTGGCACGGCAGGCTGCTGTTACTTGCTGGCTCGGGTACTAATGTACCGCTAAGGTACATTAGTCCCAGCGGAAAACTAAGCACCGCTCAGCGCCGTTCAATTGAACAGTAATGATTCAAAACTAATGCAAAACCGTTAGGTGAACTAGTATTTCTTGTCCTTTTAGCGCAAGGTCCTGTAAACAGCTTTTGCCAATGATTGAGAGGAAACCGCAAAATTTTTTCAATGTTGCGTGTCTACGAGACTGTATAACAACCGCAGTCGTGTCCTTTACTGAAACCTGGCCAGAGCACGAGAAAGAATTCTGCGAGGCTCTTTAGGGGAAAAAGGAATCAATCTCACCATTAATACAACGCCTCTCTACACCTTTTAAAGGGAACAGTGCCACTGGTTTGACATTAGCTACAAGTGTAGGCCCAATGGACCATGCCAGCTTTCACTCCTAGCCACCACCGCTAACAATGCGCTATATTGGAAATTGCGAAATCGTAGAAACCTAGCAAATTTTTGCCCGTGAACCAATTGGCAGTAAAGTGACTTAAAAATACTGTATTGGAAAAAAATTGTAAATTGACGATCTCATTTTACACGTATTTCACGCCTTTGTTCTAAAGAATAGGGCGCAGGACAACCCCTTGCAACTTCTAGAAGGAAAATAAGTGACACTCGACAGCCCTATTTTTAAAATTTATTTACCAGTGATTTTATTGGCTAAATAAAACCAGCTACATTGTCAGCACTTTTGACCACACATTCTAACTATGAGTGGCGCTATACGTATACTTTCGACATTGTTACTCGTCGTGCATGGAAAACAAGCATCGTATGTCTGAAAGGAGTTTGCGAAAAGTTATGAGGAAGGAGAGCCTGTGCATTGTAGCAAAAAAAAAAAAACAATCTTCCGCTCGACTTGGAGTCGTTCGGCAGCAATGAAAGGCAATTCTTGAGAGTGGCAATTTCCATAGTGTAAGAGCAACAAGTGTTCATTCAAGGAAGAAGTGACATAACACAACAGTGTCCTTTCCAACTTGGAGTCATCTACAATGGACTTCCTTCGAAAGACACGCGCCAAGATTCAGCCCTACTTTATAGCCAGAAATTACTGGCAATGGGATGTCGATTTTATTGATAGATATACAAGAGGTATTATATAGAGCTACGAAGCAAGCTTTATTTTATTTTCCACACAGGTACGTGGAAGACTGATATCCATTCATAACAGTTTCAACAGCTTAACTGTTTGCGAAAATACGTAAAGTGCCCCCATCATTGTTATTTCTCTAAGTCTTTTGGAACAAGCTCCCACATTACATGAAGGCTGTCGTCCGTGACGTATCCTTCTTGCTTCAGCTCATCCACGCGGAATGAAATGTCGCTGAAACGTACTGCTCGGTTACTTGATTCTTCGGGCCTTCCATAGCACTTGAGTGAATCCGTAGTGTTATCTGAGAACTGGCACTGCTTGGCTCTCGATGGATGTTTGATAGTCAAGCGAATTTTCTCATTGAAAGGCCACTGAAGGTATTCATCAATCACTCCCTTGTGTAGCTGTAATCTAGCGCGAAGGAATACATGCTGCCCCACTTTCTTTAGTTCAACTCCTGGGGACAAGTGATAGCCAGACATGTACATGTTTCCACATTTGTAGATATGAATGCCTTCTGAATGTGCGCTTTTTTCGATTGCTTTCAGTCCTTTCACAAAAAACTCGTATCGCCTAATATTGAGAGTGTTTAGGGCCAGTTC
This sequence comes from Dermacentor andersoni, assembly GCF_023375885.2. Lineage (NCBI taxonomy): Eukaryota > Metazoa > Arthropoda > Arachnida > Ixodida > Ixodidae > Dermacentor > Dermacentor andersoni. The sequence continues at coordinate 23,970,019 of NC_092823.1, read as the reverse complement.
TTTTTGTTTTGTTGCACTCAATACACTTTGTTCCGCACGGTCCTCTGCTTCCCCAATCCTAGCATCAATTTGTGCCAGATTTGTGCAGATTCTGTTCGTGGAATGCTGCAACAGTTTTCCGAAGGTCTCAGCCAGCGTACCGACGTTGTCTGAAACTTTCTTGAGCGCAGTGGTGTCAGCCACCGAACATTCCCGTAATTCGGGTTGCAGCGTCTTTGCCGTATTTTCTTTCAGGTGTTCTAAAGCTCGATTCGTGTCTTCTAAAGCTCTCATCTGTGCTTCATTTGAATTATTTGTGGTTTGCGCAAGCTCCTGCAACTTTTCACCGTGCTCAATCAAAGCTTCCTGTATTGCTTTGGAGCAGGATATGCTAGCTGCTGTTTGTGATGCAACGTTCTCAAGTGTTCTACTTCTACTTGATACCTCTAGCAGCATTTCTTTCATCGTGTTCACGCAATGTAAAATCTCGTCGAGGCGGTCACTATGACCGTTATTATCTCTAATAACTTGCTCTAGCCTGTCTTTCATTTCACCTACGTGCGCGTCCATGCTTGCATTCACAGCTGTCATCATTTCCTGGCTGTAACTGTCGATCGTTTGCGAAGAACCGGGCGTCGTGGACATCGCGTAATCTCTGCATTTGCTCTGTAGATGATCGCACACATCTCTGCGTAGCACGACCTTTGAACATTCGGGACAGGACAAAGAGTGGTGGTCACAGTCTTCGCAAAAATGCTTGATTTGCTCTGATGCAGCCAAAACCTTGGCGCAGCCGTGTTCTGCATTCCAGCATTTTACCTGAAACGAAAAGCAAGGGCTATCGAGAAATCCGTCATAGCAAACAAAGTTGCATATACAGAGCATTCCAGCTCACGTTAGCCAAGCTGTTCAGAGAAAAAAATATTTAAAGAACACGCTGCCCAATATGTTCTTAAGAGACTTACGGTGTTTAATCGACAGACCGCTGCCAATCACACATCCAAGGCATTATAAATGTTTCTTGCACCACGTTCTTTAAGTTTTTCTTTTTTGCGCTGAAAAGCTTAGCTAAAGTTGGGCGGGGCACCCTGTACGGTACTCTTACATGTGGTAAAACACTAGGTTACATCTTCAAACTTTGTCCAACAATGAATATTTTGTCTAGGGCACCGTAACGCGAAAAAACACATTTGAAGATGTACATAAGAGTAGTAGTTCTCTTAAAGGGAGGAAAAATACCTGTTAGCGAGAAGCAGCTGTCACACAGATTTGAACCCATGTTCTTGCCCGAAAAAAGTCACTCACTTTTGCATACGCTAGAAAGGATGATGACGAAAGCCTACCCCCTCATGAGACATTCATTACAACACTTGCTATTTTCATTCTAATACATTGTTATTTCCCGATACCTTTCTCCCATCAAAGGTGGCGGATTATAGAACACTAATTAAATATGCCTTAATCAACTGTACCCTAATTATCTCCGCCCTAATTAAGATAACGCCAAAGATTGCCGTTTCAACTTCCACCAAAGGTCATTGGTTCGACTCTCGACCTTCACGACGTCAAGTGGAATCCAACTTGGAGAAATCGCTAGTTCGCTCAAATCTCCAAGTGGGTTCGACTCCAACCTGGGGTCGTAGGTACGAGTGCCTTAATTATGTCCTCATATACTGCGCCTGAATTAACTTTGCCTTAATTACCCCTCAAGTCGTGAGTTCGATTCAAACCAAATGTCATGGGTTCCGGTGGTTCGAGTGCCTTAATTAACTTCGCCCTAACACCAAAGATCCACGGTTAGATTTTCGACGTTCGTGACAGTAACTCGAATCCAACTCGATATGGCTGGTTTGCTCATATCTCCAAGGGGGTTTGACTCCCACAAAAGGCGGTGGGTTCGAGTGTTTTAACATCACAGGTCGTGCTAAGGCTTTTTCGCTTCGGCTTCACGCTTTCTTATAAAGCAGTTGATGACTTCAAACGCCCTTATTAACACCAAAGGTTGAAAGTTTGACTGCCACAAAAGGTCGTGGGTTTTAATTCCATTCGCGTGTATTAACACCACAGCGAGTGGGTTCGACTCCTTACGAATTTTGGTGCCATGAATTTTGGTTTCATAACGCCGGATATCGGATATTTCGTCCCATGAGCCCCGTCCAAATGCATGTAAAAGGAGAATTCGTGTTTCTCGGCAACCGCTGCGCCAAATTTGACGACGTTTGTTCCATTTGAAACAAAAAACTCATAATCTAGTGACTGTTGGTTTCGAATTTTCGATTTATGTCGTAAACCCTTGTATTTAAAATTGACAAAAAATCGCACATTTTCTATAAACGAAGCAATAAAGTTTACTACTCTAACCCAGCAATGAAAAGCGATATCACAAGCATGTGAATTGCATTTTATAATAAATCGAAAGCGGACAAACGTGATATGTCAACCAAGAATCTAAAAAAATAATTTTTAACATGGAAATATGGCTTTTGCAGAACCCTTGTACAGAACGTAACAAATTCACGTAAGATGATTTAACATATCGAAGGCGTGCGCTTGGGACGATCTAATGGATGCCGTTTACAGAACCGCTATATCTGTTTTTGATGCAGAGTTAATAATTTGTAAAGCTTGCGCTTCTATTCTTTTCGAACTTCTGAATCTTTGAAGGTTTTTTTTACAAATTCGGGCCCTAAATCGAAATTCCGCTCTCAAAAGGCACTACAATTTACCTTTATCTCTCAAACGAAACAAATTTCATTAATATCGGTAAAGGGGTTATCTCAGAAAAGCGTTTCTGCGTTTTACATGTATTTGAATAGCCCGCGTCGGAGTTGGGCCCAAACTAAAGCTTCCTCTTAATATTTATTATTCGGCGAAAAGAAATTCGTTCAATTGCGGCTGAACAGTCCCGTCACCACCGTAGCAAGGATTGGCGGCAAACACCGCCACGTCACTGATTTGACCGGTGCGACGTCGTTTCTGCTGTTGCGCGCCGGTGTATTTGATGATGAGCAACACACACACACATATATATATATATATAATGCCAAGCAGGTCCAACGGTACCGATTTGGTGTAAACAGTTCTGCCTACAAGCGTCAAAGCGATGCTCTTCCACTCACACACACAGAAAAGAAATAATACATGTCGATGATGTTGCTGGACATAATGATGGAACTAACGTGCACTTTAAGCATTGTTTCTATCTGAAATGCCGCTAAAACTAATTTTCTTCGTGTTGGGCCAATTATTAAAACTGCGAGAATACCTTTACTCAAAGTCATTCAAAGTCGACCAATCACCGCCCACTTGAAGAAGGTTAAAACTGCATGGGAAGGCCCTCAGATTCTAACCACTGGAGGACACCTAATAACACTGACTGGAATACGCACGGCAAGAATTACCGTTCGGACCAGACCTACCCTGCCACTTTTGTTATCCTCCAACCGTGTCCACGAGACATTCTTGGCCTCGGCTTCCTGAAACAACACGGCGTAATTATCGAACTGAAGTCAAAGTCAGCTACGGAATCCGATAAATCGATATCGCCGGACAGGGCTCATAGTCTCCATGCAATGAGTGTACTTGAGGAATAAGTCAGCATCCTGCCGCGCTCCAGCATTATTATTTCCGTCGGCAGCGAAACACCCGCAGACTTTGAAGGCTTCATCGAGGGCGAGCAACGTCCATTGCTCGACCATGGAATTTGCGACGTGAGAGGCATTGCTCGACTGCACGGAGGGTAAGCGAAAGTGATGCTGCCAAACTTCAGCCATGAGTTCAAGCTCCTCAACAAGGGCGCGACGATCACATACATCAAGGAAATTGTGGAAACGCGGAATGCGTTTGTCCTCTTCGATTCCGCCGCATCTACCCCGAGTACCATAGTTCCCGAATCTGACTTCGTCATAAATCCAAGTATCCGTAAGGGTAAGCAGCAACAGCTCAGAAGTCTTATCCTACGGTATAAAGACTGCTTTTCGACGTCATCGTGGATTCGACAAACACCAGTTGCAAAGCATCGCATAATAATCGGAATGCACTCGACCATTCCGCCAGAACCCTTACAGACCGTGAAGATATAAGGCAACAAGTCGAAAAAATGCAGCGCCAGGTGTGATCCAGCCGTCCAAAGCCCGTGTACATCTCCTGTAGTCTTGGTGTAGAAAAAGAACGGTTCCTTATGTTTCTGCACCGACTATCGTCGACTGAAGAAAATCACTATGAAGGACATATACTCTCTTCCACGGATAAACTACGCTTTGGACCGGCTCCGCAATGCTAAACACTTCTCGTCGATGGATCTCATGACTAGCTACTGTCGAAGAGAACTGGCTGAACGGCATCGCCAAAAGACCGCCTTCATCCCGCCAGACGGCTTCTATGAGTTCAAGGTTATGCCATTTGGACTACGCTCGACGAATGCAAGGTTTGGACACATTATTAGCAGGGTTGAAGTGGCAGACCTGTCTCGTTTAATTAGATAACGTCGCAGTTTTTGCAGCACATCTCGACGATAAACTTAGGCCTTCGACCGTACTAGAAGCCATGAAATCATAGGGCTCACTCTGAACGCGGAAATGTGCCGCTTTGCTTACGACGGGCTTCTGCTCTGGGCCACGTCATCAGCAAATATGCAGACCACCCTGACCCGCAGAAGGCAGGTATGATAGCAATCTTCCAGCAGCCAGCCCATCAACAAGATTTCTAGATTCCTTGGCACGTGTGCCTACTAAAGCGCTTTGTCAATGACTTTTCACGCATCGCTGAGCCGCTGATACATCTAACAAAATGTGATGTTGAGTTCAAGTGCGAAACGCCGCAGGCCGACGCATTTCAAGAACTTAAAATATGCATGCAGTCGACACCGGTACTTGCACACTTCGACGAGGAGGCAGGTACAGAGATCCACACTGACGCCACTAGCCTAGGCCTCGATGCAGTCCTAGTTCAAAAAAAAAAAAAAAGACTGACTTGAACGGGTGATAGCTTATGTTAGCACGTCGCTGCCAAAGCGGAAGGAAACAGGGTGTCTACCAAGTTGACATTTCCAAATTCCCTGAATTTTCCAGGTTTTCCCTGAGCACCTTTGCGAAATTCCCTGAATGAGCCAGAACTTTGTTTTATGTCAAGACAGGCTGACACCACGTTGCCCGATGCTGTCACTCTCTAGTAAGCATGCTGAAACAAAAAAATGACTTAATCCAGTTTGAATAGTAAGGAGTAATATCTATTTTATTTAAAAAGAAAACAGAAGGAAGGTGTTAGTAAAATGCACAGCGAAAGAAATGGTAAAGCCCATTCCGAATTGAGTCGAACATTTTCAAATACGAATGAAAAGGAAATGCATGCATAAGTAAATATTTTTTTAATATCAGCTATTTCTATCAACTGATAGCAAGCTCATCTGTATGAGGTCCTGAACTTTGTCACAACTAAGGTTCTCTCTCAGCAGCTGGGAAGTCAACCTCAACTGTCCTGACATACTCTCAGCCCATACACAACATCTCAGTGTTGGGTTTCACTGCTTAAACAATTTATTTTGGTTTGGATGAGGGACACCTGTGTCTCAGCGTCAGCCAACGCTTAGTTTTTTTAGCTCAAGCTCCTTCAAAAAGCCGGCGGCACCCTTCCTTTCCCGTTAATTCCTCAGTGCGTCGGTCCTTTCTGTTCTCATCCTCCTTCTAACACGCTTTCACCACATGGATCATCTGAAGCATCCTCTTGGTCAGTTGTACAATCAACATTTGATTTTTCGGACTTCTGAGGGGCCGCAAAAAAAATTGAAAAAAAAACGGGCAGTCTGAAAAACATTAATGCATGTCTTTAACTGCCTTTAAGGGATAAAATTACCACAGGCACGTCTGAGAAAGCTCTGAAGGCCTGCCAGTACGCTTATTAGGCATATCAGGGCTTGTACTGTGACAGGATACGGGGTGCACGCATGTGTAATTAAGGAATACATACTGTGTCCCGTGACAATTGCCCCCTTCCCACGCTTGTTATGCTTCACCGCCTAACACAAATGTACTGAGGCGAAGCTAACTTTCGGAGACTGGCATTACGCAACGCGCTGTGCTCTGCGAGCTTCAAAGCCAATCGCGAGGATTACAAAGGCGGAGTCGGTGCCATTGGTGATAGCGGCGAATTCTTTCAATTAAAAACACGGCACCGCACGGCAAGAAGCTTAATAGCGAACATAGAAGCAGCTAGGCCTAACGTTGCCGCGGTGGTGGTTACGGCTGCCAGCGGATCTGCCTGCAAGAGTGCCGGTTCGAGGCGGCGAGATAATCAAAATAGCGGCGGTGGCGGCTTTGATTAATGCCATTTCAGACCTGCAGTCAGGGCAATATACATTGACTATATGGACTACGTGGTGGTGCCGCAAAACCGTGCAAATTATCGGGCATGTCCGAAAAATCGGGCGTCTAGAAAATCGGTCGTTAACTACACGGAGTCAATGACGATTCGTTGCGATTCCTCTGTTACTGGAGCCAGCATTAACACGACTTTCGTTCCCTTTCAATAAAGTTACAGCTAATTTTCCCTGGTAGAAGCACAAATTCCCTGAGTTTTTCCAGACTGTTCAAATTCCCTGAGAATTTCCGGTTTTCCAGGTTGGTAGACACCCTGGGAAATTATTCTTCGACCGAAAATGTATGCCTCGACATCATTTGGGCTACAGCAAGATTTCGCTTTTACGACCAATTTAAAGGACCCTTGAGGACGCCTGGCGGGGTTGAGTTTCAGACTGGAGTCATAACAGATCAGTTCACATTAATCAAGTACTTTAATGTTGTCTTACTAAGAATTTCTTGGGTATGAAGAGGCTTACTCCAAGGGTGTATTCACGCCCAAGTTGGTTTCAGTGTAGTTTATTTACTGTCGCTACTATAAATTTTCTGCAACGCTGAATACTTGGAGAAGAAACTGGTAAATTACGAATAATTCGCCAAACCATTTTTTGGCTAACTCGAAATCTGTAGCGTTTGTTTGAGTGGTCTTGCTCCAACTGCAATGCGAATAAATTATGTAAACCACAAGCAGTGGAACAAAAACAAATAATTGTACACACCCTTGGAAGAGAGAGGAGTGTCATTTAAGTATACCTGCTACTGCTAATGGCTTCCCGGCTATATATATAATGTTATGATCCTGCTGTAACAGTCGCCCAAAAGGAACCCCGCGCACTTTTCAAACGAAGCTTTATTTATCTGCTCTCCCCGACTTTCTTGTTTGTGGCTGCTGGGTCCTGCTCTCTAGCCATATACTCGTAAAGGTGCCCATGCCGCTGGCCTTGATTTCTACAAATTACTCAGTGAGAGCACAAATGATACTGAAGTCTGCCCCTTGCAATATTAGTCATAAAGAGCAGAATTTCTTTAAAAAAGCACACTTTTTTGAACCTTTCTAAGCGTAATTTGGTGGGGTTTACAGTTTGACGGGTCTGCTAGGTCTGCCTTCCACGAGCGAAGTCGATTCTACTGTTTCATTTTCGGCAAGATTAGCCCGCATTAGTCGGGCTGCCTGCCTTGGTCTCAGTCATTGAGCTAATCCCCAAGGCATGAAAATATGGTCGTGTGTGTTGCGTGATTAAAGCCCCTTTGTCTTGCAGTGTTCTAAGGCAGGCAATCCCTACAGTGCAATACGCTGTGCTTAAAATATTCATTTACAGGGCGTTTATATTACCTGATTAGGAAAACTTGGTTTGGTAAATTCCAACATGCCATTTGTGTCTGCAGATTAGTTTTGAATTTTTCAATCTACAAATGCAAACAGGATATTTTATCGCACGCTTACTTCTTCGTCCGTGTTTATCCTTAGCCTATTGTTGCCCGCATAAGTACGGTCTCTCGATTCTTTAACCGTAACGCGGGAGCGTTGACCGGCCAACCTGTGAGCGCCTTCTAACGGGGCCAACTACGAGATCAGCTAGAGTAGCGCATGCGCACAAAGTATATTCGAAGAGCAAGTTTTCTCTGCTAGGCTCTTCCCAACAGCATGACACCGCCTCTGTCACGGTGAACTCAGTCGAAGCTTCCCTGCTTATCGGAGACGGCAGTGCGAGTTCACCTGGACGCGCCTTTTTTTATAACAAATGCCGCTGTAGTCCGCGTGCACCGTATGATACGGAATAAAGCGCCCAAAGAAGTGAAATAATTGAGCTAGCACATTTGTCTGGGAATAATGATTTTATTTTCGCAATTTTCGCACGTTCCGTGATGCATATCAGATTCACGCAGACGTGTGTTAGGGGACCTTGTCAGTTTTTTCAAAGTTCGACGCCGTTCGCTAGCTTCAACTAGCATGAATAAAAAAATCATGTTTCATAAAAATTATAGTGATGTTTCACTTCGTGAACGAAAGCGTGTGGGTGCTGCTCCGGAGTTTTCGAGTTATGCCTTCTTGACGGACACACCCGCATTGTGTGTCCGAAGCCGCCTAGCGCGCTCTTCGGCAGTCACTCACGTGGGCACGCCTAGCCCACCCCTGGTGCCGGCCTCGTTCAGATGGTGCCTGGCGCTTGCTGACGACTTGGGAGTAGGTCGACTCGCGCTCGGCCTGTCACCGATTGACAAACCCGGGACATGCGCGACGCACGCAGAGTTAGTAGGAACTGCCAAGGAAGTGAACCCAGCGCGCCTCCGCGTACCCTCCTTCTCCGCGACGCTCTGCCTCATCCCTCCCCTATTCCTTTTGGATGAATAACAGCCAGATGAACAAAGAAGTCCAGCTAAAAACTCTTCTACCCCACTCCGCCTTGCGCTCCTCTTATGCACCTTCAGGAGCCCATTTCAGCGCTCACCTCCCCTACCAGCTCGGTGGCCTCCGACTCAATCTCGCGGATTTCATAGACGGCCCATGCGCGAGAAACACATTTAGTAAGGCTGCAAATGTACCTCCAACAGCATCAGCCACACGCCGTGGCACTGAATCGTACAGCGCGGGCACGAGTTTGGCGTTGCTTTTCAGGGTCTCCCATTGCGCCCTTATCGCCTTCCGAAGTTGATCGGGCGTGACGTTGTGCAGATCCATCCTTCAAAGGCTGCTCTTCATTATGGCCCCGACATTTTCTAGACTGTTAAATTCGGCTCCCTCTGGAGCCCACGATAGATTCATAACCCCCAATTCCTCAAGATGGGCCTTCACAGCGCAGGAAATCTGGACCGGTTCAAGGTCCTGCCGTAGGCAGAAATAGCCGCCTCTGAAAGGGCCCATCGAGCATGCGGAATCTGCGCTGGTAGTCAAGGATATCATTGTATATGTCGGAGTAGAGTCGACACAGAATTCCGAAGATGGATCCAAGACCGTCCTTGATCACAACCGAGACGTTGACGCAGTGGAGCCCACTCTAAAAATTTTAACACCCTTAAGGGTGTAAATGACTAGTCCCATGGGTGACACCCTATTTGGGTGTATTGCTACACCCCAAGCAAATGGGTGTAAATTAACACCCCACAAAGGGAAGGGTTTTAATATGACGTCACCTTGCCCGTGAGTGTAAAACAAACAACACCCTTTCTATATGGGCGTAACACAGACACCACTCTTTCAATATGGGTGTAGCATGGACAACACCTTTCCAAAAGGGTGTTATCCCTGCAAGTATTTTAGCGTTCACTACAGCCATGTAGTTAATGGACAGACCAGCTGTTGTGAATGCTGCCTAGTCTTAGCTATGGTACTACCTTGTTCAGTATGAGCCAGAATCTGTGAGACTTCGTCATATTGCGCTTCTGGTCCGTCATGTGGTAGCATATATAACGTGCGACCCTTTCAGGCAAAAGAAATTTAAGTTTCACGATCGCAGCAATGCACACACCCTATGCTTTTCGTAATCTTCCTCTGCAGTGATAGTACACCGCTGGCAGGATGCGGAACGCAATAAAAATGCGCACTGCACTAAGGACACAGGATATCCCGCACCTTGGTGCACCAGTACTTATCATTCCATGGAAACAACACAGCCAAAAGCATGATGTTACATGCATTTCAGAAATAATTAAAAACCTCCACTTTTCTTGGTCAAAAATTTTCGCAGCAACACCAGCTCGACCAGGAGGGAAAGACACCACAGCTCGTTGTTGTAGCTCATAGTGAATGCAATAGAGCGCAAGCAATGCATGGATTGGCGACGGTAACAAGCGGAGTACTACAGAAGCATACGTTTGCCTGTCAATCAGTTTTTTTGCCGTTTTAAGCACATATTTTATACCGCTATTCATCAAAGTTGTCATTTGTCTCCACGGGATGCTTCTACTAGTACCTTCACATATATGACTTAAAGGTAGCACTGAAAGCCAAACAAAGTGCAACAAAGCGTTTCTATTTAGAATAATGTTTCAGCATTTACAAACAAAACTGCATGTGTAGTTGTGCATACTGTTTAATATATAAGCATGCACTATTTCCTGAAATGTATGTATGCTTCAATTACTGCCAGTGACTTGCTTATACCCAATAATTTAGTTTATTTTTCACCATGTGCTTGCACTGAATATCCCACAGGCATTGTAAGTTAAGCTACCAGAACAACAATCAGCTAGTCTAAGGTTACTTAATTGAACAAAATCATTGTTAAATTTGTGACGAAATGTCAGAAGAAAAGTATTTATTATTTCATTAAAGAGAAATGGTTACATAATAATGTTTGCACATTTTAAAAGCAAAAAGGAAGATAAGGAGTAAAACCATACCAATACACAGACATAAGCAACGAATAATGGCACAGGCTTGTTCAATTAAACTTTAAGCAGACAAGCCTTTTTTAAATAACCTCACTATGAACTATGACATTTTCATTCGAAAAGCACTGCATCTTATTACAAAGTACAAAAATAACCGGCCACATAAGAAAGAACAAGTCTAAGTGTGTCTATGTAAACACAAGGATAGGAAGTTCGGCGAGTTGGTACGGTAACATCATCTTGGATTGTAGCGCGAAGTGACACGGACGCAGACTAGAAGCAGACAGCATGAGCGCCTACTCTCAACTAAATTTTTATTGAAACGAAGAACACATAAATATGGGTGATTGCAAAAGAACCGCAGCATAAGAACATGACAAGGTATGAAGACATCAGTTAAACATAACAGGAAGTAGGGAAGTCAAGAAAGGAAACAACAAAAAGACACTACTTTAGATTAACACACGTGTTGTGAAAATACTGAAATTCGCACTCTAACAGAGACGAAGATGCCTGGCTAACCCAAGTCTCTCCTAATGATTTAATTTGGAATGCCTCGATTATTTCCTGTGTGGTTTGGCATTTGTGTCTTGAAAGAATTTGCGTGTCTTCAAACAAAGGTTTACAACTGCAATTGAAACGATGTGACACTAGATGTGAAGCATTAGGATTGCTAAGTAAATGTTTGTGTTCTTCTGGTCGAATATTAATGCACCTGCCGCTCCGTCCTATGCAAGTCTTCCCGCACTTGAGAGGAATCTGATAAACTATACCAGTGTTACAAGGCACAAAAAAGGACGCATGTCTAATGCCGCAATCATCTTTTCTTTTTTGCCACCCTGTTCAAGTTTCGTATTTATCATAGGGCACATGATAGACAACTTGCGGGGCCGAGAAAACTTTATCCACGTCATATCTATTGGCCACGTTCCCTAAACCATGGGATAGTATATGTACATAGGGCACCACAGCAAACCTTTTATCTTTTTTTCTTGTTTCTTAGCGGGGCTTTTCATCCATTTTAAGAGCTTTTCGCAGGTTAGTGATAATAAATGCACAGGATAACTAGCCTTCTCGAGCCTATTTGTTGTCAAAAACTGTTTCATATTGTGGACATGACTAGCTTGCTCAGCTCTTAAGTTTGCCATTACTAAGTCATGTCCACACAATATGAAACAAAGTCTTTCAGAACAAATAGATAGGCTCGAGAAGCCTAGTTATCCTGTGATTTATGATCACTAACCTGCGAAAACCTTTTAAAATGGGTAAAAGGATCCGCTAAGAAACAAGAAAAACAGAAAAATAAGGTTTGCTGTGGCGCCCTATGTACATAGATTATCCCATGGTTTAGGGAATGTGGCCAATAGATATGACGTGGATAAAGTTTTCTCGGCCCCGCAAGTTGTCTATCATGTGCCCTATGATAAATAGGAAACTTGAACAGGGTGGCAAAAAAAGAAAAGATGATCGCGGTGTTAGACATGTGCCCCTTTTTGTGCCTTGTAACGCTGGTATAGTTTATCATATCCTCTCAAATGCGGGAAGACTTACGTTGGACAGAGCGGCAGGTGCATTAATATTAGACTAAAAGAACACAAACATTCACTTTACAACCCTAATGCTTAACATATAGCGTCACATTGTTTCAATTGCGGTTGTAAACCTTTGAAGACACAAAATTCTTTCGTGACACAAATGCCAAACCACACGGGAAATAATCGAGGCATTCCACATTAAAAGATTAGGAGAGACTTGCGTTAGCCAGGCATCTTTGTCTCTGTTAGAATGCGAATTTCAGCATCTTCACAACACGTGTCTTAATCTGAAGTAGTGCCTTTTTGTTGTGTCCTTTCTTGACTTCCCTACTTCCTGATATGTTTAACTGATGTCTTCATACCTTGTCATGTTCTTATGCTGTGGTTTTTTGCAATCACCTATATATATGTGTTCTTCGTTTCAATAAAAATTTAGTTGAGAGTCAGCGCTCATCCTGTCTGCTTGTAGTCTGTGTCCGTGTCACTTCGCGCAACAATCCAAGAGCATATGTGAACAAAACATGGCTAGTAATAACTAGTGAGCACTACAAAAGTTGAACATGAAAACTAGTAATAGTAAAGATATCTACTTCGCTCAGCTGAACTGCAATATGTTGAAAATATCACAAAGAGAGCACAAAAACTGAGCAGGACAGAGCACTGACTGTTATAGTTGCAATATGCACACCAAATCTAGACATAAAAAGTCAAAACTATACTGCCGGAAATGGTGATCTCTCAAGAGACCACTGAGGAACAAGAGGTATACTTTTTATAATTCCATCTGGTAGATTACTGATCTAATTAAATTTGATACATGACCCCTTGTGTGTCACAAATGCCCTGTTCTCATTACCTATGCATGATTACCAGCCTTGGTGAAAGAATGACTTGCACTAATGTTTTGAACACCGGTAAAAATGCTGCTTGTTCTAAACTTTCTGTTATGACAGCACACTTGTGGGCAGTTGTGAACGCAGTTGCCTATAGGGCTCAAACGCCATGTTTTGGCTGCACAGGTACTGTCTACCGAACACCTGGTTCAAGATAGCCTGCATCTCATAGTGTGCAGCCACACTGGTGGCACAGAATTTTTTTTTCACCTTGCCAGTTGATAAAGCCTCAGCAGCTGCAATCACTTGCGACTGCTCCGAAAGGTGCCATAAGGTCAGGCAGCAAACACAGATATCACGTAGCAAAACTTTCAGCGTGCATTGTGTGAGTCGAGGCGTGTAATTTGTGCTTTAGTTGGGCAGCACTGCCACCATTCAGAACTATTCATTGCAGCTCCTAAATTTCAACCACATCAACAAAATAAATTAGGACAGTTCCTTCAGTACGGTGGCAGATGCTCAGCTGCAGGCTTTCTAGAACCATGCATTATCTTCAGACAGTGCCAGTACAGCCCGTAGCACATCTTTCAAGCACTCCAGACAAGTACACCGATTGCACTGTACACAGAGCATCTGGTGTCCATTTACCTATACAGGCAAGGTAGCCCCTAGAACACATTTTGTGACAGGCATGCTGTGCACTTTGTCCCGTGAAATGCAAGTGCCATTTGATACTTCAGTGCCTGTAGTGTCATTTACATCTGAATGAATAATGAATACATGGTAGTAACATAAAGACGACAAAAAAAAAGCCATCAGCCATCAACTGTGTGGCAAATCTGGGTGCAAGGTATTCTCTTATCGAATATAGCTGTAGGCATTGCGACCAATGTGCTCCGAAGATGTATGAGGCATTAGTCATTGCAGAGCTGTAAGGACATGACAATCCTAGGATGATTATGTTCTTGAGGCTTTCTTCCCCACTTTCCATCTTTTGAAACGTGTATGCCACGAAAACAAAAATGCTACAACTGGCGTGTGATAAGTTTTTCGTCTTATTTCCTAGCAGCTCATTGAAACGAGCCACGATGACAAATTCAAATGCTCTTACCTCATCAGACATTCAAATTTCTTCAACACTAACAAAACCAGATAGGCATTAGAGTGAGCATCACCTAAATATATTACACTGATTTAAAGTTATTGCACCGCATTGTGCCAGGTAAAATGTTAGAAAAATAAAAAAATGGTAAGATTCTACGGCCAAGTGTGAAAACTAAATGAAAAAAATCACTAAGCTTTCTTAAACGGGTTCAGAAGCTTTACAACTGGCAGTCTTGGTGATGGACACGCTGATAGATGAGCAGCCATTCCACTGAGACGAGAATGTTGAGGGCTTCGCATGGAAGTTTGCGAGACACTGAAGAGTAGTTCTTGGTCAACATGAAGGAGGTTGCTTGCATACACGTCTGGGCCACCATACTGAATGCATGGTGTTACCGGAACTTTTTCTCCCTGCATTGTGGTAAAAAAAGCATGGTTAAGTTTAGACGATATTTAATATGTAAAAAAAAAGAGGTGAGGCGCGCAGACAGGACACAAGAGCAGAGAAGTGAACACGAACGCAAAAAACATGAAACATTTCATGAAACTGTTTTAAGACGTAAAGTTTTGTACTATGTGTCATTAATTATGAGGGTTCATAACCGCAACATATTTCATATATAAGCAGGTAGAATTATCGGCTTGGTCAGTTTGTACAAGCTCGTTTGAGGCAAGAAATCGAGTTTCACAAAGACAACCTCAACATTCTTGATTGAAAAAGGAACACCTCAGATGACATGCCGTCCTGTGAATGGGAATTGCACAGTTCAAGAAAAACAAATTAAAGCTGGCACACCGATCCTGAAAAACAGATTAAGCACCTGCTACTGCAAGAAGCTAATTAATTGATAGGTTTTAGTAGCACAAGGACATCTTTGGCCAAAGAGCGTTAAGTCTATACTGCAAAAAACAAACTTAGCGCATCTTAACAAAGCAAATATATAAAGATGACTGATGCCTGTCTGTACTACAGTTGCTTTGCTCTAGCACGAAGTCATTTTCATGCATGCACACGTACACACACACGCTACACCCAAGTGTAACAGCTGCAGAATTAAAATTTGGCAGCAACGAAGCCGCAAATTCGAACCCTTGATCCCGAGCTGTACTAGTGGCTGGAGGTAGTACCAATATCGCCAATGACGAGTCGCATTTTCTATGCCCGATGTTATGCAGCTCTGACTGTCAAAGATGAGTTACAGTCGGCAGTGAGGGAAAGCTGCCCTCAAGAGCAGCTTTTATTTTTCTGTTATTTCTAACCAGAGACCAATGAAGTAATATATTTTAGAATGAGAATGACACCGAAAAAATGAGTACATAAAAAATTTGGAAAATTTGGTACATTTTTCCGGAATTAACTTGGGGGTATACGGGTAAAGCGGCAATCCAGAAACTAGAACAAGTTTTGACATGTTTGCTACCAGTGAATGCTAGAAAATATGTTGGCATTCTGTAGTTTTGTCTAACAATGCAAAAGGGATTCTTAATAACTGAAGAAATAAATGGAAAGGTATAATGAAGTATATTTCGTGAATGTAATGCAGAATCACTCAACTTCGGTTACTATATAATCTCCACTCGATTAACCTGCACTTTCTCAACTAGTTCAGGAGGTGTTAGAAGTGCTTCCTAAAATCCTCCTATTTATTAGACTAATCATATCTCTGTACACAAAGGCTACTAATTAGGTCCCATGCTATATCATCATCTTAACAAAAACTTCACTTGTAATACACATGCTGTGATAAGATTCGAGACCACATTGAGATGCTGTACAAGGTGAATTCATTACTTGTAAAATGAAGCTCCTGTTCTTGCAAACGGGAAGAAAGGGTATTGAGGGTCAAAATTTTTCTTAATCACAGCTGGAAGATGCCAGGGAAGGCCCGTGGAAACTTATTTGTAATTTTCTATTTAAATGTAGAAATGATAAAGGGAAATTAAAATTGTCAAAAAAAAAAAAACAACCAGCCATGGGAGGAGAACGAACCTACAGCCTTTGCATTAGGCATGCGATGCACTAACCACTGTTCTACCAAGGCAGCATTCAACCATCCACAATGGCCCCTCAGATTGTCGACGCTCGAACGCGGCCGTAGTACCACAGTGGTTAGTATATCACATGCGTAATGTGAACGTTATGGGTCCGTTCCCCACCCACAGGTGGATGTCTTTTCATCCACTTTCATTTCCCTTGAATTTATCATTTCTATACTTGATATAAAAAACTTAAAACATGTTCCTGTATGCTTTCCTTGGCCTCATTATCTGCTGGCTTCTTCCAGTTGTTACTTCCAACACTTATACATATCATCTGGTAAGTAAACAGCTTTTGCATGATGCTGGATTGCAATATAAAACATTATTGCAGGGCCGTGTTATGTAGAATGCCTTACATTGCCCAGGCAAGGTGTATTAATGTCAATCTGAAAAAAAGTCCCACTTTAGACAGAAATGATGTGTACTGCTGTGTGCAACAGGGTTTAAAGAAAGCAACTTGTTCAGAAATAAAGCCATCAAACGAAGAGGAAATATGAAAACTAGATAAAAATTTGTGCAGTTGCATGTTAAAATTTAGCACAGCAACAGATGAAGACATAATGAAGGAAGCGCGAGGATGGTTTATTTTGGACACACTAGGCAATATATTTGAACGATGCATACGAGCTTACACGTGGAGAAATATTGTTTATGTAGCAGCTAAACTACGAACAGGCCTAGAAGACACTGATACAAGGTGTCTAGCATGTAAATCTTAACAAGCCCTTAAGTCAAAGAAACATGGCTCTTTCTCATGATTCGCTACACATGGCTGGCTCACACAACTTAGCCGCTTCTATATATGCCTTGTAAGTATCAGGTGGTCTGTGTGACTTGTGCAAGCTTTGAATATGGACAAGTGCCACGTAGCTGGACAGAACCAAGGTAATGTCGTTTGCCATCGTTTTGAGCAAGTGAAACCAATTTTCGTGTTTTTCCTAGTTAGGTAATTAGTTATTAACGATTATTTAACTGCTCAAATATTATATTCAAAACAAAAGTGTCAGTGCGAAAATTTTAGAGCATCCTGAAAATTTCCCAATCCAGCTTTCTACTGCTCAATAGGTGCAATACAAATTTTTTTCAAGCTTGAAAGAAGCCTGTGAATGCATGCAAGAAGTGCCGTGCAACTAACCACTCATGCACCTGAACACTATTTGGCTCCTCCTTTCATGCTTGAAAAAAACTTTGAAAAGAATACTTTAGAAATTGATTTTTTATTATTGACTATGTTTTAGGCAAAATGCATGAAATTGTGTGACTGCCACCTCCATTTTCGGCGACTAGAATTGACTCCATTTTCATGTCCAAATTCAGCTATACATGATGCGTGTTTTGAGCTGGTTCTGTAATTTAGGCTGGTTTTGACTACTTGAAGCTTCGCACTCTAATAATGGAGTCTACAGTCTAAAAAGAAATTGGTACATAAGCGGTCGCTGTCAGTACTCCATACTCCTTTAACTTAGTGCAAAGTGATTGTGAGCCAAGAAGTTGGTATTTCCCATTCTGACCTGGTGTTATAGCCCAGTTACTATGATGCCATGCTGCTCAGTCATGCTGGTCACAGCTTCAATCTAGGCCATGGCAGCTACCCTCCAATGGAGGTAAAATGCAATAACGCTTATGGGCACTTAGAATCAGGTGTACATTAAAGAAGGCCAGGTTCCCAAAACTTCAGGTTGTGACTTTGGAATGTAAAAGCACTTAATTTAACTTTAATATCTAAAGGTGCTTTATTAGGAGCAGGACATCATGTTGAGCTTTTACTGCACTGCCATGACACCAAGAAACTCTGAGTAAATAAAAACAATTTCTTAGACAATGTCTATGTCTTGCAAACAATTAGAAACACTTCTCTGCATGCGCCTCTGTTATATTTAGTTCCGTATGCCAAGGCGGGTTAGGATGTTAGAACATTTTTCAAACCTATTTTTACTGCTTTAAAGTTGTTGGTTATTTTGCATCTGTGTGTGTCGAACGCACATTTCAATGCATCAATTTCTTCAGAAAGTGCACTCCTCTTTATTTGTGCATGCAAAAAGGGTTCAGAAGAACTGCGTTCTGAAGAACTGTATAAAAAGCAGAAAACAATGTGTAGGCTGCACAAAGAGAAAGGATTGGTTTGTAAATACGTTATTTAGTTCTTAAATGAAGAGGCAGCTGTCAGTATTCTGTTCCAAAGTAAAAAATTGCCCCTACCTGGCTCTGCTTCATTTTCCGATGTTGATGGTCCATTCGGGGGCACTCAACTTATAGGCTGCACTTTGGCCATGTCGGGTGTGCTGTCACCAGGCCCAAGGTCGATCGACATGCTCACCAAAAGTCGAGTCCAAACTCTATAAAAGAAACATCTCATCATTTTGCTATCAGTTTTGTCATCTTGCGTGTTTCACACACGGCCGTCAGTGAAAAATTTCGTCACTTGGATACTGAAAAAAATTCAAGCATTTTCTGGCAGTAAATGGAGAACATTAAAGAGGAAATACAGTTGTCAGATTGGATTGATCAAGTACAGCAGAAATCGAAATAAATCAGTGATACTGTGTCTGTTGGCTTTGAATGCAAGAAACGTAAAAACAGGAACTTGCAGGCACGCCACTTTGAATTTCCCGCGTTTGCTACACCTCACGACAAGTTTGGCATCGTCCGGTACTCGGGATAGTAATCGCTTAAACTTAAGATGAACGAGCGTCGGCATAAATTAAGAGGATACTTAACCGGGCAATATTTGCGCATAAAACAACTCACGTAGCAAAGCTACTGTCAAATACCCGATGACGCTTCTGCGGGCGGTGCGGTTTGGGCGAAAAATTCAAAAAGGAATGCGAGTTTCACTTGTTTCACGCCTACTAAGCTAAGATAGAATTTGAGTTTCCTACTAAACTATACTGGATATTTGCGCTCCGATTAAAACGCTGGAAATTTTGTTACGTCACAATGCATACGTATGAAAGTGAGGAAATTGCTTTTGTTGTATTCTGCCCAGGCGGCATGTAGCAGCTACCACTCTCATGCAACAAAAGCATGAAAGTGGTACTCGCGGCAAGGAAAAGAAACACATACAGCGCCAACGTTACGCCTCTTGGAGTTAGAACTAAGCACGATCAAGCCAGTTTTCTAGCCTTCATAACGCCATGAACACGACCAAACATCGAGCGAAACAACTGTCTGCTCTCGAAAATTATTACCGCTTACATTTACATACCTATCGCTGCCACAAGCAAAAGTCAATGGGCTAGCTGTCCACAAGCCGCAGATTAGACTGACAGCAACATATTACGGTAACGTAAAACAATTTCCACGCTGACTTAGCAGCCGCGGTGTGCGCTAAGTGCCACAGTTCTCGTTTGCCGCTATAAATTCACACCATGATGAGGAGCACTGCATCTTTCACATGAAATATTGCACGCTTTGCTCCGGAGCTCAATAGGAGGGCGAAACGCATTTGCACGTACCTGAAATCCGCATGCCGGAAGACCGTTGACGCTTCCGAGAACGGGGCACATACCCGTACGGCGGCTTGACTTGGACGTGAGGCACTTCTATCAAATATTTCACATGCGACATGTCGCACGCCGATTGCGCGAACACGAGAAAATGCCGCAGGTCGCAACGCGACGCCGTGCACCCTTGCATCTACCGATGAGCTGCGTGCACGGACTTGCAGAAAACAAAACTACGACAAAACGGCAGGCGCGAAGTGATGGCGGCTTTCGTTGCCGAGACGAAGCGGACCACGGAGGAAGGAAACTAAGGAGAGGCCCTGACGTCACTCTTTGTGAAGCAAAAGTGAAGCCGGAATTTGGCGTTGCTCATGGCGATGCTCCGCCTTTTGGGCCACCCTCCTCTCTTGTTTACATCTTTCGCGAAACTACGCCGCGCAGCGCGCGCGCTCGCGCAACATCTGGCAGAGCACGGTGCAGGTAACACAGCGCAACAAGACACGGTGACTAACGCAAACCCGCCCACTCAGCGCTTTTGCCACGGCCCGAAACCTACCAGAGCAACACGTGTGAGCGCTCAAAACCATAACAACGCCGCCATTGTGGCCCAAAAGGCGTGGCCATACAACAAAAAAAATGAAAAAGCAGCAATAAAATGAGAACCTACTACGTCATTTCCGCCACACTTTTCTCCTAGCGCGCGGAGGGGGTAGACGAGACGGTCATTAGAGGAAACGCCAGTTCACGGGATTGGCCAGTCGTTTCAGCGGGTGCGAGAGAGAAAATCTGGGGGCTTTCGCGCTTGAAATTTCTCCCTTTGCCTAGGTACCACGGAGGAGCAGTTTTTTTGGTCGTTCTGTCCCTAGGCGTGCCCTGGCGTGCCGGCATTTTGCGATGTGTCGGCTGGCGATCTGAGCGTCGCGTACAAGTTTTCCTCGTGCGTCTCCTTGGGTGTTGCGGGCGCAGTGCACTGGCGCGAACGATTGTTGTCGTTTGGTCAGTGGTCTCCCGTGAAGGCGAGTATGATATGGCGTTGCCCTGTCACTACCAGTGTCACACGTATACTTCTCATCGCGATCGGCACCGATCCGGATCGAAATTCTCGACTGTTATTGGGTCTCTCGCTCATTTTGTCCAAAGAAGGCAATCACGACCGCGAAATTCGATCAGGATCGGGCGTGATGAGCAGTGAGCCGGAACACAAGATACACACACAGCGCACACTGTCAACAATTTCATTGCGAAAGCATTGCGACCTTTGAAGATTATAGCATGGCACTAGTCACTTGATAGATATAGCATATATTACATATATAGCAAAATATATAGCATCTTCACAGTTTGCCCTGTGTGTGCGTTTTCGTTCCTTGTTTGTGCCCCTGTCACACTGGTATCTTACCGTCCTCGCGAATTTTTCCATGCGTCGAACGCTTCGAGAGGGCTCAGTTGCGCGTTATTCAATTGCCATAATTTAAATATTAAAATACTACTAACTTGTAGCGTGGGGTCTCTTTTTCACGTTTCTGTGTCTTCGTCCGCTTCCGCTGCTGCCTTAGTATGTCAAACGGCAAACTTCTGACTGCTGTTGCAGAAGTCTTGGCGTCACAAGTTGGCGGCTGGACGTAATAATATTTATTTTAAGTCCAGCACGCTTAGGCCTCCGCCACTCCAATCCTACGGGCCATCCTGCTTCCAGCTTTGATCTCCCCACTACCCCTTGGGTGCCCTGGGGATCCTGCGCCGCCTGCTTTATTATAACCTCAGGTCCTCTCCTGAGGCCTCCGGTTGCATGTGCCCTCCTGGAGCAGTGCTTGTAAAAAATCCAATCTATCGTCGCGACTTAAAAAGCGATCCGCGACAACAGTCACAAAAAGCGACAACACCAGTCAGAACCTTGCCTGTCGAACCAAGTCATTCTCACCTAATTATTTAAATGATTAAGCGACTTCTGTAGGTGTCGGTCAATGTCATATTAAGCGACTGGCGAATTTGTTCCCTTTACTGGATGGATCCTGCATCTCGGCATGCATTTTGTAGCTGTGTATTCGTATAGATGTAGGAGCTCGGTGGGAGATCTATTAGTGCAGGCAGCATGCGCTAACACCATGTGGCAGATGCTGCTTGATGATTTCTAGTATATCATACCCGCGCGCAGCTATCGTGTGCGCCACAGCCCTTATAAGTTATTTGGCTAAGCCATAAGTTCCAGCTTTGCTCCGACACCACGTGAGTGCTGGTTTCCCATGTCTGTCTGTCCACACAGTTCTTTAAGCTGACAATGACCGCTGTCATCATTGATTTTCATTTTTCGTTGCCAGGATCGTGATCCCCATCTTCACATTGCATTAGTACAAATAATAAGAAAACTTTGACCACTATTGTCACCACTTTGATTAAAGTTCAGGTCCCTGCAATAATGTGCATTTCACTCTATATATATCTATACATTTCTTTTCTTGGGAGTTCTTCGAAAGTATATTTTTTTCACTAGAAGGTTGGTAACAATGAGCAGCTCACCGTCATGGGCTACCAGTTTGGTGCAATGTCCCACTCATTATAAAAATCTTATAGATGGATCGTCATTTGAAGAAAACCAATTCTTTAACAAATGGTCCATTCTGCATTATGGTTCTACCTACCTGTCTTCTACAAGCTATGCATTCACATATGAAAGAACGGTATATAATGATAGTGATGAAGCGGTGTATCTGAAATAACCTTTGACATCATCACAGGAACTTGGAAACAGGTACCACATAGTGATAACTCTGATAATCATTAATCATGTCTTATACATGGCTGGACATGTTTTCGTTCGCTTCTGGCCTTCCTTGGGTCACATGATATTTTCTGTACCTCACAATGAGACCTTAAAGCATAGGCATCTAAGGCTTTCACCTTAAAATGGAAAGACGCAAAATTGATTGCTTCAATGTTGCTTCCCATGAAAATGAACTACGTGTACTTTGTTTAATTTATTCACTTGAGAAATGCACATATAATACCATCCATGTTAACATAGCAGTATAGATGGTGACTATGTGGGGGCCTCCGGGGCCCGAGCCCCCTCCGGAGATTTTCAGGGGGGGGGGGGGGGGCTGAGCCCCCCACCCAGAAAAAAAAATTGTAATCTTGGTCCCCCACTTGATTAACGGCTAGCGTCATTACTATTGTAGTGTTGATAGCTCAGATATGTTGAAATAATTTTTGCTCTTCGAAATGAGAAAACACATGACATTGCTGAACTGTGGCTGTTTGTCAACTCTTGATATTAAACAATAGAGAATCTTCTTACCGCCCTCAAATAGTTTGTGCGTGGTTTACAAGCTGGAACATACATTCAACAAACTTTCTCCTCAAAACTTAATAACCGCTTCTCAGAATTACAATATTGAAAATTGTTCATGGCAGAACAGCCCTTTTTGCATCATTTTGTGGAGTCTTGATAATAGCAATCCCTTGCTATTGAAAGTTGTAACATTCTTTTCATTAACATTGAAGTTCGAATGCTTTCAAGTCCTTTTAAATAAAAAAATAGGAGGCTTGGGACATTGTGATATAGGGCCTGTCCAGACATTTTTAAACTGCTAGAATAAGAAGTTAACATTCACGAATGTTTGTACTGAGAAAAAGGTACCGAGTTCGATTTATCTAAGCAGTGGTTCATACGCACCTCTAACACCACCCCAGGAGGA
Organism: Dermacentor andersoni; assembly: GCF_023375885.2. Taxonomy (NCBI): domain Eukaryota; kingdom Metazoa; phylum Arthropoda; class Arachnida; order Ixodida; family Ixodidae; genus Dermacentor; species Dermacentor andersoni. The sequence goes on along the minus strand of NC_092823.1, from coordinate 23,946,705 downwards.
GCCAGACACTGCCAAATTTTTTCCAATATACCCCCCCCCCCCCCTCCTTACTTTCTCCCGCACGCAAGAGGTATTCGCCAAATGCCAGTTAGGTCGGAAGAGACAAAATAGAAAGGCGTCTTTTTGCGCCTCTTGTTCATCGAGCAATGTTTCAGAAAAAATGAGGACATACAAGGCACTGTTTCCAACTAAATCTTTTATCCAAGAAAACCAATATACAGTAAACTACCACTTGAACGTCACTTAAGCAAATTATTCAGCTGTACGAACTTTTTTTGTATCCCCCATCGAAACCCCATTCAACCCAATGCAAATGCCTTTCAGTTTAACAAAATTCAGTACAGTGGCATTTCAGTTCTGTGATCATATTCTGCTACATCATCATCATCATGATTTTTATTTTTACCACTGGATACAAGGTGAAAAAGGGAGAGCCGGGAAAAAAGCCGAAATCTCTTCGGCTTGACAAAATTCCGGTCTCCCAGACAGGCACGGAAGCGGCTGGTGTAGCAATACAATTACGCAGAAAGTGTGGATATAAGAGTGTTTTAAACACAAATACATATAGAAATTTTCATGTTATTACATGGAAACTAGTTGTAATACAGTTGTGTCAAATGACTCCCAGTATACAATTATAATCTGTTATCTTGCATATTATTATTTAACACAGACTCAGTTGCATATATCATAGTGGACTTGGAAGCACCGAACGAGTACGGATGCTGATCAAATTTTTTCTGATCGCACCGATCGTGCTGTCGAGGACCGGATTCGTCAACGCAGGGTCTGAGCATGCACTGCATCAGGCCTATCTACTGCTACCTCCGGCTGTCTGCCCTGCTGGCTTCATCGGACAAAACAAGTCGCAGGAAGCTGTACCACGTGCACTGCACTGGGACCACCTGACCAGCACGGTAACGTCGACGGAGACATCGTGGCACCCGGATAAAAGCAGCAGCCTTTTCGACGTTCCCTTCAGTGGACTTGGAAGCACCTAACGAGCACGGATGCTGATCAAATTTTTTCTGATCGCACAGGTTAGTGACCAGCATTTAGTCTCTTCAGTTAGAGACAACGGCGTAACGTTAACGGTGCTCCCAAGTCCACAATGCTGTGTTGCTATTTTGCGGGGTTGTTTTAATGTTGTCCGCTTAATGTTACTAACATCCGGAGACGAACAAAATCCAGGCCCTTACTCTGATTCAGATAAATGTTCGCAGCGGGAACTAATGAAACACATTCTAAGAGAACAAAAGGAAACGAACAAAGCACTGAAACAACTGTCTTCAAATGTCAAACATGTGGAGACAATAGTTGCAGATTTGCAAGGAATAATGACAGTTATTGAGAATGAAAGGGGATTATGGAAAGAATGCGAAGACAGGATAGTACACTGCGAGGAATCTTGTAAATCTACCATGATGCAAGTAGAATTTCTGGCATCGAAGGTCGATGATTTAGAAAATAGAAGTAGGCGGAATAACCTAGTAATTTATGGATTAAGAAAGAGCTCTGATGAAGATGTTAAAACACTTGAAGAAGAAGTGCACGGTATACTTAAGAAGACCCTAGGAATAGAAATTAACTCAATAGAACGAGTTCACAGAATTGGTACAAAGCAAAGCCAAAGGACACGCCCCGTTATTATCAGGCTATTCAACTTCGCTGAGAAAAACAAAATATTATCAAGCTGCTTCAAGGTGAAAAACACCCGGATTTCAATATCCGAGGATTTCTCAAAGAAAGTATGCTACACACGTGCTAAATTATGGTGTTCTGCAGTAAGTGACAAGGCGAAAGGGGCAAAGGTATCTCTGTCATTTGATAAACTAAAAATAAATGGCAACACCTTTATATGGAATGAGTGTGAGGTCAGAAGAATTGAACTATCTAAACCGAAAACTTCTGCACACGCTGGCCCAGCAGCTTGCGATGGCACGTGACAACAACGTACGAAATCTATCAGAGTGTTATCACTGAATGCGCGCAGCGTAGTCAATAAGTCAAGCCTACTTGAAAGCATAGTTGCAGCCCATCAACCGCACGTTATAGTCATCATGGAAACCTGGCTTCAGGAAAGCGTCCAGGATTCCGAAGTGTTTCCACCTTCTTATCGGCTCATACGGAAAGACAGAGAATCATGGGGGGGGAGGTGTAGCTGTCGCAATTAAATCTAACATAAAATTCACAGTTTTAAACAGCATACCTGACCATGAAAGCGTATGGTGTAACCTTACATTTAATGGAAAAAGCATATTTCTGGGTGGCGTATACCGACCTCCGAATGCGCCCCCTGAATACCTAGACGTTATGCATGATTACATTGCACAACACACTTATTCACGTTTCAATATTATTATCACGGGTGATTTCAATTTACCAGGAATCAATTGGTCTAATCTTTCGCACAACAGCTCCGACGCAAAAAGTGCTGAATCACTATTGTTCATGTCATTTACCTTCTCTCTAGACCAGCTAGTTTCCGAACCGACTAGAATAGCTGGTCCGTCATGTTCTGTGCTTGATCTGATGTTCGTAAGCAGTCTATTTCAAAATAACACATTAAATGTTGAAAATAGCATTTCGGACCATAAAACTATTGTATTCTCCTGTCCGATTTTAGGAAACTGTGAACGCGTTAAGCCATCGATTGCTGTTATCAGGGATTACTCAAGAGCGGATGACACTGCTATCTCAGAATATTTAAACGCCTGCTTTCTGCAGGTTTCATTACTTCATGACGTAAATGAATTATGGTTACGTTTTAAGCATATTGTACACTTTTGTGAAGAAAACTACATTCCCTCCAGAAAGAAAAGAGTGAACAGAGAACATCCTTGGGTATCGCGCGAAATAATACATTTAAAACGAAAAATTAAAAGGAAGCGCAGAAAGAAAACCACACGTGACCTTCAAGATCTTGTACGCTTATTACAATATAAGATAAACATATGGCCAAGGAGCGTTTTTTCACTGTTACTCTGCCTTCTTACATGACGAATAAACCACAAAAATCCTGGTGCTACCTATCGAGGGAGTGGCACACCGTATCGCAGATTACTGCTTCAAACGAGACGTTTGTTCAGCCTGACGTCATAGCAAGCAAATTTAATGAATTTTTTCTATCTAGAACTACATTATCATTTCAAGAATCCAATGCCTGAAATAGATATCGACCAACAAGGAATTCTTTGACTCTTACAAAAACTGGATGTAAAGAAACCCTGTGGCCTTGATCTTATATCAGATGCATTTTTGCAAAAACATGCAGTTTGGACGTCAAAATACTTATACGTAATTTACAGGCGATCTTTGGAAACTTCAGTGATACCTGACGACTGGCGAAGGGCCAAAGTAATACCTGTGCACAAATCTGGCTCTAAACTCGACGTAAGTAACTATAGATCTGTTTCATTAACATGTGCATCCAGTAAACATGTGCATCCAGTAACATGTGCATCCAGTAACATGTGCGTCCAGTTTTTTTTTTTGTTCGAACATATTATTTATAAGGCCATAATATTGCACTTAGAGAATAATAACCTACTATACAGCCGGCAACATGGATTCCGTTCAGGTCTAAGTACTATTACTCAGTTAGCTGAGTTAACCCATGATGTAGCTACCACAATAAATAACAGAAGCCAAATAGATGCCATTTTCTTAGATTTTTCAAAGGCCTTTGATGTTGTTCCTCATCCAGATCTTATTACTAAACTAATTGCCATTGGTGTATACGAGAAAACAGTATCATGGATCAAGAACTATCTCGAAAACAGAAAGCAATGCGTAGCTGTGAATGATATTACGTCTGATTACGTCAACGTTTTTTCTGGTGTTCCACAAGGCTCGGTTCTTGCGCCCCTCCTATTTCTGATCTACATCAATGATATTCGTTCATGCGTTCAGCCGCCTATTCGTCGATGATTGCGTAGTGTACGCAACAGTGAATACCAGAGAGGATCAGGTAAAACTAGATGATTCGTTAGCTGCTGTACAAAATTGGTGCAACATTTGGGGGATGAAACTGAATGCATCAAAAACTACCAGTATCTCCTTCACTCACAAGAAAAATGTGCTTCAGTTTACATACACAATAAATCACTAAGAAAATACGAGGAGGTCACATATCTCGAGGTCACTCTTACAACGAAATTAAATTGGGAAACTCATATAAATAACATGTATGACAAAGCCCTAGGTAAACTACATTTATTGAGAAGAAAACTTGGAAACACACCTCCTAGTGTTAAATTAAATGCATACAAAACCCTCATTAGACCCTCTTTAGAGTATGCTGACATTATTTGGGCCCCGCACCAAAAGTATTTAACCGAGAAACTAGAACGCATACAGAACTTAGCATTGAGATTTATATATTCACAATATTCACGTCAAACGAGCATTACGAACCTGCGCGTCAAGGCTAACATTAAATCACTGGCTCAACATAGAATGATTTCCAGATTAAAATTTCTATACTTACTTTATCACGGCTCCTATCGAATACCACAAGCAACATACATTCAAGCGCCATTCAGACTTTCTGCCCGAACCAACCATAATAAATCAATACGACACCATCCCAGCCATAATAACACTCACAAGTACTCTTTATTCCCACACGCCATTTCCCATTGGAACACACTACCCTCTAGAGCCGTAAATTGCCCATCTGCCAACGCAATTATTGACAGTATTGAGAATCTGGAATTCGAATGGTGATATTACCTGTATTTCATATGCAGCCTCTGTAGATGCATTCTTATGGTAAACGCTGTTTCTCCTGCTTCCCGGACGGCTCATTTAAACAGTGTATATATTTATTGAGTGTGTTCTTTTTTGTGTGTGCTAATGCTCTTTGTTTTGGATACACTAGTTTCACTTTATTCTTTTTTTGTACTGTATTCCATGTTGTAACCACTCTGCATGGGCCCGACGATGGCCTACAGTATTGTAAAATAAATAAATAAATAAGAATGCAAAAGCAATATATGTATACATATATATACATATACACACATACATATATAAATATAACAAATTTCACAGAAGTTTACAATAAACACAAGTTAAGTTACCATCAGAAAACATTCTTTTTTTCAGAAATTATTTTACATACTTGCAAATATATATGTGCATCTATGTTAAAAAACATAAAAAAAGAAAATCTGCATATAGGCTGCTGCTTTCGCGACAGACATCACGGCAACGTAGCCCAGGGCGTCATCACATCCTTGAATTTTAACAAACTCGAAGACGCCCTTTGCAGCATCCAGTTTACAACACGAAACCCTGCCACGTGGTTCGGGCACAATCACTGCAGCGGAAACCCGGATTCTAGGAATAGTAGTTACAAGTGTGAATGTATAAACAAAATGAGAATATATGATAAGTTCTGCGGAACTGTTGGAGCAGTTAACAATACACATCTATAAGAACAAATCCAATATTTTAGTTTTGTTTAGAGATAACACATCAACATGTTGTTGGTTAAAATAGTTAAGTAGGGACGGTAGTGTATGTTTAAGGCATTGGCAGCCATAATTAGTATGTGAGAAAGGGATCTGCCATGGTGCCTGGTGACGATATGAATATGCACTTCTATTTTGTTGTAGAGTTGCCGGGGCTAGGAATGAATCGAGTTTTCCCAGCATAGCATTTCTATAGCTTAGTAATGTTCTGAATTTATATATGTCACGGGCTCTGATTATTCTGTTTTGTTGGAAAAGCTCTTGCGTATGCTCGAAAAAAGAAATGTTCGCTATCGCCCGAATTGCTTTCTTTTGAAGTATTTCCAGCATTTGAATATTTTGCGCTGTAGTGTTACCCCATATAAGTGAACAGTAACTGAGGTGTGAATGGAGAAGAGCATGATAAATGAGACACTTAACTTGAAAATGTAATGCACTTCAATTGCAATTTAACACACCAACAACTTTTCGTACCTTTGAGCAAACATGACTAACGTGTTCATTCCAGGACATATGCTTAGCGAGTATTATGCCTAGGGTTTTTATGGATGACGTAAGGTTAATTTTATACAGACCCCACACAATATTATCTGGCAATGTAGTAGAACTTCCCAGAGCATGAAAAATAACGCACTTTGTTTTGGTTTCATTGAGGATGAGGCCGTTTGCCTTAGACCATGCTCGAAGTCCATAACAAACGGAGCTTGCTATAGGCGTTATTTCTTTTAAATCTTTACCTGTAAAGAAAACATAGCAATCATCTGCATACGTGACAAATTTACACATATCGCTCACTTGTACAATATCATTAATGTAATACAGGAAAAGTATCGGGCCAAGAATGCTACCTTGGGGCACACTCGCTGTCAAAGATTTTATCTGCGATCTGTTCTCATTAATTTCAGCAAACTGATGTCGGCTTTCTAAATAAGATCAGATAAGTTCAAGTGTTATTCCTCGGAAGCCATATTTTTCCAGCTTTATCAGCAGCAATTTCTGGTTGACCCTATCAAAGGCTTTGCTGAAGTCTAAGTATAACCCTAAAGTCAGAAATTTTTTGTCAGTGTTCTCTAGAATAAGCTCCTTCTGTATACTTAAAGCAGTTTCCATAGACCGCTTTTTCTTAAACCCGTGTTGACAGTCGGTTAGCAGGCTATGTTTTTGCGAAAATTTATTAATACAAAAGTTAACAATTTTTTTGAGTCCCTTTGATAGCACAGGAAGTATAGATACTGGCCAATAATTGCCCATATTATTTTTGTCACCTCCTTTGTGAACTATTACTCTCGCTACCTGCATATTACGCGAGAAAACTGCGGTTGACAAGAAAATATAAAAAATGTGCATTACTGCAGGTGCAAGTAAGTCTATGACGTACTTAATTGGCCTAATTTCTAAATCATCTACGTCTCGACTATGGCTATTTTTCAAGGATGAAAATGTTGTAATCACCTCAGGGATGCTAGTAATCTTTAGGAATAAAGATTCTCTTAATGAAGCGGCATGCATTGTATCTTGAATGTCGTGATCTATGCATCCTACTTTAACAAAAAAATTGTTAAAACGGTGTGCAAGTTCTGTACCACCTACAAAAGTGCAATCAATGTTCAACGTATCTGTTTGTGTATCGACTGAACGATTTAGTGCTTCGTTTATTTTTTTCCATACTTTGTCACTTCTGCTATTACCTCCATGGAGTTGTTAGTTGAGTTTTCTTCTCTATTAGTTGCAGGTGTGCCTAATACAGTGTTTTCACTTTAACCTCCTTATTTGCCTTTCTTCACTCTCATTTCCACTTGAGAATTTTGAACTTTGAGTGCCTATAACCTATATTAGGAAGTAGCCGCTAGCAACACTTGGGAAGCAGTGTTTCTTTATTTTAAGCATGAATGACATTGTCATTCACTGAATTTTGTGTGTAGTTCACAAAGCATCACATGGCAATAATTTCTTTGTTGAAAGAACTATAAAAGACACTGGTAAAAAATTACTGCATAATTCATTTGGGATAAGTAAGTTGAAAACCCTGTATTGTTTTTAGAATGCTTTTCTTCCCAATTGGATGTTTTACTGGAAAACATTTTGCAGCAGAAATTGTTCCTGTGTCATCCTTCCAAAAGGCACAGTAAAACTTGTGAGCCCACTTAGTGTCTGCAAAACTGAATGAATTGGTTTTATGTGTAAGATTAAATTGCCCAAATTATACAGAATTTTTTAATGTTAATTATTAAGCTCAAGGATGTAATTAATGCTTTGAAACATTTGTTCTATGCTTCCATATATGTAAATGTAAGCTTTCACCCAGTGAACACACTAAATTAGAAATATGCCTGCTATCCATGCTCTTTGCGCGTTAAAGGAACTTGCACGCTTTTGCATGTTTAGAAAATTGCCTTTCATTCTGTTTATACAGCATAATTTTCTCACCTATACTAGTAGCTACAGTGTACTGAGGTTGAGTGCCCAGGCAAGGAACCCGGAAATTTTACGGGAATAACTACCCAAAATTACTGTGGATGGATCTGGCAGTGGGAGCGGTTCAGGAAGTGCACTGAAACTTCGAAATTAATGTTCAGTGTGACCTGCAGCATCCTGGAGTGAGGGTCTGCACTGGAAGGAAACTATGAAATATGTTAGCAACTAGTCAAACATTGTTTTAACCCCAATGAGTGCTTTTAATGGTGCATAATGGGAAAGGACAACCAGTGACATCGATGCGAGCCTTCAGACTCTAAAGTTTGCTCTATGCATTCCTCTGTGTCATTTCATCAATGGCAACAGAGCAGGCGCGTATGCAGTAACTTTTTGGGGGGGGGCAACCATAGGTCTCCTTCCTATGCAAATTAGGGGAAGGGTACCTTTATTATACAAATATGAATAATGCCGACCATTCACCATAAAGACACATAAACCCGAAAAGAGAAATGAAATAAGGTGCATCTCACAGGTAGGCCTGTGAGATGCACCTCTCCTTTACATGGCAAACAAGGAACCCCATCAAATGGACTCACACTGGAAAGAACTGCAGGAAGAACACTGCCAAGAACAAGTAAACAAGTGAAAATGTAAATTAAAGATTTCTATAGTAGAATACATAGCAACCATGGCACATGAACCGCGCGGGGTTGTGTTACTTAGCCAGCCAATCACAAAAGCAAACAAAATCATCGTCATGTGGCCTTTTCAACAATGCGTCGTACTTGATAGATCCGGAGAGTCTGCTGTTCTTGAAGAGCCGTTTATCGGCAGAAGCAATGAGGTGTGCAACAGACACGGACAAAGTGTATGGAGTCTGAGCATTTCACTCTTCAAAAGTCTGCGGTACAGTTCATTTCACTGCTGAACCAGTTTTACTCATGAAACTTCACTGCCAACTGCACTGAAACTTGAAAACAAATAGTTGCAGCAAAGCAAGCATTTTATAATTTTCAGTTGAATAAAGAATTCGACTTTCGCCATTATTTTATTTATTTATTTTATTTACAATACTGCTACTCTCATTTGAGAGCATGGCAGTTGGGCGATACAGTAGACATGTATATGAATATGCATTTAGGCAGAACAGTTAATTGAAAAAAGGAAGAAAAAAGAAAACAATTGCCCGAGGATGGTAATATAAGAAAGAAGCTGAGTTTAGAAACAAAAATGCAAGTTTTCACATGACAGTTAATTAACATGATTCTGGCAGTTAAGAACACGTAATTAACTAGCTTATACATAAAATAGGAGCGAACTGAAAGATAACACTTAACGCGTGAAGAAATTTTAAAGTTGTGTGAAGGGATACGCTTTAAAGCATACACTTTGAGAGCGAGAAGACACGAATGGAAAAAGAAAGAACAATCTAGGCAAGCAATCAGCAGCAAATGGCAGTTATAACAATTATCTTAGCAGTAGTACAGTAATGAAAATTTATTTTGGGAACACAGTGTACCATATGTCCACATAACGACAATCAAACAAAAATGGAAAAAGAAAAGTGGGAAGTCGAAAGCAACACAATGCGAAATTTCTGACGATGACACGTGCGATGATAAATTGTTTAATTTACGCACTGCAGCTTCCACTTGTGAAGTAAATTCGGACAACGATTCGATGGCGGTTATAGCAGGATCAAGTCAGTTCCATTCAGCAATTGTAAGGGGGAAGAATGAATACTTAAACGTGTCATTGTTGCATGTGTATTCTGTTAAAGTGTGCGCATGTTTGTTACGTGTTTTTCGAGCCTCAGAAAATGAAATGTACCTGGACACATCTATCTTATAGTTATTTTTTAGAAGCTGAAACAAGAACTTCAGGCGAGCGTGTTTTGCCCTGGTAGATAGCATTTGCAATCCAGACTGCGTTAGAAGATTAGTCGGTGAGTCAGTGCGTATATATTTGTTGTGAATGAACCTTATAGCCTTTCTTTGTACTGCCTCTAATTTTGTTATGTTAGTTGTTGTATGAGGAAACCAGACTGTATTTGCATATTCGAGAACCGGCCTAACGAACATTGTGTAGGCCAGTAGCTTCGTTGATGTTGTAGAGAGCTCAAGGCTTCTTTTGAGGAAGAATAGTTTGCGTAATGCTCCTGCCGTGATATTCGAAATGTGTTTATCCCACCTGAGGTCTGAGGTTAATGTAACTCCCAGGTATTTATGTTGTTCAACTTTAGTTAGTGGTATGCCGTTAATCTCACATGTAAAGTTAGATGGTCTTGTTTTCCTTGTTACGGTCATGACCACAGACTTTTTTACGTTAATTGACATCTGCCAATTAGAGCACCAAATAGCTAGAGTGTTGAGGGATGTATTAAGTGCGATGTTATCGTTATAATTAGTGATTTCACTATAGATAACGCAGTCGTCAGCGAACAGTTTTATATTACAACCAATGTTAGCTGTAATGTCATTAATATAGATTATTAAGAAGAGTAAGGCCCAAGAACTGAGCCTTGGGGAACTTTGGAAGTAACGGTGACAGTGTTAGGTGGCATTTTTTCGTAGGTTACAAATTGTGAACGATTGGCTAGAAATTCTTATCCAGGCTGAAAGGAGCCCTTTCCCAACAACACTTTCAACTTTAGCGATTAATTTGTTATGGCATACACAATCAAATGCCTTAGATGGATCAAGTAAAATCATGTCAGTCTGGCCGCGGTGATTGATAGTATATGCAAGATCGTGGATTCGTTCTGTTAGTTGGGTTATTGTTGATAAACCACTGCGAAAACCATGTTGGTAGGGAGACAAGAAGCCAATGCTCTCTAGAAAAAACGTTATGTGCTTTAAGATTATGTGCTCTAGAAGCTTACAGGATGTACTAGTTAATGAAATGGGTCTAAAATTTGAAATTTCTGTTGTGTCGCCTGATTTATGGATAGGTATTATCTTTGCAATTTTCCAGTCGTTCGGTAGCTGTGAAGTCGTGAGTGATTTACGAAAAATTATGCCGAGGTATCTACTGCACCATTCCGCATACCTTTTCAGAAAGTCGTTAGGTATGTTGTCAGGACCGCTGCCTTTTTTAGGGTCAAGATTAAGCAGAAGATTAAGTATGCCAGCGTCCGTAATGTGTAATTCGCCAATGCTTACGCCCTGTCTCGTTAGAATGGGGGGAATAATGTTATTGTCTGTAGTAAATACTGATTGAAAAAAAATGTTATATGCGTTGGCTTTCGCAGTTTCTTCCTCTGGGCTTAAGTGGGACGCTTCTCCATCATTGGTGCGAAAGTGCCTCCAGAACCTTCCGGGATTATTAGTAAGAAAGCTCGGTAACTTTACATTAAAATAATATTTTTTTGCTCATTTGGCTGCAAGCTTGAATTCCGCGATGGCATTAGGAAGTTTCGTCACCCTGGATTCGTCTCCTCCTTTAATTTTTATTGTTCTACGCAGTCTTTTCAGACGGCGCTTTGCCTGAATTACTTCTTGGGTTATCCAGGGATTATTTTTTGGCGGCCGCTTGGTTTTAGTGGGCACGTAGTTTGTGACGCAGTAGAGGACGATAGATTTGTACTTATACTCGCCTATTATACTTTAATAGGCGAGGGAAAATGTATAAAATTATGCGCTAATAATATTATTTTTGTGATTACCGCCTTATTTGCCTAACAGGAAAAGTTTGAAGTATGAATTATTTGCAGCCTCGCAGAGGAACAGTGGCTGGCGGTTATAAGACCGTGGGCGGGGCTTCGCTGCATACTTAAGTTGCATCCGACTATAGTTTCGTTTTTTGAATTACCTCTAGAAGAATTATAGAGAAATATATATTTGCGGAACAACCACATTTCTTTTGGATCCCTCGTTTACTGCTCTACCAAGTGCCAAAACTGACTCTTATTGTTATTTGGGAGGTTGTGTAACGATGCGTGGCCGCCAGTCCCGTGCAACCGCATAGAGCGCAGGACGCTGCGGCTCTAGACATGCTGCACCCACCGTGAAGGTTAGAAAAAAGCCCACATAAGCACAACAGAGAAGTGGCAACATTAGGCGGTTTGACTGATAACTGTACAAGCGTCATTCAAGACACACGGAATTGCTCCCCACTTCTGGCGGCGTTTACAGTAACGAACGGCACACGCGTTATCAGCATGATAGCATTGTCTGTTACTTTCCTGTCGGGAATGATAACGCGCATGCCGTTCGTTACTGGAAAGTACCGGGCTCGCCGCGTTAACGAAAGGAAATGCGGACAAGCAGATGACGATTATCGTTGTGTGGCAAAAGGGTGTAATTATGCTTAAGAGTGTATGCTAGCCACCATACCCTTGGTATAAACATATCTTCTCTGTAAAAAAAAAAAAAAGTTTAACACAGTGATTTTCGTCTGGCGACAAAAAAAAAGTCGCTTCCAAAGATTGTGCGCATCTATAGCCAAGCCGATCCATGCCTAAAGCTTCCCAAAATGGCCGACTGCATCGTCGAAATCGTTAATACACTCTAATCGTTCACTTGATTTTTCGTTGCATTGGAAATGCAAGCGGTTAATTTCGCCGAATGAAATGTCTCGACGCTTTTCAGCGGCCGTCTCGTGCTTCTGAAAAGAGCTTGCGGTATTGGCGTGAACAGACAGGCAAGTGGACGTATTTATTCTACATTTATTGAACAGTTACTTATCGATACATCTTGAAGTTAGCCTACAAGCTGTCGTTAAAAGTTCCGTCTTTCAGTAGACCTTGTGCAGCGTACTCTCAGCTCAATACGAAATTCTTGACTGCGTTCTCGAGTTTTGTTTAACGGTAATGAGAAGGAGTTAGATAATGCACAGAGGCAAGGTTTTGTCTGGTCTTGCTGGAGTCCCAGGTGCTTTTTCCGCCGCGTACACTGTCGCAATCGTTACACGTCTGAGGAACCAGACTGGCGGCGCATAGGTAAAGCCGGCTGCCAGTGCAAGCCGCAGTCCCCTACATTGTCGCTATAAAGAGGAAATTTGTACGTGTACTAAGTGTACGCAACGTTTCTTTGTTTAGTATAATTTGGCGGTGCCTCCAGCCTCCGCGTGGCGGGCGCGTTTAAGAGAAAGCTTTAGCTCGGGTGTTCCAATCTAAATACATGTAAACGCAGTATTCGTTTTTCTCGGCAACCACTGCACCAAATTTGACGAGGTTTGTTACATTTAAAACAAAAGCTTAGAATCTAGAACTTCTACTGGGTACACAAAAGATTTAAGCGAAACAACTGAAGCAAAGCGGGGCATGGTGCTTTCAGTGCCCAATTTTTTTATAGAACATGTAGTTTTCAATTATAAAGGGGACTGTAATGTGATGTCTTTAAGTAGGGGGTTGTCTTATATTCAGAGTCGACTTATGTTTCAATATGAACGGGAATGAAGTATTACGCAATTCTATTAACGAAATTTACCTCTGCTGTTTAGTTTCCATATTGTGCGTAGAAGCAACAGTGCGTGCACTTTCAGCTGCTCAGTTTATCTTCAATGCTGCTCTCATTTTGTAGAGTTCATCACTTGTGCATGTGCAACACATTGGCGGAGGCAATACGAACTGCATTTCTCACTAGCTGGACAAGTCGGAATGGCAATGCACCTTGGAGAACAAGACTCGAATTGTGAAAGTCTGGTGGTAAGTCTGAATTAATATATTTTCATTTATATTTGGCGTTAACTTTCCAACGCACTTTCTATCCTATTGAAGAAACATTTAGCCCCGTTTGGCCTGTTTTTTGAGGGCCTTACATCAGGCCCCCTAGCAAGTTTTAGTTTACACTGCAATTTAAAGCTTCTTGAGACCCGAATACAGCGATGGGACATAATTACTTTTCAAGCTGGTTATTATTGCCTCCAGGCATGTTACGAACATGAAAGACGTTTTTTTAATAACATAGTTTTAAATAACTGGCATCTTCTTTAAATGTCACAGTCATACGTAGACAGGCTAAGAGCTGCATCTCCAACAAGTGAACATCTCATGTTCGCTATGGTAAAAACTGTATTTCATTGCCTGAACACAGAGGTGAAGATGGAGTTATGTGTAGTAGACTGTTACTTGGCTGCTGCATCCTGGATTTTCATGCATTAATGAGGAATTCAAAACAGGCTTCAAGGTTGCTTCCTGCTGTTTGCGACAATGCAGAGGTCTAGATCAATTTAGTGTGAAATTTCTTGAAAGTAGATGAGAAGAATATGAGTGAACCACTTTCGACAGTTCCACATGCATTGGACTTCATATCCATGATGAATGTTTGGAGTAATGACTTCAGACTTCTGGCATTGCTTTACCGAAATAATCTTTTAAACTGGTTTATTATTAGAGGAGACAGAAGAAATTGAATGCCCTCTTACCACACCACCATGAGGTGAGCGTGACTGCCAACAGAGACACACTCTCCCTCTGCCTTGAGTAGCATCCGCAAGCGACGTTCCTTCCTCGCCTTGTCACATACTTGAGCCGAAGAACCACATCGGGTTCACGTGACTAGCACCACCCGCTTTTTTTTTTTTCTTATCCATTTTTGTTGCGTGGCACATTTTCCACAGTGGCATTGTGCATTCTGAATTGGGCGATTTACCGAAGTAATGCGTCATGGCGAGCGACACGACTGTGTTTTGCGTCGCAGTGTTTGTTTGTGTTGCCTTGACTCTGGCTGGGTGTGGCGCTTTCTCGAGAGGGAGGAAAGTGGCGTTTCATTTGACATTTCAGCTGTCTGTATGACATGCACAGATTTGTCATGAATATCTGTGTCATGTGCTGTAAGGCTGTGAACTTAAGAACAGCATTAAATACATTCTCTTAGTGGTGAATGCAACGCATATTTATCTTTTGCGCACAAAGAAAATGTGAACAGTGTACAGTGCTCCCACTTCTGCGTCAGTCTGATAAAAAGGCCAACAAAGAGTGATACTGCACTAAATCAAGTATCTTGAAATTTGGAGACATCCTAGGGATGCTTCTGCAGCAGACATGATTGACCAGAGAGGTTAACAATGTACAGCTGCTTGCGGTGACCAAATGCACAGCACCATCAGTTTTGTGCCATGCTATAATTCTATCAAAACCGCCTAAAATTCTTGCAGCTTTCTTTTAAGAAAGGATTAGTGGCACATAACAGTGTGCCTTTTTTTGAATGTATATTTTTCTCCCACATAGCTGATGTGACTCAAAGGTTTATAGTCCTGAAAGCTTGTTTGCTTTGTTATGAATGTTACTAAAAACTTACGTGTGCAAGCTTACCTCTGCCCACACTGAACGCAGACACAGTGAGTTTATTTAGTATGGAAAGCTAAAACAATGTAGTGGCTGCACTATTGTTATGAATCTGTCGTAGTGATAGATGTTGCTGATTTTATGTAGTGCTTGTTTTCATCACTCAGGATATCACCCGAAATTCTAAGAGGCAAAAAAAAAATGTATATAATGTTCACAAGATATAGTTATGTGACGAGTAGAGACTGGGTGATGGCAGCCGATTGAGGGAACGAGCTCGCCTGCGGATCTTGCAACCACAAGAGGTTTAAGTAGATTTTATTGCATTAAAGTGTAACAAGTGACGAGAAAAAAAAAAAGCCTGGGCATGTCATCAAAAGATACCACTGGGAACAAAAGTCTATGGATCGCACCGTGAAATACCCAATTTTTTTTCTTACTTGCCATGTTGGCATACACTGGTCCACAGTAAAGTTGCAGAATGGAGCAGGCCCTCCATTTCATTCCTGCTTGACAAAGTTGAGATCTCTTAATTCCACTCTTTTTAACTCCCCAGAATGCCAAGAGTTGTACCATTCCTCCAACTTTAAATGAAATTCTTACTATACTGGCTCTTTCAGTATCTACCTATAGGTCACTATCTCTGCCGTGGTACTTGCCAACAAAATGGTATTCTACTTATTGTGAAATCCTGAAGTACTGGAGACTGTTCCAATGACGAGCTTTAATTGCACCTAAACACTAAGCTTTAGTTGCCAAGAATGATTCTATTTAGCAAGAGCATGCTTGGACTATGACACAAGGATGGAGGCCAAAAAGTTACTGCCCTTCCACTGCTGCGAAGTGGGGTGCAAGCGAAACTTGGGATCTGCGGCTCTTTGTAACGCCTCACGGCGAGGGCGGCACGTCAACGTCGACCCCTTTCTCAAGTTCCCGGTGGCATCAATCAAACACTGCCTGTTCTTTGGCCAAAGGCACAACACGTGGCCTGCTCCCACTGCCATTCCTTCAACACAGCCTGCTCTTCAGCAGAACAGACCAAACGCAGCCTCCCCATCTGACTGCTGGGCCTGAACTGGTGTGGGAAACTGCGGGTGTCAGGCGAGCGAACACACCCTTTCCCTCCTCTGGAGGAAGGGGACGCCCGTGATTGGCTCATGCCTTGCGCTGCTTCTACTTACCCACCTTAAAGGCAGCGTTTGATGAACTGACAGTGGCTGAATCGGTTAGCATGGTGATCTCGCAACCCAGAGGTCGGTGGTTCGAATCCGCAGCCTGATAAGCAATTTATATTTTTGCGCAGCTTGGGTTTTTTCGCGTGGTAACACCGACACCAGTGAGGCAATACAAGCTTCTGTTAAAAAGGTCACAAATGGTTGCATCTTATGCCAGTTCCTGTTCATGTGGACATTCAGTGTTATTTTTCACTGTCAGAAGTATCTTTGAAGAGAAAAGGGGAGGGGGGCCAACGAAGTATCAACACTAAAGAAGCAAGGTCGACGTACATGGTAGTTGAAATAAATCGATGATTAAATGTTGATTATGCTGTCATGTACGACACACAAATTGTGAGATGGATCTGGCGAGCTTCAAGCTCACCTGTCAGCACTCTCATTGGCCTGTTGAGCATGTGTAGCGTTGGCAAGATTAGCATTTCCTCTCTTCAGCGTTGACTGCTGCATTGTGGCGTGGTGGAGCACTGCCATTACGAATCCCCTCACAAACTATGAGCTACCAAGCTGCACTAAGACCAGTGCACCAGTTTCACGTCTGTGCGCACTCAAGGATGACAGCACGCATTGCATGCGAACTCAGATGTGCATACATACAAATTCTTGATTACGTCTCTCATTGTACTATTACACTAAGGTACGTTTTAATACTGCATAAAATTACTGCTTAATTTGCACATCACATAGCATTAATTATAAAAAATTCAGCATGTGCATATTATAGCCGGCTATAAAGAAAAAAAGTTACAGAGCTCCTTCCAACATATCATGCTATGTTTCGCAAGCTGTTCCAACAACGAAATAGATGATTGCACAATGGTGGCCGCTTTTCATAAGTTAGCTTCGCTGGAATACATCTGTGTTAGTGGCAAAGCATACGAATTTGGTTTCGTGTCTTGGTGAACTGTGCAAGCTATTTCCGGCCCAAATTTCTTTTTAAAGAGTTGCACGCATTCATCATCATCCTATTTTAAAGTTCAATGCAGAATGAAGGTGCCTCCCTGCAATCTCCAATTATCATTGTCTTGCACTAGCTGATGCGAACTTGTGCTTTCAAATTTCATCTCACCTAGTTTTCTGTCATCCTTGACAGAACTTCCCTTCCCTTGGCACCCATTCTGCAACTCTAATGGTCCACTGGTTATCTACCCTATGCATTACATGGCCTGCCCAGCTTCATTTTTTCCTCTTAATGTCTACTAGAATATCGACTATCCACACTGCTCTCTTCCTGTCTCATTGTCATTTATCATTGCATTGCTCTTTGTACGGCCCTGAACATGTTCTCGAGATTCTTCGTTAACCTCCAGCCTTATGTGCCATACTGCATGCTTAGAAGAACAATGTGTCTACCAAGTTGACATTTTCAAATTCCCTGATTTTTTCAGGTTTCACAGAACTTTGTTTTATGTCAAGATGGGCTGACACCATGTCACCTGATGCTGTCACTCTCTGGTAAGCATGTTAAAAAAATAAAAACAATCCAGTTTGAACAGTAAGGAGTAGTGTTTATTTTATTCAAGATAGAAAACTGAAAAGAGGGGTTTGTAAAATGCACAGCTACTAAAATATCTTCGAAAGAAACTCGGTGCCCTTTTACTCTGTGAAGGATCACCAGCAAAGCTGCGTACGTGGGCCCCAATGGTGAACTGCACCTCTACCGCGGGTCGGCCTGGTATTGCACTACCTATGGGATTGGCCCATGTGTGGGGGAGTGCTTAAAGCCTGCTTCATCTCCGCCGCAGGTTTGACTGGCATTTCACGACCTTCGGGATCAGCCCACTTATGGGGAGTGCTTAATGCTTGCTTCACTTCTGCCTCGGGTTGGCCTGGTATTGCACTTTCTTCGGGATCGGCCCACCAATGCGATCTGCCAGATCCTCACCATAGACAGCTTCACTGTAAAAAAAGTGGTCTAGCTCACGGCAAGTAGAGTCAAACATTTTAAAATGCGAATAAAAAGAGATGCATACAAAAGCAAATAGCTATTTGTATCAACTGATAGCAAGCTCATTGGTATCATGCCCGAACTTTGTCACATATGAGATTCTCCAAGCAACTGGAAAGTCAACCTCAAC
Organism: Dermacentor andersoni; assembly: GCF_023375885.2. Taxonomy (NCBI): domain Eukaryota; kingdom Metazoa; phylum Arthropoda; class Arachnida; order Ixodida; family Ixodidae; genus Dermacentor; species Dermacentor andersoni. Next base: position 23,928,275 of record NC_092823.1, on the reverse strand, counting down.
TGTCTTGACATACTCTCAGCCTGCCCATAATGCCTCAGTGTTGCATTTCATTGCTTTAAGAGATTTATTTTGGTTTGGATGTGGGTAACCTGCATCTTAGCGTCAGCCAACACTTTGCTTTTTGAGCGCAAGCTCCTTCAAAGAGGCGGCGGCACAGTTCCTTTCCAGATCATTCCTCGATGCAATGGTCCTTCCTATTCTTGTCCTTGTTACGCTGCGTGTTCGCCCCATGGATGAAGCATCCTTTTGGTCAGTTGTACAGTCCGATTTTTCAGACTCCCTAAGGGCCGCTACAATGTCCGAAAAAAAAAATGAATGCATGTCTTTTACTGCCCTTAAGGGCCCAAATCGCTACAGGCACGTCCGTAAAAGCTCTGAAGGTCTGCCAGTACACTTATTAGGCATATAGGTGCTTGCAGTCTGACAGGAGACGGCAAGTGCACGTGAGTCTAACAATATATGTGCTGCGTCCCATACACTTCACCGCGTAGCATCACTGTGCTGAGGCAAAGCTGCCTTTCGAGGACTAGCAATAGGCAACGCGCCCCGTGCTTTACGAGGATTGCAGAGGCAGAGTGGGTACCTTTGCTGACAGCGGTGAATTCTTTCAATGAAAAAGACAGCACCGAATGTCAAGAACCGTAATAGCATACCTAGGCCTAGCGTTCCCGCCATGGTGATTACAGTGGCCAGTGGATCTGCGTGTGAGTGTCAGTTCAAGGTGGTGAGATAACACGGCGGTGTTGGCTTTGATTAATGCCATATCAAATCTGCAGTTGCAGCACATTCGGAGTGCGGATCAATGGTGAATATCTCGGCAACAGTGGGGACAAATTACTAGTGATTGAGGACCTTAACCAAAAAAGTGTTAGAGTGGGTTTGAAGATTAATATGCAGAAGACAATGTTGAAGAATTCACATCGCCAGTCAGCCTCTAGAGTCTGTACAGGAGTAAGTCAGTTGCTCGTAAGGGACCCTGATCATGAAAAGGCAATTTACCTAAGAATAAAAATGGGGTGGAATGCATATGTCAGGCATTACCAAATCATGGCTGGGAGCTTACCACTGTCATTGAAAGAAAAAAATTAAATTATGGGGTTTTACTTGCCAAAACCACTTTCTGATTATGAGGCACGCCGTAGTGGAGGACTCTGGAAATTTCGACCACCTAGGGTTCTTTAACGTGCACCTAAATCTAAGTACACGGGTGTTTTCGCATTTCGCCCCCATCGAAATGCGGCCGCCGTGGCCGGGATTCGATCCCCATCCTCGTGCTCATCAGCCCAACACCATAGTCACTGAAAAGAAAAGTGTACAACTATTGCATTCTACTAGTGCTAACTTATGAGGCACACATCAGAATCGGGTAAATACCGTAATTAAACTTTGTGATATATGGTTCTTGCTTCAAAAGTTTCCTATGGCAAGCATAAATGGGAGTTGTCGACACGCGATCACACGTGTTGAATGCATACATTGTTTCCTAAGCATCGTCGAGCTAGACGTGCTGCCACTAAAGGAGTCGCTATTGGGGCCACCATAGGGGTCAACAGCGAGTCACTGTTCCAAGTTCAAGTTATCCTGTGAAGGCCAATTTTACAATCAAAATAAGAGATTCGGGACCGTAGAAATGTATGACTGCCGGCCAAGACCTTTGGCCAGGATTGAATTACTCGGAGTCGAATTAACAGAAGTCGACTGTACCATATGGCAGTGGAGTTTGCAGCAAGAATGTATCTCCTACTACACATAGCAGTATATTGGCATGCTGCAGTGCTCAGTGGCTGCAGAACAGTAGACTCCTATAAATTTGATCCCGTCTGAAAGTCCCAGCCGACACACGTGTATTTCTATAGGTCCAAACTTCGGTTATTTTGATACTAAAATAGGCCTTCACCCAACAATTCCAACTTGAGCAGTCAGCATGCATGCTGACCCCTACAGTGAACCCAATAAGCGACCCCTTTGGTGACATACCTTAGAGGACAGTAGATGTGTGAAACAGACTTTATCTCCTGCAGGAAATGCCTATTTTCTGCCTGCCCAGGAGGAGCTCCAAGCAATAATCACAGATCAAAACGTCTGATTGTGGTATTCACCCATTTCTAATGTGCCATCTTAACAAAACTTCCTTGGCGATTTTTTTATGCTTTACCGCATAACCGATGGGTATTGCGGCGAAGCTCACTTTTGAAAATTGGTTGCAATGTGCAACACATTGGACCCCTGTCCATTTCTTTTTTTAATAAAAATTGTGTGCGCATTTGATTTCTCTTTCATTTTAGGGGCTTTTGTCCTTTCTATGCTAGTTTACACTTCGGACACAGAGACAGCGGGCGTGTGTTTCACTCTGGGGCATGTTAGAATCTGTACGTAAACCATGGCAAATAAATCAGTCATGTGTGTTGGCATTTCTGCATCTTCTTAAATTTGACCCACCAGATAATTCAATCTGTTTCGTCAGTCCCGTCAGAGTCGAATTAACGGAATGAAGTCAACTGCATTTTGCTTGCTGCTCAGAAGTATGAGCTTGAATAAATAACATAGCATTACAACACATAGGAGACAAATGAAGTGCTGCAACATGTGCCAACTTGCCTAAGTTAGCACTATATAAGCTTGAACCCAGATGTGCCAGCTACATTAAGGTTGTGACAAAATGTAAAATCGCATGTGTTGGAGACTCAGTAGGTTGGCTTTCCTTCTTGAAAAAGTGTTGCAGAGTGCCTGTTAAGGATTCACTGATTGATGCTGTCAAACTGTCAACAAGGCTGCCAAAAAATTATTCTTAATACAACCCTTTCATGGACACAACAAGGTAACAAATTGTTTTGTGTGTGAAGCATTAAGAGTATATTCGTGATCAAATATTGTTCTTAAAAAGTGACCTCAACGAGACAGCACACGAGACTGCACAAGATCTAACTCACCGTGTGAGCCCGGACTCTCTCTCGGCAGGATGGGCAAGCGAGTGCGATCTCCTCGTCACAACGATCTCACCCAGCATTACAGGTTAGTCAAGAGAACCATGCTGCTACCGCACAAAGCACCCAATAAAGCACAAGAAGTCACGTACAGGTGGCTTCAGACAGGCACCTACGCATGCCCGGCCTTCCTGCACAAAATCTTTCCGGACGTGCACCCTCACAATGCGTGTCACTACTGTAAGGATATAGCTAGCCTTGATCACATGCTCTGGGCTTGCCCCCTGGTGCCAGGACCACCAAGGAAGAGTGGGACCGAGCTCTACACAGCTCGGACCTTGAAGCACAGCTCTGGGCTGTCCATCGGGCCCGCGACGCGGTGGAGGGGCATGGCCTCTCTGTCTCGACGTGGGAGTGGCCCACTGCGCGCTAATCGCACGTACCGACGGACGTCAAGAAATTTATTCATCCATCCATCATCAAAGCAGTTGTCAGAAAACATTCTGCAGGGAACAGCTAAAACACTATGCATTTCTCATTATAGTTATATTATGTGTGCGTGAGTTTAATAAATAGATAATTGCAGGTGTGTGTATGGCAAATTCAGATGCTAACTTCACCAAAGTCATAAAAGCACACAGCACTCAACTTAAAAGGAATCTGAGCATTTGGCCACTGTTGTGTCACTAATGTGCACTGTCGTAGCATTCTTCATTACCAAGCAGAAATACACCCAACAAACTATTTTTCGGACATGCATGAGAATTCGGGTATCCTTGCAACACTGCCACGTACCTCACAGAGGCAATTATAAGCACAGCTGAAATTTCGGATGCTGAAATGCTTTGCCTTCAAAGTGCGGAAGGCACAACCATTGTAGAAAGTGTTGTATAATGCCGGTTTTCAAGCGTCAACTTTGCTGCAATATAGCTTGCTACGGGAAGAGGCTTATGCAATGTATCGTGGTGGAGCATACCAGCAGTGAAAAGGGGCCATTGTAAGATGGCATGATTTACATGTTTTTATTTACACACATACATACTCTCTTCTGTTACAGCACAAGCGCCAAGAAGCCTGATAAGTGTTGTGGTTGGTCTACAAAATTAAGAAAAATTAAATTATGGGGTCTTACGTGCCAAAACCACTTTCTGATTATGAGGCATGCCGTAGTGTGGGACTCCGGAAATTTCTACCAACTGGGGTTTTTTAACGTGCACCTACAGTAAATTTAAGTGCACAGGTGTTTTCGCCTTTTGCCCCCATTGAAATGCGGCAGCTCTGGCCGAGATTCGATCCTGCGACCTCGTGCTTAGCAGCCCAACACCACAGCCACTAAGCAACTAGGGCGGGTACAAATTAAGTTCCTTGCCTACCCAAACAAAAATGTTTGCAACATGATGTGCGTGGTATACCGTCCTTGGGAAGGCAAGCTTAATTGGTTGCTGTTGGCTTTGTGTCTTGCTTCACTCTTGAGCAGCGCTTACTGACTGCACAGTAATAATAAGCTCCACCAAATGGCTAGATTACTTCTGTACTACTCCAAGTGTTCCAAGAAGACTTTTGGAACATGAAGTAGAAAAAAAATTTCTGCTCCTAAACTGCTCCAGAATGTCAACTTTGTGCTTGAAACCCTAAACTGTCTTGACCACCACTGAGGGGTTGATCTTGAACATCACTTATATACTTAAGATAAAATCTTGAGTAACACTTACTGGTTGTCTAAACATTTTGAAATGGTTTCACAGGTTCTAATTTAACACTTATATGCACTTTTTAAAACAACAGTGAATAACGATTTCGGTAACATATTTCAGTATTCTACAGTTGATTTGGAGGATTATGCGCCATCACTGGTCTGCAATTATGGAAGTTTAGAGATAAAAAAATGGGGGCAATAATGCCTACGTTTTACACATTGTCATTGTACAGAACACAACCTATGCAACTTGCTATAAAACTGATTTATATAGTATTTGAAATTACCATAAGAGTATGTAAACAGCTGGGGTTTTATAATTCTAGGTTCTTGTTATGTTTTAAACTAGCACCTCCCTTTAAATGGCAGTAAAAGGCATGCATTAATTTTTTTTTTTGGACTGCCTGATTTTCTAAATGTTTTGTTTTTGCAGTCCTCAGGGAACCACCCACCGCCACCAAGAAAAAGCACTTTTGACTGTAGCAGTAATCAGTGATTCGCCTAATTGGCAAACAGTTCAGGATGCCAAACAGCCTCGAGACAGCTGTACCTCTGACAGAAGGCACTAATACACAGTGCAATGCGCTGTTTCTGCACTCTAGACTGTGGGATTCTCATCCCGTACCTTGGGTCAAAGGAATGACAATCACAAGGGCATTTATTGCACCTTTCATAGATCAATGCCTGCTAGCCGAGTTGCTATCCACAAAACATGCCGATGGGCGTGCGACAAATCGCGGAAGTCCGACTCACCGCGACCGGATAGCGAGCGAATATGTTCGCCCCTTGCTGGATCCCAATGCCTGGTCGTTCACGCGTACGGTCACGCGAACGGTGGCTCTTTCGCACAAGGCCTCACGAGACGATCTCGCAGAAGCATGGATCGGCGCACGGGCGGCACGTCCGTGCTGCTTGCCATCCCGAACCAAAGAGGAAACATGTTCTCCCTTGCGCCCCCAAGTAACCCTGCCATGAGGCGGCGTTAGCAGCGCAACACTCGCGCCATCTCTCGCGTGGCCTGGGGCCCGCGGCGAAGCCGCAATGCAGGAGACGGAAGCTATGCGGGAAAAACAACATATCAGGGGACGTGTGACAGTCGCGCATCCCCACAAGACAAATGTGATAAGAGCTGTATTATGTGACCTATTATAACTCCGTGGTGACAATACAGACAGGATATGCAGGGCATATAGCGATGAGGACAGTAGCAATGGAATGATATCACCAGTGTACAGAGCGCTGAATTCATTCTTGCTCCGTTACTGATAATTGAGAACTCTATCAAATGAAAAATTAAGAGAAATATCATGTGTGAAGGAATACTACTCATCATATCTATTGCAATTATTCTTGGACAGCATTCCCTCTTTCTTGCTTTTATTATTAAGGCATTTATATAGTACTGCTCACCTGCTGTTCCATGTGTTCCATCGACACATATACGATCAGTTCCAAGCCTCTTGAAAAGCTCCTGTTGTGGTGTGGTCATGATGACTAGCATAAAATCTCTGTCATCCAAAAGGTCCTCATTTTTTTCTCTAAAAAAATGTCACTTTTTGTCAGGTTGTCCTTGGTGTTTAAAGAAGAGCAATGGGTTTTCCTTTTCACTATGCATCCTCTCAACCCAGAGTTGCACGCTCACATAGTCATTATCGTGCAGCCGCTCGGTCTTCGAGACTCTGGCATCCCTCATTATTTTGCGGAGATCCTGCTTGCTTAACAGGTTAATGCGGTGGAATGTCTCATCCACGTTGGACCGCACATTATCCAGTACTGCACTGCATCCATGGACACGCCTTCTCGCAGCTTGTCTTGAGAGAGTAGAGAAAAAGTGTATATTAGTTGAAGCATAAGTAAAAATTACCGAGCACGCAAGGAAGTGAAATGGGCACTGATGAACATTTTTAATATCATTATTTAGAATTCCTTTAATTGAATAATGAGTTACATTAACTTACAAAAACCTTTTGCAATGGTGTGTGTTAAATAGTTCAAGCTGTCGCAATTTTTGTTCTTTTTAGGTTAGGTTAGGTTAGGTGTTATGCAGCCTTCAGCTGCTGAAGAGGCAAGATTACATTTCTGAATTATACTACACGATTACATTACATTTGAAGAGGCAAGATTACATATTAAAGTGTTTAAATGTTTGGTGTTTGATAAACCGTCATAGGGATTATCTGCACCAGTGTTATCAGGTACGTAAGTGAAGAAATTTATTGTGTGTACCAAGTTTACAGCTAGGCTGCCAATTTCATCCTTCACTGTTGGTAACCTTGTTCGCACAAAAGACATTACTGAACCATTGTAAAAGCATTGCACTGGACTGGACATGTGCAGATTGTGGTTCAGATCCTACCCAGGGCAAAAATGTCTTCCACTTTAGTTCCTTTACTAAATATTGCCATTGTTATCAATTTCTATCCTACAGTTAGAACTTAATTTTCCAATTACATTCCATAGCATAAGTTATTGCCACTTCCATAGTGGCATGCCACCATAGAAGGGCAAAACAGTCTGCAATCGAAAACATGCGCAGCATTTCCAGATTAACTTAAACATCACTGTTACTGACTGAATTGATGCACATAATTTGATTAATGTCAATATAAAAATTGTCAATTAAAGCTTTCAGCAATTATTTTTAATGGTTGATTTATCAGTCATTCATCCATATTTACAGAGCAGACGCACCTGTGAACGTATGCTTTGAAGGCTATGCAGTCATGTGGGTTTTTGAGTTAAAGGTATTATTTCAGTCAAGTAGAGTACTGACTGGACACTTGAAGCTGTTTTACGAGTTCATGTCTAATACCCCTGTCACACGGCAAATCTAATGTCATTTACAACGAATGACATTCGCTGATAATGCCATTTCTTTGGTGTCACACGGTAAAACGTAAGGACATTTACAAACAAATCAGTTCGCCAAACTCATTCGCATTCGTTTGGAACTGAATGTGTATCCTCGACACCACGAGTTTACCAGTGTTTCGCAAACAGTACGTGCTTCTTTTTTTGTTTTAACAAAAAATCACTATTCTATCCATTTTATTACCTAATTATTGCTTTAACGACATTGAAGTCCATCACATAGGTAAATACAGAAAACTACTCTCAGTCCAGTGACCAGACAGCCATCTTTAGCTTTCGCTGCAGCAGTCATGTTGGTTCTCACCGGAGCATCGGCCGCGGCCACTTCAATTGACTTGGCATAAAAGCGTGCGCGTTTTTTCCTGTGGCACGCGCCAAGAATGAGGATATTAGAAGCTCGTATGCACATCAGAAAGGCGATGACATGCAACTGCCCTTCTCGTACCTTTTTTAGCAGATGTAGCGGACGCGCCTATCGTTCTCTTCGCCCTGTTGCTTGCCTTAGCTCGACTCGACTTCGTTGGCAATGTCGACAAGTTAGTAATCGAACACTACGGTTTGAAAGCAGTGATCACATATTCTAGTGGAATTTAGCATACTGGAAAATAATTATTGGACAAAAGTGGGTTTGAGGCGTTTTTTTTTTTTACTATCGTCATTGTCATCATTTTCAAATGACATTAGTTTTCGCCGTGTGACAGGGGTATAAGCCTAATTATCGTGATCGTTTCAATCATGTTTCATTCACATAGCTGATTCATGAGCATCCAAGTATTAAGGCATCATATTTTCCAAACCATAGGTGCCACCATTTTCTTTTCATTTTCGTCCAAGCGTATTGTAGAACAGTGTAACTTATATATGCAAGACCAACATGAGACATTCTTTTTCTCCAGCAATGTACTTGCAGTTTACTTTGTCTGCTAGAATGTGCGGCTCATAAAATTTTTTTTTACTGAAGTTTAGTGCCCTGTAATGGGTAAGTACGACATTTTAGGATAAGTGTATAAACATGCACAATCGCATTTCACGATGCTGACCCAAGTTAAGATAGATGCATCTTATACAATGAGTTATATACACATATTTTTTTCTTTGAAAGTTGTGAAAAGAGGGGGGCAAGGGGGTGACTTGTACAACAGTTCAAATTATAGTCCAGAAAATATGGCACATGGTTTGTGAGCCCTACATATAGTAGAGTAAAATACAACTTGAGCTGATGAAAGTTTCACATGGAAAGCACATCTGCTGTGGATGACCTACAGTAGTGGCGAGAGGTCGCAGTTTCATCGATGTCTGTAATACTTGCACTTCAGTTTAGGCAAAATGGCAGACATAATTATGTACAATGCACCTTAAGTAATCCCAAGTGGAAATTATTCCAGCTTACTGCTATTTTGAGACATTGAATCCCACTAGGATCATAAGTCATACCAATACAGTTAACTGAAAGCCTGAAAAATAAAACAGAAAAAGAAAAAGCCACAGTCTGCTACGTGGCCTACAGTGCACCAGGAGGCACTACACCTTCCTGCTTGGTACATGAAGTGATGCAAACAAGTATAAAATAACTAAAGTCGTTGCCTGCAATAAGAATAGCCATATAGGTCAAATATAGGCCACTGGCTGTGCCAAGGTAGTTGTTACCGCTGTGAAATTGGAGAACGGTTCCCTTTTTTCTCTCTCTCTCTCTGAACCCTTCAGGCATTGATACAATGTAGCAAAATGATAAACATGTTTATGATGTCATTAACTATAATGCCCAGCAGTCAGTAAAGGTGGCCTCGAATTATGTGGAAATTATGAATTATAAATGAATTTCATGTGCTCCAAGTTCATTGCATGGTCTGGCATGAGTATTGCCTTGTATTTGGGATGTTGAAAACTCAACAACCACTCTTTATGTATTATAAAGCAGGGAAAAGCGGTTTCTTACCAGCAATAGCAGCTCTTTCCGACTTGGACAGAAAAACACGACCCAGTTCAAAGCCGTGGCCTCTGTGCTTGAATTGGAAAACCACATACACACCTGTGTTGTCTTCAGTCACAGCCATTGCCGCAAAACATCTTTTTCCACACTTGACACTTGAAGGCCGCTTCAGCTTTTGTTTACTTGTAGCTGTGGAAAAAGATAACCGGGTAGTTTATTCTAACTTAAGCACTGGACTTCCAACACATGCTTAGTGGTGGTTCTACTACACCATTTCCACCATTTAGCTACAATTCAACTTGCCTGAAACCTGGCTACGTGAACTGTGCAAAGGTGTGGTATTTTCACGCTTTCAGGGCAACGCAGCGTTTTCAGCAGGGGTACGAGAAGACTTAAATATAAGAAACAAATAGTGAACGTGCAAGTAATTCAGTTTGAGATGGATCATCTACTAGACTTTTCAAATATTGAGTAATATTTCCAGTAATGCAATGGATTGCCCGAGGTCAAAGCATTGCATGCAGCATTTCAAAAACACTTGGTTTGTCTCGAAACAAGAACAAATAAAACAAATCTGGGTTTTTACATGCCAATACCACGATCTGATTATCAGGCATGCCTCTCTCAGTATAAGTTTCGTCATGGCTGTCAACACCAATCGAAGCAATCACTATATGCAATGCTAACAGGGTACGGTGACAAAAGCAGCATTCATAGCAAGCACAATGGCATGCACTAAGACCCATTGACCACTGGAAGGCACACAGTTTGCATTGCATACATGTGTTCTTGCATGTGGTTCAGAACTGTATGGCAATTTGTGATCTTTTAAGTACAGGAACTAACTTCTGTGCACACTTGTGATAGTTGCCGACTTGTGAAAAGAGGGGGAGGTTACTTGTGCCAGGTTCAAATTATTGTCCGAAAAATATTGTATATGGTTTGTGAGCCCTGCATATAGTAGAATAATATACAAGTTAAAGTGATGAAAGCTTCACATGGAAAGCAGATCTGCTGTGATCTTGTGGACTCGTACAGCAGTGCTTCATCAGTTATCAAAAACTCGTACTAATGATCTCGGAAACAATTGCCAATCGTACCAATATATTAACACCAAGCTTCCTGTAACTGCTTGCAGCCCATATCACAATCACCAAAAGCTAATTTCATGGCACACTACCCTGACCATTGGCCCTAATCAGCACTGCTTCATCAGGTCGGTTGGGTATCAGTAACTAGAGCTACAGTTAGCTGATGAATTGACTCATATCTATTTGCAGTTGAATCGACTCATATCTATTTGCAGAGGCCGGCAAACCACCTTGTAACAAAATTGAGTGCATGGAATGGTAGCAATGTTGTTTGTGTCCACCACTGCCATCTTTGCATCCATTTGTGCTATGGCACCTCCTTCTGGACGCCGTTCATAGCCTCGCGGCAGTCTCTTGCATTGTTATCGGGTGTAATACACTTGTGCATGTGCCATAGTGCATATGAAAGCACATGTGTCATTTGCAATGCACATAAGACATTCACCTTCAGTTCTTTTGTTATGTGTGACAGAGCAAACTGTTCTAGTGCAGTTGTAATTTCTTGCCTCTCCGACACCTAGGCACACAGCTGCTTTCATTAGCCCACAAAATTTTTATTTATTTACAAAGGCTTTCTACCTACTCAAAGGAAAGTACTTGCAACATACTGGCATGGTAATAATTGGCTGGTTCTGGGTGTTAAAATTTTCTTAAATGTGTAAGCATTTCTATGCTTACCAAACGTCCATCACGCAAGATAAAAATGTGGGCCGATCCCAGAGATAGTGCAATACTGGGCCGACCCACGGCGGAGGTGAACAGCCTTCAAGTACCCAACAAAGTGAAAAGTGCATACAATATAGATAGAGCATGGAGCAGTGAGTGGCTTTACCTTTGTTCTGCCTGTCACTACCACGAGATCGAAGCAGCGCTCGCAAATCTCTCGGCACACACCGCACCCTGCACCTTTCGCAGATCGCTTTCAAGATATGGGCCCGCTCTTGAAGGCAAAGCGACGAGAACACGGAGTTCAAGATATGGTCCACGCGGCGCATAATGGTTTGACATGGATGGATAAGGCACTAAAGAGCAGTATCAGCTTATAATGATCAGAACGTCATCAGCACACCTGGCGCCGCCGTCTGCAGCAGTCCGTGTTGCTGCGACGCTGCTGTTTATACTGGTCATATTAACTTCCATAACACTTTTTTGTTCAAGTACCCTAAAGAGCCCAGGAGGCATAGGGGTGGGGGATGTTACGATTGGCCAGCGGGGATAGTGACCTTCTGGCTTCACTGCAATGAATCGCTTCGTGAAGCCAACAACACGCCCCCTTCGAATAGCCCTTCGGAGCCAGTAAGGCTAGACACGTTTGGCGGACAGGATTGTTAGCTGGTTCGCTGTCACCTTCAGGGACCAATTGGAGCAAGAAAACTCCTGGAAATGTTTGTTCTATGGCATTCCCCCATGTACTCTGGTAATAGTCACGGTCATGACAGATTCAGCAGCAAACTGCAGAGTCAGCTCAGGAACGACATGCCAGCTTGAGTCAAGCCTGACAACACCTGTCTATGAGGCCTCACTGGTTTTGGTGTGTTAAGTAAAACAAAAGTGCAAGAGAGTGTGTGAACCTTCGCCCTCAAAGGCGGGTACTTCGACGACTTTGGACGCTTTGATTGGATGAAGGTTGGATGGCAGCTTTCCCTGGCCTAGGGATCTAGTAAGGACAGAGAGTGTTTAAGCAGACATTTTCGGCTGTTCAGTGTGCATTTCAGTCATGCTAGACTGATCAGATGTAATGTTCTCCACCCTTCATGTAGATATTGTAAATAAATCCCCTACTCCTCATTCCTCCCTTCAACAACATCCTTAGCATGAATGAGTCGGACGATGGTATGGGCCAGGTACCCTTTTCATGGCAGACACCATCTCTTACAGGGATTACAATGAAAGGAGCAAAACATACCAAAAGTACACAACTAAACAAGAAATATGAATTGGAACAACATGAATTAGTGAAAAAAAAAAAAACGACTTATTACAGGGTATATACAATGTGTGAAAAAACATAGTAATGACAAGGTTCAAGGTTCCTAAAATACTTGACTTATCACAATGAGCTGTTTTACATTACAAAACAATGGAAAAAAATTTAAGTATACATTACTAAACAAGAAAGCAAAATTGCATATTAAATAAGAACATCAAGAAATGCAACTGGAACGGAACAGCAAGGTAAGAGGTAGTTCAGATTTCTAGGAACAACTTTAAATTATGTACAAATGAGTCGTGACAAATAGCGAGGAGAAGAGGTGAGTGGAAAAACGGATTAGTGTGGGCGAAGATGGGTGCGATTTTAAGTTGGTGATCAAGCCGTCAAGACACATGTCACGAGCTAGTCTGATATTTAGAGTCACGTGGGACAACCGATTGGAGTAAAGTTTATGAAAGAAGGACAATAGTGTCGGAAGCCTGCGTATATTGAGAGGAGCTAAATTAATCTAATATTTGATTTCCGTAACTAGATGTATGCGAGTAGTTTCTTGTGATGAAGCGAGCAACATTATTTTGCAGAGACACTAGTTTGTGTTCGAGGTAGGCCTCATGTGTGGATTCCAAATTAAGAAGGCATATTCGATTTTAGAGCATACTAAGGTGGTGTAAGCCAGAAATTTGGTCTCGGAGTTAGCCGAGTGCAAATAGTGCCTTATGAAGCCAAGTGATCTGGTTGCTTTAGTAGAGTGTTCTAGTTTGCCATTTTTACACTCGGCTAAGCAGCTGAGCGGAGCGAAAGCGTGAATGCGCATGCGCCCTCCGCTTAGCTGCAAGCAGGCTGGTGGAGTCAGAAACACGGTCCGCTTACAAGCTGCCTGAACAGAAGGTTGCTGCCATTTTTTTCTAGCAAGGGTGGTCGATGCACACACCCACTCTGGCACGTGCATCGAGGCACCTTGCCTGCCTTGCTCTTTACAAGACAGATTTGCACAGACGAAGACTTATGTCTGCTAGAAGGTGCGCATGCTGACCCATTTGAAAACCTCGCAGCGCGGTAGTATGTGATGCATGCTGTGCAACATGTTGGCATCAGAAAGGATCAGATTGGATGCAAAATGCAAGCTCGCTGGCTATCACGTGGCATTTCCCAAGATGGGGCTTTATTTTCCACTGGATAAAATGGACCAGTAATGCATTACAAGTTCACGTTTAGATGCTTTATGGACAAATAAGCTATATGTATTCATTTTACTTATAAAAGCTTTACTTACAAGTTTTACTTATAGGTGCTTTTATTTTGTTTCATTACCCTGAATTCGGCCAGAAGGCACTGCAAATACGAAAGGAACATCAAGCGGAAAGCCAGAGAGGCCGAGATAATCTCGTGGCTGGCGGCAATGGAAAATAAACCTGCTATGAGTAACTACTGAAGAGGAAATAACAATATCGGGAAAGAAACAATCTATTATAACTCAAAGAGAAGCTTATTACTTTCTGAAATGAGCTCGGGATGCCTTAGAACACGCACTTATACAGCAAAATATAAGAAGGAAGAAGCATGTGCTTGCTGCGGTAAAGCTAGGGAAACAATAGAGCATGCTTTACTAGAATGTGAAATATCTCCCCAGCAGTAGATTTAGGCACCACTGGCCTATATACCATTAATAAAATATATCCAGAGAGGGAGATTAAGATGGACTGCAATGATTGTAATGGCATCATTGGAATCAGACATATGCTGGCGGGGTGTCCTGCGACTCTCCCCAAACTCGTTGAAGAATGGACACAGTGGGAGAAAAGGATTCAAAGCCCATTGTTTCAGGACCAACTAAGGGCAGTCCAGGGGGCCCACGATGTCGCTGAAAGGCTTGGCCTGACAGTGCCAACATGGGAGCGGCCCGCCTTGGCTTGAGAAGTCTAGCCTCCGGACATCATTACAATAAAAGTTTTCACACACATACACCACTGGCCTGCTTGAAGCCCTTGGGTTCAGCAAGAGCAGAGGGAAAGTAAAAATGTATGCAGTAAAGATTGGTAAGCAGCGAATGGAAGATTGGTGGACAAAAAGTAGGGAAACGTCAAACAACAGAGGCTTGCAAAGACAAAGTTCAGAAAGTTTGGTTATGGGAAGTCATCGTGGGTTTTTTTTTTCTTTGTTAACATAGGTAGAACATTAGGCAATACAAGAGCTTCATGGCGCAACCCACACATCTTTCCAAAGGGGACACTCGTAGCACCTATCCACCTCCGCTAGGCTAGACATACAACTAAAACATGCAATCACCCACCACTCCACCATGTGGCTTAGCGGGGCAACTTGGAGCGGGGTGGACCGTAATGACACTAAACTAAAACACTCTAGTGAAAATCACATCTACGCAAATGTTCCATGACAGATCGGATGACAAGTGAACACCCAGATATTGCGAATACCGAGGCTACGGGCATGTTTTATAATTATGCAATTGCATAACACGGGTTTAGCTGTAGTCCCGAATCTGATAGCTTTTGTTATATTAATGTTGATTTCCGCTTGCTTACTGCCCCACTTACGGAGATTGTCTAAGTAAGATGGAAGGTAGCAGGTGTCCTCAGGGTTAGTAGATCACGCAATCATCAGCAAATAGTCTATGAAACGCCTACCATTACTAATATCGTTAATATAATCTAAAAACAAAATAGGCCTGAGCATGGAACCTTGCGGTACTCCAGATTTGACATGATTTAATGGAGACAAATGGTCATTGATGAAAACTGATTGCTACCAGTTAGTTAAAAAGATTGTAGTCCACCTAGTTATCCTCACATGTTAAGATCTGTCAGTTTATGAATAAGCCAGAATTGAGGAACCTTGTCAAAAGCCTTCACGAAGTCTAGAGATATTACATCGATTCGATAAAAAGAATGAGTGGAGTTATGCAAGTCATTAATTCAAATCAATCGTGTAAAAGTCCTTGCCGACTGATAAAGAAAAAGTTATGTTCTGTAAGAAACTTCATTAGAGCAGATGAAATGATGTGTTCGAGAAGTTTGCAGCACATGCTGGTTAAAGAAATTGGTCTGTAATTTGATGGGTTAGACGAATCACCATATTTAAATATGAGAATTATGCAAGCTGCCTTCCAAACATTTGGGACGCATCCCGTGTCAATACATTGCTGAAAAGGCTTGGCTAAAATGCGACATATTGCAGGTTTGGATATCTTAAGTTTAGGGCAGATGCCATCACGGCCAGGAGCAGAGTTAGTTGGAAGACAATCGATACAGGACTGTACTACTTCAGAAGCGATATTAATGTTGTGCATGCTTGAATGCAAAATAGGGGCCTGAAAGCTACTAGGTACAGGAGTCTCGTCCGTGAAAACGGGTGAAAAAAAACTTGTTGAATTCAATAGCAACACGTGCCAGAGAAAGAATGTTACCATCCTTAGATAACGGTACCGTCAAGTTCGATAATTTGGGTTTCCTAAATTTTTGTGTCATTGCTAAGCATGTCTGAAATGTCATGGTTGAAAAATTTATCTTTGGCTGTTGTTACGGTCCTGCATAAGTGTGCGTGCTCACGATAGGGCCTCCAATCTTCCACAGATGCTCATAGTTCAGCTCTGCAATATATAGGTTTCACATGCGTCGCAAACCAAGTGCTTTCTGTGCAGGCTGTTATTTTGAATTTTGGAATATGCTTTTCTTTTTAAGTGTGATCAGCCCATTATGAAGAAAAACCCAGTTTGTGTTTATGTTGCAATGAGGGAATGACTGCAAGAAGCCGACAGAAAAGGTGGAAAGGTCACTAACAAGCCCGCTGACATTCACGCGGGTGTAATCAAATATTAATTTCTTTCTATTTTCATGTTTCTTTAGGGCACCTATGAATTCACAATGCAAGATATTGTGGCCACTGATACCATCCAATACATTTTCCGTAACATTATTTGGTTCTGTGGCTAGTATGAGGTCAGAGTGAATCACCATGAGTGGGAACAGAAACAATTTGATGCAAATTGAAAGTTGTGAGCATGCCAGGAAAATATTGGCATTGACGTTTTTCTTGTGCCATACAGGGGTCGGCATCAATGCCATTCAATATTGGGATAGTCGAAATCGCCGACAAGAAATATTGGTGATGTCGGGTACTTGTTCTGGACAAAACTTAAAAAGACTTGTTTAGATGATCCGGAAAGTAGTGGGATGAATCAAGTGGACGATAGCAGACTCCAATGACAGAGGTAGAATGTGTGGGCAGACAGAGAGCAACCCTTACAATTTTGAGGCAGGAATTAGTTTCAATAACACAAGCTTCCAAACTAGATTTTACTGCGATTAACACACCGCCACCTCTCGATTCAGTTTTATGTTTTCTAAATAATGAAAACTGACGAGACAAGGACGATCCAAAATGTCGAATGACAACCAGGTTTCGGTGCCTAGAACGTCTACTGAACAGGATTCAAGATAAGAACAGAGGTGATCTTGCTTACGAAATAAGCTGCGGAAGTTCGACAAAAGAATTGACACACATGCATCACAGCGTTCATTTTTTACATCACTGGGTTTTCACGAGGACGTGACGTTTCGGGAGGGCGCTTACTTCATTAGTGGTATGGTCAAAGACAAATCGTGTTGTTTAGTAGAAGCTTGCCAAACAGAAGTTTGAACCTTTCAGTGGGCTTCTGTTTGGAACGTCCGAAATCTCGGAGTTTCTGGAGTGCATCCTCATTGAAAAATCCTTATCAGTCCACATGAGACGATTCAAACCTTTTTTAGTTTAAATGCATTTTTCAGTATGTGTTTTCTTCTTTAAGTTTAGGAATTTCACAATTACCAGCCAAGTATAGCCTTGTCTTTTCTGTCCTATTCTATGGGCACGCTCAATTTCACCAGCTGCAATGCCTAAATATTTAGAAACTAACTCAGTTACAAGCCCTTCCTTTTCCTGCCACGTCTCTGAGTCTTGCTCAATGACTGCTTTAAAGATAAGGTTGTTGTGACGCAATCTGTTACTGAGGTCGTCTACCACCAAACTTGTGTTGCAATTGTCCTGATTTTATGCTTTCCAGTTTGTCCTGGGTGTCAAGCATATCAATTACCTCGTGACGCCAGAGGTTCCTTCCATTTAGGAAAGAAGTTCAGTAACATTCGTTTGGACGTCTTTTACTTTCCCTAGGATGTCTTTCTGAAATTTTCCATTACAGGCTGCCGTATCCTTGAAAATGAGTTGATAATGACATTGGGCTGCGTGGAGATGAGCAAGTGGTACAATGCTTAAGCGTACTTAAGTCCCAGAGGAGTTTCTGCATGAATTTTTCAATCGTTTATGAAGGTTTCTTACCTATTCAAAGAAAAGTGTTTGCAACATACTGACGTGGTACTAATTGGCTGCTGCTGGCTGTTGGCCTTGGTGTCTTCCTTTGCTGTTGAGCAGCATTTAGTGAGTGCACAGTAATAATGAGCTGCACCAAATGGCTACACATTACTGCTGTACTACTCGAACTATTCCAAAAGGGCGAATTTTTCTGCTCCAACATGCACCATGACTACTTATTTCCTAGCCCAAATCCTTAACTGGCTAGGCCACCGCTGCATGCTGACACACCACCCACTGTGGGTGTGGGCTGTATTAGCCAAGTCTCAGTAAGACAAAAATAACTGTGGCACTGTTCTTTTTGAGCTTTGTTATTTAATGAAAAGGCTTTGAATTCAGGCCACCAGTGCCACAATAAAGTATTCCTATTCCAGCCGCACTACTTGTTAGAGCTGCATGCCACCTGCACTACTAGCTGGGCCAGTCACTTGAAATCCGTGGACTATAAGGTTAGAGTAGAATCAAACAGAAGACATTTTTTTGATATACTGGCTTTGGACATCCCCAAATTTTTGGGATGGGCCTGCTATAAATTTTACGTATTCATAACATGGGAAGGTTATGACGACATGTAACCCAGGCAGGCAATGCTTTTGGAAACGAACTTTAAACTTTGCCACTCCGACAGTGGTGAATAGTGATCTGTTGTCATGTTGAGCAGTACTACTTGCATCTGACCGCTGGATGTATTGTGTCACTGTTCGTTATTTATTACATGTGCTTATAACATGTGCTCCAAAAAGATGTTCCAATCATTGGTGCAATCTACTAATACCAGCTACTTTCGCAATGTCTCTGTAGGCATCTCTTTAATCCTTTTATGTCTAACACGATACACGAGGACTCCCCTGCAATCACTGACACAGAAATAGTACAGTGTAGTTCTAAAACAAATGTGCTTAACTCATATTGGTGACAACAAATAGTTTAACATTGGTGCTATCATAGGTCTGGTTTGCGATTACAGTCGATGTCTTGTGGTTGATTATAGGAGTTCTTTAACAGCAAGGTCCAGCATTACTAGAGCTTTGTTTAAAGGGCAGCCACTTGGACAGTGGTACGCTTGGACTCGGGTGTAAGTAGTTTAATATTGATGCATAGGCTTTGAGGTGACCAGGGTCAGGCTAGTGTATACAATTTTTATCCTGTTCTATTTTCTTTCGCATCACTCGCACTTCATTCAGTGTTACTGCATACATGGTGCATTGAATGATAGGAAGGAAATAGAATAATATGTATAATCTTGGCCAAGATGGCCTTGGAGTATGTTTAAGCCCAACTTTAGGCACACATGATTCCCAGCTTGGGTGAGCATACCGAGATAACTGTCCAGGTTGAGGTTCATTCCGATATGCTGTTAACGCTTCTTTGAGTAATCGTATAAACATGACTGAACAAAAATTTCTGTGGTTTTTAAAAACCCATCAAAGCCAGAGACTCAGACTGGTGGTCATGATACGGGCATTTCACGATACCTTGTGAAGCATAACTTCCAGACCGGTGACAGACGAAGTAGAAATGCTTCTTTTTCAGGTGGCCGCAAGTCTCTGTACCTGTCCTTGCAATGAAGTGACTGCGTGTGTCTTTCTCCACCTTTTCCTTCAATGACTTGAAAGCTGATCAGGATAATAAAATAAAGCAAATGTTACATGTATGCAGTGTGTCAAGGGGAATCAGTTTATTGTAAGCCCACGTTGGCTGTGCAGAATATCTTATGGGGTAATTTAGAAGAAGAAAGAAGATTAAGTACCCTGGACACTTGTTATGTTCAGTCTGCATTTCAGGGTGTGTAATGCACAGAACTAGCGTTACAAAGTTGAATCGTAGACATGTTGTGGAACTCAGTAGTTATGAAGAAGAGGTTCAGTGACATCTTTTCTCTTTTCCTGATGAGGATCAAGCATTTGTTTTTCTCAGGGCAAAATTTTAGAGCGAAGCATAATGGAATTGAAGAAAAAGAAGATATAAAAAAGTGACAAGAATGATGTTGCTTCTTGTACATATTTAAACTATGCTTTGTTTGAGTACATTTTGCAGCTTTCATACAGAGATCAAACTCCTGCGAAGACAGTATGTATAGAAACTGTAAGCTAATTTGCTTTATTAACTTGAGGTTGACACTGTGACATGGCGTCTAATTATAGCAGCACAAAGTGACTGCCATCAAAATTTTTTTCGTGAGCAACGCCAAGAACTGCATGAAATGACAACTGAAAATGACAACTCTACATCTTACAAATTTCCGTTCTGAACGAGAAAGAAAATACAGAGAATCATACCTTATCTATAAGTTCAAGGCATTGCAACAAATAGGCATAAACATTTCAAAAGGAGCTTTATAATCTATCCGCTATGCTAAATTTCAAGCTATAGGCAACAACACTTAGTTTGGTTTCTTGGCGTATCCTTTTTTTCTTTCCTCTTCTTTTTCTCAGCCGGCGTGTCAGACGCCGTTGACATGCCGGCTAACACGCGTGAGTTGGCACGTGGTTGACACCATGTTTTCCCCGTGTTTTAACTGAACAATTAGTAGATTTAAATTTTTTGCACATTGGGAATTCAGGAAATATAAAACTTCGACAGGAGCTATCATTAGAACTAGTGTACAGTACTTCTAGCACTTCTTTAATCAAACAATGCAAAATTTGCGCTTTGGTTGACTCAGCATTTACTTATTGTGTTAAGATTGATATGAAGTGCTACTTTGTTTTTTCTGCTGTGTGTACATGTTTTTAGACGCAATCCTTTCCATTGTATGGAGTTCTCACTCACACAAAGCCATGTACTCGATTGCAGATCGACCTTAGGCAGAAGTGCAATCTCATACCTGTGCACTTGCCTCTATTCATTAGTGTGCAATACCGTGCAAGCCTGTGCATAACTATACGACGACTGTAAAGCATATGAAAGCTCCAGCACCAGTTTAGGGCACAAGATTAGACCAGATTTCTTGAACAGAAAAGCTGATTTAACACATTATTAATGTACAAGGAGGCTTGTCCATGCTACCTAACCTGACAACTATTGCTTCTAGACCCTAAAGAATGCAGTTAAAAAAAAAGTAGGTGCTTGCTGCAATGGGGAGAAACAAATTTTTCCTGTACCATACTATAGGTGCTTACCCATTTCCAAGTTTGCAAAGCGAGTGCTTTCCTGCATGGCATGGCCACCACTATGGCTAATATTCATGCTACCAAATCTGCATATATTGTATCGCATGGTTTACCTTACAGAAGTTGGGAACTAGAAGCAGGGTTCATACTTTGTATATTTGTTTTCTTTCTTTCATTAGTTAAAGTAAAAATACCAAATCATTAACTTCATTCATGCTCCTCCAGTCACTTTTCTTTTATAGAATGTATTCTAGGGTTTTAGCGCTAAAACCACGATTTGATTATGAGGCATGCCATAGTGGCGCAGTCCGGATTAATTTTGACCACGAGGGTATCTTTAAAGGGACACTAAAGCGAAACAATAAATCAGTTTAGACTAATGAAGCATTGTTTGAGAACCCTGCAGGCAGTGATTTCAAAAAAATAGTTTGATTATTAGATGAGAAATTGAAGGTCGAAGTATCAGTATTTGAATTTCGCGCCGAAACCCCAGTGCCGGTACGTTAGCGTGACGTCAGGGATTCCAAAGTATGTTTTCGCATTTGGGCCGCGTTGGCTGAATAAAGGTTCCTGAAACTTGCCATGTTTAATATTTGGTTCCTTTAGAACTCAATATAGTCAATCTGTACCGCTATATATAATTAGTAGGTCCTAGAAGATGCCATCAAAATCCACGACGTCACAGCCCCAGGTGCGGGAACTCAAGTAGGCGTCGCCACCCGTATTTCGTTCTTGCGCTTTTTCTGGCTTACCAAACGTCTTATCATTGTAACAGTGGTGTTTTTGGTGTTGTAGAACGGTAATTTACTGATGCAGAAGAAATAATTTTTCACTTTAATGTCCCTTTAACGTGCCACACAGGCGTTTCTTGCATTTCGCTCCCATCTAAATGCGGCCGCCGCGGCGGGTACATTTTTTTAAAACTTAAATATGCGATTCCTAAATAAGATCCATCAGCAATGATCCTGCGTTGCTTCGATTCAAAACAGCAATGATAAGCATGCAATTTAATGTATGATGGTATAAGTTGCAGCTAGTGCATGGTCAGATAAAATGTTAAGCATGAAAGCACCATAAGTGAGCACATTTAAAGCAATAAGTGAACAAGTGAATCGTTCACTCTGCAAGCCCGTAATGCAAAAATAACAGGTGCAGCGGTAATCACGCGTTGCTTTGAGAGAATAAGCAAGTGTCTTACCTGGCATTGTCAGAAAGTGATACCTCTCATATTCTGGCTCGAAGAAATGCACGCTGATATGGCGGTACTCCAGTTCTTTCAAAGTCAGGGCTACTTCACACTCGTCGCAGTTGTACTTCGGGTGAGTGATTTTGTGCACAAGTTTTATGTGCCTCTGCAGACTGCGATTGTTCGCTAACCGCAGGTCGCAGTACTGACATTCAAAGGAAGCAACTTTCGCCATTGCGAGACCGCGAAGAGAAGCATGGGGTTTCCTAAAAACAGATTACGTAACTATGCTCAGTGCGTGCAAGCGGGCCTTCTATATCTGCGGGTGCTCTGACCATGGAGGAAAGAAAAAGCTGAGAGATGCTGACGTCACTCTTTGCGAAGCATGAGTGACGTCGGAAGGTGTGGCAGATATCCTCTCTTGTGCATATCTCTCTCCTCCGGCCCGCAACCACGCACGAACTGCGTGGGCTGCACGGGCGCGCCTGTAGCAATCCGAAAGCATCTACTATTCTGACAAAAGATGCAATCGCGATGTAACGTTGGCGAAGTCTGACTATTCTGCCCTGGCATTGAAACAAGTTTAAAATAAACTCCTCACATTAGACCGTCATGTTGGACTCCGCAACTTTTGCGGGATTTTGTGAAAAGCAATATGGTTTATTGGTCCAGCCAACTGAAACTGTCCTGATGGCTTCTAGACCCACCATGTTGTATTAGTGGTTTTGGCGTTGCGCTGCGAAAGTGAGGTTGTGGGATCACATCTCGGTCGTGGAGGCCGCATTTCGACGGGGTTCGACGAAGTAAAAATGCAATGCCCGTGTACTGTACGTTAAACACATGTTAACGAATCCCGCGCGGTGAAAATTAATCTGCAGTTCACCGCTACGGCGTGCCTCATTATCAGTTCTCGGCTTTGGCACGTGAAGTGTCAAAATTTGAATGTTTGATTAACCGCAGGTACGGTGGCTGCCTAGTTCCTGCGTCATTTTAGATTACCTTTATCGTTCATTTCTACCTTCGTTTCCTCTGTTTGGGCTCCCTGGGGCTAGACAATAGTGGTTATGGCTAGACGCGGCGATGAAAAAATCAACGAGTCTAGAAGTTCAGGACAACATTCATTTGGGCTAGATGGTGCATACTTGATTTAGGAAGGAACAGCGCCAACGAAGACGTTCACAAGTGGGGAGAACGACACAGGACAAGCACCATGTTAAAATTGGCTCCAAGGCGCTGTCAATACAGGTTAAGAAAATGTTAGTAAGCACCGGGGCGACGCAGGATCCAATACAAATCCCTTGTCTTTGTCGATAAAACTTGTTCTCGAAAGAGATTAACGTCACATCAAGGTAAAATTCTAGCATTTTCATAAAATTATATATTGACACGCCAGAGGAGTTTTGGAACTCTACTGCACTGTTACTTCCTATAGCATCTCTGACAGAACGAAATAAGGCATCGTGGGACACAGAGTAAAACAAGTCTTCAACATCTACTGAAAACACATAACCATTGGAAGTACATCCCTCAAGAAACCTAACAACATCTTTTGAACTCTTTGTGGCGTACGGATCTTGAACTTTAAGGGATGTAAGGTGCTTTTGAAGAAACTTGCTTAACACAATCAGCCAAGTTCCATTTTCGCTGACCACTGTTCTGAATGGCACGGACAGTTTGTGCGTTTTGGCCGTAAAGAACATCGAAAGGGCATTGCTTTGGTGTTACCAATGTCATTGGCCAGCGTGCTCAGATCTAATTCTTTGCACATCACAGCCGCCTTGCCTCTCACTCGCGTAGCACTAGCTTTCAGAGGGATGAAGTTCTTTGCAATTGCTTCGCCGGCTCTTTTTTGAAACTCTTCCTCGGTGAGCACCACAAACCCACCATCCTTGTCAGCTTGAAAAAGCCGGAGTCTATTCTTCCTGAAATACGACACGACTTTTCCCATAGAATCTTTGCTAGTCAACGTGTTAGTGCTGGTCGTAGATCTTATAAGCGTATTCACACCATCCAGAAGGCATCTTTCACGGTTTTCTTCCAACGCCTTTCCTGCTATGCGCCTATTAAGCGCCAGGAACTCATGTGCTTCTATCCGTGGCTCGTGGCTGAATTTCGGACCTTTGTTCAACACATGCCTGACATCGTTGGGAAGATCAACGTCTCCGATGACCGTCACCAGCCTTTCCGGGGGCTTCTTGTCCTTCTTCAGAGAAGACGACCGTAAACACTGGTTCCGTGTCTGAGCCCATCAAAATATATATGTACATATATATATATATTATAGAGAGAGAGAGAGAGAGAGAGAGAAAGAACAGCGCATTAGTAACTCCCAGTTATGGATATCCATACATTTGTTCCCGCGAGCAGGCATCATGTAATGAATGATTGTAGACCAAAAAATATTTCGCGTTTCTTTCCGGATAAATACATGAACATTAATAATGCCTTGGTTTTCATACTTATTAAGAAGTAAAGGAACATTACAGGTTAGCGATTGCATTAGATAAATTGTTAGCCTTTTTGGCATGAGCCATCTATCCTGGCTGTAGTCCCGACAGTGATTTTACAAGTGAAGAGACTTTGTTAGAGGAAAAAAATATGAATAGAGTAAAGGAAAGCCATACAGATCTGGCAGTTTGAAATCGCGTTAAATTTCGTGAAAAGTGGTGATGTTGTGTGGAGGTATGGAACGTTAGCAATAATTCCGACGTGCACGTTTCTGAAGAAAAAGCTTGTGTTAGTGTTCACAGTGGTGCCCCACACATGCATGCAGTAGTTAATATGAGACGCAAATAGTGCCTGGTAAATTTGTAATTTCAACTGTTCTGGAAAGAAATAATATTTTTAAGGCCATTGTGGCTGGACCATCCCAATGAAGTGGAAAGGAGCGCGTTCGCTTTAGGAATGACATCGCAAGCCTCCAGACTAGAGACAAACAGGCTGATATGATCCACATATAGAATGGTTGTTGCCTCGCTTTCTGCAAGGGTTCATCGAGCAATAAGGTTCCCAAAGAGCTCCAGCCGCACGGGAAGGTGCGAGGTGAAATCCGGCAACACTCATGCAGGCGGCTGTTCCCCCACTCTCCATTCCGCCCAGCCGCACTTTGCTTCGCTGCACCGCTCATTCTTGGCTCAGCAGCCGTCCGATATGGAGGTTCCCATTGTTGATCGCGCCAAGTACGAGATTTGTTCCGCAATTCGCTTTTTGCACGCCAAGGGGACTCCCCCGTGGATATTCATCATCAGTTGACAGAGGTGTATGGCGACAAGTGCATGTCCGTTCAACACGTCCGAAAGTGGTTTAGGGAGTTTAGTGCCGGTTGAAAGAAAGTCCACGATGAAGAACGGAGTGGAAGACCGTCAGTTTCGAAGGTGGTTATCAAGATGGCCCGACGCAAAGTGCTTCGGAAGAGGAGGATCAACATCTGTGAACTTATTGCTCAGATTCCTGGAAGTTCTTACGGTACAGTGGAAAGAGCTTTGACTAAAGTATTGGGGTATCAGAAGTGTTGTGCTCAATGGATACCGCGGCTATTGACATCAGACTACAAGGAGAAACGCCTTGACTGTGCTCGCCAGTTTCTTCAAAATTGTCAAGAAGATAAGGAAGAATTGTTGGACTCCATTTTTATGGGAGACTAAAAGTGGGTGTTTCATTTCACTCCTGATATGAAATAAAAATCCCAAGAGTGGCGTCACCCAGAGTCACCAGTTGCAAAGAAGTTCAAACTCCTTCTGCTGGCAAAGTCATGGCCACTGTTTTTTGGGATCATAAGGGAGTACTGCTGATCGATTTAATGGAACGTGGGACAACAATCAACTCTGAGAGTTATTGTGCAACACTATGAAAACTCAGGCAAGCTATTCAGAACTGCCGGCGAGGACAACTGGCAGCCAGTGTAACACTGCTTCACGACAACGCCCGACCTGACGTCTCCTGTCAAACCCAGGAACTTTTGACAAACTTTGGGTCGACTGTCATGCCCCACCTACCGTACAGTCCGGACCTTGCACCTAGTGATTATCACTTGTTCCCCAAGCTAAAAGAACATTTTAGTAGCCAACGCTTCCGGAGCGATGAAGTCGAAGAGGTGAAATGCTTCCTCAGTGGGTCGGCGGCAGACTTCTACGACACTGGGATACAGAAATTGGAGCACTGTATACAAAAATGCATAGAAAAAGATGGCGATTATGTAAGTTTCATCTTTCCAATAATGTAAATTTCTATGAGAATAAACAATGTTCTCTACTTCTAAAATTGATGGGAACCTTATTTCTGGATCAACCTTCGTATGTCTATCATGTCATTAACGTAAATGTCGAAGGGGACCTAAAATGCTGCCCTGTGGGACACCTAACAATATTGCCGTCCAAGGAAATACTATTTCCAATGACAACGCATTGCCTGCAATCAAGCAGATACGAACACAACAAAATATGTCATTCCATGTACACCGTTTGCAGTCAACTCTGTTATTAGAATCTTGTGTTGCAGACTGTCAAAAGCCTTGCTGTAGTCAATAAATATCCAGACTACTAGGTTTCATTTTTCTAGCTTCTTGATTAACACCTGCTGAACAAGCAGTGCAGTTTCGGTAGAGCAGGTCATCAAAGCTGTTTCTCCATCGCCAGGGTTTGTGTCATGCTCTCCAACCATGATTCCTCGCTCCTTTGTGCCCTCCAGAGGGGCACGGTCATGGCCCCCCAAACAAGGGGCTTAAATCACCACAGCAATGAAATTGCAATTTTTCGCTTTTAATATGCTTCAGTGCAATACATTGCATAAGCTTCCCTGCTTAACTCAACTGTAATGCGGCAGAGGTGACTTTAGGAACACTTTCTAGACATTGCAAACAATATGTGCATTCTGGTCAGAACTACACCTGACTTAACATTCCGACACGTCGGCATATGGATGGCCGTTGTGCAGTTTAAGAGCACGAATACGCATGCTGGTTGTGGCTTGAGGAAATGTGATTTCTTAAACAAGTTTCAATGCCAATGCCCTAGACTAAGCTTCACCGCAATGCAGTTGTGTTATGCACTGGAGCTTCTGTAATGTATTGCGGTCCATCACTGCAGCAACAACAGAACCAGCTTTGAATGGGTGTCATGTGAGTTATTAGATGTCTCGGTGCTCATACTGTGACAGATGACGGCACATGTGCGCATGTATAGTCGGGAACATGTGCAAGGCTGTGTTGCAGTCTCGTATATGGAGCTTGCAAGATGGGCGAAACAAGGGCCCAAATCACCACAACCCTGCCTGAAATAGCTCTAAATCCCTGCCTGTACACTTCTTAAGGGTTTCGGTGCTTTTACCGTAATCGGAGATTGCACATATAATACTATATTTTCAAAACTGAGCTCATTGGAACATCTTCCTGTTCATGCTATGCACACAAAAATGAGGAATAAGGGAAAAATTATGCAGATCCCACACCCTGTGGGAATTGATGTAAGTGAAGCTTTCCATGCTGGATGCTCTGATTGACGATAATTAGCAGTGTTGATGGCTAAAGCTTAATTTCTTCAACGTTTAGGCTAACACGAGATTGGCGAATTGATGTTAAACGTTACCTTGTGGGCACCACTGCTGTTTGTCTGCGTAATAGGCAGAACACACAGGGAGAGGTGTTTGCATGAGGCATTGTTGTGGGCCATATCTTATAACCCGAGAGGGTTAAGTGTTGTCATTTCCTCATATGGCACATCGCGTTATGGCAGAAGTTTTAAACTTGAATTGGATTATGGGGCTGTACGTGCCAAAACGACACTCAGATTATGAAGCACGGCATAGTGGCAGACTCCAGATTAATTTTGACACCGTTATGTTCTTTAATGTATCCTAAAATCTAAGTGCACATGGGTTTTCTATTTCGCCCCCGTCGAAATGTGGCTCCCGCGATTGGGATCAAATCCATGACCTCTCGCAATGCCATAGCAGCAGAGCTAATGCAGCGGGCACAGAAGTGTTGATTTGACGGTCAACCACTTCTGTAGTGTTTCCTGGACGCTGCAGTGTGCTTTAATTAATGCGGCTCTGCTTCTGCACGCCGTGTGAATTGCCCGCTTGACATATTTTCATTGTGTTTATTTTTTCAGAAATAGCAGCAACGTATTGTATTGTGCCTTGAACATAAGCACACCGCAACCGCTGTTGTATGTTAGTGGAGTTTCCTTGCCTTCTCATGTCACTTCCCCCATCTTATATGGGAACTGCCTCTTCTCCTCCCTCTTCTCTCTACAGTTCTATCTGTGTCCCCTCTCGCCTCGCACATAAGCGCTGCAGTTTCTTCAGTGCTTCTGAGGGGAGTCACGGATAATTGCAGCTGTCAGGTGGCTAATGTGACAACGGCCAGGGAGCTCCAGAGGACATTGTGCACATTCGATGCGGTGGGGTGAAAACAAGCTTCTCCCCTCTCCTTTCT
Organism: Dermacentor andersoni; assembly: GCF_023375885.2. Taxonomy (NCBI): domain Eukaryota; kingdom Metazoa; phylum Arthropoda; class Arachnida; order Ixodida; family Ixodidae; genus Dermacentor; species Dermacentor andersoni. Next base: position 23,899,734 of record NC_092823.1, on the reverse strand, counting down.
TCTCTTACTTGTGCCTGTCATGTATATACACACTCTGAACCCCCCCCCCCCCGATGTGGTGTGTGTGACATCAGCAGCAGTCCACAGCAGCAGCTGGAGTGGGAAAGTCAGAGGAAGAGACAAAGAAAGCTTCACTTTAAAACAAAATGCGTAAAGGTTTCTATGCTTACCCAATGAGGAAACCCGTCCATCACATAAGATGATTGCTTTCAAGATAAGGCCCGCATGAGCGAGCGAATTGTAAGATCGGGCCTGCGCAGCCGTGCCATAAGCAGCGGCCGCTGATGTACAGTTGATAATGGTTTGCATCGAGAGGAGGCAGCATCATTGACCACATCTACGTATGACGTCTACCTAACGTGACAGTTCAATTACGTCACGTAGAACAGCACGCATTGGCCAATGCTCATCTTCCATGAAGCAGCAACATCATCCAAATGCACCATAATATAAAAGGAGTGAACAGTGCTACTACTGGCCTCTGCTTCATACTCATGCTGGTCTCAGTTTAACATTTTGGTGTTGCAAATGCGCTTCTCCATTTCATGATTTTTTTCGTGGCGTTTCTCGCAATTATATGAAACGCAGCAGCATATGACGACACAACAGTAGGTGATCAGTCGCAAATGCTTATGCATCATTTAGATAACTCCCACAGGATACTCTGCATGTAATTTTATCTTTTTCCACTTTCAGTATGCTTCAGCGCTATGGTATGCTTGACCGCGTAACCTTGCTATGTCCAGTGTTTGTGACCCCTTCCCACTGTTGGTATACTTCATCACAATGCTAAGTGCATGGTTGAATGCATAACACCACTGTATTGGGATGAAGCTAACTTATGGGTCTGACATTACAGTTTTAATTTAGCGTACGCAACTATAGCGTATGCTATACGCTAAAGTATATATAGCGTATGCTAAGCAGCACACATTTCTTTAGGTTGAGTTGGCCTGTGAGATGTTCAGATCTTAAAGGCCATGTGCTGTCATTGCGGCTATCTCCCGACTGTAGCTATAGGTGGTGCTAACATGTCGGATGTTTCTTTCGTTAGGTTTCAACTCACTCGAAACGAGAAGCGATCTCGAAAACACCACAAGGTTATCCATAATACTCTGTCGTCGAAGCAGCCCGAGACTAAGCGAAAGCCATTTACACAGTCAGTTGCAAAGAACGAAGTCCATTTTACAAAAGCAACGCCAAATTCAATTCGAAGCTGGCAGCCGGGGCCGCCGCCATGTTTCACGCAAATTCCGCAAACCACGCAAAGACACTAATGCTAAATCTGAGAAATAGTGCGCGTACGCTATACGCAATGGGTCGTTTAGTGTTCTGCGCATGCGCAGTGATGACCCACTATTTTATAGTGTACGCTAAACTAAAACTGTCTATTATGCAGCACATTTTAGATGCTTGCTGGTTTTAAAGTCTGAAAGCTGAGATACAACAGCGTCGCACACTATCACGTGAGGAAAACGAACCGCTGCATGCAGCAAGTAGCATCAGCATAAGCACTAGATTACAGTTGAACAGCTCTACAATGAAGACCACAATTAATTTGCCTGTAAAACAAAGAAACTTATGCGTCCCTGGCGGCTGATTTACGTTTATAAAACGAATGCCGCACCAGTGCCGCCACTGCCCCGCGAAGATGTCACCAGGGTAAGCTGTGCGCTAGCGCTAACAGCAGTGTATTTGAAGAGCATGCTGATATTACTAGTTCTGTTGCCCTGCTCCAGGATTCACTCACCTCGTATGCTACTTGTTGTGACGGATCAACGGCTGACGAATGCATGGATAGGCCGCGAATGTCAACGAAGGCGACCAAAAATTTTGCAGCAAGGGAGGCTTAGGGGCACTAGACAATCGGGGGCTTTGCTTTGCATGGTTCCTGCATTTGGTTGGAGAGCAAGCTGGGAACCTCAATGGAGCATAGGGTGGCTACAGTAGAACGTGCTGTCAGGGATATCTTGCAGAGAAAAATTAGTGGTCTATTTCATTAAGTCTCTCTTGAATTCTTGTTAAAGATTTTCTTTTGTTGAAAGTGCTTAGCTATTGTGAGCAGTGAGCTGCGCAACCTTTAAAACAAAGTGACCTGCATAGCAAAGGATTTTGAAGGTGCGAGCACTTTGTTAAAAAGGCGTTTGACTACATAGATACATTCAGAGCAGCGCTTTCTACCCTTTAGCCCATGCAGAATTTGTAGGTCCTATTTGCGCCACCAGGATCTGCCGATGTACTGCAGTGAAGCCTTTAATATGTGTCCCAATGTCTAATGCTACGGAGTTCAATATATCCATTTAATGTCTGAGCAAGTTTGATGTATGAAGTTTCATATACATGTAATTCTCTTGGTGATTCACCACCTGTTATTTAAGCAGTAATTCTATTTATAATTGTTTCATATAACAAGGTTTAATTGTAATGAATTATTGCTATACGACATTCTTTCCATTACTATAACTAATACTCTCAAGCTTGGAATCTCCCAGCTTCCTCATACAGTTGGCCAATGGGACAGTGCACCTGACACAACAAGCCATGTCGTACACTTACTCTGTGCATATTCACAGCCCATGCAAGCTTGTGCTGAAAGCTTGTTGCTGCTTGCAGAGGTAAACGTTTCACTTGACTGTTGTAATGATATCGCTGACTATGTGATGGAATAAACAGTTACTCCACAATAAAACATAGTATGAAGCCATTTTGTAAACATGAGCTTGAAGTAAAACTGTGCCATGCATCGTCGAAAAAGGAAAACAACATTACAGGGATGAGGATACTTATCGTGGGCTTGTCTCTATAGCTTTTATGTCTTGCTTTGTCCACATTATGCTGCACAGTTTTAGTTGAAGCGGTTATTGGCTGGCAGACGTCTTCCCATCATGTTACTACGAGTTTTGATGAAAGCAGTCTTGGCCAGCCTCTCTACCCCTGGTTCTCTGGCTTAGGTGCTGGTGCCTCCAGTAGTTCAGATTTGAATGGGTGCAAATTAATTTTCCCTCTCAGTGAAATCATACCAACTTTCCCAGGTTACCGGGCTTCTACAATTCCTCCTAAGTTGAACTTGTTCAACAGCTTTACCGAGTACTTTAAGTAGGCAGTGTATTCTATGTCGTAGGGCAAACAGAAAATTAGCATAAGCACTCTTGCTTTCAGGCTGCCATAGACTTCAAGTTAAAAGTGCAGTCGAGATCAACATGTCTAACCTTGATCCCTCCAGCCAATGTGCCAGCCTTCCCTATGAGCCACTACTTGCGAAGGTGAACATACCTTCTTTGTTCCATGCAAAACATTTTGTTAACTGTTTCCAGGAAAAAGTAGTTCAAGCATAAATGGCCAACGCATGCTCTTCATACCAGGTTGCCATGTATAATGGAGACGATAGGAAAGTACAGGCCAGCGTCGCTGTCCCAGATCCATCCGGCAGCTTTTCTGTCACAGGTCCATGTGCCCTAACTGCTGGTCTTCAATGGGAGTTGACACTGTCTCCTTCTATAGGGGGCATTTTCTGACATGCTCTTTGTGGGAGAATGCCGCATTCATAAAAAGAAACAACAAAGATTGGACACAAAGTGGTGCAGCTCATTAAAAGAAAATTACTTGCTGGGTTCGCCACTGGGCCGTATGCGTCGGCGCTCGTGACTCGACAAAAAGCAGCCGCAGCGGCACGCGCAAGCTCAGGCTTCACATAGTTTTGCGCCCATCGCAAGAGGGGCACCTCACGGCTACATTCGGATATCGCCGGCGCACAAGGAGGAAGTGCAGAAACATGCACGCTTGTAGTCTCAGAGGGACGCGCATGCGTGCAAACTCGATACCATGGGTGCACAGCTAGAAGGGAAGAAGGGTCGTTTTGCCACACGCTTGCGCACCCTGTAACATTTTGTGGGCGAGTGTACATGCTAGACATGTCTGTAGTGCTTATTTTTGAAATGTGATCCTTTGGGATGTATAATACATATAAGATGCATCTTAGCTTTGTTGTGCATTAAGAAGAATTTTTTTTACAAATACTATACAATTATCTGAAAAGATGAATGTTTCTTTAGATTTCACACATTTCTTTTGCTACATTGTAAATGTATACCCTAATAGATTAGTGTTTCGTATGTTATACGTTTGCCGATAGGAGACTTACTGCTGCCATGCGAGGGCCTTCAGGCACATTAAAGCTGTATGTTGCAGCTTTTCGCCTGGAGGACACCCAACAAAGTTTGTTGGAAATAAAACCATTTCTGGTATGGTAAGTCGAAAATTCTATTTCAAGTCGCTGCCTCTAGACCCTTCGTGCCAACCGCCATTTTGGCAAGGCTGTGTGATGTCTGGGAACAAGGCTGCTTCGATGGATTTCAAGACCAGATAGCAGCCTTCCTTCACACACTCTGGCACCAAAAAGGGCAGCACAGGTGTCAGTGTTACTTGTGCTACAATTCCTTCACTTGTGCTATAAATAGCAGCAGCAAACTGCCAAGATGCAAAAGCAAAACAATGAATGAGGGCCATAACGTATTTCCCAGCTCCTGAAATCAGTTCCAGTTTTTCCAATAGACAAAAGCATGGCCTTCAAGATCAGCTTCGATTACCAGTGGGAACAGTTTCCGAGGGTGCCAATTCATTTCATCAAGACTCAGTGTTGCCACACTGCTTTTGATTGAAGTGTGAGAAAAAAATATTGAAGTGAACGTTTTCTAACACATTGAATGCAGTCAAATTTTCTTTCTGTTATGCTTTCCTTTTATTTCAAAGCAAAAAAAAAACCAAAAATCTAAGAAAGCAAGAAGCAAAACAGAAAGAAAAATATCTCAGTATAGGGCATCATTGCACAGTGTTGTGAAACCAGATGTGCACGCCTGTGAGGGTGATGATTGGCCAAGTGTGTGCACTATACATTCAGTGATGCTACAGGCATGCACTCTGCTGTTTGCGTTTCATTTGACGCTGATAGTACATCCACACAATGTAGCCACAGGGACAAGTGAGCAGTCAAGTGAAGCTTTTTGAGATCATGTTTAGTTGGATCATGCAAATAAAATGCATTAATTAATCATATGCCATTAAAGATACAAGCACAAGTACACAAATTACTGTGCATGACAGGAGTGGCTGCGAAGATGTATAAGGCTCACACAAAGGCCGGACAGCAGACAAAGGACGATGATATTTAACTCATTTCGCCAGGAAAAATGACTTCGAAGTTTGTGCATTAAGTACGAAGAAAATCCGAGGATACCTAAGCACTTCTTATGAGTTGTGAATACTTTAATGTCCAACTGAACGCCACTGAGCAGTCCGAGTTATGAACTCCTCGCGGGCAAGCGGGCACGTTAAGACGCTTGGCACATATTGATTTAGCTTAGCCTCACCGAGGCGCAGTTAGAACACACACAAGAGCTTGAGTAGACAAGGAACAGGTGGTAACACAGGCTTGCGAGAGGGAAGGTGATGTTTTGTCGTAGCAATGCACTCTCCCCTCGCGAAGTAGCGCAGCAGCAGATGTTCCCCTTCACTCGCTTTCCTCTGCTGAGACACGAGCCAGCAAATGCAAGCTAGTGTCATGAGCGCGCCTCGTGTGCTCACATGGCGTCACAGTGAACGGGAAATTAGGCACCGTTTTGCTGCTACAGGTGCTGCCGGCTTTTTCACTGAAGGAACCATTTAACATTCTTGCATAAAAAAAAATCCTGTCACTGACCACATAATAAACAGCAATAAAGAAATTCCGTTAAAAGTATTGCATCAAACCAGCTCAGAGCACGAAAGATTGACCAAAGCTGTCAGGCTTGGCTGCTGAAAATTAATGTCTTGTAGCAAGGTTTAACGAGCTAAAATGATATGCAAGAATACTCAGAATGATGCGAATGCTCAGATGCTAAGCTCTGCTCTTGTGCAGGAGCTTGGCAATGCAGCTGGCATAAATGCCAGTCTTCTGACTACTACTCTGGTTTCATGAAAAGTAGGTTATTCTGGCAAGAGTATCACTGCAACATCACTGCAGTGCATTTTTACTTCACAGTGAGTAAGTACGCTTTTACTTCACTGTGTCAGATAAACAAGTCGACAGACGCTTGAAGTGGTTCAACCACGATTCACAGCTGGAGAACAGGATAGCAACCATAGAATTTGGCGAGATGATTAGACAACAGGCAAAGGAGAGTGGACAAAAGTTGGAGGTGAAAGCTGTTCTGTTTGACTGTGGCGAGGTGTAATGGAGTCGTCAAGCAACAGGCAATGGCGATGGTGCTTCCTAGCGTGCTGATATTGTTCTGGCTGCAAGGCACATAATGGTGATTACTGCATTTTATAGTGTCCCATTTTTCTTTAGATGACAAAGTATTTAAATTTGTGTATTGGTTACATTTGCAGTGACATCCAAAATCCAGATTTGTACTGGGCAAATACAATACTTAAAAATTAAGTTCAGTGGTTTTACATGCCAAAATCATTAAATGATGATGAGGGATGCAATAATGAGAAACTGGATTAATTCTGACTACCTGGGTTTAACATGCACCCAATGCAAGGCGCACAGCATTTTTTGCATTTTGCCCCGATCGAAATGTGGCCGCAGGGGCTTGGATTTGATCGCACGGCCTTGGGCTTAGCAGCCAACACCAAAGCCACAGCACCAGTAACATTAAAACAAAGCAGTGATTTGATAAAGCGTGTAAGAGCACAACAGTTTTTAAGCACGGCTTCATGCTAAGGTCTAAGTTCGGTACTGTCACACAACAACCACAATAATGAGATGAACAACGGGGGTAAAATGCTAAATTAAGCTGCAAAATTATGAAACAAAAGCCTTTGAAGCTGTGAAGTTCTTTAGGAACTTGCAAGGTGTGGACATTTGGACATGCAAAGGATGTAGCCTTTGGAAACAACTTGCCAAGTTAATTAGTTGTTTTTTACTAAAGCAATACTTCATCACAAAGCAAATAGCTATAATTTCAGTATGCTCCAAGATTGAATGCCCTATGATGAAAATTTCTATTGCATTTCTAGCAAGTTATATGGAGCAACCAAAGGTAAGAGACATTTGATGCTAGTGTTCAATAAATTTCAGTTATTAGACAGCACTCGTCCAGTGCCCTTCCATGTGTCTTCCATTGCTTCCGCACTGATTAGTAAGTATGATGCTAGTGACTGCAATAGAATACGCAAAGGCCGAGAAAATAGCAATGGCAATGAAGAGCTATTGCTTGAACAAAAAAAAAAAGAAAGCATAGGTGTAGTGCCAAAGCAGAAAGGAGAACATGAACGAAAAGTATGTGCAAAGTCATACATGACAAGAGAAAGCAGCAGGCAAGATGTGGTGAGCAGGGGGGTGGGGGGTGGGGAGGAGTATTCTGTAAGAGCCCACCTAGTATACTGTCCATTTCGGCCGCTACTGATTGGCTAGGGCTGCTCGTCTCCTCCTCTCACAGAGCTGAATCCAATCAGCAGTGGCCGAAATGGACAGCCCACTAGGTGTACTCTTACAGAATACCCCCCCCCCCCCCCTCCAGGAGAAAATGATGAGATGGATTCTTGCCTTGTGAAGTGCAGCAACTGTTTTTTTTTTTTTTTTCTGTTCAGAGCGAACGTGAGTGAGACTGGAGATGTAATGGTGATATGAGGCTTTGATGTGGAGATAAGCTGTGGTCTGGGATGAAGCACAATTTTGGTTTCCAGCTGTGGATCAATTTCCAGGAGACCCTGCAGATAAAAGTTTTTTTAGCAATTAATAATTCACGTATCTGGCGAAGGAAATCATTACAGTGAACATGCGGCATAAGCAATAGACAGCCAGGCACATATAGCAAAAGACAGTGCCACTGTAGAGGAATGGAGACAGGGAAGAGCAACAAAAAGTGATCAAGCATGTGCAGGGAGAAGGGTACAGAAAAACTACAAGGGATCACACAAAGGAGATCAGTTTGACAGTGACGACAAGAGCAGCACTTATGAGCACAAATTTCAGAAGAAAGTAGCAAATTAATTGGGTCATAAGTTGCCAAAGAGCAAGCACTTTCTGTCACGAATGCTACTGATGCCAAACATCAGTCCTGGCGCTGTTAAGGAAGTGACGGCGCAGTTGTGGCAAGGGATAGCAGCAGGTGTCTCATAAAAATGGCAGTACCGGGCAGTACTGGGCTACAGTGAGCCAAGTGTACCAGCCTGTGCTTCTTGAAATCTGTCGCCTATGTCGAGTTGAAATGTACTGCTAAAGTGGGTGTACGTCGGAAAGACTTTCTCGCCCGTGCGGCGCTCGTGCCGAGTTGGTGATGGTGGATTATTGATTTAATGAGCCATCTTTCGTCTCATTAAAGATGTTTTGCGTCTCCTCCCGGGCGAGGAATAGGGGCCATAGTGTAGACCAGGCATGCTCTCCTGAAGCAGTACCTTCGCTCGTGCAACGCTTTTTGTACGCTGCTCTCTGACTTTTAAATGGAATATTTGAATGGTCCCCTTCGATATAAATAAAGGTTCTTCAGCAAAACCATGTGCAATAAATCGGTAAGCGGGAGCCGCAGAGCTAGCGAAACGGAAGCAAAGCAGGCAAGTCGGACGTACATTTAAATTAAATTATGGGGTTTTACGTGCCAAAACCACTTTCTGATTATGAGGCACGCCGTAGTGGAGGACTCCGGAAATTTCGACCACCTGGGGTTCTTTAACATGCACCTAAACCTAAGCACACGGGTGTTTTCGCATTTCGCCCCCATCGAAATGCGGCCGCCGTGGCCGGGATCGGATGTACATTTAGACAGAGCGTTATTATAAGCTCAGGTGCTCTCGTGAGGGCTCCGTTTGCCGGTGACGTATGCCGTCCTGTCGCAGTACTGGTAAAAATCCATTATATCGTCGGGACGAAAAAAGCACCCCGCCACTTCTATAACACCAGTCGGAACACTGCGGCCGCCATCACGTTTCAGAGTGGTCTACGGCCATAAATTGCATAACGACTTTCGCTTTTCCCAGCTACAGGGTGCTAAATGTGTTTCGACATGCAGACATGCATGTTCACGCGTATCTCTTGAAGGGTGCAGTATGCACCGATAACCAACACATCATGGACACGGCGTAATGCTTTGGCATTACGCCGTGGCATTAAGTTATCCGATTGGTCCTCGATATCACAGGTTCACTGATCCCGTCGCACGTTCCGTATGTTACCAAAAAGCGCAACAAACCTACCGGCAACATCCAAGGAGACGCAGGAGGAACACTTATGCACGACGCATGGCACGCAAGGCTTCGTCAAGAAAGGAGACATTGATTTGAAGGATCGCCAGCCGACACACGGCAAAATGCGCGCCTAGGGACAAACGCATACGAAACAAGCAAATCGGCTTCTCCTCCGTAGTACCTAGGCAAAGGGAGAAATTTCAGGCGCAAACGCCCCCAGATTTTCTCTCTCGCACCCGCTGAAACGACTGGCCAATCCCGTGAACTGGCGTTTCCTCTAATGACCGTCTCGTGAGGGGGTAGGGCCTCTCCTTAGTTTCCTTCCTCCGTGAAGCGGACGAAGCACGAAGCAACGAAGCGCGAATGAATGTTGCCAACTGTTGGTTCCGCGTTATGCCGGCGGTGGTGGCTTTAGTGGCGTGTGTTGCGGCTGTCTAATTTTTTATTTCTTTTCCCCAAACAGTATAGCTAAGATCAGTTCTTTGTTTGCATTTTTTACAGTGTCGTTTGGTATTATCTTTTTGTCTTTTTATGCTATTAAGCAGCCAATTATGGCCCCCCAGGTTCGCGCGCGCCAGCTTCGCGCGCAAATCTCGGAGGCCATAAGACAACGCGTTAGAAAATGCCGTTCTTGTTAACGTTTCATCATCGTTTCTTCTACTGAGATAGAGGCGTAGTCTCCCTCCTCCCGGGGTGGGGAGGGGGCGATCAAGACGGAGTTGATTGTTATCGCGACATCCACGAACCCTGCGATCTTTTTTATAACGTAAGCATTTCTATACTTACCCACAAATAAAAACCATCCGTCCGTCAGTCCGTACCGCGCGATACCTTTCAAAATAGAACCCGCAGCAGCAAGTGAATTCACCTTCGTGCTAGCTCTCGCTTCAAGGCAACCGAAACGGCGAGAACACAGCGCTCACGAAGCTCTCAGCTGATGCCGCAATATGCTCTTTTCGCAGATATCTTTCAAGATAGGTGTACGCGCGTCTCTTTTCAAAGCGAAGTAAACGGTGAGAACACAGCGCGTGAAGTTTTCAGCAGTGGGCAGACTCTGTCCACATTGCAGTTCGTTTTCGAGATACGGTTCGCGCGGCCGTGCCACAAGCAGCCGCCGCCGCCATAGAGCGGTCGATAAAGGTTTGACGCGGATGAGAAGTGCTAAAGAGCGATAACGGCTCAAAACGAACGGAACTGTCACCAGCGCACCTGGCCCCGCCACCTGCAGTACTTTGCCTGCGCCATTCACTTGGCGCCGCCGACCATAGCAGTTCGTGTCGCCGCAGCGCTGTCGCTTATACTCGTCGGATCAAGTCTCATAACATTGATAACGACATGGACTGCGTGTAGATGAGGAAAAATCACAATGCTTACGCATACTCAGACAAATCCCAGAGGAGTTCCTGTGTGATTTTTTTGTCGGAAATGTGCAGTCAGCGGTGATCCAGAGTTGACAATGCATGTAAGACGGGTGCCAAGCTTTTCTTTTTATGAGAGTCTTGCCCAGCTCCCAAAGATCTGCTCAAGCTAAGACTTGCTGATGGCTCTATGTGGTTTTTTTATTGTCGCATGGCCTCGAACCGCCATGAATCCTACTGTGTAATGACATAGAGCAGCATTCACGTCCAAAAGGAAATGCAGCCGGTATATGGCTGCCTAAGGTATGCGGCCCGGCAGCAGCTACCCTCCCCTCCCCCGTTTCCGTTGACAATTTAGGGGGAGGGGTCTAGAGCAATCTTACACACCCCCTCCCCACAGTGGCGTAGCCAGAAAAATTTGCGTGTGATGGGGGGGGGGGTCCCAATATACCGTGGAGGGGGAAGAACCGGGGCCATTGCCATTGCAGCAAAAAATTTACTGTTAGTGAGCGTGACAAGTGCCCGGCGTGCCCCACTTGGCTACGCCGCTACTTCGCTGCTCGCCCCCCCCCCCGCAATCTACGCAAATCGAGCTATCAGAACGTGCATGACACGCATGCATAACATAACATGAATGACAAGCCGCGAAGCTGGCATGGTTGTCATCACATCATCATCAGCTTATTTTGATGTCCATCGCAGGACGAAAGTTTCTCCAGCGATCACCAATACCCCTGTCTTGTGCTAAGTGGTTCCACGTGTCTTCAAGTTTCCTAATTCCATCATATCCACATTATTCTCTGCCGTCCTCGACTGTGCTTCCCTTCCCTTAGCACCCATTCTGCAACTCCAATAGACCAGCAGTTCTCTCTCTTACGCATTGCAATGTCTGCCCAGCACGACTTCATCTTTATGTCAACCAGAATATCAGCTATCCCCGTTCGCTCTGTAATCCACGTCGCTGTCTTCCAGTCTATTATCGTCATGCCTAATATTTTTCATTCCATCGCTCGTTGCGCGGTCCTCAACGAATGCCCAAGCTTCTTTGGTAACTTCCAAGTTTCGGCCCCATACGTTAGTAACGGTAGAAAGCAATGGTTAGCAGTAAGCTCCCTTGTCATGATTTAGTAATGCCTGCTGTAAGCCCTCCAGCTAATTTTTATTTTTGTTAAGTTCGTTGATCAGAGGCCCCTGCGAGTAATTAACCTCAATACACGTATTTCTGCGCAGGTTCTAAAGGCTGACTGCCGACCATGACATTCGTTCTCTCGCCAGGCTGCGGAACACTACTTTTCTCTTCTGCATACTAACTTTCAATCAGACTCTTACACTTTCTTCGGCAAGGTCCTGAAGCGTTTGTTGCAAATAGTCTGCAGCGTTGCTGAGTATGCCAATGTCATGTACAAACCGTAAGTTGGTGAGATATTTACCGTTAGCCCTCACTCCTAAGCATTCCCAGTCTAACTGGTTGCACACCTTTAAGTATTCAGTGATATCATTGTAAATATTTTGCCATTGATCTTAAGCCTTTTGCAGATATCTGGCTATGCAAAAGTCTGCGCGTTAGTGTCATCCATTCGATATCAACATTCGTGGGAAACTTCATTTTTGACCGCTGTTCGGAGTCTGTACGCTGCTGCCTAGATGCCCCGATCTAATCATTCCAGCTACCTGATTCAAGCGCAGGTAGCGCGCGTTTCATGTATAACCAATATCAACGCGTTAACTGGCAATGTTCATTTATCATATACTGTAAGCTTGTTCCCTTGCTCCCTTATAATTAGGGTGTAAATTAGAAAGACTGGGGTGTTTCGCGAGTGTCTTCTTGTTGAACACCCTTTTCCGTTAAAAGGGTGTTTCAAGGGTGAAAAGATAGATACACCCGCACTACACCCATAAGGGTGTGAAAATATTAAGAGTGCACTTGCCCTCGCGCCCTGGGTGTAGTTAGGGTCAAATATGCAAAAGCAAGAATTGAAAGCATTTGTGTTGTAAGGTTTAGCCCGATACTCGCAAATCCTGAACAGCAACACACCTTGTGGTATACACATCCGCAAATGCCAATCTGCTCCAGTCAGCCACTGTCCAATACATGTGATACAACACAAACAACAGCCTTTTCGCCTTGTTGCCTGCCGGGAGGAACGGCTTTCGCGCCGCAGTTCTGTTCCTCAATCCTGCTTCACGGAGTCTTTTTCGCACGAGATTGTTACTAGCATCCAATCTGACCATATTCGTCACCTGTCTCGCAGTGAGGAAAGGATCCACCGCGGCTACAGCAACGAGGGCCATATCCTGCTCATTTGTTTTCCGGTTCAATCATCGAGCTACGTCACGAATGCGGCCTTCATCATGAAATGCCTGTGTTGTTCTATTGACTGTTGTTCATCTGATATCAACTATTTTAGCTATTTCTCTCGGTGAATAGCCGTCGTTTGGCAATTCTACAACTCGGAGGCTCCATTCTCTTGAAATGCGAGGTGGCATTCTTCTTACCGCTAGACAACTGCTAAAGAATCGCATCCAGGCGAAAGCAATGTGTGTGTTACAGTTACACATTATTTAGAACGTGTCATAAGCATGAACCACGTTTCAAATTGTATCGAAAACTTGATAATCTTTGTTGCCCTGCGATACAGTTTTACACGTTTTGTTTATTATTTTCCTGTGTATGCACATTAGCGCAGCACACGCTAAAAAAGAAAACAAAATGACGCATGCCAGGGGCACACGCTTCTGCTATATCCAATAACCCGGGAAGCATGCACCGCACTGATCGTGCAAGGGGCTGTGTCGTGCTGGTAGGGAGAGCCTAGCAGACGAAACTTGCGCTTTGAGTAAAGTTGGCGCGCATGCGCTACTCTTGCTGATCTCGTCCCTTCGCGCCGTTAGCCGGTCGATGCTCGCGCAGTACTGCTAAAGAACCGGGAGTCTGTACTTCAGTTTTCTAACTATAGTGACCAAACGATATACTTCAGAACATGATGCAGATTAGTTTGTCATGTTGGTAACTATGAAGTGCAACCTAACGCCTGTCGCAGCATACGACGTGCTCCAGAAAACAAGGTGTTCAAAGACAGTGTGACAAAAAGCTCCGGAATAGCAATGAATATCGTGCCTACGGATGTGAGCAACTTCAATAGAATGCTTGCGTTTCACGCGTTACCTTGAGGCGTGCCGCAGTCAGGTAGAGTAGAATAATTTTCATTATATGGGGTTCTTTTTGGGCACCTAAGTCTAAGTACCTGAGTGGTTTTGCAATGTGTGCTAATCGAACGTGACCGCCGCGGCCAGGTTGGAACCAGTGACCTCGACCTCAGCAGCACACTGCCATAGCTACTCGATTAGGGCGGCGTGTGCGGATGGGAGTAAACAAAGGGCATTATGAAGAAGCCTTGGGAGCCGTGCAAAGGGTAAGTCAGCTGGGGCGGATCAGGTAACAGCAGATTTCTTGAAGTATGGAGCGCAGATTGTTCTAGAAAAACTGGCCACCCTGCGTAGGCAATGTCTCATGACCTCAAGCGTACGGGAATTTTGGAAGAACGCCGACAAAATCTTAATCCATAAGAAAGGGCACCCCAAAGACGTGAAAAATTATAGACCCCGATCAGCTTGCTGTCCGTTGCCTACAAATTATTTTGCTAAGGTAACCGCAAATAGAATCAGGAACTCCTTAGACTTCTGTCAACGAAAGGACAAGGCAAGATTTCGCAAAGGCTACTCAACAATAGACCATATTCACACATTCAACCAGGGGATAAAGAAATGTGCGGAATATAACGAACCATTATATATAGCTTTCATTAATTACGAGAAAGCGTTGGATTCAGTCGAAGCCTCAGCAGTCATGCAGCCATTACGGAAACATGGTGTAGACGAGCCGTACGTAAAAATACTGAAACATATATATATATATAGCGGCTCCACAGCCACCGTAGTCCTCCATCAAGAAAGGAAGATAATCCCAATAAAGAAGGGCATCATAAAGGGAGACACGATCTCTCGTATGTTATTCACAGCTTGTTTACAGGGGGTATTCAGAGACCCGGATTGGGAAGAATTAGGAATAAGAGTTAATGAAGAATACCTTAGTAACTTGCAATTCGCTGAAGATATTGCATTGCTTTGTCTCTGAGGGGACCAATTGCAATGCATGCTCACTGACCTGGGCAGGTAAAGCAGAACGGTCGGTCTAAAAATTAATCTGCAGAAAACTAATGTTTGACAGTCTCGGAAGAGAACGGCAATTTACGATAGGTAGCGAGGCACTGGAAGTGGTAAGGGAATACATCTACTTAGGATAGATAGTGACCGCGGATGCGGACCATGAGACAAATAATCAGAATAAGAATGGGGCTGGGGTGTGTTTGGCAGGCATTCTCAGATCATGAACAGCAGGTTGCCCTTATCTCTCAAGAGAAAAGTGCATAACAGGCGTGTCTTACCAGAACTAACCTACGGGACAGAAACCTGGAGGCTTACGAAAAGGGGTTCTACTGAAGTTGAGGGCAACACAACGAGCTATGGAAAGAAGAATGATGGGTGCAACTTTAAGGGATAAGAAAAGAGCAGATTAGGTGTGGGAGCAAACGCGGGTTAATGACATCTTAGTTGAAATCAAGGAAAAGAAATGGGCATTGCCAGGGCGTGTAATGAGAAGAGAAGATAACCGATGGTCATTAAGGGTTACTTACTAGATTCCAAGAGAAGGGAAGCGTAGCAGGGGGCGGCAGGAAGTAGGTGGATGAGATTAAGATGTTTGCAGGGACAACATGGTTACAATTGGTGCATTACCGAGGTAGTTAGAGAAGTATGGGAGAGGCCTTTGCCCTGCAGTGGGCGTAGCCAGGCTGATGACAATGATGATTATAAAGAAGAGAATGCATAACCAGATACGCTACAGTATAACAGTGGCTACGCTCATAGGTTTTTCTCATTGTACAAAATTTCACGTACTTTCTGACCACACGTCCGATAAGGCAGTGTTACATCACATTCTGTCTCAGAACGAGCACATGCCAAATTTAGGGTACAAGTTTTTGTCCCTCTCGACACTATCACTACTGCTGCATCGGTCAAAGTCTAGCGAATTTTTCTACCCCTTTTCAAGGTAGCTCACACAGGATTGTAGCGCTCTAGCGAGAAATGAATGCTATGTCCAGCAGTACACGCTCATACTGTTCTGTCAACCTCTCCATTACAACTCGTCAAACATCGCAGGATAATATAAAGAAACCGTCCTAGCGTTTTCTTACCTTGCGCTTGAGCAAGTTCTCCAAAGGAAAGTGTATCCATTGAGCGTCTTCTTCTACAAAGTGGTCACCGTCGAGCGGACAGGCGTGTACTTCATCCTCGAGCAAGCAGTGCACGTAACA
Organism: Dermacentor andersoni; assembly: GCF_023375885.2. NCBI lineage: Eukaryota > Metazoa > Arthropoda > Arachnida > Ixodida > Ixodidae > Dermacentor > Dermacentor andersoni. The sequence continues at coordinate 23,883,833 of NC_092823.1, read as the reverse complement.
GCTGCGGCACAGCACGTGTTCGCATGGGAGAAGGGCAGTACTACTGGGGATTACGCCACAAGCATTGCATATTCTGTGGGCCGGAACAGGCTCGACGAAGTGTAAAGGTCTCCAGTCAAGTTCCTGGGAAAAACCGCAGAGCGTATACCGCTGGCCTTGAGAAGCCATGACGAACAGCACACACGTCGGCTGGCAAACGTGCTGCTGTTGGTTCTGCTGAAATTTCTAAGCTTTGTCCGCGCTGCATGGTTGCAGCTGTTTCCATGGCTACTATCACCCTGATAATGCTGCACCCCATTTCCTTATCACCGACGGCGCCGCTCGCTGTTCGCCACGGAACATCGCAGAAATTGTCTACTCGTTTTGCTCGTCGACGCTTTTACCGATACTTATCTATGGGGGTGGATAAGCGGGGGATGGGCGGTTCACAAAGGTCACAAAGGTTGGAAACAATATGAACAACAATTTACCGAGACGTCAAGGGGCAGTTTGCGACAGAAGCACGAGTTACTGTGCGATTGAGCAACAACTGAACGAAAAAAAAAGTACGAAGACTCTTTGCACAGTTTATGTAAAAGATCGCCAGATAAATTGACAATTACCATAAAAGTATAATGTGGGTGTAAAAAATAAAGGAAAATACACGCATTTCGTTTTTATTGTTTTATGTTTCTTCCGAATTTAAGCGCTATTCATTATGCCCCTTATAGGCCAGTGCTCCTACCACCAGAGAGACGGCACCTGTGAAGACATACGTAAAGCACTGCGTCCTATTAAGGCGGTCTTGCTCAATATAACGCAATAATTGCGTCGAAACTATCGCTATTTTGTTGTCGATTAGTTTTACTTCTTTCCTGCACTTCAGTTTTCACCGAGTGCCTTTCCTATTCCTTAGAAGATGTGACTGAAAGCTAATGTCTACGACAAGAAACACTACACGGCGTTAACACTTAGGCTTCATTGCCAGAGCCAGCTCGCCCCGTCGCGGTGACGACAAGGGTTTTCTTCATTCAGTGTAGCGAGTTTTCTAGACACTCACAACTTCATGTTTTGTCCCTGTTTTCTCCTAAAAAACATGGAAAACCCTTAAGCTTCGGCATTAACAGTGGAAGCTGATAGCATTCAATGATCCCTCACTAGTTCTGACGCTTCCCGCCAACTAAAGATTATGTACTCGTAGAAACGCTACCTATATCCAGGAAGCCTAGGCATATATATATATATATATATATATATATATATATATATATATATATACATATATATATATATATATATATATACATATATATATATATATATATATATATAGTCACGTGGTGGTGACGTTGAAAAACACAGTAGCAATACTGTGAAGGCCAAATCTAACTTTTATTGGGCGAACCTGTGCCCCCAAAATCAGGCTACACTTATAGCACAAGGTTCGGCGACAACAGACAGCGGATAGAAGCATCGACAACTTTCCAGGAACTTCGGATGCATGCAGGCGCGTCCCGCGCTGTGCGATAAGATTTGTTAGACGGCGAAACATGGTCGCCGGATTAATATAAATACACGTGTCAATATATACCTGAATACATAGGGAAATCTTCGGTCACAGGCAACACCGCCGAGACCGAACTTTCGGCGAGATGAAGCATTTACCACTACAGCGTTAAAAACTACACGTCAGCGATCCTGGCCGACATTCACGACCTCTCAGGCGCCCCGTTTTATTGAGCGCACCGTCATCGCCGTCGTGCCGTTGCATCATTGAAGCCATATGGGCGCAGCATGTTTTTAGGGTCTGAAGCTCTATGCGACAGACAGGCGGAGCGTTCAACAGCAAAAACGTCAAAGCCGGGTGGGTGCACCGTTAAGATCTGCTCACTTGCCGCTGCAGATGCGCGAGGTAACAATCCTGACTTCAGCAATAGATATGAGCGGTGCGCCAGGGCCGCTCGGTGAAGAAGCACGCGATTTCATTTGCATCGAGCGCTTCCGGGCTCTGCACACAAACGAATGCGCAGCCTTTTTGCATACAGTAGTCGGAACTGAATGGAGAGTGAACTTTAAGCCACGAACAGCGGCGCTTTTCTTTAGGTCTCATTTCGTGCGTCACAGGAGTGCGGCGCCTCAAACGCAGCTCGAGGCGTTCCTTATCACAACGGCGTTCTAGCGTTCCGAGACGTCTGGCAGCTGCCAGAGCCTTGTTCCGTTCCTTCGCCTTCTGCTCTAATTTTGTGTGTCGACCCTTCGTGCTGCTGAATGCCGTTCCAGGAGCTTCAGCGGAACGCTGAAGCGTGCTGTCGCTGTCAATGCTTCACCTTTGAAGAGAATCTGGCATTTATCGCGGCGAAGCCGTTAATATGGCCAGAAATACTCGAAAACCCAATTTTCCTGAGATATAATGGTTTTCAGAAAACACTAGGTCCCTGAAGAAGTATATGTGTTAAGTAAAAATAGGGATACGGGCAATATTAAGGCTATTTCATGGAGTGTGCGCCAATTAGGCGTCAGAAAGAACTGCTGAACCCTCGTTCTTGGACTGTTTTGAGCCGTAAAATGAAAAGCTAACAACACCTTCCCGATCATTCCCTGGGAGAAAAATTCCCTGGAAGCTCGGCTATGCCAGGATATACGTAGCGAAAGCTAAGGCATAGCATGGTTAGCCTTGGTTAATCTAAATTGCAAGTCCAGGTTAGTCTAGTTGTCTAGCTATGTTGCGGCGTTAAGCCAGTCGTTCGGCGCGCTGTTCGCCTGTTTCTCGGGCGATTCGTTTCCTCTTCATCTCGCTCCGAGGTCAATTCCAGGCTACTCCTGCTTATCATAATTGTCGCCGTCCATACCACCGGCTCAACTGTGCTTGCGGCGTACGTGAGATCTCCTTTTCAATCCTCCGACATGTTATCAGGCATGCGACGCAGCTGGCGAAGCCAGCGGAGGCGAGCGCGATGACGAGGAACGCGTGTGACGTCATACCAAACGGCAGCGGCGGAACACCTGTGGCTCGGTGCTAGTAGTGGCGCACGCGCAGTAGTGACTAGGGAGCGCGGGCGAGAGAGAAATATCCGCGGCGGGGCGCGCGTTGTGACGTCATGTGCCTCCTGGGAGCACCGCCACGGTGAAATCGCAAGTTCGCGGCCAGTAATGATTTCGCTTTAAAAACACCAGAGGTTTCATACTTGAAGCTTACGGGGGGCGCTATCGGTGACTTGAGCCGAATGTTTGAAGTGTCTAGGTGCTTCCCTAGAATTACTGAATACGCGTCGTCTTCCAATTTTTATTCATTCTACGATGCGTGAAGTTGGTTTTCCTGATCTCCCTGCAAAACTACGCGGGCCCCATTGTTTATAAGTCGTAGTAAAAAGCATCTTTTAAGTACCGAAGGATAACCTTTTCCTGTGTAACTTAATCAGCGTCTTTCAGGAAGATACGTATCCATGCGTTCCAGAGTGCCATACTGCCTTTATCTGCAACTTTTCTCACATAAGTAAATGTACTGGATAAGGCACCCCCTACAAATCGCGTGAAAAAAAAAACGTTTTTGTGGGTGGCTTTATTAGCAACGCTGGACAAAATGACTGAACCTTCCTTCTTTCCTGTCTTTCCATGCATCATAAGAGATTCGTAGCAGGTTTCTCTGCAGTTCTTAGTGATTTCAAAAAGCAGCTTGTGTATATATGTAAAAAGAAAACTCAGAGCCATTAGTGCCCTTCCACTCTGTACAGAAGGATGACCAGCGAAGCTGTGCATGTGGGCCCCTTAATAGGGAGCTGCACCTCTGCCGCGGGCCGTCGCGGCATTGAACTATCTTCGGGAATGGCCCACGTATGGGGAGTGTTTTACGCCTGCTTCACATCCACGGCGGGTCTGCACGGCATTGCACTATCTTCGGGATCGCCTCACGTATGGGAAATGCTTAACGCCTGCTTCATCTCTGCCGCGGGTCGGCCCGGCATTGTTCAATCTTCGGTATCGGCCCATGTATAGGAAGTGCTTATCGCCTGCTTCATCACCCAGGTAGGTCGAAATTTCCGGAGTCCTCCACTATGGCGTGCCTCTCAGAAAGCGGTTTGGGCACGTAAAACCCCATAATTTAAAGATAGTCTTTGTAGACTATTCATTCATACATAAAGAAACCTTATAAATTAGTTTAACGAAATCTTTTCTGGTGTGCCGATATCACTGTTTACAATTGTTACATCACAATTACAATTCTTAATGCTTTAACGCGGGTGTCTCTTACCATGCCAGGGGGCGCTCACAGTGGAACAAGGCAGGTCGATTTGCCGAGCGGATGATTTGTGCACCAGTGGCCACCTTCAAGCCCTTCGTTTAATTAAGTGAGAGCAGGAGGAATGTAAACATGCGCACAATAGAGATTAGTAATAGGCGATTACAAGACTGCTGCAAGAAATGTAGGGAAACGAAAATAGCGGAGGAGTAGAAAAAAACAATGTTAGAATAGGGCTTCAGAAAGCTTGGTAATGAGAATTCATGTTTTTTTTCCCTTTTTTTCTCTTTAATACCGGTAGGACATTAGGCAATATAATAAAGAGAGCTTGGTGGTGCAAGCTGCCACCCCGTTTCAAAGGGGATGCACATAGAAGGCATCCATCCATCTATCCATCCATCCATCCATCCATCTATCCATCCATCCGTCCGTCCGTCCGTCCGTCCGTCCGTCCGTCCGAAGGAAATGAAGAGGTTTTCGGGGGTATCTAGGCCCGAGTGATTGATTGGCTCCACATCTAACGTGTCTGTTGTCCTTGCTTTCGCACTCGACAGTGGCGGCCTAGTGCTAAAGGACGACTAAATCTAGCGAAATGCTGCACATCAAGCCCTCGTCACATCTAGCCCTTGGCTTCCCGATATCCCTCAGGTGCTGTTTCAGCTGCCATACTTTTGGACTCACAATCCCCAAGTGTGGTCTCTACAGGCCGAAGGGCAATTCCGCCTGCATCACTTAACTTCGCAGACAGTGCAGTACTGCAAAGTGATTTCGTCACTGTCACCGGAAATAGTCAACGACTTTACCGACGTCCTCCCTTAGCCGGTACATAAAAATCCGCATGAGCGCCTGAAGGAAAAGATCCTCACGCGTACCGTTCCTTCGAAACGCCGTTGTCTGCAACAACTACTGACCCGCGAAGAACCTGGTGCCCCTCCCAAGTGCTGCACCGGATGAGAGCTCTTAGGTGAACATGATGCCAACACCCATAGAGCTCTCCTCGAGTACGTCTTCCTGCAGCGCTTTTCCCGGTCTGTTCGCCTCGTCCTTCCGCCGCTGATAACACGACGCTAGGCCGCCTGTCTGAGCTCACCAATACCATTCACGAGGCTGCCGCTCCTTCGATTTCTGTCGTCGCGCGTTTGCCTGATCCCTCAGCGGTCGCCCAGCTCGATGCGCACATTGACGACCTCATGGCTGCCATTCCTTCATTTCACGAGCACCGAAGACGCCAGCGCTCTTGAAGCCGGCTTGCTGCATCGTATTCTCGCGAGATGCGGGCAAGGACCCCTCGGTCCCAGCACACCTGATGGTATCACCTGCGTATTGCACGCAGTGTTAGGAATTGTACGCCATCTTGTATCTGCTGGGGAAACGAGAGGAAGGATCGCTGACAGCCGCACCTGACCCCTTTCTTCGAACTGGACGCCTGCTCACAATTAAGGACAAGATTGCGTACATACGTTTCTTCATGCAAACGGACGTCCAGGTTAGTGTAGTGCCCCAATACCACAATGACTGCCATTTCAAGCCTTCTATAGACCTCCACCATGGCGACATGCGGGCTTCGTTCACTTACTATTTACCAAGGATTAGGCCGCCCGTTCCGTTTGATTTTCGTCATCGCTGACGTCGTCTGTCCCATCATCGGTTCGGATTTCCTGTCCTTTTACAACCATGACTTCAGCATGCGCCACCCACGGCTCATCGAACACCCTACTCGTCTGTCAATCGTTGTACTTCTATCGAGAGTTGACTGAGTCACCGGCACTCACATACTTGTGTCGTCAAGTCCTTACCACAGAATGTTGGCCGAGTTCACTGAGGTCACACAACCTTACAACCTGAACAAGCCTCCTAAGCACATGGTTACTCATCAGATCATCACACGTAGTCCGCCAGTTCCTTCCTATCCTCGACGTTTGTTCGACGAGCTTCTCGTCGTCCCTAAACGGGAGTTTGTGCACATGTTCCAACCCAGCATTAATCGTCCTTGATCCAGAGCTTAGGGGTCGCCGCTGCATTTGGTACCAAAGGAGGATCGGGATGACTAGCGTCTGTGTGGAGTCTATCGCGCCATCAATACTCAAACCATTCATGACAGCTACCCACTTTTCAACATCTAAGATTTGACATCTAATAGGCTTGTGTCTAAGGTCTTCGTCAAAGTCGATCTGGTCGAGGCATGCCACGTGATACCAGTTAGCCCAATGACATTGAAAAAACTGCCATCGCGACGCCCTTCGGTTTAGTCGAATTTGTGCGCATGGCTTTTGGATTGCGCAACGCTGGACAAACGTTCAAGCGCTTGATTACTGAGGTGACACGAGGTTTGCCTGAAGTCTTCGCGTACATACCGTAAAATCCTGTAAGGTAACCTACCTAAAAGCGAGGGAAAATCGAGTGAAAATATGAGGTGGGATAACTTCCAGTGTACCTATACGAAGTAGCACAGGTTGTTTTCTAAAACTAAAAAATGTTGCAAAGAACAGGGGTGGGCTATCATTGCGGCGTGGGGCACTTCTCGGGATTTTACGATAAATTACATACTAATCGCCAGCGCCACCCCGAAACACCTCGAGCAAGTGCCTTGCACGAACTTTTATAGCGCCTTCGTCGTGAACCCTCGAAAATGCGTTTTTCGAACCTCGGAGTTAGATATCTTGGGACATCGCATATTGGCGCTCAACATCGTGCCACTGCCATCCCATATCAAGGCTGTGAGCAATTTCTCGGTGCCCAACACTCTTAGCAAGCTTCAAGTGTTTTTGGGCGTCGTCAATATTTCACGCCGTTTTATTCCACACAGCGCAGCCTTACTGCAGCCGCTCATCGACCTCTCGAAAGCGCCACGCAGACTGCCAAGAAAGCCGTGTCTGATACAACTCGGCTGCTAAATACCCGTTTCTTACGCAGTGACTAGAGTTATGGTAGATGCATCCAGTGTGGCCATCGGAGCGGTGTTGCAAAAATATGTGGGCTCTGAATGGCTCTCCTTGGGTTATTTCTCTGGGTAGCTGCTATTCGCCGAGACACACTACACTGCCTTAGGTCGTGAGCTCTTGGCCATCTATGCAATCACTCAACACTTCCGCCACCTACTGGAAGGACGCGAGTTCCACGTCATGACTGATTATAAGCCTCTGACCTATGTGATTAGCACGGAGTCATCAAAGTATGTCGCTGGGGACAGACGGAATCTTGCACACATCTCCGAGTTCACTATGGACATACGGCAAGTCTAGGGAGCCGCTAACGCAGCAGCCGAAGCCCTCTCTCGTGATGCGATGAGCAGATCCATTTCTACTGCTGTCGAATGGCATGCGCTATCCGAGGCACAGCGCACCATCCCTGAGCAAGCATTGCGGCAACGCCCCTGCTCCCTTCACCTCGAGCTTGTTCTCCATGCGTCTTCGCCGTACTCTTGGTGGTGCGATGTGTGTGGGCCTCTTTCCCGCTCTTTCGTTTCGGCAACCTTCGGCGGGCGGTATTTCACTGTCTAAACGACACTGATAATCCTGACAGAAGGGCCAGGATGAGTAATGTGCAGGATGAGCGCATTCGAAGTATGGAATGCCGTCAAAAGGCTAAAGGGGTAGGAGCTCTACCCGCGGCCCTTAGAAAATAACCAAGGTAACTGGTTGAAAGAGCAGGCACACTCTTGTAACACATATTTAGTATGTATCTAGTTGCGCCTACTATATATACATAGACATTCCTCAAATGAAAAGAAAAAGAAGACCGCAAGAAACTGCACCCCAAATGCATAGCAAACTATTTATATAACCATCCATTCAACATTGCGTGGCTCAAAGCATCATTGAACGCCTACAAAAGCTATGCGCCGGGAGCAGACAGGATTGTGTATCACATGATCAAGAAGATGCACACGGACACGCGAACTACCTTGCGCGCACTTCCTAATAAGGTTCGCGGAGCCGGACACTTTCCAGTGGCATGAAAAGAAGCTGTATTTGTCCGAGTTTTGAAACAGGCTGAAAAGCCACCCTTGGACAAGCCACCGTTCAAGAGCGCTTACAGGCTGCCGAAAGGATCCATACCGTGAAGAAGAGGCGTCACAGAGCAACAGGGGTACCGCATTGCTCAGGGCCGTCTGTGGCGAGCGGCGCGACACTGGGAATGTGGGAAGAGCGCGAAATTTAAACTACGTGCACATGTCACCGAAAGCCGCACGTATATCCGTGATTCGCCGTTTTTTGTGTACATGAGGTTGCAAGCATGGTGCTCGCTTACGTCGGGAACACTTTTTGCGGGTTTAGGCATATTAAAGCAATAGAAGACTACTTCCATGCTGCTGCGTTAACTAGCGGAGACAAGCTGCACGCTGCTTCACATTTTCTCTCCGCAATAGAAGTGGTGGTCCTGGACGTTCACGCGAAGTGCCATTCCCAGGAGGGAAAACAACCGTACGAGCTCATCCTGCACGTCAGTAAAACCTACTGTGACACTAACGCTGCAGTCACTAAACTGGCACCCTGAAAACGTTGTGCTTCTAGGTTTACCGATTTTTAATCCACGCCTCGGTGTTGGCGATGCATGCTTCATTTCGCTCCGGCGCGCTATACGCCGCAGCTTACCACTTTATTCCCATGTCCAATTGTAATTTAAGATCGCCATAAAGGTCGATCTAGACCGGGTACTGTTGCATGGTCAGTGGCGCCCGATTTTGCTCGATCGACGTCGAGTCGATCGCGATCCCTGCATTGAGTTTGAGCTTCGCGATCGCGATCGTAGGCTGCCGTCAGCACCACCACGCCGAATTGACTACACTAATACGATTTGAATTGTTGGACCGTGTAGCAGCGACCATGCTTGATCAAAGTTTAGAAACTTGATCTGGTTGGGCGCGATCTTAACTGAAAGTGACTGTGTGACGTCGCGGCGCTCTAACTTTCTGTGCCCTTCATCACCGCCTGGCATGGGGCCAAACGAAAGCTTTTGCGGTTTTGAAGCAGTTGTATGCGGTCTGTCACGGCTCGTTGGTCGGGACACACTTGCCGACGTAACCGGCACTACAAAAGTTGCTTCGCGCAGCAAGTGAGACAAACATGCCCTTATTTATCATGTCTTTTTATTCGCGAGATTATTCTCCATCGTCAGCTTGCAGCACTTCGTAATTGTCCGGAAAAAGCGTCGGGTTGCTGCCAGGCTGACTTTCGATTGTGCTTTTTCTACAGAGAAGCTGTATACCTCTACCGTCCAAGAAAATTTTTGTGTCGCTGTTGGCGTGGTAAGCAAGAAACTGCCCATACGTGACCGGTCCCGGAAATAGTGCAACGCCGGGCCGACCCGCGGCGAAGGTGAAGCAGTCGTTAAGTACGCTCCATACATGGGCCGATCCCGAAGATAGTGCAATACCGGGCCGACCCGCGGCGGAGGTGCAGTTCGCCATCAAGGGGCCCACATACACAGCTTCAGTAGTGAGCCTTCTTCACAGAGTGGAAGGGCCCTGGGTTTGTTCTCTATTGACAATATGCTTAGAGCATGTCCAGGTTAATTCGTTTGGGACACATTCAGGGCCATCTGCAGGTGAAAATGAGATTTATTAACCACGTGATGTGAAGATATATGACTCGTATGTTTGATTTGCATCGTGTGGAATAATCGAGGTTCATTACACCATTTGCACAAGGTTTGATTTCGCTTGTGAATTCATTTGCTTGAATATTCTCTTTGCTTTTTCAATGCAATTTCGCAAACGTAAATTTACAAGAAAAGTTGCACCATGGGACACGGTGCCTCTGTCGCCTGCGGCCGATATCAGTATCATCGATGAATCAGCGCTCGCCAGCATAAAATAAGCTTTCTCGGCATATAATATTGCTCAGCGTACACACCGGTGTTATCCTGATTATACCAAATGCTAAGGCTACAGTAAGCAGTTATCAAATCAGCACATCTGTGACAAATGACATTTATATGTTTCAGTTGTGATCAGTTCTGAAATGTTTCAGTTCAGTTCTGAAATGTTTCTGATCCAGTTTTAAAGCAGGTGACCCTGCCATGACCGCTGGTGTCGCATAAGCTGCGAAACGCGGGCACATATAGCACGATTTACAAAAAGAACATTTCTCACAAATGTCATGACAGAAGCAGATTTTACGCTCCGAACCGCTGCGATCCATTTCTTTCGCTGTTCTAGTTCGTAAGGCGTGCCAGATAACTTGCAGAAATTTATTCCGGGCTGGCCTTCGTGACTGTGAGTCCTTTACGCATACGTATTGCTGGTTGCACTTGTTCTCTCTCGCACCTCCGTAATTTCGGCGCTTGCCGATGAAGCGCATGCCATGGCACTGTCGCAAGACGTATCCGAAGAAAAAATAGAGAACGGGGCAGGGTAATCAACGAAGCAAAACGGCCTCAACCGCAGCCGACACGAAGTGCAGTGCGCATGAAGGAATACGCCTCGAGCCCGCCGAGCTGTAGAGCCACCTTCCCAATGCGGTCGCATCGCTGCGGCAGATTGCGCCAGAATGGGCGCCAACTCGACTGTACACAACCTATGTAAGCTTTTCGAAAACGGATGAATCGCCGTCGCCGTCTCTCGTATTTCTTAGAATCAAACAACATGGTTTATCCCTATCAAGCGTGATTTTCGAGTAGGTCAGTCCAAAACCGACCATCATGGGCGCGTTGACGCAAACATTCGCAATGTTCATAAAAATACTATTGTGTGTTTTTTTTTAGATATGAAAAAGGCCTATGAGGCCGCATGGGGCTTCGGCATTATCAGAAATCTATCGGAAATTGGTATCCGCGGAAACATGCTTATCATAGAAAGCGATCTCTCACACCGTACATTCCGTATTAGAGTTGGCAATGCTCTGTCGTGGCCATTTACACAGGAACCTGGGGTACCGAATGGGGGCTCACTTAGCTGCACACTTTTTATTGTTATTGTTAAATTGAACTGTTTACGTTCGTGTATTCCACAAACTATAATTTATTTAGCATATCTCGATGATATACAAATTGGATTTCAATCGTGTAACATCGCAGTCAGCGAGCGACACGTTCAGTTTAGACTGAAGTCGCAGCATGGGCAAATCAGAACGTCTTGAAGCTGAATCCATAGAAAAGCACCTGTGTCCTCTTTACAAGGAGGAGTGGCCTTGTCCCTGATCCTAGTATCCAGCTTCATGGTCAGCGCTTACCTTTGAACACAAAGCAGACATTTTTGGCGTTGTACTTGACTTTGAACCTACACTGTACAGGAGCCTCGTACGGTGATGTCTCGACTATGGTTCTACGGTGTATCAAACTACCGCTCCAAGTGCATTAAATATTTTGGATCCCGTTCATATTCAGGTATTCGCCTGGCCACAGGCGCCTTCAGAAGAAGTCGTATATAGAGTTTCTACGTAAAATATATAGAGTGGTCACTCGACCTTCAAAGTACATAAGCTTTGCATACTTCCTTAAAGTTGAATCTAATCCTCGGCACCATTGTTATAAAGCCGTTAATGATTTGAAATCTACCTCATTACCTCAAAACCGACCTTCAATGAGAAAACCTGTGTCACTAAACATGAGGAAGCTGAGCCAGGAAAGGAACGTCCCACTAATATGGATCCACTGATGGCTCCAATAAGGCACTGTGGCTGTGGTAACTGTGGTAACCTTTGTCGAAGTTACAAAGCATGTTCAAGAGATGCACATCAGTATGCACTTTCTCGAACTCCAGTTGAAATACTCCTTTCCAGAATTTTATACCTACGCATCAAAGTCACATAATAGCGTATCTTACGCGGCAGTCGGGGCATCCTCGTCGGAATGCAATATTCTGCACGCAGAAACGGTGAGGCAGTAAAGGTAAATGGTTTTGGTGAGGAAGTAGTGCTGCTTGAAGGACATATTTTAGTACATCACCTCTTCTTACTATATAGTTTCTGCAAAGCATAGGTCATATATCATTGTCTAGTTTTATTACGAATACATTTACGCACTTCGCAACAAATATTTTTAGGTCCCACAGACTTCGTCTTTCTTGCGCAGAATGCAGTGAAATTTTTGCAATCCATCTGGGACTGTGAAACCTCTAACTTCAGTTTATTCAACCGCACGTGCGAAATTGGCCTTCGGTAACAAAAGCGTGATAAACTGGTGTGATGTTCTGTAGACTGAGAATAGGACACGCATACGGTACTTAATCTTGCCTGCTGACTGGTCATGAACCTGCCCTTTTGTAGGTGTGGTGAGAGGCTGACTGTTACTGATGTCTTGGTGGAATGTCGGGATTCAGAAGCTGAAGAAAAAAGCACTTTCATCTAGCACACCGATGCCGCATTCCCCTTCAACCGGTGTCCTTTTTCGGAGCAGAACCAATTTTCGATCATAAATCATTCTTAACTTTTTTTTACAAGATATCAGTTTATTGCACGTTACAAGCCTACAATATTCGTAGCCCATCCTCTCACGAGTGGCTGATGCTGTGGTAGTAACGACATATATGGCACAAACCTCCGGGCCCTTGTGCCTAAGGGCTTTGGTGAGGTAGTAGTGCTACTTGTAGGGACATATTTAATACAACACCTCTTCTTAATACATTGTTCCTGCATAGCGTAGGTCATGTGTCATTGTATAATTTTATTACGAATATATTTGCGCACTTTGCAACGAATATTTTTTTTAAGCCTCTATAGAGTCATGTTTCATCCTCGTCCCGATGATCAATATTCTTTTACCAATGGCAGTCTATTATCATAGCATGGGCGTTCTTTGTGCACATCTGCCCCTTGCCTCAATAAACTCCAATCATCATTTATTTTCCGTTGGCCACAATAACATTGCCAATACCGGTACTAGCACTGTTGTCCATCGAGTGCTTGTATCGCCAAAAGTAATCCTCAGGGTATACGTCCCCATTAGGCCACGAGCTTTCTTTTTTCTTATGTCACGATCGCAGGCATGCTTCCTGCGTTCCGAAGACTGACAGCTCTTTCAAACACTTGGCGTGTGTGCCCCACGCCGCTTTGCCGTCGTGTTTCCTTGAGACAGCTCACGCTTTGAGGCACCGTTGTTGGACTGCACGATCGCCTAGTGGCCCACTTTGAAACTTATTGGTAACAGCGCAAACAGACGACCACAAGAACGGAGACACGCATACAAAAGCGCTGACTAACAACTGGTTCTATTCGCAAGGATATCACACCTTATATATGCCAGAATGAAGCAAGAGAATTGGACGGGGAAAACACGTGAAGGGTGATAGCGGGTCCACAACGCAAGCGCAATACACCAAGCATGCGCAACTAAACGCAAATAATTATTACCTTTTTCGTTGCAATCAGAACCCCCCGACAGCCGCATCCAGGATATGAAATTCAGCATCAAAGAGAGCAAGGAAGAATTGCTAAAGCAGTTGCTACCTTTGCCCGGTCCACTTTGCCCGGTAATTTCCTCGTAGCAGCTCCGCTACGCAGAAAGTGAACAATGTTGTGAGGACTACTTGGTCGCCCAATTAAGTTTTAATATTTATTCGCCTAAGTACGAATGTCATCTCCGTATTAATATTCACTATAAGAAATTACCGTATGTACCATTGATTGTAACAAGTAGTCGCTGATAATGTCACAATCCGTGCTTCTCGCTTACGTTCGTCTACTACACATATGTAGAATCCAAGGATCGCCGTGTTCTAGGTTCGCGTCACACGGCCGGTGTGGAGATCACGCCACTGCTGTCATAAGATTGTCTACAGCGTGGCTGTCGTCATGTCGCTGTCGTTACACACACGTATACTCGCGACACACACACTATTCCATTTGGAAGAACAGGTTGGTCCACCTGGCATCGCCTGGTGGAGCTGAATATAATGCTCGATATGCAGGTACCTGCAAAATGCTTCGCACAACTGATTCCCACAGTGCATGAGATCGGCCCTTTTTTTTTTCTCCTATCGTGCCAGCTTATTCTCTCATCTCGTTTACCTTTTCCGCCGTTCTTATTACTGCGTTCTCCCGGAGTTTGTGTTATTTGAACTTAGTAGAGATAGCGTTGCTGTCTGCCGAAACTCTGAGCCGCTATATCTAGCTCGCCTCCGAAATTGCCAGCGGCACGTTAATGGTGCATACACAAGCGATCATTATGTGAGCAAGCATTTCCGAAAAAGTGGCGCTTGAACGCAGTTTCGGGGCTGTGTTGCGGTAGTGAGACAGTACCAACGAATCCACCATTAAGGGCGCGTCATGAAGGAAGCTTTCAGAATTTGGGCCTCGGTCCGCCTGCAGCTAGAAACATCCCTCCTTATTCTCGCTGCCAGAAAACTGCGAATTTTCGCATCCCATCCATTTCGCGCACAAAGTACGGCGGACAGAGAATTCGGCATACATTGCCAATGACATTAAATCATTATGACACACTAAATATTGACGTCACAACGTTAGCGAAGAAAGACATAAGAATTTTATTCACGCAATAGAAAAAAAATGTTTTGTTTTGTCGTGTCTATCCATTGTATTATGTAAGTATATTATGAGAACTTAGCCTTTCTATTTCATGTCCTTAGAAAGGCGTGTTTGATGGTAATATAATCTTGGATTCATTGTATGTCTGGTACAGTGCTTTTTATGAAAGTTTAGTAATGCTAGATGTGCTTCGTCTCCATTGCTGATGGGTGGCTGGAGCCCAGTCAAGCTGCATTATAGCAGCTTTTTCTTCGGCCACCTTTTTGGCCTTGTAATGTTGCGAAACAAAGTTGCTTTGATGAATTTAGCCTTACGTACTTGTAGCAAATTGTTTACACCATGCGTCCTTTTTACTCTGCTCCAAATCCAGAAAAATCACCTGTGGCAGATAGCCCAATCGTTACCTTTGAACTAAATTACTCGACGAGGAGGACATTAATTGTACTAAAATGACAATGCATAATATACGTAATAGTAAAATTCACCCGTTAACTGCATAAGTAATTACTTTACGGCAAGTATTGCGGCTTAGAAATTTTAGCCGACCAGTTCGAAAGGTGTACGCACATGGAATGAAGTCTCAAGGTGGCGCCAGTTTCAGGAAATTAATCTCCGAATTGTACGGCGAGATACACCGGCGTTCCAGTTACTTTTGTGCTTCAATGCATGAAACAGCGCTTTCCTAATTAAGTGATTGCAACAACAATGCCATGATTTAGGTGCGCAAAAAATATGCGGACACGGCACGAGCGCCTTGATCATAAAAACAAAGACGGAAGCACGTATATGGCGGGGCTAGTGAGCTCTTCTTCTTGTGACGCATTGTTTTGAGATCCGAAGTTTCTTGAGAAAAGGTACAATGAGAGAGCCGGCTTGTTGCTGGAATTCTTTCACATAAAGAGGAGGGGGACGACTCTGTTAGTGAGCCTTCTGTTTCTGCACGCGAATGAAATAGGATTCATTGAGGCGTTTATCTGATCGTGTATTGTATACATTTCATGACTACGTTGCCGAATAAAAAATTGACGCTAACCATTGTTCCCTGTCAACCATTATTTCGTCTCATGCCTCTCTTCGCGCTCCAAAATTGTGTCATTCTCTTGATGCCAGCGATGCCATCTAAAAGTCCTTTTAAAAACAGGGACACTTTACCGCAAGTTTGAAGGCGCATATCTCAAAACCAGTGCCATCCATATAATTCATTCCAAGTCGATATACCTTTTAATTCACTAAGTCCAATCCGCAAATTGTAATATGTGCTGTAAATCAATCAGTAAGACAGGTAATTAGTGTAATTCTTTTAATCACTCAAACACGCCCCTGATTGCTCTTAGACGTAGTGTGCGCCACATGCAGGGATTTAGTTCAAGGATCCAAATTGTGCCATAAGTGACAGGTTATGTTAAAAAAAATGTACAACTAAAAAAAGATAGCGCGGTCACGAGCTCGCAGAAACGTCGGGGTTGAAAGTGGTTAAACCAAGTTTGTCGAATGATTGCTCGGTTTTGCTTGCTTTCCAAAAGCACGAGACCATTGGTTTACAGAGATTCAACTCTTGTAGCAACAACAACCTAGCTGCAAGTGCACCACAAGACAGCGCACAGATGCTTCTCGGTGCGAACGCGCAGTAACGGTGGATGGATGGATCATATGAGTGTCCCCTTTGGAATGGGGCGGTGGGTTGCGCCATCAAGCGTTCGTTATTATACTGCCTAATGTCCTACCAACGTTAAAAAAAGAAAACAAGGAAAGGAAGACAACAGAACTTGGATACAGCCAGCTAGCGGCTCGAAAGATCGACCTTCAGCCGCTGTTCGTTTTCACTTGAAAACGCATTGTGCAGGCAAAGTCCCAATATGACTTTGGCTGAGCTAGGAGGTTAGATTTACGGAAACAGGCGTTTTCTGGGTTTAAACCTGGATTGGTAGAGTTGTCGCTCTAAAAATTCATCGACGATGAAATATGCCCTAACGGAAAATTTGAGCGCCTCTCTACGGATACGTATACGAAGAACTTCATTAAGGAGATCATGAGAAGCGCCGCCCCTTAAGGCGACACCGCGGGCCGCTCCCAGGGGGAGTGGGGGGCCGTTAGTACCTAACCTAGCCACCGCTTCGCAGGCTTACTGGAGAGCCCCATGGTGACGACTGTATTCCGAGCTCCTAATGGCCGAGTTCAACTTCTGTTCAGTGATGTCCTTATCCTCTCGTAACGAGGGATATCACCAGATCATGTGTTCAAAATTGCATGTCCCACCGCCGCTAGGACACTGCGCCCTAAAAACGTACGGGAATAAACAGTGCATCAAGGCCACACTAGGATAAGAGCTAGTCTGAAGCATCCTAAGGGTCACAGCTTGAGATCTTGGGAGCTTTCTATGTGGTGGAGGAAGGATTCTTCCTTTCAGATAGAAATGTTTTGTGAATTCGTTAAAGTTGAAAAGAGCATCCCGAAACTCTTGGATGATGATGATGATGATGATGATGATGATGATGATGATGATGATGAATATAGTGTTCTGCGGCGCAAGGGCCATGAAACTGTTGGACATTGGACTGTGACAAGGCTCCTTCTCCCGCGCGGAGAGTTAGTACGCACGCCTCGGAGTGGGCAATGTCATTGAGATTGGTGAGCGAGTCTAGATTTAGGCCCAAGTGTGCCGGAAAGCAAGTAATCGTATGTGGAGTGATTGCCCTGTTCCTGAGAATACTATGGGCCTCTTTCGCGATGGAGGCCGAGGCAAACGCCTTCACTGCGCATATAGGGTCTGTGTATATTTGTGTTCTGTTCTCGTTGAAAAAGCCAAAGCAACAGGAACCAGCTCCGATTTAGAATAAGTGGTCCCAGCCACTGAGGCTGCCGGAAGAGCATGGCTTCTGTGATCTATTACCACTACGGCAAAGTGAGGGGAGCGGCCATGTTGAGCCGGATACACGAAGCAGACCGATTGGGGTTCATCCTTGCTCTTCAGGATCGCAATCGCCCTGGCCCTACGCCTTCCCCCATTGTGCTGTGGGTGTGCAATGCGAGAGATTGGCGCAACGTAAATGTTTTCTCTTTGCTCGTCAATGATACGACGCCTTCTCTCTTGAGCCAGTACTGGTTTAAGGCCCAGGATGACTAGAATTATTCTCCCCGCCGAAGAGCAGGATAGCCGAGACAGTTGGGCCGATTCCTTCGCCTCAATAATCTTTTCCAGTTATTTGTGTACTCCCAGTTGGTAGAGGCGTTCTGTACTAGCGGTCATGGGGATGCCGAGTACCCGATTGATGTCTTTCGAACGAGGATCTTCAACTTCTTTTTCTCGGACGTGTGCCAAATTGTTCATAGCTGCCACATAAATAATATCACTCATAAGGAAGGTGTGGAAAAGCCTGAGCAGATGTCTTCTTTCAAGCCTGCCCTTGTGTTAGACAGGATGTTGATGTGCCTAACTACATTTCCCGTTTTCCAGGTTATCCTAGCGCAAGTGAGGTTGTTGGACCGATTTTATTCAATAACCATACCTAGTCCACAGATAGAGTCGACTCTGGGAATGAGGCTTCCATCACGTGTAACTAGACTGATATCAACGTCCGAGAGCGGCTTCCAGCCCTTAGGCTTGCGACCCTTTCTTATTGGCCTGTAAATCAGTAGCTCGGATTTACTAGTTGAGCATCCCAGTCCCGCGTTTTCCAGATATGACCCGACATTATCTAGTGCCGTATGGAGGCCTGTTTCAACCTACCCTTCGCTTCCTTTGGTGCACCAGACGGTTATATTATATGCATAAAGCGTGCGACTCAGCCCACAAACTGCAGAGAGCATTTCCGAGTGACCCGGCCGTCATTGCTATGTTGAAGAGAAGTGGAGATACCACCGACCCCTGCGGCGTGCCCCAAGGTCCGAGCTCGAATGCCTCTGTCATGAGATCACCAATCTTGACTGTCGCCTGCCTGCCGTTGTGAAAGGAGTTGATATAGCCATGCAAGGCAGCACTCAGGTTGAGCTCTGATATAGCATTCAGAATGTGAACATGAGACACATTCTCGAAAGCCTTCTCCAGATCTAAACCCAGGATAGCCTTGACAGCTCTGGTTGCGTGGTCATTGACTTGGCATTTCATGACCTTCATCGTATCCTGCGTGCACAAAGCCGGACGAAAGCCAATCATGTTGTATGGGAATAAACTGTTCTTCTCAACGTATTCCGATATGAAGTTGTGAATGACGCGCTCCGCCACCTTACCCACGCAGGACTTGAGAGATATGAGCCGAAGATTCACAAAGCCTGGGTGCATTCCCGGCTTCGGAAAGAGGACAACTGATGCAGACTTGCAGGTTTCCGGTCACGATACCAGGCCCCAGACCCGATTAATCTCTTCAGTGAGGTGCTCAATGCTGTCAGCGTCCAGGTTCTTTAAATCTCCATTAGAGATTCTGTCTAGACCTCTACAGATATTTTCATTTGGCGATATACTGGCTGGCGCGGAGAATCTGTCTCGTGCGGCACGTTGCAAACGGAGCGAAATGTGGCGCAACTTCCTAGCTAATCAAGACATTGCGAGAGGCAGTGTGTGGGTGATGCGAAAACGCCGTTCACAGCAGCCGCCGCAGACAGGCATGCACTCATGCAGCGCTTTGTTTCCATATGTGGTATCGGTGGACGCGGTTGTCGCGTGCCTTATTCATGGTGTCAACGGCGAACAGACGACGCGCGTTACACTGGCGCTCTCTTAGAGATGGTAACCATACAACACGTTTTGCGCGACATTACGCTTTTTTTTCCCGCTTTTTCCATACTGTCCTTGTTCGCTTTATGTCTCATGGTTCGGCTGCACCCTCCTCGTTCGCTTTCCTCCTCACGCTTTTTTCACTCTCGCTGTCTTTCATCCTCCGGTGCTGTCTGCATTATTTCATCCTTCGCTGTTCTCGTTCGCTCGGTTATGACGAGCGTCCAAGCTCAACGTAGAAATGGGCGCCAAGAAGCCGCGCTCTAAAACAATCATATATTCTGAAGATGATTACCCCTTATGTGTGGGCCGTAAATTAAAACTGTAAACCTAATTAACGCAAACTACAGAAAACAAGTCTATGCAATACGAATTGCATTAATGTTCATGGCTTTATTGCTTGCGTATCAATGAACTAATAACCACAGTAGAATATTTTAAAATTCTTAGCGACTGCGAGTCACCTACGGCGGAATCGTTTTGAGAGTAATATAATCCAGCTCGGATGCAATATTAGAAACCCATACTAAAATGATGTCGTGCAGACATGTACATATTGAAATAATAGTGGACAAAGCACAGCAAGACGCTTGATTTTGCCTTCAACAAAGGCATCTAGAAGAGCGACGTTTGCGTCCAGGAAATATAACGACATGTATTTAATATGTTGCTTCTTTCGGAAGAAGCTCCCAGACAATATGAAGCTTGTCGTCCGTGATGTAGCCTTCACGATCCAGATCATCTAAGTCAAATGAATATATTTGGAAATAAGCAGCTTGGTTACTTGATACTTCGGGTCTTCTAAAGTAAGCAAGTTTACCATTAGTACTATCCACCATCTGACACTGTTTCTTTTGGGATATATGTTTGACGGTCATCTGAATTTTCTTATTGAAAGGCCACTGAAGAAATTCGTCGATAACACCCTTGTGCAGCTGAATAAGAGGATGCAGTAACACATGATCTCCATCTTTTCTGAGGCACACTCCCGGCGACAAGTGATAGCCTGATATGTATATCTTTTCACTCGAGTAAAAATGAAAGCCTTTTGAATAGGCGCTGTCTTTCATTGCCTTGAATTCCTTAACAAGAAACTCATATCGGGTAGAGTTAATCGTGTTGAAGGCCATTTCTTTTTCTTTATTCAATGTGCTCTCTCCTTCCATTTCAGTTTCCTTCACTTCACCAATGCCAGCAGCACTTCCTCCGCACTTTCTGCAGATTGTCCTTGCCGCACCTTCCAACACTTGCCGAAAGGCTTCCTTCAGCGCATCAACACTTTCGTTAGTTTTCGTGAGCTCAGCTCTATCCGCAGCCAATATTCTTGTCAACTCCGCTTGCAACATGCTTCCCGTGTTGTTTTCTTTGAAGTGGTTGACAGTTCGCCACGTGTCTACTAAACATTCCTTCAACTCTTTAACTGAATCGGCTATGGTACTTGCAAGAACACGCGCCTCGTCGCTGTGGTCCATCAAAGTTTCCTCGACCTCTCTAACTGACGTTAAAGTAACTGTAGATTGTACAGCAACGTGATCCAGTGTACTACTTACGCTTGACCTTTGTAGCAAAGCCTCTTTGACCGTGTTCATGCAATGTGAAATTTCATCTAGCGCATCATTTTGTACAGTATGATCATTAATAAGTGCATCTAGCCTGTCTTTTATTTCAACTACTCGCACGTCTAAGCTTGCATTAAGAACAACCATCATTGCTTTTTGGTCATTGTCTGACTTCTCTAGAGCCCAGGAGGTCTGAGGCATTGCATAGTTTTGGCATTTGCTCTGTAAATGCCCGGCCACATTACTACGGAGCACGAGCTTTGAACATCTAGGGCACAACATAGAGTGGTGGTCACAGTCATTGCAGAAATGCTTGGTAAGCTCTGACGCCGCTAAAATCATGTCGCAGCCACGTTCTTCATTCCAGCATTTTACCTGCAAGGGAAAAAAGGCGTTTGAGCAATTTTCCATATTAGCATCTTCATATTATTCTATCCCCCTTCCCCCCCCCCATGTTAGCATCTTCCACGTTACTTTATGCATTCAAACTTGGAATGCTCCAAGGTAAAAATAAGGTGCCACAGTTTGATGGGACATCAAAATCATCGTAGTGCTGATATGAAGGGAAGGGAATGAAAATGTTCGTGAGGCGAAGTTGTTACATGGGCGTGGAATAATGCTCTTTTAAGATAGTCACCATTCTACAAATAAATTGTCAGTAACAAGGAAGGTATAAATCGGGCAGCCACAACCCAAGTCGAGTACAAAATTACGCGAAACATTGCTGTTTGGCTTGAAGGATTCTCATGAACCTTTTCAATTTTCTTGAGTGAAACGGCGACAGCACTTGTAGCGTAGGCGCGAACTGGTGGTATGTGCATTAGTAATGAGAGGGATTGTTGAAGGCGAAGTGTCTAAATACGTTGACGTAACTTCGCTTGCGCCATTTGAGTGGCGTTATTTTAAATTTAGGCGATCCGTTTTTGTTCCAATGGGTCACTGCGGTCCTCGGGCGTTTGAGTCGTATAACGACGAGGAGTGGCTTGGTGGGCTTAGGTATGACTTCCTCGAACTCTACTAGGGCGAGAAGGTTCTTGAACCGATGCATTCTTGTGGAAACCTTCCTGTACAGCGATATCTAGACTACGAGGCTCCCAGGGCATATAGAATAAATATATTTTTGAGAACTAAACTCAAATATTTGGACTGATACGAGGACACACAGAGACACTAGTACCACAGAAGAAGCGCTGACTACCAAGTGAATATTCATTTGAAGAAAGCCAGCCCTCACATATCCATCCCAGAATAGATGTGGGTACACAGACATCGACGTATCAGTCATTGTCATTGCGAAAAGGCAATTTCTTGTTCTGATAACGCTGGTAACGGCACGCTTCACAGCTATATCCAATGTTTCTAAAAAAATGAAATACGTGTATCATTTCTCTCTGCTTCCTAGTTTCTTTCCCTAGAAACGTCGCCATCTAAAAGATCCGACTGCATGTGCACTAATTGCAATGGCCTGGCAATTGTCAACCATGACCATATTTCACGTTATTGCAGTACTGACTTGCTCGATTGTTAATTCATTGTCCCGTTTGTCCTATATGTACCTTACCACAGCTTACGCAAAACGAGAACGAGGTAAAAACTGGAGCGAAAGTTTCCACAAGTGCACTTGTCATCTTCAAGGCGACATGTGCTCCCCGTTTTTTCCCTTGATTGCCATAGTTTGGTTTCTGGGAAGCCCAGTTGGGCATGCTGACTGTAAACCAAATTTTACGATTAGGGGTGCGTTGGGTCTCATTACGCCCTTTCATTCGACTGCGCCCAGTACGTAAGTTGCGAGAGGTACTGCAAAGTAAATTCACATTATGTCACATTTCATATCGACCACTAATAAAGACGAGGACAGGGAATAGAGCACAAAATAACGGCACGGGCATTAACTTTCAATTGATTTATTCACGGCCACACGTGGCAATACATAGACAAATATAAGATGCGGAGAACGCAGCAACCGGACCAGTCATTAGCCTAGCGAGGCAACAACTTATCAGAAAAAACTATCTCCTATTGAAACAGTCTTATGGAAGTATCGCTAACACAGTCTTGGCCTTTCTTATATGATATGCCTCCATCATTTCGCGTGTAGTGTGGCCCTAGCTTCTCCCCAGAATGTTTATCTCCTTGAAACGTGGCACTGCGCAGGCAAATGCGCCAATTCCACTTTCGGTTGTGTTTCCTGGCTGGATCATTCATTCTGGCCTATGTAACACTTGCGACACGCCAGGAGGATTTTATACACAACTACAACATTGCCCATTATGTCGGTTGGCTACTTTCAAGTTGTGCGATAACTTGTGTACAATCGGCACTACGTGCGCTGGTCCCCCCCTTATTTCCTTGTGTACTGGTTCCACCCGTATACGCTTTTACTTTTAGAAATGGTTTCAGATATTGATGTGATATGACAACGGGACAAACCTGCTTCCGTTGCCGTACTGATAGATAAAACGCTGCTCGATCTCGTGCTTGTATGGGCGCTTCAGTGGTGCCCTAATACTGATAGACATAATAATGGTAGACTTAGAGAACAACCACAATGTCAAAAATGTATGCGATTGGCGTCTCGCTATTCAGTGTAAATCCTGTCGGTGTGAGCCACTATTCAGCACACTCACTGTTGTGCGTTTCATGCACGACAATCTAACAAGAGAAAACATTGAAGTTGAAAGTAGTTTGAGCTCCTCGGTGCGCAAGCACGTTTTCGATAAAGAACTTGCTCTCGAAGATAAGTATATGCGCACTCGTGGTGGCTCTGGGCGAGTGTCAAAGTGTGTTGAAGAAAAATAAATCTGGGTTGCTAAATGCCCTATGTGTTGCGGTGTCTTTTTTTTGTTTACGGTCGTTCCGTCTGCGCTGTACAATCCGAAGATCATGAATCAACAAACCCAACTTTCCACTACCTTAATTCACATCGCCGCTATGACCCTCTCAAATGGTGCTGTTAAAAAAAATACCGACTAGAGCAGGCCATCAACCCAGGCAAGCGTAAACGTTCAATTGAATTTTAATGCGGTCACAAGCCTAAATATTGAAATTTTATAACATATTGGCAATGGAGCAATAAACAATATATGCGTTCACGGGGTTTCAATCGGTTTCTTCCCTGGCTGCTTCATTGGGAGTGTGTGGGGCACGGACAGCTTGTACTTGCGCCTCTGGCTGAAATGAAATTTAGTTGAAAGTCTGCGCCTGTCCGTGTCAATGTACTCTCGTCCTTGTCTTTCTTTGGCGCGGCATCCTTTCTTAAACATTACGGACCATTTTTCCCAATAACATGATTTACTAATACCCGATGTGACTATGAGGCACGCCGTTGTGTTGGGCTCTGGATTAATTTAGAACAGCTGCGATTCTGTTACAAGCACCCAATGCGCGGTACACGAGAGCTATTACAGTTCACCGCCATGGAAACGCTGCCGCGATACGACCGCGCGACCTCGTGCTATGCAGCGCAACGCCAAAGCGACTGAGCAATCACGACGGGTGATCAGAGGTGGTGCGACGCCGGCGACGCCAAAGCGTAGCCATTGCGGCTACGGCACCGCCGCTGATTTGCCACGGCTCTGTGCGGCTGCCGCAAGCCACTGAAATGAGTCGTGGGCCGATCCACTGGGCGGCACAGAGAATTCCTCGATCGCCAGTGAGGACGGCCACTGGCCCGCAAGCAGCGCGCGGCGAGTTGCCATGCCACTAACGCGGACGCGCTTTAAAAACATCCCCTTTCGGCGGGTAGCTTACTTCGCGTACATGCATGTCATTGCAGGCTGCGAGATCAAAGCCTGTGCTGAAGACAAGGTATAGGATGGAAGAGTTATTACACGTGATGCTGATTTGCAAAGTGTGGCGAGTCGAGCGCAAATCCTGTTGCGCCGGTAGCCACGCGATCCGAGTATAGCCCTTGAATCGCTTAACACTGCACTCGCATATGGTTAATCAGAGAATACCAGTAAATATAATGGTTCAATTTAGTACATCAGTATCTATTTTGATGATTAACTCATGCAACCTAGCGTCCCATGCCAGGAAAGAACAGTTGCAAAAAAGAAAAAGTTGGTGAACACGACAGTCGAGAAAAAAAAATACGAAATGCGTCATGCCTGCGTTAAAATACACTTACAAAATGAAAGAATAGCCCGCCCATGCCTAAATAACAGGTGTGAATAAGCAAATCCAAATACAAAGGTAAGAAGTAACTCAATAGTGCTTCTGCATAACTTGCTACGCTGAACATATCTGATTGTGCACGAGTACCCATAGCTTTCAGTCAGTAGTAAGCGAAACCTAGGATTATGGCGAGTGCAAAGCAATGTCAGGCACATAGAGAATATAGCGTCGAACTAGTTGCTTCTCTTCACAGTTTCGCGTCGAAATAGCCGACTTCTATGAATGAAAAACACGGGAAGACAGGAGACGGAAATTAAAGACGATGAGCAAAGCAAGAACAAGGTAAAAGCGGTAGGCAACGTTTCGACAAGTGGGCTTGTCTTTTTCAAGGCCTTGCTTTGTTAAAGGCAAGTCCAC
This sequence comes from Dermacentor andersoni, assembly GCF_023375885.2. Taxonomy (NCBI): domain Eukaryota; kingdom Metazoa; phylum Arthropoda; class Arachnida; order Ixodida; family Ixodidae; genus Dermacentor; species Dermacentor andersoni. Next base: position 23,858,390 of record NC_092823.1, on the reverse strand, counting down.
TAGTCGAAACTCTGGCTTCTGCTTTTACCTTGTTCTCGTTTTACTCATCGTCATTTCTACGTAATACTTTCTTATCGTCTTTAATCTAGTTTACTCGTGATTCCTCCGTCCTGACAGGAAAAGACACTTATTTCTAGCAAGGCGCGTCTATTTTGCTTTCTGAATATATGCAATAAACTTAGCTTAATTGATCTCGGTAGCATTCGTCCACGCATTCGTTTTTCTCGCGTAATCTTACCTTCCGCCTGAGCAGGTTCTCCAAAGGAAAGTCTCTCCACTCAGCCTCTTCTGGAAGAGACTGGTCACCGTCGAGTGGACAGGCGTATCCTTCGGTGACTTGGCACTGCTCGTAGCAGCTTCTGCACAGCACGTCTCGACAGGGCAGAAAAACGGTCTCTCTGGGGAGCACACCACACGCGCTGCATATTCTGTGCGCAGGAATACGCTCGGCGAAATGCACAGGTCTCCAGTCCAGTTCCTCGGTAAAACCGCACAGCGTGTACTGCTGGTCTTGAGAATCCATGGCAAACAGCGCGTACGTCGACTGGGAAACGTTGTGCCGACGCTTCTGCGGAAACTCCCAAACGTTGCCTGTGCTCTGTGGTCTCAGCTGTTGCAAAGGCTACTATCACTCTGATAATGCCCCGCCCAGTTCCCGATTGTCCACGGCGCTGCTTGCGATTAGCGTGGAACAGTTTCGACATTATCTACTTGCTTTGGCGCGTCAGTGTTGTTACCCACAATTTTATCGGCTTCTTACGGCCAAGTTATTTATGCGGACCCTGTTCCGCTGTTGTCTGACTTTGCTAAGAAATGGGCCACGTGACAAAGCGGGACAGGAATAGAAGAGCTGAACAGGAGGAAAGGGCTTGGTGCGATTCCTTTCGCCCTGTCTGATACTAAGCTATCTGATACGCGAACCTTATACTTTTGTCACACAGCGCATTTTCGGCGATCGAGTGAGATTGGCATCGAATTTATCGACGATTGATGCCACACTGCTCGGAAAAAACAATGTTATGCTGGCGGTTTGCGGCCAACGAATAGTGCCCAGCGATTGGAACGCGATATATGAGCACGTGGCTGCTAGCGCTTTTTGCCCCAGAAATAAATGCCGGCAGCCATGTCAATCATGAAACCAATCCAGCCAATCGTCGAAGCGATTGCAGTGGCCGTACCTGCAGTGATGGTGTCTTGCGCCTAATATAAGGAGATTTGGATTAGTGGTTCCGCACATTCCATCCGAGGTACAACTATAGGAAAACAACGATTAGTGCGTGATCCTGAGGAAGACGCAGGCTACCGCAAGCGTCAGCGAGAGTTGGCTCGTGAACGGGCTCGCCGTGGTAGGGCCGACCCCGAGCTGCGCGCCAGAGATGCCGAGTTTAAACGGCAGTGCTCCTAAGGTGCGCTCACCACGCGAAGCACGCCAAAGTGAAATTGAGGTGAAAGAATGGTGAAAAATAAAGATTTACAAGATAGAGTGCTTGCTAAGTTTGATTTGGATAGTGTAACAATCGGCGTAACCAGCACAGCAACGCTGTTGGATCATCTTCACGGACTGGAAGGGACAGTGATTTTTTTAGCCAGGCCGACTTGTGAATGTCGCAAAGATTGAAACTAGAGAGTTCTAGCTCAGCGGGTTTACGGGCCGGCGGCCCCAGCGGGTGAACGGTATTGGTAGTGGAGCGCTGCACGAATCAAAGAGCTTTGCTTCGGCGATTCCTCGCTTGGCCGATTGGAGTACAAGCACTGTTTATGTTCCCCTTGAGGAGCAGAATTGCGCGCCTGAGTGAACGCGCCGCTCGCGGCCCTATTCGCCAAATCTGGTCACATGGGCAAAAAGTATCATTTTCAGGGATAGTCAACTTCGTGGCTACGCCTTCGCTGGTGCCCCCCGCGCCACTGCCTTCGCAAGCCTCTGTCTGTGCCTCTGTAGCCTTTGCTATACCCGTGTTGGATGTGTCGTGCTGGAGTGTTATTTAGTGCAATTTTGATTGACATTAGTATACGGTGCTTCTCAGTTTTATACGACGCGTCTCAGGATTTTCTAATTGAGCATCTTGTCTAACTGTATGGCCAGTGTTACTACTAAAAATGAAGAACAAGGCAGCGCCATGTCTGCGACAAATGAGTCTGGGTATACGATAATCTTGCCAGCAAGCAGCTTTATCTCTCACCCGCCGTGTCATGTATTTTCGATGCACAAAATAAACTCTCCCTTGTCAAACATGTGCCAATAAAAAGAAGTGATAATCGAAGCAAAACGATCGTCGCGCGTCGAAATCGGGACTGCAGGTGAAGTGCATGGGTTCTTCAATATGACTCGCTATTTTTCCAACGTAACGGTACCTCCCGTAATGCACAAACCTATCACGTCAGCCACGATATCTGATCATATAGAGTGAGTTTAAATCTCACCAGCGATAATGTTTCGTTGTGAATAGGCGATCGCATTCAATACATGTATGGCTCCTCTCGCGCTTTTTCGCAGCTGGTCAGCCGCTGAAAAGAAAGTGTACCGCGAAAAGATACAAAAGAGCGTCTGTGAATACATGTATAAAGACTCCCCTTACAGTTGTAGCAGGGCAGCATAATACAGTCTATAGAGTCCGTAGTGGTCCATCGAACTGCGAAGCAAAAGATTTAAAGACGTATCTAGCTGAGCGTTGCTTAGGTAGATATGGCTTCAAATTTTGTACTCCGCACCGGAAGATCAACTTAAGGCAATCTAACAGGGCCGAAAATTCCCCCAGCGCCCAAGGGCTCGAGGCCGTCATCTAAATAGAGAGACATAGGTCTCATAAATGTGCGGTACTAACATAAAGCTTATTCCTGCTCCTCCCCCGTATCTAGAGTCTACTATGCCAGACCTACCACGATCGGCGCAAAATATTACTTAGCTTGCGGTATTTATGAAGCACGAAGCACAGATATATTTTAGCACTTTGTTTATCCGCAATCATTGTTTGCTCAAGTGACCTATTTTATATTGAAAACACTGTGTCAAAAACAACGTGAAAGGAGCAATTTTTTAGACCTTAGACTATCTAGTATAGTGTCTGTGTGAGTTTTCGTATATCATAAAACAAAAAAAAAAAATATTTCTGCGGATAGTGCCTCGCCACGAAAAACTTATAACATAAAATTTATCTAAATTAGTTTTTTCTTCAAGCTTCCCTTCTTTCTTAGATTTGAAAGACTTGTTGCCGCTGATGACACGGAATAAATGAGCAAGCCCACTCGGTCGCTGAGCCACGATGTTTCCTGCATTGAAGAGGAGTAGATTTTCGGCTTAACATGGATGCGTCGGCGAACAATATCGCGGACTTACGCGCAACCCTCCTTCCGTAAGGAGCATGTACAGTAATTCTAGAGCGGATCACCTTGCTGCGCCACCTTTGAAACAGGGTTGGACTTATTGTGGAAAGCTCAGTAAGCTCGCTTCAGGTTCTCGCTCACGGTCGTGCACTTCGTCGCCAAATGGCCTCATTACGGAAACCTCTCGCAGTACACAGAGGTTCTCATCAGTGATCAAACACTTCCGAGGTTTTTTAGCCTGTAGTCGAGCCAGCATATTTGAATACGAATATTTGAATACGATGCAGACGACATGCCGGTGTTCGCGTGCGTGGTCGCCATGTTTTTTCCTCGAGAACGCTGGTCCGGTCCGCGGGCTCCGAGACGAAGCCAGCGAGCGAGCGGCCCGCTCCCCCGTAAACACGCTGGCCGCGCCAGCGTACCGCACATGCGCAGTGGCGCCTCCGCTGGCCGTCTGGCCCGTAGACTCACTGAGCCATAACGCTCTGCTAAACGCTGTGGAAAAGCAATTTCCTGAGACGTCAAGGCACAGGCTCAGATGGAAGCTCGACTAACTGCGAAATTAGGAAACCGTTCGACGAATAAAAAAATATATTGGAAAGGCCGTCTGCATATTTATAAATCAGGGCTTGCTTTCCAAACCCCTTTGGCATTTTCGTGACCGCGGCTGCTGGGTGCTACAGCAGAGTTGCGAATAGCTCACACTTATAATAAAATCTGAATTATTTCGCCGATTGTAGGATCTAACCTCGGCCCTCAAGCAAAGCAGTCCAATGTCCTAATCATGAGGAGACAATATTTTCATTCGAAACTAAGACCACTAGCCCATGATCGCGCGTATACGCATATCGCACCGATGCCAACCAGCTCTTTATGACGATGACCGCGTGTGTCCCATTGCGTAGCACGGGTGTGTGGGATCACACGTGGCGGCGCCTGTTTCCTAGACGCGAAAGAGGAAGAAACGAACTCGGCCAATTCACATCATTTGATTAACCACTTCACCCTAGCTCCAATTCACACAGATTCCAAGGTGCACATTTGATCAGTACTTTCTATTGAAAATATGGCCGGATAAATTATCAATTCCCACGAAGCTAACGCTTAGGTAAAAAAAAACAAAAAACATGTGCAAGTTTTTCTTGCTTTTTTTATGCAAAAGCCCATCAGAAACGCATCTTTCCACCGAAGTAGCCAAGTGTCTACGATATTGGACTGCTGAGCTCGAGATCACTTCAATGAGCCCGCGCACAGCTTGCGCATATTGAATGTGGAGGGGGGAGGCATAAGCGGTTGTGAACAGTGTATTTTTACCCCTTAAAGACACCTATGCGGTCAAAATTCTCCCAGTCCACTACTACTGAGTGCCTCATAAGGAGATCATGATTTTGGAGCGTACAAGCCCAGAATATTTTTTATAGCGATGAGGGTCATTCTGCGTCAAGTTTCCGAGACGAGTCCATCGACTATCTCGGAAATTTCTTTGAAAAATCATCTTTATTGGCTCGTACAAAAAAGGTGATATCACAATATCTTTCAGACAAAAACATTTTTATTGCAAAAGTATTGTATGCACGATTACGCGAAAAGTCAGCGTTGTCCGTGGCGGCGTGACCAAAAGTTGGTACCGAAAATGGCCGACGACGCCACGAGTGAAAATACCTAAAAGATGCTCGGAGCGAAGTCGAATTTGTCACTAAGATTTCTGTAAACAAAGTCTAATAATATAATTGGAAAGAAAATTTGACACACTGTGGTCTGGGTTGTAATCGAACCAGGGCCTCCGGGATGCCAGACGAACACGCTTCCCCAATGCTACGTTGGCCCTACAGTCGTGATTGACTAATGTTGTGCCAATGCCTCCTTTACTAAATGCCTGCTGCGTTGTCCGGTAAACTCGGTTCCGGGCCCTGTCCCTTTTCTCGTCTCCGCGAAAATGCAACGAGCGCATCTCATGGCGAATCCCTGCAACTTAGATCACGTGCTGCAGCCTCTGAGATTACCATGACATCTATCACCGTCTCGGAGGCCCACGAGAACGCTTGTTAACCGACGCCCGCGCATACGGGCGCTACGAACGCGCCGGCTGAAGCATTCGGCCGCCGCAGTCGCCACCACCGGAAGTTGAAAAGGGAACGAGTGCCGCCTCGCGGAATTTCTGCTGAACTAAGGGAACCGCCGCTACAATTGGAAAATGGGCGGCGCGGCGGGTATCTAGTAATGGCCGATTTACGCTCGAGCCGCCCATCGCCGCAAGCCGCAACGCACGCGTGCGGTCGCGCAAAAGATTGCACGTATCAAACACTTGCGCACAAATTTCGGTTTACAATGTGTAAGGTATACACTGTGTACACAATGTAAATGGTAATTTGCGCACTAGTGCTGGTTACGTGCAATTTTTCGCGCAACCGCAAGCGTGCGGTGCGGCTTGCGGCGATGGGCGGCTCGAGCGTAAATCGGCCCTAAAGGAGGCTTTGGTTGTGCGCAGTGCGTGCGGCAGTGCAGACGTCACGTCACTGCGGCCATCACTGCCTCCCACGTGTAACTTGCTCTTCTGATTTCATCGGTGCTGTCTTTACTGCGATGCACTCTCGACGCCAAATAATGACTGTATACAATGCGTTGTGCCCAGTGCCTGCGTCATTGTACACGTCACGTCGCGGACTCTCGTGCGTCACTTACTCTCCGGATTTTGCCTTAGTGGTGTATACTTGGATGCACGCCGAAGCGCCTACTTCAGCGGCCTTTGTGAAATGTGGTCGCCCACGGAAGCACTCCGCAGAAGAGGACGCAAAGGAACACAAGAAGGAATGCCGTTTAAGTTTACAACGCTCACTAGGACATACGTATGAATACTACAATGCTTTAGCACTCCCACATGTAAGCAGGGTTAAGTGCCGCTCCCGAACTTTCTTGCCTCGTGGCATGCTTTAAAAGCTTTCTCAAGTAGCCAAAATGCCTATGTGAAAAAAAAAATTGTGTAAAAATAGTTTTCGTGCGTAACGTTCACCAGCTACGTCTACTGAACGTAAAATGATTGGTATTCAATACGTAAAGTTACTTATTGGCGACTTCGGTCGGAAAATATTTCCTCAGATCTCCCGAATACTGACAAACATGTATCAAATTACCCGCAGTGGTTGCTTAGTGGCTATGGTGTTGGGCTGCTAAGCCCCACAAAAATGCATGGAACCGTAACCATAAACCGTTTCACTGTAAAGAAAAAGAATATTACGTTGCCATGCACCTTGTGTCGCTAAGCTACTGGCAGTGATTACAATGTTGTTAGAATTTCATTCTAAAGTTGTGTCCAAGTGGGCAGTAAAACATAATCAAAGCCGTGAAATGAGATTCGGAGGGAATCTGAAAGATGGAGCAAGCTTGAAGCGCAGGAATACTGTTCCTTCACCGAAAACTAGTACAAAGCACGCAAACCAATACTGGCTTCTTCGAAAGCTTTGCAGCTTCTTGTCTTGCCATCAATGCTCTGATCAACACCATCCTGGAACAGTGGGTGTTCGAAGAATATGAGCAAATAAAAAAGTTCATTTGGGGAACATCTTGCCTGCACCCTACTTTGCAAGAGTATTTATTTAGCTATGCTAATATCGACAGTTTTCAAATAATTGCAATATTATGAGCATAAATCTTGGCTATTCCATGCTCTTCTCTTGTGACATTTCTTTGTATACTGTGGTCTACAATTTCTGTAGCTACAGGATAACAGCTTTAGATGCTTCTTATAATTGCGAATAGTGAGCGGTTTAGTGCTCGCTCTGCAGTCTTGTGCGTATTCCGCCCTTCTGCAATTCTTTTTTTACAGAAACCTTGCACATGGCTCCACCATGTCGGTCATCGCTAAGCCATACCACATTTCTGAGTCCGCAGTCCCCGTAGTAATTAGGCAAACCTGCCATGCTTCACGCCAGGTGCTGGGGCCATGTTTCTAGCCATGGTAACAACATCCCAGTGAAAGGAAATAGCCATGCATTTTGTGGCGCTGTGGCAATTGCCTAATTACATTGGCGCTAATTATGGGAAGCGTGTGTACATAGAAGCTGCAGCCCGCTCAGGTTCCATTTTTCGTAAATACAAAGGACGTTTTAGCATAATCCTCCTCGCTGTGCGTGATGCCAGGTATAGTTTTACAATGGTGGTGATGCAGGCCTGTTTGGTGAATGCTAACTAGGAATAAAGCTGAAAGCCGGACTGCTCAATATTCCCCCAGATATCAAGGTACCAGGTTCTTCAGTGAACTTTCCCTATCTGTTTGTTGGTGATGAGGCGCTTCCTTTAATGGAAAACCTCATGCGGCTGTACGCTGAGTTGCGCTAGGCGCACCATAGAAAGCACCTTTGCCTTTCTTGCTAACAGATGGAGAATTCTGCATCAAGATATCGGAGCTGCTGTAGAAACTGTAGAGCACATTGTGCGGGCTACAGTACTTCTACACAACTGTCTCAGCACTCTTGATTCGGAAGGCTCCGATAGCTTGAAGTACTGTTCCGACAGTGATGCCGATACAATTGAACCAAACGGTCAGTCAATTCCAGGCAGGTGGAGATTATAAGCTCTGCGTACTGGAGATCTGCCCGAAAACATCCAATTTTCTGGAAGTCACAAGCACACTGCCCAAGTGAAAGCAGTTCGAGAAGCCTTCAAAGCGTGCTTTCAGTCTTCTTGGAGGCGTGTGCAATGGGAAGAGCAGCCGTTGCATTTATTCATGTGAAAGTCTGAAGCCTTCCCACCGTACTTGCAATTTTTAATACTCAAGTGGACCTAATGGCATTCGAGCTGTTTTGTTGCATTAGTTAAACATTAGAAATTTACTTGTCTGTAAATTACACCGCAAGAACGACGGAGGGGAAGCCTTCCAGCACTTTCTGATGGCCTTGGCACAGACACGCATTGCCTGGTACACTTCACTGATTGTCATCTTATTTGCGAAGGCCCATTTGTGGCGTGATGCAAAACAAGAATCGATGCCGTACACTACTCCTTGGGGTTTGGTACGTTGCGCAGCATATTGTGCTTGTGTTGTGTGGCCTCTCGCGAGGCCACTGCTTGCATCAGCATGCAACGTGAGCTGTCGAGCCACACCCCTGCTGCGTACACAGGGCATTTCATGTTTCGGAAATTAACAGCGCTAAACAGACAGGGATGCGAAAAAGAAGAACACGACGTTGGCACTGAATCACAACTGAAGCTTATTTTGATGTAAGTCACATTTATATACACAGGCCAACATGTCAACCACTAAGCGACTGTACATGCGTGTTAGAAGCCATCCTGGTGACTTTTCAAAACACACGGGGAAAACATGGGTGCGAATAAAGAAGTGCGTCATAAGATAAAAGACATAAATCCCATGGACGACTTCCCTATCGAACTTAACAATCTACCATGAAACACTTTCTTCCAAATATCTCAGTGTTTCTTTACTAAGAGTGACAGACGGCTTACTAACGCACCTTTGCTCTTCCCTGTCAAATGAAAAGCTTCCATAATCTCCTTTCTGGTTCGATCTTTATGCCTGAACAAGCAAACAGTTCTTTCCGCTTGCGGTCAGCACCCACACTCTCCACATTGTAAAGGCAAGTAGAAAGCCCCCGTACCTTTTAATGATGACAAGTGCGCCATTAATCTAATGTTCACGCAGCGGCTGGTCTTACCCACATAAACCTGCCCGCATGATAGAGGTAACCTGTACACAACTGAAGACGGACATATAACGCATGTATTTTTTAATCTGTAAGAACAGAAACTGCATTCTTTGCTATGATCCAATAAATTTTTTTGCAACTGGGGACAAATCGTAGCAATTTCGTTGGGTGCGGGCATGACCACATGCACCCCATAGCTACTAGTAACGTTCTTCAAGCAATGCGAAAAAATTTGTGGAAATATGGTTCCACCGCCTATCATTTTTCCTTGTGCGCGGAATTCCTTGATTTTTTTACTTTAGCTTATCAGTACCCTTTACCCACTTAATCAGATTATGACAGGCGCTCAAAATTTCACTTTCAGGAGAACGAGCGTTCTGTATTCTCTGAATTTGGCCAAGGAAACTCCCCTGAAAGAGCGTTCACATGTTACAAGTTTGGGCAGTTTTTCATGTTGTTTCTGATCCCGGAGCTTTAGAAAAGATCACCACTACCCATTGTGGATGCTTTGTAACCAGGACCGAACATTTCCGTCAGAGATTTCGAGACGACGAAGGGTGGGGTCATTCACACCACCTCTCCAGGTTTATCAGACTAGATTACGTGAAAGCGGGGAAAGTTCTGTGTACGGTTGCCATAAAACTTAGACATCTTAGGTGCGCCCTCGTTTCTGAGAGCGATCAGGAAGTGGGAGGAAAGTAGTTTCTATGAAAACACATAAAAAATATGGCAACAGCGACGACCGCTACCAAGGAACGCAACGAGGATACGCGGCAGAGCTTGCATGCAAGTCTGCACGACGCCAGTCGTACGCCGTTACTATAACCAAATATGGCGTACTCAAGGTAAGGTAGCCACACAGGGGTTAATCCTTGCCGCCAAGGAAAAAATGAAGTAAATGGAAAAGAGAAGAAGACAGGAAAGGCGAAAACGTGAGAGGCGAATATTCGAGGAGAGAGAGAGAGGAAATGGCGACTGCCGATTTCCTCCAGGTGGGTCAGTTTGGAGGTGCCGTCTGTGTGAAGAAGAGGCCGAAGAAGTGTCGTGCCTGCGCCAGGGGGCCTTAAAGGTGCAAACACCTAGCATCGGCTCAACACCCAGGATCCCCCTTTCCCCAGACACGGTTCAGCCGCAAGCGGCTACACGAGGGAGGATCCAATTCTCGCGAGCTCGAGTACGTGGTGTCGCAACAGACCCAACGCCTTCTCAACCGGACGCCCCTGCGGGGCGAGGTGAGATAGTCTGCGAAGTGCTTCGACTTCGGCATGGTGAGTGCACGACCTTTTCTCCTTGAGAGTTGCCAGGCTTAACGTGGTTGTTCCTGGTAACAAGGGTGCAGGAAGCCTGGTGGAAGGATACGTTGCTTCTACACTAAATTCCTTGAGAAGCTTGTCGGCAAAACCAAGGTAGCCATGGAATGGAGGACGTTACGCGCAACAGACCTAAACGCGATATGCGGGGAATTCCGGATTGATTGTAGGAAACAGCTGAAGAAGGCGGAGGTTATCGATGCGACAGGCGCCAGCGGCAGAGATGCCGATAAGGCAGAGAGAGAGAGAAAACATTTATTTGTAATAAGATGGGCTGACTTCCTCGTAGGGTGGGGCCCTTAGTTCAGGGCCCCATTTGCTCGCGCCACTCCGCGTGCCCGCCGGATCAGCCGTCGCTGCTCTTGCAGGTCTAAGCTGGTCAGCGCCGTCTACCAGAAGGAAGGTGCGGGTGAAGGAATAGGGGAGTAACCCGGAGGGTGTGGAGATTTTAAAGGCTTGGGGGGATATTCAGGGCCCGAGGTAACGCGAACGCAAACCTCAGAAAGAAGCCGAAATAAGGCGGGTCAAAGAGTACAAAAGGGAGATGGAGAAAATTTATAGGGATATCCAGCATCTCATGGGGCTGCAGGCATAATATAGGCTGAACGTATTCGTGGATGGCGAAAACATCGAAAGTTTTCTTGGCTTTTTCGAGAATGTTCGCGCGGAGGTACAGCTGGACCGTGACTTTTGGTCTGTAGGGTTGTTGGGAGTACTTCCCTGCAAAGCTTTCTGTTGCTTAGCTGCCCTTTCTGATGTCGATTTCAAGAAGTACGATCTGCTAAACTGGCATTCTTGCGCCATTTCGGCATTTCTGTGGAGAGCGAGAGACAATATCAAAGTGACCAGTGCAAAGTTCGTACTTTGGAAGAAACTGAGGTCACGCCAGTGAATGAAGAACATGAAACGTGTGAGGTCGTGAAACCCAGAGACTGAGCGTCAGAAAAACGATGCCGTCACCAGTACAAAAAGAGGGCCCATTCCGCAGGGCGTCCCTTACGGGTACGAGGTTTGTTCCAATAGTGATGAGGAAGTAAGGAGGCGCCAGACACCTTCCCCGTTTCAGAGCAAATGAATGACTTTAGGGAATCGTCTAGGTTAGACCAGGATACAGTGGCGGCCGAGCCAAGAAATGATCAAACGCAGCAGAACGGAGAGGAAATCGTTCAAGGCTCCACCATCGGTGACTGCGCAGTGCAGTCGTACACCGAAACCAAGCCAGCGGTCATCCAGGAGATCCCTTCTTGCGGGGACGAGGCCTGCTCCAGCAACCCTATGAGGGTCAGTGTAGGGCTCGATACCTTCCTCGTGCCTGATCACTTGAGTGAATCTCTGGCATTGTCGATACAGTGGCGATTCCGAAAGGCGTTCCTTGCGGGGACGAGGCTTGTTTCAGTAGCCCTAACATCGTAAAGGAGATGGTTAAAACCTTTCTCGTACCTCGGCACTTGAGGGACGTTGCGGAATCGCCAAATGGAGAGAATGACATGGCGGCCAGGCAGGACAGGAACCCAACACTCGGGGTTTCTACCGGCACATTCGATAACCTCAAGGCAACGCAACATTTTTTGAGACGGCGTAGGGTCAAAAGAGCGAGGTATTCGGCTCATCAGTCGCCACATCACAGCGCGTGAAACAGAGCAACAGGACATCATGAAGAACCGAAAAGGGTTCAGTGTGGCCATTCGGAAAACTGAAGTGACGCAAAAGCCTGATTACGACAAGAGAGGGCGCATCTCTGCGAGCAATGTTGGAACTACATTACAGCAGAGTCATTTAGGAAAGACGATAGGGTATTCGCCCCAAATGAGGGAGCAACACAGAATAGCGTAATAGAAAACAGCTTAGAACTGACCAATCTTAACTGGAAAAAGGCGGAAGCAAATGTTCCAAAATGCACATCCGCGGGGATAGACGAAACTCCAATCAAGTTAATTAATGAACTTGGCCCAAGAACCAAGTAAACGCTGATAAAGGCAATGGAGGCAGTCATAACAAATGAGCAAATTCCGCGCAGCTGGAAACAGAGTAAAATGAATTTGATTTATAAAGGGAAAGGTGATAAGAAGAAAATAAAATCCTTCCGACCAATTACGATAACATCAGTTATATATAGGCTGGCGATGCAGGCGGTGAAATTAAAAATGCAGTCATGGGTAGAAAGAAATAGAATACTCGGAGAACTTCAGAACGGGCTCAGAAGTGGTAGGCGCTTAGATGATAGCCTGTTCGTGCTTACCCAGTGCATAGAAATAGCTAAGGCGGAAAATAGACCTGTGTATTCAGCCTTCCTGGACATAAGTGGTGCATACGACAACGTGAACAGGGAACTCCTGTGGAACATATTAAAAGCTGAAGGTATCGGTCATGAGGTAATTGATTTTCTACAGGAAATATATTGAGAAAATAGTCTTGAAATAACATGGCAACGAATTAAGAGTACGACAACTGTCGAGGTTCACAAAGGATTAAGGCAAGGTTGTCCTCTATCACCGCTGCTGTTCATGCTTTATATGATAAGCATGGAAAGAAGGTTGCAACAAAGCAATCTAGGGTATAATGTGTCGTACAGATTAGGCGAAAAGGTTGTTGGGCAACGACTACCGGGTTTAATGTATGCGGACGATATTGTATTGTTAGCAGATAGCGAGGAAGATTTGCAAAGTCTGGTTAATTACTGTGGAGACGAAGGAGACAGTTTAGGTTTCAGTTTTGGTGCAGCTAAGTCCGGTGGGATGTTTTTCAACGATACAGCTGATCAGGAACTTACAATACAAGGCCATTAAATACCCCGAGTGGCCGAATACAAATATCTCGGGGTATGGATAAACAAAGGGCAGATGTACATGGAAAAGCACGAACAGTCTCTCATAGCAAAATGGCGAAGAGATGCCGGGATAATGAAACATTGGTCATTGTGGGGATAGAACAGGTACTGAGAGGTACTTGGAAGGGATAAATGGTGCCGGGTCTTACTTTCGGGAATGCGGTCCTGTGTTTAAGGGCAGAGGTTCAGTCGACACTAGAAGTAAATCAGAGAGCTGTGGCAAGGTTAGCACTAGGTGCTCACGGGAAAACCACGAACGAAGAAGTACAGGGAGATATGGGCTGGGCAACATTCGAAGCACGGGAAGCTCAGAGTAAAATCCTATACGAAAAACGTCTGAGGAAATTGGACGATAACAGGTGGGCAGCTGAGGTATTTAAATACCTATACAGAAAGAGCGTTGACTCACAATGGCGGAAAAGAACTAGGAAGCTAACCAGTAAGTATGCCAGACACGAGGACGAAGAAAGGCATAGCATTAAGAAATGAAAGAGGAATGGAAGAGAAACACGACAAATCTAAAGACTAAAGTAGAACACTGCAAAAAAATTGGATAAATTCAATGGAAAAGAAGCATAGTCTGGAACTATATCGATACTGGAAAGAGTAAATCAGGAAGGAAGCGTTTTATGATAACTCAAGAGGCAGTGCCCTACTCTTTGAAGCTAGATCAGGATGTCTTAGAACGCGGAGCTATAAAAAGAGATTTAACGAAGAAGAAGACACATGTACTGCGTGTGGTAAATATGTAGAAACAATGGAACACCTCATACTAAAATGTGATGGTATCAAGCCCGATGTTGATGCGGCCACAGTCACCCTTCCTGAGGCCCTAGGGTTCAGAGATAATAATAGTCATGTAATTAAATATGCGGTGGAAATTAGCAAAAGGCGATCGGAGGATTGGTGGCTCAAAAGCAGAGAGGTGAGATGAGGCTAGAAGGGTAGGAAGACGTATTTAAATAAAATCGAGAAATTCAATAACGCACAACACAGATAACAATAAAAATAAAAGGCACAATAAGAATCTGAGCATGGTGGCCACTGCCATCACCCCGTTTCAAAGGGGATGCTCCTACCTTCCATCCATCCATCCATCCATCCATGTTGCGGCTGAGACGTTAAACCTGGCTTAGACATGCACGTCGGAACCGGGCCAGTCGAACACTCACTGAAGCGGAATGCGTCGCGAGAGCGAGGACGAAGGGAGAATGGGTATTCTTTCCGCGTGTATGGCCTCCACCTCAGGCACGAGACAGCAGGCCGCGAGCACACGGTGTGTCAGGTGACCGCAGAAAGCAATTTAAGTCTTGCACCCCTTGCGCTCAGCCTGGTTAAAGGCTGTCAGTCGGCAACTCAATCGAGCATGCATTAAGAAACAGTAATTGTAAAATTGGGGGGAGCGCATCCATGAGTTTTTTGGTGGTGTTGTTTGTAATTATTGCGCGATGCAATTTTTTGTTAGTGATTAAGGACGTACCAGTTTTGATCACGTTTCATTTGAATAGTTTCGCGCTAAGCTCAGTTTCGTTGCGCTGTTTTGTTGTAAGAGCCAGTTACGAGAAGAAAAGTGCGAAGCACATTTGGCGATAGTGGTGTCTCGAGGTCGCACCGATTTTTGTAGATAAGCATTGCAACTTGAGGTGTTTGTAAAGACAAGCTTTTGTGAGGCAAATCAAGGCTTATAGAGTAGATGCATCATCAGTTACCACTTCGAAATTTAGATTTACCGAGGCGCGTTAGGAACGCGATGATATTTAAAGATTTTTACGCGCAGGTAGAGTGTAGCTTTCAGTTTTTTTAGGTTTTAAATGCCACTCTACCAATTAAATTAGTTTAGAGTAAAATGGTAAGCAGAGCCCAGTACGTTTCGCATTAGAGGCGCTGGTACTAGCTGGTGGCATTGACCGAACGGGCAACTCAGCACTGATCCCTTTGACTGTTTCGATTGTTGTGAGAATTCCGTGGTTCAAAAGAGCGCCTTGTTCTTTTCCTCTGGCAGCTTATGAATCACGCGCCACGTGGAGTTTTCAGTTCGGAAGGACCGAGTTGAGGGCACGGAATACGTTACCGGGAGAGGGCCCAAACTGTCTCTTCGATTTTCCACCTAGCCGTCCCGTGACCGACTTGAGAGCGGTCTTGTGCCCGTTTCGAGGTGGAGGGACAAAGGAGGCTTACAGTAGCCTACTCATGGGCTTGGGCGCTGCATGGTTGGCACGCGTTTCAAATTATTTTGCAGTTTTTTTTCTAGTTTTGCACAAGGACGTAGAAGAGAAAAACAGACACAGAGGAGCGCTAACTTGGAACAATTTATTTCCGGGACGAACGCCATTTTCTACCCTCGCTTTTTATCGCTTTGAAGCACGTGTATACAGACAAGATAACAGGCCAAACGATAGCACTACTCACTTGCATACTAGTAAAAACTATTATGTATAACGCATGCGCAGGAATTCCAACTCCTTCTTTGATAGCGACATCTACAGTTGACTAACACAAGCATTGCGAAACTCTTTAATGCGAGCGCTTTCAATGATGAGACGAGTGGATTCACATTTGCTTCTACCGATATTAACTGTATCTTCAGATCGCGGAACGCATCCGCACTTACGACAATGAATAGAGAGAAACCCATCCGACGAAGGCTTGTTAACTTCACTGGAGTACTCCCTAAGTCTATCATTAATGCATCTGCCGGTTCGTGCGATATAACTTGTTCCAGAGGGCAATGGAATTCAGTAAATAACACAGGTCCTACAATTAACTCCCCCTTTCTTGTGCTGCTTCTTGCACGCGTCGTTTGTGTTACTCTATGGTCTTGTTTTTGCACACAAGCTGATAAGCTTGTTTGGAGCAATGAATACTATGTCAACATTTCCACGTAGTGCTATCTTCTTCAGGTTATGCAATAAGCGGTAGATGTAAGGAATTATGGCGAAAATTTTCTTTTTAAGAGACCCTGCGCTGCCTGACGTCAACAAACAGCCTCTCCTGACTGCGTTGCTCTGAGCAGTGCTTCAGAAATTGAGACAATCAAATGGTTTGGATAACCAAATTGTTTGGAAAACAAATAATTGTCCGTATTAAAAGCTGTGAAGTATGTCTCTTAGATGGTCGCCTACTGCGACAGGGTGACTCAGTTGACCATATTTTCGTGTTTAACTGAACAGCGGCGAAGGAATGAACAAAACGCGCTTGTCGTCAGCTGAGCCGTTTCAGTTTGGCAAGCTCACTTGGTTCAGACCCTTGATATATTCTTGTTTATATTTATTTTTGTCATTTTCGTTAGCTATGTCGTCTACACATCACGCTACAGCAGAGTGCAGATGCACGCCGCTACAATCTTTGCCATCGCCAAGTTGAATACCACCGGGGCGATCATGCTTAGACGAGGGCGCCGGATCGTCGCCAAGGATTTTCGGAGAAGCTGCTCAGTCGCTACATTGGACCCTACGAAGTGACGTGCGCGTTAGTGACCTGAACTACTAGGTCCTCCCTGATAGTGCCATATAGCCGTATCGTCGAAAGCACCACTAGGAGACTGTCAACGTTGTACGACTCAAGCCTTATTTCACGCGACAGTGCGACAACGTCCCAACTTTCTGACTTTCTTTCTCCCCCTCCCCCTCCTGTGCATACTTTCTGTTTGCTCCCCGTTTCCTCTTTACCTACGTTCAATTGCACGAGCATTGCAATGATGCCAGTTTTTTTTAGAGGGGGAAAATGCCACCAGCTCACCAGGTGCGGTGAGAGCGAGCCAGCATTCAGGCAAAGAAAGGAGAAGTAGAAGTTGTTTTTGGGTCGGCAATCTTCTCGGCTAGGTCTTCTCTCTGCAGGTGCAGCACATTTTGTCATAAAGACCATCGGTAGCACGTGACAATATTGAAATAAAGCTTTCTAAAATATTTCCCATTCAGTTACGCATGGGCATTGCCGTGAAGTTCGACAGAATGGTGAATGTGCAATCTCCAGAATTCCTGTGCATGTCCGTGCTACAAGCATAGAGAAGAAAGTTCAACAAGAGGAGACACTCGGCCAAAACTTGCAACAGGAAATATGTCACGCTAGTACATATGTCGAACGCTTACTGCCGTGAGCATCGGAGGAAAAAGGTGAAGTTAAAAGAAATAGCTTTATTTTATTATTTTCCAGCGAAACTAAAAATATTTGCGTATAAATTAAGTTTATACTTTGTCACTTACTTTTCTTGCGTTACCTAGCGACAGGCCAATGACGCGCCAGGGCACCAGACGCATGCGTCACGCGTCAGACACGCCGTCGAAACGAGCAAGGCCGGTGCGCATTTGAGCGTTAGCTTGTTCGGCAACCGACCTGCCTGTTTTTTTTTCTTTCTTTATTTAGCCTTGTTTATTGGGTTCCCGGAGTGTTCTTGCGTTTTTTCTGCACCTTGACACTGCACCACATCACTATTGGACTACGGCACGGTCAGAAATCTTGTTTTACAGTCTGCGACGCATTTCAAGCAATTAGCTATACGGCGCGAAACCTAGACTTGTAACGCAGTTAGCGAAAGGCAGTTTGGCCGTGTGACCTGTTTCCCCCGTATAGAACCTTACTGGGACGAAGTCATGACGCTTTTTGTGG
This sequence comes from Dermacentor andersoni, assembly GCF_023375885.2. Taxonomy (NCBI): domain Eukaryota; kingdom Metazoa; phylum Arthropoda; class Arachnida; order Ixodida; family Ixodidae; genus Dermacentor; species Dermacentor andersoni. The sequence continues at coordinate 23,840,664 of NC_092823.1, read as the reverse complement.
CCCCCCAACAACATATACCTTCTTTCGGCGCTCACACCTGTTGAAGACGCAACGAGCGATTGCTAAGAGTGATAACACGGGAGGGTGTTGCTTGTGCCAGCAAAACACGCAAAAGATCATGTCATGGAGTGAAACACCAGGAACTTGTAACTAGAAAATTCTGTCTTCCCAGCGACCGAGAACAGGCTTTGCACCCACACATTGTTCTTGAGTGCGAGTAGAAGGAATTCTGCGAGCGCCTAGCGTGGTCTCGTTTACAGCCTGTTTTTTTGGCCGCCTCTGTGTACACATGGCGTAATATCGTCTATCGCATCGGCTGAAGGCAAGTTCTTTTGAAAACGCGCAGTCACATGTGTATTTGTGCTCTTAAGGTGCAGGAAATAAGGCCCGACAAAGGGGGAATGCATGGAAATGAGATGTCTCGTGATATGCACGGTATTGCTTGGGATTGGTCGGGTGTATTCTTTTGCATGTATGTAAAAGCGAACTTCGTTTGTTTGGAACGTGGCCCATTCATCACTTTCGGACGTTTCGCCTCTGCACGCATCGTTTCCATAAGGTGTCAAGACCAAAACGACACATGCTTGTAATTTACTTTTTTTCAGCTGACATCGTCCGGTGGAGCTTCGTACGGGAACTACTCCTGCTTGTCTGGGGCCACAAGGTTGCAAGAATGCAGAGAAAGCCAAGAACGAGCATTTATATACAGCAAAGTAAACATTTCCTCGTTTCTCAGGGAGTGTTGCATCTTCTTTATTCAATTACACGTGGTATATAATGAATGGAGGCTTGTAAAGATCGCTCGCAATCATTTTTACCTAATAATAAAGAGATTGCACACAAAGAGTGCGAGCGGTTGCGCAGTAGAAGCCCAAAACACACAAAAAAAAAGAAAGAAATGGCGCGCCGGACAGCGCGGCAGGCGTAACATGTTCCACTTAGCGTTCAAAACGCGCGCGTCGAAAACCGAAACCGGTAGTGTGGCTCAGGTATGAATGTCGGCGGCATGAAGCGCTACAGTCAACTCGGCCGCTGGGGTCTATGGGAGTGCCCGCTCTTGTTGAATTCCTTTCTCTATGCTACAAGGCACTGTAGTTTTTTTCCCTTTTTTTTGACATAACACAGACATGCGCATGCTTTTTATTATGTTGGCCAATGAATAAAATCTGATGATAAAATTGATGGCTTCACAAATGAGCAACACGTTGCTACTCTTTTGGAAGAAAAAAAGAACAGAACACACAATATTAAAGAGCCTTACTAAAAAAACGAACCAGAAACCTAATCTTGAGTGTTCTGGTGCTGACATCTAGTGGGAGATTTGGAACTAAGTGCCATATGGCTTTAAAGAATTACCCCTTACATTAGTATTGGGCCGCTTCCAGCATGACAAGGGACAGTGAGACGTGCGATTAAACCACTAGACCGCGGCTTCCAACGTTTCCGCAATGATACACTTGGGTTTATCAATATACAATGAAAATTCGCATTGCCGTGTTTGAAAAATTGCTTTTGGGAAAAGTGTTACGCGTGCGTAGAGAGTAGAAATAGGCGTCAATCGAAAGCTGAGTTTCCGGACTACAAGCGCTGTACCGGTAGCCATAGTTTTTATCATAACTACCGTTTTAGTATCGAAAATCAAGTATAAATTTTCGTCGTTTCCATAAGCTTCCTTTACTGAATGATTAACCGCCGTGCGAATAAATCTACCTTTTCATAGCATGATCGCTGCACTTGTCTCGTGCGGATTGTCTTCTAGAACACGTCCGTCACCTTCCTTTTACAATAATCGATTTGTACATTATTTTTGGCGAAAAACCTACTCGTTCCATTGGAAACGCGCTAGCTTCGGGCCGCATCCACTCGGTGCGCTGGTTGGTACATGTACAGAATAGCTGCATATGCAAATCATTTCCGACCGCACTATTTTAGTTGCTTTAGATGTTTCTACCTGCGCTTGGGATGGCGCACGTCCTGTCGTCTTCATGCCCTTGTCAATCCATCACTATGACATCAATTCATGGGACAGCTTGAAGCAAATCTGATAAAATCATACCCTTTATATCGCCACACCTACCTAAGTTGAATAGACGATATTTATAACATGGGAACACGGCAAAAGTGCGTTAACCGACGTCGTTATGCGTTTCAAGCGCTTTCCTCGGAGTATTAAATTCATTGCTCACCACGGTCCTTGTCAAATCAACTTCTTCGACATGACGGTCTACATAGAAAATGGAAAACAGAGGACCACATTTTACCGGAACCCTACGGATAGCCATCAATATTTAGACAACACCAGTCATCACCTGCGACATTGCAAGCGAATAATTTTTCTAAACAAACTCTAACTTGGAAATGTAGCAATTTACTCAAATTTTTGTAAATGTTGTTTCTAAAATTTCTTACCTTGCAGGTGTAAATCGTCTATAGAATAAGAAAAAGTAGTCAATTGTCTATCTTCACAGAACAGACAAAGTGGGTAGGGAGCCAGACCAGCCCTGTGTTGATTAAACTTTAAGGGAGGTATTCGACACCTTCGTCGAGTGAAAGTTAGCTAAGTTTGAAAGAAATTTCTGCGCAAGGGGAATAGTATGTGTGAATTCGCTGCAAAATTAGTTACAGCTGGGTTTAAGAAGTCAAGCATGATGCCATACGACCTGAATGGAGGTGTAGTGATGTGGACGCTAGAAATACCTAAGAACTGGACCATTCAGGCTCGCTCTCACCAGCCTATCTGCCTTTTCATTAATGAGTATTGCCTTATGTCCGGGTACCAAGACAAGTCTTATTAATTTTCATTGCGCAGGTACATGCAAGATGTGTGGTTCTTCATTGGATATGAGTAATGAACATAGAAATGAGTAATGAACATAACGATAACAAATATGTTATTATGACTACTGATGAAGAGTTCAACCTAGTTTTCTCCGGGTTAATTGTACATGTAACTTATATCTCTACAATCAGCTGCTCATGTTTTTGATTTCTTGCACTTTGACGAATGGCGACGGGGTAAGGTACGTTTAAACGCAGTCATACAAACGACGAGAAAGGTGGGCGTCCGGATAGAGAAAAATACGCAATTATACTTACGTGTGTATTACATACGTATGCGATTCTGTAGCCATCCTGGTTTAACAGTCGAACAGTGAGGGATTACAGCATGGTGCTATGCGTAGGAGGCCTTCACAGTTGACAGGTCCAATGGGTCCTTTGTTGAATCGTTGGTTCGGTGGCCGGCTCCTCGATATTGCACATTGTTGCGACACCGTGAGTTTGGTTTCGCTGATTTCACAATCGCCCCAATAGGCGCCTACGCTGTCGCTGGGACCCTAAACGCTCAATCCGTCTCATGTTAGGGACAATGACCCCGCACAAAGAGTCTCTAACTCCAACGTGACCTTGCTGCTGGTGGTAGCTTTTCTGCAAGCCTGCGTGGACTATGGCACTACCCGCCTGCCAGCATGAGTGATCAGGCTTTGTCATGGTTGCAGGCAATTAGCTTGGAAAGAAAAATGTCCGAGTTGCCCGAACTTGCTTTGTTGAAGTTTAGGCTGATCATATAACCGTGCAGATACTGAAATTAAGTTTCATCATCAGAATTTGTTCGAACTGACTAAGCCTTACAAGTTCACTGGCTCTACTTCGTAAGATGCAATAGGTATCGTATTATGGTTAGTTCGGAATTAGTGAAACATTTGAAATTAGTGATTTAAGCATTTTATTCATAGAGCAAGTAATTACGCCTATAAGCGATCCATTTTAGAATTTAAAATTGTGTTCTATCCTACCGGAAATAAGAAAAATCTAAAAAAAAGATTAAATTATGGGGTTTTGCGTGGCAAAACCACTTTCTCATTATGAGGCACGCCGTAATGGAGGACTCCGGAAATTTAGACTACCTGGTTTTCTTTAACGTGCACCTAAATCTAAATACACGGATATTTTTGCATTTCGCTACCATCGAAATGCGGCCGCCGTGGGCGCTAAAAATCTGTCTAGTCCAAGAAAACACTTGGTGTATTGACGTTTTATGACGAAAAATAAACATGAAGGTGTGACTTTATTGAAATATATATATGAGCATTCATTATGGTACAACCAAAACACACACTAGTGCGCAGGGGTGGATTATCCAGCGTTCAAATGGTTCAAAAGAACCTGGACCTCCGGGCTTAGGGGGCGTTCCGAGGGCTGGACCGCCGAGCTGAACATGATGTTTCTAGAGCCGAGCCGAGGCACGCAGTCGGTCCCAGAGCACATATCACCTGACACCTCTGCTGCGTTCAGCGAGCCTCCCCGTACTGCCGCTGCTTGAACTGCTCGTGACGCTGTGATTCTACGGCGCAGAAACGTATCAACTCATCACCGGCGATCTTGTGAATGTTCCACAGCTTACAGTATGTCAGTATCCAGCATAATAAGCCTTGTGTCACGTATAATCGCTGCGCGGTGGTTCCGCGAGCTCGTAAAGTTTCCCAACGCTGTTGAGGTGGAGGAGCTGAGCGCGGTCCATTTCGGAGAAGATCATCTTCTGCCTGCCCACAGCGATTAAAGCACTCAAAACATATGAACTACAACACGGTGAACGCAGGCAGGGCGCACAATAACAGTAGTGCAGAAGCGTGAACCAAGCCACACATGAGGTGCACAACCACGAAACAGGTGTAGACGGGAAAATATCGACAGAGCAGTTTAGCGGGTGCTAGTCGTGGCCAGACGAAAGATGATAAGCCGACAACCGTTCGCAATATTTATTTAGCCTATTGCGCAATGTTACCTTGTAAAGCCTGTATACATTTACGCACAGCGTTAGGTTAACGTTACGATCATTTATTCGTGCTTCAGTTAACAAAAGAAGAATGAAAACTTTTCTAGCTTCATCCCCATGTGCGTCACTCCACCAGAAAACTGACAATTTCATAAGTGCGCCTTAAGTGCAGTTCCTGAAGCTCATCACGAAGTTTTAATTTTCTCGTACTTACATAAGTGAACTTTCCGTGAAGTTTAAGGATCGCTCTCGAATACGGCGGTAAAATAAACGGCAGCGCAATGGGTCCAACTCGCGCATTGTCCCTAGCCACACAGGAGAACAAAATAGCAACGCGCCAAACCTTACGAAAGGCTCAGCTTCTAGCGGCGCCACAATGGACGTAGACGGACCGGAGCTGGCGCAAAGCTTCGGCTAATGTTTTGGCCGCAGGTTCACTAAATTTCGTGTGTGTGCGCGATGCGCGGCCAGTGAAACCTCCATGCTCTGAACCCTTCCCTGTTCTTTGTACTCGCCATTGTCCAGTTACTAGAGCACAATCAGATCACCTGCTGGCCTTAAAGGTAAGATGTTCAAAAATTACATGGGATATGAGTACTGGAAACAACTGGTAGCTCATTTATTATATCTGTTGTCGAGTAATTGACACGGATTTTTTAAAGGTAGCTTAAAAGTAAAGGGTGCATGTTTCCTGTGATATTTGCAGAGCAGCTATTTCATTATTTTGCGAAGATTGAGACACAACCCAGTTCCCTGCGAGACCCTTTGGAACATTAATATCCAGCGAATTAGCATTTGAATACATTTATCGCGAATATATTATGACGCAATGAATGAGTGCGTGCATTTCCTTTTGGCTGCTTCCGTTATTATCAAATAGTTTTATGCATAAGCGCCAGGTGTGAAAAATTGGTACGAGCCGTTCTAACTGCTTTATTCTGAACCGCAGGCTTCGCCAAGCTTCCACATTTCCTGCTCCATTTTTGCCGTCCTTGAATACTGTCGGTCTCCTTTCATTGGACTGAGCGAGCGTCGCTGTAATTAACTTGAATGAAGACCCGCGAGGGTGCATTTCGTTCTGAAGATATGCGAATAATAATGACCTAGAGATCTTATTAAAAACTGAATTCCTGTTGTATCGTCTTATTCTCTGAACTTCCTTCATATTAGAGACAGATCCGGATCATGTCGAGAGAGTAGTTGGTAGACGGGGATCAACAGAAACCAGGACCATGCGATAACTTTGCGTCGGCGGGTTAATTGCCAGTGTCAGCTTTCTTTGGCAATTTTTCATTGTCTTGCTAAATTACCGTAACGCAAGTCATACATTTGTTTTGAGAGTAATCTTCATTGTTGCACTTAATCAAAAGTAATTCTATGAAAACATACTTCGCCTGACTTACTTATGGCTTTGTAACCTTGGCTTGCAGGCTCTGTGACTGTACCATACCAAGGAAAAAAGAAGCTCTCTGGCGCTCAAAAGCAGCATTTGGCAACAGTAAAAAAAAATAAAAAACACCTTAGCGACAATTTGCGATAAATGCCTAAGCTTTCTAGCCATGTTGTCAGCCACAAGAGCCCGGCCAGTAATCCGTCAACCAGTGAGGCCAGTGAATGTGACGAAGCAGGCCATGCGCTCAGCGAGACCGTTTGTGCTGAAGCAGACGCAAACGAAGCACTCTCGTAATGACTTTAATGTCAACAGCCTCAACGAGCGCGTTCAAAGAACCAACTTCATCGCACACAACTATGAAGCCTGTTTCTCCAGGGACGAGCAGCCCGACCGAGACAGAGCGGCCATTGCTTGGTGAGGGTTCTTGCATGTCTATGGAACCTGCTGACTGGTTTCCACTGCGCGCAGCCAATGTCAGCGTTTGGACGCCACAAATCCAGGATGTGTGTGAAAACCCTACAAACATGCAAGGAGGATTACTCTCGCTCGAAGAGGTATTTTAAGCCAACTAACGCGGCATCGAAGCGCTACCACCGCCACTTCAAGCAAGAAATGCTCTATGCTTACAGGAACAATGGCGAAGTCGTCTTGCGCGAATGGGTGCTGCATAGTCCCTGCAAAGAATTCATATATTGCTTTACTTGTACTCCGATGTTCGCAAAAAGGACAAATTTTCAGGACCAGGTGGGATCAGTTTATGGAACAAGGCATATTCGTAGTTAAAGACACACGAAGAAAGTCAGTGTCACAGGCAATACGAGCATGACCTGTGCAAGCGACGTTTCCTTAGAATATCCGCCATTCGATCCCTTGAACAGCACAACTCGCAGCGGGAAACTTCTGGAGAAATGGCCTTCAGCACATAGTTGGTGTTGTCTCTTCGGCGACTTTAATTTTCCCTCCATAAACTGGAAGTAGTTGTCATCAAGCTGCCGCCTTTCTCCAGATTTCATTGCCATTGGATTTCAACCTGCCACAGATCATAAGTCAGGCCACTCGTGATTCCAATACACTGGATCTAGTATTGACAACGGTCGCTTATACTGTTGAAAAATAACATATTTAGATGGTTTCAGTGACCATAAATTAATGCAAGTAAACCTTAAAGTCTCATACCGTTTTTCTGGAGCCACAACTAAGATAATGCGTGACTATAACACTGGAAATCACAGTGTTATTAATGCTAAATTTGAAACATTTCTTGTTAGTGTTTTACTTCCTTTTTTAAGGAAGCGATTGTGCGCTACCGCAAAACGCACGTGCACTCGAATATGTTGGAAAACATACAGCGACTTCTTGAAAAGCTACTGTTCTATAGTACGTGCTGCCCGAGATAAGCATTTTTCGCACGATTTGCCATCCCTCCTCACAACTAACATAAAATAATATAGGGAATCAGTGTGTCCCGAGCTCCAGGACAGCAACGTCATCTTGCATAATAACAACCACATTCCAATTCCAGACCATGACTGTCCAAACGCGATCAATTCATTCTTTTCATCAGTATGTAAAATAGAAGACTATTAAAACGTTCCTGAGGTAGCTAATCTTCACTACCTTTTTTTACAACCCATCGACATTACTGTCGACGGCATGGCATTCATTATAAATAATCTGAAAGTGTCCCCATCAGCAGGCGTTGATGACATGAACTCAAAGATACTAAAAACACGATATCAGTCTCGAGTAAAATATTATCTCATATATTGTGGCAGCCGCTATCGACAGGAATGCTTCCCCAAGGAAGGGAAGGGAAGAGAAAAGTAGAAGGCAGGGAGGTTAACCAGAATAACGTCCGGTTGGCTACCCTACACCGGGGGAATGGGAAAGGGGAAAACAAAGATCCCCAAAGACTGGTAAATCGCGAAGGTGATTGCCATCATTAAATGCGGCAATAAAAATTCAGCACTAAACTACAGACCCATTCCACTTACTTCCATCTGCTGTAAGATGCTAGAGCATATAATCACCTCCCATATTTACAATAATTTAGAGAATAATAATTTTTTCTTCGCGAACCAACATGGATTTAGGAAGGGTTTATCGTGCGACACTCAACTATTTGAGTTCACGACTGAATTACATGTAGAACTAGACAAAAACCTGCAAATTGACTGCATGTTTTGAGATTTTTCAAAAGCGATTGATCGCGTAGCTCGCTGCTGACTAATTTCTAAACTTTCTTTGTCCTTAGATACACTTACGCTATCTTGAATTCGGAACTTTCTTACGAATCGGCAGCAGTTCACCTTGGTTAACAATTTTTCCTCCCCGCTCTCTTTCGTTTCCTCTGGTGTGCCGCAGGGCAGTGTCCTCGGTCGACAACCTTTCCTGATACATATTAACGACTTACCGAATAACATATCTTCTCATGTGCGGATTTTCGCTGACGATTGTATAATTTACCGACAAATTGCTTAGTACTGATGACCACGTAAGAACTCAAAATGATCTTGACCTTAATAGCAGTTGGTGTAGCACATGGCTAATGTGGATTAATCCAGACAAATGTAATGTCTTTCAGTAGCAAAACATTTCCTTTCCAACTTTCCATACTATAATAACAACAATCCTGTGTCTGTAGCTACCTCTTTCAAATACTTAGCCGTAACCTTGACATCAAACCTTTCCTGGGCTACACATATCAACAACGTCTGCGGAAATTCCTCCCCATCCTTGGGATATTTACGCCGGAGCCTCCGTAAGACACCGGCAAATGTCCGCAAACTAGGCTATCTTACATTTGTTCGCCCTAAACTTGAACTCGCTTCTTCAATATGGTCCCCTCATTACATTTATTTAACCACTATGCTAGAATCAGTTCAGAATAGAACCGCTAGATTCATCTCACAAAATTACGACTGCAACGAAAGTATAACGCAAATTAAAAACAATTGATCAATTCCTTCTTTGAACACTCGTCGTGATGTAGCTCTTTTATTGCTGTTTCACAAGTACGTTCACGGACCGAGTCCATCACCAATAGCTCTGCAAGTTTCTCCATTCTTCTCACGAAGATTGCATAATAACCTTTCTTTCACGCGCATCTATGGTAAAACAGACGTTTTTAACTCATCTGCACTTTCACGTGTCATCCGCTTGCGGAGCCACCTTCCCGATATCCTGGTAGCTGAAACTAACATAGAAAAATTCCGTCACGACCTAAACATTCATTAGTTAATTAAAAAAAAAACTCTGCGTTGCTTCTTGTATGCCTTACTTTTTTCTTTTTTTGATCTGAGAATTTGAGAGTTTGTGTAAACTTGACTCTTCGTTGTATTATTATTAACAAAGCGCTTTATGTTCTGTATAATTCTATGCTCTTTATACTATGTAACAATTTTTAATCTTCCCTTACCCAATGCCCATTCTTCGGGAATGTACGACATTTCGAATAAATAAACAAACAAACAGACAAACAACTAAATAAATAAATAAATAAATAAATAAATAAATAAATAAGGTTTCTGGCAGAACGAGGGCTCTTTCTCAGGGGATCTAATGGTTGAATCGGGTCTTCCCAAGATGGCAACTTTCTCGGGTTCTTTGAACTGATCGCCAAGTTCGATCCTTTCCTTGCTTCCCATATAAAGAACTTTGGGAACGCTGGACGTGGCAAGAGATCCTGCCTCTCCTCAACCATTGTGGTAGAGGGTGCAGAAGCTCTTGTAATTGAAGTGCGAAAAAAATCACTTGCGAGATTGCAAGTGGCAAGTACTCCTCTCTTTCGGTTGATTCGACACCTGATTCGAATCACAGAGATCAACTTATAACGGTCATTAGCTACTTCGCTAACGATGAGCTTGAAGAACATTTTCTCAGGTTTTTACCCATAACCAGCCACAAACGGGAACACCTGGCGAAGTCAACGCTCGACTTCTCGACTCGCGAGCAATATGACTCGCAAATACCCCGGCATTTAGGCTAATTTGAAAAACGTCAATCCGCAAGCAAATGTTATCCCTTGCGCCGCTCATTCTCTTAACGTGGTCCGGGCGCGTGCTGTAGATTTTTGTGGGCAAGCCATTATTTTTTTTCCGGCTTGTACAGCGTATATATGTTTTCTTTGCTCCGTCTACTCATGGGTGGGCTGTATACTCCAGGTGCACTTGAAACAAAACGCAACCACTGTAAGCCCAAAGCAAGTCTCATACACGCGGTGGTCAGCGCGAACGGATGCAGTAAGGCCTCTCATGGCTGTTTCTAACGAAATCAAATCCGCCTTCATGGAACTATTCGAAGATCATGACGAACGAGTAGAAACGAAGCACGAGGCAAATTCTTTGCTGAAGGCGATGACAACGTTCGAAACCGCGCTGATGGCTGAGTTTCTGGACAGAGGTTTGCAGCGTTTCAAGGTCACCAGCAAGACACTTCAGAGCCCAACACTGTCATTTACTGCTGCTGTAAACCTGATAAAATCGTTGTGTGATTATGCATCCGGCTTGAGAGAGAGGTTCAATGAAATTGAAGAGCTTGCGATGGAAGCGTTGGACAATGATTCGTACAAAGCAAACACACAGAGAAAGCGAAAACAATCGACGCGATACGACAGTACTGAAGGCACGAGCACGCCATAGTCACAAGATCTTTCAGCTAAGTTACGCTGTGAAACCTTCTTCGTCACGATTGACAATCTCCTGCACGTTCTCGCAGCTCGGTTGAGCGCTTACACCGAATACTGCTCACAGCTTGCAGTTATTGACGATTGGAACTGCTTTTCCCAAGCACAGAGGCGCCTGCAGGCAATGGACCTCGTGAAAAAGTACCCTTCTGATCTGGCTGGCACATTTTCCGATGAGCTTGAACAGTTTATTTCAGCAAGCAACGAAGGCTGTTCTTCTGTGGCAGACAAGCTGAAACCTTGAATTCGTGAAAAGTTTGAAGGTTCAATCGCAGATGTTCATGTGCTGTTAGAATTTTCTTGTGCTTGATGGTCACAAATTGCACTGGCGAACGATCATTCACCGAGCTGAAATTGATGAAGTACAGTATTTGATCAACGATGACTGACAGCCGCCTCAGCGATTTATCGATGCTGAGCGTGGAGGCGGAGAATCATAGGAGGGGCAATGTTGAAGATCTCATCAACAAACTGTCCAAGCAAAAAGCACGAAGACGCTTCTAGAAATGTACATACCTTTCTTTTCTTAAAAGATGAATAAAAAGAGAAAACACGGTAATACGTATCCACGCCCCATTTCAAAGTTGAATTTCTGGGAAACGCATAACGTATTTTCGGCCTTGTGTTCAAGTAAAGCTTTTTCTTTATAAAAATGACAATTTATTCCGAAATTTGATAGCATAAACGGCGTGTGCAATATGGACGTGTTTCCTTCTCTTATAAAAGTGGATATTGCCTAAAAAAAACGTCAATGTATTACCTGTTTGGAAGTGAGCGATCTGCGCATAAATTAAAATATGTATGATTGTTTATTTGAGACTGTTATTAAAAATATTTACCCTTGATTCAGTACTGAACCAACTTTCGCGGCAAATCTTATTGCTGTCTTGTCTATTCTTCTCCTGGTATAGTTCCATTAAGATGACTATCTCTCTACGTGAACTGCGAGAAAGTATACGCCCAGGCGATCTTCATAAACGCTCCGGAGACTCTTCGAATGCATATGGCATGTGTTCCTTGTAGCAAATTCTAAAAAGCGTGAAGTCTCAAGAATCACGGCAGGGTAAGGCGTGAGGGGCGGGGGTGTCCCTTGCTTTTTTGAACAGGGCCATCAGCACTGTTAATCCGGCCCTGACAGTGCGGATCGCACTGATTTCGTTGCTTTTCTTGCAAATGCGCCGTGGAGAGTAGGGTGTAGGAGAATGCAAGAAGGCCGCCCTCAATCGTCGCATCTGCGAAGTTATTACTGCGATAGCGCTAAAAGCCCCGTGTCGTACCAAATCCGTTGTCGGTGTCTTGCGTCGCACGTCGTTCAGCGAAAAGTCATTGCCAACCACAACCACGCAGGCGCTCCACGTGGCCCATTGGCGTTACTGAACTAATTAAATTCCTCAAACTAAGCGGCGTAAGAAAAACTTATAAAGTAGAACCTAAACACAACCTACAGGCATGATGGCGTCGGATTGTAATTTGAATATAGCAGTAAACATAATTCTATTACGTGACACCTCAGATACACCATTGTCCACCATTTTTACGCTTCATAGAGCAATACGCTGCGCTAGGTTTCATGCAAAAACACAATCAGATGGCGCTCGCCTCCGTTCATCCGCGGCCTACGCAAGAGGCCGCATTTTTACCACTTATGTTCAACACATTCAGGAAACAAGATGATCGTCCTTTGAGTGAACGGACAGTGCTAGAACATCGTCCCCACCGGTCATTGGCCCAGAAAGCAGTGCAGGTAGTTTTGTGCTTTCTCAGAACATCTGGTTTGTACGAGCGGCTTTGACTAGTATTTTCCCTGCGCGTCTCTATACCCTTCTCTCTCCCGGCACTGTCCTCCCTTTCTCCCTTCCCTCAGCGTAGAGTAGCCAATCCGACTCTTGACTGGTTAACATTCCTGCCTTCCTTATATCCCTCTCTCTTTCTCTTCCTCGCCCGCTCGACTTAGTGCATAACGTTCGCCGCTAGCGTTCGTCGTTAGCGTTTCCCGGTAAACATTACGGTTGTGTGAGTGATTGTGAAGAGGAAGAGGCGGCATTTTATGCAACCCTTTAGGGAGCACGATTCAGCGCCTAGACATTACGGTTACATAAGCTGCAGTTGCCGAGAGGCGTGAGGAGTCGGGAATCTTTGAATGCTATCGCGTTTCACTCTGGAAGGCGAGGCTTAAGCGTTCTCCAAATATTTCACCTTTGCAAGAAACGTAGCAAACTAGTCACTATCACTCATCAGAGTGTTTAGATCTCGTACGATAGTTTGTAATTAGTGAAATGTAGGTAATTAGTGAATGAAGCATTTTATTATTTGCCAACTTTCTGCGCCTATAGGCGATCCATTTTAGGGATTGAAATTGTCCCATCTCCCACAGAAAATTTAGAAGATATGTTCCAAGAAAAACACCTGGCATATTCTCTTGTTATTACATAAAAGAAACAAAGGTGTGTTCTTAATTAAATGGCTATGTGCGTTCATTCTAGTGCGGTCAAACCAATCAGTAGTGCGATGAGCACCGAGTTGGCTGCTTTTCATCAAAATCTGTCTTGTTAAGTATGGCGCAGGAGATAGCACGAAGGCCGCCATCAATCAGCGCATCTGCCAAGTCATTTCACCTTTGCAATAAAAGCAGCGAACTAATCACTGTCACTGATTACAACATTTAATAGTCTGAGTGCAGTTAAAAGAGTGCCAATGTGCAGCTATGCTAGTAACGCCAGCTTTCATCTCGTTTGCAAATCTGTGGAGGGGAATACGTTTCATCGAATCCTCCAAAATAAACCGCTCTTACTGCGCACTTGTCGTTGCCTGGCTTATGTTCTGAAGTATCTTCCATCGTTTTGTACAGCGATGTTCTCCAGAGCTAGGATTCTGGGACTTTTACGGGTCCATCACGTGTACAGAAAACTGAGGTGGGCCGATCCCGGAGGCAGTGCCAGGCCCGGAGCAATAGCTCTTAGCCCCGTTAGGCAGGCGCGTGAAGCGAACGTAAAGCACAGCTTTCGTTTCAGTACGAAGTACACAAATAAAAATGCCGTCAAACCACATGATTGATGACCAGCGCACGCACTTCCGCGCTGAGCAACGCACGTTGCCGCCAATCTCTCGCCAGTGGTCGTTGTCGGCGACTGATGTGGACATGTAAAATGCGGTAACAAAGAAGTGGTTCACAAACTTCGCGGAAGATTTTTGCCTGGGTTACTTCAACGGTCCGAGTCAACGAACTACCGTACGCCGGCCATGCGTCGATTTTACTTTGTACAAAAACATTTCTCAAATCAGAACGGAAAACATCTGTGTGCATCATAGCGACCACAAAGCAGATATACCAGTAATTTCAAAGTAATAAATAAAATAAAGCTTTTGAGAACTCCATTGAAATGGGTGTTTCTGTGATATACCGCTTTGAATAGCAGTGTGCGTAGTGGGCACACATCATGGTATCGGTGTTCGAGAAGTTGTCCTACATGAGGCGCAACATATGTACAACTTCGCTGGCCTACCACCTTGTTAGAAGTGGATTGGCGGTGATTTTTGTTTGCCTTATGAAAAAAAAGTACTTTTATCGCAAATATATTTAGCGCTTATAACGGGTATTTATTTAGTTATTGATTTATTTACAATACCCCTAAAGGCCCTCGACGAAGGGTACTACAGTGGAGGGGGGGGGTGGCTACAAGAAAATACACAAGTGTACATTAAGGTACAGCACATATAAAAAGAAAAACATTTACAAGATATTTTTTTCTTTTTTTCCCGCTCGACAAGGCAGTGTAGTTATCATATTGAACCAAGAAACCAGAAAAAGAAAAGAAAAAAAGAAAAAAGAAAGCTACGTACATAAAAACATCAGGAGCGAGCAACAACTCACAAAGCATCAAAACTATCAGGGAAACACACTTAATAAGAAAACACAATATTTTTTACAGCGCGTCAAAGTAGTGCAAATTCTTTTCTTAAATTTGGTTATCTAAGTTTCCATGGCTATGTATGAGGGTAAATCGTTCCAATCGATGATAGTGTGCGGAACGAAGGATTGAGCGAAAGTTGATGACTGAGACAAAATGCGTTTCACTTTGTTACGGTGATCGCGGCGAGGAAAGATAATCGGCGGTGACTGAAAAAAATCATCACGAAGTGAGGTATGGTGGAAAATTTTATGAAATAGTGATAAGTGAGAATGTTTTCGACGAAGGCGCAAGGATTGCAAACCGGCACGTTTCTTTAAAGATGTAACGCTGGTGAATGTTGAATAATCTGAAAAAATAAATCGAGCAGCGCGGTTCTGCAGCGCTTCAAGGTTAGAGGCTAGATATACCTGATGGAAATCCCAAATTGCCAAATTACAAAGATTCTGTTTTTAGTTTTATATGCTCACATCAGGGCAGCCCCTCTGCCCAAGAATATGAACCCAGAGCACAACATCGACACAAGACTTGGAGCCAAAGCACTCCTCCGACGGGCAGCCGCCTCCGGGAAAGCCTGCTGCTTTACGGACGCAGCCAAATAACCTGGCAGACATGCCTATGTAGCAGCGGTGGTCAATAAAGATGGCACGCTCATCAACGCTTGCACGGTCCACACAGATAGTCCTGAGGTGGCCGAGCAGGCGGCCATCAGCCTTGCACTCCTAGAAGACGGTAAAAGCTTGGTATACTGCGACTCCAAGAGGGCAATTCTGTCCTCCGAAACAGCGAGCACATCCCCGACCGTCGGCAGAATCCTTGGTACTCATCGCCTCACCCCGCACTACATCAATTGGTTCCCAGCACACAATGGACCATTGCAGGGGCCGTTCCCTAACCTCAACGAGACGGCACGCGAACCCGCACGAGACCTAACTCGCCGTGCGAGCAGGGACTCCCTGTCGGCAGGATGGGTGCCAGCGCGACCCCCTCGTCACTTACAATGATCTCACCCAGCATTATAAGTTAGTCAAGAGAACCATGCCGCTACCGCACAAAGCACTCAATAAAGCACAAGAAGTCACGCACAGGCGGCTTCAGAGGGGCACCTACCCATGCCCGGCCTTCCTGCACAATATCTTTGGACGCGCACCCTCACAACGCGTGTCGCTACTGTAAGGATATAGCTAGCCTTGCTCACATGCTCTGGGGTTGCGCCCTCGCGCCGGGGGCCAGGACAACCGAGAAAGAGTGGGAGAGAGCTCTACGCAGCTCGGACCTTGAAGCACAGCTCTGGGCTATCCACCGCGCCCGCGACGCGGCGGAGGCGCATGGCCTTTCTGTCCCGACGTGGCCACTAACCGCGCGCACCAACGGACCTCAAGAAAGATTCATGCATCCGTCCATCTCTATGCAAGGCAGCCAAGTCTGGGCATACCGCCACAAACCACGTGGAGATTTTTAGCGTCTGCTCAATTCATGGTCCACGGCTGTTTCTGCAATCTTCCCCCAAGGAAATGCGGCCACCGCTCCCAGGACTGGATTCCGCAACCTTGGGCTTAGCAGCGTAGCGCTACAGCCACTATGCCATCTCGGCGTGTCGTATGTGATGAGCCTAAGAAGAGAACCTAAGATTAAAATACAGTTTTCGTCATAAAAGGTTTCGAGAGAAAGAGAGAGAGAGAGAGAGAGAGAGGGGCCTCTATTAGAAAAACAGAGAATTTTGCCGGCGCGTATATAACCGCTGGCATGCTACTCTGTATAGGGATGGGGAATAGGATTAAAATATTCCACAATAGAGTGCGAGAAAAAGAGGATAAAAATAAATATGAAATGTCCGATGGACCTGATACTAATATTTACAGGTGACATGGCGGGTAAATTTACGTAAAAGTTCCGAAGTTTATATCATTTCGATTGACAAGCCTGAGCTGGTCATCTATGAAGTGTGTGGCTGTCAACTTTTCCCCATCTATATCTGTATTTCCCTCTTGTGCAACGCGCCGTCTCCTGAGGGGAATAATTTGTATATTAAAACAAATTAGAGTGCGAGAAATACACCCGCGTGCACGCCCACAACCACAGACGCCATCACTGTGAAAAAAAGAAAACGAAAAGGGCTAATGCTCCGTTTTTTTAACGCAGATTGAGGATTACAAAACGGAAGGCATTCACAGCGATACAGCAGCCCTAAAAAATCACCAGCGTAATGAGGGTGCCCAAAGAGGAAATGACCAAAGAAGGTGCCTTGGTGAAGATGCGCCGATCGAGTTTGCATTGATCTGAGTTTCATACAACCGCCTCGTTAACAGCCAAAGTTTAAACTTAAAGTTGTTCAAGTAGTTTCGAGCAAAAGCTTTTGATACGTTGCTTCAAGGGATACCTTAACTCTGTTCTTTGCAGATGCCTAGCACTTATGTAAAGCTGACTGATAAGAAAGAACAAGAGAGACAGCAGTTTCTACGGCTTGCAGAATTCGCTCCTATTTGGATAATTCTGCCTTGCATATTGTAATGGAGCTATCATAAATATTTTAGTTTATGAAAAAATTCTGAAAAAGTTTTGTTTAAAGGTGAAGCTTTTAAGGCGCTAACAGCGTTTAACGTCGCACTGAAAGCAGCCTCACAATACTGGCGACAGCAGCGTGCCAGCGTTGTTGTTGACGAACCTCGATGGTACACATGGTGAGACCGAAGGAAGCCCATCGTCGTAGGAGAGAGAGAGAGAGAGAGAGAGAGTGGGAAGTAGAAAAAGAACGAAGTTTTCTGTAACTTTTTCAAGGGGCTAGTCACAGTTGTTCAGCTTTCATATAAATGACAATATAAATTTAGATTGACGTTCACCACCCAGTGGTTTAACACAGCTGTTCAGCATAAGTGCTAATGGTGCGTGTGAGCACCACTCTCATGCCAGAAGCGGAATAGAGATCGCTGCCCAGGCTTCGGCAAAAGCGGATTGACTGGAGTGGATTCACCGGTGTACGCGCACTTAGTTTTCCTCCCAAAAGCGACGAAACCAACTCAGCCTCTCTGGACAGACACTCTCCACGCATGCGTCATCCATCGTAGAACACGACAACGCCAAATGCGCAAATGCCTTTTGACAGAGTGGTATATTGATACCTCTATAAAATATTTTCGCATCCCATGCGTCGGGGCCATTCTTAAAAGGAATATTTCGGGTGTGGTAGAGAAGAACCCTGTTCTTTCGTAACAATCTGCAAATATTTGAAAATCGCAAACGCCTTACTGAACAAAAACACTTGATAATATTGTTACGGTGGGAAAAGAGAACGAGGTCGTCGACGGTGAAGAGGACGAAATGGCAAGAGCCTCTCGGGATTCTCGGCAGCTGTTTATATAGGCTTGGTTAATACACCGTGTAAATAGTATTATACTCGTGGCAGTATAATCATGCGAATAGATTTCTTTGGCTTTTGTAGCCGTTATCGTGGTTGGTGGTCGATGGCCAGTGGCCAGACATGGCAAACGAAGAAACGTTTGTTTGCTTTCGCGCTTTTCTCTGGCTTGCTTTGTCTCTGGCTCTGGCCAATGCCACCTAGACTGCCTCAAGTCAATGCCGCTGGACTGCCTCCAAGACATGGCAAGAATGGAGCCGCCTGCAGCCACAGCGTGGTAAGCGGTTGCGCTTCCTCAGTGCGTTTGGGTGTTACATAAGTTCTCTTCGGCAGCTAGGTAGCATGCAAGAACAATAAGTAAAAGAGAAAAAAAGTAGCAATGTTTCGATTTTTGGAGCGAAACCGCGCTCACGTGACTGATTACTCACACATTCCAGCTTTCTTTTTTTTTTTTTGTCTGGCTCCTGCACTTCGCTTTGTTCACCCGCCGGCACAACTGAACTTGAATGTCTGTACTTCGAACACTGAAACGCCCTCTTTGCAGAGCGTTAGAAGGCGAGTTGTGCAGCGAGCTAGCTTTAAATTAAGCTGCTTTCATTGTTCTTCGTCTATAGTTCAGTTGTGTGCGATGATGGTCAAGGCTCACAAGGCAGGATGCACCAACCTCCGCTTGTCAGTGCGCCTCGCAACGGTGTAAAAGCGATATTCAGTTCTAAGTGCAACGGTCGCCTTCAGTGAAGACTCCCTTGCGTTTCCCACATTTCAGCTTTTATTAGGTTCCACGCAATGAGAACAGTTCTACGTTAGGAATAACCGGGATTAAAAGCGTGTGTTGTGTAAACAATGTTGCACATTGCGCGCAGCAGACGTGCTTGCGTTTGCGCCATCTTAATTTTCTTTATTTAATAGATCTGCTTCGGCGGACAATGTATCAACTTCTTGCGAGTGTGTTCCAAAGCTTAAACTTGTTCACACTATTATAATGTAGACGCGCGGACGTATGAGAGAGCTGGCTAGCCATCTAAAGTCGTCCTCCAAAAAGGACGACTTTCTTTACAAAATTTAGAAAATTTTTACTTTACAAAATTATAAGTTATTTCTTCCTAGTAATATCTAGCCACAGCAGTGCGCGAGTCGCTTGCAGACGGGCGCCGTGCGTCTCATCAGATGGCGTGATCAACGTGCCTGGCTGTTGAATGATGTACTATTTGAAGTGACCCTTGCATACCTACAGGAAATGCGCCAACCTCGCGCAAACAAAATCGAGCTAGTATTATGCACTAAACGTAACACGTGTAGCTTTTACAAACGATAGAAGGAACATACGAAAGCCATACTGCAGCTCACAGGTGTCATACCGTGACAAGAAGGAAACTCGGATGAATTGCTTACCTTGGCAGTTTTTAACGGAACCAGTTTATTTTCTCGTGGAGAAGCCCATATCCACGCGTGTCTTGTATTGCACTTCAGGAGAGAAAGCACGTGGGCGTTTGGCTCCAACTAATAATTTCCATGTGGGGCGCGGCAAACAAAACGTCGCCGGCATTTCGCAGATTGTCACACATCTGCACACCCGTACATTGTGGACATATATACGGAGTTGCAAGAAGAAAGGAGCGTTAGCCGAAGGACCCCATTTTTATTAATCATATCTTAAGAAGTCGAAAAACATAGACACCAAGGAAAACACGGGGAAAATTACTTGTACTGACTAATGGAAAAAAAAGAATTATGAATTATTGGAACTGAAAATGGTTGGAAGAACAACTTGCTGCCCATTTGCATCTATTTCATCCACTTTGAATTCCATTTATTTTTAATTCTTTTATTTTAATTAGTAAGCGCAAGTAATTTCCCATGTGTTTTCGTTGGTATCTATGTTTGTTGGCTTCTTATGATACAGAGTTACAGGCAGATATGCGCAGTGGCGCCTGGTCTAGCATCGCTGCTGCCCAAGATTGCTGCTTACATGTGTCGCACGACGTTTTGTAGAGGTGACACACTGCAGGGGCACTCCAGAAAAATGCTGCTGTGGCGCGTCTCAAAGAACGCGGTGTTCGTTTGAAAGCCTCTAGCTGAAGCCAGGGGACTCGACAAGCGTCTGACAGCAGTGAGGACAAGATCACATATCACGCTGTGTTTATAAAATATTATCGTGCGGAAATATACCGAATGTTACCAAAAATTATATCACCGTATTCGTACAGTCACAATGTTTCTGAGGACATCAATTTCTTGGACCATTGACGACTTCACGAAGAACTACCGATGCCAGAAAATTCGACGCACATGTCGAGGTTTTAACCCTTAATAAATAGTAATTTAAAAAGTAGCAGTGTCGCCCGGAAGGCGAAACATCGACTGCAATGGAAAATTAGTAGGCAGCTTTACTAAGGAAGGATAATAGCTTTATCGGCCGTGTAAACTTGGAAACATTCCCTTACTAAACAAAATTTGTTGCTGGGCTAGTTGGTTCATGCTTAATAGTGGTAAGCGCAATTTCAAGACGGGAAAGAAGACCGACATAGAAGCACGGGACAAGCGCAAATATTTTTTTTCTAAAGACATACCCTTACTAACTGAACTCAGAAGCACGGTATAAGCACACACATGTAAACAGGGACACGTGACTCTCGACGAGCGCGAATACTCGGTGTGAAAACGCTGGTGCAAGCGAGCGCGGCCGCAGCTTCGAGCGAAGTCACCTTCGTGCGGTCTATCGCTTCAACGCAAACTCTGCGGCGAAAACGCAGCGCTCACAAAGGTATGAGCGTCGGCAGATCCCTTTCAAGATACGACACGCGCGACTGCACGTGACCATTAAAATTACCGACTTGGCAGTGTCAAAGCCGCCCCACCCTCTCCATCCCGCGTTGCCTCCCCCCCTTTCCGCCATATGTGGCGCGCAAGACTGCGTCGCGATCGCCGGCTTCCGCTACGTGCTTTCACTCGCACATACAGCATAGAACGCGCGACGACCGTGTGATAGCCCTTGGAATTTACACGGAACATGACCCACAATGAAATATATTACAATTGTTCCCGACTGCGAGCCACCTACATCGAAGTTCTGAAAGGAGCGTTACTCAATTCAAAGACAATGTTATAAACTCGCCCTGAAGCGATGTCGCATAGATACATACACATTGAAACATTACAGAAAGAAGTTCTGCACGAAAATTTATTTTGGTTTCGACGAAGGTATCTGGAAGAGTGAAGTTTGTTTCCGGGAAATAAAACGGCATATGTATTTAAAGAAATACACAATTCCCTCTTATTTTTCTACGTCCTTCGGAAGAAACTCGTACAATATGTGAAGCTTGTCCTCCGAGACGTACCCTTCACGTTCAAGATCATCTAGAGGAAATGTAACCGTTGCTCTGTAACAGCCCGGGTTGCTTGCTTCTTCGGGTCTTCCAAAGAGCTTAAGTTCACCTTTATGGTCCCACACCTTCTGGCACTGTTTGCTTTGGGATGGATGTTTGACGGTCACCTGAATGTTCTGATTGAAAGGCCACTGAAGAAATTCGTCGATCACACCCTTGTGCAGCTGAATACAAGGATGCATTAACATATAATCTTCCTTTTGTAACAGGTACACTCCTGGCGACACGTGATAGCCAGATATGTATATCTTTTCACTCCAGCAACAGTATAACCCTTCTGAACCAGCTCTGTCTATCACTTCTTCCATGTCCTTAACAAAAAACTCGTATCGCCTAATGTTGATTGCGTTTAAGGCCAGTTGTTTTTCTTTATTCAATGGGCTCGGCCCTCCTTGCATCTCAGCGTCCTTCACTTCACCATTGTCTGCAACACTTCCGGCACACTTTCTGCAGATTGTCCTTGCCGCGTCGTCCAACACTTCGCCAATGGCTTCCTTCAGCGCATTCACACTTTCGCAAATTTCCTTGAGTGTTTTTACGTTGCTGACTGTTCGCTTCGTGTCTTCTAAGCCTTCCTTCAGCTCTTTTATTGAATCGGTTATTGCTCCTGTAAGCATGCGCGCCTCACCGCTGTGGTCAATCAATCTTTCCTCGACTGCTTTAACTGAGGATAAGGTAACTGTTGATTGTGAAGCAAGGTTATCCAACGTGCTACTTCCGATTGACCTTTGTAGCAGTGTTTCCTTGAGCGTGTTGATACAATGTGAAATGTTATTGAGGTGATCATTTTGGGCAATATTACCACTAATAACTTCGTCTAGCTTGTCTTTCATTTCAAGTACTCGCACGTCTAAGCTTGCATTCAGAGCCATCATCATTGCTTGTTGGCCAATGTCCGACTTTTCTAGAGCCCTGGACGTCAGAGACACCGGACTGACTCGGCATTTGCTTTGTAAATGCGCGGCCACGCTGCTACGGAGCACGAGCTTTGAACAATTAGGGCACGACGTAGCGTGGTGGTCACAGTCATTGCAAAAATGCTTGTTCAGTTCTGACGCAACCAAAACCATGTTGCAGCCGCGTTCTTCATTCCAGCATTTTACCTGAAAGGAAAAAGAAGCTTCCGAGTAATTTTCCATATTAGCATCTTCATATTTTTGATATTAGTATCTTCCATGTTATTCCATACCTCCAAACTTCGAATACTTCAAGGATCGTCTAGTGTGACGTTGCGTAATGAGACATCAAGATATGCCTCGTTGTAGTATTGCAATTTATTTATTTATTTATTTTAAAATACTGCAGGCCCTCGTCGGGCCCATGCAGGAGTGATTACACCATGGAATACAGTACAAAAAAAGAAGAAAGTGAAACCAGTGAATTCAAAACAAAGAGCATTAGCATACACAAAAATGAACATACTCAATAAATATGTACACTGTTTAAATGAGTGGTCCAGGAAGCAGGAGAAACAGCGTTTACCATTAGAATGCATCATCTACAAAGGCTGCATATCAAATATGGGTAATATCACCATTCCAATTCCAGATTCAATATTGTCAATAAATGCGTAGGCAGATGGGCAGTTTACGGCTCTAGAGGGTAGTATGTTCCAATGGGAAATGGCGTGTGGGAATAAAGAGTACTTGTGGGTGTTATGGCTGGGATGGTGTCGTATTGATTTATTATGGTTGGTTCGGGCATAAAGTCTGAATGACGCTTGAATGTATGTTGCTTGTGGTATTCGATAGGAGCCGTGATAAACCAAGTATAGAAATTTTAATCTGGAAATCATTCTACGTTGAGCCAGTGATTGGACGTTAGCCTTGACGCGCAGGTTCGTAATGCTCATTTGACGTGGATATTGTGAATATATAAATCTCAACGCTAAGTTCTGTATGCGTTCTAGTTTCTCGGTTAAGTACTTCTGGTGCGGGGTCCCTATAATGTCAGCATACTGTAAAGCGGGTCGAATGTGGGTTCTGTATCCATTTATTTTAACACTAGGTGTGTTTCTAAGTTTTCTTCTCAAGAAATGTAGTTTACCTAGGGCCTTGCCATATATGTTATTTATATGAGTTTCCCAATTTAATTTCGTTGTAAGAGTGACCCTGCGATATGTGACCTCCTCGTATTTTCTTAGTGGTATATTGTTTATTGTGTATGTAAACTGAATCGCATTTTTCTTGTGTGAAGGAGATACTGGTAGTTTTTGATGCATTCAGTTTCATCCCCCAAATGTTGCACCAATTTTTTATAGCAGCTAACAAATTATTTGTTTTACCTGGTCGTCTCTGGTATTCACTGTTGTGTACACTACGCAATCATCGGTGAATAGGCGCATTTGAATAGGCGGCTGAGCGCATTAACGAATATCATTGATGTAGATCAGAAATAGGAGGGGCGCAAGAACGGAGCCTTGTGGAACAATGCTACTGAACCCTGCTACTGAACAGCAGAAAAAAACGTTGATGTTATCAGGCATAATATCATTCACAGCTACGCATTGCTTTCTGCTTTCGAGATAGTTCTTGATCCATGATACTGTTTTCTCGTGTATACCAATGGCAATTAGTTTAGTAATGAGATCTGGATGCTAGGGTAAGAGCAATGAAGGGAAGCGGATGAATTTTTTTTGTGTGGTGACGCTCACACCGGCCTGAATAAGGTATTTTTTACGATATTCACCATACTACAAATATAAATTGTCAGGCACAAAGAAGGAATAAATCTGGCAGCCACAACCCCAGAAGCGCACAACATTACCAGGAACCTTGCTATTTGTCTTTTGTACATGCTGTTCGCACACACATGTACCATGTGTTCGAACTGGTGGTATGTGCGTTGGGATTGAGAGCGGCTGTCGAAGGTGAAATCCCCCACTAGGATGAGGCAACTTCGTTTGCTCTGTTTGGGTAGCGCTGCGTTCACTTTCGGCGATCCGCTTTCGTTCCAGTAGGACAGCGCCGTCCTCACGTGTCTCAGCCGCATAACGAGGAGGAACGACTCGGCGCGTTAACATACGCGTTCCTCGATCTCGGCAGTGATGAGAAGCTTCTTGAGGCAAAGGAGTGTGTGGTCTGGGTTGGTTGCTGCATACTTGGGACAAACAGCGCTTGTAAAGGACGCAATGAGGACGACAGACAAGACATACGGTGAAGTGAAAACACTGGTACACCGGACAAACAAGCCGATGTTTGAATGGCCTGCTGAGATTGCATCCCTGCTTGCTGGAAGGGTGTGTACCTAGTCGTTTAGCACAGCACTGCAAAGAATGTGGCTGCATACCTAGACCTATCCGGCACCTATACCTATCCGGACCTATCATTAGACCGGCTGCACACCTATCTGTGAAATTGCACAATTTTAGGTAGAAATACAGAGGAAAGAGCATGCGCGATTCGCGAAGCGCTTTGTATCCAGTCGCAAGGAAGTTGCTTTGTCAGCGTACCATCTGTTTCTCTGCATAGCTGTTAGATTAATTATATTAAAAACGTGACAGCCTGCTATGACAACGCACGTGATGCGATAATTTCAATCTTATACCGGCGCAAATACCGTGTTTTTGTTGGTTCTCTCCACAGAGCCTGTTTTGCATTTGTTGCATCACCAGCAATAAGCCCGTTGTTATTAGTTCAATGACTTGTCTGTCATCCTCACTTCTTCCCGTGCAAGCGCTGTTTGTTCCCGTCCCTTCTCGAGGCGAGGCATTTTCCCCATCGATACAGAGTAGGCATGCATACGCAAAGCCATCTACAGGACAGAGTGCTTGCCCATCATGCAAAAAGGAAATTTTTTTCTGATAGCGCTAGAGCCGGCACGCTTACACAGCTATTTCCAGCCTTTCTAATATAAAATTCCTCTATTATTTCTCTCTCCTTCGTTTTGTCTGTCACTGAAAACTTCGTCATGTAAAGCATGGCAGTGCATGCCCACTTATTCCAATGGCCCGTTAAATGCCATCCATACACGCTCTTAACATTGTTGCACCCGACCGACGTGCTTGACTATTAAAACATTGCCCTGTTTCTCCTGCATAACCTATGCCACAGCTTAGCGATATCTGGCAAATAATGTTGCGCCTGGTGTCCATTAACATAGTTTACCCATTGGTGCTGGAAAGAGGCATGCTATGCTCTTTCATTTGAGTGCACACGGTACATAGCTTGCAACGGGCACTGAAAAGTAAATTCACATTATGCCGGTGGGCTACTTTAGTCAAATAATGCGATAACGTGTGCACATACGGCACAACGTGCACTGGTGTCTTGTATTTTTTCCTTGTGTGCTGCTTCGAAACAAGGTGTTTTTTGACAATCCCTTCACGTACTGAAGTGAAGAGGAAAGGAGGAAAACCATCTCCTAACAGTGCTGTCTCATTTGAAAAATTTTGCTCCACCTCGTGCTGGAATGGGTGCTTAAACGCTGCCTTTAACACGTCACCGATATGACCCTCTTATACAAAGTAGAGGGTGGCCCTCTAGTATGAACCTCTTTTACGAAGAAAATATGCGTTCAGATGGTTTAAATGGTTTTTTTTCTGTTTGTTGGTTCATTACACATGTGTAAGAAACTCCTTGTACAGCCGCCCTGATTTTTAATAATATAGCGCGAGCGTCGACTGAACTGCTGGTGAGCGCCTTATAACGGCGATAAGCGTGCAACAAGGCGAGAGTTCGCGCACGAGCAGGAAGAAAGGGCGTCGTCTGCTACGCTGTTCCGATCATGAGGACACACTCCCTGCCACAATACCATTTCGCAAAAACACGCCAGGCAGTAGAGCACATGCGCATGAATAAAATGCGACAGTGAGACGTGATGCCGCCTCTTTTTTGCTAATACGTCGGCCGCGCTGGCGAAGCAGATTGAAGATAAGAGAAAATAAAGAGAAGGAAACGCAGCAACAGATGGAAACGATTGCCTGGATCACGATAAAAGACGCACCGACCAGCTGTTTAATCAGCTTTGCAGTGTCTCGAGAGTATAAAAAGGCATCTCAGCTTTCAAACGCTCTCTTCGGCGGAAAATGCCTCCACGCGTGCCAACGGAACAACGCCACCGCGTCATCGCAATGTCGCTTTGCGACAAGTCTCAGAAAGAAATCGCTAAGAGCGTTGGAGTCACTCAGGCTACCGTAAGTAGGATAGTTCAGGCTTATCGCGACGAAGGGCGCATTTGTGACGCGCCTCGACATTTGAAGCGTAAGACAACCGAAGAAGAGGACCATGCCATTGTTGCTGCGGCTTGTGTAGCGCCCTTCATGACTGCTGGCAAATTGAAGCAGGTTGCTGGAGTGGACGTGAGTGACAATTTGGTGCGTGTCCGACTTCGAGAAGCAGGTCTTCGCAATCGAGTTGCGGCCCAGAAGCCGAAGCTTTCGGCGACTAACAAGGAGAAAAGGCTACAGTTTGCACGCGATCATATTGAATGGACCGTTGAGGACTGGGCAAATGTCTTCACAGACGAGTCCACGGTTTGCACGAAATGGAACCAGCAACAGAAAGTTTACCGGCCAGACCTAATGAGGTAGGTGATTTAGCATTGTTCATTTTTTTTTATTTGGCTATGTTTGGCTTACATCTGCGAAGGTATATGGCATTTGCTTCGCGGGGTGACATGTGATTATCAATTTCAGCTGTCACTGTTCAAGAAATAGATGATGCAGCACAGGCGGGTAAAATTGTTCCTTAATAGAATTACTTATACTTGGTTAAATTTGAAAAATGTTTGCTGAGATTGTGGATGGATTATACTTCCATGTAAAGAGCGGGTGTATTGTTGCTGTAATATTTTTTTAGGTGTCGTTTAATCTTGTCCAAGCGCCATTCACACAATTTATGTTGTTTATAAAATTTTCTTCCTCTGTTGCAGGTTTGATCCACACTATGTTCAGAAGGTCAAGTTTAGTGGCAGGACGAGTGTAAACATTTCGGGAGTAATAACTAAGGACGGTCTTGGCCCACTCCGTCGTATATCGGGCCGTTTCTGTGCAGAAGCATACCTGGAGATTGTTAATGAGGAGCTTCTTCCCCATCTTCTGGACGGCCCTTTCACGGATGGTTGCTTCTACCTACAGCATGACCTGTCACCGGTTCATACTGCACGCGCCGTGAAAGAACTTCTGGAACAACTAGGCATCATGACGTTGTCTTGGCCTCCCCAGGGAGCGGACCTCAATATAATTGAAAATGTGTGGGGTATCCTCAAGTCCAACTTGTCAAAAATGAGTCTGCACGATGCATCGCCAGACGACTTATGGGAAGCCGTGAAGAGTGAATGGGATGCCCTCAAGGATGACATGAACCTTGTGCCCGCACTCTTCGACTCAGGCGCATCGCGGGTGTTGCTCAGTCTGGATGAGAATTTCAGCGTTATTAACTTCTAAGTCTAATGTGTGAGAACCTTGAGTCAAGGCCTTGTTTCAGTTCTAAAATGCACCATGCAAATAAAAGTTATAACTTCCGCGGATACATGCAACTATGCCTTACTACCCCCTCCTCTCCTCAAAAAAAAAAAAAAAAAACTTTCCTATACACACCACGCTTCTCAATGCACTCATCGCTCCTAATCTGACGACTACGATTTCCAGCTCAGGTGACGCATGCAGGAAACGGCAATCTTCTTGCAGAAAACAAAAAGGAAAGCGCAACCATTCGTGGCTCCGTGTCTTTGCTTTCCAAGTAGTTCAAGAGTGAGTCAGTAAACTTTACTGAATTAAGACAAAAAAAGACAGCATAAGTGGGCCTTGGTCCAGAGCCACAAAAACCGAAAAATGATAACTCGCAAGGAGGCACTCTCCGCGGAGGGGCACGTTTGAAAGCTGCGGTGCAATTTTTATACCCTCTAGACACTGAAATACCGATTAAACAGCTGGTCGGTGCGTCTTTTATCGTGATCCAGGCAATCGTTTCCATCTGTTGCTACGTTGCCTTCTTTTTATTTTCTCTTATCTTCAATCTGCTTCGCCAGCGCGGCCGACGTATTAGCAAAAACGAGACGGCATCACGTCTCACTGTCGCATTTTATTCATGCGCATGTGCTCTACTGCGTGGCGTGTTTTTGCGAAATGGTATTGTGGCAGGGAGTGTGTCCTCATGATCGGAACAGCGTAGCAGACGACGCCCTTTCTTCCTGCTCGTGCGCGAACTCTCGCCTTGTTGCACGCTTATCGCCGTTATAAGGCGCTCACCAGCAGTTCAGTCGACGCTCGCGCTATATTATTAAAAATCAGGGCGGCTGTATTTACGCCTGCTACTGAAATAAAATTGGCTTGATAGTGTGCACTTGTGCATGTCTATCGTTGGCGCAGCATTTCAAACAGTATGAACCAACTTGGCCAAGAAATTTTATGGAGGCAAGTTCTGCTAATTCGCCACGCCGTAAGGGTGGCGCTGGAATAATTTTAAACACCTGGGGTTCTTTAACGTGCACCCGATGCGCTGTAGACGAGCAGTTTGGCAGCTCACCCACATGGAAACGCGGCCGCCGCGACCACGCGTTTGGCAGCGCAATGCCAACATCACTGAGCAACCACGACGGGTGACCCGTGGTTGTGCGGCTGCCGGTGATGCCAGAGCGTAGCCATTGGAAGCACGCATCTGCCGCCGATTGGCCTTCCCGCTCTCTGGCTTCCGCAAACCTACTTACTCTTACATGATCAATTCGAGTATATCTGTAAATATACCTCTCAAATTTAATATTTCAGTACGTCTTTTGATGATAAACGCAAGCCGCGAAGAACTCGTTGCATATAAAAAAAAGGTAAGAGAACAAGAAACGATAAAAAGAAAGACAAGAAAAATGCGTTATGCCTGCGTTAAAATAGACGACAAAAATGAAAGACGGACACCTTGTGCCTCGTTAACTGATGCCAGTAAGTACACGCTAATAGAAGGGCAATTCATAAATCAATGTCGCTGCTTTAGAATCGCAGCTTTATACGCTGAACTTTTCTCATCGTACACAAGTTTACATAGTTTTCAGTCAGTAGTAAGTGAAACCTACGATTATGGCGAGTTGAAGTTAACACCATAGACGTACTGAATACAGCGTCGAACTACTTGCCTTTAGCTCCTATGCAATACTTCCATCTTGTCTTTCATCTAGCTTACATATGATTCCTCCGCTATAAAAAGAAATGACCCGTAATTCTAACAAAGCAGTTCCATTTTCCTTTACGAATGTATTCAAAGAACTGTGCGAAATTGACCTGCTAGCAACAACACACGCATTCTTTCCTTCGCGTTCACTTACCTTCCGCCGGAGCAGGTTCTGCAAAGGGAATTCTCTCCAGTCAGCGTCTTCTTCGAGAAACTGGCCACCCTCGAGTGGACAGGCGCGTCCGTCGTCGACTACGCACTGCTCGTAGCAGCTTTTGCACAGCACGTGTCGACAGGGCAGAAAAACGGTCACTCTGGGCAGCACACCGCATGCGTCACATATTCTGTGTGCAGGAACAGGCTCGACGAAGCGCAGCGGTCTCCAGTCCAGTTCCTCGGTAAAACCACACAGCGTGTGCCGCTTGCCTTGAGATGCCATGGCGGACGGCGCATACGTCGACTGCGAAACGCCGTGACAACTCTTCTGCGGAAACATCGAATCGTTGCCAGCACTCTGTCCTCTCAGCTGTTGTCGAGGCTACTATCACTCGGATAAACGTACGCCCTTTTTCTGACTGATAACGGCATCGCTCTCAGGCCGGCATGGAGCGGTCTCGATATTATCTGCTCGCCTTGCTCGGTGAATGTTACCGACGATTTTATCGCCTGTTTCGGATGGCTGACGCACAAAGGGGGCGATTTGTTAAACGCTGTGTAAAAACAATTTACTGAGGTGCGAAGGGACAGCCTACGATGGAAGCACGACTAACTGCGATGTGAAGAAACCACTGACGAAGAGAAACAAATATTCTAAAGACCACCTGAATATTTTACAGCGAAGATGTCTTTGGCTATGATCTGGCGGAACGCGTCCGCGTGTAGATCAATTTTTCATGCGTGGGCCGATGCCGAGGATAGTGCAATAGTGGGCCTACCCACGGCGTGGGTGAGGCAGACGTTAAGCGCTCCCCCACGTGGGCGATACTGAAAGTAGTGCAATGCCTGACCGACCCGCGGCGGAGGTACAATTCGCCATTAAGGTGCCCACATACACAGCTTCACTGGTCATCTTTCTTTGCAGGGTGGAAGGGTACTGAGTTCTTTATAGTGACGCTTTCTTTGCAAGCCCTTTCGGTCTTTCCCGACAAGGACTGCTTGGTGCTACTGCTGACTTGGGAATAGCTAATGCCTAAAACAAAATTTGGAAGATTTGCGCGATGGTGGGATCGAGCCATCGGTCCCTAAGCAAAGCAGCCCAGCGTTCTATATATTAGGCCACAATAGTTTCTTCGAAAATACAACCGCAGCTATGTCATCTGGGATGCCTCAGGTAAACGAGAATGGCGCCATGAGCGTCAATGTCTCCCCTGGTGCTTATTAGGCCATTATTCTGATAAATAATATACATTAAGGCTGCTGTTGAGGCAAGGTTGTTTTGATGCGCGAGTGGAAGACGGACCTTCCTCTTGTCGTCTGCAATGCGCTCGACGAGAGCGCGATTTTCCCGGCAGACGCAATAGGACAATAGCACGAGTATTAGGTGTTGCATTTTGCATTGCTCTAACAACTGCCATTTTCAGCATCTTTCTTTTCGTAAAGGCAGTCTCTTTGCATGTGTGTAGTTGTTCATGTATTGCTTAAATGCCAACAGCGCCATCAGTACTACCTAGAATTTTACCCTGCTCCGCTATGACACGTGAGCCAGGACGTCATAGCTCGTGGCTATTGCGTTTTGGCAGGCCAATAGCAGACAGGTCTGCCGTGTGCTGTTGGAACGTGTGTGATCACGCGTTCTGAACGCGACAGCGTTAAGGAGCTCGTGTCGCAGAAAAGCCGGTGTTGTCAGCGTCGGCGGCGTTGGCCGTGAGCGAGAAATGGCAGAAGGAGATTCATAAGTAAAAACAACTTGCAAGATGGGCTGGGTGGGAATCGAACCAGGGTCTCCGGAGTATGAGATGGAGACAGTGCCACTCAGCCATGAGTTTTTTTCCAGGTACCATGCACTGAAGCGTTCTTCTTTTACAGCTTTTCTAACACGTACACACATACACAGAGAATCGTACATCTATATAAGTACTCGTCGTTGCTGCAGGCGCTTCTGCCACACCTGTCTTCTCTTGCTAAACTCATCTTCGGCGCCCAGCGGCGAACTTGTATACGCAAAAGCATCAGAAAAGTGTGTCCACGCAGGTTTGGTGTTTTCAAGAGCTAGGACGTAGTCAGTTCGGGATCTCCAAATTGCATACAAGCCTAGCAAGAACAGGGTTTTAACACTGTTATTTTTGTCATCTTCCAGTGTTATAAATTTTACGTTATTCCAATTTGGGTATATCTGCACCTCAAACACAATTCGTTTGTTGTACCAAAAGTGTTGTGCCACGGTATGAAAAAACCCTTGTTACGTAGCCATGTTTTACACGTAAAACTTCGATATGCAACCTAACAAATAAATCCTCAATCGCTGTTTTTTACAGGATATCTCGGTAGACGCTTGAAAACGTCAGGCTCAAGGTGGCTTCCAGCTCGAGACCGATATAGTGGTGGTGGGAACAGCATATCTATAGTGTTCCAGTACAGACTCTTCCGTTTTACATTTTTTAGGTGCTGTTGAGAAAAACGCTGCTAAAAGGAACGAGCTACCTGCTCCACCTCCGTGTAGAATCTTAGGGTGCGGGCTCGTGGAACTCCCTGGGCACCATCGATCCACTCGCCTAAGTACCCCCTTCCTAATTGTTTGAAAGGATGACGTATATTATGAGGGTTTCGTTTTTGAAAAAAGAAGGTACCAGTGAAGTTTGAGCTTTACCTCTACGTTTACCAGCCCTAGGCATCCTTTTGCCTTACGTAAGAATAAATTACTGTGCCTCATGCGCTCAAACCGTGACTCTCAAATATACGTTGCGCAACGTCTATGTACTCGATTAACGTGAGCCGGCAAACAGGGCATCACCTGCGCTGAGTACCATATAGCTGGAAAGAACACAGTGTTACACACAAAGGCTCTGTTCATAAGCGGGACTGTTCTCCCGTGCCACTGTTGCACTTTTGCGGCGAGAATAGCACTTCTAATTGTATTTTCTCCATTCTGTAGGTTGGCAGTAGCAAAACACACACCGAAGTAGCTGCTGATTTGTGACGTCCACTTCACCTCTAGGAAGGTGGTTGGTTTTAAGTCCCATGCACCTAGCCATACACTCGCGCACTTTTCCCGATTCGCTTTAGCACCAGAAACTTTACAGAAATCCATGACATGCTGCACTCCTTGGCTGATTTCCTCTCTAGAGGCACCCACAAGCGTAAGGTCGTCGGCATAGGCGAGGACTTTCAGAGCAGTATCTGCGAAACTGAAGCCTGTTATCTCGCTGTCGTTCAGAATTGTTCGGCACAGGGGTTCCAGGTAGAGAGCAAAAAGAACTGGCGGCATGGGGCATCCTTGCCTAACGGACCTGTTGAGCTCTATTGACGGAGTTGTTTGCCCGTTGATTACCAGTCGCGTCGTCAGTTATCTGTAGCAGACACCTATATATTTTCGAAGCCAGCCCCCATGTTGCAGATCTTAAGCAAGTTGAAGAGAAAGTCATGTGTTACTCCATCGAAAGCCTTGCTAAGATCCACTTGCAAAACCGCTGCCCTGGATCCATCAACGGAGGTAGCTTCGCACAGTAGCCTCATGGCATGTATGTTATCACTGACGCGACGACCTTTGATGCCAAAAGATTGATGGTTCCCTATAACTGATCCGAGGGCAAAGTCAAGCCGTCTAGCTATAATTTGAGCAAGAACTTTGTAATCGATTGTTAAAAGACTAATGGGGTGGAAGTCGCTCACTGCCGGCACTTGCCTTGATTTCTTTCGCAGTAAGACAGTAAGACCTTGTCGCATAGATGGTGGCAGCAATCCTCGTTTCAAAATGTCATTGTACACGTCGCGTAATAGTGGGACTAATTCCGGGGAAAATTTCTTGCAAAGGGCAGTGCTGATTCCATCTACTCCTGGTGACTTCCTCGGTTTTAGCTTCTGTATGGCCCATTCTATTCCGCTCTCTGATATACACTCACCCGTTTGCTGTTTTGTCTCATCATCTATGCAGTCTAACGTTGAAGCATACTTCTGCAAGAGTTCACGGTCGCATGTGTTACTTCCGTATTCGAAGAGTTCCTTGTATGCTTGAGTAAAAGCAGCCTCGATGTTTTGTGATTTGAAAATGCTTTGCCCGCTCTGTACTGTTTCTATTCTGTTTTTCCTGCCGCGCTGTCTTTCTTTTGTCTTGAAAATTATGAGCGGCTCCTCAACCCTGTGGTGTGATTCCGTCCTAGATCGGATCATAGCCCCTTCTATTCCTTCTCCAAGATTGACAGCAGCTGGCCTTTGCACTCTTTTATATCTTCTGTGAGGGTATCCGGGTGACAGTTTTCGCCTTCGATTAGATTTTTGAGAGTTCGTATCAAGCTCAGCTTTTCGCTCTTCTTTAGTGCTGCTTTTTCCTGTCCTTTTGCAACTAGAAACATCTTACATTCTTCTTTTATCTCTTCCCACAGTATAGCATCTACCTTTCCACCTTTCGTTTTTTCCTTGATTAGATTCCTAATGCTGCCAAATATTTCTTTGTCATCCAGCAGACTCTCATTCAGCTTCCACAACTTCCACTCTTTGTGCCTCTTTCTTGTTCTTTCCTTTTCTTCAAATATTATTGTGACAAATGCATGATCTGAGAATGCAACAGGTTGCGCCTTATAACGCACGTTGTACGGTGAGAGGTGGCTAGACAAGTAAAACCGATCAAGCCTTGAATGACAGTCCCCTTGCTAGTGCGTAAAACCGTCATTATCTCCTGGTGCAAGTTCGGTAACATCCTGCAAGTCATAGTCTCTCGAAAGCATCCTGAGCTCTGCTCGGCTGGTATCTGGTGATCGCTTTTTCGAACAGTCAGAAGCATATAAAACACAATTAAAATCTCCGGTAAATATGGCATGGCATGGTGAGTCAAGATACTGCCTCATGCCTGAAAAGAATTCTTTTCGTAGCGGTGCGTCATTCGGAGCATGAATCGAAATAAGCTTGTGTGGCTCATTCCGGTATAACAAATCCACACTATATACACGGCCGTTTCGGTCCTTGTCCCACTCGGTGCATGCCAGTGCCGCTGACTGTTTCTTTACCAAAACTGCCGTCCCTCCTCCACTGTAATGGTTGGTAAACGAGTAATGGTTGCGAACAAAGTGGTCCATCTCGTCCAATTGCACACTCGATGAAAGTTTTGTCTCCTGAATAAACGCAATGTCAACATTTTCTTGCAGTAGCATATTTAGAAACAACTGCTTCCTCCTGCGAGCGACCAAGCTCACGCAGTCAAAGGTTGCTAGCTTTAAATGAGCCATAGTGATAAAACTGCCATTACTCTGGCCTATGATGCATACCTCTCAGGCGTGATCTTTACAGGCCACAAAGGGCGCTTGTGACGTTTCTCCACAGGCGGTATCCGAGGGGTCGTGGTAACACGGTTCTTCTTCATGGCCGCTTGCGATTTTAATTTTTGCACGGTGCTTCTCATCTCTGTAATGCTCCCTGATGTGCCTTCATCCTCGTCCGAACCAAGTCCAGGCATCCTTGTAGCCCTACTGCTTGCATCCTCCGACTCAGACTCCAGGGAATGGTACGCCTGTGGCGTCTCCGCTTCCATGGGAAGTTTCGGGGCTTCAGAGGCCGCTGGCGCCTTGGTACGCAACTTCTGCTTCCATCGCAGAGATTACGTCGTCAGACGCCACGGATGTGTCAGGACTTTCCAGTTCTCCTGGGTAGACCACTTCAGACGCCGTTGGCGACTCCACCGGCACTGAAGGGCACGGAACATGAAACACTACACTGCAATCTTCTTCCGGCTCCCGAGAGATTTCATCCGTTGTTACAGAGAAGAGAGAATAAACATTTATTTCATAAAGCGAGTAGAAAATTTCCTCAATGAGTGGGGCCCTCAGTCCAGGGCTCCATTGCCATGCGCGACTTCGCGAGCCCGCTTGATCAGCCGTTGCTGTTACTGCTGGCTTGTGCTGAGCAGCGCAGACTCCCAAGAGGAAAGGGTAGGGTTGAGAGACAACAGGCGATGCAACTACCACAACCTTCACTTGCGAGTCGGCCTCCTTAGTTTCTTTTTGCGCGGTTGGTGTTTCAGGCTCAGGCACCCACGAGGAAAGATTAATGTTACGAGGCTGCAATGTTTCTACAGCTTCATCCTCGTCCATGAGCGCATATGTGTCATCGTTCTCGCTATCTTCCCGTGTCATGGTAGCGTAAGTTTTCCTGTAGTCGTCAGCTTCGTGACCAAATTTGCGGCATGCAGAACACCGCGGGATACGACAGTCCTTTCTGATATGGCCCGGTTTCTTACATCTCAGACAAAGGGGTGGTCGTCCAGGCACAATTACAAGAGTGTTGCTTCCCTGAATACGAATCTGACGTGGGAGCGATTCGACGGTAAATCCATGTTTCAGTCTCAGAATCACCGACCTAGATGAGGTTTGCGCTCCCTTGAATTTTCCGGTCAGCGACGTTTCCCTATTCATTTCTTCAATTTTCCCATATCGTTCCAACGCTTTTCGTACAATGTCGTCACTGATATGGTAAGGAAGCCAATGAAGTTTGACTTTCACCTGACTGTCGTTGGCATCGATGACAAGGCATCTTTTACCTTTAATGCGCAGTTCCTTTGCTTCTACGGGCACTTGCTTTGCGGCCATGGAATATGTCGTTAGCGCCCAGACATGATTCATCTTGTAGGCACCAATCGACGCTATATCCTTGACTACTTGTAGGCGCTCAATTTCTTCTTCGAAATCGTTGATTCGGTATGGCCTGGCAGACACATCACAGTGAAGAAAAACGGCGTTTAAGGAAGCGTTTTCAGTTGGCAGTTGGGGCAGAATAACCTTGTATTTTTCAGCAGATACAGTAGAACCACGGCCTGCTGCAGCTGACACCGCTCGGAGAGAGTACATGATCCCAGCGTGCGACGCGCACGATAGCCGACGAAGGATGACTCAGCCATGAGTTAGATGGTTCAATTCGGGACAAAAAGCGGCTCTTGTGAATACAGTGTTGCCTTCGAAACGTTCCGTAGGAAGTTATACTACGGTGTATAGCGATAATTATGAGCATGTAAATTACAGAACTCGCACTTAAGCGAGCAGCGAAGTACGTTTCCGCTATATTTCTTCTGCGCTTGGCGCACACGCAGAGCCATCTTGCGGCAAACACAGAAAACCCACTCCTCGCAATGTACGGCGCTGCCCCGACAGGTGGCGTGCCACTCGCCCGCTTCTCCCATTCGTCTCGGTTGAGTGCATTGAGGCCGTGCGGGGACTGGTGCGAGGATGCCCCAATACCCTTGCGTTTAATAAGTTTTCTCGCTGTCTCCCCTCCCAAATTCCAGCGTGCGTCACTCGAACCCTCGTGTTTAGGCGACGCGGCTCCTCTTCCCGCTCACAGCGCGACTCCTAGTTCCAGCGTCCGATGCGGGACGCCTCTGACGTGATCGCCGCGCCGTAGCGCGTCTGGTGGGAAAGCATCTCCTGCGGTGTGTGCCGTGCTGATGGCGAGAAGTCATGAGTCTGCGTGGTGCTCCCAAGCGAGATAGAGGACGATCCACTCGAGGCGTCAGCCCCGTGATCGCGCCCGCCTTCATGGCGCGTCGCGGCCCGGCTGTCTGTGCCGATCACAACGTTTGGCTCGCGTAGATCGTTTCTCCCTCCGAGAAACTGAGTTCTTTGGTTCGTTCCGCTTGCCCAGGCGCACGTTTCCTCTTTGTGTGACTCAAGAGTATGCCCAGCGAATGTGTGGGCGGTGCGAAGGGGGTGTGATAACGTGTCGCGTTCCACTCTTGAAGGCGAAGCTTAAGCGTCCTCCAAGCTTTTATTAGCAAATTCTGTACAGCACGAAGTACAACACAAGAAACGATATTGCAGACCGGAGATGTCGTGTCTTCTGCAAAAACTAAAGGCGCATATACATCACAAAGCACTCTGTAGGCGCATATACAGAACAAAAACAAAACTAACAATTTATAATAGCAAAATTGAGTTTATGTTTTGCATGTGACAATAGCGCCAAAGCAGATCGTTTTTCGGAACATTTATCTCTGAATACTCGTGCAAAAAAATAACAGTAAGCGAGACCGGTTGAAAGGCAGTAGACAGCCCATTTTGCATACACAATCAAGGAAGAAGGAGAGATTCGGGGCAGGTGGAATTTCCCGCGCTAAGGCTTCGGTGTAGAAAAAATTGAGGTAATAAGTGGCATGCTTACACACAACGCAGTTGCGGGGGGAAATTTCAGGACTGTTTCCACGATACAGCACTGTCACTTGAAACACGTCAACTCGCACTATACAGTGTGTCCACATATTCACGGTGCATATTTAACCGGTCACCGGAAAGCAACGAAACAAGATATAAAACTGAATTGTTCACTTACGAAAAGAAAAACTCTCCAAGAAAAACTCCAAGTGTGCTAGGGTGTGGGTACACTAGTGAGGACGCAGCACCACGAACTAGGCAGCAGCGGATCAGCCTAGGCCAGTCGAGATGCGGCTGGTACAGATGAAAGTTGAGTGTGTTCTGTGGCTTCCTAAATTCGAATCCGTGGCAAAAGTGCACAGTGAACATCGCCGCGTGTACAGCAAAGCGCCACCACGTAGGAATAACATTAATCGGTGGGAGAAGCAGTTGTAGATACCGTCAGTTTGCTGGACAAACACCGTTCTGGAAGGCTATCAGTAAGTTACGAGTCTGTGGAGGCTATACGGGAGAGCTACACAAACTGCGCTGAACAGGTATGGAACTTGAAGAGTTGTTCCTTTATTTGATGTAGATTACACATTTTCATCTTGTTTCGTTGATTTCCTCTGACCGGCTAAAACGCACCATCACTTCACGGAGACACTGTATCTTGTATCTGGTTGTGAAATTTATGCTAAAGATATCGCACAAAAGCTTATCAATCGAAATTTTTGTTCTAAAAGCTACTATATTTTATTTTTATTTTATTTCGCAATAACGCTAAAGGCCCTCTAGGGAGGGTATCGCATAGGGTAAAGGTTACATCAGTGAGGTGATAAAACAAAACTGGGATAAAATTAACTACTGTGGCTCAACGTATAAACACAGAAGAAACTCAAGAATAAAAAAATAAAAATAGTTCTAATTTCAGCAATTTTAAATGATTTGCACAAACTATGCCAACGTCACGGAGACTTTATTTATCGGCGCATGAGAAAGAAAAACAGTTTACAAATCAGAGAGTGAAACATTATATATTAGGTATGCATGGTACTGTGTTGACCGTCTGTAAATTTCGAGGCATTTCTTTCCGTGACAATGCCCGATGGGAGATTAT
The DNA here is from genome assembly GCF_023375885.2 of Dermacentor andersoni. Classification (NCBI taxonomy): domain Eukaryota; kingdom Metazoa; phylum Arthropoda; class Arachnida; order Ixodida; family Ixodidae; genus Dermacentor; species Dermacentor andersoni. Next base: position 23,801,678 of record NC_092823.1, on the reverse strand, counting down.
TCCACTCTATCGCGGTGCGAGGTATAAATGACTGACCAAATGCGAGGGAACGACCCATGATGCATTTGAGTTCGCAAGAATGATTCCGACGCGGAAAAATGGCTGAATGTTCACACATGAACTCGTTATGAAGAGATACGTGGTAGTAAAGCTTGTGGAATAGTGTTAAACGAGATATATTACGACGAAGGGACAAGGCTTCAAGGTCGGCGCGATTTTTTTAACGCTGTTATACTGGTTGCTCGTGAATAATGTGAAAAGATGACGCGTACAGCATGGTTATGCAGGGCTAAGTCAGTTATTAGGTATGTCTTATGGGGATCCCATATGGCTGACGCGTACTCTATTTTAGGGCGTATTCATGTTGTGTATGTTGGAGTAACAGGTTTGGCGATGCTGCTCTCTCAGCAGCAGTCTGATAATACCGATCAACTCCTCGCAGCTAAGTTATTTTGATCCGTGAATTTCTTATTTCTGTGTAAAAAAGGCAGTGAGGGATTAGTTTGTTCAACCTTCTACTTAATCCCTGTGTTCCTCGTTATGCAAAACACCTATTATCGGAAGACTAGCTGCCAAAAGCTGTAAGGCATTGGCCAACGGTCTATGAACATTTCCATCTCTAGAGTAACTTGTGTTGCACAGGTAGGACAAGCCTTTAATAATAAAAGAGAGCGCATGGCTCGCTAAATGCCGTCGTAAGTACCTTTGTACGCACTGCGCGAGTTTGCAGTAAGTTCGCTCGTTCTCAGCAAAATCGGCTATTCTGCTTAACTCTCAGTTAACAACAGTGAACATCGCATATTGCAGATGAATATGCCATAAAGAAGAGACAAACAGGCAGTCTTTAATTTTGCTACGTAATTCAAAATGCACCCGGTGACACAGCAGACAACGCGAATAGCGCTTGCAGTGCTTCTTCAACTGGATTCCGCACCTTGTGAAGCTGTTGGCGGCTTGCTGTGTCCCACCAAGAACAATAGGCAAGGCACAATGCTTTCGAACCTAACCCCCTTGTCCGTGCACGAGCTATTAAAACTTATTCAGCAAAGAAAAATTAACAATGTTTATTTTTCCATAAGGCGAACAACAGTTGCCGAGGTACGACGAAACGCAATTTCCGTCAGCGGGTTGGCTAGCGCTGACTCGTCTCAGGAGCTACTGTCGATGGGTAGCTTCAATTTACAGACCACAGACTAATAGACGGCATGCGGAAAGCGCCTTCATTTTTGTCTTACATCCATTTTGATAAGGTCAGCGTCTGCTCGCCACACAACGACCGTACAAAAAAAGCGCACTTATCTTTCATCCGATTGGAAGCGGGAAAAAGAGACCCTCTTGTCCCTCTATGTTTTGGCCCGCCATAGAGCCGCGCCATCTCGTGGCCTTTCTTTTGTTTTTCTTACGTGACATTTTTTTTTCTTACAGTGGTCTTGATAGCAGAGCTCACCCAAGCCATTCTGCAATACGGTGAGACAAGCCACAGGAGGACAACTGCCTACCACCCACAGACGAATGGTGTTACGGAGCGCTCGAATAAGATCCTCGCCTACATGCTAGCAAAGTACGTCGACGTCGAACACAAGACGTGGGATGCCGTCCTGCCGTACGTAACGTTCCTATAGTTTTCCTCTATTAAAAAAAAAATGTTGCTGTGGATAGTGACTCACAACGAACAACTTATAACATAAAATTTATCTAAATTCGTTCTTTTTTTGAGCTTGCTGCTTTTTTCTTCGATGTGAAAGTATTCTTTGCCGCCAATGACACGGAATAAATGAACAAGCACACTTGGCCGCTGAGCCGCGCCGGTTCCTGCATTCAATAGGAGTAGCTCTTCTGCTTAACATAGATGCGTCGGCGAACAAGATGGCGGAACTACGCGCAATTCTGCTCACGCAGGGAGCAGAATTGAGCTTGCATACTGATCTTGCTCAGTAGGCTCGCTTCAGGTTCTGGTTCGCGGTCATCGACTTCGAGTCGGCGCTAAATGGCCTAATTTCGGAAAGCTCTCGCGGGACAGAGAGGTCCTCTTCAATGATGAAACGCTTCATAGGCTTTTTCGTCTGCAGACGACACATCAGTGCGTTTTAATACGACGTAAAAGACGTGCCGGTGTTCGTGTGCGTGGTCGCCATGTTTTTTCCGCAAGAACGCTGGTCCGCTGCGTGCGCTCCTCTAGGGAGACGAAGCCAGCGAGCGAACGGCCCGCTCCTCCGTAGACACACCGGCCGTCCCTGTATACTGCGCATGCGCAGTGGCGTCTCCATTGGCGCCCTGGCCCGTTGGCGCCCTGGCGCCCTGGTCCATTGGCGCCCTACACCCACTCAGCCATAACGCTTTACTAAACCCTGTGGAAAAACAATTTCCTGAGACCTCAAGGGATCACCTGCGATGGAAGCTCGACTAACTGCGAAATTAACAAACCATTGGACGAACTGAATATTTCTGAAACTGAACTGAACTGAAAGGCCGTCTGAATATTTCTAAATTAGAGCTTGCTTTCTAAACCCTTTGGCATTTTTGTGACTGAGACTGCTGGATGCTACTGCCGAGTTGCGAATATCTCACACAATAACATCTGAAATATTTGCCCGACGGTGGGATCAAACCTCGGTACTCAAGCAAAGCAGCCCAATGTCCTATTCATAAAGCGACAATATTTTTATTCGAAAGTTCAACTAGGCCATGATCGCGCGTATACGCCTATCGCACCGACGCCAAGCACCTCTTTATGACGATCACCGCGTGTGTCCTATTCCGTAGCACGGGTGCGTAGGGTCACACGCTGTTGCGCCAGTTTCCTAGACCCCAACGAGGCAGAAGCGAACTCTGCCAATTCATATCATTTGATTAACCACTTCACCCACGCTCCTATTCACACAGATTCCAAGGTGGGCATTTGATCAGTACTTTTCTTATATAAAATATCGCCGGATAAATTTACAATTCTCACGAAGCTAACATTTAGGTAAAGAAAAGCCATGTGCAAGTTTTTCTTGCTTTTTTTATGCAAAAGCCTACCTGAAACGCCTCTTTCCATGGAAGTAGCCCAATGTCTACGGTATTGGACTGCTGAGCTCGAGATCACTTCAATGAGCCCGCCCACAGCTTGCGCATGCTGAATGCAGAGGGGGGGGATGCATAAGCGGTTGTGAACGGTGTATTTTGTACCCGTTAAGGAACCCTATGCGTTCAAAATTCTCCCACATTCCACCACTACTCAGTGCCTCGTAAGGAGATCATGATTGTGGAGCGTACAAGCCCAGAACATTCTTTATAGCGATAAGCGTCATTCTACGTTAACTGTCCGAAACGAGTCCGTCGACCATCTCGGAAATTTCTAAAGGTGAATCACAATAAAGGTGATTTCACAATATCTTTTAGACGAAATAGATTGAATATTGTTAAAGTATTATATATACGATTACGCGAAAAGTCGGCATTGTCCTTGGCGGCGTGACAGAAAGTTGGTACCGAAAATGGCCGACGGCGCCACGAGTGAAAATACGTAAGAAATGCTCAGAGCGAAGTCAAATTTGTCACTAAGGTTTCTGTAAACATAGTCTAATAACCTAATTGGAAAGAAAATTTGACACACTGGAGTCTGCGTTGCAATCGAACCTGGGCCTCCGAGATGCGAGACGAACACGCTTCCCCGATGCTACATAGGCCCTACAGTCGGGATTGACTAATGTTGTTCCAATGTCTCCTTTAGCACATGCCTGCCGCATTGTACGGTAAACCCGGTTCCGTGCCGTCTCCTTTTTCTCATCTCCGCGGAAAGGCAACGAGCCCCACTCATAGCGAATGCCTGCAACTTAGATCATGTGCTGCAGCCAGTGAGACTATCTATGACCTTCACGGAGGCCCGCGAGAACGCTCGCTAACAGACGCCACCGCGTATCGGCGCTACGAACGGGCCGGCGGAAGCATTCGGCCGCCAATGCCGCCGCCACCGGAAGTTTAAAAGGCCACGAGCGCCGCCTCACGGAGAAGCGGACTCTGCCTACGCGGGAGCTGCGTTCCGCGCAACGCCTGCTGTCGACGCCACCCGATTTCGCCGCCTACGTCGATACAGCTCACACGCCGACATGGAATATCAAGTCGCAGACACCTCCATCAGCCCTGCCGAGATTGAAGCTGACTCACGCTGGGTCCGTGCCGTGAAAGCGCACCGTACAGCCGCGGCCCACCAGCCCGTCGTCTCGCCACCGCCTGCCTCGCCACCATCCAAGACTGCCTGCACTACCACTCTCCGTCGTCACGCTCCCCTACCTCGCCTCCCAGCGGAGTACTTCAATATCGTCTACAGACCGGGAGGAGGGCTTGACCTCCGCACAACCACTAACGGAGCCCCGCTCCAAATCCTCTGCACTCGTGCGACCATCGACTACGCCAGCGCACGCACCGCCGACCGTGTACGGATAAATCCGTACAACAACTCCCTTACTGTCAGCACCCCATCTGAGCCGCGCGCTCGCCTCTACCTCCGAGTCTCGGAACTCCGCCTGGGTGCAATATCTTACCCCCTGCGTGCCTACATGGCCGCACCCGACAACGCTCTCTGCGGCATCATACACAACGCAGCGGACTCCCAAACCCAGGACGAGATCGTCCAAGACCTCCAGTCAATGAACGTCAACACCCCCTACGCCATCGCTGACGCACGCCACCTTCGTCGGCACTTCTACTTTTCCCTCCACCATCGTCTTCAACTGCGGGGTCTACCGCTGCCACCCGTTCCGCCCGAGAGCCGAGGCCTGCACGAACTGCTGGGCTCCTAGCCACCGAGCGGATGTCTGCACCAAGCCCAAGTCCGCCCTCTGTCACCGCTGCGGCCAGGCCCACCAGCCAGTCGAGCCCCCGGCCTGCGTCCCCTGCTGCATCCTGTGCAAGGGAGCCCACGTCACGGGCTCGCGCTCGTGCGGGCTCCGGTTCGAGCGGAACGGCCCCTCATCGCCCCCGGCCACCTCCAAGCACCAGCCTCCCCCACCAGCGCCACTCACCGTGCCCATCCTCAAGACATCCCGGCCTTCCCGTCCCCGCCGCCACTCTGTCTCCCGTGGTGCCCAGTCTGCCAGCCGCCACCGCTCCGTCTCCTTCCCGCCTCTGCCTAGGTCCGAGGCGTCCACCGCCCCGCCACCACCACCACCACATCACCAGTAAGCTGGAAACCGCAGCCTCACACGTCGGACCCCCAAACCGCGGCCCTCGAGGCCAATATCGCTACCCAGCAGCTCCAAATTCAGGAGCTGTCGCGCCAGCTGCAGGCCGCGCTAGTGCGTCTGTCCTCCCCCGCTCCTCCACCTACTTCCCCAGCTCCCACACCTCCACAGCCACCGTCGCTAGCTGTGGAGCCGACGAATAGGGCATCCTCGGCTGCATCATCGCGCGCCTCCTCTCCCAACCGGAGTCCCCCGCTCAAACGCCGATCACCTTCCTCCGACCCCGTCGCGCCCGAGCGTGACGTGATTTCCCAAACAACCTCCTTCTTGGAGGCGTTTGAGAGGCGCGTCATGGCCCGCTTTGCGCGGCTTGAGGAGCGCGTCGCCAGTATCGACACCCGTGTGGCCGCCATCGAATCCCACCTTACCGCCCTAGACACCAGGGTCGCGGCCTTAGAGACCCGCCAAAGCGCGACTGAGGCCACCGTCGCACACCTGTCGCTCCCTGCCCCACTCACCCCGGCACCTACCCAGACACCCCATGGCCAGACACCCCACGCGCCTTAATCTCTGGCAGTGGAACTGTCGGGGGTTCCGCAGCAAGCGGAACACCCTGGAGCTCCACCTCCAGAACATCCCTCCCGACACTCTCCCCTCCGTCCTAGCACTCCAGGAACCCCTAACTCCCGTGAAACTGCGCGACTACACCTCCTTCCATCCTTCTTCTGAGGTCCACCCAAACGTTGCCACACTGGTGCAGCGCAACCTTGCTGCCGTGCAGCACCAGTTGGACGTTTCGGACTGTGCCCATCTCCTCCTTGAAATCCTTCCTCGCTGTCGCACTGAGACAAGCCTATTTGTTCTCAATGTGTACAGTCCTCCCAAAGCCCCTGCAGCTCCTCTCCTCCTCGTCCTCCGCCGAGCGCTCTCCTGCGCTGGCCGCAATGCCCTGGTCGTTCTTGGCGACTTCAATGCCCCACATACCAGCTGGGGCTACCCCCAGAACACTCGCAAAGGCCACTCACTCTGGCCTTTCATCCACGAGTGCCTTTCGGTCCTTAATGACTTCGCTTGCCCTACCAGGATCAGATCTAGTGTTCAACGAGACACCAATCCGGACCTTACCCTCGCCAAAAATGTCGCCAATCCGACCTGGACTAATACAGGGGTCTTCCTCGGTAGCGATCACTACGTCCTCTGTACAACTTTTCCACTCCCCTCCCTTGCTCGCGCCTCTACTCGTCTCACCCAGATTGTCGACTGGGACCGCTTTCGCTCCACTCGTCTCTCTACTTCCTCCTCTGCTCCTATCACCGATCTCTCTGCTTGGACCGAGACCCTTTTGGCGGACGTCCACACTGCCACATCCACACTCCCTACAGCACCACACTCCACTACGGCAGACAGCCGTCTGCTGCACCTTTGGGAGGCGTATCACGCTGTCCACCGCCGGTGGCAGGCTCGGAAATACAATCGCCGCCTGCGCCTCCGTTTGGCCCGACTCACGTTGGACATGGAGGAGCACTGCGCCTCTCTCGTTAGACAACAGTGGGGCCAGACCTGCGACCGCATGGCAGGCAACCTGGGCCTCCGCGACACGTGGTCGCTTCTCAAGGTGCTGCTAGACCCTACACACACTAAAACTTCCCAGCGCAAGGATATCTCCCATCTCCTTCATTCCTCCCCACTCACCGATACTGAATTCCTGGCGGCCCTCCGGGACCACTACCTCTGCACCGACCTACCTACTCCGCTTCCCACCTACTCCGGCTCCCCAAACCCTGACCTTGAGGCGGACATCTCCGTGGGCGAGGTTCGTGCGGCGCTACTCACACTCCGCACCACCTCGGCCCCGGGGGCGGACCGCATCACTAACAAGGTACTCCGCAACCTAGACACCCCCTCCCTCGAAGCCCTTACTGATCTCGTCAATACACATTGGCAGGCTGGCACTCTTCCATCCTCCTGGACCCATGCATGTGTCTCATTCATCCCCAAACCCGGGAAACCTATTGCCCTCGAACACCTCCGCCCCATCTCTCTCACCTCCTGTCTCGGCAAGCTGTTCGAGCATGTCATCCTGGCCCGCCTCCAGACCTATCTGAATGATCATGACTTTTATCCGGACTCCATGTTCGGTTTTCGTCCCCAGCTGTCCACCCAGGATGTCATGCTCCAACTTTCCGAGGATGTCGTTCATCCCTCCCACCACAAACACACTCGAGCTATCCTGGCGCTGGACCTTACTAAAGCATTCGACAATGTACATCACACCGCCATCTTGGACGTTCTCTCCTCCCTCCATGTCGGACCCCGTGTCCATGCTTACGTCACTGCGTTCCTCGCCCACCGCACAGCCGAAATCTCGTACGGCCCACTTTCTTCTCCTTCCTTCTCCCTTGGCAACAAGGGTACCCCCAAGGCTCTGTCTTGTCCCCTCTTCTGTTCAACATCACCCTCTTCCCGCTGGCACGTGCTTTACGAGCTATCCCAGCTCTGTCTCATGCTTTCTACGCCGATGACATCACCCTCTGGGTGACCACCGGCAATCTTGGCGACATGGAGACCACTCTACAGGCAGGTGTGGACGCGGTAGCAGCTCACGCCCGGGCCATCGGGTTGAGCTGCTCCCCGACCAAATCGGAGCTTTTGCTCCTTCGGCCTGGGCGAATGGCCCCCCTGTCGCCTTCTCCACTCACCGTCTACATTGACGGCACACCCATTCCTCTCGTCTCTACCCTCCGCATCCTCGGACTCTTTCTTCAGTCCAATGGCAAGCACACCACCCTCATCACTCGACTCACAAACACTGTACACCAGACTGTCCGCCTCATACGCCGCATTGCAAACCGCCACCACGGCATACGCGAACACGACCTACGCCGCCTGGTCCAGGCCTTTGTTCTCAGCCGCTTCATTTATTCTCTTCCGTATCTATACCTTTCTCGTACCGAGGAAGACAAAGTCAACAGCCTCATTCGCGACGCATATAAGTCAGCCCTGTCCCTTCCCACATCTACGTCGACGGCTCGGTTACTGTCGATGGGCGTCCACAACTCCCTGACGGAGCTGACGGAGGCCCATCGCACGGCCCAGCTCCTCCGTCTCTCCCGCACCCGCCCGGGTCGCGCGCTTCTCTCCACCCTTAATCTCTCCCCTCTTATTCCTCTTCCCACATCACTGCCCATCCCTTCCCATGTCTTTCCCCTCCTGACCGTTAATCCCCTCCCTAAAAATATGCATCCCGAACACCACCCCTCCCGTAGAGCAGCGCGAGCCTCCGCGCTCTGGCGTCAGTACGAACGGCAGGCCGCCGTGGCTTACGTAGATGCTGCCCCGTACCGCCGCTACCCAGCACATGCCCTTGCCGTCACTGACAATTCTCTGCGACCCACTCTTACTGCCTCAGTCTACACTTCTACTTCTGTTGAGGCCGAGGAGGCAGCTATTGCCCTTGCCATCACGCAAACCTCCGCGAAGCACATCTTCAGCGATTCCAAACCTGCGGTCTACAACTACGCGGTTGGACGGGTGGCACACCCGGCCATAGGAATTTTGCGTTCCGATACCGTTCCCTCTCGCCCCATCCAAATCATCTGGGTGCCCGCTCACGCGGCCCATCCTGGTAACGAGGCGGCCAATTCCATCGCTCGAGATTCGACTGACCGAGCAAGCCCGTCCCCGCCGGGAATGGATACGCGCGACGCGCTCCTCACGTACCGCGATATCACGCAGCACTATCGCCTCTCTCGTCTCACCTTCCCCCCTCCGCACCAATTCCTTTCCCAGCCCCACCAACACTTATGGCGCCACCTTCAGGCCCATACCTATCTTACTCCCGCACGTCTTGCCCTCTTCCACCCCGGGACGCACTCGCCGGCTTGCCGCTTATGTGACGGCTCCCGCGCCGATTACGCTCACGTCCTATTCTCCTGTCCGGCACACTTGCCCCCTGCCTCTTGGCGCCTAAGCAATCCGCAGCAGTGGGAGGCTGCTTTGTCCAGCACCGAGCCGGATATCCAACTCCGGCTGGTGAACTGGGCGGAGGACGTCGCGACTAGGCATGGCCTGGACGCCACAACCGGCAGCCTGAAGGCCGCCCACAACGCTGCTTTTTAATTTTTAATTTGTTTTTACTTTTGGCCTTCTAATCAATAAAAGTTTTTCACCACCACCACCACCGCCTCACGGAATTTATGCTGAACTAAGGGAACCGCCGCTGCATTGGGAAACCGAGCGGCGTGGCGGCTATCTAGTAAAGGAGGCATTGGTTGTGCGTAGTGCGTGCGGGATTGCAGACGTCACGTCACTGGCTCCATCACTGCCTCCTGTCGCTTGGGGTGTTATTCTCGACACGCATGGCGGCTGCACGGCCGCCATTATCCGCCATGTTGACTCTCTGATTGGTTGTGGAGAGCTCACGTACCTTGAAATTTGTGCCGGGAAACGGAAGTTTTGCGAAATGTCATTTTGCGTTTTCATCAAGATGACGAAACGTGAGGTGGAGCTGCAAATTTTATGGACTAATACATTTTTTGGTCCTTGGCAGATATATTGTGATGTTAGCGCTTCAAAAAGAGTGTGAGCGGTAGCGTGCAGAAGCCAGTGCAATGCATCTGCAATTGCGCGAATATGTGGTGGCGATCCAAGATGCGCGCCATGCCAGCTTGCTGACTGGCTGAAGGAATATCTCTTGAGGAGCGTCACAGGAAGGGCTGTTTCGTAAACGCCATTTTGACGATGCGTGACGTTGCACTGGGCCGCCATTGCTGAGATTTTCCGCCCTAATTTTTGCTGCGACGAGCCGCGCGAATTATGCTAAAGAGCAGCCTATGCAATGGCAGCCGAGAGGAATGCGTACCGCCACATTTTCCCCGTCGTTTGGCGCCACGAAAATATTTTGTTCATAACGCGTGCTCATAGTATTTGCATCGCTCTCAGGTGGTGTTGGCATTTGTGTTTGGGGCCATCATTTTTAAAAGAACGCGTTTATACGAAATAATTTTGGTTGAACATAGCACACTTTTGACACTGATGTCCACTTTTCACTGCCGCATTTGTATGATAATCAAGAATAATGCCTTTTCCCACAATCAAAAGTTATGACAATGGCCTCTTTCTTATTTATAAAAAGAAATGTACGCAAGCCGGCGCCTTGAAGTTTCCTGCCGCGGTGCGAGTAACCAGCGAAGTGAACAAGAGATGGCAGCGCCGGCGCTTGCGTCGCGCTAGTGGATATCTCTGGCTCGCGCAACGCTGTCGGTGATATTTGGCCGTTTCTCAGCCAGCCGAGTCGGGCTGAGTCACTTGCGTTTCATGAGATAGCGATAACGTGGCCTAGAACGTGCGCGCATCAGCACTGGTAGGTCGCGTATGTTGTCTCAAGCAAGAAAACAAGCGCGTTGGCGCCAACATGCGATGACTCATTCCATTTTTCCGGGGACACGCATCCTAGCTATTGAAGCAGACGACGGCTTGTACGCAGCAGACGACGGAAGCGAGAAGCGTTTTCGACGGAATAATCATACGCTTTGAGATAGCTGCTTTATTTTCACTGCGGAGGAAATCTGTTTTGCTTTACCGATAACGCTACATTCAGTGCCTTCATTACAGTTTCTTAGGCGAAACGTCAAGTTGGCGTCACGGTACGTAAGCAAAACGGGGCCACCAGTGCCATTTTGTTTACATCGCGCCTACGTCACGCATCGAAGAAAATGGCGGAACGTCCAGAATAGCGTCCTTGCCCTTCGGATTTCATCGGTGCTGTGTCTACTGCGATGCACTCCCGACGCCAAACCATGAGTGTATAAAATGCGGTGTGCGTAGTGCGTGCGTCATTGTACACGTCACATCGCTGGCTCTCGTGCATCACTTGCTCTTCGGATTTTATCTGCGCGGTGTCTACGCCGAAGCGTCTACTGCAGCGGCATTTGCGAAACGTGGTCACCCACGGAAGCACTCCGCAGAAGCCGAAGCAAAGGAACACAAGAAGAAATGCCATGCAAGTTTACAACGTGCACGAAGACATACGTATGAATACTACAATGCTTTCGTATTCCCACATGTGCGCAGTCATAAGTGCATCTGCCGAACTTTCTTGCCTCGTGGCATGCTTTAAAAGCTTTCTCAAGTAGGCGAATTGTGTTTATGAAAAAAAAAATTGTGTAAAAATAGTTTTAGTGCGTAACCTTCACCAGCTGCGTCTACTGGACGTAAAAAGGATTGGTATTCAATACGTGAAGTTAGTTTTTGGCTACTTCGGTCGGAATATATTTCCTTAGATCTCCCGAATACGGACAAACATCTATCAAATTACCCGCAGTGGTTGCTTAGTGGCTATGGTGTTGGACTGCTAAACCCCGCAAGAATGCATGGAACCGCAACTATAGACTACTTCACTGTAAAAAAAAATTACTTTGCAATACAGAATGTGTCGCTAACCTGATGGGGGTGATTACAATGTTCATAGAATTTGATTCTAAAGTTGCGTCCAAGTCGGCAGCAAAACATAATCAAATACGTGAAGTGAGATTCGGAGGGAATCTGAAAGATGGAGCAAGCCTGAGGCACAGGAATACTGTTCCTTCCCCGAAGACCACTACAACGCACGTAAACCGATACTGGTTCCATGGAAAGCTTTCCAGCTTCTAGTCTGGCCATCAATCCTCGGATCAACACCTTTCTGGAACAGTTGGTGTCCTAAGACTATGGGCAAATAAAAAAGTTCAATTGGGAACATCTTCACTGCACCCTAGCTTGTAAGAGTATTTATTTAACTTTGCTAATATCGAGAAACACTTTTCAAGTAATTGCAAAATTATGAGAATAAGTCATGCCTTTTTCAGGCTTTTCTCTTGTGACATTTCCTTGAATGCTGTGGTCTACACTTTCTGTAGCTACAGGATAACAGCTTTAGTTGATTCTTATAATGGCGAATGGTGAGCGGTTTAGTGCTCACTCTGCTGTCTTGTGCGAATTCTTCCCTTCTGCCATTCCTTTTTTACAGGAAGCTTGGGCATGGCTCCACCATGTCGGTCATCGCTAAGTCATACCGCATCTCTGACTCCGCAGTCACCGTAGTAATTAGGCAAACCTGCCAGGCCTGACGCCAGGTCCTGGAGCCATGTTACTAGCCGTACCAACAACAGCCCAGTGAGAGGAGATAGCCATGTATTTCGTGGCACTGTGGCAATCGCTTAGTTGCATTGGCGCAATTGATGGGAAGCATGTGTACATCCTGCTCGCTGTGTGTGGTGCCAGGTATCGTTTTACGACGGTGGACATCGGTGATTCTGTATTGCGTGGTGACGCAGGCCTGTTCGCTGAATGCCAACTAGGAATAAAGCTGAAAGCCGGACTGCTCAATATTCCCCCAGAGAGCAAGGTACCAGGTTGTTCAGTAAACTTTCTCCATCTGTTTGTTGGTGATAAGGCTTTAATGAAAAACCCTTTAATGAAAAACCTCATGCCGCCGTACCCTGGTTCCAATCTTGATGCTCAGTGTTCGCTTTTTAACTACAGGAGTCGCGCTAGGCGCACTATCGAAAACACCTTTGCCTTTCTTGCTAACAGAAGGAGAATTGTCCGTCGAGATATCGGAGCTGTAGCAGAAACTGTAGAGCACATTATGTGGGCTACAGTACTTCTACACAACTACCTCAGGACTCTTGATTCGGAAGGCTCCGATAGCTTGAAGCACTGTTCCGACAGTGATGCCGATAAAATGGGTCCAGACGGTCAGGTAATTCCAGGCAGGTGGAGATTAGGTGCTCTGCGTACTGGAGGTCTGCCCAAAAACATCCCATTTTCTGGAAGTCACAATCACACCGCCCAAGTGAAAGCAGCGCGAGAAGTCTTCAAAGCGGGCTTTCAGTCTTCTTAGAGGCGTGCCATGGCAAGAGAACGCGCTGCATTTATGCTTGTGAAAGTATGAAGCCTTCCCACCGTGCTTCCAATTGTTAATACTCAAGTGGCCCTTATGGCATTCGAGCTGTTTGTTGCATTAGTTAAACGTTAGAAATTTACTTGTCCGTGAATAACACTGCAAGAACGACGGAGGGGAAGCCTTCCAGCTCTTTCTGATCGCCTTGGAACAGGCATGCATTGCCTGGTACACTTCACTGATTGTCATGTTGTTTGCGAAGGCCCATATGTGGCGTGATGCAAAACAAGAATTGATGCCGTACACTACTCTTTGGATTTTGGTACTTTGCGTAGCATATTGTGCTTGTGTTGTGTGGCCTTTCGCGATGCCACTGCTTGCATCAGCATGCAACGTGAAGCTGTCTAGCCACACCCCTGCTGTGTACACAGGGCATTTCATGTTTCGTAAATCAGCAGCACTAAACAGACAGGGATGAAGGAAAAAAAGAACACGACATTGGCACTAACTCACAAATGAAGTTTATTTTGATGTAAGTCACATTTACATACACAGGCCAACATGTCAACCACTAAGCGACTGTACATGCGCGCTAGAAGTCATCCTGGTGAGTTGTCAAAACACACGTGGAAAACATGAGTGCGAATAAACAAGTGCGTCATAAGATAAAAGACATAAATCCCATGGACGACTTCCCTCTCGAACTTAACAATCTACCATGAAACACTTTCTTCCAAATATCTCAGTGTTTTTTACTAAGAGTGACAGACGGCTAACGAACCTTTGCTCTTCTCTCTCAATATGAAAAGCTTCCATAATCTCCTTTCAGGTTCAATCTTTATGCCTGAACAACCAAACAGTTTTTTTCCGCTTACGGTCGGCGCCCACACTCTCCACAACGTAAAGGCAAGTAGAAAGCCCCGCACCTTTTAATGATGAGAAGTGCGCCTTTAATGTAATGTTCACGCAGCGGCCGCTCTTACCCACATAAACCTTCCCGCATGACAGAGGTAACCTGTAGACAACTGAAGATGAACATATACCGCATCAATTTTTTAACCTGTAAGAGCGGAAACTGCATTCTTTGCTATGATCCAATAATTTTTTTTTGTACCCGGGGTCAAGTCGTAGCAATTTTGTTGGGTGCGGACATGACCACATGCACCCCATAGCTACTAGCCACGTTATTCAAGCAATGCGAAAGCTTGAGGAAATATGGTTCCACCGCCTATCATTTTTCATTGTGCGCGGAATTCCTTGATTTTTACTTTAGCTTATCAGTACCCTTTACCAACTTAATAAGATTATGACAGGCCCTCAAAATTTCACTTTCAGGAGAACGAGCGTTCTGCATTCTCTGAATTTGGCCAAGGAAACTCTCCCTCAACGAATGTTCACATGTTACAAGTTTGGAAACTTTTTCATGTTGTTTCTGATCCCCCAGTTATAGAAAAGATCACCACTACTCATTTTGGATGCTTTCTAACCAGGACCGAAAATTTCCGTCAGAGATTTCGAGACGACGAAGGGTGCGATCATTCACACCACCTTTCCAGGTTTATGAGAGTACATTACGTGAAAGCGGGGAACGTTCTGTGTACGATTGCCATAGAACTTACACATCTTCGTGGCGCCCTCGTTTCTGAGAGCGATCACTAAGTGGAAGGAAAGAAGTTTCGAAGAAAACACGTAAAAATATGGCAACAGCCCCGAATGCTACCACGGAACCCAACAAAGGTACGCGGCAGAGCTTTCATGCAAGTCTGCAACACGCGAGTCGTACGCCGTTAGTATAACCAAATATGGCGTACTCAAGTTAGGGTAGCAACACAGGGGCTAATCCTTGCCGCGAAGGAGAAATGAAGTAAATGGAAAAGAGAAGAAGACAGGAAAGGCCAAAAAGTGAGAGACGAATATTTGAGGAGACAGAGACAGGAAATGGCGGCTGCCGATTTCCTCCAGGTGGGTCAATCTGGAGGTGCCGTCTATGTGAAGCAGACGCCGAAGAGATGTCTTGCCTGCACCGAGGGGCCTTAAAGGTGCAAACACCTAGCATCGGCTCAACACCCAGGATCCCCCTTTACCCAGTCACGGTTCAGCCGCGAACGGCTACACGCGGGAGGATCCAATTCTCGTGAGCTCGAGTACGTGGTGCCGCAACAGACCAAACGCCTCACCCGGACGCCCCTGCAGGGCGAGGTGAGATAGTCTGCGCAGTGCTTAGACTTCGGCATGGTGAGTGCACGACCTTTTCTTCTTGAGAGTTGCCAGGCTTAACGTGGTTCTTCCTGGTAACAATGGTGTAGAAAGGCTGGTGGAAAGATACGTATACTTCTACACTTAATTCCTTGAGAAACTTGTCGGTGAAACCAAGGTAGCCATGGATTGGAGGAAGTTGCGCGGAACAGACCTACCTAAACGGACATGCGGGCAATTCGAGATTTATTGTGGGAAACCGCTGAAGAAGGTGGAGGTCATCGATGCGACAGAGGCAAGCGGCAGAGATGCCGATGAGAGAAAGAGAAAATATTTATTTGTAATGAGATGAGGTGACTTCATCGTAGGGTGGGGCCCTTAGTTCAGGGCCCCATTTGCTCGCGCCACTCCGCGTGCCCGACGGATCAGCGGTGGCTGCTCTTGCAGGTATAAGCTGGTGAGCGCCATCTCCCAGAAGGAAGGTGAAAGAATAGGGGAGTAGCCCGGAGGATGTGGAGACCGTAGAGGCTTGGGAGGATATTCAGTGCCAGAGGGAACGTGAACGCAAACCCCAGAAAGAAGCCTAAATATGGCGGGACAAAGAATACGAAAGGGAAAAGGAAGAAATTTATATGGATATCCAGCATCTCAGGGGGCTGCAGGCATAATATAGGCTGCACATTTTCGAGGACGGCGAAAACATTGAAAGCTTTCTTGATTTTTTCGAGAAATTCGCGCGGAGGTACAGCTGGACCGTGACTTTTGGTCTGTAGGGTTGTTGGGAGTACTTCCCTGTAATGTGTCCTGTTGCTTAGCTGGCCTTTCTGATGTCGATTTCAAGAAGTACGATCAAGCTAAACTGGCATTCTTGCGCCATTTCGGTATTTCTGTGGAGAGCGAGAGACAATATCAAAGTGACCAGCGCAAAGTTCGTACTTTGGAAGAAACTGAGGTCACGCCAGTGAATGAAGAACATGAAACGTGTGAGGTGGTGAAACCCACAGAGACTGAGCGTCAGAAAAGCGAGGCCGTCACCAGTCTAAAAAGAGGGCCCATTCCGGAGGGCGTCTCTTGCGGATACGAGGTTTGTTCCAGTAGTGAATAGGAAGTAATGAGGCGCTAGACGCCTTCCCCATATCAGAGCAAATGAATGACTCTACGGAGTCGTCTAGGTTAGAGCAGGATACGGTGGCGGCCGAGCCAAGAAATGTTCAAACACTGCAGAACGGAGAGGAAATCGTTCAGGGCTCCAGCATCGGTGACTGCGCAGTGCAGTCGTACACCGAAAGCGAGCCAGCGGTCATCGAGGAGAGCCCTTCTTGCGGGTACGAGGCCTGTTCAAGCAAACCTACGAGGGTCAGTGTAGGGCTCGATACCTTCCTCGTGCCTCATCACTTGAGTGAATCTCTGGCATTGCCGAGAGTAGAGAGCGAAGTAGAGACAGTGGCGATTCCGAAAGGTGTTCCTTGCGGGCACGAGGCTTGTTTTAGTAGCCCTAACATTGTAAAGGAGGCGGTTAAAACCTTCCTCGTACCTCAGCACTTGAGCGACGTTGCGGAATCGCCAAATGGAGAGAATGACATGGCGGCCAGGCAGCACAGGAAACCAACACTCGAGGGTTTCTACCGGCACATTCGGTAACCACAAGGCAACGCAACATTTCTTGAGACAGCGTAGGGTCAAAAGAGCGAAGTATTCGGCGCATGAGTCGCCACATCATAGCGCGTGAAACAGAGGAACAGGCCATCATGCAGAACCAAAAAGGGTTCAGTGTTGCAGTTCAGAAAACGGAAGTGACGCAAAAGCCTGATTACTACACGAGAGGGCGCGTGTCTGCGAGCAATGTTGTGGCTGCGATGTTAAACCTGGCATAGACATGCGCGTCAGAACCGGGCCAGTCGAACACTCACTGAAGCGGAATGCGTCGCGAGAGCGAGAACGAAGGGAGAATGGGTATTCTTTCCGCGTGTATGGCCTCCACCTCAGGGACGAGACAGCAATACGCGAGCACACGGTGTGTCAGGTGACCGCAGAAAGCAATTTAAGTCTTGCACCCCTTGCGCTCAGCCTGGCTTAAAGGCTGTCAGTCGGCGACTCAATCGAGCATGCATTAAGTAACAGTAATTGTAAAATTGAGCGCATCCATGAGTTTTTTGTGGTGTTGTTCGTAATTATTGCGCGATGCAATTTTTTGTTAGTGATTAGGGACGTACCAATTTTGATCACGTTTCATTTGACTAGTTTTGCGTTAAGCTCAGTTTTGTTGCACTGTTTTGTTGTAAGAGCCAGTTACGAGAAGAAAAGTGCGAAGCACATTTGGCGATAGTGGTGACTCGAGGTTGCACCGATTTTTGTAGATAAGCATTGCAACTTGACATGTTTGTAAAGACAAACTATTGTGAGGTAACTGAAGGCTTGTAGAGTAGATGCACCATCGGTTACCGAAAAAAAAATTGTGGGGTTTTACGTGCCAAAACAACTTTCTGATTATGAGGCACGCCGTAGTGGGGGACTCCGGAAATTTCGACCACCAGGGGTTCTTTAACGTGCACCTAAATCTAAGTACACGGGTGTTTTCGCATTTCGCCCCCATCGAAATGCGGCCGCCGTGGCCGGGATTCGATCCCGCGACCTCGTGCTCAGCAGCCTAACACCATAGCCACTGAGCAACCACGGCGGGTCATCGGTTACAACTTCGAAATGTAGATTTACCGAGGCGCGTTAGGAGGGCGATGATATTTAAAGATTTTTCCGCGCAGGTACAGTGTAGCTTTTAGTTTTTTTTTTTAGGTTTTAAATGCCACTCTACGAAATAATTTAGTTTAGAGTAAAATGGTCAGCAGGGCCCAGTACGTTTCGCATTAGAGGTGCTGGTACTAGCTGGTGGCATTGACCGAACGGGCAACTCAACACTGATCCCTTTGACTATTTCGATCGTTGTGACGAATTACGTGGTTCAAAAGAGCGCCTTGTTCTTTTGTTTTGGTGACTTATGAATGACGCGCCACGTGGAGTTTTTAGTTCGGAAGGACCGAGTTGAGGGCACGGAATACGTTACCGGGAGAGGGTCCCAATTGTCTCTTCGATTTTAGACCTTGCCGTCCCGTGACCGATGGTGGTGGTGGTGGTGGTGGTGAATTGTAGCAACAGGCGGGTTTAGCCTGGCGAACAAGGCCGGCAATTGCTCCGCCTGAACGTCTCGCACAATACCGCTGAAGGGTTTCACCATATGTCCATCAAACCAGTCTCTCTTAAGAAATCGATGAGGAGACGTGAAGTTTCTTTGCGCGCTATAACTGATCCCTCGGGAAATATAAGGTGTTGCAGGCGCGCATGCGGAAGGTCCTTGTTTTGCAGATTCGGTCTTGTGGCCATTTCGAGGTGGAGGGACAAAGGAGGCTTAAAGTAGCCTACTCATGGGCTTGGGCACTCCATGGAGGCGCTAACTTGAAACAATTTATTTCCGGGACGAACGCCCCTTTCCTACCCTCGCTTTTTATCGCTTTTAGGCACGTGCATACAGACAAGATAACAGGGCAAACGATAGCACTAGTCACTTGCATGCTAAGCAAAAACTATTATGTATAACGCATGCGCAGGAATTCCAACTCCTTCTTTGATAGCGACATGGACAGTTGGCTAACACAAGCATTGCCGAACTCCTTAATGCGAGCACTTTCAATGCTGAGACGAGTGAATTCACATTTGCTTCTGCCGGTAAAAACTGTATCTTCAAATCGCGAAACGCATCCGCACTTACGACAATGAATTGCGAGGAACCCATCCTACGAAGGCTTGTTAACTTTATTGGAGTGCTTCCTAAGTCTATCATTAATGCATATGATAGTTCGTATGATATAACTAGTTCCAGAGGGCAGTGAAATTCATTAAATAACTCACATCCTACAATTAACGTACCCTTTTCTGTGCTGCTGCTTGCACGCGTCCTTTGTGTTCCTCTATAGTCTTGTTATTGCACACAAGCTGATAAGCTTGTTTGGAGCAATGAATACTACGTCAACCATTCCATGTAGTGCTTTCTTCTTCAGGTTATGCGATAAGCGGTGGATGTAAGGAATTATGGCGAAATGTTTCTTTTTAAGAGACCCTGCGCTGGCTGACGTCAAAAAACCAGCCTGTCCTGACTGCGTTGCTGTGAGCAGTGCTTCAGCAATTGACACACTCAAATGGTTTGGATAACCAAATTGTTTGGAAAACAAATAATTGTCCGTATTAAAAGCTGTGAAGTATGTCTCTTAGATGGTCGCCTACTGCGACAGGGTGACTCAGTTGAGCATATTTTTGTGTTTTACTTAACAGCGGCGAAGGAATTAACAAAACGCGGTTGTCGTCAGCTGAGCTGTTTCAGATTGGCAGGGCTGACTTGATTCAGACCTTTGATTTCTTCTTTTTATATCTTATTTTTGTCATTCTTGTGAGCTATGCCGTCTACACATCACGCTACAGCAGAGTGCAGATGCACGTAGCTGCAATCTTCGCCATCGTCAAGTTGAATACCACCGGGGCGATCTTGTTTGGACGAGGGCGCCGGATCGTCACCAAGCATTTTCAGAGAAGCTGCTCAGTCGCTACTTTGGACCCTACAAAGTGATGTGTCGCGCTAGTTAACAGAACTACGTGGTTCTCCCTGATAGTGACATATCGCCGCCTCGTCGAAAGCACCACTAGGAGGCTGTCAACATTGTACGACTCAAGCCTTATTTCAGGCGACAGGGCGACAAGGTCTCAACTTTATGACTTCTTCCTCTCCCCTCCCCCCCTGTGCATACTTTCTGTTCGTTCTCCGTTTCCTCTTTATCTACGTTCAATTGCACGAGCATTGCAATGATGCCAGTTTTTCTTTTTTAGAGGGGGAAAATACCACCAGGTCACCAGGTGCGGCGAGAGCGAGCCAGCATTCATGCAAAGAAAGGAGAAGCAGAAGTCGTCTTTGGGTCGGCCATATTCTCGGCTAGGCCTTTTATGTGCAGGTGCAGCACATTTTGTCATAAAGACCTTCTGTAGCACGTGACAATATTGAAATAAAGCTTTCTAAAATATTTCCCATTCAGTTACGCATGGTCATTGCTGTCAAGTTCCACAGAATGGTGAATGTGCAATCTCCAGAATTCCTGAGCATGTCCGTGATACAAGCATAAAGAAAAATATTCAACAAGAGGCGACACTTGGCGAAAACTTGGGACAGGAAATGCGTCACGCTACTATATATGTCGACCGCTTACTGCCGTGAGCATTGGAGGAAAAATGTGAAATGAAGTTAAACAAATTGCTTTATTTCATTATTTTCCAGTAAAAATAAAAATATTTGCGTATAAATTAAGTTTATATTTTGGCACTAACTTTTCTTGCGTTACCTAGCGACAGGCCAATAACGCGCCAGGGCGCCAGATACATGCGTCATGCGTCAGACGCGCCGTCGAAGCGAGCCAGGCCGGTGCGCATGCGAGCTGTTAGATACGGGACCTTTTCCTGAGCCTCCTTCGAGTTCACCAGACCACATCGAATCGCGCCACACCTAAGGAAGGAACGCAGAAGCAGATCTACCACGTTCCCGAGGTGCAGCACGTCCAAACAAGTTGGCGACCCCCACCTCGTGCGCCGCATCTGGAGCTATTCAATGCTTGACTCTTCCCGAAAGTGTAGCGAGAGCCTGGCAGTGTTCCAGGTAACGTGGGTCCCGAGGCAAGACGGCTGTAATGCACCGTGAAGCCCTGGCAGCAATCCCCCCATCCGCCTTTGTGAAGGCAGTTGCAGAGCGGGAAGGCAATACCGCAGACAAATAATCCCTCGGACAATTGGAGCCCAAGGAGTGACCCTCTGAGGCGAATGTGACGTACACTCGCACGGGCGCCTACCATTGGCCGAAAATGACGCCTCCTGAGCGGGCTCGCCGATTGGCCGGAAATGACGCCACCTGAGCGGGCTCGTCGATTGGCCGAACGTGACGTGACTTCGAGGAACCGAAGGGGTTAAAAGCCAGAGACCGGGAGCAGCAAGGGAGCATTCCTTCATCCATCACTTTCGAGTTTCTTGC
Source organism: Dermacentor andersoni (assembly GCF_023375885.2). Taxonomy (NCBI): domain Eukaryota; kingdom Metazoa; phylum Arthropoda; class Arachnida; order Ixodida; family Ixodidae; genus Dermacentor; species Dermacentor andersoni. The sequence continues at coordinate 23,780,380 of NC_092823.1, read as the reverse complement.
CACGGGCCGCAGCGTCCGAGTTGCGGCCGGCCCGTAATGACTTGATGACTGTTAATTTCTTTGTACTCACTGTAAATAATGTAATTAAACCTCCAGTTTTCATCCCGACGTCCTCCTCAACGTCGGCCAACTCCCGCGCCCAACGGCAAGGTCCAATATCTGAGGCAGAGCAATTGGGATTGTCCTCCAGATCCAACAGAGCGTTAGCTTGTTCGGCAACCGACCTGCCTGTTTTTTTTTTTTCTTTATTTAGCCTTGTTTATTGGGTTCCCGGAGTATTCTTGCGTTTCTTCTGCACTTTGATACTGCACCACTGCACTATTGGACTACGGCAAGGTCAGAAATTTTCTTTTACTGTCTGCCACGCATTTCAAGCAAGTAGCTATACGGCGCGAAACCTAGACTTGTGACGCAGTTAGCGAAAAGCAGTTTGGCCGTGTGACCTGTTTCCCCCGTATAGAACCTTACTGGGACGAATTCATGAAGCTTTTTGTGGCCCCCCAACAACATATACCTTCTTTCGGCGCTCACACCTGTTGAAAACGCAACGAGCGATTGCTAAGAGTGATAACACGAGAGTGTGTTGCTTGTGCCGGCAAAACAGGCGAAAGATAATGTCAAGGAGCTCAAACACCAGGAATTCGTTACTCGAAAATTCTGTCTTCCGAGCGACCGAGAACACTCTTTGTACCCACGCATTGGTCTTGAGTGCGAGTAGAAGGAATTCTGCGAGTGCCAAGCGTGGTCTCGTTTAGAGCCTGTGTTTTGGCCACCTCTGTAACACATAGCGTAATATCGTCTATCGCATCGGTTGAAGGCAAGTTCTCTTGAAAACGCGCAGTCGCATGTGTATTTGTGCTCTTAAGGTGCAGGAAATAAGGCCCGAGGAAGGCGGAATGCTTCGAAATAGGATGTTTTCGTGATATGCACGGTATTGCTTGGGATGGGTCGGGTATATTTTATGCCATGTATGTAAAAGCGAACTTCTTTTGTTTGGAATGCGGCCCATTCATCACTTTCGCACGTTTCTCCTCTGCACGCATTGTTTCTACAAGGTGTTAAGAACAAAATGACACATGCTTGTAATTTACGTTTCTTCAGCTGACATCGTCCGGTGGAGCTTCGTACGGAAACTACTCCTGCTTGTCTGGGGCCACAAGGTTGCAAGAATGCAGAGAAAGCCAGGAACGAGCATTTACATACAGCAAAGTAAACATTTCCTCGTTTCTCAGGGAGTGTTGCGTCTTCTTTATGCAATTACACGTGTCACATATTCGGTGGAGGCTCGTAAAGAACGTTCGCATTCATTTTTACCTAATAATTAAGAGATTGCGCACCAAGAGCTAGTGCGGTTGCGCAGTAGAAGTAAAAAAAGAAAACAAATGCCGCGCCGGTAAGCGCGCCAGGCGTAACATGTTCCAGTTAGCGTTCAAAACGCGCGCGTCCAAAACCAAAACCGGCAGTCTGGTTCAGGTATCAATGTCGGCGGCATGGAGCGCTACAGTCAATTTGGCCGCTGGGGTCTGTGGGAGTGCCCACTCTTGTTGAATTCATTTTTCTATGCTACAAGGCACTATAGTTATTTCCTTTTTTTTTAACATAACACAGAGATGCGCATGCTTGTTGTTCTGTTGTCCAATGAATAAAATCTGATGATAAAATTGATGGCTTCACAAATGAGCAACACGTTGCTACTCTTTTGGAAGAAAAAAAGAACAGAACACACAATATTAAAGAGCCTTACTAAAAAACCAAACCCGAAACCTAATCTTGAGTGTTCTGGTGCTGACATCTAGTGGAAGATTCGGAAGTAAGTGCCATATGGCTTTAAAAAATTACCACTGACATTGGTATTGGGCGTCTTCCAGCATGACACGGGACAGTGAGACGTGCGATTAAACCACTCGGCCACGGCCTCCAACGTTTCCGCAACGATACGCTTGAGTTTATCAGTATACCACGTAAATTTGCATGACCGTGTTTGAAAAATTGCTTTTGGGAAGAGTGTTACGCATGCGTAGAGAGTAGAAATAGGCATCAATCGAAAGCTGAGTTTCCGGACTACATGTGCTGTACCGGTAGCCATAGTTTTATGAGAGCTACCGTTTTAGTCTCGAAAATCAAGCATAAGTTTTCGTCGTTTCCATAGACTTCCTCTGCTGAATCATAACCACTGTGGGAATAAAATTCTACCTTTTCATAGCATGATCGCTGCACTTGCCTCGTCCGGATTGTCTTCTAGAACACGTCCGTTACCTTGCTTTTTCAATCATCGACTTGTACTTTGTTTTTGGCGAAAAACCTACTCGTTCCATTGGAAAGCGCTAGCTTCGGGCCGCGTCCACTCGGTGCGCTGGTTGGTGCATGTCCAGAATAGCTACATATGCAAATTATTTCCGACCGCACTGTTCTAGTGCGGTCGGAACTAACATACCCATGAATTAAGGAATCGAAACCATATCGAAGTCCATCGCAGTCATTCTTGGGGCGCACGCTCCTGAAGTTTACCTGTCACTCCTTAAGTTTGTTCTCACGCTCAACTATTTCTAATTCGATTCTATTCACTATCTGCAAACGTTCGGCTCAAGCATGGGAACACCAGAAGTGCAGATTTTTGGGCTAGTTGGTTCGTTGCATCAATTGAAGGCATAGCGATGGATTGACAGGCACATGAAAGACGACAGGACGTGCGCTTGGGATGGCGTACGTCCTGTCGTCTTTCATGTCCCTGTCAATCCAGCGCTATGACTTCAATTTGCGGGAACACCATTCACTCCCACTAATTGAAATTGAAATTGATTTTCTTCATTATAGATTACAGGTTATAAAAAAATAATATACAGAAGGAGGTCCCATAGTCTATGACTGCATTGGGACCTCCTGTTATGTATAAATATGCGTTTTCTAAAGCAAGGAATAGAACTACATTAAGATCATATACAAGCAGTTAAGGTGAGTTAGTTAGAAGAAATCTAACAAAGGAAATTATACAATTGCAAGGAACAAATGCAGCAAAACTAAATGAACTAAACGAATTTAACAGTAACGGACAAAACATTTTACCCAAACATGCAGTACAAAAAAAAAAAAAAATTTCAAATATACCTGACCATAAATGGAACAATAGAAACAACAACAAAAAATGTCAACATTTTCATGGGACATCTTGAAGCAAATCTGATAAAATCGTACCCTCTGTAACACCACAACTACCTACGTTACATAGGCAATATTTATAGTATGGGAACACGGCGAAAGCGCTTTAACCGACCTGTTCAGCCGTTTCAAGCACTTTCACCGGAGTAATAAATTCACTGCTCACCACTCTACTAGTCAAATCAACTTCCTCGACATGACTGTCTACATAGAAAATGGAAAACGGAGAACGACATTTTACCGGAGGCCTACGGACAGCCATCAATATTTAGACAACACCAGTCACCACCAGCGACATTGCAAGCGAAGAGTTTTTGTAAATTAACTCTAATTTGTAAATTATTAAATTTACTCAAAATTTTGTAAATGCTGTTTCCAAAATGTCTTATCTTGCATGTGTAAATCGTCTATAGAATAAGAAAAAATAGTGAATTGTGTATGTTCACCACAGAATGAACAAAGTGGTCATGGTGCCAGACCAGCCCTAGGTTGATAAAATTTTAAACAAGGTATTCCACACCGCAGTGGAGTGAACTGTACCCAAGTTTTGCGCGCTTCAAAGAAATATCTGCACCAAGGCAATAGTATATGTGAATACTCTGCAAAATTAGTTACAACAGGGTTTAAAAACGCAAGCATGATGGCATGTGACCTGAATCGATGCGTAGTGATGCGGACACTGGATATACCGAAAGAATTTGACCATTGAGGCCCGCTCTCACCAGGCTCTCTGCCAATTCAATGATGAATCATCCCTTGGGTCAGGGTACGCAGATAAGTCTTATTAATTTTTGGGGGGCAGGTACATGCAATATGTGAGGTTCTTCACTGGCAATGAGTAAGGAACATAACGATAACGAATATTATTATGACTACTGATGAGGGTGGAAAAACTAGTTTGCTCAGAATTAACTATACACGTAATTTCTGTCTCCACAATCAGCTGCTTGTGTTCTTAATTTCTTGACGAACGACGACGGGGTACGGTAGGTTTAAAGACGGTCTTCTAGAAACGGCGAAAAAGGTGGGCATCTTGTTGCAGAAAAACACGCAAGACTACTCGCATATGTATTACATATGAAGCTCCTAACCCCATATCCCCATTTCTCCAATTCAATAAATTTCTTCTAGCCGCAGCCACCATGCAGGCCCGTTTTTCGGAGGTCCCGTGAGAGTGACTAACGTGACTACGCTAGCGTATTGGCGGGCTGGACGAACTTTGTCTAGGTGGTGCTGCTCTCTCGCTCTCTCCGTGTCGGTTCGGATATTCACTCACATTCATGATCATAGTCGATACTTTCAGCATAATTTCTAATCAGTTTTATTGCGAAGCATTCTTTGGCTCATTCTTGGCACTTTGCGGTAGACAGGATCCTGTCTCCTCTTGCGACAAGAGAAATGAATTTGAGAATGAAAGAAATAAAAAATAGAAGAAATGAAAGAAATGAAAGACGGCTACTGTGCTCGGCCGTCTGCGGTTGAGCACAGCAGCCGAGTGCACTAACCATGCAATGTATTCTCATATGGTCGCTTTCGGCGTAATCGATTTCAGTGTGCGATTTTCAGTGTGCGAGCAAAATCGTATGATCTGATAGGTGGGTTGAGCCCTACGGCACGCGAAGGCGATAGTATCGCCGAAAGTGATCGTCTGAGGCCGAATGTAATCGTTGGTCCCCCGCCCCCTTTTTATTGCGATAAAAAATCTATGGACATTCCAGACGCATTTCTGCCATCGGCGTCGCCGTGACGTTCCTTATAAAGTCCAAGGGCGATAAAATTGTCACCGCATTCCATGGGGTGTATGTGCGAGTGAAAGCGTGCGAGGTTGAGCGGGCGATGGCAACTCCATCTCGTTGACGCAACGGAAGAGAGCGGGAAGGAAGATCGCTGCCTTCCGTGTCACGCAAGGCTTCGGTAAGAGGGTAGGGAGGGGCGGTGTACACTGGGCTAAAGCTTTACTCTGGGCGGCCCAAGTGGCCGCGCGCGCCCAGCCATGCGGCTGTATCTTAAAGCCATCTGCGACGGTTACAGAGTCCGCTACTGCGGCGCGTTTTCGCGGCTTAGTTCGCGTTGGTGCGGGAGTCAGCACGAAAATCAGTTGCTTGCTGCTGCTGTGGAGCTTCCTCACTACATCGTTTTCACAGCGAGTTACCACAGTCATCGAGTGAGATGTGGTCATGTTTGTATGCCCGCGCATGATACCGTGCTTGTTAACTTATTAGTATGCGTATGTTTAATGTTTATATGGCCGATAAAACTACAGTTCACCCGCCGTGGTTGCTCAGTGGCTATGGTGTTGGGCTGCTGAGCACGAGGTCGCGGGATCGAATCCCGGCCACGGCGGCCGCATATCGATGGGGGCGAAAACACCCGTGTACTTAGATTTAGGTGCACGTTAAAGAACCCCAGGTGGTCGAAATTTCCGGAGTCCTCCACTACGGCGTGCCTCATAATCAGAAAGTGGTTTTGGCACGTAAAACCCCATAATCTAAAACTACAGTTCTTACTTCGTATAGCTGTTCAGTAATTTGCTATCTCAATCAATGCGGCGTCTCTTAGGCGAAACAGCGACTTTTTTTTTATTTCTTAGCCCGTGATAGCACACACGCTTCTCGCGTTTTTTCAAACACTCAGCGCGTGCTCGCCATGCCACCATGACGTCTTCTTTTTCTGCGACAACCCACGCTTTCGGCACGATCGCCGCGACCGGCGATCGCCCAGTAGTTTCCTCGTAGCAAGCTGCGCTACGTAGAAACTGAGCGACGTTGTACGGATTTCATGGTCGCGCACAAGTCGTAATATTTCTTCGCCGAATTAACCTTGTCCATCGTCGCTTTAACACACACCACATGAAGTAGTCATATGTAGCTACAGTTACACGTAATCGGTGATGAGGTCACAATCCGTGCTTCTCGCTTATGCTCGTCCCTTAGCTATATAAACCACACAGTCGCCATGTCGTAGGCTCGCGTTGAACGGCCAGCGTAGAGGTCACACCACTGATGTTATAACACCGTGCACAACGTTGTCGTCGTGTTGTCAGGCACACGTACACTCGCGATTCACGCACTACTCAATTTGCAGAGACATGCTGGTCCACCTGGCATCGTCTGGTGGAACCCCGAACTATAGTGCCGTACCTGCAAAATGCATCCCAGAGTAGATTCCCATAGTACGTGGCAGCTGCAGAATTTTTTTCACTTATCATGCCGATTTATTCTCTCATCTTGTTTACTTCTCCGTAAGTTTCTTTATTACAATTTCATGTGATTCGCAGTACTTTTAACTTTGTAGAGAGAACACTGCAGCCTGCCGAAAGTCAGCGCCACAATTTTAGCTCTGCTGAGAGCTTGCCAGCGGCAGGTTAACGGCGTATGATTAGGCGATCATTACGTGGGCAAGCATTTCCGAGCAAAATTGAACGCAGCTTCGAGGCTGTGTTACCTCAGTGCGAGAGCACGGAGAAATTCTTCATTAGGGCACCTCAATCAGCTTTCAGAATTTGGGCCGAAGTCCGCCTGAATCTAGAAACATCCCTCCTTATCGTCGTTCAAAGAAAACTGGCCACTGTTCTTTACCATTTGGCATTACGTACTGGTAGCAATGTACACCAGTTGTTTCTTTAGCTCCACCAAATTTTAAAAATGGCCTGTCACAGATAGCACAATTCAATACCTTGAAACTCGACGACGTGGAAAAAAACTACAATATTCCCAATCTGTAATAGGGTATTTAACAAAATTGAATGAGTAATTTCCCGAATAAATAATTTACGGCACGTTCTCCAACATATGAAGTGCAGCCGGCTAGTTGGCAAGGCGTAACCACTTTGAGCGAATTTTCAGGCTGACCCAAGTTTCAATACCTGAAACTTCATAGCGTCCGAGGAACTGAATTGGCGTTCCAGCTAATTTTGTTTCAACGCATAAACCAGCGTTACCCTAATTATTTATATAAAACACTGCCGGGGACTGGAAGGTGCCAGGAGCAGTCGCAGCTTGGAGATGCACTTTAGATTGTTGGCAGATGATGCGCGTTTGTGACCAGCAACAAACGTGTACGCTGATGCTGGACCACACATAACGGGAAGTGACGAGTGGCTGTGTTGCAAGAATGCCAGAAAGTGCCAAAGAATGGAGGGCGTCTAAGGTGGCATGGCAATGCGGGGGAGGTGCTTAAGGACGAGGACGTCCGGTCAATGTATCACAAACGAGGTGCACATCGCAGTGTGGAAGCAAGATATCTTCAAACACCAGAGAGGTACCACTCGTGCGAAACAGCTGGAGCTCGGAGTCGGCACTCTGGGCGGTAGGCATGGCCGTGAAGTTCATAGCGGGTCGTCCATGGCCTGTTGCATGGATGTCGGCACGAGAAAGTGCGTCGGCAACTGCGCTGGACTTTCCACTGACTTGACGAATCTCGCTGGTGTATTCTGAAATGTAGGCGAGCTGTCTGTGTGATTTCGCGGGGTGCGTAGGAGGTGCGGCTGGACGATAGTGCGGAAGTTAGTGGTTTATGGTCGGCAACGACATGGAATGAGCACCCCTCGGGTATATGTTGAAAGTGCTTCACAGTCAGATAAATGGCGAGCAGCTCTTAGCCGAACGTGCTGTAGTGGCTCTCAAAGGGCGAAAGCTTCTCAGAAAAGAAGGCGATGGGCGGCCAAGCACCAGCAACGAACTGCTGCAAGACTGCGCCGGCAGCGGTGCCCGATGCGTCAACCATGACATATCTTGGGGTACCGCAGTTGGGGTGGACGAAGAGCGTCGAGCTGGAAATGGCTTTGATGCCTCTAAACGCGCGGTCAGCGGTGTCGTTCCAGGCCACAGGAGTATTCGCTGTCTTGAGGCCCGAGAGAAAGTCGTGGAGGATCTATGCTATATTGGCGCAGCGAGGAAAGAAGCGGCGGTTATAGTTTTCGAGGGCAAGAAATTCGCGCAGTTGCGTGGTGGCGGATGGCTGAGGAACCTCGCTGATGGCTATGAAGCAGGTCGGGATTGGACGAATGCCGTGCTCGTTAACACGATGGCCGAGGAAATTTAGCTCTGTTACGCCGAACTCAGTTTTCGGACCGTTAACGACAATACCAATCTTGCCGAATCTCGAGAGCACTTCACGTAAATGGATCTTGTGAGCTTCGGTGGTTATGCTGTCGAAGAGATGTTATCAAGACAGGCAAAGCAGCACGTCAAGCCACGTAATACCTCGTATCCGAAACGCTGAAAGATCTGAGCGGCATTACGAAGGCTGAAAGGCATGCGCAGATATTTGAACCGACCGATAGGTGTTATAATGGCAGACTTCTGAATATCTAAGGGTTCCACAAGAATGTGGTGGTTGGCTTTCACCAAGTCGACCTTACTAAAAATGGTGCAGCCGTAGAGTGCCGACGTAAAATCCTGAACGAGAGCTAATGGGTACCGGTCAGGGACAGTGATCTTGTTGAGAGCACGGCAATCGCCGCAGGGGCGCCAGTAGCCGGTCTTCTTGGGACACCATATGGAGTTGCGAGGCCCAAAAATTGGAAGAGGAACGAATGAAGCCCAGGTCAAGCATGCGTTAAAACTCATTTTCGGCAACAGCTACACGATCCGGCACGAGGCAACGAGTGCGAGCAAACAGGGGAGGGCAAGTCGTGATGATATGATGTGTCAGGCTGTGAACGACCGCACACTGAAAGGATGGGTTGTCGGAAGAAGTCCGGAAACTCCGCAAGGACGGTTGACCAAGTGTCGGGGACGGCCATGTGCACCTGGAGAAGCCGTAGCTATGGAGTGCGGCAGGAAATGTCTTGGACAGTTTCTCGTCTGGTAATCTAAAACGCGACTGGGTTGCACGTCAACGACTAGTGTGTAGTGCCACAGAAAGTCGGCTCCAATCATGGGCTGGCTCAGGGCCGCCATGGCAAAGATCTAGCGACAGGTACGATCGGAGGCCCGTATAAAGAGTCACCGACTTTTGGCCGCAGGTCTGGATGGTGGATCCGTTGACCGCAGGTGAAAGGGGGCGAGTCGCGAGGTTGGCAGCGGTCAGAAAACATAGGAGGAAGGAGGCAAAAATCTCGGCGCCAGTGTCGGCGGCATAGCGAACTTTGATAACACGGTTGGTGACGTAGAAAAGTCGACTGGATCGGAGGCCTGGAAAAGCGGTTGCTGTCAGTGTTTGGCCCATCCATTTCCTGCGTAGGAGCAGTGCTGGCAGCACTGGTTTGGGCGAGAGCCATAGCGACGGTGCTACCAGCAAAGCAGAACGGAATGAGAAGAACGGCGTCCACAGTGACCGGCGCTGTAGCGGCGAGGTGGTGACGAAGAACGCAGCCGGCATGTTCGGATAGAAGGAACCTCATCTGTCAGTCGCGCTACTTGCTGTGTAAGCTCCTCGCAAGCTTCGACGAGACGTGCATAGCTTTCGCCAGCGGCTCCGTCGTAGGACAGAAGGTAACGAGGACAATGAACTGTGGCCACGGAGGGAAAACCGACATCCATAATCTTACAGGCCTACTGAGCCAGAGATTCCAGAGTCGAGGATGAAGACACGGTCAGGATCATGCGCACGTGCGGTGGAAGGCGATGCAGGAAAAGTTCCTGGAAAAATGCGCTGTCGGTTCAAGGAGAAAGGTAGCTTGAATGCGACGTGATAAGTCGCTAGGTAAGCGGTTGCCGAGCTCCTCCACAATAAGAAGTTCCTCTAATCGATGCCGCTCCATTTCAGTGGCGCGCTGGATGAGCATGGCGTTAATGTGCTCTACAGGCGGCCGACGGACTGGGAGCGTAGGACATCCCCAACAATGACAGCAGTAGTACGAGGAAGTACTCCAACGACGTGGTCGAACATGGTCAACTGCGAACTGGAAATGAAACCAAATGTACTGCGAATGGAGCCAAAGTTACCAGTCCGACGACCAGAACTCCGCGTGCTTGAGAGCGGAGACCTTAAGATCGCGAGGTAGTGGCGCTGACCTTAGTACTTCATTGGGAGAATCACAGGCCATGGCTGACTGGATAGAAGGCGGACTGCGAAGACAGCGGCGCGAGAGGTTCTTGCGCCCGTAGGCCCAGCGGAAGCCGCTGAAGCACGCTGAGCTGAGAGCCATGATGCGAAGTCCGGAATCACCGACTTGTGCGTCAATCAAAATTAGACGGACGCTGCTGGCTGGAGTCCACAAATTCTATTTTCAGCCAAGCCCGCTCAATCAGGCGGAAGTTTGATTCCGCCGATTCAGCACACGCAACGTTACCATGCTGGAAGTGTCCTCGTCATTTCTTTGAGCGGACCATTGTGGCACGTAGTAGTGAGCTACACCCTGTGAAAGTCCGTTTAAACACAGTGGATATGTAACAGAAGTTTGGCGGCTAATATTTAAAACTCGGTGCCATCCACAAAATTCGTTCCACGTCTATGTGCTTTAGGAATTAATTTAAATTATGGGGTTTTACGTGCCAAAACGTAGTGGGGAACTCCGGAAATTTCGACCACCTGGGATTCTTTAACGTGCACCTAAATCTAAGTACACTGGTGTTTTCGCATTTCACCGCTATCGAAATGCGGCCGCCGTGGCCGGGATTCAATCCCGCGACCTCGTGCTTAGCAGCCCAACACCATAGCCACTAAGCAACCACGGCGGGTTCTATATGCTTTGCAAATATGCTTTGCAAATCACTTTGCAAATGCTTTGCAAAAATAACTAGAAAGAAACGTAATAACTAAAAAAATGATCATATAAAATCAATGATCAAATGAATGATCAGTCAAATACGCATCTGTTCGCTCATAGATGTAATGGCCGCGATATCGAGTAATTTTTTATTCACGACGCGCGGAGAAAATCTGCTCGAAGACAGGATGAATACGCAGCCGAGGTAAGCATGGTATGGCGTGAACGATGAGCCTGTGGTTATCAATGTTCTCTCTTGAACACTGTTGAATGACATCAAAGGAAAATGGCTCGCCAACAGTTACACTATGTTGCATCTGGTCAAAAGCGCGCCCGAATATCATATATCCGGTCCATACGTGATGCTCTAAGCCGTCTTGTACGTTCTGAAATGGTTCAAGTGGCACACGTTCCAGACCAGAAACTTGGACAATCTCTCGGTAATGTGAAGGACAGATTACCAAAAGAGAAATTCCCAGGTGTTGTGTGCGCTGTCCCTAGCGCTGATTGTGACTACGTGTATATTGGCGAAACTCGTGACTATGAAGGCGTCTTAAACAGCGCAACTATAACATAACAAAATGTGAAAACTAGGGCATTGGATGAGCATGCCGCCTCAGGGGGCCACGCAATCGAATGGGGGACGGCACGTTTCCTTGCCAGGGAAAATGGGCTATCTCGAAACCTTTATCTTGAGTCGCTCTTGATTCAGACTACGCCGCACACTCAGACCAGGAGCGACGGCAATCTGCCGTGACTGTAAGCGCGCTGCCTGCGTCACTATTTCAGGCCTATTTAGACGAACTGCTCGAATATTTGTTTCTTTTACCTGTGACGAAGGCTGGTGAAACATATTTTCTTTAATATTTAGTTTGGTTAGCGTAGTGCCCCGGGTTCTGTCTACCTTTTGACGATGTTCCATCCCGACCAGGCAGGCTTCCGCCAAACGCTCAACTCAGTTCAAAGGTTAGAATTGCGTTACCAACCACACGTAATTTTAAAATTTGGTGCAGCTAGAAAATGGCAATATATTTTGAAGATGACTACCGCTTGTGTGTGCGCAGTGGATGGGAAAACAAATCAACGTTAACTTAAGGAAAAGAAGTATGTGCGATACAAAATGGGTTAACATTCACGGAGCGATTCATCAGAAGTGCAAGCTTTCTGTTTCATCAATGAACCCGTCGTCTCCGACGTTCGGACAGTTTGGCTTATGTATGAATAAATAGTAATTAAAAAGTAGCAGTATCGCCCGGAAGGCGAAGCATCGACTGCAATGTAAGATTAGTAGATAGCTTCACTGAGGAAGGATCGTAGCTTTGTCGGCGGTATAAACATGGAAACGTTCCCTTACCATACGAAATTTGTTGCTGGGCTAGTTGGTTCATGCTTAATACTGGTAAGCGCAATTTCAAGACAGGAAAGAAGACCGACATAGAAGCAGAGGACAAGCGCTAATATTACTGTGAAGACTTACCCTTACCAACTGCATTAAAAAGCACGGTGTAAGCACACACACGTAAACACGGATACGTAACTCTCGATGAGCGCGGATACTCTGTGTGAAAACGCTGGTGCGAGCAAGCCCGGCAGCAGCGTCGAGCGAAGTCACCTTCGTGCGGTCTATCGCTTCAACGCAAACTGCGCGGCGAAAACACGGCGCCTACAAAGGTATGAGCGTCGGCAGATCAAGATACGACACACTATTCGACAAGATACGACACACGCCACTGCACGCGACCGTTCAAATTACCGACTTGGCGGAATCGAAGCCGCACCCCCCCCCCTTCATCCATCCCGCGCTGCCTCCCCGCTTTCCGCCATATGTGGCTTGCAAGATCGAGCCGCGATCGCTAGTTCCCCTTGTGCGCCATCGCGAAATGCGTAGTTGCCGCCGCAGCGCTGTACCTGCCGCCCGCCCCCTCCCTCCCGTGCCCTCACGGCCTTTCGTGCGTGCAAGACAGAGCCGCGATCGCCAGCTTCCCTCACGTGCTTTCACTCGCACATACAGCATACAACTCACGGCGACGGTGTTATCGCCCTTTACACGGAACATGACGGCGACGGCAAATATGCAGCTGGAGTGTCCATATAATTGCAGTCGCAAGAAAACCACGAAGAAATATATTACAACTGTTCCCGACTGCGAGCCACCTACATTGAAATTGTTCTGAAGGGACCGTTACACAACTCACAGGCAATTCGATAAACTCGCCCTCGAGCAATGTCCTGCACACACATACACATTGAAACATGACTGAACAAAGTTCTCGACGAAACTTTATTTTGCTTTCAACGAAGGCATCTGGAAGAGCAAAGTTTGTTTTCAGGAAATAATACGGCATATCTATTTTAAGAAACAGGTAAAATTCCCTCATTTATCTTGCTACGTCCTAGGCAAGAAGCTCCCACACTATGTGAAGCTTGTCCTCCGTGACGTACCCTTCACGTTCAAGATCATCTATGCGAAATGAAACAGTGTCGCAGTAACAGCCGACGTTGCTTGTTTCTTGGGGTCTTCCATACAACTTAAGTACACCGCTATTTTTCCACACTTTCTGGCACCGTTTGCTTTGGGATGGATGTATGACGGTCACCTGAATGTTCTGACTGAAAGGCCACTGAAGACATTCGTCGATCACACCCTTGTGCAGCTGAATATGAGGATGCAGTAATAGACAATCTCCCTGTTTAACCAAATACACTCCTGGCGATACGTGATAGCCAGAGATGTAGCTCTTCTCACACGAGTAAGAATGAAAGCCTTTCCAATAGGCGTCGTCTTTCATTGCTTTGTATCCCTTAACAAAAAACTCATATCGCATAATGTTGATTGTGTTTAAGGCGAGTTCTTTTTCTTTATTCATTGCGCTCGGCCCTCCTTGTTTCTCAGTGTCCTTCACTTCACCGTTGCCCGCAACACTTCCGCCGCACTTTCTGCTGAATGTCCTTGCCGCGTCGTTCAGCACTTTGCCAAAGGCTTCCCTCAGAACATTAACACCGTCGCAAATTTCCTTGAGCATTTTCAGCTTGTTGACAGTTCGTTTCGTGACTTCTAAGCATTCCTTGAGCTCTTTTATTGAATAGGTTATTGCTGCTGAAAGCATGCGCGCCTCCCCCCTGTGGTCAATCGATGTTTCCTCGACTGCTCTAACTGACGATAACGTAACTGTAGATTGGGAAGCAAGTTGATCCAAAGTACTACTTCCGATTGACCTTTGTAGCAGTGTTTCTTTGACCGTGTTGATGGAACGTGAAAGGTTATTTAGGTGATCATTTTGGGCAATATAATCACTAATAACTTCGTCTAGCCTCTCTTTCATTTCAACTACTCGCAAGTTAAAGTTTGCATTTAGAGCCACCATCATTATTTTTCGGTCACTGTCTGACTTTTCTAGAGCCCAGGACCTCACAGCTATCACATAGTCTTGGCATTTGCTACGTAAATGCGCGGCCACATTGCTACGGAGCACGACCTCTGAACAATTAGGGCATGACGTAGAGTGGTGGTCACAGTCATTGCAAAAATGCTTGTTCAGCTCTGACGCAGCCAAAACCATGTTGCAGCCCCGTTCTTCATTCCAGCATTTTACCTGAAAGAGAAAAGAAGGTTCTGAGCAAGTTTCCATATTAGCTTCTTCATATTATCTTTGATATTAGTATCTCTCGTGTTATTCCGTGCCTTCGAACCACGAATATTTCAAGGGCGTCTACTGTTACATTGCGTGATGATGCATCAAGATATGCCTCGTCGCTATATTGCTATGAAGGGAAGCGAATGAATTTGTTCGCGAGGGGAGGCTTTCACACCGGCGTGAATAATGTTCTCTTAGCATATTCACCACAATACAAACAGAAACTGGTAGGAACAAAGAAGGAATACATCTAGCAGCCACAACTCCAGTAGAGGACAACATTACGAGAAGCATTGCTATTCGGCTTTTGTACATGCTATGCGCATACAGATGTACCATATGCGCGAACTGGTGGTATGTGCATTGGGATTGAGAGCGGCTGTCGAAGGTGAAATCCCTTACTACTATGAGGCAACTTCGTTTGCGCCGTTTGGGTGGCGTTGCGTTCACGTTCGGCGATCCACTTTCATTCCAGTAGGACAGCGCGGTGCTCACTCGTCTAAGCCGCACAACGACGAGGAACGGCTCGGTACATTAACGTATGCGTTCCTCGAACTCGGCAGCAGTGAGAGGCTTTCTGAGGCAAAGAAGTGCACTCGTCTGGAGTGGTTGTTACACAATTGGGACAAACAGCTCTTCTACGGGACGAAGTGAGGATGACAGACAAGACTGATGGTAAACTGCAAACGCTGCTACATTGGCCAAACACGCCGACGTTTGAATGGCCTCCTGAGAGAGCATCCGTACTCGCTGAAAGGGTGTGTACCTAGTCGTTTATCACAGCACTGCAAAGAATATGACTACACACCTATCTGTGAAAATTCACAATTTTAGGTAGAAATACGGAACAAAGAGCACGAGCGATTTGCGAAGCCTTTTGTATCCAGTCGCAAGGAAATTTCTTTGTTAGCGTACCATCTGTTTCTCTCCATAGCTGTTAGATTAGCTATATTGAAAACGTGACAGCCTGCTATGACAACGCACGTGATGCGATGATTTCATTCCTATACTGGCGCAAATACCGTGTTTTTTGTTGGTTTACTCAATTGAGAATGTTTTGCAATTATATTGCACCAGCAGCAATAAACCCGTTCTTCCTTTCTTATTAGCTCAATGACTTGTCTGTCACCCTCACGTCTTCAGGTGCAAGCTCTGTTTGTTACCGTCCCTTCTTGAAGCGAGGCATTTTCCCCGTCCATACAGGCATGCGTACACAAAGCCATCTGCAGGACACAGTGATTGTCCATCATACAACAACGCCATTTTTTTTCTGATAGTGAGAGAGCCGGCACGCTTACACAGCTTTTTCCAGCCTTTCTAACATAAAATGCCGCTATTATTTCTCTATCCTTGGTTTTTGTGTTCCACTAAAAATTTCGTGATCTAAAGCATGGGAGTGCATGTCCACCTATTCCAATGGCCCGCTAAATGCCATCTATACAAGCTCTTCAATTTATTGCACCCCGCCGGCTGACTTGCTCGTTCATTAAAACCCTGCCCTGTTTCTCGTGCATATCCCATACCACAGCTTAGCGATATGTGGCAAATCACGTCGCGTCTGCTGTCTGTTAACATAGTTTAACCATTGGTGGTGCAATGGGGCCTGGTATGCTCTTCTATTCGAGTGCACACGGCACTTAGGTTGCAAGCGGCACTGAAAATTAAGTTCACATTCTGTCGGTGGGTTACTTTCATCAAATAATGCGATAACGTGTGCGCATACGGCACAACGTGCACTGGTCTCCTGTATTTTTTCTTTGCGTGATGGTACGAAACATCGTTTTTTTTTTTTCTCACGATCCCTTCATATAATGTAGTGATAAGAAAACGAGGAAAACCATCTTCTGCTAACCCTGCTGTCGGATTTGAAAAACTTTGCTCCATCTCGTGTTGGCAGGGGTGCTTCATTCAGTGCTGCCTTTATACGCGTCGCCGCTATGACCCTCTTCCAAAAAGTAGAGGCTGGGCTGTTAAATTAAATGCCGGCGAGTACACGCTACCAACACGGCCAAGTGAAAGCGTTCCACTGACTTATTTTGGTCACAGGCGTAAATATATACAACACAGGCGCATTGAAGAAACAAAGAAAATATGGTTTGAAATGGTTTCGATGGGTTACTTTTGTTTGTTACATCCTTGCAGATGTGTGGTGAACTCCTTATATTTACGCCTCATGTTGAAATAAAATTGACTTGATAGTCTGCACTTGTCCATGTCTATGCTTAGCGCAACATCTTAAACATTATGAACCGACTTGCCTAAGAAGTTTTATTGAGGGAAGTTCTGATTATCAGCCACGCCAGTGGGTGGCTCTGGATTAATTCTAAACACATGGGGTTCGTTAACGTGCACGCAATACGCGGCAGACGAGCAGTTTACAGTTCGCCCACATCGAAACGCGGCCGCCGCTGCCGCGATTTGACCCCGCGAACTCGCGTTTAGCAGTGGAACGCCAAAGCCGCTGAGCAACCACGACGGGTGATCCGTGGTTGTGCGACTGCCGGTGGCGCCAGAGCGTAGTCCTTGGGACCACGCATCTGGGGCGGATTGGCCTCCCCGCTCTGTGGCTGCCGGAAATCTACTGCTCGTATATGGTCAGTTAGAGTATATCAGTAAATATGGCCGTCAAATTTAGTACTTAAGTACGACTTTTGATGATAAACGCATGCAAGCTAGCTTGCGACGCCGCGAAGAACCCGTTGCATAAAAAAAGGGGAGAGAACAAGACAGACGAGAAAGAAGACAAGAAAAATGCGTCATGCCTGCGTTAAAATAGACGACGAAACCGAAAGGACACCCTATGCCTCGTTAACTGATGCCATTAAGCCCAGCCAAATTGAAGTGCAATTCATAAATGAATGGCGCTAGTTTATACCCAAAGCTTGATACCCTGTACTTTTCTCATCGTACGAAAGTTTACATAGTTTTGACTCAGTAGTCAGTGAAACCTATGATTATGGCGAGTTCAATGTAAGATCATATACGTACTGAATACAGCGTCAAATTACCTGCCTTAAGTCCTATGTAATATTTCCATCTTATTTTTCATTTAGCTTGCACATGATTCCTCTGCTCTAAAAAGAAATGAGCCGTGTTTCTAACAAAGCAGCTCCATTTTCCTTTACGAATCTATTCAAAGAACTTTGCAAAATTGACCTGCTAGCAAACACAGACGCATTCTTTCCGTCGCGTTCTCTTACCTTCCGCCCGAGCAGGTTCTCCAACGGAAAGTCTCTCCACTCAGCGTCCTCTGGAAGAAACTGGCCACCGTCGAGTGAACAGGCGCGTCCGTCGTCGAGTACGCACTGCTCGTAGCAGCTTTTGCACAGCACGTGTCGACAGGGCAGAAAAACGGTCACTCTGGGCAGCACACCGCATGCGTCACATATTCTGTGCGCAGGAATAGGCTCGACGAAGCGCAGCGGTCTCCAGTCCAGTTCTTCGGTAAAACCACACAGCGTGTGCTGCCTCCCTTGAGATGCCATGGTGGACGGCGCATACGTCGACTGCGAAACGCCAACCAACTGTTCTGCGGAAACTTCTAAACGTTGCCAGCGTTCTGTCATAGAGAAAGAAATCGAACAAGAGGGGACACTCGGCAAAAACTGGCAACAGGAAACACGTCACGCCTAGTTTCAGCTCCATCCGTTAGTTGACCCGAGCTTCAGAAAAAAAGAATGTGAAATGAACTTACAGACAACGCTTTATTATTGTTGTTCTTTCCCACTAAAACTAAAAAAAGTTTTGTGTGCAAATTAACTTATACTTTGCAACTTACTTTTCTTGCCTTGCCTAGCAACAAGCTAGCGGCACGCCAGACGCGCGTGCATACGTCATGCGCCAGACAAACCGCAGGAGCGAGCGAGGCCGGCTGTGCATGTGAAGCTCCCGTGCTCGGCGACTCGTCTGTTTTGGGTGTAGCCCGTTTTGGGGCTTCCGGCGTTTTCTTGCGTTCAGTCTGCATTCAGTCGACGCGGCACCGCTGCACTACTGGACTACAGCAAGGTGAGGAACTTTTTTTGACACTCTGCGACTCGCTTCAAGCACATGTAGGCTTACTGCACAAAACTGAACCTATATAGTGACGCACTTATCGAAAAACAGCTGCACCGTTCAAGCCTAGTTAATTTGAGTTAACTACTCGTACTGGGAGATGTTTGCGACGCTTTCTAAGAGCGCAAGCATTATTATAACTTATTTCGGTAGTTTTTGGCCACACTTAAGCCGCACCTGGCTTTGTGACGAAAAGCGCCTCGACCTTGTGACGGAGTTTCGCGTGCACTGAATCTTACCGGGACAAGTTTTGGCGCTTTCTCTGACCCCACACATTATTGTAACTACTTTCTCTTCTTTTTAGGGTACTTTTCAAGCAGGGTGGCTGCGCTCGGCGTAGTGGCGCAGTTAGTTTCGCATGTACTGAATCTTACTGGGAGAAGTTCGTGACCAATTCTCTGACCCAAAAAGTATTGTAATTCATTTCGTAATTTTTTGGGATACTTTTGTGGCATGGTCACAGCGCCCTGGGTTGTGAAGCTGTTAGCAAAAAAGCAAGCCGGCGATGGGGAGTTAGTTTTGCGTGGACTGAATTTTAGTGGGACAAGATTGTGACGCGTTTTATGGCCCTGCAACAACATATACCTTATTTCGCTGCTCACGCTTGTTGAAAACGCGACTAGCGATTGCCGACAGCGATAACGCGGCAGTGCTGCTTGCGCCTGCAGGACGCGTAAAAGATAACACCGAGTAGATCAAGAACTTGACCTTTCTGTATTCTTAGCGACTGGAAACAGGCTTTGCATCCATGAATCTGTCTTGAGTGTGACCAGAAGCCATTCTGCGAGTGTGTAACATGGCCTGGCTGAGGGTCTGTGTTGTAGCCACCTCTGCGTACTTGGCGTACCATCGCGTCGATTGAGGCCAAGTTGTTTTGGAAACGCGCAGTCACCCGTGTATTTGCGCTGTTAAAGTGCAGGAAATAATGACCGGGATGCTCGAAAATTGGATGTTTTCTTCAGATTTTTTGGTGTTGTGTGGCAGGAGTCCATTTGGTACGAAATGTACGTAAAGGTGAATTTATCTGTAATGCCGCTCATTCACCACTTACGCACGTTTCGCCCCTACAGGCAATATTCCTGTTCGGTCAATGTACCGAAATGATATATGCTTGTAATTTACTTTCTTTCAGCTGATGGCATCCGGTGGAGCTTCGTATGGCAACTGCTGCTGCTTGCCTGGTACCACAACTTTGAATGAATGCACACAAACCCGGAACCAGCATTTATAATGAGCAAAATAAACATTTCATCATTTCAGAAGACGTCGAGTTTTCTTTGTGAAATCGCACATGACAGAGATTCGGTGCAGGCTTGTAAAGGTCGTTCGCAATCATTTTTATTAAATAAAACGATTCCGCGCCGAGGCTGCGCGTGGTTCAGCAGAAGCGAAGAAAAAAAATTCCGCGCCCATCAGCGGAGCAGGCCTGGCGTGTACCAACTGGCGTTCAAAACGCACGCGCCCGAATCTGGAAGGTGTTAATACCATCCGCTTGGTGTGCTACAGTCAATTCGGCCACTGGGCTCTATGGAGAGAGAGAGAGAAACTTTACTGGTCTATTATGAAATGAAACGCGTTAAGCGTCTGATGGGGTGGCTCCCTCTTCGCGGGCTCCATATGCTTCCAGGGCCGCCTGGCCCCTGTGGATCAGTCTGAGCTGGTCTTCCAGGGCGGGGCTGGACAGCATGATCTCCCATCGCTCGTAAAGGGTGGGGATAGCAGGGGGGTTAGTTATGGGTATAGGTGGGGGGTGGTGTATGGAAAAATTGCACTCTCCTATGACGTGCTGAAGGGTTCCTAATGCATTGCAGTGAGGACATGTGTTCTTATATCTCTCTGGGTATATCTTGTTCTGGAGGCAGGGGTGGGGAAAGGATCCTGCCTGGATTTGCCTGTATATTGTTTGTTCGGCTCTGGTCAAGGAGTGGTGGGGGTGCGGGAATGTCTTCCTGCCGTCCCTGTAATATTTGACTATATCTCTATAATTTGTGATGGGTTGCCATCCCCTTGCCTCCTCCTCGTTGGCCCGGGAGTTTAGCGCTCGGGCCTGTTGATGAGCATATTCATTGCCCTCAACTGAGGAGTGAGCCGGGACCCAAACTAATTCGATCGCTTGTTTAGGAGGCGTAGCTTTACCAAGAATTTTTAGTGCCGCAAGGGACACCCAGCCAGATCTGTAGTTCTTGTATGCAGCTTGTGAGTCCGTGACGATCTTGGTGACGTTTGGTTGTAGGAGTGCGAGAGCTATCGCTGCTTCTTCTGCTTCCTCCGAAGACGGAGTGTAGATTGATGCGCAGGTGACCAGCTTTTCTAGCCCGGTGACCACGACTGTTGCCCTCGTGGAGCGTTTCGATAGAGAGGCGTCTGTATATAAAACAGTGTCGTCTTCCTCCAGGGTCCTGGAGATGGCTCTTGCCCGGGCGTCGCGTCGTCCGACATGCCTTGTGGGGTTCATGTTGCGTGGTAGCGGTTTGCATTCCAACTTCTCACTGAACTTTTCGGGTAACTGGTCGTGGCGGGTGTAGTGCGATTCTTGCCATCCTAGCTTGCGGAGGACGCTTCTGCCCGCCTTGGTCTGGCTAAGGCGTACCCTTTGATTGGATAGGTGGGCTTCTACGAGCTCGGCTACTGTGTTGTGGACTCCCATTTGAAGTAATTTTGTCGTGGATGAATTTATGGGAATACCCAGGGCCTGCTTCGTGGCTTTCCTGATTATTGCGTCAAGTTGTAAGACGTCCTTCTTGAGGAGCTGCAGGTACGGCGCTGCGTAGACGATTCGTGAGATAACAAAGGCCTCAACGAGGCGCAAGGTGTCCGATTCCTTCAGACCCCTCTGCCTGTTGGCCACTCGTCTGATCATGTTCAAGATTTGGTCTGACGTGAGCTTCATTTTTCTAATCATGGCTGTTGCCTTGCCGTCTGCCTGGATCAGGAGACCCAGGATCCTGAGTTGAGGTACCGGGAGGATCCGGTTCCCTTCCAAAGTGATTTCTATGTTTTCTGCTTGTGTCCTTGATGCACGTGGTCTGACTATTGTCAGCTCCGATTTTTGAGGCGAACAGCAAAGGCCACATGTCTTCACATAGCTGTTGATCGTGTCAGCCGCTTTTTGGAGCGTGTTTTCCATCCAGCCATCCGACCCTGCCCTCGCAGTCCAGAGGGTGATGTCGTCGGCATATAATGCGTGGCCCAGACCATCTATTGATTCGAGAAGCTTGGGCAACGGCAGGAGAGCCATGTTAAATAGGAGGGGGGAAAGGACCGAACCTTGCGGCGTTCCTCGATCCCCCAGGGAGATCGGTTGGGATGTCTCCTCTCCTATTCTGATCCTTGCCGTTCGGTCACGAAGAAAGTCTCGGATGTAGTTGTAAGTTTTCACTCCACAACCCGTGTTGCGCAGGTTGCGGAGGATACTTTCATGTGTGACGTTATCAAAGGCACCTGTGAGGTCTAGCGCTAGTATCGCTCGTGGCGATTGCTTCGTTGCTCGCTTAATTACCAGTTCGTTGAGTTGTACGAGAACATCCTGGGTGCCCAGGTGCTGCCTAAAGCCATACATTGTCTCTGGCATCTGATCGGTGGCATCAAGATGTCGCTGCAACCTCTTAAGAACCATACGTTCCATGACCTTCGCCACGCAGGACGTGAGGGATATCGGTCTCATGTTGTCGATGTGAGGTGTCTTCCCAGGCTTGGGTATGAAGCGGACTTCTGCCTCTTTCCATTCGTGTGGAAGATTGCCAGACTCCCAGACCCGGTTCATATACTCGAGCAGCTGTCTGCGGGCCTTGTGCCCGAGGTTGTTAAGTAACTTGTAGGTAATGGTATCGGGTCCCGGCGCGCTGCCCCTGTTGCTCTCGGAGATTGCCGATATCAACTCGGTGCTCTATGGGAGCGTCCACTCTATTTGAAGTTTTTTTTTCTCTATGGCTCTGTCCTCTCAGCCGTTGCCGAGGCTAATATCAATCTGATAAACGTACGCCCATTTCCTGACTGTTAATGGCGTCGCTCATTGGTCGGCATGGAGCGGTCTGGAAATTAACTACTCGCTTTGCTCAGTGAATGTTGTTACCGACCATTTTATCACCTGTTTCGGATGGCTGACGCACAAAGGTCGCGATTCTTGAACCGACACGATGTGGAAAAACAATTTCCTGAGACCCCAACGGGCTGCCTAAGATGGAAGCACGACAAACTGCGAAGTGAAGAAACCATTGACGAAGAGAAAGAAAATATTCTGAGGAGCTCCTGAATATTTTACAGCGAAGCTGTCAATGGCTGGATCTGGCGGAACGCGTCCGCATGTAGATCAGTTTTTCCTACGTGGGCCGATGCCAAAGATAATGCAGTACCGGTCCGACCCATGGCGAGAGTGAAGCAGGCGTTAAACGCTCCCACACGTGGGCGAAGCTGAAGGTAGTGCAACGCCTGACCGACCCGCGGCGGAAGTGCAGTTTACCATTAAGGGGCCCACATACACAGCTTTGCTCATCATCTTTCTTCACAGACAAGAGGGGTACTGAGTTCTTTGGGGTGACTCTTTCTTTGGAAGCCCTTTCGGACTTTCCCGACACGGGCTGCTTGGTGCTTTTGCTTACTTCCGAAAAGCTTATGCTTCAAATATAATTTGAAAAATGTGCATGATGGTGGGACCGAACCATTGGGCCCTGAGCAAGGCAGCCCAAGGTTCTATGTATTAGGTCAGAATACTTTATTCGAAAACACAACCGGACCTATGTCATCTGGAATGCCCTCTAGATAAACCAGAATCACGGCACACGCGCCAGTTTCTGCCCTCGTGCTTATTAGGCCATTCCTCTGATAAATAAAATAAGTTAAGCCGGCTGTTGTGGCAATGTTGTTGCGATGCGCGAGTGGAAGACGTCCATTTCTCTTGTCGTCTGCAATGCGCTCGACGAGTGCGCGATTTTCTTGGCAGACCCAATAGGACAACAGCACGAGTTAGGTTAGGTGCTGTATTCTGCTTTTTTCTAACAGCTGCCGTTTTCAGCCTCTTTCTTTTCGTAATGGCAATTACTTTGCGTGTGTGTGGTTATTCATGTATTGCTTAAATGCTTAAATCACTATTTCCTAAAATTTTACCCTGCTCTGTTATGACACGTGAGCCAGGGCGGCATCATCATCATCAGCCTGGCTACGCCCACTGCAGGGCAAAGGCCTCTCCCGTACTTCTCCAACTACCCCGGTCATGTGCCAATTGTGGCCATGTTGTCCCTGAAAACTTCTTAATCTCATCCGCCAACCTTTCTGGCATCCCCTGCTACGCTTCCCTTCTCTTGGAATCCAGTCCGTAACCCTTAATGATCAACGGTTATTTTCCCTCCTCTTTACACGCCCTGCCCATGCCCATTTATTTTTCTTGATTTCATCGAAGAAGTCATTAACTCGCCTTTTTTCCCTCACGCAATCTGCTCTTTTCTCTTCTCCCTTAACGTTACACCTACCATTCTTCTTTCCATAGCTCGTTGCACCGTCCTCAATTTAAATAGAAGTCGCTTCGTATGCCTCCAGGTTTCTGCCCCGTAGGTGAGTACTGTAAAGACACAGCTGTTATATACTTTTCTCTTGAGGGATACTGGCAATCTGCTGTTCATGATCTGAGAATGCCTGCCAAACGCACCCCAGCCCATTCTTATTCTTCTGATTGTTTCAGTCTGATGATCCGGATCCGCGGTCACTACCTGCCCTAAGTAGATGAATTCTCTTACCATTTCCAGTGCCTCGCTACCTATCATAAACTGCTGTTCTCTTCCGAGACTGTTAAAAATTAGTTTTCTGCAGAATAATGTTTAGACCCACCCTTCTAATTTACCTGTCCAGGTCAGTGAGCATGCTTTGCAACTGGTCCCTTGAGTTAATAAGCAAGGCAATATCATCAGCGAATCGCAGGTTACTAAGGTATTCTCCATTAAATCTTATAATCAGAAATCCGACTCCTTGTTCTCGTCTCCCCGCTAAGCCCCCATAGCGCAGGACGTTCCCGCTTTTTAGAACTGTATATGCTTCATTTGTCCTCCTAACTTCGCTGAGCGCTATTATATCCCATTTAATGCCCGCTAATTGCTCCGATAGCACTGCTAGACTCACCTCACGAGATAACGTTCTAGCGTTAAACGTTGGCAGGGTCAGATTCCAATTGCGGCCGGTCCGGATCCACAGATTCTTAGCACCGTCTGCTGCATCACAGGTCTGACCGCCACCGCATTCAGTTGCTCCGCAGCTGCTGGGGACTGAGGGCTGGGGTTTGATTCTTGTATTCACATAGGAGGTTTTGGGCAAGTACTGCACCAGGACGGCCAATCCTGCTATGCCACCCTGGTGCCACGAGCTATGCCAGGACGTCATAGCTCATGGCTATTGCGTTTCGGCAGGCCAATGGCAGACAGATGAACGTGGCTCATTTGGCCTTTTCATTAACAAATTCTGTTGAGCACGAAGTACAACACACGAAACGATATTGCAGACCTGAGTATCTCGTATGTGCCGTACAAAGTGCACGTCCTGTAGGCGCATATGCATAACAAAAACAAAACTTACAATTTTATAATAGCAAAATTCAGTTCTTCGTTTTGCATGTTACAATACTACCAGAGCCGATTGTTTGTTGCAACACAGAAGAAGCAGAGATTCGGGAGTGGTGGAATGGTCCGTGCTAAGGCTTTGATGGAAAAAAAATTGAGGTAATAAGTGACATGCTTACACGCAACGCAGTTGCGGGAGCAAATTTCAGGCCTCTTTCCGCGATACACTACTGTCACTGGAAACACGTCAACTCGCATTGTACAGTGTGTCCGTAAAGTCATGGTGCATTTTTGAGCGCTCACCGGAAAGCAACAAAACAAGACATAAAACTGATATCTTTACCAAATCAAAGAAAAGCTTTCGAAGTTTCCGTAGTATGATGTTCAAGGGTGTGCGCACACTACTGAGGACGCAGCCCCACGAACTACGCTGCAGCGGATTAGCCGACGCCAGTCGAGAAGCGGATGGTACCGATGAAAGTTGAGCGTGTTCTGTGGCTTGCTAAATTCGAATCCGTGACCAAAGTGCACAGTGAACATCGCCGCGTGTACAGCGAAGCGCCACCATGTAGGAATAACATTCATCGATGGGAGAAGCAGTTGAAGATACCGGCAGTTGGTTGGACAAACGCCGTTCTGGTAGGCTGTCAGTAAGTTACGAGTCTGTGGAGGCTATACGGGAGAGTTACAAGAACTACACTGAACAGTTGTGAAGCTTGGAGAATTTGTTTTTATTGGGCGCAGATTTCACATTTCCATTTTGTTTCGTTGATTTCCTGTGACCGGTCGAAAGTGCACCATGACTTCATGGAGACACTGTATCTGGTTGTGAAATTCATGATAAATATATCGCAGAAACGTTTGCCAATCGAATTTTTTGTTCTAGAGTGCTACTACCTGGTAGTAACAGCTTTGGCGGTGCTGCTCTCACAAGAGGAGTCTGATAGTACTGATCAACGTCTCACAGCTAAGTTATCTTGATCTGTGAGTTTCTTATTTCTTTGTAAAAAAGCCAGTGACGGATTAGTTTGTTCAACCTTTTACTTAATCCCTGTTTTCCTCGTTATGCAAAACACCTATTATCGGAAGGCTAACTAACAAAAGTTGCAGGGCATTGGCCTGCAACTATGGTCTATGGGCATTTATTACTCTAGGAGAATTCGTGTTGCTCAAGGAGAAGAAACCTTTATGGAGATAAGAGAGCGTGTGGCTGTCTAAACGCCGACGTAAACACATTTGTACGCAATGTGCAACAGCGCGATATGACACGACGGTAAATTTGCTCGTTCTCAGCAAAATCGTTTCCTCTGCTTTGTGCTCAGTTAACAACAGCGAACGCAGCATAATGCAGATCAATATGCCATACAGAAGAGAAAAGCAGGCGGTTTTTAGTTTTGCTACGTAACGCAAAATACGCCTGTTGCAGTCGCAGACAACGCGATAGCGCTTGCAGTGCTTCTACAATTGTTTTCCGCACCTTGTGAAGCTGTCAGCGGCTTGCAATGTCCTACCAAGAACCATAGGCAAGCACAATGCTTTCCAACCTAACCCTCTTGTCCGTGTAGCAGCCATAAAACTTATTCAGCAAAGATAAATTATCAATGTTTGGTTTTGGATAAGGCGAACAGAAGTTGCTGAGGAATGACGAAAAGCAATTTCCGTCAGCAGATTAGCTAGCACTGACTCGTCTCAGGCGCAACTGTCGATAGGTAGCTTCAGTGTGATTACACACTACCGACAAATGTACGGTGTGCGCAAAACGCCTCCATTGCTGTCGTATAGCCGTTTCGATAAGGTGAGCGTCCGCTCGCCACATAACGACTGCATAAAAAAGCGCGCTGATCTTTCATGCGATTGGAAGCGGGAAAAAGAGACCCTGTTATCCCTCTTCGTTCTGGTCCGCCATAGAGCCGCCCCCTGGCGTGACCTTTCGTTTGTCTTTCTTACATTGATAGAACACGGATACAGCAGCAGTATCTTGCAGAGCACAGCAGAAGGCAAAGGTGTGCACGTGTGCAGCGACCGTCAGGAGTGTAATAGCAGAATAACGGCGGAAGTAATAAGACAAAATCAGAACTTTATTTTCAACAAGTTATTACAATTTGTTGGGGTTCCTTCAACGGAAAAGCTTTTGTAAACAGCTTGAAAGTTCATTAAGCCTTTTTTATGACAGCACAGCAGTCAATGTACAAGGAGGTGTAATCATATGTCATATACAGTGATTAGTACATAATGACTTGTCTTTAACAGCAATAATGGCACAGAGTCATCAATTACTAAAAGGAGTGAACTATCAACCAAAACTATCATTAACACATTAAATACATCAAAGAAGAAACGGGAACAACGCATTAGTAACACCAGCTTCAGATATTCATCCATTTGTTCTCGCGTACTGGCGTCATCTAACGACTGAAGAGCAAGAATGATGTCGCATTTCGTACCGGATAAAGGCATTAAAATCAAAGCCTTGATTTTTATACTTATAAAGAAGTGAAGGAACATTATAGCTTTGCGATTGCGTTAAGTAATTTGTACACCCTTTTTCACATAGCCATCTATCCTGACAGCGGGTGCGTGGCTCACTTAACTGAATGAATGAATGAATGAATGAATGAATGAATGTGCGTTGTTTGGTGGCGCAAGGGCCAGGTATGGCCAAAGGGCGCCAAGACAGTGTTAGTGAGTTCGCGGTGGAATGATGAGTTCTGTGAAGTTGATGTGACGTAGCTGTAAAGGGGTCTAAAAATAGTCGCTGTAAAGTGCGTAAAATCTACGTGCAATAATATTAGGGCGATGTCTAATGAGCATTACTATAAGCCTCAAACTACAGCATTGCGCAAGAATGATATGATATACAGAACATGTAAGATGCAAAAATAGCTACAGCACAACTGCCTCTCCAGAGCGCTTGAGACACAAGGGCATGGAGGCATGTGCTCTACAGTACGACTATCGTAGCGGCATCCTCTAAAGAGAGGAAGCGCTACGGATGTATGGGACTAATAACTTGTAAGACCACATCTCTGAGGAAACCTAGGACTGTGTCTGCATTAAAAAGCGGTTCGGGACTGAGAAACATTGCAGGATGAAGAGGAATTTGCTGCCGGTAATCTAAGGAAAAATGTCTCTTTCTCTAAGATTCGGCGTCACGACACTCCAGGATGACGTGAAGTACGGTCAGCCTCTCCCCGCATCTACCACAGGTTGGAGGCTAACTTCCGGTGTGTAGAAAATTATGGGGACCAAATGTGTGTCCTATTCTGAGAAGACAGAATTGGACATCTGTTCGGCGCGATTTTGTAGTAGAGGGCAAGAATCCTAACTGTGGCTTTATCAGGCGGAGCTTATTATTTGTTTCCGCATCCCACACGCGTTGCCAGTGGTTTCGCAGTTTCTTTCGCAAGAAAGGCCTCAGATCTGTGCCAGGCACCTCAGTGGTAGGGTTAACAGCTTCTGATGCAATTGGCGTGGCCCTCTCGTCCGCCAGAACGTTACCCTCGATGCTCCTATGGCCAGGCACTCAGCATATGATGATATGCTGGTTAGATATGTACGCTTTACACAAGACGGAATAGAGTTCATTAGGTACTTGATTTTTGTGTGCACAGAGTGACATCAAGGCCTTCCGACGCTTAGGGAGTCTGTATGTATCGCTGATTTTTGAAGTTTCGATTTTCTTATATACTTCACAGCAGACAGTAATGCCTCGGCCTCGGCCATAAAGATCCTTGTTTCCGGATGCAGTACGTCGGATTCTGAGAAAGATGGGCCGACGGCAGCATAGGACACCCCGGCATTTGACTTCGAAGCGTCTGTGCAGAACTCTGCGCTGGAGTGCTTGTGCTGGAGTTGTAGAAAATGCATTCGGATTTCGATCTCTGGTGCGTGTTTTGTTACTTCTCAAAAGGATATGTTAAATCCTATCACCTGCCGCTCCCAAGGTGGTAACAGCTTGGTTAGATGCATTAGGCGAAGCTCGAAGAGTGGGCCATGCGTTTCATCACTAAGCTCCCTCACACGAAGCGGGAAAGGCTGTCTTACGGAGGCACGGTTATAGAAAAGTGTAGTACACGTCGTATTAACATAGGTAACGTCATAGTTAACAGTGTTAAAACATGGATGTTGATGATTGGAGTGTATTTTCAGGAAATATGTAAGGCTGATGTAACTTCTCTGTAGATGGAGTGACCATTCATTTGATTCCGCATATAAGCTTTCAATAGGGCTTGTCCTGAAAGTGCCTGTGGCTACGCGGATATCTAGATAGTGGACAGGATCTAGAATCTTTATTCCGCTCAGAGCGGCAGAGTTATATACGATGGCACCATAGTCCAATCGTGATCGAATTAGGCTCTTATAGACATTCATCAGACACTTCCTGTCGCTACCCCATGTTGTGTGGGATAGAATTGTCAATAAGTTCATTGTCCTTAGACATTTTTCTTTAAGATATTTAATCTGCTGAATAAAAGTAAGCTTAGAGTCAAGTATGATGCCTAGAAATTTGTTTTATTTGTTGATAGGTATTTCATGTTAACACAGTTGAACACAAGGACCTGTAACTAGGCCTCTTTTTCTAGTAAAAAGGACATAAGCACTTTTGTGGGGATTGATTTTAAGTCAGTTTTTGTCTGTCGACTTGGAAACGTTGTTCAAGCCCTGCTGCACCTGTCTCTCGCATTCTGCGACGTTAC
The DNA here is from genome assembly GCF_023375885.2 of Dermacentor andersoni. NCBI lineage: Eukaryota > Metazoa > Arthropoda > Arachnida > Ixodida > Ixodidae > Dermacentor > Dermacentor andersoni. Next base: position 23,750,643 of record NC_092823.1, on the reverse strand, counting down.
AGGATTTGAAGCTGATTTGTATGTCGTCCACGTAGACGGAATAAAGAATGGCAGGTGGTAATGAAGCACGAAGCGTGTTCATCTTCACGATAAAGAACGTACAGCTAAGCACGCCTGCCTGGGGTACACCTGTTTCTTGTGGAAAAGGTCGCGACAATACGTTGCCGATTTTCACGCGGAAGATACGATTCAATAAACAGCTTTCAATTATTTTCAGCATATTTCCACAGATGCCCATTCCCGACAAGTCTCGCAAGATCCCGTAACGCCATGTTGTGTCATACGCCTTCTCCATGTAAAGTAATATTGATAAGAAAAACTGTTTATGTACAAATGCATCACGAATATATCTTTCAATGCGTACAAGATGATCTGTTGGCGACCGGCCTTCTCTGAAGCCACACTGATAGCGATCAAGTATATTGTTGAGTTCAAGGAAATGTATGAGTCTGCGATTTATACTTTTTTCAAAAACCTTACACAGGCAGCTTGTAAGAGTTATCGGGCGATAGCTTGGCGCCAGGGATAGGTCTTTCCCCTGCTTCAAAGCAGGGACCACAATTCCTTCTTTCAATGTGCGTGGAAGGTATTCGGCAGCCCAAATAGTGTTGAAGAGTGCGAATAGTGTAACTTGTGTGTCAGTGTGCAAGTTTTTCATCATTTCAACATGACTCGGTCAGATCCCGGTGAAGTGCTCTTGCATGAGATCAAGGCAGCTCCCAACTCGGCAATACTGAATGGCCGGTTATACGCTTCGTCGTGTCCGCATTTACGTGCGAATGGCTTAAGTTCTTCTATTTCTTTGTATTTAAGGAAAGATTCAGGATAGTCTATTGAGCTCGAGAAACGCTCAAAGAGTTCCCCAGGAGAGTGTGCCTGGTCATGCAAGGTATGCCCTTTGTCGTTCACCAGAGGCAACGGACAGATTTGCTGCCCTTTAACTTTCTTAAGCCATTCCACACTTTCGCCTCCTGCGTGTATGAATTAATACCCGAGGGAAACTCGCTTAGCTTTCTCTCTTTGCCTGACGGCGTGTCCGCCTTCCCTATGATTTAATTTGGTTAAAATAAATAAGATTTTCTGTATTTAGCGATCTGCGCAATACGCCCCATGTCTTGTTCTGTCTCTTTCGCGCCTGTCTACAGTCTTCGTTCCACCAGGGAACACGTCGTCTTAGTGAAATACCATTCGTCTGGGGATAAACTTCTTCAACAAGTTAGGACTTCATAACACTGTAGATGAGCTCATTGAGGCACATTCGATGTCACAAATTGCAAGACTCTCCAACACTAAGCCAGGGTGTAAAATTCTAGATGAAGTCGGAATACTGCCTCGAGGAGGAGACGTCTCTAAGTTCAAAATACCCAAGGAGGTGGAGACACAATTAGTTGTAGACCCCATACCTAGAAATATTCATCCTGTGTACAACAAGGGCAGAAGGGACGCCAGGGCCAAATGTATTCTGGGTAAACTGCACCAACAACACAGCTCAGCTCTTTTTGTCGATGCAACTAGTTATGGATCGGGCAACCGCTACGCTATTGCCGTGGTCGATGAGAGCGGTAAATTAATAAACGCGGCTTCACTAAGAACGACCTCCATTCATGCCGCCGAAGAAGCAAGCATAGCACTTGCAATTACAATGAGGAGAGGCTCCACGATTTTCTCTGATTCCCGTACAGCTATCAGGAATTACTCAGCCGGCTTCATCTCAGTGGAAGCACACAAGTTACTTATACACAGTATCAATACTCATAATTACGACCAACTGGATAGCTCACACCTAGTCTGGTTTCCGGCTCATCAGGGCCACTAGGTCAGCCCCAGTGGCTGCAATCCTAACGAGCAAGCTCACTCTGCTGTGCTAGATCTCACATGCCGCGCATCAGATCGGGAACTGCTCCAGGATGACCGCGGCTCCTACAACGACCCACTTACTACTTTTCACGAGATCACCTCACACTATAGGGAAGGCAGGAGGTTTTTTCCTCCCCCCCATCAGAAGCTCAACCGAGCTCAGGCAGTCACATTAAGAATGATTCAAACTAAATCTTATCCCACACCTTTTGTGCTTAACAAAATTGACCGGGATTTTCCCGCGGAATGTAAAAGTTGTGGACACACTTCGTGTCTATTTGATCATATGTTCTGGCTGTGCCCCAACCAAAGGGCTTCGGATCTCAACAGTGAGGAGGACTGGAGTCGGCGCATATCCAGCGAAGTCCTCCAAGATCAACTCCTGGCCGTCCGGAGAGCTCACGACATCGGGAAAGCCTTTGGCCTACCGGTGCCTACGTGGGCGGAGCCACCGACTTAGCCTGGGGGCTTGTGCCCTCGGACCCTAGTTTCTCTGGACTAAAATAATGTTCTTGCCATGCCATGCCATCATCTATAGTAAAATTATTTATTATATCTGGTGGTAAATAAGATGATTTTTTAAAGTGCTCCCAATCCGCCGATGCTAATTTTCATCGAGGAATATGCGCAGGGTCCTCATGCAGTGTTATCACGTTTAAAATTACAGCGAAGTGGTCACTTCCACGCAATTCATTATTCACGGACCATTCTAGGAAGAACCGATTCTAGGAAGAAGAAGAACCAATTGCTAAATCAATTGCTGAATATGTGTTGTGTTGGACACTGTAATACGTCGGCTCCTTCTTATTCAACAGGCAGGCACTAGGGCTCAAAGGCAAATTTTCAATTAACCGACCTCTCGCGTCGCATCGCGAAGCTCCCCACATCGTGTTGTGAACATTAAAATCACGGACGAGTATGTAGGGGTCATGAAGCTGTATTAATTAGGTTACGGAAATCGGTTTATTTCAGGCGATAGTTAGGCGGTATGTATAAAGAGCACACAGTCACCAGTTTGTTAAAAAGGATTGCCCGAACCGACACGGCCTCAAGGGGTGTCTGAAGGGCGGTCTGTTGACAAGCTACAGATTTATCCGCAACAATTGCAACACCGCGGGAGGCGTTAGCCTCGTTGCGGTATTTACGATAGATTATGTACTGACGTAAAAAGTGTGTCTGTGTGGATTTCAGATGTGTATCTTGAACATACAGCAACTTGGGATTTTGTTTGTGTATTAGTTCTCTAATGTCGTCGAGGTTGCGTAGTATTTGTGTTTCCATTTTGATAAATGTGTTGGGTGCTGTGTGTTCAAGAGATTAGGATTAGTTCACGGGCCTTTTCGAGGCGCCGTGACGGGAGTGTTCTCTTTGCTGGAGCGGTCGAAAGATGCTCGCCGCTCCTTAGGCGCTGGTGGCACCGTCTGCCTGGTCGTTGTGTCCATGGCCTATTGAGAGGCGCTGGACACGCTCTCTTCCGAGTGCTTTGTTTGACGTGAAGGCCTCTGCCTAGGCCTAGGCAGGTATGACACCCGCCTACGTGCCTCCTTGAACGATATATTTTCTTTCACTTTGATCGTGACAATTTCTTTTTCTTTTTTCCAAGACGGGCTCGACCACGAGTACGGGGCCTGCTCTCCATCACAGTTTACACAATGCAAACATTTCTCTCAAGCTTCAGACGTGTATTCATAGGCACTGCATTTCGCACCTGTTTGGCGGCCTGGGCAGCGCTGCGAGCTGTGGCCGAAACGTTGGCATTTGAAACATCCGAGGGGATTTGGCACAGATGGTCTAATACGGAGCTTGATGTACCTGGCCTCTACAGAGTCGGGCAGAATACTTGAGCCGAATGTGATTATCAGGTGTTTGGCTTTGATTTCTTTGCTGTCATGCCTCATCTTAATTATTTTGACATTGATAACATTCTTGTCACTGAAGCCCTCCAAGAGTTCATCCTCAGTGAGCTCCAGCAAGTCCTAATCCGAGACAACACCGAGGCATGTGTTCATCGTACGGTGTAGGGTTACAATTACTTGGGTTTCCCCAAATGACGCTAGGTTTGGCAATTTTTCATACTGTTTCTGATCGCGGAGCTCCAAGAGAAGATTACCGCTTGCCATCCTCTACGCCTTATAACCTGGACAAAAGACTTCAGTCAATGACTTACTGGTTTGTCTGGTGTTTCAGAATGAATGACATGGAAACGCGGGAAGGATTTTGTTTACCGACCAAAAAACTGGAAAACTTCACCCGTGCGCCTTTTTTTCTGTGGGCGATCAGGGAGTGGAGGGAAGGAACTATTCATAGAGGAATGTGTAGTTTTCGGCAATAACGCCAGCCATGCACCGTGGAGCCCTACATGGCGACGCTACAGGAACTGTAAAAACAGGTCCTGCAAACGCCAGCTGTACATTATCACTATAACCAAATATGAAATAACCGAGGTTTACTATTCACACCAGGTTAGCGCTAGCTGCCTGGAAAAATTGGATGTAAAGGGAAGCCAGGAGAACACAAGAAAGGTGGAATGTGAGAGAAAGACGAAGATTAGAGTGAGAGAGAGAGACAGGAAAAGACAAATACCGATTTCCCCCGGGTGGGTCAGTTCGAGGCTGCCGTCTATGTGAAGCAGAGGCCGAAGAGGTGTGTTGCCTCCACCAGAAGACCTTAAACGTCTGAACACCCGGCATCGACTCAACCCCTAGGATCCCACTTTCAACCACACACGGCTAAGCCGCGTACGGCTACATGCGGGGGGTTCCAACCCTGGTGTGCTCGGGTACGCGGTGTAGCAACACACCTAACGCCTGCTCAAGCATACGCCCCTGCGGGGGAGTCACTTAATTGCCGCTGTACATACTCCCGAGAGTAATTTTAATAATGAAGAGAATTTCTTACAGGAAAAGAAATATGAATACAGTAAACGAGTCATACACATGAGGCACTTTGATCATGTTAAATCTGGTCTAATGTGGTGAGATGTTATGTGGTGGTTTTTGTCGTCAATTGCGTTACTTTTGGCTTGGATAATGAACGGCCGAGAGACGTACCACATCAAGACCCAAGGTGTGCTTCCCACTGAAGCGCCCCCTCAATGACATTTATTCAACTACCCAGACCGTTTAATCCCACATTTCTCTTCCCCACTCGGAAGACACGGTCAATCCTGGAATGTAATGGGTCACACAATACGTCGACCATATCTTGAGAAGACACTCACTTCTTCGCTCCGGTTGGAGTTTACGTTCTCCTCTTCATTCCTCGGTGTAGAGGTTAACATTTCGGGCCTTTCTTCCTTCTGTCTGGAAGTTGGTTTCATTTCCTCTTGATGTACGATACCTACGTGATCTTCCTGAATTGATGCGGTAAGAATGAAATTATATGAGCTCCGTATAAGTTTCCGCTCCGGAGGAATGGAAACCCAGAATTTTGGCTTGTTCTTTTTGGCGAGTCGGCCCACTGTACCAGGTTTTTTTCACGCAGACTGAGCTTCCTGCTGTGAACTCGCCTCGAACGCTTACGTTGTGCCTTTGGTTGTGACTTTGGGCTTTCTTCAGATTCCCTTCCTTATCTCTCCTCCGGAATTCCTCATGGTTCGGCAACTTAGGTTAGCTGGGATGGCAGGGTAGGTAAAGACGTCCTAATATGTCTTCCCATTAAAAGCTTCGCTGGAGTATATCCACAACGTCCAGGAGTCGTCGTGTAAATGAGCAGTCCTAAACTTGTGTCTTCACCTTTATTAGCATGTCTTTGACAATTTTCACCATCCCTTCTGCTTCACCGTTGCTCTTGGCATAGTGAAGACTGCTTTTGACATGCCTTATTTAGTACTCCTTAGCGAAGTTGACGAACTTCCCGGACGCGAATTGAGGTCCGTTATCTGACCTAAACGTCTCTGGTAGTCTATTACGGACAAACGATGACTCAGCAGAGCTATCACTGTATCCGTAGTCGTGTCTCGTAGATAAGACTTCTAGATATCGGGAGAAATAATCTACAACGACAAAATACTGCTTGCCTCTCAGTTCAAGCAAGTCAGCAGTAACTTTCTGCCACGGATATTCTGGTAGCTCTGACTCAATCATTGGCTCTGCTCTTGGAGTCCGTTCTTGATTCTGGTGGGGGAGTTTGCGACAACCTCTTGAATTGGAGCACTTAGCCCGGGACACTATATCGATATTTTTGCCCTTTCTCAACTCTTCGACACCCCCTGGTGCCCTGCGTGCAGTTGGCAAAGCACTTTCTTCCAGAGAGTCTTTGGAATCACCAGCCTGTTGTCTGTTACTAATATAATATCTTGCACTATGAGAATCTTGCACATGGAATACACGGTGAAGGCGGGAGATGGAAATTCAAGACAATGAGCAAAAAAAGAACAAGGTCAAAGCAGGAGCCAACGTTTCGACAAGTGGACTTGTCTTTTTCAAGGCAACATATGCTTTCCTCGCCACAGCATATACAAGTGGCCTTCTTGTAACGGGGAAAGGGCATAAGGCGGGTGGGTGAGGCAACGAGGGAAGGTGTGTTAGCGTGTTGAATTGAAAATAAAATAAAGGAATGCTGTGCCCAAGGCCAGGGGCCCCCTTCTGTCAACCACGTGCCAACGCAAGCGTGTTAGCCGGCTTGTCCACGGCGTGTGACACGCCGACGAAGTCATCCTGCACGTGAGTAAAGCCTACTGTGACATAACATTGAAGTCACTAAACTGGCAACGTCAAAAGATTGTGATTTTAATAGGTTGACTGATTTTTAATAGACGCCTCACTGTTGGCGCTGCACGCCTCATCTCGCTCCGGCGTATTGTAAGCGGCGGCCTATCATTTGATGCCCGTGTCGCATTGTTACTTCAGATCACCATACAGATTGATCTGGACCGGGTACAGCTGCACGGTCACTTTGGATCGCGATTTTGTCGATATGCGTTCAGTCCATCGCGATCCCTGCATCGAGTTCGGGATTCACGATCGCGATCTTAGGCTTTCGTCGGCCCCATCATGCCACGTGAGCTAAACTTACACGATTCGAATTGTTGGATTGTGTAGCAGTGACCATGTTTGATCGAAATTCAGAAGTTTCATCCGGTCGGACGCCATCTTGATTGAAGGTGACAGCGTGACACGATGGTGCTCCAACTTTGTGGGCTTTGTCGTCGTCTGTCACGGCGCCAAATGAAAGCTTTTGAGTTTTGAAGCAGTTGGAAGTTGTCCGCCATGACTCACAGCTTAACACAGAACCGGGACCTACCTGCCGACGTAATCGGCGCAAGAACAAGTCGCGATACGCACTAATTAGGTTAGACAAACGTGGCCTTATTTATCAGGTCTTTCGGTTCGTTCAAATTATTCTCATCAGTTTGCCGCTATTTGTAAACGTCCGAAAAAAGAGTTGGCTTGTTGTCAGGCTGACTTTCGGTTCTGCTGTTTTCTGCATTGACGAAATGCTTAGAGTACATCCCGGTAGGTTCGTTTGAGACCCATTCGGATCCATCTCCAGCTGAAAAATGAGATTTAACAACCACGAGATCTAAGTTTATATCAGGCGTTTGTTCGTTATTTATCATGTGCAATGATCGAGGTTCATTATGCCCTTTCACAAGGTCCAATTTCGCTTGCAAATGCGCTTTGCTTTCGCGAATGTAAAATTGCAAGAACAATCGCATCATGTGAAACTGCGCCTCTGACGCGAGCAGACGAAACGAGTATTGTCTATGAATTAGCGCTCGCCAGCATAAAATAAGATTCCTCGGCATAACTTATTGCTCATCACGCACGCCAGTGTTATCCTGACCATTCCAAATGCTAAGGATGCACTAAGCAGTCGTTAAATCAGCAAAGTCGTGAAAAATTTATTTTAATTGTTGACCAGCTTACCCGGGGATGACCGCTGGTGTCGCACAAGCTGCGAAACGCGCACGTGTAGCATGATTTACAAAAGAAGCCCTTCTCACAAATATGATGACCGAAGCTGATTTACTTTACTCCCCTCACAGCTCCAATCCATTTCCTTCGCAGTTCTAGTTCGTAAGGCATGCCAGGAAACATGTATCACTTTATGCCGGGCCGGCCTTCGTGCCTATGAGTCTCTTATGCATCATTATCGCCAGTGCCACTCGTTCCTCTTGGTATCTCCGTAATTTAGACGCTTATCCATGAAGCGCCCGCTATTGCACTGTCGGAAGACGTATCCGAAAAAAGGGGAGGGCTAACTAACACAGGAAAACGGCCCCAACCGTGGCCGATACGAAGTGCAGTGCGCGTGAATATGCGTCCAGCCCGCCGACCCGCAGAGCCACCTTTTCAGTTCAGTCCAATGGCTATGGCAGATGGCGCCAGAGTAGCCATAAACTCGACTGTGCGGAGCCTATAGAATTCGCCACATTCAAGGATGCATATACTATACCATGTTGACCCAAGCCGCCTGAGAGAGAAAGAAAATTCGGGAAGAAAGAAGATGTGAGGACAGAAACGGTAAGTTGGTAGGAAAGCAATAGGTTGATGAGCGCGACAGAAAAAGGCGACCACCGATTTACCCTGGGTGAACATCTTGAAGGGGCAGCGCAAGACGACAAACACAAAAGGCAGGAAACACACAGGACAGCGCTGTCGTCTTGCGCTGCCCCTTCAACGTGTTCAAACAGTACAAACTCTACCAAATATCCATTCTTCTACAGTTTCTCTTACCAGATTATTTTACCCTGGGTGGGTCAGACCGGGGTTGGCGTTTACGTGAAGCCGACACCAAAGAGCTATGTTGCCTACGCCGAGAGGCCGTAAACGTCCATGCATCCGGCTTCGGATCAGCCCCAGGATCCCCCTTTTCCCGGACACGGCTAAGCCACGCACGGTTAAACGTGGGAGGGGATAACCCTCATGTGCTCGGGTACGTGGTGCCGCAACGCACCAAACGCCTGCTGTCGCAGACGCTCCTGCGCGCAGGAGTACGACAATGACGTCGAGGAGGGTTGAAGGTGGCCGAAGGGTAAATGTCAGGACGGGTGACAGAAAAGATGGTCTGAGTGCACATGTTTGCCAGTTCTTATCGAAGAACCGATTTTCTAAGCAATGTGGTCGGTTAGGCACACTGGAGTTCTGTCGTATGTAATGTGCGGGCGCTGCGGCTTTGAGTTTGCGTCGACCGATTCGGGTAATAGTCCCTGACAGTGAAGGCTGAGTCGCAATGTGAACATCCTCATGCGTGGATGTCGCTGCCATGTACAGAAGGCGGGCAAAATTGTGGCCAATGCGTCGGCTTTAAGAATCCTTGAAGTGTCGTCATTCAGCAGTAATCTCGTTGACTGTCGAAAAGTCTTTAAATACGATTAGGTTGAACGCATCGTCCGCAATTTGTTTCAGTACGTGCGCGAACTTGTCAGCTTCTGTCATCTTTGCATCAACTTTCTGGCAAAGGGCCAGCACATACATCCTGGATGTGCATCATGTACGCATCGGTAGACTTCTGCACACGCAAAGCAAGTTCTTGCTTTGCGGCACGCTGGCATCCTGCATGTTTGCCAAGGAAATCACGAAATTTTGTCTTACATACGCTCCAGCCTGTGAGCTCCCCTTCATTGTTACCGAACCAGGCCTTCGTAGTTCAATGCACGTAAAATATTACGTTGGCCAGGATTAAGGTCGGTTCCCGCCTGTAATGCGCTCTTACTAACTCATGCAGTCTAATCCAGTCGTCGACGTCGTCGCCACGACGAATTCAGAAATTCCACTCAGGAAAACACCGATACTTTTGGTTTCAGAGCTTTGCATTCTGATCTTCTACGTGCCAAAACAACCATTTAATCATGGGGGACGCCATAGTGAGGGGACTCAGGCACAACTTTCACCACGTGGGTATATTTAACGATATTGCGGCCAAATCGCTGGACATTTAGAATAAAGTTTTCACTTGCTAGATATCGCCGCTGAGTGCGGGAGTTGGCCGACGTTTAGGTGGACTTTTATAACAGAAGGTTAATTTACATTGTGTAGAGGACGTAGAAACAAGTAAGATAGCAGTAGACAGTCATTGTCGGCCGGCAACAAATCGTACTCTGCGGCCCGCGGCAAGGAGAGCGTCTCTGAACGTCTCTGCCTTTCCGATGGTTCGCTGGCATATAACCCCTTCAGTCCGTCGGGGTAACATCACCTCCAGTCAATTGTCGAGCCCGTACAGGTGTCGTCATTTCAGGCCAATGGGGACACAGACTGGGCTCTCCCCTCCGATGGCCACATCGGTCTCACGCTGCTTCTTTGTCCGGGCGTCCTGGAACCAGCTTCCAGTGCTGCAAAGCAGCTTAGCCTTCTCGGGACTAAGGTCAACCACCTCGAAACGTGCTGACCTCCATGTACACTTTCGGGATGGGACACCCGAGGGGGGAGGCAAAATCTCCCCGCGCGACACACAAGAGCAGGCTAACCAGTCAGTTTGGCTGGTCTGGTGACGCGATTGATGGGCGCCTGCGCACCATAACTGGGCAAGGTCGTCAAAGTGTTGGGCTCGGGGAACTTGACCTATCCTGAGAAATGGTCCCTATCTAACAACGTGCACCCAATGCATGGCACGAGGGCGTTTTTGCATTTTCCCCCCATGTAAATGCGGCTGCAGGCCCTGTTGTGCCATTACCACCAGCCCGGATTCCGAATCTGCAAGATGCAAAATTATCCTTCGAGCGCCCAAATTCTCCCTTGAAAAGTCAAGATGCTGAGCCGTCAGGCAGAGGTGTCCTGCGGGAGAAGCATCGGCGAGCAACTTGTTCAGACGTGTCGCCAAGTGACAGACAGCCCGGCGCCGTAGACACCCACTAGGTGACCTCCGGCCCTTGCCTGAAGGTCACCGCGCCCGCCACAATTGAACCAGGTGGCCAGTGCGGTCGCTGGTTGGACCTCTCGGACGACCGTCGAGTGCTCGCTTTGTATTGGGCCGTTTGGATGACAATGGTTTTGGGGGCTTATAAGCGGAGGCGCGCCGCCTGAAAAACCGGATCCGCCGACCCACCGGGAGCCAGTGCCGCTCTCGACTGGAGCGAGATGTGTCACGCGTTTTCGCCGGACGTTGCCGTGCGGGAACAGTCGCGTTTGCTGTGAGCTCTCGGCCCCAGTGCCGATCCCTTCATGTCCTGTATAATGACCTGTATATAGTGTATAAAGTCCCTTTTGTTATTCTCATCGACGCCTGGCTCGGAGTCTTCGCTACCAACGCTCTGTCACGATACGGGTGACGAGCGCTACGGGACCACAAAGTCGTAATAGTGGTGCAGCGGTGCAAAGTCGTAACAGTGGATGGCAGCTACGGGATTGACCGGCATCAGCTACCTCGGCGCGGTGAGTGCCTGAAGTTTACCTCAAACACCAGACTTTCTCTGACACAGGTTATAGTAGCTCAGGGAAGGATTTGGTGTTGCATTGTGTTAACCTTGTGTGTTTCAAGCCTAGTTAGAGTGTTTTGAAAACCAGGGGATGCTGAGGGGGTAAACAGGGCAGTGTGTGAAATACTTGCATATGTCTTACTAGTAGCATTATAATAGCGTACGGCAGGTATATTCAAAAAGGGTAAACAGCAGGAGGACAGTGTGAACGATGGAGAAGTACAAGGTCAAGGAACTTCTCCAAATTTGTGAGGAGTTGGGCATTGAGTTGGGCTCAACCAAAAGAAAGAATGCGATCCTTGAGGTCATGAGGACTGGGGACGTAACGGCTGAGGAAGCCGAAGAGGCCTGGGCGGATATCAATGAACGTCGGGAAAGGGAGGAGAAGGAACGTTGTGAGGGGGAAAGGAAAGAAAAGGAACGTCGCGAGGAGGAAAAGAGGGAGAAGGAACGTTGCGAGGAGGAAAGGAAAGAAAAGGAACGTCGGGAGTGGCAGGCAGAAAAGGAACGTAGGGAGTGGCAGGCAGAGAGGGAACGTCGCGAGCACGAGCTTAAAATGAAAGAGTTGGAGACCCGAAATAGCTCGCCGGCGCCTAGTCTAACTTCTAACGTTCCAAGAATACGCGATCAACTTCCACCCTTTGTCGTCGAAGAGGATATGGCCAAATACCTCGTGAAATTTGAGCACGTGTGCGAACGGAATAGCATTGAGCGATCCCTCTGGGCACAGAATCTGTTAGCCTTGCTTCCTGGGGAGGCATCAGACGTAATAACTTGCTTATCGAAAGAGGCGTTTGAAAGCTACAGTGATGTGAAGGAAGCGCTACTTCGGAAGTACAAATTGTCGCCCGAAGCTTTCCGGCAGAGGTTCCGGTATGCAAAAAAGGGCAAGGAGTCGAATGTTGACTTCGCGTTTCGTCTAAAAGCCGACCTGGTGGAATGGCTGAAGGGCGAAGAGGTTTACGACGACCGCGACAAAATCGTCGAATGCATCGCGTTGGAGCAGTTCTACCGTTGCATTGATGAGGATGTCAGGCTCTGGCTGCAAGATAGGCTAAAGGAGGTTAAGCTAAACAAGGCAGCAGAGTTAGCGGAAGAGTATTACACCCGCCGCAGCTTGCACAGCAAGGCAGTGCGCGTAGAAAAAGAAGATAGGAGAGATGGGTTTTCCGGGGAGCCCGATGAACGAAAAGAAATCAGGCGTCGCGAGTTTCGGGAAGACGAGTCCCTTCCCAAAGAAACTGTAAGGGAATTGACAGAATGCATCTCAGAATGATGACGATGGTCCGAAACAGCGAAACGATACGACGCGTTCTTTTGAAAAACGGAAACCGTTAACCTGCTACAATTGCAAAAAGCAAGGGCACATCGCTGCAAGCTGCCCAGAGAGAATTGCTTTTGCAACAATACAGGATACTCACAAAAACATACGTCTATTGGAGCCCTATGTGCAGGAAATTAAGATAAACGGTAAGAAGTGCCGTGCACTTCGGGACTCTGCAGCAACTATGGACGTTGTTCACCCGTCTTTCGTCTCCTCGAGTGATTTTACGGGAGAGTGTGCTAGGATACGGCAAGTGGCCGAGGAGGGGAGTGTCTGTTTACCGATCGCAACGGTTATCATTGAAGGAGAGTTTGGGAAACTTAACACCGAAGCCGCTGTGTCAGCCGCCCTCCCGGAGCACTTTCCCTACCTCTTCTCAAATAGCTCGGAGCAGCTGCTGAAGGATCAGGGCGAATCGTTCTTTGCCGACGGGGCGTACATGGCCCTCACGCGATCCAAAGCGCGCCCGCTGTCGAGGGAACTTGACTTTGCGTCGGTGAGCGAACAGCGGTGCGGCACACGGACCGATCAAGGTAACTTGAGTGGCGAGCAGGCACGGGAGAGGCAGAGCTCGGAGGCTGGCCTGGGCGAGCGTGTCCTGGAAGTGAGTGGGAGTGACGCGTGCAGTGCTAGCCGCGATATAGACGCGACGCCGCAATTAGGCAACGCGGGCTCCACACTCGCTCCGGTTTCCGCCAGCTGGCAGGAGCAGGCGGCAGTTGAAAGAGAAACTCTGATTCGCGAGCAACAGGAAGACTGTTCACTAGCCGATCTGAGGAAGAGCGTCAAACGGGGAGTGAAAAAAAAGAGGGTTTCATTTGGCAAGGAATCTGGCTTATTGTACCGCCGCTACACGGATAAGCAGGGTCGCAAATATAAGCAGCTTCGGATTCCGCGAAAATATCGCCGGGAAAAATGAATGACCTCATTTGCTTCCTCAGTAGTATGTTTTCGGTCCAAGTGATTTCAAGGGGACCATTCTATTTGTCATTATTATTGTTGATTATTAATTATTTCTGATATTTTGGTGTGTTGTTAAGTTGAAAACTGGTTGTTTGAGCCTTGTGTACTAGATCGTACACCTGCCTCTTGTTGCAGCGGGAGCAAAAAGGGGGATAGCAATTCAGTTAGGTTGATTTGGATTATAGCCTTGTCTGGTGTTTGACGGGAGACAGAGGGCACTTGTTCGTGTTGGGTGTTGCCTTTTGCCGGTCGGTTTTGCAAGCTGCAGAACGACCAACCGGGACCAGTGGCGAGAAGCAAGGGCTTAGGAACGACCCGAGCGGAGCTGGTCGAGGTGCCTTGGCGACAACGCGGTGAGCAGAGCTCCTGTCCTGGCAAGTCGGACCTGGGCACGTGAAGTTACCTGGCGTCCCGACACTGGACGTGAACTTGGACGAGCCTGACGAACGTGCGCGCCTGGCATCCGAGCCACGTGGAGGCAGCTCGTCTTCCCGGCGCCTTATCTGAGGGCGGGGATGCTGTTGTGCCATTACCACCAGCCCGGATTCCGAATCTGCAAGATGCAAAATTATCCTTCGAGCGCCCAAATTCTCCCTTGAAAAGTCAAGATGCTGAGCCGTCAGGCAGCGGTGTCCTGCGGGAGAAGCATCGGCGAGCAACTTGTTCAGACGTGTCGCCAAGTGCCAGACAGCCCGGCGCCGTAGACACCCACTAGGTGACCTCCGGCCCTTGCCTGAAGGTCACCGCGCCCGCCACAATTGAACCAGGTGGCCAGCGCGGTCGCTGGTTGGACCTCTCGGACGACCGTCGAGTGCTCGCTTTGTATTGGGCCGTTTGGGTGACAATGGTTTTGGGGGCTTATAAGCGGAGGCGCGCCGCCTGAAAAACCGGATCCGCCGACCCACCGGGAGCCAGTGCCGCTCTCGACTGGAGCGAGATGTGTCACGCGTTTTCGCCGGACGTTGCCGTGCGGGAACAGTCGCGTTTGCTGTGAGCTCTCGGCCCCAGTGCCGATCCCTTCATGTCCTGTATAATGACCTGTATATAGTGTATAAAGTCCCTTTTGTTATTCTCATCGACGCCTGGCTCGGAGTCTTCGCTACCAACGCTCTGTCACGAAACGGGTGACGAGCGCTACGGGACGACAAAGTCGTAATAGTGGTGCAGCGGTGCAAAGTCGTAACAGCCCCCAGGATTGGATCGCGCGGCCTCGGGATCCAATGCCACTGCCACTCAGCCACCTGGGCGGGTCATGATTAACAGAGCCTCACATGTCGTACGCTTGACTAAAAAACTGTTTTCTTTATTTTTGGTAGGATCTTTAGAAGTTTATATCATTCCAATTACAATCATAGAGACTGCAGGGTAGGTTCTGCTGGTCATACGTAAAATGTGTGGCCGTAACTTCAGCTTTTACTTTATGTATCTGTATTTATGTCTGCTTGTGCAACGCACGCCATCTATTCAGGGGAATAATTCGTACGGTAAAACAAATCAAACGGCAAGAACCACACTCGCATATACGCGCACACGCCATCACTCTATAAAGCGCCCCCCCCCGCCCCCCCCCGCCCCCCCCCCCCCCGCCCTAGACCCAGGCTCTATGGGGAACTGCTACCAGCTAGGACAACAACAAATACCATGAATAAATTGTACTTTTGCATTTGTTAACGGTCAATACTGCCTGTTCTTTTTGAGAGGCTCTATATTCATTCAGCGCAGAGGCGAGAATTAGCTGAGTTACCGGAAGAAAAGGCTGCTTCTCGTGGCTAATGCTAGACGTATTTAATAGATTGATGATTACAAAACATAAGCAATTGAAAGAAATGCGGCAGCTCCAATAAAATTGCCACCATAATCAGTGCGGTCAAGAAATAAATGAGTAAATGAATGGCCTTGCTAAGGATGTGCCGATATAGTTCCCGTTCATATATTTTTATGCAACAGCCTCTTTAACAGCCAAAGTCAAAATTCTTAGAAATTCCCGAAGACGCACTGACAAACTCTTTAAAAACGGTTAAGACGAAGGGTAACACTGTTATCTGCAGATACCCAGCACTTTTCTAAAACTGACTGAGAAAAAAATGTAACACTACGATTTACGGCTTGCAGAATTCACTGCTATCTAGATAGTTTAGCCTTAAATATCGTACTTCCACGAACATACTGATTTTAGAACTATTGCTGACGTAATCATGAAAAATTGTCAGTTTTGCCTGAAGGCGAAACATTTTAAGTGCTAAGAACGTTTAGTGTTGCACTGAAGGCGCCTCAGAATCCTGGCGTGAGCAGCACGACAACAATGTTGCTGATGTCGCACCTGAATGGTACAGCGAGCGTAACTAAACAAAAAACCACCCTCACTGAAGAGAGAGAGACAAAGTGCGAGAGAGCGAGGGATTGATTGGGAAGTAGGAAATTTTCTCTGACCCTTTAAGGGGCATGGCGAAGCGCCTAGTGACCGTTGGTCTGCGTCCAAGAAAATTACAAAATAAATTTAGCTTGTCGTTCATGACGCAGCCGTTTGCACACAGCTGTTCAGCAGCAGCGCTAAGGTTGTGTGTGCCTGCAACGCGCATGCCAGCAGTAGAATTCATAACGCTGTCCTGACTCCGGCAAAAGAGGACCGCATGGAGCGTGACGGTCTTCGCACTTCGTTTTGTCGCTTTTTGGAGCAAAATTAACTCAGCGTCTGTGGACAGGCAGTGTCCACGCTTTCGTCAACCACAGTAGGATATCACGGAAACGCCAACGCGCAAACTTGTCTCAAATATTGGTTCAATTGCTATTGCTTTAAAATACATGACCATCACACGCGCTGCGTTAAATGGTTTAACGGAATCATTCATCGACAGTTGCGAAGAACACTGCTCTTGTTCCGAAGGAATTTGCAAATATAGGGCACCGCGCCAAGCTAGAGACTTCTTCAGAGGGGAACGCCTCACTGAACATAAACTACGATATATAGTTCACTTGATTTTATCATAAAGCGAATAGCTTCATTATAAAATAGCAGCCGTTATCGTGGTTCGTAGTCGATGGTCGGTGGGCCAAGAGAGTTAAACCAAGGTAAACCAAGAGAGTCGCAGTTTCGCCCGACCGGCGAAGCATCGATTGCAATAGTAAATTCGTAGACAGCTATACGAAGTAAGGATAGTAATTTTATCAGCCGTATAAGGTTATACACATTCGATTACTAACTAAATCAGCAAGCGTGGTGTCAGCACGCACAGGCTGAACATGAACACATCACACTCGATGACCGCGGACACTGCGTTGCTGAGCGCTTGAACTCCGAGTTCTGCAGCGAGATGGCGTTAAATTTATCTGCTTTGAGAGCTCTTCGTCGAGAAGGTAGTAAGTTGTGTGCGATGACGGTCGCGACTCACAAAGCAGGATCCACCAGTCTCCTTTTGTCAATGTATATCGCAAGGCTGAAAAGCGACAATCCGTTCCAACTGAGACAGCCGCCTTCATTCAAAACTTCTTTACATTTCCCACATATCAAAATTGCTCAAGTGACATGCGCTGAGTAATGAACAAGAAGAAAGTGTGTTAAGTGAGGTGCCCAATATCTATGAATCATATAATAAGAAGCCAACAAACAAGCACACCACGGAAAACACAGAAGAAATTATTTGTGTCTACTACTTGAAATAAAGCAAAATTAAAGTATTGAAATTGAAAGTAGCCTCCACTCACAAACCATGACTTTCTGGGTGAAGGCAACTGTTCAATAAAAGATCACGTACTCGCGACGCCAGCGGCAGAAAGGATGTTGCACATCCGCCGCCAAGGTTTGTGAGTGGTGGCGCTGATTAATACTATCAGGATTATTTCTAGTAGTAACACATCTACCCTGAGAAGTGGATGGGGAAACCGCGCCGTGGTAGCTTAATTGGTTAGGACATCACACGCGTAATTCGAATACGCGGGACCGTTCCTTACCTGCAGCTAGTTGTTTTTTCATCCACTTTCACCGTCATTTATTTATCATTTCTCTATATTCAATTATTAGGTACAAATAATTTCCCCTGTGTTTTCCTTGGTGTCCTTGTTGGTGTTTCATAATATGTATAATAAAAATTGGGCCCCTCAGTTCGACGAGGGTATCTTCTCGTTCTTACATAACGAGAGTTTCGAATCCGACAACATTGATGCCTTCAGGTAGCATGTGCGGGTTTATTGACCAGTTTCCTTCAGCCAGAAAGATCACGTACTCGTGACGCCTGCGGCAGAAAGGATATTCCATATCCACCGCCAATGTTTGTCAGTGATGGCGCTGGTTAATTCTTCCGGATCACTTCTCGTAGAAACATATAAACACCTCGGAAAGTGTATGGGGAAACGTTGTCGCGGTAGCGCAATTGGTTGGAACATCGCATGTGTAATGCGAGGACGTAGGATCGTTCTCCACCTGCGGCAAGTTGCTTTTCATCCACTTTCAATTACATTAATTTATAGTTTCTTTATTTTAATTAGTTATTACAAGCAATTTCCTCTGTGTTGTCCTTGGTGTCTTTGTTCGTTGGCTTGTTATGATGCACTGAGTAGTGTACTACCTTAGGTTGAATTATCAGGAATGTGTCCTTGAGGATTAAAAACTACTGTTCCATGTTTCACACTGTGCGCAGCGCCTGTGCTAGCGTTGTGAATTTTTCATTTTTTTTTTAAATTACATCTGCTTTGGCAGACTCCGCACTCATTTTTTGCGTCTGTATTCTGAAACCGCAAGTTTTTCATGCCTTTGTCATGTAGTCTGACGGACGCCTAATATAGAGAACTGGCTACCTGCCTATATCCGTGCTGTAAAAGGCCCATCTGAAGCCTGCCAAGAATTGTAAAAGGTAGCATTCTTCCTAGTTATATCTAGCTACACCAGTGCGTGAGTCACCCGCAGAAGGGCGCCGGGCGTCTCATGAGATTTCTTGATCAACATACCTGGCATATTGAATGACGTACTCTTTAAGGTGACCCTTGCATAGCTACAAAATGACAGCAAACAGCCCAAATAAGATCGACGTAATATTATGCACCAACGCCTCACCTATAGTTTTTAGTAACGATCGAAGAACCATACAAAAGCCCTACCGAAGCAAAACAAGAGCACTATACCTTTGAAAAAACAAACAAACAAGAAATACTTAGCATGGATGTTTTGGACAGAACCAGTCAATTTTTTTTTTCGCAGAGTAGCCTATATCGAGAAATTTCTTGCCTTGCACTTTAGGAATGAAAACACGTGGACGTTTTAACTCCGACTAATAATGCCCGTTACAGCGCGGCGCACAAAACGTCGCCGGCATTTTGCTGCTGGTTGAACATCCGCACGAAGCTTCCCGGCACACAGCACCTCCAACTACCTTTAACGAGAAGCCGCAAAAATCTTGATGAGGCGCCTCCTCCAGTCACGAGCTGGTAGCCGCATATAATCTACTTTTCACACAATACACGCGGAGTCACCGGCACAGATGCTCAGCGGCGCCTGGTGGAGCATCGCTACAGCTCCAGATTGCTGCTTGCACGTGCCGCACGTTTTTTAGACGTGAGAAACTGCTGGGGTGCTCCAGAGAAACGCGCTCATTGGCTGGTTGAGCAAAATCGGGTGATCTAATTGGCTGGTTGAGCACTACGTCACGCGAAGGCGGTAGTATCGCCGAAAGTGTAGTTCGTGGCCGAAAAGAATTCACCGAGAATCCGTACCGATGAGGACACGATGTGTTTTTTTGTTAGGCCACAATCGTTCGCGTCTTTTTCACGTTCCATAGCCAGACAGCTCCTTAAAAGACCCGATCGGCGCGTGCACCCCATGCCACTTTGTGGTCTTCTGTCCTTGTGACAGCCCGAACTTTGAAGCACCGTGTCTGACTGCACGGTCGCCGGGACCGGCCCGCTTTGCCCTGTAATTTCGTCGCAGCAGATTAGGCTACGTAGAAACAGTAAGATGTTGTACCGACTTCCTTATCGAGCCCAAGTTAACTAGGTCCCAATATTTCTGAGCCTAAGTACGAATGCCATCGCCGATTTAACCAACTCTACAAGAAGCTACCATATGTGCCGACGTAGTCGCTGATGACGTCATATTGGATGTGTGTGGCTTAGTTTCGTCCACTAACCATGTCGAACCCTACAATCGATATGGCGCAAGCTGGCGCGAAACGGCGCGCGAGAAATCATTTCATTGGTGCCACAAGATCGTGTACAACGTGGTTCTCCTATTGTCGCTGTTGTCGCACATACGTGTGCTCGCGATATACACACTACTCAATTTGAGGGATCATGTTGGTGCACCTGGCACCGTCTAGCGGAAACCCAAACAATGCTGGATAGCCAGGTACATGCAAAATGTTTCGCAGAACAGATTCCCACAATGCGTGGCATTTCCACAAAAGGTTTTCGCCTATGATACCCGCTTCTTCTCTCACCTTGTTTATGTTTTCCGTCGTTTTCTGTATTACAATCTCCTGTTGTTCGTTGTACTTAGAGCTTCGTAGAGAGAACACTGCCGTCTGCCGAAACCCAGAAGCGCTATCTTTAGCGCGCTTTCGAGCTTGCCAGCGGCCAGTTAATGGCGCATGCGGAGGCGATAATTACATGCGGAAGCATTGCCGAGGAAAGGAAACTTGAACACAGCTTCGATGATGATGATATGTGTTTTATGGTGCAGGGGCCAGATATGGCCAAAGAAGGCAATAACAAATGGTAATTATATCGATTAATTGCGGATGGCGTGGACAGCGAACTCCTCATCGTAGATATGACATGACTGAATATGGAACTAAGACCTGTCGTTGTAAATTGCGTGAAATATTTTCACGTCGTAGTGACGGTTAAGAAGGCAGCAAAACTGTGATTAACGAAACGAGCATTTTATTGGGCGAACTTGTGCCCTCAAAAACAGGTTACACTCAAAGAACAGCGGTAGCGGCGAACACGATCGGCGGTCGTCGAAATCTGATCAACGGGTCAAGCACGTCGGCTTTTATACATCAAACGTCGAATGTTTCAGACTAATCGCTGGGACCCGCGCGCCTTCCACAATGTTCTACATCATGCGCGTCGCGCACACATGCAATCAGATTACACAAGATTCGGTCACAGCCAGTGGATGGAACCAACCATAACATTCCAGAAACTTCCGACACATGCAAGCGCGTCCTGAGCTGTGCGATAACATTTGTTAGGCGGTGAAACGTGCCGCCCGATGAAGACAAATACACGTGTCAATATGTAGGTACTAGAATAATGAGGCTGACTGGTTAGTGATGTGGGCTATGGCAATCGGGTTTCGTTAAAAACATCACGCAACAAAACATAACAGTGACACAAGAGCTTCGAGAGAGCCCTTGAATACAAGAGCTGTTAATCGTGCACTAAAAATTACCTGGCCAAATGATTTTCAGAGTGACTGTTTGAGTGAAAAATTTAGGCTAATTTCAGGATAAAAAGCGGATCATTGCTAAGAAAAAATACCGGGTGAGGTGGTAAATTATCCCGATATGCGTAAGGGAAACACGTTTTCCTCTCTGCTTCTATTCAAGGCAATGATTAAGAACCTGGAGGACTGTGATATAATTGCCGCACTTACTAGAAGTCGGAGGATCCCCCACAGTCGAGAGGTAAGAGTGAGTACTGTAAGTGCGTCCTATTCTTAATCGGCAAACAAGTAATTCCTTGTACCGTGCTGTTTTCTCACTTATCGAGTTCCATAGCTTTGGTTTTATAATGTGTAGCCCATTCGATGCTTGTTAATCCCACTCTCCTTGCCAACGATTCCCAACTTTACGGCGTAGATAAAATTTTTGGTCAGTAGCAGTGATAGCGATATTTCCATCTGTGTCACTAAAACTCACTGACGTAGCCTTTTCGTTAGCTGCTACGTTGCCTGTTATACCTTTTTGGCCAGGTACCTAGCATAAGACAATCACTTGGTTGTACATATATGCGGAGCACAAGCTGTACAGTTCATTCAAAACAGAGCTCTCGTGTTTTCCTAGACTATTTAGGGTTCTCACAACAATTACTGAATATGTGGGCACAATCGCCTTAGCGACGTTTGTGAGCCTTATGTGTTGAATAGCCGAGCGTACAGCGTATGCTTACACTGTTAAGATACTGGTGTCTGGATTTAGTGCCCCAGATGTTGAAATTGAGGGTTCGAAAGCTGCGTAAGCAGCACCAGCTGGAGACTTCGAAGGATCAGTGTAAAATTTATCGCAGGAATACTGCTCCTTCAGTTCAAGAAAATGCGATTGTATGTGAGCCTCAGGTGCTCGTTTCGATATTTCTAAGAATAAGATGTCACATTGGATAGTCTGCCATTCCCAAGGCGGTGGAAGCCGAGCAGAAGCCATTAGGACATTCTCTAAAAGTGGGATGCCTGTTTCTTCTGAAAGTGCTTCCAACTGGAGGGACCGAGTGGGCCTGGTGGCTACGTGGTTACGGAAAAGCCTGATCGTGATCAAGTCACGAATAATTTAATGGTACCGATGATCAACATCCGATTGTACCTTTAAGACATAGGAGAAGCTAGAACATGTCCTCTGGACTTGTAGAGACCATTCGTTACTTTCAACGTACAGGCTTTGTACATGGCTTGTGCGGAAGGCGCCTGTAGCAAGGCGGATACCTAATTGGTGGATAGGATCTAACATTTTCAAAGCACTAGGCGTAGCAGAATTATATCCAATGGCTCCGTAGTCAAGGCGTGATCGTAATAGGCTTTTATACAAGGTAATTATGCATCTCCTATCACTTCCACAGGATGTATGTGACACGAGCTGCAACAGGCTCACAGTCTTGAGGCACTTCACTTTAAGATACTTCAGATGGCAAATAAATGTTAGCTTATTGTCTAAGATAATACCTAAGAATTTACGTTCGGAATTCACAGATAGTCATTCTCCATGAAGGTCTATAATGGAGCCTGGTAGTACACCTCTCTTGTTCGAAAAAAGGACGCCTGTACTGTTTCGGGGGTTTAGTTTTACACCGTTCTCATCCGCCCACTTAGACAAGTTATTTTAGCCGAGCTCTACTTGTCGCTAGCAGATACTTAGGTTACATAATTTGTAACTTCTCTGGATGTCATTCAAATATACGGAATAAAACATAGTACATGGTATGACAGTCTGGATCGAGTTCATTTTGACAGTAAAAAGAGTGCAGCTCAGCACACCACCTTGTGCAGCACCAGCCCCCTGCGTAATAGGACGAGAAAGAACATTACCAACGCTAATACGCAACGTGCGATAGGAGAGGTAGCTCTGTGTCACGTTCAGCCAGTTGCCTCGAACTCCCATTCCAGTCAGGTCACGGAGAATTCCAAAACGCCCTGTTGTGTCGTACGCCTTCTCCATGTCTAAGAATACTGACAAGAAAAGCTTTGTGCACAATGGCATCACGGATATCTGTGTCGATGCGGACAAGCTGATCTGTTGTGGATCTACCGTCCCTGAAACCACGCTGTAAGGGATCGAGTATTTTGTTTTTTAAAGAAAATATAGAGAGTGCCGCTTAATCCTTTTCTCAAAGAGATTGCATATGCAACTTACCAGAGGTATGTGCCTATAACTACTGGCGGAGGAAGGGTCCTTGCTCTCTTTGAGAATATGAATTACAATTTCTTCTTTTCAGGCGGACAGAATTTATCCGGCAGAGAACATGTAGTTAAAGAGCAACAGTAATTTTCTGTGGGCTTCAGGGTGTAAGTGTTCGATGATTTCATACAGTATTATATCTCTTCCTGGAGAGAACTTATTACAATTCAGTGAAGCCTTAAACTCCGCCATGCCAAATGGGCATTTCTATGCTTCATTACCTGTGCATTTGCGACCCAGGGACTGTTGCTCTGCTTGACACTGGTATCTTGGAAATGTATCTGTGTAATGGGATGTACTGGAAATGGGCTCGAAATGTGCTTCTAGACAATGAACCTGGTCCTCAAGGGTGTCTCCTTGTATGTTTACTAGTGGTAAAGGATAACGTTTTCGGCCTTTTATTTCGTGTACGCTAGTCCAGGCTTTTCATTCGTCTGTATAAGAATTATTGTCTGCGATGTATTTTTGCCAGCTTTCTCTTTTGGTATGGCGGTGCGTTCTTCTACCTTCCGACTTTCTTTTCTAAAAGCAGATTAGGTTTTCTGCGGGCGGATAGTCAGGGAGGTGGTTCCAAGCTTTATTTTGTTTCTTTCGCGCTTCCCTACATTCATCGTTCCGCCAGGGAACACGTCGTTAAGAACGACGTCTATTTGTTGTTGGATACATATCAACGCTGCATCGACAATAAATGCTATTAAACATGCAACTGCATCCTCAATAGTAAACATTCGAATGCCATCCAAAGTCAAACATATGAGCTCTCTGTGCCGCTGGCAGTCCGCTCAGTTGACTTTCCTCTGGGGCACATGTGGGGAGCATTAATCCCGTTTTGTTAATTTCAATATAATCGAAAAATGATCACTTCCGTATAGATTCTTAAGAGCCTTCCTTTCCAAGTGTGACACGACTGTACTTGAGGCAATGCTTAAGTCTATGTATGAAAATGTCTTGTTCCGACGCTGCAAAAAGTCGGTTCTTTCTTATTTAACAAACATGCCATCTGTATATAACAACAAATTTTCTTTCAGGCACCCTCTGGCATCCCATCGGGAGTCCCCCCACAAAGTATTGCGTGCATTTGGGTCTCCAACAACAACATATGGCTCCGGAAGTTGTGCAATAAAGCTTTCAAATTCTGTTTTGGAAAGTTGATAGCTGGGCGGGATGTATAAAGAAGTAAAGGTCAGAAGCTTACAAAAATGCACTACTCTGACTCCAACGGTCTCAAAGGGCGTTTGCAGCTGTAAATGTCGGCAGGCGACACCCGTATAGACTATTATAGCAACACTGCCTGACGAGGCGAAAGCGTCGTGGTGGTCTTTGCGGTAAAAGGCATATTGTCGGAGATAGTGTGTGAAGGATTGAGGTGTGTCTCTTGCACACACAGCACCCTTGGATTAAACTTGTTTAGAAAGTTCCCTAATGTCATCAAGATTGTTTATTAGCCCACTCGCATTACGGTACATTATCTGTGCAGCCATATTGGAAGTGTTTTGCGGTGTCTTTCAAGAGAAATCATTTAGGTTAGCTCACGATCGAGACCTTTCCAGGCCCCGTGATACGGGATTTTTCTTTTTTCTTGGCGCGCTCCATGGAACTACGCTCCTTCGGCGTCTGAGACAACGCAGTAGTGTTTGTTACTTCCATCGCCTCTTTAGGGGCGCTGGATGACGCCCGCTCGGCGGGCACGCTCAAGTTTTTTTTTTCGGGCCTGGCTGGACGAGCAGTGGCCCTGGACCGGCAGGCCCGAAGGTCTGCTAGTCCATGCGGAAGTGACTAGCGCTAAGTAGAGACGGGGCACAAAACAACGACAATGAGAATCGCTTGTCCATGTCACCAATTTGTGCCGCGTGTCTACTCTAGCGCTAGTCACTTCAGCATGGAATACGAACTAGACCAGTCTCACACCCTGCTAGTCCTTCGTGTCAGGTGGCGGAACAGCAGTGGCTGCTCCAGCCAGCGGGGCTGGTAGGGTAAATGCCGTCACGCTCCGTGTGGCTCGGACGGCCGCCGGACGATGTGACGCTGGCCCCCGGCGCGTCACATCACCGTAGGACGGATTCGATTGCTTGTGAGCAGAAAAACCATTGCGTGCTTCTGGGAAGCAAATGTTTAGTTAGACATTGAGTTCCATTATTACTTTTTTTTCCGTCCGCGACGAGCACGATCGCCAATAGGCGGAGTAGTCTCCGTCACGGTTAGTACAGTAAGTTGCAGAAGCACAGTTGTCTGAGGTGTAGTTTTTAGATGCAGATTTTGCACAAGTAGGTCGCCCTCGGAAGCCGTGAGACCCACGCGAAAACGCTGACACTTGAAGCATCGGCCCGGATCTGGAATCTACGGTACGCGAACACTCTTAGAACAGTTTACACCCTTTGGAGTTCCCCTTCTGCCACACAATAATAACCGTCATTTGCCTTGATGCGTTTCCTTTCTTTAACGTTGCGAGCCCTGTACTTTCCAGTAACGAACGGCATGCGCGTTATCAGCATGATAGCATATCCTGTCGGCAACGCTATCATGCTCATAACGCGCGTGCCGTTCGTTACTGGAAAGTACCGGGCTCGCAGCGTTAAAGAAAGGCAACGCATCAAGGCAGATGACGATTATCGTTGTGTGGCAGAAGAGGCACTCCAAAGGGTGTAAACTGTTCTTAGAATGAAGTTTACAACATGCGGTCTGCATTGAATCAGGCAGTTCACTTGTCCGAAACGTAATTATTGCAGGCTTTGTTGGAATTTCCTTGTCATTGCGAATTAACTTAATTCATTGCACCTTTACAACATTTTGGTCTTGCCATCCTTCCAACAGCTCGATTTCTTTTATTAAAATATACCTCACAGGCTTCAAAGTGACGCATTGAGTAACGGGGGCACTACATAGAAAATACATAGAATACATGACATCTATAAACCGTGTCAGTTTAGAAACTACAGCCGCAAGTGCAACAGAGATGAAACAGAATTATTTAGTTCACGATACGCTAGGGAAAGGAACCATGCAATAATAAGGAATAAATCACACAGATTGTTTTGAGTGAAGTCGTGTAATTAACAAGATCATAGTGTTAAACAGTATTCCTGATTAAAAGAAAGATAGAAAAGTTACTAACGCGACATTCCAACTTAACGATAAGCATAGCAACAGAACGGTAATAATGCGACAATACGCTGTAAAAGATTGTGCAAGTACAAGAGAGCGTTGTGCGACAAACGAAAAACTTCACATTTCTTTAGTCATGTATTCAGTCAAGGCATCACGGAATGAATCGTAGTTGGATTGGCTTGCAATGATGTCCGGGAGCGAATTCCATATTCTGATAGCACGAGGAAGAGCAGAGTAATGGAATACTTTTGTAGAACCGTAAAGGCCGGTATAGCCGAAATGATTATGCAGCCTATGTGACGTGGAGTAGGGTCGTTTCAAACATGCAGGTGTTTGAGTGGAGTGAAGGAATTTGTGGAACAATGATAAAAGGGCAATGTCTCGGCGAGTGCTCAAGGATTGTAACGAAAGCTTAACTTTAAGTTGTGTTACACTAGAGTGCTAGCTGTAATCGTTCATGATGAAGCGGCTTGCTCTGTTCTGGATCCGTTCTAACGTTTCAACGAGGTAGTTCTGGTGAGGTGACCAAATGGGAAATGCATAATGGAGCTTGGGACGAATGAGAGTTATGAGTTCACTGAGGTCAAGGAGGTCGTCGTCAGAAATGACACTACGCACAGTGTTCATTGACCGATGGGGATCCACAGAGACAGGAATGTCACCAAACCCAACAAGTTGTGTCAGTTTGATGTATTGAAGCTTGAAACTCACTACCAAAAGAAGTTCGCCGATTCCTGGCGTAGTTACTTTGTAACCAGAGCCGATTGCGTCTGTCAGACATTTTGCAACAACAAAATGGGGATATTATACGGACTGTCTTGGTTTCATGTCGGCTATAGTACTTGGGAAATATTTCTTTTGGTGCCATGAGAAAACTGAAGGTTTCAGCAGTGCGCCCCTCTTCAGGGAACGATCAGAGAGGGGGGGGGGGGGGGGTAAACTAGAAGCCTTATATAGCATTATTGTATTCGGTAGGAATGCTTGCCGCCCACTTCGGAGCCCAACCTGGGGACGTCAGGGGATTAGAAATATTCTATTATGCGTACACCAGCGGTACGTTCCCACTATAACCTAATATATATATGCCCAAGATTGGATATATTACACAAGGTTAATCCTTGAGGCCCGGAAAAGAGGAAGGTAATATAGGCAGACATGAAAGATGCAAAAACGGGAGAGAAAGACGTAGAGAGGAGGACGGAAAGGCGACTGCCGATTTCCTCCGGGTGGGTCAGTCTGGAGTTGCCGTCTATTTGACGTAGAGGCATCTTGCCTCCTCCCGGGGGCTTTAAAGGTCCAAACACTCAGCATTGGCTCAACCCCGAGGATCTCCCTTTCCGCAGACAGGGCTAAGCCGCGCACGGCTGCACGCGGGAGGCTGAAACGATCATGTGCTCGGGAACGCGGTGTCGCAACGCACCAAACGCCTACTCACGCAGACTCCCCTGCGGAAGGAACGCAGCTTTGAGGCAGTGTTACGGTAGTGAGAGACCACCAAAGAATCCTGCATTAGGGAGTCTCATTAAAAAACATTTCAGAATTTGTACCTATAGGTCCGCTTGAAGCTAGCAAGAGCTCTGCTTATGTGCGTTCACCGAAAACTTGCAATTTTCGCGATTCATTTGGTCTTACGTACTAGCAGAAATTTCTTTTGACGTAGAGCAAGGACACGACGTCATATTTCAGCGGCTCCCTAGCCTCTGTGGCGTGATGGGCAACGAACATGCCGATGAAGCTGCTCGATCAGCTCTTGAAGACGGCGTGCAGGTACAAAGCCCGCTGTCTAGAACAGATAACGCAGCGGAGTCGCGAATGCTTCAAAATGACGCCATTTATGCAACACACCTAGTTTCCAGCTCACACGTCATCATCGACTGGACTATTGTTTTCAAATTCGTCCTCCACGTGGACTATCCCTACCGGAGAGAACGGTTCTTTACCGAATGTGGCTTGGCGTCGCTTTTACAAAATGCTTTACTTTCCGCATCAAAAGAAAAGATTGTGCTAGGTGTGACCATTGCGGCAATGGGGAAGCTATGGAACACGTTCTTTGTTATTGTCGCTGATACGGCGCACACAGGGAGTCACTCGCTACCGCGCTGATAGTCCTGTAACGCCGACTGACACAGTCGTCAGACCACGAGACAGTCAAGGGAGTCTCGAAATTATTGCGTTAGAGTTTGAGGTTTGTACTGGCGAACAGCATATACAAAGGCGGTTATGATATCGTACAGAAGGAGGTCCCCTAGTGTAAACACTTTAGGGGGACCTCCTATAATACTTTAAACGAAATGCAAAACTACTATATAACAAGAAACGAATAAAACAAAACAGTTGCAATAAAATGCGAGCAGTAACTCAAATATTTATAAAATAATTAGGCAAGTAGAATAATTTCAGTCGTTAAACAATTCCAGTTAAGAACTTGTCATTACTCAGTAAAAATAATAAAAGTCATTATTAAAACTGTGTTATTGGTTAAGAATAAAAGCACGAAGCAAACGTTTAAATGATGACACGCAAACAATAGCTTTCTTATTACAAGGCAAGGAATTCCACAACTTAATTAAAACTAAACCAACACTTTCGGTACCCTAATTAGTGCGGAATTTCGGAAGTAAGAAATTGCTAAAAAATGATCGGGTTTTACTTGCGAATACCACGTTCTAATTAGGAGGCACGCCGTGGTGGGGGACTCGGGAAATTTGGACCACCTGGGGTTCTTTAACGTGCACCTAAATGTAAGTAGACGGGCGCTTTCACATTTTGCCCCTCATCGAAATGCGGTCGCCGTGGCTGGGATTAGATCCCGCGAACTCATGCTTAGCAGCCCTACGCCACAGCCTGTAAGCAACCATGGCGGGTAAAAATAGCGTAGAGAAAAACGTGCATTACTTCTATAGGTAAGTCCTTGCATGAAAACAAATTTTAGAAGGTCATGGTCTTTAACTGGTCGATATGGAAATATGTAAACATTGAATTTCACAAGATTAGGAATGCATAGTATCGTAAGATCGCGGTACATATCTGTAACTTGTGTTCGGCGATTGCTCTTAGTAATAAAACAGATGGCAATTTTGAACATGTTGTAAGGAAGAAAGGTGAGGTTGATAGATTTGACCCTAGTAAGTTATGCAATAGTTTAGACGACTAAGAATGAATGCGTAGTATAGAGTAACCAGATTAATGTACATCAGCATAGCGCCAAGCTTTGGTAGAATCCTAATCACGTATGAAGTTTTTCTTCGCAGTTCACGGATATGCAACTTAAATTTTACGTGAGCCAAACTTGACACAAAGGAATGAAGAGTGGTTAGAGCAGTGGCCCATTAGGGAGACTAGTCCTCGCGCACGCCCTGACTTCCTCTATTTTTCTTGACCTTGCTTTTTCTCCGCTATTCATTACTTATTTAATTTCCCCTAACCCTTCCCCCACTTCAGGGTAGCCGACCAGAATCTTCACGGTTTATATCTCGGCTTTTCCCACACAGTTTGGCTCTCTCTCTCTTTACACCAGGCGGTTTTCTTAGCTGAACCAACTTTTAAAAAATTGGCTGTCGCAGATAGCACAATTCCAACCCTTTAACTAATTTGCGTGATGAGGCGGACATACTTCTACGAGAAATTACTATTCTTATTAGGGTAATTACCGCAATTCACTAATTAATTTCACAAATAACTGCATTATGGTGCGTATTCCAATTTACGAACTGTATCCGGGATGTCCGAAGGGGTATTCAATTGGAAAGAATTCTGAGGGTGATCCGTGTTTCAAGATATTAGTCTTCAAAGTATGCGACAAAATAAGTTGGTGCTCCAGTTGCTCTAGTGCTCCAATGCATATAGCGGCGCTTTACTAACTAATTAAAGCAGTGCCCTGATTGAAGAGTGCAAAAAAAGAAAGCAAGAAAAAAAAACTCACAGAACGAAAGTAAGTGTAGACATGGCACAAGTGCCTTCAACATACAAACGAAGGCACGCCTCTGACGGAGCACGTGAGCTCTTCTCGCTTTGACGCATCATCTTGCGATGCAAATGTTCTTCAGGAAAGCTGCAGTGACGAGCCCGCTTGTTAGTGGAAGGATTTTACTTAAAGAAGAAGGGGGAGGATTGCGTTAGTTGGCTTTCTGCGTTCTTGTACGGGAAAGAAATCAGATTCCTCGACGCGTACAGAAATATCAAATACCCAAATGTTAGTTTTTCGGGTTCCGCATTAACGCGTCTGCGGCTCCGCCTATTGTATACATTTCATGACGCTGTGGCATACAATGTTGACAGTAGCCATTGTCTCCTGCCTACCACTTCTTTCGTGCGGTTTTTTTTACTGGGGGGAGGGGGGATCCTAAACCATGTCGTAAATGCACCAACTATGCCCTCTAAAAATCTGTTTGCCAACAGCGAATTTTTATCGAAAGTTCGACGGCGCATATCTCAAAACCGGTGCCCTCCAGAGAATTCGTTCCAGATCGATATGCCTTGCAAGTTCAATAACTACAATTCGCAGAATATGGCTGCTAATAAAATAGTATTAAATGTAATTAGTGCAATTTTGTTACTCAAACACGCGTCTAAATGGTCGTAGACGTACTGTCGGCCTCATCGAATAATTCAGCTCAATTGCTATAATTGTGCTATCAGCCACATGTAATGTTTAAATATGGTGCAGCAAAAAAATATTGTTAAGATGATTATGCTTTGTGTGAGTACCGTAAGTTAACAGGGGATTAAAAAACAGTGTAAGATTAGGCAAAAGAACTCTGTGAGATACAAAGTGCATTAACGTTCACGGAGTGTTTCGTCAGAAATTCAAGCTCTTGTTTCAGCAATGAAGGCATCCTCTCTAACGCATTCGTCGTTTTGCTGATGTGTAGATAAAGAATCAACTATTACTAAATATTTTAGAATTCTTTCCGACTTCGAGTCACTCACGCCATATTTTGAAAGAAGCATTACACGGCTCGGAGGATATTTTATAAGCTAACACTAAAGCGGTGTCGTGTAGATACGTAGGTCTTGAAATATATTTGAACAAAGTTCAGGACGATGCTTTATTTTGGCTTCAACGAAGTTGCCGGGAAGAGCGAAGTTTGTTTCCAGGAAAGAAAACTGCTCGGGCATTTAATGTCCCCTAATTTATTTTGCTACGTCTTTCGGAAGAAGCTCCCACTCTATATGAAGCTTGTCGTCCTTGACGTACCCTTCACGTTCAAGATCATCTACGTGAATTGGGAGGAGGGGGGCATAGCTGCTATGGTTACTCGATTGTTCGGGCCTTCCATAGGACATAAGTTGACCCGACGTTTTCCACCGCGTCTGACGCCGTTTACTTTCGGACGGATGTTTCACGGTCAGCTGAACGTCCTGACTGAAAGGCCACTGAAGGAATTCGTCGATCACACCCTTGTGCAGCTGAAAACCAGCATGCAATAACACATGGTCTGCCTCTTTGCTGAAGTACACTCCTGGTGACACGTGATAGCCACACATGTATGTCTTCTCGCTCGAGTAAGAATGAAAGCCTTCCGAATAGGCGTCGTCCTTCATTGCTTTGTATCCCTTAGCAAAAAACTCATACCGCCTTATGTTGATTGTATTTAAGGCCAACTCTTTTTCCTTATTCAATGCGCTCGGCCCTTCTTGCTTCTCAGTGTCCTCCACTTCAGCAATGCCAGCAACACTTCCTGCGCACTTTGTGCAGATTGTCCTTGTGCTGCCGTCCAACACTTTTCCAAAAGCTTCCTTTAGCGCATCAACACCTTCGCAAGTTTTCTTCAGCACAGCGGTATCCGACGTCAACCGTTCTCTCAACTCCGCTTGCAACGTGCTTTGCGTATTGTTCTCTTTGAGGTGGTTGACAGTTCGCTTCATGTCTTCTAAGCCTTCCTTCAGGTCTTTTATTGAATCTGTTATTGCTCCTGCCAGCATGCGCGCCTCACCGCTGTGGTCAATCAATTTTTCCTCGACTGCTCTGACTGAGGATAACGTATTTGTAGATTGTGAAGCAAAGTGATCCAAGGTACTACTTCCGCTCGACCTTTGTAGCAGTGTTTCCTTGACCGTGTTGATGCAATGTGAAATATTAGTTAGGTGATCATTTTGGGCAGCATGATCCCTAATAAGATCGTCTAGCCTTTCTTTCATTTCAACTACTCGCACGTCTAAGCTTGCATTCAGAGCCACCATCACTGCTTTTTGGTCACTGTCTGACTTTTCTAGAGCCCAGGACGTCAGAGACAGCGCATAATCTTCACATTTGCTTTGTAAATGCCCGGCAACATTACTACGCAGCACGAGCTTCGAACATTTAGGGCACGATGTGGCGTGGTATTCACAGTCATTGCAGAAATGCTTGTTCAGCTCTGATGCAGCCAAAACTATGTCGCAGCCACGTTCTTCATTCCAGCATTTTACCTGTAAGGGGAAAAAACATATTTTAAGCAATTTTACACATTAGCATCTTCATAGCACCTTCCATATTAACATATTGCACTGGGAATAAATGAGGGTGACTGTTGAAGATGAAATGTCTTAATAGGTTGAGGTAACTTCCTTAGCTCCGGTTGTTTGGCGTTCGGCGATCCGCTTTCTTTTCAGTAGTGTAGCGCGATCCTCAGGTGTGTGAACCGCATAACGACCAGAAGCGACTCGGTGTGCTTAAGTATAAGTTTCTCGAACTCGGCTGTGGTGAGAAACTCCTTGAGGTGAGCCATTTATGCTGTAAACGTCCCTGTAGAGCGATGTCGAGGGTACGAAGCTCCCAGGGCACACAGAATTAATTTATTTCTGAGAATCATATTCAAAAAGCGCAACTGATACGAACACACACAGAGAGACAAGTACCACAGAAAAAACACTGACTGCCAAATAAAGATTGATTTGAGGAAGGCCAGCCCTTATATATCCATCCCAGAATAGGCATGCGTACACAAACATCTACGTGACGAAATCATTTTCGATCATGAAAGGGCTATTTCTTTTTCTGATAAGGCCAAAAACGGCACGCTTACAGCGCTATATCCAAGCTTTTTCATACAATATGCCTCCATAATTTGTCGCTCCTTAGTATTTTCCCCCTAGAAACTTCGTCACCTGAATCATGGCAGTGTATATTGACTTATTCCAATGGAGCGCTAAATGCCATCCATGGCTAATGGTCATGTTGCTGCTGTATTGATGTGCTCTATAATTAAAACACTGTCCGGTTTGTCCTACATACACTAGTTTAACACTGTATGGCAAACCACGTTGAGGGTACAGTGTGCGAACCTAGTTTTACGATTGGTGGCTGGGGGCCTACTAAGCTCTTTCAATCGATTACATACATTGCATAGCTTACAAGGGGCACTGAAAAGTAAATATACATTATGTCGATTAGATAATTTCGTCAATTTGTGCCATAACTTGTGCAAATACGGCACCACGTGCAGCGTTCTCTTGTCCTTTTCTTTGCGTGCTAGTTCAGAACTTATCCGTTTTCCTTTTTGCGAGGTGGTTTCAGATACTTAAGTGATGCAACAACGTTGGGAAGACTTGCTTCCGTTTACCGTGCTGTCAGGTTTGAAAAACTTTGTTCCATCTCGTGCTCGCATGAGTGCTGTCTTAATACATGTAGCCGCTATGGCCCTCCTCATCAATTTAGAGTGTGCGCTGAAATTAAATACTGATGGATGGGCAAGCGCAAACGCTCAACCGAATTTTATTTCGGTCAGACGCGTAAATATAAAGCACAAGACATGCGCAATGAAGCAACGAACAAGATATGGGTTTACCTGGTTTCCGTAGGTTTCTTTTCGTTTGTTGCTTCATTGCACATGTGAGGTGAACTTGATGATGTGTGGTGTTTTGTGGCGCAAGGGCCAGGTTTGGCCAAAGAGCGCCATGACACGTGGTAATGTTGACGATGAATTATGGAAGATGTGACTTGGTTGTAAAGTGGCCTAAAATAGTCGCTGTAAAGTGCGTAAAATATACGTGCTATAAAATTATGGCGATGACTAATGATGAATACTACGAACATTAAAATCCATCGTAGAAGAATGATGCGAAATATAAAATATATAAGATGGTAAAATTACTTGGAGCACTGCTGCCTCACCAGAGCCCTTGAAACACAAGGGCCTAGAGGCGTGTGCTATACGAAAGAGCTATCACAGCGGCATCCTCTGAAGAGAGGACCCGCTACGAACATGTGGGGCTAAAAACATGGAGGACAACATCTATCAGGAAACTTAGGACTGCGTTGGTGTCAAATAAAGGTTCTGGGCCGAGTAGCATTGCGGGATGAAGGGGGATCTGCTGCCGGTATGCTAGGGGAAAATGCTTCTTACTCTCACATTCGGCTGCCCGACACTCCAGGAGGACGTGGAGGACGGTCAGCCTCTCCCCGCATCTACCGCAGCTTGGAGGATCATTTTCAGTGAGTAAGAAGTTATGTATGCCAAATGTGTGTCCTATTCTGAGGCGACAGAATAGGCCATCTGTTCGCCGTGATTTTGTTACGGAGGGCCAAGAACCTAACTGTGGCTTTATCACGTGCAGTTTGTTATTTACTTCTGCGTCCCACTTACGTTGCCAGTGGTTTCGCAGTTTCCTTCTTAAAGAAGGCTTCAGGTCTGTGACAGGGACCGAAGCAGTAGGATTAACTGTATGCAATGAAATTGATGTGGCCCTCTGGTCTGCTAGAACGTTACCCTCGATGCCCCTATGTCCAGGCACCCAGCATATAATGACATGCTGGTTAGACATATACGCTCTACAGAGGATGGAATAGAGCTCAGTAATTACGGGGTTTCTGTGTTTACAGTGTGACTTCAAGGCTTTTACAACGCTTAAGGAGTCTGTAAATAAAATTGTTTTTGAATATTTGATTTTCTGATATGTTTCACAGCCGACAATAGTGCATGGGCCTCAGCCGTAAATATGCTTGTTTCAGGGTGCAGTACACCGGATTCCGAGAAGGATGGGCCAATGGCTGCGTAGGACACCCCGGCATGCGACTTAGAAGCGTCTGTATAAACCTCTGTGCACGAGTACTTGTACTGGAGCTCCAAGAAGTGCATTTTGATATGTGTCTCTGGCGCATGTTTAGTGACCTGTACAAAGGATGTGTGACACTCTATCAGCTACCACTCCCAGGGCGGTACTAGCTTAGCTGGAGGCATTAGGCGTTGTTCGAGAACGAGGACATCCATTTCCGTGCTAAGTTCTCTTGCACGCAGTGAGAAAGGAAGTCTCATAGAGGGTCTGTTATGAAAAAGTGTTTCACACGTCAAGTAGTTAGCGGTTGTGTAACACGGATGTTCCTTATTAGAGCGAACCTTGAGAAAATACGTTAAGCTGATGTTTGTTCTCTGAAGATGGAGTGGCCAATCGTCTGACTCTACATATAGGCTTTCAACAGGGCTTGTCCTAAATGCGCCAGTGGCCAGACGGATACCCAGATGGTGAACGGGGTCTAACGTCTTAAGCGCGCTCGGTGCGGCAGAGTGATATACTACAGCACCATAATCTAACCGTGATCGAACTAGGCTCTTGTAAATATTCAATAAACACTGTCTGTCGCTCCCCCACGTTGTGTGGGATAGGATTTTAAGTAAGTTCATTGATCTAAGACATTTTTCTTTAAGATGTTTTATGTGAGGAATAAAAGTGAGCCTGGAGTCAAGAATAACACCAAGGAATTGGTGTTCTTTGCTGACAGGAATTTGTTGTCCGCCCAGTTCTACAGAAGGATCTCGGACCAGGCCTCTCTTTCTTGTGAAGAGAACAGAAGAACTTTTGTGGGGGTTGACCTTAAATCCGTTTTCGTCTGCCCACTTAGAAATCTTGTTCAAGCCCTGCTGTACCTATCTTTCGCATACTGTGAGGTTGCAGTATTTGAAGCCTATTTGTATATCGTCTGCGTATGCGGAATAAAAAATGGCAGGCGGTAGTGAAGCACGTAGCGTGTTCATCTTAACGATAAAGAGAGTGCAGCTGAGCACGCCTCCTTGGGGTACACCAGTTTCCTGCGTAAAGGGACGTGACAGTTCATTGCCGACTTTTACTCGGAAGGTACCATTTGACAAATAGCTTTCAATTGTGTTCAGCATATTTCCACGGATGCCAATTTCCGACAGGTCTCGCAAGATCCTGTAACGCCATGCCGTGTCATATGCCTTCTCCATATCGAGGAATATCGATAGGAAAAACTGTTTATGTATAAAGGCATCGCGGATATTTCCTTCCATGCGCACAAGATGATCAGTTGTCGACCGCCCTTCTCGGAATCCACACTGATAAGGATCGAGCATATTGTTGAGCTCAAGGAAATGTATAAGTCTGCGATTTATCATTTTTTCAAAAAGCTTACACAGACAATTAGTTAGAGCTATCGGACGGTAACTTGCCGCCAAGGAAGGGTCTTTTCCCTGCTTTAGAACAGGAACCACAACCGCTTCTTTCCATGTGGATGGGAGGTACCCCGAAGCCCAAATAGTATTGAATAGTGTAAGAAGTGTAACTTGTGCGTCAGTATGTAGGTTTCTGATCATGTCATATATGACTCTGTCAGGTCCCGGTGCAGTGCTTTTACATGTGTTCAAGGCAGCTCTCAACTCGGCAATACCGAAAGGCCGGTTATACGGTTCATTCTGCCTGGACTTTCGTATGATTGGCTTACGTTCTACTATTTCTTTATGTTTAAGAAAGGATTGGGAATAGTGCGTTGAGCTCGACACTCGCTCAAAGTGCTCCCCATGTGAGTCTGCCTGGTCTTTTAGTGTATCGCCCTGTGTGTTTACCAGAGGTAGTGAATATGTTTGTCGCCCTCTTATCCTATTAACCTTGTTCCAGACTTTGGCCTTATCTGTATAGGAATTTATACTCGATAAAAACTTCTCCCAACTTTCTCTTCTAGCCTGTCGGCGGGTTCTCCTGCCCTGGGACTTTATTTTCTTAAAGTTAATAAGATTCTCGGCAGTGGGAGACGCGCGCAGCAATCCCCACGCTTTGTTCTGTTTTTTACGAGCGATCCTACAATCGTCGTTCCATTACGGGACACGCCGTTTGCATGCCAGGCCATTTACTTCTGATATGCATTTTGATGCGGAATCTATTATAAAGGCTGTAAAATACTCAACAGCAGCATCAATTACTAGCGAGGACATATCATCCCATGCTATACTAGTTAGGGTTCGGAATTTCTCCCAGTCAGCTGTGTCAATCTTCCACCTAGGAGCCTGTGGTGGATATTCGTTCTCTGTAGGTGTTCTTAGGAGTATGGGAAAGTGGTCACTTCTGTAAGGATTGTTGATAACTTCCCATTCGAGTTCGGGCAGTATACACGGGGAAACTAGGCTGAGGTCAATTGAAGAAAATGTTCTGTTTGCGAGAGAATAATATGTGGGTGCCTTTTTATTCAGCAGACACGCACCAGAAGAGAGAAGGAACTGTTCAACAAGACGACCTCGCGCATTTATACGAGAGTCGCCCCACAGGCAGTTGTGCGCATTGAAATCCCCAAGCACAATGTAAGGTTCTGGCAATTCATCTATAAAGGACTGAAATTCATGTTTAGTTAATTTGTAGTGTGGGGATATGTAGAGCGAGCAGACAGTGATAAGTTTGTTTAGCAGAACAACTCGCACCGCCACTGCTTCAAGGGGCGTTCGTAGCTGTAAAGATTGACATGCTATACTTTTATGAGTGAGAATCGCGACACCACCCGATGATGCGACAGCATCATCGCGATCTTTGCGAAACGTAGCATACGTACGGATAAAGTTTGCGTGTTTGGATTTTAAGTGTGTTTCCTGTAGACACAGCACTTTTGGATTGTGTGTTCGGATAAGCTCTTGTACGTCATCAAGACTCCTAAGTAGACCTCTGACATTCCATTGAATGATTTGTGTATCCATATTTTAAATTAAATTGGTGCTGTGTTTACGGAAACGGAAGGGATGTCTTAGATTACAGAACCCTTTCGAGGCCCTGTAACCGGGGTTTTGCTCTTTTTGAAGCGTTCGAGGGAACCTCGCCGCTCCTTAGGCGCCTGGTGCGCCTTGAGGATAGGTGTAGTGTCCATTGCCTCTTGTGAGGCGCCGGACACGTGCTCTTGCGAGCGAGAAGTTTCCCGAGAGGGTCCCGCCTTGAGGGCAAGACCCCTGCGCCCACCAGCCCGGAGGTCGATGGGGCTCCCTGGGGAATTTGGCTACGCCGGCCGTTGCCAGCGCTGGAAGGGACCTGGGACGTTGAGGCAGCCTCGGCTGCGCCCACCTTCGGGGTAGATGATCCCTTCTCCTCGGTTGACGGAGCAGCGCTAGCTGCAACCGCCGCGGGGGTAGATGGCGTGACTGCCGACTCACTGCTTGTGGGTCGGACAGCCGCCGGAGGCCGTTGTGACGCTGCCCCCTGACGCGCCACATCGGCAAAGGTTTTCTTGGGCAGGTATGATACCCGCCTTCGTGCCTATTTGAACGATATATTATCTTTTACTTTTATAGTTACAATTTCCTTTTCCTTCTTCCATGAGGGGCACGACCGCGAGTACGCGGCGTGATCCCCGTCACAGTTTACACAGTGGAGAGAGTTATTACATGCTTCAGTGGCGTGTTCAAGGGCACTACATTTCACACATGTTTGGCGGCCTCGGTAGCTCTGCGAGCTGTGGCCGAAACGCTGGCATTTGAAACACCTTAGGGGATTCGGCACATATGGTCTCACACGGAGCTTGATGTACCCGGCCTCTACAGACTCGGGCGGAATACTTGAACCGAATGTGAGTATTAGGTGCTTCGTTTGTATTTCTTTACCATCCCTTCTCATCTTAATTCTTCTGACATTGACAACGTTCTGCTCACTGAAGCCCTCCAAGAGCTCAGCCTCTGTCAGCTGGAGCAAATCGTCATCAGACACAACGCCGCGGGTGGTGTTCAGAGTGCGGTGAGGAGTTACTGTCAATGGAACATCCCCAAATGACACTAGACTGGGCAACTTTTCGTATTGTTTCTGGTCATGCAGTTCCAACAGGAGATCACCACTTGCCAGCCTTGATACCTTGTAGCCTGGACCAAGGACATCAGTTAAGGACTTGGAAACTAGAAAAGGGGAGATATTTTGTACTTGTTTATCGGATTTTTCAGAGTGGATGACATGGTACCGTGGGAAGGTTGGTCTTTGATGACCAAAGAACTGGAATACATCTTCGGTGCGCCCTCTTTTTTGAGGGCGATCAGGAATTGGAGGAAAGGAATTTGCCATAGAAAAATGTAGTTTTCGGCAATAACGCCAGCCACCCACCATGGAGCCCTAGGAGGGGACGCTACAGGGACTGTATGAGCAGGTCCTGTAAACGCCAGCTGTACGTCATCACTATAACCAAATATGAAATAACCTGGGTTGGCTATTCACACAAGGTTAACCCTTGCTGCCTGGAAACTTGTAAGTAAGGGAAGCTAGGAGAAGACAGGAAAGATGGAAAGTGAGAAAAAGACGAAGGTTGGAGGGAGAGAGAGACAGGAAAAGGCAACTACCGATTTCCCCCGGGTGGGTCAGTCCGGGGGTGCCGTTTATGTGAAGCCGAGGCCGAAGGGGTGTGTTGCCTCCGCCGAGGGGCCGTAAAGGTCCAAACACCCGCCATCGGCTCAACCCCCAGGATCCCCTTTTCCCCGGACACGGCTAAGCCACGCACGGTTAAACGCGGGAGGGCCCAACCCTCGTGTGCTCGGGTACGTGGTGTCGCAACGCACCAAACGCCTGCTGACGCAGACGCCCCTGCGGGGAGGTGAACTTTTGTATACGCTTCTGACTAAAATAAGATTTATTTAAAAGTCGGCGTTTGTCCATGTCGATATCAACTCGTCCTTGTCTTTACTTGTCACCGCATCTTTTCTTAACCATTATGAACTAGCTTGCCCAACAGCAATATTTATGGAGCGAGGATCTGCTTATGAGGCACACCGTAGTTGGGGGCTGCAGATTAA
Organism: Dermacentor andersoni; assembly: GCF_023375885.2. Classification (NCBI taxonomy): domain Eukaryota; kingdom Metazoa; phylum Arthropoda; class Arachnida; order Ixodida; family Ixodidae; genus Dermacentor; species Dermacentor andersoni. The sequence continues at coordinate 23,710,476 of NC_092823.1, read as the reverse complement.
TTTAGATGACCTTGGGTTTTTTAACGTGCCCTCAATGCGCGGTACACGAAGATTTTTGCAGCTCGCTCCCACTGAAACGAAGCCGCCGCTGCCACGATTTTACCTCGCGACCTCGTATTTACCAGCGCAACACCAAAGCCACTTAGCAATCACGACGCGTCGTCCGTGGTTGCGCGGCTGCCGGCAATGTTAGAGCACAGTCATTGTGACCACGCCTCCGGCGCTGATTGTCCACGTCGCTGTGTGGTCCGCTAACCAACCAATGGGTCCCAGACCCATCATCTCTGCGGCACGGAGAATTCCACGTCCACGAGCGAGGTCAGCCAGTGACCCGCAAACAGAGTGCGGCGAGTTGCCGTGCCGCTAGCGTGGAGGCACATCAAAAACACTCCCATTCAGCGGGAAACTTTTATACGCACGTGAATGGGGGGGCTGCGAGATCCCAGCCTCTGCTAACGATGAAGTACAGGTTGTAAGAGTTGTTCTACGCGATACCGATTCAAAGCATTACGAGTCGAGCGCAGATGGAGCAAACACAGGCGCACCAGGAGCCAAATGCTCCGGGTATTGCGCTTGAATCATTGAACACTCTACTTTTATATCGTTATTAAGCGAATATCAGCTAATATATTAGTGCAATTTAGTAAATCAGTATAACTTTTGATTAGTGCATGCAACCTAGCGTCCGACGCCGCTGAAGAACATTTGCAGTTAGCCATCTGCGAAGGTCAACACGCAAACAAACCATTGACGATCCTCACGGATTCCCAACAGGCCTGCGGCAACTTGCTACATCGAACAATTGGAAGACCTGCTGCACGGCCCTAGCTCAAATACTCAACGAGGACGCTGAGTACTTCACCACTCAAACCATCGTCTGAATACCGGGCCACACTGGCATCACGGACAAGCTGCAAGCCGACAAGGCAGCTCGAGGATTCATACATATCTGAGCACTCATCACGCCGGCTGCAGTAGACCTGGACCCTGTCGACCTCGAGTATTCAGCCACGGTGAACTAGCACAGAGGGCGTCGCTTGCGATATCCACCGCCCCATCGAATTCTGAAGACAGAAGGTGCCGCCTGGCGTAGGCTCCAGACAGGCACTAACACGAACCTACACATAATAGATCGCATACACCCCACAGCCTACAGGGACGAGAGCCCGTGCTGTGGGGCCACACCAACACTATACCACATTACGTCGGAGTGCACAATACACAACATAGAACACCCCGACACGAACACCACGAGGGTGCAATGGGAGGCACTGCTGTCCAGCTCGGCCCTCGACGACAAGCTCAAGCTGATAAAGAGAGCTGAGAAGATGGCAAGAGCCAGCGGAGCACTGGACTAGGCGCCCCGACCATTAGCGGTTTTTCTGATTATTCTCTTAATAAAGTTTATCTACATATCTATCTGCAGAATAAATGCGGGTGAACAAGACAGACGACAAAAAAAAAAACAAGGAAAACGCAGAATGCCTGCGTGAAAAGAAATATTAAAGATCAAGACAAAGAAGAGCACCCTATGTCTCAATAACGGGTGCGAGTGAGCGCACCCAAATAGAAAGGTAATAAATCAATAGCGTTGCGGTATACTCGCTGCTTATTACGCTGAATATTTCTGATTGTGCACGAGTTCCCATAGCTTTCAATCAGCAGTTAGTGCAACCTAGGATTATGGCGAGTTCAAAGTAACATCACATACGTACGGACAATAGCGTTTAACTATATGACTCTCTTCACGGTTTCACTCCTAAATAATATAATATTGTCTTTCATCTAGCTTACACGTAATTCTTCCGCTCTAACAGGAAACTGCCTCTATTTCTAACAATTCCCCATTTTGCTTTCTGAGTATATTCAATGAACTTTGCAAAATTGATCTCGATAGCATTAGTACACGGATTATTTTCCTCGCGCATTCTTTTCTTACCTTCCGCCTGAGAAGGTTCTCCAAAGGAAAGTCTCTCCACTCTGCCTCTTCTCGAAGAAACTGGTCACCGTCGAGTGGGCAGGCGTGACCCTCATGGTGCACGCACTGCTCGTAGCAGCTGCTGCACAGCACGTGTCGACAGGGCAGAAAAGCGGTCACTCTGGGCAGCACGCCACACGCGTTGCATATTCTGTGAGCAGGAATACGCTCGGCGAAATTCAAACGTCTCCAGTCCAATTCTTCGGTAAAACCCCACAGCGTGTATCGCTGGTCTTGAGAAGCCATGACGAAGCGCACATATGTCGATTGGCAAACGTCGTAGCGACGGTTCTGCGGAAACTTCAAAACGTTGCCAGCGCTTTGTCCTCTGAGCGGTTGTCGAGGTTACTATCACTCCGATAAGCGTACGCCGTTTTGCTGATTGTTCACGGCGTCGCTCGCAAACGGGCATGGAACGGTGGGGAAATTATCAGCTCGCCTAGCTGCGCAAATGTTGTTACCGACAATTTCATCGCCTTTTCGGATAGTTGATTTGTAAAGGTCGCGAACGTTGGAACCAAAAGTTATCGAAAATCTCCTGAGACACCGAGGATCAGTCTACGATAGAAGCGCCACTAGCTGTGAAATGAAGAAACAATCGGATAAAAAAAAAATATTGAAAAGACCATCTGAGCTATCTGAACCTTCTCGTCCTTTCCTCACTGTGGCTTCTGGATGCTGCTGCTGACTAGCGAGTAGCTCTGCCTTAAAATACAATTTGAAGTATTTTCCCGTTGTGGGATCGAACGACGCTTCTCAATGAAGCGCCAGAATGTTCTATTCATGAGGCCACAAGATTTTACTCTAAGGTACAACATTGTACAGCCGTTAGGCCACAATCGCACTTACACATCCATGGCAGGGACGCCAACCTGCTCGAACACCGCGTGAGTCCCAGTGCTTAGCACGGGTGCGTGAGAACACATTATCGCCCGCCTGGTTCATTGACGTCAAAGACGCAGGAATAAACTCGGCAAATTTATATTATTTAATTAACAGCTTTAAGCAAACCTCTGGCACACGGGTCACAAGGGCAAGCTTAAGTGCACTTTGAGCAAGTAAATTTTGCCGCTAGTGTCATTTGCAGGCTGCCACACGGGAACACTTAGTGACAATTACTGCAGAGCGCACTCGTCGACGAGTGTGTTCGGCGAAAGCTCTTCCTGGTGGTGAAGTGTGTACACTCTTAGAACTGTAGGGAGTGCAGCCAGAGCAGAACTACTGTGTTACTATCGTTACAGTTTTGTTATTCCGTGCGAAGCGGTGTGGAGTTGGGTGCGGGACTACCTCTCTCCGCGAAGGCAGAGTGAAACAACCTGCGCGCTCCCTTCAATTCAGGTGGCATTCCCGGCTCATTCAACTCCTCCGCCGACGTAGCACGAGTGGCGTCGGACACTCCATCCTTGGCAGGTAGAGCACTACCGACAGTCTTTTAATGCGCTTGAGGTAATCATGGCGCACGAGAATGCGTATACACTCTTGCCTGTCCAGAAGTGTGTGTTCACACACACACACACATATATATATATATATATATATATATATATATATATATATATATATATATACGCAGCAGTCGTGTAGGCATGTGTACCGAGACAGGAGTTTTCTGACAGGCCAGCGTGACGAGTTGGGTACCACAGGAGTATCAAAGATCCAAGCGAAAATTGGACGTCTCTGTATTGGAGCTCGTACAAACGCCGTTGCTTCTCTTGGGAGGTCAGGAGGCGAGTGCAGGCAATTTCACGGGCTTGGGCTGCCCTGGTGATGGCGTCAGTGCATACTCGCTGGTCGATACGTGACTCGGTCTCAGTGTGACTGGCGGTTGGGGCATAGGTTTGTACTACCTTTATTATATACCTCCTATTTAGTTTTAATATGACTACTGCTACGCATCTCTCGTTAATGCTGTAGAATTTGTCGATGTTGCCCATTATGTCCCTATGGATTAGGAATTCTATCCCATGCTGCTACTTATGAGGAAGTGCTCTATAGGAGGGGACCCGGCCGTTAGTCAGCACTGTTAGTCACCCTGATCAGTTCTTCTAACCTCACTAAGGCAAGTGATATCCGAAACAACGCCTGATAGTTCCTCAAAGAGTCCTGCTAAGCTAGCTCCACTCGAGAGGGATTGTGCATTGTACGTTGCCAGGGTCAGTTCCCAGTGGCAGTAGGTAAGCATTTTAATTACGCTGATACAATGATAATACAGCAGGAAAGTGACTTTCATGCATGCAGTCTGTCGGCATTCTCACGTCAAGGTGCTGATATTTTTACAAAGAAGTTCCACGCTATCGCAATGTGAGTAACGGGAATATATAAAACGAACATATACACGCAGTGCCTGCAGTAATGAGGAAGCGAATTCCAAGACTTGGTTGACTTCGTGACACGACGCTGATCATTATCTAGAGACACAACCTTGCTACTACGTACGAGATGATCAGGCGGAACAGCCGCTGGCCAAGCTAACCCTACCTGCTGCAACACCACCACCATATAACCAAGTTGAACTTTCACTATGGATAACGCGAGTATTTAGTATTAAGCTAATATGTTTGTATTATGCAGGAAAATGGTTAAAGCGAATAATCCTTTCTTATGTAGCAAATCTCGTTGGCTGGTGAGTTCGTTTGCACACTGTGCCGCTGTCAAAGGGAGGCGTCATTTGCCGTTTTGTGGCTGTTGCCTTGCCTGATGGGCTCGTACTGGAGAGCTTGGAGCAACCAGGGACATTTTATGCTAAGTGCAGGTGCAAACGTTGACACAAAAAGAAAATGAAACCATAGAATATAGATAGGGCTTAGCAGACATGCTCAAGAGAAGCGCAGAACAGAGTACGGTGTTCCGGATGCAACGAAAGTAGGTTAAGGCAGATATACACTAGCGGAAAGTTAACATCTCTCAAGATCTCTCTTAAGAGGCGAGCTGCGAAACCCTACTCTACTTCCTCTTATCATTCGCCTCTTTCTCTTTGCCTCTTCTCTTTCTCTTCTTTCTTTTAGTCATTACTGTTCAGTACTACTGTTACTGTTCACTACTAAGCATTTTTAGTCATTTGTAATCAATTGTGGTCAATAGATGGCGTCATTAGACAAGTTCGTCATGTCATAGTTTTAGTGGTGACTACAAGTCAGTGAAGTAATTATTTGTCATTACTACTGATTACTAAGCATTTTTACTAATTTCTAATGAATTGTAGTCGTTGAAAATTGTCGTTACACATATTGGTCATTTCAGTCATTATTAGTCATTACTACTCACTACTAAGAATTTTAGTCCTTTGTAATCAATTGTGGTCACAACAAGCCGTCGTTAGACATGTTGGTGATATCCTAGTCATCAGAAGTCATTACAAGTCATTAGTAGCCATTTTAGTCATTACTACTAAATACTAGACATTTCTAGTCATTTCTAATCAATTATGGTCATTACAAGCCATCGTTAGACATATTGGTCATTTTGGAGTCATTAGTAGTCATTACATGTCATTAGTAGTCATCATTAGTCATCACTAGTCATTAAAAGCATCTACGAATCTCTATTTTAACCGTCTGATTCACTAACTGTCACTATCATTAGTTTTTCATTCTTTAATCTGTCTTCATATGGCGTGATGAAGCTTCGGCGGACACTCCGGCAGGAAGGTCTGCTGACATGAACTATGCCATCAGCTTATAAAGGCTTTCTCCTTAAAAACACACGCGTCTCGCCGGCGCCGGCAAGATGCGCGCATCGAAATCTGCCTCAGGGCAGCTTTTTTGTGCCGCACGATGGATCGGTCCTGGGGGGGGTATTCTGCAAGAGTCCACCCAGTGGACTGTCTATTTCTGCCGTTGCTGATTCGATGCAGCTGTACGAGAGAGGAGGAGACGATAGGCTCTAGGCAGTCAGGAGCAGCCGAAATGGACAGTCCACTAGGTGGACTTGCAGAATAAATAACCCCTCTGATTTTCCGCGGCTCTTTGCGGCGGCTCTTTCAGTGACGGGTGCAGTGGAAGCTGGTTTCCTGTGGACCCGCACAACCTCTCGATTTGTACTCGTATGTGGTATCAGTCGGTGTGCTCGCTTCGCACTATCGTCTACTCAAGCTAGCTCTCGCTCGCGCTTGTTTTGGTCTCGTTCGCGCTACTTTTGATTGTCATGGTTCCCAAATAATTTCCAAAATGATGAGTCTAAACGAAGATGTACCGATGGGAAAGTGTTTAGAGACAGTGCGCCATGTCCGAGTCTGTACGAGAAGACGGACCCTGAATACAAAAACGTGGAGGCAACACCCAGCACCTCATTCGCCTTGTCTTGTGAACGCGGCAACGCCGCAACAGAAGGGAGCACACCAACATGATTATGATTAGTGCAAACAACGTTGTCATCTCCATAAGACATAACTCTTGTTAAGAACGAAGAACGTAAATACAGCACCAATCTGTCAGCAGATGAAGGAAAAAGCACGCGACGTCTCGCACCTACATGCACAGTAAAAGATAAGAGGCAAGATTTTCGTGCTGCCGTGTCACTGCCGCAGCGGCTCGCGGCCAGTTGGTGCGGCCGCTCTGCCGCAGTTGCGGTTTTCCACCAGCCGTGTGCCGCGCGCATTTTTCCGCTAGTGTGTATTCGTCTTAAGAAGCACCGACGCATGCTAAGTTTGAAAAGCCCCTAACCATATTTGGGCACTGCAAGCACAAAAGTGTCGTGCGTAACCACATCCAGGATGGCGGTGCCTGCGAAGTACCAAACCACTTCTTAGCACAAGAACAGCTCAAATTTCGAATGAAAGCTCGTGCAGTATTACTCTCTACGGTGTGCCGCTTCCTGTGGAAGAATCAAGGTCGCATGCATAAATGCCTCTCATTAGAAAAACTGCCCGCAACGTCACTGATAATCTCATGCGACTTTGATAAACCATCCAATACAGAACATGCAATACGACCATTTTGAGAAACATAAAGGAAAAACATGTTGGTGGGTTCTGTGGCGCATCGTGACTTGTTGTTTCTAGAATGGGAGAAGGCAGGGAAAGAATATAACTTGCCGATGCTTCGAGGCAAGGGGAAGAGTTTTATGTTGAAAACACGAAGCGGGGGAGAATAGGTACAAAGTGAGGACAAACTTAATATGCAAAGCTGGGCACCATCAATAAGCTGTGGTGAAACAGCAGCAGAACAAAATTGTGTTGCTTAGAGGTGTAAACAAGTGCTTTGAGAAACACATCGTGCAACATCAGTTAATTTAGGTTAGGTTAGGTGTGTGTTTGTGTGGTTATTTGTGTGCAATACTTTGGCTTTTGTGGAATGCGTTTGCGGGGTTGGAGGGCCACTAATTTACGCCGAGCGAGGCATTTCAGAGTGAAAACTTCTCCAACATTTTTCTACGGTCTATAATTGAAAATAATCTGTACACAAGACAAGCATTCTTTATAAACACAAAATAAACTCTGCTTAAACCAATTCACACGACACATGCGGTCAAGAAAACGTTTTTTTTTTCTCTGATCTGCTCCAGAGTTTAATTTGCGAATGGATTGATGCACTAAAGTACCTACATGATAACTGCCGATTTCACCTCTTAAATGATGAATTTTGGCGGAGACAATAGGGTGGGTAACTTAAACGCCAATCATGCATTTCTTCAACGCTAATCATATTAACGTCAACATTCATTGTGTGATTGGTTCCGCCAGAACTTCCTTTTCTACACTTTCATTGAACCCACTTGCCTTTATTATTGTCACTCATTGTATTGCTATTGTGGCAATGTGTCATATTTTTTTGTTCAATATGTTCAGCTGCCAGGCCATATATATGCAGTTGCTGCAAGGGAGCTTGTGCGCAAGTTCCCACAGCTGAGAGATGGATGTGGCGAAGGCCATGTAAGTACGTTAGCATATTACGTGTGGCTATGTTACACTGTTAGAAGATGCACATGTAGGCATAAGACCACCTTGGGAGATGACAGCGTGACAAAGACCTGGACAGTGGTAATGCCATAGCAGCATCACGTTGCTCTTATATTATGTATAGAGCAAAGGCTAGTGGCAAAGGTGGAACAACAGTGCAAATAGCAGGTCTGTGTATCATTCTGTTTGAAAATTACATAATAGCAGAAAAGTGTGCAGAGTCTGTGCCAAAGAGGGCGTAGAAGAGATAGCGTCGTTTTCTCCGTGCTGCCTCGCTAGAGAAGCTGACACCAAAACCTTAAATACATATTAAGGTAGAGGCTCGGGCGAGTTGGTCGTGGTTCATAATGGCGGCGTTTGTGTAGCTCAAGAAAGTAGGAAAGGCAGGACAGAGATGAGTAAAGAGCGCTAACTTACCGCCGCTTCTTGTCACTTTTGAATTATCTAATTCAAATACCCTTCGATTTCTTGATTTGAAGCTTTTATTCACGCCTACACATGTTGCTGGATGTATGAACCACGAAGCGGTAAACCACTTCTGCCTTTGAGCACGGCCCACTCAAGATTAGTTAAGACAAGTATCACTAATCTTTGCTTAGCCAACGCCCTCAAAAAATCTTGCCCCCTCCCCCCTCCCCAATGCCAGGTAGTGAAACAGGCGAAGCACCTAGTAGAAGCAGATTATCCAGTATACTTGCTTTCTTCGGTTGCTGAAAAGTTGCTCGAAGTCGTGCAACGAGGACATATGCCGGAGAAACGAGGCATCGCAGAAACAAGCCGGCCTGTCGTTCTGCCGTATGTGCACAGCATTTCACACGTTAAAGATTGGCCAGGGCGCCAGAGTGTTTTCTTGGCCCCCAAAAAAACTACAGAAGCTACGCAAGCGAGTCGACACACGGCGCTGACTTTTCTTGCAAACTAGTCTTGTATTCTTCCTGAATTAATTGTTTAAGAGAGAGCAATACAATGAAATATTAAGCCAGGTTATATTATTTATCTTATGTTTATCGTTATTTGCTACACGCCAATATATCACTTTGCAGCATATGAAATTGCCACCAAAGCTCCTGCTGCTGGTCCACAATTTGACTCACCCTTTTGTGCTGAACGACAATCAGCAGGCTCTGCTGGTCATTCATAGTATTTTTTTTTGTGGTACAGGTAGTCTGCATTTAGTGAAAAAAAAAAAAGCTGATGAGTATTCATCTCATTTATGGTGCCTCAAATGTTTCATTTCAGATGGCAGACAGCCCTCAAGTTCCAGGCAAAGGAAATGAAGAAAAAGTTATCCTCTGGGATTGTGGAGCACGACGCCAATCGGCAGAAAGCTCAGAAAGGAAAAGTTGCACGTAGTGAGACAGGTGGCAGTACCAATGCTGTCAAACCGTGCATCAGAAGGTTAACTCATTAATACCAGAGTCCTATTTTCTTAAATCCCATTTAACTTCACACTTCTTGCCCTTAGGTGATTGTGCAATAAATCAGACTGGATTATTTGTTTACATGCTCTGTAAAAGTATGGCAGCACATCAAAACTTGGTGTCTTCGAATATAGCTTTAAATCACAAAACTTTTTTTTTCTATTAACAGATGTGTACAGAAATTGAGATTAACAGTGCAGGCAACTTAGCGGAACATATGCTTCGTTTTCCACTAATGTTATCTTAGACCTGCAGGAAGTTCAGTTTGGCCTAGTTCGTGTTTACTGCATATCATATTGACCGCAAGTAAAGACGGGGACAGCGGTAGAGAACACATAAACAAGGGCGGTAACTCTCACCTGGTTTATTCACGGCAGCCCATAGGCATATATATGATAATTGGTTGCCCCGCTAGGCTGATGAGTATTCTTGTTTGCTGCGTTCTGCGCATGTTCTATTTGTCTATATATGCCCGCGGGCTGCCATGAATAAACCAGTTGAAAGTTAGCGCCCGTGTTGTTTATGTATTCTCTTCCGCTGTCCCCGTCTTTATTTGCGGTCAATATGATATGTAGACCTATAACATTTGCATTCACAGTCACTATCTGAACTGCGTACTATTATCTGTTAACTTTTGCTACTTATGTATGACTCATGTGTGCACATGTGTGTACAATGCTCATTCTTCTATAATTTGTAGGCAACATTTTGGAAGGCCGCCTATGATGAAAGAGAAGGTGAGAAAAGTCTTAACTCCCACATTGAAATTATGAAGCTGGAGCTGCGCATGGAAGGCGGCAGCCTTGCTAAAACTGAAGAATCAATAGTCAAGACATTTCGAAGCCAGAGGAGCTTAATTGAAGTTTTGAAGCCGCCCCTTGAGCAACTGCTTGAAATATACCCGGCACTCAGAGTTTAACGAAAGGCAGGTGCTCAAATTGCATGGTCTTATTGGTATTAAGCATACATGCATTTCTTTGGATTGTGTTTTGCATTCCTGGCCATGCTTTCTCATTGCTGTGCGTCATATTGATAAAACAATGTGTATCTGCTTCCTTGGAGCGCCAGCTTTTCAATATAATAATTTATTTCTTTGCAAAATTGATTTAGTGCCCTAAATATCCACAATGTACTGACATTATTGTATATTGAGTCATGAATTTTAAGCGAAATGTATTGGACATTTTGTCAGCCATCTCAGATTTTTTTCATTGTCGCAGTTTATTGCATCATCATCATCATCATCACAGGAAGCGTAGAATAATTATATTCATCATATGAATGACTAAATTTCCTGAGGTAAAACTTAAGGTTAGAAAACACATACGTATAGGTTTCATGTACTAGTTTGTTAAATCATTTATTATGTGCACTAGGCATGTTCTTTCTTATTACTCACATGAACAGACGTGGCCACTGCTAGCAGGAATGTGTGCCTCCATCGGCGCTCGCGAAGTGTTGGCAAACGCCTCGCCGGGCTTTTCGCCAATCACTTTACTGCGCCTGCGCCGCAAGCTTTCATGAGGTGCCGCTTGTGGGGCACTCTGCGAAATGATGCCGCAGGCTATACGTTCTTGTTAGAAGTGACCGCGCCTGCACATTGCTAACGTTTCTTCGGTGACTTTATTTACACCTAACACGGTTACAAAGGCGCAAGATGTGGCTATTTGTATCTGAAACCACCAGAATTTTGTTTGTGATTCTATAGCGAAAAATGAGTTGTATAATTAATTGATGAGTATTACCCGTTTATTTGAATGCAAGTGTGCCTAATAAAGCTTTAAATTATTTTTAGCAGCGCATTTTTCACTAAAGTAAAACCTCGTTATATCGACATTCAGTTAATTCGGAGATTTGTTTGAACCTGTGAAATCCGAATTTTCACTACAACGTGACAATACCGGCCTTAATTTGGAGTTCATTCCTACAGCTTGAATTTATCCTTTCTTTAAACTGCCAAAATCTTCCTATTATAGAAATTTATTAGAATATTTTCACGTGAGAGTTGAGCAGTATTTTATGCTTTCACTATTTATACAACACTTGATATGTCTGTGCACTTTCTCACCTTGCAACTGAAATGGTTTTCCGGGGAATAATTATTCAATTACTGGAAAACGCCAAATAAATTCACAAAAAGGTCGCACTGTAGTTGCATAGGTCAAAATGCAATATTGGGTGGTCACAATAATACATCTGTCAAAATGTCCAGCATATATTGTAAAGCGAGAACAAAGGGAATAGGGGCAATATACAAGAACATTCGTGCGCTCAAATTTAGATGCACGTTAAAAACCTCAGGTGGTGCAAATAACGTGGATTTTCGGTTTCCGCACGACATGCCTGCAAAGATGTTTCATGGTCTCTTTATTATTCTCGCTTTGCTGCCGCTCATAACAAAATACAGGAGAGCTGGTCTTGGCACTTGCATGATAATTTTTCAATAAGATGAAGCGCCGAGACATGTCATATATTCGTAATCGCGGTGATTGTTTTGTTTTGACCATAGTGCTTCTGCACATTTTGAGTTTTCTGGTAATAGCATATCACGTAAATCGCACGTGAAAGTTGACACTGACGTAGGAAAAGAATAATAAGACCGTTCTGTCCCCTGAGTAGCTGCTTGTGTAACTCTGGTATAGTGCCGCTAGAATGCGTTTTCTCCATTATCACTTGTCATTGACAGGACTGTGGTACCACAGAGGTCATGATTGAGCCGTAGAGATAGCTAAAGTGGTGTCACTGTTTTGTCGTAGAATAGCTCCGAAAGATTTGATTCAGCTGCAAGATACTTCAATGTATCTCTTATGAAGTCAAAAGCACTTTTACTATGGGATGTCACAAGAAATCTCCACTCTACTACCATGCTAAAAAAAAATTTTTGTCATGGCAGAGGTTAAAGAAGTTTTTGTTTTTCGGTTGAGATTCTACACTGTCATTCAAATAGCAAATCTTTTTTGTAGAAAGTCATTCAGCTTGCTTCCATAAAAACGCGAACACCCCCACGATGCCATGTTGCAAGCAAAGGGCAGCAGAGAGCCACACCATAAATTCTAGACTCCTATTTTCTGTTGAAATGTAAGTCAAACCAGGTGAAGGGGGCTTGCATGTTGTTAAGATAAAACTGTTGCAGGGCATCTTGCACAATTAAGCTAAGCTGTGATTCTTGATAAAGCTCGTGAGCACAATTTCTCCGTTGCCGGTTCTAGAGATGATCAATGAACGCAGTGTCAGGCGAGTTTAGTATAGAATGACCCTATTAGAAATGCATATTTGATGCCCAAGAACAATACATGTAGCTAGACTGAAGCTCACTATGCTTCAACTGCAGTGGGAAGTTAGAACTGCCAGTGCATCAACTATTCAAGTTTCATGGTATTTATTATCTTTAGTTCTTTTAGATTTTGGGCGAAGTTGCAGGCCGCAGTTGTCTCTTCTACACGTGCTATTCTTACAGTTATATCAGCATTATTAATCGTGTGTAAAGCCTTTTCTTTCAGAGCTTCGTGGTGCTGATCAGAATACAATTGAATAGTGGTAACGCAAATTTTGTAGGTGCACATCTAGACAACATTTGTGCTCTCCTGTAACATTGCATTGTTAGTGAGGCTTGCTGACAGAGACTCAGCAACATCGAAATAGCAGTCCGCTGTTGATGATATTATTGGGAATATACTCAATTCAGAGTATACACAGTCCCAGTAATGCCATATTGCGTACTGAAGAATTTCGGGTGTCTCTGGTTCTCCCAAACACTGCATTGTGATGTCTATTGTAGTTTAAGTTGTTTTATGTTCACGTCGCCTACTCTTGACATTGGTATTATATTTATGGTTATGTGTATAGAATAACTGACCTGACCAACTATCATTGACGTTTGCGCTCTATATAGCCTTCACTTTTCCAGCTCCATATTGGTCTTGGCAAACGCTTATTGTGAGCCGTTCAACGTCTCTAAAGGGAACCTCATCGAAAAAGAGGCGATAGGATACTCCACCTGGCGCCGAAATATTCAAAATTGGACTTTGAGAACCTTCACAAGAGCAAGTTGTAAAACTTGCATAAGCTTACAACCACCTCTCGCCCGCGCGAAGCTTCGGTCGAGAGGTGTCGTGCGAAGCTTTTGTCGCCGACACCAGCAAGGTTTGATATGGGAGCAGTGACTGAAGCGAGTCTACGTGATAAGAGAAAAACATCAGTAAAGAAAAACTGGCTCTTAAGGGGAAACGAGCCACAACTTCCGAATATTCAGCGGAAGCCAAAGTGGCAATGAATTTTATTTGTGGCGAGGATGCCAGAAAATTCCCAACTTTATAGTTAAGAAGGGCCAACCTATTGTAGCGCCTGCTAAAGTTCACACCGCTATCAGTTGCAATGTAGTTAGCTCGCGTAGTGTGCAGAAAAGCGCGCTCGTAATATTCTTCAGCTGCTATACATGTGTTGTTTGGCATATCAACAGTTTTGTGAATTCTGGTGGCGTTCCGTTTAGAAGTTGTTTCATTTTGGTAACATGTTCAGTCAGAAGTGGTGAATGATGGTCATGACATAATTTTTCACTTAGCTGCCTTCGTACGGCGGCGCCAGCTGATGGGCTTGGTGTCCGACGTTGCGACGAGTATTCAGTATCGAAAGCCTTTCTTCGGTCCACAGTGAAAGAATGTTCCATGCATGGGTGTGATTGCGACAGCCGCGTGGCTGGCGTTTCCCTGTATTGTTTCATGCGCTAAAAGCTCGAAACAACCTTCGGGTCGAATGGCAAGACATATGAAGACACTGCCTAATGAGAGGCCACGAAAATAAATTTCGCGCAGCTGAAAACTAAAATAACGTCCCATTATTTTTTAAAGAATAGGACGCCATATTATTTTTCAACCAGCCAGAAGTGGTCTCTCGTTACAACGATGGCGCTTAGCCCAATGGACCGCCGATGAACCGCTATGTATTGAACGTATGTGCTTCCCCGGAAGCTCGCTACCAGGTGCCTTGGCCTCAATGCAGCCGGACCGGCCTAGCGTTGCAGGCATACTTCTCTAATTTCAAAGGCAGCCAGCTCTTTGATGTACTGGGCATGTGCACCACGTAGCACTTTGTCGTCTTTGCATGTGGCGGCTCGTGCTCCGAGTCGTCGTGTTAAACTGCGCCATCTCCAGGATAGGCCCACTTTGCCCAGTAATTTTCTCATAGCAGCTTATGCTACGTAGACACCGAGCGACGTCGTACGGCCTTCATGATCGCCCAAGTTAATCAGTTTTAATATTTCTTCCTCGAAGAACAAATGCCATCGTCGTTTTAACATACACCACGTGAAAAAAATTACGGCGGAGCACCTCTCACGAAGACTGTCAACGGCAGTGCGAATAGCAATCGAGCAATGTAGCTGGTGAAACGAATGCGTGACGACGATGGCATGGTGATAACGGCACGACAAGAGTTGACGGCCACGACAGGATTCTGACGATGGTAAGGCAACGAATGTCTGACGATGCCTGTATGCCGGCAATGGCATGGCAACGGCGTGAGTTCAAGGGGACGCGACGAGTGTATTATGACAATGACGTGACAATGAGTGTGTAACAAAACTGTACGACAAAAATGGCACGAAGAAAAGGGCATGACCAGGGCCTGATGACAAAGCTGCCGTGACAACGATGGCACGATCAGGGCTACATTATGAAGACCGTGTGACGCTGGAGGCATGATAGCGACTGTGTGATGATAACGACCTTACAAGAGTGATACAATCACGTTTAATGGCTGAAGTAAGATTACAATGACAAAGGCGGCATAACGACGACGGCGTGTCAATGGGATGTCGGTATTGTAGAGGTGACAATAATAAAACCAGAGCGTAACGACATGATGATGACTGTGATAGGACCAGGGCGTGATGACGAGAGTATAACGTTAGTCAGGCGGTACAGCTGGAATTACGATGGTGTAATGACCACGTCGTCCCCACGACTCCGAACACCTAGTGATCCAAGCTAGTAGACAACTTGGTACACTAGTTCGGGGTAGAAGGCGCGACGACGACGCCATGAAGATAATAAGATATCGCGAGGCAGGACTGACTACAATGGAATGACCATGACGGCATCACGACCAGGAGCACATACCTAGTGCAACCTAAAGCACATACCAAATACGCTCGGCTGGCTTAAGAAGCGAGATAGATATGAAAAGCCGAGAAAGAAATATACTAAGGACAGCATAGTGGGAAATTCCCTGCACTTAAAAATTCAATTAAATAGGTAATTCAAGCTCCATAACTCACGTCAAGCCCATGGTGTTTGGGGCTGGCTGACATTCCCAGGTTTAGTTCGAATAGATGAGCATAAATACCACAAATAGCGGATGACAAAACGGCACTGCGCTAGACGGATTGGCAAGAGCATCGCACCAGTATTGTAATAACGTGGGCTCGTGCCCTACCTATGGCCAGTTGTATTTTCATGCACTTTCGTTTCCATTAATTTATCATTTCTCTAACTGAATTATCAAGTACAAGGTATTCCCCTATGCTGTCCTTCTGCTGACTGTCGTTGTCTTCGTTGACTTCTTACTTTATGACACATAAAATTGGGTCCCTCGGTTTCATTTCTTCTCGTAGATATAAAGATAGGCTCAAAACGGTTGCAAGAGACAAATAATGCTATGCAGAATATTAGCCAAATGAACGTCCCATTGTAAAATACGTAGCGGCTCATCACGAAGCAGTGGGTGCACCTTTATGCTATTCCACTATGTAGAACCCAACAATCACAATGTCCTAGGCTCGCGTTGAACGGCTGGCGCAGAAATCATGCCATTGCCGTAATGGGGTCTTCTACAACATGGTTGTCGTCGTGTTTCTCTCACCACACAAGTACGCTCGTGATCCGCACGCACTCCTACTCAATTCACAAGAACACGTTGGTCCACCATGTGTCCTTTTGATGAACCATAAACAGTGCTGAATAACCATGTTCCTGCAGAAACTTTGTACACAGGATTGGAACAGTGCTTGGCATCAGCGCAATTTTCATGCATGACTCACCGTAAGTTCGAACGCATTCGGGGGTAGTCGAGCAACTTCCCGAATGTGCAACCCTCCTCGCGTCGTGTATGTACTATGACTAGACATGGTACCCTCAGTACAGGATCCGTGACCAATTTATAGAGAATTCCAATATACCAACGAACGCACTGGGTAGAGAGATAACTTTGTAACAACGGTTAGCTTATGAAACTAGCTCACCTGGATAGCGTAAACAATACACGCGAGTCAATGTAGCTTGTCTGAATGATAATGTCTTCTTATACCTAGAAAAATTTGCAGCAGGAACCAAAGAACGCACCTGCTGCGGTAGCTCGTTGGCCACGGCATTGGTCTGGTGAGTCTCGCTTGATCCCTGCCGCATTTCGACGGCAGCGAAATGCAATAAAAAAGCGCTCGCGTACTCAGATTTATATGCATGGTAATGAGTCCCAGGCCCTCAGAATACAGCGAGTACGGCGGACCTCATAATCGAATTGTGTATTCAGATGTGCAGATGTGGATTACGGATGTGTAATTGGTGGATTCTGGATGGGCATAGGTGCAGATGACGACATAAGAAACCTAAAGTCCTGTTAGCTTTAGCGCATGTCTTCTCGATGGGAGAGCTCCAGGCAAGATTAGTACAAAAATGAACACCAAGATATTTATTTGTAAGTAGAGCCATGAGGAACTTCAGCCGAACAGATTTCGTAAAGAAACGCAAGAGCTGATTTTATACGATGAAAGGAAGTACGCAGCACTTAGATGTATTAAGTGACGCTAGCCAACGGTCGCGCCACTGATAAACTAGGTGAAGGTCGTTTTGTTGTGTTAGATGGCCTTCGTGACAGTTAATCGTTCTATATATTACGCAATAATCCGCGAAAAGCCGTATGCCGGAGGAAAAGTTGCTGGGCAAATCATTGATAAAAATTAGGAAGAGGGCCTAATACAATACATTGGGGTACACCTGATGTTACAACTGATGTGGAGGAGCAAAAGTAATTCCCAGATACGAGCTGCTGCCGATTAAATAAGACATTGCGAAGCTAGTATAATGTTAAGGAGTCAATCCTGAGAGCAGTTAATTTAGCTATTAGACGACAGTGAGTAACTCTGTCAAAGGCTTTTGCACAGTCAACAAAGACGCAGTCAATAATTTTGCAATTATTTATGCCATACTGAAAATAATAATAATAATAATAATAATAATAATAATAATAATAATAATAATAATAATCTTTCTTTCTCTTTTTCCACAGAATACAGAATGACAGCGGAGGTAAGGGTAAAAGCCGCGCTTGAGAAAACCCCATTATGCCCCACACGACAGCATGACGAGGAAACAGCTTAATCATGAGAAACGCAGAGAAATATTGGAAACATTGGAATACATTCGGAATTTGCGAACGTTCAAGGGCAAAAATACTTACAGTAGGGATCAGTAAGAAAATTTACGTGCAAAATTGAGAATAGCCTCAGTGCATTTGTTAACATTGTGTGATGTAACAAACAATAACGCAACATACAAAAACAGAACGAAACTCCTACCAGTAGTGGAAGAGCGGCAAAACAATAATGAAGCCATTTTTTTCGATACTTCTTCCAGTGAGTTTTTATTCCGTTCAAATGTGTTAAGGTAACCGGGAAGTTTATAGGCGCCTGATTGAAATCCGTACACAGTCGGACAAAACGGTGTAGGCCAAGCGGTGCAACGGCGTACATTGTACATGGGCACATGGCTTTGAAGGTTGAATAGTGTCAACATATCTGCCTTGTTTGTTCTAATCGCGTTCTTCTACATAAGAATTATACTGAAGGCAGAAAGATTGGCATTTGAATCAGATTAAAATTGGAATAATAATTTTCTGTGTGGGCATACCGTGGTATGTTAGCAACTAACCTTATCGCACGTTTCTGAGTAACAATATTCTTGGATAAATTATGCTTCGTAATTGTGCCCCAGACAGTGTGGCAATAGTTAAGTATTGGAACTAAGAATGCGTTGTAGATCGGTAGGTTAATTCTTGTTGATAGCAGCTACCGTGCACGACAAAGCACCCCGTAAATTCACGCGAATTCCGATAGTTCCGTGTCCCAAGAGAACGCTTTACAAAATTCATGTTGATTTCGAAAGGAAAAGTTGTTAGATTCAAGATGGTTGGATATATGGAAGGCAATGATGTGCTCGAGAAGCTTGCAACAAATGTATGTTAGCGAAATGGGGCGGTAGCTACGAGGCGAGTGTGTCTCCATCTTTGAATATCTAAATAATTTTGGCTATCTTCCAGTCAGCAGGAAGACGATCAGTTGATAAAGACTGTAGTTTAAAGTCTGACGGGACATAGCTAACATGCGTTTTAGAATTTTAGAATTGATATTGTCATTTCAACCCAACATAGACACTTTAAATAGCATATTAGTTTAGAACTGCCTTCAACTCTAATATTTATAGGGGACATGAAGTGATAATCGAGGTCGGAGACACAAGGAACGGAGGAGCAGTCTTCAATAGTTAAAACAAAGCAAAAAAATGAATTGAAAGTTGAGGCACACTCAGATGCAGAGACAGGAACATTGTCAGTGTTGTGCAATAAACAGTATTACTGTCATGACCAAAAGAAATGGCTTGCCAAAACATTTTATGGCAAGTGTGCAAAAGTGAGGACAGTTCGGTAGAAGAACACCTCTTATTCGCTCCAGATATTGCGAGACCGTAAATTTTTAAGCAATCTTTATATTAAGACCATGACGAGGGACATGATAGCCGTTTAGTAGAAGCGCATAATATTTTCTTTGTATTTGGGAATGATCTAAATAATTTATTAAACAATGGGTTATGTTTGTCAGTAGATATAGTGACTAGTGTCACATATTTATCTAATAGAAGTGACTTAATATTTCTGAAATAATTCCAATTTACTACAACATGCCTGTTGGTCAATGATGGAAGAAACGTTTTGTGAAAGGAAAACTTGAAGTTCATGGTTGATTTCTTCGTAATTTGCCTTGTTATAATCCCTGATAACCTTACGTTGAAAACCAGCAATTTTCAGCGGAATATCGACTGAGATATATAGTAGGTTATGGTCACTAAAACCATCAATGTGCAGGAGAGGGCTTATGCTATGTGGCTCTGTTGTGAGACTAAGATCTAATATATTAGTGCCGCGAGTAAGCCCATAAGTAATCTGGGTAAGATTGAACAATAAACACAGCTCAATAAAATTACTTGAATCACAAATGTGTCCACGTTTGTTAGTGCGCGCGTTATACTATGCTTATTAATTTATTTAGTATACCTATGTTCACCAGCACATACGGCCGATGAAACTACTATCCTTACTTCGTGTAGCGGTAGACTAATTTTCTATCGCGATAGATGCTTCGCCTTTCGAGTGAAAAAGCGACTTTTTTATTTCTTTGTCCACGATCGCACGCATGCTTCTTGCTTTCTTTCGAACACTCGGTGCAAGCTCCCCATGCAACTTCGTCGTATTTTTCTGTGACAGCCCACGCTTTTAGGTAGAGTGTTAGACAGCACGATCGCTACGACCGGTACTTTGCCCAGTAATTTCCTCGTAGCAGCCTGCGCTACCTAGAAACTGAGCGCCGTTGTACGAACTTTATGATTGCACTCAAATTAAGCGCAATATTTCTTCGCCGTAGAATGAATGCCATCGCTGCTTTAACACAGGCCGCATGAAATAGTCATATCTGGCTACGGTTATTACGCGTAGTCGCATATGACGCCATGATCGGTGCCTCTCGCTTACCTATGTCCACTATCTATGTAGAACCAAACAGTCGCCATCTCGTGTGCCCGCGTCGAAGCGCCGGCTCAGGGATCACGTCATTGCTGTTATAAGACCGTGCAGAACGTAGTTGTCGCTCTGTCGCTGTCTTCACACCAACGTACAGTCGCGACTTACACTCGGCTCAATTCGCATGGAGATGCTGGTCCACGTGGCCTCGTCTGGTTCAACCCCAAAAAATGCGGGATAGCCAATGTACTTGGAAAATGCTCCGCAGAAGAGATTCGCAAAGTGCACGTCCTCTGCAGAATTTTTTCACCTATCATGATCGCTCATTCGCTTATCTTGTTTATTTTTTTCCGTCGTTTCCTTTATTACATTCTCCTGTGGTTCGCTGTAATTTTAATTCCGTGGAGAAAACGCTCCCATCTGCCGGAACTCAGAATCGCAATATTTAGCTCGCCTACGAGCTTGCCAGCGGCAAGTTAATGGCGCGTGAGCAAGCGATCAGTATGTGGGCAAGCACTGCCGAGGAAACTTGAACGCAGCTGCGGGGCTGTGTTACTCTAGTGAGAAAGCACCGATGAAACTTTCCTCCATTAAGGATGCCTCATTAAGTAAACTTTCACAATTTGGGCCTCGGTCCACCTAAAGCCAGCAACATAGCTCCTTATCCTCGTTTACAGAAAACTGGCAGATGTCCTATTCCATTCGGCCTTACGTACTAGTAGGAATTTTTTTTCTAGTAGGTGTTTATTTAGCTGCACGGAATTTAAAAAAATCACCTTTCGCAGGTAGCACAATTTCAAGCCTTGACCGAAATTACTTGGTGAGGCGGACATTGGCGCTACAGAATTCATAATCCATAATAGTGCAATTAACGAAATTTAAAGTAACTGTACAAATAATTACTTTACGGCTCATATTCCAATTTAGGAATTGGCAGCCGGCGAGTTAGCAAAGCGTATCCTCTTACAACCGATTCTCAGGGTGACTCCAGTTCCAAGATATAAATCTTCAAAGTATGCGAGGAACTAAATTGGCGCTCCAGTTATTTTTGTGCTGCAATTCATAAACCAGCGTTACCGGAAATAATTAGAACAGTGCCAAGACATATGAGCGCGAAATATACGCCACATAGAAGAAAGGATAGGCACAGCCTAAGTGCCTTGAAGATAAAAAAAGAACGAACACATGCATTTAGCGGAGTACAAGGACTCTTCTAATTGTGACGCGTTGTTTTGACGTAGAAATATTATTTGGAAAAACTGCAGCGAACGAGCCCGCTTTTTAGTGCAAAGATGTCACAAAGAACAGGAGAAGTACTGTGTTAGTCAGCATTGTGTTTCTTTGTACGTGAAAGAAATCGTATTTATGGAGGAGTTAACTATATAGCCTAATTTTATTTTTCTCGTTCCAGATTGCCCCATCTGTGTATGTGCATATTGTATACATTTCACGATGACGTTGTGGAATAAAGGTTGACAGTAGCCCTTGTTTCCTCTCTAACCTTATTTTCGTGCCGTGTCCTTTCTTGCGCTCCTAAATCATGCCATAAATGCGCCAACTATGCCCTATAATAGTCCGTTTAAACACTGTGAATATTTATCGCAAGTTTCGCAGCGGATATCTCAAAACCGTTGCCATCTAAAGAATTGGTTCCAAGTCTAGATGATTTGCAAGTTCACCGGCTAGAATTCGCAACTTGTATTACGTGCTGTAAATGAAGTAGTGAGAACATAGGCGCCGACTGCGGGAGCGCTCCGCGGCCCGAGCCCCCTCTGGAACTTTCCAGGGGGGAGGGGAGGGGACGGCAGAGCCCTCCCCCCGGGTGATGCCGAAGCCCCCTGCCTCCCTATCTAAAGTGCCATTAGCGGAGCTTTGTCACGCACATCATTTGAGGTATATTTTGACTTAGCTCGATCATTTATTTCACTTGTCATTTTACTGGGGCTAATAGCGTACAGCAGAATTGTTGGCGCGGACGTGCACGGCTTTTAATTCATACTTTCGCTTTATTTCTGCGAATCCTGACAGTAGGAGGAGAACACGTGCTTTAGAAGCACTAGCAGCGGCTGCCTCATCCATGTTTTCTCGCTTTAACGTTGTTCTAAATCTCAACTGTAAACACCATGCACATACACAATATATTTAACTATACACACTTGTCGATGTATATTATATTTTCGAAAGACATGCGCGCACCGAATTAAAAATTATTTCCAGACGTATGGATAGCCTATGCCAAGGGAATGAATATGTTGCTGTGTGTTCACCATGCTTCAAATTGCTTTGCTGCTTTAATGACGATGAAAAACCTATAGACTTCAGTGACCCCTTCGGAAGAGTGTTTTATCAATTGCATGTGAAATGCAAGTGAATGTTGTGTATCTCAGTGTTGCTTCTTTTTACAATGAGCAATGCTATAGCCTGATGGAAAAAAAATTTTTTTCTAATAATTTGCAGCGTTTATTAGGGATGAAAACATAGCCAGTTGCATGCAAAGGTCATAAATATATACAGGATGTCCCAATTAGTTACATGCACCAAGATTTAAGAAAAGCGCGATGGGTTACTTGAAGAAAACATACTGCATGTTGTTTGCAGTACAGTGCAGTAAGTGCCAGTAATTTTTGGTTACTGAAATTTAATTGTGTAATTGTAAGTAATTATCTAACCGGAGACGTACTATCCCAATTATCAAAGTGCCATTGAGGTATCTGAAGGCGCTGCCAAGGGACATCTAACTGCGGTAACTTCAGGAACGTATTAACTGTGT
Source organism: Dermacentor andersoni (assembly GCF_023375885.2). Taxonomy (NCBI): domain Eukaryota; kingdom Metazoa; phylum Arthropoda; class Arachnida; order Ixodida; family Ixodidae; genus Dermacentor; species Dermacentor andersoni. The sequence goes on along the minus strand of NC_092823.1, from coordinate 23,687,629 downwards.
ACTATTTTTTTTTCCGACTGATAAACAAACCCAACGACATATTGGGAATACCACGCGACTGCGCTCCCATCCTGATCATAAAGTAGCGCCCTCGAACAGGCCCCTCCGAGTCATCCAGAATGAAATAAAGGACACAAAGAAAAACATCGTGATCGAGCTAGTGCCTTGTCTGCCGCGCCCCGGCCGAAGTAACACGTCGCGTTTGGCGTTAGCTGGAAACAAGCTATGATAGCTGTTGCCTTAGAGTAGATAAAGTGCACGGATGCTTCTAATTTTTTTTTTCCACAAGACCTATCACGACAAAACCCAATCGACCACATCAGCGGGAATATTTAAAGTGGTTTGCGTTTCGTCCAATTCGCCACGTCTTTCTCGAATGAGCAAAAGGTAAACGTAATCCTTGCCTTGGCAGCTGCGAGTGACAAGACAAAGGCCGCAAATATGTATCAGTCATGGAAGTGTGGTGGTAGATAAAATACGTCGGCTATCATCAGAAATTATGAAAACCTGAGACAAACAGGCAGCTTCAAGAAACAGCGGCGCAGGACTCCATCTTTGAGTCCTAGCCTAGGCACGGATGTACTAGCGTTTATGGCCTCAAACCCTCATGCTAGCGTGCGGGAAGTGGCCGCCCAGGCACCAATCTCCAAGTCATCACTTTTGAGGATTCTAAATGACGGCCTTTCACCCGTACCACCTAAACCAACGCCAATGCTTAAAAGATAGGAACCTGCAAAATCGTCTCTATTTCCCGAATTGGGTCCTCACAATAGCCGATGAGTCACCGGACTTTTTGAGCAACATCATGTGCACAGATGAAAGCAATTTTCGCAGAAACAGCCAGGTAAATTTCTATAATGCACACTATTGGCGGACTCCGATCCACACTCGGTAAAGTGCAATCGGCACCATACCAGTGGTCGCTCAATGTGTGGCTCATAATTTACACTGGGGCTGTAATCAGTCCCATCTTCTTCGATCATACACTTACTGGATAGCGCTACGTGAACGAAATCCTAGAGGGAGTGGTGGATGAGTTTCTCAGCGAAGTCCCGCTGTCACGTCTTCCACTTCTGTTGTATCAGCAAGATGCGGCACCTGCACACAGTAGCATCTGAGCACGAAACTGGCTGGATATGACTTTTCATGCGCAATAGATTGGAAAGCCCAGGCCTGTAAATTGGCCGTCCGAGTCACCTGACCTCTCTCCACTTGATTTCTTTCTTTGGGGTTATGTGAAACATCGTGTTTACATGATCAATACGGACGTCAGATTAGTTCATGGCAAGGACAGCGGATGTCTACCGTAGAAATCCTTCATCGATCATCAAGAAAGGCACTGAAGATGTGATAAAATGGACACAGTAGTGCGTAGCTGCAAAAGGAGACCTATACCAACAAGCCTTCCAGGCTGGTGTTTCAATGGAGCTTACGAATTGATAGATAATAATGGCACACTGGATTGACCTTTTCCACGATGGAAGAGCGCCTCTAGCGGCGAGAGCCGAAAGCTCTCGATTGACGCGGCAACGTGACAGCTTTTGTTGGTTTACGTTGCGCTGTCATTGTAGCGTGGGAGAATTGTGAAGGTGCTGCTGTTTTAGAGTTTTACATGTACGCTGTACGCTTGCATCGCCATCGGTGATTTTCGTAGCCACCTGTCGACTCTTGGCAAGCTTTCTGCGACATGTTTTCTATTGAAGACTTCAAGAAACTTCACGACTCCGGCGGTCAGTGGAGCTGCGATTTGGAGTTGGTGCCGCCAGTGACCGACAACATGATCGACAGCCATTTCGGCGAGTCGCACCGGCAGCTGCATAAAGGCTGGATGTTCAAAGAGGAAAGGTACATTCGCCGGATCGAGTATGTGATGCGCGGACAACCAACAGGGAGCGAACTTGCGTTGCGCAGCATGTTTGTGCTCGATGAAAGCTGGCCACTACAAGCAAGTCGTAACGCTTGTTAAAGGCGGAGCAGGGGCCGTCGTCCAAGCGTACTGCGATTGCGTTGCTGGGTAAGTACGTTTTTGAGAGACGTGAAACGCTGTGCACGAATGTGCTGTCCGCCCTTATGATATAACACTGAACGACGATGTGGAAAACGGTGTCCTAACAATGGTTTGTTCGCGAGGTGGGGGCGCGGTCACCATCTCTACGTGCAAACACCACTACGGCTCGCTGTCGGGAAGCATTCATTTTTCGTTTACATAGTGAGTCGAGCCGCAGGCTGCGGGCGATGCTTGCCGTAAAAGCATTCAGATGTCACTGGTTCGGGCCTATATGACCTTGCGAAGAGTAGTTCGTGGCGAATAGTTCTGGCGATTATTTGATGTTCCACCGTATTTACGCAAGAAAAAAAGATCCCGGCCGTGCATAAACCGTTTGATCTATCTATATCATGAACGGATTACCGCGCCTTCGAGAACCTTGCCCGTGCAGCTAGAAAAGAAAAAAAATTAAAATCAATGAACGCTCTCACTGCAATGTCGTGCAGCGAGTCCGCGTTTCTGAAATGTATATTCTGTAACGAACATTAGCTTTCTCTTTCTGTTTGTTTTGCCCACTCACAGGAGCACTTAACAGGAATCTAAATGTGAATACTTTTTTTCTTCTGATTTTCCTAGTAAAAGCCAAAGGTGCCAGCATATAGCTGCATTGCTGTTTGCCATTCGAAGTATCCAGAGGCCGTCTTGTACGAGTGTCCCGTGCAGATGGATGGCACTAACACAATGTAAGGTAAAGGTTTTTGTTCAGAACACAGTTGAAGTTAATCAGGTAAAATGCAGCGAACAGTATAAGGAGGTATGCGGTAGAACACAGGACGATGTGACAAATGACTTCAAAAAGAGCTTTGGTCAGGTATCTGCACTCTTCCTTGTAATCGTACCTTAATGTAGAATGCAAGCATGCTGATAGAGAAACACTGTATCTGAAGAGAGGTGAGCTAGCATGCTGATCGGATTCACAGGAGTTTGCAGTGCCATCTTTAGTGCAAAATAACCGCATGCGTAATCGAGTGTCAAAACAGATCTAGGCCAGTAAGCTTTATAGCACATGTGTATAAACTGTATACAAGTCCTCGCATTTTGTTATTTTGAGAGCAAAACCATTTGATGACCAAACCCTTGGAGGACATCACCTTTAAGAAACATGTGATTAACAAGACGGTGCCCGTTAAGGCTAAACGAAAGCTTTCTCCTCATCTGAAAACAGCTGGGCAATCTGGTCTGTTGAAGTTTAGGTGTGCGATTGCCACACATTCACCTGAGCTGGTGTGGAACCGTTACGCAGAGAGGCCAGCACCAGTGAGAAATGTGAGCCTCATCAACGACACAGAGGACATGAATTCGCAGAAGTGCCTCACATTGATCGATGAATATTTCAAGGAACAGCTGTTGCTCACAGCTACCCAGAGGGCGGATAACTGCAAAGACCGTAGGCCAAAATAAGAACCCTGCATGCTTCACAGAAAGAACCGGAAAGCTGACTGCTTCCAAGTTCCCGAGTTCCTTATTCCGCAAGTTCCGCAAGTTCTTTATTCTGCACTGCCTGAAGCCAGAAGGGCTTGTTAAAGAAATACTTTACCCTCGCAAGGAAACAATGAAGAATGGTGACCCCAGACTCTACGGAATACAAAATGAAGCAAAAGCGGTTGAAAAATATCTAGAATTGATGCAACTATATGACAAAAACATAGATGTCCTGGAAACAGGATTGCACGCTCATAATTACATTCGTTCATTGCCGCATCGCCCGATCGCCTTGTGAGAGATGGCAGTGAGGATGGGCTTCTAGAAGTGAAGTGTCCCGCTTCGAAAGCTGGCCAACGAGTTGTTGATGCCTGCTCTGACAAAGGTTTCTACTTGGCAGTAACTAATGGTGAGGTCACCCTGAAAAATGACCATTATTATTACTACCAAGTACAAGGACAGATGGGAGTCGCGAAGAAGCCATGGTGCGACTGTGTAGTCTTGACAGACCATGCTGACCTTCAAGACTCCATATCAGTGGAGCGTATATATTTTGACGAAGAAATTTGGAAAGACATCTTTTATGGCCTGGTGTACCTTTATAAGGCTGCTATAATTCCAGAATTGATGACACGACGTATCCGTCGCCTTGTATTTCTTAATACTAAAGGTGCAGTCTACGTGTCCTACAAGAAGTATACTCTGGGGTTTTATGTAGTTGATCATTGTGACGAGGACAACTTGAATATAACTATCAGAAGGCTAACGCACACATAGTGACAGTATAGGGCGAAAGACCTACATTTCAAAAGTGAGCTATAGCACTCGGAAGGCAGCGCAGCCACCTGCATTTTCGTTTTGCACGCATTCTCACTTACCAAGCATATTCTCGCACCAAGGGTGGTGCTTTTGGTAGCGTGAGAGGGATATTTAATAATACGAGGGAAATCATGTTTCTCGTTTGTTTCAAAAGGAGCATTGTTGAAACAAAGCGCAAGAGTTGCCGTTATTTTCTGACAATGTACTGTATGCTTTGTGGTAGATTGTTCCTTTGCAACATAAAACTTTGGTGCATGACGACATCTTTTAAGTGCTCTGAATAAATATACCGCATTCTTTCGTGTTTTATTACATGGTGTCTGTCTCCACTTCCTTCTCGTTATTTATTAGTGGTCGCCTAAAGTTTGAGAGAAATGCACATGTTGTGAAAATTGCGTCCGCTATGTCTAACATGTTCATAGGTAAGGGTCTGTCCAATAAATGGAACTCCTTGATTCTTATGACCCTTTCAATGTGCACTCATCTGCGCTTCTCCAGGAATACGAAATGGAGGCATATGAAGGACAACACCACGTGGCGGAAGGTCATCTACCTTGAATCCCTTGTCAACCATGATGCCATCTCCCGATTCGAATAGATCAAGTACTCCACACTGTTGCACAATAGCTCTGTCACTGGTACTTTCTCCATATCATGGAGACACAAAGCTAACATAGCAGTCAGGTGTTTCGCCTACAACAAATTTCATTGTGTTTGCGAACTTATAGTGGGAGAAAGTTCGTCTCTGGGCGGTTAAGCTTGATGCCTTTTGTATACGAATTTCTGTTGTGTCAAGTATTATACGCGTGTTTGGGTACCGTCTAAAATGAGGTGGCATGTGCTGTTGTACTTCAGGAAATGTGGGGAAGCTAGTTATTTCAGTGAGAACCTTCTGCTATATAAGTACCATTCTGAAAATACACGACTGAATGATGGCGTTGAAATTAAAAAAAACGCGAGCAATCTCTCGGGTGGCCATACTGTTCTTAAGCGAACTAGTACTGCATACATCTGCTCGGCAGCACTGAGTGACCTGCTCTTTATGTCTATTGCAAACCGAGGGTTATTGCTCAAAACCAAATTTAGAATATCGCAAAACACTTGCACAGAAAGCAGTCCTGTGTAATATAACATATGCTCAGTACCTTGCATGTTATCGAGGCATAGTGTTGTAGCCTTCAGCTCGTAGTAATGTGCTTTCCAGTGTATTGTTCGTTGCTCAGCAGCTTTTAGCTGTACTTCTAGCTTTTGCAACTTATTTCTTTCTGCATTTAAATGCCTTTCAAGCAGCATAATACGCTCTAGAGAGTGAGTGAGTGAGTAAAGACTTTATTGAAAAACAAGGTATTGACGGATGACCTTGTTGTTAGGCAGCCACGAGCCCCTGGGCCCGGGCGCCATCTTCAGCTCTCTCGATGACCTTGGCCTGCAGGTCAGCGTCGGAGCTGAGCAACACGGCCTCCCACTGCTCAGTATTCCTTATTTCGTGATTTGTGTGATTTTCGGCTGGGCACGACCACATAATATGGAATAGATCCGCTTTTTGCTTACAATGCTTACATGCATTAGGGTATTGGTCCGGGTAGTAGTAGTGATAGGCTACGGGGTTGGGGTAGGTGTTCGTCTGAAGTCGTCTCCATGCTACTTCTTGTCGCTTGTTAAGAGATTTGTGTGCTGGCGGGTACACTGCCTTGGCTAACCTGTAGTGCTGGGTTATTTCCTGGTAACTGACCATGCAATCCCTCTCTGATCCTAGCGTGAGCCGTCCAGGTGCTCGGTTGGCGAGTCCTCGAGCGGCGGTGTGGGCGGCATCGTTGCCGGGTAGGGAGGAGTGTGCTGGTGCCCAAATGATCTGGATTAGTCGTGGGTGTTGGTTGGTGTCTACTATGTGTTTTACGGGAGCCGAGACCCGACCTTTTGCAAAATTGCGTACTGCTGCTCTGGAATCGCTAATAATGTAATTACAATGTGTGGAGGCTATTGCCAGAGCGATAGCCGCCTCTTCCGCTGTTTCGGAGCTTCTGGTGCGAATTGAACCACCAGCGCGTATTTGACCTGAGGAGTCCACCACTGCAAGGGACATACAGTTGCGTTCTGTGTATTCTGCTGCGTCGACATAGACTACGTCTTTGAAGGCGTGGAATTTCTGATGTAGGGTTTTGGACCGCTCGGCCCTCCTTTCCTTGTGGAATTCGGGGTGCATGTTTTTAGGGAGTGGATTAATTTTGAGATGGCGCCTCTGATTGTGATGAATGTCTACTTTAATGCTTTGCATCGACTCGTAGTTGATGCCCAGATTCTGGAGGATGTTTCGCCCGGCGGCACTCTGAGCTAGCCTTTCGTATTGAGATATAAGGTGCGCTTCTATAAGTTCATCTAGGGTGTTGTGTACACCTAGAGCTAGCAATTTAACGTTGGCCGTTCTTATAAGTAGCCCAAGAGCCTGTTTATAGGCCCACCGGATAGTTCCTTCTATTTTCTCTCTCTCAGACGCTTTGAGGCAGAGGTACGGGGTGATGTAGGTGATGCGGCTGAGAACGAAGGCTTGTACCAACCTTATGAGGTTGGCTTCTTTCATGCCAGAGTGTCGGTTGGCAATTCTTGAAATGAGTCGCATCGTCTGCTGAACGCATGCTTCAAGTTTATGAATTGCGTTGCCGTTGCGCCCGTTAGCTTGCATGAAGAGGCCTAGTACACGGATGGTGGTCACCACCGGGATCGCGCCTCCTCCGGCTCGCACAGTGATTTCTGGGGGTGGCGCAGTGTCGGATTTGCGGTTTTTAGGGGCTCTGAGTAGGAAGAGTTCTGATTTTTGCGGGGAGCAGGCGAGGCCTTTGTCGGTAACGTACTTTTCAACCGTGTCTACAGCTTGTTGCAGCGTGGTTTCTATATCTCCATCGCTGCCTTGAACCATCCACAGCGTGATGACGTCGGCATACAGGCTATGGTGTAGATCTGGAATCTGATTAAGTTGTTCCGGTAATCGGATCATCGCTAAATTAAAGAGGAAGGGGGATAAGACTGATCCCTGTGGTGTGCCACGACTTCCAAGAGGGATCTTGTCCGATTGTAGTTCTCCTATTCTTAGTTCCGCTGTGCGGTGGTTGAGGAAATCTTTGATGTAGTTGTAGGTCCTCTGGCCCACACCTAGGTACTGCAGATTCTCTAGTATAGCCTGATGCGCTACGTTGTCAAAGGCCTGTGTAAGATCAAGGCCCAGGACAGCCCGGGTACCATTCTTGGGTATGTGGTCCAGAACTTGACGTTTAAGCTGAAGCATGATGTCTTGCGTGGAAAGTTTTGGACGAAAGCCAATTATTGAGTTCGGGAATAAGTTGTTGTCCTCCGCAAAATTGTGGAGGCGGTTAAGTATAACGTGCTCCATGAGTTTTCCTACGCATGAGGTCAGAGAGATCGGGCGTAAGTTCTAGAGCTGTAGTCGCTTACCATGTTTAGGTATGAATGTTATTTGTGCATGCTTCCATTGCGAGGGGACAGAACCTGTTTCCCAACAGCGGTTGAAGTACTCTGTTAGGGCTGTGATAGATACGTCGTCAAGATTTCGGAGGGTCTTATTTGTTATGCCATCGGGGCCTGGTGCAGATTTGGTTCGGAGTTTCAGCAAGACGGCTCGTACTTCAGCCTCTAGGATGGGTGTGTCTAGGTTAAGATTCTCCGGACCAGTGTATGGCTCTAGAGAGAAGTTATTCGCCTGACAGCTCTTTTCATGTTCAGCTGGTACGCTATGCAATGCCGCACTATCTTCACAGGTCGAAGAACCTAATGACATTGCACTTCCTGCTCTGCTTAATGGTGTTCCTTGACCAAGAGGTGGAGTAGATGCCCCGGCAACTTATTGACAATCGTGTGGTGTCCTATTTTGGCCTACTGCTATACTCGGTGGGGTCCTCTGTACAACAGCTGATGTGGTTGCACCGCTGCTGGCTTGGCTACTTGCATTTGGCAGTCTTGAAGCTGATAAATAACATTAAATATATATTTCACTACAGTGTAACAATGTGCGATTTAAGACTAATACAAAAGGTGCAACATCAAATATAAAAATTCTGTACAACTCATAAATAAGTGACCATTTAATCTCATCTTGCTAGAGAAAGACACATTAAAAATGGGTTGGTGTTTAGAGAAGGGAGCATTTAGCTGCCGATACCGTAATTGACTCGCCCAAGACGACAGCGTGAGCTATTTTGCGGCAGGAAGAGCAATGAACACTCGCTATTCAAGAAGCTTCACTCGCAAGTACTGCACGATGCTTGTTGGCATCGGTAACCGCACGACAGCCGGCGTATTCAGCATTACGCGGGTGATTTCATGATGATGAAAGATAAGATCAAGTGCCGATTACAAAATGATGAAAGATTACTGCAAGGTCGTAAATCATAACAGTTGACGAGCCTCAAACACCGCTACACACAGTCTATACCTTGCCGTTTCTTCACTCTGTCAAAGCGAGCGATTGACCCAGGGCGTCTCATTGCCGTGTGCTTGAAAACCGATGGTACGTAGTCCGGGTGGGGCATAAAGCGTGAGGGCGTTCCTGAAATAAAATGTAACGGTTAAACATCTTCTTGAGTGTTTCTGTTATTAACGCGTGTACGACAAAGATGACACTGCGCTAACACAACCGACACTGCGTACTAAACAAATGCACGATCGCCGACCTGCCACAGTCCCGCTCGGAAAGAGCTCGAAGTTACACTTATGGGCTATACAGACACGCTGTTCATCAAGTAATACGGAATATCAAGTCACTGTTTCTTTACCTGTTTCGAAGTGATTGCTGCAGACGCGGGAGCTCGATGTCGGTTCCCACGGCGATCCGTCGGCGTTGACGCGATGTATTGCTTGCACCCATTTCTTTTGTCTCGTTGCCTGAAGCGTCGCGGCAGGAAATCTAAGAAATCGCACATTTGGACGCTTTCCGCTGGCATTACTGCAGCCTACGGCAGCACATCGCTGTGGCATCGCAAAAAAAAAAAAATATATGATCCCGCCTGCTAAGGAGGAGCGCGGCCAACACGGAGAGCCCGTACGTACGTTCTTTGGCGGATGTCACCAAAAATGTTTTGGGCGCTCGCCGCTAGTGTCGCTGTCAGAGTGCTTCCGCTGCGCATGCGCACAAGGCACCCATAAAAAAGGCCCATTCTGATGTTTTTTTTTTTTTTTTTTGTGAAGACATCCTGATTGCCGAATCGGCTCATTTAGAAGTGGAATATTGACTTTCTTGAACACATCAGCTTTGCCTTTTCTCTACACGTTGGTCGCTTCCTGGTCTGTTTATTTAGCTTTTACTTTTTCAGACGAGCCTGTTTTTGGAGCACGTACACAGTTTCATGAAAAATAAAACGGTTACTTTAATTTGGCTTTGGTCCAAAGAAAGTTTCTGGCACAAAATACGGCTTCGCGCGCACTCCTTCGATGCGGTGCGAGCAAAGCCGGCGTTTCGAAAGATTCTATGGCTATTAGATTGCTTTTCGCATTTCGTGCGTGGGCAGAGCGGTCCTTTGGCAACGTGATCAAGGGGCTTTTGTTATCAATGTGGTGTAGGCCTTGAGAGGCGGATAATAAGTGTGACGTAGTAATGAGAGGAAGCAATAGCTGCAAAGCCGTGAAGCTTGCTGTTGGTGCTCCATCCGTACCATTATCAAGTTGATGCGCTGTATCTTCCGGTTCGCGACAGGCAATACAGTTGCTTTCAATCAGATTATTTGAGGGCGCTGCTTTATGATGTGTATCGGAGCACACTTACGTCTAATTTTTCGTACTTCATGAGGTTTTCGTGCCAGTCGGAAAAAATTGTACGCAGTTAGTTCGTCGCTGAAAGCACCGCAGTTAGATGTCATTTTGGGGTGCCTACAAATGCCTTACGGACACTTTGAAAATTAGGAAAGTGCTTCTCGAGTTAGATAATTAATTGCAATTGCCGAATTAAATCTGAGTAACTAAAGAATTACTGGCGGCTACTCCACTTTAATGGAAACAATATGTACTAGGTTTCTTCGAGTAATGCAAGTGCTTTTTTAAGTCTTGGAGCATGAGAGTTGAGCAGCACTGTATAATTCACTCAGTAACCGAAATGAATCAACAGCAGAATCATCAGAATCTAATCGTCGAATCATCGTAACCAGAATCAACAGCAGTCATGCGCAGCAGCACTTATACTAGGACTCAGAGAAAAAATAGAGAGACAGAGAAGCTGAAATTTCGCCGGAAAGGTGAAACAGGATTAGTGATAGCCAAGTATGCGACAATTACACGAAGGCGACATTGCGCCACCGAGAGGACTCAGGCTGTGTAATTGAACTGTCTATGATGTCTTGTATATAGTCATATAACGCCGTCAATTCAGCGCTCCATTCTTCGAGGTCACACGAAATTTCTACAAGTGCAATATATATATATATATATATATATATATATATATATATATATAGGATTCGGAATGGTGGTCCCGCCCCAGCGCCCCCGCCTCCCGGAAATATGAAAACCGTCCGACTATGAGTAAGAAAATAATTAGATAATTTCATCAGTCAAAGACGCATCTTATCGCTCACAAACGTAATGTCCGCGTCATCGAGTAATTTAGTGAAAGATTTAGAATTGTGGTATAAGCCATAGGTGATTTTCAAAATTTTGGTGCAGCAAAAAGAAAAAGAATATATTTTGGAGATGATTCCCTTTTGTGTGTGCGCACTGAATTAAGATTCGAAACGAATCAACCTTAACTTAAGGAAAGCAAGTCTATGCGATACGAATTGGATTAACAGTCGCAGAGCGATTCGTCAGAAGTGCAAGCTTTTTTGTTTCAGCAATGAAGACATCGTTTCTAACGTTTTGACGGTTTTCCTAATGTATAATTTATAGTATTTAAAAAAGAAGTCGCAGTTTCGCCCGAAACATGAAGCATCGATTGCGATAGCAAATTAGTTATAAATTTTAGCTTTACGAAGTAAGGATTGTAGTTTGATTGGCCGTATAAACTTGGAAACATCCCCTTGCTAACTTAAATTAACAAGCATGGTATCTGCTCGCAGAAGCAAACATGAACACACACGATGAGCGCGGACACTCGCTGTCAAAACGCTGGTGTGAGGAAGTGCGGCAGCAGCAGCGAGTGATATGACCTTCGGGCGACCAACCAGTTGCACGCGAGCGGCGAGAACGCAGCGCGCGACACAGCTGTGAGCCGTCTGCAGATCCCCTTCCAAGATGCGGCGCGGCGACCGCGCGCGGCCATGCAAGATGCGCGCTTGTTGGCGAAGTCGACGCCTCCCCCGACGCCCCTGCCTCCCGCGCTGCCTCCCCGCTTACCTCCATATATGGCGCGCGAAAGGGCGCGTTCATGAGTTCCACTTGCGCACGGTGGCGAAATGCGCAGTTGCTGCCGGAGCGCAACGCACTGTCAGCAACTGAGCAACTAGAGACTCGGAGGCTATTTTGTGAACACACACTAAAGCGATGTCGTGTTGACAAGTACCTACTGAAATATATTTGTACAAAGTTCAGCAAGAAGCTTTATTTTGCTTTCTACAACGGTATCTGAAGAGTGATGCTGTTTCCAGAAAGTATAACGGCATATGTACTTAATAGAACACGCCGAATTCCCCACTCTTTTATTCAGAAAAGCTCCCACAGTATATGAAGATTGTCGTCCTCGACGTACCCTTCACATTCAAGGTCATTTAGGCTAAATAAACCGTATGCGCTATAAACGCTTTCGTTGCTTGAATCTTCGGGTCTTCGAAAGAACTCAAGTTCACTGGCATTATGCCACACCATCTGGCACTGTTTGCTTTGGGATGGATGTGTGACGGTCATCCTAATGCTGCTACTGAAAGGCCACTGAAGAAATTCGTCGATCACACCCTTGTGCAGCTGAATACTAGCGTGCAGTGACACATCATCTCCATCTTTTGTAAAGCGCACTCCTGGTGATAAGTGATAGCCTGAGATGTAGATTTTTTCACTGAAGTAAATATGAAACCCTTCTAAATGGGCACTGTCTTTCATTGCTTTGAATCCCTTAGCAAGAAACGCATACCGCTTAATGCTGATTGTGGTAAAGGCCAGTTCTTTTTCTTTATTCATTTCCATCGGCCCTACTTTCTCAGTAACTGCAGATTGGGAAGCACGGTGATTCAATGTACTACTTCCGTTTGACTGTTGTAGCAGTATTTCTTTGACGTTGTTTATGCAATGTGAAATTTCATTTAGGCGGTCATTCTGGGCAATATCACTAATAATATGGTCTAGCTTGTCTTTTATTTCGACCACTCGCTTGTCTAAGCTTGCATTCAGAACCGTGAAGACTGATTTTTCGTCACTGCCGGACTTTTCTAGAGCCTCGGAAGCCAGACACACCGCATAGTCTCGACATTTGCTTTGTAAATGCACTGACACATTACTACGGAGCACTAGCTTTGAACATTTAGGGCACGGCATAACGTGGTAGTCACAGTCATTGCAGAAATGCTTATTCAGCTCAGACGCAGCGAAAACCATGTCGCAGCCATGTTCCTCATTCCAGCATTTCACCTGAAATAGAAAAAAAAAGTTTTTGAGCAATTTGCCATCTTCATAGTACCTTCCATATTAGCATCTGCTATGTTATTTGTTGCCTTGGACCTTCGAATACTTCTAGGCTCGGCTAAGGTGACAACGTCATGAGATGTCAAGATATGTCTCATCGTACTGTTGCTGCGAAGGGAAGCGAACGAATTGTTCCGTGAAGTAATGCTGCACGCCCGTGTGACAGCAAAGCATCACTTTTCGAAACAATTCGTTCGCTTCCCTTCACAGCAGTTATGGTGAATGTCTCTTCAAATATTCACCATAATGCAAACAGAAACGGTTAGCAACAAAGGAAAGCAACCGGCAGCCAACTCCATTCGAACGCGAGATTACGCGAGGCATTGCGGCTTTGCTAGAAGGATTCTCCTAAATCGTTAATTTTCTAGAGCGATACGGTGGCAGAAGTTGTACCCTGTGTGCAAGCCGATGGCATGTGCATCGGGAATGAGAGCGGTTGTCGCAGGTGAAATGCCTTGATATGTTGAGGTAACTTCATCTGCTGCGTTTAAGTGGGATACTTTTACGTTCTGAAAACAGTTTTTCTCCCAGTAGGGTTGCGCTGTCCTCAGGCGTCTGAGCCACATAACGATGAGGAGCCCCTCGGTGCGTTTACTTACGCGTGCCTCGAATTCCGCTAGGGCCAGAAGCTGTTTGAGGCTACGTATTTTCGCGGCAAACATTCCTGTAGAGCGATGGCGAGATTACGAAGCTTCCAGGGTACACAGAATAAGTTTATTTCTGAGAATCATGCGCAAATAAGGCGACTGATACAGGGAGACACAGAGACATACTTACCACAGAACAAGTGCTCACTGCCAACTGAAGTTTTATTTGAAGAACGACAGCCTTTTTATATATACATCCCATAATAGGCATGCGAATACAGACATCAACATGACACAATGAGTGTACATCGTGTAAAAAGGTTATTTCTTTTTTTGAAAACGTCAGAGAAGGCACGATTACACCGCTATGTCCAAGCATTTTAATACAAATGCCTGTATCATTTATCTCTACTTCTTACTTTTTCCTTTTCCAAGAGACTTCGTCATCTAAATCACAGGCGCGCATATTGACTTATTCCAATGGTCCGCTAAATGCCTTCCATGCCTATTCTTCACCTTACTGCCGTACTGACGCGCTGGATCATTAAATCACTGTCCGGTTTGTACTATATATACTTCACCACACCTTGGGAAGACAATGGGAAGGCTGGAGATGGAAATCCAAGACGATTACCAAAACGAGAACAAGGTAAAAGAGGAAGCCAACGTATCGGCAAGTGGACTCATCTTTTCCAAGGCAGCTTAGTGGTATTAGCTTAGCGGTATTTGGCAAGCCACGTTGCGCTTGCCGTCCGTAAACCTAGTTTTACGAGTAGTGGTGGACTGAGGCCTGCTATGCTCTCATTCGAGGACACTCAGTACATCGCTTGCAAGGGGCACTGAAAAGTAAGTTCACACTAATGTCGGTTGGATGCTTTCTTGAAGTTGTGCGATAACATATGCACATAGGGCAGCACGTGCACTGGTCTCCTGTGTTTTTTCGTTGCCTGATGGTTTGAAACTGCCCTGTTTCTTACTTTACAAGTTGGTCTCAGATATTCAAGTGATAAGACAACTGGGAAAACCCGGTTTCTCTAATCGTGCTGCCAGATTTGAAAACGTTTGCTGCATCTCGTGTTCGCAAGGGTCCTTCAGTGCTGGCTCAATACAAGTCGCCTCTATAACCCCCTTAATCAATTTAGAATGTGCGCTCTGAAAAAAAAAAAAAAAAAAAAAAAAAAAAACAGATGACGATAGGCTATCGACGCGGACAAGCGCAAACTTTCGATTGGCTTTTATATCGGTCATAAGGGTAAGCATAAGTAGTTTACAACACATGCGCAAAGAAACAACGAAGAAATTATGGGTTCACATGGTTTCAACGGGTTTAATTTTTCAAATTTAGGGTAAATTATGTGGTTATCCCTGCCACAACCGCGATCCGATCTTAAGGCATGACGTCGTAGGGGCCTCCAGAAATTTTGACCACCTGGGCTTTTTAACGGGCACCTAAATCTGAATACACGGGTGTTATCGCATTTCGCCCCGATGGAAATGCGGCCGCCGTGGCCGTGATTCGATTCCGCGACCTCGTGCTTAGCAGCCCAACACCATAGCCACTAAGCTACCACAGCGGGTATATTTGCTTGTTGATTCATTGCGTATGCATGGTAAACTCGGTATACTTACGCCTCAGATTGAAATAAAATTTACTTTATAGTCTGCACTCTTCCGTGACAACATCCTGTCGCCGTTGTCTTTCCTTGGCACAGCGTCTTTTCTTAGATATTATGAACGAACTTGCTAAAGAAGTTTTATTGACGCATGATCTGATTGTGAGCCACGCTCTAGTGCGTGGATGTGGATTGATTTCCGATACCGGGACTTCTTTAACGTGCACCCAATTCGCGGTAGACGAGCTAGTCTGCAGTTCGCCCAAATCGAACGCGGCCGTCGCTGCTGCCCTTTGACCCCACGACCTCGTGTTTAGCAGCGCCATGCCAAAGCCACTGAGAAACCACGACGGGCGATCCCTGGAGGTGCGGCTGCCGGCGACGCGAGAGCGTAGCCATTGTGACGGCGCCTCCGCCGCTGATTGGCTTCGTCGCTGTGTGGCTACTGCAAGCCAGAAAAATGGGTCCGGCACCCAAGCTGGGTCTACCACGGACAATTCCTCGCTCGCGAGTCAGGTCCACCACCGGCCCGCACACATAGTGCGGTGAGTTGCCATGCCGCTAATGGACACGCGCGGTAAAAACATGCCTGCTCAGAATGCAACTTGTAGACCCACATGCATGTAATAGCTGACTGCGTAATCACATCATCTGTTCACGATGAACTACAGATGGGAGCCTAAGTCTGCACGGCACTTATTTGGAAAGCATTGCGAGTCGAGCGCAGAGCGAGATGGGCCTGCCGCCACGTGCTTGAATTGCAGAATACTACTCGTATACGGTAAGTGATAGAATATGAGTAAATATAGCTGGTAAATTTAGTGTTTCAGTTGGTCTTTTCATGATAAAGGAATGCAAGCTAGCATGCGACGCTGCGAGAAACCAGTTGCAGAATAAAGGTCGGAGAACGAGACAGACGAGAAAAGAACACAAGAAAAACGCATCATGCCTGCGGTAAAGTACACGAAGAAAACGCAAATACACCACCCTGTAACTCATTAACGAATGCGAGTAAGCACACCCGCATAGAAGGATAATTTATAAATGAATAGCGTTGCTCTATACTCGCTGCTTTTAAGGTTAACATTTCTCATTATGCAAATTCTGAAGTAGCTTTCAGTCAGTAGTAAGTGAAAATTAGATTTATGGCGAGTTCACGGTAACGTCCAATACGTACTCAATATAGCGTTGAGCTACTTTCTTTTAACTCCTATTTAATATTTGCATATTGCTTATTATCTAGGAACACTTTAACTGCAAATCACGCGTATTTCTAAAAGAAGCAGCTCCATTTTCCTTTATGAATCTATTCAAAGAACTTTGCGAAATTGACCTGCTAGCAACAACAGACGCATTCTTTCCTTTGCGTTCACTTACCTTCCGCCGGAGCAGGTTCTGCAAAGGAAATTCTCTCCAGTCAGCGTCGTCTTCGAGAAACTGGTCACCGTCGAGCGGACAGGCGTGTCCGTCGTCGAGTGCGCACTGCTCGTAGCAGCTTTTGCACAGCGCGTGTCGACAGGGCAGAAAAACGGTCACTCTGGGCAGCACACCACACGCGTTGCATATTCTGTGCGAAGGAATAAGGTCGACGAAGTGCAGCGGTCTCCAGTCCAGTCCCTCGGTAAAACCACACAGCGTGTGCCTCTTGCCTTGAGAAGCCATGGGGAACGGCGAGTACGTCAACTACGAAACACCGTGCCAGCAGTTCTGCGGAACCCATAGAGAAACGGAAACGTCGAACGCTGCCAGAGCTCTGTCGTCTCAGCCGTTGCCGAGGCTACTATCACTCTGATAAACGTACGCCCTTTTCCTGACTGTTAACGGCATCGCTCACAGGTCGGCATGGAGCGGTCTGAAAATTATCTAGTCGCCTTGCTCAGTGAATATTGTTACCGCCCATTTTATCACCTGTTTCGGATGGCTGACGTACAAAGGTCGCGATTGTTGAAACGAAACCCCGTGCAAAAACAATTCCCTGAGGCGTGAATAAGAAGCCTACGATGGAAGAGCGACTAACTGCAAAGCGCAGAACCCATTGACGAGAAGAAAAAAGATTCTAAAGACCGCCTGAATATTTTACAGGGAAGCTGTATATGGCTAAGATCTGGGCGGAACGCGTCGACGCGTAGATCAATATTTTATACATCGGCCAAAACCGAAGATAGTGCAATACCGAAACCGACGCGCAGCGGAGGAGCAGTTTGCCATTAAGGGGCCCGCATACGCAGCTTCGCCGAAAGCTTCTATGAAAACGGGGAATCGGCGATCGGTGAAGTTGAAACAAAATACAATATACTGATGGGCGACTTCAATGCCAGGGTAGGTAAGAAGAAGGCTGGAGACAAGTCGGGGGGGGGGGATATGGCATAGGTTCTAAGATTAGCAGAGAAGAGTTATAGTAGAGTTTGCAGAATGGAATAATTTGCGGACAATAAATAACTTCTTCCGCAAGCGGGATAACCGAAAGTGGAAGTGGAGGAGCCCGAATGGCGAGACTAGAAATGAAATAGACTTCATACTCTGCGCTAATCCTGGCATCATACAAGATGTGGACGTGCTCAGCAAGATGCGCTGCAGTGACCATAGGATGGTAAGAACTCGAATTAGCCTAGAGTTGAGGAGGGAACGGAAGAAACTGGTACATAAGAAGCCGATCAATGAGTTAGTCGTAAGAGGGAAACTAGAGGAATTCCGGATTAAGCTACAGAACAGGTATTCGGCTTTAAATCAGGAACAGGACCTTAGTGTTAAAGCAATGAACTACAATCTTATGGGCATCATTAAGGAGTGTGCAATAGAAGTCGTTGGTAACTCCGTTAGACAGGATACCAGTAAACTATCGCAGGAGACGAAAGATCTCATCAAGAAATGCCAATGTATGAAAGCCTCTGACCCTACAGCTAGAACAGAACTGGCAGAACTTTCTAAGTTCTGACATAGGGAACTATAATATGGATAGAATTGAACATGCTCTCAGGAACGGAGGAAGCCTAAAAGCAGTGAAGAAGAAACTAGGAATAGGCAAGAATCAGATGTATGCGTTAAGAGACAAAGCCGGCAATATCATTACTAATATGGATGAGATAGTTCAAGTGGCTGTGGAGTTCTATAGAGATTTATACAAGACCAGTAGCACCCATGACGATAATGTGAGATAGAATAGTCTAGCGGAATTTGAAATCCCACAAGTAACGCCGGTAGAAGTAAAGAAAGCCTTGGAAGCTATGCAAAGGGCGAAGGCAGCTGGTGAGGATCAAGTAACAGCAGATTTGTTGAAGCATGGTGGGCATATTGTTCTAGAAAGACTGGCCATCCTATATACACAATGCCTCATGACCTCGAGCGTACCGGAATCTTGGAAGAACGCTAACATAATCCTAATAAATGAGAAAGGGGACGCCAAAGACTTGAAAATTATAGACCGACCAGCTTACTGTCCATTCCCTACAAAGTATTTACTAAGGTAATGGCAAATAGAATCAGGAACAGCTTAGACTTCTGCCAAGCAAAGGACCAGGCAGGATTCCGTAAAGGCTACTCAACAATAGACCATATTCACACTATAAATCAGGTGATAGAAAAATCTACGGAATATAGCCAACTCTTACATATAGCTTTCATTGATTACGAAAACGCGTTTGATTCAGTCGAAACCTCAGCAGTTCATGGAGGCATTGCGGAATGAGGGCGTAGACAAGCCATATGTAAAAATACTGAAAGATATCTATAGCGGCTCCACAGCCACCGTAGTCCTCCACAAAGAAAGCAACAAAATCCCAATAAAGAAAGGCGTCAGGCAGGCAGATACGATCTCTCCAATGCTGTTCACAGCGTGTTTACAGGAGGTATTTACAGATCTGGAGTGGTAAGAATTGGGGTTAAAAGTTAATGGAGAATACCTTAGTAACTTGCGATTCGCTGATGATATTGCCTTGCTTAGTAACTCAGGAGACCAATTGCAATACATGCTGACTGACCTGGAGAGGCAAAGCAGAAGGGTGGGTCTAAACATTAATCTGCGCAAAACTAAAGTAATGTTTAACAGTCTCGGAAGAGAGCAGCAGTTTACGATGGGTAGCGAGGCACTGCAAGTGGTAAGGGAATACATCTACTTAGGGCAAGTAGTGACCACGGTTCCGGATCATGAGACTGAAATAATCAGAAGAATAAGTAAGGCCTGGGGTGCGTTTGGCAGGTACTCTCAGATCATGGACAGCAGGTTGCCACTATCCCTCAAGAGAAAAGTATATAACAGATGTGTCCTACCAGTACTCACGTATGGGGCAGAAACCTGGAGGCTTACGAAAAGGGTTCTGCTTAAATTGAGGACAACGCAACGAGCTGTGGAAAGATGAATGATGGGTGATGATGAAGGGATAAGAAAAGAGCAGATTGGGTGAGGGAACAAACGCGTGTGAATGACATCTTAGTTGAAATCAAGAAAAAGAAAAGGGCATATGGGCCGGACATGTAATGAGGAGGGAAGATAACCGATGGTCGTTAAGGGTTACGGACTTGATTCCAAGGGAAGGGAAGCGTAGCAGGGGGCGGCAGAAACTTAGGTGGGCGGAAGACATTAAGAAGTTTGCAGGGACAACACGGCCACAATTAGTACATGACCGGGGTAGTTGGAGAAGTATGGGAGAGGCCTTTACCCTGCAGTGGGCGTAACCAAGCTGATGATGATTATATATATATATATATATATATATATATATATATATATATATATATATATATATATTATAGGGTGTGTTCCATTCGCCTGTACCACTGTGAACCAGTTCACAACGGTTCACGAGAAGTTCAGAAACTGTGCAGCTCGATTCTGGAGGTGCAGGCCCAGCGAAACACACGGAACGAATGCAAACCTGCAGACGCGGTGTAGGCCCTATGCTATGTCTGACGCATGTGCTCGGAGTGCGTAAGTTTGAGAGGTCCTTAAATACAGGTATGATCGCTTTCTGGGGCGTAAATGCACACCACAGTTGTCTACACACATCAGACATGCGTAAGCAGGGTTTTAACGGTGCTAGCGC
The DNA here is from genome assembly GCF_023375885.2 of Dermacentor andersoni. Classification (NCBI taxonomy): domain Eukaryota; kingdom Metazoa; phylum Arthropoda; class Arachnida; order Ixodida; family Ixodidae; genus Dermacentor; species Dermacentor andersoni. The sequence goes on along the minus strand of NC_092823.1, from coordinate 23,667,492 downwards.
CCGTCTGCTGCGCCACTGCTTCGCACCTGTATGCCTGTTCAAATCGGCACCGACAGTGGAGCGGGTGCAGAAAAATCATGAACCAGCCCTGCACCTTTCCTCCACCTTTTGAAACGAACGTCGGGGTTCTGCGGGCGTCATTGCTGCGCCGCTGAAACGAAAGGCCGGAAAGAATGGCAGGGTGCCGCACCTTGCGAACTGGCTGAAGTGGTGCAGGCGAATCGAACGTACCAATTATGTGCGACGATGTTCTCGGGGCCACGCGACTACATTGCGAACAGTGAATCCATGCGGTGAGTGCGCGCGTATCTTGTTGTTTAGTTCTGCAGTTTTCTGCGCTTTCATTTGCATAGCTTTTCTACTCCGTACCGTGGTCTTTTCGTGCGTATCAATGGAGTGTCCTACTCGGAAGAGGAAATTGTACCTCCACGATGGCCAACCCTTTCACGTTGCCTCATCGACACGCCACTATAGGTTGCGTCACATGTCACAGCCGGTTGTGCCAGGGCATGCTTTGAAAATTGCCAAGCCTGATCTGTCGTGCTCGTTTGACGACTGTCGGCTACTCTCAGACGATGAAATCGGCGCCTCGTCAGCTGGCCGTCAGACTCACAATGCATGCCCAGCCTCAGACGAAGTCCACAAAAGTGTGCTATCCGACCCAGTACCGCCGATAAACGTTGCCCAAGCGCTCGCAACGGCTCTGCGCGAGTATGGCACGGGCACCCTTCCTGGATCGACAACAACAAAAGCTGCTGCAGTCATAATGATTCTAGATTTTGTTGTTGCCCATGGGCTGCCTTGGGACACCGTGGATGGGTAGTTGCGTCTCATCGAAGCATTGTTTCGATTTCTAATTGACATGCTGCCTCTAAGCATGTATCTACTCAAGAAATGGTGGAATCCAACGATGCACACGGCCGCGAATCGCCATTACTTTTGCAACATTTGCGGAAGTCAACTAGAGGAGCTAAGTTCAGAGATAATATGCTGTCTAGCACGCGGATCAGATATGAAATTCTCGCTATTGAATAACGCAGGTTGCTTTTTCAGCATCTTGAACATCAAGCGGCAAATTGCTCAGACGATTGCAAAGTTTAAGGACGTTCTGTTCGCCGAAATGGAAAAGAATAGAGCAAGGATTGCAATGCGAATCCGTGAGTTACATCACCAGTGGTGCCTTTTACAAAAGTCTTAGGCAGAGTGGCAACATATCCCACAAGGGCTTGACGCTCGCGTTCAACACTGACGGAAGCCCTGTTTATAAATCGTCGAAAGCGTCCCTGTGGCCCATCCAGTTCACTATAAATGAACTTCCGCCAGGTGTGCGCCGCCAAAGCCCTGTTCTGGCTGGGTTGTGGTTCGGCCACAAACATCCAGACATGATGTTGTTTATGAAAAAATTTGTCGAGGCATTGCAGGCTGTTGGAACTGTTGTGTAGCAGTATGGAACAGATACGGTTAGATCAAAAGTTCATTCCATCTGCTGTTCAGTTGATGCACCAGCCCGTGCAGCAGCGACAAAGCAGACACAGTTCAAGGGAAGGTTCGGCTGCTGCTGGTGTCTGACCTGTGCACAACACATTGAAGGTATGACGTTTTTCACCTTGCTCATCAATTAATAGCTCTCTCTGATTCAGGTGTGCCCGCTAGTTGAGTGACCATATGCCATTTTGTCATAAGGATGTGTTGGAAAATTTCTTGCCACGATAACTAGTCTTAGACTCCAACATTGCAGATCAAAGTTGTTTTCACGTTGGCTTCTATAATGTTTTACTTTGTGTGATGATACCTTCTAAGCGTACTTGCGACTTCCTTGTATTGGGTTCTCCTCTTAAACGAGTTGAGGGAATGCGTAAGTTCTGTCCATGTTTTACAGTGCGGTGCATGCTCTGCATTATGTTGTGTTTTACAGCATCCATAGAGCAGATGTGTGTAAGTTCTCTCTAGTAGCTGCTATGCAACTACTTTATAGTGGGGGGACGCAGTGCTGCATTGTAGATTTACACTGTGGGCAATAGCTTGCAACAGAAGGTAGCACAGTGCAGAGGCAGTAGCATTTAGTGTATTGATTAAACCGATCTATTGGGCTTACTTTATAGGTACTGATAGGCTAATTGGATACCCATGATTTTGGTGAAGCAGTGCACTTGGAAAAGAAAGACTGCTCCTGGAGACTTGGACATACATCAGTTTATGTGTATGTCTTCATAATTCATGTTTATGTGAACTTGTGTTTTTGCCAAGTGCGCTGATTCACCAAAGTAATGTAAAGTGGACTGTATATAGGTCACTGGCATGTTTGCACTCAGGCCTCTTTCTGGCGACTTAGAGCATGCTAAAATCTTTTTGTTCAGGCTGTTCTTGGTGCAGTGCAACATGATGAACAAGAAATCTATTGAAGGAAGGTGTGAGACGGGGCTAGTTGTTAATCCATGATGTGCCCGGCGCGACAGCATACAAAGGACGGAAAGACATGGAGACAAGTGCACGATGAACAAATTGGCTGGCACTTTTCTGCAAGCATTTTACATTGATGCAGATTCTTGCTAGAATAAAAAGAACATATGCTTCACATTTCTGTGCACATATTTGTTGAAAGTACTGAATTGCTCGCAGTTGACAACATAGCTTTCATGTCACTGCCTGTTACTGTTTAACTAGTGAAGTGCCTTGAGATGCATAAGGTGCCGCATTGCATTAATTTAAACGTCAGGCAACCTACTGCTTTGTACCCTACAAAGCACCAATATGTCACTGTGAGCACACTTGTAAAAAACACTTTATGGGATTTCCTATAAATGTTTGTATCTTTGGGCGCATGTAAAAAAATTTATGGGCCTTTCCTTCATTTTTTTGAGGTGTTATTATTAATAGACAGAATATAGTACAAGGCAATAATATACAAGAGGAGATCCCGAGCTCAAAGACTGTAATGGGACCTCCTGTACAGTGTATAAGTAAAAATTCAAATAACGGTTGTAAGAAATAGTGTAAAATATTCAAAAGATAACAAATTTAGTATTGTTTTAGGTTTGGCAGTACTAAACATATCAGCTGCAGACATGCTAGTAAAAAAGTATAATAATTATTATTACATTCGACTAACCACAGAACTATAACACCAGTATGAAAGTAAATGGATAATGAGACCTAACCAAATTAACTTTAATTTGTGTTGCGTAACCAAACGTACATTTGGAGGGGAAAAATACTTATCTAAGTGGTTGCAGATGACAAAATGTGGTCTTTTAGTTGTCGTTTAAATTGAAATGATTTACATGACTTGATAGTAGGAGATAGTAAACGGACGAAAAGTGGACACTGCTTACGATAATTTGTGCGAACCATGGGAAGAATAAAGTTATTGTTTAGTGCAAATCGCGTGGGATTAGTATTCATTAGACAAGACTGAGGCATCAGACTGTTGCGGTGAGCATTATCTAGTTGTCGATATAAAACGTACCAAAACTAATGTTAATAAGCTCGTCTACAGTAAGAATATTATAGTTATGTAATATGTATGTGGAATTGAAATGGTTAGGACTTAATGTAGTTATTCTAACAGCCTGGTTTTGTAGTACTTGTAATGATTTTAAGTGTGTACGGTACGTATTGCCCCAGCATGCAATGGAATATTTTATATGTGAAGTGATAAATGAGTGGTATAAAGAGAGTATTGTATCCTGGTTAAACACATACAGAGCTTTTAAAAGTGTCCTTATTCCATATGTTGCCCTCCGCCTAACGTTGGCTATGTGTTGATGATATTTAAGGATAGAATCAAGTTTTACACCGAAGTAGTTACAGGACGTACTACGCGGAATAAAATGGTTACCAAGGTAGAGCGAATGAATGAATGCGGATGAGCGTTGATGGGACGTGAATAAAACAAATTGAGTTTTAGACGAGTTTATATTGAGCTGGTTAATATTGCACCAATTTAACACGTTGTTTAAGACGGTATTAAGTTTAGAAACTAGGTTGCCTACACAAATGTCAGAGTTAGAGGTAGTTGTGTCGTCTGTATAAAGAATGCAGTTAGAAGAAAGCAGGCAATCAGGCAGGTCGTTAACATATATGAAAAACAAGAGTGGGCCAAGTATGGATCCCTGAGGTACACCCATGTTTGTTGTCATTAATTTAGAAAGAAGACCATTAATTCTAACTCTTTGTGTTCTATCTTTTAAGTAATTTTGTATCAAAGTTAATGCAGGGCCTGTTATTGTGATAGATTCAAGTTTAAAGGGTAAAATGTTGTGGTTAATTTTATCAAAGGCTTTAGTTAGTCTTATCGATTGCCATCTTTAATTGTTCAGTTAGAGCGATAACAGCAAGTTCGGTTGAATAGCCCTTGCGGAATCCGAGTTGAACTGGTGAAAGAATACTAAATTTTGACATGTAATTAGTTAGGCGCTTTTCTACCAGCCGTTCAATAACTTTGTTAAAGAAGGGTAGAATGCAAATGGGCCTATAATTAGCAATCAAGGCATGGTCACAATTTTTAAATACAGCAGTAATTCTACCTTGTTTTAGTTCTTGTGGGAAGCTTCCAGTCTTAAATAATAGGCTAATAATACTTGCGAGAGCATCTGAGATTAGGTGGGCAATTAGCTTGATGTGATTTGAATGCATATTATCAAGACTTGCGCTTGTTGTTTTTACATTTCTTACAGTGTTTTCTATTTCCTGTGGTGTGGTTGAAAAAAGAAAGAATGAGTGAGGTAGGGGTCGCAATAAATTGTTATATTGCGTTGGTGTATGCGAATCGCTGCTAAAGAAAAATTCTGCAAAAGCATCAGCGATGTCTTGTGAGGAGGTGTAAGCGCTGTCGTTATGAATTTCTTTGAAATTATCGCGATTGTTTCACCTATTTAAAAAATAATTTACTATCTTCTATTTCTTACTACTGTCTCTTCCGCATTGTAATAATTTTTTCTCCTAATAAAGTTTTTTAGATTTTTTTAGTTCGATAGCAAGAAAGTTGGAAAATTTTTTGTACCTCTTTGTCAAATTGCTGTTAAATGGCCGTAATTTTGTTTTCTTGGACAGATTGCCTTTTTTTCGCATCAAGGCTAGAAGCTTATCTGACAGGCAAGGATTATGTAAGGACGCAAACATCTTTTTGCATTTCACTTTGCGGGTGTGGCAGTCAAAATAAGATTTTAGTACCGATATAAAGAACGAGAAGGCCGTTTGTGGATCTTTCATGTCTGCTATAGAAGACCAATGAGCTTGGCTTAGTGAATAAGTGAAATCGTCTTTGTTAAGAGTCAGCTTTGTGTAAGTGGCTTTGACAGAGCCTTCATCATTCTGAAAGCGTAAAATATCGGGTAGTGATCAGTAAGATTTTGTAACAGGACGCATGCGTCTGGTGGAGACAGCAAATTGGAAAGCGCATGATCGATTTTTGTACCATCTGTATAGTTAGTGCACCGCGTAGGCACCTTTATTAAGCATTCGAAACCGAAGCAATTGAAACAATTTGAATAATGTAATATTGTAATAATAATTGCAGGTACTCCTCGTTACATCCAAACGGACTTTGTACTGAGAACAGAAGAAGGGGTCCTGAGAGACATGAAGCTTGCCCTTGAGCTGAATATACCAGTGAAGGGCATCAAGGGTTCATCGCCACTGATAAACCTCAAGTTGTTTTATCCAGTGTTGAGCCAGGCAGTTAACTGCATGCACTATGTGCGGCTTCGAGTGACAAGGCAGCTTACCGAGTTTGGGCTAGACAGTGCAAACTCCCAAGAGCCGTTCTACATCGGTATGTGCTTGTGGTCACTTGTTAAACTGGAGTAACTGAATTGTATATTTTGTTCAGAAAAGTCAATTTTGAATGGATATAACAATTTGCTCTTGCAGTGCATGTGACAAGATTATGCCTGATAACATTCATGATTTAGCTGGTACTGATGTTACATATATGCAGAATGTTTTTTACATATGTCACTCACTACATATCATGCGCACAAGTCAAAATAATTATGTAAAGTAATGCGCTTGCCATGTTCTAAATTGCAGGAAATAAAAGAAGCAGCAATTAACCACGCCTGTATACCGGGGAGTGCCGGGCATTGTCAAAAATATCCCACTAAAACTTGCAATTGGGTCAGTGTGGATACCTGCCTGGAAACAGAACTGAAAAGGAAATATTTCCAGACTACAGTAGGAATGTCTTTATGAAAAAAGTACACCTAACCGAAATTGGCAGATTTGGCCGAGCTGGGTTGAACAAGTCTATAAAACAGCTGATTGCTGAGTTATCGGCTAGTTATTACAAGTAAAAAGACACGATCCAAAATTTTTGTTATTGCTTTTTTAATTTCACGTGATATTCTGTGACAACTTGTATGTTCTAAGACCTATGGTGAGCATGTGGCTTAAAGAAACTTGAACACGTCATTACAGTATTACCAGTGTCTGCTTGTTCATCATCATTAACTTCTCCCTTTTTTGTGGATTAGCATAATGCTTGCATTCTTCCAGTTTTCTGGGACCTTTGCAGTCAATAGTTACCTCGTATAAAGAGCTGCCAGTTATCCAAGCATTGTTTCCTCCATCTATGATTAAATCGACTGTTATTACATCTTCTGCCGGGGTCTCTTCCTTGTTTCATATCTTTTAAGGCCCTTCTCACCTCATCGCGACTTATAGGAATTCCTGTATTCTGTTCTTTACGGTTTTGAATGGACTTCTCCCGAGTCCTCTGGGTACTGTACAAGTCAATATAGAACTCTTCCGCTGCCTTTACTATACCATCGAGATTGCTCATGGTATTACCCAACTAATCTTTTCGTGCCTACATTTTGGTTTGTCCTATGCCAAATTTCCTTCTCACTGATTTCAGGCCGTGTCCGTTTTTTACGGCTTCCTGTCTTCCTCACGTTACATTTACCAAATTTCACTTATTTTCGTCTTGTTGTTCAGTTTTTACAGTTCCGCGAATTCTATCCTATCTCTTGAGTTGGACACTTTCATGTTTTGTCGTCTCTTTATTAGGTCCTTTGTTATTTGGGAGAGCTTGCTTACTGGTTGCCTTGGTGCTTTGCCTGCCACTTCAATTGCGGTCTCTGATGGCAGCGTAGTTACTGTTTCACTCTTTACCTCTATGTCAGCATCTCTCGGTTCTAAGGCTGCATACTTGTTTTCAAGTACCAACCTGAATTTGTCTGCGTTTATCCTTACTGCCTCTAGGTTGACCTGTTTCTTCTTGACCAATTTTGCTCTTTCTCTCTTCAAACTGAGGTGAATCCTAGCCCTATCAAACCTATGGCCACTGCATTTCATTCTACCTATCACTTCTACATCCTGCACTATGCTGGGATCGGCAGAAAGTATGAAATATATTTCATTTCTTGTTTAACTGTTGGGCTTTTCCAGGTCTACTTTCTATTGCTACCCTTCTTGAAAAAGCTGTTCATTATTCGAAGCTTATTCCTTTCTGTGAATTCTACCAGCATCTCTCCTCTAGCGTTCCTAGAACCGACGCCATAGTTTCCAATTGCCTGTTCCCCAGCCTGCGTTTCCCCCATTTTTGCATTGAAGTCGTCCATTACTGCAGTATACCGAGTTTGCTACTTTTCTCATCGCTAATTCATCTTCATAAAACGGATCTACTTCATCATCATCGTGACTAGATGTTGGAGTATAGGCTTCTACTGCTACCCTCTCATTAATGCTGTAGAATTCATCAATGTTGCCCGCTATGTCCTTATGAATTAGGCATCCTACCCCGTATGCTTGTTATCTGGGAGACCTCTATAGCAGAGGACATGGCCGTTATTCAGCAATGTATAAGCGTCACCAGTTCTTCTAATCTCACTAAGGCCGATGATATCCCAAACAATGTCTGATAGTTCCTGAGAGAGTCCTGATAAGCTAGCCTCACTAGACAGAGTCCGGCTGTAAAAGGTTAACAGGCTCAGTTTCCATTGGCGGCCTGTCCAGACCCAGAGATTCTTAGCAGTCTCTGCTGCGTTGCAGGTCTGACCGCCGCCTTGGTCAGGTGCTCCGTAGCTGCTGGGCACTGAGGACCATGGGTTAATTGTAGGAATCATAAGGGAGGGGGTGGCCGAATACTGTACCAGGGAGGCCAATTCCTGTTCTTAGTATTCCATTCTTAGTTCTTAGTAAGCTTAGTATGCCTTCCTAATTTGGTTGTCCCTGGCCGAAGCCATTTTCACTCTGCTCAAGTGTGAAATTTCACCAACTGATCTTCAGTGTGCAGGTAAATTGTTTATTTGGATTTACAGTATCTTACCTCTACTTTTAAGAGTATATACACACTCAACCTGTTATTACCATTCACCTTCTGCCAGTGTGTCCTTGTCATGGTCGTTAGCTGGTTCTTCATCAAACCTGCAGCCCCCAGCGACAGCTATTAAGTGCACTTGTTCTAAACGTGTGTGCTAGAGTTAGTCCCGCTAAAAAAATACTGCATGGCCATTTGGTCACAAGTCCCACTCGCTCTCTGCATCTTTTGCCGGTGTCAGGCATCACTGCAAGGCTCTGGAGGTCATATAACCAATGTGCTTCTCTGTGCATTAAGAAAATTGATGATAGTATGCGTTTCATATCACAGCAGCCAACATTCGCTATAATGCACCAAGCACTAATAAACGTTGCTTTAGTAATGCCTACTGCTTGGATTGCTATAAATAATTGTGGCCTTAACAAAGCTACCATACTATGCGAAGTCTGTAGTTTTTTATGGGTTTATGTCCACATGCCCCCTCCCCCCCCCCCCCCCCCCCCCCCCAATGCGTGAAAACTAGGCTATTACTAAGACATGATTAACATCTAGTCTTGGTACTTGAGAAACTAGGCATATGATTACACTATTCCCAACCTTTGCAAGTATTGTAATCGGGAAGGCAAACATCCTCTGCATGGCATAGATGAAATTTGTGGTAGTATACTACGGCTTATTCTTGTGGAGGCGCTCCTTCAACTATAGCCAAGCTGGATAAACGTCGCCTGAGTATTTGCCCACCCCACTGCTTCACACGGCTGCCATGGTCCTCGGCAGACAGGTGCTTCTGGAAGGCGAGCGAGTGGAAGATCTGGCTGCTGTACTACTCTCTGCCAACAGTACTCGGAGTGCTGCTACCGCGGTTCTGGAGGCACATGGCAATGCTGGCAGAAGCCATTTTCACTCTGCTCAAGAGCGAAATTTCACCAACTGATCTTCAGTGTGAATGTAAATTGTTTATTTGCACTTACAGTATCTTGCTTCTATGTTTAGGAGTGTATAAACACACAGCCAGTTATAACCATTCGCCTGCTGCCAGTGTTCCCTTGTCATGGTCGTTAGCTGGTCCTTCATCAAACCTGCAGCCCCCAGCGACAGCTATTAAGGGCACTTGCTCTAAATGTGTGTGCAAGCGTTAGTCTCGCCAAAAAATATTGTATGGCCATTTGGCCACAAGTCTGCTTCAGACCATAGTTTACGGTGTCATTATTAGAAATGGGAAAACAAAAGTCGTAAGTTTCTAGAACATTGTTTAGGGTAAATTTATGATGTGAATGTGTTTATTATGTTAGTATACACATTACATACTTACTGTACACAAACTGAACAGCCGAAAAGCATGAATGTGCATGACTTTTGTTAGAGCAGAGGCGCAGAGACTACTCTGTTCCCTACAAAACCTTTTGCGGATCATCAAAGCATCACATATTACGTGCCTTAGCCAATCAGTTCTGTGGAAGCTCGCTAGGTGGTCATTTTCCATCTTGGCTTACCACAATACTTGCAGGCTGAAGTAATCAGCAAGCCCAAAGCGACACTGATTATGGCAAAGGCTTGGATTTGTCAATGAATTCGACCTTGTTCTGCAATATAGCCTTCTGATTCGCTCAGATAGTAGTGTGAAAGGCCCTAAAAGTGCCTGTCCCTGGATCGAGTCTTGTAAAACAAATGCATCCTCTAGTGCACAGCTTTTCTCCTGACACAATTTTTCTTTCATGACTTATACAGCACGCTACCACTGTGGCAGGTGAATGTTTTTTTCTGGTCGTCCATTCACTCTGCATATTCTCCTCGATTCCCCTGTACCAGCAGTGCACCCAGTTAAAAAGTGCTCCGCAGCCTCGTGTGCATGATTTTCTGGCAGCTATGACTTGTCTGGTATTTGGGGTGGCAGAGATGTGGGAGCACTGTGCACACACTCTAACTTCTATGGGAGGGTAAACAAGAGTCAGAAATGACTTATACCTGGTTCTGCACTACAATAGGTTGCATTTTATGTTCTCTGAACTGCGGTTGTTTTGTTCCATTGCTGCACTTCTGAAGCTGTGCAACACCAACTTTCCTAATTTTGTGCATTGCTGGTTTCTTCTGGTAGCCATAGCTTCTGAAATTTATGAAGCCTTCAATTAGACTGTCTGAGTCATTACAATTTCACTTTCATTGACAACCATGGCAAGATTGTTTTCTTTTCTGTGTTTTCCTTTTGCTGTGTATGCTAAAACAAAATGCGATGCAGGAAGATAAAACACTAATCTGTGCACCTTTCATAGGTATGCTTGAGTGTGGCGCGAAATACATTTCATGAAAAGGGACAGAGAAAGGGAGATAGTGGAACGCCAACATGGGCGGATGTTTTCTGAAGTTGAGTATTGGACTGCAGCTTTCATGTGACTATTGTAGATGCACCCGCCAACACCATAATAGATGCTCATGCTATGTTGGAGTGTATTTGTTCTGTGCCCCCCATTACATAAAGTTTTACTGTTGATACATGGGGATGCTCTAATTTAAACCTTGCTTGAGACACACGTCAAGCGGATGAAAGTATTGGAGATGTGGTAATTTACACGTGCATTGACAAGCTTACTCAAAGCTTTCTTTCAACAATACTATTGTATGAAACAATTATTTTTTCTAGGTCACCTGCTTGAATCATTTGTGTGCAGAGCTGCAAGGCTCTATGGTACGCGCTTCATGACTTTTAATGTCCGCCAGCTTCGCCATCTGACGCCAAGCGTGGAGCATCTGGGTCCCCTTTGGGCAAACTCAGCGTTTCCCTTCGAAACAGGGAACGTGAAGCTGAAAAAGATGGTAAAGGCAGCGAAAGGAGCTCCGACACAAATACTGGAGAGAGTCACTCTGGAAAGAGAGCTGGAGCTGGCCTTGCATTTGCTTTCTCTTCCGCACGATGTGGTGAGGCTTTGCGAAAGACTGCTAGGCAAAGTTCCTATTAAGAAAGCGACTCGAGTTGATAATATATGCTTATTTGGAGCACCGGTTACTGCTATGTAGTCCGAGCGGGAATTGCAATCTGTGCAAAATTTCTTCGACGCAAAATGTGCTGTAATTGAGGAGTATTAAAGAACGAGCTTTGAAGGCGCAATTATACGCAGCCAGCAATATAGAAAGGCAAAGAAAAGTGGCTGTTCTGGGGTTGCAAGCCGTGATGGCAAATTTGTTATGTTTTCCAATATATTGCATGTAATTGACGGCATTTCTGGCGTGTCTGGCTGGTCTTGGTTGGTTAATTTCATCTTTTTTTCTACATTCCATGGGTGTACCACTAAGTTGCCTGTCAATACGGTGATCTACTGTGGTAGCTGAGATGGTGACACGCATTTCTCACTGCTTTCCAGGTCCACTTGCATAAACAGTAGGATATTCTTGAGTTCGGTGTCTGACGAAGTTGCAGGTGAAAGTGACTCGCAGGCTTGTGCAGAAAAACTAATACGCAAGTGTACACTCAGAGTGTGATTTGTCTTCTCTTGTGTGAAGCTGATAACTTTGTCATAAGTAGAGCGTGCTGGACGATATCAATGAGCATAGCTGGATAAGTTAGAGTTGGTACACATAGAGTGCCAAGGCAGTGGATGTGTAGACGCGGCGTCATACAATCCTTGCAGACGTCTGTCATTGCATGACTTCACATTCTACCGATGTCAAAGTGCCGTCAGTGGTCCTGAATAATCTTTGCTCAATCTCCAAATCTTTGCTTCAACAGTGAGGTGGCATGCACATAGCATGATTCAAGTGCGTGCAAACAAGAGACTGCTGGTGCTACATCACCAGCCAGAAAACACTTTAGGTAGTCAAATTTGGTGGAACGTGTCAAATCAGTTGAGGTGAATAGTTTGGTCAAATTGTTCTCAGAAGCCTCTCCACTCATTGATGTCCCCTTGAATGTTGACATATGTAGAGGTAGTAATCGAGGTCCTACGAATGTGGCTGTTGTCTCGTTTCTAGGCAATATGATTGCCTTCTGCGCTTGAAGTTTGTGATTGTATGCTTTGTGCTCTTTTTATATAGGAGATTTGGCAATGAAGCTCGGCAAGCACGCTAGTTCCTTCATTGCTGTGTTCTGCTGTGGCTGTATATTGCTCTTTGACCTGTTTGGTCGGAGTAAATTCCTCAAACTCGGTCTTACTCTGCGAAAGCAGAGACGAGTTTGCATTGCTGAAAGCTTGGCAATGTCGATGTAAGGAGAATGAAGCTAGGATTGGGCTTCCAGAATTATCCTACTAGTCTGCGCTCGTAATGCAGATTACTTGCCCTTAAATCGATATATCTGGATAGTGTCGAAGCTAGCTGATGTCCTCGCACCTGTGCTGATCTTCACATCCATGATCATTTCATTCCTGATTTCCCTCAACGTGAAGCCAGAATAGAGTTGTAACCTCGCAGATATTGAAGAATTGACTGTGGCAGTCTATGCTTACCGTATTTACTCACATCTAAGCCACCCTTTATTGTAAAAAAAAGAAATAGTACTTACCGCAAATACAAGCCGAATTAAAAAAAGCTCTTTTTATTCACAGAAAAGCATGAATTTTATTATACAAGTGTGCATACCACAGGCACGTCGTAAGTTCACTTGTCATCCACGACATCGCTGTCCTCTCTTTTGCTCACTTCTTCCCAAAGGGCATCGTCCTCACTTCAGTCCAGCGCGTTTGAAGTGCGGCATTTTCGGAATGCTCTGATGGTCATTTCAGTTGGAATTTCATCCCATGCCACTGCAAACCAGGCCATCTATTCTGAAACGATCACTTCGGCGATACCATTGTCTTCGTGTGACGTAGTGCTCAAACAGTCAATCAGCTCATCCGATTTTTCTCAACCAGCCAATCAGCGTGCGATTGAGTTCAACCACTTATAACGATATCGGTTATTACAATGAAAGGTGCTACACTGTCGACTTTTGTATGTTTTCTATGGGGAAACAACCTGCTTAATATAATGGGCCCATGCCGCATTATCGGTTATAACGATGAATTCTGGCTGCTGGATGTCCGTGCTGAAAGGTAATGGAATGTGAAATCATCGAAAAGAAGAAGTGAAATGCTAGCCGCTGCATGCTTGCCCGCCACTGCAACTGCCGCCCCCCGCTTCTCTCCATGAGAGATTCACACCAGCCTCGCCTATCTCTCCCGTCGCCCTTCCACCCCTCCGAACAAGAATGGGCTGCGGCCATAGCTCAGTGCCTCGCCACTGGACCACGCCACGCAAATGGACCACGCCAACTGCACTGCCGGCGCTGCTCCCAGATTGCTCGCTGGGCAATCTCTATGGCTGGGTCCTCACTGTTGGTTCCTTATTTTATGGTCCTCATTCTGCGCAGTTTTGCTAATGGATTAAGTCACTCGTGCTTGTCTCTGTTCGTTGCATCGAAGCCATTCCTGGCCACGTTGTTTCTCAGCCTTGTATGAGTTGCCGCCGAAATGTAAGATGGCTGATCCGCCCGCTGATCATCAGCAATGCACTACGTTGCTGGTGAAAAGAAGGCACACCGCTATAGATTTGGAAACGAAGTGCTCCTAACTGATGAGGCGATCGTCACGAACGTCCATCGGATAGCGACAGTGACGGCCACGACAGCAGCGCTGACGCTGTAGGGTAGGCTGCTTCAAATCGTCTTCACCCAGTCCGTCATCGTGGCGCTGTTCATCGAACTTTTCTCGTGAACGTCCACAACAACATTCCTGGGGAACCTTTACTTGGCCAGTAGTGTGTTGTGTCCGTCCATCAGCAAAACAGCACAACATTGGTCTTTTTCGCTGCTTCCCATAACCTGCCGTCCTAAGCTTGGTCTCTTTCACCCTTTCGTTTACTGTGCATGCCATGGGCATGTCAAAGACCACCGGTGTCTGGTCAGTGTTTGCAATCTGCTCCAGTTGATAGCTGTTTTGCCGCCATTTTTTCATGACGTAGTGCTGAAATGCGATGAGCTTTTCCTCAGAATTCGCTGGCTAGTTTCTGGCACATTAAAGTCAGTCGTCTGAGGCTGAAACCGAAACATTTCATGAAAGGCGTTACCCAGCCTTTTCTGCGCTTGAAATTGGTTTGTGCGATACCCCTAGCATTGGTGACCTCCCTTGTCATTTCCTGCATAATGCCCGTCGTTGTTTCCGTTCCTGCTTCTCTCTGTTCCCTAATGAATTCGCCGTATCTTCTACCTCATGATGTTGACTCCTCTGTGGTCCGGTGAAGTCCATGCGAGCTGCGGTGCAGTTGGAAAGCTTGTTCCATTTCCGCCACCGTAGCACCTTCTTTTCGTCCATGCCGAACTCGTGCTGGGTTTGAAGGTTGGATGTTTTCTCCATGTGTAAAACGACCTTTTGCCATTAGCCTGCAGTGTAGTGGCACCGCTTGGTCAGTGCCACCGCAGTGGCTGGCACGAGGCTATGGCGCTACACTTGAAAAAAATTCAGACAACTGCTCTAAACGATCGATTTCAGAAAACAAAATGGCGCACGCGTATGTTGCTACAAGTCTGTGACTGTGAGGTGGCGATAGGAATGTGGCAGTGGCGGTTGCGGCCAAACCACCGACTCAAATCTAAACCGACCCCTTGCTTCCGTACTTGATTTTCTTTTTAGAAGTATCGACCAGTAATTACGGTATTACAAACACTGCACTCATGTTAGTACACTTGTTTTTCCTGTCCCATATTTGTAGCACAGTCTATGGGAAACCTGAACCAACTAGGCAATCTAAATATTTATCTTTTATGCTACCTGCACTTGTAGGCCTCAGTATCTGCACATGAGAATGTTGAATTTACATGTACGGTGAAACCTTGTTAAACCGATGTTGGCCAAAGCTTGGAAAAAGTACGTATTAAATGGTAGTACTGCTAAACTGCTAAACTTCGCGAAATGCGAAGGTTGTGGGTTCGGTTCCCACCTGCGGCAAGTTGTTTTTTCATCCACTTTAATTCTCATTAATCTGTCGTTTCTTTATTTCATTTATTAAGCACAAGTAATTTCCCCTATGTTGTCCTTGGTGTCAGTGTTTGTTGGCTTCTTATGATATAAACTGAAATAGTGTGAGATCGCCCACTTACCTGTCAAAAACGGACCACATAGAGAGTGAATTAAACGGCAAAAAACATGCAGTACCATCCATTTCGCGCGACAAAAGTTCGTTAGCTTCGTTTCATGCCGCGGCAGCCTATCAGCAATTACAGCGGCATCAGCTCCTTTAAGCTCGGCAAACACTCACATGAGGCTGACGTAATGCGCATCTCCTGGCACTGTCGGGCCTGAATCGCCCGTGCTGTCGTTTTTCTGTGTCGTCCTCATCACTGTCGTTAGGCGGCACTTCAGAAACGACAAACCTGAAAAAGTTTAACCTCGTAGCCAACATCTTTTTGCAGTCCCAGCAGCACTGCCGAGCATCTTCTCCTTCGCATTCCAAATGGCACATGCCTTATTGAACGGTAGATCCCTCTCGCGTGCCAGGGCCAACGTTGTGCTACGTTCGGTAGCACAAACTATTTCCAATTTTTTCTTTTATGCTGAGCACCTGGTTTTTGTTCAATCTATGGCATGATGCATTTCCTAGCTTGCACGACGCCACAACACTCTCTGGCTCGGCACCAAAATGATGTTGATGTTAGCGTGGCTTCGCCCTTCCAAGCGGCTTCTGCGTTCGTGCTTAGAGGCCGTTCTGATCTCTGAGGCTCATTCTGCTTGGCCGACCTACCGCCGTGATTGTGCTAGGAAAAGTACAAACACTATGTGTTAAACAATACAGACGCAACAAACTGGTATGGTTTATGCGAATACAAAACACATTATGTTGAATGGCCGCTGACTTGGGGACTTCACTTTAGTACGTTTAAAATGAAACTGCTGTTTAAGTGGGTACAGTTTAACCATGTTTTACTGTATTCTCATACAGTAAGTCAATACCACATAATGTTTGTAGTATCAATTAATTCATCAATAGTTAGCCTTTTCGTATCTTGTTTCGTAATTCACATGTGAAAACTTAGTGCTGTTTCTGACGATGAGCCGTCACACTTATAAGCCATTATATTTGGAGAAATACTTTAATGGCCTATAAATAAATCCTCTTGCCTGGAAGAGGTGCACCAGTATAGTTCTGTTGCATATGGAAATCTGAAATCACCGCTACTGCCTGCACTACAGTTTGAAGGAATTCAGACTATAAGGTACATGTTGTCCACTGATAAGCATGTAGTACTGTAAATTCTTAACACTGAGTTTATGTATGTAAGCTATGCATTAGGAGACATATAATGTGTTTTAGTTGAACTAGTGCAGGTGTGTTTTTGCTGTAGAATATGTCAGCCGGATCGGTAGTTAATTTTCTACACATTGGAACCCAGATCATGGCAGTAAATGACAATTTCTCAGGTATTACGACAATAACAAGATTGAGCATGCGCTGTTGAAGCAAAATTTAAGGGACCATGGGAATGGTTACCAAACTGCATGGCTGAGCTCTCCAGTGGTGGCGTACCTTTGTCTGAAACTTCTGTACTGTCCAAGTGCATCACTTGGACAGTACGTGCGCTCGTGTTTTGCATGCGTGCGCGCGTGCGCGGAATCAATCTATAAGCACACGCGAACGCATCCATTGTGTTCTTTGCATCGTTCCAGCAACAACAAACGAGCATAAATTCACCCGTACAAGTTTAACATTTCATGCAAGAATTGCAAAAGTATCATTGCCGCCAATGCTTGGGATTAAACTGCGCAGTAAAGCGAGTTCAGTTTCCCCTTGGTGGGTATCGACAAGACCTTTAGAAAGAACAATCGTGTGCTTTGTTCAAATTTGCTCAAAGCACGAGAGCGGATTCTGCAAGGCCTCTAATGAAACTGAACAAGAAGTCTCAGATCTGGCACGCCGTCGGTGTATATTTTAACACGAAACAGTAGAACTGCACTGATATTAGGGACGGTACGCTTAGGTATAGGATGCCAGAGCATGTTTGGTTTGGCTCCAAGCCGCCACAGCTACCACAGAGCTATATTTGGATTGACCCTTGGTAATGAATGCTGCAAGGCTTGTGAAATGAGAAATTTGTCAGTAAACGCGCTCAAAATCTTTTTTTTTTTTTTGCCAAGTATTGATGAAGCGATAGTTCTAAGCGTAATACGTGGCTTTCTAAATATTCGCTCAACAATTTCAGCATGCAGAAAGGAAGGTGTAGAAGGTGTTACTTTCTATGAAAATTACGAAAATGGTTACAGTCGTTAGCAGAGCACCCTCAGTGCCTCGTTTTAGTATGTCAGTGTTCCTACAGGGTGCTTTGTGCGAAACGTGCACGAGACACAATTGAAGGGTGTGACGCTACTACAAGATTTCAAGCACGCTAAAAGTCATACATGCCTATTTCCCAGCTGCTTGCGCTAAGTCATTCTTCGATCGCGTCAGATGGTCGCAAAAAGCAAATGAATGCCAACCTTCCACGTAATGTACGTGGCGTCATCGGTGGTGAAGTGGAAACACAGCATATATCTTCTATTGCCCTCCATGACTTCCGAGTTAATTTGCCACTGGCTTCATTTAAGTTGTTTCAGCTAAGTGTTGTTTTATAGATCAGCTGCCAATCCTCAACGAATCATAGTGCTTGAGTCAATCACAGTTCTCCAGGCACATCTTCATCATGTGTGGCATCGTGTTCGGTCGAATACTGCGCACAGTAAGCCTTGCGCTCTTTCATCCAGTATACTTTTGAATAACCATAGGCTGGTGCAGGCGCAGCAACCTGCCAACGATGAAAACACAAATTTTTGTGTAAGTGGCGCGCCCTGGACAAAAAGCTAAAAGAGTCAACTGCTTTGTCCATTTCTCCCATTCCTACTTTGTAAAGTACCTTGCTTCTAGAGGCGAGTAAGTTGTTGAACCCTGGTGCGGATTTAGAGATAAACTGAAGCGCTGAAGAGCGTGACCTCAGTTTGTGAAAGCAGTCAGGGGCGCTACTGCAATCACAAGGTGCCGTGTTACTGTTGGCTGTTTAACCGTCTGCATGTCGGGTGAAAGAATGTGCGATATTTAACACAATTAGCTTTCCAGAGACATATTCGGCCATCTTGCAGGAAATTTTATTAACACACCCTGCATTTTTACACGCCGAGTGAGAGTAGGGATTTAAGTTCTATGATGGAATCCACATCTAAGTGTATTGTGAAGTTAAATGTAAAGGCGAAATTGCCAGTTTTATCTGAACGAATAACTGATTAGTGAATGAATTTAAAAAAACAACAGAAACGCGCGCACGGCACACGATGCCACCGTCGACGTTAGAATCTGCCCGCTAGGGGAGAAATTGGCGCTGGAGTCGAAGGCGGGAACTTGAAAACTTGAATGTCTTGTCATTGCCTGCTTGCGCGTGTGTGCGTGCGTGCGTTCATGCACACTAGGTCGTGCACGCGCGCGCACTCACTTTCTCCTTTGCGCTATTGCAGCAAGAAGGAACTACATGCATGAGGAACTTTGATCTATATTACGCAAGATTTTCATGTGTTTTCGTCATCGTGTCATACAAAAGTAAATTTAACTTTCTTATGTAGCGTGTCGACAAGAGCGCTTAGCAACAGCACTCATGTGCTTTTCTCAAATGTCGGCGAAACACGGGAGCCGATTCTGCGAGGCGCTGGGGGAAAAATTATATATATATATCAGTGATAATACACCGCCGATGTATCGTTTGGCAGGATAAAGCCACTAATTTACTTATGTTAGACCAGGAACGATGACGTATAAGTGGACGGAGTGAGGTTGGTTTCACTGCAAGCCGTAATCGCTGCAGTGCGCTGTATACGAATTGAAGAAATGTTAATAAAGCATAGAAAAGCTTGGTAACGGATTGACGTGTTGGTAAAACGCTTTGAAAATATTCTGTTATAAGGATGGACAAATCGGTAATATGATCTTCCGCATAGTGTACACCTCTTTTAAAAAAGTCACTTCACAACCTCTTCCAACATGTGGAAGGAAAATGGAGGACACTCTACTGCCTTATAATTGAAATTCCTTTAACATGACGGTTATTCCTTCATTAAAACCGGCAATATCACCAATAATGCAGCCTTACAATATAATAATGAATGTCATCATACATATGAACTCCTTTCCTGCATGAAAAAGAACTTACAATATCGGACTATAACTGAAATGAAACAAATACATAGAATAAATTATTGAGTTTTACGTGCCAAAACAACGATATCATTGTTAGGCGCGCTGTAGCAGACTCCCGATTAATTTGGATCTCCAGGAGTTCTTTGATGGGCATCCAACGAACGGTGCGCATGCGTTTTTGTATTTCGCCCCCATTGAAAGGCGGCCACCACGACGGCATGCGATCCTGCGACCTGGGTCCCACCGTAGTCACTGTGCCACCATGGGGAACAAATTGAAATAATGGTATGTGTGGAGAACACATTGTCTTAAAAACCACGTAAAATCTTTCACCCAAGTGCAGCGGTTCTGCAACAACAAAAGCCAATTCTTCAATGTTACGGTGATTTCGCTAATGTATAAGTAACAAGTATTAATTCATGGCCGTAGTGAAGTAATATGGGAAATTTATTCATCTACACCGGACTTTCATTGACAGAAACATGGGCGTTTTGTGGTTACTTCTTGTAGACGTCGTGTTTTCAAGACGCACCCACTTGAAATGAATTCCCAGCATGACATCAGTTTCGTGTTATTTCCCAAAATTATGTGACTAAATACATGGGCGTTCAAGTTACCTTTCCTTTTTCATGCATTAAAAAGCTTATTGCTAAAACAATTAAGTGCAACAACGGTATATTTTTACGGCAAGTCGGATGGCGCACATGACCAAGCTGTTGATATTCTGAAAATTAATTAGGAGTAGATAGGCCTCACAATCTCACCGGCTACAATTCGTAAATAACAATAGGTGCCATAATTATTAGAAGAAGCTTATTAATCAATTTCTGAATAATTCAGCTTTTATCTCGGAATATTCCACCTTAATAAATAAAATTCAACAGAAAGATCCTATAAAATCCATAAAACCTAAAATTATTTAC
The DNA here is from genome assembly GCF_023375885.2 of Dermacentor andersoni. Lineage (NCBI taxonomy): Eukaryota > Metazoa > Arthropoda > Arachnida > Ixodida > Ixodidae > Dermacentor > Dermacentor andersoni. The sequence continues at coordinate 23,647,194 of NC_092823.1, read as the reverse complement.
CCCACATAATAGCAAAGCCCCCAGATACATTTCAGTAGCATGCTTTATTTTTCTTTCCACAAAGGTACGCCGAAGAGCGACGTATATCCGAAAGAGTTTTAAAAGACTAAGTATTTTAATATATACGGAGAGCTCTCCTCAGTATTATTTGGGTATGTCTTTCGGAACCAGTTCCCAGACTATCTGAAGCTTGTCGTCCGTGACATATCCTTCGCGTTCAAGATCATCCAAGCGAAATGAACTACCTGGAAAGTACGAGCCTCTGCTACCTGATTCTTCGGGCCTCGCATTGCACAAAAGATTGTCTCCAGTTTCAACAAGAAACTGGCAGTGCTTGTCTCTTGATGGATGTTTGATGGTCAACTGAATTTTCTGATTGAAAGGCCACTGAAGGAATTCATCGAGCACTCCCTTGTGTAGCTGCAATCTAGCGTGCAGTAACACATGCTCTCCCTCTTTTCTTAGGTGGACTCCTGGGGACAAGTGATAGCCACAAATGTAAACCTTTTCATTCTGGTGTAGATGAGAGCCCTTTGAATACGCGCTGTCTTTCGTGGCTTTGAATTTGTTTACAGAAAACTTGTATCGCCTAACACTGATTGTATTTAGGGCCAGTTCTTGTTGTTTATTTATTGCACTAGACACGCTTCGCTCCACGCAATTTGTCGGATCAGCAATTCGAGCGGCACTTTCGGCCAAATTTCGACAGATTTCCCTGGTGGCAGCCTGCAACTCCTTTCCAAAGATCTCCTTTAGCGTATTCTCAACTTCACAAACTTTTTTGAGCATGTCGGTGTGAAAAATCGAACTTTGCCTTAATTGCACTACCAAATTGCTTGCTGTATTTTCTTTGAGCTGTTCGACAGTTCGCTTCGTGTCCTCCAAAGCTTCCTTCAGTGTTACATTTGAAAAGCTTATCGATCCTTGAAGCTCCTGCAGCATTTCTCTGTGACCAACCAAAGTTTCCTGGATTGCTCCAGAGCAGCAATGGGTAGATGCTGTTTGTGAAGCTACGTTCTCAAACGTTCTACTTCCATTTGCTATCTGTAGCAGTGTTTCTTTCATAGAGTTCATGCAATGTGAAATCTCACTTAGGCGGTCACTGTGGCCATTACTATCTGTAATAACTTGGTCTAGCCTGTTGTTCATTCCACCTACTCGTACGTCCATGCTTGCATTCAGAGCTGTCATCACTGATATGTTGTCACTGTCGGGCGTTTGTTGAGGTCTGGACGTTGCTGATACCACGTGGTCGCTGCATTTGCTCTGAAGATGCGCGCGCACATCTCTACGGAGCACGACGTTCGAACATCTAGGACACGAAGTAGAGTGGTGGTCACAGTCATTGCAAAAATGGTTGTTTTGCTCCGATGCAGCCAAAACCATGTCGCAGCCATGCTTTTCGTTCCAGCATTTTACCTGAAAATAAAAAACCATGACTTTTGAGCAAGCTGTCATATTGGACTAAAGTTCATAAATAGGGCCTTATGCATTATGTAATACATTACGTTATGCCTAAAAACATTGTCCAATATTTAAAATTTTTTATGTGCCAGAACCAAGATTTCATTATGAGGCACGCCGTATCGGGGGAGTCCGAAAAATGTTGGCCGCCTGGGGATCTTTAACGTGCCCACAATGCACGGTACACGGGCGTTTTTGCATTTCGCCCCATCAAAACGCGGCTGCCGCGGCCGGAATTCGACCCCGCGACCTCGTGCTTAGCCGCGCAATGCCATAGCCGCTAAGCCACCATGGCGGATGTCAATCAGCATTGCAAGATAATTGCTGTATGGCGAACTGAAAATAGTTTGAAGCCAAAAAAGATGTTAAAAAAGATGATTATGAGAATGTGGACGAAAATTCCAGAAGCGAGCGTGCACAGCCCGTTTGGTTTCTACTTGAAGTCTATAAAATAATTTTGTTCGTGTTAGCAGAATCATTCCGACTTCGAGGGCACATCTAAGCAATCATTAAAAAAAAAATATATTTGCGCTCACGCATTTAAGGTGACATGTGCTTTAAAATGATCATTCTGTCGAGTTGTTGCCTTGCCCTTTAACTCAGATCCACGTTTCTGTGACAGCTACTCGCGCCGGCCATGCTGGTTCAGTCACCGCGGCAATCTGCGTTTCAGAAATGATGAAGGGTTCAAATTTTGGCAGCAGCAGTGACATTCCAATGATGCAGGAATTCAAAAGAAAACGCGGGTGCACTTTATCTATAATTTAGATATTCCATGCACTCCAAATAATTCCGCAGTGTGCCGCCTTCCCCTCAACCCCCCCCCCCCCCCCCCAACCCAACCCAACACCGGGCAAACTTCTAGCCCGCTATGAATTACGGGGCCGCAAAAGTAAGTTAGGCACTGTGGTTCAACAAGTAACCTCGTTGAAGCTACCATTTTGACAAGCGGCTTTGTCTTCGTGGGCGAATCAACTGCTCTCCTTAATTTCATTTGTGTACGCGTTGCTCACTCTCACCCGTAATCAGTCAGGGATGAGGTGAGCACAGTAAAGTAAGGGAATTAAAATTATTGAAGATGGAACAAAAGGTAAACAGCGCGAGAAAAACACAAAAAAAAGTCAGTTTCGCCTGAACGAGAAGCATTGCAGTGATAGCAAGATTTAGCTTTGTGCTGTAGGAGTTGATATACAGAGGAAACAGGCAGCGCTACTGCTGTTCATCTTCGAGAAAAAAAAAAACCAGGGTGACAAAAATTTTGTGTCAGTACCCATCTCAGGATGAATGTTCAGGTAAATGCGATTACCATTCAAGAAATGTAGCGACACGCCAATAACATATTAAATCAGACAAAGAGAAGGTGTTAGGATCTTTGGGCGAGCAATCAATGTTCATTTGCGTCACTGTAAAATATGCAGTGCAGTGATTCAAAGAATTTCTAGAGGACGACTCATCGCTCTCTTTACGCACGGCTTTGGAAACACATTCCCATATGTCACATTTTACACTTATGCCTCCCGAACATTGTTTTAGCGCCGTATTTTATAGACAAATATTTGGCAGAGAATACGCGCTTTAGTTTCAGTGGTCTGTGCCGGCATTGCGCTGGAAGCATTGGAAACTTAAGTTTAGGCTCCATACAGAACGGCTCCAATTCATTCTCTGCGATTCACTGGCAAGACGTGGCTCCTTTCCTGGATCGCCCGAGTTCCGGTGTGCCCGGCATTCCTTTCACAATGGAAAGGGAAAACGATGAACATACTGCCTTCGTGACAGTATGTTTACCAAACGCACTCACAAGGGGACTTCAAACCAGTATAGGCAGGAGACAAAGCCACACCGTTAAATACTTCAGCTTAGACTCTGCGCACTCGCTTGGACACGAGTGCGTCGTGGCGGCTGCACCTGTGGCCCGTCCGTTATGCATTTCCTCTAATCCTGCACGGCGGAAGGAAGAGACGTCGAGAATATGGAAAGAATTATATAGCGACCGCTACCCTTTTCACCGAAACTGCAGGAATTCTACTTTTCTGTCGGCAGCAGAAAAATGGCCCCGGAAGGAAAAGGAAAAGAAATGGGTACACGAAGAGGAAGTGAAACACTAGAAACAATTTTTAGCAGCTACGGAGTAAAGATTGCCCACGTGCCGGCAAAGAAGCTAAAACAGTAGCTTGTGCGCGTGAAAGACCGCCTTGAGGGCTCAAGATGTCCATATGTTGTCTACAAAATTTTGTTTAAGAATAGCGATGCGTCATCCATTAATAGGTGTGGAAATCTTAAAATAAGGATGCAGCAGCATCAAAACGACACCAGCAAAAAAAAAAAAACGCCATCTCAAACTCCTTGGCCGAAAACTATCAGAAATCTAATCACAGGACTGAAATCTAATCACTCGGCCCGTATTATCGCTACGTCGAAGGGTCCTTCTTCCTGCTGCTTTTAGAATCTTTATTGATTCAAACAACTAACGATACGATTAACTAGACTCGAGGCAATTTCCCAGAGATGTACAATCGTATGCTGCGCCACCAATTTCATGCACAAAGGAACCCAGCGCCCCACTCTTCACTCTGAACAAAGGGCCCCTAGCGGCCCCCAAGCGTTAGAAAGTTTTCCTGTTGGTGTTCTTGTATTCAGACGAGTACCCTTTTTTTCATTCTTACAATGGTCTGCCCACGCCTGACGCGCTTTTGTCCAATATTGAAATATGGGCCTGATAGTAAAGTATCCGGCGGAATTTTCATGTTTCTAGACAACTTAGAGGCTTTGGAAGTATTTACTTATCTTTTGTACTAGCATACACACAGGAGGTTTGCGATCAGTTTCCCCGATTTCCTCGGCGAACCAAGCAAACGAGTTCGGTTATATTTAAAATTAAAAACATGTTATGGGTGATGTGTAAACTTCTATAGCTGATGATAGCAATAGCAATTCGGCTGTCTCGGTAAATAGCTCTAGCGCAGCCTGGACAACTGTATCGACGCTTTTAACGTGACGACGGGCGTTCACTATACCGCACTCCTTGCCAGCGGCCCTAAGCTACGATCAATCCGTGGCGTAGAGAGATGTGTTCGCCGCTGGTCAATTAAATAATAACAGGTAATAGTACAATTTAGTAACAAGGTTGGTCATTTGTCAGTCAATACATACTACCAAATGTCCGTTGCCACAAAAAATAAAAGCTCACGAAAAAAGCAAGGAAAAGAAATCTCATACCTGCTTGCAAATTACATCACGAAAACGAAATGAGAGCCCATAAATAGTTCGATACAGTGCAGCGTAATGAGGACAGATAGGAATGCGACAGAAGGAGCGCCGTGTAACAGCCGGAACTCAGTGATGGATGCGAGCAATGATATGGGAACAGGAAGTTGACAATGGATGAATTGTGCCAGATTTCGCATAACCTTCCGCCACGCATATACCGTAATGCAAAATTATGCTAAATTCTAGCGTACACCCGTGAGCAAAATTATACGGACCACGGGAGCGCGTGCCAAGCTGCATCGACGCGCCGTCTACCGACGCGGTGCCTGCTGTCGAGAGGGCCGCTAGAGCAGCGGTGCCCATGCGCGTCCCATCATATCTGCTGGCCTTACATGTAGCTTTGCCTGACGTGGTTATGGTGCTCGTATACTGAACGTCCACTGGGCGTCGTTTTCTCTGCTCCGTCGCTTGTGGACGATTGTTTTACGCAGCGGCTGCGGCTGGGATGGCACGCGCGTCCGCCACGCTTCGCTTTCATGCTTTCCCAGGGGGGGGGGGGGGGGGGGGGGGGTCGCACGCCGCACTGCGTTCTCTGACGCCTTTAGATGACTCGCGCAATATGGCTTTCTGCGGCGTTGTATTATCTCGATCAGTTCCAATGTTTGCTGCCGCAGGTAGAAGCAGGGCTTTGCAATCGTTGTCCGCCGTCGCATTAGGAATTGGAACTGAGTTGCAGTCGCCACTATGCTCCGCCAGCAGCAGGATGCTAAAAGGAGGAATTAGCGGCACCGCACTGCCTTCATTTCTTCAAACCCTTCAACAAGGCTCGAAGAAGAAATGCACTCGAGGGTGTCACTACACACAGCTGCGGCAACGCTAACACATGCGCGTGAATATAAAATCAGGTGCAGCTGTGCGGTGCACGCTGCCGTTAAATTCTAATTACGGTTGCCACCTTGCGAATCTGGTCGGGTTGACCTACCTGAAACACTGGTCGGGGTGACCACCGACAAACTCCAGTCTTGAGGGCACTTAGGACTAGCCAACGTGCTGCTGTGATTTTCAGAGGTTATAATTTTCCCAACTGTATGCATGATTTCACTACGCTGTCAATTTTTGATAGGCAGCGATGACGCCTCGGAGGTGTCGTGGTATCCACTCGTAACGCGATGCCATGAGGAGACCCCGACCAGTGATTCAAGTCGGTCATCCCGACCCGATTCGCAAGGGGGCAGCTGTAATTGGAACTTCATGGCAGCGTGCACCCTGAACCTGATTTTATATTCTCGCGCATGTGTCAGCGTTGGCGCAGCTGTCTGTAGTGACACGCTCGCGTGTATTTCTTGTGCAAGCCTTGTTGAAGCGTTTGAAGAAATGAAGGCAGTGCGGTGCCGCTAATTCCTCCTTTTAAGCATCCTGCTGCTGGCGGAGCATAGTAGCGCCTGCAACTCAGTTCTACTTCTTAACGCGACGGCGGACACCGATTGCAAAACCTTGCTTCTACCTGCGGCAGCACACATTGGAACAGTTCGAGATAATGCAACGCCGCAGAAAGTCATTTTGCGCGAGTCATCTAAAGGCATCAGAGAAGGCAGTGCGGCGCGCGATACCCCCCTCCCCCCTGAGAAAGAATGAAAGCGAAGCGCGGCGGACGCGCGTGCCATCTTAGCCGCAGCCGCTGCGTACAACAATGGCCCAGATGCGACGGAGCAGAGAAAACGACGCCCAGTGGACGATTAGTCTACGAGTACCATAACCACGTCAGGCAAATCCACATGTCAGGCCAGCAGATATGATGGGACGCGCATGCGCACCGCTGCTCTAGCGGCCCTCTCGACAGCAAGCACCGCGTCGGTAGACGGCGCGTCGATGCAGTTTGGCACGCGCTCCCGTGGTCCGTATACTTTTGCTCACGGGTGTACTACATCAGCCACATACAGAACGCAGCGCCAAACCATTTGCCTCTCTTGAAGCTTTCGCCCAAGAAATATCTGTCAAGTACCAGGAAATATACTATTTTGTGTTCAACCAAGCTCACACACGATTCCACGGTTCCACTCGGACATAATCGCTATTGCTCACAGCACACGCCCATGCCGCTTTATGCATCCCTAAATTTAATTAACTTCGTCGAAGTTTTTTGGGTAATATAAAGGTGGGAGTTCTTATCCTCGCATTTTCTTACCTTGCGCCTGAGTAGGTTTTCCAAAGGAAAGTGCATCCACTGAGCGTCTTCTTCATGAAACTGGTCACCGTCGAGTGGGCAGGTGTGTCCGTCATCGAGTAGGCACTGCTCGTAGCAGCTTTTGCAGAGCACGTGTCGACACGGCAGAAAGACGGTCACTCGAGGCAGCACACCGCACGCGTCGCATAGTTTGTTCGTCGCAATAGGCTCGACAAAGCACAGAGGTCTCCAGTCTAGTTCCTGGGTAAAACCACACAGCGTGTACCGCTGGCCTTCGGACGCCATGACGAACAGCGCATACGTTGGGTGCCAAACGTCGGGCCGACGGTTCTGCGCAAACTTCGAAACGCCGTCAGCGCTCCGCCCTCGCAGCTGTTACCAAAGCCACTATCACTCCGATAATTCTGCGCCGATTTCCTTATAGTTGAAGGCGCCGCCCGGGCTTTGGCATGGAACAGCCTGTAAGTTATCTACTGGCCGGCTGCATCGAAGATTGTACACACAGCTTTATCGCCTTTTCGGATGGTCGATTTTTAAATGTCACGAACGTTTGGACAAAACGCACTCCTAAAACAATTTTTCGAGACGTCAAGGGTCAACTTAAAATAAAAAGCGCGACTACATTCCACACTCTTAGAAAAATTTACTCCCTTTGGGGCGCATCTTGTCCCGCAACAATAACAGTCATCCGTGTTGCCCGCGTTTCCTTTCTTTAACGCTGCGAGTGCGGTATTTCCCAGTCACGAACGGCATGCGCGTTATCAGTGTGACGCAGCATTCTCGACAGGAAAGTAGCGAGCGCCGAGTTTTCAGGAAAGGAAAAGCAAGCAAGGCAGATGACGATTATCGTTGTGGGAGAAATATACATCCCAAAAGGTGCAACCGTTTTAAGAGTGTAAGAAAAGTGTACACTCTGAGTCGTATCTTGCCACAGAACAATAAACGTCATATGTCTTGTCCACATTTCCTTTCTTTAACGATGCGAGCCCAGTACCTCCCAGTAACGAACGGGATGCGCGTTATCAGCATGACGTAGGATTGCCGACAGGAAAGTAGCGGGCGCGGCGTTTTCTAGAAAGGAAACGAAAGCAAGGCAGATGACGATTATTGCTGTGTGGCAGATATACACCCGAAAGGGTGTAGACTTCATTTAGAGTGTAGCTGAGACAAGGAACAGCAACTGAATGAAAACGTAAATATCATTCTAATATTTGCATATACTTATCTGAATATGGTGAGTTAATTCATTCTTTTGAAGCTGCATCAACGATTAGAAAGGAAACCGAGAAATCCGAATTTCGTTAGTAAATTCATAAGAAGCCAACACTCTAAAAACTGTTTGCACCCTTTAGGTTGTATATTTGTCCCACAACAATAATCGCCATCTGCCTTGCTTGCGTTTCCTTTCTTGAAAACTCGGCGCTCGCTACTTTCCTGTCGAGAATGCTGCGTCACACTGATAACGCGCATGCCGTTCGTGACTGGGACGTACCGGGCTCGCAGCGTTAAAGAAAGGAAACGCAGGCAAGACAGATGACGATTATCGTTGTGGGACAAAAATACACCCCAAAGGGTGCAACTGTTTTTAGAGTGAATAAACAATGGCACTCAGAACAGGGGAAATTCTTTGTAGTTGTTAATTGAAACCAATAAACAATAACTAAATGAAAGTGGATAAAACAATAACTGGCCACAGGTGGGATGCGAACCCACGTCATCGCATTGCACGTGCGATGCTCCTACCTAGTGTGCTACCCCACCGCACTCTTACCACCCACTTTCTGGGAGTTTGTTTCCCTACTGCTAGTAAACCTGGCAGTGTTAGCCAGTGGCACCATATACCTACATGGCAGGGAGTGCTATGGACGCGTGAGTCCGTTTGTTGGCTTCCTATGACCTGACTGTATATATATATATATATATATATATATATATATATATATATATATATATATATATATATATATATATATATATATATATATATATATATATATATATATATATATATATATATATATATATATATATATATATATATATATATATATATATATATATATATATATATATATATATGTTACAAGACCGAGACCGACTAAGCTGTATATACAGGGTGGCCCAGTTAATTTGGACCAAGATATTTAAAAAACCCATGAGCTCAAAAGCAATCGTACCGACTGCATAGAAGCGGCAGTCGTATGCACTTAGACTCAGTATTTTTTTCCTCGCGAAGTATCAATTAGTTAATTTCTTTTAATTGGAGAATTTCTTAATTATTGTTTGGATCAGAAACGTATTAATCATGATGTTGTATGGCACCTTAAATAACTTCCGAATCAAGCATTTATTTCATTTCGTGCTGAAGTGATCCTGGTTGTATTTTCCAAGAAAAAAAAAGCCCGCGAAATACCAAATAGATGCGCATTCACGCGCCGCTACTAAAGCGCCTATAAGCAACCATTGAAAGATATACATCTGCATTCTCTTATCGCCGCATCGTACAAGGCTCCGCTACGCTTATCAATACGTCAGCGGCGTGTTCTGTTGATGCCGCGACCATCACATGGCGTGAAGTCCTGCATCGAGCTGCCGCCGCTAGTAAAGCCGTGGCTATTCGCTTACGAGCGCTTGAGTAGCGGCGCGTGAGCGCGTATCTATTTCGTATTTTGGATGTTCTTTCTCGGAAAAAGCAATGAGACAAAGCTGAGCACTAAACAAATGCTTGATTAGTAGGTTATTTGAGGTGCCCTACAACACTGTATTTGATATGTTTCCGATTCATGCAATAATTAAAAAGTTCGCTAATTAATAGTAATTAGTTATGTAATGCTTAGGGAGGAAAAACACACTGGCCGTAAGTACATACGACTACGGCTGTCCCGTACGTTGGGGGCACATTATAGATCCCCTGGTTGTCAAATTAATACGGAGTCCCCCAGTACAGTGTTCCTTATAATCAAATCGCGGTTTTGACACGTAATGCCCAACACTGCGGCTCAATATATATAATCACGTTTTATTTTCTCTCTACAAATGAAAAAGCTCACTTTCGATGCCTCCTTACCCGCCGCCGTATGCCAGTTGTGGCATTGCAATGCATGCCTCGAGGTTACGAGTACGACCCCTGCCATCGGTGCCGCATTTTGATGTAGGCGAAATGCAGAAAAAAAGATAGTTACACCGCGTTGCATGCACGTTAAAGAACGCCAGGTGGCGAAAATTCCTTCGGACCCCCACTGCAACATATGTCTTATCTATATCATGTCGTTAGCACGTAAAAACACAAACAATGATTTTTATAGAGGGCAGCGCATCTGCCACTAGAAGCATTGGGCCTGTGAAGAGATACGTAAAGCTTCTGCGTCCCACCAAGATGGCATTGCTTACGTTAGCGCAAAACTTTGCGTCGGTAGCTTCATTACTTCGTTGTGGATTCGTTCTACTTCCTTCTTGCACGTACATTTTCATACTAGCTAGCGCACATTTATTTTATTTTTTTTGTCAATGAAATGTAAAACTGAAAACTGTGCCTTACGCACAGCTTCCAATTTTTAGCTTGTTTCACAAAGCCCACATCCATCCATCCCATCACCACCATGGCACCGGTTTCTGTTAGTACAGAGCACCTTGTCCTCGAAAACAACCCGCCAGGGACCGTGGACAATTTTGCCGACGCTACCCCTGGGAAGAAACAAAGAAAACTTCGTTTTAAAATAAGTTGACACGCTTGGGCGATGCAAAATGATCAGTTTCCTTCGTGCAGGTTGATGCTTCCGAGGTGAACACGCAAAGATTGTAAGGAAGTTTTGTACAAGACGAAACGCAGGCTGTTCAGCTGAATTCCATATTGCTGCCTCAAGTGAATCGACATTCAGCTCCAAGTCAAGAACGCCGGCGTTCTTCCTTCGGTCTCAGCTCGAGTGTTATAGTAGTGTGACACCTGCAACACTGCTTCGAGGCGCTCCTCATCAGGCCAGCGGGGCGAGACACCTTGCAGAACACTGTTTCTGTGGTTCTGGGGCAGTGGCCTTGGGTGTTGCATCGTGCAAGCATTGCTACCCCGTGCTTTGTTGAACGCCGCACGCCGAGCTTAAGGGTGACGCCAAACATTTATGTCACCTTTAAAGATTCGGCCCTGAAGCAAAACTGTCATTTGAAGGTGTTTGTATCTCGGTCGCCATCAAGTGTGTAGTTCAGATTCTCGCCCCAGAAGACGCCACTCAAATCATGTTTGGAAGAGGGAAAAAATCTGCTCTTCGCCGTAATAGCTTGCTCAGGCCTGTCCCTGTTGCGACAGGTGATCTGCTGAAGTTCAGAAAAATGCCCCTTCCATGCCTCTTTCATGGGCAAGTTGTGCCTGTTAACATGGAGTAATAATAACTAATTAAATAATCATCAGCAAGAAAATCCACTTCACATACATGATAAGTGCACTGTAGCATGGAATACCACTAAAAGTGTTGTTCTGCTCTGAAAAAAAAAAGTAATTCATTGAAAAACAATTCGTGTTTTGCCTATTCTGTTGAAGCTGATATAAGCTCCTAATTGCCTTACACGCAATATCTCCTCATGGAAACGTTGTGTGACATTTCACCTAAAGGAGCCGGACTGCATTTCTTTTATGTTGAACAATTTTGCCGTAAACGCATGAGAACGGAGGCTAGTAAAACAAGAACGAAGCTCTTTGCTCCTACTGTTTTGATTGCCGTCAGGTAAGGCTTTATGCTAGGCGATACTACTAGATGTGACTGGCAAGCGCAGAAAGTAAGCTTTGTTATGATACACGGTTCACATCTGTCTATGGAGCGCAGAAAGCAGAGTGCGTCCGCGAGCAATGTCCAAAACGCGGAGCGCGTGCCACCGGAGTGGGTCCACCATCTTAAAGGTGAAACCAGGACAAGGAAGCTGACCCGCGATGGAAACAGGCGTAGTGAAAGGGTGGATGTAAGGGCTTTGCGAATCAGCCTAAACACCCCGCTGATACCGCACTGCAGGCTGGAGGACCGGTACTTTCATCTCCTTTACTATATCGCAGTATCGCGCAAGACTGTCTTGCCTGATAACTGCCTAAATGAATCCTAAAGCAAGTCTTGCTGCCTAGTCATACATCGTTTTAATGTGTTTGGGTATCGGCATCACTACTATGAAGCGAATAGTTTTCTTCGACTCTTTCACACATTTTCGTAGTTCGACGGTTGGTGGTCGGACTTTGACCGCAGATGCAGAGGATGCTTGCTCTAGATGAGTCGCGTGGCAGGGCGTGTTCGTCGCGGAACCCCGACTAGGTCGTCCGAAAGGTTTGACCAGTGTGCAGGTATGGATGGTGTCGCGGAGTGCTATGGAAGCACAGTCCACCTCTTTCCAGCCGGATGTGACTGCGAGAAAGCACTCCGGCGAGAAAAATAAGATGGCAGTCGCCTTCCAGGCTGGCGTTCATGCCGCTTTAGACAACACACACATGACGAATCGGGTGATATGTATAGCGGCCTATACAACCGCCGAGGATGTTATAACGGTTCTGTCCTCTACAGGATTGCGCCACGAAACAACCAGCGCTAATAAATGCCTTCAGAGCAACAAGCATGCTCCTTTACTTCACGCATCAATCATTGAACTTTCCGGAGCCAAGGATTACTCCCTTACATTGAAGCTTTTGTCCTCCGCCAGATATGTTGATCCCGTCATCCACATTGCATGTATCGTATCGGGCGAATAAAGTTAAAATCTAGTTATTGTTTTTTGTTGTTGTTTACTTATGACCTTTCGAGAAAGCTTCTCTCTCTCTCAATCCTCCCTCTTCTCACACTAACATGTAAGGCAATACTGCCACGCCATCGAGCCTCTTCATTTTTAATGAAATACTTGTCTGCCTCTCTTGCTTTTGAATATTCTCGTATCGCCATTCAAGCTAGTATTGTTCCCCTACATAACCGAGGAAGTTGAAGAAGCAGTCGTGAGTACACCGTCTTGCGTGATCTGGAGCGATCTCGAACCACCAGCATGCCTGGCATGCCTTGCACTACATGGCATAAAATGACATGTCGACTTTAGACATGATACAAACATTTTTATACATGTTTCAATGGAAAGAGCAGGAACCCGCCTCTGCACTATAGGGCGCGGGACTGCAAAAGCACGTCCGGATTCTTCTGCAGTGCTTTTACGCGCAGGTCACACGCGCAGTTAGCACAGCTCAGTGAGGATTATGGCGACGCCTAGGGCCATCTCGCTAAAAAGGTCTGTACGCGACATTGTCTTAACATTTCTGTCCTATGGCGGCAAAGCAGGAAATATATGCATATCCCACGCACTGTGAGAATCGATGTAAACGTAGCATTCTATGCTGTTTACTTCGAGTGACGATAATGAGTGGCGATTTTGACGTCGAATATGTCATTTGTTCAGCGTTTAGTCCAATAGTAAAGGGGTGAGTTGATATTATACGTTACCTTGTGTGCACCCCTGCTGTTTGTCTGCGTAGTACACAAACCACATAGGCAAACGTGTTTGCTTCAGACGTGGTTATGCGCCATCGTTCGTAATTTCTGAGAGGGTTGAGCATTATCAGTGCCTCACACGGCACATCGCATCGTGGTCGAATTATGGAGCTGTACGTGCCAAAACCACGATCGGATTATCAGGTCTGCGATAGTGGCGGACATGGGGTTAATTTCGATCCCCTGCCGTTCTTAACGTACACCCAAATCTGAGTGCACTAACATTTTTTGTATTTCTCTCCCGTCGAAATAAGGCTGCCAAGGTAGGAATTGAACCCGCGACCTCGATCAATGCCATAGCCGTCAGGTTACCGCGGCGGGCCAAGACGTGTTCATTTGACGTGCGACCGATTCCGTAGTGTCGCCTAGACTGTAAGGTGTTTTAATGCGACTTCACATCTGCACGCGCTGCGTCAGTTGTCCGCTTGACAAATTTGCCTGGTGTTCATTTTTTTGAAATAGCAGAAGCGTACCATATGCCTGCAACCGCTTTTCCTTCCTTTCTCGCGTCATCTTTTCCCTCTCACGCCCTCTTGCTTTGTACGGGAACTGCGAGAGTGCCAACGCTATAATTCACTTGTTTCGTGACGGAGTCGGTTCTACTTAGCCCCCTCCCCCCCCTACCTCCCCCCCCCCCCCTATCTCTATATTTCTATACACGTGCCCTCGGGACTCGCACCTTGATTGAAAGGTAAGCGCAGCAGTTTATGCAGTGCTTTTGATGGGGGTGATGGAAAATTACAGCTTTCAAGAGGCTATTGTGGCGACACCCAGGAATCTCCAGAGGGCATTGTGGACTTGCACACGATGGAAAGGCCGTTTCTTGCGTCGACGTTCCTGTCTTCCATGCTCCTGCGATGTGTATCTACACTCTGAACCACCTGCCCCCCCCCCCCCCCCCCCCCCGCCCCTCCCCAACCCGACCCGGCGGGCAAAACAGCCGCAGCCGCAGAAAATTCGAAGGCACAGGCAAAGAAAGCTTACCTTTAAGCAAGTGCCTGAAATTGCGCTGCAGGTAAATAGAGCTCTCCCCGTCTACGTCACGACAAGATGGTCACGCGATATTCGCGTGTATGTGAGAGTGTTTGGTGGGGAAAATGCGCGGCGCACGCGCGGTCAGGCGCGCTGACAGCTTCGTGCATTGCGCGTGTTGGTTCTTTTCTTTTGTGCAGTTTGTGCGGGTCCGTGGAGCCGGTTTGTATGGTGGCAAGTTGTTGGGCAGTGGAAGCGTAAACCGTACGGTAAAAGGCAGTGGGATCGACCTATTCCGTTTCCAAGTGACGAGAAGCGGCGGTAAACGTGGATGTCGACAATGTGTTCCGACAAATGCCAGCCGTCACATGCTGACCTAATCTGCTTAGATCACATCATTACTGGTATGTGTGGTTCTCTTGTGGCTATCATTGCACGTATCCCAGCTGACAGCAAAAAAAAAAAAAAAAGCGACAGTTAACATCGCAGTTTCACATGAAAGCGCTATCCTGGTATGCAGCTTAAGCTCACTGCAATTGCATTTGAACCGTGGTTGCCCAGCTTTTGGAGACAAATTCTTTCTTAGAGAGTTACTACCGCTTTTCCATATCAGGTGTGTAAAAGCCTTTGTACTTGACTGATTCCGGAGATGTTGCAGCTTAAAATAAAGTCGCAGTTTCACCCGTAAGGTGGAGCATCGATTGCGATAGCAAATTAATGCACAATTATACGAAGTAAAGATTGTACTTCTTCAGCCGTATGAACTTCAAAAAAATACCTTATTAACTGAATTAACAAGCATGGTGCCAGCGCGCACAGGCATACATGATCACATCACACTCGACGACCGCGGACGCTCTCTGTCGAAACGTTGGCGAGCTCAAGAGCAGCAGCGAGCGAAGTGACCTCCGTGCTCTCTATTGCTTTAACGCAAACTGAGCGGCGAGATCAAAGCACGAACAAAGGTATGAGCCATCTGCAGGTCGCATTCTGGATACGGCGCGCGTGGCTTCGCACGGCCGCCCAAAGTACGCCGTTGCTGGCAGAGCAGAAGCGGCTCTTCCTCCATCCCGCGCTGCCATCACG
The DNA here is from genome assembly GCF_023375885.2 of Dermacentor andersoni. Lineage (NCBI taxonomy): Eukaryota > Metazoa > Arthropoda > Arachnida > Ixodida > Ixodidae > Dermacentor > Dermacentor andersoni. The sequence continues at coordinate 23,631,780 of NC_092823.1, read as the reverse complement.
CTTTCCTCCCTTTCGCGCGCGAGATTGAGGCGCGATCGTCAGTTATCTAGAGCCGTCTGCAGGTCGCTTTCAGGATACCGCGCGCGTAGCTTCGCACGGCCGCCCAAAGTACGCCGTTGCTGGCAGAGCAGAAGCGGCCCTGCCTCCATCCAGCGCTACCACCCCGCTTTCCTCCCTTTCGCGCGCGAGATTCAGCAGCGATCGTCAGTTGCCTGGAGATTGGCAAAGCGGCTCACTTCAGTGAGCGGTTCGCAACGGCTCAGCTCACTGAAATCAACCGGTTCATTTTAACGTCTCACCGGCTTACTTAAATGTGTAACTTGCTTTACCCATTGTCTAGTTATTTGGCGTTGAAAAAGTGATATATGAGTTGTACAATGTGCGTGTTGTGAGCACTTTGGCTAGGTCTTGTGACTATTTATTAATTTATTATTTTAGAAGCGTGAAATATCACATATTGTAAACGTCGATGACGCGCAAGCGTATGGGTTCTATAGCCTACGCAAAAGTATAGGCTCTCGGTGCCCTTATAGATGCCAAGACTGTCCACATCACAGATCGCTTTCAATATAGGGCTCACACGGCCGTGGCATCCGCAACAGCCGCTGGTGTTGAACACCATCGCCTCCCGCCCCACTTGAACACACCACACTGAATGGCCGCGGACACTCGCTGTCCGAACGCTGGCCTGGGAAGCGCGGCCGCACCATCAAGAGAAGTGACATTGGTGGTGTCTATCGCTTCAACGCAAGCTGAGCGGTGAAAACTCAAAGGTATGAGCCGTCGGTTCACCTAGACTCTGCTTCCAACGCAGATCACTTTAAAGGTAGGCTTCGCGCGACCACCCAGTACGCAGTTGCTGCGGAGTACAACTCCCCCCTACGCCCACGGCCTCACTGTGGGAAGACGGCGTGCTTCCTACTGGCGTTACTCTTTTGCGTGCGAGATACTGATCCGCCATGGTCGGCGCAACGTCGCACAGTTTAACTCCTACATACAGAATATGGGGCGTGCTGACGATGTTATCAGGAGACGAACTCAGTACGTTTTTCCGCATACAGCAGCCGCAGCAACTGCCAGAGGCGGTCAACCCAGCGCGCTCGCGCCCTTAGCGACGTTTCGCCTCTTGCTCTTTCCCCGCTTTGCTCCAAGCCACCTATTTTCTCTAGGTGGCGTTGCTTTGCCACGCGCTTGGAGATTGTTCATTTATTTGTATCGGTAACAACATTGATTCACAGTAGAGAAAAAGAACTAGGAAGCTTACCAGCAAGTATGCGACCTAAATGGTTAGCAACATGGCAACAAGGAACATCAAGCGGACGGTCAAAGGGGGTGATATTATCTCATGGGTGGCGGCAATGGAAAAGAAATCGGCTATGAGTAACGACATAATCGGAAAAACATGAAAGCAGGAAAGAAACAATTTATGATTACTCAGTTGAAAGCTCATTACTTTTCGAAGCAAGATCAGGATGCCTTACAACACGCACTTACAAAGTTAAATATAAGAAGGAATAAGAAGCACGTGCTTTCTGCGGTAAAGCTAGGGAAACAAAGGAGCATGTTTTATTAGAATATGAAGATATCTGCACAGTGGCCAATATAAGGATAAAAATAGTAAATATGGGCTTTTACGTGGCAAAACCACTTTATGATTACGAGGCACGCCGTAGTGGAGGACTCCGTAAATTTTGACCACCTGGGGTTTTTTAAGGCGCACCTAAATCTAAGTGCATGGGTGTTCTCACATTTCGCCCCCATCGAAATGCGGCCGCCATGGCCGGGATTCAATCCCGCGACCTCATGCTGAGCAGTCCAACACCATAGCCACTGAGCAGCCACGGCGGGTCAATTTTGGTATATCTGGCCTGCTTGAAGTCCTTGGGTTCGACGAGAGCAGGAGGAAAGTAAGCATGCTTGCAGTAGCGATTAGTAAGTGGTGATTGTAAGATTCATTGAAGAAACGTAGGAAAACGACAAAGAACGGGGGCGTGGAAATACAATGTTCACAATAGGGGCTCAGATTGTTTGGTTATGGAAGTTCTTCGTGGTTTTTTTTTCTTTTTTTCAGGATAAGTAGGACATTAAGTTATATAACAACAAGAGCTTGGTGGCACATCCGACAAAGTTCCAAAGGGAGCGCTCATAGCATCCATCCATCCTCAGCGCGCTGGTTCGTACTTTACCGGGCGCGCGGTTATCTTCTGCACCTCCAGGCGCTTTCCTCCTCTGGCACTCTCTTCTTTCGTGGTTTCAAACCTGTCCGCATTACAATCGAGAATTGCTTGCGAAGCTATTATGATTTGATTAACGCTCTCACGCGTTGAGAATTAAGGAAAGGTCGGTATCTCGAATTTTCTCGGATACGTGTCTCGCGTTGTACGGAAACCTTTTTAATTTCTTGCGTTTAGCGTAGCCTGATTTCAGAGAACGCTTTGTACGGTGACTTTGGTCTGGCGCTTTGAAGCGCATTCGGAGGGTTGTTGCTTTGGCGAGATTGGTCTGGCGTAGATTTTCTGTTGTTCTAGTGAACCTTCTCAGGGCCGAGCAGAGGGAAGACCACCTGCGGTGTGAAGCGGGAAAGCCTCTCCATCCTATCAACCAACGGCGTCGGTCAACTGACGCATCCAATCGTTCGAGTGGCGTCGGACAACTCAACTTCTTGTTGCATTGTGTGGTGGGCGGGGGGGGGGGGGGGGAGGGGGTGTTGTTGAGCCACATTGCGTGCCTTTCATCGCGGCAACGGGCGCTCCCCCCTCTTTGTGCAGAAGAGGTGGCCCTTGTGCTGACCTTCAAACGCCAAATGCGGAACCCTTTCCGTGGGTCCAACTGAGGAGTCCCGGAGCACAAAGCAGCACGAGGAATCCACTGACAGCCTTCAAAATTCCACAGAACTGCTGGCTCCTTGCGGTTACTCCAGGCGGTACACAGCTTCGACTTTTTCCGCGATGAAAGGGGAAGGTGACGCGGTTGACGTCAGGACAGGCCCCGCGTTGTTCCTGCAGACGAGGGGTCGCCAAAGAGATCTAAAAGGCCTCTCACATAGGAGATTTCATATATGGCCTCTCACATAGGAGATTTCATATATACAATTGAAGTTTTTACATTGTCGCTAGGGAGCGTTCTTCCGCAACGATAAAGAGCAGCGGTAGTGCAAGTTGTAGCTGTTGTTGCCTCAAGTACCAGTGAGTGTTCTTGGCTTCGTCGTCTTCCCTTGCTGAGCCTTCCTCTTCGTTCTCATCGTCGTCGTTGGTTGATTTCCCCCTATATCACCTCGTGAGGCGAGAAGATGTCCGCTTCAGCGTCCGCCGCAGATCCCGCTTAGGTTTAGATGGCTTGGGCATCCGCGTCCATGGTGTGCTGGGTGCTGGGTGCTGGTGTGCTATCTCGGCTATTAAGCCGAGATAGAAATATTTCAGTGCCTCGAACTCTTGGTTTCAGGAGGCGATGGCTACTGCCAAGAGAGACGCTCTCCCCACTTGGTCCGTCTAGCCTCCGCAAGGGAAATTTCTTCCCTGCGTTCTCCGATACCGCAGCTCGAGGATGGTATAACGCATTTTCTTCCCTCGCTTTTTTTTTTTTTTTGCTTTGCAGCGCACTTTTACTGACGACGTCAAGCGCGAGCTGTTGCGTTTTTCTCGTTTCGGGCACCACACGATGAAGACGGTATGAGGACTATACCTGACAGTTTATTACTTTGAATCAAGAGAAGCTGACGCGCATTTGAGATATTCTTGGCGACGTTAAGACGACGCAAATTAGGCTTGGGCCGTTTGAGTTCTCAAATGGCCCTAACGCTAAATTTAAAAAAAATAGCGTGGGTGCCCCAATGATACCATTTAGGTTTGGCGCATGCGCTACTGCGAGATGCTAATCCTAAGGCGGAGGATTAGCATATATTACTACTAGGACTATTATTGGGGGGCTCCAATTCTAAATAGAAAAAGAAAGTCTAATAAGACAACCTGGTGAAAGTGGCCGTGAATACGCCGAAATCAACTACACGCACACGACGTGTTCAAAGAATGTGCACAGTCTGAGGTCTGGAGTGGTGCCTCTGCAATATCACCTCGCCTACACGAGGGAACAGAAAAACGAGCAAGTACGCCGTGCAACAGCATCTTCATTTTCTGAAGTAATACAGCGCGATACATGGTGTTGGCCAGAAAGCATGTCGGCGAGATTCAGGCACGAGAAAGTCAATCTCAAGTAGGCGTGGCCGGCTCACAGCAAGCATGACTATTTAAAGAATGAAAAACCAAAACGTTTTTTTTTTGCATCGGCACGCACTGTTTTCATAATATGTCCCCGGTCTATTTCCACCGAAACGTTGGTTGCCAAGCAAGAAAATATGAGAAGACATTTGAAGAGAATAACTTTCATTCATATCCTAGTTTCATCATGGATGCCGAATTCGTCTCCATGTACCCACTGGAAACAAAGTCTTACAATACAGGCGACGAGACAGAGCGGGGGGAACGCCAGGTGTTGCCAAGTGTCGACGTGTTCGCATTGGCTCCGTCAATTATCGGGCATAGCAGCGGTGAAAACTTGTGTGACCAGATCAAACTTGCAAGATTTGTGTTGGAAGACACCAGAAACAGGCTGATGCCACATTTTTGTGGTGAAGTGGACCACGTTTCCGCTAAAAATATAAGACCACCGTCTGAGCACGCCAGCCCACCACACTAAGCCTAACAGCGTAGCGGAGCACGGAATCCCGGCAGCCATCTCCCGGCCCAAGGGTAGCGCCGCGACGGCCCAACTTCCAACGACCCAGAACTAACCCAGCACACCATGGACGCGGATGCCCAAGCCATCTAAACCTAAGCGGGATCTGCGGCGGACGCTGAAGCGGACATCTTCTCGCCTCACGAGGTGATATAGGGGGAAATCAACCAACGACGACGATGAGAACGAAGAGGAAGGCTCAGCAAGGGAAGACGACGAAGCCAAGAACACTCACTGGTACTTGAGGCAACAACAGCTACAACTTGCACTACCGCTGCTCTTTATCGTTGCAATCGGCTGGTAAATAATGAGGGCATTCCGAAGGAATCGGTAATTGCAACGTTTGTTTACACATCATGTCGGTCAGAAATAAAGGTGTGGCCTCTTGTGTTCCGTGTAGAACCACTCGCGCCACGTCAATGTCAGGATCCCTAGAGATTCGGGCACAGCGCAGGAGGATGTAAGTCGAGCTCGCGTTGCCGCACCTGTGGAGATGGTCTTCCTTCAACGAATGCTCTGCCCAATCTCAAAAGTGCTGCCTCTGTGGGGGAACACACCCAGTAGGCTATTGGAACTGCTCAGCTCGCGCTCAAAAAATACAAATTCTTAAAATAACCAACCGCTGTTGCTTCTCCCTAAACTATCTAATTGCAGTTAATAAAGACAGAACCTTCGGATACTCTGGTGTTACAGCGCGCAACACTCTAAGCATGGATCTTGATCTCTCGATAGCAAGTCACTCTGCTGTCAAAAAGGAAATGGCTAAAGTTGTGGATAAATTGATATACAGACTAATCAGGTTGCTTAGCGCAAATAATTTCCAGTCAGATGATGCAAAAAATTCAAGCCACTGAGACACCGCTGCAGTCCTGAGTATCTAATGCCACGCTTCCAATGCCTAGCATCGAGGTAGGGACGCCTGCTACATTTGTAGATCTGTCGACAAACGCTACTCCACTAGTCCAACCAGGCGATGGTCAGCCCTCTTATTCAGACGCCGTTAGTGTCACAGATATGGAACTTGACACTTGAGCTCCCAAACGCGTGGGATCCCCAATCTCGACGACAAAGAAACTAAAATGAAAAAAGATTCAACCATCTCCTGCGATTGAAGAAAGTGTTCTAAAGGCGGCAGTTGCCGCTGCTGTGCGATCAACACCAACACCACCGATCAACACCAGTTGAAAGTACTGCACTGGAACTTTCCCTTTGTATTCTCTGCTTGAACAGATTTATCTTGACTATCTAATCAAGTTAACTTGATGTCGCACTTCCTCACGAAACATGGCTTTAACCAGAGATAAATTTTCGTTTGAAAGGTTTTCAATCTTTCCAATTAATACGACACTTCCGAGGTGGAGGATTACTGATACTTGTTTCCAGTAAAATGTGTCACAAGGGAAAACTTATTTTAATATCATGGATTCCGACTACAATAGTTTGGAAATATATTTATGTCTCTCACGGTATCACCCATCTTCAATTATAAATGTTGATTTCCCGCAGGTATGCCTTGGTAGGGCTGTAGGGAAAATTGGTAGGGCTGTGACTGCCTGTAGGAAAGAAATTTTGTCTGCAGGGGATTTTATTTAGCATCACGTGTCGTATGGGGTAAAAATAAATTCGTGCTGTAAGTGACTGTGGGAGGATACTATTGGTAGTCACCTTTTATGTCAGACACAGGACAAGTAATATTTGCTGGAGGTCACTTTCATTCTTTCTCAGATTTAACATGTCGTACCGCTGGAATCAATGTTTCGTCGCCCATAGCGGTTGACTTAGCAACCAACAGTGATCATCTTCCTGTGTCATTCGAAATCATTTGTCCAATAACAACTTTAGAATACCAGGCATGCACATTTGTGAACCACAATAAATTGAAGACTTCCTTGCGTTCAACCGTTTTGAAACTTGCCAATGCCAACGATAATGAAATCGCTTCATCCATTTGCTCAACTCTAGAGGGTTCCCGTAAGCAAGCTGAATTCGTCATCACTTCGGTTAAAGGCACCGCTTGTCGCCGGTGGAATGATGGGTGTACGTGAGATGCAAGATGACAAATTCTACAATGATGTACCTTGCAAAGCTCTCATCGAAGGATGGCTGGTAGCTTCTATCGATCTTAGCAACAGAAGTTGCAAGTGCCATAGTGGTCATCTCTTCTACTGCACCTGGCACTGGCGTTGGACCTCGTGGTGGTTCAAACCTCCATGATGGTGATGGAATGCATGCTAGATTACTGGGACCTGATTTAGCTAGATCCGCGAGTTCGTCACAAGTTTCAGTCTGCGTGCTTACATTTCCACAAGGAAATATGTTGAGATTCACGTGCGTGGCTGCGAAATTTTCCACATTACTGTGCTGAGAAACTGCACAACATGTATCTAATTCCACAGCATTGCCACGTTGAATAGTATATTGAGCAGCGCATTTAATTACAATCAATTTATCAGCTAGTAGCTGTGTTCTGCGAGTTACATGACTACCCGCATAAGTTTTTAAGCAACTTGTTTGATGACTGAGGAGATATATAGACCCTGTGGTAAAAGTACATCAGTCTCATTGTACTTGCGTCACTAAAACGGATGCAAGCTTATACCTGCACAATTTCAAGCACTACCAATTTCATCTTTACTTTCATATAACGTCTCGGGCGAGAGTTGCAGCTTGCTCGGGAGATGTTAAAGAGTTATAACTACTGCTTGTCTTTTAATTATGCATAGCATGTTTACTGCGTGACAGTCACATTCACTGAGAGTGGTGATGACCTGCATCAGAAGTGTCCATGTATAGCAAGTGGTGTAAGCTCACCAGCATATTTTTTAACACCCCCTTGTGTAACGTCTCGGTAGCAACAGTCCAGGCAGCAACAGCACACTGAGTTGCTACAGTGCGTAGCACAGGTGGGGAGCTGCATCTGCCAATGTGAACCCATAAAACGGTATTTGCTTCAAGCACAACAGAGAACGATTTAGTATAGAACATCATTAAAGTGAGGGCAATAATCTTACCTGACAGGACACTTGCAGACTAACTCCGGTTGGATGCAATTCACTGGCCCCAATGCCCTGCTGAGCCTGTGGATCAAGTGTTCAGTTATACTTGTTCTGAAGTTATTTCGCACCTCCAACTCACTTCCTGTGAATTCTCTGCTTGTGGATCGCGAGATGCAGCTGCACTGCGGACCTCTCGATGAGGTTCTCCGTGCAGCGGATCGTTGCGCTGTGAAAATGCGTCACTGTAACATGGAAGACCACCGTTAGTACTAATCAATAATGACTTTATGTAGCCATAAATTAAATTAGGAATACTAAACACCCTTTATGCAAATAGGCTACAACAATCAGCTGTAGTCCCCTCGCTACTACTGAGTGTTTATTAATGGCACCAGACTTTTAAAATCACCTGTGACAAATAGAAGAGGAATATAGCTGTGTTACATCTTAGAGACTACTATTGCAATATGACACATTACATTTGAATTGGCAGGTTAGTGCAATGATACAATTTTCTAATTAGCATATAATTTATTGCATTATGCCACATGTCGAAACAGTACAGAAGCACAGGTACCAGGCACGTACCGAAGGGGGGGCCCGGGGGGGCCCGGGCCCCCCCCGAAATTAGCTGACATACCCCCTCCCCCCCCTATCCGCCCACGCCACCACTCCTCACACACATTCATAAAGCGCCGACAAATCAATCTACTTGGCGGTCAACATTCCGCTGCCTTTTAAAGCGAAAGCAGTGTATGACTAACTTCCATAGTTTTTTTCGGTGTCCGTTAACAGAAAAAATCATAATGTGGGCCGATCCTGGTGATCGTCTGCTTCTCCTCCGCCCAGAGTCGGCCCGATGTTGCACCATCTTCGGGAGCGGCCCAGGTATGGGGCGGGGGGGGGGGGGGGGGGTGCTTAACGCCTGCTTCACTTCCGCCGCGGGTTGCCCCGAAATAACACTATCTTCAGGCCGACCCGCAACGGAGGTGAAACACTGCTTTTCGTTTGAGAGCTTTGACTGTCGTCAGCTTTCGATGCCATTCCGTCTTCACAGAGTTGAACAGTTGTCAAGTTTTTCACTCCTTTTGGATGGCGGTAGTTATCGGCATCCCCTGGGGTGTGGGGGCCAGTTTTCTCATGGATTCGGTGCCCGCGCGATTAACTCAAGATGAATTCAGATGTCCACATCTATTTGCAGCAGGCAGGGCGTAGTTTATTGTTTTATTTGTAATATTTTATTTTATTTATAATGCCCAACACAATTTTATGTCACCATCTATTCAACGATCACGCGCATCGCCGCTGTGCTGTTGCTTCGTTAGTCCAACCTTCTTTGTTGAGACTGATCCAGGGACCAAGAAAGAAACTCGGTTTATAGTGAGCTGGTGTGTATGTTCATGGAACGAGTTGCGTCTGGAGAAAACGCCAATGGCGTTTAACTTTTCGTTTTGCTTCATTATTTCCTCTAGTAATGGCTCTCCGCTACGCTGGCAGATCCACGGAACCATATATCCGCGATATGGATTAGATAAGGTGGAAAATGGTATATTGCGAAACAGCGTCCATCATCAGACCCTGGAATAACCGTTCAACCCAAAAGCAATATGACTGTCACTCCTTACCTCGTCTTGTTTTCCCTAATTGTACAGCACTTTTCGTGCAAAATTGGCAACAAGAAACAAGAGTCGCAAGGAGATGAGAAATTAAGCGATCTACTAAGGGAGAAAGCCAACGCAGCAGCCAAACAGGGACAAAAAGCGAAAATTGTTTGTGAAATATTTGTGGATCAACATCTTTTTATTTAGAAAGGAAGTAGAGAAAGCGCTGCCGGAAGTGGAGAATAATTCCGTGTGTTTTGAAAGACTCTTCTACAGTTATCATTCGAGCCGCTGACGTAGCCATTTCCCTGCTGTGATAATGGGGGTGTTTTTCTAACCTTCCGTGGTGGGCGCAGTACGTCTAGAACAGGAACGTCCGGTGCTTTACGCGGTTGTACGGGACTGGTGACCAGGCATCGTTACTCAACTTCCCAAATAACAACACGAGTCGGTTTTCGCATTTGGTAGGGCAGTAAAGGAGGGATCCAAAAAAACTGTGGTTGTTCCGCAAAAATACATTTCGCTATAATTCTTCCAGAGATCATTCACAGAACGCTGCTAGAAATCTTTATTTTGCACTTTTTCTGGTTAACTTGTTCTTGGCAAGGTTCTTCCTGCGCATCTTTCATGCACGAGCCGATTTGATGTGGTTCTTTGTTTGCCAAGTAAAGAAGAGGTGTATCTCACAGGCGTACCTGTGAGATACATGTTATTTCTATTCTCTTTTGCGGGTTTACGCGTCTTTATGGCGAGTTGTGGGCATCATTCACATTTGTACTAGTAAAAGTACCCTCTCCCTCATTTGCATAGAAAAGTTACCTTGGGTTGGGCCCCCCCCCCGAAAAAAAATCCTGCGTACGTGCCTGACAGGTACGTTGTATAAGAACCAACACTATCCTGTTTTCATAGCCAATTCTATCCAAACTCTCTCATGACATAAAGTAATATTGTATAGTCTTGCTTCCCATAGCATAAAGAATGCGTTTCAGAAGAATACAACCTGGAATGCCAACTTAACTTGGGGGGTGGGCGAGGTGCTACTATGCTAGATTGCATGAAGCACCAACCTGTGTCACTTTGTTGCAACATTTACCACAACTTAATTCGTTTAATATTATGTTTTAGCACATTGAAGAATGCAACTGTCATGAAAGTAGTGCTGCATCCCGGAATGCTTCAACTGAGGCACAGTTTTGATGTCTGACTCATTAAAGCTTTGTGAAGCTAAAGAAATACTCAGAATGGTCATAATTGAAGTGGATTGAAATTGATTTTATTGGGAAAACGGATACGTTACACAGCATCTCTGAAATACCCGAATGTCAGCTGCAGTGTGCATACATCAATGCTTGTGACCGAGTAATTAGATCTGGCAAACTATAGCATATTTTCCACAGCGGCTTATTGACAAGTGCACCATCGTATTGCTACATTTTTGCAGTTGTAGGGAATCAGAAATATTAATTTCCCACTTACCTGTCTGTCGGGAAGGAACAACGTCGACAGTGCATTGGCCTTCAAACGCAAACGTGTCTAAGTGGCTTTCGTGCTCTGTAGAGGTTCTCGATCGTAATGGAAGGCATCACGAGTGAAGTGCCTAACGCAAACGGGTACCCTTTCCACGTCTCCGTGGCAGGAAGACCGATGCGCTCTAGCCAAGCAGACCGCAAGGAGTTATCTTGAGGCAGCAAATATCGCGACTTCAAGGATTTTCTGTCACTGGCCTTGCACCCAATGACATGGTAGGGCGCATCTCGCTTACTAATTGCTCCCAGAAAAAGCTTGGCGCTTAGCGTGCTCGGTCGGTGACGCAATCTCGGGGATAAAATTCACCTCTGTCGAATTGAGCCGAGCGGAAGAAATCGAATATAAAACCAGCTCCGAGGCAACTGCACGAGCATCGAAACAGTCTAGTAGGTCGCACAAAACTAATCGGAGGACCTGCAGTTACTGTGCTGCAACGTGTGGAGGTACGTATCGCATTGCGGAGCCTCGCCAGGCTGTGCATTTAGTACTGTATGTCTGCTGGAGATCCCAATGGCAACCCCACCTGAACGTTAATTAGGGAGAGAAGATCACTCCCCTTAACCTTGCCAGGTCCCTGCAGCTAGCCTTGGGAGGTCGCGTTTCGCACTTTTGCCGCTGCGTGAAAACGACAGCGATCGAAGCGGCGACAGGAGAGCCTTTGTGCCAACAACCTTAACTCTGTTGACATGAAAGGTCGCGCGCGTCTGCGTGTGCTCGTAATTTATATACGTTTTCATGTATTAGAACACTACTGGAAACAAAAGTGCGCCTTACGAGTCGACAGTCGACTTCGGTTTGCAGTTCCAACCTTACCATTGGATCCGCAAATTCACAAGCGCGACGCTGCGCTCCGTTGAAGTGTGTTATTCAAGCATTATAATTTTGCCAAAAAAAAGTATTTTGTTCTAATCCCCACGTTTCACTAGGCGCCGTTCTCCGGCCTTAGTCACCAAAGGACTTGCTTGCCCATGTATATTATATTCATGCGCACTGACCAGCACGGGATCCGCGGCGTAGGAACTAAGCGGCAGTGCCGCATCATAAGCTTTGTAAGGTTTGAGACCACATCTAGCGTTCAAAACCACTCGAAAGAAACGAAGTGGGAAGGCGGCGATCCCGAAAAGGCCGTGCGGTAACAAACAGTTCGAACGCGCACGGGCGCGCTGGCTGTGGGCGCCGCTGAGCCATGGCTCAGCGTCAGCAGACGACAGCTGGTTTTGCCCGGAAGTGCGACATCCATATTGTCACGTAGTAGCGATGGTGAAGATGGCACCGAAACTGTGATTGCCGAAACTAGCGTTTTATTCGGCGAACTCGTGCCCTCAAAACCAGGCTACACTTAAAGAGCAACGATAGCCGCGAACAAAGTCGGCGATCGTCGAAAATTTGATCAGCGGGTCAAGCGCGTCGGCTTTTATACATCAGTCGTCGAATGTTCAAGAATAATCGCTGGGGCCCGCCGTGCCTTCCGCAAAGTTCTACATTATTCGCGTCGCGCACACATTCAATCAGATTACGCAACGTTCGGTCACAGACAGCGGATGGAACCACCGATAACATTCCAGCAGCTTCCGATACATGCAGGCGCGTCCTGCGCTGTGCGATAACATTTGTTAGGCGGTGAAACGTGGTCGCCTGATAAAGATAGGCAGTACGTGTGTAAATACCCCCCTCTTAAAAAGCATCGACCCGATGCTGCAAATAAACGAAATAAAGAAAAACACCCGCAGCAAAGAAATAACAAAATAAGGAAGTTCGTCAGCGTGCGTAAAAGTGTTAAAGACGCACCACGTGGACCACTTCACAACGTGCGCGGCGGCGCTGTTAATGCGAAATGCCGTCTGGCACGACCTCATAGTCCAGAGCGCCAATACGTCGGATGACCTTGTTGGGTGTGAAATAGCGTCGCAATCGTTTCTAACTGAGTCCTCGTAAGCGTTTCGGGGTCCAAACGCAAACTACTAGGCACAGGCACATGCAGAGCAAGCTTTGTGCCTAGTAAACAATTGTAATTGTAGTGCCGCCTTTCTTTCCCTTCTATCCGCCCATTAGAATATGTCTTTCTCTAGTTTTTTTGCGCAACACCATGTCGTACAAGTTATACCACTTACTGCATTTCACAAAACGGAAAGTGTCGACTTGGCCTCACTTATGCTTATGCATTATTTTCAAACAGAGGTAAGCCATATATTTTGTGAACAGCCTCTGCACTAATGCCACCGGACGTACCTCCTCTTTCGGGTTACATTTATCGCACAGTTAGACATAGTTCTTTTTGCATCCAGCAATTAGCGATATAAAACCAATGGCGGATTGTACAAACAATAAAAATGCGTCAAAAGCGCTTGATGTCAGATTTCTCAGGTAGGTTCATGTAACAAAGCAAATTAACTGCTTTAATAAGAATGTTTGCCGGACTGGGTGGCAATAGAGCCTGGGGTGTGAAACAAGCACACTTCCGTGAAGCCACTGCTGCTCTTTGGTTCTAATTGTCTTCTGGACAATTAGAACCAGAACTAGAAGTTCTCGACTCAGGAACTGAATTCAGATAACCCCGCTGGCCGAACGATTTCTTATCATAGCAGCTAAGACGAACCATGTTTTTTCCTTGAAATGCTGATTTATATATTTAATTCGTCACTAAATGTCGCGAAAAATGACCTTTGGCTCCTCACGCGGCAAAAACATGCTGCGTAGGAGGTCTACCACGTAACCTACTATTGAACTGGTCTTAACATTAGTATTGAAGTGCAGTATACTTTTATTATAAGTATTTCCTGACTTACAATGCGCAGGTAAGCGTTCGTTCGTAGACAGCAGAAAAGTGATGCTGCCTTTGCTTTCATTTTCAATGAGTTGGCTTGTCTGTGGACAGAACAATGACAGGGACTAGCCAGCCATGACGTAGGCGAATACTTGGAGTGAGTGAGTGAGTGAGTGAGTGAGTGAGTGAGTGAGTGAGTGAGTGAGTGAGTGAGTGAGTGAGTGAGTGAGTAAAGACTATTTGAAAACAAAGTATTGACGGATGACCTTGTTGTTAGGCAGCCTCGAGCCCCAGGGCCCGGGCGGCTTCTTCCGCTCTTTTGATGACCTTCGCCTGCAGGTCAGGGTCGGAGCTGAGCAACACGGCCTCTCACTTCTCAGTATTACTTATTTCGTGATTTGTGTGATTTTTCGCTGGGCACGACCACATAATATGGAACAGATCCACTTTTTTTCTTGCCATGGTTACATGTATAATGGTATTTGTCCGGGTAGTAGTAGTGATAGGCTACGGGGTTGGGGTAGGTGTTCGTCTGACTGTTGTCCACTTCTCTACTCTTGTGTTCTGTCTGCACGCCTCACCTCTTTTTGCATAAGGAATCCTTACCCACTAGCTCAGCTTTCTGTTGTTCTAAACGTTCGGCTGAAGTCGTCTCCAAGCTACTGCTTGTTGCTTGTTAAGCGATTTGTGTGCTGGCGGGCACACTGCCCTGACTAACCTGTAGTGCTGAGTTATTTCCTGGTAACTGACCATGCGATCCCTCTCTGATCCTAATGTGAGCCATCCGGGTGCTCGGTTGGCGAGTCCTCGAGTGTCGGTGTGGGGGGCATCGTTACCGGGTAGGGAGGAGTGTGCTGGGGCCCAAATAATCTAGACTGGTCGTGCGTGTTGCTCGGTGTCTAGTATGTGTTTTCCGGGAGCTGAGACTCGACCTTCCGCAAAATTTAGTACTGCTGCTCTGGAATCGCTAATAATGTAATGACAATGTGTGGAGGCAATTGTCAGAACGATAGCCGCCTCTTCCGCTGTTTTAGAGCTTCTGGTGCGAATTGAACCACCAGCGCGTATTTGACCTGAGGAGTCCACCTCTGCAAGGGACATACAGTTGCGTTCTATGTATCGTGCTGCGTCGACATAGACTCGGGGTGCAATTCGGGGTGCATGTTTTAAGGAGTGGATTAATTTTGAGATGGCACCTCTGATCGTGAGAAATGTCTACTTTACTGCTTTGCATCGACTCGTAGTTGATGCCCAGATTCTGGAAGATGTTTCGCCCGGCGGCACTCTGAGCTAGCCTTTCGTATTGATATATAAGGTGTGCTTCCACAAGTTCGTCGACAGTATTGTGCACACCTTGGGCTAGCAAGTTAGCGTTGGACGTTCTTATAGGTAGCCCAAAAGCCTGTTTACCGGCTCTCCGGATAATTCCCTCTATTTTCTCTCTCTCAGCCTCTTTGAGGCAGAGGTGGGGGCTGATGTAGATGATGTGTCTGAGCATGAAGGCTTGTATCAACCTTATGAGGTTGGCTTCTTTCATGCCAGTGTGTCGGTTGGCAATTCTTCAGATGAGTCGCATCGTCTGTTGAACGCATGCTTCCAGTTTATGAATTGTGCTGCCGTTGCGCCCGTGAGCTTGCATGAAGAGGCCGAGCACACGGATGATGGTCACCACCGGGATCACGCCTCCTCCGGCTCGCACAGTGATTTGTGGGGGTGGCGCTGCGTAGGTATTGCGGTTTGTAGGGGCGCTGAGTAGGAAGAGTTCCGATTTTTTTGCGGGGAGCAGGCGAGACCTTTGTCGGTCACGTACATTTCAACCGTGTCTACAGCTTGTTGTAGTGTAGTTTCTACATCTCCATCGCTACCTTTAACCACCCACAGGGTGATGTCGTCGCCATGCAGACTGTGATGTAGATCTTGAATCTGATTAAGCTGTTCCGGTAAGCGGATCACTGCTAAATTAAAGAGGAAGGGTGACAAGACTAATCCCCGCGGTGTGCCTAGACTTCCAAGAGGGATTTTGTCCGATTGTAGTTCTCCTAATCGTAGTTCCGCTCTGCGGTGGTTGAGGAAATCTTTGATGTAGTTGTAGGTCTTCGGGCCTACACCTAGGTACTGCAGATCCTCCAGTATAGCATGATGCGCTACGTTGTCAAAGGCCTTTGTAAGATCAAGGCCCAGGACAGCCCGGGCACTATTTTCGGATATGTGGTCCAGAAATTGATGTTTAAGATGAAGCATGACGTCTTGCGTGGAAACTTTTGGACGAAAGCTAATTATGGAGTTCGGGAATAGGTTGTTGTCCTCCGCAAAATTGGGGAAGGTGGTTAAGTTTGACGTGCTCCACGAGTTTTCCTACGCACGAGGTCAGAGAAATTGGGCGTAAGTTCTCGAGATGTCGTCGCTTACCATGTTTAGGTACAAATGTAAGAAATGTCTGTGCAACAACGTAAACTTACTCTACCAGCTTTTTATTTTTAAAAGTGGCAGAAAAGGTAGAAATGCAGGTGGTTAGCCACAGTTGCAGTGACTCCTCTGAAAGCAGCACAATGGGTGGCTTTAACAATTAGCGAGGCGAGCTACCTACATGGCTCTCACTCCTCAGCTTGAGAAGGGTCTCTTACGTTTTAGAGGCTGCTCAGATCGAAGAATTCTGTTTTCTATATATCCATGTGCTTTTAGAAGTAACCGCTGCAGATGTAAACACTAGCGAGGGTAAGGTTTACATTACGCCATCAAGAACTAGGTGCTTAAAAATCGGTTGTCATTTTCTTTAGGGTGTGTCTGGTGC
Source organism: Dermacentor andersoni (assembly GCF_023375885.2). Taxonomy (NCBI): domain Eukaryota; kingdom Metazoa; phylum Arthropoda; class Arachnida; order Ixodida; family Ixodidae; genus Dermacentor; species Dermacentor andersoni. Next base: position 23,615,370 of record NC_092823.1, on the reverse strand, counting down.
ATGTGCCATATTGCGCAAGTCGCATTTTGGCCATATGTATCACTAAAGGTGCTTTAACAATACCGCAGGTAAGCAGTCTTAATGTGTTTCTGCCCTCTTTCCGTGCAGGCACACCTAGGAAATGTATACATTGACAGGAGGAGTGGCACCTGCTCCAGTGCCATGGCCGGGACTCCCTGTTCTGCAAAGAACTGGCAAAACTGGTGTGGGGAGTCCCGGCACTCAGGAGAGGAGCATCACAGGGGCTCCTTGTTGGCGCTTCCTTAAAGACGGCAATGCCGTCGAGAAGCCGGCATTGAGCCACTCTAAATTTGAAGCTGTGGGCAATGTCACTGACATTGTTTCAAGTTTGCTTATGTGGTGTCTGCAACCTGTATAACATCGAAAAGATTAATTGCTCAATATAAACTGTACTCTAGCAGACATGCGAGAGACATTAAGTGAGCGTGTAACTGTAAACATGTGTACATGCGGTATGAAGTCAATTTGAAGTCGTAGGGGCCATGGAAAATCTCAGGACTAACAAAACACAACCAAAATGGCTTAAAATATATAGTTACGTTTTGGCTCCCCCATGGCAGCCTTGTTCACGATGAAACATGCAGCAGAACTGGCAGCTTTTTATGTGCGGCTAAAAACATATTTAAGGCACTTGGCATACATAGGCGGTATATGAAGGAACGGCCGGTGGGGCAGAGACGGTGGCACCGGGGGCTCCTGGTGGATCTTCGTGGGGCATGGTGGCCGAACGCCACAGCAAGCGGCGACCTGAACAAAGCTCCAGGGAAACTCAAAGTCGTAGAGGACCGAGGGATCGAGAACAGCCTCCACCATTTGGGAGAGAGCTGTTAAACATCCATGGTTTATTTTGCAGGTCGAGCGCTGAAGACGATGACGTTGGCTATGAAGATGAATATATACTGGGTAAGAACATGAAAGAGTAATACAATGCTCACACTATATTTACATTCTGGCTCCTCCAGGGTAGCCTTGTTCACAATGAAAAAAGCGGCAGAGCTGGCGGCCTTTTTATGTGCGGCTCAAAACATGATTAAGGCACTGGGCATATATATACCGTAGACCACCTTTGTAGCGATTAAGAGTGTGCGTCGTGGTTTGGATGATTAGGGGCTCAAGATAAAGGCACGTAGAATGATTTAGTTCCTTGGCAAACAGGCGCGATTTTTCCCGGTATGTGACGTAGTTGTGCTGTGTTCGAGGAGGGCATTCAATGCAATGTTTCGTTTCTGGACGCCATTCCTGCGCAGTTTAAATCTTGCTTTAAGTTGCCGGTTTCTCCGACGCAGACATCCCCAAAGTCCGCACACGGAACGAAGTACACCACGCCTGGGAACTTGCCCTTTTCCAAAGGGTCCTTCACATGCACGAGTTCGTGTCCAAGTTTCCGGGAGGGAACGTGAGCAGCCTCCATGTCACATGACCACAGTATGCGTCCAAGGGTCTCGCTTATGCCGGGGACGTATAGCATAAAGCCCGTTTTTTTCGGAGACCAGGGTGGGTGGACACTGCGCAAGCCAGCTGGCGCCTTACTGAATCAATGAAGTACTCAGGGTATCCACTAGTCCTTAATTCCTGCTGCACAAGTGCATTTTCCGCCATGCGGCCTTCCGCTGTTGTGCGTTCATTTTCGCCCGATTGCAAAGCAGGGTGCACCGACGGGTATTTGAGGTAGCGCGCAGTGTGAGCTTCCTGAACACATCGAATAACAGGTTTGGTCCTTCGCATTGCACAAGGGTGTCCAAGCACGGCAGTTGGCCTTCAGATTCCACTGCTACGGCGAACTTAATTGCTGCTTGCATACTGTTTAGGTGAGCTGTGAAGAAGTCAAGGTTCTCTCGTTGAAGAACACTGAAACACTCATTGACATGCCTGAAGAAGACCTTAGGTGTCGGGGTGAATGAGTTAACATTGAGATAATGCTTGACCTCTACCGCTCGCCTAAAGAATATGCAAGCAGCAATTAAGTTGTAAGTTCACCGTAAAGGAGGAATCTGAAGGCCAACGCCATTCTTGGACACCCTTGTGCATTGCGAAGAGCGAAACTTGTTATGCAAGATGTTTAGGAAGCAAACGCACACTGATCGCTACCTCAACTACACATCGGTGCACCCTGCTTCGCAAAAGAGGTCTGTTGTTGGCTCTCTACCCCATGCGTTGAAAACGTGGGCACGGAAGCCGACGACCGCACTGCAACCATGTGCGGCGTGAATGGACGGCTTGTAGATACTTCTTTGACTCAGTAGGCCGCCAGCTGGCTCACGCAGTACTCACCCACCCAACCCCCTCCCCCTACCCCCCAAAAAAAAGAACGGGCTTCTATACCGTACAGCCCCGGCATAAGCGAGACCCTTGCACGCGTTCTGCAGGGATATGACGTGCTGGCTGCGCACGTTCTCTCCCGGATACTTGGACACGATCTCGTGCGTGTGAAAGACCAGGCCAGGAAGAAAAAATCCTGACAGGCTCGCCCATTGCCATGAATTTGAGCGCTTCAGAAATGGACAGCAACACAATGCGAGAACGATAAACATTTATCCCAAGACACAATTATAACCCAAAATAAATGACGAGCAAAGTAAACTCACACAGAATAAATCCTACACACACAAAAGATATTCGCAAAACCAGGTATATACATAAGGAAAACAAACTAGATATTAGCTGTATAATGTTCCTAGTTGGACTAGCCAAGTGAGACATAGTGCCTAAGAATTGAATGTTCTGGCCGTGAAAGTAGTGAACGTCGGCACGGCGGGGCAGCAAGATGGCAGCCTGCGTAGTTCCAACGCGGTTAAGGCATCGACCTCCGTTGCGAGCGACGAGGTTGTAGTCATCTTAGGAGACTTGCGTGGCACAGGACACGGTTTGGACTAGTCGGGCGTTGTGTTGCTGATGTGGTCAGGTGATTGCCTCCGTGGCGCTGGACAGCGGCCGGTTACGGCAGCGTGGGCTTGGATTGGGGTCGCGGAGCACAGCCACAGCGACGTAGTCGGGACTCGGAAGCTGGAGCTGTTGCCGGCCAACTTTTGAATGTCCCCTCGTCGGTACGTGGCCTCTAAATTTGCTGCTTGTCATCTCCACAGCACATCTCGAGATGCGACTGCCTTGCTTCTCGTCCATGTCAGCAATGCCCGTGCCTCTGCCTTCCTCCTCTTTTACTTCATTTTTTCTCTCACACTTCACGTTCTTCTCACCCCACGTATGCATTCTCCCTTTCACTGACCGGCGTCTTCGTCTTCTCCACATTATTGCACGTGCTCCGCCAGTGACTCATGACAGTGTGTAAAAGGGAAAGCTTGGCAGCGAATGCACGCAGTTGTCAGTCAGCACTGTGTTTGTGTTTTTTGTTTTATCTCATCAGTTGCGGCTGCTCCTTGCCAAGGTATTTTGTATTCAGTACTTGAAAAGAGTGCCGTCAAAATCGGAAAACAGATAGATACATTGGCTTGAATAGAGGCATACTCTGTTAACTTCAATTACAGTAACGGCCAGCATTGTATGCCTTGAGGTGCCCTAGTTTATGGAATTGTAGTATTTGGAGGCCGTTGAATGGGCTAATACTTTTCGGCATGCTTCACTTGATGATTCTCGTAAACCGCAAGTGTAGCAAAGTTCTCAGTATTAGGTTCACATCAATGTCTGATGCCTTTTTGATGTGATGTTTAACATGCTATCTTCCTCTGCTACAAGTCAACATTTTATTTCATTGCTTATATGTACTATGGCAAAGAAGTCCGACACGTATGTGGACGACACGAAGGACGCCGACAGGAAGACGCAACAGCATAGGCTTAGCCAGTCCCACCAGGAACAGCGCCTAGCCCGAGCTCCACTTAAGTAGCGCTGGCAATCCGGCTGCGGAGCTCTGCACGGCGCACTTCTTCCTTCCAACTTCCCCCCTCACTGAAGACGGAGCCGCACGGCGTCCTGAGGACGAAGGGCTCGTGATACGGCTTGAGCCGATCGCCGTGCACAGTTTCGCGGCCTCGGCGACGAGGTCCATCAGAGTTGAGAGGTTCGATGCCATAATTCACCAGAGAAGTTTCCTGTATAACCTGGAAGGGTCATAGTATCGGGATACAAACTTGGAGGATACACCGATGCCGATGCTCTTTCGCGCTCGCCTGTCCACGGCGATATTGCCAGTGTCTCCGTCCTAGAGGACTCACTTCTCCCATTCGCTTCTGCCGACATGGCTTTGGAGCAGCGCAAGGACTCCTGGATTTTATCTTTGATAGATTACATCTCTGAGTCACATGCACGCCCACGATCCCGAGCGTTACGCCGACATGCTTCGCCCTTCTCCATCCGCGACGGAATCGTGTATCGCCGTAACTACAGTTCCGACGGCAGCAAATGGCTGCTTGTTTCACCCCGCCAGCTCCGCACTGATGTATGCGCCGCTTTCCACGCCGACCCTCAGTGCGCAAACGCTGGTCTCTGCAAGACCTACACCAGACTACGTCATAGGTTTTATTGGAGCGGTATCTACACATTTGTGCAAAAGTATGTCGGAAACTAGCTCGCTCCCTTACAACGCAAGAACAAGCGCTACAGAAATTTCTTCATGACGATGGGCGCCCCTACCACCAATTTTCACGTGAAGCTCTCGTGAGGTTGTGGGTGCCTCCTACTTCGACACTAGGGGTGCGATCGGAGATGGTTGTTCGGCGCGTTCGTTCTGTTACCGCCGCGCGCGATTGGCCTACACCGCGCCGACGTCGCCAGCCGCGTGGCGCGGCCACGTTTTTGATGACGTCAAAATGACTACACGCTCCTGTAAATCATCCTCCCACCGAGCACTTCGTCTGCTAGGCGCCGAACCCGGCGGGAGTTGGGAATTTTGGAGCGATCATCGCTCGTTACGAGAACAGCTTCGCATGGCCGGCATCGGCATCGGCATCGGCGCGTAGGAGGCACCCACAACCGAACGAGAGCTTCAAGTGAAAATTGGTGGTAGGGGCGCCCATCGTCATGACGAAATTTCTGTAGCGCTTGTTCTTGCGTTGTAAGGGAGCGAGCTAGTTTCCGACATTCTTCTGCATACCGGGCGGCTTTGGAAACCAGTGTACCGTCTGACAAGTCAGGACGGTAAGGAAGAAGAGTGCCAATGGAAAATGATGGTTGGCGGCAATACAGAAGCAAGAAAGGAGAAAAGCCCGTCGTTGATTGGGGTGCCGTATTGTAGGCGTACGTGACATAGGAAAGGATGAGGTCCCAGTTGGTGTGGCTGGAGGCGACATACACCGAAAGCATGTCGCCAAGAGTTCGGTTAAAGCGCTCTGTCAGTCCGTTTGTTTGCGGGTGATATGCAGATGAATAACGTGCCATTTAGCGAGAAGTTCTTGAATGACATCGGCGAGAAAGACGCGGCCTCGGTCGCTCAGGAGTTCGCGGGGAGCGCCATGACGTAGAACGAAGCGTTGAAGCAGGAAGGAGGCAACGTCACGAGCCGTCGCGGCTGGTAGAGCGGCCGTTTCTGAATACCTCGTGAGGTGGTCTATAGCTACAATGACCCAGCGATTGCCAGTAGCTGCGTATGGCAGAGGTCCGTATAGATCTATCCCAACCCGGTGAAAGGGTCGCGAAAGGCACGGCAAAGGTTGCATTGGTCCAGAAGGGCGGCAAGGATCAGGCTTGCGGCGTTGACATTGTGTGCAAGAGCGAATGTACTTTTGCACAAATGTGTAGATACCGCTCCAATGAAGCCTATGACGTAGTCTGGTGTAGGCCTTGCAGAGACCAGCGTTTGCGCACTGAGGGTCGGCGTGGAAAGCGGCGCATACATCAGTGCGGAGCTGGCGGGGTAAAACAAGCAGCCATTTGCTGCCGTCGGAACTGTAGTTACGGCGATACACGATTCCGTCGCGGATGGAGAAGGGCGAAGCTTGTCGGCGTAACGCTCGGGATGGTGGGCGTGCATGTGACTCAGAGATGTAATCTATCAAAGATAAAATCCAGGAGTCCTTGCGCTGCTCCAAAGCCATGTCGGCAGAAGCGAATGGGAGAAGTGAGTCCTCTAGGACGGAGACACTGACAATATCGCCGTGGACAGGCGAGCGCGAAAGAGCATCGGCATCGGCGTGCTTCTTGCTTGAGCGTAGACAAACGGGATATCGCACTCTTGGAGCCTCAGTGGCCACCGGGCAAGGCGGCCGCAGGGATCCTTGAAAGACGACAACCATCAAAGTGCGTGGTGATCGGTAACGACATCGAAGGACCGGCCGTACAGGTATGGACGAAATTATGTGATGGCCCAGATGATCGCTAGATATTCTTTTTCCGTGACTGAATAGTTCGTTTCAGCTTTCGTGAGAGTGCGGCTCACGTAAGCAACAACACATTCTTCGCAGCCGGGCTTTTGCTGGGCGAGCACAGCGCCAAGACCAACACCGCTAGCATCCTTATGGATTTCCCTGGGAGCAGTTGGATCGAAATGGCGCAGTATCGGTGGTGTGGTGAGCAGGTGACGTAGCGTCGCGAAGGCATCATCGCAAGCCGGGGATCACGCGGAAAGATTGGGGTCTCCCCGAAGAAGCTCTCTCAGAAGTGCCATAATCGAAGCGAAATTTCGAATAAAGCGGTGGAAGTACAAGCAGAGGCCAATGAAACTGCTCAAGTCTTTGAGAGACGTTGGCCTCGGGAATTCTTTAACAGCACGGAGCTTAGCGGCATTAGGGAGGACGCCGTCCTTCGACAGGACATGTCCGAGAATTGTCAGGTTGCGTGCCCCAAAGTGACATTTTTTCAGGTTTGGTTGGAGGCCAGCGTCACTGAGACAACGTAAAACCTACTGCAAGCGATGAAGGTGAGTAGGAAAATCTGGTGCAAACACTACTACATCATCCAAATAACAGAAGCACGTGTTCCATCTGAGGCCTCGAAGAATAGTGTCCATCATCCGCTCAAAAGTCGCGGGTGCATTGCACATTCCGAATGGCATCACACGAAATTCGTAAAAGCCACCTGGTGTGATGAAAGCAGTTTTAGGCATATCGTCTGCAGCCATACGCACCTGCCAATAACCACAGCGTAGATCGAGGGAGTAAAAGAACTCTGCACCTTGTAAGCAGTCCAGGGCGTCGTCGATCGGCGGCAATAAACATCCTTTCGGGTTATTTTGTATAGGTGACGGTAATGCGCACAAAAGCGGATCGAGCCATCCTTCTTTTCAACTAAAAATTAGAGGACGCTTAAGCTTCGCCTTCTAGAGTGTAACGCGATAGCGTTATCGCATCCCGTTCGCACCGCCTACTCAAACGCGCTACGCCAGCCAAACGTCGCGATCGGCAGAGATAGCCGGGCCCCGACGCGCCATGAAGGCGGACGCGGTCATGGGGTGAGTGGCGCGCCACGTGTCGGGGCAGCGCCGTACATTGCGAGGAGGGGGTCTTCTGTGTTTGCCGCAAGATGGCTCTGCGTGTGCGCACAGCGCAGAAGAAATTTAGCGGAAACATACTTCGCTACTCGTGAAACTGCGACTTCTGTAAGTTACATGGTCATAATTACCGATATACACCGCAGTATAACTTTCTACGGCACGTTTTTAAGGCAACACCACATTCACTAGAAGAGATCTTGTCCCGTTTTGAAGGAACGAACTCGTGGCTGAGTGGTAGCGTCTCCGTCTCACACTCCGGAGACCCTGGTTCGATTCCCACCAGCCCATCTTGCAAGATGTCTTTTATTTATGAAGTGCCTTCTGGGGTTTATCGCTCATGGCCAATGCCGCCGACACCGACGCCGACGACACCGGATTTTCTGCGACACGAGCTCCTTAACACTGTCGCGTTAAGAGAGAGAGAGAGAGCAAATGGTAAAGGAAAGGTAGGGAGGTTAACCAGGACTGAGCCCGGCTGGCTACCCTACACTGGGGAAAGAGAAAAGGGGACGGAAAGATTAAAAGAAACAACTGGTTACGCCTATGGGCTTGTAGGAGTGTTCAATGACACCGCATGTCACCTACTTGCTCATCAATGACGCGTCGTTCTGTCGACGATACGCGGTATGGTCGCTGCCGTAGCGATGAGTGAGAACTGCTGTCAGTCTGGTGACATACAGTCGTCGTTCGCTCAGAGAAGTGTTATGGCTATCAAAAGCAGGGCTAAATTTCTCGAGGAGACGGAGAAGGTAGTGACGTTGCTTGGGGTTTAAGGCGTTGTCGATGACGTGGCTGGAAACGTCTTCAGGCGATGTGGCAGTTACGGGACTACAGTAGAGGGTGTTGACCTGTGACGATCCAATAGGAAGTTCCAACGTGGTAACGGTGTCGTAAGGCTTCACCGTGCTGAGAGATTCACCGCGAAGCAACATAATCGTAATTGGGAAGTGGTTGTATACAGGAAGGTGAGTCGCACCAGCTTGAAGGTCAATCAGCGCAGTTGGGAGCGGTGAGAAGTGGCGATGAACGAAAGCAGTCAAAGGTGTGAAGAGAACGGTAGAGTCGGAGGCAACGGAACAGGATACAGGTGCCAGAACAGATGTGTGCAGAGGTACTTGGATGTCATCAGTGAAGGACAACTTAGTGGAGCCGTAGAGGGACGTCGACGCATCGGGGAGAGCGACCGACGACGAGGAGAACAAGAACGGCGTCAGAAACTGGGCGACGGCTTGGCAGTGAAGGGGTGAATCGTGGTATGGAGCGTAAGACAACGATTTGGCCGTACGCGGCTGTGCGCGGGTCGTCACGTGGATTAAGTGGGCGGCGGCGATACAGGCGTGCAACGTGTCCGGGAATGCCGCACCAGTAGCAGATTGGCCGGTGTGCGCCAAGGATTAGTTACTCGATGAACTGGAGGTCGTGGCGGCGTCGAGGTAAAAACAGGGCTAGGCATCGGAGGCGGAGCCCAGAAGGTCGGCGGCAGTGGTCGCGCGATGGCGTCGGCGTAAGCGGCGTAAGTCAATGGGGTGGTGATTTGAGACGCCCGTCCCAGAGGAAGGACCTCGGACACTTTTTCTTCTATAACGTGGCGTACGGTCGGACTAAGGGGAGAACTTGACTCCGGCGGGTTGGAGATGAGGGAGAGCTGGCCAGCAACTTCTTCCCGGACGAAAGCCTTGATCTGCGAGAGGAGGGTGGAATCTTGAAAAGGAGAGGTCAAGCCGGACACCGATTCCTGATGGGGAACAGGAAGGCGGGCAAAGAGGCGTTGACGGCGGAGCTCGTCATAGCTTTGGCACAGCTCAATAATTTGGGCAACAGTAGAGGGGCTCTTTGAAATTAGCATCTGAAATGCGTCCTCGTCGATACCCTTCATTATCTAATTGATTTAATTGCCCTCAGTCGTAGATGCATCGACGCGTTTACAGAGATCGATGACATCTTCGATGTAGCTTGTAAAGGTCTCACCAGGCTGCTGAGAGCGCGACTGCAGACGCTGTTCGGCACGAAGCTTTTGAACAGCAGGGCGGCCGAAGACCTCGCTGAACTTCGTCTTGAACACCGTCCAGCTTGGGACTTTGCTTTCGTGGTTCCGTAACCACAAGTGGGCGATTCCGGTGAGGTAAAAAGGGACGGTAGTCAGTTTCGTGATGCCATCCCACTGGTTGCTCAGACTGACGCGTTCGTATGATGAGAGCTAGTCATCAGCATCGTGGTCGTCAGTGCCGCTGAAGATAAGAGGGTCCCGCTGACGGAGTGTGCCGGGGTATACGGAGGACTGGGGAGCAGGTGGTGGTAAGCCCGTGGCGCTTGCGGTGGTCATGATGGCAGGGAGAGTCCGGCTGCCCAATTCCAGGATTACAGGAGACCCAGCAAACCTTCACCAAATATGGCAAAGAAGTCCGACACCGCTGTGGACGACACGAAGGACGCCGACAGGAAGACGCAACAGCATAGGCGTAGCTAGTCCCGCCAGGAACAGCGTCTAGCCCGAACCCCATTTCAGTAGCGCTGGCGATCCGGCTGCGGAGCTCTGCACGTCGCACTTCTTCCTTACAGTACCTTTTATTTATTTAGTGAGTTATTAATGTGCAATATATTCAGGGCCATGAAGCTTCATTATCTCAGCTCCCCTTAACAGCGACACTGTTATGGGGAGTTTGACAACCACTGCAGTCTAAATTAAATCTTACTTTTATTTATTTATTTTCAACACATGCAACTTTTATTTATTTATTTACTTTTTTTTATTCATACTGCAGGCCTACATACTCGCCCATGCAGGAGAGGTTATACAGTTGACAAGGTAATAACAATGCAACAAAGATAAAAATTGTATATATAAACAGTGCATGAAAATGATGCAGCCCATAGCCACGTTATAGAAATCACTATGCTTGCCTTAGCACAGTAACTACAACAAAAAGAAGCACACATTTGCATTTATATGCGGATAAAAGCGCTGTGCCAAACAACCAACTAGCACTAAACATAACTAAATACAGGACATTTCACATAGGAAAACGAGAAAAATAATGAAAATTTCTGTGTATGGTTGTGTTACGTTATGTGAAAAATAGTTTTCCAACGTATTTGTGAAGTTCCCCGATTGAAGTACATCAACAGGGAGAGAACCCATTCGTTTATAGTACGCGGATAAAAACTATCCATGTGAGATTTTGTTTTAGCAAATAATGGCGTAAGGGAAAACTTGTGTCTACGTCTTGTTTTTCCTTAATTAAGAGGCGTTACATAATGAGGCATTTGAAGCCCGATTTTTCCATTTATGATGTTAAGTAAAAACTGGAGACGACTAACTTTACGCCTGTGTTCTACTGAAGTGATTTTATCCCGAATCATTAGTAACGACGAGGAATCCTCTCTTTTATATTTTCCAAAGACAAATCTAACGGCCTTCTTTGTACACGATCCAAATTCATGATGTCCTTTTTGGTATGAGGATCCCAAACAACCGCAGCCTATTCAAGTTTCGATCGCACGAATGTGTTATATGCTAAAATTCTTGTGTGAACCGGTGCCTTTTTAAGTTTTCTTTTCAAGAACCATAATTTGCGCAAAGCTGCTGAACATGTAAGGCAAATATGGTCTGACCAGGTGAATTTGTTAGTGAATGTGACGCCTAAGCATTTGTATTGTTCAACATCAGTTATTTTTGTGTCGTTTAGAACCTGAGAAAATATTCTAGGTTCCTTTTCATGTTACTGGCAGCAAGACTCTTTTATGTACATTTCATTCCATGCCCCAACGTTTACACCAATTGGAATTTGCAATAACGTTATTCAGCAAGCATGCGGGATCGTTTCGTGAAGCTATTTTTTAAATATGACACAGTCATCCGGAAATAACATATTATGCACATCATCGAGGATTTCGCCTATTGTATCATTAATATAGATCAAAGATAAAAGCGGTCCTAATATGTTGCCTTGCGGTACGCCCGAAGTTACCTGACGGACACTTGAGAAACATTTATTAATTTCTACGAACTGCTGCTGCCTGTGTCGGTGATAGGCTTGGATCCATGATATAATATTGAATGAAAGACCAATGCACTCGAGCTTGTAGAGTAATTTTCCGTAGGGTACCTTATCGAACGCTTTGCTGAAATCTAAAAAGAGCATGTCAACTTGTCCGGACCAGTCAAGTACTTCAGAGGTTTCATGAACGACTGACACAGGCTGAGTTGAAGTCGATAATCCCTATCTGAACTCATGCTGTAGTGGGGATAGGACATTGGGATCTGTCAAATACTGACGAATAAAGCCTGCAACAATGTGCTCTAATAATCTGCTGCATGTGCTTGTAATAGAAACAGGACGATAATTTGGCAATGGGAGGTGATCGCCCTTTTTATGAATTGGGACAACTCTTGCCTTACGCCAGCCTGATGGTGCCTCTGCTAAATGTAAGGATAATTTGAAAAAAAGTCTGTTAAGAATACACATATCTGTTCCGCATACCTTCGTAAAAACGCATTCGGAAGCTTGTCAGGGCCTGATTTCCTAACGTTGATATTAAGGAGCATTTACAAAACACCTTCTCGGAAAATTATTATATCACGTAAGACTGACCTATTTGTATTCGACCGTTCGAAATCATCCAGGTCAGAGAATACACTACCGAAGTAATCATTAAAATGCTCAGCAATTATGTGGGCATCTTCAATAATTTTACCATAATTGTTTATATTATGTTCTGCCTCTTTTGATTGGCTTAAATAGCGGCAAAGCTTCTGTGGAGCATTTGAAATGAAATCAGCAAGACTATGGCTGAAGATTCTTTCTCGTGCAGCTTTAACTTTTCCCTGTAATTCATTTTTAATTGTGTGACGTGCGAACTCCTTGTTTTTTTTTATGTTTTCGTTTCATTCTTTTCAGCTTCCGCCTAGTTTGGATGATATCTCTGTTGATCCAAGGCTTTGATAGAGGTTTCTAGACCTCCTTCAATGGAATAAATCTTTCAATACAATAAGTAACAGTCTCCCTGAATCTTTGCCATGAAAGTTCGACATTATCCTGCACAATGTTAAGGTGCAGGTTTTCACCGACCTACAGCGATGCTATGAAAGGGAGTTACACCGTGTAGCGGCTACACTAAATGTAAGTGCAACACAGGTTGGAAGCCCCGAATTGGTATTGGAACTTAATTATCAACAATTACAAAATAAATGTTACCTGCACATACCTTGTTTGGATAGATAACTCATTTGTACAGTTTTTAAAAAGTAATTCATACTTTTTGTTACTCGCATTTCATTATACTGACTATCTGTTAAAATTCAGCAAGGACCTTGTATGGCTGCTGCGGTAAAAGCAGATGCCAAGATGCTACTAGTTTGCGTGGGGGCTACCACTAAAACAAGCCTTGACCATGCTCAAGGGCTGCAGCAGTTGCTGTGTGCAAGCAAGGCTGTGAGCCAGCAAATAGATCCGTTGTTCTTCCAAATGTGTGAGAAATCCCTTATAACAGCGTCGCTGTCAGATGTGCACACTTCTCTGAAAGATTTGTTTACTTTTATCCTTCCCGAAAAGTTATGGAACGAAGCTTCCAAAAGGTGTCGTCTCAACGAGTCCACATGGTCTTTTATAATCCAGTCCAGCACTGTCTGTTCTTCGCCTTTAATTTTCAAAGTGGGTCCACAGGGCAGTTCTAAGGCTCTGTAAGCCTTTTTGCACCAGCAGCATTGTCCAGGTGGAATATCAGCAAGGAAGATTTGATGATGGCTGTCAGAAGCTTGCTTGTCATTATTCTGGCACTTTTGTTTCTTTTCTAATGACTTTGCTTTTTCTTTCAGTGGTATTGCGTTAGGAAAATTAAGCAAGATGTATGCTTGGAGGTAAGTGCTTGATGCGTAGCTTGCAAAGTGCACACTACAGCCTAAAGTCAATCGGTGCAAGGAATTGTGATGGGGTGCTGCTATTAAAGGGGCACGCACTTTCACCCACTCTTATAACCCGGGTACAATTCAATAGCACTTTACTATCCATGATGACTCCACCATGTTTGCCTTTCGGTGTGCACCTTGTTTAGGCACTTGTGGCAGGTTTCCATGTATTTTTGCTGTATTGCATAAAGTCTTGGCTGAAACCTGCAGCTGGTAACTTGTTTTCTATTCGTGCTGTTCGGTTTGTGCAAGTAACACATGGACAAGAAAGACTAAAAAATCAGCGCTTGTGTCGTCCATTTCTTCTTTGCATATGTGCTTATGCAATGAGGTTATTTTCCACAAAGCACTAGTTCGCTTATATTGTTTCCATCTTTCAGCTTCGAAACCAATATAATGTGTATTTCCCAGCGCGGAGCATCAATATTCAAAATTCTGAAATCGGCATACAAGCTGAGTCACGTGAACAGATTCTCCCATATCTTCCTGTAAAAGCGCGATCAATGTATAAAGAAATACTCCTATGATACCTGCGAAAGCTCCCTCAAAGTAAAAAGAAAAAAGTATTCCAATAATTCCTTGCGAAAGCTGATCGATGGATGTAAACATATACTCCCATATTTCCCCGCAAAAGCTCTTCTTTGGGTGCTAACATATTGACATGTGTACTTGTTTATCTTTTCCAGGTGACCGCTTGTCACCACATAGGAAGTGTTATCGGACCGCGCAGGACGCGCCTGCATGTGTCGGAAGTTTCTGGAAAGCTTTCGATGGTTCCAACCGCTGTCTGCCACTGAACCTTGTGTAATCTGATTGCATGTATGCGCGTCGCGAATAGTGTAGAACTTTGTGGAAGAGACACGAGTCCCAGCGATTACTGTGAAACATCCAACCACTGATGTATAAAAGCCAATGCGCCTGACCCGCTGATCAGATTTTCGACAATCGCTGAGTTTCTTCGCTGCTATCGTTGTTCTTTGAGTGTAGTCTGCTTTTGAGGGCACAAGGTAGCTTAATAAAACGCTAGTTTTGTGAATCACAGTTTTTCTGCCTTGTTCATCGTCACTACTACGTGACAATATACTTCAATAGTTCTCTGCAAAAGCTTCTCGATGGATGTGAATATATACTCCTATAGATCCTACCAAAAGCTCTTCGGTTGATGTAAACATATGATCCCATAATTCCCTGCACAAGTTCCTTGATGGAGGTAAACATATATTTCCATAATTGAATGCAAAAGCTCCTCGATAGATGTAAGCATATACTCCCAAGGTTACCTGCAAAAACTCCCCGATGGATGTAACCATATGCTCCCATAAGTCCATCGGAAACCTCCTATCAGCAGGGGAGTAAAGTTTTTGCCCTTCCTAACCGGAGTATATTAACCTTCCATCGGGGAATGCGCTACAGGAGAAGTCATTTACTCCCATCTAGGATCATTCTTCTGTAAAGTCGCGCGGCGCGTTCCTACCCTCTCAGAGCGCATGTGCGAGTGTCGCCCTCTCGCCGCGCGTGGGGCACGCGTCGTCGGCGTAGACGTCCGGGTCGATGATGTGTAACGTGGTGGTGTTGGGATAGCTATGTGTCTGTAGCAAGCGTAGCGTTAGCGCTTGCGTCCTGTTTAGTTTGTGGTATTGTCCCGTCAAGGCACTGGTCTGTCAACTCGGGAAAGCTCTGCCGATGCTCTTTCGTTTTTGATAGTGTATTAATTGATACATTGCGTTGCAGACAAAGCCGCTGTTGATTTTTTTAAATCTAAGTTGACTTCAAATACTTCACCTCGTATGTCCCTGCAGTTAGCTAGTGGTAGCTACTCCTTCCTCCGTGAATAACAATGCGAAAACACTATACGCCCAATGAGCATCGAAACCTGGGTCACTTTACGCTTTCTTGTTGAACCGAAACAGTGGTTACGAAAATTCACTGATAGATCGACAGGGTGAGGACGTCATCACAGTCACGTGTTCCCCGAAGAACTAATGAGAGGAGGGCTGAATTTCAAATCTCCATTTGTTGAGAGGGTCATGACGCCATATAGTCACGTGATATCCGATGCATTCAACAAGTATTTCCAATCCGTGTTTGTTTCCGATAACAACTTTATCCCGACACTTACCAATATAGTTTCTTCTGAAGGAATCAGTGACGTTGAGATAAACTGCGAAGGCATCCTCAACCTTATATTAAACCTGGATGTTAAGAAATGCACCGGTCCGGACGGGATACACAACGCGTTCCTTGTTCGTTATTCATTGTGGTCATCAAAATATCTCTCAGTCATATTCAGAAAGTCCTTATCATGGACCTTTTTCATGGAAGTTAGCCATAGTGCTCCCTCTTTATAAATCTGGAGATAAGCAGTGTTTGTCGAACTACAGACCAATTTCACTGACGTCACAGTCATGCAAAATGTTGGAACACATCATTCATAAGCACACCACGCTCTTTCTGGAATCAATTAATATACTGTCTAGCATGCAACATGGGTTTAGGCGCGGTTTTAGCACGTTGACGCAGCTAGTTGAGTTCATGCATGACATTTCATTTAAACGTGACGTAGGCAACCAGGTTGATGCCATTTTTATAGATTTCTCGAAGGCATTTGACACCGTTTCACATTCTAAACTTATTGCTGAACTTAATGCTGTACTGAATAATCCTCATTTGGTTAAGTGTATTTTAAGCTTTCTCTCATTTCGCTCTCAGTTCGTCTCTTACAGTTCGACTGACTCCGCTACTGTTGATGTGACATCAGGTGTGCCCCAAGGCTCCGTCCTTGGGCCGCTTCTTCTTTTATTATACATAAACGATTTGCCACTTCACTACTCTTCTAACACCCGTCTCTATGCTGATGACTGCGTTCTATATGAAGTGATTAAATCTTCTAATGATCATTATCACCTTCAACAGTCGTTTTCTAGGTTTTGCGATTGGTGTAACACTTGGCAAGTGATCATTAATTTCAATAAAACCGTTCTGATGTCTTTCTGCAGCAAATCTTCCCCCTCCCTTTTCAGTTACTCGTTCAATGGCCGTACAGTTGATAAGGTTTCTGATTATAAGTATCTTGGTGTCATGTTTACGCACAACATGTCATGGTCCAATCACATTGATTACATATGCAGTAAAGCACTAAAAAAATTAGGTTACTTGAGGCGAACGCTAACCCGATCTCCTAAAGACACAAAGTTACTAATGTATAAATCTCTAATCCGCCCTGTTCTTGATTATGCATGTGTAGTTTGGAGCCCGCATAAGCAGTTGGAGATTAATAAACTAGAGGCTATACAGAAAAAAAGCTGTGCGATTTATATGTCATCGTTACGATCGCGACTTTTCGCCCTCTTCAACACTTTCTTCCTTGAACCTAAACACGCTCTCTTCTCGTCGCCGTGTCGAATCATTAAAGTTCTTGCATTGCATTGTCAATTCTTTAGTTAGGCTCTTCGCGCCGGAATCATCAACGAGAAGACATCATGAACTAATCTTGACACCCTAATACGCACGTACTAACATCTTCAAATTCAGGTTTTTTCCCCGCTCAATCGAAGACTGGAATTCATTACCTGGGTCCATTCGCTCACGCTCATCCCAAATTTTTGCAACCGCCATCCCAGATGCATAATCGTGCTCACCCATGCCTGGCAGCATTTGTATAACTTCTTGTGTATTTTTCTTTCATCAGTGCTCTTTTGTAAAAGTGTTCACTTGTGTTTACCGCTTTATACTCCAATTCATTTTCTGTACCTTTTCTTAACCCACTCCTGCTATAGCGCAAATTGCGCTGCAGTATATATAAATGAAATAAAATAAGTAAAAATAAAATAAAATCCCAATTGCCAATCACAGGATGGCGCCAAATTTGAAATCACACTAGGTCAGGACTGATGACGTCATTACGGTAACGCGATCCCCAACGGACCAATCAGAGAACAGAGCCGAATTTGAAATTACGATTGGTCGATGACTTCAATCACGTGACCCCCAATGGACCAATCAGACGATGGCGCCATATTTCAATTTTAGCATTGTATGAGTGGTGCCGTCATGAAGGTCACGTGACATTCAACAGACCATTCAGCAGGCAGCGTCAACTTTTAAAATGCCATTGGTCGAAGCTGATGATGTCATCAAGGTCACGTGACCTGACCGACCAATCAGAGGAAGGCGCCGAATTTGAAATTACTATTTGTTGTGAAGGTGATGTAATTAACGTGACGTGACCTTCAGCGGACTGCAGCAATCAGAGGATAGTGCCATATTTTAGATGGAAAAATACCCCGAAAATCTGGCAGGGGGCCCGTCTCAACGGTTACCCTTGGCGGTACCAAATACAACGGTGAACGGGCGGGTTGCCTGCTAGCCAGAGATACTGCCAGAGCTGTAACGTTAGGCTGAATCACTCACTGCACTAGAGCTCTCGTAGTGATTTGAGCACAATGCATGAATTATCATTGTTACACAATTTGCATAGTTACCACACCAGGGGTTAACAAGCAACCGAAGAGCTCGAAATTGATAGCGTCCAAATAACAACCTCTAGAGGAAACGGCGAATTTCTCAAACAACAGACCCATGTGCGACATAGCCTCCCAACGAATTATCTGCGCGACAATGAGGCTTGTTGTAAGTAATGAGGAATCAGAATATAATTAAATATGTATGTTGAAGATTATTAAATGAAAATCCGTATACGTGAACGAGTGAAGGAAGACAGCATGTTATCGCATCTTCTCCGCCTCGATGTAATTGATCGTCCCTACATATTTTTTAAGACTAGAAAATGCGCCGAGCTAGTTGGTAGTGCAGCTTGTTTCAGGAAATTCATGATCTAAGTTTTGCACAAGAGGACACCTACGCGTCTGTGGCTCGATATGTGGTGACAGTGAAATACAGCGTATTCAAGTCTCGTATACCTCAATGCGCCCTACTACAACCTAATTCACTCTTAATCCACCGCTATCTACCAGAATCCACCCTATTGCAATAGAATTCGCCCTCAATTCAATGCAATCTACTCTTAATCCAACGTAATCTACCATGGTCCGCCCTTGATCTAATGTTATGCAACCTTAATCCAACGTCATCCACCTTAATTCGCCCCAATCCAACCTAATTCTCTCTTAATACACTGCAATCTATCAAATGTACCATTAGTGCAAGACAATCCACCGTAATTAGGCGTAATCCACTTCAATCCAACAAAATGCATCCTCAATCCAACGAAATCCACCTTTGACCATACACACTCCACCCTTAATCCAATGTCTTTGGAGGCATGGATGTTTGCGGCATGTCAAAGAAGCGCTTGTTCCTATTATAGGCATTCCGGTATGCCGTGCTGCCGTAGTTCTTGGCACGGCGCCGGCGGAATGCTTTCGGGAACGGCTGGCAGGTTCGGACAGTGTCTGCAATGTGAGCCTAGAAACGAGGCTGACATCGCATTTCGTTTCGCCTAAACGAAAATGACAGGACGGGCGTTGACACCAACAAAGTGGTGGCTCTTTGCTTGCTACTCCTATGCGCCAGTGCAGGGGGGAAGGCAAGGCCGCACTGAAGAGCCCTGTTTCCAACTGACCGTCAGCTGGATAACAGGTGAACGCCGCACTTGAAATTTATCAAGCGAGTGAAGCGGCGGTGAGGGCGAAGTTTCTCGTTAGTCGATGTACTCCCACCGCGGGCGCCCGATGGGGGAGCAGCGCCGTCGTGTGACCCTGTAGCCCCTCCTGCGCCCGGAGGCGTGGGCCACGTATTTTTGATCGCCATTGCACATTTCATGACGACGCTTTGGAATAAAAAAAGTTAACAGTAGCACTTGTCGGCTGCCGACGCTTTTTTTCGTGCCGAGTCTTTTTTCCGCAATCCTAAATCATGTGATATACGCACCAACTATGCCTTCTAAACGCCCTTTTAAAAGCCAAATTTTATCCCATAGTTGATGCCACATATGTCAAAACCGGTGCCATTAACAGAATTCGTGGATGGGACCACTATAATGGCTGTAATTATAAATAGCTATAATTCGCAAATTGTAAGCTGTGATCTAAATAAGCTAGCGAGACACGTAATTAGTGAAACGCTTTATCAAATAGGCATCTGATTGCCCGTAGACGTCATGTCCGCCTCGTCGAGTACTTTAGTTCAAGGGTAGAATTCTACTATCAGCCAAAATTAATTTTTCAAAATAGTGGCGCAGCTAACACAATGACTATACTTTCAAGATGATTCCCCTTTGTATGTGTGCCGTAAATTAAGATTAGAAAATAAAACGAAGTACCTGTAAGTAAAACAAGTCCATGCGATAGGAATTGCGTTAATATGCACGGATTGTTTCGTCGGAAATGCAAGCTTTTTGTTTCATCACAGAAGGCATGGTCTCTAAGGTTTCGCGGTTTGGCTAATATGTAAAAAAAAACGGCCGTGGCTTAGCTTGGTTAAGCCTGGTGATTGCGAAGCAATAGTGTGTTATTCTCGGATCAGCTGGTAGTATGGCTGGTGGTAGTCTTGGGTTATGCTAGTGTTACGGCTTACAGTGAATCATCTAAGCACCAGCACGTCCAGGTGCATCTCGGACTTGAGCACGCCGTTGGCGAACGCCCGTATCGAGCTGAAGGACGAGAGGTCCAAGCAGCGCATGACGACGTTCTCGATGCTCGACACGCACCGAACGTCCGCGGCTGCGAGGAGGCCGCTGCTGATGTCGCGACACGCCAGGATGACTCGGGCGCCGCGCCGCGCCCCTGGTGAGAGGAGCGGGAGTCAGGCCACCGTTAGTGGCTACCGCCTCGCCTCGCCTCGCGACGGAGTGAGATGGGGCCCCGTTTTTACACAGCTGGTGTGACGTCACTCTAGGTCACGTGGTGTGACGTCACGCAGCGAGGTCACGCTAAAGGTGAATGGTGCCTACCACCGCCTCGCCACGGAACGGGCTGAAGTGCGACTTAACGTAGTATTGCTTCGCAATAAAAGAACTGTAAATATCAACCATGACAAATTTTTTTAATTATCTCCGACTGCGAATCACCCACACAGAAACAGTTCCGAATGAAACAATACACAGATGAAAGGCAATTTTATAAACTCACACTAAAGCGATGTCGGGTAGATAAGTACACATTGAAAAATTATTGAAAAAAACGAAGCTTTACTTTCTTTTCAACGAAGGCATTTGGAAGAGCGAAATTTGTTTCCAGAAAATAAAACGACATGTGTATTTAATGAAATACGCAAAATTCTCCTCATTTATTCTGCTACGGGCTTCGGAAGAAGCTCCCACACTACGTGAAGCTTGTCCTCCGTGACGTACCCTTCACGTTCCAGATCATTTAGGCTAAATGAAGTGGATGTGGCGTAACCGCCATCGTTGGCTGTATCTTCGGGTCTTCCAAAGTACTGAAGGTCACCGTTAGTGTTCCACACCTTCTGGCACAGTTTGCTTTGGGATGGATGCTTGACGGTCACCCGAATGTTCTGACTGAAAGGCCACTGAAGAAATTCATCGATCACTCCCTTGTGCAGCTGAAAACGAGGATGCAGAAACAGATGATCTCCCTCTTTTCTGAAGTACACTCCTGGCAACACGTGATAACCAGATAGGTATATTTTTTCTTCCGTGCAACGATGAAAGCCTTGAGCATTTGCGCTGTTTTTCATTGCTTCGTATCCCTTAGCCATGAACTCATATCGATTAATGTTTATTGTGTGTAAGGCCAGTTCTTTATTCAATGTGCCCTGTGCTTTCTTCTCAGGGTCCTTCGCTCCACCAATACCAGCAACACTTCCTACGCAATTTATGGAGACTGTCCTTGCGGTGTCCTGCAACACTTCCTTCAGCTCTTTTATTGAATCCGTTAAGGTTCCTGCAAGCACACGTGTCTCTTCGCTGTGGTCAATCAATCTTTTCTCGACTGAAGATAACGTAACTGTAGATTGTGAAGTAAGGTGATCCAAGGTACTATTTCCGCTTGGCCTTTGTAGCAGTGCTTCTTTGACCGTGTTCATGCAATGTGAAATCTCATTTAGCCGGTCATTTTGGACAATATGATCACTAATTACTTCGTCTAGCCTGTCTTTAATTTCAACTCCTCGCACGTCTAAGCTTGCATTCAGAGCCATCATCACTGCTTTTTCGTCAATGTGTGACTTTTCTACAGCACCGGACGTCAGAGACCCCGCATAGTCTCGGCATTTGCTCTGTAAATGCGCGGACACATTACTACGCAGCACCAGCTTTGAACATTTAGGGCACGACGTAGCGTGGTGCTCACAGTCATTGCAAAAATGCTTGTTCAACTCTGATGCAGGCAAAACAACGTCGCAGCCGCGTTCTTCATTCCAACATTTGATCTGAAATGAAAGAAAAAAGAGCGTTTAAGCAATTTTCCATCGGATCTTCATATTATTTTCCATTTTAACATATTCTATGTTATTTGATGCATTCGAACTTGCTGTCACACGGGCACTAAATAATATTCTTTTAAGATGTTGACCATACTGCAGACAGAAATGGTTCGGAAGAAAGAAGAAATGCGGCAGCGACAACCTCATTTGAGTGCGACATTACACGAACTATTGCTATTTGGCTTAAAGAAGGATTTTCACTAATCGTGTTAATTTTCAGGAGCGAAACGGCGACGCCACTTGTATCGTGTGTGCAAAGTGGTGGTATTTACATTGCGAAAGAGAGTGGTTCTTGAAGGTGAAATATATTAGTACGTCGAGGTAACTTCGTTTGCTCCGATTGGGTGGCGTTGCGTTCACGTTCAGCAATCCGTTTTCGTTCCGGTAGGCCGCTGAAATCCTCAGGTGTCTCAGCCGCTTAACGACAAGGAGCGGTTTGGTATAGTTACGTATGCGTTTATCGAACTCGGCTGGGGTGAGAAGCTGCGTGAGAAGAAAAAAGAATTGCGGAAAACGCGTATGTAAAGCGATGTGTAGACTACGAAGGTAACAGGGTGCACGGAATAAATATTTTAATTCAGAGAATTATACTCCTACGGCGCTACTGCCACAAGGACGCAAATATGGACAGATACCCCAGAACAGAAGCGGGCTACGACTCGAATTGTTACTTGAAGAACTCTAGCCTTTATATATCCATCCCTGTAGTGACCTGCGTACACAAATCCATCTACATGACAGTCATTCTCCATCATGCAAGAAAGTATATTTCTTATTCTGATTCCGCCAAAGACATCATACTTACGCAGCTACATTCAACGTTTCTATTATAAATAATGCCTGTATTATTTCTCTTTTAGTTTTGAGTTTTCCTAAAAACGTAGTCTTCTAAAACATAGGAGTGCATGGGCACCTATTCTAATGGGCTCGCTAAATGCCTTTCATGCCCATTCTTCACAGTATAGCAGTACTGACATGCTCGACCATTGAAACACTGTTCCGCTTGTGCTATAGATACCTATCCACAGCTATGTGGTATCTGGGAAATGACGTTGCGCTTACGGTCTGTAAACCTTGTTTTACAATTGGTGGTGCACTAGGGCTGATCGTATTCGTCCAGTCGATTGCACACACTACACCGCTTGCAAGGGGCACTGGAAAGTAAATTCTCAATATGACGGTTGGATACTTTCCTCAAGTTGTGCGATAACATCACTGCACTGGTCTCTTGTGTTTTTATTCGCGCGCTGGTTCACAACTTCTGCCTTTTTCTTTTTGCTAGATGGTTTCAAATACTGAAGTGATGAGGCAACGAGGAAAAGCTGCTTCCTGTAACCATGATGTCAATATTGGGAAAAAGAAAAACACTGCTCGATCTCGTGATCGCATGCGTGCGTCAGTGCTGCCCTAACAAACATAGCCGACAGGATACTGACGCGGACAAGCCCAAACGTTCAACAGAATTTTATTTCGGTCAGAGGCGTAAATACAAGGAGTCTACTAGAAATTCGAAATCAAGCAAGAAAGATATGGGTTCATCTGGTTTCAATGGCTTTATTTATGGTTGTTACTTCATTGTACATGAGCGGTGAACTCCTTATAATAATGTCTCTGACACAAGAAACAATTTAGTTGAAAGACTGCTTGTCCGTGTCGATATCCTCTGGTGATACAGCTCCGCACGCACTGCATCGAGGAGCTTCCAAGTGCGGTGTTTCAAATCTGGTGTTATCTAATGTCTCTCTAACTGGACTGGAGAAGTACATTCTCACGGCGGCTGAAATCTCTTTATATGCAGATGACATCTGGATATGGTGCTGTGGTCCTAACAGATGCGCCCTACTGACAAGTTTCCAGAAAGCTATCAATTACATTAAAACATTTCTATTTGCGCAACGTCTAACGATGTCACCAGAAACGCGTGCCGCCGTTCCTTTCACTAGGCGTGATGTCTCGTGCTGTCCGATGCGGTACGTGTCAAGTTTCTGGGGGTGACAATCGACAGACTAATGACATGCACACCGCATATTCGAATTCTGAGAGCAAGAATTGTGTGACACGCGAGCACATTCAGTATCCAATCACGCAACGCTGGGGGCAGCTCTGTAAATTCTCTGTCACGCATGGGAAGGCTCTCTGGGAAGGTTTCCTACGATGCAGCCTACCTGTGCTAAAGGGGATTTCCTAAATCGACACAAAGGCGCTCACTGGTGTGCAAGCAAAAGTCCGGACAGTGTGCCTTGGCCTGCCGAAAAAGACATCAACTGTAAGAACCCTTGTAAAAAGGAGACGCCTATCGGTTCCGGTGCTTCTGCAGCAGGAGTTTCTTAGAGTACACATGCACTTTGCTTCCACAGTACCCGGTTATCCGCTTGTTAAAGACAGCGGTACTGTGGTGCGGAGCTTGCTCCCGCTCTTGCGGCCTACGTGCTTTAACAAAACATTGTATATATATATATATATATATATATGTGAATGTATATATGTATGTATGAATGTGTGAATGTATGAATGTATGTGTGAATGTATGAATGTATGTGTGAATGTATGAATGTATGAATGTATGTATGAATGTATGAATGTATGTATGAATGTATGAATGTATGTATGAATGTATGAATGTATGAATGTATGTATGAATGTATGAATGTATGTATGAATGTATGTATGAATGAATGTATGAATGAATGTATGAATGTATGAATGTATGTATGAATGTATGTATGAATGTATGTATGAATGTATGAATGTATGTATGAATGTATGTATGAATGTATGAATGTATGTATGAATGTATGTATGAATGTATGTATGAATGTATGTATGAATGTATGAATGTATGTATGAATGTATGAATGTATGTATGAATGTATGTATGAATGTATGTATGAATGTATGTATGAATGTATGTATGAATGTATGTATATATGTGTGTATGAGTGTGTGTGTGTATGAGTGTGTGTGTGTGTGTGTGTATGAGTGTGTGTGTGTGTGTGTGTGTGTGTGTGTGTGTGTGTATGCGCGCGCGTGTGTGTGTGTGTGTATGCGCGCGCGTGTGTGTGTGTGTATGCGCGTGTGTGTGTGTGTATGCGCGTGTGTGTGTGTGTGTGTATGCGCGTGTGTGTGTGTGTGTGTATGCGCGTGTGTGTGTGTGTGTATGCGCGTGTGTGTGTGTGTGTGTATGCGCGTGTGTGTGTGTGTGTGTATGCGCGTGTGTGTGTGTGTGTGTATGCGCGTGTGTGTGTGTGTGTGTATGCGCGTGTGTGTGTGTGTGTGTATGCGCGTGTGTGTGTGTGTGTGTATGCGCGTGTGTGTGTGTGTGTGTATGCGCGTGTGTGTGTGTGTGTGTATGCGCGTGTGTGTGTGTGTGTGTATGCGCGTGTGTGTGTGTGTGTGTATGCGCGTGTGTGTGTGTGTGTATGCGCGTGTGTGTGTGTGTGTGTGTATGCGCGTGTGTGTGTGTGTATGCGCGTGTGTGTGTGTGTGTGTATGCGTGTGTGTGTGTGTGTGTGTATGCGCGTGTGTGTGTGTGTGTGTGTATGCGCGTGTGTGTGTGTGTGTGTATGCGCGTGTGTGTGTGTGTGTATGCGCGTGTGTGTGTGTGTGTATGCGCGTGTGTGTGTGTGTGTATGCGCGTGTGTGTGTGTGTGTATGCGCGTGTGTGTGTGTGTGTATGCGCGTGTGTGTGTATGCGCGTGTGTGTGTATGCGCGTGTGTGTGTGTGTGTATGCGCGTGTGTGTGTGTGTGTATGCGCGTGTGTGTGTATGCGCGTGTGTGTGTGTGTGTATGCGCGTGTGTGTGTATGCGCGCGCGTGTGTGTGTATGCGCGTGTGTGTGTGCATGCGCGTGTGTGTGTGCATGCGCGTGTGTGTGTGCATGCGCGTGTGTGTGTGTATGCGCGTGTGTGTGTGTGTGTGCGTGTGTGTGTGTGTGTGCGTGTGTGTGTGTGTGTGTGACTGTTGCGCTGTTAAGTTTGTATTACTGTACATATGATGATCGTCACCCAGTACCTAAGCATGTCGGGCGAACAGTCAGGTTAACATCAAAATATCGTTAAAACATAAAAATTAAAATTAAATTATGGATTTTTACGGGACAGAACTACGAGGCAATTATGAGCCAATTAGAAGACCTTGGGGTTTTTTCACGTGCATTCGTTCCCCTTGAAAGGCAGCTGCCACTGCAGCGAAGCCACTAAGCAACCACGGCGGGTGATCAGCGGTGGTGCGGCTGCCGGCAACGCCAGAGCGTAGCCACTGCGACCACACCTCTGCTACGAATTGGCCACATCACTGTGTGACTGCTGCAAATCACAGAAGTGGGTCGCGGACCCATCCTTTGTGTGGCACGGAGATTTTCCGATTGGCGAGCGTAGCCGGCCGATTCTCCGCAAACAGGTTCCGGTGAGCTGCCGTGCCGCTAACGTGGACGAACATTAAAAACGCTCCCATTCCACGGTAAACTTGTAGACGCACACCCATGCCATTGAGGGCTTCGTTATCACAGCTTCGGCTGACGATTAAATATACGATGGAAGAGTTATTCTCCGCGATACTCATTTGCAAAGCGTTGCGAGTCCAACGCAGATGGAGCAATCCCAGACAAGCCGACAGCCACACAATCCTGGCATCACACTTGAAATGTTAAACACTGTAGTTGTATGTGGTTTCTTAGAGAAGAACAGCAAATATTACAGTGCACTTTCGCAAATCAGTATGTCTATTTATGATTAAGGCACGCAACCTAGCGTCCTTCGCGGTGTAAGAACAGTTGTAGAAAAAAGGTCGGAGAACAAAACACGGGAAATACAAGAAAACTTCGACACGCCTGCGTTAAAATGCGCGATGAAAACGAAAGTAATTCACCCTATGCCGCACTAACGGATGCGAGTAAGCATACCCGAATAGAAGGGCAGTTCATGAATCAATAGCGCTGCCGCATACTCGCTGCTTGCTACGCGGAACGTACCCGATTGGCACGAGTTCCCACAGCTTTAAGTCAGTAGCAAGCGAGACGTACTTTCAAAAATTATAGCGATTTAAAAGTAGCATAAGATACATACAAACAACAGCGTCAAAATATTTTGCTTCTCTTCACGGTTTCCCCGCCTATGTAATATTTCCATATTTCCTTTCATCTAGCTTACACGTGATTCCTCCGCTCTAACAGCAAATGACCATAATTTCTAAAAAAGCATGACCACTTTACTTTCCAAATGTATTCGATTAACTTTGCTAAAATAATCTGGATAACACTGACACACGAATACGTTTGCTCGTCCTCTCTTACCTTGCGCCTCAGCAGGTATTCCAAAGGAAATTCTCTCGACTCAGCGTCCTCTGGAAGAAATTGGTCACCGTCGAGTAGACAGGCGTGTCCGTCGTCGAGTAAGCACTGTTCGTAGCAGCTTATGCAGAGCACGTCTCGACAGGGCAGAAAAACGGTCTTTCTGGGCAGCACGCCACACGCGTCACATATTCTGTGAGCAGGAACAGGCTCGAGGAAATGCAAAGGTCTCCAGTCCAGTTCCTCGGTAAAACCGCACAGCGTGTACACCTTGCCTTGAGAAGCCATGAGGAACGGCGCATACGTCGACTGCGAAACGCCGTGCCAACAATTCTGCGGAAACATGGAAGCCTTGCCAGTGCGCTATATAATCTCAGCTGTTGCCAAGACTACTATCACACTGATAATGGTACGGCCAGTTCCTGACTGTTCACGGTGCCGCTCGCGAACTAGAGATGTAACGGCGTGGAAATTATCTACCCGCCTAGCTGCGTAAATGTTGCTACCGACAATTTTATCGCCTTTTTCGTATTGGCGATATTTAGTAAAGGTCGCGAACCGTTAAAGGCCGTGGAAAAATAATTTACTGACGCGTCAAGGGGCAGGCTACGATGGAAGCGCGACTAACTGCGAAATGAAGAAACAATTGGACGAAGAGAATAATATCTTGCAGAGACCGTCCGGATATTTTTAAACAGAAGCTTTCTTTCCAAACCACCTCTGTGATTCCTCACTGTGGCTGCTGGATGTTCCAGCTGACTTGCGAATAGGGCAATCCTTAAAATAATATTTAAACTATTTGCCCATTGTGGGATCGAACCACTGTCCCCCAACTAAAGCAGCCTAATGTTCTATTCATTAGGCTACAAGATTTCCTTCGAAACCACAACCTGGCACTACCATTACGCCCAATCGCACGTACACATCGATGTCAGGAAGGCCAATTGAGCTTGATCACCGTGTGTGTCCAATTGCGCAGGACGGCTGCGTGAGGAAACATTCCCGCTCGCCTGTTTCCTTGGCGCCAGACACGTAGGAATAAACTGGGCAAATCTATGTAATTTAAACAACAGCTTCAAGCACGCCTCCAATCACTCATGCCCCTGCCACACGGGTCATACGGGCAAGCTTGAGTGCACTTTGATCGAGTGCATTTAGCCGCTAGTGTCATTCGCAGGCTTCTGCACGGGAACGCTTAGGGACAATTACAGCATAGTGCACTCGTCCTCGAGTGTGCTTGGCGAACACACTGCGCGGTGCCGAAGTGTGTAGCATCGTTATTCGTGTAGCCTCGCTCTATTCGAATGCAAAAGCCGATTTCCAATGCCTCTTGCCCCCGCGTTAGTCCAGTGGCTGCGGCATTGGGCTGCTGAGCCCGCGGTAGCGGGTTCAATCTGGGCTACGGCTGCCGAATTTTAATGGGGGTGAAATGCGACGCGTCCGTGTACCCTGCATTGTTTGTACGTTAATGTGACCCCACTGGTCCAAATTCTTCCGCATTCCGCCTCCACTAAGTGCCTCATAAGGCGATCACGATTATCGCACTTTACACCCCGCAATGTTTGTTCATAGAGATTGGAGTAATTCTAGGTTAAGTGTCCCAGACATGTCTTTAGACCATCTCAGATATTGCTCGGAAAATTCGGCCAACTCCACTAGTCCTAAAACTGCTTTCACCAATTTTATCACACGGAAAAAAAAGCTCCGCCAATCCACTCCTATGAGGGTGGCTGTACAGCGAATCTGTAGATATGTTACGCCTAATATAGGGCAACGTGAAAAAAAAAAAAAACAATCCTCCCATGATCTTCGGCCATTACGCAAATTGCTCTTCATAGTGACATATGACACAAACACACGTTTCCATGCAGTTTACAAGATCTCTACTTTATTTATTAGTTTAAAATTACTGCAAAAACCACTTTGTGGTCCTTATGATACACAAATATGATTTCCGTTCTTATGCGAGAAATGTCTTTGTCCAGAGGTAAATGGATCCATGACGCGTGTACGACAGTGAGTAGAATGGGATCGTTGAAGTGTCTGAGGCCAAGGTCTTCCAGCAAGCGGCTGAACCACTGCGTTGTTTCCCGTTTCCGGTTTACATTAAAGTATCCGACAACGATCACCGGCGAGGGTTTGGCGGCAGCGCACGTTGCTCAACGCGGAAGGACGCACGCCTCTGAACAAATCATGCGGTTTGACGACTGTTTTCACTTGGGCGTTTCGTACTGAAACGAAAGCTTTGCTGCATGTTCGCTTTACGCATCTGCCTTACAGGTTCATTACCCATTCCTCCTCGCCCTGTACAGCAGCTGGCATCGGCGCACTGGACTTTCTGTCGACGTGACGGACACAGAAAAGTCCCGGGATCCTAGGTAGAGAGACCTTGGCTGTAAATGAATTCACCGGCGATCGCGATACCCCGTAATGCGAGATCTGAGCCCAGCTCTATACACGTTCTTATTTCACGTTATATTGGCTTTCGCGGTCAATCCGTGTCGTGCGGCATGTTGCAAACGGAGTGTAGTGTGGCGTGACTGCCTCGCTGATCACCCAAGCAGCGCTTGAGTGACCGGTGGGCGGGATTTGCAGCAGCCTTCGCCGACAGACGTCGAAGACGCGCACTACTCTGGCGCCAGCTCGTAGCCGTCGTCACCGCTGTGCACCTCTTTTACGACAATACGCTTTTCTTCTCTCGCTGTCGCCGTACTCTCACCCGCTTTCCTCCTCATGCTTCCGCTGTGCCCTCCTCCGCTTTCAACTTCGCACTCTCGTCCCTCTCACAACATTTTTCGCCCCGCGCTGCGCTCTACGGTCGCTCTTTCCTCTGCTGCGATGGTTCGCTCGGTTATGCTGACACCTCGCTCGCCGCAGAAACGGGTGCCTAAAAGCTGCGCTCTAAAATTTTCTTCCATCGTGACGTGCTTTGATATTTTTCTGCAACACGCAAAGCATGGTGGCGAAAAAAAATTGGAGGACGCTTAAGCTTCGCCTTCAAGAGTGGAACGCGATAGCGTTATCGCATCCCGTCGCGATCGGCAGAGATAGCCGGGCCCCCACGCGCCATTAAGGCGGACGCGGTCATGGGGCGAGTGGCGCGCGACGTGTCGGGGCAGCGCCGTATATTGCGAGCAGGGGGTCTTCTGTGTTTGCCGCAAGATGGCCCTGCGTGGCGCAGAGCGTAGAAGAAATTTAGCGGATACGTACTTCGCTACTCGTGAAACTGCGACTTCTGTAAGTTACATAGTTATGATTACCGGTATACACCGCTGTATAACTTTCTACGGCACGTTTCTAAGACAACACCGCATTCACTAGATGTGATTTTGTCCTGTTTTGAAGGAACGAACTCGTGGATGGATGGAGACGCTGAGTGGTAGCGTCTCCGTCTCACACTCCGGAGACCCTGGTTCGATTCCCACCAGCCCATCTTGTAAAATGTTTTTTTATTTATGAAGTGCCTTCTGGGATTTATCGCTCGCGGCCTACGCCGCAGACGCCGACGACACCGGCTTTTCTGCCCCACGAGCTCCTTAACGCTGTCGCGTTAAAACAGTATCGAAATATTTTCAGCTCGTAGCCATCCTCAAGTTCGTCTACACAACATAAAGGTATTCGCCTTATATTCGTTAAGGTACTAATTGGCCACTTAGGGAAAAAAATAGCCTTAAAAGTGTCGAATCTTCACAAACATCCACCAAATCGACAAGTTTTCCTTGCAAAACTACTATTTATTTGTTTGCTGTGATCTTTTTTCGAATTGTCCACAACTCTACCTTACATTAAAATATTTAGGCGTGAATTTTCGACATACGAAGCATACAAAAATTTTAGTTTGGCCCACTGTTGTCCAATATTTTGTACGGTGGTACCCGTCGTAGTTATAAAACAAAAAGCGCATTAGAAAGGCCTGCTTTCTGTGGTTAGATTTCCGTCAATATCTCATTCTGAATATAGTTTTTGTTTATGGAAGATATTGATTCGCGAATTTACCTCTGCTGTATGCTCCGAATAGTTTTGTCTTAACACTTCATCGCAGAGCGCAATACCTGTCTGTCTCGCGTCAGACTGCCGACGCGCGTATCTATCTATCTATCTATCTATCTATCTATCTATCTATCTATCTATCTATCTATCTATCTATCTATCTATCTATCTATCTATCTATCTATCTATCTATCTATCTATCTATCTATCTATCTATCTATCTATCTATCTATCTATCTATCTATCTATCTATCTATCTATCTATCTATCTATCTATCTATCTATCTATCTATCTATCTATCTATCTATCTATCTATCTATCTATCTATCTATCTATCTATCTATCTATCTATCTATCTATCTATCTATCTATCTATCTATCTATCTATCTATCTATCTATCTATCTATCTATCTATCTATCTATCTATCTATCTATCTATCTATCTATCTATCTATCTATCTATCTATCTATCCATCCATCCATCCATCCATCCATCCATCCATCCATCCATCTATCTATCTATCTATCTATCTATCTATCTATCTATCTATCTATCTATCTATCTATCTATCTATCTATCTATCTATCTATCTATCTATCTATCTATCTATCTACTTACGCCGACCCAGTGACACAAGTTGTCTACCACTAGGTACGTGCTCATGGTCGTCATGCCTTCTTGATCCTTCAATCGTCCTCGTTCCAGCTTCATCTGACTGTCGTCATACCCTCGGGGTCACATTTTCTACGCCAACCCAATAGTCTACGTTGTCTTATAGCTTGGCCCACTAGATAAGTGGTCATGATGCCTTGGCGGTCGTTGCATCGTCTTGCCTGATATGTCATCCGATTTTTTTATTTCGTCGTGGTCACGAAGTCACCGTCATACAACATCATACAACATCGTCATCGGCATCCTACATTCATATTCATCTCATTGTCCTGATACCCTCGTTATGCCACCGTCGTCATAGAGCGCTCGACATATCGTCATTGCGTCGTTGTCGTGCCTCCATTGCCGTACCTTCTTAGTGAAGCCATCATGGTCCCTCTAACACCTTCACCCCGACTTCGGCATCCAACTCTCGTCATGCCGTGGTCCATCCGTTCCTTGGTCGTTATGCATTCGTCATCACATTGTCCTCATACCATCCCCATGACATCGTTGTCATCGGGTCGTCGTGATACTTTCGCAGTCATACGCTCCCGTATTGCATCCGTTGCCCTACCGTCATCGCAATGCCATCGTGGTCCTTCTGACGCCGTAACTCCAGCTTCGACGCCCAACTGTCGT
Source organism: Dermacentor andersoni (assembly GCF_023375885.2). NCBI lineage: Eukaryota > Metazoa > Arthropoda > Arachnida > Ixodida > Ixodidae > Dermacentor > Dermacentor andersoni. Next base: position 23,583,087 of record NC_092823.1, on the reverse strand, counting down.
CGTGCCTTTGTCGTGCCATCGTCTTCATGCACTCGTCATCGCATTGTCCTCACACCCTTGTCATAGCGTTGTCATGATGCTGTCGTCGTTTTTGTATCGTCGCCATTCCAATGCGTCCATCCAACTCTCGTCATACCGTCATTTATATAAGTATTTATATAATGTCATACGGAAACTCACTGCGAAGCGGACGGCGAAAATTCACACGAAGCGCCCATTTATTCGTCAAATTAATAAAAGACAAACAATTATTTTAGTAGACACTATATTTTACACTTAACGCACATTGGCAATTTTGTTCTACCTAAACCGTACAATCGAAATGATTTACTCAATAATGTGTTAAAACTATTGAAAATGACGCGAAGTGGAAATCGAACATACTGGCACATTGCAGACCTTTAAGTCACGAAAAATAGTACTTGATAGTACCCAGAACGGCAACTAAGACTGGAGCACAGGCAATGCGGCGATCTCGGTAGTCGATCGCCCAAAATGTGATCTACGGGTCAAACGCATCTCATAATAGTGCGAATCAGTGTTTGGGTCATTGTCGGCACTTTGCGATGGGTATGCACTTTCCTGTCGCGCCTGGCTTCAAGTAAAATAAAATTATGTGTGACCGATGTGGGAATCCAACCTCTGATGTCGAGCACGGCAGCCAGGTGCTCTGGTAAGTTGGCCACGATCATTCTTTGAGGCTGTTCTTGTTTTATTTTTCGTTTTGCTGTTGCCGGTGACAGTGAAACACTTAGGAGCCAAAAACAAAACGTATTATTTACAACAAAAAAATCAAATCTGTTGAAAGCTTCAACTCTCAGCAACGCTGATTCGAAGTGCTCGCGAAACGTTCGGCGAAAAACGGCCCAGAAACAATTGTCACTGACACCAGCAAGGGTTTATATGGGAACAGCGATTGAAGCGTGAGTAGGCGATTAGGGAAAAATATCGATAAGGGAAGACTGCCTTTAAATAGAAAACAAGACCCAGCTTGAGATTATTGAGCGAAGGTCAAGTTTTCAATGAATTTTATATGATGCCACGAAGAAAAAAAGTTACCTTATAATTAAGAGGGGAGGCGCTGCGATCGCCGTGGTGTAAGGACGTGCTCACATCAGATCTGTCTTCTTGAAATGTTTTCGCCGCGATTTTCTTTGAACACCAGCCCGAATTTTCTACCATTCGAACCGTGAGACCACCAGGACTGTTAGCGACCACGTTATCAGGTGGGGCATTTATTTTTCTGGGACTGCGACCACTTTTGCATTACGACAACGCTGTCGCCAGGTGCTCGGGCTCCCAGGTGCTCGGCCTACTAGTCTGCCTGGCCCATTCCCGCCCGTGCCCGTGCCAGCTCTGCTACGACGCACAAGCCTCTGGCCGAATCCGCGAAGCATGGATGTCCACGTATGTGGCAAAGATATTTCCTCAGAAAAGTTCACCGCCGAGATGGGCTTGTGTACCGCCCATTCCTGTCGGTGTACCGCCCATCGCCCCGACGAGAAATGTGGCGAGAATTATCCCAAGAAAAAGAACCAAGACGCAAGACTTTCGTTCTCGCTGTAGTTCGGAATGTAGTTAGGCAGCCAGTTCGGACTCAGGTTCTCACGGCCGGGCGCATGCTCCCACTACCAGCAAATGAAATCAAGATCATCATCAGACCCAAAGAAGCACTCAATATTTCCAAGGTCGGCAGCCCTACCGTGAGTGCAACTATTCTTTAAGCAACGCAACTTAGCTCAGAAGACAGTCAAAACGACACAATCTGCTCGAACAACCAGCAAAACATCATGGTGACCAGCACGCCCAGCCCGAAAAATACCGACCAGTATGTAAGAATTAAGTCCATCCGATCGAAAGGGGTGACGCACGAGGTCAGCGCGTATGAAGCCGCGCGAGATAATATTACCAAAGGAGTCATTAGAGCCATCCCTCTCACCGATAGCGCTAGACAAGTGGACGCTAACAGCATTATAAATGATTGTAATCCTCTAGCCCCAGGCGCCAAGCAAATCGGTTCGACCACGACCATTGTCATTGCCTTCGACGAACCTGACGTACCATACATGGTTCGGTATGGCGCAACACTAATCCCATGCTCGCTGTACCGCAAGCAGATCGATATCTCTTACCACTGCGGCCGGCTCGGGCACCGCATGAACGTTTGCCCATTCCCTAATAACAAGACCTGCCGGGGCTGCGGAGCTCGCAACCCAGATCAAGATCATCACTGTACACCCAAGTGCACGTTGTGTGGTGGATCCCAACCCACAGCGGACAAAGCTTGTACGGCCAGATACAAAACGCCGTACCTTATACGAAGACGCCTTGGAGAACGCCCAGCAGCACAACAATCAGCCCATCTATCAAATGATTTCCCGTCAATGGAGAACAAGCACCGGTCCCGGTCCCGCTCCCTCTCTAGACCGAGGACGGGCCGTTCCAGCTCAAGATCCACGTCGGAGCCAGATATACCTCAGATCCTGGAGCCAGATATACCTCAGAAAAGGTCAGCTTCGCAAAGGCCCTGACGAAGGTCTTGCGAGAGGGTCACGTAAAATCCCCTCCCCCCTACTGCCTAAAGATATCGAACATCTGAAGAAAATGCAATTATGCGTGACTTAATCCAAAAGACTACGCAGGAGGTCCACAGCCTCAAACAACCCAAAACTCAACCCACACCCAACATCCCAGAACCCGCTAGCAACAGCCAACCCGAATAACTCGCAAGACCAGCCCTAAAAAAGCGAGCCCTCCAAGAAGGAGCTCAGGGCCAAGTACGCTCTCAAGTCAAGGACATGCTCGTAACTATCCAAAGCATAATAGAAACTTTACACAATTCTCAAATCGCTCTTACGCGCAGAGTCACTGCCCTGGTAGCTAATATTCAAACCCTTTTCACACAAACCGCTTCCACCTCTCAAGCCGTAGCCATGGGCACAACAGGAATCGTCACCGCGACCCTGCCACCTGTGGCATCCCCTATCCTTCATCATGGCCGACACTAACACTGACACAACGTTCTGGCGGTGGAACTGCCGAGGCTACCTCCACGAACAAACCGTTCTCCGTCAACACCTCCGTACTACTTCATGTAAACCCGACGTAATCTTACTCCATGAAACGTATCACACTCTGGCCAACCTTCCCGGATATCAACTTTCACCCCGAACAACGCTCCACACGGAGTTTTCGCACTCGTTCGAAAAAGAATTACCGCAATCGAACACGATCGGCGCATTGAACACCTCTTTATTGAGCTTATCCCGCAAAGAAAACGAAAGGAAGGAATCTTTATCCTGCATATCTACAATACTCCATTTCAACGCAATACCCATTTCTAACCCTCTTCAAAAACGCCCTGAACATCGCAGTCAGGAGCCCCCTTATTATCGGAGGCGGCTTCAATCTCCTGCACCCAGGATGGGGTTACAGACACAGCTCTCCAGCAGGTCGTAACTTATGGCAAGAATTCCATTATCTCCGGCTTACACTCATTACTGGGCTATAGCCTCGGCACTTCCACTGAACGAGACGCGACACCAGACCTCACTTTCACCAAAAACGCAGACAACGCTCATTGGCGCAACACCCAACACGACCTCGGGAGTGATCAGTCTATCATCGAAATTACTCTCCCACACCTAACAGCCGTTACGAGAACAAGGGAGTTCGACGGACTCGAATGCGTTCCGTAAACGCCGTGTAAAAGCAACAACGGACACTCCAATTACCGACATAGAATCACGGTCATGCGGTCAGCAAATATAATAATACAGTTTGATAAAAAACTAGATGACCACTCGGTGCAACAACTAACTGAATACATCAATAACTTCTGGCGCCCAGGATCCATTCCTCCGACATGGAAAACGGCCAAAGTAATTCTCATCCCCAATCCCGATAAGCCTTCCTAGCCTCGCCAATACGCGGCCCATCTCGCTCACTTCATGTGTAGGCAAGGTCATGGAGCACGCACTCCTAACCCGTGTAAACACTCGTCTCGAAGACACATCTCTTTACCCCTCCTCGATTATTGGCTTGAGACAGCATCTTTGTACCCAAGACACTATGCTGCAACTTCAGCATCAAATCCTAGACCGCAAATCCCGTCACACGAAGGCGATCTTGGCCCTCGACCTCGAGCTCGCCTTCAATAACATCAGGCACTCCACCATCCTGTAACGTATCTCCTTGCTCAACCGGGGAGAACACACAACTACGTAAGATAGTGTCTACCCAATCGGAAGTCCTTCCTGTCGGTTGGAGACGTTCGATCGGAGGAACTCTCTCTCGGCAGCACGGGCACACCGCAAGGCTCTGTCATTTCCCCAATACTGTTTAATCTGGTTATGCTCAGATTAGCACAAGATCTACCAAAGCTCGACGGCATTAAACACACCACATACGCCGACGACATTACAATTTGGGCTGCAAAGGGCAGTGAGGGCCAAATCGAAGTTGCCCTACAAGACGCCATTGACGTCGTAGGAAGTTATCTTCAAGGCATGGGGCTCCGCTGTTCACCTAAAAAGTCAGAGCTTCTCCTATACCGCCCAACCCTCCGTGGACGCCCTCCACGGGGCTCCACGCATAAACGCCAATACAAGGAAATCGAACTCCACTTGAAGGATGGCAGACTCATACCCATGGTCCCTAGCATCCGCGTTCTGGCTATGACCATAAAAGCCAACGGAGCTAACTATACGGCTATCTCCAAGATCCTTCGACAGACCGTTAATACATCCAGACTGCTGAAACGAGTGACGAAACGACGAAGGGTTATGAAGGAAGAAAGCCTCATCTGCCTTGTCCAATCTTTTATCATCTGTCACATTACTTACATTGCTCCCTTTCTCAACTGGTACAAAACTGAAAGGACTAAAGTGGACATCATCATCAGAGTAGCCCATAAGCAGGCCTTAGGACTACACACCCACGCCAGCACGGAACTTCTACTACAATTAGGTATCCACAGCACGCTAGACGAGTTAATCGAAGCGCAATGTCGATTCGAACTGCAGCGGCTTACCCTAAAGGAAACGTGCCGCAGCATTCTAACCAAGCTTGATTTCACCTCCCACCGCCAACATGCAAACATACAATACCACGCGATATTCAGCAATGAATACACGCCAAACCTATTCCCAGAAACCTGCGCTCAGACCGCAACAAAGAACGCAGGAAGACACGAGCTACCTCCCTCATCAAAGTTTATGCCAAAACCGCGGGCGTCATCTTCGTCGACGCAGCTGAGTACCAAAATGAGCGGCGCTTTGCGGCGGTTACCACAGCAGGTGGCCTGCTCCCACATGCTTCTAGCATAATTATCCAAAATGCCGAGACGGCGGAGGAAGTGGCCATCGCCCTGGCCACTCTTGACCCAGCCTGTCACACCAAACTGAGCGATTCTCCCGCAGCAATGAACTACATCAAGGGTCGTATTTTTCAACAATCACTCTGTATCGTACAACAAGCTACGCATTCGTCTGGCGATCACCTTCATACGAGAATGAAGAGCTTACCTTCCCCTTGCAACGATCCTTTGAAATGGAAGCTATTGGTATGGTGGATACGCCATACCGAAACAAGAAGATAGACGCGAGAACTCACCTGAGGTGTTACTCGATGAATGAAAGCCACCAGAAGAAGTGTTTCTCATGGCCCAGAGTAGGACTCCTGAGCCTATATTAGATGTTACCGAATATAGTCGCTGGTAGACGGTCCTTGGAATCACTACTTGCGTGAGGAGGTTCATTCACAATTTCTAAGCACCTTCTAATACTAGAAGAGAAGGTCCACTTTCCGCTCAGGAGATAGTGAAGATACGTGGCTCAGGTATTTATTTTACAAGTGCAAATCTTTGGAAATGAGATTGCTGCACTAACAACGGACAAAGCTCTCGACAAGACGTCGACCATACGAGACCTTCAGCCGTTCACCCGTTCATGGATGCCAAGGGCATTATCAGGATCAAGACTCGCCTTCCCAACGTAGCTGCTTCGGACAACATAAAATGTCCTGTACTCCTACCCGCAGATCATCGCTGTACGAACCTCATCGTCGACAGCGAACATAAACGCCTTCTTGACAGTGGTGTCGGTGTAACAGTCGCCGAGTTGTGTGAGAAGTTTTGGATAGTGCGCGCTCACCAGTGCGTTGACAAGGTGCTTGCCCAGTGCGTGGTTTGGGCGAGGTTTCGTCTTAAGGCGGCTTTAGCTCCTAAAGCCCCGCTTCCAATCGACCGAGTACCGAGATCTCATTCATTTGAAGTGCTTGGCGTCGACTTCGCTGGTCTATTGTTCGTGAAGGAAAACGGCTCAGTGAAAGCATTCATTGTAGTATTTTCCTGTGCTGTAGTGCGAGCTGCTCACTTGGAAATTTCCAGGGACATCACTGTGAATTTCTTTTTATTGGCTTTCCATCAATTTTTTTCGTGCCGTGGTCTGCCATGTGTAATTTATTGGGACAGTGCTTTAACGTTTAAGGCAGCCAGTCGCGGACTTAGGCTGACAAATGGACTTGTACGTGACCTCCAGGTAAAGAACATTTGTGCATCTAGTAACATCATAATTCAATACTGAGTGCGCTTCATTGTGGGGAGCCATTTGCGAAAGAATGATTCGAACAGGAGGTACCTAAATTGATGACGACGCAACGAGCTATGGAAAGAAGAGCGATGGGTGTAACCTTAAAGGATAAGAAAAGAGCAGATTGGGTGAGGGAACAAACGCGAGTTAATGACGTCTTAGTTGAAATCAAGAAAAAGAAATGGGCATAGGCAGGACATGTAATGAGGAATGAAGATAACCGATGGTCATTAAGGGTTACGGACGGGATTCCAAGGGTAGGGAAGCGTAGCAGGGGGCGGTCGAAAGCTGTGTGGGCGGATGTGATTAAGAAGTTTGCAGGGACAACATGGGCAGAATTAATACATAACCGGTGTAGTTGGAGAAGTATGGGAGAAGCCTTTGCCCTGCAGTGGGCGTAACCTGGCTGATGATGACAATGATGATGATGATGATTCGAACAGTTAAGAACTGTCTCATGAAAACACTAGGAAAAGGATGCTTCAGCTTGGAACAGCTCCACACTTTACTAACAGAGATCAAGGCGGTGATAAATTCGAGACCACTCACATACATTTCTGATGATTCTACCGAAGCGGAAGTACTAGCTACTTCACAGTTTTTGTCAGGTAGACGTCTCACGGCCTTTCCACAAGCGCAAGTTAACCAGAACTCGGGAGGTCGCACAGATATACCGAGCACCTTGAGAGTTAGACAACAAAAACAAAACGACTTTTGGTAGCGCCGCTATAAAGAATAAATCTTGACGCTCAGAAGCGCGCAAAGCAGGTCACACAAGCTCGACAACTGTTTAAAGAATGATAACCTTGTCGTTATTATTGATAACAAAGTACTCATTACGTTTTGGAAATTAGGTAAAGTAGTTATAATCTTTAAGGGGAGCGATAGGTACGTCAGAGCATGCAAAGTCCGACTACGAGACAACACAGAGCTCACGAGACCTGTTCAACTTCTTTGTCCTCCGGAACTGTGCAAGTGACATTCTTAGCCGCGGAGGATATTGGAAATCGTGCTCGAGCGGCACATCGTAGAAGAGGAAGAGAGAGATGGGATCCCGACCGGGAGAATGCGGATGTTAGGCTTGTCACCTTGAGTACGCTATGTTAGGACGGCTGAACGTTCTGCGACAATAAACCTGGCAGAAGTTACTTTTCCCACATTCACTTAGAGTGGGGATGCCCTGCATCAGAAGTGTCCATGTATAGCAACTGGTGTAAGCTTACCAACATCATTTTTAACACCCCCTTGTTTAAGGTCTCAGTAGCAACACTCCTAGAATCAAGACCACACTGAGTTGCTACAGTGCATACTAAAGGAGGGGAGCAGCACCTGCAAATCTGAACCCATAAAACGGTATTTGCTTCAAGCACAGCACATAACGATTTACATTGGAGCTTAGTAAAGTGAGGGCAATAATCTTACTTCACAGGAAACTTGCAGACCAGCTCCTGTTGGACGCAATTCGCTGGATCCAATGGCCTGCTAAGCCTGTGGATCAAGTGATCAGTTGTACTTGTCCTAAAGTTAATTCGCGCCTCTAACTCACTTCCTGTGAGCTTTCCTCCTGTGGATCGAAGATGCAGCTGCACTGGGGATCTGGCGATAGGTTCTCCGTGCAGCGGATCGTTGCGCTGTGAAAATGTGTCCTTGTAACATGGAAGACCACTGCTAGTACTAATCAATATACCTTTAAGTAACCATAGATTAATTTATGAATACTGAATACCTTTTATGCAAATAGGCTAGAACTCTCAGGTGTAGTCCCCTCGCAACTACCCAGTGTTTTTTAATCGCACCATACGCTTCAAATCACCTGGCTGTGATAAATGGAATTCCACCTCTATAGTTGTGTTACCTTTTAGAGACTACTTTTACGATATGACACATGACAGTTGTACTGGTAGATTGGTGCATTAATACAATTTTGTAATAACCATATAATTCATTGCATTATGCCACATATCGAAACAGTTCAAAAGCACATGTACTTTATGGAAAAACCAACAGTAACCTGTTTTCATAGCCAATTGTATTCAAACTATCTCACGAGATAAAGTACTGTTGTACAATCTTGCTTCACAAAGCGTAAAGAATGTGTTTCAGAAAAATCCAACCTGGAAGGCCAATTTAACTTTGGGGGGAAGGGCGAGGTGCTACTATGCTGGTTTGCATAAAGCACCAACCTGTGTCACTTTGTTGTAACATCTGCCGCAACTTAACTAGCTTATTATAATTTATTAGCACATCGAACAATGCAACTATCATTCAAGTAGTGCTGCATCTCGGAATGTCTGAACTGAGGCACAATTTCGACGTCTGACTCATCAAAGCTTTATGATGCTAAAAAATACTCAGAATGGTCATAACTGAAGTGGGCTTAATTTAATTCATTTTATTGGGATCACGGATACGTTACACAACATCTCTGAAGTACCCGAATGTCTGTTGCAGTGTCCATATATCAATTGTTGTGACCGACTAGTGAGATCTGAAAAATTATTGCGTATTTTCCCGTGCGGCTGATTGACGTGTACAATCATATTGCTACAAGTTTGTGGGCGTAAGGCATGAGAAATATGAATTTTCCACTGACCTGTCAGTCAAGCATAAACTACGTCGGCAGTGCATTTGCCTTCAAATGCGAACGTGTCGAATCCGCGTCCGTGCTTTGTAGAAGTTCCGGATCGTAACGGAAGGCATCACGTGTGAAGTGCCTAACGCAAACGTGTACGTTTTTCCGCGTCTCCGTGGCAGGAAGACTAATGGGCTGTAGCCAAGCAGACCAGAGTGAATCAACTTGAGACAGCAAGTATCCAGACTTCAAGGATTTTCTGTCACTGGCATTGCACCCGATGAGATGGCAGGCCGCATCTCGCTTACTCATTCCTCCCAGAAATAGGTGGGCGCTTAGCGTGCTCGGTCGGTGATGCAATCTCAGGGGTAAAAATCGCCTCTGTCAAATTTAGCCGAGCGGAAGAAACCGAAGATACAGTCGGCTCCGAGGCACCCGCACGAGCATCGAAACAGTCTAGTAAGTCGCACAAGACTAATCGGAGAACCTGCAGTTACTGTGCTGCGACGTTCGGAGGTAGGCATCGCATAGCGGAGCCTCGCCAGCTGTGCATTTAGTACTGTATGTCTACTGGAGATCACAATGGCAACCCCACCTTCAGGTTAATTTAGGAGGGCAGATCACTCCTCTTACCCTTGGAAGGTCCCTGCTACTGCCCTTGGGAGGTCGCGTTTGGCACTTTTGCCGCTGCGTGAAAATGACAGCGATCGGAGCGGCGACAGGAGAGGCGTATTGTCAACAACCTTAACTCTGTCGACATTTAAGGTCGTGCGCCTCTGCATGTGCACGTAATATACAGACGTTTTCATGTACTTAGAACACTACTGGAAACAAAAGTGCGCCTAAGGAGTTGACAGTCGACTTCGGGTTGCAGTTCCGACCTTACCGTTGGATCTGCAAATTCACAAGCGCGTCGCTGCGCTCCGTTAAAGTGTGTTATTAAAGCATTATAGAATTTGCTAAAAAAAAGTATTTTGCCCTAATCCCAGGGTTTCACGAGGCGCCGTTCACCGGCCTTTGTCCCCAAATGAGTCACTTGCATATATATATATTTATATATATATATATATATATATATATATATATATATATATATATATATATATATATATATATATATATATATATGAAGGCTGACGCACACCTGTCTTGTGTGGTATGCCTCACTGATTGCTCTCGTCAATTTTTCACCGTGGGTGCTAACAAATGCACGATCTTAATCTAGCCTGAAGCCCTATCGCGGCAATGCACGGCCAAGTTGGACGAGCGTACTGGTCTTTTGAGTGAAACATGGTGATTTCTTTGGCACATATTTGGCACATTTAGTTATGGCCAGTCTGCGCTGTGTAGATTGACATGTGAAAGGAACACAGTACGCTGCCTCTCACATACACCAGACAAAGTTGGTGGTGTCTTTAACCAAACAAACCTCGCTTGGCTGCTCGCATTTTTCAATTGCTTGCTTAGTTAAAGATGGCACCATATTTGTCGTATGTCCGTCAGGAGTAGTGCATTATAATCTTTTCATCATCTGTATATTTGGTCAGATGTACATGGCACAGACTGGCTGGTGCCTCAACATGCACCAAGGAGAACACCGTAATTCACTCAAGGGACAGGTATGCTTGTCCCACTCGACAATTCATTGACATTACTGGTGCTGCGCATCAGATTTAGATTGTTCTTCTGTTTTGTTCACCTACAGCAACCAATTGACCAACAAAAACAGCGAGGAATACCACATAAAGAATAGGACGTGTCAGTCTGCGCTCATTATGATTGCATGACAAATAGCAATACGCTCTAAATGACATGGAATAGCAGTCACTCTGTGGTTTATTATATTTGTTGTGCAAGTACTCTTATGATTTCGTACATTTGCATTGCAGCTTGTGCTTTCTTTCTGAAAGAACTGTGCAGTACAAGCGCACATGCAGTGTATATATTTTCTTTAACCCTTCCAGCAAAATAAATGTGGAATCGACAGATTTTGTGCCCTGTGGCCTTTCTTCTGTCCCGTGTTGTGTCGCACTCAAAAGTTAAACATGAATATGCACGAACTTTCTCAGTTACTCGTTAGTCAGTGTGCATAAACTTGAAATGTTTTGAGATAGAACATTCTTACCATTTATGTCACTTCCAGTCAGCATAGTACTACTGCGGCTTTTCATAAAGCATGCTAATATGTACGGCCTTTATGGTTTATGTAATGACAGCCTCATCGCACAAGCCAAGAGTTGCATAGATACAACCTGTATTTTGGCTATCACTAAGTGCTCGGAGGGTGATCGGAGGCGGATACTAGAAGCACTCTCATTCTGCTTGGCTAGCTCTATCTGTACCGCACAATAACTTTCTCTTGGGCGAGTTGGTGTTTGCCGAATGACATGGTGTTGTCGCGCAACAAACTGGAAAAAGAATCATTCTAAAGCACAGAAAGAAGGGAAAGAAAGACGGTGGTACACTCAAAACGGTTTATTAGGCACAACCCTTGCTGCATATATACCGCGCATGCTCTCGACATCAGGGGCAGCAAACAGCGAGGGACAGGTCATCTTGTTTGCGTAAAACCCAAAAATTTCATTTCCGCATCTTATAATGAAACAGATGTATGACTAACACATGCTTGACTGCTGATATGAATGTGATATGCCTCTAGCAGTTACCGCGCGTTTTTATTCCTACTCCTGCCTAGTACGCCACATTTCCTCGTTCAGTTATTACCTAGGTGGTAGAAACCTTGCTACTCAAAGGTAGCAATTATCCCTAGGGGAGTGAGGTAGGTGAGCAGGATTCCTGAAGAAAGGCTCAGGTGGTACCTTATTACCAGAGGGTGAGCCACAACCTCAAGAAGCTGGTGAACAGGTATGGGGTACCCGTTGTGTTTTCCGCCCCGAACAAACTATGTCGCCTGTGCCCACGAATCATGGGATGTGCAGTGCAAACGTACGAATTAAAACACGCAAGGCGCTACGTGGAAAAATGTTCCACTGCTGTGGTTAGCCCCAGACAGCTAAGTTAGGGGAAAACCTACATCGGACAAAGTGGTCGTTGTGTGAACGAACGAATGAGGGAACACGCAAACGCTTCAAAAATAGATATGAACACCCATCTCTCTGCGGAGTGCAGATCGTGCTGGTGTAAGCCATGTTTGTCTGAGGTGAGAATCCTAAGGAGGAGTAGAGATAAAACTGCTTGGGAAATGCTAGAGGCATGCCATGTATTTATCAGTGGTGAAGCATGTGTTAGTCAAACACCTGTTTTGTTATAAGATGCGACAAGAAATTGTTGGGTTGGACGCGAGCAAGATGACCTGTCACTTGCTCATTGCTGCCCCTGATGTCGAGAGTGTGCACGGTATATATTTAGCAATCTTTGTGTCTAATATACTGTTGGGATTGTAGTGCTGTCTTTCTTTCCCTTCTATCCGTCCTTTAGAATCTTGCTTTTTCCAGTTTTTGCGCTACAACACCATGTCGTACAAGCTGTACCACTTCCTGCACTTCACAAAACTAAAAGTGTCGACTTGGCCTCACTGAACCTGCTTATGTATTGCTTCTACAGTGTCTTTAAAGAATATTTTCAAATAGAGGGCAGCCATATATTTTGTGTACAGGCTCTACACTAATGCCACCGTACGTACCTGCTCTTTCTGGTTACATTTATCGCACAGTTAGACATACTTCTTTTTGCTGCCAGCACTTAGAGACATAAAACCAATGGTCCATTGCACAAACAATAAAAAGCGTCAGAAATGCTTGATATCAGTTTTATCAGGTAGGTTCCGGTAACAAAGCAAATTACCTTCTTTACTAAGAATGTTTGGCGGACTGGGTGGGAATACAACCTGGGGTGTAAAACAAGGACACTTCCGTGATGCCACAGCTGCTATTTGGTTCTAACTGTCTTAAATGGACAGAGAACCGCTGAGAACATAAGATAACCCCGCTGGTGGAACTATTTCGTGTCATAGCAGCTAAAACGAACCATGCTTTTCCCATTAAACATGGATTTATATTTTACTTCATCACCAAATGTCACGAAAAAATGAAATTTGGCGCTTCACGCGGCAAGAACCTGCTGCATAGGAGTCTACCATGTGACCTACTAGTGCACTGGTCTTAATAGAAGTATTAAAGTGCCGTTTACTTTTTATTTTTATAAGAATTTACTGACTTACAATGCGCAGGTAAGCCTTCGTTCGCAGTGAGCAGAGAAAGGGTGCTGCTTTCGCTTTCGTTTTCAATGAGTTGGCTTATCTGTCGACAGAACGACGACAGGGGTAGCCAGCCATGACGTGAGCGCATACTTGGATAAAGATGCGCTACAAATATAAGAAATGCCTGTGCAACAACGTGAGCTTATTGTATCAGCTTTTTATATTTAAACGTGGCAGAAAAGGTCAAAATGTAGGTGGTTAATCACAGTTACACTAACTCCTGTGAAAGAAGCACGATGGGTGGCTTTAACAGTTTACGAGGCGGGCTGTATACATCGCTCTCACTTCACAGCGTTGCTGGAGGAGGGTCTCATTTTTTAGAGGCTGCTCAGATCTAAACATTCTGCTTGCTAAATATACATGTGCTTTTGGAAGTAACTGCTGCAGATGTAAACACTACCGAGGGTGAGCTTTGCGTTACGCCATAAAGAACTAGGTGCGTAAAAATCGGTTGTCATTCTTTTTAAGGTGTGTCTAGTACATGTGCCATTTTGCGCAGGTCGCATTGTAGCGATCTAGGTCACTAAAGGGTTTCACGATCCCGCTTGTAAGCAGTCTTAATATGTCTCTGCCCTCTTTTACTGGAGGTAAACCTAGGAAATGTATACATTAACAAGGAGGAATTGGACCTGCTCCAGTGCTATGGCCGGGACTCCCTGTTCTGCAAGGAACTGGCGAAACTGGTGTGGGGAGTCCAGGCATTCAAGATAGGAGTGTCACATATAAGAGGGAAGATAAAATAAAATGGTAGACGAAGAAAGGTTTCAAGAAGACGACGAGGAGGGCGTTAGGAATGACGTGGATTAACCGAAGACGAAAGAAGATGAAGAAGAACTTCTCAGTGATGTGACAAGAGATGATTGGTTGAGAAGTATCCGGTGAGATGGAAAGCGATGACTGGTGGAGAAGAGAAGAAGACGAAGAGAAGGATTAGCTGGTTTCACAAGAAGGCTATAAAAGGGCGAGGAAGGGCGAGACACGAGGGGAAGAAGAAAGCAGAGGAGACTCGGCGGGTCAGGGACGGTTCGACCGGAAGAGAGCGACGCCGGCTACTGCTCCGGCGTGCTCGTGTTCTACGGCTTTGCACCGGAGACATCCTGCCGTTCCTGAGCCCGTTCCGGGGAATCCACGGAGGACGCCACCACCTGCTACGGCCAGGGGTGTCTCTACCGCTGTTGCCACTCTTCCGGGTGGTGCCCCAGCGCCAACATCATCGGCCACACCTCCACGGGTGCTTGGACCGGGAGCGTGTACGACGCAGCCGACAAGGCTGCCAGCATCGCCAGCCCTAGAACGTCGAACGCCACTCCGACGTCGGCTACGGGACCCACACCACACCTCATCCGCGTCGAACCAGACGTGAGCACGAACGCCAACTACTATCAGTAGAACGCTAGTGTAGTGTTACTGGGTCGTGTGTACTGATAGTCTTTGTATGTTGTGTGTTAGTTTTGTTAGGTTTGTGTGCTGCTGTTCGTGTCGCGTGGGTTGTATTAAATGTGAATCTGTGTGGGCACACCTGTCGCCCCGTCCATTCTTTCGGCCATAGTGTTCTCCGGAGGAGATCCGTGACAAAGACAAGTGGCGAGCCTGCCAGGATTCATTTCCGTGTTTCTTTTTGCTTTTTCCCGGACCTTTCCGATCTGTCGACGGCAGAAAGTATGGATTTGGCAAAAACGCTAGAACTTGCGCTCAAGCTAGGGCTAAGCAAGGAAGAGGCGATGCGTCTCTGGGACGAGAAGAAAGAAGAAGCAAAAAGGCAGAGAGAGGAAAGCGCGCAAGCACGCGCAGACGCTCGCCAGGCAGAAGAGCGAAAGGCTAGAAGAGCTCGCGAGGCAGAAGAGCAGGAGAAAAGAAGGATAGAACGTGAGAAGCAGTTCCTTTTGTGGAAACAGGCGCATATCGCAGGAGGCTATGAGGGGATCACGGGCGATGATCAGCGTTTCTTAGCGGGTACCGAATCTCCTAAACCGGCCAGGGTTTGTCCAAGAAAGTCAATGGCTGCTTTTGATGACAAAAGAGATGATGTGGACGCGTATCTGCAACGATTCGAGCGGATAGCTCTGGGGCATGACCAATCTGCATTCGTTTTCGACTCTCGGGCAGAGCTTGTCACACCACCTGAAGTTCCACATCTGAAAGGAGAGCAAACGCCGCTGGGAAATGAGGTGGTGAATGGAGCACCCAAGACAAAATAGCACTGCCGGTGGTGGTTCGGCAAATAGGGGACCGTCCTGTATTGGTGCTTAGAGACAGCAGAGCCAACACAGCTTCTCCTAACAGCTTTGGATAGGAGAAGCCTGGTGAAGGACGAGGAGCTTACAGGGGTAACGTCGGCCCTCACTCTCGCAGATAGCAGAGTAGGGTACCTTCCTGAAGCCAGGATTCTAGTGTCCACACGATATTATACTGGACAGGTAGTGGCAAAATGCGTAGAGCAACCCATCTACGATCTCAACGTGGGAAACATTACGGGTGCAAGAAGTGTTGAGGACCTCGATCCTGAGTGGAGGATGCTCGACGTTGAAGAAAACCCAAAAAAGGAAAGGCCCACAACAGCTAAGGTGTGTGGTGGGGCAGTCAGTTTCTCATCGGCAGTGGAGACAAGAGCTCAAGCGACAGGCAGAGCAACACAGCGTTTGGAAAGAAAGAAAGTGGGTAAGGAGAAGAAGTCCAAAGACAAGAAGAGCAAGAGCAAAGACAAGTCCAAAGAGAAGAAGAGCAAGAGCAAAGACAAGTCCAAAGACAAGAAGAGTAAGAGCAAAGACAAGAAAAGCAAAGGCAAGGATAGTAAAGAGAAGAAGAAAAAGAAGGGTTTCTGTCCCTTGCTAAGCAGCAAAAGCAGCAAGAGCAGCAAGAGCACCAAAGAGAAAGGGGGAGGCAAGTGCAAGTCGAAGAAGGCCAAGAAAGGCTCCTCTAAGGAAGGCAGATCGAGATCCAGAAGCAAGGAGAAGCCTGGCAAGGCAAAGTCCAGCATGGAGAAGGTGGGCAAAGGAAGGAAGAAGGCGGACAAAGGCAGTAAGGAGAAGGCGAGCAAGAAGCGGGGCTCCAAGAGGCACAGCAACGAAAAGAGCAGCAAGGAGAAAGACAACAAGGATAAGCAAAGTAATGAAAAGGAACAAAGCAAGGAGAAAAACAAGGATAAGCACGGAAGCAAAGAAAAGCATAGCAAAGAGAAGCGGAGTAAGGAGTGCAGTAAATCCAGTTTGGCCTTGCAAGAATAATCAATTCAGGTGGAATATGTTCAAGGCAGGGATAACGTTGGAGCGGACTTCATGAGTAGAGCCACCTGAACAGCTCTAGGTATCTCTGGGATGTATCTTGTTGTTGCTGCTGTGCTTTGTATCTCGGGGATGTATCGTGTTGTTGGTGGTGTTGTGGTTGTTACGTGATTATACAAAGGAGTGTGTTGTGCACATTAACATGTTTATTAAGGACACCGTGTGGACAATTGCATTGTTCTGAAAACGCAGTTTGGTTGTGGACATTAACATGTTTAGGACACCGTATGGACAATGGCAGGGATGTGTTAGTGGTGTGCTTTTGGTGTGTGCTGGTCATCTGCGTTGTGTTGTGTGGTGTTCTGGGGCCAGAATTGCCACAGAATATAGTCGGCTGGCTGGATGGCTTGAAGAGGACGACGACGTGAGCAGTTTTTCAGGGAAAGACTCTTCAGAGAGGGGGCCCTTGTCACATATAAGAGGGAAGATAAAATAAAATGGTAGACGAAGAAAGGTTTCAAGAAGACGACGAGGAGGGCGTTAAGAATGACGTGGATTAATCGAAGACGAAAGAAGGTGAAGAAGAAGTTCTCAGTGATGTGACAAGAGATGATTGGTTGAGAAGTATCCGGTGAGAGAGGAGATTCTAGATGATGGGGAGGAAAGGTTGGGGTAAAGTGCAGCGCAGTAACTGTCTCTCAGCAGAGGACACCTCAACCGCGCTGCACAGGGGGTAGGGAATGAAAGTAGTGTGAGATGGAAAGCGATGATTGGTGGAGAAGAGAAGAAGACGAAGAGAAGGATTACGTGGACTAACAAGAAAGCTATAAAAGAGCGAGGAAGGGCGAGACGCGAGGGGGAAGAAGAAAGCAGCGGAGACTCGGCGGGTCAGGGACGGTTCGACCGGAAGAGAGCGACGCCGGCTACTGCTCCGGCGTGCTTGTGTTCTACGGCTTTGCACCGCAGACATCCTGCCGTTCCTGAGCCCGTTTCGGGGAGTCCACGGAGGACGCCACCATCTGCCACGGCCAGGGGTGTCTCTACCGCTGTTGCCACTCTTCCGGGTGGTGCCCCAGCGCCAACATCATCGGCCACACCTCCACGGGCGCTTGGACCGGGAGCGTGTACGACGCAGCCGACGACGCTGCCAGCGACGCCAGCCCTAGAACGTCGAACGCCACTCCGACGTCGGCTACGAGACCCACACCACACCTCATCCGCGTCGAACCAGACGTGAGCACGAACGCTAACCACTATCAGTAGAACGCTAGTGTAGTGTTACTGGGTCGTGTGTACTGATAGTCTTTGTATCTTGTGTGTTAGTTTTGTTAGGTTTGTGTGCTGCTGTTCGTGTCGCGTGGGTTGTATTAAATGTGCATCTGTATGGGCACACCTGTCGCCCCGTCCTTTCTTTCGGCCAGAGTGTTCTCCAGAAGAGTTCCGTGACAAGGAGCATCACAGAGGGTCCTTGTCGGCGGTTCCTGAAAGACGGCAATGCCCTCGAGAAGCCGGCATTGAGCCTCCGTAAATTGGAAGCTGTGGGTAGTATCACTTACATTGTTTCAAGTTTATTTGTGTAATGTATGTAACATGTATTACATCGAAATGATTAATTTTCCAGCTGCAACCTCGTCAAGTTGAAGTTGCAGGGTCCATTTTTTTTATTGAAATGAATATTAGGAGAGGTTCGAGCCATTATGGTGGCACCGGCTACTCCTTGTCACTTTGCAAAGGAAACAAATTTGCGTAAAAAGGGAGAATAGCGACACAAAATATGGCACTCAGTAGAACACTGGATGAATAAAAAATGTACAGACGAACAGTAGATGAGCCGCAATGTTCTGTGCAATAGTTCAGTCCGCGTACGCATATATAAAGTAAGATATCTTGAACAGCCAAAACACACAACACATGCAATACACTGCAAGTACAGAACAGAATTATACATATTTGCGTAAAAGTTGCGATCACCACATGAACCAATTACGAACCCCGAAGAACGTTTATGTTACTCATTTCGCGTATTCGGATCATCTGACACTTAATATTTTCCCGAAATGTTGGTGTCCTCTAAATATTTTCCACACCGAGAAGTGCTCTTTTTTAAAGGCCCGCAGTTGGCCACGGGCCAAGTATCTTTATTAGAGTTTATTATCAAATTGTTGAATATCAACAATTTGCACGCAGTACTCTTCGTTGTGGATCGTATTTCGTGCACTCGAGGAGAAGATGATGCACATCTTCGTCTGGATGGCCACAAGAACACTGCGAACTAGAGACACGTTTCATCCTGTACAAGAAGTATTTAGAAAATGCACTACCAAGACGCAGGCGATGTGCCAATGTTTCAAATTTTCTGTTGTCTCTTAGATTATCCGGCATTGACACCAAAATGGTTTAAAATGTATAGTTACGTTTTGGCTCCCCCACAACAGCCTTGTTGGCAATGAAAATAGCGGCAGAGCTGGTGGCCTTTTTATGTGCGGTTCAAAACATGATTAAGGCACATGGCATACATAGACGGTAGATTGCCTTTGTTGCGATTAAGAGTGTGTGCCGTGGTTTGGATGATTAGGGACTCAAGGGCATGTAGAATGATTTCGTTGCTTGCAATGACGCGCGACTTTTCCCAGTACGTGACGTAGTTGTGCAGTGTTCGGGGAGGGCATTTAATGCAACGTTTCGTTTCTGGAAGTCATTCCTGTGCTGTTTAAGGCTTGTTCTGAAATTGCCGGTTTCTCCGACGTAGACATACCAAAAGTTCGCACATGAAATGGTGTACACTACGCCTGTGAACTTGTCGTTTTCGAAAGGGTCTTTCGCATGCGCGAGCTCGTCTCTAAGTTTCCGGTAGGAAAGGTGCGCAGCCTGCACGTCATATGACCGGAGAACGCGTCCAGGGGTCTCACTTACGCCAGGGACATATAGTATCAAGCCCGTTTTTTGGGAGTCCAGGGTGGGTGGGTACTGCGCAAGTAAGCTGGCACCCTGCTGAGTCAATGAAGTACACAGGGAATCCACAGGCTGTCAATAACTGACGCACAAGGGCATTGTCTACAATGCGGTGTTCCCCTGTTGTCCGCACTTCTTTCGCGCGACGAAGAAGAGAACCGGCAACAGACCCGGTTTGCGAAGCAGGGTGCACGGCTGGGTCGTTGAGGTAACGCCCAGTGTGAGCTTCCTTAACACCTTGTATAACAAGTTTGGCCCTTCGCATTGCACAACGCTGTCCAAGAACGGCAGTTGGCTGTCGGGTTCCACTGCTAGGGTAAACATATTTGCTGCTTGCAAATAAGCGTTGTCTACAATGCGGTGTTCCACTGTTGTGCGAACATTTTTCGCCCGACGAAGAAGAGAACCGGCCACAGACCCGGTTTGCGAAGAAAGGGTGCACGGCTGAGTCGTTGAGGTAACGCCCAGTGTGAGGTTCCTTAACACCTTGTATAACAAGTTTGGTCCTTCGCATTGCACAAGGCTGTCCAAGAACGGCAGTTGGCCGTCAGGTTCCACTGGTACAGTGAACTTAATTGCTGCTTGCCTACTGTTTCTGTGAGCTGTGAAGTCAAGGCTCTCTCGTTGCACCTGAAGATGACCTACGGTGTCGGTGTAAATGACTTAATCTTCAGTTAAACCTTGACATCTACGGCTCACCTAAGCAATTTGCAAGCAGCAATTAAGCTTTAAGTTCACCGTAAAGGTGGAATCTGAAGGCCAACGCCTTTCTTGGACACCTTTGTGCAATGCGAAGAGCGAAATATGTTATTCAAGATGTTTAGAAAGCAAGCGTGCACTGCTACACTGCTAAGTACCTCAACTACACACCGGTGCACCCTGCTTCGCAAAAGATGTCTGTTGTCGGCTGTCTTCTTCATCGGTTGAAGACGTGGGCACAAGAACGGACGACCGCACCGCAAACAATCCACTTGTGCGGCTATGCACAATGCACTTGTGCGGTTATTGACGGCTTGTGGATACCCTTAGTACTTCATTGACTCAGTAGGTCGCCAGCTGGCTCACGCAGCACCCACCAACCCTGCCCCCCCCCCCCCCCCAAAAAAAAAAACGGGCTTCGATACCGTACGTCCTCGGCATAAGCGAGACCCTTGCACGCGCTCATCAGTGATATGAGGTGCTGGCTGCGCACGTTCCCTGCCGTAAACTTGAACGCGAGCTCGTGCACGTGAAATACCAGGGCAGCAAGAACAAATCCTGACAGGCTCGCCAATTGTAACGAATTTTAGCGCCTCAGGAATGGACAGCAACACAATTCGAAAACGATAAGCATTTATCCCATGACACGATTACAACCCAGAACAAATGAAGAGCGAAATAAACTCACACAGCATAAATCCTACACACAAAGAAGATTCGCAAAACTAGGTATATACATAAGGAAAATAAACAAGATATTAGCTGTATAATGTTCCTAGTCGGACTAGCCAAGTGACATAGTGCCTAAGAATTGAATGTTCTTGGCGTTAAAGTAGCGAAGTCGGCACGGCTTGGCGAAAGATGGCAGCCTGCGTAGTTCCAACGCGGAGAAAGTGTAGACCTCCGTTGCGAGCGACGAGGTTGTAGCTCTCTTACGAGACTTGCGTGACACCGGACACGGTTAGGACTAGTCGGGCGTTGTGTTGCTGATGTGGTCAGGTGATTGCCTCCGTGGCGCTGGACAGCGGCCGGTTATGGCAGCGTGAGGTTGGATTGGGGTCGCGGAGCACAGCCACGGCGACGTAGTCGGGACTCGGAAACTGGAGCTGTTGGCGGCCAACTTTCGAATGTCCCCTCGTCGGTACGTAGTCGCTAAATATGCTGCTTGTCATCTCCACAGCACAGCTCGAGATGCTACTGCCTTGCTTCTCCTCCATGTCAGCAATGCCCGCGCCTCTGCCTTCCTCCCCTTTTCCTTCATTTTTTTCTCTCTCACACTTCAAGTGCTTCGCACCTCACGTATGCGTTCTCCGTTTCACTGACCGGCGTCGTCGTCTTCTTCACATTATCGCACATGCTCTGGCAGTGACTCATGACAGTATGTAAAAGCGAAAGCATGGTAGTGAATGCACACAGATGTCAGTCAGCACTGTGTTCGTGTTTTTTGTTTTATCTCATCTGTTGGTACTGCTCCTTGCTAAGGTAGTTTGTTAGAATTATTTGAAAACTGTGCGTACAAATCGGAAAAGTGATAGATACATTGGCTTGAATAGAATCAGACTCTGTTGACTTCAATTACACAAACGGCCAGGAGTGTAAGGCTTGAGGTATCCTAGTTTATGGCACTGTAGATATTGGAGGCCGTGGAAGTGGCTAATACTTCTCTGCATCCTTCATTTGATGATTCTCGCAAACAACAATTGTAGCAATGTTCTCAGTATATTGTTCACAGCAATGCCTAATGCCGTTTTAATGTAATGTTTAACATGCTTCCTTTTTCTGCTACTAGTCAACATGTTGTTTCATTGCTTATATTTACGTTTTATTTAGTACTTATTTATCTTTTATCTGCAATATCTGTAGTGACATGAGGATTCATTGTCTTACAGCGACACTGTTAAGGGGAGTTTGACCACCGTTGTAGTCTATATTAAATCTAACTTTTATTTATGTCTTTGCAATAAATGCAATGCGATTTAGGCTTTCACCGTCTTACAGCGACTGTTAAAGGGAGTTACACTGTGCGGTGGCTACAGTAAATTTAAGTGGAGCAGAGATTCAAAACCTCGAGTTTGTCTTGAAACATAATTATCAACAATTACAAAATAAATGTTACCTGCATAAACCTTGTTGAATCGATAACTTGTTTGTACAGTTCTTTAATAAGTAATCCATAACATGCTTCCTTTTTCTGCTACTAGTCAACATGTTGTTTCATTGCTTATATTTACGTTTTATTTAGTACTTATTTATCTTTTATCTGCAATATCTGTAGTGACATGAGGATTCATTGTCTTACAGCGACACTGTTAAGGGGAGTTTGACCACCGTTGTAGTCTATATTAAATCTAACTTTTATTTATGTCTTTGCAATAAATGCAATGCGATTTAGGCTTTCACCGTCTTACAGCGACTGTTAAAGGGAGCTACACTGTGCGGTGGCTACAGTAAATTTAAGTGGAGCAGAGATTCAAAACCTCGAATTTGTCTTGAAACATAATTATCAACAATTACAAAATAAATGTTACCTGCATAAACCTTCTTGGATCGATAACTTGTTTGTACAGTTCTTTAATAAGTAATCCATAATTTTTGTTACTCGCATTTCATTATACTGGCTTCGCGTTAAAAGTCAGCATGGACATTTTATGGATACTGCCGCAAAAGCAGATGCCAAGACCCTACTAGCTTGCGTGGGGGCTGCCACTAAAACAAGCCTTGACGACGCTCAAGACAGCAGCAGTTGCTGTGTGCAAGCAAGGCAGTGAGCCAGCAAATAGATCCATTGTTCTTCTAAAGGGCGTGAGCAATCCCTTATAACAGCGTTGCTGTCAGATTGGCATACTTCTGTGAGAGATATTTTTTTACTTTTCATTCTTCCCGAGATGTTATGGAACGAAGCTTCAAAAAGTTGTCGTTTCAACAAGTCCACATGGTGCTTCACAATCCAGTCCAGCACTGCCCGTTTTTTGCCTTAATTAATCTTCAAAGTGGGCTCAGACGGCGGTTCTAAGGATATGTAAGCCTTTTTGCACCAGGAGCATTGTCCAGGTGGAATATGCGTTGCTTTGCTGCCTACATTGCTTTTTCTTTCGGTGCTATTGCGTTAGGAAATTTAAGCAAGATGTATGCTCGGAGCTAAGGGCTTGATCCGTAGGTTGCGAAGTGTACACTACTGCCTCGAGTCAGTCGCTGCAAGGAATTGTCATGGGGTGCTACTAATAAAGGGCCACGCACTTTCACGCACTCTTAAACACGGGGTGCAATTCAAAACCACTTTACTGTCCCTCATGACTCTACCATGTTTGCCTTTCATTGGTACGGGGAAAAAAGCAAAGGTCAATATTGCTATAGTTAGTCCACTCTGCCAGCTTTTTACTGTAAAAATGACCCGGTTATTGCCTACCAGAACTGCCGTTTTCCTAATCGCTTAGTTTTGAAGTGCAATAAGTGTTTTGGCGTCTTCCCCGTTCTTGCAGCTTGAACACTTGCCCATGTCAATATAAATCAGTAATGATGTCCTCTTTACTCTTTACCTTTCGTAGTACCAGAAAGTCCAGGTTTATCACAGAATGGTCTGTCATTACTGTTATTTCCACAATGACTGTACTGCACCTTGTTTAGGCGCTAGTGGCAGGTTTCCATGTATTATTGTTGTATTTGATAAGGTCTTAGCTGAAACCTGCAGGTGGATAAGTTGCTTTCGATTCGTACTTTGTGGTTTATGCAAATAACACATGGACAAGAAAGGCTAAAAAACCAGTGCTTGGGTCGTGCATTTCTTCTTTGCCTATGTGCTTATGCAATAATTTATTTTCCGCAAAGCACTACTTCGCTTATTTTGTTTGCATGTTCCAGCTTGGAAACCAATATATTGTGTATTTCGTAGTGCGCAAATCAATATTGAGAATTCTGAAATCGGCATACAAGCTGAGTGACGTGAACACATTCTCCCATATCTTCCTGCAATACCGCGATCAATGTATGAAGGAATACTCCTATAATACCCTGCGAAACGTCCCTCAAGGTAAAAGATGTTTTGCCGTAATTCCCTGCGAAAGCTGCGCGATGGATGTAAACATATAGTCACATAGTTCCCTGCAAAAGCTCGTCATAGGATGCCAACATATTGACATGTGTACTTGTTTATCTTTTCCGAGGGACCGCTTGTCACGGCCTAACAAATGTTATCGCACAGAGGAGGACGCGCCTGCATATGTTGGAAGTTCCGGAATGTTTTCGATGGTTCCACCCGCTGTCTGCCACCGAACCTTCTGTAATCTGTTTGCATGTATGCGTGAGGCCATTAGTGTAGAACTTTGTGGAAGACTCGCGGGTCCCAGTTTTACTCTTGATCATTCGACAATTGACGTATCAAAGGCGACGCGCTTGACCAGCTGATCACTTTTTTGACGATCGCCGAGTGGGTTCACCGCTATCGTTATTATTTGAGTGTAGCCTGCTTTTGATGGCACAAGTTTGCCCAATAAAACGCTAGTTTCGTTAATCACAGTTTTGCTGCCTTTTTCACCGTCAATACTACGTGACATTTGGTGTAGGTGCTTTAGGTTCATTTACCGGGTGCGCCCGACAAGCCGTAATCAAAGCCCGGACCGCAAAGACAATACTAACGTCGTACTGCCCCATCGAGCAAGCAGCCGGCTACAGCAGCTACCCGCGGAACATGGACGTCTACCAGAGACGACGAACAAGGTCGTCCAAGAAGATCATCCAGAGACGATCAAAAAGACTGCCCCAATAATTCTGCAGCAGCCCAGGGAGCCACCGGCGTTCCGCGGTTCCACTTTCGAGGACCCGGAAACCTGGCTGGAGAGGGTCACTACGGTTAACAGCTGGAACAGCGACAACAAGCTGCGGTATGTCTATTTCGCAATGGAAGACGCGGCCAGGACGTGGTTAGAGAATCGAAAAGCCATCTTATCGACGCTGTGCCTGTTCCGAACCGCCTTCCTGCAAATATTCACAAGCGTTGGGCGTAAAGAGCGCGCCCAAGCGCTACTAGAAACCAGAGTACAGCTTCCCAATGAGACCATAGAGACCTTCACGAAGTAGATGGGCCGTCTTTTCCGGCACGCCAACCGGGAATTGTCGGAGGAAAAAAAAGACCGCCTCCTGATGCGGGGCGACAAGTAAGAACTTTTCAGTGGACTAATTCGCAACCCACCGAAGACCGTAGCTGAATTTTCTAAAGAGGCATCGAGGATCGTGAAAACTCTGGAAATTCGCACTCGGTAATATTACCGCCAGGTGCTCACGCCGCAGTGCGCAATCCAAGGACGGGGTTCCGACGAGCTTCGAGAGACCATCAGGGCCATTGGGTGCCAAGAACTGCGCAAGGTCCTGCCTTCGTCACATCCTGAAGTGGCCTCGGTTCGCGGACATCGTCAAAGAATAGGTTCAGCGATCACTTGGGGTTACTGAAGTGAAACCACCATCGCCCAAGCTGGAAGCGATAAAGGTCACAAAGGACTCCCTAAAATTTTTTTCCAGCTATTTATCCTCACGGAAACAAATGGTAGTAATGGGTGATTATTATTCTACATACAGCACAGTCACCAGCGGAGTCCCACAAGGTTCAGTGCTCGGGCCTGTGTTATTCTCATTGTACATTAATGACCTCCCTAATGCTCTTCAGAACTCAAACGTTCTAATGTACGCAGATGACACAGCTTTATTATTCACAGGAGACACACTTTCTGCACTGCAAACGCATGTCACGTCCGAGTTATCAAACATTTCTTCATGGTTCTTAGAAAACAAATTGACTTTAAATAGCAATAAGACAAAATATGTAGTTTTTCGATCAAGGAGAACCAATGTTGACACCAGTCAAATAATTATCACGTTAAATAAAAGCCCCATCCAAGAAGTTGATTCGTTTAAATATCTGGGCGTCATATTTGATCAGCATATGCATTGGGAAGCACATATTCATAGTGTATGCAAGAAGGTCGCATATGGTTGTTACTCCCTAATTAAAGCGAAGCAATACTTCCCCCACGATGTACTCAAATCCCTTTACTATGCGTTTTGCCATAGCCATATTAGTTATTGTTTAGAATCATGGGGCGTGACTTACATGACATACTTACAACCTTTACAAAAAAATTACCGACGATTACGTTGCTTCCTAATGCGAAATTTGAGCGCAGCAAATAAGCTGTTTCACCTTTTCGATAGATTGAGGCAAAGAAATCGAGCAACACATGTATGCGCTATCACAGAATTTTTTTGTTTATTTTTCACACGTATTCCTTTAACAAAGACTCCACTAACAGTTCTTGACAGTCATGAAGGAAGCTTTGTGGTCGGAGAAATAGACTGATATACGTTCGACTTGGTACACCAATGCTTGATTCTCAAAGACGAGATCTATAAAAGCGCCTCGCGAGGTTGTCACAGCCGTGGGACGCGTTACGAGCGAGAGGAACGGGATGTTCTCCCGCATAAGTGTTAGGAAATTGCTGTTTGTCTTTATGTCAACATTAAAGTCCCCCACTACTAACATCGGTGTGGATCGATGGACGGTTAATGCGAGTTGCAGGAAGTGCACGACGTCCCACCGATCTGGCTCTCTGATTGCCACCGCACAGGGGTTGCATTGGAGGAGGAGCGAAGAAAGGAATTAAGTTCGAGCCGGCGCTTTGACAACCGGAGACTCGCAGGAAGAGGGGGGGAGGGGGGCGGCGTGTACACCCAGCGGCAAACGATGGGGGCAGAAGCGCGCGCAGCAAGCGGACAACACGATAAAGGGAGGAGGGAAGAGATAGCAGCGACTGACTGATGCCGCTGACGCCGATAGTGAGTCAACCCCAGCTGCGGAGTTGGTTTCAGGGACAACGCCGCCGATGCCGACACAAACAATAGGATACCCTCGCTTCCGCAGCGCTAAGAACCAGGTCTAGCCGTGGGAAGGTGGTCACGTATTCGTCGACGTGCCGGGGCCTACGTGAAATAACCGGCGCGTCGGCAACTGAAGAGCACCCTATCCGCCACACAAGAACAGGGGGGGGGGGACCCTTTCCTCCTCTTTCTGCATGGCGGCGACGGTGTTCTATGCAGTCACGTTATCTTGACTCTCTAGCGGCGTCATGGGCATCCAGCGGTATCAGTCGGTCGCTGCTAGCGCTGGGGGGATGAAAGGGGGGCGGAGCTGGTTACGAGGCCGACGACAACGCCGACGATGACGCGAAACCCAGGAAAGGACGCCAAAGAGCTGCGCTCTAAAACTACAGAAAAGGGCCCTGAAAATAATTTGCCCTTCAAATTATGCCAGTGATACATGTAATGATGTTTTCCAAACACAACATGTGTTATCCGTTAATGCACTATGTAATCAAAAGATCTCAATTTCAGTTAATAATATTTTATGCACTAACTTTCCTATTCCTCGAAACGTCTTTTCATTTCCAGCTCGCAGTACAACACATGCTTTAAAAGGTAACCTCAACTTACCAAAGTGTTACAATGTATACGGTGAAAGGTTAATTGAATTCATTGGCGCAAAAATCTGGAATATTTTACCCCTAGAAGTTAAAACCGCACGCAATTTCAAGCAATGTAGCAAATTCTTTTTTCTTGATATCCAGAATCTCTAACTTACATTAATTATGTACAACTATTTTCAAAATGTTTCTTGTCTGTATAACTCATGACATGTTCCGGAATACTGTGCTGTTCAAAACTGCGCCTGACCTGTCTTTTGTAAATTGTCACTGGACCGGAAACTAGCCTTCCCTGGCTATCGGTCCAGATATCTGTATAACCATGATTATGTAAAGACAAATAAAGCACTTGCACTTGTAAAAAAAAAAAAAAAAAACATACGCCGCCGTCGCCCACCCACATCCCGCGCCAGGGCCCTGTAGCGCCGCAATTCCGTCGTCCACCGCCGCCGCCGCCAGCACGCCCACCTGTCGCCAAGCTCAGCTACTCGAGGAAGACATATTTGGCGGGCTCTGGACCAGCGCCCGCACTGCTACCACTGCGGGGAAGCCGGGCGTGTCTACCGCCGATGCCCATACCGCAAAATGGGACTACGAGGGTTCGCAGTCAATGCTCCGCGGCCGCAGCACGGTGAACGCCCTCGAGATATGGCCGACTACCTCAGCACCACTTAGTGGAGCCCACGACGACCGTCCCGTTTGCCGTCACCCGTCCGCTACTTGACCCCGCAACACCGACCATACACTGGCCCCGGGCCGGTCTGCAATCCCACATCAGGAAAACTAAAAGCAGCAACCTATGGAGGTGCGGTTGCCGTTCGTCGAACTGACGAAGGTTCTCCGCCGCCGATGAAGACGCCGAAGAGACTATCTCGACGACATAACAACGACACGCGGCCATACCGACGAAGTCTGGAAGCGAAGAATACGCCGACTAAAGACGACCTGACGACGCCACGTACCAGCCACAGGTCAACGCGACGCTGCCGTGATCCAGCGCCAAGGCCTAACCTTAACGCAAGACAAAGAGCCACCGACGTCGAGTATGGGCGACGCGAATAGTGTAGAGCTTTGTGGAAGACACGTGGGTGCCAGCAATTACCCTGGAACATCCGATTACTGATGTATAAAAGCCGACTCGCTTGACCCGCTCATCAGATTTTCGACGATCGCCGAGTGTGTTTGCCGCTATCGTTGTTCTTTGAGTGTAGCCTGCTTTTGAGGGCACAGGTTCTCCCAATAAAATGCTAGTTTGGTTAATCACAGTTTTGCTGTCTTCTTCATCGTCACTACTACGTCACAATACACCCCCATAGTTCTCTGCAAAAGCTCCTCGATTCATGTACGCATATGCTCCCATAATTCCCTGCACAAGCTCTTTGATGGAGGTATACATATACTCCCATAGTTCCCTGCAAAAGCTCATCGATGGATGTAAACATATAATCCCATCGTTCCCTGCAAACGTTCACCGATGCATGCAATCGTATACTACCATAAGTCCATCCGAACCCTACGTTCAGTAGGGGAGTAAAATTTTTGCTCCTTCTAACCGGTGTATATTAACCTCCCATCGGGTTATGCGCTAGAGGAGAAGTCATTTACTCCCCTCTAGGATCATTTTTGCTCACAGTGTAGAGTCGCGTGAAGCGTTTCTACACTCACAGCGCACATGTGCGAGTATCGCCAAGCGAGGGGCACGCGTCGTCGGTGTAGGCGTCCGGGTAGTTATGTGCAACATGCTGGTGTGGAGATAGCTATGCGTCTGTAACAAGGCTAGCGTTAGCGCCTGTTCCTGTTTAGTTTGTGGTATTGTCCCGTGAAGGCATTGGTCTGTCGGTTCGGGAAAGCCCTGCCGGTGCTCTTTCCTTTCTTATAGTGTATTAATTGATACATTGTGTTACAGACAAAGCCCTTGTTGCTTTTTTTATTCAAGTTGACTTCAAATACTTCACGTTCCTACAGTTACTCATTCCTAAATGAATAATAATGCGAAAACATTATACGCCCAATTAGCATCGAAACCCGGCGTCAGCTTAGGCCTTTCTGTTGAACCGAAACAGTGGTCACGAAAATTTACAGATTGGTTGAGAGGGTGATGACGTCATCAAGGTCACGCGTCCCATGATCTACTAATCAGAGGAGGGCTGAATTTTAAATCGCTATTTGTCGAGCGGGTGATGACGTCATGTTAGTCACATGATCCCAATGGCCAGTCTTAGGATGGCGTCAAATATTGAGTTGCAATTTTCAAAAGGGTGATCATGCCATTTTATTCATGCGATCCAGAATGGGCCAATCACGGGACGGCACGAAATTTGAAATTGCCATTTATCGAGAGGGCAGAGATTTATTCATAGTCACATTACCCCTACTTGGTCAATCACAAGATGGCGCCGCATTTGAAATCACAATTGGTCGAGACCGTGATGACGTCATTACGGTAACGTGATCCCCAACGGACCAATGAGAAGACAGCGCCAAATTTGGAATTATGATTGGTCGATAGGGCGATGACTTCTTCAATCACTTGACCCACAATTGACCAATCAGACGATGGTGGCATATTTCAATTTTGGCATTGTATGACAGTGGTGACGTAATTAAGGTCACGTGACCCTCAACAGACCACTCAGAAGGTAGCGCAATATTCTCAATTGCCATTGGTCGAGGGTGATGTCATCAAGGTCACGTGACCTGAAGGATATATCAGGGGGCGGCAACGAAATCGAAATTACTATTACTAAGTTACTAGATGATATCATTAACGTGACGTGATCTCAGCGGACCGGACCAATCAGAGGACAGTGCCATACTTGAAATGGCAAAATACCCCGAAAATCTGGCAGGAGGCCCACCTCTACGGTTCACTTGATGGTACCAAATACAGCGGTGGACGGGCGGGTTGCGTGTTCGCCAGATAAGCTGCCAGAGCTGTGACGTGAGGCTCAATGATTGCTCTAGAGCTCCCGTAATAATGTGAGGACTCTGCACAAGTTATCACTCTTCCACGATCTGCATAGTTACCAAACCATGAGCTAAACAGCAATCAAAGAGGGCGAAATTGGGAGCGCCCCAAAAGGAACCGCTAGAGGAAACGACGAATGTTTCAAACAGCAGGTCTATGTGCGACATAGCCTCCCGACGAATTATATGCGTGGCATTGAGGATTGATGCAAGTAATGAGGAATCAGAATTTAGTGAGGCATGTGTGTGGAAGATTATCAAATGAAAATTTGTATACGAGAACGAGTGAAGGAAGACAGTATGTTATCGCATCTTCTCCGCATCGATCTGATTGATCGCCCTTACATTTTTTTTTCACACTAGAAACAGTGCCGCGCTGGTTCGTCATCATCATCATCAGCCTGGTTACACCCACTGCAGGCCAAAGGCCTCTACCATACTTCTCCAACAACCCCGGCCATGTACTAATTGTGGCCATGTCGTCCCTGCAAACTTCCTAATCTCATCCGCCCACCTAACTTTCTGCCGCCCCCTGCCATGCTTCCCTTCCCTTGAAACTCGTTGCGTCGTCCTCATTTTAGTAGAACCCTTTACGTAAGCCTCCAGGTTTCTGCCCCGTAGGTGAGTACTGGTAAGACACAGCTATTATACACTTTTTTCTCGAGGAATAATGGCAACCTGCTGTTCATGATCTGAGAATGCATGCCAAACGCACCCCAGCCCATTCTTGTTCTTCTGATTACTTCCGTCTCATGATCCGGATCCACCGTCACTACCTGCCATAAGTAGATGTATTCCCTTACAACTTCCAGTGCCTGGCTACCTATTGTAAATTGCTGTTCTCTTCCGAGCCTACAATGATAGAAATTATTCCTAACAGAACGCAAAACAATAGCATCTTTATACTGAACATATACAGTAACCCATCCAAAAGACGGCAGCGTTTTCTTTCCCTGCTCAAAAAGGCACTCGAGCTCGCCGGCCTGAACCCGCTAATAGTGGGTGGGGACTTCAACGCGCCGTGCCATGCCTGGGGATACGGCCACACTACAACCAAGGGCAAACAGTTATGGCAGGACTCGCAAGACTCGGGATACACGCTCATCCCAGATTCGAGCGCCCCAACGCGTATGGGCAATTCGATTGCAAGAGATACCACACCGGACTTAACAATGATCAAAAACAACGAGATGGCTACCTGGAGAAACACCCTAGAAGACCTAGGTAGCGAGTAGATGATCATCGAGATCACGATCCCCCGAGCGGGAACCACCCTCCCAGTCAAAAGCTTCAAATGGACAGACTGGGACAAGTTCCGCAAGCACCGGGATATCAGGCAAGACGACGAGCCAATCGGCGATATTGACAGATGGATCGCGGACCTGACCAAGGATGTCGGGGAGCCCACGCAAACCGTCACTTCCGATTTCCTGACGGAGAAGATGGACAGTCGCCTCGCCCACCTCTGGGAAGCCAGGAAATCCATACAAACCCGATGGCAAGGCCAGCGGCTCAATTGAAAGCTGAGAAAAGAAGATAGCCGACTTAAGCAAACAAATCGACGAGCACTGCAAAGCCTTGAGCAAGCAATAGTAGGACGAAGTCTGCAACGCCGCGGATGGCGAACTCCACAACGGAAGTACGTGGCGACTGTTGAGGCACCTGCTGGGCGAACCCTAATGCAAATCCAAGCAAAGAGCCGACATGCAGAGTCTTCTGCACAAAGAAAAAGGGGCGGCGAGCGAGAAGCAAATCGTCATGAAACTCTGCGACAAGTACCTCCCGCAACGACAGACGGTCGAGCACGGCCGGTACACTGGCAGTCCTAGTCCCAAGTTAGATGAAGACTTCAGTGAGGCGGACATCAGAACGGCACTTCAAGGACTCAACGGCAAGTCAGCCCCATGACCGGACAGGGTTAACAAAAAAAAAAACGCTCAAAAACCTGGACGACAAATCTGTCACCAAACTCACGGGCTATATGAACAAGTGCTGGAGAGAAGGCCGCATCCCGGAGCAGTGGAAGAGGTCCAAGGTTATCCTCTTACCCAAGCACGGAAAACCGTTGAGTTAGGAGCCCCTACGCCCAATCTCTCTCACGTCGTGCGTGGTGAAGGTCTTGGAACACGCCTTACTGAACCGTATCAACAGCTATCTAGAAGAGACGGAAGCCTACCCCCACACCATGATAGGCTTCCGATCCCGCCTGTCCACGCAGGACGTCATGTTACAACTAAAGAACCAGATCCTTGACGACAAGACAAGAAACACCAGAGCCATCCTAGGACTAGACCTGGAGAAAGCACTCGACAGCGTCGCTCACGAGTCGATCCTTAAACATGTGTCTAATCTGAACCTGGGGGAAAGGGCCTACAGCTACGTGAGGGACTTTGTGAACGATCGCAAAGCCAGCCTGACGGTTGGCGACCTCGAGTCCGGAGAACGAACACAGGAAAGTGCAGGCACCCCCCAGGGCTCAGTTATATATCCGCTCCTCTTCAACTTAGGCGTGCTGGGTCTCCCCAGCAAACTACGGGAAATCGAAGGAATCCACCACGCTATATACGCAGACGATATAACGATTTGGGCGGACCGTGGCAGTGACGGGCAAATTGAACACGCACTACAAATTGCCATTCACAAAGTCGAAGAGTACCTCCAAGGAACGGGCCGCAAATGCTCCCCGAGCAAGTCCGAACTACACGTTTACCGGCCCACGCGCAGAGGCATGTCACCAAAGAGCTATACAGGACCCCGCGAGTATGAGGAAATCGGCCTGTACACGCAAGACGGAAACGCAATCCCCAAAGTAAACAAGATCAAAATCCTCGGAATGATCACTGAGCCCAACGGAACAAACGGCGAAACCGTGAGGAAGTAAAGTAAAGTAAGTAAATTTATTTTCCAGGTTCAACTGGAGGGTTTTCTGGCAAAAAGCTGCATGAGCAGCTTGACTATGTCCAGAAAACCCCTACAAGCAGTAGCACACGAGTGGTACAGAAATCTGACACACATACAATAGTTACAGTCAATAAAGAGAAAGCATTCACCAGTTATACATACAGAGTGTAACAATCCATTGCAAGAAAAATAAAATTAAACAATAAAATCGAAAATAGAGACGCTCAAATGGTCATACAAATGTTCAGAGTAAAACAGGAATAATCAAGCAAAACATAAATGACATAAAATCACATTTCAACAAAATATTTCCGTAGTTCAGCTTTAGTATATCCTATTGTGTGTTTATATGTGTTTAGAACATGGGACAAGTTGTAAGACAACATTTGTAATTTATAGTTAGTACGAAAACGTGGTATATTCCAAGTATTAATAGTTCTTGTGTGTATGTTAGCATGACGCATGTACAAAGATGCCAGAGTCGAATAAAAATCGGCAATGGATGCCGTCGAAAAATAAATTTTTTGTAACAACTTAAAATGATACAAATGGTTGACCCGGACAATGTTATGTGTTTCAAAAGCATACTTAGAGGTAGTTGTATTATCAATATTGGCGATTATTCGAACAATTTTCTTCTGCAGTACGAGAATCTTATTTATGTTAGTTTTGGTCATTGTGGCCCATACTAAATTGCAGTAGTTAAGGTGAGAAAAGAAAAGTGCGTAGTAAACTTGTAATTTACATGTTAAAGGTAAAGTTTCACGACATCGCGATAGAACCCCGCAGACGGAAGAGAGTTTCTTGCAGACAAAATCAGTGTGGGCATCCCAGTTTAAATAGCAGGAAAAATGTACTCCAAGTATTTTGTGCACTTCAACTATTTCTATCTGGTGATCTGCTAAGTGAAGCGTGCAATGCGGTACTATCGGTTTGTTTCTTGCGCGAAATATTATAGCCTTGGATTTTGTAGGATTAATTCTTAATTTATTCATCCTTGACCACTTAGACAATTTCATCAGTAGGTCATTACATTTCACCATTAAATCATTAAGGTTAGGGCCTGAAAGAAGCAGTGTGCTATCATCCGCGTATATTACAAAATCAATGGAAGGATCTATGCTTACAATATCATTTATGTACGTATTGAACAAAAGGGGTCCCAATATGCTCCCTTGTGGGACACCACAATTGATAGGCAAAAGAGATGAAAGTTCGTTATCTAAAGACACCGACTGGCTTCTGTTTTGGAGATATCCTTCAAGCAATGTGAGTGGTCTACCACGGATTCCGTACATTTTAAGTTTGTTAACAAGAATCGTGTGATTTAAGCAGCCAAAAGCTTTACTAAAATCAAGGAAAAGGCCCACCGTATACAAGTTCTTATTAATATTGTTCAAAATTATTTCATTCATTGTTAATAACGCTGTTTCTGTAGATTTACCAGTTCTGAAACCAAATTGTGACTCAGATATTACTTTATGTTTGTCAAAAAACTTAGTTATTCTTGAAGAAATGACTTTTTCCAGACCTTTGGAAAACACAGGGAGTACTGAAATCGGTCTATAATTTGTTGGTACGTTTTGGTCGCCCCCTTTAAAAATGACTGATACTTTTGCAGTTTTCATTGCGTTAGGAAAAACCCCGCACTCAAATGCAAGATTGTAGATGTGTGAAATCAAGGGACAAATTATGGGTAGCACATATTTCAATGGTTTCATCTGCATATTGTTGATATCTAAGGCTTTACTGTTACTAATTCCCATGTACACGTTATAAACTTCATTTGCATCAGTAGGCTCGAAAAATATAGTGTCACTAAGCTGACTAGGATAAGTGGTAATTGTAATGTCGCTAAGGTCTTGAGATGAAACGTTATTAAGAAAATGCTTGTTAAAGTATTCTGCAAGTGCCCTCCCTTTTATTTTGTTGCCATTTACTAGCATAGATTTTGTGACAGAGTTATTCGCACGGCGACCTAGGACATCGTTTAAAACTTTCCAGGCAATATCTGGTCTCCTTGAACTGACCTTACAAAAGAGCTCCTGATAATATGATGTCTTCGCTTTCCGTAGCTCACAGTTTAATCGGTTTCTGAATTTTTTAAAGTGAAGGAGTGTATCCCCTGCACGTGTTCGAAGGAACGTTTGATAGAGACGATTTTTGTCCTTTATCATTTTGAAAAGTTCTCTTGTTACCCATGGTTTTCTTATCTTTTTTGTATTTTTCTTGTACGTTTCGAGTGGAAAGTGCTTGGAATAGAAACGAAGGAAATGGTGAAAAAAAAGGTCGTACGCGTCATTGACATCACTTTTCTGCAGCACACAGGACCAGTCGAAGTTCATAATGTCGTGCTTAAAGGCTTCCAAAGAGGCATCAGTTATGCGCTGCACAGTAACAGATTCTTTAACAGTATTTCGCTTAGCATGCTCATGCCGAAAAACGACGAATACCGGACAGTGATCGCTCACATCAGAAGCGATTGTACCAGCAGAGAGCACACTCGTTTCAATGTTCGTGATTATTAGATCTAGTGCCGACGCAGTAGCGCATGTGACACGTGTTGCTGTTTCTATTAAGTTGACAAAACCACAGGAGAGAATCTTCGTGTTGAAATCGTGTACAGTAGCATTATGGTCTAGAATATTAATATTAAAATCACCGCTGCACAAAAACGAACATTTGTTTAGTGACGCATATTCTAGAATTTGGTCAAAATAATCCGTAAAATGTTTCATGTTACCATTTGGGGGGCGGTATACCACTGAAATGATTTGATTTCGATTTTGTATTGTTAGAACTTCATAATCATCGGTAACGTCACTAAGGTTAGGCAGAATGTGGCACGGTTTGCACGCGAGAGTATAGATAGCAACACCGCCACCGCGTTTGTTAGATCTGTTAAGGAAAAACATTTCGTAACCAGGCAGCTGTAGCATCTTGCTATCAGATTGATACCACGTTTCGGTGATCATAAAAACCGTGAATTCGAAAGAGAATTGTTTTAGAAGTAGAACGATTTCTTCTTGCTTGTTGCCTACCGAGCGGGCGTTAATGTGCAAAGCGGTTTCACACTTTGGGTCTATTAGCTTCACTTGTTGTGGTAGGGCTAATTCGTGATAAGTCATTTTTGTTTGTTTTGTGATCAAAGAGCAGAACGACGACAGATTTCAATTGCCAGGTGAGCTATGATCATCACCTATTACTGGCTCTGCACGACTGCTTTCCAGCGAGAAGAGCTTGACAAGGTCTCTCTCGCTGGCTATCGGCACAACCGCTGAGCCATCGGATTGTCTCATGAAAATCTTTCCATTCTGTGACCACACAGACTTCCAGTGATGCTCATACTTTTTTTTAACAGCGAAAGCAAGCAGTTTCTTTTGTGCCGGGCAGAGGTACTCATTGACGTATACAGGTTCAGAATTTTCCAGTCCAATGTCAGCGTTTTTCAGTCTCATCTTCTTGGCTTTCTGCAGGACAGTATCACGTTTGGCTCGAGACCGGAACTGAACTATAATATTTGACTTATCTGCTTTTCGTGTTGGTACCCGATGACAGGATTCAATGTCACATTCTTGAATTGACTCACTGATTGCATTTCCTATCTTTGAGACTATGTCAACCATAGATTCGCTGTCACTTTTGACGACTCCTTGTATTTCAAGGTTCGCCCTTCTTGAATATTGCTCGGACAGAACAAGTCGCTTGTCCAAATCGAGCACCTTTCTTTCCAGACTGGTATGTATTGATTGAAGCGTCTCATTTTCAGCAGCAAGGTTGTTACTCTTAGCGATTTCAACGTTTAGTTTTCCCTCAAGCTCTTTAATTGAGTCATGTGCAAACTCGAGGCTTTTAACTAAGCCTTGCTTTTCACTCTTTAGTTCTCGAATTTCATTTCGCATTTCCCGCTCTATCCTTTCATGAAATAGCTTGATTTCAGCTTTGGTTTCTTCTTTGAACTTTGCGAAATCAGCTTTGAAATCCTCTTTCATTTTTGCCACTTCCTTGCCAGTCATTTTAGAACTTGTGTCCCCTCCCCCTACAGCCAAAGAAAACACAATCAATAAGTTGGCGAACAAAATAACAAAAGTTGGCGAAACACTTGGCAGCAGCGACAAGCGACTAATAGCAATGCGAATAATGAAATGGGTTCTTTGCACTAACCTGCGATGAAGGCAAGACGAGATTAGGGTGCTTCCGACGCGCTCGTCGCTACTGCCAAATGCCGCAAAAGTCGACGAAGGTGCCTCTTTTGTAAGTGTGAAGGTCACGTGGGAGCGAAAGTAGCAGGTCACTGCGCAGCCGACGGTGGCGCCTTCCCGAACCAGGTGGGTCCAGCGTAGTCCGTGTTTTCACAGCGGCAGGCTACAGATGAATCAAGGCTGGCGCCCAGTGCGGCTGCGTGGGTGTTCCCTGCGATGAAGGCAAGACGAGATTAGGGTGCTTCCGACGCGCTCGTCGCTACTGCCAAATCTCATAGCGCCACGAGACTCATAAAAAGAATAACCAATAGACACGCGGGCATGAAGGAAGAAAACGTCATTCGACTGATCCACCGATTCGTTGTCAGCAACATCGCCTACGTAGCCGCCTACCACAACTGGTACGTCGCGGAAAAGAACAAGATCAACACGCTCATAAGGAAAACGTACAAGGCAGCCCTGGGCCTCCCGGAATCGACGAGAAACGAGCTGCTGGCTCAGCTGGGCATATACAACACCCTAGAAGAAATAGCCGAAGCACAACGCATCTCGCAGCTCGCGCGCCTGTCGACCACCACGACGGGAAGGTGCATTATGAACACGCTCGGCATAACTTAACACAACCAGCACGGCCAGCAAATGCAAATCCCCTACAAAATCAGAGAGAACATTAGAGTGGCAACCATCCCAAGAAACGTGCACCCCGATTACAACCGAGGTAGAAGAAAGGCAAGAGCCGAGGCTCTGCTCCGTTCATTCGGCAGGGAGAGAAACGCGCGCTTTGTCGACGCAGCCGAATATGTGAACGGCCAAAAATACACCGCCGTAGTCACAGACACAGAATCAAAAATCAGAACCACATGCAGTGTGTACATCAAACACTCGGAAATAGCGGAGGAAGTAGGGATGGCGCTGGCCCTCACAGAACAGGAATGCGAAGTCGGACTAAGTGACTCGCAAGCGGCAGTAAAGAATTATGCCAAAGGTGGAATTTCCAAAGAAGCCCTGTCCATTCTGGCCAGAGCGGGCAGATCCAAAACCGCGAGCTCGAGGATCATATGGTTCCTCGCGCACGTCACCACGGAAGGCGACGCGCTCCCGAACCTAAACGAGACAGCGCACCGGACGGCGCGAGACATGACCCGCCGCGCCGAACAGGGCAACGCCTCTCGTACGAAAGCGAACGCATCTCAAGCAGAACGGGACAGGCTCACCAGATACAACGACATAACCAGTGCATATTTGAACGCCAGAAGGATATACCCACCGCCGAGTCCCAAAGTGAACAGAGGGCAGGCCGTCGCCTGGCGACAACTCCAGATGAACACCTTCCCTAATCCATTCCGTCTGAAACTTATCTTCACAGATAAGCATCAGGACGACACGGGCAAATTGTGCCAGGAAGGACCAGCCACACTCAAACACATGCTGTGGGAGTGCAATGTAGTTATAGGAGGGATGGCAGTTACTCCGGAGACCCTGTCGTCGAGGTGGGCCGCCGCCCTGTGCAGCTAAGACCTCGGATTCCAGACGTGGGCAGTCCAGCAAGCCCGTGAGGCGGCGTTGAGGCAGGGCCTTGACGTTCCCCCGTGGGGAGACCTGAGCCCGGGTCGCATTAAACCTTGCCGGACGTACAAGAAAGTTCCGTCCGTCCGTCCGTCCGTCCATCCGTCCATCCATCTATCCATCTATCCATCTATCCATCTATCCATCTATCCATCTATCTATCTATCTATCTATCTATCTATCTATCTATCTATCTATCTATCTATCTATCTTCCGAGACTGTTAAACATTACTTTAGTTTTCAGCAGATTAATTTTAGACCCACTCTTCTGTTTTTCCTCTCCAGGTCAGTGAGCATGGATTGCAATTGGTCCCTTGAGTTACTAAGCAAGGCAATATCATCAGCGAATCGCAAGTTATTAAGATATTCTCCATTAACGTTTATCCCCAATTCTTCCCAATCCAGGTCTCTGAATACCTCCTGTAAACGCGCTGTGAATAGCATTGGAGAGATCGTATCTCCCTGCCTGACGCCTTTCTTTATTGCGATTTTGTTCCTTTCTTTATGGAGGACTACGGTGGCTGTGGAGCCGCTATAGATATGTTTCAGTATTTTTACATACGGCTCGTCTACATCCTGATTCCGTGATGCCTCCATGAATTCTGAGATTTCGACAGAATCAAACGCTTTCTCGTAATCAATGAAAGCTATATATAAGGGTTGGTTACATTCCGCACATTTCTCTATGATCTGTTTGATTCGCTGGTTCGTAGTACAGTCTTTTCTCACAAAAATTCAAGATCTAGCTTTTGGATAAGAGGACATACGCTTCTACGGCTCGATATGTGAAGGCAACAGTGCAATAGAGCGTAATCAAGCCTAATTCACTTCAATCCGCCCTATTACAACCTAATTCACTCTTAATCTACCGCAACTTACCAGAATACACCTTATTGCAGTAAAATTCGCCCTCAATTCAATGCAATCTACTCTTAATCCGACGTATTCCACCATGGTCCGCCCTTGATCTAACGTTATCCAGCCTTAATCCAACGTCAACCACCTTGATTCGCCCGAATCCTACCTAATTCTCTTATTACTCTGCAATCTATGAAATATACCGTTAATGCACGACAATTTACTGTAATCCGACTTAATCCACTTCAATCCAACCAAATACATCCTCCAATCCAACGTAATCCACCTTTAACCGAACACAACCCACCCTCAATCCAACGTCTTGGGAGGCATGCGCGTTTCCGGTATGCCAAAAAGCGCTTGTTTCTATTATAGGCGTTGCGTATGCCGTGCTGCCGAAGTCGTTGGCGCGGCGGCGGCGGAATGCTTTCGGGCACGGCTAGCAGGTTAGGGCGGTTTCTGCAATGTGAACCTAGTAACGAGACTCGCATTGCATTTCATTTCGCGTTAAACGAAAACGTAACATTAGAGAGGACGGGTGTTGACACCCACAAAGTGGTGTCTCTTTGCTTGCTACTCCTGCGCGCCAGTGCAGGGAGGAAGGCAAGCGCGCATTGAGGAGCCCTCTTTCCAATTGACCGTCAGCTGCGTAACAGGTGAATACCGCAATTGAAATTTATCAAGCGGGTGAAGCGGCCGTATGAGAGTGAGGGCGAAGTTTGTCGTTATTCGATGTACTCTAAAAGCAGGCGCCCGATGCGGACAGCAGCTCCCTGGTGTGGCCTTGCAGCCGCTCATCCGACCGGAGGGGTGGGCCGCATATTTTTGATCGCGATTGCACATCACATGACCACGATGTCAAATAAAAAGTTGACAGTAGCCCTTGTCCGCTGCCGACGCTTTCTTTAGTGCCGAGTCTTTCTTTTGCGATCCTAAATCATGTGATATATGCATCAACTATGCCTTCTAAACGTCCTTTTGAAAACCAAATTTTATCGTAAAGTTGATGGCACATATGCTAAAACCGGTGCCGTCCACAGAATTCGTGGATGAGACCGCTATATTAGCTCTAATTATAAATAGCTATAATTCGCAAATTGTAAGATATGCTGTACATAAAATAGCGAGATACGTAATTAGTGATACGGTTAATCAAATGCGCATCTGATCGCTCGTAGACGTCATGTCCGCCTCGGCGAGTAATTTAGTTGAAGGGTAGAATTGTCCTATCAGCCAAAGGTAATTTTTTTCAAATATTGGTACAGCTAAGACAATGACTATGTTGTTAAGATGATTCCCCTTTGTAGGTGTGCCATAAATGAACATTGGAAAATAAAACAACGTACCTGTAAGTTAAACAAGACTATGCGATAGGAATTGAGTTAGCATGCACGGATTGTGTCGTCAGAAATGCGAGCTTTTAGTGTCAGCACTGAAGGCATCGTGTCTAACGTTCTTGCGGTTTGGCTTTTATGTACATAGATTATATATATATATATATATATATATATATATATATATATATATATATATATATATATATATGTGAACAGCAAATATCCACCATGATAGAATATGTGGAATTCTCCGTCTGCGAGTCACCTACACAAACAGTTCTGGATGGAACAATACACAGTTGAACGGCAATTTTATAAACTTACACTAAAGCGATGTCGGGTAGATAAGTACACATTGAGAAATTATTGAAGAAAACCGAAGCTTTACTTTTCTTTCAACGAAGGCATTTGGAAGTGCGAAATTTGTTTCCAGGAAATAAAACAGCGTGTATTTATTGAAATGCGCAAAATTCCCCTCATTTATTCTGCTACGGGCTTCGGAAGAAGCTCCCACACGATATGAAGCTTGTCCTCCGTGACGTACCCTTCATGTTCAAGATCATTTAGGCTAAATGAAATGCCTTCGGGGAAGCAGCCAGCGTTGTCTGTTTCTCCGGGTCTTCCAAACCACCGAAGTTCACCGGTATTCTGCCACACCTTCTGGCACTGTTTGCTTTGGGACGGATGCTTGACGGTCACCAGAATGTCCTGACTGAAAGGCCACTGAAGAAATTCGTCGATCACACCTTTGTGAAGCTGAAAATCAGGATGCAGTAAAACATGGTCTCCCTCTTTTCTGAAGTACACTCCTGGTGACACATGATAGCCAGATATGTATATTTTTTCTTCCGAGCAAAGATGAAAGCCTTCAGCATATGCCCTCTTTTTCATTGCTTCGTATCCCTTAGCAATAAACTCATATCGCTTAATGTTTATTGTGTGTAAGGCCAGCTCTTTATGCAGTGTGCAATGTCCTCCTTTCTTCTCAGTGTGCTTCGCTCCACCAATACCAGCCACACTTCCTACGCAATTTAGGGAGAATGTCCTTGCGGTGTCCTGCAACACTTCCTTCAGCTCTTTTATTGAATCCGTTAAGGTTCCTGCAAGCACACGTGTCTCTTCGCTGTGGTCAATCAATCTTTTCTCGACTGAAGATAACGTAACTGTAGATTGTGAAGTAAGGTGATCCAAGGTACTATTTCCGCTTGGCCTTTGTAGCAGTGCTTCTTTGACCGTGTTCATGCAATGTGAAATCTCATTTAGCCGGTCATTTTGGACAATATGATCACTAATTACTTCGTCTAGCCTGTCTTTAATTTCAACTCCTCGCACGTCTAAGCTTGCATTCAGAGCCATCATCATTGCTTTTTCGTCAATGTGTGACTTTTCTACAGCACCGGACGTCAGAGACCCCGCATAGTCTCGGCATTTGCTCTGTAAATGCGCGGACACATTACTACGCGGCACCAGCTTTGAACATTTAGGGCACGACGTAGCGTGGTGCTCACAGTCATTGCAAAAATGCTTGTTCAACTCTGATGCAGGCAAAACAACGTCGCAGCCGCGTTCTTCATTCCAACATTTGATCTGAAATGAAAGAAAAAAGAGCGTTTAAGCAATTTTCCATAGGATCTTCAGATTATTTTCTATTTTAACATATTCTATGTTATTTGATGTCTTCGATCTTGCTGTCACACGGGCACTAAATAATGTTCTTTTAAGATGTTGACATACTGCAGACAGAAATGGTTCGGAAGAAAGAAGAAATGCGGCAGCGACAACCTCATTTGAGTGCAAAATTACACGAACTATTGCTATTTGGCTTAAAGAAGGATTTTCACTAATCGTGTTAATTTTCAGGAGCGAAACGGCGACGCCACTTGAATCACGTACGCAAACTGGTGGTATTTACATTGCGAAAGAGAGTGGTTCATGAAGGTGAAATATCTTAGTACGTCGAGGTAACTTCGTTTGCTCCGATTGGGTGGCGTTGCGTTCACGTTCAGCAATCCGTTTTCGTTCCGGTAGGCCACTGAAATCCTCAGGCGTCTCAGCCGCTTAACGACAAGGAGCGGTTTGGTATAGTGCTTATAACTTATAACTTATGCCTTTTTCTTTTTGCTAAATGGTTTCACATACTGAAGTGATGAGGCAACGAGGAAAAGCTGCTTCCGGTAACCATGATGTCAATATTTGGAAAAAGACAAACACTGCTCGATCTCGTAATCGCATGCGTGCGTCAGCGCTGCCCTAACACACATAGCCGACAGGATACTGACACGGACAAGCCCAAACGTTCAACAGAATTTTATTTCGGTCAGAGGCGTAAATACAAGGAGTGTGCTAGAAATTCCAAATCAAGCAAGAAAGATATGGGTTCATCTGGTTTCAATGGCTTTATTTAAGGTTGTTACTTCATTGTACATGAGCGGTGAACTGCTTATAATAATGTCACGTGGTCGTGACGTTGAATAACACAGTAGCAGTACTGTGAACGACAAAACTAACTTTTATTGGGCGAACTTGTGCCCACAAAACAGGCTACACTTATAGCACAACGATAGCGGCGAGCACGCTCGGCGATCGTCGAAAATCTGCTCAGCGGGTCAAGCGCGTCGGCTTTTATACAGCAGTCGTCGAATGTTCCAGACTAATCGCTGGGACCCGCGCGTATTCCACAATGTTCTACGCCATTCGCGTCAGGCGATGAAATCAGATAACATAAGGTTCGGCGACAACAGACAGCCGGGTAGAATCATCGATAACTTTCCAGAAACGTCGGATACATGCAGGCGCGTCCGTCGCTGTGCGATTACAGTTGTTAAGCGGCGAAACGTGGTCGCCCGATAAAGATAAGTACACGTGTCATTACCCCCCTCTTAAAGAGCATCGCCCCGATGCTGCTAACAAACGAAAGTAACAAAGAAAAGCACTCGTAGCAAAGAAAACAACTAAGGAAGTTCATCAGCGTCCGTAAAATGGTTTAAGGCGCACCACGTGGACCACTTCAGATCGTGCGCGGCGCCGCTGGGAGTGCGAAATGCCGTCTGGCACGACCTCATAGTCTAGTGCGCCAATACGTCGGATGACCTTGTAGGGTCCGAAATAGCGTCGCAGCAGCTTCTCACTGAGTCCTCGTCGGCGTATCGGGGTCCATACCCAAACACGGTCGCCGGGCTGGTACTCGACGAAGCGTCGTCGGAGGTTGTAGTGTCGGCTGTCGGTACGCTGCTGGGTCTTGATCCGTAGGCGGGCGAGCTGTCGGGCTTCTTCGGCGCGCTGGAGATAGGTAGCGACGTCAAGATTCTCCTCGTCAGTGACGTGCGGCAGCATGGCGTCGAGCGTCGTCGT
Source organism: Dermacentor andersoni (assembly GCF_023375885.2). Taxonomy (NCBI): domain Eukaryota; kingdom Metazoa; phylum Arthropoda; class Arachnida; order Ixodida; family Ixodidae; genus Dermacentor; species Dermacentor andersoni. The sequence continues at coordinate 23,538,185 of NC_092823.1, read as the reverse complement.
CGGGTTCCTGCCGTAAACCAACTTGAATGGCGTGATCTGTGTTGTTTCTTGCACCGCCGTGTTGTAGGCGAAGGTGACATACGGCAGGGTCGCGTCCCACGTCTTGTGCTCGACGTCGACGTACATCGCTAGCATGTCGGCGAGGGTCTTATTCGGCGAAGGCCGTTCCTCTGTCGGTGATGAGGACTTCTGGAGCACCATGTCGCAACAGGATGTCCTCGACGAAAAATTTGGCCACTTCGGCTGTGCTGCCTTTCGGTAGAGCTTTAGTTTCAGCGAAGCGGGTGAGATAGTCCGTCGCCACGACAATCCACCTATTTCCGGCAGCTGATGTCGGAAACGGTCCCAACAAGTCCATCCCGATCTGCTGAAAAGGTCGGTAAGGAGGCTGAATCGGCTGTAGTAATCCCACTGGTCTTGTCGGTGGTGTCTTGCGTCGCTGACAGTCGCGGCATGTCTTGACGTAACGGGCGACATCGGTGGTAAGGCGCGGCCAGTAATACCTTTCTTGTATCCTCGATAGCGTCCGGGAGAAACCGAGGTGCCCAGCGGTCGGATCGTCATGTAGGGCGTGCAGTACTTCTGGACGTAGCGCCGACGGAACAACAAGAAGGTAGTTGGCGCGGACTGGTGAGAAGTTCTTCTTCACGAGTAGGTTGTTTTGAAGCGTGAACGAAGATAATCCACGCTTAAATGCCCTTGGGACAACGTCGGTGTGCCCTTCCAAATACTCGATTAGGGCTTTTAGCTCCGAGTCTCCTCGTTGCTGTTCGGCGAAGTCTTCCGCGCTTATTATTCCAAGGAAGGCGGCGTCATCCTCGTCATCTTGCGGCGGCGGGTCAATGGGGGCGCGGGATAGGCAATCGGCATCTGAGTGTTTTCGTCCGGACTTGTAGGTTGCAGTGATGTCGTATTCTTGTAGCCTGAGGCTCCACCGTGCCAGCCGTCCTGAGGGGTCTTTTAGGTTAGCTAGCCAACACAACGCGTGATGATCGCTGACCACCTTGAATGGCCTGCCATATAGGTAAGGGCGAAATTTCGCTGTGGCCCAAACGATGGCGAGGCATTCCTTTTCGGTTGTAGAATAATTGCCTTCTGCTTTTGACAATGATCGGCTAGCGTAAGCTATCACGTGTTCATGTCCATCTTTTCTCTGGACTAGGACGGCACCGAGGCCTAGGCTACCGGCGTCAGTGTGTATTTCGGTATCGGCGTGCTCGTCGAAGTGCGCAAGTACGGGCGGCGACTGCATGCGTCGTTTGAGTTCTTGAAATGCGTCGCCCTGTGGCGTTTCCCACTTGAACTGGACGTCACATTTAGTTAGCTGTGTCAGCGGCTCAGCGATGCGTGAAAAGTTCTTGACAAATCGCCTGTAGTAGGCACACATGCCAAGAAATCTACGCACTGCCTTCTTGTCGATGGGCTGCGGGAACTTTGCAATGGCAGCTGTTTTCTGCGGGTCGGGGCGTACTCCGGATTGGCTGATGACGTGGCCTAGGAATAGAAGCTCATCGTAAGCGAAGCGGCACTTTTCTGGCTTCAGAGTGAGCCCTGATGACTTGATGGCCTCTAGTACTGTGGCAAGCCGCCTAAGGTGATCGTCAAAATTTTCGGCGAATACAACGACGTCATCCAAGTAAACGAGACAGGTCTGCCACTTCAATCCTGCTAAAACCGTGTCCATCACGCGCTGGAACGTTGCAGGCGCCGAGCACAGTCCAAATGGCATAACCTTGAACTCGTAGAGGCCGTCTGGGGTGATGAAGGCGGTCTTTTCACGATCTCTTTCGTCGACTTCTATTTGCCAATAGCCAGACTTGAGGTCCATCGAGGAGAAGTATTTAGCGTTGCAGAGCCGATCCAATGCGTCGTCTATCCGTGGGAGAGGGTATACGTCCTTCTTCGTGATCTTGTTCAGACGACGATAATCGACGCAGAAACGAAGGGTTCCGCCCTTTTTCTTCACCAGCACAACAGGAGATGCCCACGGGCTTTTCGACGGCTGGATGATGTCGTCGCGCAGCATTTCGTCGACTTGTTCTCTTATAGCTTCACGTTCTCGCGGCGAAACTCGGTAAGGGCTCTGGCGAAGTGGTCGAGCGTACTCCTCGGTGATTATGCGATGCTTGGCGACTGGTGTTTGTCGAATCCTCGATGACGTCGAAAAGCAGCCTTTGTATCGCCGGAGCAGACTTCTGAGCTGCTGTTGCTTAATCACGGGGAGACTTGGATTAATGTCGTAGTCTGGTTCGGCAACCATGGTCGTCGGGGTAGATGCGGCGGAATCCGAGAGGACAAACGCATTGCTGTTTTCCAGAATTTCCTCGATGTATGCGATCGTCGTGCCCTTGTTGATGTGCTTGTACTCCTGGCTGAAGTTTGTCAGCAACACTTTCGTGTTTCCTCCGTGCAGTCGAGCGATCCCTCTTGCGACGCAAATTTCACGGTCTAGCAGTAGACGTTGGTCGCCTTCGATGACACCTTCTAAGTCAGCGGGTGTTTCGGTGCCGACCGAAATAACAATGCTGGAGCGAGGCGGGATGCTCACCGGATCTTCGAGCACACTCAAGGCGTGGTGACTACGAGGGTTCTCCGACGGTATCGCATGGTCTTCCGACAGAGTTATTGACTTCGACTTCAGGTCGATGACTGCGCCGTGTTGGTTGAGGAAGTCCATGCCGAGAATGACGTCTCGTGAACACTGTTGGAGGATAACGAAGGTGACAGGGTAAGTCCGGTCGTGAATGGTAATTCTTGCCGTGCACATTCCAGTCGGCGTTATGAGGTGTCCTCCGGCGGTACGAATTTGAGGGCCTTCCCACGTAGTCTTAACTTTCTTCAACTGGGCGGCGATGTGTCCACTCATGACGGAGTAATCAGCCCCTGTGTCGACTAAGGCGGTGACTGCGTGGTCGTCGAGAAGCACGTCGAGGTCGGTGGCTCTTTGTCTTGCATTACAGTTCGGTCTTGGCGTCGGATCACGACTGCGTCGCGTTGACTTGTGGCTGGTATGTGACGTCGTCAGGTCGTCTTTCGTCGTCGGATTCTTTCCTTCCAGACTTCGTCGGGACGGCGGCGTGTCGTTATGTCGTCGAGGTCGTTTCTTCGGCGTCTTCGTCGGCGGCGGAGGATCTTCGACAGTTCGACGGACAGCAACCGCACCTCCATCGGTTGCTGCTTTTAGTTTTCCGGATATGGGCTCGCTGACCGGCCCCGAGCTGGGCCAGTGTATGGTCGGCGCTGCGGCGACAGGTAGCGGCCTGGTGATGGTGAACGCGACGGTCGTCGAGAACTCCACTGAGTAGCCGCGAGGTAGTCAGCGATATCGCGAGGGCGTTCACCTTGCTGCGGGCGCGGAGCGTTGACGGCGAAACCTCGCAGTCCCATTTCCCGGTATGGACATCGTCGGTAGACGTGACCCGCTTCCCCGCAGTGGTAGCAGAGCGGGCGGTGGTCAGGAGCGCGCCAAACGTCGGTCTTCCTCGGGTAGCTCCGCTGGGCGACGGGTGGGCGCGCTGTCGGCGGCGGCGGCGCTGGTCGACGGAATTGCGGCGTAACAGGGCCCTGGCGCGGTCGCTGAGGAGGGCCTTGACGGCGTACGACGGCGGCGTAGGTCATCGCTTCGGGTTGGGGTAATTGAGGTTGCACCTCCGGAACTCCAAGCGACCGTTGAACCTCATCTTTGACGATGTCAGCGATCGAGGCCACTTGAGGCTGCGACGACGGGAAGATCTTCTGAAGCTCCTCTCGTACGACTGCCCTGATAGCCTCGCGCAGGTCTTCGGAGGCCAGTGATTGAACTCCGGCATAGTTTGTAGCGTTGGTGCGGCGGTCGAATTGCCGGTTTCGCATCTCGAGTGTCTTCTCGATGCTAGTGGCCTCGCGAAGAAACTCGTCGACAGTCTTCGGTGGGTTTCGTACCATACCGGCGAAAAGTTCCTCCTTAACACCACGCATTAGTAGCCGGACTTTCTTTTCCTCGGACATTTCCGGGTCGGCGTGGCGGAATAGGCGGCTCATTTCTTCTGTAAAAATCGCGGTGGTCTCGTTGGGCAGCTGCACTCGGGTTTCCAGTAGTGCTTGGGCTCGTTCTCGGCGTACGACGCTTGTGAATGTCTGCAGGAAGCCACTTCGGAAAAGGTCCCAGGTCGTTAACGTGGCTTCTCTGTTCTCGAACCACGTCCTGGCAGCGTCTTCCAATGCGAAGAAGACATGTCGCAGTTTGTCGTCGCTGTTCCACCTTTAAATGCAGCGACCCTCTCGTACGTCTCGAGCCAGGTTTCCGGGTCCTCGAATGTTGAACCGCGGAACGTGGGGGGCTCCCTGGGCTGCTGCAGCACGACGGGGGATGCTGGGGCTGCCATTGGGGAGGACTTGGTGGCAATCTTCCTGCACGTCTCAGGTAGGAGTCCGTGCTCTGGGGGCAGTCCTTGCAGCCGGCGGCTAGCTCGCTGGTCTTGGGCGACGTTGGTTTTGTCCTCGGGCTTCGGGCTTGGATCGCGGCTTTGCGGGGGCGTTCGGTACATGAACGCACAAGCACCTCCACCAGATGTCACGTGGTCGTGACGTTGAATAACACAGTAGCAGTACTGTGAACGACAAAACTAACTTTTATTGGGCGAACTTGTGCCCACAAAACAGGCTACACTTATAGCACAACGATAGCGGCGAACACGCTCGGCGATCGTCGAAAATCTGCTCAGCGGGTCAAGCGCGTCGGCTTTTATACAGCAGTCGTCGAATGTTCCAGACTAATCGCTGGGACCCGCGAGTATTCCACAATGTTCTACGCCATTCGCGTCAGGCGATGAAATCAGATAACATAAGGTTCGGCGACAACAGACAGCCGGGTAGAATCATCGATAACTTTCCAGAAACGTCGGATACATGCAGGCGCGTCCGTCGCTGTGCGATTACAGTTGTTAAGCGGCGAAACGTGGTCCCCCGATAAAGATAAGTACACGTGTCAATAATGCCTCTGACACAAGAAACGATTTAGTTGAATGACTGCTTGTCCATGTCGATATCCTCTGCTGATACAGCTCCGCACGCACTGCATCGAGGAGCTTCCCAGTGCGGTGTTTCAAAGCTGGTGTTACCTAATGTCTCTCTAATTGGACTGGAGAAGTACATTCTCACGGCGGTTGAAATCTCTTTATATGCAGATGACATGTGGATACGGTGCTGTGGTCGTAACAGATGCGCCCTACTAACAAGTTTCCTGAAAGCTATCAATTACATTAAAACATTTCTATTTGCGCAACGTCTAACGATGTCACCAGAAACGCGTGCCGCCGTTCCTTTCACTAGGCGTGATGTCTCGTGCTGTCCGATGCGGTACGTGTCAAGTTTCTGGGGGTGACAATCGACAGACTAATGACATGCACACCGCATATTCGAATTCTGAGAGCAAGAATTGTGTGACACGCGAGCACATTGAGTATCCAATCACGCAACGCTGGGGGCAGCTCTGTAAATTCTCTGTCACGCATGGGAAGGCTCTCTGGGAAGGTTTCCTACGATGCAGACTACCTGTGCTAAAGGGGATTTTCTAAATCGACACAAAGGCGCTCACTGGTGTGTAAGCAAAAGTCCGGAGAGTGTACCTTGGACTGCCGAAAAAGACATCAAGTGTAAGAACCCTTGTAAAAAGGAGACGCCTATCGGTTCCAGTGCTTCTGCAGCAGAAGTTTCTTAGAGTACACATGCGCTTTGCTGCCAGAGTACCCGGTTATCCGCTTGCTTGAGACATTGGTACTGTGATGCGGAGCTTGCTCCCGCTCTTGCGGCCTACGTGCTTTAACAAAACATTGTGTGTGTGTGTGTATATATATATATATATATATATATATATATATATATGTATATGTATATGCATATGTGTGTGTGTGTATGTGTGTGCGTTGTTAAGTTTGTATTACTGTACTATCGTGAGCAATATGAGCAGGAACACGCGAGCGCGTGGGAAATAGCCTCGAAACCGACGTGGGGCGATGCGTTGCGGCCGCTGTAGGAAACAAAGTGGAAAGGGCGCCGCGGTTCCGCCAACTGTCGGCACTCCCGCCTCACTAGCGTTGCTGCGTAACGGCACCGGATTGCATGTCACCGGGCGCTAGCGATGATAAGGCGGTTATGGCATGCAGAGCGTGGACCGCGCTGTCTGTAGTTCAGCGCAAAATACCGCTGTTAACCTTTTTTGTTCCTTTTTTCTTTGTCTGAGTGTGCGTATGTGGAGCGGTCAGACCCGACTCTTAGATATTTGCAAGCATGCGACAGGGAATATTTTCTGGCCGACTTCTTAAAAGGTCTATCGTAAGGCCAGTCGCACCTTTCATGGAAACGTTCGAATCTTTGATGAACAAGAAAAGAATAAAAACGCTACGTCACGGCCGACGCGCATCTTTAATTTCTTTTTCGTGGCAAATGCTTATAAGGGAGACCACGACTGCCCGCGGTTAGAAGTGCGTTTCAGCGTCCTGCGATGTCTCGAGTGCCGTTGAATAAGCGGGAAGAAGTCGTTGAGTTGTCGAAGAAAGATTACTCGCAGCGAAACATTGCTGCCTTGACGGGCTGCCGGTTAAACACAGTCAACAGGATAGTGCAGGCGTACCGAGATGAAGGACGCATTAAGGATGCGCCGCACGAGAGGCGACCTCGCGCCACGTCGGCGGATCAAGACCTACAAATTGTTGCTGCAGTCAACGAGAAGCAATTTCTAAATGCGAAGGAGGTGCGCAGTACTCTTGCCCTGGAACATGTAAGCGACAGCACGGTGCGGCGAAGGCTAAGGGAAGCCGCCCTCCGTAGTCGTATCGCTGCTCAGAAGCCCCTTCTCACAGTTGCCAACAAGACTGCTCGCCTAAAGTTCGCTGTCGATCACCGCAGCTGGAAGGTCGAGGATTGGAAATATGTCATCTTCTCTGATGAATCTACGTTCTCAAGCCGCTGGGACCAGCAGAGAAGAGTGTGGCGCATGGAGAATACGCGCTTCTCTCCGCAGAACGTCAAGCAGGTGGCCGCAAGTGGACGCACGTCAGTAAACGTGTGGGCGGCTATTTCGCGGGATGGCCTAAGTCCCATTGTAAGAATCCCTGGGAGACTTACGAGTTCTGCATATTGCACATTGCTGGAGCACGAGATGGTCCCCTATGCACTGAATGGTCCACACCCGGATGGGTATTATCTATTCCAGCAGGACTTGTCTCCCGTTCACACAGCAAAGGTCGTGGCACGTCTTTTAGGCGAACTAGGGGTAAGGAGCTTGGAGTGGTGTGCGAAGGGTGCAGACATGAACATCATAGAACATGTTTGGGCACGTATGAAGGCTAACCTTTCAAGACTCTCCTTGGACTCGACGACCAGTGATGAACTGTGGGAAGCCATAAAGCGCGAGTGGAAGCATCTTCAAGATGACAAAGCCTTCATCGAGGCTCTCTACGTGTCTCTGCCAAAAAGAATGGAGGCCGTCATTCAAGCAGGCGGAGCCATGACCCGTTATTAACGCATGAAGCCTGCAAGGAAAGGTCAAGCTGTAACACTGATGTATTGGGATACTTTTTGTGTGGATGAAAATTTTGTTACCATTAAGCAATCGTCTAATAAAACCTTTAAATTCACTGCTGCGTACAACTTTTCTTTGTTCACAATAACCGAGACATAGAAAAACACGCATAACAAAACAACCCTGCTTTTTCCTGCGTGCGAGCGCTATTACAGGCGCCACAGTATCACGCCGGTATCATTGCGATACGTTCCGCAAGTATGATAAAAAGAGAGCTAGAGATATTTTGCGCTCAACTACAGACGGCACGGTCCACGCTCTGCATGACATAACCGCCTTATCATCGCTAGCGCCCGGTGACACGCAATCAGCGGCCATTACGCAGTAACGCTAGTGAGGCGGGAGTGCCGACATTTGGCGGAACCGCGGCGCCCTTTCCACTTTGTTTTCTACAGCGGCCGCAACGCATCGCCCCACGTCGGTTTCGAGGCTATTTCCCACGCGCTCGCGTGTTCCTGCTCATATTGCTCACGATAGTACATATCATGATCATCACCCAGTACCTAAGCATGTCGGGCGAACAGTCAGGTTAACATCAAAATATCATTAAAACATAAAAATTAAAATTAAATTGTGGATTTTTACTTGACAGAACTACGAGGCATTTATGAGCCAATTAGAAGACCTTGGGGTTTTTTCACGTGCACTCGCTCCCCTTGAAAGGCAGCCGCCACTGCAGCAAAGCCACTAAGCAACCACGGCGGGTGGTCAGCGGTGGTGCGGCTGCCGGCAACGCCAGAGCGTAGCCATTGCGACCACACCTCTGCTACTAATTGGCCACATCACTGTGTGACTGCTGCAAATCACAGAAGTGGGTCGCGGACCCATCCTTTGGTTGGCACGGAGATTTCCCGATTGGCGAGCGTAGCCGGCCGATTCTCCGCAAACAGGTTGCGGTGAGTTGCCGTGCCGCTAACGTGGACGAACATTAAAAACGCTCCCATTCCACGGTAAACTTGTAGACGCACACCCATGCCATTGAGGGCTTCGTTATCACAGCTTCGGCTGACGATTAAATATACGATGGAAGAGTTATTCTCCGCGATACTCATTTGCAAAGCGTTGCGAGTCCAACGCAGATGGAGCAATCCCAGACAAGCCGACAGCCACACAATCCTGGCATCACACTTGAAATGTTAAACACTGTAGTTGTATGTGGTTTCTTAGAAGAGAACAGCAAATATTACAGTGCACTTTAGCAAATCAGTATGTCTATTTATGATTAAGACACGCAACCTAGCGTCCTTCGCAGTGTACGATCAGCTGTAGAAAAAAGGTCGGAGAACAAAAGACGGGAAAGAATACAAGAAAACTTCGACACGCCTGCGTTAAAATGCGCGATGAAAACGAAAGTAATGCACCCTATGCCGCACTAACGGATGCGAGTAAGCAAACCCGAATAGAAGGGCAGTTCATAAATCAACAGCGCTGCCGCATACTCGCTGCTTGCTACGCGGAACATACCCGATTGGCACGAGTTCCCACAGCTTTAAGTCAGTAGCAAGCGAGACGTACTTTAAAAAATTATAGCGATTTAAAAGTAGCATAAGATACATACAAACAACAGCGTCAAAATATTTTGCTTCTCTTCACGGTTTCCCCGCCTATGTAATATTTCCATATTTCCTTTCATCTAGCTTACACGTGATTCCTCCGCTCTAACAGCAAATGACCATAATTTCTAAAAAAGCATGACCACTTTACTTTCCGAATATATTCGATTAACTTTGCTAAAATAATCTGGATAACACTGACACACGAATACGTTTGCTCGTCCTCCCTTACCTTGCGCCTCAGCAGGTATTCCAAAGGAAATTCTCTCCACTCAGCGTCCTCTGGAAGAAATTGGTCACCGTCGAGTAGACAGGCGTGTCCGTCGTCGAGTACGCACTGCTCGAAGCAGCTTATGCAGAGCACGTCTCGACAGGGCAGAAAAACGGTCTTTCTGGGCAGCACGCCACATGCGCCACATATTCTGTGAGCAGGAACAGGCTCGAGGAAATGCAAAGGTCTCCAGTCCAGTTCCTCGGTAAAACCGCACAGCGTGTACAGCTTGCCTTGAGAAGCCATGACGAACGGCGCATACGTCGACTGCGAAACGCCGTGCCAACAATTCTGCGGAAACATGGAAGCCTTGCCAGTGCGCTATATAATCTCAGCTGTTGTCAAGACTACTATCACACTGATAATGGTACGGACAGTTCCTGACTGTTCACGGTGCCGCTCGCGAACTATAGATGTAACGGCGTGGAAATTATCTACCCGCCTGGCTGCGTAAATGTTGCTACCGACAATTTTATCGCCTTTTTCGTATTGGCGATTTATAGTAAAGGTCGCGAACCGTTTAAGGCCGTGGAAAAATAATTTACTGACGCGTCAAGGGGCAGGCTACGATGGAAGCGCGACTAACTGCGAAATGAAGAAACAATTGGACGAAGAGAATAATATCTTGCAGAGACCGTCCGGATATCTTTAAACAGAAGCTTTCTTTCCAAACCACCTCTGTGATTCCTCACTGTGGCTGCTGGATGTTCCAGCTGACTTGCGAATAGGTCAATCCTTAAAATAATATTTAAACTATTTGCCCATTGTGGGATCGAACCACTGTCCCCCAACTAAAGCAGCCTAATGTTCTATTCATTAGGCTACAAGATTTCCTTCGAAACCACAACCTGGCACACCATTACGCCCAATCGCACGTACACATCGATGTCAGGAAGGCCAATGAGCTTGATCACCGTGTGTGTCCAAATGCGCAGGACGGCTGCGTGAGGAAACATTCCCGCTCGCCTGTTTCCTTGGCACCAGACACGTAGGAATAAACTGGGCGAATCTATGTAATTTAAACAACAGCTTCAAGCACGCCTCCAATCACTCATGCCCCTGCCACACGGGTCATACGGGCAAGCTTGAGTGCACTTTGATCGAGTGCATTTAGCCGCTAGTGTCATTCGCAGGCTTCTGCACGGGAACGCTTAGGGACAATTACAGCACAGCGCACTCATCCTCGAGTGTGCTTGGCGAACACACTGCGCGGTGCCGAAGTGTGTAGCATCGTTATTCGTGTAGCCTCGCTCTATTCGAATGCAAAAGCCGATTTCCAATGCCTCTTGCCCCCGCGTTAGTCCAGTGGCTGCGGCATTGGGCTGCTGAGCTCGCGGTCGTGAGTTCAATCTGGGCCACGGCTGCCGAATTTTAATGGGGGTGAAATGCGACGCGTCCGTGCACCCTGCATTGTTTGTACGTTAATGTGACCCCGCTGGTCCAAATTCTTCCGCATTCCGCCGCCACTGAGTGCTTCATAAGGCGATCACGATTATGGCACTTTACACCCCGCACTGTTTGTTCATAGAGATTGGAGTAATTCTAGGTTAAGTGTCCCAGACATGTCTTTAGACCATCTCAGATATTGCTCGGAAAATTCGGCCAATTCCACTAGTCTTAAAACTGGTTTCTCCAATTTTATCACACGGAAAAAAAAACCTCCGCCAATCCACTCCTATGAAGGTGGCTGTTCAGCGAATCTGTAGATATGTTACGCCTAATATAGGGCAACGTGAAAAAAAAAAAACAATCCTCCCATGATCTTCGGCCATTACGCAAATTGATCTTCATAGTGACATATGACACAAACACACGTTACTATGCAGTTTACAAGATCTCTACTTTATTTATTAGGTTAAAATTACTGCAAAAACCACTTTGTGGTCCCTATGATACACAAATATGATTTGCGTTCTTATGCGAGAAATGTTTTTGTCCACAGGTAAATGGATCCATGACGCGTGTACGATAGTGAGTAGAATGGGATCGTTGAAGTAACCGAGGCCAAGGTCTTCCAGCAAGCGGCTGAACCACTGCGTTGTTTCCGGTTTCCGGTATACATTAAAGTATCCGACAACGATCACCGGCGAGGGTTTGGCGGCAGCGCACGTTGCTCAACGCGGAAGAACGCACGCCTCTTAACAAATCATGCGGTTTGACGACTGCTTTCACTTGGGCGTTTCGTACTGAAACGAAAGCTTTGCTGCATGTTCGCTTCACGCATCTGCCTTACAGGGTCATTACCCATTCCTCCTCGCCCTCTACAGCAGATGGCATCGGCGCACTGGGCTTTCTGTCGACGTGACGGACACAGAAAAGTCCCGGGATCCTAGGTAAAGAGAGCTTCGCTGTAAATGAATTCACCGGCGATCGCGATACTCCCTAATGCGAAATCTGAGCCCAGCTCTACACACGTTCCTATTTCACGTTATATTGGCTTTCGCGGTCAATCCGTGTCGTGCGGCATGTTGCAAACGGAGTGTAGTGTGGCGTGACTGCCTCGCTGATCACCGAAGCAGCGCATGAGTGACCGGTGGGCGGAATTTGCAGCAGCCTTCGCCGACAGACGTCGAAGACGCGCACTACTCTGGCGCCAGCTCGTAGCCGTCGTCACCGCTGTGCACCTCTTTTACGACAATACGCTTTTCTTCTGTCGCTTTCGCGCTAACCTCTCCCGCTTTCCTCCTCATGCTTCCGCTGTGCCCTCCTCCGCTTTCTACTTCGCACTCTCGTCCCTCTCACTACTTTTTTCGTCCCGCGCTGCGCTCTACGTTCGCTCTTTCCTCCGCGGCGATGGTGCGCTCGGTTACGCCGACACCAACGCTCGCCGCAGAAGCGGGTGCCTCAGAGCTGCGCTCTAAAATTGTGTTCCCTCGTGACGTGCTTTGACAGTTTTCTGAAACACGCAAAGTATGGTGGCCAAAAAACAGTATTTTATTTATTTTATTTTTATTTTCAAGAAACCCCTAAAGGCCCACACAACGAGGGTATTACATAGGGGGGTGACAAAAATTCAACAAACATATAGTAAAGCGTATTCAAGGAATAGGCAACAAGAATAAAAAAAAAGTAGTACAGCAACACTTAATTAGACATAATGAAAAAACGCAACATAATAAAGAGAACACAAGAAAATATATATATATATACATATATATATATATATATATATATATATATATATATATATGAAAAATCAGACACAAAACTAGAAGGAAAGCTACTCATCGCATTCATTCTTTAGAAGTTCATGAAATTTAGACGGATTCATTTCAGTTGCGATTGAAGCAGGCAGCTGGTTCCACTCAATTATTGTTTTGGGTATGAATGATTTCGCAAAAGATGAAGTGCGGCAAATGATGCGCTTGATCTTGAAAGGATGGTCACGGCGTGGAAACACCGCCGATGGTCATTGAAAGAAATCATCATGAAGCAAATGATGATGGTAAATTTTGTGAAAAAGTGTTAAGCGAGCAAGTTTGCGACGATGGGAAAGGTTATCAACACCAGCACGAGCCTTTAACTCTGTGACGCTAGTGAAAGGTGAGTAATCTGAAAAAAAAAACAGTATCTGAAAACAGTATCGAAATGATTCGATACTGTTTTTTGATACTGTTTTTTTGATTCGTAAAAACGAATCAAAAACGAAATGATTCGTTTTTTGATTCGTTTTTTTTTTATTCGTAGCCATCCTCAACTTCGTCTACACAACATAAAAGTATTCGTCTTAAATACGTTAAGGTACTATTTGGCCACACAGGTAAAAAAAACATAGCCTTAAAAGTGTCGATCTTGACAAACATCTACCAAATCGGCAAGTTTTCCTTGCAAAACTACCCTTTGCTTGTTGTGATATATTGCCGAATTTCCCACAACTCTACATTACACTCAAATATTTAGGCGCGAATTTTCGAAAATAATCTGCGCAGCATACAAAAATTATAGTTTGGCCCACTGTTGTCCAACATTTTGCACGGTGGTACTCGTCGTAGTTATAAAACAAAAAGCGCATTAGAAAGGCTTGCTTTTCATGCTTAGATTTCCGTCAATATCTCATTCTGTATATAGTTTTCGTTTGTGGAAGATATCGATTCGTGAATTTTCCTCTGCTGTATGCTCCGAATAGTTTTGTCTTAACACTTCATCGCAAAGCGCAATACCTGTCTGTCTCGCGTCAGACTGCCGACGCGGGTATCTATCTATCTATCTATCTATCTATCTATCTATCTATCTATCTATCTATCTATCTATCTATCTATCTATCTATCTATCTATCTATCTATCTATCTATCTATCTATCTATCTACTTACGCTGGCCCAGTGACACAAGTTGTCTACCAGCTTGGGCCCCTAGGTACGCGCTCATGGTCGTCATGCCTTCTTGATCCTTCAATCATCCTCATTCCAGCTTCATCTGACTGTCGTCATGCCGTCGGGGTCACATTTTCTACGCCAACCCAATAGTCTACGTTGTCTTATAGCTTGGCCCACTAGATAAGTGGTCATGATGCCTTGGCGGTCGTTGCATCGTCTTGTCTGATTTGTCATCCGGTTTTTTGAATTTCGTCTTGGTCAGCAATCACCGTCATACAACATCTTGATACAGCAGCTGTCACGTCATCGCCAACATACATTCATATTCATCCCATTGTCCTGATACCCTCGTTATGCCATCGACGTCATTGCGCGCTCGACATGTCGTCGTCATTGCGTCGTCGTCGTGCCTCCGTCGCCGTACCTTCTTAGTGAAGCCATCATGGTCCTTCTACCATATTCGCCCCAACTTCGGCGTCCGACTCTCGTCATGCCGTGGTCCATCCCTTCCTTCGTCGTTATGTATTCGTCATCACATTGTGCTCATACCGTTTCCATGACGTTGTTGTCATCGCGTCCTCGTCGTACTTTCGTAGCTATACGTTCGCCGTATTGCATCCGTTGCCCTACCGTCGTTGTGATGCCATTGTGGTCCTTCTAAAGCCATCACTCCAACTTAGACGCCCAACTGTCGTTGTGCCGTTTTGTCAAGTGCCGTCATTTATCAAGTACTTATATAATATTAAACGGAACCTCAATGCGAAGCGGACGGCAGAAATTCAAATGTAGCACCCATTTACTCGTTAAATTAATAAAAGACGAAGAATTCGTTTAGCAGACACTGTATTTTAGATTTCACGAACATTGGCAATATTGTTCCACCTAAACTGTACAATCGAAATGATTTACTCACTAATGTGCTAAAACCATTGCAATTGACGCGCAGTGGAAATGAAACATACTGACACATTGTAGATCTTTAAGTCACGAGAAATAGTGCTTGATAGTACCCAGAAAGGCAAGTAAGACTGGAGCACAGGGAATGCGGCGAGCTCGATAGATAGTCGATTGCCTAAAATGTGACCTACGGGTCAAACGCATATCATGATAGTGCGAATCATTGTTTGCTCATTGTCGGCGCTTTACGGTAGGTATGCACTTTCCTGTCGCGCATGGCTTCAAGTAAAATAAAATTATGTCTGACCGATTAGGGAATCGAAGCTTTGATGTCGAGCACGGCAGCTCATAGGTCTCATAATTTGGCCACGATCGCTCATTGAGGCTGTTCTTGTTGTCTTCTTTTGTTTTGCTGTTGCCGGTCACAGCGAAACACTTAGGAACCAAAAACAAGACGAATGATCACTGTGAATTTCTTTTTATTTGCTTTCCGTCAATTTTTTTCGCGCCGTGGTCTGCCATGTGTAATTTATTGGGACAGTGCTTTAACGTTTAAGGCAGCCAGTCGCGGACTTAGGCTGACATATGGACTTGTACGTGACCTCCAGGTAAAGAACATTTGTGCATCTAGTAACATCATAATTCAATACTGAGTGCGCTTCATTGTGGGGAGCATTTTGCGAAAGAATGATTCGAACAGGAGGTACCTAAATTGATGACGACGCAACGAGCTATGGAAAGAAGAGCGATGGGTGTAACGTTAAAGGATAAGAAAAGAGCAGATTGGGTGAGGGAACAAACGCGAGTTAATGACGTCTTAGTTGAAATCAAGAAAAAGAAATGGGCATAGGCATGACATGTAATGAGGAATGAAGATAACCGATGGTCATTAAGGGTTACGGACGGGATTCCAAGGGTAGGGAAGCGTAGCAGGGGGTGGTCGAAAGCTGTGTGGGCGGATGTGATTAAGAAGTTTGCAGGGGCAACATGGACAGAATTAATACATGACCGGTGTAGTTGGAGAAGTATGGGAGAAGTCTTTGCCCTACAGCGGGCGTAACCAGGCTGATGATGACAATGATGATGATGATGATGATTCGAACAGTTAAGAACTGTCTCTTGAAAACACTAGGAAAAGGATGCTCCAGCTTGGAACAGCTCCACACTTTACTAACAGAGATCAAGGCGGTGATAAATTCGAGACCACTCACATACATTTCTGATGATTCTACCGAAGCGGAAGTACTAGCTACTTCACAGTTTTTGTCAGGTAGACGTCTCACGGCCTTTCCACAAGCGCAAGTTAACCAGAACTCGGGAGGTCGCACAGACATACCGAGCACCTTGAGTGTTAGACAACAAAAACAAAACGAGTTTTGGCAGCGCCGCTATAAAGAATAAATCTTGACGCTCAGAAGCGCGCAAAGCAGGTCACACAAGCTCGACAACTGTTTAAAGAATGATAACCTTGTCGTTATTACTGATAACAAAGTACTCATTACGTTTTGGAAATTAGGTAAAGTAGTTATAATCTTTAAGGGGAGCGATAGGTACGTCAGAGCATGCAAAGTCCGACTACCAGACAACACAAAGCTCACGAGACCTGTTCAACTTCTTTGTCCTCCGGAACTGTGCAAGTGACATTCTTAGCCGCGGAGGATATTGGAAATCGTGCTCGAGCGGCACATCTTAGAAGAGGAAGGGAGAGATGGGATCCCGACCGGGAGAATGCGGATGTTAGGCTTGTCACCTTGAGTACGCTGTGTTAGGACGGCTGAACGCTCTGCGACAATAAACCTGGCAGAAGTTACTTTTCCCACATCCACTTAGGGTGGGGATGCCCTGCATCAGAAGTGTCCATGTATAGCAACTGGTGTAAGCTTACCAACATCATATTTAACACCCCCTTGTTTAAGGTCTCGGTAGCAACACTCCTAGAAGCAAGACCACACTGAGTTGCTACAGGGCATACTAAAGGAGGGGAGCAGCATCTGCAAATCTGAACCCATAAAACGGTATTTGCTTCAAGCACAGCACAGAACGATTTAGATAGGAGCTCAGTAAAGTGAGGGCAATAATCTTACTTCACAGGAAACTTGCAGACCAGCTCCTGTAGGACGCAATTCACTGGATCCAATGGCCTGCTAAGCCTGTGGATCAAGTGATCAGTTGTACTTGTCCTAAAGTTATTTCGCGCCTCTAACTCACTTCCTGTGAGCTTTCCTCCTGTGGAGCCAAGATGCAGCTGCACTAGGGATCTGGCGATGAGGTTCTCCGTGCAGCGGATCGTTGCGCTGTGAAAATGTGTCCTTGTAACATGGAAGACCACTGCTAGTACTAATCAATATACCTTTATGTAGCCATATATTAATTTATGAATACTGAATACCTTTTTATGCAAATAGGCTAGAACTCTCAGCTGTAGTCCCTTCGCAACTACCCAGTGTTTTTTAATCGCACCATACGCTTCAAATCACCTGGCTGTGATAAATGGAATTCCACCTCTATAGTTGTGTTACCTTTTAGAGACTACTTTTACGATATGACACATGACAGTTGAACTGGCAGATTAGTGCATTAATACAATTTTGTAATAAGCATATAATTGCCACATATCGAAACAGTTCAAAAGCACATGTACTTTATGGAAAAACCAACAGTAACCTGTCTTCATAGCCAATTGTATTCAAACTATCTCACGAGATAAAGTACTATTGTACAATCTTGCTTCACAAAGCGTAAAGAATGTGTTTCAGAAAAATACAACCTGGAAGGCCAATTTAACTTTGGGGGGAGGGGCGAGGTGCTAATATGGTGGTTTGCATAAAGCACCAACCTGGGTCACTTTGTTGCAACATCTGCCGCAACTTAACTAGTTTATTATAATTTATTAGCACATCGAACAATGCAACTATCATTCAAGTAGTGCTGCATCTCGAAATGTCTGAACTGAGGCACAATTTCGATGTCTGACTCATTAAAGCTTTATGATGCTAAAGAAATACTCAGAATGGTCATAACTGAAGTGGGCTTAATTTAATTTATCTTATTGGGATCACGGTTACGTTACACAACATCTCTGAAGTACCCGAATGTCTGTTGCAGTGTCCATATATCAATTGTTGTGACCGACTAATGAGATCTGAAAAATTATTGCGTATTTTCCCGTGCGGATGATTGACGTGTACAATCATATTGCTACAAGTTTGTGGGCGTAAGGCATGAGAAATATGAATTTTCCACTGACCTGTCAGTCAAGAATAAGCTACGTCGGCAGTGCATTTGCCTTCAAATGCGAACGTGTCGAAGTCGCGTCCGTGCTTTGTAGAAGTTCCGGATCGTAACGGAAGGCATCACGTGTGAAGTGCCTAACGCAAACGTGTACGTTTTTCCGCGTCTCCGTGGCAGGAAGATTAATGGGCTGTAGCCAAGCAGACCAGAGTGAGTCATCTTGAGGCAGCAAGTATCGAGACTTCAAGGATTTTCTGTCACTGGCTTTGCACCCGATGACATGGCAGGCCGCATCTCGCTTACTCATTCCTCCCAGAAATAGGTGGGCGCTTAGCGTGCTTGGTCGGTGATGCAATCTCAGGGGTAAAAATCACCTCTGTCAAATTTAGCCGAGCGGGAGAAACCGAAGATACAGCCGGCTCCGAGGCAGCCGCACGACTATCGAAACAGTCTAGTAAGTCGCACAAGACTAATCGGAGAACCTGCAGTTACTGTGCTGCAACGTTCGGAGGTAGGCATCGCATAGCGGAGCCTCACCAGGCTGTGCATTTAGTACTGTATGTCTACTGGAGATCCCAATGGCAACCCCACCTTCAGGTTAATTTAGGAGGGCAGATCACTCCTCTTACCCTTGGAAGGTCCCTGCTACTGCCCTTGGGAGGTCGCGTTTGGCACTTTTGCCGCTGCGTGAAAATGACAGCGATCGGAGCGGCGACAGGAGAGGCGTATTGTCAACAACCTTAACTCTGTCGACATTGAAGGTCGTGCGCCTGTGCATGTGCACGTAATATATAGACGTTTTCATGTACTTAGAACACTACTGGAAACAAAAGTGCGCCTAAGGAGTTGACAGTCGACTTCGCGTCGCAGTTCCGACCTTACCGTTGGATCTGCAAATTCACAAGCGCGTCGCTGCGCTCCGTTGAAGTGTGTTCAAGCATTCAAGCTTTATATAATTTGCCAAAAAAAGTGTTTCGCCATAATCCCCAGGTTTCACGAGGCGCCGTTCACCGGCCTTGGTCCCCAAAGGAGTCAGTTGCATATATATATATATATATATATATATATATATATATATATATATATATATATATATATACATATATATGTATGAAGGCTGACTCACACCTGTCTTGTGTGGTATGCCTCACTGATTGCTCTCGTCAATTTTTCACCGTGGGTGCAAACAAATGAACGATCTTAATCTAGCCTGAAGCCCTATCGCGGCAATGCATGGCCAAGTTGGGCGAGCGTTCTGGTCTTTTGAGTGAAACATGGTGATTTCTTTGGCATATATTTGGCACATTTAGTTATGGCCAGTCTTCGCTGTGTAGATTGACATGTGAAAGGAACACAGTACGCTGCCTCTCACATACACCAGACAAAGTTGGTGGTGTCTTTAACCAAACAAACCTCGCTTGGCTGCTCGCCTTTTTCAATTGCTTGCTTAGTTAAAGATGCCACCAAATTTGTCGTATGTCCGTCAGGAGTAGTGCATTATATTCTTTTCATCATCTGTATATTTGGTCAGATGTACATGGCACAGACTGGCTGGTGCCTCAATATGCACCAAGGAGAACACCGTAATTCACTCAAGGGACAGGTATGCCTGTCCCACTCGGCAATTCATTGACATTACTCGTGCTGCGCATCAGATTTAGGTTGTTCTTCTGTTTTGTTCACCTACAGCAACCAATTGACCAACAAAAACAGCGAGGAATACCACATAAAAAATAGGACGTGTCAGTCTGCGCTCATTATGATTGCATGACAAATAGCAATACGCTCTAAATGACATGGAATAGCAGTCACTCTGTAGTTTCTTATTATATTTGTTATGCAAGTACTCTTATGATTTCGTACATTTGTATTGCAACTTGTGCTCTCTTTCTGAAAGAACTGTGCAGTACAAGCGCACATGCAGTGTATATATTTTCTTTAACCCTTCCAGCAAAATAAATGTGGAATCGACAGATTTTGTGCCCTGTGGCCTTTCTTCTGTCCCGTGTTGTATCGCACTCAAAAGTGAAACATCAATATGCACCAACTTTCTCAGTTACTCGTTAGTCAGTGTGCATAAACTTGAAATGTTTTGAGATAGAACATTCTTGCCATTTATGTCACTTCCAGTCAGTATAGTACTACAGCGGCTTTTCATAAACATGCTAATATGTACGGCCTTTATGGTTTATGTAATGATAGCCTCATCGCCCAAGCCATGAGTTGCATAGATACAACCTGTATTTTGGCTATCACTAATTGCTCGGAGGGTGATCGGAGGCGGATACTAGAAGCACTCTCATTCTGCTTGGCTAGCTCAATCTGTACCGCAAAATAACTTTCTCTTGGGCGAGTTGGTGTTTGCCGAACGACATGGTGTTGTAGCGCAACAAACTGGAAAAAGAATGAATCTGAAGCACAGAAAGAAGGGAAAGAAAGACGGTGGTACACTCAAAACGGTTTATTAGGCACAACCCTTGCTGCATATATACCGCGCATGCTCTCGACATCAGGGGCAGCAAACAACGAGGGACAGGTCATCTTGTTTGCGTAAAACTTAAAAATTTCATTTCCGCATCTTATAATGAAACAGATGTATGACTAACACATGCTTGACTACTGATAGGAATGTGATATGCCTCTAGCAGTTACCGCGCGTTTTTATTCCTACTCCTGCCTAGTATGCCACATTTCCTCGTTCGGTTATTACCTAGGTGGAAGAAACCTTGCTACTCAAATGTAGCAATTATCCCTAGGGGAGTGAGGTAGGTGAGCAGGATTCCTGAAGAAAGGCTCAGGTGGTACCTTATTACCAGAGGGTGAGCCACACCCTCAAGAAGGTGGTGAACAGGTATGGGGTACCCGCAGTGTTTTCCGCCCCGAACAAACTATGTCGCCTATGCCCACGAATCATGGGATGTGCAGTGCAAACGTACGAATTAAAACACGCAAAACGCTACGTGGAAAAATGTTCCACTGCTGTGGTTAGCCCCAAACAGCTAAGTTAGGGGAAAACCTACATCGGACAAAGTGGTCGTTGTGTGAACGAACGAATGAGGGAACACGCAAACGCTTCAAAAATAGATATGAACACCTATCTCTCTGCGCAGTGCAGATCGTGCTGGTGTAAGCCATGTTTGTCTGAGGTGAGAATCCTAAGTAGGAGTAGAGATAAAACTGCTTGGGAACTGCTAGAGGCATGCCATGTATTTATCAGTGGTGAAGCATGTGTTAGTCAAACACCTGTTTTGTTATAAGATGCGAAAAGAAATTGTTGGGCTGGACGCGAGCAAGATGACCTGTCACTTGCTCATTGCTGCCCCTGATGTCGAGAGTGTGCACGGTATATCTGTAGCAATCTTTGTGTCTAATATACTGTTGGGATTGTAGTGCTGTCTTTCTTTCCCTTCTATCCGTCCTTTAGAATCTTGCTTTTTCCAGTTTTTGCGCTACAACACCATGTCGTACAAGCTGTACCACTTTCTGCACTTCACAAAACTAAAAGTGTCGACTTGGCCTCACTGAACCTGCTTATGTATTGCTTCTGCAGTGTCTTTAAAGAATATTTTCAAATAGAGGGCAGCCATATATTTTGTGTACAGGCTCTACACTAATGCCACCGTACGTACCTGCTCTTTCTGGTTACATTTATCGCACAGTCAGACATACTTCTTTTTGCTGCCAGCACTTAGGGACATAAAACCAATGGTCCATTGCACAAACAATACAAATGCGTCAGAAATGCTTGATATCAGATTTATCAGGTAGGTTCCGGTAACAAAGCAAATTACCTTCTTTAATAAGAATGTTTTACGGACTGTGTGGGAATACAACCTGGGGTGTAAAACAAGGACACTTCCGTGATGCCACAGCTGCTCTTTGGTTCTAACTGTCTTAAAGGGACAGAGAACCGCTGAGAACATAAGATAACCCCGCTGGTGGAACTATTTCGTGTCATAGCAGCTAAAACGAACCATGCTTTTCCCATTAAACATGGATTTATATTTTACTTCATCACCAAATGTCACGAAAAATGAAATTTGGCTCTTCACGCGGCAAGAACCTGCTGCATAGGAGTCTACCATGTGACCTACTAGTGCACTGGTCTTAATAGAAGTATTAAAGTGCCGTTTACTTTTTATTTTTATAAGAATTTACTGACTTACAATGCGCAGGTAAGCCTTCGTTCGCAGTGAGCAGAGAAAGGGTGCTGCTTTCGCTTTCGTTTTCAATGAGTTGGCTTATCTGTCGACAGAACGACGACAGGGGTAGCCAGCCATGACGTAGGCGCATACTTGGATAAAGATGCGCTACAAATATAAGAAATGCCTGTGCAACAACGTGAGCTTATTGTATCAGCTTTTTATATTTAAACGTGGCAGAAAAGGTCAAAATGTAGGTGGTTACTCGCAGTTACACTAACTCCTGTGAAAGAAGCACGATGGGTGGCTTTAACAGTTTACGAGGCGGGCTGTATACATCGCTCTCACTTCACAGCGTTGGTGGAGGAGGGTCTCATTTTTTTAGAGGCTGCTCAGATCTAAAAATTCTGCTTGCTAAATATACATGTGCTTTTGGAAGTAACTGCTGCAGATGTAAACACTACCGAGGGTGAGCTTTGCATTACGCCATCAAGAACTAGGTGCGTAAAAATCGGTTGTCATTCTTTTTAAGGTGTGTCTAGTACCTGTGCCATTTTGCGCAAGTCGCATTGTAGCGATATAGTTCACTAAAGGGGTTTCACGATCCCGCATGTAAGCAGTCTTAATATGTCTCTGCCCTCTTTTACTGGAGGTAAACCTAGGAAATGTATACATTAACAAGGAGGAATTGGACCTGCTCCAGTGCTATGGCCGGGACTCGCTGTTCTGCAAGGAACTGGCGAAACTGGTGTGGGGAGTCCAGGCATTCAGGATAGGAGTGTCACATATAAGAGGGAAGATAAAATAAAATGGTAGACGAAGAAAGGTTTCAAGATGACGACGAGGAGGGCGTTAGGAATGACGTGGATTAACCGAAGACGAAAGAAGATGAAGAAGAAGTTCTCAGTGATGTGACAAGAGATGATTGGTTGAGAAGTATCCGGTGAGATGGAAAGCGATGATTGGTGGAGAAGAGAAGAAGACGAAGAGAAGGATTACGTGGAATAACAAGAAAGCTGTAAAAGAGCGAGGAAGGGCGAGACACGAGGGGGAAGAAGAAAGCAGCGGAGACTCGGCGGGTCAGGGACGGTTCGACCGGAAGAGAGCGACGCCGGCTACTGCTCCGGCGTGCTCGTGTTCTACGGCTTTGCACCGCAGACGTCCTGCCGTTCCTGAGCCCGTTCCGGGGAGTCCACGGAGGACGCCACCAGCTGCTACGGCCAGGGGTGTCTCTACCGCTGTTGCCACTCTTCCGGGTGGTGCCCCAGCGCCAACATCATCGGCCACACCTCCACGGGCGCTTGGGCCGGGAGCGTGTACGACGCAGCCGACAACGCTGCCAGCGACGCCAGCCCTGGAACGTCAAACGCCACTCCGACGTCGGCCAAGGGACCGACACCACACCTCACCCGCGTCGAACCAGACGTGAGCACGAACGCCAACTACTATCAGTAGAACGCTAGTGTAGTGTTACTGGGACGTGTGTACTGGCAGTCTTTGTATCTTGTGTGTTAGTTTTGTTAGGTTTGTGTGCTGCTATTGGTGTCGCGTGGGTTGTATTAAATGTGAGTCTGTGTATATCTACACTGACTCACGCGCGGCCGTCAGGGCTTTCGCTTCGGGAATGGTTGCGAGACAGGTGGAGGCGATTCTGAAAAACAAGTTCAGAACTAATTGTGACCCCGTGCATTATATTATATGGTTCCCAGCTCACATGGGCGACAACGTGCTGCCGGACCGCCCGAACCCCAATGAAATTGCTCACCGCCGTGCGGGAGAATTAACGTGCCGCGACGGCGATGGGGCTACATTGGATTCGGAGGAGCTCGGCCACAGCGACCTCTTATTAACCTTTCACGAGATCGTCTCCCATTATAAAGAGGAACGCAGGCGCTTCCCGCCTCCACATCCAAATCTATGCAGATCACAATCGATCACGCTTAGGATGCTTCAGGCGAGGTCATATCCCTCGCGAGGTTTCTTAAGCAGGATTTATCCAGAAATTGACCCACAGTGCCCGGATTGTGGGGAGGTTAGCACTCTACCTCATATGCTCTGGCAGTGTCCTGCGTTACGGGATACGTCCCTCACCAGCGAACGGGACTGGGACGAGGCCATATCTAGTACGCAACTCAAGCTCCAGTCCATGGCCGTCCAGAGGGCCCGTGAAAGAGCGGAGAGGCTTGGCCTCCCGATTCCGACATGGGAACAGCCAGCGGCGAGCCGGGGGCCCCAACGGGTCTCCACCGGCTAGTCCCTCAGGACCTCATTAAAAGTTCATTGTCTGTCTGTCTGTGTGGGCACACCTGTTGCCCCGTCCATTCTTTCGGCCAGAGTGTTCTCCGGAGGAGATCCGTGACAAAGACAAGTGGCGAGGCTGCCAGGATTCATTTCCGTGTTTCTTTTTGCTTTGTCCCGGACTTTCCGATCTCTCGACGGCAGAAAGTATGGATTTGGCAAAAACGCTAGAACTTGCGCTCAAGCTAGGGCTAAGCAAGGAAGAGGCGATGCGTCTCTGGGACGAGAAGAAAGAAGAAGCAAAAAGGAAGAGAGAGGAAAGGGCGCAAGCACGCGCAGACACTCGCGAGGCAGAAGAGCGAGAGGCTAGAAGAGCTCGCGAGGCAGAAGAGCAGGAGAAAAGAAGGATAGAACGTGAGAAGCAGTTCCTTTTGTGGAAACAGGCGCATATCGCAGGAGGCTATGAGGGGATCACGGGCGATGATGAGCGTTTCTTAGCGGGTACCGAATCTCTTAGACCGGCCAGGGTTTGTCCAAGAAAGTCAATGGCTCCTTTTGATGACAAAGGAGATGATGTGGACGCGTATCTGCAACGATTCGAGCGGATAGCTCTGGGGCAAGACCAATCTGCATTCGTTTTCGACTCTCGGGCAGAGCTTGTCACACCACCTGAAGTTCCACATCTGAAAGGAGAGCAAACGCCGCTGGGAAATGAGGTGGTGAATTTAGCACCCAAGTCAAAATAGCAATGCCCGTGGTGGTTCGGCAAATAGGGGACCGTCCTGTATTGGTGCTTAGAGACAGCAGAGCCAACACAGCTTCTCCTAACAGCTTTGGTTAGGAGAAGCCTGGTGAAGGACGAGGAGCTTACATGGCAAACGTCGGCCCTCACTCTCGCAGATAGGAGAGTAGGGTACCTTCCTGAAGCCAGGATTCTAGTGTCCACACGATATTATACTGGACAGGTAGTGGCAAAATGCGTAGAGCAACCCATCTACGATCTCAACGTGGGAAACATTACGGGTGCAAGAAGTGTTGAGGACCTCGATCCTGAGTGGAGGATGCTCGACGTTGAAGAAAACCCAAAAAAGGAAATGCCCACAACAGCTCAGGTGTGTGGTGGGGCAGTCAGTTTCTCGTCGGCAGTGGAGACAAGAGAACAAGCGACAGGCAGAGCAACGCAGCGTTTGGAAAGAATGTGGGTAAGGAGAAGAAGTCCAAAGACAATAAGAGCAAGAGCAAAGACAAGTCCAAAGAGAAGAAGAGCAAGAGCAAGGACAAGTCCAAAGACAAGAAGAGTAACAGCAAAGACAAGAAAAGCAAAGGCAAGGATAGTAAAGAGAAGAAGAAAAAGAATGGTTTCTGTCCCTGGCTAAGCAGCAAAAGCAGCAAGAGTAGCAAGAGCACCAAAGAGAAAGGGGGAGGCAAGTGCAAGTCCAAGAAGGCCAAAAAAGGCTCCTCTAAGGAAGGCAGATCGAGATCCAGAAGCAAGGAGAAGCCTGGCAAGGCAAAGTCCAGCAAGGAGAAGGTGGGCAAAGGAAGCAAGAAGGCGGACAAAGGCAGTAAGGAGAAGGCGAGCAAAAAGCGGGGCTCCAAGAGGCACAGCAAGGAAAAGAGCAGCAAGGAGAAAGGCAACAAGGATAAGCAAAGTAAAGAAAAGGAACAAAGCAAGGAGAAAAACAAGGATAAGCACGGAAGCAAGGAAAAGCATAGCAAAGAGAAGCGGAGTAAGGACTGCAGTAAATCCAGTTTGGCCTTGCAAGAATAATCATTTCAGGTGGAATATGTTCAAGGCAGGGATAACGTTGGAGCGGACTTCATGAGTAGAGCCACCTGAACAGCTCTAGGTATCTCTGGGATGTATCTTGTTGTTGCTGCTATGCTATGTATCTCTGGGATGTATCGTGTTGTTGGTGGTGTTGTGCTTGTTACGTGATTATACAAAGGAGTGTGTTGTGGACATTAACATGTTTATTAAGGACACCGTGTGGACAATTGCATTGTTCTGAAAACGCAGTTTGGTTGTGGACATTAACATGTTTAGGACACTGTATGGACAATGGCAGTGATGTGTTAGTGGTGTGCTTTTGGTGTGTGCTGGTCATCTGCGTGGTGTTGTGTGGTGTTCTGGGGCCAGAATTGCCACAGAATATAGTCGGCTGGCTGGATGGCTTGAAGAGGACGACGACGTGAGCAGTTTTTCAGGGAAAAACTCTTCAGGCCCTTGTCACATATAAGAGGGAAGATAAAATAAAATGGTAGACGAAGAAAGGTTTCAAGAAGACGACGAGGAGGGCGTTAGGAATGACGTGGATTAATCGAAGACGAAAGAAGATGAAGAAGAAGTTCTCAGTGATGTGACAAGAGATGATTGGTTGAGAAGTATCCGGTGAGATGGAAAGCGATGATTGGTGGAGAAGAGAAGAAGACGAAGAGAAGGATTACGTGGACTAACAATGGATGGATGTCTGTTGTTTAGTGGCGCAAGGGCCAGGTGTGGCCAAAGAGCGCCATGACTGATAAGGCTGTGTTAAGCGCTGATTGGTGAGTAACATGGCTGTAAAGTGGCCTAAAATTAATCGCTATTGTAGGAGCATAAACCGATATATAGGTATAAAATTATGACAGTGATACGTGGAGTGGTCTCTGGGTATAGCACGAGGGACAAGTGATCATGGGGCTAAAATGCATGAATATGGATATAGCACATATGTCTCCTTAAAGCCTTTGAGCCCAAAGGCTGGGAGGCAGGTGCTTTCTTTTAATGCAGCTACCGCAGCAGAAACCTCTGTTAAGAGGCTGTGCTACGGATTTCCTGGAGCTATAATATGAAAACTATGTACAGCTTTTAAAAATTGAAACAATGATTGATGTTTAAAGAGAGGTTCCATACCTATAATCATTTGGGGATGAAGTGGAATTTGTTGCCGGTGAGGTAATGGGAAATGCTTTTCCCTATTTGCATCTAATTCTCTGCATTGCATCAGGATGTGAACCACGGTAAGTGGCTCACCACATTTATCACACGTGGGTGGATCACCACCTGACAAGAGGTATGCGTGTGTACTGTATGTGTGTCCTATTCTAAGTCTGCAAAGTGTTACTTCCGTGCGGCGGTTCTTTGATACCGGCGGCCAGTTACCAAGATACGGCTTGATAACATGTAGCCCTTAGCTTTTTTCTTATTGAGGGCTTGAGGTCCATTACAGGGACAGTCGTGGAAGTGTCTGCAGCGTTCGTGTGGACGGATGTGGCTAGCTGGTCAGCCAACACGTTTCCTTCAATCTCGCGGTGCCCCGGCACCCAGCATAATACGATATGCTGCCTGGACGCATAGGCGGTGCATAATGCTGAATAGAGAGATACAATTATAGCATTTTGATATTTCTTCACAGTTTTCAATGCGTTTACGACGCTCAAACAGTCTGTATATATAACTGCCTTTGGGATATTTAGTTCTTTAATGTGTTTAACGGCAGCCAATATGGCGTAGGCCTCTGCTGTAAAGATACTTGTGCTCGTGTGCAGAACACCGGTATCCGAAAAGGATGGATCGACTGCTGCGTAAGATACGCCAGAATTACACTTTGATGCGTCTGTAAAGAATTCAGGACAGGAGTATTTGTGTTGTAATTCCAGGAAGTAGTTTCGTATATGAGCGAGAGGAGCGCGCTTTGTAACAGTTATGAAGGATGTATCACACTCTATTTGTTGCCACTGCCACGGTGGTGGCCGTATAGCAGGGGACATAAGGTGGTATTCAAGCAGGGGAACCCTTGTTTCTTCAGCTGTGTCTCTAACACGCAGTGAAAAAGGTTGTGCGACTGTGGGTCGGTTGCGAAAAAGTTGAGAACTGTACAAATCATTTATAGTGGAATACGCGGGGTGCTCACTGTTTGCGTTCACTCTCAGAAAATACATGAAAGACGAGTATGTTCTCTGCAGATTAAGAGACCACTCATCCGATTCAACGTACAGGCTTTCCACTGGGCTTGTTCTAAAGGCGCCTGTGGACAGGCGAATTCCTAAGTGGTGGACAGGGTCTAGCATCTTTAGTGCAGTTGGAGTAGCCGACTGGTAAACTATGGCTCCATAGTCTAGTCGTGTGCGTATAAGGCTTTTATACAAGTTTATGAGGCATTTTCTATCACTGCCCCAGGTTGTGCGTGAGAGAACCTTTAAGATATTCATTGTTTTCATACATTTGTTTTTAAGATGCTTTATGTGCTGTATAAAAGTTAATTTCGCGTCTAAAAATATGCCTAGAAATTTATGTTCCCTGTTTACAGGCAGACGCGCATCATGCAACACAATTTCAGGATCAGGATGCAGGCCTCTTTTTCTAGAGAAAACGACACAGGTGCTTTTTTGTGGGTTCAGTCTGAACCCGTTCTCATCAGCCCATTTGGAGACCTTGTTAAGACCAAGCTGGACCTGTCGCTCACAGATTGCGAGAGAACTTGACTGAAAACCTATCTGCACATCGTCAACATATGTTGAATAAAAGATGTTATGTGGTATGTGTAGACTGAGAGAATTCATTTTTACTATAAATAGCGTGCAGCTGAGCACCCCGCCCTGCGGCACTCCAGTCTCCTGTACAAATTTCCGTGACAAGACATTGCCCACTCGAACACGGAATGTGCGATTAGCCAGATAACTTTTGATAACATTGAACATATTACCACGTATACCTAAGTGTGAGAGGTCTCTCAATATCCCAAACCGCCACGTAGTATCATAAGCTTTCTCCATATCAACGAATACAGATAAGAAAAACTGCTTATGGACAAAAGCTTCACGGATACGTGCCTCGATGCGTATAAGCTGGTCACTGGTAGATCGACCCTCCCGAAACCCGCACTGGTATGGGTCGAGCAAATTGTTTGATTCGAGGAAGTGTAGTAGGCGACAGTTAATCATTTTTTCGAAAACTTTGCAGAGGCAAATTGTTAATGCTATGGGTCTGTAGCTTGACACAGAGGAAGGATCCTTTCCTTGCTTTAGAATTGGAATTACAATGGCCTCCTTCCAAACAGAGGGGATCTCGCCGGAAAACCATATAACGTTGTAAAGGTAAAGGAGGGTTTTCTGTGTTTCGGATGGTAGTTGTTTTAACATATCATATATTACGCGGTCTGAACCTGGGGCGGATGTATTACAACAGTTAAGTGCTGCCTGCAGTTCTGCTATGCAGAATGGTTCATTGTACGCCGCACTTTTAGCAGATTTTGTTTCTAACTTTTGCTGTTCTATTTGCGTTTTGTACTTTAGGAAGGTTTCGGAGTAGTGTGAGGAGCTCGATATGTATTCAAAGTGTGCTCCAAGAAGGTTGGCTTGATCTTCAAGGCTTTCTCCGTGGCTATTTACTAGAGGTAAGGAATATGTTTGTTGCCCATTAACTTTCTTCACTCTATTTCAGACTTTTCTCTCATCTGTATAGGAGTTTATGCTTGATATGAAGTTTGCCCAACTCTCTCGTCTTGCTTGTCGGCGCGTTCTCCTTGCCTGGGATTTGACATGTTTAAAGTTTTCCAGGTTTTCAGCTGTTGGAGAATCGCGAAATATCGCCCACGCTTTGTTCTGGTTCCTCCGTGCTTGCCTGCATGCATCGTTCCACCAGGGAACACGCCGCTTGGAACCCATGCCGCTCGTTTGTGTAATACATTTACAGGCGGCATCCAGTATAAAAGCTGTAAAATATGCAACAGCGTCATCTATGGTTATACCGGACATCTCAGACCAGGTCATGTGTGTAAGAGTTCGGTACTGTTCCCAATCGGCTGAGTCAACCTTCCACCGAGGGACCTGCGGGGGAAGTTGATCTTGTTTCGGCGTAGTTAGGATTATTGGGAAGTGGTCACTCCCATACGGGTTGTTAAGCACATTCCATTTAAAATAGGGTAAAAGCGTCGGCGATAAAATGCTAAGATCTATGGCAGAGTATGACTTGTTGGCTAGGTTAAAATATTTGGGCTCCTTCGTGTTCAAGAGACATGTTCCGGAGGAAAAAAGCACCTGTTCAATGACGCGACCTCGCGCATCACAGCGTGAATCGCCCCACAAACTACTGTGTGCATTAAAATCACCGAGAATCATATAGGGCTCCGGGAGCTCATCTATTAATGATTCTAAGTCGCGTCTGTGAAGCTGATAATGTGGTGGTATGTACAAAGAGCAGATGGTAATGAGTTTATTTAAAAGTACGGCTCGAACGGCCACGGCCTCAAGGGCCGTTTGGAGCTTCAGATGCTGACACGCTACACTTCTATCAGCAATGATGGCTACACCGCCAGATGATGCGACAGCATCCTCGCGGTCTTTCCGGAAAGTCATGTATTGTCGAAGGAAGTTAGTATGCTTGGAAGTTAGGTGGGTTTCTTGCACACACAGCACTTTAGGTTTAAACTTACAGAGAATTTCTTGGATGTCTTGTAGGTTTCTTAATAATCCTCTGATATTCCACTGTATGATGTCATCCATGTTAAAAGAAATTGTGCTGTGTGTCTCAAGAGAGAGGAAAATGACATTACTTTACAGGGCCTTTGTTAGGCCCTGTAATTGGTGTTTTGTCCTTTTTGGAGCGGTCAAGAGAACCTCGCCGCTCCTTCGGCGCTACCTGCGCCGTTTGGCTTGGACTGGTGTCCATGGCCTCTTGCGAGGCAGGGGACACCCGCTCCAGAGAGCGATGTGTGCGTCGTGTAGACTTCGTCTCAAGCGACGGAGTCTTCGTCCCCACGGGTCCGGAGGTCGACAGGACCCCTGTGGCCTCTGCGGTGCCCTGGCTGCTGCCGGAGCTTGAAGAGGCCACTGGTGTGGACACTTTGAGAGATGGCAGGGCAGCGTTGGCTGCTCCCACCGTAGGGGCGGGTGGCGTTAGCCTCGGCACGCTAGGCGTGATCCGGGCTGCCGCCAGAGGCCGTTGTGGTGCCGCCCCCCGTTGCACCACTTCAGCGAAAGATGTTTTCAGTGAAAATAACGAAGAGACCCTTTGTCGTGCTTCACGGAATGTTATGTTCTCCTTAAATTTTACTGTAATTATTTCTTTTTCTCTCTTCCAGGCTGGACAAGCTCTGGAGTACGCAGGGTGACTGCCGTCGCAGTTCGTACAATGTACCTCATCATTATTGCAGTCGTCAGCAGAGTGACCGGTTGCGCCGCACTTTGCGCACATAAGCTGTCCTCGGCAGCTCTGGGATGCGTGACCAAATCTCTGACATTTGAAGCAACGTCGCGGGTTAGGAATATAGGGTCGAACATGCAGTTTTACATAGCCGGTTTCAAGAGACTCGGGTAAAGTAGTTGAACTGAAAGTGAGTATTAAATGCTTCGTTGGGATTTCGTTGTCATTCCGTCTGCTTTTGATGCGCTGCACATGGATTACGCCTTGGTCCTTCCATCCATCCAGGAGTTCTTCTTCATTCAGTGTCATTAGGTCTTCATCTGAAACTACGCCTTTGACTGTGTTCATAGTTCGATGTGCGCTGACAGAAACAGGGATGTTACCAAATGCTACGAGGTGTGCAAGTCTGTTGTATTGTTCCTTGTCCTTTAGTTCGAGGAGCAAATCCCCACTTGCCATCTTTGTTACTTTGTAACCAGCTCCAATGGTCTCTTTTAGGCACTTGGCGACAAGAAATGGTGAAATTACTCTAGCTTTAGTAGATAACTGTTCACAGTGAAGTACGTGGAATTTCGGGAAAGTTTCTTTGTTTTTCGGAATGAATAGCGAGGTTGCGTCGGTGCGTACCCTTTTCGAGGCACGATCGGGTGAAAACGGGTTCGAGGATCCCATGGAAAAAAGTAAGTTGTTCGGCAACGGCGTCTGCCACCCACCACGGAGCAGAACAAGGGGACGTGGCAGAACATGTAAACAAGTCTGCACAGCGCCAGCAGTATGCCGTTACTATAACCCAATATGGTATACCCAAGGTAGGACAGCCACACCAGGTTAACCCTTGCCGCCAAGAAAACTCGAAGTGAATGGAAAAGATGAGAAGACAGGAAAGATGAAAAGGGGAAGAGAAAGACGAAGATGAGGGTAGAGAGAGACAGGAAATGGCGACTGCCGGTTTCCTCCAGGTGGGTCAGTCTGGAGGTGCCGTCTATGTGAAGCAGAGGCCGAAGAGGTGTGTTGCCTCCGCCGGGGGGCCTTAAAGGTCCTAACACCCGGCATCGGCTCAACCTCCAGGATCCCCCTTTCCCCAGACACGGCTAAGCCGCGCACGGCTACACGCGGGAAGGTCCAACCCTCGTGTGCTCGGGTACGTGGTGTCGCAACACACCAAACGCCTGCTGACGCAGACGCCCCTGCGGGGTACGTGGACTAACAAGAAAGCTATAGAAGAGCGAGGAAGGGCGAGACACGAGGGGGAAGAAGACAGCAGCGGAGACTCGGCGGGTCAGGGACGGTTCGACCGGAAGAGAGCGACGCCGGCTACTGCTCCGGCGTGCTCGTGTACTACGGCTTTGCACCGCAGACATCCTGCCGTTCCTGAGCCCGTTCCGGGGAGTCCACGGAGGACGCCACCACCTGCTACGGCCAGGGGTGTCTCTACCGCTGTTGCCACTCTTCCGGGTGGTGCCCCAGCGCCAACATCATCGGCCACACCTCCACGGGCGCTTGGACCGGGAGCGTGTACGACGCAGCCGACAACGCTGCCAGCGAAGCCAGCCCTAGAACGTCGAACGCCACTCCGACGTCGGCTACGGGACCCACACCACACCTCATCCGCGTCGAACCAGACGTGAGCACGAACGCTAACCACTATCAGTAGAACGCTAGTGTAGTGTTACTGGGTCGTGTGTACTGATAGTCTTTGTATCTTGTGTGTTAGTTTTGTTAGGTTTGTGTGCTGCTGTTCGTGTCGCGTGGGTTGTATTAAATGTGCATCTGTGTGGGCACACCTGTCGCCCCGTCCATTCTTTCGGCCAGAGTGTTCTCCGGAGGAGATCCGTGACAAGGAGCATCACAGAGGGTCCTTGTCGGCGGTTCCTGAAAGACGGCAATGCCCTCGAGAAGCCGGCATTGAGCCTCCGTAAATTGTAAGCTGTGGAAAGTATCACTTACATTCTTTCAAGTTTATTTGTGTAATGTATGTAACATGTATTACATCGAAATGATTAATTTTCCAGCTGCAACCTCGTCAAGTTGAAGTTGAAGGGTCCATTTTTTTTTATCGAAATGAATATTAGGAGAGGTTTGAGCCTTTATGGTGGCACCGGCTACTCCTTGTCACTTTGCAAAGGAAACAAATTTGCGTAAAAAGGGAAAATAGCGACACAAAATATGGCACTCAGTAGAACACTGGATGAATAAAAAAATGTACAGACCAACAGTACATGAGCCGCAATGTTCTGTGCAAATATTCAGTCCGTGTACGCATATATAAAATCAGATATCTTGAACAGCCAAAACACACAACACATGCAATACACTGCAAGTACAGAAAAGAATTATACATATTGCGTAAAAGTTGCGATCACCACATAAACCAATTACGAACCCCGAACAACGTTTATGTTACTCATTTGTTACTCAGTTTATGTTACACTTAATATTTTCCCGAAATGTAGGTGTCCTCTAAAAATTTTCAACACCGAGAAGTGCTCTTTTTTAAAGGCCCGCAGTTGGCCACGGGCCAAGTATCTTTATTAGAGTTTATTATCAAATTGTTGAATATCAACAATTTGCACGCAGTACTCTTCGTTGTGGATCGTATTTCGTGCACTCGAGGAGAAGATGATGCACATCTTCTTCTGGATGGCCACAAGAACACTGCGAACTAGAGACACGTTTCATCCTGTACAAGAAGTGTTTAGAAAATGCACTACCAAGACGCAGGCGATGGACCAATGTTTCAAATTTTCTGTTGTCTCTTAGATTATCCGGCATTGATACCAAAATGGTTTAAAATGTATAGTTACGTTTTGGCTCCCCCACAACAGCCTTGTTGACAATGAAAATAACGGCAGAGCTGGTGGCCTTTTTATGTGCGGTTCAAAACATGATTAAGGCACATGGCATACATAGACGGTAGATTCCCTTTGTTGCGATTAAGAGTGTGTGCCGTGTTTGGATGATTAGGGACTCAAGATAAGGGCATGTAGAATGATTTCGTTGCTTGCAATGACGCGCGATTTTTCCCAGTACGTGACGTAGTTGTGCAATGTTCGGGGAGGGCATTTAATGCAACGTTTCGTTTCTGGACGTCATTCCTGTGCTGTTTAAGGCTTGTTCTGAAGTTGCCGGCTTCTCCGACGTAGACATACCAAAAGTTCGCACATGAAATGATGTACACTACGCCTGTGAACTTGTCGTTTTCGAAAGGGTCTTTCACATGCGCGAGCTCGTCTCTAAGTTTCCGGTAGGAAAGGTGCGCAGCCTGCACGTCATATGACCGCAGAACGCGTCCAAGGGTCTCGCTTATGCCAGGGACGTATAGTATCAAGCCCGTTTTTTGGGAGTCCAGGGTGGGTGGGTACTGCGCAAGTAAGCTGGCACCCTACTGAGTCAATGAAGTACCCAGGGTATCCACAGGCTGTCAATAACTGACGCACAAGGGCATTGTCTACAATGCGGTGTTCCACTGTTGTCCGCACTTCTTTCGCGCAACGAAGAAGAGAACCGGCCACAGACCCGGTTTGCGAAGAAAGGGTGCACGGCTGAGTCGTTGAGGTAACGCCCAGTGTGAGGTTCCTTAACACCTTGTATAACAAGTTTCGCCCTTAGCATTGCACAAGGCTGTCCAAGAACGGCAGTTGGCCGTCAGGTTCCACTGGTACGGTGAACTTAATTGCTGCTTGCCTACTGTTTCTGTCGTGCCTCATAATCAGAAAGTGGTTTTGGCACGTAAAACCCCATAATTGTTTTTTTTACTGTTTCTGTGAGCTGTGAAGTCAAGGTTCTCTCGTTGCACCTGAAGATGACCTACGATGTCGGTGTAAATGACTTAACCTTCAGTTAAACCTTCACATCTACGGCTCACCTAAGCAATTTGCAAGTAGCAATTAAGCTTTAAGTTCACCGTAAAGGTGGAATCTGAAGGCCAACGCCTTTCTTGGACACCTTTGTGCAATGCGAAGAGCGAAATATGTTATTCAAGATGTTTAGAAAGCAAGCGTGCACTGCTAGTTACCTCAACTACACATCGGTGCACCCTGCTTCGCAAAAGAGGTCTGTTGTCGGCTGTCTTCTTCATCGGTTGAAAACGTGGGCACAAGAACGGACGACCGCACCGCAAACAATCCACTTGTGCGGCTATGCACAATGCACTTGTGCGGTTATTGACGGCTTGTGGATACCCTTAGTACTTCATTGACTCAGTAGGTCGCCAGCTGGCTCACGCAGCACCCACCAACCCTGCCCCCCCCCCAAAAAAAAAAAAAAAAAACGGGCTTCGATACCGTACGTCCCCGGCATAAGCGAGACCCTTGCACGCGCTCATCAGTGATACGAGGTGCTGGCTGCGCACGTTCCCTCCCGTAAACTTGAACGCGAGCTCGTGAATGTGAAATACCAGGGCAGCAAGAACAAATCCTGACAGGCTAGCCAATTGTAACGAATTTCAGCGCCTCAGGAATGGACAGCAACACAATTCGAAAACGATAAGCATTTATCCCATTAAACGATTACAACCCAGAACAAATGAAGAGCGAAATAAACTCACACAGCATAAATCCTACACACAAAAAAGATTCGCAATAACTGGTATATACATAAGGAAAACAAACAAGATATTAGCTGTATAATGTTCCTAGTCGGACTAGCCAAGTGACACATAGTGCCTAAGAATTGAATGTTCTTGGCGTTAAAGTAGCGAACGTGGGCACGGCTTGGCGAAAGATGGTAGCCTGCGTAGTTCCAACGCGGTGAAAGCGTCGACCTCCGTTGCGAGCGGCGAGGTTGTAGCCCTCTCAGGAGACTTGCGTGGCACACGACACGGTTAGGACTAGTCGGGCGTTGTGTTGCTGATGTGGTCAGGTGATTGCCTCCGTGGCGCTGGACAGCGGCCGGTTATGGCAGCGTGGGGTTGGATTGGGGTCGCGGAGCACAGCCACGGCGACGTAGTCGGGACTCGGAAACTGGAGCTGTTGGCGGCCAACTTTCGAATGTGCCCTCGTCGTTGCGTGGTCCCTAAATGTGCTGCTTGTCATCTCCAGAGCACAGCTCGAGATGCTACTGCCTTGCTTCTCCTCCATGTCAGCAATGCCCGCGCCTCTGCCTTCCTCCCCTTTTCCTTCATTTTTTTCTCTCTCACACTTCAAGTGCTTCGCGCCTCACGTATGCGTTCTCCGTTTCACTGACCGGCGTCGTCGTCTTCTCCACATTATCGCACATGCTCTGGCAGTGACTCATGACAGTATGTAAAAGGGAAAGCATGGCAGTGAATGCACACAGTTGTCAGTCAGCACTGTGTTCGTGTTTTTTGTTTTAACGCATCTGTTGGTACTGCTCCTTGCCAAGGTAGATTGTTAGAATTATTTGAAAACAGTGCGTACAAATCGGAAAAGTGATAGATACATTGGCTTGAATAGAATCAGACTCTGTTGACTTCAATTACACAAACGGCCTGGAGTGTATTCCTTGAGGTATCCTAGTTTATGGCAGTGTAGATTTTGGAGGCCGTGGAAGTGGCTAATACTTTTCTGCATCCTTCATTGGATGATTCTCGTAAACCACAATTGTAGCAATGTTCTCAGTATATAGTTGACAGCAATGCGTAATGCCGTTTTAATGTAATGTTTAACATGCTTCCTTTTTCTGCTACTAGTCAACATGTTGTTTCATTGCTTATATTTACGTTTTATTGAGTACTTATTTATTTTTTATCTGCAATATCTGTAGTGACATGAGGATTCATTGTGTTACAGCGACACTGTTAAGGCGAGTTTGACCACCGTTGTAGTCTATATTAAATCTAACTTTTATTTATGTCTTTGCAATAAATGCAATGCGATTTAGGCTTTCACCGTCTTACAGCGATGCTGTTAAAGGGAGTTACACTGTGCGGTGGCTACAGTAAATTTAAGTGCAGCAGAGGTTCAAAACCTCGAATTTGTCTTGAAACCTAATTATCAACAATTACAAAATAAATGTTACCTGCATAAACCTTGTTGAATCGATAACTTATTTGTACAGTTCTTTTATAAGTAATTCATAATTTTGTTACTCGCATTTCATTATACTGGCTTTGCGTTAAAAGTCAGCATGGACATTTTATGGCTACTGCCGCAAAAGCAGATGCCAAGACCCTACTAGCTGGCGTGGGGGCTGCCACTAAAACATGCCTTGACGACGCTCAAGACAGCAGCAGTTACTGTGTGCAAGCAAGGCAGTGAGCCAGCAAATAGATCCATTGTTCTTCTAAAGGGCGTGAGAAATCCCTTATAACAGCGTTGCTGTCAGATTGGCATACTTCTCTGAGAGATATTTTTTTACTTTTCATCCCGAGATGTTATGGAACGAAGCTTCAAAAAGTTGTCGTTTCAACAAGTCCACATGGTGTTTCACAATCCAGTCCAGCACTGCCCGTTTTCTGCCTTAATTAATCTTCAAAGTGGGCTCAGACGGCGGTTCTAAGGATATGTAAGCCTTTTTGCACCAGTAGCATTGTCCAGGTGGAATATGCGTTGCTTTGCTGCCTACTTTGCTTTTTCTTTCGGTGCTATTGCGTTAGATAATTTAAGCAAGATGTATGCTTGGAGCTAAGGGCTTGATCGGTAGGTTGCGAAGTGTACACTACTGCCTAGAGTCAGTCGCTGCAAGGAATTGTCATGGGGTGCTACTAATAAAGGGCCACGCACTTTCACCCACTCTTAAACCCGGGGTACAATTCAAAAGCACTTTACTGTCCCTCATGACTCTACCATGTTTGCCTTTCATTGGTAGGGGGAAAAAAGCAAAGCTCAATTTTGCTATAGTTAGTCCACTCTGCCAGCTTTTTACTGTAAAAATGACCCTGTTATTGCCTACCAGAACTGCCGTTTTCCTAATCGCTTAGTTTTGAAGTGCCATAAGTGTTTTGGCGTCTTCCCCGTTCTTGCAGCTTGAACACTTGCCCATGTCAATATAAATGAGTAATGATGTCCTCTTTACTCTTTACCTTTCGTAGTACCACAAAGTCCAGGTTTATCACAGAATGGTCTGTCATTACTGTTATTTCCACAATGACTGTACTGCACCTTGTTTAGGCAGTAGTGGCAGGTTTCCATGTATTTTTGTTGTATTTGATAAGGTCTTAGCTGAAACCTGCAGCTGGATAAGTTGTTTTCGATTCGTACTTCGTGGTTTGTGCAAATAACACATGGACAAGAAAGGCTAAAAAACTAGTGCTTGTGTCGTGCATTTCTTCTATGCCTATGTGCTTATGCAATAAATTTATTTTCCGCAAAGCACTACTTCGCTTATTTTGTTCGCATCTTCCAGCTTGGAAACCAATATATTGTGTATTTCGCAGTGCGCAAATCAATATTGAGAATTCTGAAATCGACATACAAGCTGAGTGACGTAAACAGATTCTCCCATATCTTCCTGCAATACCGCGATCAATATATGAAGGAATACTTCTATGATACCCTGCGAAACGTCCCTCAAAGTAAAAGATGTTTTGTCGTAATTCCCTGCGAAAGCTGCGCCACGGATGTAAACATATAGTCACATAGTTCCCTGCAAAAGCTCGTCATAGGATGCCAACATATTGACATGTGTACTTGTTTATCTTTTCCGAGGGAGCGCTTCTCACGGCCTAACAAATGTTATCGCACAGAGCAGGACGCGCCTGCATATGTCGAAAGTTCCGGAATGTTTTCGATGGTTCCACCCGCTGTCTGCCACCGAACCTTCTGTAATCTGTTTGCATGTATGCGCGACGCCAATAGTGTAGAATTTTGTGGAAGACTCGCGGGTCCCAGTTTTACTCTGGATCATTCGACAATTGACGTATCAAAGCCGACGCGCTTGACCCGCTGATCACTTTTTTGACGATCGCCGAGTGTGTTCACCACTATCGCTGTTATATGAGTGTAGCCTGCTTTTGATGGCACAAGTTTGCCCAATAAAACGCTAGTTTCGTTAATCACAGTTTTGCTGCCTTTTTCACCGTCAATACTACGTGACATTTGGTGTAGGTGCTTTAGGTTCATTTACCGGGTGCCCCCGACAAGCCGTAATCAAAGCCCGGACCGCAAAGACAATACTAACGTCGTACTGGCACATCGAGCAAGCAGCCGGCTACAGCAGCTACCCGCGGAACATGGACGTCTACCAGAGACGACGAACAAGGTCGTCCAAGAAGATCATCCACAGACGATCAAAAAGACAGCCCCAATGACAGCGGCAGCGGCCCCAATAATTCTGCAGCAGCCCAGGGAGCCACCGGCGTTCCGCGGTTCCACTTTCGAGGACCCGCAAACCTGGCTGGAGAGGGTCGCTACGGTTAACAGCTGGAAAAGCGACAACAAGCAGCGGTATGTCTATTTCGCAATGGAAGACGTGGCCAGGACGTGGTTAGAGAATCGAAAAGCCATCTTATCGACGTTGTACCTGTTCCGAACCGCCTTCCTGCAAATATTCACGAGCGTTGTGCGTAAGGACCGCGCCCAAGCGCTACTAGAAACCAGAGTACAGCTTCCCAATGAGACCATAGCGACCTTCACGAAGTAGATTGGCCGTCTTTTCCGGCACGCCAACCGGGAATTGTCTGAGGAAAAAAAAGACCGCCTCCTGATGCGGGGCGACAAGTAAGAATTTTTCAGTGGACTAATTCGCAACCCACCGAAGACCGTAGCTGAATTTTCTAAAGAGGCATCGACGATAGTGAAAACTCTGGAAATTCGCACTCGGTAATATTACCGCCAGGTGCTCACGCCGCAGTGTGCAATCCAAGGACGGGGTTCCGACGAGCTTCGAGAGACCATCAGGGCCATTGGGTGCCAAGAACTGCGCAAGGTCCTGCCTTCGTCACCGCCTGAAGTGGCCTCGGTTCGCGGACATCGTCAAAGAATAGGTTCAGCGATCACTTGGGGTTACTGAAGTGCAACGGCCATCGCCCAAGCTGGAAGCGATAACATACGCCGCCGTCGCCCACCCACAGCGCCCGCGCCAGGGCCCTGTAGCGCCGCAATTCCGTCGTCCACCGCTGCCGCCGCCAGCACGCCCACCTGTCGCCAAGCTCAGCTACTCGAGGAAGACATATTTGGCGGGCTCTGGACCAGCGCCCGCACTGCTACCACTGCGGGGAAGCCGGGCGTGTCTACCGCCGATACCCATACCGCAAAATGGGACTACGAGGGTTCGCAGTCAACGCTCCGCGGCCGCAGCAAGGTGAACGCCCTCGAGATATGGCCGACTACCTCAGCACCACTTAGTGGAGCCCACGACGTCTGTCCCGTTTGCCGTCACCAGTCCGCTACTTGACCCCGCAACACCGACCATACACTGGCCCAGCCCCGGGCCGGTCTGCAATCCCATATCAGGAAAACTAAAAGCAGCAACCTATGGAGGTGCGGTTGCCGTTCGTCGAACTGACGAAGGTTCTCCGCCGCCGATGAAGACGCCGAAGAGACTATCTCGA
The DNA here is from genome assembly GCF_023375885.2 of Dermacentor andersoni. NCBI lineage: Eukaryota > Metazoa > Arthropoda > Arachnida > Ixodida > Ixodidae > Dermacentor > Dermacentor andersoni. The sequence goes on along the minus strand of NC_092823.1, from coordinate 23,497,404 downwards.
CGACATAACAACGACACGCGGCCATACCGACGAAGTCTGGAAGCGAAGAATACGCCGACTAAAGACGACCTGACGACGCCACGTACCAGCCACAGGTCAACGCGACGCTGCCGTGATCCAGCGCCAAGGCCTAACCTTAACGCAAGACAAAGAGCCACCGACGTCGAGTATGGGCGACGCGAATAGTGTAGAGCTTTGTGGAAGACACGTGGGTGCCAGCAATTACCCTGGAACATCCGATTACTGATGTATAAAAGCCGACTCGCTTGACCCGCTCATCAGATTTTCGACGATCGCCGAGTGTGTTTGCCGCTATCGTTGTTCTTTGAGTGTAGCCTGCTTTTTAGGGCACAAGTTCTCCCAATAAAATGCTAGTTTGGTTATTCACAGTTTTGCTGTCTTCTTCATCGTCACTACTACGTCACAATACACTCCCATAGTTCTCTGCAAAAGCTCCTCGATTCATGTACGCATATGCTCCCATAATTCCCTGCACAAGCTCTTTGATGGAGGTATACATATACTCCCATAGTTCCCTGCAAAAGCTCATCGATGGATGTAAACATATAATCCCATCGTTCCCTGCAAACGTTCACCGATGCATGCAAACGTATACTACCATAAGTCCATCCGAACCCTACGTTCAGTAGGGGAGTAAAATTTTTGCTCCTCCTAACCGGTGTATATTAACCTCCCATCGGGTTATGCGCTAGAGGAGAAGTCATTTACTCCCCTCTAGGATCATTTTTGCTCACAGTGTAGAGTCGCGTGATGCGTTTCTACACTCACAGCGCACATGTGCGAGTATCGCCAAGCGAGGGGCACGCGTCGTCGGTGTAGACGTCCGGGTAGTGATGTGCAACGTGCTGGTGTTTAGATAGCTATGCGTCTGTAACAAGGCTAGCGTTAGCGCCTGTGTCCTGTTTAGTTTGTGGTATTGTCCCGCGAAGGCATTGGTCTGTCAATTCGGGAAAGCCCTGCCGGTGCTCTTTCCTTTCTTATAGTGTATTAATTGATACATTGTGTTACAGGCAAAGCCCTTGTTGCTTTTTTATTCAAGTTGTCTTCAAATACTTCACCTCGTATGTTCCTACAGTTACTCATTCCTAAATGAATAATAATGCGAAAACATTATACGCCCAATTAGCATCGAAACCCGGCGTCAGCTTAGGCCTTTCTGTTGAACCGAAACAGTGGTCACGAAAATTTACAGATTGGTTGAGAGGGTGATGACGTCATCAAGGTCACGCGTCCCCCGATCAACTAATCAGAGGAGGGCTGAATTTTAAATCGCTATTTGTCGAGCGGGTGATGACGCCATGTTAGTCACGTGATCCCAATGGCCAATCTTAGGATGGCGTCAAATATTGAATTGCAATTTTCAAAAGGGTGATCATGCCATTTTATTCATGCGATCCAGAATGGGCCAATCATGGGACGGCACGAAATTTGAAATTGCCATTTATCGAGAGGGCGGTGATTTATTCTTAGTCACATTACCCCTAGTTGGTCGATCACAAGATGGCACCGCATTTGAAATCACAGTTGGTCGAGACCGTGATGACGTCATTACGGTAACGTGATCCCCTACAGCCCAAAGAGAAGACAGCGCCAAATTTGAAGTTATGATTGGTCGACAGGGCGATGACTTCTTCAATCACTTCACCCACAATTGACCAATCAGACGATGGTGGCATATTTCGATTTTGGCATTGTATGAGAGTGGTGACGTAATTAAGGTCACGTGACCCTCAACAGATCACTCAGAAGGTAGCGCAATATTCTCAATTGCCATTGGTCGAGGGTGATGTCATCAAAGTCACGTGACCTGAAGGATATATTAGAGGGCGGCAACGAAATTGAAATAACTATTACTAAATTACTAGATCATATCATTAACGTGACGTGATCTCAGCGGACCGGACCAATCAGAGGACAGTGCCATACTTGAAATGGCAAAATACCCCGAAAATCTGGCAGGAGGCCCACCTCTACGGTTACACTTGATGGTACCAAATACAGCGGTGGACGGGCGGGTTGCCTGCTCGCCAGATAAGCTGCCAGAGCTGTGACGTGAGGCTGAATCATTGCTCTAGAGCTCCCGTAATAATGTGAGGACTCTGCACAAGTTATCACTCTTCCACGATCTGCATAGTTACCAAACCATGAGCTAAACAACAATCAAAGAGGGCGAAACTGGGAGCGCCCCAAAAGGAACCGCTAGAGGAAACGACGAATGTTTCAAACAGCAGGTCTATGTGCGACATAGCCTCCCGACGAATTATCTGCGTGGCATTGAGGATTGATGCAAGTAATGAGGAATCAGAGTTTAATGAGGCATGTGTGTGGAAGATTATCAAATGAATATTTGTATACGTGAACGAGTGAAGGAAGACAGTATGTTATTGCATCTTTTCCGCATCGATCTGAATGATCGCCCTTACATTTTTTTTTCAGACTAGAAACAGTGCCGCGCTGGTTCGTCATCATCATCATCAGCCTGGTTACACCCACTGCAGGGCAAAGGCCTCTACCATACTTCTCCAACAACCCCGGCCATGTACTAATTGTGGCCATGTCGTCCCTGCAAACTTCTTAATCTCATCCGCCCACCTAAATTTCTGCCGCCCCCTGCCACGCTTCCCTTCCCTTGAAACTCGTTGCGTCGTCCTCATTTTAAGTGGAACCCTTTACGTAAGCCTCCAGGTTTCTGCCCCGTAGGTGAGTACTGGTAAGACACAGCTATTATACACTTTTTTCTTGAGGAATAATGGCAACCTGCTGTTCAGGATCTGAGAATGCCTGCCAAACGCACCCCAGCCCATTCTTATTCTTCTGATTACTTCCGTCTCATGATCCGGATCCGCCGTCACTACCTGCCATAAGTAGATGTATTCCCTTACCACTTCCAGTGCCTGGCTACGTATTGTAAATTGCTGTTCTCTTCCGAGCCTACAATGATAGAAATTATTCCTAACAGAACGCAAAACAATAGCATCTTTATACTGAACATATACAGTAACCCATCCAAAAGACGGCAGCGTTTTCTTTCCCTGCTCAAAAAGGCACTCGAGCTCGCCGGCCTGAACCCGCTAATAGTGGGTGGGGACTTCAACGCGCCGTGCCATGCCTGGGGATACGGCCACACCACAACCAAGGGCAAAGAGTTATGGCAGGACTCGCAAGACTCGGAATACACGCTCATCACAGATTCCAGCGCCCCAACGCGTATGGGCAATTCGATTGCAAGAGATACCACACCGGACTTAACAATGATCAAAAACAACGCAGAAACACCCTAGAAGACCTAGGTAGCGAGCAGATGATCATCGAGATCACGATCCCTCGAGCGGGAACCACCCTCAAAGTCAAAAGCTTCAAATGGACAGACTGGGAGAAGTTCCGCAAGCACCGGGATATCAGGCAAGACGACGAGCCAATCGGTGATATTGACAGATGGATCGCGGACCTGACCAAGGATGTCGGGGAGGCCACGCAAACCGTCACTTCCGATTTCCTGACGGAGAAGATGGACAGTCGCCTCGCCCACCTCTGCGAAGCCAGGAAATCCATACAAACCCGATGGCAAGGCCAGCGGCTCAATTGAAAGCTGAGAAAAGAAGATAGCCGACTTAAGCAAACAAATCGACGAGCATTGCAAAATCTTGAGCAAGCAATAGTAGGACGAAGTCTGCAACGCCGCGTATGGCGAACTCCACAACGGAAGTACGTGGCAACTGCTGAGGCACCTGCTGGGCGAAACCTAATGCAAATCCAAGCAAAGAGCCGACATGCAGAGTCTTCTACCCAAAGAAAAAGGGGCGGCGAGCGAAAAGCAAATCGTCATGAAACTCTGCGACAAGTACCTCCCGCAACGACAGACGGTCGAGCACGGCCGGTACACTGGCAGTCCTAGTCCCAAGTTAGATGAAGACTTCAGTGAGGCGGACATCAGAACGGCACTTCAAGGACTCAACGGCAAGTCAGCCCCATGACCGGACAGGGTTAACAAAAAAAAACGCTCAATAACCTGGACGACAAATCTGTCACCAAACTCACGGGCTATATGAACAAGTGCTGGAGAGAAGGCCGCATCCCGGAGCAGTGGCAGAGGTCCAAGGCTATCCTCATACCCAAGCATTGAAAGCCGTTGAGTTAGGAGCACCTACGCCCAATCTCTCTCACGTCATGCGTGGTTAAGGTCTTGCAACACGCCTTCCTGAACCGTATCAACAGCTATCTAGAAGAGACGGAAGCCTACCCCCACACCATGATAGGCTTCCGATCCCGCCTGTCCACGCAGGACGTCATGTTACAACAAAAGAACCAGATCCTTGACGACAAGAGAAGAAACACCAGAGCCATCCTAGGACTAGACCTGGAGAAAGCACTCGACAACGTGGCTCACGAGTCGATCCTTAAACATGTGTCTAATCTGAACCTGGGGGAAAGGGCCTACAGCTACGTGAGGGACTTTCTGAACGATCGCAAAGCCAGCCTGACGGTTGGCGACCTCGAGTCCGAAGAACGAACCCAGGGAAGTGCAGGCACCCCCCAGGGCTCAGTTATATATCCGCTCCTCTTCAACTTAGTCGTGCTGGGTCTCCCCAGCAAACTACGGGAAATCGAAGGAATCCACCACGCTATATACGCAGACGATATAACGATTTGGGCGGACCGCGGCAGTGACGGGCAAATTGAACACGCACTACAAATGGCCATTCACAAAGTCGAAGAGTACCTCCAAGGAACGGGCCTCAAATGCTCCCCGAGCAAGTCCGAACTACTCGTTTACCGGCCCACGCGCAGAGGCATGCCACCAAAGAGCTATACAGGACCCCGGGAGTATGAGGAAATCGGCCTGTACACACAAGACGGAAACGCAATCCCCAAAGTAAACAAGATCAAAATCCTCGGAATGATCATTGAGCCCAATGGAACAAACGGCGAAACCGTGAGGAAGATCTAAGGCAAAGTCACCAGCGCCACGAGACTCATAAAGAGAATAACCAATAGACACGCGGGCATGAAGGAAGAAAACATCATTCGACTGATCCACCCATTCGTTGTCAGCAACATCGCCTACGTAGCCGCCTACCACAACTGGTACGTCGTGGAAAAGAACAAGATCAACACGCTCATAAGGAAAACGTACAAGGCAGCCCTGGGCCTCCCGGAATCGACGAGAACCGAGCTCCTGGCTCAGCTGGGCATATACAACACCCTAGAAGAAATAGCCGAAGCACAACGCATCTCGCAGCTCGCGCGCCTGTCGACCACCACGACGGGAAGGTGCATTATGAACACGCTCGGCATAACGTAACACAACCAGCACGCACAGAAAATGCAAATCCCCTACAAAATCAGAGAGAACATTACAGTAGCAACCATCCCAAGAGACGTGCACCCCGATTACAACCGAGGTAGAAGAAAGGCAAGAGCCGAGGCTCTGCTCAGTTCATTCGGCAGGGAGAGAAACGCGCGCTTTGTCGACGCAGCCGAATATGCGAACGGCCAAAAATACACCGCCGTAGTCATAGACACAGAATCGAAAATCAGAACCACATGCAGTGTGTACATCAAACACTCGGAAATAGCGGAGGAAGTAGGGATGGCGCTGGCCCTCACAGAACAGGAATGCGAAGTCGGACTAAGTGACTCGCAAGCGGCAGTAAAGAATTATGCCAAAGGTCGAATTTCCAAAGAAGCCCTGTCCATTCTGGCCAAAGCGGGCAGATCCAAAGCCGCGAGCTCGAGGATCATATGGTTCCTCGGGCACGTCACCACGGAAGGTGACGCGCTCCCGAACCTAAACGAGACAGCGCACCGGACGGCGCGAGACATGACCCGCCGCGCCGAACAGGGCAACGCCTCTCGTACGAAAGCGAACGCATCTCGAGAACGGGACAGGCTCACCAGATACAACGACATAACCAGTGCATATTTGAACGCCAGAAGGATATGCCCACCGCCGAGTCCCAATGTGAACAGGAGGCAGGCCGTCGCCTGGCGACAACTCCAGACGAACGCCTTCCCTAATCCATTCCGTCTGACACGTATCTTCACAGATAAGCATCAGGACGACACGAGCAAATTGTGCCAGGAAGGACCAGCCACACTCAAACGCATGCTGTGGGAGTGCAATGTAGTTATAGGAGGGATGGCAGTTACGTCGGAGACCCTGTCGTCGAGGTGGGCCGCCGCCCCTACGTTCCCCCGTGGGGAGACCTGATCCCGGGACTCTTGCCGGACGTACAAGAAAGTTCCATCCATCCATCCATCCATCCATCCATCCGTCCGTCCGTCCGTCCGTCCGTCCGTCCGTCCGTCCGTCCGTCCGTCCGTCCGTCCGTCCGTCCGTCCGTCCGTCCGTCCGTCCGTCCGTCCGTCCGTCCGTCCGTCCGTCCGTCCGTCCGTCCGTCCGTCCGTCCGTCCGTCCGTCCGTCCGTCCGTCCGTCCGTCCGTCCGTCCGTCCGTCCGTCCGTCCGTCCGTCCGTCCGTCCGTCCGTCCGTCCGTCCGTCCGTCCGTCCGTCCGTCCGTCCGTCCGTCCGTCCGTCCGTCCGTCCGTCCGTCCGTCCGTCCGTCCGTCCGTCCGTCCGTCCGTCCGTCCGTCCGTCCGTCCGTCCGTCCGTCCGTCCGTCCGTCCGTCCGTCCGTCCGTCCGTCCGTCCGTCCGTCCGTCCGTCCGTCCGTCCGTCCGTCCATCCATCCATCCATCCATCCATCCATCCATCCATCCATCCATCCATCCATCCATCCATCCATCCATCCATCCATCCATCCATCCATCCATCCATCCATCCATCCATCGAGACTGTTAAATATTACTTTAGTTTTCAGCAGATTAATTTTTAGACCCACTCTTCTGTTTTGCCTCTCCAGGTCAGTGAGCATGCAGCGCAATTGGTCCCTTGAGTTACTAAGCAAGGCAATATCATCAGCGAATCGCAAGTTGCTAAGATATTCTCTATTAACGTTTATCCGCACTTCTTCCCAATCCAGGTCTCTGAATACCTCCTGTAAACACCCTGTGAATAGCATTGGAGAGATCGTATCTCCCTGCCTGACGCCTTTCTTTATTGCGATTTTGTTCCTTTCTTTATGGAGGACTACGGTGGCTGTGGAGCCGCTATAGATATGTTTCAGTATTTTTACATACGGCTCGTCTACACCCTGATTCCGTAATGCCTCCATGACTTCTGAGATTTCGACAGAATCAAACGCTTTCTCGTAATCAATGAAAGCTATATATAAGGGTTGGTTACATTCTGCACATTTCTCTATGATCTGTTTGATTCGCTGGTTCGTAGTACAGTCTTTTCTCACAAAAATTCAAGATCTAGCTTTTGCATAAGAAAGAGGACATACGCTTCTACGGCTCGATATGTGAAGGCAACAGTGCAATAGAGCGTAATCAAGCCTAATTCACTTCAATCCGCCCTATTACAACCTAATTCACTCTTAATCCTCCGCAACTTACCAGAATACACCTTATTGCAATAAAATTCGCCCTCAATTCAATGCAATCTACTCTTAATCCGACGTATTCCACCATGGTCCGCCCTTGATCTAACGTTATCCAGCCTTAATCCAACGTCAACCACCTTGATTCGCCCGAATCCTACCTAATTCTCTCTTATTACTCTGCAATCTATGAAATATACCGTTAATGCACGACAATTTACTGTAATCCGACTTAATCCAACCAAATGCATCTTCAATCCAACGTAATCCACCTTTAACCGAACACACCCCACCCTCAATCCAACGTCTTGGGAGGCATGCGCGTTTCCGGCAGGTTAAAAAGCGCTTGTTTCTATTATAGGCGTTGCCTATGCCGTGCTGCCGAAGTCCTTGGCGCGGCGGCGGCGGAATGCTTTCGGGCACGGCTAGCAGGTTAGGACGGTTTCTGCAATGTGAGCCTAGTAACGAGACTGGCATTGCATTTCATTTCGCGTTAAACGAAAACGTAACATTAGAGAGGACGGGTGTTGACACCCACAAAGTGGTGTCTCTTTGCTTGCTACTCCTGCGCGCCAGTGCAGGGAGGAAGGCAAGCGCGCATTGAGGAGCCCTCTTTCCAATTGACCGTCAGTTGCGTAACAGGTGAATACCGCAATTGAAATTTATCAAGCGGGTGAAGCGGCCGTACGAGAGTGAGGGCGAAGTTTGTCGTTATTCGATGTACTCTAAAAGCAGGCGCCCGATGCGGACAGCAGCTCCGTGGTGTGGCCTTGCAGCCGCTCATCCGACCGGAGGGGTGGGCCGCATATTTTTGATCGCGATTGCACATCACATGACCACGATGTCAACTAAAAAATTTGACAGTAGCCCTTGTCCGCTGCCGACGCTTTCTTTAGTGCCGCGTCTTTGTTTGCGATCCTAAATCATGTGATATATGCATCAACTATGCCTTCTAAACGTCCTTTTGAAAACCAAATTTTATCGCAAAGTTGATGGCACATATGCTAAAACCGGTGCCGTCCACAGAATTCGTGGATGAGACCGCTATAATAGCTCTAATTATAAATAGCTATAATTCGCAAATTGTAAGATATGCTGTACATAAAATAGCGAGATACGTAATTAGTGAAACGGTTAATCAAATGCGCATCTGATCGCTCGTAGACGTCATGTCCGCCTCGGCGAGTAATTTAGTTGAAGGGTAGAATTGTCCTATCAGCCAAAGGTAATTTTTTTCAAATATTGGTGCAGCTAAGACAATGACTATGTTGTTAAGATGATTCCCCTTTGTAGGTGTGCCATAAATGAACAGTGGAAAATAAAACAACGTACATGTAAGTTAAACAAGACTATGCGATAGGAATTGAGTTAGCATGCACGGATTGTTTCGTCAGAAATGCAAGCTTTTTGTGTCAGCACTGAAGGCATCGTCTCTAAAGTTCTTGCGGTTTGGCTTTTATATATATATATATATATATATATATATATATATATATATATATATACATATATATACATATATATATATATGTGAACAGCAAATATCCACCATGATAGAATATGTGGAATTCTCCGTCTGCGAGTCACCTACACAAACAGTTCTGGATGGAACAATACACAGTTGAAAGGCAATTTGATAAACTTACACTACAGCGATGTCGGGTAGATAAGTACACATTGAAAAATTATTGAAGAAAACCGAAGCTTTACTTTTCTTTCAACGAAGGCATTTGGAAGTGCGAAATTTGTTTCCAGGAAATAAAACAGCGTGTATTTAATGAAATACGCAAAATTCTCATTTATTCTGCTACGGGCTTCGAAAGAAGCTCCCACACGATGTGAAGCTTGTCCTCCGTGACGTACCCTTCCCCTTCAAGATCATTTAGGCTAAATGAAATGCCTCGGGGGAAGCAGCCAGCGTTGTCTGTTTCTCCGGGTCTTCCATAGTACGTAAGTTCACCGGTATTCGGCCACGCCTTCTGGCACTGTTTGCTTTGGGACGGATGCTTGACGGTCAGCCGAATGTCCTGACTGAAAGGCCACTGAAGAAATTCATCGATCACACCCTTGTGCAGCTGAAAACGAGGATGCAGAAACACATGATCTCCCTCTTTTGTGAAGTACACTCCTGGCGACACGTGATAGCCAGATATGTATAGTTTTTCTTCCGCGCAAAGATGTTTGCCTTCAGAATATGCGCTCTTTTTCATTGCTTCGTATCCCTTAACAATAAACTCATATCGCTTTATGTCTATTGTGTGTAAGGCAAGTTCTTTATTCAATGCGCTATGTCCTCCTTTCTTCTCAGTGTGCTTCGCTCCACCAATACCAGCAACACTTCCTACACAGTTTATGGAGAATGTCCTTGCGGTGTCCTGCAACACTTCCTTCAGCTCTTTTATTGAATCCGTTAAGGTTCCTGCAAGCACACGTGTCTCTTCGCTGTGGTCAATCAATCTTTTCTCGACTGAAGATAACGTAACTGTAGATTGTGAAGTAAGGTGATCCAAGGTACTATTTCCGCTTGGCCTTTGTAGCAGTGCTTCTTTGACCGTGTTCATGCAATGTGAAATCTCATTTAGCCGGTCATTTTGGACAATATGATCACTAATTACTTCGTCTAGCCTGTCTTTAATTTCAACTCCTCGCACGTCTAAGCTTGCATTCAGAGCCATCATCACTGCTTTTTCGTCAATGTGTGACTTTTCTACAGCACCGGACGTCAGAGACCCCGCATAGTCTCGGCATTTGCTCTGTAAATGCGCGGACACATTACTACGCAGCACTAGCTTTGAACATTTAGGGCACGACGTAGCGTGGTGCTCACAGTCATTGCAAAAATGCTTGTTCAACTCTGATGCAGGCAAAACAACGTCGCAGCCGCGTTCTTCATTCCAACATTTGATCTGAAATGAAAGAAAAAAGAGCGTTTAAGCAATTTTCCATAAGATCTTCAGATTATTTTCTATTTTAACATATTCTATGTTATTTGATGCCTTCGATCTTGCTGTCACACGGGCACTAAATAATGTTCCTTTAAGATGTTGACATACTGCAGACAGAAATGGTTCGGAAGAAAGAAGAAATGCGGCAGCGACAACCTCATTTGAGTGCAACATTACACGAACTATTGCTATTTGGCTTAAAGAAGGATTTTCACTAATCGTGTTAATTTTCAGGAGCGAAACGGCGACGCCACTTGAATCACGTGCGCAAACTGGTGGTATTTACATTGCGAAAGAGAGTGGTTGATGAAGGTGAAATATCTTAGTACGTCGAGGTAACTTCGTTTGCTCCGATTGGGTGGCGTTGCGTTCACGTTCAGCAATCCGCTTTCGTTCCAGTAGGCCACTGAAATCCTTAGGCGTCTCAGCCGCTTAACGACAAGGAGCGGTTTGGTATAGTGCTTATAACTTATAACTTATGCCTTTTTCTTTTTGCTAAATGGTTTCACATACTGAAGTGATGAGGTAACGAGGAAAAGCTGCTTCCGATAACCATGATGTCAATATTTGGAAAAAGACAAACGCTGCTCGATCTCGTACTCGCATGCGTGCGTCAGTGCTGCCCTAACACACATAGCCGACAGGCTACTGACACGGACAAGCCCAAACGTTCAACAGAATTTTATTTCGGTCAGAGGCGTAAATACAAGGAGTCTGCTAGAAATTCCAAATCAAGCAAGAAAGATATGGGTTCATCTGGTTTCAATGGCTTTATTTAAGGTTGTTACTTCATTGTACATGAGCGGTGAACTGCTTATAATAATGTCTCTGACACAAGAAACGATTTAGTTGAATGACTGCTCTTCCGTGTCGATATTCTCTGCTGATACAGCTCCGCACGCACTGCATCGAGGAGCTTCCCAGTGCGGTGTTTCAAATCTGGTGTTACCTAATGTCTCTCTAATTGGACTGGAGAAGTACATTCTCACGGCGGTTGAAATCTCTCTATATGCAGATGACATGTGGATACGGTGCTGTGGTCGTAACAGATGCGCCCTACTAACAAGTTTCCTGAAAGCTGTCAATTACATTAAAACATTTCTATTTGCGCAACGTCTAACGATGTCACCAGAAACACGTGCCGCCGTTCCTTTCACTAGGCGTGATGTCTCGTGCTGTCCGATGCGGTACGTGTCAAGTTTCTGGGGGTGACAATCGACAGACTAATGACATGCACACCGCATATTCGAATTCTGAGAGCAAGAATTGTGTGACACGCGAGCACATTCAGTATCCAATCACGCAACGCTGGGGGCAGCTCTGTAAATTCTCTGTCACGCATGGGAAGGCTCTCTGGGAAGGTTTCCTACGATGCAGACTACCTGTGCTAAAGGGGATTTTCTAAATCGACACAAAGGCGCTCGCTGGTGTGTAAGCAAAAGTCCGGAGAGTGTGCCTTGGCCTGCCGAAAAAGACATCAAGTGTAAGAACCCTTGTAAAAAGGAGACGCCTATCGGTTCCGGTGCTTCTGCAGCAGGAGTTTCTTAGAGTACACATGCGCTTTGCTGCCACAGTACCCGGTTATCCGCTTGCTTGAGACATTGGTACTGTGGTGCGGAGCTTGCTCCCGCTCTTGCGGCCTACGTGCTTTAACAAAACATTGTGTGTGTGTATATATATATATATATATATATATATATATATATATATATATATATATATATATATATATATATATATATATATATATCTCTGCGTGTGCACATGTCTCTGCGTGTACACGCAGAGACAAAGAAACAGCGCGCGCATTAGATCCCATAGATGAGATGAATATTTACAATTAGTATCAGGGTTATAATTATATTCGAGTGCTGATTGCCGTGCTATCGTTTGCTAACGAAGCTTTCCTTCAAGTCTAAATATTTTAAGGCAGTTTGTCGTGTGCATATCATGGCTACGCACGCTTATATCGCATTCCGTTTCTCTACCACGGGTGCGCTTTAAAACCACGGCGCTGCAGTTTTTTGCTTTTCTCTTCTTTCTTCTTCTCCGCCCTTAAACTGGCTCTCTCAACTACTACACGCAGAGACAAAGAAACATCGCGCGCATTAGATCCCATAGATGAGATGAATATTTACAATTAGTAATAGGGTTATAATTATATTCGAGTGCTGATTGCCGTGCTATCGTTTGCTAACGAAGCTTTCCCTCAAGTCTAAATATTTTAAGGCAGTTTGTCGTGTGCGTATCATGGCTACGCACGCTTATATCGCATTCCGTTTCTCTACCACGGGTGCGCTTTAAAACCACGGCGCTGCAGTTTTTGCTTTTCTCTTCTTTCTTCTTCTCCGCCCTTAAACTGGCTCTCTTAACTGTACTACACGCAGAGACAAAGAAACAGCGCGCGAATGCGATCCCATAGATGAGATGAATATATATATATATAGAAAACTATCAGTCACAGCTCTCGTAGTATAGCCCTCTGGGCCGTTTCCTTTTTTTTCGAAAGTAGTCCTATTAGGGTTATTATAATTACACGAAGGTACTTCGCCCTCATCAGCAGCAGTCCTTGGTATAGTTATTCTGGCGGCTAGCTTCCCACGCTATGCGTGCCGCCATCGCACCTGGTTAAGCTTTTCCTAGACGCTAGAACTATGCTTTGTCCGCGCAACCTTGAGCGATCGGAAAGCGCGTTTCCCCCTCTTGGCCGGCGGAGAAGGGATGCTTCGTTCCGGCCGCGAAGCTCTCCACATCTCTGTAAGGTGCCTTGTGGATGTCTCGTGCTGAAGATGCCCTCTCGGTGAGCGCATATTTCACCCCTCATCTTTTAAGAGGTTCAATACATACAAGCATTTGTCTAGCAAACCAGATTTTTTTTTCAAGGGAATTTTCCACGTCTCAGTAATTTCTCTCGTCGTATTCGAGTGCTGATCGTCGTGTTATAGTTTGTTAACGAAGCTTTCCCTCAAGTCTAAATATTTTAAGGCAGTTTTCCTAGCCTCTAAAGCCGCTCGAGTTCGCTCTTCTCCTTGAGCGGCCATTTTTCCTAGAAAGTATGCCTTCCAACTACTCCGCCCTTAAACTGGCTCTCTCAACTACTACACGCAGAGACAAAGAAACAGCGCGCGCATTAGATCCCATAGATGAGATGAATATTTACAATTAGTATCAGGGTTATAATTATATTCGAGTGCTGATTCCCGTGCTATCGTTTGCTAACGAAGCTTTCCCTCAAGTCTAAATATTTTAAGGCAGTTTGTCGTGTGCATATCATGGCTACGCACGCTTATATCGCATTCCGTTTCTCTACCACGGGTGCGCTTTAAAACCACGGCGCTGCAGTTTTTGCTTTTCTCTTCTTTCTTCTTCTCCGCCCTTAAACTGGCTCTCTCAACTACTACACGCAGAGACAAAGAAACAGCGCGCGCATTAGATCCCATAGATGAGATGAATATTTACAATTAGTAATAGGGTTATAATTATATTCGAGTGCTGATTGCCGTGCTATCGTTTGCTAACGAAGCTTTCCCTCAAGTCTAAATATTTTAAGGCAGTTTGTCGTGTGCATATCATGGCTACGCACGCTTATATCGCATTCCGTTTCTCTACCACGGGTGCGCTTTAAAACCACGGCGCTGCAGTTTTTGCTTTTCTCTTCTTTCTTCTTCTCCGCCCTTAAACTGGCTCTCTCAACTACTACACGCAGAGACAAAGAAACAGCGCGCGCATTAGATCCCATAGATGAGATGAATATTTACAATTAGTAATAGGGTTATAATTATATTCGAGTGCTGATTGCCGTGCTATCGTTTGCTAACGAAGCTTTCCCTCAAGTCTAAATATTTTAAGGCAGTTTGTCGTGTGCATATCATGGCTACGCACGCTTATATCGCATTCCGTTTCTCTACCACGGGTGCGCTTTAAAACCACGGCGCTGCAGTTTTTGCTTTTCTCTTCTTTCTTCTTCTCCGCCCTTAAACTGGCTCTCTCAACTACTACACGCAGAGACAAAGAAACAGCGCGCGCATTAGATCCCATAGATGAGATGAATATTTACAATTAGTAATAGGGTTATAATTATATTCGAGTGCTGATTGCCGTGCTATCGTTTGCTAACGAAGCTTTCCCTCAAGTCTAAATATTTTAAGGCAGTTTGTCGTGTGCGTATCATGGCTACGCACGCTTATATCGCATTCCGTTTCTCTACCACGGGTGCGCTTTAAAACCACGGCGCTGCAGTTTTTGCTTTTCTCTTCTTTCTTCTTCTCCGCCCTTAAACTGGCTCTCTTAACTGTACTACACGCAGAGACAAAGAAACAGCGCGCGAATGCGATCCCATAGATGAGATGAATATATATATATATATAGAAAACTATCAGTCATAGCTCTCGTAGTATAGCCCTCTGGGCCGTTTCCTTTTTTTTCGAAAGTAGTCCTATTAGGGTTATTATAATTACACGAAGGTACTTCGCCCTCATCAGCAGCAGTCCTTGGTATAGTTATTCTGGCGGCTAGCTTCCCACGCTATGCGTGCCGCCATCGCACCTGGTTAAGCTTTTCCTAGATGCTAGAACTATGCTTTGTCCGCGCAACCTTGAGCGATCGGAAAGCGCGTTTCCCCCTCTTGGCCGGCGGAGAAGGGATGCTTCGTTCCGGCCGCGAAGCTCTCCACATCTCTGTAAGGTGCCTTGTGGATGTCTCGTGCTGAAGATGCCCTCTCGGTGAGCGCATATTTCACCCCTCATCTTTTAAGAGGTTCAATACATACAAGCATTTGTCTAGCAAACCAGATTTTTTTTTCAAGGGAATTTTCCACGTCTCAGTAATTTCTCTCGTCGTATTCGAGTGCTGATCGTCGTGTTATAGTTTGTTAACGAAGCTTTCCCTCAAGTCTAAATATTTTAAGGCAGTTTTCCTAGCCTCTAAAGCCGCTCGAGTTCGCTCTTCTCCTTGAGCGGCCATTTTTCCTAGAAAGTATGCCTTCCAACTACTCCGCCCTTAAACTGGCTCTCTCAACTACTACACGCAGAGACAAAGAAACAGCGCGCGCATTAGATCCCATAGATGAGATGAATATTTACAATTAGTATCAGGGTTATAATTATATTCGAGTGCTGATTGCCGTGCTATCGTTTGCTAACGAAGCTTTCCCTCAAGTCTAAATATTTTAAGGCAGTTTGTCGTGTGCATATCATGGCTACGCACGCTTATATCGCATTCCGTTTCTCTACCACGGGTGCGCTTTAAAACCACGGCGCTGCAGTTTTTGCTTTTCTCTTCTTTCTTCTTCTCCGCCCTTAAACTGGCTCTCTCAACTACTACACGCAGAGACAAAGAAACAGCGCGCGCATTAGATCCCATAGATGAGATGAATATTTACAATTAGTAATAGGGTTATAATTATATTCGAGTGCTGATTGCCGTGCTATCGTTTGCTAACGAAGCTTTCCCTCAAGTCTAAATATTTTAAGGCAGTTTGTCGTGTGCATATCATGGCTACGCACGCTTATATCGCATTCCGTTTCTCTACCACGGGTGCGCTTTAAAACCACGGCGCTGCAGTTTTTGCTTTTCTCTTCTTTCTTCTTCTCCGCCCTTAAACTGGCTCTCTCAACTACTACACGCAGAGACAAAGAAACAGCGCGCGCATTAGATCCCATAGATGAGATGAATATTTACAATTAGTAATAGGGTTATAATTATATTCGAGTGCTGATTGCCGTGCTATCGTTTGCTAACGAAGCTTTCCCTCAAGTCTAAATATTTTAAGGCAGTTTGTCGTGTGCATATCATGGCTACGCACGCTTATATCGCATTCCGTTTCTCTACCACGGGTGCGCTTTAAAACCACGGCGCTGCAGTTTTTGCTTTTCTCTTCTTTCTTCTTCTCCGCCCTTAAACTGGCTCTCTCAACTACTACACGCAGAGACAAAGAAACAGCGCGCGCATTAGATCCCATAGATGAGATGAATATTTACAATTAGTAATAGGGTTATAATTATATTCGAGTGCTGATTGCCGTGCTATCGTTTGCTAACGAAGCTTTCCCTCAAGTCTAAATATTTTAAGGCAGTTTGTCGTGTGCGTATCATGGCTACGCACGCTTATATCGCATTCCGTTTCTCTACCACGGGTGCGCTTTAAAACCACGGCGCTGCAGTTTTTGCTTTTCTCTTCTTTCTTCTTCTCCGCCCTTAAACTGGCTCTCTTAACTGTACTACACGCAGAGACAAAGAAACAGCGCGCGAATGCGATCCCATAGATGAGATGAATATATATATATATAGAAAACTATCAGTCATAGCTCTCGTAGTATAGCCCTCTGGGCCGTTTCCTTTTTTTTCGAAAGTAGTCCTATTAGGGTTATTATAATTACACGAAGGTACTTCGCCCTCATCAGCAGCAGTCCTTGGTATAGTTATTCTGGCGGCTAGCTTCCCACGCTATGCGTGCCGCCATCGCACCTGGTTAAGCTTTTCCTAGACGCAAGAACTATGCTTTGTCCGCGCAACCTTGAGCGATCGGAAAGCGCGTTTCCCCCTCTTGGCCGGCGGAGAAGGGATGCTTCGTTCCGGCCGCGAAGCTCTCCACATCTCTGTAAGGTGCCTTGTGGATGTCTCGTGCTGAAGATGCCCTCTCGGTGAGCGCATATTTCACCCCTCATCTTTTAAGAGGTTCAATACATACAAGCATTTGTCTAGCAAACCAGATTTTTTTTTCAAGGGAATTTTCCACGTCTCAGTAATTTCTCTCGTCGTATTCGAGTGCTGATCGTCGTGTTATAGTTTGTTAACGAAGCTTTCCCTCAAGTCTAAATATTTTAAGGCAGTTTTCCTAGCCTCTAAAGCCGCTCGAGTTCGCTCTTCTCCTTGAGCGGCCATTTTTCCTAGAAAGTATGCCTTCCAACTACTCCGCCCTTAAACTGGCTCTCTCAACTACTACACGCAGAGACAAAGAAACAGCGCGCGCATTAGATCCCTTAGATGAGATGAATATTTACAGTTAGTATCAGGGTTATAATTATATTCGAGTGCTGATTGCCGTGCTATCGTTTGCTAACGAAGCTTTCCCTCAAGTCTAAATATTTTAAGGCAGTTTGTCGTGTGCATATCATGGCTACGCACGCTTATATCGCATTCCGTTTCTCTACCACGGGTGCGCTTTAAAACCACGGCGCTGCAGTTTTTGCTTTTCTCTTCTTTCTTCTTCTCCGCCCTTAAACTGGCTCTCTCAACTACTACACGCAGAGACAAAGAAACAGCGCGCGCATTAGATCCCATAGATGAGATGAATATTTACAATTAGTAATAGGGTTATAATTATATTCGAGTGCTGATTGCCGTGCTATCGTTTGCTAACGAAGCTTTCCCTCAAGTCTAAATATTTTAAGGCAGTTTGTCGTGTGCGTATCATGGCTACGCACGCTTATATCGCATTCCGTTTCTCTACCACGGGTGCGCTTTAAAACCACGGCGCTGCAGTTTTTGCTTTTCTCTTCTTTCTTCTTCTCCGCCCTTAAACTGGCTCTCTTAACTGTACTACACGCAGAGACAAAAAAATAGCGCGCGAATGCGATCCCATAGATGAGATGAATATATATATATATATAGAAAACTATCAGTCATAGCTCTCGTAGTATAGCCCTCTGGGCCGTTTCCTTTTTTTTCGAAAGTAGTCCTATTAGGGTTATTATAATTACACGAAGGTACTTCGCCCTCATCAGCAGCAGTCCTTGGTATAGTTATTCTGGCGGCTAGCTTCCCACGCTATGCGTGCCGCCATCGCACCTGGTTAAGCTTTTCCTAGACGCTAGAACTATGCTTTGTCCGCGCAACCTTGAGCGATCGGAAAGCGCGTTTCCCCCTCTTGGCCGGCGGAGAAGGGATGCTTCGTTCCGGCCGCGAAGCTCTCCACATCTCTGTAAGGTGCCTTGTGGATGTCTCGTGCTGAAGATGCCCTCTCGGTGAGCGCATATTTCACCCCTCATCTTTTAAGAGGTTCAATACATACAAGCATTTGTCTAGCAAACCAGATTTTTTTTTCAAGGGAATTTTCCACGTCTCAGTAATTTCTCTCGTCGTATTCGAGTGCTGATCGTCGTGTTATAGTTTGTTAACGAAGCTTTCCCTCAAGTCTAAATATTTTAAGGCAGTTTTCCTAGCCTCTAAAGCCGCTCGAGTTCACTCTTCTCCTTGAGCGGCCATTTTTCCTAGAAAGTATGCCTTCCAACTACTCCGCCCTTAAACTGGCTCTCTCAACTACTACACGCAGAGACAAAGAAACAGCGCGCGCATTAGATCCCATAGATGAGATGAATATTTACAATTAGTATCAGGGTTAGTATCGCGGACAACATGAGTCTCTTTCCACGTAAGTGTGAGGCTCGGAGGAGGAGCTGTGGCGCTTGAAAGTAGCCTGGGGCCTGACGAACCAACCGACTGAGCTATCTTTCCGGGCAACATCGAAGGGTCACGAGTTCAAATCACCTGTTATGTTCCTTTTTTTTTTTTCCGCCCCTTTTTTTTCTTTCCTTTTTTTTCTTTCTTTTAATGTCTTTTCCTTTATTTTATCACTGTACGGGAACCCTCCTAAAAAAAAAAAAAAGAAAAAGAAAAGAAAGATATATATCTTCAAATATGTATGGCCTCACACTCACATGTGCAGGTCATAAATACCAGGTTCTGTAGCCGAGTGCCATCCATGCGGTATAACCGAGCTCAGATTGGTCCACCTTGACTGACAAAGTAGGGCACCACTGTAGGTTAAATGAGGCGTACAACTCCTGCGGGACCCGCCGTGGTTGCTCAGTAGTTATGGTGTTAGACTGCTGAGCACGAGGTCGCGGGATCGGACCCCGACCACGGCGGCCGCATTTCGATGGGGGCGAAATGCGAAAACACCCGTGTACTTAGAATTAAGTGCACGTTAAAGAACCCCAGGTGGTCGAAATTTTCGGAGTCCTCCACTACGGCGTGCATAATCAGAAAGTGGTTTTGTCACGTAAAAACCCCATTAATTAATTTTTAATTTAACTTCTACGGGGACGGTAGAGTATCCGTCTCCAGTGCAAGAGGACCGTGATTCAAACCCCGGTGCCGCGCTATTCTCCACCGGAAAATACAAAAAAAAAAAAAACCGTGTGTTGAGAAAATTGCACAAACAGGCCTGGAGTGCGGCCTGATCCCGGTGACCAGAACCGGTAACGCACTCTCTCACCAGAGCAGGATTGGCCACCCTGGTGCAGTACTTGGCCACAACCTCCTATATGAATACAACAATCGAACCCCGGCCCTCAGTCCCCAGCAGCCGCGAAGCAACTGACCACGGCGGCGGTCAGATCTGTGACGCTGCAGAGGGTGCTAATACCTGGCTCCGGACAGGCCGCCATTGGAATCTGAACCTGGCAACGTTTAACGTTAGAACGCTATCTAGTGAGGCGAGTCTAGCAGTGTTATTGGAGGAATTAGAGGGTAGTAAATGGGATATAATAGGGCTCAGTGAGGTTAGGAGGACAAAAGAAGCATATACAGTGCTAAAAAGCGGGCATGTACTGTGTTACCGGGGCTTAGCGGAGAGACGAGAACTAGGAGTCGGATTCCTGATTAATAAGGAAATAGCTGGTAACATACAGGAATTCTATAGCATTAACGAGAGGGTGGCATGTCTTGTTGTGAAACTTAATAAGAGGTACAAAATGAAGGTTGTACAGGTCTACGCTCCTACATCTAGTCATGATGACCAGGAAGTCGAAAGCTTTTATGAAGACGTAGAATCGGCGATGGGTAAAGTCAAAACAAAATACACTATACTGATGGGCGACTTCAATGCCAGGGTAGGCAAGAAGCAGGCTGGAGACAAGTCAGTGGGGGAATATGGCATAGGCTCTAGGAATAGCAGAGGAGAATTATTAGTAGAGTTTGCAGAACAGAATAATATGCGTATAATGAATACCTTTTTCCGCAAGCGGGTTAGCCGAAAGTGGACGTGGAGGAGCCCGAATGGTGAGACTAGAAATGAAATCGACTTCATACTCTGCGCGAACCCTGGCATCATTCAAGATGTAGACGTGCTCGGCAAGGTACGCTGCAGTGACCACAGGATGGTAAGAACTCGAATTAGCCTAGACTTGAGGAGGGAACGAAAGAAACTGGTACACAAGAAGCCAATCAATGAGTTAGCGGTAAGAGGGAAACTAGAGGAATTCCGGATCAAACTACAGAACAGGTATTCGGCTTTAACTCAGGAAGAGGACCTTAGTGTTGAAGCAATGAACGACAATCTCATGGGCATCATCAAGGAGTGCGCAATAGAAGTCGGTGGTAACGCCGTTAGACAGGAAACCAGTAAGCTATCGCAGGAGACGAAAGATCTGATCAAGAAACGCCAATGTATGAAAGCCTCTAATCCTACAGCTAGAATAGAACTGGCAGAACTTTCTAAGTTAATCAACAAGCGTAAGACAGCGGACATCAGGAACTATAATATGGATAGAATTGAACAGGCTCTCAGGAAAGGAGGAAGCCTAAAAACAGTGAAGAAGAAACTAGGAATAGGCAAGAATCAGATGTGTGCGTTAAGAGACAAAGCCGGCAATATCGTTACTAATATGGGCGAGATAGTTCAAGTGGCTGAGGAGTTCTATAGAGATTTATACAGTACCAGTGGCACCCACGACGATAGTGGAAGAGAGAATAGCCTAGAGGAATTCGAAATCCCACAGGTAACGCCAGAAGAGGTAAAGAAAGCCTTAGGAGCTATGCAAAGGGGGAAGGCAGCTGGGGAGGATCAGGTAACAGCAGATTTGTTGAAGGATGGTGGTCAGATTGTTCTAGAGAAACTGGCCACCCTGTATACGCAATGCCTCATAACCTCGAGCGTACCGGAATCTTGGAAGAACGCTAACATAATCCTAATCCATAAGAAAGGGGACGCCAAAGACTTGAAAAATTATAGACCGATCAGCTTACTGTCCGTTGCCTACAAAGTATTTACTAAGGTAATCGCAAATAGAATCAGGAACACCTTAGACTTCTGTCAACCAAAGGACCAGGCAGGATTCCGTAAAGGCTACTCAACAATAGACCATATTCACACTATCAATCAAGTGATAGAGAAATGTGCAGAATATAACCAACCCTTATATATAGCTTTTATTGATTACGAGAAAGCGTTTGATTCAGTCGAAACCTCAGCAGTCATGGAGGCATTACGGAATCAGGGTGTAGATGAGCCATATGTAAAAATACTGGAAGATATCTATAGCGGCTCCACAGCCACCGTAGTCCTCCACAAAGAAAGCAACAAAATCCCTATAAAGAAAGGCGTCAGACAGGGAGATACGATATCTCCAATGCTATTCACAGCATGTTTACAGGAGGTATTCAGAGGCCTGGAGTGGGAAGAATTGGGGATAAAAGTTGATGGAGAATACCTTAGCAACTTGCGATTCGCTGATGATATTGCCTTGCTTAGTAACTCAGGAGACCAATTGCAATGCATGCTCACTGACCTGGAGAGGCAAAGCAGAAGGGTGGGTCTGAAAATTAATCTGCAGAAAACTAAAGTACTGTTTAACAGTCTCGGAAGAGAACAGCAGTTTACGATAGGTAGCGAAACACTGGAAGTGGTAAGGGAATACATCTACTTAGGGCAGGTAGTGACCACGGATCCGGATCATGAGACTGAAATAACCAGAAGAATAAGAATGGGTTGGGGTGCGTTTGGCAGGCATTCTCAAATCATGAACAGTAGGTTGCCACTATCCCTCAAAAGGAAAGTGTACAACAGCTGTGTGTTACCAGTACTCACATATGGGGCAGAAACCTGGAGGCTTACGAAAAGGGTTCTGCTGAAATTGAGAACGACGCAACGAGCTATGGAAAGAAGAATGATGGGTGTAACGTTAAGGGATAAGAAAAGAGCAGATTGGGTGAGGCAACAAACGCGGGTAAACGACATCTTAGTTGAAATCAAGAAAAAGAAATGGGCATGGGCCGGACATGTAATGAGGAGGGAAGATAACCGATGGTCACTAAGAGCTACGGACTGGATTCCAAGAGAAGGGAAGCGTAGCAGGGGGCGGCAGAAAGTTAGGTGGGCAGATGACATTAAGACGTTTGCAGGGACAACATGGCCACAATTAGTACATGACCGGGGCAGTTGGAGAAGTATGGGAGAGGCCTTTGCCCTGCAGTGGGCGTAACTAGGCTGATGATGATGATGATGACTGTACATATCATGATCATCACCCAGTACCTAAGTATGTCGGGCGAACAGTCAGGTTAACATCAAAATATCATTAAAACATAAAAATTAAAATTAAATTGTGGATTTTCACTTGACAGAACTGCGAGGCATTTATGAGCCAATGAGAAGACCTTGGGGTTTTTTCACGTGCACTCACTCCCCTTGAAAGGCAGCCGCCACTGCAGCAAAGCCACTAAGCTACCACGGCGGGTGGTCAGCGGTGGTGCGGCTGCCGGCAACGCCAGAGCGTAGCCATTGCGACAACACCTCAGCTACTAATTGGCCACATCACTGTGCGACTGCTGCAAATCACAGAAGTGGGTCGCGGACCCATCTTTTGTGTGGCACGGAGATTTCCCGATTGGCGAGCGTAGCCGGACGATTCTCCGCAAACAGGTTGCGGTGAGCTGCCGTGCCGCTAACGTGGACGAACAATAAAAACGCTCCCATTCCACGGTAAACTTGTAGACGCACACCCATGCCATTGAGGGCTTCGTTATCACAGCTTCGGCTGACGATTAAATATACGATGGAACAGTTATTCTCCGCGATACTCATTTGCAAAGCCTTGCGAGTCCAACGCAGATGGAGCAATCCCAGACAAGCCGACAGCCGCACAATCCTGGCATCACACTTGAAATGTTAAACACTGTAGTTGTATGTGGTTTCTTAGAAAAGAACATCAAATATTACAGTGCACTTTCGCAAATCAGTATGTCTATTTATGATTAAGACACGCAACCTAGCGTCCTTCGCGGTGTAAGACCAGTTGTAGAAAAAAGGTCGGAGAACAAAAGACGGGAAATACAAGAAAACTTCGACACGCCTGCGTTAAAATGCGCGATGAAAACGAAAGTAATGCACCCTATGCCGCACTAACGGATGCGAGTAAGCATACCCGAATAGAAGGGCAGTTCATAAATCAATAGCGCTGCCGCATACTCGCTGCTTGCTACGCGGAACATACCCGATTGGCACGAGTTCCCACAGCTTTAAGTCAGTAGCAAGCGAGACGTACTTTCAAAAATTATAGCGATTTAAAAGTAGCATAAGATACATACAAACAACAGCGTCAAAATATTTTGCTTCTCTTCACGGTTTCCCCGCCTATGTAATATTTCCATATTTCCTTTCATCTAGCTTACACGTGATTCCTCCGCTCTAACAGCAAATGACCATAATTTCTAAAAAAGCATGACCACTTTACTTTCCAAATATATTCGATTAACTTTGCTAAAATAATCTGGATAACACTGACACACGAATATGTTTGCTCGTGCTATCTTACCTTGCGCCTCAGCAGGTATTCCAAAGGAAATTCTCTCCACTCAGCGTCCTCTGGAAGAAATTGGTCGCCGTCGAGTAGACAGGCGTGTCCGTCGTCGAGTAAGCACTGTTCGTAGCAGCTTATGCAGAGCACGTCTCGACAGGGCAGAAAAACGGTCTTTCTGGGCAGCACGCCACATGCGCCACATATTCTGTGAGCAGGAACAGGCTCGAGGAAATGCAAAGGTCTCCAGTCCAGTTCCTCGGTGAAACCGCACAGCGTGTACAGCTTGCCTTGAGAAGCCATGAGGAACGGCGCATACGTCGACTGCGAAACGCCGTGCCAACAATTCTGCGGAAACATGGAAGCGTTGCCAGTGCGCTATATAATCTCAGCTGTTGCCAAGACTACTATCACACTGATAATGGTACGGACAGTTCCTGACTGTTCACGGCGCCGCTCGCGAACTATAGATGTAACGGCGTGGAAATTATCTACCCGCCTAGCTGCATAAATGTTGCTACCGACAATTTTATCGCCTTTTTCGTATTGGCGATTTTTTGTAAATGTCGCGAATCGTTAAAGGCCATGGAAAAATAATTTACTGACGCGTCAAGGGGCAGGCTACGATGGAAGCGCGACTAACTGCGAAATGAAGAAACAATTGGACGAAGAGAATAATATCTTGCAGAGACCGTTCGGATATTTTTAAACAGAAGCTTTCTTTCCAAACCATCTCTGTGATTCCTCACTGTGGCTGCTGGATGTTCCAGCTGACTTGCGAATAGTTCAATCCTTAAAATAATATTTAAACTATTTGCCCATTGTGAGGTCGAACCACTGTCCTCCAACTAAAGCAGCCTAATGTTTTATTCATTAGGCTACAAGATTTCCTTCGAAACCACAACCTCGCACTACCATTACGCCCAATCGCACGTACACATCGATGTCAGGAAGGCCAATGAGCTTGATCACCGTGTGTGTCCAATTGCGCAGGACGGCTGCGTGAGGAAACATTCCCGCTCGCCTGTTTCCTTGGCGCCAGACACGTAGGAATAAACTGGGCAAATCTATGTAATTTAAACAACAGCTTCAAGCACGCCTCCAATCACTCATGCCCCTGCCACACAGGTCATACGGGCAAGCTTGAGTGCACTTTGATCGAGTGCATTTAGCCGCTAGTGTCATTCGCAGGCTTCTGCACGAGAACGCTTAGGGACAATTACAGCACAGTGCACTCGTCCTCGAGTGTGTTCGGCGAACACACTGCGCGGCGGCGAAGTGTGTAGCATCGTTATTCGTGTAGCCTCGCTCTATTCGAGTGCAAAAGCCGATTTCCAATGCCTCTTGCCCCCGCGTTAGTCCAGTGGCTGCGGCATTGGGCTGCTGAGCTCGCGGTCGTGGGTTCAATCTGGGCCACGGCTGCCGAATTTTAATGGGGGTGAAATGCGACGCGTCCGTGTACCCTGCATTGTTTGTACGTTAATGTGACCCCGCTGGTCCAAATTCTTCCGCATTCCGCCTCCACTGAGTGCTTCATAAGGCGATCACGATTATGGCACTTTACACCCCGCAATGTTTGTTCATAGAGATTGGAGTAATTCTAGGTTAAGTGTCCCAGACATGTCTTTAGACCATCTCAGATATTGCTCGGAAAATTCGGCCAATTCCACTAGTCCTAAAACTGGTTTCTCCAATTTTATCACACGGAAAAAAAAACCTCCGCCGATCCACTCCTATGAAGCTGGCTGTTCAGCGAATCTGTAGATATGTTGCGCCTAATATAGGGCAACGTGAAAAAAAAAATAATAATCCTCCCATGATCTTCGGCCATTGCGCAAATTGCTCTTCATAGTGACATATGACACAAACACACGTTTCCATGCAGTTTACAAGATCTCTACTTTATTTATTAGTTTCAAATTATTGCAAAAACCACTTTGTGGTCCTTATGATCCACAAATATGATTTCCGTTCTTATGCGAGAAATGTCTTTGTCCACAGGTAAATGGATCCATGACGCGTGTACGACAGTGAGTAGAATGGGATCGTTGAAGTATCCGAGGCCAAGGTCTTCCAGCAAGCGGCTGAACCACTGCGTTGTTTCCGGTTTCCGGTATACATTAAAGTATCCGACAACGATCACCGGCGAGGGTTTGGCGGCAGCGCACGTTGCTCAACGCGGAAGAACGCACGCCTCTTAACAAATCATGCGGTTTGACGACTGTTTTCATTTGGGCGTTTCGTACTGAAACGAAAGCTTTGCTGCATGTTCGCTTTACGCATCTGCCTTACAGGGTCATTACCCAGTCCTCCTCGCCCTGTACAGCAGCTGGCATCGGCGCACTGGGCTTTCTGTCGACGTGACGGACACAGAAAACTCCCGGGATCCTAGGTAGAGAGACCTTGGCTGTAAATGAATTCACCGGCGATCGCGATACCCCCTAATGCGAAATCTGAGCCCAGCTCTATACACGTTCTTATTTCACGTTATATTGGCTTTCGCGGTCAATCCGTGTCGTGCGGCTTGTTGCAAACGGAGTGTAGTGTGGCGTGACTGCCTCGGTGATCACCCATGCAGCGCTTGAGTGTCCGGTGGGCGGGATTTGCAGCAGCCTTCGCCAACAGACGTCGCAGACGCGCACTACTCTGGCGCCAGCTCGTAGCCGTCGTCACCGCTGTGCACCTCTTTTACGACAATACGCTTTTCTTCTCTCGCTGTCGCCCTACCCTCACCCGCTTTCCTCCTCATGCTTCCGCTGTGCCCTCCTCCGCTTTCTACTTCGCACTCCCGTCCCTCTCACAACATTTTTCGCCCCGCGCTGCGCTCTACGGTCGCTCTTTCCTCTGCTGCGATGGTTTGCTCGGTTACGCTGACACCAACGCTCGCCGCAGAAACGGGTGCCTAAAAGCTGCGCTCTAAAATTTTCTTCCATCGTGACGTGCTTTGATGTTTTTCTGAAACACGCAAAGCATGGTGGCGAAAAAAAAATTGGAGGACGCTTAAGCTTCGCCTTCAAGACTGGAACGCGATAGCGTTATCGCATCCCGTTCACACCGCCTACTCAAACGCGCTACGCCAGCCAAACGTTGCGATCGGCAGAGATAGCCGGGCCCCCACGCGCCATTAAGGCGGACGCGGTCATGGGGCGAGTGGCGCGTCACGTGTCGCGGCAGCGCCGTATATTGCGAGGAGGGCGTCTTCTGTGTTTGCCGCAAGATGGCCCTGCGTGTGCGCAGAGCGTAGAAGAAATTTAGCGGATACGTACTTCGCTACTCGTGAAACTGCGACTTCTGTAAGTTACATGGTCATAATTACCGGTATACACCGCTGTATAACTTTCTACGGCACGTTTCTAAGGCAACACCGCATTCACTAGATGTGATTTTGTCCTGTTTTGAAGGAAAGAACTCGTGGCTGGATGGAGACGCTGAGTGGTAGCGTCTCCGTCTCACACTGTGGAGAACCTGGTTCGATTCCCACCAGCCCATCTTGCAAAATGTTTTTTTATTTATGAAGTGCCTTCTGGGATTTATCGCTCGCGGCCTACGCCGCAGACGCCGACGACACCGGCTTTTCTGCCACACGAGCTCCTTAACGCTGTCGCGTTAAAACAGTATCGAAATATTTTCAGCTCGTGGCCATCCTCAACTTCGTCTACACAACATAAAGGTATTCGTCTTATATTCGTTAAGGTACTAATTGGCCACTTAGGGAAAAAAATAGCCTTAAAAGTGTCGAATCTTGACAAACATCCACCAAATCGACAAGTTTTCCTTGCAAAACTACCATTTATTTGTTTGCTGTGATCTTTTTTCGAATTGCCCACAACTCTACCTTACATTAAAATATTTAGGCGTGAATTTTCGAAAATAACCTGCGCAGCATACAAAAATTTTAGTTCGGCCCACTGTTGTCCAATATTTTGTACGGTGGTACTCGTCGTAGTTATAAAACAAAAAAGCGCATTAGAAAGGCCTGCTTTCCGTGGTTAGATTTCCGTCAATATCTCATTCTGAATATAGTTTTTGTTTATGGAAGATACTGATTCGCGAGTTTTCCTCTGCTGTATGCTCCGAATAGTTTTGTCTTAACACTTCATCGCAAAGCGCAATACCTGTCTGTCTCGCGTCAGACTGCCGACGCGCGTATCTATCTATCTATCTATCTATCTATCTATCTATCTATCTATCTATCTATCTATCTATCTATCTATCTATCTATCTATCTATCTATCTATCTATCTATCTATCTATCTATCTATCTATCTATCTATCTATCTATCTATCTATCTATCTATCTACTTACGCCGACCCAGTGACACAAGTTGTCTACCACTAGGTACGTGTTCATGGTCGTCATGCCTTCTTGATCCTTCAATCGTCCTCGTTGCAGCTTCATCTGACTGTCGTCGTACCCTCGGGGTCACATTTTCTACGCCAACCCAATAGTCTACGTTGTCTTATAGCTTGGCCCACTAGATAAGTGGTCATGATGCCTTGGCGGTCGTCGCATCGTCTTGCCTGATATGTCATCCGATTTTTTAATTTCGTCGTGGTCACGAAGTCACCGTCATACAACATCATACAACATCGTCATCGCCATCCTACATTCATACTCATCCCATTGTCCTGATACCCTCGTTATGCCACCGTCGTCATTGCGCGCTCGACATATCGTCATTGCGTCGCTGTCGTGCCTCCGTTGCCGTACCTCCTTAGTGAAGCCATCATGGTCCCTCTAACACCTTCACCCCGACTTCGGCATCCAACTCTCGTCATGCCGTGGTCCATCCGTTCCTTGGTCGTTATGCATTCGTCATCACATTGTCCTCACACCATCCCCATGACATCGTTGTCATCGGGTCGTCTTCATACTTTCACAGTCATACGCTCCCGTATTGCATCCGTTGCCCTACCGTCATCGTGATGCCATCGTGGTCCTTCTGACGCCGTAACTCCAGCTTCGACGCCCAACTGTCGTCGTGCCTTTGTTGTGCCATCGTCTTCATGCACTCGTCATCGCATTGTCCTCACACCCTTGTCATAGCGTTGTCATGATGCCGTCGTCGTTTTTGTATCGTCGCCATTCCAATGCGTCCGTCCAACTCTCGTCATACCGTCATTTATATAAGTATTTATATAATGTCATACGGAACCTCACTGCGAAGCGGACGGCGAAAATTCACACGAAGCGCCCATTTATTCGTCAAATTAATAAAAGACAAACAATTCTTTTAGTAGACACTATATTTTACACCTAACGCACATTGGCAATGTTGTTCCACCTAAACCGTACAATCGAAATGATTTACTCAATAATGTGTTAAAACTATTGAAAATGACGCGAAGTGGAAATCGAACATACTGGCACATTGCAGACCTTTAAGTCACGAAAAATAGTACTGGATAGTACCCAGAACGGCAACTAAGACTGGAGCACAGGGGATGCGGCGAGCTCGGTAGTCGATCGCCGAAAATGTGATCTACGGGTCAAGCGCA
This sequence comes from Dermacentor andersoni, assembly GCF_023375885.2. Classification (NCBI taxonomy): domain Eukaryota; kingdom Metazoa; phylum Arthropoda; class Arachnida; order Ixodida; family Ixodidae; genus Dermacentor; species Dermacentor andersoni. The sequence continues at coordinate 23,467,980 of NC_092823.1, read as the reverse complement.
TCTCATAATAGTGCGAATCAGTGTTTGGGTCATTGTCGGCACTTTGCGGTGGGTATGCACTTTCCTGTTGCGCCTGGCTTCAAGTAAAATAAAATTATGTGTGACCGATGTGGGAATCCAACCTCTGATGTCGAGCACGGCAGCCAGGTGCTCTGGTAAGTTAGCCACGATCATTCTTTAAGGCTGTTCTTGTTTTATTTTTCGTTTTGCTGTTGCCGGTGACAGTGAAACAGTTAGGTGCCAAAAACAAAACGTATTATTTACAACAAAAAAATCAAATCTGTTGAAAGCTTCAACTCTCAGCAAGGCTGATTCGAAGTGCTCGCGAAACGTTCGGCGAAAAACGGCCCAGAAACAATTGTCACTGATACCAGCAAGGGTTTTTATGGGAACAGCGATTGAAGCGTGACTAGGCGATTAAGGAAAAATATCGATAAGGGAAGACTGTCTTTAAATAGAAAAGAAGACCCAGCTTGAATTTATTGAGCGAAGGTCAAGTTTGCAATGAATTTCATATGATGCCACGAAGAAAAAAAGTTACCTTATAATTAAGAGGGGAGGCGCTGCGATCGCCGTGGTGTAAGGACCTGCTCACATCAGATCTGTCTTCTTGAAATGGTTTCGCCGCGATTTTCTTTGAACACCAGCCCGAATTTTCTACCATTCGAACCGTGAGACCACCAGGACTGTTAGCTACCACGTTATCAGGTGGGGCATTTATTTTTCTGGGACTGCGACCACTTTTGCACTACGACGACGCTGTCGCCTCGCTAAGACTAAGCGCGTGCGCCAGGTGCTCGGGCTCCCAGGTGCTCGGCCTACCAGTCTGCCTGGCACATTCCCGCCCGTGCCCGTGCCAGCTCTGCTACGACGCACAAGCCTCTGGCCGAATCCGCGAAGCATGGAAGTCCACGTATGTGGCAAAGATATTTGCTCAGAAAAGTTCACAGCCGAGATGGGCTTGTGCACCGCCCATTCCTGTCGGTGTACCGCCCATCGCCCCGACGAGAAATGTGGCGAAAATTATCCCAAGAACAAGAACCAAGACGCAAGACTTTCGTTCTCGCTGTAGTTCGGAATGTAGTTAGGTAGCCAGTTCGGACTCAGGTTCTCACGGCCGGGCGCATGCTCCCACTACCAGCAAATGAAATCAAGATCATCGTCAGACCCAAAGAAGCACTCAATATTACCAAGGTCGGCAGCCCTACCGTGAGTGCAACTATTCTTTAAGCAACGCAACTTAGCTCAGAAGACAGTCAAAACGACACAATCTGCCCGAACAACCAGCAAAACATCATGGTGACCAGCACGCCCAGCCCGAAAAATGCCGACCAGTATGTAAGAATCAAGTCCATCCGATCGAAAGGGGTGACGCACGAGGTCAGCGCGTACGAAGCCGCGCGAGATAATATTACCAAAGGAGTCATTAGAGCCATCCGTCTCACCGATAGCGCTTGACAAGTGGACGCTAACATCATTATAAATGATTGTAATCCTCTAGCCCCAGGCGCCAAGTAAATCGGTTCCACCACGACCATTGTCATTGCCTTCGACGAACCTGACGTACCATACATGGTTCGGTATGGCGCAACACTAATCCCATGCTCCCTGTGCCGCAAGCAGATCGATATCTCTTACCACTGCGGCCGTCTCGGGCACCGCATGAACGTTTGCCCATTCCCCAATAATAAGACCTGCCGGGGCTGCGGAGCTCGCAACCCAGATCAAGATCATCAGTGTACACCCAAGTGCACGTTGTGTGGTGGATCCCAACCCACAGCGTACAAAGCTTGTACGGCCAGATACAAAACGCGGTACCTTATACGAAGACGCCTCGGAGAACGCCCAGCAGCACAGCAATCAGCCCATCTATCAAATGATTTCCCGTCAATGGAGAACAAGCACCGGTCCCGGTCACGCTCCCTCTCCAGACCGAGGACGGGCCGTTCCAGCTCAAGATCCACGTCGACTCCTGGAGCCAGATATACCTCAGAAAAGGTCAGCTTCGCAAAGGCCCTGACGGACGTCTTGCGAGAGGGTCACGTAAACCCCCTCCCCCCCCCCCCACTGCCTAAAGATATCGAACATCTGAAGAAAGAAAATGCAATTATGCGTGACTTAATGCAAAAGACTACGCAGGAGGTTCACAGCCTCAAACAACCCAAAACTCAACCCACACCCAACATCCCAGAACCCGCTAGCAACAGCCAACCCGAATAACTCGCAAGACCAGCCCTAAAAAAGCGAGCCCTCCAAGAAGGAGCTCAGGGCCAAGTACGCTCTCAAGTCAAGGACATGCTCGTAACTATCCAAAGCATAATAGAAACTTTACACAATTCTCAAATCGCTCTTACGCGCAGAGTCACCGCCCTGGTAGCTAATACTCAAACCCTTTTCACACAAACCGCTTCCACCTCTCAAGCCGTGGCCATGGGCACAACAGGAATCGTCACCGCGACCCTGCCACCTGTGGCATCCCCTATCCTTCATCATGGCCGACACTAACACTGACACAACGTTCTGGCGGTGGAACTGCCGAGGCTACCTCCACGAACAAACCGTTCTCCGTCAACACCTCCGTACTACTTCATGTAAACCGAACGTAATCTTACTCCATGAAACGTATGACACTCCGGCCAACCTTCCCGGATATCAACCTTTCACCCCGAACAACGCTCCACACGGAGTTTTCACACTCGTTCGAAAAAGAATTACCGCAATCGAACACGATCGGCGCATTGAACACCTCTTTATTGAGCTTATCCCGCAAAGAAAACGAAAGGAAGGAATCTTTATCCTGCATATCTGCAATACTCCATCTCAACGCAATACCAATTTCTAACCCTCTTCAAAAACGCCCTGAACATCGCAGTCAGGAGCCCCCTTATTATCGGAGGCGGCTTCAATCTCCCGCACCCAGGATGGGGTTACAGACACAGCTCTCCTGCAGGTCGTAACTTATGGCAAGACACCCATGATCTCGAGCTTACACTCATTACTGACCCAGCCTCGGCACTTCCACTGAACGAGACACGACACCACACCTCACTTACACCCGAAACGCAAAAAACGCCAATTGGCGCGACATCCAACACGAACTCGGGAGTGATCATTCTATCATCGAAATTACTTTCCCCCACCTACGGGCCGTTACGAGAAGAACAAGAGACATGGACGGACTGGAATGCGTTCCGTAAGCGCCGTGTAACAGCAACAACGGACACTCCCTTTACCGACATAGAATCAAGGTCATGCGATCTACAGTCTGATACTAAATCGGCCACCCACACTATCACAACAGATGCCCCGACTGAGCTAATGGACAGCGGTCTCGCCCACGTTATCAAGGCCAAAACAACCATCCTCTCTAGATAGAAGGGACAACAGCTCAATATAAGACTCACACAGAAGGTCACACTTCTCAACAAGTAAATTGAAGCACACTGCCGCGTTATAAGTCACCAGCGATGGACGGAGCTCTAACTCACTAGACGGGCAACTCCACCACGACCGCTCGTGGAAAATCCTCCAACATTTGCTCAATAGCCCCACCATCCGCTCATATCAACAAAATCACCTCACCAAGCTTTTATTCACAGAAAGCAAGACGCATGGGCAGTACCACGTTAGGAATACCTTATGTCAAAAGGACATCCCATCTGGGCCTACTCAACCTCACGGGCCATACACACGGACCTCCAACCCTGCCCTTGATGAAGATTTCAGCGTGGAAGAGATTCATGCGGCCCTGCAGAAGTTCAACAGCCGTTCGGTGCCGGGCCCAGATGGTGTTATGAATAAAACACTAAAAAATCTAGATGACCACTCGGTGCAAGAACTCACCGAATACATCAATAACTGCTGGCGCCAAGGATCCATTCCTCCGACGTGGAAAACCGCCTAAGTAATTCTCATCCCAAAGCCCGGTAAGCCCTCTAGCCTCGCCAGTCTCCGGCCCATCTCGCTAACTTCATGTGTAGGCAAGGTCATGGAGCACGCACTCCTAACCTTTGTAAACACTCGCCTCGAAGACACATCTCTTTATCCCCACTCGGTAATTTCTTCAGATAGCATCTTTCTACCCAAGAGGCTATGTTGCAAATTGAGCATAAAAATCTGCCTTCGAGAACATCAGGCACTCCACCATCCTCTTACGAACCTCCTTCCTCAACCGTGGAGAACGCACTTACAACTATGTAAAAGACTTCCTATCGAATCGGAAGGCCTTCCTGTCGGTCGGAGACATTCGATCGGAGGAACTCTCCCTCGGCAGCACAACAACACTGCAAGGCTCTCTCATTTCCACAATACTGTTTAATCTGGTCATCCTCGGATAAGCACAAGAACTAAAAAAACTCGGCGGCATTGAACACACCATATACGCCGACTACATTACAATCTGGGCTGCAAAAGGCAGTGACGGCCAAATCGAAACTGCCCTACAAGACGCCATTGACGTCGTACAAAATTATCTTCAAGACATGGGACTCCGCGGTTCACCTTAAATGTTGGAGCTTCTCCTATACCGCCCAACTCTCCGTGGACGCCCTGAACGGGGCTCCACGAATAAACGCCAATACGAGGAAATCGATCTCCACCTGAGAGATGGCAGACCCATACCCGTGGTCCCTAGCATCCGCCTTCTTGGTATGACCATAGAAGCCAACGGAGCTAACTCTACGGCTTTCTCCAAGATCCTTCGACAGACCGCTAATACATCCAGACTGTTGAAATGAGCGACCAACCGACGAGGGGGTATGAAGGAAGAAAGCCTCATCCGCCTTGTCCAATCTTTCATCATCTGTTACATTCCTTACGTTGCGCCCTTTCTCAACTGGTACAAAACTGAAAAGACTAAAGTGGACATCATCATCAGAGGAGCCTATAAGCAGGCCTTAGGACAACCCAACCTCACCAGCACGGAACTTCTACAATTAGTTATCCACAACACGCTAGACGAGTTAATCGAAGCGCAACGTCGATCCCAACTGCAGTGGCTTACCCTAACGGAAAAGGGCCGCAGCCTGAACGAAGAACGCTGGAAGAACGCAGGAAGGCACGAGCTACCTCCCTCGTCAAAGCTTATGCCAACACCGCGGGCGTCCCCAGCGTCGACTCAGCTGAGTACCAAAATGGACGGCGCTTTGCGGCGGTTACCACAGCAGGCAGCTTGCTCCCACATGCTGCCAGCATCGTTACCCAAAATGCCGAGACGGCCGAGGAAGTAGTAATCGCCCTGGCCACTCTTGACCCAGCCTGTCACACCACACTGAGCGATTCTCGCGCAGCAATCAACAACTTCATCAAGGGTCGTATATTTTAAGAATCACTCCGTATCTTACAACAAGCCCCGCATTCGTCTGAACATGAACTTCATACGAGAATAAAGAGCTTTCCTTGCCGTTGCAACGATCCTGGGAAATAGGTGTGGTGGATACGCCATCATCCAAGCAAGAAGATACATGCGAGAACTCACCTGAGGTGTTACTCGACGAAAGAAAACCAGCAGAAGAAGTGTTTCTGATGGCCCAGAGTAGACCTCTTGAGCCTACGTTAGATGTCACCAAATATACTCGCTGGAAGACGGTCCTTGGAATCCCGACTTGGGTGAAGAGGTTCATTCACAACTGCCAAGCACCTTCTAATACTAGAAGAGAAGGTCCACTTTCCGCTCAGATTTCAGAAAGTGAAGATACGTGGCTGAGGATTTACCAATTGCAAACCTTTGGAAATGAGATTGCTGCACTAACAACGGACACAGCTCTTGACAAGACGTTGACTATACGAGACCTTAACCCGTTCATGGATGCCAAGGGAATTATGAGGATCAAGACGCCTTCGCAATGTAGCTGCTTTGGACAACGTAAAATGTACTGTACTCCTACCCACAGATCACCGCTGTACGCACCTCATCGTAGGTACCGAACATCGACGCCATCTTCACAGTTGTGTTGGTGTAACACTCGCCGAGTTGTGTGAGAAGTTTTGGGTAGTGCGCGGTTGCCAGTGCGTTAAAAAGATGCTTGGTCAGTGCGGGGTCTGTGCGAGGTTTCGCTTTAAAGCGGCTTCAGCTCCTACAGCTCCGCTTCCACTCCACAGACTCGAGGTCTCATCCATTTAAGTCACGTGGGCGTCTCGACTTCGGTGTTCCATGGTTTGTGAAGTGAAATGGCTCCATGAAAACATTCATTGTAGTATTTACCTGTGTCGTAGTGCTAGCTGTTCCATGAAAACTTTCCAGTCACATGACTGTGAATCGCATTTTATTGGCTTTTCGTCTATTTATTTCGCGCCGTGGTTTGCGTGTGTAATTTATTCTGACAATGCTTTAACGTTTAAGGCAGCCAGTCACGAGGTTATGCTGACATATGGACTTGTACGTGATGTCTAGGCACAGAACTTTTGTGCATCTTGTAACATAACAAGTTCAATACCGAGCGGGCTTTATGGTGGGGAGGATTTTGCGAAAGAATGATTGGAACAGTTAAGAACTCTCTCAGGAATAAACCAGAAGAAGGATGCTTCAGCTTCGAACAGCTCCACACTTTTCTAACAGAGGTGACAGCAGTGATAAATTCTAGACCACTCAAATACATTTCTGATGATTCTAGCGAAGTGGAAGTACTAACTACTTCGCACTTTTTGTCGGGTAGACGTCTCAGTGCCTTTCCACAAGCGCAAATTAATGAGAATTCGGGAGGTCACACAGACACACTGAGCGCCTGGAGAGGTAGACAACAAAAACCAAACGACTTTTGGCAGCGCCGGTGTAAAGAATACATCTTGACACAGAGACGCGCGCACAGCAGGTCACAGAAGCTCAACAACTGTTTAAAGAATGATTACCTTGTCATTAATAGAGGTAACAAAGTACCAATTACGTTTTGGAAATTTGGTAAAGATGTTAGAATCTTTAAGGGGAGCGATGCATATGTCAGAGCATGCAAAGTCCGACTACCAGACAACACAGAGCTCACGAGACCCGTTCAACTTCTCTGTCCTCTGGAACTGTGCAAGTGACATTGTGAAAGTGAAATCGTGCTCGCGCGACGTATCGAAGAACAGGAATGGAGAGATGGGCTCGCGACCGGGACAATACGGATGTTAGGCTTGTCACCTTGAGTACTCCATATTTGGACTGCTGAACACTCTGCTACAATAAACCTGGCAGAAGTGTATTTGCTACATTCACTTAAGGTGGTGATGACCTGCATCAGAAGTGTCCATGTATAGCATGTGGTGTAAGCTTACCAGCATCTTTCTTAACACCCCCTTGTTTAAGGTCTCTGTAGTAACAGTCCCAGCAGCAACAGCACACTGAGTTGCTACAGTGCGTAACACAGGAGGGGAGCTGCATCTGCAAATCTGAGCCCATAAACGGTATTTGCTTCAAGCACAACACAGAACGATATAGTATAGGAGCTCCGTAAGGTGGGGGCAACAATCTTACTTGACAGGAAACTTGCAGACCAGCTCCGGTAGGACGCATTTCACTGGCCCCAATGCCCTGCTGGGCCTGTGGATCAAGTGATCAGTTATACTTGTGCTAAAGTTATTTCGCACCTCTAACTCACTTCCTGTAAACTCATTGCCTGTGGATCGCAAGATGCAGCTGCACTGGGGATCTGGCGATGAGGTTCTCCGTGCAGCGGATCGTTGCGATGTGAAAATGTGTCATTGTAATATGGAAGACCACTGCTAGTACTAATCAATAATGACTTTATGTAGCCATGACATAAGTTCTGAATACTGAATACCTTATGCAAATAGGCTACCACTCTCAGCTGTAGTCCCCTCGCAACTACTGAGTGTTGATTAATGGCACCAGACTCTTCAAATCACCTAGCTGTGATAAATGTAATTCCACCTCTGATATGACATATCAAAGTTGAATTGGCAGATTAGTGCATAAATACAATTTTCTGATTAACATATAATTTATGGCATTATGCCACATGTACTTTGTAGAAAGCACATGTACTTTGTAGAAAAACCAACATTAACCTGTTGTCATAGCCAATTGTATCAAACTATCTCATGACATAAAGGAATATTGTAGAGCCTTGCTTCCCAAAGCGTAAAGAATGCGTTTAAGAAAAATACAACCTGGAATGATAATTTAACTTTGGGGCGAGGGCGAGGTGCTACTATGCTGATATGCATGAAGCAACAACCTGTGTCACTTTGTTGCAACGTTTCCCACAACCTAATTTGTTTAAAATCTATTTACTAGCACATTGAACAATGCAACTGTCATGCTAGTACTGCATCTCTGTATGTTTGGACTGAGGCACGATTTCGATATCTGACTCATTAAAAATTTGTGAAGCTAAAGAAATACTCAGAATTGTCCTAACTGAAATGGGCTCAAATAAATTCATTTTATTGGGATCATCGCTAAGTTACACAGCATCTCTGAAATACGCGAATGTCTGCTGCAGTGTCCATACATCAATGCTTGTGAGCGACTAATTAGATCTGGCAAATTATAGCATGTTTTGCACTGCGGCTGATTGACAAGTGTGCCATCATATTGCTATAAGTTTGTGGACTTAAGAAATGAGAAGTGTGCACTTTTCACTGTCCTCTCAGTCCAGAAGAAACAACGTCGGCAGTGCATTTACCTTCAAATGCAAACGTGTCTAATTGGCATCCGTGCTCTGTAGAAGTTCTGGATCGTAACGGAAGGCATCACGTGCGAAGTGCCTTCCGCAAACGCCTACGTTTTTCCACCTCTCCGTGGAAGGAAGGCCAATGCGCTGTAGCCAAGCACACCGCAAGGAGTCATGTTGAGGCAGCAAATACCGAGACTTCACGGGTCTTCTGTCACTGGCTTTGCACTCGCTGACATGGCATGGCACATATCGCTTACACATTGCTCACAGAAATAGCTGGATGCTCAGCGCGCTCGGTCAGTGACGCAATCTGAGGGGTAAAATTCACCTCTGTCGAACTGAGCCGAGTGGGAGAAATCGAAGACACAGTCAGCTCCGAGGCAACCGCACGAGCACTGAAAAAGACTAGCAGGTCGCACAATACTAATCGGAGAACCTGCAGTTACTGTGCTGCTACGTCTGGATGTAGGTGTCGCATTGCGGAGCCTCGCCAGGCTGTGCATTTAGTACTGTATGGCTGCTGGAGCTCCCAGTGGTAACCCCACGTCAATGTTAATTTGGGAGAGAAGATAACTCAGCTTAATTGTAGCTGTTGTGCATACCCTGCCTATTTTTTGCTGGAAAAGTGTATTCATAGCAGCTCACAAGCGAATTGAGAAAGACACCCAGGCAAGGCAGACTTGCTTAGTTAAAGGTGCCGCCAAGTTTGTCTTATGTCCGTCAGGGGTTGTGTATTATAGACCCTTGATCATACGTATATTTGGTCAGATGTACACGGGACAGACTGGCTGGTGCCTCAACATGCACCCAGGAGAGCACCCTAATTCACTGAAGGGGCAAGTAGGCTTGTCCCACTTGACAATGCATCGACACGACTAATGCTGTGCATCAGATTTAGATTGCGCATCTGTTTTATTCACCTACGGCAACAAAAAAACAACGAGGAATACCAGATAAATAATAGGACGTGTCAGTCCGCGCCCATTATGATTGCATGACAAAGAGGAACACGCTCTAGATGACATGCAATAACTGTTACTCAGTGCTTTTTTACACTCTGTGCGCGGTATATATGTAGCAAGCTTTGTGCCTTATAAGTAGTTGCGATTGTAGTGCCATCTTTGTTTCCCTTCCCTGCGTCCTTTAGAACCCTTCTTTTTCCAGTTTTCTTGTGATACAACACCATGTCGTACAAGCTGTACCACTTTCTGCACTTCACAAAGCTGAAAGTGTCGACTTGCCTCACTGAAATTGCTTATGTATTGCTTGTATTGTCTAAAGATTAATTTCTAACAGAGGTAAGCCATATATTCTGCGTACAGCCTCTGCACTTATGGCACCGGACGTACCTGCTTTTTCCGGTTACATTTATCGCACAGTTAGACATACCTTGTTTTGCAGCCAGCAATTAGTGACATAAAACAAATGGCCTATTGCACAAACAATAAATATGAGTCAAAAATCCTTGATGTCAGATTTCCCAGGTAGGTTCCTGTAACAAGGCAAATTACCTTCTTTAATAAGAAAGTATGGCGGTCTGGGTGGCAATAGAACGTGGGGTGCGAAATAAGCACACTTCCGTGATGCTACAGCTTTTTTTTTTTTAGTCTGTCTTAAAGGGACAGAGAGCCGCTCAGAGCATGAACTGAGATAAACATTGCTGGTGGAACGATTTCATAGCAAAGCAGCTAAAACGAGCCGTATTTTCCAATTAAAGCTGGATTTATATTTTTAATTCGTCACTAAATGTTGCGAGAAATGACCGTTGGCACCGCACGCGACAAAAACATGCTGGATAAGAGGTCTACCACGTGATTTACAAGTGTACTGGTCTTATTATTAGTATAGAAGTGCAGTATACTTTTTATTGTTATCAGTATTTCCTGACTTACAGTGCACAGGTAATCCTTCGTACTGAGCAGAAAAGTGGTGCTACCTTCGCTTTCGTTTTCAATGAGTTGCCTTGTCTGTCGACAGAACGACGACAGGGACTAGCTAGCCATCACGTAGGTGTACACTTGGAGAAAAACGCAGCACAAATATAAGAAATGTCTGTGCAACAACGTCAACTTACTGTACCAGCTTTCGGATTTTAAAAGAGACAGAACAGGTCAAAATGTAGGTGGTTAACCACAGTTACACTAGTTCCAGTGAGCCGGCTTTAACAATTTGCGAGACGGGCTATATGCATCGCTCTCACTTTTCAGCGTTGCTGGAGGAGGAACTCCTACTTTTTTAGAGGCTGCTCAGATTGAAAAATTTTGCTTCCTAAATATTCATGTGCTTTTGGAAGTAAGCACACCAGATGTTATCCCTACCGAGGGTGAGCTTTACATTACGCCTTAAAAAACTAGGCGCTTAAAAAACATTCGTCATTTTCTGTAAGGTGTGTCTGGTGCATCTGTCATATTGCACAGGTCATATTTTAGCCATATGGATCAGTAAAGGTGCTTTCTCGATCCCACACGTAAGCAGTCTTAATATGCCTCTGCCCTGTTTCAATGCAGCTACACCTAGGAAATGTATACATTTACAGGTATGGGACCTGCTCCAGTGCCATGTCCGGGACTCTCTGTTCTGCAAAGAACTAGCAAAACTGCTGTGGGGAGTCCCGGCACTAAGGTTAGGAGAATCACAGGGGCTCCTTGTTGGCGCATCCTGAAAGACGGGAATGACGTCGAGAAGCCGGCATTGAACCTATGTAAACTGGAAGCTGCGGGCAGTATCGCTGACATTGTTTCAAGTTTGTTTATGCAATGTTTGCAAGATGCATTACATGGAAAAGATTAATTTTCCAGATGCATTTGATGCATATCTTTCGGGATGTGGTGCCCCTGAGAAGAAATCGTGGTGCTGAAAATGAACCGTAGCCTAGCAGACATGCTGAGAGACATAAGTAAGCTTGTAACTGTAAACATGTGTACATGGAATAAACCTCATTAACTGGAAGTTGCAGGGGCCATGGACAGTCTCAGGACTAACAAAACACAACCAAAATGTTTTAACATATATTGCGAGACAGCTGTTAAAGATCGACGGTTTATTTTGCAGGTCACGCACTGAAGACGATGGCGCTGGCCACAATGAATATATACAGGTGAAGAAGATGAAGGAGTAGTATAATATAACGCGATATGGCCGCCGGCAAACGATGTAAGTGCCATCTGTGTGTATGCGATGAGCCGTTGCAGATGTGTGTCCCAGAAGAGGAGAGTGGATGTCGAAGCAGTCTCTATGCTTGGATAACAACGCCAGTAACTCCCAGTCTGCTGTGGTGTTAGATCGGTGCTGATGGCACTATCGAAAACAGAAGCAGATACCGAATCCATAGCTGCGGGTGGTTGTGAAGCAGCAGTAGTCGAGCTAAGCACAGCGACAGGCTTAGTGTTCAAGACACACATGACAACAGCGCCAATAGGAAGCAGTACTGGCTCAGTGGTTGTGTTGAGTACAGCCAAAGTGGCCGTGCCGTTGGTGAAGCGAACAAGGATGGGTGCCAGAGCAATCCCTTTTGATAGGCAGCATGCTGATGATACAACTAAAACATCGCCATCGGTGATGTCAGAGTTAACTACAAGAAGTGGTTTCCGGCCAGGTGGCACAATCCACTCGTCAGCAGTTCGTAAATGAAGGTGTGGTACGTACACGTCGTCAGAATTGTCGGTCTCTGTCAAGGTAACGAGGCGTTGACGACACGAGATGGAAGCAGACGCCGAAACAGACGCCACCCTAGTATGAGCATGTGAGCACAGGAATACTACACTGCGAACTGGATATGGTGGCGTATCCGGTCGATCGAAACTCGAACGGTGCATTGCAGCGGTGGCCGAATCACAACTTTATTTGCACCACGAAGAAGAGCTCCGTTGTAAGGTGTAGTAACTTTGCGTAGACCAGAGCGCAAGCCAGCGTGAATAATAGAAATAGCTGCTCCCGTATCAATAAATGCTAGAGCTGGTACACCTTCTACACCCATGAGTAAAGTATTGTCAGTGCACGCTGGAGGAATTATAGCCTGTGCGAGCCATGCAGCGTTCCCACCAAAAACTGCACCATCTAGTTCCCGATGGGTAGTCAGGAGTGCGGGTGGCCGGTTGCAGGGGTGATGTCGAACGTCGGAGAAGGGAGGGCGAGCGGCGGCGCCCTGGACGATAGTTGCGAGGCGCTTCGGTAGGTGGAGAAAGTGAGCGTGGGGAAAGCCGAAATGGTAGGGACTCCGAGGAAGCAACGGCTCTCGCTCATAGACATCGTAGCCACGGCGTTCGTCCTGTTGTCGTCTTCGGTAAAAACGCTATATGTGCCCGCGAATACCGCAATAATAACAAATGGGGCGGGCGTAGGCCGGGTTATGTAAAATGCCGCAGCAGGCGCAAGGGGCGCAAGAGTTGCCAGATGGTTGGGAGCAGAAGCAGGAGCAGGAGGAGCAGTCTGAACGAGCCCAAGTTGTATAGCCGCAACCTGAGCGTACGACGTCGACGACGAAGGAGGAGCACAGCTCGCAGTGCAGGTCATTGAGGACAACTCCTCTTTGATGATTTCGCGCACGCCACGACCCGAAGGTTGAGGCTGGAGATCGGGAGTACAGAGCAGGCTATACGCTTGGAGCTCTTCTCGTATGAGAGTCCGAATCAGCATACGCAGGTCCGCAACCGAGGAAGGAGGCATGTCACAGGCGACAGGCTGTAAACGGACGGCCTGCAGTGCGTCCGTGTTGGCAAGTCGCGATCACATCGTTAACGGTATTCAGATTTTCGATCGCAAGTGTGTTGAACGCGACGTGGGCATATCCCACGTCGTGTTCGTCATATCCCTTGAGGATGTGACGAACACGATCAGATTCCGTCATGCTGGCGTCAACACGGTGGCAAAGGGCGAGGACGTCCTCGACATAAGAGGTGTATGTTGGCCTGGGAAGTTGCATGCGTCCGTCAAGCTTTTTCTTGGCGATCTCAGAGACGATGTTGGGGGCGCCGAAAATCTGCTGAAGCTTGTGTTTAAATGCCGCGCAGTCAGGGAAGGTGCTCTCGTGGTTAAGTCACCAAGTCCTGGCAACGTAGTGAGGTAGAATGCGACGTTGCGAAGCTTATGCAGATCATCCCGCCAGTTAGACTCACTCACGCGATCATAACTGTCTAGCCAGTCGTCAAAGTCGTCACTATTAAGGCCAGCGAAAATGGTAGGATCGCGCTGCCACGTGCTGATTGTCCATGAAGGAACGGTCGGTAGGGCAGAGACGGTGATGCCGGAGGCTCCTGGTGCATCTTCTCGGGGCCCCGTGGCCGAACGGCAGAGCAAGCGGCGACCTGAACGTAGCTCCAGGGAAACTAGAAGTCGTAGAGGACTGAGAGATCGAGAGCAGCCTAAACCACTTGCGAGACAACTGTTAACCTCGATGGTTTATTTTGCAGGTCGCGCGCTGAAGACGATGATGTTGGCCATGATGATGAATATATACAGGTGAAGAAGATGAAGGAGTAATATAATGCTCACAATATATTTACGCTCTGGCTTCCCCACGGGAGCCTTGTTCAGAATAAAAAAAGTGGCAGAGCTGGCGACGTTTTTATGTGCGGCTCAAAACATTATTAAGGCATTTAGCTTATATAGACGGTAGATCAACTTGGTTGCGATAAAGAGTGTGCACTGTGGTTTGCATGATTAGGGACTCAAGATAAAAGCAGAAGGATGATTTCCTTCCTAGGTAATCATGTGAGATTTCTCCTTGTATGTGACGTAGTTGTGCAGTGTTCTGGCGGGGCATTCGAATAAACGTTCAATTTCTGGACGTCATTCCTGTGCTGTTTAGGTCTCGTTTTGAAGTTGCCGGTTTCTCCGACGTAGACATACCGAAAGTCCGCACGCGGAATGATGTACACTACGCCTGGGAACTTGTTGTTTTCCAAAGGGTCTTTCAGATGCACGAGCTCGTGCCTACGTTTCCGGTAGGGAACGTGCGCAGGCTGCACGTCATATGACCGTAGAACGCGTCCAAGGGTCTCGCTTATGCCGGCGACATATAATATCAAGCCCATTTTTTTGGGAGTCCAGGGTGGATGGCCACTGCGCAAGCCAGCTGACATCCTACTAAAGTCAAAGAAGTACTCAGGGTATCCACAGGCTGTCAATCCCCGACCCACAAGTGCATTGTCCGCCATGCCGTGTTCCACTCCTGTGCGCACATTTTTCGCCCGACGGAGAAGAGAACCGATAACAGACACCGTTTGCGAAGCAAGGTGCATGGCTGGGTCGTTGGGGTTACGCCCAGTGTGAGCTTCCTAAACACCTTGTATAACAAGTTTCGCCCATCGCCTTGCACAAGGGTGTCCAGGAACGGCAGTTGGCCTTCAGCTTCCACTTCTACAGTGAACTTATTTGCTGCTTGCATACTGTTTCTGTGAGCTGTGAAGTCAAGGTACTCTCGTTGCAAAACACTGAAACAGTGATTGACATACCTGAAAAAGACCTTTGATGTCGCTGTAAATGAGTTAAACTTGAGTTCAACCATTGACATCTACGGCTCACCTAAGCAATATGCAAGCAGCAATTATGTTTTAAGTTCACCGTAAAGGTGGAATCTGAAGGTCAACGCCGTTCTTGGACACCCTTGTGGAACGCGAAGAACGAAACATGTTACTCAAGATGTTTAGAAGCAAGCGCTCACTGGTAGCTACCTCAATAAACATCGGGGCACCCTGCTTCGCAAAAGAAGTCTGTTGTCGGCTGTCTTCTTCATCGGTTGAAAATGTGGGCACAACAGCGGATGACCGCACCGCAAACAATGCACTTGTGTCCCATCCTGCCTACCTCCCCTCCCCCCCATAAGAAAGACGGGTTCGGTAGCGTACATACTCGGCATAAGCGAGACCCTTGCACGCGTTCTGCAGTCATATGATGTGCTGGCTGCACACGTTTCCTCCCGGAAACTTGGACACGACCTCGTGAATGTGAAGGACCAGGGCAGGAAGAACAAATGCTGACAGGCTCGCGAATTGTCACGAATTACAGCGCTTCAGAAATGCAGAGGAACACAATGCGAAAACGATAAACACTTATCCCAAGACACAATTACAACCCAGAACAAATGAAGAGCGAAGTAAACTCGCACAGCATAGATCAACACACAGAAAAGATATTCGCGACACTAGGCATATACATAAGGAAAACGAACTAGATATTAGCTGTATAATGTTCCTAGTCAGACTAGCCAAGTGACACATAGTGCCTAAGAATTGAATGTTCTGGCCGTGAAAGTGGAGAACGTCGGCACGGCGTGGCGCAAGATGGCAGCCCGCGTAGTTCCAACGCGGTGAAAGCGTCCACCACCGTTGCGAGCGACGAGGTTGTAGCCCTCGTAAGAGACTTGCGTGGCACAAAACATGGTTTGGACTAGTCGGGCGTTGTGTTGGTGATGTGGTCAGGTGATTGCCTCCGTGGCGCTGGACAGTGGCCCGTTATGGCAGCGTGGGGCTGGATTGGGGTCGCGGAGCGCAGCCACGGCGACGTAGTCGGGACTCGGAAGCTGGAGCTATTGGCGGCTAACTCTCAAATGTTCCCTCGTCATTCCGTGGTCCCTGAAGGTACTGCTTGTCGTCGCCACAGCACAGCTCGAGATGCCACTGCCTTGCTTCTTGTCCATGTCACCAATGCCCGCACCTCTGCCTTCCCCCCCTTTCCCTTCATTTTTTCTCTCACACTTCACGTGCTTCTGATAGCGGGGGGCCGTTGTTAAATGCGGCATTAATCGATTCGGCGAAGCACCGGTCAACAGGCGCCGAGAGGTCGTGGAAGTAGGGACCCACGAGCTAGACGGTTATTGCGGGCCACTCGGGCAAGCGGCCGAAAGAAGTTCGAGGCAGGTTTAGAGTATTTTTTGTTGTCGTCGGCGCGACCGTGACGCCCCGACGGCTTTTCGCAGGAACACCTGTGTGTTCTCTGCCCCGCGCGTGCTTTCAGAAGCTTACTAAGATGGCGGCAGTGCGAATACTCCGAAATATGTGCTGTCCCTATGCAATCCTGTGTCCGCGAATTGCTGACAGTGTATATGTGCCGGCAGCACCGTAAGGCCGGCTGCCGTCGTTTGTCCTGTGTTTGTGAACGAACAGTAGAGGCCCGCCACACACTCAAGGGTGTGTGTGTGTGGTGCAATACAAGTGGGCGACGTCTAAAAGCAGGGTAATCACCCTCGCCCCTAACTAAAAGGGGCGCGACCAAGGCCTTGCGAGGAGCCAGGATACAATTTGTTGAACTTTATTGGATCGCTACCAATATCTGCCGTTCCCCAACACAGGGAACTAGGGAAAGCATAAGTTAATTAAACGCAGGTTTTAGACCGAGCTAAGTAATCCAGAAGCTGAGCCTACAATCTGCTGAAAAAAGTCCAGCTAGTGCCTTCCAGTATCACCTTTGCCACCTAGCCGCGTCTGAACTGCGACTTAATAGTGGGCGTAAGACACGACAAACCAACGTCTGCAACGAAGCTCACGGTAGTTCCCCTCAAGTTAGCTCAACCTGCTCGAGAGGAGACGTCAGACCTAGACTCCCGAGAAAATCGGCCCGTCAGTCACATCCACCGCAACGAGATCGGCTTGCTAGCGTTCTTCGTAAAAGCTCCGCCGTCGACTCCACGCTTTATGGACTGGCTGCAGCTGCCCGGCCGTGCGTATAAGATTATTTGTATTCTTTTGAACTCTGTTTAGTTGACTGCCACTAAGTGTGTTTTGTGTAGTGCTCATTTCTATATTTACGGTTAACTGTTCGTTGTATTTCGTTTGTATTCATCATTCATCTATATTAGGTGTATGTGTATTAGTGTTCTTGTTTTTTTGTGTGTGTGTTTCTTTTAATCTTTGGGTCATTGTCAGTCGATAAATATTTTTTTCTGTCTTTCTCCTTCGCTGTGTTCGCTTGAGTACAGAACGACCAACCGACTTGTATACCGCGTCGAGGACTTCGCGCCGACGGCAAACGGGTGAGAACCCGTGAAAGTATGACATAGTTCACATAAAATCAGTCCGGTAATTGCACTGTATAAAAACACGAACACGTGAACAAAAGTGAACCTTACCCGGAGCACTCACAAAATTCCTGATTGTCAAGCAGCATTGAGGCAGGCATATTTCATTTAATGCCGTGATGAATGCAGATAACGTACCACGGACAAACTTTTTCCTCAATGCCAGAACTCTCCATCTCTCCTACTGGAGAAAAACAGCAGCCATGCCCAGCAGCCACAGTTCAAAGTAACATATAGGGGGCTGAATGCGTCCGCTATAGACACACGCGCACAGAGAGAAGAGAGCGAACTTTGAGGGCAACCGGCGAGCAGCCGAGCGGCGGTGATACTTTTAGCTCAGCGGGTTTACGTTTCGCTCCGCTCGCGGTCTCCACCGTTGCGCCAGCGGAGCGGCGCGCAAAAAAAGAATTTTAGCCCGGCGGATCACTCACCCGCTAGAGCGGGGTAGAGCGGGGCGCTCTGCTGCCCCACCTAGTGGTACGAATAGGAGTTACTGAGAAATGAATTTGAATTACGCTTGCTTTTATAATGCAAGAAATGTTGAATAAAGATATATTACATTTTCTCAGTACATTATCTGTTAATCATGTACTGAGTACTAATGTACGGGTCAGCGCCGCAGTCGCCGTCGTCGATGCAGAAGTGCCGGCGTTCATGTTCGCGGCTGCCGTCTTGCATTTCCCATACACGCCCGCGCGCGCTTACGCATGCTCGCGCACTGCGTATTGGCGTCGAGGAGTTACGGAGTCGCCATCTATCGGAAGCGCCTCGCTGGCGTAGTATGAGGGATCACGTGGCGCGCTCCTCATAGGTTTTGCTGTCAGCGCTCACTGAAAACACCACGCGCGAGCTCTCCCGAATAGTTCTGCAAGTACTTTTGAAACGAGAGAAGTTTTTTACTGTCTAAATAATCACCTTGAGCAAACTGAAAGCACAGTATCGTTTACAGACGCTATGTCTCTTTACCGAATACGTACAGTGAACGCCACTGCGCACGGTCGCCGCGATGGAGTCTCCCGAACCGGCTTCTTGCGTGAAAGGTAGGCAAACGCTGAGAGCAGAGTATGTGAAATATGTCCTTATAGTGTTTGTATAACTAAATGGAGCCTAATAGAATGAAGCCTCAATGCAGCGATCGCACAGATTCGCAGCGACCGACTGCGCGTCTGCATGCTTGTCCGCGTACTGTTTCGCTTTCACCGCGTGCGCGTTTTCGCGCCGTGCCATGAGCTTTAGGCCGCAGAATATGAGCATTTGACAGTATACAAGCAACCATTGTTGCGTGGGCGCTATCAGGGCTATTCAAAATAATTTCATTGTAGAGGCTTCGACGCCTACGGGGACTGTGATGTGCCGTCGCGACGATTCAATGTTTTTTTCTTCTAAATTCTTGGACGTTTCAATATTACTTCTCGAGTTGCGCCGCACTGTATGTTTATCGGCGTTGTCAGCGTGCGATTTCCCGCTGCTTCTTTTTCGGTAATCCAGTGCATTATTCCATAACACAAACATGACCATATGCCATGCTTTTTAATGTGCTTCTTACCACTCCCTTTCCACTCCAGTGAACTTGCCAGTATCTATAGCATCGACAAGTTCATAGACCAAACCGTCATGACATTAGTCGGGCAGCGGACTCGGGCGAGCGTCTCAGTACGCGTTTTCCGAACATCGCATACCCGGCGGCGTAGCAGAAATCTTTCTAACGCAGGAGGAAGCAACGAGTTGGCGCAAATTGCAGACAAACTCCTTCCCAAATTTATACATCCCAAACAAAATGTACCCAGCACAATACAGAGACACCTGCCCATGGTGCGGGGCCACACTCACACTATATCATGTCACATGGGAATGTAAACACAATCAATCATTCCACCAACACAATAACCCGAGTGCGGAGCAATGGGAGAGTCGGCTTACCAGCTGCGAGCTCACGGCCCAAAGGGCCTTAGTGCAGCACGCTAGTGAGGTAGGTAGGCTCAGTGGAGCCCTGGAATAGGCGCCCACCCTTGCCGGAAGAGGCTCCAAGTCGCCGGCGCCTAAGACGACCGAGACCTCGAGACGCTAAATCCTTGAAGGAACCAAATAAAGTTTTTTTTTCTCTCTCTCTCGCGTCTGTGCTTGCTGCATACCCGAGTTGTAGGCGATGACCGTTTGCCGGTTTTGTGTTTCGCGAGCCAAGGTTCACGCAGCTTCTTGTCCTGCGGCTACGTGTGAATAAGGCTGACACCGGGCTCCGTTGCGTAAGTCCGGCACTGCTGCACCGAGCAGTAGCCTACCATGTTGCGCGCCTTCAAAGGCAGCCACTACCTATTGAAGTGCTTTCAAGCGTTGTAAAGGAAACACTCGAAGCGGGAAAATCTCGCCACTAAATGAGGACCGCAGCGTACGAGGGAATTTAAACTCTCGTTTTCAGCTCGCTTCGGCGCTCCCGAAGCAGCCGACGCGGTCGCTATGTCCACGTGATCCCTCCTAGCGCGTCACGCCGACGGTGGCGCCGGCTTTTCCAGTGGTGGAGCTTGAGGCCGCTGGGGAGTGCTTTCCAGCGGCCGTAAACGCTGCTCCGTAAAACCGCTGGCCGCCTCAGCGTTGTGCGCATGCGCAGTCGCGTCTCCGCTCGCCCGCTCCGCTCCGCTGGCCGTAAACCCGGTGGGCTAAAACTCTTCACTGAGCATTTATTGTACGTGGCTTCCATGCCGAGGTTGCCGGCGTCGCAAACGTAAACATCCGCTCGTTGCGCAGACGCTCACGGCGACGGCGGTGGAATCGGGTCCTCTACGGGGCTCCCCCCCCCCCCCCCCCCCTAGATTCAAAGATCGCTGTTGTCGCACTGATGCCCAGGACACGTGTTTACTCACGGGGCAGGGTACGGATGGGGGAGACTCGGGTGGGGAACGAGTGGGCAGTGCAAGAGGAACGCCCAAGTTTGACATGTACGCGGGTTTCACACCGTCGATTGCAATCACATTCTCACGGCCGTTCACAGAAACAGTAAAAGTCTTTTCTCCGCGCTGTAGCACTTCGAACGGGCCGTCGTACGGTGTAGTGAGGGCGGGCCGGATGCCTTCGCGGCGCACGAAAACGTGAGTAGAGGCAGCTAGGTCTTTGCTTACGAAAACGTCGTAAGTGGAGCGCTGTCGAGCTGATGTTGGTCGCAAGCGCTCAAAGAGCGACCGAAGTTGCTCAACGTAGGCAGGAGGCGAGATGTTGGGAACTGCAGGGGGTGCGAATAATTCACCAGGTAGACGTAGTGTCGTCCCGTAGACCATTTCGGCAGCAGTACACCCGAGGTCCTCTTTTATCGCCGACCGAATACCTAGTAGAACTAGCGGCAGGTCGTTGACCCATGAAGTTCGAGCGTCGAAAGCGATCAGGGCGGCTTTCAACTGGCGGTGAAGCTTTTCCACCATTCGATTTGCTGACGGATGGTATGCAGTTGTGTGGATGTGACGAATACCGAGGATGCTTGTTAACGCTCCGAAGAGCACACTTTCAAACTGTCGCCCGCGGTCGGTTGTTACCACGCTGGGGCAGCCGAAACGAGATATCCAACCGGCTACGAAAATGGACGCCACGGTGGACGCCGTAATAGCGTTACGGGAAGGAAGAAGAGTGCGTCTATTTACAGATGGCTTTTAATGGCTGAGCCAGCAAGCGTAGAGCAGCGATAAAAACTACCCTCTTCCTCGTCGTCTCTCAGGCCACCATCATAGTCCTCTTCTTCACACATTACCGACTGTGACATCACCCCCGTCGGTAAAAGCACCTTATTGGTGCGGCTCATCTGTCCGAGAAAGGTAGGGTTTGAGACGGCTGACGTGGATAATGTCAAAGAAAGGTGAAGGCACCGTGGCATCTAGCGGAGACACTCCATATGTGACACGGGTCACCTGGCGAAGGATGCGGTAAGGGCCATAGTATCGCGAGAGGAATTTCTCCGAAAGACCGGCACGCCGAGTTGGATACCAGATTAGCACAAGAGTCCTGGTTCGTAATGCACGTCGTGATGGCGCTGGTCGTAACGGCTCTTCTGGCGTGTCTGTGAAGCAGAAGGACGAATGCGGGCAATCTGGCGTGCTTGGGTCGCTGTGGTTATGACATCCCGAGTGTACTCTGTCGGCGAGTCGAGCGTGGTCGAGAGGAGAGTCTCGAGAGGCAATGTTGGCTCACGGCCGAAGAGGAGATAGAAGGGTGAATAGCCAGCTGTGTCGTGGCGCGAGGAATGGTAGGCGAACGTGACAAATGGTAGAGCAATGTCCCAGTCGCGATGATCGGAGGAAACATACATTGCTAGCATGTCAGTTAATGTGTGGTTCAGGCGTTCGGTAAGACCGTTAGTTTGAAGAAGGTAAGCGGTAGTAAGTTTGTGTTTAGTAGCACATGATCGAAGTAGGTCGTCTATGACTTTGGAAAGAAAGTATCCGCCGCGGTCGGTGAGAAGTTGACGAGGGGCACCGTGGTGCAAGATAACGTCGTGAAGCAAGAAATCAGCGACTTCTGTAGCGCAGCTGGTCGGTAGGGCTCTAGTAATGGCATAGCGAGTTGTATAGTCCGTAGTGACGGCAATCCACCTATTTCCGTCGTTCGACATAGGGAATGGTCCGAGAAGATCAACGCCAACACGAAAAAAAGGGTTCGCCGGTATATCCAAAGGCTGCAGCAGTCCGGCGGGAGGCACAGCTGGTCTTTTCCGGCGCTGACACGACTCACACGCGGCAACATAGCGCCGGACGGAGCGGTTGAGACGGGGCCAGAAAAACCGCCGCCCAATTCGGTCATAGGTCCGCGTGACGCCAAGGTGTCCAGCGGTGGAATGTCGTGCAGTTGCCGCAGTACAATCTGTCGCAGATGAGACGGAATGCGGTTAGGAGCTCTGGCCCGTCGGGGTGCACGTTGCGGCGATACAGGATGCCATTTTGTCCTACGAACATGTGAAGGGATGGGTCAGACGGATCAGAGAGCAGGCGTTCGATAATGGGGCGTAACGACTCATCGCGTCGTTGTTCAGCGCCAATGTCTTCTAAAGCAGATAGCGAAAGAACGCAGATCGGTGCGACACCTACTAAACCGTCCGGTACATCGACGGGATGACGAGACAGGCAGTCGGCGTCCTGATGTAGACGACCAGACTTGTAGACCACAGTGTATGTGTATTGCTGTAGCCGTAGGGCCCAGCGACCGAGGCGTCCGGTGGGATCCTTGAGGGACGAAAGCCAACAAAGGGCGTGGTGGACGGTTGTAACTGTAAATGGTGGACCATATATGTAGGGTCGGAACTTGCCCACCGCCCAAATGAGGGTGAGACACTCGCGCTCAGCAATCGAGCAACTGCGCTCTGCTAGAGAGGGGAGGCGGCCGGCGTTGGCGATGACGCGGTCGTGCCCACATTGACGTTGAGCTAAAACTGCGCCGATGCCGTGGCCACTGGCGCCAGTGCGGATTTCTGTCGGAGCGGAGGCGTCAAATTGGGCGAGAACAGAAGGTGTGCTGAGCAGCGTGATGAGCTGCGAGAAAGCAGACGCCTGTTGAGAGCCACAACAGAAAGGAACGTCTTTCTTCAGGAGGTCAGTCAGGGGACGCGCAACATGGGGAAATTTTCCACAAATCTGCGGAAATACGAGCAAAGGCCAATAAAGCTGCGAACATCTTTGGCACAAGTTGGTACGGTAAAATTCTGCACAGCTTGAAATTTAGCGGGTCGGGGCGAATGCCTGACGAATCGACGAGGTGTCCGAGCATGGTTATTTGGCGGTGACCGTAGTTGCACTTGGACGAGTTGAGCTGTAAGCCAGCGGTGCGAAAAACAGAAAGAACAGATCAAAGTCTTTCAAGATGCGTCGCAAAAGTGGAAGAGAATACGGTGACGTCATCCAAGTAGCACAAACAGATGGACCATTTGAAACCACGTAAGTGCTTGTCCATCATCCGTTGAAAGGTCGCCGGGGCATTGCACAATCCAAAAGGCATTACCCGGAACTGATATAGGCCCTCTGGTGTGACGAATGCGGTCTTTTCACGGTCGATTTCATCCACGGCAATTTGCCGATATCCAGAGCGAAGGTCTATAGATGAAAAATAAGTGGCATCGCAGAGACAATCCAGAGCATCGTCAATGCGGGGAAGTGTATGTGCATCTTGGTGATCGGGTTTAGATGACGTTAGTCGACGCAGAATCGCCAGCTGTTAGCCTTCTTTTTGACCAGAACAGCAGGGGACGCCCACGGGCTGGAAGAGTTCAATAATCCCTTTGGCAAGCATCTTGTCAACCTCGCTCTGGATAACTTGTCGCTCAGAAGGCGACACCCGTTATGGGCGTCGGCAAACAGGTGCTGCACCGCCGGTATTTATACGATGCTTCCCGACCGTAGTCTTACACAAAGCGATTGTTCAGGTCGAAAATGTCGGAGTAGGACTCGAGGAGGTGACAGAGCTCTGCAGCTTGTTGGGTTGAGAGGTCTGGTGCAATCAACTTTATAAAGTCGTCGTTCGGGGATGATGCAGAAGGTGCAGAATGAGCATTGGTCGAAGACGGCGCAACAGATAGAGCGAAAATTTGGCGCTCGTGCGTCGGTGACAACGTGGCTAGAGACATGCCTCGAGGAAGTACTTGTGGGCACTGTCCCAAATTTAGGATGGGAAGACATGTCTGATTGTCCGCAACAGAAACGATAGTGTGCGGCAAAGAGACCTTGTGAGAAAGCAGGAGTGAATCGCGGGAGCAAGGACATAGTGTCCGTCAGGTACAGGTGGGCAGGCTGAGACAGGGATGCAGGTTGCTGCAAGAGTAGCAGGCGTATAAAATCCGCGGAACAAAGCTTAGTTGGAGCTTGAGCAGGAAGGTAAACGGGGACAGGTATTGGTAGGTCAAGTTGCACAACGCCGGCGGAGCAGTCAATCAGAGCAGAATGGGCGGCCAAAAAGTCGAGTCCGAGGATAATATTGTGAGGGCAACGTTCGAGCACACTAAACAAAACGGACGTGTGGCGACCGGCGACACTGACACGAGCAGTACACATTCCAAGTACAGCTGGAGTTGCACCATCGGTGACCTGGAGCAGTCGAGTCGGAGCAGGAGGCAGTACTTTCTTCAAACGCGTTCGAAGCTCCGCACTCATGATGGAAATTTGGGCTCCAGTGTCGATGAGTGCTGTAACGGGCAAAGCATCCACGTCCACGTCCAGAAGGTTCCGATTAGTAGGCAGGGTCAGCAGAGGTATTTCCGGCCAGGGTTCTAGAGCAGCGTCACATCCAGGAGCTGCCCCAGTTAATTACCCGTCGGAGAGCGGCGACGGTAAGCTGGGGATGGAGAGTGACGCAGCTAGGGCGAACGGCAGCGACGACTATGTGGTGATGGCGAGCGGCGGGTCACGGTGGCTCGAGCGTTGTCAGGAGCGTCTTCAACCTCGGTGGAGAGTGATAGCGGGCGAGGATTCATTGGGGAGCGGCGGTGGGTGAGAAAGCTTGGTCGAGAGTGGGATGGCCAGGAACTTCGACAGTGGCGAGAGATGTGGCCCACACGTCCACAGTAAAAGCAGATGGGTCTATCGTCATGTGTGCGCTATTCGGCCGGGTTGCGATAGCTCGGATACGGACCGCATCGGCTCCGGTGAACAGGGGCAGAGGCAGCAGACGAAGCAAAGTCAGGACGGCTGGCGGAGCAGATGGACGGAAGGCCCACATTGGCAAGTTCTTGGCGAATTACCGACTGAATGAGAGACACAAGCGGTCGGGAATAGTCAAAGCACTGCGTCACTGGCGTGGCAGGAGACGCTGTTTCGATTTCTCGCCGAACGATACGTACAACGTTCTCGAAGGAAGTGTGCTCACGCGGTTGAGAAACGTCTTCGCACGTCGATGAAGCTGCGGTATTAGGTAAACGCGTAATCTGTTGAACTATGCGGCGACTCTTTGCGTCTTCAAAGCGGCGACATTCGTTAATGACTTCAATGACCGTTGTTACGTTCCTGCAAACAATCAGGTTAAACGCGTCGCCCGCGATGCCTTTTAAAACGTGGCTGACCTTGCCTGCCTGTGCCATATTGTTATGCACTTTGCGGCAAAGGGCGAGGACGTCCTGGATATACGCCACGTAAAATTCAGTGGACGTCTGTACACGGGTCCCAAGGTCCCTCTTCGCAGCACGTTGGCGGCCGATGGGCTTGCCGAACAAATCTCTAAGCTTCTGCTTGCACTGGTGCCCACTCGTAATCTCTTCTTCGTGTGTTTACAACCAGACCCGTGCCGTTTTCTTGAGGTAGAATATTATATTGGCCAGCATAAGCGTGTTATCCCACCTGGTCTGTGCGCTGACCCGTTGGTAATTCTGCAACCACTCATGGACGTCAACGTTGTCGATCCCGGAAAACATGCCAGGGTCGCGAGGCTGGGCTAGGATGACCGTCGGTGGCGACGACAGGGCCGTGGTTGAACTCTCCTTCGGATGACATGGCGGCCAGGTTACGTCCACTGCGGAGCTCCGTCTTGCGCAAGTGATTACCCCGCACCTCCACCAAAAATGTTACGGAAGGGAAGAAGCGTGCGTCTATTTACAGATGGCTTTTAATGGCTGAGCCAGCAAGCGTTGAGCAGCGATAATGCCACACTCTTCTTCGTCGTCTCCAAGGCCACCATCATCGTCCTCCTTTTTCCAACATTACCGACTGTGACAATATCATGCACTGGAAACGCTTCAGGCCAGCGCCTGTAGCGGTCAACGCAGGTGAGGATGTATCATTTACCACGCGATGAAGGCAGCGGACCGACAATGTCGATGTGAACGTGGCCAAAGCGAGAGTACGGCGGACGGAAGGGTTGAAGTGGTGACTTGGTGTGGCGGGTCGTTTTTGCACGTTGTCAGCGTTGACATTCTCGAGCCCAACGGCGAAAATCTGCGTTGATGCCGGGCCACACATAACGGGAGGTGATGAGGTGCTGAGTGGCGCGCACAGCGCCAAATTTCAAATTGCAACTATCGAGCTGGTGATGACGCCATGTTAGTGATGTGGTCTGCAATGGGCCAATCACGCTATGGCACGAAATTTGAAAGTGCTCTTTATCGAGAGGGCGATGATTATTCTATCACATGACCGCCAATTGGTCAATCACAAAACGACGCCACATTTGAAATCACAATTGGTCAAGAGAGTGATGACGTCAGTGCGGTAACGTGATCCCCAATGGACCAATCAGAGGACAGCGCCGAATTTGAAATTGCGATTGGTCAATAGGGCGATGACTTCTTCAATTACCTGACCCCCACTTGACCAATCAGACGATGAAACCATATTCCAATTTTCGCATTGTATGAGTGGTTACGTCGTGAAGGTCACGTGACCCTCAACAGACCACTCAGCAGGCCACGCCTAGTTTTGAATTGCCACTCGTCGAGGGTGATGATGTCATCAAGGTCACGTCACCTGACTGACCAATCAGAGGACGGCGCCGAATTTCACATTACTATTCGTTGAGAAGGCCATATCATTAACGTGACGTGACCTTCAGCAGACCGCACCAATGAGAGGACAGTGCCATACTTGAGATGGAAAAATACCCTGAAAATCTGGTAGGAGGCCCGTCTCTACGACTACACTTGATGGTACCAAGTACAACGGTGGACGGGCGGGCTGCGTGCTTGCCAGAGGAGCTGCCAGAGCTGTGACGTTAGGCTGAATCACTGCACTAGAGCTCCCGTGGTAATGAGAGGACACTGCGCGAGTTGTCATTATTAAACGATTTGCATAGTTACTGCACCAGGAGTTAACAAGCAACCCAAGAGGACGAAATTGGGAGCGCCCAAAAAATAACCGCTAGAGGAAACGACGATTTTCTCAAACAGCAGATCTATAGGCGACATAGCCCCGCATTCAGTAATGCACCTTAACCTGAAGCCCATGCTTGACTTGACATAAATGACGCCTGGTGTGAACGCACCCAAGACGCTCATAGCGTTTCCTGTCGTGCTTCCTGTCGTGACAGGCGTCATTGAAATCAAGTCAAGCGTGGGCTTCAAGTTAGGATGCATTTGTGAATACGGGGGATAGTCTCCCGGCGAATTATTTGCGCGACACTAAGGATTGCTGGAAGTAATGAGGAATCAGAATTTAAGGAGGTATATGTGTGGGAAATAATGAAATGAAGATTCGTATACGTGAAGGAGTGAATGAAGACAGCATGTTATCGCATCCTCTCCGCATCGAACTGATTGATCGCCCTTACATTTTGTTCAGACTAGAAAGAGTGCCGGGCTAGTTGGTAGTAGTTTTTTTTCAAGCAAATTCAAGATCTAACTTTTTCAGAAGAAAGAGGACACCTACGCTTCTGTGTCTCCATATGTGAAGGCAACAGTGCAATAGCGCGTAATCAAGCCTAATAGACCTCAATCCGCACTATTACAACCTCATTCACTCTTAATAGGCCGCAACCGATCAGAATACACTTTATTGCAAAGGAATTCGCCCTCAAGTCAATGCAATCTACTCTTAATTCAACGTAATCCACCATGGTCCGCCCTTGATCTAACGTTATCAAGCCTTAATCCAACGTCAACCACCTCTATTCGCCCCCATCCTACCTAATTCTCTCTTAATACACTGCAATCTATGAAATATACCGTTAATCCACTTCAATCCAACCATGCATCCTCAATCCAACGCAATCCACATTTCACTCAACAGACCCTTAATCCAATGTCTTGGGAGGCATGCGTGTTTCCGGCATGTCAATGAAGCGCTTGTTTCAATTATAGGCGTTCCGTATGCCCTGCGGACGTAGGCCTTGGCACGGCGGCGGCGGAATGCTTTCGGGCACAGCTAGCATGTGCGGACGGTTTCTGCAATTTGAGCCTAGTAAGGAGACTCGCATTGCATTACATTTCGAGTCAAAGGAAAACGGAACATTAGACAGGACGGGTGTTGACACCAACAAAGTGGTGGCACTTTGCTTGCTAGTCCTATGCGCCAGTGCAGGGAGGAAGGCAAGCGCGCAGACGAGCCCTCTTTACAATTGAACGTCAGCTGCGTAACAGGTGAACGCCGCACTTGAAATTTATCAAGCGGGTGAAGCGGCCATACGAGAGTGAGGGCGAAGTTTCTCGTTATTCGATGTACTCTCACAGCAGGCACCCGATGTAAGGGCTTTAGACCAATGATGCAGCAGCGCCCTACTGCCTCTCGCGTGCCCGCAGGCGTGGGCCGCGTATTTTTGATCGCGATTCTACATTTCATGACGACGCTATGGAATAAAAAAAGTTAACAGTAGCCCTTGTCCGCTGTTCACGCTTTCTTTCGTGCCGCATCTTTCTTTTTTTTTTTGCGATCCTAAACCACGTTATATATGCACCAACTTTGCCTTCTAAACGTCCTTTTAAAAACCAAATTTTACCGCAAAGTTGATAGCACATATGTCAAAACGGGTGCCATCCACGGAATTCGTGGATGAGACCGCTATAATAGCCATAATTATAAATAGCTATAATTCGCAAATTGTTAGACGTGCTGGAAATAAACCAGCGAGAAATTTAATTAGTGAAACAGTTATTCAAATCCACGTCTGATCGCTCGTAGACGTCATGTCCGCCTCGTCGAGTAATTTGGTTCAAGGGTAGAATTGTGCAATCAGCCAGGGGTAATTTTTTTTTTTAAATAATGGCGCAGCTAACACAATGACTATGTTTTCAAGATGATTCCCCTTTGTATGTGTGCCGTAAGTTAACTTTGGAAAATAAAACAAAGGACCTGTAAGTTAAGCAAGTCTACGCGATAGGAATTGAATTAACATGCAAGGTTTGTTTCGCCAGAAATGCAACCATTTTGTTGCAGCACTGAAGGCATCGTCTCTAACGTTCTTGCGGTTCGGCTTATATATACGTACATATATATATATATATATATATATATATATATATATATATATATATATATATATGCGTGTTTGTGCGTGTGTGTAAACAGCAAATATCCCCCATGATAGAATTTGTTTAATTCTCTGTCTGCGAGTCACCTACACATACAGTTCTGAATGGCACAATACGCAGTTGAAAGGCAATTTTATAAACTCACTCTAAAGCGATGTCGGGTAGACAAGTACAAAAAGGAGGCTTTACTTTGCTTTCAACGAAGGCATTTGGAAGAGCGAAATTCGTTTCCAGGAAATAAAACAGCATGTGTATTTAATGAAATACGCAAAATTCCCCTCATTTATTCTGCTACGGGCTTCGGAAGAAGCTCCCACACGATGTGAAGCTTGTCCTCCTTGACGTACCCTTCACCTTCAAGATCATTTAGGCTAAATGAAACGAATGTGCTGCAACTGCCATCGTTGGCTGTTTCTCCGGGTCTTCCAAAGTACTGAAGGGTACCGCTAGTGTTCCACACCTTCTGGCACTGTTTGCTTTGGGACGAATGCTTGACGGTCACCCGAATGTTCTTAGTGAAAGGCCACTGAAGAAATTCGTCGATCACACCTTTGTGCAGCTGAAAACGAGGATGCAGAAACACATGATCTCCCGCTTTTCTGAAGTGCACTCCTGGCGAGACGTGATAGCCAGACATGTATATTTTTTCTTCCGCGCAAATATGATAGCCTTCAGAACGTGCGCTCTTTTTCATTGCTTCGTATCCCTTAGCCATGAACTCATATCGATTAATGTTTATTGTGTGTAAGGCCAGTTCTTTATTCAATGTGCT
Source organism: Dermacentor andersoni (assembly GCF_023375885.2). Taxonomy (NCBI): domain Eukaryota; kingdom Metazoa; phylum Arthropoda; class Arachnida; order Ixodida; family Ixodidae; genus Dermacentor; species Dermacentor andersoni. The sequence goes on along the minus strand of NC_092823.1, from coordinate 23,437,669 downwards.
ATGTCCTCCTTTCTTCTCAGTGTCCTTCGCTCCACCAATACCAGCCACACTTCCTACGCAATTTAGGGAGAATGTCCTTGCGGTGTCCTGCAACACTTCCTTCAGCTCTTTTATTGAATTCATTAAGGTTCCTGAAAGCACACGTGTCTCTTCGCTGTGGTCAATCAATCTTTCCTTGACTTCTCTAACTGAAGATAACGTAACTGTACATTGTGAAGTAAGGCTATCCAACGTACTACTTCCGCTTGACCTGTGTAGCAGAGCTTCTTTGACCGTGTTAATGCAATGTGAAATCTCATTCAGCCGGTCATATTGGACAATATGATCACTAATGACTTCGTCTAGCGTGTCTTTCATTTCAACTACTCGCACGTATAAGCTTGCATTCACAGCCATCATCATTGCTTTTCCGTCACTGTGTGACTTTTCTGCAGCGCCGGACGTCAGAGATACCGCGTAGTCTCGGCATTTGCTCTGTAAATGCGCCGCTATATTACTACGGAGCACCAGCTTTGAACATTTAGGGCACGACGTGGCGTGGTGCTCACAGTCATTGCAAAAATGCTTGTTCAATTCTGATGCAGGCAAAACGACGTCGCAGCCGCGTTCTTCATTCCAACATTTTATCTGAAATGAAAAATAAAAGCATTTAAGCAATTTTCCATAGGACCTTCATATTATTTTCCATTTTAACATATTCTATGTCATTTCATGCCTTCGAACTTCCTGTCACACGGGCACTAAGTAATGTTCTACTAAGATGTTGACCATACTGCAGACAGAAACGGTTCGGAACAAGGAAGAAATGCGGCAGCGACAACCTGATTTGAGTGCGTCATTACACGAACTATTGCTGTTTAGCTTAAAGAAGGATTTTCACTAATCGTGTTAATTTTCAGCAGCGAAACAGCGACACCACTTGTATCACGTGTGCAAACTGGTGGCATTTGCATTGCGAAGGAGAGTGGTTCTTGAAGGTGAAATGTCTTATTACGTTCAGGTAACTTCGTTTGCTCCGATTGGGTGGCATTGCGTTCGCGTTCAGCAATCCGTTTTCGTTCCGGTAGGGCACTGAAATCATCAGGCATGTGAGCCGCTTAACGAAGAGGAGCGGTTCGGTATGGTAACGTATGCGTTTCTCAAGCACGGCTGGGGTGAGAAGCTTCTTGAGAAGAAATAATTTTTTGCGTATGTATTATTTCCATATTCGCTTTCATCTAGCTTACAAGTGATTCATCCACTCTAACAGCAATTGACCCTTATTCGTAAAAAAGCATACCCATTTTACTTCATAAACATATTCGGTGCATTTTGCTAAAATGACCTGAATAACACTGACACACGAATTCGTTCACTCGTGTTCTCTTACCTTGCGCCGCAGAAGGTTCTCCAAAGGAAATTCTCTCCACTCAGCTTCCTCCGGAATAAACTGGTCACCGTCGAGTAGACAGGCGTGGCCCTTATGGAGTACGCACTGCTCGAAGCAGCTTTTGCACAGCACGTGTTGACAGGGCAGAAAAACGGTTTTTCTAGACAACACACCACATGCGTCACATATTCTATGAGCAGGAACAGGCCCGAGGAAATGCAAAGGTCTCCAGTCGAGCTCCTCGTTAAAACCGCACAGCGTGTATCGCTTGCCTTGAGAAGCCATAGCGAACGGCGCACACGTCGGCTGGTAAACGCCGTGCCAACGATTCTGCGCAAATATGGAAGCGTTGCCAGTGCGCTATATCCTCTCAGCTGCTGCCAAGGCTACTATCACTCCGATAATGCTACGGCCAGTTCCTGATTGTTCACGGCGCCGATCGCCAACTATAGATGTAACGGTGTGGAAATTATCTACTCGCCTAGCTGCGTAGTTGTTGCTACCCACAGTTTTATTGCCTTTTTGCTATTGGTGATTTGTAAAGGTCGCTAACCTTTAAAGGCCGTGGAAAAACAATTTACTGAAACGTCAAGGGGCAGTCTACGATGGAAGCGCGACTAACTGCGAAATGAACAATTGGACCAAAAGAATAAAATCTTGTAAAGACTGTCTGGATATTTTTAAACAGAAGCTTTCTGTCCAAACTACCTCTGCCATTCTTCACTGTGGCTTCGGGATGTTGTTGCTGACTTGCGAATAGCCCAATCCTTAAAATAAAATTTATATTATTTGCCCATTGTGGCATCGAACCACGGTCGCCAACTAAGGCAGCCTATTGCTCTATTCATTAGGCCACAAGATTTCCTTCGAAACTACAACCTGACACTACCATTACGCCCAATGGCACGTATACATCGATGGCAGGAAGGCGAACCAGCTCGATCATCGCGTGTGTCCAATTGCGCAGGACGGCTGCGTGGGGGAACATACGCGCTCGCCTGTTTCCTTGGCGCCAGACACGTAGGAATAAACAGGGCATTTTTTTATAATTCAAACAACAGCTTGAAGGGAGCTTCGATTCACTTGCACTGCCTTCACATGGGTCCTGCTGGCAAGCTTAAGTGCGCTTTGATCGAGTGCATTTCGCCGCTAGTGTCATCCGCAGACTGGCGTACGGAAACGCTTAGTGACAATTACTGCAGAGCGCACTTCACGGCGAGTGTGCTTGGCGAACAGACTGCGTGGTGGCGAAGTGCGTAGCCTCGTTATTCGTGCAGCCTCGCTCTATTCGAGTGCAAAAGCCGATTTCAAATGCCTCTTGCCCCCGCGTTAGCCCAGTGGCTGCGGCATTGGGCTGCCGAGCTCGCGGTCGCGCGTTCAATCTGGGCCACGGCTGCCGAATTTTAATGGGGGTGAAATGCGAAGCGTCCGTGTACCCTGCATTGTATGTTCGTTAATGTGACCCCGCTGGTCCAAATTCTTCCGCATTACGCCTCCACTGAGTCCGCCATAAGGCGACTACGATTTGGGCACGTTACACCCCGCAATGTTTGTTTATAGAAACTGGAGTAATTCTAGGTCAAGTGTCCCATCTTGACAATCTCAGATATTGCTCTAAAAATTCGTCCCATTCCACTAGTCCTAAAACAGATTTCTCCAAATATATCACACGGAAAAAATCCCCTGCCAATCCACTCCTGTGAAGATGGTCGTTCCGCGAATCCATAGATATGTTGCGCCAAGTGTAGGGCAACTTGGAAAAAATAAAACTAATCTCATGATGTTCACCCATTACGCACATTGCTCTTCACAGTGATATATGACACAAACACACGTTTCAATGCAGTTTACAAAAGCTTTACTCTATTTATTACTTTAAAATTACTGCAATAACTACTTTGTTGTCGCTATGATACACATGTATGATCTATCTATCTATCTATCTATCTATCTATCTATCTATCTATCTATCTATCTATCTATCTATCTATCTATCTGTCTATCTGTCTATCTATCTATCTATCTATCTATCTATCTATCTATCTATCTATCTATCTATCTATCTATCTATCTATCTATCTATCTATCTATCTATATGCCTATCTATCTGTCTATCTGTCTGTCTGTCTGTCTGTCCGTCTGCGTAATCACACTGTCCTCATACCGTTCCCACGACATCGTTGTCATCGCGTCCTCGGCATATTCTCGCAGTCATACACTCGCTGTATTGCATCCGTTGCCCTACCATCGTCGTGGTTCCATCGTGGTCCTTGTAAAGCCATCATTACAGCTTCGACACCCAACTGTCGTCGTGCCGTCGTCGTGCCATCATCTTCATGCACTCGTCATCGCATTGTCCTTCCACTTTGCCATGCCGTTGTCTGGATGCCGTCATGTTCCTTGTATCGCCGCCATTCCAGTTTCTTCATCCAACTTTCGTCATGCCGTCGTTTATATAAGTTTTTATATAACTTTATGAGGAACCCCACTCTGAACCCGGACGGCAAAAATTCACATGAAGCGCACATTTATTCGTAAAATTGATAAAAGACGCAGGATTCTTTTAGGAGACGCTTTATTGTACACTTCCAGCACATTGGCATTGCTGTTCCACCTAAAGTGTAGAATCAAAATGATTTACCCAATGATGTCTTAAAACCATTGTAAATGACATGAAGTGGAAATCGAATATACTGGCACATTGTAGATCTTTCAGACGACAAGAATAGTTCTTGATGGTACTCAGAAAGCCAAGTAAGACTCGAGCACAGGCAATAAAGCGAGCTCGGTCATCGATCGGGCAAAATGTGATCAACGGATCAAACGCATCTCATAATAGTGCGAAGCGTTGTTTGGCTCATTGTCGGCACTTTGCGGTAGGTATGCACTTTCCCGTTGCGCCTGGCGTCAAGCAAAATAAAATAACCTGTGACCAATGTGGGAATCGAACCTCTGTTGTCGAGCACGGCAGTGGGTGCCTTCGAAACTTCGCCGCGATGGCTCTCTGAGGCTGTTCTTGTTATATTGTTTTTGCTATTGCCGGCCACAGTGAAACACGTAGTAGCCAAAAACAAAACGAATATACTATATTTTACAGCCAATGAAATCATATCTGTTGACAGCTTCAAATCTCAGCAAGGCTGATTCAAACTGCTCGCGAAGCTTCGGGCGAAAAGCGGTCCAGAACAAATTGTCACCGACACCAGCAAGGGCTGTTATGGGAGCAGCGCTTGAAGCGTGACTAGGTGATGAGGGAAGAAACATCGATCAAGAGAGACTGTCTTTCAATAGAAAACAAGACCCAATTTGACTTCATTCAGCGGAAGTCAAATCTGCAATGAATTTTATATGATGCGTCGAAACAATGAAAATAACTTTTCACTTGATTATTAAGGAGGAACACCCTGCATTTTAGCGCCTGCAATAGGTGGGGTGTTCAGACCGCTATAAGTTGCAATGCAGCTCAGCTCGTATAGTGTGCGGAAAAGCGCGCTCGTAATGTTGGGCGACTGCTATACGCCCCCTGTAAATATGTTGTTCACTCTAAAAAAGCGGGTCAATCGAGAGTCACACCAAAGTGACTCGTATTTTCTTAGCTAAGACCCCTTTTTTATGAGTCACCAAATAATGTCCAACCCTCCTGCATGAGTCAATTGTCTCCCAATGGCTTGTGAAGACTCGTCGTGAAAGATGGCGACTTAGTAACTCGAGATGAGTCTTGGCGAGAGCAAGGTTATAATGCAGGAGAAATACCAGATACTTTATTTTGGCGTTATGCTTGATTCTGGCTTAGGCAGACACTCACCTGGTTGTAATGCATTCTCTAACTCTTTCGTTCTTTTCATGTTCTGGAATGCCTCCTAAGTATAAATGTTGATTTTCCTTGGCCATACCTGTTGATATCGCAGAGCTGGTTTTTTTGTGGTAAGGAAGACCTGGATTTATCACATGGGATTCTGACCATAAGTGAATCTAAAAAAAAGTATTGGCTACTAACCGGAGCACAGCAACGAGATAAGATCAGCAGACGCACTCAGCAGTGTCGTTTGTAAATGTACTTCCACAACGTAAAATTAAATTTTGAGGATTTAGCTTCCAAAATCAAGTTCTTGTTATGAAGCACACGCAGATTAATTTTCAGCAGAAACTGCATAATATCTTCAGCAGCTCGGGTTATTTAACGTGCAGGAAATGCACGCTATACGAGTGTTTTTGTATTCTGCTCTCATTCGAAGGCGGCCGCCGTGGTTGTGATTGGACCCGTGACCTCGAGCTCAGCAGCGCAGCACCAAACCTACTGAGTTTGGTGCTGTGACCAGGGAGAAACCTGGTCCTACTGGTCCGACCATGTCCTACTGCGACCAGGGAGAAACAGTAGCCTGTGCAACACTGCTTTTGAGATCCCTTACAAATGTAAGAACAAAAATGTAGCAGTTTCGCCTGAAAGGCGTAACTTCGATAGCCATAGCAGTGTATTAGACAAGTTAACGAAGCAAGGTTCGTAGCTTCATCGGATGCATAAATTGCGGTAAACATTCGCTTACTAATAATTAGCAAGTACTGAGTCACGCGCACACGTGCACACATGAACAGATCTCACTCAAACCGCGAACACTCGCTGTCACAGCGTTGGCGCGATGAAGGGCGCAGGGGAGACCAAACGCTTCTGCTGCCTCGTCTTTCAATGCGTCTCCGAAATTTGAAATCGCACTACCTTGGCTCCCCCCATCTTTGCACCGAACGGAGATTATCTCCAAGACAGGCTTAGGGTGGCGCAAGACCAGGCTAGAGAAACGGCTAGAGGTGGAGGAGCGTGCTAAACCAGCGCCTTTCATACCCCGGCTCGCGCGCATTTATCACATGACGTCCTATATATGCAAGAGGTGCCCACCCAGCTACTATACATCTCGCCTTACTCTTGAAGTGGAGTGTACCTTGAACGCTTCCTATCTCGCACAGAGCCAACGGCGCGGGATAGGATATTATCGCACTTAGGCTTTATACGTAAGCTCATGGCAACGCCGGCAGATAAGGTGCACCGGTTGTATCCATATAATTGCTGTCGCAATAAACGTGGAAATTGTATTGTAATTGTAATCAACCACGCTGCTTCTCGACACCTATGAATGATATTACTACAAAATTTGTTGCTAAATCTCCACCAAATGACTGCGCTCGCAGTTGTTGACAGCGGCACACAGACGCAAGCATTTCTGGACGAAATGCAGGTCTGACAGCTTCAGGTGCTCTAACGTGGGCGTCTTTATAGTTCTACCCTACGTAAGGAAACTGCACTCCAGAGAGATCAGAGCAGCTGTACCGTTTTATTTAAGCAAATTAAGTGCAGTTACGCCTTGTCATCACACTTCGAGCACGCTCCAAAAACTCCAGAATAGATATAACAAACGTAACGACACTAGGATGAGCAAAGTTTGCTTCCGTGAAGTGAACGTAACGGGTCTTTCAAGACATGCTTAAATTCATGGCTGCTTCATTTTTGAACATCATTTAAGTGACGTTTTATTATGACTGATCAAACAAATTTTTACAACTCGAGGAAAGCAAACCAGAACTAGGGTAAGTGTTATGCGGGACCAAAATGGCCCAAAGCCGAAGCAATTCAAAAGAATGACGCCATCTTGCAGTGGCGTTGCATCATGCGCGCGTACGTTGTCGAATGGTTCTGAAAGCGCTGCGTTGTGGGCGACTGAAACCCGACGTTACGGCTTGTGGGCGACCGCAACCCGACGTTACGGGAAGTTACGGTGGCAACATTCTTCCGTCCTATCTGATTGCGAAGAGAAGGACCTCCGGCAGCAGCATGGCGCCGATTTGGTCTTTGCCGACATAGAGCAAGTGCAGGTCGCCAAACCGTGACTAGAACGCGTTGTATTTGTTAGCAAATTAAAGGGCCCTTCAGAAAGCCTTGCGCGGTGGAGCCTCATACTGCGAGAAAATGACATCACTGTAATCTACAAGTCCGAACGAAAACACTCTAATGCCGACTGCCTATAACGCGGCCCCATTGACCCGCCGCCGCAAGATGACGATGGTGACGAAGCCTTCCTCGAAAGAATAAGCGCGGAAGACTTGGCTGAACAGACACGAGCGCGCCCGGAGCTAGAAAGCCTCGTCGACCATATGGAAGGGAATGCCGACGTTATCACTAAGGCATTTAGGCGAGGATTCTCTTCATTTTAGCTTCAAAACAACTTACTCGTAAAGAAGAACATCTCATCAGTCCTCGCCAACCTCCTCTTTCTTGCTCCTTCTGCACTGAGTCCAGAAGTACTGGACGCCCTACATGACGATCCGAACGCTGGGCACCTCGGATTCTCTGACGTTATCGAGGATGCAGGAAAGGCATTAGTCGTCACGCCTGACTGCCGACGTAGCCCGTTACGTCAATACATGCCTGGACTGTCAGTGGCGGAAGACACCACCGACAAGGCCTGCGGGATTACTACAGCAGATCAAGCCTCTTGCACACCATTTCAGCAGATCGGTATGGTTGTGTTGGGACATTTTCCGACGTCAACATCGAGAAAGAAGTCGATAGTCATGGCGACGGACTACTTCACCCGCTTCATTGAAACGAAAGCTCTGCCAAAAGGTGGTGCGGCCGAAGTGACGAAATTCTTCGTCGAGAACTACCTGCAGCAATATAGTGCCCCTAGAAGTCATCAGCACCGATAGAGGAACGGCCTTTACAGCAGATATCACCCAATACATTCTGCAATACAGCGTACCACCCGCAGACGAACGGCCTCACGGAGCGCCTGATCAAGACGCTCGCCGACATGCTAGCAACGTACGTCGACTTCGAGCACAAGACGTGGGATAGAGTCGTTACGTACGTAACTTTCACTTATGACACGGCAGTGCAAGAAACAACTTAAATGACGCCGTTCAAGCTGCTTTACGTCAGGAGCCCGACGACAAGTCTCGAAACCATGCTGCCGCACGTCACCGACGAAGAGAATCTCGACGTCACCGCCTACCTCCAGCACGCCGAAGAAGCCAGACAAATCACCCGCCTATGCATCAAAAATCAGCAGAGGACCGATAGCTGGCACTGCAATCTCCGACGACGATACGCGGAATGTGAGCCAGGCGACTGCATTTTGGTTTGGACAACGATACGCCGACGAGGACTGAGTGAGAACCTCTTAGGCCGGAATTTCCGACCTCACAACAAGATCATCCGACGCATTGGCGAACTCGACTGTGAGGTCGCAGCGGCGCCACTCACGACCTGAGAGAGTCCACGTTGGGCGACTGAAGCCGTTCTACCAGCGCTAACAAACTTGGAGACATTGCATGACTTAACTATGGGCTTTCTTTATAAAGCGAAGCTTCCTTTCCCTCCTCATTCGATTTTCCCTCTGCTGCTGCTGCTGTGGCTGCTGCTGTGAGGCAGACCAGAAAATTAAATTATGGGGTTTTACGTGCCAAAACCACTTTCTGATTACGAGGCACGCCGTAGTGGAGGACTCCGGAAATTTCGACCACTTGGGTTCTTTAACGTGCACCTAAATCTAAGTACACGGGTGTTTTCGCATTTCGCCCCCATCGAAATGCGGCCGCCGTGGCCGGGATTCGATCCCGCGACCTCGTGCTCAGCAGCCTAACACCATAGCCACTGAGCAACCACGGCGGGTTGTGAGGCAGACCAGGGGGCGGGGGTCACAGCATGTGCATACATGAGAGGAGCGAGTCAGAGAGGAAAGGCGACGCTCATCGTCATCGTCAGCCTGGTTACGTCCACTGCAGGGCAAAGGCCTCTCCCATACTTCTCCAACTACCCCGGTCGTGTACTAATTGTGGCCATGTTGTCCCTGCAAACTTCTTATTCACATCCGCCCAGCTAACTTTCTGCCGTCTCCTGCTACGCTTCCCGTCCCTTGGAGTCCAGTCCGTAACCCTTAATGACCATCGCTTATCTTCCTTCCTCGTTACATGTCCTGCCCACGCCCATTTCCTTTTCTTGATTTCAACTAAGATGTCATTTACCCGCGTTTGTTCCCTCACCCAATCTGCTCTTTTCTTATCCCTCAAAGTTACACCTATCATTCTTCTTTCCATAGCTCGTTCCGTCGTCCTCAATTTAAGTAGAACCCTTTTCGTAAGGTTCCAGGTTTTTGCCCCGTACGTCAGTAGTAGTAAGACACAGCTCTTATACACTTTTCTCTTGAGGGATAATGGCAACCTGCTGTTCATGATCTGAGAATGCCTGCCAAACGCACCCCAGCCCATTCTTATTCTTCTGATTATTTCAGTCTCATGATCCGGATCTGCGGTCCCTACCTGTCCTGAGTAGATGTATTCTCTAGCCGCTTCCAGTGCCTCCCTACCTATCGTAAACTGCTGTTCTCTCCCGAGACTGTTAAACATTACTTTAGTTTTCTGCAGATTAATTTTTAGACCCACCCTTCTGCTTTGCCTCTCCAGGTCAGTGAGCATGCATTGCAATTGGTCCCCTGAGTTACTAAGCAAGGCAATATTATCACCGAATCGCGAGTTTCTAAGGTATTCTCCCTAACTTTTGTCCCAAATTCTTCCCAATCCAATTCTCTGAATAGCTCCTGCAAACGTGCTGTGAATAGCATAGGAGAGATTGTACCTCCTTGCCTGACTCCTTTCTTTATTAGGATTTTGTTGCCGTCTTTATGGAGGACTACGGTGGCTGTGGAGTCGCTATAGATATCTTTCAGTATTTTTACATATGGCTCGTTTACACCCTGATTCCATAATGCCTCCATGACTGCTGAGGTTCCGACAGAATCAAACACTTTCTCGTAATCAATGAAAGCTATATATAAGGGTTGGTTATATTCCGCACATTTCTCTATCACCTGATTGATAGTATGAATATATGATTGATAGGCGCGCTAGAAGGTCGTTTTTACCCCACCGTGTCGAATGTGCGCAATGCCCTCGGGAGCTTCCTGGCCGTCGCCACGTTAGCCTCTTGACAGCTGTAATTATCCGTGACTCCCCTCAGAAGCATTGCAGAAACTGCAGAGCTTCAATTTCTGCTAATACCCCTGTCACACAGACAGCCTTAATCGAGGTTAAGCTAACTACGGTTACGGCTGACCGCAGTTACCACTAGCTGCATGACAGAGGTAACCATAGTAAGCCGCCTAACCATGGTTACCGCAAACCGAGCTTGACAACCTCGGTATACTCTCGCAAACCGAGAAACAGGCGAGATGGCGGGCGCCATGGATGTTGCGTATGTACCAGCGTCCATTGAAATGCCAATAAGCGAAATGCGCAGCAACTGGCCAGACTCGACAACTATGGCGCTTATACGCATTTGCGAGGATCATCTTGTGGAAGAAGACTTGAAATCTGGGCCAGTTGGTACATACTTGAAGGAAAAAAGCAGTCAAAAAACACAAAGAAAAGAGGAGAGGTTCACACCACAACGACTGGACTATCAACTGAGCTTTATTAGAATCGGTGTAGTCTTGGGGCGCTGCGCTCCAATACGCGGAATGCGCGCATATACACAAAATTTAACGCCGGGCTCCCTCCTGGGGAAACACCGTACAACACGAAGCAGCTGCGGCTAAAATTGGACAACCGGAGCAAGCGCTCTCGGCAAGTACAGAAGGTGCCGGTTGACATGTGCAATCATAAAAGCTTTGCGCTTATGATAGCCGAATAGGACGATAGTTACTGCGTGGAATAGGCTTCGCCGTAAAGTAGGCTTCGTTCGATCGGCAAAGTGTCTCTTCACCAGCACACATGCTCTTGCAGGTTAAAGCGCCGTTTTTGAAATGTTACGTTTGCTCGCACTTCTTTACTAACGCCATGGCACTCGTGCCGCTGCGTGCGCTTGGCTTCGCGAATCGTGCCGCATTTACAGTTCAATACAACCCAAGGCGGCCCACGACGTTACACTCTAAGAAATGTTTACACCCTTTGGAGTGCCCCTTCTGCCACACAACGGTAATCGCCATCTGCCTTGATGCGTTTCCTTTCTTTAACGCTGCGAACCCGGTACTTTCCAGTCACGAACAGCATGCGCGTTATCAGCATGATAGCATTCCCGACAGGAAAGTGGCGGGCGCGGCGTTTTCAAGAAAGGAAACGCATCAAGGCAGATGACGATTATTGTTGTGTGGCAGAAGGGGCAGTCCCAAATGGTGTAAACTTTTCTTAGAGTCTACCTGTAACTCAGGCTACAGATGGCAGAAATGTCTGCACAACGAAGGATATATGGATGAAATGCACGATACAGAGACCACAAGGACCTGTGCCGTCTACTTTAGTTCCATTTACAATACTCGCCTGAATCGCTGTACTGCTGTGCACAGCATTACAGTAACTTGCTCGATACTTTGCTGAATCTTTCATTCTCAAGCCCATTTTGCAGGGACAGTACATGGTACACGCCTTAAGCTTCGTTAACATTAAAGGCGGATTTCAGAGGAATTATTTCCGTAAATTTGTTGAGTATTTTCTGCTCAAACAATCATAATGCCGTTGCAGCCGATACTTACCCTTTGTATATGCCACCGGAACTAAAGTGATAACCACGTGGGGTTCAGTGGCGTCTGGTGTATTTTTCTTTTTTTTTTTTGCATGGCACTGTCTGCTAGGTAATTTAAAATATTTTAAAGGCTTTTACAGGTCTCGATAAATATGAAAATGCTCGTGCCTGCAGGATTTGGTCGCAAGGGACCGTTTAAAATGCATGAGGTGCAATAGTATGTGCCTCACCACCGTCATAAAATGCGTGCACTAAAACGCATCTTTCTTTTCTAGGAAGGAAAGGCTGCTCAACACCAAAACTGGGTCCAGCAGCTCGAAGTGGCCCTACTACTGGCTGTTTCATAACCTACTTGGCTCTTTGCCAATGAACGATGAATTCCTGGTGGAGGAAAACATCGAGGTAATTTACGACAACAGTGTAGTTTGGGGGGCTAGTTGATTGTTGTTTAGGAAAGTGCAAAGGTAGAGATAAACAAAGGAAAACCGCCTAGTATACAATTGTCTTGCTTATTTGTTATCTCTGAAACTAGCCGCAATGGTTGCTCAGTGGCTATGGTCTTGGGCTGCTGAGGCCGAGATCGCAGGATTGAATCCCGGCCACGGCGGCCGCATTTACATGGGGGCGAAATGCGAAAACACCCGTGTACTTAGATTTAGGTGCACGGTAAAGAACCTCGGGTGGTCAAAATTTCCGGAGTCCTCCACTACGGCGTGCCTCATAATCAGAAAGTGGTTTGAGGTTGAGGTTTATTTTCTTTCAAAGATGAAAAAGGAAACTGCGACAAAAGGCGGTAAAGCCTGACGAGGTCACATTTCCCCAAAACAGTCGATACAGCAGTGAGCAACACCGAAATAAATATTAACAGAGTATGATAGTGAACAAAATACATCGCATCGAACGACAGTATTACCATGAGAAATATTACTTTTTATACAAAGACAGTGAGCCATAAATCAAAGGCAGTGTATAAATATGGCATGGGGTCGCTAAAGAAAACACATGCAGAAACAACTTCACTCGAAAACAAGAGATGCTTCGCTAAGTAAAAAACAGATTATATTGAGTCAGTGCTGATTAGTCACTTTTTTATGTCTTTTTTAAATTTGTTCTTAGGGAGATCAAACATGACAGTTAAAGATGGGTTATTGAGAACGACTGGAATCTGGTAATCAAGTTTTCGTTTTCCGTAATTTGTCCTCGTTTTAGGGACCAAGTTTCGGTGTTGCCGAAGGGGGTATTTAGTAGGAGGGCGGTTTGGAGCAATGGAATACAAACGATTACGATAGTTGTACTGTAACAGGCGGAGTATGTAAACATGGTTTGCTTTAAGTAAATTATGCATGCTTATGACAGAGTAGTAATGTTGGTAGGTTTTCCGGCCTACCATGGTAACCCTCAATAGCCCGCAATGCCTTCTTTTGCAAAAGCAATAACTTCTGAAAATTACTTATTGTTGTAGTGCCCCAGACCAGTGCACAATAGGACAATTTGGAAAAAAAATAGTGCGTAGTATATGGACAATTCTAGGGAAACGGGTAAAAGATCGCTGATCCGGTAAAGACATCGAACAGTTTTACTAAGCTTCGTAAGAAGGTTTGAAATATGCGTGTTCCATGATAAATGTTCATTAAACCAGACACCAAGAAATTTCTGAGTTTTTCCCTGTTGCAGTTTTGTGTTGGCGTATATTAGGTTAAGTGTGTAATGAACAGAGGCCTTAATAGGTCTGAAAATTATGTACCTGGTTTTTGACAAGTTTAAGCTAAACTTATTCGCCTGCATCCAAGCGTATAATTTTACCAAATAAGCCTTCACGATAGTTTCTAATTCCGGCAAAGTACGTGATGTGAAAAAATTTGTATCGTCAGCGTACATAACCAAATCTGGAGAATCCTGTATGTTACAGATGTCGTTTATATACAATAAAAACAAAAGTGGACCTTGGGTAACGCACAAATGATTCAAAACAAAATTATTCTATTTAACGTATTGTATACTGTGATTTCAGCAGGTTTAGAGCTATTCCGTGTATCCCGTAAATGTTCAGTTTACATAAAAGAATTTCATGCTGTACGCAGTCAAAAGTTTTCCGAAGGTCTAAGAACAGACCGAGAGTGTATGCTCTGGATTCAATGTTGTCAATGATATTTTCTTTAACGGCGAGTAGAGCTTGCGCACACGATTTATTTTTCAAAAAGCCATAGTCAGAGAGTTTAATAATGTTATGAGCGCAAAAGAACTTTTGTATCTACTATTAATGGCTCCTTCGAATACCTTCGATAACACTTATAACACGGAGATGGGATGATAGTTCGTGATTTCATTTCTATTTCCTCCTTTATATATAGGACAAACACGAGCAATCTTCACTTCATCTGGGAACGTACCACTTGTGAACATCACATTTATAATATACGCTAAAACCTCGTATATTAATGCAGACACATACTTCAATGGTATCGCTTTGATGTTGTCATGGCCTGCTGAGACATTGTTCTTTATTTTCCCAATGTAGGTAGCTTCTTCCGGTAACGCCGGAAGAAGTAAAGAAAGCCTTGGGAGATATGCAAAGGGGGAAGGCCGCTGGGAAGGACCAGGCAACAGCAGATTTGTTGAAGGATGGTGGGCAGATTGTTCTAGAGAAACTGGCCACCCTGTATACTCAATGCCTCATGACCTCGAGCGTACCGGTATCTTGGAAGAACGCTAACATAATCCTAATCCATAAGAAAGGGGACGCCAAAGACATGAAAAATTATAGACCGATCAGCTTATGTCCGTTGCCTACAAACTATTTACTAAGGTAATCGCTAATAGAATCAGGAACACCTTAGACTTCTGTCAAGCAAAGGACCAGGCAGGATTCCGTAAAGGCTACTCAACCATAGACCATATTCACACTATCAATCCGGTGATAGAGAAATGTGTGGAATATCACCAACCCTTATATATAGCTTTCATTGATTACGAGAAAGCGTTTGATTCTGTCGAAACCTCAGCAGTCATGGAGGCATTGCGGGATCAGGGTGTAGACGAGCCGTATGTAAAAATACTGAAAGGTATCTATAGCGGCTCCACAGCCACCGTAGTCCTCCATAAAGAAAGCAACAAAATCCCAATAAAGAAAGGCGTCAGGCTGGGAGATACGATCTCTCCAATGCTATTCACAGCCTGTTTACAGGAGGTATTCAGAGACCTGGATTGGGAAGAATTGGGGAGAAAAGTTAATGAAGAACACCTTAGTAACTTGCGATTCGCTGATGATATTGCCTTGCTAAGTAACTCAGGAGACCAATTGCAATGCATGCTCACTGACCTGGAGAGGCAAAGCCGAAGAGTGGGTGTAAAAATTAATCTGCAGAAAACTAAAGTAATGTTTGACAGTCTCGGAAGAGAACAGCAATTTACAATAGGTAGCGAGGCAATGTAAGTGGTAAGGGAATACATCTACTTAGGGCAGGTAGTGACGGCGGATCCGGATCATGAGACGGAAATAACCAGAAGGATAAGAATGGGCTGGGGTGCGTTTGGCAGGCATTCTCAGATCATGAACAGCAGGTTGCCATTATCCCTCAAGAGAAAAGTGTATAATAGCTGTGTCTTACCAGTACTCACCTACGCGGCAGAAACCTGGAGGCTTACGAAAAGGGTTCTACTCAAATTGAGGACGACGCAACGAGCTATAGAAAGAAGAATGATAGGTGTAACGTTAAGGGATAAGAAAAGAACAGATTGGGTGAGGGAACAAACGCGAGTTAATGACATCTTAGTTAAAATCAAGAAAAAGAAATGGGTATGGGCAGGACATGTAATGAGAAGGGAAGATAACCGATGGTCATTAAGGGTTACGGACTGGGTTCCAAGGGCAGGGAAGCGTAGCAGGGGACGGCAGAAAGTTAGGTGGGCGGATGAAATTAAGAAGTTTGCAGGGACGGCGTGGCCACAATTAGTACATGACCGGGGTTGTTGGAGAAGTATGGGAGAGGCCTTTGCCCTGCAGTGGGCGTAACCAGGCTGATGATGATGATGATGATGATGATGATGATGATGATGATGTAGGTAGATACTTCTTGTGGTATCACAGGCAGCAACGAAATAGAGTTAGGTAAAGTGATAATGAGGTTGCATACGGGAGCATTAGAGAGAGCTTCATCAGCTTGACGAGCATTAGGGAGGCTTGCCAGCTTCAATAAAGAAGTGGTTTATGGTGTTAGCTAATTGAGTTCCGCTAGCTTGGGAATTAGATGCAGCGATTTGTGAGTGGTCCCTGCACTTGTGTTTGTTTAATAGTTCGTTTATTTCACTCCAAACTTTCTTGCGGTCATTAATAAGTTCTGGAGAACCGTTTTGTATAGTAAGCTGATTTTGCAGGCTTGAGGTCTTTATTTAGTTTATTCCCAAATTTATTGAACTCTCTAAAAAGGGCTGCATCGCGAGAACGTACAAAGTCATGATACATGTTATTTTTAATACGTATCCTGTTATATAACACATTATCCACCCACGGCTTTATAGATTTTCGGAAGTTGTGTTTTACCTCGATTGCAGGAACGCAGCATTAGAACATTCCATTAACTTGGCAAGAAAAGCAGTATGCGCCGCGTTGACTTCGGATATGCTGTATACGTTCTCCCAATACATATTCTGAATACGAGTCATAAATGTTGCGAGATTTTCATCGGAAATGACCCTAGTTACGGCATTTTTGGATACTGATTTAATGCGTTTCAGAGGAAGAAAAAAAAATTGTGATTTGGTCACTGATTTCCGAAGACAACAGGCCAGATTCCGTTTCTGGAGACACCATATTTGTGACAAGAACATCCAGCAGGGAAGCTGTAGCAACGCTAATTCTAGTAGGCATGTTTACAGTATCTAAACAACCATAAGATGCTATAAGGCTATTAAATTCGCGCGTACTATGATCATCGTGCATGAAGTTAATGTTAATATCACCCATTATTACTAAAGGCAACCGGGAATTGGCGAGATTCAAGAGTAAGCTTTCGACAAAGTTGAAAAAAGGTAGTTTATATCCTGAGGGAGGTCTGTATACAACAGCTACAATGACACTGGACACTGATACGGCTAAAGAGTCAACATTGGAATTTGTTACAGAAATCTCGTCTAACACACACTGTGGATAACAACTCTTTACGTACACGACTAGACCACCACCTCTCATATTCGAACGAAGGAAGCCATGATACTGGTAATTTTTGAATGGAAGATGATCATCATGTGTTGTAAGCCATGTTTCGGTAAGAAAAAACACATCAAACGGTCGGTTTATTGACTCAAGAAACATATCCAGACCATGGCGTTTGTTCTTCATACTGCGGACAATAATACACGTAAAACCCTATAATTTAATCAATCTCTTAAACTTAAATTAGATATTCCTCAAAGTACAATATGTACTAATTTCTCGCTGTATTTTGTGTATCGCTGAAACAGGCAGAAAACATGAAATACAGTATTTGGGTTGTGTGCAAATATTTTTTTTATTATCAACATAAAAGTGATAGCAAGTCTCAGTTACTTGAACACTGCAAAAATGCCACACTTTATGATCAGGCAGAAAAGTGCCAGCACAAGATTGTTGAGTTGCAGGAACAGTACAGAAATTTTTTGTGATAGAGGTTGAATAGGCTATGAAGGAATGTAATCAACTATGAAAAGCACCTTGCGAAAAGAAAAAAAATATATAGTATGTCTGCAATAATAAAAGCAATTAAATACATTGTAAGCAATTATGTCCCACGTTCCAAAGCAGCACTGAAGATATGAAAGGCACTATAGTAAAGGCTGCATTAAAAATTTCCACCCCAGGTTTCTTCATTTGTACGCATATATGTAAGTACACAAGTGTTCTTGTATTTCACATCAATAAAAATGCAGCTGTTAAAGCTAAACATGACCATATATTTCTAGTCCAGCATGTACATGATAGCTATCAGCGTGAAAAGGAGTGCGAGAAGTCTGAAAAGGCCGAAAAAGCAGTTAGCATCCTACTGTTTATTCTAAGTAATGGTACGTCATGGGAAGTAGTGTATCAGCACTTGTTTAAGTTCATGGTATGCTTGGCTGGGTCACCGATTCCCCCCTCCTATTTCTTTTTTTTTGCTTTCTGGAATTCATGGCGCTCCATATCTGACCAATAGGTGCACTCGAAACAAAGCCTTGCAAGCTATGCGACAACCTAGCTTCAAGGTGCGGCATATGAACTATCACAAAACTGCATTTATGCATCACAAACTTAAAAATGTGGTACTAAATTTTTTGTAGCCCGTCGTGGTTGCTCAGTGGCTATGGTGTTGGGCGGCTGAGCACGTGGAGCCCTCCACTACGGCGTGCCTCATAATCAGAAAGTGGTTTTGGCTCGTAAAACACCGTAATTTTTGTTAACATTTTTTGTATGCTTTCCCTTGCACAGGTGCCAGAGGTTACAGCGCTGGCTGAAGGCGGACAGGTGATGGGGTCCTTGCAGAACAGCTTGGCATTCGAAGCCGATGGTGACATGACAGAGCCACCAGCCACTTCCACTGGAAACAGAGATGCTATCCGTGATCTAGCATCCCCGCCTTCCGGCACTGTAAATGGCCTAGCAGGGGATCTCAATGCTATTACACGCGCGGCTAACAATAATGATCTAAGTGCAGCGAGCGGCCAGCCACTGTTTTGCAGGCGCTCCTGGCTAGGCACAACGAAGAAATGTTAGCCGTCAGGAAATCTTAGGAAAAAAGGCGAAAGCAAATGAAGTGCGTGCAGCTTCTAGCGGAAGCTAATGATATCAATGCTAGCATGATACGCATGATGGCAAATATTTCGAATCAAAGGGCCAATCGTCAATAAAACCGTTTATGATCTCCTGTTTCTCATGCTGGCCTTGCAATCAACATCTACACAATGACTCCACGTAAGCATTTTAAGCGTGGAAACGCTGAAGAGCATTCAATTTAGTCGCAACCACATAGCGACTCTTCCCCAGATCGACATGTGGTCTGTGCTCACAACATTAGGTTCTGGTCGGTTAAGTAGGACCGCCAATGTCACCAAATTACGTATATACTGAACAAATATGGCTGGACAAATAATACTGAGCAGCTTTATTTGCACTGCCACTGAGCAAAGTAATGCAAATATGTATGCACAAATTTGCCACACAGGCCCATGTGGTTTGTTCATGAATTAAATGTGTGCAGTTGGGATTGCTGGTATCATCCAGCCTAGTCGATCATTAGCAGGAACTCCAGGCAGCAGAATATGTACAGTAACGTGAATCTACAACAAGATACCCTGTAAAACGAAGGATAATCCTGTCCCAGTTCTACTGTGAGCTGTGCACCACATTTACAAAAAAGGGGCCAGTATGATAACTGATTTCAGAAGCCCCAAGCACTCCGTTATAAAGGATTTCGACTGTATTTAGCTTAACTGAATCTGCAAGCACGAAGTATGTGGCAAATGATAATTGAGAAAAAAATGTAAAAAATTGCAGTAAATGATATTACCCAAAGTGCAATGAATCCAGCAATAACTTGCAACTAAGCACACTGAAAAAATCACGCTTTGACACAGTCGTGCATGCATCAAGCCTTATTTCACAATTTTATTATCGTCGCATAGCAACGAACACTAACGCAGAGGTATAAAGATTGTTTTAATTTGCACGCTTCGACCGACAGGTTAATAACAGAAAACGCATGCAAGCTGCAAATGAATGAATATAAAGTGAATGACAAATCAATGCTGAAGTGACATTCTTTGTAAGCGCACTTCTCATAATACGACTATGAATGTCTTGTGCACTATCAACTAAAGTACCTTGCATATGCGGCAAACCCAGATCAGCTTGATGAAAAGGCATTGGTAAAGTTCAACATATTTCGCATCAATACACTACCATGACACTGAATTGAGACCAAGGCAAGCGAAGCAGTCATTTTCATTTATTTCATTTATTATACCCTCAAGACCACAAGGTATTACAGAGGGGAGTGGGGTAGAAAAAGAAGTTACAAAACAAAGAAGACAGCAAGTGATGTAGTTATAGACGTGTGAAGCCCGAAGCGATGGTGTCGATTATGGCCGTACGAAATTGTGCGTGGTCTTCAACAGCAATCAACGCGGCGAGAAGGTGGTTTCATTCTTGAGACGTCCTAGGAAGAAAAGACTCATGAAATGCTTCAGTGCGACACTGCAAAACTCCAACTTTGTGATGATGATCAATGCGAGGAGATATGTAGATTGGGGGCGAAATAAGATTATCGCGCAGATATGAATTATGGAAGTATATTTTATGAAACAGAGCCAGGCGAGAGCTTTTGCGACGAGCAGAAAGTGATGGAAGTTGGATGATGTTTTTTATAGAAGTTACGCTAGCCGTGCGGTTATAATTGCTTAGGATGAAACACGAGGCATTATTTTGAACACGTTCGAGAGAATGGATTAGTGTCTCAGCATATGGGTCCAAAATTGATGAAGCGTATTCCATTTTACTCCTAATTAGCGTCTCGTACAAAATAAACTTTAATAATGATGGAGCGGAAGAGGAGTTTTGACGGATATATCCTAACATGCGATTACTTTTATTGATAACGCTGTCGATGTGTAAAGACCAGGAAAGAGTAGAGGTTAAATGGACACCTAGGTATTTGTAAGATGTAACTGCTTCCATGGCAGTATTATCAAGGTAATAGTTCGCAAGAATTGTTCACAATCTAAGCTACCAAAAAACTCAAATTCTTCTAATGAACCGGGCCAGGTTGCGCATATGGTTTCATTATCATGGCCAGCAAAGGGAATGCCTGGTCAGCAACCAACACAGGACCAACGCAAACACCCTGCAGTACTTTTGTTTTGCGTGTGAACAGGCTCCCTGCCAACACTTTGCAAAGCCGTGACAGCTGGAACATACTTGCATCATGATTTCTTCCAGGCAATTCTACATTAGTATACATAAATCTATATGTGTGGTCGACAATGGCCAACAATACAACGCTGTAGCACCCTTTATAATTAATATAATCAGTGGCATGATCCCTGGGGGGGCGGACTTCAATGGGGCATCCGTCCAAGACTCCAATGCCTTGGCCATATCCGTAGACAGCTGCGAAACGGCGCAACTGCTCGTTTACCTCGTTTCCTCTGGGGAAACTTATGTAACGCGAGTCTAGACTCCGTACAATAGTGGCGCAGAACTCGCGCAACGCTAGATTTAGCGTGGAACCACCAACAGCAAAGATATTGGGAACACTTCTGTCCTCAACAGAGGTAGCGAGACGATACAGTCTTATCGCGCAGACGTTTATCTAATGTAATCACCTCTCGCATGTTCGTGCCTAGTCGTCTCAAAAGCTCATAAACGCTCACAATGTAATCGAAGGTCGAGCGGTTCATTCTAAAGTTCTCTCTCAATCCGCTATCAGGAAGGTGCGGAAGTGCTGCTTCGTATCACGAAATCTCGCGGGGATATGTCCAAACAGAACAATCGCCAGAAGAGAATGCTGCAGCTATCAAAAGCTCTCGGCTTCTGCGTCGAGCACGTTCAAGGTCAGCGTCCGCTTTTTCTGCACTGGAAACAGAAGAACACCCCGATGGGCGTTTTTCGTTGGTCCACTAGCGCATTTACTTTTGTACAGGTTTTTGCTGCCATTGAAAGGGCCTACGATAAAACTGCCGTTTAGGTGGGCATTATTTCGGCATACAACGGGAGTACCGCAAAGGCGCACTTCACTCTCATTTGGCTGGGAGGTAAAATGAGAGTTTTTTTACGGAATTAAAGCCATTTTAGTTGAGCAGCGGCAGGCACGTAGCGAAATGCTTGGTTGCGCGGGTCACGCGGTTACCCAGCACCAGACGGTATACCACAGGCCGAAGTATCGGATGCCGGCGATCAAGGCTCAAGTAAACTCGGCCGTCCGTTAGCTCCCACCCGAGCAGGCGAACGCCGGCGTCCGAGAATTTGGCCAGCGGTGTTCCGTCTGTCAATGCTAGGCGCGGCGTCCCGTCACGAAGCATTTTGCCGCGTGCTCGCCACACGTAGCCCAATTGACAGCACAGGGCCACCGCTGAATTTGCCAAGTCACGAACACACGTGGTCCAATGGTGAATGAACCTGTCGCCGCCGTTCTTCGACATTTTTCTCTTTCACTGATCACCGAGCCCCTCCTTGCAGCGCTTGTTCTGTCATACAGTCGTCCTCCGAAAATGCTAGCTATCGGCAGTGCCTCCGAGGCCATCAAACGACTTGGAGAGCAGCTGCTACATGCTGAAAAAAAAATACACGAGACACACACTGATAGATAAGAAAATTATTTGACACCAAATGTAACAAATATAATACGTTCACTTTCTGGCCCAAAAGAAAGCACATTTTTACCCTAGTAAGACAATTGTCAGGATTTAAAAAAAAAAACACTGAACACTCTAAACATGCCTACTACTAGTACTTTACATGTGCTAACACAATGAAATTGGTAAATGAAAGAAATTCAAAGAATTCTTATCTCTTTTCATACTAAACTGTATCTATAGAATAGCGTGTTTGAACTGTTGCTATGTACTGACATTCCACACTTTTGCACAGACAATATATTCAGCTTGCAAGACTAAGCCACGTGAAATTAACAGTGGCTTGTATAATGAGGCAGATCAGTGGTATTTTGCATGGACTAGCACAAAAGAATGATGATAAATGCCGAAGTACTAAATTAGGAAATTGGGACTCATCACACAGACAAGCTAAATAATTTAGTGTAGTTATTGCGCTGTATTTCAGAGCAAGCTGTTAAAAATGAAATTATTGTATTTTATGAGCCAGAACCACCATGTGATCACGAGGCATACCGTAGTTTGCCGAATTGATTTGGACAACCTGGGATTCCTTAACGCGCACCTAAACCTGAGTACATGGGTGTTTTTGCATTTCGTTCCAATTGAAATGCAGTTTTGTTTATGACTAGATTTTGAAAGTTCCAAACAGGGTCCCCCCTATATTTTTCCAGTGCATGCTCTTTAAACGGGACGTCAAGAGACCAGGGAAACTGGTCCTCTTTACCAGTTCTATTTGTTGAGAGACATTGCAGAGAGCCAACAAACCAATAATGAGGATGGTGTTCTGTTTAAGCGGCAGTTTCGCCTAAACAATTTCCGTTTATCGAGATTCCACTGTAGTTTATAATAGTGGATGAGTTGTGTTCTGCATGGAAACTTCAGCATATGGCTGCCATGTTTAGTTGAATATTGTGCAAACAGCAAGATTCCATTGTACCCAGTGCTAAATATAAAGTCAGCAATATAATATGTTGCAAATGCAGCCACGAACAAGTACCTTCCCTGATGATATTCATTACCAGCAACTTTTAGATGAAGTTAGTGATGCTTTCTCACGTTTAAGTGCCTTGTTTTCAGAAATCAAATCCTCCTTCTCACATTGGTCTCGAATCATGTTGTGCCCCGAGCTGAGGCCATATGAGATTGTATTCAATCGCACGTGAAATACCATATCGCTCTTATTCAAAAAGCACATGGCATCGCAGTCACTATCTAGATATAAAATTTGAGCTGAAAAGCAGTGGCAGACATCCTTAGGTAAAAGCCTAACTATTCTACTGAATCGGGATGCATACTCAAAACACTGCTATGTAATTGCAGACAGGACTAGTAGTGTAGCAACCAGGAGAGATTTAATGGTCATAAAGGAGCAAAATTGTGTGAGTTTCGAATTATTATTCTCTCTGAGGAACCATGCTTTTTAATTATAAAATGGAGATCAAAATAAAGCAATTGGAAAGGAAACCTGCATTTGATTCAAGTAAATAAAGTACTGTTCATGCTCCCTTCAAGGATGCACACTACATTTCCTTCCTTCGAATGTGAGTTTGTTACCTTGCGATGGGTTGCCAAATGTATTGGTGTAGGGTTCGTCGAGGGTGGTGGAAAAGATGTAGATGAAAAGTTTCAACAAGGAGGCTTGCCATGTTGAACAACGAAAGTCTCAGGCTGGAGCCCTTTGGTTCCCTTGTAAAGATGTTGACCCCAGTATGAGGCGTCCGTCCCTTGGACAACTCTTGATGAATAATGTCGCCATCCTTCCATTTACCCTCGTCTTATTCAGACGATTGCTGCACAGAGAAGGTGGACATTGTTTTTAAAAAAATAATAATGAGCTAAAGGGCTTTGCGCATGGCTGTGTCTCCAAGTGCAAAAATTTGTTTTCAATGAATGACAGAGTTGGTACCTTTCTTGAGAATTCAATAGAAAGAACCAAACATTAAGCTAACAGACTGGCTATGACGACAAGTAAGCGTCAATGGATGTCGAGTGCCATTTCTTCATTTCACCCCAAGCTTGAGGACGGCCGTAGTTCTTCCTAAAATGTAGAAAATATTTCTAATGAAATACATAATAAAAGTATTCTCTTTATAATTCGAAAATTAAAATATGGTTATTTGCTTATTCATCTTTAGGTGGGAACAGTGCCAAGGACACTGACAAATTAAAGGCCTATAAAGTAATGACACATAGTGCTGGCTGACAACTAATTTAGTTTTGAACAGACAAAGAGTTAAGTACTCTGGAATGCTTCCTAAAAGACATTAAAAACCTAATAAGCCGGAAGCAGTGGTACAAAATAGTGTATGTGCATGGAAATTGCACCTGGTCATCGTTTTACAGTCAAGTATGAGTGCATGACTGTATGTATGACGGTATGACTGTACAGTCACGTATGACTGGACAGGCCGCCATTAGAATCTGAACCTGGTAACGTTTAACGTTAGAACGTTATCTAGAGAGGTGAGTCTACCAGTGTTATTGGAGGAATTAGAGGGTAGCAGATGGGATATAGTAGGGCTCAGTGAGGTAAGGAGGACAAAAGAAGCATATACATTGCTAAATGCGGGCACGTCCTGTGCTACTAGGGCTTAGCGGAGAGAGAACTAGGAGTCGGATCCATGTATAATAGGAATATAGCTGGTAACATACAGGAATTCTATAGCATTAACAAGAGAGTGGCAGGTCTTGTTGTGAAACTTAATAAGAGGTACAAATTTAAGGTCGTACAGGTCTACGCCCCTAAATCCAGGCATTACGACCGGGAAGTCGAAAGCTTCTATGAAGACGTGAAATCGGCGATGGGTAAAGTCAAAACAAAATACACTCTACTGATGGGGGCCTTCAATGCCAAGGTAGGGAAGGAGCAAGCTGGAGACAAGTCAGTGGGGGTATACGGCATAGACTCTAGGAATAGCAAGGGAGAATTATTAGCAGAATTTGCAGAACAGAATATTATGCGGATAATCAATACCTTCTTCCGCAAGCGGGATAGCCGAAAGTAGACGTGGAGGAGCCCGAATGGCGAGACTAGAAATGAAATAGACTTCATACTCTGCGCTAACCCTGGCTTCATACAAGATGTGGACGTGCTCGGCAAGGCGCGCTGCAGTGACCATAGGATGGTAAGAACTTGAATTAGCCTAGACTTGAGGAGGGAACGAAAGAAACTGGTACATAAGAAGCCAATCAATCAGTTAGCCGTGAGAGCGAAACTAGAGGAATTCCGGATCATGCTACAGAACAGGTATTCGGATTTAACTCAGCAAGAGCACCTTAGTGTAGAAGCAATGAACGACAATCTTATGGGCATCATTAAGGAGTGTGCAATAGAAGTCGGTGGAAACTCCGTTAGAAAGGATACCAGTAAGCTATCGCAGGAGACGAAAGATCTGATCAAGAAACGCCAATGTATGAAAGCGTGTAACCCTACAGCTAGAATAGAACTGGCAGAACTTTCTAAGTTAATCAACCGCCGTAAGACAGCTGACATAAGGAACTATATTTTGGATAGACTTCGACATGCTCCCAGGAACGGAGGAAGCCTAAAAGTAGTGAAGAAGAAACTAGGAATTGGCAAGAATCAGATGTATGCGTTAAGAGACAAAGCCGGTAATATCATTACTAATATGGATGAGATAGTTCAAGTGGCTGAGGAGTTCTATAGAGATTTATACAGTACCAGTGGCACCCACGAAGATAATGTGAGACAATAGTCTAGAGGAAATTGAAATCCCACAAGTAACGCCGGAAGAAGTAAAGAACGCCTTGGGAACTATGCAAAGGGGGAAGGCAGCTGGGGAGGATCAGGTAACAGCAGATTTGTTGAAGGATAGTGGGCAGATTGTTCTAGAAAAACTGTCCACCCTGTATACAAGATGCCTCACGACTTCGAGCGTACCGCTATCTTGGAAGAACGCTAACATATTCCTAATCCATAAGAAACCGGACGCCAAAGACTTGAAAAAATATAGACCGATCAGCTTACTGTCTGTTGCCTACAAAATATTTACGAAGGTAATACTTAATCTATCTATCTATCTATCTATCTATCTATCTATCTATCTATCTATCTATCTATCTATCTATCTATCTATCTATCTATCTATCTATCTATCTATCTATCTATCTATCTATCTATCTATCTATCTATCTATCTATCTATCTATCTATCTATCTATCTATCTATCTATCTATCTATCTATCTATCTATCCATCCATCCATCCATCCATCCGTCCATCCACCATTTATCTATCTATCTATCTATCTATCTATCTATCTATCTATCTATCTATCTATCTATCTATCTATCTATCTATCTATCTATCTATCTATCTATCTATCAATCTATCTATCTATCTATCTATCTATCTATCTACTTACACCAAGCCACTGACACAAGTTGTCTACCAGGTTTAGGCCACTAGGTACGTGCTAATGGTCGTCGAGCGTTCGCCATCCTTCAATCATCGTCATTGCAGCTTCGTCACTTCACTGTCGTCATGCCGTCGAGGTCACATTTTCTACGCCAACCCAATAGCCTATGTTGTCTAATAGCTTGGGCTACTAGAAATGTGGTCATGATGCCTTGGCGGTCGTTGCATCAACTTTCCTGCTTTGTCATCCGACTCTCGTCATTTTGTCGTGGTCACGCGATCACCGTTGTTATACCGTTGTTATACCGTTATTATATTATTGTCGTCATTGCACCCTCGACATCCGGTCGTCGTCATTGCGTCGTTGTCGCGCATTTGTTGCCATACCGTCTTCGTAATTATACCATGGTCGTTCTAACGCCGTCACCCGAACTTCGGCATCGAACTCTTGTCATGTCGTGTTCATCGCTTCCTTGGTCGTTATGTATTCGTCATCACATTGTCCTTATACCTTTCCCGTGACATCGTTGTCATCGCGTCCTCGGCGCACTTTCATCGTCATACACTCCCCGTAATGTATCCGTTGCCATACCATCGTCGTGATGCCATCGTGGTCCTTCTAAAGCCATCATTTCAGCTTCGACACCCAACTGTCATCGTGCCGTCGTCGCGCCAACGTCTTCCTGCACTCGTAATCGTATTGTCCTCTCAATTTTGTCATACCGTTGTCAATATGCCGTCGTGGTTGTTTATCGTCGCCATTGCAGTTTCATCCAGCTCTCGTCATGCTGTCGTTTATATAAGTTTTTATATAATTTTATGAGGAACCTCACTGTGAACCGGGCGGCGAAAATTCACAAGAAGCGCGCATTTATTGGTAAAATTGATAAAAGACAAAGATTCTGTTAGTTGACGCTATATTTTACACTTCAGGCACATTGGCAATGTTGTTCCACTTAAAATGTTGAATCGAAATGATTTACTCAATAATGTGTTAAAAACCATTGTAAATGATGTGAAGTGGAATTCGAACATACTGACACATCGCAGATCTTTCAGTCACGAAAAATAGTACTTGATGGTGCCCAGAAAGCCAAGTAAGACCCGAGCACAGGCAATAAAGCGAGCTCGGTCATCGATCGCGCAAAATGTGATCTACGGATCAAACGCATCTCATAATAGTGCGAAGCATTGTTTGGCTCATTGTCGGCACTTTGCGGTAGGCATGCACTTTACTGTCGCGCCTCGCGTCAAGAAAAATAAAATAATCTGTGACTGATGTGGGAATCGAACCTCTGTTGTCGAGCACGGCAGTAGAGTGCCTTCGAAACTTCGCCGCGATGGCTCTTTGAGGCTGTTCTTGTTATTTTCTTTTTGTTATTGCCGGCCGCAGTGAAACACTTGGGAGCCAAAAATAAACGAATATTTTATAGCATATAAATCAAATCTGTTGACAGCTTCAAGTCTCAACAAGATTGATTCAAACGCCTCGCGAAGCTTTGGACGAAAAGCGGTCCAGAACCAATTGTCACCTACACCAGCAAGGGATGTTATTGGAGCAGCGATTGAAACGTGGTTAGGTGATGAGGGGAAAAAATCGATCAAGAAAGGCTGCCTGTTAACAGGAAACAAGACTGAACTTGAATTTATTCAGCGGAAGTCATATCTGCAATGAATTTTATGTGATGCGTCGAAGAAAGAAAATAAATTTTAACTTGATAGTTAAGGAACACCCTGCATTTTAGCGCCTGCTATAGGAGGGTTGTTCACACCGCTATAAGTTGCAATGCAGTTTATCTAGTATAGTGTGCAGAAAAGAGCGTTGATAATATTCAGCTACTGCTATACGCCACCTATATATTTTGTTCACTCTGAAAAAACGCGGGTCAAAAGAGAGTCACACCAACGTGACTCCTATTTTCTTAGCTAAGACCCCTTTTTCATGAGTCTCCGAACAATGGCCAACCCGCCTGCATGAGTCAATTGTCTCCCAATGACTTGTGAACACTCGTCGTGAAACATGGCGACTTAGTAACTCGAGATGGAGTCTTGGCGAGAGCAAGGTTACAATGCAGGAGAAGTACCAGATACTTTATTTTGGTCTTATGCTTGCTTCTGGCTGAAGCAGACACTCAGGGTTTGTGTCCTGGTTGTAATGTAGTCTCTAACTCTTTCGTTCTTTTCATGTTCTGGGATGTCTTCAAAGTATAAATGTTGATTTTCCTTGGCCATATCTGTTGATATCGCATAGCTGGTTTTCTTGTGGTAAGGAAGACCTGGATTTGTCACATGGGATTCTGACCACAAGTGAATCTAAAAAAAAAAGCGTATTGGCTACTAAACGGAACACAGCAACGAGAAAAGATCAGCAGACGCACTCAGCAGTGTGTGTTCCGCGACCATGGAGAAACATTAGCGTATGCAACACAGCTTTTAAGAGCCCTTAGAAATATAAGACCAAAAACGTAGAAGTTTCGCCCGAAAGGCGTAACTTCGATAGCCATAGCAGTGTATTAGACAAGTTAACGAAGCAAGGTTCGTAGCTTCATCGGATGCATAAATTGCGGTAAACGTTCGCTTACTAATAATTAGCAAGTACGGAGTCACGCGCACACGTGCACACATGAACAGATCTCACTCAAACCGCGAACACTCGCTGTCACAGCGTTGGCGCGATGAAGGGCGCAGGGGAGACCGAACGCTTCTGCTGCCTCGTCCTTCAATGCGTCTCCGAAACTTGAAATCGCACTACCTCGGCTCCCCCCATCTTTGCACCCAACGGAGATTATCTCCAAGACAGGACGAGGGTGGCGCAAGACCAGGCTAGAGCAACGGCTAGAGGTAGAGAAGCGTGCTAAACCAGCGCCTTTCTTCCCCCGGCTCGCGCGCATTTATCACATGACGTCCTATATATGCATGAGGTGCCCACTCAGCTACTATACATCTCGCCTTACTCTTGAAGTGGAGTGTACCTTGAACGCTTCCTATCACGGACAGAGCCAACGGCGCGTGATAGGATATTATCGCACTTCGGCCTGATACATAAGCTCATGGCAACGCCGGCAGATATAGTGCGCCGGTTATGCCCGTATAATTGCTGTCGTAATAAACGTGACAATTGTATGAAGAATCAACCATGCTGCTTCTCGACACCGTGATAGAGCTGCGAATGATATTGCTAAAGATATGTTGCTAAATCTCCACCAAATCACTACGCTCGCAATTGGTGACAGCGACACACAGGCGCTATAATTTGTGGAGGAAATACAGGACAGCTTCAGGTGCAGCTTCAGGTGCACTAGAGAATTGTGTAACATGGGCGTCTTTATAGTTCTTACCTTACCTAAGGAAACTGCACTCGACAGAAATTGAGAGCAGCCACACCGTTAGAGTTAAGCAAATTAGGCGCAATTACGCCGCGTCTTCATTACTCTTCGAGCACGCTCCAAAATCTCAACGATACATATTTCAAACGTAACCACACTCGGACAAGTAAATTTTGCTTCTGTAAAGTAACGTAACGGGTGTTTCAAGACAAAAGTTTAAATTCATTGCTTACTAATTTTTGAACTATTTTTACCTGACGTTTCATTATCAGTGCGCAAAACAATTTTTCCACAATTCGACGAAAGCAAACCAAACCAAGCCACGTGTTATGCGGGTCCAAAATGATCCAAAGTCGAAGCCATCAAAAGAATAATGCCATTTTGCAGTTGCGTTGCATCGTGCGCGCGTCCGTTGTCGAATGGTTCTGAAAGCGCTGCGTTGTGGGCGACTGCAATCTGACGTTACGGCAAGTTACGGTGGCAACTTTCTTCCGTGCTATCTCATTGCGAAGAGAAGGACATCCAGCAGCAGCGTGGGAGCGACATGGAGCGAGTGCAGCTAGCCGGACCGTCACTTGCACGCGTTGTACTGGGTAGCGAATTAAATGGCCCTTCAGGACGCCTGCGCGGCGGAGCCTGATACTGCAAGAATATGATATCACTGTAATCTACAAGTCCGGACGAAAAGACGCGCCTCCATTATCCCGCCGCTGCAAGGCTACGATGGTGCGGACGCCTTCCTTGAAATAATAAACGCGGAAGACTTTGCTGAACGGCAACGCGCACGTCCGGAGCTACAAAGCCTCGTCGACCATTTGGAAGGGAACGGCGATATTATCCCTAAGGCATTCAGGCGAGGATTCTCTTCATTTTACCTTCAAAACAACCTAGTCGTAAAGAAGACCTTCTCACCAGTCCGCGCCAACCTCCTCCGTGTTGCTCCTTCTGCAGCGCGTCAAGTAGAACTGGACGCCCTACATGACCATCCGACCGCTGGACAGGTCGCACTCGTCCTGACGTTATTGAGGATACAGGAAAGGTATTACTGGCGACGCCTGACTGTCGACGTAACCCGTTACGTCAACACATGCTTAGAGTGTCAGCGATGGAAGACACCACCGACAAGGCCTGCGGGATTACTACAGCCGATCAAGCCTCCTTGCCGACGTTTTCAGCAGATCGGGATGGATGTGTTGGGACACTTTCCGACGTCAACATCCAGAAATAAGTGCGTCGTCATGGCGACGCACTACCTCACCCACTTCACTGAAATGAAAGCTCTGCCGAAAGGTAGTGCTGCCGAAGTGGCGAAATTCTTCGTCGAGAACTACCTGCTGCAACATAGTGCTCCAGAAGTCAATTACCACCGATAGAGGGACGGCCGTTACAGCAGGGCTCAGCCAATCAATTCCGCAATACAGTGAGACAAGCCACAGGAGGACAACAGCGCACCACCGACAGACGAATGGCCTTATGGAGCGCCTCAAATAGACCCTCGCCGACGTGCTAGCAACGCACGTCAACTTCGAGCACAAGACGTGGGATACAGTCGTTTCGTACTTAACTTTCACTTATAACACGGTAGCGCAAAAAACAACTAAAATGACGCGGTTAAAACTGGATTACGGCAGAAGCCCGTCGACGACTCTCGAAACCATGCTGCCGCACCTCACCGACGAAGAGAATCTCGACGTCGCCGCCTACCTCCAGCACGCCGAAGAAGCCCAGCAACTCGCCCGCCTGCTCATCAAAAATCAGTAGAGGACCGATAGTTGGCACTGCGATCTGCGATGACGATATATGGACTGCGAGCCTGGTGATTGTATTTGGGTTTGGACAGCGATACGCCGATGAGGACTGAGTGAGAACCATTTAGGCATCAATTTCCGACTTCACAATATCATCCGATGCATTGGCGCACTCGACTGTGAGGTCGCAGCGATGAGACTCACGACCATAGAGAGTCCGTGTTTTGCGACTAAAGGGGTTCTACCAGCGCTAACGAACTTTGGGACATTGAATGGCTTAACTATTGTCTTTGTTTTTAAAGCGAAGCTTCCCTTCCCTCTTCTCTTGACATTCCCTCTGTTGCTGCTGCTGTGGCTTCTGCTGTCAGGCACACCGCTTTAGGCGGGGGGGGGGGAGGGGGTGGCAGCATGTGGATACTTGAGAGGAGCGAGTCAGAGAGGAAAGTCGACGCTAGAAACTAGATTTTAGTCCACCGTGTCGAATGTGCGCAATGCTCTCTGGAGCTTCCTCGCCGTCGCCACATTAGCCTCTTGACAGCTGTAATTATCCGTGACTCCCCTCAGAAGCATTGCAGAAACTGCAGAGCTTCCCTTTTTAATAATACCCCTGTCAGACCGACAGCCTTAACCGAGGTTAAACTAACTGCGGTTACGTCTGACCGCAGTTACCACTAGCTACACAGCAGAGGTAACCATAGTAAGCCGCCTACTACGCCATGCTTACCGCAAATTGAGCTTGGCAACCTCGGTTTACTCTTGCAAACCAAGAAACAGGCAAGATGGCGGACGCCATGGCTATAGCGTGTTACCATCGTCGATCCAAATGCCAATGAGCGCAAGGCGCCGTAACTGGCCAGAGTTGACAACAAGGGCGCTTATACGCATTTGGGAGGATCATCTTGGGGCGCTGCGCTCGAATACGAGGAATGCGCGAATATAAGCGAAAATTCTGGCGAACGCTGGGCTCCCCCCTGGGGAATCACCGTACAACATGAAGCAGCTGCGGCTAAAATTGGACAACCGGAGCAAGTGTTATCGGCAAGTACAGAAGGTGCCGGTTGACATGCGCAATCAGAAAAGCTTGGCGCTTATGATAGAATAATAGGATGCCGGTTATTGCGTGGAATAAGCTTCGCCGTAGAGTAGGCTTCGCTCGATAGGCAAAGTGTCTCTTCACCAGCATACGTGCGCTTGCAGGGTAGTGGCGCCACAGTCTTTCAAATGTTATGTTTGCTCGCCCTTCTTTACTAACGCCTTCATTGTCGTGCCGCTGCGCGTGCTTGGCTTCGGGACTCGTGCCGCATATACAGTTCAATACAACCAAAGGCGGCCGACGACGTTATCTTTAACTCAAGTTAATGATGGCAGAAATGTCTGTACAATGAACGTGATATGGAAGAAATGCATGATACGGATGCCACAAGGACCTGTGCCGTCTACTTTGTTTCCATTTACAATACTCGCCTGAATCGCTGTACTGCTGTGCAGAGCATTGCTGTAGCTTGCTCGATACTTTGCTGAACCTTTCATTCTGAAGCCCATTTTGCAGGGACAGTACATGGTACACGAGCTAAGCGTCGTTAGCATTAAAGGCAGATTTAAAAGGAATTATTTTTGGAAATTTGTTGAGTATTTTATGCTCAAACAATCATAATGTCGTTGCAGCCGATACTTACCCTTTGTATATGCCACCAGAACTAAAGTGATAACAACGTGGGTTTCAGTGGCTTCTGGTGCTTTTTCTTTTTTTTTTGCATGGCACTGTCTGCTAGGTAAGTTAAGATATTTAAAAGGCTTTTACAAGTCTCGATAAATATGGAAATTCCCGGGCCTGCAGGATTTGTTCGCAAGGGACCCTTTAAAATTCATGAGGTGGAATGGTATGTACCCCACCACACGGTTGTAGAATGCGTGCACCAAAATGCAACTTTCTTTTCTAGGAAGGAAAGGCTGCTCAACACCAAAACTGGGTCCAGTAGCTCGAAATGGCCCTACTACTGGCTCATTCACAACCTGCTTGGGTCTTTACCTATGAACGATGAATTCCTGGTGGAGGAAAAGATCGAGGTAAATTAGGATAACAGTGTAGTTTGGGGGACTAGTTGATTGTTGTTTAGGAAAGTCCAATGCTAGAGATGAACAAAGGAAAACCGGCTAGTATACGATGTTCGTGATTATTTGTCATCTCTGAAACTACCCGCAATGGTTGCTCAGTGGCTATGGTCTTGAGCGGCTGAGCACGAGGTTGCGGGATCGAATCCCGGCCAGGGCGGCCGCATTTCGATGGGGGCAAAATGCGAGAACACCCGTGTGCTTAAATTTAGGTGCAAGTTAAACAACTTCAGTTGGTTAAAATTTCCGGAGTCCTCCATTACGGCGTGCTTCATAATCACAAAGTGGTTTTGGCGCAAAACACCCAATAATTTAATTAATCTCTGAAACTGAAATTGGATATTCTTCAAAGTATATTATGTACTAATTTCTCGCTGAATCTTGTGTAGCATGAAACAGGCAGAATACATCAAATGCAGTAATTGGGTTGTGTGCAAATAATTTTTTTTTGTTATCAATATAAAAGTGCCAGCAAGTCTCGGTTAGGTTAACACTGCAAGAATGCCACGCTTTATGATCAGGCAGAAAAGTGCCAGCACAAGATTGGTGAGTTGCAAGAACAATACAGAAAATTATTCTGATAGAGGTTCAATGGGCTATGAAGGAATGTAATCAACTATGAGAAACACTTTGCGAAACGAAAAAAAAATATAGTGTGTCTGCAATATTAAAAGCATTCAATACATTGTAAGCAATTTATGTTCGACGTTCCAAAGCGGCACTGAAGATATGAGAGACACTATAGTAAAGGCTGCCTAAAAAAATTTCACCCGAGGTTCCAGAATTTGTACGCATATATGTAAGTACACGAGTGTCCTTTTATTTCACATCAATAAAAATGCATCTGTTAAAGCTAAAAATGACCAACTATTGCTAGTCCTGCATGCACATGATAGACATCAGTGTGAAAAATGGTGCGAGAAATATGAAAAGGCAGAACGAGCAGTTAGCATCCCATTGTTTATTCTAAGTAATGGCACATCATCGGAAGTAGTGCATCAGTGCCAGTTTAAGTTCATGGTTTGCTTGGCGAAGTCAAAGATTCCCGCCTCCTTTTTCTGACCAATAGGTGTGCTCGAAAAAAAGCCTTGCAAGCTCTGCGACAACCTAACTTCAATGTGCGGCATAATGAAGTATCACAAAACTGCATTTATGCAGGACAAAAGTAAAAATGTGGTACTACATTTTTTTTATGCTGTCCCTTGCACATGTGTCAGAGGTTACAGAGCTGGCTGAAGGCGGACAGGTAATTGGGTCCTTGGAAGACAGTTTGGCTTTCGAAGCTGATGGTGACATGGCAAAGCCGGCAGCTACTTCTACGGCATACAGAGATGACATCCGTGATCCAGCATCCCCGCCTTCCTATCGGTGTAAATGGCGTAGCAGGGGAACTGAATGCTAGTACACCCTCGGCTAACCATAATGGTGCAAATGCTACAAGAAAGCTTGCAACAGGTCGCGTGCGCTCAGCCACTGTTGTGCAGACGCTCCTGGCTAGGCCCAACGAAGAAATGTTACTCCGTGTGCGGTAAACCTCCCCCGCGGTCTTACCCGTGCAGAGGAGGTTGCGCTTCGGAGGATCCGGGTCGGGGTAGCCCTCACTCCTGCCGTGACTAGGAAGTAGCCGCACTTTCGCTCGCTATATCCTCGTCCTGAGTGTCCACTCTGCAAGTCGCGAAATGTTGAAGCCGACATCCACCACCTGCTGTGGGTTTGCCCTGCACTGAAACCGACGGGGCTCCGGCACCTCGCAGCAGCGGGACTCTCGCCGCATAATCTGAGCCATTACACTGCTTGGACGCAGGGACCGTATTATCGATCCCTCTTGGACTTCATTAAGTAAGCAAATCTTTTTAAATTCATTTAATT
Source organism: Dermacentor andersoni (assembly GCF_023375885.2). Taxonomy (NCBI): domain Eukaryota; kingdom Metazoa; phylum Arthropoda; class Arachnida; order Ixodida; family Ixodidae; genus Dermacentor; species Dermacentor andersoni. Next base: position 23,402,023 of record NC_092823.1, on the reverse strand, counting down.
ATCCTTATTCACCCCCATCACATACCCTTGTATGCCCTGAGGCATTTATCCTCGCATTAAAAAAAATATGTTACCCACCAGGAAATCTTAGCAAAAATGGCGCAAGCAAATCAAGAGGTTCGTGCAGCCTCAAGCGGGAACTCATGACATCAATGCTTGCTTGATGCGCATGATGCCAAACATTTCGAATGAAGGACCAAGTGTCAATAAAACCGTTTATGATCTGCTGTTTCTCATGCTGGCCTTGCAATTAACATCTACACACTGACTTCTGGTGACCATTTTAAGCGTGGAAACGCCGAAGAGCATTCATTAGCAGGGTTTAGTCGCCACCACATAGCGACTCTTCACCAGATTAGCATGTGGTCAGTGTTGACAACATTAGGTTCTGGTTGGTGAAGTAGGACCGCCAAAGTCCCAAAATCACGCATATACTTAATAAATATGGCTGGACAAATTAATAAAGAGCAGCTTTATTTGCACTGCAACTGAGCAAACAAAGTAATGAAAATATGTATGCACAAATTTAGCACACAGGCCCACGTGGTTTTTGCATGAAAAAATTCTGTGCAGTTGTGATTGCTGGTATCATCCAGGCTAGTCGACCATTAGCAGGAACTCCAGACAGCAGAATATGTACAGTAACGTGAATCTACAACAAGATACCCTGTAAAACGAAGGATAATTCTGTCCCAGTTCTACTGTGAGCTGTGCACTACATTTACGACAAAGCGACCAGTATAATAAACGATTTCTAAGGCCCGAAGCTCTCCGCTCTAAAGTATTTCGACTGTATATAGCTCAACTGAATCTGCAAGCACGTGGTATGTGGCAAATGAGAATTGAGAAAAAATGTTAAAAATTGCAGTAAATGAAATAATACGCAAAGTGCAACGAAACCAGCACTAACTTGCAAATAAGCCCACTGAAAAAATCACGCTTTGACACAGTCGTGCATGAATCATCAAGCCTTCTTTCACAATTTTATTACTGTCGCATATCAACGATCACTAACGCCGAGGTATAAAGATTGTTTTCAGTTGCACGCTTCGAACGACAGGTTAACGACAGAAAACGCATGCAAGCTGCAAATGAATGAACATAGAGTGAATGACAAACCCATGCTGAAGTGGCATTTTTTGTAAGCACACTTCTCATAATACGACTATGAATGTCTTGTGCACTTTCAACTAAAGTACCTTGTATTTGCGGCAAATCCAGATCAACTTGATGAAAAGCTATTGGCAAAGTTCAACATATTTCACATCAGTACACTACTATGACAATAAATGGACACCAAGGCAAGCGAAGCAGTCATGCTGTGCACAATCTAAGCTACCAAAAAATTTTAATTCTTCAAATGAACCAGAAACTAATTTCACAACATGTCCACATTTGATCATAGAATGCAATGCAGGTGTTTGGCCAAGTCATTCTTTCCTACAACACTAGATGGTTTCCCTCGCTTTGTTGTGCAAACTGACTGAGGTCGTCGTCTGTCGTACTTTCTGAATGCATCAACCCATGTGACGTCGCAATGATCATTAAGCTGCTCACATACCTTATGTAGAACACAACACGCACGAATGATGCAGTTCATGTTGTCAACATCGCACTCGAGATGATACAAGATGTGAAACTCTGCCTTCAGCCAGCCAAATGCATTTTCAAATACGTGCCTTGCACTCTACAGCCGGTAGTTTAAAACCTGTGTATGTGACCTGGCCGGGCCAGGTTGCGTATATGGTTTCATTATCGTGGCCAGCAAAGGGAATGGCTAGTCAGAAAGCAACACAGGACCAACGCAACCACCCTGCAGTACTTTTGTTTTGCTTGTGAACAGGCTCCCTGCCAACACTTTGCAAAGCCGTGACGGCTGGAACACACTTGCATCATGATTTCTTCCAGGCAATCCTACATTGGTATACATAAACCTATATGTGTGGTTGACAATGGCCAATCTTATAACGCTGTAGCACCCTTTATAATTAATGTAATCAGTGGCTTGATCCCTGGGAGGGGGGGGCGACACTTCAATGTTGCATTCATCCAGGACGCCCATGCCTTGGGGTAAAACATAGAGAGCTGCGAAACGGCGCAAGTGCTCGTCCACTGGCGAAGCTTATGTAACGCGACTCTAGACTCCGTACAATAGTGGCGCAGAACTCGCGGAACGCCAGCTTTACCGTAGAAAGACAAACACCAAAGATATTGGCAACTCTTCTGTCCTCAGCAGAGGTAGCGAGACAATACAGTCTTTTCTCTACTCATTTATCTAGTGTAATCACCTCTCGCATGTTCGTGCCTAGTCGTCTCAAAAGCTCATAAACACTCACAATGTAATCGAAGGTCGAGTGGTTCATTCTAAGTTCTCTCTCAATCCGCTATCAGGAAGGTACGGAAGTGCTGCTCCGTATCACGAACTCTTCTGGTGATCGTCCACACAGAATGATCACCAGAAGGAAGTGCTGCAGCTATCAAAAGCTCTCGGCTCCTGCGCCGAGCACGTTCGAGGTCAGCGTCCGCTTTTTCTAACCTGTAAACAGAAAAACATTCAGATGGGCATTTTTCGCTTGTCCTCTAGGGCATTCCCTTTTCTACAAGTGTTTGCTCCCATTGAAAGGGCCTACGATAAAACTGCCAATGAGGTGGGCATTACTTCGGGATAAAACTGGAGTACCGTAATATGGCCATTTTACTCCCATTTAGCTGGGAGGTACAATGGGAGTTGTGTGAAGGAATTAAAGGCATTTTAGATTAGGAGCGGCAGGCACGTAGCGAAATGCTTGGTGACGCGGGTCAAGCACTTACACACCATGAGACGGAACACCGCAGGCCGAAGTATCGGACGCCTGCGATCAAGGCTCAAGCAAAGTCGGCTGTCCGTGAGCTGCCACCCGAGCAGGCGTTGCGCCTGCTCGGAGCGAACGCCGGCGTCCGACACTTTGGCCAGCGGTGCTCCCTCTGTCAATGCAATGGTGAATGAACCTGTTTGCACCCTTCTTCGACATTTTTCCCTTTCACTGATCACAGAGCCCCTCTTTGCAAAGCTTGTGCTGTCATACAGTCGTCCTAAAGTGATAGTTATTGGCAGTGGCTCCTAGGCCAGCAAACGCCTTCGAGAGCAGCTGCTACTAGCTGAAAGGAAAAAAAAATACACTAAACACACACTGATAGAGCAGAAATTATTTGACACCAAATGTAACGAATATGTTCACTTTCTGGCCGAAAAGAAAGCACATTTTTACCCCAGTAAGACAACTGTCAGGATTTTAAAAGGTAACACTGTACACCGTAAACATGCCCGTTACTAGTATTTTACATGTCCTAACACAATGAAACTAATAAATGAAAGAAATGCTATGAATGTTTATCTCTTTTCATATTGAACTGTAACTATAGAATCATGTGCTTGAACTGTTAATTTGTACTGATATTCCACACTTTTGCACAGACTATATGTTGAGCTTGCTTGACTAAGCCACGCGAAATTAACAGTAGCTTGTGTAATGAGTCACGTGAGTGTTATTTTGCGTTAACTAGCACAAAAGTTTAATGATAAGTGCCGAAGTACTATATTATGAAAGTTGCACTCATCACAGGAACACGCTAAATAATTTAGTGTAGTTATTGCGCTGTATTTCAGAGCAAGCTATTAAAAATTAAAATATTGTATTTTACGAGCCAGAACCACCACCTGATCATGAAGCATGCCGTAGTAACCCCAGATTGATTTGGAATCCCTGAGGGGCCTTAACGCGCACCTAAATCTAATTACATGGGTGTATTCGCATTTCGCTCCCATTGAAATGCAGTTTTATTTATGACTAGATTTGTGAGAGTTCCAAACAGGGTTCCCCCTATATTATTACAGTGCATGCTCTTTAAACGGAACCATGGGGGACCAGGGAAACTGGTACTCTTTACCAAGAGTTCTATTTACTGAGAGACATTGCAGAGAGCCAACCAACCAATCATAAGGATGGTGTTGAGTTTAAGCGGCAGTTTCGCTTAAGCGATTTCCGTTTATCGAGACTCCATTGTAGCTTGTCATGGGGGATGAGTTGTATTCTGCATGGACACTTTAGCATATGGCTACCATGTTTAGACGAATATTGTGCAAGCAGCAAGATTTCATTGTACCCAGTGCAAAATATAAAGTAAGCAATGTAACATGCTGCAAATGCAGCCTCGAACAAGTACCTTCCCTGATCATATCCAATAGCAGCACCTTTAGATGAAATTAGTCATGCTTTTCCACGGTTAAGTGCCTTGTTTCAGAAATCAAATCCTCCTTCTCACATTGGCCTCGAATCTTGTTGTTCCCCGAGTTGAGTTCATTTGAGATTTTATTTATTCTCACTTCAATTAGCATATCGCTCTTATTTAAAAACACATGGTATCGCAGTCTCCAACTAGATATAAAATTTGAGCTGAAAACAGTAGCAGACATCCTGAGGTAAAAGCCTAACTATTCTTTCGAATCAGAATGCCTACTCAAAACACAGCTACGCAATTGCAGACAGGACTGGTAGTATAGCAGCCAGGACGGATTTAACGGACATAAAGGAGCAAAATTGTGTGAATGTCGAATTATTATTTTCTCTGTGGAACTATGCTTTGAACTTATAAAATGGAGATGAAAATAAAGTAATTGGGAAGGAAACCTGCATTTGATTCAAGTAAATAAAATACTGCCCATGCTAGTTTTCAAGGTGCACACTACATTTCCTTTCTGCCAATGTGAGTTTGTTACCTTGACATGGGTTGCCAAATATATTGTTGTATTGTCGGTCGAGGGTGGTGGAACGAATGTAGATGAAATTTTTCATCAAGAAGACTTGTCAGGTTGAACAACAAAAGTCTCAGGCTGGAGCCATTTAGTTCCCTTGAAAGGAAGTTGGCTCCAGCATGAGACGTCCCCTGTTGGACAACCCTTGATGAATAAGGTCGCCATCTTTCCATTTACCCTCGTCTTATTCAGAATGGAGGTAAATGGGCCTATAGGGTAATGACAGATAGTGCTGGCTGACAACTGCAGAGAGAAGCTGGACTTTGTTTTAAAAAAATAATAATGAGCTCAAGGACTTTGTGCATGGCGGTCTCTCCAAGTGCAAAAATTTGCTTTCAATGAATGACAGAGTTGGCACGTTTATTGCGAATTCAATAGGACGAACCAAACATTAACTTAACAGAGTGGATATGACGACAAGTATGGATGAATGTATGGGGAGTGCCATTTCTTCATTTCACAAGCTTGAGGCGAGCCGGACTTCTTCCTGAATTTGAGTAAATTTTTCCCATGAAATACATATTAAGATTACTCTCTTCATAATTTGAAATTTAAGAATATGGTTATTTGGTTAGTTATCTTTAGGTGGGAACAGCGCCAAGGACACTGACAAAGTAAGGGCCTATAGAGTAATGACACATAGTGCTGGCTGACAACTGATTTAATTTTACACAGGCAAATAGTTAAGTACTCTCGAATGCTTCCTAAAAGCCATAAAAAACATAAGCAGGAAGCAGTTGTACAAAATGATGTATATGTATGGAAAATGTACCTGGTGATCGGTTTACAGACAAGTATGTCATTCGCTTGTCAGTTAACAAAGCATTTGCTACACTGAAACATTTTACCTACAATTTGGCAATTCTGTGGGCTTTCATCATTGGTCGGGTCAGTTGGTTGCTGTTGTTACTGCTATTAGAGTACGGTTGAAATATAATGTAGACTGCACAACTGCTACTGGCCACTATAAACATTGGGTAATTTCGCTGCAGCAGGATAACGCATTGTCCTCCTGACGCGAAACCTTCCAGTAAGGTTTCACAGTTGTCAGTAGCACTTGTCTCATCTGTCTCTCCTCACACTGTTCCATCGATTGCGCTTCACCATACTACAATAGGCATCACAAACAGAGACAAAAATACACCCTTCTGCAGTTCTTACTGCTACTTCGCGCTCATCAAATTCAGCCCGCCAGGCGTACTGATCACCATACAGTATTCTAGCGTAATGGCACCAGAGAAATAAATGAAGACAAAGACATGCACGACACAAACGCCTAACTTAACTCTAGTCTAATAAGAAAACAGGCATCATATTGAACAGGCAGTGACATGAAGTGACACCATTCATTCAAAAACAAATCCTTCATGCAGTGTAACTGAGAATGACTGACGCATTGGCGATTTCGTGTCAATCTGTCAAGGCTTAATTATCTTACATTCGCTTGATGATAATGTCTGGCTACTACGAGTTTTGAAGGACACAGGAATAAACCCATCTCTCTTGGAGTGCACCTCAATGTACGGATGAGAGTTGTTGCGCACAAACAACTTCATTAGCCCCAACCTGAAAGTAATACAATGTATGTCTATGCAATGCAGGGAAGACGGGATGAGAATGGCAGACTGTACATAACCTCCGTTGCACAGTGCACCGTCTGCAAGCTGTTCCACACGCCAGAAACAATTTGTTTTCATGGCTTAAGTGTTTTTCTCCAATCAGAGCAAATCTCTCTCCAGATGCTACATTCAGAATAAAAATGGTCTTTAGGGAACAGCTGCACAATTACCCATGAAAATCACAAAACCATACAGAACAACTGCGACCACTTTTTTTACTTCATTCATCTCATTCATTATATTCCATCTGTATGCGCAATTTAGGTGCGCAAATGTTTTTTTCAGGCCCTTGTTAGGAGAGTTCTGTGCTGTGACCACAAAAGGCAAGAAGCCAAGAAATAAAAAGAAAGGTTGATAGTGGCTTGAAGCACAATATGCATCCAGTGAGCTAGGCCGCACGCATTGTGTAGTCAAATGCCATCATAAGGTCATGCCTTCATCGGACAGACGGTATGCTCTAATAATGCGAAATCAGGGAGATTGAGAGAGTACGAGTCATAATTGTGAAACAACCCTCCCTCACACATTGTTAAACATTACAAAGAATGTGACTGCGGTCCTGTGTTCCACAAAACTTGCGTTGTAGCCAGGTATAATTGCCTGACAACATGCGAGGTAAACGTCGCCTGCAACACTTTAAAAGAACAACAAAAGTATCAGTGATATATTAGTCGCACTGAACGATGACTTTCTTTTAACAGAGATCATCACACGTCACCACCTCTTATTAAATATTGCCTGTTTCCTTATTTCAAAGCTTGAAGTGAGATCCGGTGCTTGTATCATAAGCGTACATATCTTCCTTCGTTTACTTTGTGTGGTGTCATTACACCAGAATTTGTATAACCAAACGGACACACATGTCTTTTGTCAGTTTATAGTGGTGCCCGCAAAGTCTCGCAAATATCAGCTTATTTTGTGAAAACATGATTTTGTATATATGCTTTTCCAAAAAGAAACGCTGCCAGGCCAAGAAGGTAACAAAAATCAAGGGCATTAAGTTAAATCCACGGCGATGTTTTACTTCTTCGCCTTTTTTTCTTATACCTAAGCGGATAAGCCAGAGTATGAATGGTGAAGAACTGCACCAAATAAGTTGTTGAAATTATTAAAAAAGCGTTAATGCAGCTAAGCATAGATTTATGTGCGATGAGAAACACCAGTCTCAGTTTCTTTCCTTCTGATACAAACATGGTATATTTTATTCCTTTGGCATGAAGAAAAGCATATGTAGACCAGACAAGTCGATATTTGAATGAAAGCCTTCATGATTGAGCACCACTAAAATGTGACGATTGGGGTGCATACATTGTAAGCCGTGCAGATGACGGCCTGAATTTCACAAGTGCAACGTGCTCGTAAGAGCCGCAATCATTAACCCAGAATGTATTAAAAAACTCACAAAATAACAAAAAAAAAGACGAATGTGGCAGTCCAGCATCTGTTTTCTGAAGTTACAAGAAAATGGCATGTTTGTTGACAAACCTACCACCATGGCACATTTGTGTGTGACCATCCCCTGGCTCTTTATGTTGTTTCATGCCTTTGACAAAGAGTTATTGGATATTTAATTGCTGGTCTTTTACGAAAACAGATCAATTGTCAGTCAGTGCACTGTGCACCAAGCCATTTTCCTATGTGGACTCGCTTTGTGTCCTTAGCCCTGCTCTCACCTTTTCAGAACTAAGAATCGCAAAAAGAGTTCTATTTAAATCTACATGCCAGAGGTTGTGGGTTCTGCACTTGAATTATGGTAATTATAAGTAAAACAAATTACTAGTTCTGATGAACTTTGTTTTAATATTCCAATTGCTTATTTGAGCGCATAACCAGTCAGATCATTCGTATTAATACAAGAAACCAAATTCAACACACAGTTCTATACCGGTTGCTGCTGTATTGACTTTAGCACGCAAATTGGGTGAAAGGACAGGTAACAAGAAATACACACAATCATCAACTTTCATATGACATTACTGGTAACATGTGCACATGATATAAGCTACGAAAACCTATATGAAAGTAAACAAAGGAAAAAGTACATCTTAATAGAAAAAAACAATACAATACAAAGAAAACAAAACTTCTTTAAGTAGCTAAGCCACAATCAAGATGCAAATGAGGGCCATACTTTGGCAAGCACACATTTAGTTATTTAGCCCAGTCCCTCGATGTCACAATTGCTTGTTTGACAGCGACACCGACGGGGCATCTACGCATATCTTTATGCAATGTGCCATTTTCGCTTCCTCCGAAATCCTTTTGTGGTTGTTTATTTAGTATGTGCTTCGCCTTTAAGGGCATTGCAGTCGGGGGTATACATTCTGTGTAATGTAACTTACACTGAACGCAAGCACACAAAGCAGGGAGGGAATTATCTTTCGAAGCTATGCAAACATTTGCGGGCGGAAGAACCTCTCAATCCCTTTGGTCCAACGAAAAACACAATGTGAGGCATCACCTATAAGTAAGAGGAAATTAGTAAATTTTCTTAGTCTGATCTCTTTCTTGTGAAGTATGATGATAGCCTTATATGAATTTCTCCATCTCTACATGTTTTGAACAGTGTATGCTGTCAAATAATTTTAATTAAAGCCATGTTGTACATTCTTTTAAATCCTGTCATTGCAGCTTACCCTTACTTTTTGTAATACAAAGCATTTTAGTATGACTTTCTCTTACAAATCTAACTGCCATATTTTGAACTTTTTAAAGCATGCCAGCCAACTCAATAGTATGGGCATACTAGGAAAACACTTGCTTATTCAAGTATTGAATGCACATAAGCACAATATAGCTGTTCTTTGAGGTTTTCGGGTAGCCGACAAAGATGTATATGGATGGACACACGACGGCTACTACACCGATAAGCATCGTGACCAACCAAAATTAAGTTTATTCCGACGTGGGCCGGCATGGAGCAGAGTGAGGAGACAACAGTCGGCTTTTTCTGGAGGTAGATATAGTTAAACACCGACATAACGAAGCCTTTAAAACCAGCGATTTGGTTTGGTGTACTGAGATTCCGCCTTTTAGTCAAATAAGTACATTTGGAAATTGATTGTTTTCACACACAAGGGGCAGCAGTTGGATAAATCAAACTTGAATGGGTAAAAATTGTTTGAATTTGAGAGTCGGCGATTATGGATATGGTTTCATAGTGCGTCAACGATACCTTCACATAGGTAGTCTGAAGCGAATCCAGCTCTGCTTTCGCATCCACTCTGCCCTCGCTGATACTGTCACACTCGGTGCGACGACGCTTTCATGAAAAGTGCGAGCAGTGGCGGCGAATAATTTGTCTCTCGCTTCAATGCATCTGTGAATCTACTGATTAGGGAATTTCCAGTGAAGCAACTCTGTAACTTTATGCAACCTCCAGTACTAAACACACGGGAAGATTATGCACATAATACCACGCCATGTCAGCACCTCCACTCTTTCCGCACGCAGCAGATCACCTCTAGAACAGGGTGTGCAGGCTGAATATGTGCTCAGCTGCTCTAGAAAAGAAGACACGCATGGAGTGGGCCCTTCTGAGGGTCGCCTTAAAAGCTCAGTTTGTCATATTTTAAGGGGGGGGGGGGGGGGGGGGTTTCTGTTATAGGCTAGTGCAAAAAGTGAATTTGCTTCATTCCTATTAAGACATTTTGTACTTATGGTAGAAAATTTATGAAAGTGTAGGACATTTTATTACTTTTCGCCTCTGTCACTCAGAATATCGTACAAAGGCATAAGTAGCCATTGTGGCTTTGTTTCATCCAAGATTTTCATGCTGAAAGAAAGGCATGTGTTCAAAAATAAGCTTGGTTGCGACATGTGAAGGAATTGTGTAAAATCACATGAACGGTAGCTGAAATCAAAATATAGTCGCGACTTCCTTGCGACTGGAACACATTCACAAGGAAAATGACCTTTTGCCACAGCACAAGCACCCATACTAAGCCAAGGACTGTATCAAGCTGATACGAGAAAAGGCTTTCAAAAAATAATGTTCCCCGGCTTGGTGAAATTTTTAAAACTATGGTTAACGCCTGGCACCAAGCCTTAGATCCAGAAGGAATGAAGTTCTTGTTAGTAAATAAATGTGCCCAGAAAAATGGGTCATGTAACATCTGCGGCAAGGTGTGAACAAGAAACTCGCTTTAGCTGGCTGCAGTGCTCCCTGCGAGGAGTATTCAGGCAGAAAATTGTTACCGCAGTATGACTGTGCCGTCAAGAAAAACAAATGTGATAGACTACATCAACGCACATGGAAAAACTTTTAGTCCGTGCTTGCTGGCACCCTGTGTCTGTATTCGCCTCAAGGAGGCCTTGTGGCGCCCATCTGCTGGAATCTTTCCGTGGCGCTGAAAACAACATTGTGTGACACTTGCTGTTACGTGTTAATCAGTTTATTCAGCGGTTTAATCATGGCAGCAGTTCAATCACAGTTACTTCGAAGTGTTTACATGTTTGAAGCATTGCATGTGGGCGTCTTGGTTACACAACAGCCTAGATCTTACATCCCAGTCTGGTGTGCAACGAAACAGAGGCTTTTTTTGGAGCAATTTGGCGCTTTTATATTGGTTATTTAGTTGGCATGATTATTCACAAAAGAGCTATAGGTAATTTTGCTGCAATAACAGTACTGTTTTCACGTCATTCGTCCTCGGGAGTGCGACTTGCCCTTTAACCACAATTATTGCTGAACTGTGATATATTAATGGCCTATTATATGTGGAACTTCAACAGCTTATATTTTTCTTGTCCTCAATCCACACTTCTGCCAGCATTTCTGCACAGGCTGTTGTGACTGATGTCATACCAAGGGACCATGCTACAAGCCCTGTGTACATCGCTTGCATGACTCTTTCGATGACAATATTATTTCATGTTCAGCGACTTTATCAACTAAGCAACTAGCGGCGGCTTGAACTTGGGGTATGCATGAGAACCCGCACCAGGCTTGGTCAAATAGGTCCGGCACTGCAGCACTGTGCAGTGAACCATACTGCAAAAGTTGGCAACTAAATTGCCCCCTTGTGATTGAAACAATATTTTCAACCTTACAATCAAGGCTTCAATTGCCCAGCCAGAGAGCTGCAGCAAAGGTGTGAACTATAGTCATGTGAGGTCACATTCTATGTCATAGTGATAGCAGTCGATCTCTCCAGTCGTGGCCTTCAGCCTCGTCAGGCATCCCTTTTCTGTGTACGTGCTTGTGTAGGACTAAGCCGGTCGTGCCAGTTTGTTATTCAGCATTAACATTATGTTCAAACTGTATCCGAAACACATTTCCTTACACAGTGCGACAGCCTTTGAACGTTCAGGATTACCGCCAAGAGCCCTTTGTCCAAGAAGCAATAAAACAATGTTCATGTTTTCCAACTTGAACATTGCTTCATTAAAAGCTAACATGATTTGGTCTCAGCAGACAGATGTGAGTTAAAAAAGAACCCTCACAAACTTCTTTCGAAGTCATTCTAACTTTGTCAATAATCCCGCGCCTTTTTGATGTGTCCGTTCAACAATGGTCAAGGCAAGTTGGCTCTGAATAATCAAAATAATAACTTTGCAAGGCCAGCTACTTGGTTACCCCTGTCTCTTCAGCGGGCCTGAAGTGCCTTGCAGCCATCAAGGCAGGAGTGCGGAAAACAACAAAGCAAAGTGTGGCAAACAAAATGTGTTCGTGGAAATTCCACATATTTATGGACTATTACACTGACTGAAAAAAATAGTGGTTTCCCAATACGGTCTTGATGTACGTAGCTGTTTCAGTCACGAACAGCCAGCTGCCAAGTCCTGCACAAACACTGTGTACAGATGCCCATGGATTAAAGTGATTAAAGTTTAAAGCGTGCGCATATGGTGCAGTGTGCTACATTTCATGTTCCTAAGGCTGCAGTACACTGGGCAGATCGGTTGCTACTTCAATAGTAGGCCCTTGGAGTCTCACAACCCTTTGTTCACATTTTGCTGCAGATTGTATCAAATGCGAATTCAAACTGTTTTGCAGGACCACACCAGTTCAGTTGAAGCAATGAGACAGAGTAACCCAACAAGTAGTTTAAGCCTGCAAAGCGTTTCAATACAGTTTAGCACAGGTTTTCGCATCACGTTTTAGATTCATTATCCAACAAACAGGTTGGCGTGCAGACAGGACACAAGAGTGCAGAAGTGCACACGTTTTGTCCACTTCTCTACTTTTATGTCCTGTCGGCACGCCAACCTGTTTGTTCCATAATGAATCCTTACGAACTAGCTCAGTTTCTGTCGTTCAAAAAATATTTTAGATTCTTCTATGGTACAATGCTGTTGCTTGTTAGACACTGGTGTTTTGATGTGCACACACTCTTGTGTTGCTGTAATGACAACTTTTAACAACGATTTTCCTTCCTAACAAACGTTTGGAGACAGTGCCTGTCAGCTCATCTTTTAACCTGTTTTTCATTCGATCTGTGCATTTACATCAAACATAAACTACAAAATATCAGTACTGAGAATCGCAAAATAACACACCTGCGTAGCGATTCCGCTGAGATCATTGGAGTGGTCAGCCGCAGAATGCAGCGCAGGTACAAAGGTATCCTGAGTTAAAGAAAAATAACAACCATTGTAAGATGTTGATCAAACATTTTATTCTGTGAGGCTTTTAACATGTATACTATTTACCACATTTGTATATAAATTAGCTTTCAATAATAGCTGAACAAGGTTTATGTCTTGCCTTGGGACTGTAAGCCAGTGCTACGCCAGGCAATGGTGGCGAATAGGACACAACCTTTCAAGTGTAACTTTTGTGGGTTACATGAATTCAAAAGAACTTAGGTTCACATACTACATTGCACCTGTGGTTAGAAGGATGTGTTGCATGCAGCACCAAGGCCATGAATGGCACTGCCTAACACTTCCAGGGCCAGACTTAGTACACACACAACACAAATGTGCAACAAAGTGAACAGGTGGAGAGCTGCTGCTATAACTCAAAGATTGCATGCCTAATGCAGATGTCAATGCAGCTCCCATCTGGAGCGACTAGCCATTTTGGCCGTTTCACTTCCCTTCCTCGTTTCTTTTGTCTTCATTTTTTCTTGGTGCCATATCGTAATAAAGAACAAAAATAAAGCCCCTCAGTTCCCATTCTTGTTTTACTACATGCTGTAAAGTCATCCAAATGTACTGACGACTCTTAAGGATGTACTTTAAACATTTTGGTTTAACAACATTTTCCTCTTGGCTTCATTACACCTTAATGTACTGTTAATTCTAGATAATGCTAACAAAAAAACCTATATCCACCCAATAACACCTTCGATTAAGGTTGCACAGTCTATGGCTTCGAGATGTGTAGATACATACTTTATACACGTATACAATGGAGATATAAGTGACTGTTCTAATACGTACACTTAGCATACTGCATAACAGTCACCTGGTTCCAAATGCTTTTTTGTTATCACACATAGGACGGTTACAACTATAAATTAATTCTGGCAGTGACTCAAGACACTGCCTAAACCTTCATAGAGCCATCAATGAAATTTTTCGAATTCAGAGCAGTTGGACATAAATTGGACAAATAGCTTTATAGTGTTAAATATTGAACTGTTCTGGCACATGGCGGTAAAAGCCCATGCGCCTGAAAAATAGGTACTGCTTATCATATAAGCACTTTCTTACATTTTTGTTTACTTTCCTAGGGATTGCATCAAACAGTTTGCTTATGTGTAAATTTTGCTACATGGCTGTATTGTGTTATCACTTATCTTCTCACATTTCTCTTAATGCTATTTAAGTGCATGCGAATGGGCCAATACTACCATCAGCTAAAGGCCAAACACTATGCTGCCCAACGTACACGCATTTTACAACATTGAACAATAGACTTAGAGAATGAGCAACTCTTTTAAAAAGTGCGGTTCTTTGGACGCACTTTAAATGACACATATCCGGAAAACAATTATTTCGCTAAAATGATAACTTAACCTAATTGGTACTAAGCACAATGCATCACGCAATAAATTTGCATTTACCGGACACCATTATAGACACTGCGAACTTTTCGGCTTCTCCACAATATGGCACAATGTGCTCAAGCTGCCTGTAAACTATGGAATGTGTCTATGATACTTTTTCTAAGAAGCACAGCAAGCATGAGAAGGTCCTAAAGAGAAGGTCAGAGAAGCAAAGCAAATTATTAACCATTCCTGTCTATGTGGCTGTGGATGTGAAGGTGCAAGCAAATGATGTATTTGAACTGTGTTTTTAATCGTGGAATACTAGAGAGCGCATTTTTGCAATAATAATGCGATAGACAACAATTACAATAATGTGACAGAAATCAACCTAATGAATGTTTTTATGAACTTGCACGAGGTTTTGGTCCTCCCCTGTTATGCTGATGGACACACCTGCGTACTTCTACTGTGCACAGTCTTGTTTGAGTCTTTTATTTTTTTGTCACATAATGATTTACATAATGGACTTGTCCTGAAATACGTCATGTTGGGCTTCCCCAGTAAATTTTTCTTACTGGAACACACATGCCTATACAGGGGAAGCCCTCGAATACACGCAAAATTGCCTCAGGCTGGCTGTTCAAGGCACTTTGCAGGTATTCTCGGACTTGTTTCATGTTCCGAAAAAGACATCATGCAGCACATGTTGAGCCACAGAGAGATGTACTGGGAAATCTTTCATGTTGCTCTACAATTTACTAATTGACACTTTTCAGCTAAATATAATATGAGAAGCTGATTAATTCATTATTACTAATTAAGTAATTAGACAAAATGCGAAAAATCAAGGTATTTCCAAGTGACAGCAAAAACATTCACTAGGTTCTGTCCAGCTTGGTGGCATTTGCATATCTTTAAAGTTTGCTTACATTACGTGGTATAACCTGCATACGTTGCCCCACGGATCGGGTGTCACACCAGTCACTCTAAGTGAAGCCGCTAAACAAGGCATTCCACGTAAAACATGCAGGGTAAAAAAAAGCAAACTCTAGGTACGAGCACACCAAGGCGACTTGGTATGTTGAAAAGGCAAACTGCTGGAAGGCGTCTCATGTCCGGCTATCGAGCTGCTTCATCCTCACAGCTGGCAATGAGCGGCCGCAGCCACAGCTCTGAAATAAAGGAGAAAAATTAGACATTACAATGATCACACAGCACATGAAAAAGCTGGTCGCAAGCTTATATTGGATTACTTCCGCTGCTACATTGAGTGTTGTTCACTTTATTGTTAAACTAAGCTTGCGAAAATTTTGTATCTTAATGGCTTTGCTATTTACTCATGCAGTTAGGCTATTAAATGTTTACTGATCCCCTACAATGAATGCCTTCTAATACAAACTATTTCAGGCAAAAGGATGCATAATTAAAGAGTGTTACTGACATTCAATATCAAAGTGGCATCTATCTTTAGAGTGGACAATGGAGGACTTCAAGCACACTTTTTTACAGATATGGGTTGATCAGTCAGCGTTTTTTTTTCACCAGCAGCAAAAATTTGTTTATTCATAATTATGCAATACAGTATGACGCTGCGAAGTGTGATATGGTCCTGAGTTGAAAATTGCAACACATTTATGTGATTTTGGCACCTACAAATCAGAACTGAATATTTGTACCCAGTGGCGTTGCAGCAAAGTAATTGAATATTAAACAAGTCGAGGCATCCAGTGCACAGAGGCGGCTGTTGAGTAACAACACGGTACAAGTGCTGACTATATAGATATAGCATAGCAGTTGCACGGGAGGCGCGCAATGCCGGCCTCAGCAAAGAACACAGCCACCGAACGACGCGGCCGTACGACTTATCGCCGGCAACGCTATCGCGTAAATTGATATCGCGTAAATGGAAACCGCATGCCTTTCTGCCCGCCGAGGGTCAAGTGACGGCGTATCTAGAAATCTGAACCGAAGCAGAACACCTGTTGCCGCCAAGCAGTAGGCTATCTACAGAGTTTCTTAAAAACGTATCAGAACAGTCTCCGTTACTTTGATCGGCAGCTCGTGCGGCGTTCACCCGTAGTACCGCTGGAAGCTCACAACACGCTTTTAATAACACGCGCCGCCGATATTTGTCGCCCGCAGACCTAAGTCGACGGGCACAGGCGCTCCATGCTATGCGTTGCAATTGCGCCCTGCACAATCAGTGGCGTCGGCGCGAAGAGACGCATACGATAGCACGGAGCGTACCGGCACATCTGCACAGTGCACGCTTAGTGAGCGACCTACTGCACACACTAGCACGAGCTAGGGGATTGGCGCCACGCACGCGCCAGCTAGCAGATACCGCGCACAAAGAAACGCCGCCGGTGCTCGCTCAAGTGATCGTTGTACAAACACACACGCACGCGCACCGCAGTAACTCTTAACGAGTCGCCACATTTTGAGGCCGCGGTTAGGCGGCGAAGCTTAGCCCACCTCGCACTGCACGTAACTTTTGTGGAAGTGGTTCGCGCTTCGGGGAAACATGTCCAACGTTCACAGCCATCCAATTAAAGACGCGGCAAAGCCCCTCATCATCTAAAATCATGATTTTCACGTACTATCGCTTCACTCTAAGCACTCAACTCGGCTCAAATACGATAAGGTCGAACAAACACAGTGATCGTGCAAAATGTTTCTGGACGGCCAACTGTCGCGCCATGATGCACTGAGACCTTCAATAAGTCATACCAGCGCGTCCCCTTTATTGAGAACACAAACACGCTCGTAGAACGTCCAATGGCCGTTCGAATTCACTTACCGTGGAGTCTTCGAGGCTCAAAACTGTGAGAGACATCAACAACGAAAGGAGAATGCGCCGTTGCTGGTAATGGCTGCTGCATGGCGCGCTCCAAAGTCCCATGCTCCTACGCGCGTAGTTCCGACTTTCGGCGTCCTCTATAGCGCCAGGGCGCGGCTACTCCGAACAGAAAAACAGCGCGGGAACACACTGCGTGAGATATTTCGAATCTGACTGTAGAAATAATTCTGCTGAAGTTGTCGCTCGGGCTGACAGCGTTGTTGCTCACGGCTGAATTATTATTCTCTCGATCTTGCTCGCGTTAGATATGGGCGTATTCAACATTCCCAATCTGCGGTACGCCACCCGTTATTTTCTGAAAGCCCCTATTTTACAAACGCAATGCCCCTTAAAATGAGGTCGGGGGTAAAATAATGGTTCTGGCTTATGTTAGTTCTTTTCGAGGGAGTACTTATATTAAGCTGGGGAAGAAAAATTGCATGTGAACTGTGAAAACGCCCATATGAGCTAATTTGTGTTTACACTGTATAGTTCAGCAAAGATGGACAGTAGCTGTATATGCCGCTGCTGAACAGATACGTGAAAAATGGCGAATGATGCGCAAAATTCCAAGTCTGCGTCTTCAGAGTCGGTGTTGGGTGCAGCCACGAGGGCCATCGCACCAGCCTCACGGGTCCTCTCTTTAATCACACACACGCGCACACGCGCACACACGCGCACACGCGCACGCACACGCACACGGACACACACACACTACTTAAGCAGAGCACAGAACAACACACGACGTAAAGTATTCTCAACAGAGCCTACGGCACGTAACGACACTTGTAACCTGAAGCAGTGGAAATAATGAACACAAACTGCTAGCACGCCGCAAGAACAACGCTCGTCAAAAAGAAACGCAATGAAATCCTTTGACTATCGCAAATGCTACGCCAGTTACGGCAACCAGTGTTGAAAGACTTAATGTGAAAATAGCCAACCTATTCAATATTGTTGTGTTATTAAAGGCGTTCAGTATTAAAGCAGTGAGCGTATATCTTATTACAACATCTGTATCCATGCTAATTATTATTTCTTTATGATACACCGAGAACTTTGTTTAACAAATTTTGCACGCATGACTACCACAAGATCGCGTCGGTTTGCTGAACCGAGTCCGTGTATCACTGGCAAACCGCGCTCCCCTTAACCGCGGTTAACCCTGTGAACCATGGTTTAGCTTAATCGCGGTTATATCTGCTCGTGTGGCGGGGTTATAATGTGCGAGTCTAGAGGGGACGCAGATAGAACTGTATGCAGGAGAAGAGGCACTTCCCTTACATGGGATTTGGAGGGGGGGTGGGGGGGCGCCGTGGGAAGGCAAGCAAACCCTCCTACGATACGACGGCGGTTGCGGGGAAACTGGATAAGCTTAAGTTCAAGGTACGGCAGAGTACGTTGCTGCTATTTCTGAAAAATAAACAGCATGCAAATATGTCAAGCGGACAAACTACGCAGGGCGTGCGAAAGCCAGGCCGCATTAATTAAAGCGCACCACAGAATCCAAAGGCGGTACGGAAGCGGTCGACCGTCAAATCAAAACTTCTGTACCCGCCGCGTTAGCTCTGCGCCAATGACATTGCTGGAGGCCGTACATTTGATCCCAACCGCGGCAGCCGCATTCCGATGGGGGCGAAATAGAAAACGCACGTGCACTTAGATTTTGGGACAAGTTAAAGGACATCACGGTGTCAAGATTAATCCTGAGTCGGCCGCTACGGCGTGCCTCATAATCCGATTGTGGTTTTGGCACGTACAGCACCATAAGCAAATTGAAATTTAATACTTCCACCACAATGCGATGTGCCTAGTTAGGCAATGAATATGCTCATCCCCCTCAGAGGTTATGAAATATGGCGCACAACAACTCCTCCAGCAAACACCTCTCCCTGGGCGCTCTGTGTACTACGCAAACAGCAGTGGTGCCTGCAAGGTAACGTTATCAACTCACCACTCCCGTGTGAGACTAAACAATGAAGAAATTAAGCTTCAGCCGTCAACATCATCGCTAATTAGCGTCAATCAAAGCATCCAGCATGGAATGCTTCGCTTACATCGATTCCTACTGTGCAAGAATCTGCATATTTTTTTTTTCGGACTCTGATACTTTGAAGAGTGTTACTTCGGGGGCGAAATGCGAGAACAACCGTGTACTTAGATTTAGGCGCACGTTAAAAAACCTCAGGTGGTCAAAAATTCCGGAGTCCCCCACTACGGCGTGCCTCATAATCATAAAGTGGTTTTGGCACGTAAAACCCTATAATTTCTTCTTGTGTTACTTCGGACTTTGTTTCACCATCACCGCCACCTCCACCCCCCCTACGATTTCAGTCGCACATACAGCAGGCGGTGCGCGGTGAATATATTATAGACCTTGGACTTTATACGGAACATGACGGCGACGGCAGAAATGCGCCTGGAGTGTCAATATATTTGCTACCGCTATAACATAATAAGAGTATTCGGCAAGTGAAGAGTACCATGACCCATTACTTTTTGCGAAAGAAGGAGCAACAAAATCGAAATTTCACTATGCGACAATTCAGTGCGCCGCTACAATGGCTTTTTTCATTTGTGAGGCGGGGGTACAGAAAATGAAAAAAAAAAGAAACCACTAAGGAAAGCAAGTTGGTCACAGTTCAATGCCTACTTTGGGCACCTAATGTGGCTACTTCAGGGATATAGAATAAAACGTGGGACATTTGGTTCATAGAAAGCCTATACGCATGCTGCTCGGTATCCTACACCGGCGAGACAAACGACTTTCCGGAGAGGTTGCGATAACACTGAAAGTGATGCTCTCCAGCGATCGCGTTGCAAATTGTCGAGTGCCCACAGTGATGGCGGCGACTGACCATCGTTTCTTTTTCTCGTCTGCTAGCCAAAAAGCGTTCAAAACTCCGCTGGGCCAAAATCCACTGGCCCAGAGAGACACAAACGCGCGGTGGTCGACGGAACACGAGAAATACGCATGCGCTCTGGTTGGCTCTGGCTGCCCGCGGGTAGCGAGAAAAAGAAAATTGAAGAGGCTCAATGTGTCCTCGTGAATAAAAGTCAAAGTGAAAAAATAAATAGCCACGTAGTTACCGTTGCTGGCATTAGTGTCTTGACATGGATGCTTTGGCACAGCTGAAAAAAAAATTTTGATATTATTTTCTGTGATATGACGGCACAAGTGAACCACCACAACGCTCCGCCTCATCGACTTCGCTGCGTGCTTTATCGACTTGTCTGATCAACAATGATCGACGTGTTGTTTTGGCTTGTCTCGTTGTAATGTCCGATGGACGACTTTCTAATGCACCGTTGGCGTCAGATGTTTATAAGAACATTAAACCCACAATGGCCCGTAATTAAAAAATCTAAAGTGCGACTTTGGAAATGTCATTGCACCTTTCGCATCAAAAGTTTATGAGAACTTTATAACCATAAAGTTCCGGAATGGAAATCCATGTGCTGCATAGATTCCGCGGCCTCCGCGAGACGCCGCGACGACGCCATCAAAACGCCCTTGAAACTTTGGGCTCTAATGGAGCCGTCTTGCGTTATGTGACTCCAGGTGCATGAGCGTTGCCACAAAATCCAGTCCCAGTTTGTAATGTTCACGCCGAAATGTCTTTTGGAGCGTGAAAAAAACATTCTACACAAGATTTATAGTGATTTCCGGCGCCAGTGGTCTTTTTTGGTCGGCGGTGCATGACAGCACGAAAAAATTTCGCGCGAGCGGGCTGAAGCACCCCGCCACGCCCTTGTACGCCCCTGATCCATCCATCTGCTGCGGGGGCGGCTGTGGGGAGGAAAGAAAAAATTGACTCCCGATCACAGCCCTGCGAAAGTGGATATCGAACAAAGCTATGAAAAATCATCACTTCTACTGGTGAGCGGGGTTGCGCAATGCTTAATTATTGCAGCTATATGAACACTCCCGATGCTTTTTTCCTGTCGCCGTCGCCGTGCTGTTCCATATAAAGACCAAGGGCGATAACACCACCGCCGTGCGTCGTATGATGTATGTGCGAGTGAACGAACGCGATAGAAGGCGATGAACGCGACACAATATGGCGCGCGCGAAGTAGAAAGCGGAGGGAAAACTCTCCGTCTTCCGTGAAGCGAGAGGTCATGGGGGGATGGAAGGAAGGGAGGAGGCGGCGTTGTGCTCTGGGAGCAACTTCTCATTTTGCGACCCGGTGCAATGGGAACTGCAGATCGTGGCTCAATCTCGCGTGGCATACCAGGAGGAGAGAAGAGATGCAGGACGGGAGAGAGGGAGGGAAGGCGGTTTAGGCTCCGCCCACAAGTGCGTTGTTTTCATAGCCACGCGCCGTCGCGTGCCGCGTATCGTGAAGGGGATCTGCAGACGGCTCATACCTTTGTGCGGGCTGTGTTAACGCCGCTATTCGGTTGAAACGTAGACCGCAAGAAAGTCCATTCACTCGCTGCTGCTGTCACGCTTGCTCAAGCCAGCGTCCTGCGTTTCGCAACGAGTGTCCGCGCTTATCGAGTGTGATGTGTTCATGTTTGCTTGTGCGCACTGACACTGTGGTTGTCAAATCCGTTAGTAAGCGAATGTTCGCAAGTTGATACGGTAGATAAAACTACTATCCTTGCTTCGTATAGCTGACTACTAATTAGCTATCCCAGTCAATGCTTCGCCTTTCTGGCAAAACTGCAACTTCTTCTCAATTCTTCCTCCGCCGCATTATTCAGCCGCAAGGAAAATGCGGGCGTACCGTATTATCCATACCTCCGTACCGGCGACGTAGCGCTATACGCCGCTACTGATCTTATTGCCGTTTCTTTTCTCTTTGCCGTTCCCTGTATTCACGCTTCACCTGGGCAGTCCTAACTATGCGTTGCCATAGCGGTGCGGCAACAACAATGAAATCAGTCGCTAGGCTGGGTATTTTATATCTAAAAGGCTAGTGACGGCACTGCATGCGTTGCAAGCTGCCGTCCCCGCGACAGCTTGTGCAACAGTAACCTTTAGCGGGAAATGTATGCGGTGAGCGCTACGTGCTTGGTATTGTTAGCAGGAGCGGCTTATAAACATTATGTGGTTTGACTGCTTGTTTGGTGCTTTTTATTTATTTACACGAATGCCGTGCTGTATCTTGCATCCGTGACACCAAATAATGTACGCACTTCTCGCTTCAATGACTGAAGTTTTTTTTTTTTTTTCGTGATGTCGACGCCGCGAGAAATCGGCTGTAAAATAAGAGAAGCAGAAAGCTCGCCTTCGTGCTTCGGCGGCTACATGGTATGATGATGAATTAAAGGC
The DNA here is from genome assembly GCF_023375885.2 of Dermacentor andersoni. NCBI lineage: Eukaryota > Metazoa > Arthropoda > Arachnida > Ixodida > Ixodidae > Dermacentor > Dermacentor andersoni. Next base: position 23,379,552 of record NC_092823.1, on the reverse strand, counting down.
TTCTTGCGGAAATAATAAATTGGAATTGCGCTGCGTTCGTATGCGCATGCTGCCTCTGAAACCAAGTTCACGGCGCCGTTCGTACGTGCTGATAGTCAGCAACACCGGTTAGCAAAAGGCTCGGTGTAACCTGCGAGCGCCCGCGCTTTTCTATGTGTATGTGTGTGTGTGCGTGTGCACACACACACACTTTAACAAATTTTTAACGAATTGTGGCACTAAAGTCTCCAAAACAGTCAGTCAGCAATAACACCAAGTTCTGTACATCAGTCCAGTGATCTACTTATATGTTCACACGGGAAACAGGTCGCTGAAAACAAAAATGCATGGGAGTGGAGAGCACAGCCAAACTATCTATTGCCGCTGTATTAAAAGCAATAATATAGATGCATAGAGTACACACTTGAAGAGAAGGTGTACCGATTGCGTTTTCGGGGGAAGTAGTACAAAGCGCTTGTCGAAAAATGAGCACTTTTTGTCCGTTGGCATTCGCTAGAAACTCTGTCTGGCTTTTAAGCCGCAGTTACTGTATCACCTCTTGTAGCAATACGAGTGGTAGTTGTTGGACTACTTCCTCATGTAACCCTGAAATGAATTAGCAGTTTGGTCTAGAACAGTTGTCTGAGTGGCTCGCTCTAGCCAACGCGCCACTCTGTCGCCCAAGTGCGCAACATCCTGGTCTACCTGTTGCAACTTCGCATCGAAGCACGTGAAAACAAAGATTCTAATGTCTACTGAAGGCTCTTTCATGTCATTCGCATCAGCTATTGGTCGTCTCGCAGCTCATGTCCGGCCCGCTTTTGAGCCGCGATGAGTCGGCGGCAGTCTAATAGCGATACCAGAAGTTTGGCACCGCGAGCAGATTAGTCAAGCTTATGCTTTGGTTTCGCTGTCTGGTGTTTCTGGTTCCCAGACATTTGAAAATTGTAATGACATCACGCGTGTTATCGTTGCATCATAGAAGGGGTACGAATGGCATTGACAAGAAACGCATGTCTCTACCGGGGCCTCGGGCTCTATTCTGGACATTCTGCCATTTGCTTCGAGGTGTGACGTAATTGCAAGGTCAATGGTGCGGCTGGCGCCGATTTGCTTTCATAATGTGACGAAAACTTCACCTTCTGCATAAACAAATGAAATGAAGGCTATGAACCTAATCTTCTTGATAGATAAGTAGAGTTTTCATCTTCAGAAAAATAAAAGTCGCAGTTTAGACTTAAGGCGACTTGACAGCAATCCGAAGTAAAAATTGTAGTTTTATCTGCCGTGTCAACATGTAAACATACGCATACCAACTAAATTAGCAAGCGTTATGTCAGGCGTGCACAAGAAAACACGACCACATCTAACTCGACGACTGCGGAAACTCGTTGTCAAAACTCTGGAGTGAGGAGGCGTGGCAGCAGCAGAAAGCGAGTTTATGTTCGTGCGGCCTCTCACATCAACGCGAAATAAGCGGCCAAAACACAGCGCATGACGGACTCTGCTCCCGCCGCAGATGACTTTCAAGCTGCAGCAGCCCGGGCGGGCGGACGCGGCCACCCGTAGTAGAACGTGCCCCCGCTCCCTACCCTCCCCCTAGAGCCCGGCGCCCCGAAGTAGAACGCAAACCCCTTCCTACCTTCCCCCAACAGCCTTCCCGCGGTGGAAGATGGCTCGCTTTCTCTTTGCTTTCCTTCCTTGCGTGCGTGAAATTGAGCCACGATCGTCGGATCACATTTGCAGACTTTCTCCCGCGCATACAGCATATACGGCGCGCGCTTAGGATTTTGTCGCCTTTTGGGGGCGAGCAGTTACGGAGTCGCCATCTGTCGGAAGCGCCTCCCTTGCGTAGTATGAGGGATCACGCGGCGCGCTCCTCATAGGTTTCGCTTACGGCGCTCAATAAAAACACCACGCGGCAGCCCTCCTGTACATTTATGTAGGTACTCTCAAAACGATGGAAGTTTTTGGCTGTGGATATAATAATCTTGGGCAAACTGAAAGCACAGAATCGTTTACGGACGCTACGTCTTTACGGAATACGTGCAGTGAACGCCACTCCGCGCGGTCGCCGCGATGGAGTCTCCCGAACCGGCTCCTTGCGTGAAAGGTAGGCAAACGCGGAGAGTAAACTATGTGAAATATGTTCTTATAGTGGGCTGTCTGTATGGGGGGGGGGGGGGGGCATAACAGAATGGGGCATACCAGAATGAAGCCTCAATGCAGCCATCGCACAGGTTCGCGGCGACCGACTGCGCGTCTGCATGTAAGTCTGCGCACAATGTTTTGCTTTCGCTGTGAGCGCGTTTTTGCACCGTGCCGTGAGCTTTAGACCGCAGCATATGAGCATTTGACAGTACACTAGCAACCATTGTTGCGTGGACGCTATCAGAACTGTTCAAAAGTAATGCTGTTATGGAGACTTCGACGCCAAGCTACGGCGACTGTGATGTGCTGTCGGGACGATTCAATCTTCTTCTGTCTTCTAAATTCTTGGAGATATCAATATCATTTCTCAAGTTGCGTCGCACTGTATGTTTATCGGTCTTGTTTTTCGTAATCCAGTGCATTAATTCATAACACAAATATGAACATATGTCATACGTTTTTTTTAATGTGCGTCTTAGCGCTCCCTTTACATTCCACTGAACTTGCCTGTACCTAGCATCAACAAGTTCATAGACCAAACAGTGATGACATTAGCCGGGCAGCCGGGCGCGGGCGAGCGTCTCAGTGCGCGTTTTCTGCTACTCACCGAACATCGCGCAGTGCCGGCGCCGTAGCAGAAATGTTCCTCACGTCTGAGCTTGCTGCATACCCGAGTTGTAGCCGATGGCTGTCTGCCGGTTCTAAGTCTCGCCAGTCAAGCTTCACGCAGCTCCTTGCCCTGCGGCTACTTGTGAATAAGGCTGACACCGGGCTCCGTTGCCTACGTCCGGCACTGCGGCACCGAGCAGTAGCCTACCATGCTGCACGTCTCCAAAGGCTGCCACTAATAATTATAGTACTTTCAAATGTTGTCAAGCAGACATCCAAGGCGGTAAAGCATCACCACTTAATCAGAACCGCAGCGCAGGTGGGACTTTAAACTTTCGTTTTCAGCTCGCTTCGGCGCTTCCGAAGCAGCCGACGCGGCCACTGTGTCCACGTGGTCTCTAATGCCACGTCACGCCTACAATGGCGCCAGCTTTTCCTGTGGTGAAGCTCGCCGCCAATAGGGAACCTCACGGTGGCGGCAGAAGTAAGCCTGGAGTGTCCATATAACTGCCATCGCATCAGAACAAAGCAGAGACCTGAACAAATACAATTATTCTGTCGAAAACTTCTCCCGCTTCCATCGTCTGTTTCAATCGGCAGGATGCGTCTTCCCGAGAAACATAATGAGCCATTGTATGTAGGTTAAACGTGCTTATTTTATACCTTGATACAGCATACAAGGTAATACACCTGGTAGCGAAGCTTCTATAGGAGCCCATACGTTCAAAACATGGTGGTTCCTCGGCGGTTCACGGGGCTTAGCGCCATCTATATGTGGAGGGAACACTTCCGGCAGAAGAAAAAATGATGTGACGTCATATCCGTTAAAAACAGGAGTGACGTCATTTTGTTTTCGAAGGCGCGAAATTTGTTTTGTTGGTCTGCCTTTAGAGCCAGCCGCACGGTTGTCGAAATCGCACCCGTGCACAGAACATACTTTCTTTGGAGGCGAACGAAAGCTTTAGGTGTAGATTGCTGATCCTACACTCTAAAAACTAGGAAGGGTATCGCAGGAGTGAAGCTGCCGGTTCACTCTTCAAAGCGTCGTTTTACTCTCGCAAAATGTCGAGGAGAGTGAAATGCATTGTTCACTCTGTCACCAAGGAGAGAGTGAAATGTGCTTTTCACTCTCCCCTTCAGAGAGAGAGAGTGAAAAGACTCTTGCGACAACAGAAAAGAGAGACTCTTGCGGCAATAGAAAACAAAACGTAGCGTAATCTTCTGCTTCAACTGTAGGTGGCTGGCCCCGAACATGGCAATGTATCATTCATGCACGCTGAGCAAAGAACACATCGTTTTGCTTCTAAGAGAACAGGCCGCCGCAGTTCAAAGGAACGCGTAGCGAGCGCTCTACTTTTTCACTCGGAGTGGCTCCACCGCGCGCGCGCGCGCGCGCTCAAGATCGCGGAACAATACAGCACCGGAGAAAGAAGATCCGTCCAGCGAGCAAAGGCCAGCCGAGGGAGATCGTGTGTCAGCCATCTCGCACCGCCACGAAAACACGACAGTCGTTCGTCATGCCTTGGATATAACAACAAATCCTCCACGGTAAGTGAATTCTAACTTAGGTGCACATTCTCCGTATATGTCATGCTATCGCCAGGAAGTCGTCGCTGCGCTTAGCCGACGCGATTGACAAAGGACTAGGCGTACGCGTTGTCTCTCGATGTCAATCGAAAAAGCCAGTCGTCGCGATAACTGCATGTGATTTTATCACTTTGCCGTTGTCCGTAAGGGCTTTAAAAATCGCAAACGCTGCCAGAACTATGGTATGTTCAATAAGACGCCAGGCGAGAGGACGCTTAAAATGGTTAGTTCACCAGCCCGTGATTCCGAGCCTATGCGGAGCGTGATTAGCGTGCGTTTTGTGTGTTTGAATTTATTCAATTTGGCAGTCTACTGTGTACGGAACGCTGTTGAACTAAGGAATCACATAACAGAAGGCGTCATTTTGCTGGCAGCATGCTTTTTTTTTTATAAATAAACCGCGCGCTTGACGGTGTCTCGCGCAGGGGGAATCTGCGACCACTGAAGTTACATGCAGCACCAGTGCTAGTTAGAAACTTTGCCGCAGGCATTCAGCTGCATGCTGCAAGAAGTCAGTTGGGCGCGTTATCTTGAACTTACTGAAAACGCATGAGGAATCCATGTTTTATGCTGAAAAAAAGTATAAACCCCATATAAGCGATCTTGCGCGCGGCAGCTACAAGCGACGCGACGGAGATGGCTGTCGCGTTCGCTCGTCGCCTACAAGTCGTACTCCGTGCGAGCGACGATTTTGAGCGACGCCTCCCCGGTGTTGCCGGCATGAGGGCTGCAGTCACGCGTGACGCGTGCTTTAGTAATTTACGTTGATGTATTTTACTATAAAAAGTAGCATAAAATATTTCCGGAGGTCTTGCAGTACGTTCTTATCCTTGCACGTATAAAAATTTAATCATTTGCTCGTTCCGCGCGACAATCGGTAGTATTTGAGCGATGTATGTACATCCAGTTCCGGCTTCGCGCTATTGGCTAGTCGCTCATAGCACTTCTGGGCGACGAGCGACGATTTCTAGATTTCCAGAACCGAGCCATCTGTTCAAGCGACGGCCCGTTTTGTCGCTCGAAGCCGTCGCTCGTCGCCGTCGCGCACTAAATCGCTCTCACAGTGTTTATCCCTAAGACTGAACTGTTTTTGCTCATGTTGAAATGGTGTGATTATAGGTCTGGTTTTGTCTCCTGTTGCGGTTTTCGTGCACGGTGCGAAACTGAAAGGGTGCTTATGTCTACGAACTCGGTGAATTGTCGAGCAGCTAGTTACGCATCGGCATCGAATATAACGGCTGCTGTGTGGAATTACAATTGCAGGGGCGCTTTGCATACGCTTATTGTTTTGGACATGCCTGTGCATTTGCTAATATGAGTTGGCGTGTCAGAGTTATGTCATATGAACAGCTAAATCAGCCTTCCTCTGGGGGTTACAAGCGTAATGTGTGCATTTTGCTATAGCATGGCAGATCAAGATGTGTTTATCGCTTGAATATTTTTAGTAGAGAAATAAAATATCAAAATAAAATGTTGCTTTAATTCCGTGTTACCAGTCTGTAGTACACAGAACAATAGGTTGGTGTAATAAACTAATAACTGCGGTTTAACTGCAACTTTTACATGCCTACAAGAATCTAAAATGCTAGATTTCAAACTGCAGCATTAGTCGGGTCTGTCAAAAATGAACTCCACTGCGCACCTCATGCATGAAAATAAGTTCATGCCTTTTAGTAAGCTTAGATGTAGGCTGCAGTGAACTTGTTAGTATTGAAATGTGGGTAAGCTTGCCATAACAAGCCTTGTTGCCCTTTTTTATAGGCACATCCATATATCCATTGAGCTGAAGGACAATATTTTCATCCCTACTGAGCATCATGTTTGCAGCTATAATCCTCAAATTATGGCTTCAGCAGTGGCACAACCAGGGATGGTGCGGGGGGGGGGGGGGGGGGGCACACTGGGCACGTGCTTAGGATGTGTCACAAGTGGTGTTTGCGATACACCAGACTCATGACAGACCTACGACGTCTGAAAATGACCAATATTCTATTCATTAGCAGGAGTATTCTAACATTCATGAAAAACAAGGATGAACTGTGGTTTATTTGCTTTTTGCTTAAATCTAAAAATTGAAGTTAGTTTAGCAGTTGACTGTTGCAGTCATTATTTGGATGTTTTGCATGCATTTCACTAGGAAGACTAAGAGCTAAGACTTTTTTATTGCCATGGCCTTGACTGTCTTGATGTTGTTTTGCACCATGCCCTTGTGTTGACTTTTGCATACGATATTTTTCAGGCACCCACTTTATGTAACGCAAGAAGGCAGCTGCAAGGACACGAGGATGTGAAAGAGCCAGTGCAGCGCGACTTCACGTAGTGCAGAGGAGCCAATGCCAAAAAATCAAAATACATTGGCATGTTATTTGGACAAGAAAACTAGTATGTGGGTATATTGGGTGTACCATTTGACCAAATGTCAACAAAATCAAGATACAGTATGTTACACGAAGATGAAAATTCTCACGTGCTCCAGGCAGTCATCTTAACATGGTATATTTATGTAATGTCTCTGATTGGAAAGTCAAATCAAGTATGCTCTCTGGAGACAAACACATAGCAGCAAGTGTCATTGAAAAGTTAAAAATGTGTTTTAAGAAAGCTGATTTGTTCTGAGAAGTGACTGCTTTTTGTCTTGCCTCTCAACAGATATATCCATGTGATAAAAAAATAGTGGTACAATGAAATTGCATATTTGCTTAGCGACATGATACATACTTGCAATGAGCACGGTGCCTGTGTTTACTATAAAAAGCAACAGCCATGCTTGCTTAGGTTAGGCCCACTACAACATGCAGGCATGGGTGATTGGCGCTTTTTTTATTTCTGTGTCGTGAGGTTTATTGACGTGCGTATAGGTGCAGTGGCACGCAGTATGGCTAGTACAAAAAAGGGGGGGGGGGGCAGATATATGTAGCTCACTGTACACGACACAGGGCAAAGGAAATCCGTGTTCAGCAACTATGTTAAATGCCATCTACGTAAATTTTACAACGCTACTCGTTCGAAGCGCGCACAGGTGCATATTGAAGAAATGTTTCCAGGGTAGATAATTTAGTTCGTAATTTACACTAATTTTGCTCTAACCACGAGACATAATAATATGAATATACTGCACGGAAAAACCTAGAGCGAATTAAATTGTGTGTCAGCTTCGTGTGTATACATATAGTCTTTCCTATGCATTAGGTTTTTTGCGTAATGCATTAACAGTTGACAGCCTATCTTATGATGTGTACTCTGTTTACATTACAGTTGTTTTAGTTTACTCGTTTGTTTTGCGACTGATGAAATGCCGGCATATATATATTTTCAACATTTGACATGACCCTGTATGTTTTGCAGGGACAACCCAGGACGTGCATTTCTCAGCACCCAGTCAACTGCCAAAAGTGACTCAAACACAGGCCACCAGTAAGTCGACATCAGTTGCAATTTCACATTATGCAGTTGGCGGCTGCCTTGTACGGAGGCTGTTTTTTTAATGAGATGGTGATGTCGTTCTAATGTACATTTTGACCACAAAGGTGCGATCATGTCTCACAGAGGCATATATGGTTGCTATTCTCTGCGAGGGACGTGCTCTCGTGTTCGTGAAGCATTTGTGTTTGGCAATATTGTCGCCCAATGAGTCGGATATAAACACTAACTCGCCACTGCCGGCAAGTAGTTGCGAGAAACGCATTATGACGCTGTTAAGTTATTTCATTAATTCGAAGGAAAGTTTTGCAGCAGGAAAAAAGGTTGCTATTCCAGGTAAACATGTCTTTTTCTCACAGGTTATTTAGCCAAACTGTGGATGCATGAAATTCGTGACTAATGAATAGATTTTAATTTATTCTTTAGTAATGCTTCTAAAAGAGACTAGAAATAGCATGTGACTACATCTGCAATCAGCAGACCATACATTTACAGTCATAAGTGGCAGTTCCATGCAGTCTCGCACTTTATATAACCTTTCTTTTCAGCAACATTGGAACTGGTGGCTGCGTTCTCAGAAGAAGTGCACTTGACACTGTATATGTATGTGTGAATTCGGTTTTCTTTGTATGTGTCGGCTCACTGACAAACAGTGCAAAAATCTGTTGTACCATGAGCCTGACGACGCCTTCTGCTGCTAGAAATGCGGCACTTCGTATTTTATAGTACTGCATTACATTTAAATCAAAGCTACCACATAAAATGATCAAGAAAACTAACCGCTGTTATAGCTGTTTTCCTCAAAGAACGCTTGTCCTTTATGGGCTGTGTTAATCTGAGCTCTCCGCCGATGTTTCAGTAGTATTATCCCTTAGTGAGTGAGAGATTGGGGGCAATTAATCGTGTTAGTGTTTAAGTGGTGTCCTAATTATGTGCATTTGTTCCAACAAAGTTGTCTAGATTACTTTATTGTGTAGTGTAAAGCTTATGAAACCATCAGCAACTACTGAGTTGCTAACACGCATATGGATTTGTCACTATACAGGTGGAACTTGGCTGTACCACTGCAGTGCTGCGGAAATTGCCTTCACCAGCGGCTTAGCAACAGCTGTTTCGCAGCATGTCGGTATGTGTTAATTTATATTTATGTTGGGATGGGCTAGTATTATGGACCACTGCTACTCTGTATTGTGACAGATCCATATGATAAGGGATGTAATATGCACAGCGAAAACCTTTGAATTTTTTACTATGGTACATAAACAGGCTCTCCTTTTCGTCACTGGAGCAGGAGAGAAGGGCATGCAGGCATTCCTGAATGTACATATATTTCAAAACATGAAAGAGAGAGACACACACACACACACGCACACGCACACACACACACACACGCACACACGCACACACGCGCACACACGCGCGCACACGCGCGCACACGCACGCACACGCGCGCACACGCACGCACACGCACGCACACGCACGCACACGCACACACGCACACACGCACGCACACGCACGCACACGCACGCACACGCACGCACACACACGCACACACACGCACGCACGCACACGCACGCACACGCACGCACACGCACGCACACGCACGCACACACGCACGCACACACGCACGCACACACACACGCACACACACACGCACACACACGCACGCACACACGCACACACACACGCACACACACGCACACACACGCAAACACACACACAAACACACACACAAACACACACACACACACACACACACAATTAAACTAAAGGCAGGGACGTTCCATCTTTCATCTTGAATTTAATTGTGCAGCGCCAAAATAGAACACAGACCACAGAGAAGCACACATGTTAACAGGTTTGATACACACGTTAGTTCAACAGATTTGATACTTCAAGTGTGCTATTTTACACAAGGGGGAAGGGAAAGGGGAGAAAATCTGAAAAAAAAAAGTGGAGTGGAAAAAAAGGAATCGTGCCAAAAAGCATGAGAAGCATCGCGCAGCCAGGATCACCAGCAGGACATCTAAAAAGCACTCTGATAAAATTACATACAGGACAACCTTACGTATAGTTTGTTTCAATCAATTCAGATCACATGCAGCCATTACTGCAATCAAGTTGTTTCCTTATGTCATATGAGGGAATGATGTGGGCCCAAAAAACTGTTTAGAGCTGAAGGATTATGTTCCATTCTAGCCTCATTGCCTGCTTTTTTATCATATTGTTATCAGCTGCTTATGTTAGGGACAAAAAGTAAGAGTACGAACTGTTTCCCGATTCGCCATTCCACACAACATGTCTTTGTGACTATATGTACATGCAGATGATCCATAGTTGAAAAATATTCAGTACAGTAGAATCTCATTACAAGATGCACTTGGTTGTAGGAGACATCTGAAAATGGTTTGGTTGGTTTTCCGATGTTTGCCACGTTAACAATACTGTATACAAGAGACACCTTTGTTACTAAGGATGACTTTTTAAGTATTCACTACTTCGAAGGGACACAACCCAGACACATTCACTTTGTGCACCTTGTGTGCTCCGAAGGGCGTAAAGATCACGCAATCCTTACACAAGTCAATCGCGCATGTCTCTTTTAGCATGAACCAGAAAAGGAGGGCAACGAGGACAGTGCAGGGCAGAAAGTGTTGGCAATTGAAGCTGACGAGCGTCTAAGAACACCTCAAAGGTACTCCGAGCAACAAGGCTTGCAAAGTGAAGTTTTAAATTCCAGAAGTTGGGAAGGAAGCTAACACAATCTACAGTCACTAAAAAGCTGTGAATGTCTTCTTTAAAGGGCCCCCAAACCACCGAGGTTGAAATTTAGTTGCGGTGTTGCAGTTCTACACAATAAGGCAATGAACAGGTAGCCACGAGAATTTTTCGAAACGGTGCAGTAATAGTGGAGCTACGTGTGTTTGATTATCGAAAAGTAGTCCCCACTCATTTTACTCTTTCATCTGGTACACGCCATATGGACAGTATCGTCTTTTCCTTGCCTAGTACACCTCCAAATGTTACGGGACAGGCCAACGCCAACGAGCTCTGTTGCTGCCGCGCTGGCCCATCGTCCTGCGAGGGGTGGCGCTAATACAACGGAACTGTATGGTGACTCGTGTTGAAGAGCCTCATAGGGAGACCCTTCTGTTGGCGTTTCTGTTCTTTGCCCCCATTGGCTGCCCACAATGGCACCGCGCGCAACGCGACGAGGAAGAAGGAGTGTGTGTATTTGCTTGCAGGCCTTGCCGGCAGTCGTACACTTTCGTTCGACCAATCGACAGCACCGGAAACTGGTGACATCATCAGAGACAGCCTGGTGACGTCAGGACAAACTGGGGGGTGCAGGATAGGTCCAGAGACACGCACGGGGTCATTTTCTTCATATTGTGGTGCTCCGGCAGTGCTACGCACTGTGGCATTTGGCTTCGTCAATCGTGACGGCATTCTGATTTCGATACGCGTGTTTACTTGAAATGTTCAAAAAATGGCGAGAAGTGGTTTAGGGGCCTTTTAAGCCACCCTGAGCATTTATTCCTTCAGATATATCAAAACGTACTTTAGTGATGATGCATAATAAAGTGATCTAGTCTGGCTCCTCAGTGTCTCAAAATTTTTGGTTTCGAGAGACATGTTTCCCGTGCCTCTTGAATATCTTCTGATGAGGCTTTACTGTAATATACACAAACAATTGTGTAACTCCTCCTGCAAGTATTATTCATTAAGCCCGGTCACTTATGTGCAAAGCTCGTGGTTAAGTCTTGATGTCCGTACTTTTTAGAGCTATGTTTATTAATTCATGCTGTTCTTATTGGTTCTTCGATGCAGGAGACAATGCCTACGAAATTATTGGCCCTGATCATGAGAGCCCTCAAGGGGCAAACAACATCTCTGTTGCAGAAGTGAGCCCGATACCACTTGGAAGTTACCATGACAGATGACACGGCAGCAATAGATACAGAGACTGCCATGTCTACTGCAGCTGCAACAGTGTACGAGGCAAGCAGCAGCGCGTCAGCATCAGCAGCAGTGTCAGAAGGAACCACACCAGGCCTGGTAGAGCAACATGTGTGCTATCACTGACTTTTTTTGTAGTGGATACAACTCATTTGCTCAACATACAAAAGCTTTTCACCACGACTGTGAGCCAGTGTTATTGTGCAGCAAGTGCAAGACTAAGTTAGGTGTTATAACACAGTACAAGTATCACTTTAATATATGCAAATGCAAACATATTACAGTTGTTGCCTCCCCAGCCAGCCCACATAGTGACAACAATGTGGAACACATGGTGGGACACACCTCTCCCCCATTACAATATAGTAGAGACTGTCAGTGTTGTTGCTAGATTGACTTGTCTTTGTAGGCAACTAGAAGGACAACACAGGTGTCATAAGATTATTGTTGATGTTGTTGTTGAAGAGGTAAAAAAGAAGTTTGATGCAGCTGAAGTGCCAACTGATATTGAGAAAATCAAAAGCAACCACCTGAGAAAGCAACACTATCGAAATTTGGGTATCTATGTGCCGCCAACTCTGGTAAGAATGGCATAGGACAGAAGTGTGATGAAAATCACACAGACACTGCTGTTGCATCACTGGCTACAGTGAGCAGCGACTTGTAGGGCAAGAGAGTCAACTGAAACTAACATTATGATATAGTGTCATGCTCCCATGTGACCACTTTTCAAGTTATTTTGCAAGATACAGCTCAACCTCCAGAAACGAGACTGCAACTTGTCTGTAAAAAAGCTTTCACAAAAAATTATTCATAACACTATTAACATAGCAGTATCTTTTTTTTGTGTCGGTTCGAGGTTCCCGGCTGTCCATTAATGCAAAAATTGAGGAAAGAAGAACATGTGTCGTACTTACACCTTTTTAACAAGTACGAGGGGGACAGAACTTTTCTAGTCATGCATCTTCATCATACTATCAAGTTTTTAAATGCCTTTTATAATTATTATTACCAGTTATATCTGAGTGCATTGTATGCATGTAGCAGGTGTAAAATCAGGACAGTTGGATCAGATGCCTTACCTGCAAGCGAGCCCTATATTCAAGAAATTTGAATTAAAATAGTTATGTTAGAGACGCAGCCTTTCAGCACTTTATTGCCTGTCGTTTAAGCATTGCTCAATACTTTTGTGGGTGGCAATTTCAACCAGCACAGCACTGCGCTTTGCCACAGTCACATTTGTCTTCAAAGCGGTGTTTACCATTTGTGTTGATCTGTTTGTGTATGCATAGAGCAAGTTTTTAATTTATATTTTTCTGCATTCTTGTGCTTGCACTAAGCTTGTATAAGGCAGTTACAAAATGTGCGTCACTATAACGAACTGTTCTGTTGAGCTTACATTTGCAAATAATCTTGTTCAGATGGCCGCACTTCTATGCGGGTGCACCGCTAGCTTTGTGTATGTTCTCATGTTTGTATAAAGCTTATATAAGCTAGTTAGAAAATGTATGTCACTAAGCATTGTGATATTCTTTAAAGAACTGCTTGGTTGGTTTTACACTTGTGAATTAGTATTGAAGCGGTGGTATTCCCATGTATGCCCACTGCTAGCTTTCTGTGTCCTGACGTGTTTGTATTAAGTTTCTACAAGGGAGTTACAGCATGTAGGTCACTAAGCGCTGTGATATTTTTTAAAGAACTGCTTTGTTGGTTTTACACCTGTGAGTAATAGTACTCGGGTGGCACTAGTCATGTGTAGGTACACAGGGACCATTTGTATACATTATGCTCATGTAAAGCAGTTACAAAGTGTATGTCATTAATTACTGTGTTATTTGTTGAATTGCTGTGATGGTTTTACACATGTGAATAATAGTGGTCAGGACACAGTACTTGCGGTGTATAGTTGAATTTATACACTGCCAAGACATGGGCTGTATACGTACCAAAAGAAATGTATGTCATTATATTGTTGTGATTATTACTGTTTGGATTTTATTAAACTGTAATAAAATTGTTTCTTGTATCTATTGAGGTATCGCAATTTGTCATGCAACCAAACTGAGGACCTGAACTTGTGCATACAAATAAACAGCTAATTTAAGAGTATACTGCTCATATTCTGCTAAACCAGTTTAACAAATCTTGTACTACAATGCTGGAAAAATGACAGAGCTGACTCGGATGTACAGAAAAAGTTCTGCACTGGCTGAAGGACTGCCCCACACTGGAGTTCGTAATGTTGCGTTTATTGGAGTAGAACAGAAAGTGCACTTCTATTAAAAATGCGACAGTCGGTGCAGAAACATAAGGCAGACGAGCGGATGTGGCACATTTTTTTCAGGGCCCTCCATGCCTACTACTGCATTTCTAGTCTTCCTGTGCTCTGCGTATAAGCCCCTGTTCAGCCAAGGTTTTTTACTCCATGACAGTTGTTCTACTGGGTTCGTAGCAATATTGAAGAAAAAAATTCAATGGTTTTCAAGGACTTTCGAAGCCCCGACACAGTAACTTCAAGGACCTCGTGCAATGTGTGTAGTTGTTTGGACAGGCAATAACTTGTTCAAGAACACCGTTAACTTTAATGCAAGCAAAAGAAAACAAAACAAATCGCATTTCAGTGATTTCAAACATTTGAAAGACTGCTAATTTGCCTTTCACCGCCCACCACTAAACGCACACAAGGAAGCATTTCAAGAAAGCGCTCAAAGTTTTTCTGCAATAGCACAATTAACTACTTGGACCTGCAACGTTTGCAGTTTTTGATTACTGTTTGGTTTGACAGTGTATGTGATGTCATCTGTTGCCTCAGCTTTTTTCACCATCAAATAAGCAATAGTCATTTCTAATTTCTTTTTATTGTGTCTGTCGCTCTCAATTTCCTCTTCACGGCTTCTCTTCGAATGCCTCAACTGTTGAGCTTCCTGCTTCTGCTCCTCCAAGCACATTTGTCGCCGGTTCCATGTGCATAAAAGTGGTATCTGCAGCTCCTTTGTAATTTCAACTTTAAGGATGTCGCTTTCCTTCTATTAGCTCTAGAGACAATTTTCTGTGACATGCGAAAGAGCGTCACAGAAGGGAAAAAAACGCTTGGCAATGTCTAGCCAAGTGTACAAGCTTGAGGACTTTCCAGTACTTCTAAAAATTCAAGGGTTTTCAATGCCTTGAAAATGGCATTTTAGAAATAAAGGATTTTCAAGGATCGCTACAAACCCTGGATTCTAGCACCTAAATAATTTTACAAGCTTATTTTGGCATGGAGTTAGGAAATTCATGCTTTCTAGCTAACGCTGCACTATCTCTGTACAGTGAAGCCACGAGAGCGCAACTATTTTGGAGTAAAGAAAAATACTGAAAGCTTTTAATACCACTCTTCTTTTTTTCTATGGAGCTTCGTATTGCCTAGTTAAGTTTACGAATGTGCCTGGTTTTGGCGGGCGTTTCTTCGACATTTTCTGGAAGAAGCTGATGTCTAGGCCCCGTATTCAGAAATGTATCTTAATACAAAGCTCATGCTTGACTTGATATAAACGACGCCTGGTGCGAACGTCCCCCAAGACGCTCACTGCCTTTCTTTTGGTGCGTTCACGAATTGCGTCGTTTAGATCAAGTCAAGCATGGGCTTCAAGTTATGATGCATTTCTGCATATGGGGGTAAGCGTGCACAATTCCGGGCAACGCACTGTGCCATTGACACTGAGAGAAAACGGGGAAAACAGAGTTAACCACTTATGCTCCTAAACTTTCGCGTACCTGTGGTGTGCGTGTATCGTGGAAGAAGAAACAGCGCAAACACAAGGACGAAAAAAAGCATCAACCACACCAGCGCTTCGTGGTGTGGCATGTTTTTGCGTCGTCCTTGTGTTGCGCTGTTTCTTCTAAAATGCTCAACCAACTAGCCGGCAAGTCCATCCTGTGCATATATAAATTGAACACACGCATGAGTGTAGATGGTCTTCGAAGCATTTAGAACGAGCAGTGCCACAGGATACGAGCAGTGCACGCGTAACAAGTGGACACATTAGTCATTTAAACATGCGTGCCAATGCATTTGACGCGGCTATCGGCATAAGCAGTCTCCAAATGCTGGAATGCATGCGCTTCAAAACGCTAACGATCCGCTGCTAATGCAGGACAACAGCTCACAGCGGACTGAACCAAACTCTAAACTAATGCACTTGAAAAGAACGCCTACACGGCAGGGTGAGGCACGTCGAAATGCCTGGTACTGGCGTCGCAGTTGCTCACCAGTATACGCGCGAATTAAATTCACATACGTGGATGGTTGTCGCAATACTTTGTATCCGCGTATTTTGGAGAACATGGACTGGAGAAGCACTCGATCATGAGCTGAACGGCACATTTGTTATTTTCCTGCGGTGACGACAAGCCGTGAATAGTTCTCACGTTGTCGTCTACGTTGTCTTCCTTCGTTAGTCGTAGCAAGGAATGGAAATGATGCAAACGCACACGTATTCCAGTACACAACAGCGCAGCACACTGCAGAGAAACCCCACCCACCACAGCCGATTCATCAAATACGTTTGGTATATATATAACCTCTAAAAGAACACGACTGGGCGTGGCGGCGCTGTGGTGTAATGGTTATGATGTGTGTTTTGAATTGTACAAATGCGAGTGTACGCGGGTTCGAATTCACATGATGTATAGAGCATTGTGATTCTTGATAAGTATGTGATTCCCTTGACAATTGTATTCTAATTAGATTGTGTGAGTCCTGATTGTGAAATTTGCGAAGATATTTGCAGATTAAATGTTAATTCGCTTTTTTTTCTCCTCAGTGGCGTTCGTGACGCATACGCATAGGCCGCTTCAGAGCAGTCACGCCTCACGGTAGGCAGCAAATAGCCAGGAAAAAATGCCTTTAAAATCCTGCATAACTTTGCTGACGCCTATTCTGAAGGCCGCTTGGAATCGGGCCAGTGTCTCTGAGGAGCCGCCTAGGGAACAGTATATCAGCGGCCCTAATTTGATCTGATTTCCTGCCTGCATGCGTGACCAGGACTTGGCTAAGAGGGCGTTGGGAAGAGTACTAGCACTGTTCTGAACGAGTACAAGCACTCTGTTTGGGGGAGTAGAAGTACTCGGTCTGGCGGTGTACTATTAACCCTGCGGGGAGAGTATTAGCACTCTGCGGAAGAGTACTAGCACTCCCTGTGGGAAGAGTATTATAACTCTGCGGAAGAGTACTAGCAATCCCTTGCGGTGGAGTAACAAAACTCTGTCAGGAGGAGTTGACCTACTCTCTCTCAAAGAGGGTCGATCTACTCTCGAAAAGAGAGTGAAATATGGGACAAGCAGCTACTCCCTCAAAGAGAGTGCCCGGCACTCCCTTAGTTTTTAGAGTGTATCATCGGATGCCAAGCCCGTCGGCCAGCGCTGTCGCACGAACACAACTACTACACAATTATCTGGCTCTCGTAACTCACTACTTCTGACTGAACAGGTTAAAAAGCGATGAATCTATCCGCGTCACCAAATTCAAACTTCGACAAGCATGAAGGCACAACGTATGAGGTGGGCGTCTTTCAAAAGGTGAACTGTACGAGCACGCCTTTCGGCACATTTCAAGAGGTGGATTGCATTGCGAGTCACAGCGGCGACAACGCCCCCTGTAACAATGGGCGCTGAGAATATAAACTTGTATTTTCTTAACTCGTCACGAATATATACGATTCCCCAGGAATTTTTTTTTTTTTTTCGTTGAATGAACATAACTGTGTCTCGCTTGCATTAAAGAACGCTTTTTTTATTTCCATATGTTTGTTCCCTCCAAACAGAGCCGTGCTTCAATCGCTGCTCCCGTAACCACTCTTGCTGATGTTGGTGACAATTTGTACTGAACCGCTTTTGCCCGAAGCTTCCCGACTTATTCGGATCAACCTTGCAGCATACGCGAACCACTGAGTGGTGATGAGCGCGCGTTAAAGGCCCTGTTATCGCTGTCTCGTGAAACGCAACCACTCCGTCCGATTCGGCTGGCTAAGAAGGGGCGGAATATCACAGATTGCGTAGCGCGCGCCACAGATAGCTGCATGTGCGACGCTAGCGCCGGCGCTGACATCTTTTTGTTCATTTCGCTGCTTACTCGCACTACGTCAGGAAACATGAGGGTGTTGCTTTCCGTAAATTTATTTTTCGTACAAGATCTCCATTGTCACAACCTCCGATGTTGTGAAAAGCCATTTTTCTGGATTAGAATACAAAAGCAGAAGTAAGAAGTGCAAGAAGTCACAGAAGGTCTGTAATCTTCAAACAATATTATTTCAAGTAAACGCGATCCCTTTAAAATGTAGGCCGAAAACACCAGTGCCAGCACCACCCGAGACCGATGCAAATGTTTGAGCAGGCGTTATGTACAAAATAATTTCAGGGCCCCAAAGGACATCGAAAATGTGGCGATACGCATGCATCTCGGCCGTCATTGCATATGGCCCCTCATAAGCCTAAATCGTGCGGCTCGCCGCACCGCAAATTACAACGGAAGATGTCTGCAATGGCAACCCACGCAACGTCAAACTGACGTTTACGAAATGGCCTTTCCTCTAACGCTCCTCACAGAATATTCCTTCAGCCAATGAGCAAGCTGACAGGGCGGCTACAGGGGCACGAGCGGGTGTCTGCGCGAGGCGTGGTCGCATGACTTTCTATACCGCACACTGTCTTCCCCACCATAGGCGGTATTAGCCACTTAAGGCTTTCGGCTTGACAAATGCTTGTCCGACGATGAGATTGTGCCTCTCTCGTACAGCATAGCAGCCCAATACTCTCACGATTGGGTTAGGATCGCATGCGTGCTTCTCTCGGGCCACAGCTGCGTTTAGTGCGCCACGTGCCAGTTGCTCAAATGGTTATCTCGTGACAGCTAGCACTTCAAGAAGCTGTGTAACACTGCACTGCCTTCGAGAGGGGCTCACGTTTGCCGCCCCACGGATACTTGAAAATTCAGTGAGGTCCGACTATATTTCTATCGCACTGAAAACTACTCAAAGCGATCAAGGCAGAAAGCTGGGCTAGTTGGCGTGTAATTATTATTCAAAAGACTAGCTCAAAATATGCGCTAGTGTTGTGCGCTAGTCTTTTCAATAATGAAAACTACTGTTGGGGAGTTCTGATTGTTCGACACTGTTATGAGTGCACCATGGAACGTGCTCTGTAAGCTACCACCAGTTTAGCCAATACTCACTCAAACGATATTCCCAAAAGAGAAAACAAGTACTTTGCGTGAAATAGTACGGTAAATGAACCCTGTTTATCAGCTCCCTTCAGAATGCGTCTTATGGTGAAGTCATCAAAAAAAAAGTTAGTTTAGCCTGAAAGGCGAAGCATCGATCTGACAGCAAATTAGCAGACAGCCATACGAAGTAAGGATAATACTTTTATCGGCCGTAACAGCTTGTATATATTTATTTGCTAAATAAGCATGCTGCCAGCGCACACATAAAACATGAGCACATCATACTCGATGGCCGCAGGCACTCGCTGTCCAAACGCTGGCGTGAGCAAACGCGGCAGCTGCAGCAAGCGAAGTCATCTTCGTGCTTTCTATCGCTTCAACGCAAAGTGAGTGCTGGGAACACGTAGCACGCACAAAGCTACGAGCCGCCGACGCACCTAGACTCTGCCCCTAACGCCGATCACTCTCAATATGTCGCGGCGCGACCGCGCGTAGCCGCCACATCCGCAATTGCAGCCGGAGTAGAACGCCGACCCCCTCCCTCACCTCTCCTCCGGTGTCTCGAAACGTCGGGTAGCTAGCGCGCGACGGAAGACGGCGCGCTTTCTCTACGCTTTCGTCCCGTTCGCGTGGTCGAGATTGAGCCGCAATCATCCGCTACCCTGGCACGTTTTCATTCGCACATGCAGCGTAGAGGGCGTGGCGACGGTGTTATGGCCCTTCGAATTTACATGAAACCTCATGGCAACGCCGACGGCAGAAACTCACTTGCAGTGTCCATCTAATTGCTATCACAATAAAAAACAAACACGCCATCACTTTCGGACAATTTATATAAGGCACGTCTAAAACAGAAGGGTTATAAATCGACTGTGGGGCAACAGGAAAAGCGGAATAATCTCAAAGAAATACTAAGGACATTCGTAGTTTGATCACATTCTTCATTTGTACGCACCCAGTATTATGCGCCTCACGAAACGCACAGCTAAATCCAACTGATGTTACTCGTTTATACACGATACACAGCAAGCATAGGATTTATTCGGATTCACTAGGCACAAGCCGCCACTTTAGCCGGACCTTGTCATTCTCAATATAGCCTTCACGTTCGAGATATTCAAAGTCCCATTTATGGTTAAAAACGGTACTTGTATTCCTCGCAGCTGCAGGCCCGCCAGAAGTTTCCAGGCTCATGGCAGTCTCATCTGAAAACTCGCCGATCCTGTTTGTTGGGAAATTCACGAAGGCAACCATCAAGGTATGACTGAATGGCCATTTCAGAAATTCATCGATGGCACCCTTGTGCAGGCGGTATTGCCCGTACACAAATATAGAACCTTCACTTTTCTCCATAAGCAACCCCGGCGAGATGTAATAGCCACCGAGATATACGGGATCCGAAAAGAATTCGGCGCAGCCGACTGACACTGCCATTTCTTTTAGATACTTCATTCCCGTGACATAAACCTCGTAGTGTTTAAAATTCAGTGTGCTGTGTCCGAAGAGATCTCTTATCACATCCGATGCCACATGGCCGGTTTCCGTCTCTTGAGCGTTAAGTGCAGCTATGGGGTCGGTGCTGGTATTCAACTCTCGGCAGATCATTTCTGTGGCACGCTCGAGTGCTTTTGAAAGTTTACCATGGAAGGTGCTCACACTGTGGGAAACTATCTGCACTAGGTCGCCGTCGGTGGCAAAATATCTCCTTAGCTCGGTATTGCTCTGTTCCAACTTTTCGAGGCATTTACTTGTTGCCTCACGAAGAGCGCTGACGCATCGCCAAACGTCACCAAGGTCATTAGGTTGACGCACTGCTTTTTCCGACAGCTCTGCCAGTGCCTCTCTCAAGGCATTTACCTTACATGAAAGCTCGTTTAGTACATTGCAGCGAGCGATGCTGCCGCGTACTAATTCATAAAGCCGGCATCTCATGTCTCCTGCAAGTTCTAGTAATACTTTTTGCAATGCCATGAAAACTGCTTTCTGCGCCGACTTGTTAGATGAGTTGAGATCTTCCGCCACGCTTGGCGCTGCATAGCTGCTGCAGTTACTTCTCCTGTGCGCACACATACTACTGCGCAGAACGAATGCCGAGCATTTCGGGCAACGTGTACAATGGTAGCCACACTCTTCGTAAAAATGCCTGTGCATGTCTGAAGCAGCCAGCACCAGCTCACAGCCATGGTCCTCATTCCAGCACTTTACCTGCAGGAGGAGAAAATTAATGTTTTGTAGCAACGTCAAATAACTCCGGCAAGCACAGCACTCTTGCTCCTTTTACAAGACTTGAAAAATTACGTTATAACACACTGCTGAGAAACCGTGCGACCTCTTCAAGCACCTCAGTTTAGCTTTCGAGTCAAGTGAAAGGGAGGAAATACATTGTTTTCTAAGCCCGAAGTTATCGTACTATCTGACGGCGCAGAATGTTTATCAACGTCAGGGTTAAAATAAATTCTGGGAGATTACATGGGAAATGACGGTCTGATTGCGAAGCATGCAGGACAGAGAGAGTCCAGTTCAATTCTGACCGTCTGCAGTATTTTCGCGTCGAGCAAATGGACGGTATACGAGCATTTTCGCACTTCGCCACCACTGAAATGCGGCCATCGCGACTGCCAATCTAACCTGCGACCTCATACTTGGCACCGCGACACCGGCGCGGCTACGCCATTACGGCGGACAATACACGAGTTAGCCGCTATACAGCGCCTCAGTGCAAGCCGTTTCACCCGCAAGCAAGTATTACATGATGGTCCTCCAGAATGATCCTCCGTGACGACAATACAGCGCAAAATGAAAATGCAGTCCTCCCTCAAAGATTCATCTAAGATATGAATATACCATCGGTTTCAAGGCAATGTGAAGAGATTTTTAAAACAATCGCCTTTGGCATTTAGGACAAATCTTGTTGTTGTGCTGAAATACTCCAAGTATGCTTTACATACACTGAAAATGAGCACACATGTATAAATAATTAGCAACACTTCACTAATTGTCTTTTAAACTAATTACTTTAGGGCATATTTCGCAATATACGAACTGAAGTCAGAGAGAGAGTGAGAGAGAAAACAAGGATAGGAAAGGCAGGGAGGTCAACCAGAACAGCATCCTGTTTTTTACCCTAGACTGGGGGTGGGGGAAAGGGGAATAGAAAGAGGAAGAAAGAGAGAGAGTAAGCACTGAGTACGTGTGGGAGGGACACCATACACAAGGACACTATAAACGGTCTCTTAAGCTGGTGCACTTCAAGTACTGCACTATTGCACGAATCGCTTTTCGAGCCAGTGACGGGTGTGGCCACGGTCCGAGTCTCTTTGACTCGGTGAGCGGTCTCGAGTCCAGTCGGCGTACAGTTGCCCGCAGAGAGGGCTACACAATAGGCGCTCGATGGTCTCCTCGCACCCACAGGATGATGATATGTGGTTTTTAATGACGAAAGGGCCAGTTATGGCCAAAGAGCGCCATGACAAATGGTAATTTAAAGAATTTATTCTGAATGTTGAGTTGACTATGTTGAGTTTAATGGCGCATAAGCAACTAAGGCTATCATGCGCCAATCACAAGGTATAAGTATTCTGAATTGATTGATGAATATTGTTTCTTGGCGCAAGGGCCAGAAATGGCCAAAGAGCGCCATGACATTTGGTGAAGAATGGCAATGAGTATCGATGAATATGGCGGTTATCGAGTGGCTGTATATTGGCCTAAAATATTCGCTGTAAATGCTGTAAAATATGTATCAATTAAAATAATGTCAATGAGAAGTGAGTCCTACGGTTGTAAAAGTACGTTGAGAACGATAAGATACTAAAAGATGTTAATTTATAGCAGCACCAGTGCCTCTGCAGAGCCCTTCAGTGCAAGGGCTGCGAGGCATGTGCTCTGTAAGTGATTTCATTGCAGCTACAGCCTCTAAGCAGAGGCTGTGCTACAAATAGCCTGGCCAAATGATTTCTATGGTATTAGTTTCTTCTAAGAACTTGAGTACTGATTTAAAATTAATTAGAGGGTCGTTGCCTAAAAAGAAGACTGGGTGCAGAGGTATATTATGACGGTATAAGGAAGGGAAGAACTTTTTTCTCTCCTCTTCTAATAATGGGCACTGAACGAGAACATGAAGGACTGTAAGTCTACTTCCACACCTAGTGCATGTCGGAGGGTTAGTTCCAGTTAGAATGTATGAGTGAGTGCTATAGGTATGCCCAATTCTTAACCTACAGAGCAGTACTTCCTTATGTCTCGTTGTTTTCTCAGAGATCCAGTTTCCTATTTTCGGTTTGATTAGGTGCAGTTTGTTGGATACCTGAGTGTCCCATTGCCGTTGCCAATATTTCCGTAGTTTATGCTGTAAAAATGGTTTAAGGTCTGTGTAGGGTACAGGTATATTAATGTTTGCATCACAAAAAGGTACGGATGTAGCCCTTTCGTCAGCAGCTACGTTGCCCTCTAGGCCTCTATGGCCAGGCACCCAACAAAGAACAATCATTTGGTTAGACAGGTACGCTGAACATAGAAGGTTATAGACTTCATTAAGGATGGAGTTTTTGTGTTTTCGTATACTTGATATGCAGCTAACAACGCTTAATGAGTCTGTGAATATGACAGCCTTTGTTATACCTGTTTGTGTGATATGTTTCACAGCAGAGAGGATCGCGTATGCCTCCGCTGTGACAATGCTGGTGTTTGGATTTAATGCACCGAACGTTGAAAACGAAGGTCCCAGCGCTGCATAAGCTACACCATAAGTAGACTTTGAAGCGTCTGTATAAAACTCTGCGCAGGAGTACTTCGCCTGGAGTTCGAGGAAGTGTGAATGTATATGCACCTCAGGCGCATGTTTTGTTATTGCGACGAAAGACATATCGCACTGGATAGACTGCCATTCCCAAGGTGGTGAAAGGTTAGTGGGAGTCATTAGGACTGTTTCTTGATGTTGAATACCGGTTTCATTAGCCAGTTGTTCTAAGCGCACAGATAGAGGAGCTCGAACAGACGGGTGGTTACGGTAAAGTCTTGCAGAAGATAAGTCAAGTACAGTTGAATAACACGGATGTTCGTCATTCGATTTACATTTTAAAAAGTAGCAAAAGCTTAGGTATGTTCTGCGTAGGTGTAGGGACCATTCGTTCGCTTCGACATACAGACTTTCCACAGGGCTTGTCCTAAATGCGCCTGTTGCCAGCCGTATACCTAGATTGTGGACCGGGTCGAGAATTTTGAGAGCACTGTCCGATGCGGATTGGTACACCACGGCTCCGTAGTCGAGGCGTGATCGTACAAGGCTTTTGTACAGGCTAAGCAAACACCTCCTGTCACTTCCCCAGCTTGTTCGAGAAAGCAGCTTCAGCAGGTTCATAGTCTTTAGGCACTTGGCTTTAAGATATTTTAAGTGGGGAATGAAATTAAGTTTTGTGTCCAAAATAATACCTAAAAATTTATGTTCAAGACTGACCGATAGTCGTTCTCCGTTAAGGTCAATGGCGGGTTCCGGTGAAATGCCTCTCTTGTTTGAGAAGAGAACACATGTGCTTTTTTGAGGGTTAAATTTAAAGCCATTTTCTTCTGACCACTTGGAGAGTTTGTTTAGGCCAAGCTGTAACTCTCTCTCGCAGATGCTAAGATTGCGTGATCTAAAAGCTATCTGTACATCGTCTACATAAACCGAGTAAAAGAGTGTGCGTGGTATGATGGTATGTAAGGAGTTCATTTTCACAATAAAGAGTGTACAGCTCAGCACTCCACCCTGCGGTACACCTGTCTCCTGTACGAATGATCGTGACTGCACATTGCCAACTCTAACACGAAACGTTCTGTCAGACAGGTAGCTTTCAATAATGGTCAGCAGGTTGCCACGTATACCCATTCCAGAAAGATCCCGAAGGATCCCAAAGCGCCACGTAGTGTCATACGCCTTTTCCATATCAAGCAATACAGATACGACAAGCTGTTTGTGGATAAAGGCTTCACGGATGTACGTTTCCATGCGGACAAGCTGGTCTGTCGTCGACCTACCTTCCCTGAAACCGCATTGGTATGGGTCTAATGTTTTGTGGGTTTCAAGATAGTGGAGCAAGCGTTTATTCACCATCTTTTCAAAGAGTTTGCATAGGCAGCTTGTCAACGCTATCGGTCTATAACTATTTGGCAAAGAAGGGTCCTTACCCTGTTTCAAAATGGGAATTATAATGGCCTCTTTCCAAACAGAGGGAATCTGGCCGGAAGACCATATACCATTGTAAAGAAAAAGAAGGGTTTTTTGTGTTTCAGATGGCAAGTGCTTTAACATTTCATATATTATGCGGTCAGAGCCTGGGGCAGATTTGTTGCAGCCATTTAGTGCTGCTTGAAGCTCTGCTATGCCAAATGGTCTATTATATACCTCACATTTTGCAGTTTTTCGTACTAATGGCTGCCGTTCTATTCGTGCTTTATGTCTTTGAAATGTGTCCGAATAGTGCGACGAACTGGATATGTGTTCAAAGT
The DNA here is from genome assembly GCF_023375885.2 of Dermacentor andersoni. Taxonomy (NCBI): domain Eukaryota; kingdom Metazoa; phylum Arthropoda; class Arachnida; order Ixodida; family Ixodidae; genus Dermacentor; species Dermacentor andersoni. The sequence continues at coordinate 23,354,162 of NC_092823.1, read as the reverse complement.
GTACGCCTAGAAAGTTCGCCTGGTCTTCCATACTATCTCCCTGTGTATTTACTAAGGGTAGCGAGTAAGGTTGTCGACCTTTTATTCTGTGCACTCTATTCCAGACCTTTGTCTCATCCGTGTAAGAGTTAATTCCTGATATATAATTTTGCCAACTCTCTCTTCTCGCTTGTCGGCGCGTTCTCCTTCACTGAGATTTGACATGCTTGAAATTAACAAGGTTTTCTGCAGTCGGAGAATCGCGGAGCAGCCCCCATGTTTTGTTCTGCTTTTTACGCGCGTTACGACATTCCTCATTCCACCATGGAACACGGCGCTTCTTAGATGATCCCTTTGTTTCTGGGATACATTTGGTCGCGGCATAAATCAGAAAAAATGTGAAGTATTCAACCGCGGCTTCCAGGCTTAGAGCAGAAACGTCAGCCCACGATATGAGAGTAATTTTTCGGAACTGTTCCCAGTCGGCTGAATCAGTTTTCCACCGAGGAAATTGTGGGGGACATTCATTCGTGTTCGGTGTAGATAGAACTATCGGGAAATGGTCGCTCCCGTATGGATTTCTAATAACGTTCCATTTAAGATCAGGTAAAAGGGTGGGTGATGCAATACTGAGGTCTATAGAGGAATAGGTCTTATGTGCAGTATTATAATATGTAGGTGCCTTACTATTCAAAAGGCATGCACCAGATGAAAAGAGAAACTGTTCAATCATCCGACCTCGCACATCGCAATGAGAGTCACCCCATAGGTTGCTGTGTGCATTGAAATCTCCTAGAACCAAATAGGGTTGGGGTAATTGATCTATTAATGCATAAAATTCATGTTTATGGAGCTGATAGTGCGGGGGTATATACAGAGAGCAGACGGTAATAAGTTTGTTTAGAAGTATGGCTCGAACGGCCACTGCCTCTAGGGGCGTTTGTAGTTGTAGATGTTGACACGCTATACCTTTATCGAGTATAATGGCTACACCGCCAGATGATGCGATGGCATCATCACGATCTTTTCGAAAAATAAGATAATGACGAAGAAAGTTAGTGTGTTTAGATTTCAGATGGGTTTCCTGTACACACAGCACTTTTGGAGTGAGTTCGTAGAGAAGTTCTTGAACATCATCAAGGTTTCTGAGGAGACCTCTGACGTTCCACTGCATAATTAGCGTGTCCATAGTGAAGTTAATTTGGTGCTGTGTGTATGGAAATGGAAGTTATACCTTAGATTACAGAGCCCTTTCGAGGCCCTGTAATCGGGGTTTTGCCCTTTTTGAAGCGTTCGAGGGAGCCCCGCCGCTCCTTAGGCGTTTGGTGCGCCTTCAGGACAGGTGTAGTGTCCATTGCCTCTATTGAGGCGCCGGACACGTGCTCTTGAGAGCGAGAAGTTTTCCGGGTGAGTCCCGCCTCGGAAGGCAAGACCCCTGCGCCCACCAGCCCGGAGGTCGATGGGGCTCCCTGAGGGATTTGGCTGCGCCGGCTGTTGCCAGCGCTGGAAGGGGCCGGGGAGGCCGGGGCAGCCTCGGCTGTGCCAACCTTCGGGGTCGATGATCCCTCATTCTGGGTTGACGGGGCAGCGCTAGCTGCGACCGCCGCGGGGGCAGATGGCGTAGCTGTCGACTCACTGCTTGTGGGTCGGACAGCCGCCGGAGGCCGTTGTGACGCTGCCCCCTGACGCGCCACTTCGGCAAAGCTTTTCTTTGGCAGGTATGCTACCCGCCTGCGTGCCTCCTTGAATGAGATATTTTCTTTCACTTTGATCGTTACTATTTCTTTTTCTTTCTTCCAGGATGGGCACGACCGCGAGTACGCGGCGTGCTCTCCATCACAGTTTACACAGTGGAGAGCGTTCTCACAAGTTTCAGTGGTGTGTTCTTTGGCACTGCATTTAGCACACGTTTGGCGGCCGCGGCAGCTCTGCGAGCTGTGGCCGAAGCGCTGGCATTTGAAACATCGGAGTGGATTGGGCACGTAAGGCCTGACACGGAGCTTGATGTACCCGGCCTCGATTGATTCGGGCAGGACACTTGAATTGAAGGTGAGAATTAGGTGTTTGGTCGCAATTTCTTTACCATCGCGCCTCATCTTTATTCTTTTCACATTAACAACATTTTGCTCATTGAAGCCCTCTAGGAGCTCTGCTTCTGTCAGCTGAAGCAGGTCATCATCTGAGACAACGCCGCGTGTAGTGTTCATAGTGCGGTGCGGAGTCACTGTCACTTGAAAGTCTCCAAAAGACACTAGATTGGGTAGCTTATCGTATTGTTTCAGGTCACGGAGCTCCAAAAGGAGATCTCCACTTGCCATCCTTGATGCCTTGTAACCTGGACCTAGAGCCTAAGTTAAAGACTTCGAAACTAGAAATGGGGAGATTGTGCGTACTTGTTTATCTGGCTTTTCTGAATGAATGACGTGAAATCGTGGAAAGTTCGGTCTTTGTCGCCCAAAAAACTGAAATACATCTTCGGTGCGCCCTCTTTTCTGAGGGCGATCTGGGAGGGCAGGGAAGGAACTAGCCATAGAATAATGTAAATTTCGGCAATAACGCCAACCACCCACCGTGGAGCCCTACAAGGGGACGCTGCAGGGCCTGAAAAACAGGGCCTGCAAACGCCAGCTGTACGTTATCACTATAACCAAATATGAGATAACCTAGGTTGGTTATTCACACAGGGTTAACCCTTGCTGCCTGGAAAATTGGAAGTGAGAAGAAGCCAGGAGAAGACAGGAAAGGTGGAAAGTGAGAGAAAGACGAAGGCTGGGGGGAGAGAGAGACAGGAAAAGGCAACTATCGATTTCGCCCGGGTGGGTCAGTCCGGGGGTGCCGTCTATGTGAAGCAGAGGCCAAAGGGGTGTGTTGCCTCCGCCGGGGGGCCTTAAAGGTCCAAACACCCAGCATCGGCTCAACCCCCAGGATCCCCTTTTCCCCAGACACGGCTAAGCCGCGCACGGCTACACGCGGGAGGGTCCGACCCTCGTGTGCTCGGGTCCGTGGTGTCGCAACACACCAAACGCCTGCTGACGCAGACGCCCCTGCGGGGACGCACCCACAGGAGTCGCAGATCGGGCTCTCGGCCATTCCCATACGGTAGGAGTATGCGTTCGTCAACGCCACTCCCAGCCACAAGCAACACAACAAGGTTGTTTCACCGCGGGAAAGGCTAGATGGCAGTCGTAGCCGTAGCGTGGGGTCCAGTTTACGTAATCTGCAATTGAAGGCACTTGAAATCCAGAGATCTTGTGACTTCTTGTGTGCAAGTAGGCGAAGTTCTCTGGAAGCGTCCGACCTCGCCAAAGGTGTTGGACGCGTCTTGGTATCTTCGTGGGCACACCGGGCAGCCTTGTCAGCTAGGTTGTTGCCGACGATGCCACAGTGAGCAGCAATCCATTGTAATATAATGTGGTGTCCTCTTTCCAGAGCATGGTGGTGCACTTGCCTGATGTCAGATACCATCTGCTCGTAAGTTCTGTGACGTAATGCAGACTTGATGCTGTGAAGTACTGCTTTAGAGTCACAAAATACGACCCATTTCTCTATTGGCTCTTCGGTGATACACATCATAGCGGCATGGAGAGCTGCAAGTTCTGCCGATGTAGATGTAGTCGTGTGCGACAATTTGAATTTAACTGTAACGTTCTTGGCTGGAACGACGAATGCGGCAGTTGATCTGGTAGGTGAGGTCGAACCATCGGTATATATATGAATGTGGTCATGATACCTCTGGTGCAGTAATAAGAGCGTAAGTTGCTTCAGAGCCGCGGCTGGATGATTGGACTTTTTTGTAATTCCAGGAATAGCAAAATTCACTCGAGGCTGTCGCAGGCACCACAGGGGAGAGGAAGGCTTCGCCGCCGGTGTAAAAGATGCCGGTATGCACTCTTGATGAGCGTTAATCACTCGTGAAAAGGTCGCTTGATGTCTCTAGGCTGGTAGGGAGGCCTAATGATGATCGCGGATCCTTGACAGATGGCGAATGTGCGCTCTGAGAGAGTCGACAGCTACATGTGTCCGGATTGTATGGTCTCCCGCCACGGCGATTGTTGCTGCTGTTGAGGTGCACCGAGGCAGCCCTAAACACGTGCGTAGGGCTTGTATGCTCTCCTTGTATGCTCTCCAAGGCGAGAAAATTCGTCTTGCATGCATTTGACAACACTAGTTGGCTGTAACGTAGGAGTCCGAGAAACAAGACCTTGTACAGCTGCAACATAGAATGGACTGGTGTACCCCAGTTTTTCCGCAGAGAAATTTGAAGACCTGAACAATGGCGACTAACCTCTTCTTCAAATAGACGCAGTGAGGGCTCCACGAAAGGTTGCGGTCAATGATGACGCTCACAAAGCGATGCGTCTTAACATATGATACAGCTTGACCATTGATGGAAACAGGGTACAATGAAAATTGTTTGCGCGTAAAATCAAGTAATGCGCACTTTTCAGCAGCCACATTGAGGCCTTGTTCTCGGAGATAAGACGCCGTCATGGTTGCCGCCCGGTGAAGCCTGGCTCGTTCCTGAGGGCGAGTCACCGCAGAGGCCCAGATGCAAATGGCCTCGGCGTATATTGAGACATGAACTGTCTGCGGTACGTAATCCGCTAGTCCTACCAGAACGAGGTTGAACAAAATAGGGCTCAACACTCCACCCTGTGGCACACCACGGCAGATGTAATGATATGAAGTTGGGCCGTCTTCGGTCTGTAAGAAAAAAACGCCTCTCAGTCAAATAGTCCCGAATCCATTTATATATCCGGCCACCAACTCCAACAGCCTGAAATGAGTTCAGTATGGCCTCATGGGCAACGTTGTCCTATGCTCCTTTTATATCTAGAAAAAGTGCCGCAGATAGGCGCTTGAAGCTTTTTTGATTTTGGACCCATGTTACGATGTCAATGACGTTGTCGATGGATGTGCGACCTCGACGAAAGCCTGTCATGGCGTCCCGATAGATGTTGAATCGTTCTAGGTACCATCCCAAGCGAGCAAGAATCATTCTTTCCATCACTTTGCCGACGCAGCTCGAAAACGCAATCGGACGAGATGATGAGATCTCAAGCGGAGACTTTCCAGGTTTCAGAATGGGGATCCAGCGGCTCGATCCAGCGGCTCGATCCAGCGGCTCGATCCAGCGGCTGTTCTGCCAAGACTCATTGTAGTAGTTGAGCAGCTCATCACGTGCGTCATGTCCAAGGTGGCTTAGCGCAGCATACGTGATGCCATCAGGTTCTGGTGACGAACTCCTACAGGTCGCCAACGCAGCATCGAGCTCTTCTAGTGAAAATAACACGTTCATTTCTGGTACACGTGCCTCAGGGATGTCATTCAATGCTGCGTCGGTAATGATGGCCACGGACCCAGCAACCCGTGCACAGAACTCTTCAGCCACTTGATGTTCCGAGCGGAGTTGGTTGAGGGCCAGAGCAGCGAAGGGCTTCCTTTGATGCGGAGATGAGCGAAGACCCCTAACCGTTCTCCATATGTTAGAGAGCGATTTTCGGGGATCAAGCGACTGACAGGAAGTATTCCATCGCTTATCTTCCAATTTATCCATGCGACGCTGGACTTTCTTTTGTATGCGTCGTGAAGCCCTGAGCTACAAGACGTACTTCGCGCGCCGATACCTCCTCTCCGCCTGTCGGCGTGCCGCACGCAGCCTCTCCAGCTCCATGTCCAAGTCTCTTCGCTTTGCTTACCTTGTAAGCGAGCAGATGGATGTTTTCAATGCCTCTGCGACTGCTTCTTCGATATTGTGTGAAAGGCCTTCCCGACATGTGTCATCCATATCATTCTTAAATTTTGACCAACTGTACGCAAGTCAGTAGAGGAGCGTTGCTCAACTCCTGTAATTATTATGTATGTTGGAATATGGTCGCTTCCATGTGTTTCTATGATTGTAAACCATTGGACACTCGAGGCAAAGCGCCATGACACCAAAGTTAAGTCCAAGCAGCTACTATAGGTCGTGCGTCGCAGAAATGTAGGGCTGCCGTCATTCACACAGCACAAATCATGGTCGGCAGCAAAGCAGGCAAGACTCCTGCCTTTGATGATATTTGATGTTTTATGGCGCAAGGGCCAGTATGGCCAAAGAGTGCCATGTCCGTGGTAATTAGTTCGCAGTGTAATTATGAGTTCTATGAAGATGGTGTGACGTGGCTGTAAAGGGGCCTTAAGAATGGTCGCTCTAAAGTGCGTAAAATTTGTATAATAAGATTATGGCGATAAAGGTTTGACGTGTACTATGAACATTCAGATGCATTTAAAATAATGATACGACAGGTATCTTTGGAGTCAATTATAGTGCTTCTCCACAGCTGGTGATGAGCGTTGAAGTCACCTGTGCTAACCCAGGGGCCGTTGTTCATTAGTAGTATTTTCTGAAGTCGTTCGCCGTCAAAGTGACCCGCTGGGGATATGTAGGCTCCAATTATTGTAAATGACACATTCTTCTTTTGGACACTTAGGCAGACATATTGGTTGTCGTCATGGGGCTCTACCACGTTAGCAACATATGTTATGTCCGTGCGGATGTAGATGATCACGTTCGTGCTCGCACCAGATGTGGACGAGACGAAGGATTCATAACCGGACAGTCTGAGTAGCGTTGATGTGTTTGGTTCGCAAATAACCAGTATGGGGAAGCGATTTGTAAAAATGAATTGGCGAAAGTCAGATATACGGGTCCTTAGACCCCTGACATTCCACTGAAAGATCGACGCGCTTTTAGCTTCAGTGCGGAAGGGGACTATTGGTCGAGCCATGATGCTTAAACGATGCTAGCAAGCACTGGATTCAGTGCATCCAGTATTTCCAGAGCGCTTCGAGCTGCTTGTGTTTGCAGCTTGTTCAGTATAATGCGCATTGTATTAATCAGCGATTGCAGCTTATCAGCCACCTGCCTGTCTCGGTCGCACAAATCGCCGACAGTAGACGTCGGGGGTTGTCCAGCGAAAGTTTGCTGTGATTCTGTTGAGGAATGTTGTCGTTTCGGTAGAGCCGGCCAAGATTCGGTAGATGCGGTCTTCTCAGTTGACTTGCTCTTCGCGGTCCTTTACACATTGTCTGGCCTGGGCGGTGGAGGAGGAGGTGGTGTTGTAGGAAGTGGCATGCGCCTTCCTTATCGGCGGCTTCGCGATGATCTCTCGCCATATCTTTCAATATGGTCATTTCCTTCTGAATATGTGGGCATTTCTTCGATGAAGCTTCATATGATCCTCCGCGGTTTGAACACTTCATTACAGTCGCGCCACATTTATTTATCTGCAGCGTGGGGCTCTCCACAGCGGGGGCATGCTGCCCGATTTTCGCAGACGCTGCTCACGTGTCCCAGTTTCATGCATTTGCGGCACTGAAGAGGTTTTGCAATGAAAGGCCGCACTGCATGTCTGAAGTGTCCCACCTTAACATGCGAGGGTATATATTTATCCTTGAATGCTATTTTCACGCAGCGTGAACTGCCTAGCCGCTTAACATCAACGATGACCTCATCATTGGCTGGCTTGATAAGAATCGGCAAATCGTTATTAAGGATGGCGACGTCTACGTCGTAACGCCGGTGACTACGTCAGATCCCAGAGGGATGTAAGAGTGCACCTGAATGCCATCGAGGTCCGTTACGCTGCGTAGAGTGGTTAAAGCAGCCGCATGCTGGACATCAACCGCCAGTAGATTTTTTCGGGTGTTCACTCGAATGTCCGACATTTCATTTGGTACCAGGGCTTCCAGTGACATCGACACAGATTGCCTGTTAAGTAGCTTCATGTTGACGGTGGGAAGCAGGGGCACAAATATGATGGCATTGGTGTCCGGCTTCTGCGTCTGTCTCACTGTTTGCGTGCTTGACGATGAGGACGTCCTGGTGTTCCTTCTATTCGCTCTGCGGCTCTGCACAAGCTGGAAGTCGTCATCGGAAGTGTCATCACTGCTGAGAGAGTAGACATGGGTGTCCTCGCTGTCGGTGTCGCTCTGCTGACAGATCCGCTTCCTGGAGGCGGCCGCCGCAGACGCCACCGTCGCCGATAGACGTGCGGGGTCGTCCACTTACATGACGAACAAGCAGGGAGCGAGGACCAGCGGATGAACTTAGGTTTTCACAGAAATAAACCGGAGCTAGAAAGAACACGTTTGAGGCCCTTGTCCACGTTATGGACAAGGGCCTCAAACACTGTAACACAAGAAACACGCCTACAGGAAGCAGTAGATACCATCGAGAGCTACTTGCACAAATGCGGCCTCCGCTGTGCTCCCGAGAAGTCCGAACACCTCGTCCTCAAGTCAAGAACGAGAGGCAGACCACTCGGCTACGATGAACCCGATCATAACGTCACCCACAATGGAACGCCCATTCCAAAAGTGGAAACCCTACGAGTTCTAGGGCTACACATACACAAACACGGGTCCGGGGCGGCCACCTTCCCACGACTACAGCGAACGCTATCACAGCTCACGCACCTCGTCAAGAGAGTTGCAAGCCATAGAAGCGGACTTAAAGAACAAGACACGCTACGCGTGATGCAAGCACTCCTCACCAGTCGAAAAACATACGGCACGCCCTACCTCGCGCTGAAGAATGTAGAGGTAGAAAAAATTAACATTCAAATACGGAAAGCCAGAAGAATCGCCCTGGGCCTACCACCTACGGCTTCGACTACGAGACTTCGCAAGATGGGCGTACACAACACCTGGCAAGAGCTAGCTGAAGCTTATAAAGCCAGTCAATTAGAACGACTGAAGCTCACGCCCACCGGAAGATCAGTGCTGCAACGGCTGAGCTACGGTGAAACCTTTATCGCCACCACGGACCGAAAAAAAAAAGAATTCCTTCAAACCTCCGCGAATCCCTGTGCATAGTCCCAATTCCACGCAACATGCACCCCACCTACCACAAGGAATGAAGACAAGCCCGAGTAGATGCTCTACGGCGAAGACAGGCAAAATCCGGACGCCAGATACACCGACGCAGTCAAATACCTGCAAAGAAACGCTTACGCCCTGAGTGTCGTAGATTCTCAGGGCAGAGAGCTAGCGTCTGCCACAGTCCGTGCACAAAACGCCGAGACAGCAGAAGAGGCGGCGATCGCCCTAGCAACTACCATGTGCATGGACGCAGCTGTCATCTTCGATTCTAAAGCAGCCGTCAGGAACTACGCTAAGGGTCGCGTGTCGACAGAAGCACTGAAGCTATTGAAGCACCGCAGAACTCCGAACCCCTACACCTGCGTGACATGGGTTCCAGGGCACGAGGGGCTGGAGGGGAACGAAGCGGCACAGGCCGCGGCCCGAGACCACACCTGCCGGGCCTACCCTTCCTACTCTCGAGACGCCCGGTCTGCGCCAGCGGAGGCAGAGACCTTACCCATCACGTACTCAGCGATCCTTCAACATCACAGGCTGGAACGCAGGATGTACCCACCACCTCACCCAAAGCTCAACAAAGAAGAGAGCACTGAACTCAGAAGACTGCAAAGTAATACTTATATCCACGGAATCATCATGCATAGACTATACCCAACGCTACAAAGATACCACTGCCCAATGTGCGGCGTCCCGGACACCTTAGCGCACCTGACCTCCGAATGCCCATGGCATCTAGACAAAGACGCATTGCCTTCACCGAGAGACTGTTGCAACGCCAGACAAAGCGAAGACCTCATAGAAACGTGGGAGGCCAAGCTCTTCTCCGAGGACCTGGAACAACAACGACGTCTTGTCGCCAAGGCCAAGGAAGCAGCGAAGGCCAGAGGGTTCCTGGAATGAGACCTCCCACCGAGAGTGGAACCGGGGCTTACCTCGGAATACTGTTTCCAAAATAAAAGTTTATTCCTCCTAGGAAGAACAGCGCTGTATCAAAAGACAGTTCGTCGTCGTCTCTCACTGAAGTCGGAGATCTCACAAGGCTCATTCACTTGGAGCGCATTGCGAATCTAGCTCTTGTTTTGAGGTGGGTGCAGTCAAGCGTGTGGTAAGAATGTACGGTAAAAAATTGCGGTTTCAATTACTTTTTCAACAAAACGTCGTTTCCATGCACCGATCCTTAGAAGTTATTGGAACACTAGTGCGTTCGGTCGGAAACTCTGGGAACGCATATCTCGTAACGGGTGTTATCTTTAAAATTAGTTAAATATCAATATAACTTCAGAAATCTCCGCTTACAATTTGTAAATTGCAATATGCGGCGCGAAGTAATTAGCTTAACTGTCATTAGCACAAATTTCTTAAGCAGTCAATTGTTCGCTTTCATTTGTGCAAATCATGTCTGCCTCCGATAGTAATATAGGTGAAGTATATAGTTTTACCAGATGTCATGGGTGGTATTTCAAAGTTTTATTAACCATCAAATTAAACACCCCGTAGATTAAAAAAGGCGAGAAAATTGAGACTTTTTTATGGTTTGCGCCATTGTCTTTAAGCTTACGAGCAGATCGGCGAGAAGTGGCCAGGTGGTGCCGACGGCGTTATGGGGTTATCCATTTCAGCCCTTCGATATCCAATTGGGTACCAAGCTTTCATCCTCTAAAGAAAACTGAACCGACTGCGTCCCGTATCTATGACCGATATGAAAGCAGATGCATTCAAAACTGTGTCAAATGGGGTTAAGCGCATTTTGTGGCCACTTACAATTAGTAATTATTATCTTTCCAATACTGAGAGTTGACGCTCAAATTAAGGATGCAAGCCCCCCTGATTAGTAGACCCTAATTGGTGTGTATTTGCCAAGAATGTTTTTAGTCCATCTGGAATTCTTGGGGAACTGACCATGACTTCTCGGCTAACCAACTTAGTGGGCCTATCGTGCAGTCTATTGCAGATAGTGCAGCAGTAAAAACCACGCCACGGTAAGAGGAGCGTCCTTCCATCGAAACAACTAGCGCTTTGAGAAGGTGTCGTTGAAATGCTGCGCGTTTGGTCGCATACACGGACTCCGTCGTTCGAGACCCTGCGCTTCAAGTCACAGTCGCAGCGCAGGGGTTCAAACTGGTCATATATGAAAGCGTATTCTCGGGCAGCAACAGGGGTAGTTTAGTGACGCGCAATGCTTCTATGCGTCATGAAGCGAAAAATTCTGCGAGCGTGTGGTGGTAACATCCAGTGGCAAGAGAACCCATCTGACCAAGTGGTAGTAGTAGTAGTAGTAATAATAATAATAATAATAATAATAATAATAATAATAATAATAATAATAATAATAATAATAATAATAATAATAATTATTATTATTATTATTATTATTATTCGTATCACGCGTATACATGATGCTGGAGGCCTGCAGAAAAAGCTGTCATAATGGCAGCTTGACAAGGCCGTGAGCCCCTGCACTGGCAACTTCACGTAGCGGTCAGCAAATTATGCAAAATGTAATATAGAAATCCATAAGCATTCAAATTTTGCATACGAAAGAAAAAGAATACAATAAACTTTTATGGCATCACGTTCGAATTCTCCAGAGGCACGAACCGCATGCATTAAACTTTCAGGACACCATATATCTAACAAATTTTTAAATTCTCAATCAGCACAAGTTACTGCATACATATAACAAAGCCTAAATTTACTATCAAATAAACAAACAGAAGTTAGAAGATTAACGAGATAAATCTACACAAAGGCTTGGCTCAAAACAGAGAGCGTAACTCCAACAATAGGCTCCCACCGGAAATATATACAAAACGAATTGTAAAGAAAATAAAGCAAATGGAAGAATAGCGATGTGATTTCGTGTCTTTTTTTCTATTTACGAAACTAGTCACAAAGTTTCTTGAAAGTAATGTTATGAGGTTCAGTGATTTTCTTATGCATTGTATTTAGCAATCTCAGTAGCCAGTTTTTTTAACATTCGTAAACCATATGCTGTCCTGCATGTGTCAACTTCCTATCTCTCAAAAGTTCGTGTGTTATATGTGGTAGAATGTTTTTTCTTTAGCTTTGCTAACTGGCGCAATAAACAATTATTATTCTTTATCTCTTGTTAATATCGTTTGCACAGACGATAATCACAAGTCTTTGTAACAGGTAATACATTATACGTGATGACGTCGCGTCCCCGTCAGTGGACCTGGTGCGAGCCGCACTGTGAAATCCCACGGTCAACAGTCATGGTATCGGTGGGAAGCCGTGACACAACGATCTCGCTGTTCCCAATATTCGGTTAAGCGGGAACAAAGTAGACAAATGCACAGTCCTAATTTAAGGTAATAACTTACAGAAGTCATTATGCTTGCGCATTCAAATCATGTAAGGATACATAAGTGACAAAATTATAGTTTTACAATAAGGAGTATGATCATATAGGGACCTTCTCCATTTCAATGAAGAAGGGGCCTCAAGTTTTTGACAGGGGTAATTAAACATGTTTGTAACGTACCAGTCGGTAACAAGGTAACAAGGCCTACTTGAAGAGCATGTGACTTTGAGCAGAGTTTGGAATTGTTGTGGATAAGTTGTGCGAGGGTGACGCCGAGATTCATTGGCAGTGAGAGATTTTATTCTGTCTAACACAACGTCAACGGATGCGGAAATTTTTTTTCCCCATAAAGAAAATAACCTTTCGGAGATATAGTCTCCGCTAGCGCTGACACCAATTTGGGGATGATACATAAACTGGTTTCCGCCAACAGCCATCTGATGCTGTGAGCCCAATGCACGGCTGTGTAGGACGAAGTAAAATTAAGATGTAAGCCAAACATAGAAGCTACTCCTAGATAATACACTGCGCTCCTAACTGTACTGTACACTATATACAGTACTAGCTATTATATACCGAGCTGCTCGGCTTCGTACAAGCACTATCCAAATTATTCAAAAGTGGTCAAATTATTCGGCGATTTCAATAGTTAAACAATCTTATTAGTCCAAGCTTCATCCTTATTGTTATGAGCTTTAGTGTAGTTGTTGCTAACACATTTCTCTTATATTATGGCAACTCGTCATATCCAAAGGCAATCGATTTGTTTTCGGAACCTTTACGAAGAACAGAGATTACCGATATTTCCAGAAAACTGTTAGCACTTTTGCACCCATCTGCATAGGCATGTTGTACGATTGCTAACGTCATCCTTACTTGCCATCTTACCTCGTTCAGTTGAATAATCAATAATACCAAAGGATAATGCACGATTATTGCAACAAAAGGTAGTGTCATAATAAAAATATTTTAGGGCGAATGTCCTAGGGATCTGATAACTTTCTGAACGAATCTAATTGATTTAATAATGAATACTCCTATACATTTTGAATATCGAGCACGCTTCTACATTAATGTATTCATGGTGCAGTGACAATAAAAATACGCAAAGGCAGAATGCAAGTCACAAAACTAACTGTTCATCGGGCGTACCTGCCCAGTGAAACAAGTAACAACATAATAGCGGCGAGCACACTCATCGAACCTGGAAAAAATCTGATCTGCGGTTTAAGCTTGTCGGCGATTACACATGACTTGTAGAAAGTTGCAGCGTAAGCACTGATGCCCCCGTACTTTTCACTAAGTAGCAGACTGTTCGCGTCCCGCATGCGATTTGATTAAACCACCATCGGCGAGAACTTAGACGAGATAGAATCAACGATACCATTCGAATAAGTTGAAAATCATGCAGCCGCGTCTTGCGCTCAGCGACAACAATAAGCTGCTAGCATAGTATATACGGCCCTCGTAAAAAATGTAAATACGTACATGCCACGTGACAGAACAAGACATAGATCACATTGTATTTGCAGAGTTAGTAAGGTTGAGTGATTACACCAAACGTTATTATGTACGCTTTACCAGAAGCACCAACTCATAAATTACGAAAAAAAAAACATTTCTTGTCCGATTCGGGACTCTTCTGAAGCTATGTAGCTGTTCATCGGCAGAAATTGTCTTCAGGTGGCCTCGAGTAGCTGGCGTTCCGCCGTGTTCTCCCGGTTGCGAACCACGGGATCAGCGCGGGGACGACGTCTCGCTTCCGTCTCGTTGATGCGCACGATCGGATCGCATTGGCGCTGCGTACGCATGGCTTCTGCATGCCGTTGCCCATACACAGGATTGGCCTTACGGGCACGATCGCGCTCGCGCTTACGTTCGCATACGGCATCCTCTTCTTCTGGTGTGCACTGCACCCGCGGCCTACCCCTAGTGATGGCCGGGAATGCATTGCGTGACGCTCGTAATGCAATGTAGATATATACAGTTCGTCTGGGTAGCGTGGCGTTTTCCCATTGTTCCCATTGTTCTTATCGCAACAAGTGCGAGCGTAAACTGTAGTGTACTACGCAGATGGGTAAGTTGGGTTTCCTGCAGTGCGTTTCCTGCACTCACAGACGAATCAACGTGACACCGAAAGATTCGCATTATTATCTGCATTGTGGCAAGACGCCTAGCACGTGCGTCGGGTGTCTCCTAGGGCATGCCAAGCCCGCACCTTTGGCCGGACTTGTTCAGAGCGTGCCCGACGCTTGGCGATGAATTGGGGAGCGGTCGACTCGTGCTCGGCCTGCCTCCGCTTGCGTCGCTGCTCCGTCCTCGCTCGACGCTGAGGCCTCTCGATTGAGATACGAATCCAGTAAGTCAATAGCGCAAATAAATCCTGCAGGAAGTGCCAGAGGAGGCCAACCCAGTGCGCATCGGCCTACCCTCCTGCTTCATGACGCTTCGCTATCCTTTCTCAATCACCGCTTCACTCAATGCCACCTAGACTTTCCTGTACCTGGCGTAGCTTTGCCGAGCGCATATTGCTACACACGCAAAGGAGACACCGCGGACATGAACAATGAGGAATGAAGCGTCGAAGCGCAAACGGTAAGGGCGCGAACGCGATCGCGGACGTTACGGTGATCTAGACGGAGCGACGCCTGGTACTCCGGCGCACGATTCTGTTCACCTCCATGCGCCTTCCGCCTCAGGCGCTCACTTTTATCGCCGCGACAAACATAACATAGCTGATTTCACAAAGGGGGCATGTGGTTGCGTGTAAAAACACCAAGATCTGGGAAAAAAGTTATGCAGATCGAATCCCCGTAGCTATACAAGAAAGCGCTTAGCATGCTTTCGGAGGTGTCCTTTTGTAGCAGTATGTTGTACATTGCCTTGGAGTTGGTGCTGCCCTTACTACTGTGCTTTATGCGTACGGCCCGGAAACCAACCTGGACTTCGAGCGCTAATTCCAAAAGAACCAGTTTGCAATACCCCGAAACGTCTGCAACCGCCTGTGCGACCAGAGGCGCTGCGACGCAATGGCAGCATCTGCGTTATTGACCAGAACTGCACCATTAGAATGACATTAAAATGGCGGCTGTAATGAGGAAAGATTCAGAGAGCGCTTCGCTTTCGACCAGTGCCACAGTATGGTCGTACTGTACGACCATGCCATTTCCAACGCTTTGTTTGACTGCCCTATTTCCTACATCGGTCAACGTAAACGGTGAGACAGAAATAAGAAATCGTGGTTCCATTTCCAAGAACGGTAACGACAATGGAATAACAGACAAAAGTTCTTCACGTTCTCACCTTCCGGCTGAGCAGGTTCTCCAAAGGAAAGTATGCCCACTGAGTGTCTTCTTCAAGAAACGGGTAATCGTCCAGCGGACAGGCGTATGCCTCGTCGAGGAGGCATTGTTCATAGCAGCTTCGGCATAGCACGTGTCCACACGGCATAAAGATGTTCACTCTGGGCAGCAGACCACACGCTTCGCATATTCTGTTCACTGGTGCGGAATCGACGAAGTGCACTGGTCTCCAATCCAGTTCCGGTGAAAACCCAAACAACGTATAGCGCTGGTCTTGAGAAGCCATGAGGAGCAGCGCGTCAGTTTGCCTGAAATTGCTGTGCCAACGGTTCTGTGGAAAGTTCTAGCGTCGAAAGCGCAGTATTCTCGGAACTGTCGGTTCCATTACATTACATTCGCCGTAATGCCATAACCACTCCCTGTTGGCTTCCAGCACCGACCGTGGCGCTTCATACAAGGAACAGGCTGGAAATTATCTAATCGCCTGGTTGTGTCAGCAATCTCTTGAAAACTTTAGTCACAGCTTTATCGTTGCCTCAAGCACCACAAAGGACAATTTTGATCAGGCACGCAAGTTCGAGCTGAACGCGGTCGAAGAATAATTCTAAGAGAGGCATCTAGATGGAGAGGATGATTGAATGGCGTCTGGAGGGTGATACACTAAAGAATACCATCTTTAAAGACTGCTCGAATATTGACACGTGTACTTATCTTTATCGGGCAACCACGTTTCGCCGCCTAACAAATGTAATCGCACAGCGTGGGACGCGCCTGCATGTATCCGAAGTTTCTGGAAAGTTATCGATGCTTCTATCCGTTGTCTGTTGTTGCCAAACCTTATGTTATCTGATTTCATCACCTGACGCGAATGGAGTAGAACTTTGTGGAAGTCACGCGGGTCCGAACAATTAGTCTGGAACATTCGACGACTGCTCTATAAAAGCCGACGCGCTTGACCCGCTGATCAGATTTCCGACGATCGCCGACCGTGTTCGCCGCTATCGTTGTGCTGTAAGTGTAGCCTGTTTTGTGGGCACAGGTTCGCCCAATAAAAGCTAGTTTTGTATTCCACCGTATTGCTGCTTTCTTCACCGTCACTACCACGTGACATCTGGTGGAGGTGCTTGTGCGTTCATGTACCGAACGCCCCCGCAAAGCCGCGATCCAAGCCCGAAGCCCGAGGACAGAACCAACATCGCCCGAGACCAGCGTGCCAGCCGCAGACTGCAAGTACTGCCCCCAGAGCACGGACTTCTACCTGAGACGACAAAGAAGATCATGGTCAAGACAACCCCAATGGCTGCCCCAGCGTCCCCCGTTATCCTACAACAACCTCGGGACCCACCAACCTTTCATGGAGCAGCGACTGAAGACCCGGAATCATGGCTGGAGACCTACGAACGAATCGCGACATTCAACAACTGGGACTCCGACGACAAGCTGCGGCATGTCTACTTCGCCTTAGAAGACGCCGCCAGAACTTGGTTTGAGAACAGGGAATCGACCTTGACTACGTGGGAACTGTTCCGTAACGGCTTCCTGCGCACCTTTACAAGCGTCGTGCGCAAGAAAGGGCTGAAGAAATGCTGGACGCCCGAGTGCAGCTACCAAACGAGAACGTTGCCATCTTTACGGAAGAAATGAGCCGTTTGTTCCGCCACGCCGACCCGGATATGGCCGAGGAGAAGAAAGTCCGCCTACTGATGCGTGGTGTAAAGGAGGAACTTTTCGCCGGAATGGTAAGAAGCCCATCGAAGACCGTCGAAGAGTTTCTTCGTGAGGCGACGAACATTGAGAAGACACTCGAGATCCGAAACCGGCAATTCGATCGCCGCACGAACTCTACAAACTACGCCGGGGTTCAATCACTGGCTACCGACGATCTACGCTAGATTATCAGAGCGGTCGTACGGGAGGAGCTGCAGTTCTACCCAAGGACGCAGTCCCAAGTGGATTCAATCGCTGAAATCGTCAAAGAAGAAGTTCAGCGATCGCTTGGAGTCCCTCAGGTGCAACCACGATCACCGCAACCTCAGCCGGAAGCGATGACTTACGCCGCCGTCGCCCGCCGTCAAGGTACCCCTCCGCGACAACGCCAGGGCCCTGTAACGCCGCAATTCCGTCGTCCACCGCCGCAGCCGCCGCCGCCGTCGCCACCGCCGCCGCCGCCAGCACGCCCACCCGTCGCCCAGCGCAGCTACGCGAGGAAGACGGACATTTGGCGAGCCCCCGACCACTGCCCGCTCTGCTACCACTGCGGCGAAGCCGGCCCTGTATACCGCCGATGCCCATGACGCAACCTGGGATTGCGAGGGTTCGCCGTCGATGTAGCGCGCCCTCGGGAAGGTGAACGCCCTTGTGACATCGCCGACTACCTCGCCGCTACTCATTGGAGACCCCGACGACCGTCCCGTTCGCCGTCACCAGGCCGCTAACTGTCGCCGCAGCGCCGACCATACACTGGCCCAGCCCGGGGCCGGTCAGCGAGCCCATATCCGGAAAACTAAAAGCAGCAACCGATGGAGGTGCGGTTGCTGCTCGTCGAACTGACGAAGATCCTCCGCCGCTGCCGAAGACGACGAAGAGGCCATATCGACGACATAATAACGACACGCCGCCGTCCCGACGAAGTCAGGAAGCCAAGACTACACCGACGAAAGACTATTTGACGACACGACGTTCCAGTTTTCAGTTCAACACGACGCAGCCGCGATCCGACGCCAAGACCTAATTGCAATGCCAGACGAAGAGCCACCGACCTCGACGTGCTTCTCGACGGCCACGCAGTCCCCGCTTTAGTGGACACAGGAGCCGATTACTCCGTCATGAGTGGACCCATTGCCGCGCAGTTGAAGAAAGTTAAAGCTGCATGGGAAGGCCATCAAATTCGGACCGCTGGAGGACACCTCATCACGCCGACTGGAATCTGCACGGCAAGAATAACCATTCTTGACCGGACTTACCCTGCCACCTTCGTTTTCCTCCAACAGTGTTCACGAGACGTCATTCTCGGTATGGACTTCCTGGTCCAACACGGCGCAATCATCAACCTGAAGTCGAAGTCAATAACGCTGTCGGAAGATAAAGCGATGTCGCCGGAGGGCCCTCGTAGTCACCATACCTTGAGTGTGCTCGAAGATCAAGTGAGCATCCCGCCTCGCTCCAGCATTGTTATTTCGGTCAGCACCGAAACACCCGCTGACGTAGAAGGCGTCATCGAAGACCAACGTCTACTGCTAGACCACGAAATTTGCGTCGCAAGAGGGATCGCTCGACTGCATCGAGGGAAAACCGAAGTGTTGCTGACAAACTTCAGCCGGGAGTTCAAGCACATCAACAAGGGCACGACGATCGCGCACATCGAGAAAATTCTGGAAACCAGCAATGCGTTTATCCTCTCGGATACCTCTCGACGACGATGGTTCCCGAACCAGACTACGACATTAATCCAAGTCTCCCCGTGATTAAGCGACAGCAGCTGAGAAGTCTGCTCCGACGATACAAAGGCTGCTTTTCCACATCATCGAGGATTCAAAAAACACCAGTCGCCAAGCATTGCATAATCACCGAGGAGTGCGCTCGAGCACTCCGCCAGAGCCCTTAACGAGTTTCGCCGCGAGAACGTAAAGCTATAAGAGAACAAGTCGACGAAATGCTGCGCGACGACATCATCCAGCCGTCGAAAAGCCCGTGGGCATCCCCTGTTGTCCTGGTGAAGAAAAAGGACGGAACCCTGCGTTTCTGCGTCGATTATCGTCGTCTGAATAAGATCACGAAGAAGGACGTATACCCCCTCCCACGGATAGACGACGCATTGGATCGGCTCTGCAACGCTAAATACTTCTCGTCGATGGACCTGAAGTCCGGCTATTGGCAAATAGAAGTCGAGGAAAGAGATCGCGAAAAGACCGCCTTCATCACCCCAGACGGCCTCTACGAGTTCAAGGTTATGCCATTTGGACTGTGCTCGGCGCCTGCAACGTTCCAACGCGTGATCGACACGGTTTTAGCCGGGTTGAAGTGGCAGACCTGTCTTGTTTACTTGGATGACGTCGTTGTCTTCACCGGATATTTCGACGATCACCTTAGGCGGCTTGCAACAGTACTAGAGGCCATCAAGTCATCAGGGCTTACTCTGAAGCCAGAAAAGTGCCGCTTCGCTTACGATGAGCTTCTGTTCCTATGCCACGTCATCAGCAAGTCTGGAGTCCGCCCCGACCCGCAGAAGACAGCTGCCATTGCAAAGTTCCCGCAGCCCATCGACAAGAAGGCAGTGCGTAGATTTCTTGGCATGTGTGCCTACTACAGGCGATTTGTCAAGGACTTTTCACGCATCGCTGAGCCGCTGACAAAGGTAACTAAGTGTGACGCCGAGTTCAAGTGGGAAAACGCCGCAGGCCGACGCATTTCAAGAACTCGAACGACGCATGCAGTCGCCGCCCGTACTTGCGCACTTCGACGAGCACGCCGATACCGAAATACACACTGACGCCAGTAGCCTAGGCCTCGGTGCCGTCCTAGTCCAGAGAAAAGATGGAC
Source organism: Dermacentor andersoni (assembly GCF_023375885.2). NCBI lineage: Eukaryota > Metazoa > Arthropoda > Arachnida > Ixodida > Ixodidae > Dermacentor > Dermacentor andersoni. The sequence goes on along the minus strand of NC_092823.1, from coordinate 23,334,155 downwards.
ATGAACACGTGATAGCTTACGCTAGCCGGTCGTTGTCAAAAGCGGAAGGCAATTCTACAACCGAAAAGGAATGCCTCGCCATCGTTTGGGCTACAGCGAAATTTCGCCCTTACCTCTATGGCAGGCCATGCAATGTGGTCAGCGACCATCACGCGTTGTGTTGGCTAGCTAACTTACAGGACCCTTCAGGACGGCTGGCTCGGTGGAGCCTCAGACTACAAAAATACGACATCACTGTAACATACAAGTCCGGACAAAAACACTCAGATGCCGATTGCCTATGACGCGCCCCCATTGACCCACCGCCGCAAGATGACGAGGATGACGACGCCTTCCTTGGCATAATTAGCGCGGAAGTCTTCGCCGAACAACAACGAAGGGACCCGGAGCTAAAAGCCCTAGTCGAGTATTTGGAAGGGCACACCGACGTTGTGCCTAGGGCATTTAAGCGGGGATTATCTTCGTTCACACTTCAAAACAACCTACTCGTGAAGGATAACTTCTCACCAGTCCGCGCCAATTACCTTCTTGTTCCGTCGGCACCGCGTCCAGAAGTGCTGCACGCCCTACATGGCGATCCGACCGCTGCGCACCTCGGTTTCTCCCGGACGCTGTCGAGGATACAAGAAAAGTATTACTGGCCGCACCTAACCGCCGATGTCGCCCGTTACGTCAAGACATGCCGAGACTGTCAGCGACGCAAGACACCACCGACAAGGCCAGCGGGATTACTACAGCCGTTCAAGCCTCCTTATTGACCTTTTCAGCAGATCAGGATGGATTTGTTAGGACCGTTTCCGACATCAACATCCGGAAATAAGTGGATTGTCGTGGCGACGGACTATCTCACCCGCTTCGCTGAAACTAAAGCTCTACCGAAAGGCAGCGCAGCTGAAGTGGCGAAATTTTTCGTCGAGAACATCCTGCTGCGACATCGTGCTCCAGAAGTCGTCATCACCGACAGAGGAACGGCTTTTACAGCAGAGCTCACGCAATCCATTCTGCAATACAGCCAGACAAGTCACAGGAGGACAACTGCCTACCATTCGCAGACGAATGGCCTCAAGGAGCGCCTGAACAAGACCCTCGCCGACATGCTAGCAATGTACGTTGACGTCGAGCGCAAGACGTGGGATGCGGTCCCGCCGTGCGTAACATTCGCTTACAACACGGCGGTGCAAGGAACAACACAGATCACGCCATTTAAGCTGGTTTACGGCAGGAACCCGACGACGACGCGCGACGCCATACTGCCGCACGTCACTGACGAGGAAAATCTTGACGTCGCTACCTATCTCCAGCGCGCCGAAGAAGCCCGACAGCTCGCCCGCCTGCGAATCGAGAACCAGCAGAGGACCGACAGCCGACTCTAGAACTTCCGACGACGCTTCGTCGAATACCAGCCCGGTGACCGTGTTTGGGTTTGGACCCCTATACGCCGACGACGACTGAGCGAGAAGCTTTTGCGTCGCGATTTCGGACCGTACAAGATCATCCGACGTATTGGCGCACTGGGCTATGAGGTCGTGCCAGACGGCATTTCGCTATCACAGGGGCGCCGCTCACTACCTGAAATAGTCCACGCTGTGCGACTCAAGCCGTACTACCAGCGTTAATGAACTTTGGGGCTTCGCGTAACTGCCCTTTGGACTTTGTTTCTTTTCTTTGTTTTGTTACCTATGTTTAATAAGTGTCCTTTTGTGTTTCACTCTCTTATATTTGTAGCATTGGGACAATGCTTTTTTAAGGGGGGGGGGGGGGGGGGTATTGACACTTGTACTTACCTTTATGGGGCAACCACGTTTCGCCGCCTAACAAATGCATTCGCACAGCGTGAGACGCGCCTGCATGTATGCGAAGTTTCTGGAAAGTTATCGATGCTTCTATCCGTTGTCTGTTGTCGCCGAACCTTACGTTATCTGATTTCATCACCTGACGCGAATGGTGTAGAACTTTGTGGAAGGCACGCGGGTCCGAACGATTAGTCTGGAACATTCGACGACTGCTCTATAAAAGCCGACGCGCTTGACCCGCTGATCAGATTTCCGACGATCGCCAACCGTGTTCGCCGCTATCGTTGTGCTATAAGTGTAGCCTGTTTTTGTGGGCACAGGTTCGCCCAATAAAAGCTAGTTTTGTATTCCACCGTATTGCTGCTTTCTTCACCGTCACTACCACGTGACAGTATTTTTATCGATAACGTTGCCAAAGAATGTCACAGGATACTCTAGCCCCCATATTCAGGAATGTGTCTTGAAGCCCACGCTGGACTTCGCCTAAATGACGCCTTGCATGCACTTGCAGAGGATGCACATGTCGTTTTCTTTCACATGTTCAAGATAGGCGTCAGTTAGATGAAGTCAAGCACAGGCTCCAAGTTAAGATCGATTTCTGAATACGGAAGGCAAGGCCAAACCACGCCTACGGATGCCAATGCGCGAAAGCTTGAGCCCACGCTTGCGCATGCGCAGATATTGCGGTACAGATTGTGCCAGCCGGAGCACAGCGATATCAAGGACATCTTCGCCAACGAATATCTGCGCTCTTGTTGCCACAGAAAAAACGAAACGACGTCTACCAAAGCGGAAACACTGCGCCAAATGGGCACCCGCGGGTGCGCGTGTTGCATGTTGAAACTACCATTCCTCGCGAGACGCGGCAAACCCAAGGTGCAAGCTCGAGCTTTAGCATGCCGGCAAGCGTTCGTGTAGTTTGGGATTGGGTGAGCTCGAGCCTTTATCTTTGACCCTCTGCACGTTGCGATGATTACCCTGAACTAGTGTAGGTGGAGGAGTAGCCTTTTTCCGCCGGACCAACGACAAAGGCGGCCGCGTCGTGTTGTACTCCATGTGAAACGCGCCACAGAGGCATCTGCGCCAGCAGGCTTTTGGCGCGCTTCAACACCACGTACCAGAACAAATGAGGGGTGGACCCTCCCGCGTATATCCGTGCGCGGCTTCGCCGTGTCGGCGGAATGGGGGATCCTGGAGGTTCTGTCATAGCAGGGTGTTCGAACCGTTAGGACCCCCAGCAGAACCAACACACCACTTTAGCTTCTACATGATGTAGACGCACCACCGGACTCACCCAACCTGGGGAAATCGGTAGTTGACTTTTTCTGTCTCTCTCTCCCTCGAGCCTTAGTCTTTTTCTCTCTTTTTTTGGCCTTTCCTGTCGTCTACTCTCTTCCATTTACTTCCTTTCTCCCTGGCAGTAAGGGTTACCCTGTGTGACTATCCTACCTTGGGTACGCCATATTTGCTTACAGTAGTGGCGTACGACTGGCGCCATACAATCTTCTATGCAAGCCTGCCGCGTCCCCACGTTAGGCTCCGTGTGGGGCGGTCGGCGCTGTTGCAGAACGTACAAATTTTCTTATAGCAGCGCAGACTTCTGTTGTCGATGATCAGCGTCTGAAAAGATGCCGCACCGAAGCATCGTTCCAGTTCTGCATTCGGAGCAACGCCCCATCATTGCTCAAATACTATGTAGTCCACAGCGAAGGCAACATACCAATAAGAAAGCTCCCACCGTTCCCAGTGGTCAAACGCCTCAAAGACAAAATTGGACCGGGATACAAAGCCTAAAAAATGTCCTGCGCGGACCTCCTAACTAAATGACAAAGATCAAGCACAAAACGTCTCAGAACATGCCAGTATTTGCGACGCGACGGTGACAATTTCACGACACAGAACACTAAATATTAGCCGGGGTGTGATATAAGAGAAAGGCTTTCTTTGCTTGAGCGATGAGAAACTTCTGGAGGGTATCCAGGAACAAAACGTGACCACAGTACAAAGAATTGTCATTCGCAAGAATCCCACAAGACATGTTATAGTCTCCATTGAAATGAGGTAATGCCTACCTCGCTGGATGCAGGTTACATAAACGTAAATGTCGGACAACATATTGCGAACCCTAGATAAGGTTTCAAATCTAGAAAGTTTGGATATGCTTTACACGCATGCCGAAGACAAATAACCTCCAATAATCATCAATCTGACAATTGCACTTCTCCCCCACGTAGTGTGAACCGCAATGGAAACCATGCAGCTTACTCGAGGCCTTCCCTTGCTGAAAAAAAAGGAAGTAATTGCACTAGCTGTGAAAAAAAAAATCTCGTTCTTTGAAGCAGGAAAGCAATTGTTCTACCTTTCGACAAGAAGTTATGCCGATGTGACGCAGATGGGGGCAGCGTCATGGAGGCCTCAGGGGTCCTCCGATCAACGCACAGTGGTCCAGCAGTGACCCCTCCCACCCCGTGATGGAAGCACTTCGTGCTGCTCCATTCTCTTCGAAGGGCCTGCAGACACTAGTCCCGCAGGTCCCTAAAAGCAACAAAACCCCAAGTTCCGAGACACTCGTCTCGGCGCCCAACCCACGGCTCTACAGCACCTCAGAGAGAGTAACTTCTCTCCTATGGCCTTGTGCTTACGGAAACAAACTTAGGCGAAAAACATAAAATTGTTAGAATGCTTCACTGTGGTATGGTGCGAAAGTACTTAGGTGAGCCAGCTTTCAGGTGGTACAGCCATTGTCCTGCAGCGCAGTATCGCAGCTAGAAAAGTTATCATTAACAGTCACGTAGAAACTGTTGCTGTTTCCGTCTCAGCATACAAAACCGACCCCATTGTTGAATACCTGCTCATTGGTACGCGTAGTGAGACACGTTCTCCTCTTATCGCACTGCTGTTAGGGAAGCCAAGCATGCATTCCTAAATAATACGCTGCCATCATTTGTCTCCAGTAAGCCGACAATGTTTTGGAAAATCCTTGAGCCGATCAAAAGAGACGTCATATAATTAAAGGGCCCAAACGATGACTTCATGAGACCTGAAGAATGTTGTACTGTGTTAAATATTGCATTTGTTTCATCTTTTTCGCATCCAACTTCATGTGGGATGCCGTATGTACGTATTCGCCATTTTTTCCAAGGGATACGATTGCGATTGATTACGTGGGAATAATAAGCCAAATAAGGGAACTGAAATTGTCTTCATGCTGCGGTGTTGATGAAATAACTCGAAGTTTCTAAAAAGACAGATTTGTACTCATCCATATTTTGTCAGACATTTCCATCCATTCTATTCAGTCTTTTACACTTCCGTTAGATTGGAAAGTGGGGAAGGTGGTCCCGATGTTTAAATCAAGTAACCCCAAATCTCTGTTAACTAAAGACCGATATTCTTAACGTCCATTCCTTGCAAACTACCAGAACATGTTCGCTATTCAAGTCGTGTGTCTTTTCTCGAAACAAATTCTTTCTTTAGTCCCTCCTATCATGGTTTCCACAATTTCTTCTCTTGCGGAACGCAACTATTGTTTTCACCCACAGTATTTATTCTGCCTTAGACATCGCATCTATTATTGACTGCATTTTCTTACATTTCGCTAAAGCCTTCGACAAAGTTCCCCATCTATTGCTTGTAAATAAAATTAGCACATCAAATGTAGATCCTCGCATCCTTAGGTGCATCGAACCCTTCCTTGCTAACCTTTCTCAGTTTGTGCTAGCCAATGACTGCACCTCACCTCTTTGTAGGGTAGCATCCGGCGTTCAGCAAGGCTCTGTTTCAGGTCCCTTATTGTTTCTTGTATACAATAATAACCTTCCTGTTAACATTAGCTCTCCTATTAAATTATTTGCTGCCGACTGTGTTTTATATCGAGTAATAAGTTCAAACGATTCTTGTATTCCCCAATCTAACCTTAACGCTATCTGCAATTCGTGTAATAAATGGCTAATCACTTCAACAACTAACAAATGTAAAAGCATGACAATTTCGCGTCATTCTAACACTCCTGTTAGTTCTGGTTACATTATTAACTAAGATCAGCTTGATCAAGTTTCATCCTACAAATATATTGATGTGCACATAACCAGTAATTTCTCACGAAACTTGCACATTCACTTCATCACCGCCAACGCAAATCATACTCTCAGATGCTTGCATCGCAATTTTGCTCAAGTCCCTTTACATTTAAACTGTTACTTTACCAAACTCTAGTCAGGCCTAAACTTGAATACGCGTCGGCAATATGGGATCCAGCTGAACACGACTTAATTACCTCATCGAATCCGAGCAAAACCATTCCGCTCGTTAGACTGCCAGATTTACTTCTCCGGCGAAAAGTTTCTCGCCTATGCTTGTTTGATTAAATCTTTTTTTGCCCATCATAAAAAGCGACCTTCTTTTCCAGCCTTCCTACGTATCATCTCGCACTGACCACCAGTTCGAGGTCGGCATCTGGTATTGTCACACTAATGCTTTTTATGCTCCGAAAGAACATCCGCGTTGAAGGCCTTACTCGCGCTATTAACGTTCTTGCGGTCTACGGGGCTTCACGATAGACTCTAAGAATGCCGCCCCCTACCGTTCTGTAGTGTACGCGCTTTGTTCGTGCTTGTCTTCCTTTCTTTCTATCTCCCCCTTCCACTCTGTTTCTCTTTTTATCCCTCTTAACCCTTCCCCCTGCGCAGGGTAGCCAACCGGAACTACCTCTGGTTAACCTCCCTGCCTTTCTCTGCATTATTCTCTCTCTCTCTCTCTCTTTCTTCGACTCATTCCTGCCACAAACTTGCAGCGAGTGGACACGCTTTCTCCCTTCCATTGGCTCAGCTGTGAACGTGCCATCTTTCATCAGCGCTTTTTGACTACCTGATGAAATAACATCACTACTACTGTTAAAAAACTTGCGCTCTGTACATTTGTATTTGGTTTTATGTTCTGTAATAGCACCAATATATTTGTATAGAAATCTGCACTCTGTATTTCTGTATCTGTTTCTGTTTTCGCATTCTACCCACCCCCTGCCTAACGCCTTTGAGCCTTGAGGGTACTGAGGGTACTTAGTACGGGCCTTGAGGGTACTAAAATAAATAATTGATTAAATAAATATACATTTCACCGCTTTCGCCGTTACTTTTAAACCACGCACCTAGAACTTTATTATTAGTAGGTTATATATATGCACATAACATGTTATTGGGCAGTAAAGAACCCACATCAGGGGAGAAAAACTGAAACATTTTATTCTGACGAATGACATATGCCGTTTAAACACTGGTGTTGCGACCTACTCCTCCCCAATACAGGAGCTATGAGCTGTCTATATCTGGCACTGTGCTCGCCATCTCTTTTTATTGATTTTCAATGGAGTGTTATTCATCATCCCTATGGTAGTGACCATATGCCTTGATAAAAAAAGAACATCTCCTTTCCCTAAAACGCTATCGAGACCACCGGGTTGGAATCTCCATCTAGCATACTGGCCTCTCTTCACCGAAGAGGCCAGTCTGGACGACATATCAGCTGACTTGACGATACATTAAATGAATGAAAATAATACTACTTCTATACTTGCCGCAGCAGAACAGACTATTTCGTAATCTTCAGGCTTCTTAGGAAAAAGATACGTCCCTGGTGGACGAATGATTGTAGAAAAATTAAATACTCCAAAACAAAGCGTGGGGTAGCTTTCGGCGATACCCAACGCAAAATAACGCCCTTTCTTTCAAAAAAGCGAAAGTCGGGTACACACGGGGACAAGCTGAAACACAGTCTCCGAAAAACGGTAAATAGCTTGATAACATCCAAAAGTAAGTTGGATAAGCTTCGTAAGTCTGGAGGCCACTACGCTCCTTACACGATTTCTGTTCTCTCACCCTCAGGCACGCAAGCGAATTTGAAAGAATAAGCAGACACATTATGGCAGCGTTTCCGTGACATATCAAGCTCAGTAAACTATCCTGCGACAGTACAAGATATAAGCAGTCAGCAGAAAAGCTAAGGTTTCCGACAACAGGAAGTTCCGAGAGATCATACAATACCCCCTTAACACTCACGGAAATCAGCCGAGTACTCACTAGGCACACAAAAGCAGCACACCTGGTCCAGGCAGAGTACATTACACAATGCTGGCTCACCTATCCCCTAAAGTATTTGAGAACTTGCTTCTTTTTCAACGTAATCTGGAAAATGGCAAAAACGCCGAACTAGTGGAAGAAAGCTATGTAATCCCTTTAAAGCTGGAAGGCATCCTAAAGCAGCAAACAGCTACAGACCTATAGCACCCACAAGCTGCCTTGCAAAGACATATGAAATCATAATCAACGTAAGATTGACATATGTCCTTGAATCCGAAAACCCACTGGACAACCATCAGTGTGGGTACAAGATAATCTAGTCAGGCTAGAACACGAAAAACGTGCTAACTTTCTAAACACGCAATACTGTCTCACCGTTTTCGTCGGTCTAGGAAAGGCTTACGACACAACATGGAGGTTTGCTATTTTAAGGGACTTAGCGGATTTAGAAATTCGCAATAGAATACTCCAATGGCAAGGCGCTTTCATGTGCGACCTAACATTCCAAGTGTGTTTAGGAACGGTGCTATCATGCGTATTCATTCAGGGAAATGGTGGGCCACAGGGATGTGCATAAGTACAACACTCTTTGTGGTGAAAATAAACTCAGTGAAGAATGTAATTCCATCCTCTCTAATGAACTCCTTATATGTGGATGACCTACAAATTGCTTGTCGGGCATCACACTTGGCAACCTGCGAACGGCAAATTGAACTTGCATTAAACAAACTCGCGCACGGGACATCTCAAAACGGCTTTCGTTTCTCAACTTAAAATACTATTAGTGTTGTTTTTTCACAAAAAAGAGGCCTGTCACCAGATTCCATCCTTAAGCTACAGAAAGCCGCACGACCGGTAAAAGAAGAACACAAGTTTCTTGGTGCTCCGTCTGATAAAAAGTTGAACTTTTTCACGCACATAAATATTCTTAAAATTAAAATGAATATTGTATTTAACACCATCGAAGTCCTGTCCCCGAAGTTCTGGGGCTCTGGCCATAAATGCCTGATAAACATCTACGGAACTTTGGTAGCAGCACATTAGACTATGGTACCATCACATATGCTCTAGCCAGGCAGTCTTGTATCCGATGGCTTGACCCAGTCCATAACCTTGAACTACGACTTGCAAGAGTGCTTACAGAACATCATCTATCCAGAGTTTATACTTTCACTGTTATCAGCCTCCTTTACATGGGCGCAGAGAGCTACTTTTTCTTACATACTCAGAATCCAGTCTTCACCACAACACGTATGCTGCAACATCGCCACGCAGTGGCTCTCACGCGTACACTGCAATATAAACTGAGCATAATTAGACATCTTCTTTTGCGATATGAGGAATACTGTCATGATTACGAAATTGCTCATGAGGTGCTTCAGGTTGCTAAAAGGTCACAACGATTATCTCCGTGGTGCGAGTTGATACTGTTATGTGATTGGGCACTGGTACCTCTAAAGAAAGTGACACGCCTGACGAACACATTTAACAAGAGTTCTGCGCTCTTGAGGACAAATATCAAACTGCATGGAATATTACACTGATAGCCCTAAAACAAACGCACACGTGGGTGTGAGGGCCGTGACAAAAAACAGGGAAAGAAGTATTCCGATTACCACAGCATGCTTATGTCTACATGGCCGAAGTCTACGCAATATGGACTGTACTTCAAAAGATCAACGCTGACAAACATAAAAACACGGTCATAGGCAGGTTGCGAACGTAGTTCCCGCGCCTACTAGGGCGCCCCTCGCGGCGGCGAGCGCGGAACCGGCAGGATACGACCGGCTCGCTAGCGTTCGGAAAGCCTGTATGTGCACTGTTTCGCGCGTAGCTGTTGCCTTTTCTGACCAATGCCGAAGTGCAGCCCGAGCTGTTGAGTAGTGGGCTGCAACAGCACGTACACCAACTCACGAGGAACAAAGTTTTACAGGTTTCCAAGCCGACCATATGAACCAGAGCGGCGTCAACACTGGATAGCGCTCGTCCGACGGCATAAGCTGTTTTATGTTCCGGCGTTATGCCAAGTGCGTTATAACGCTGAATTCTTTGTTTTACAGCAATGATGGCAGCAACGGGACACCTGTAGTCAGTGGCGTAGCTAGGTCGTCTGGCACCCGGGGCCCATAGGTCTTCTGTCCCCTCCCCCCCTCCCCCTGGTTTATTCGAGGAAGGCGAGGATATCAACAATTTCCGCGTGTCTCCAGACGTATATGACACTGCCCCCCCACTGGCCCCTTGCACCCGGAGCCCACGCCCCCCCCCCCCCCCCCCCGTTGCTACGTCACTGCTTACAGTGCGTACCGGGATATGCAGCAAACAAAGTAGTTTGTTCCCACACTATACCGCAGTAACGCTGTGGAACTCTTTCCCAATCCTCTCCAATTCAAACAGCGCTAGGGCTTGCTGAGAGATTTAAGGAGGGGTTGCAGCCGGCTGAGCTGGCATACAGCCTTCTGCGCCCAGCATATCAACGAAGGGGCAGATGAGATCACCAAAATGTTTGACAACGTGGTTTATTGGAACCTCCTTTGCACGCACTGAAAAATCGCAACATAAAAGTATCGCACTTCCAGTAACTTGGGCGAAAATATTTTCCCAGCGTAGTCTAACAAGTGGTAAGTTCATCCCCTTTTTTTGTGTTTGGGGAGAGCAACGTTAGAATACCTCTGGTAGGTCTTACGAGTCGTTCGTACGCCCCACGTTCTTGGATGAGATGTTTTGGATTCGTATTTGCCGTCCTGTATGTACAGGGAAACTACCGCGGCGTCCTTGCACTTCCCTGCGATACCAGCACGGCAATCGCAGCTCCCCGCTAGGATTTGTCTGCTGTCTGCTGTCTTCAAGAATCAATGTCGCCTATAATTTCATGCGTCAACACCATAGATAACGAAGTAACTTAAGCTGAGCTACACGCATCTCGCTGGTGCGTTATTTTTCGTTTGCGGAATAAACCTAGCAGTCACTTCCGATCAGTGCGATTTCAGCACTTCGCTCACGCCGTAGACGTGCCCCACTTCAAATAGACGACTTCCTTTCTCTAAATTCATTTCCCTAAAAAAGCTATGAAGATCTTGTAATTCCCGAAACCCGGTTAAAATTAATATCGGCACGCTGTTTCGCGCCATCGCTGCCGTTTGACAGGACGCCAAACACGCAGCGCGGGCTGCTGACGCCCGTGAGTAATCCTACCACATTCGCGCAACTATTCGTCAGATGGCGCTAGGGGTCGGAAAGACAGGGCGCCGCCTAGCACTTGCAACGTGTCCATATACACTGATTCACTGAGCAAATTGAAAACTATACACGTGAAATCTGAATGTGAACCTCGGGTAAAGTAAAAAGAGGGTGAGGTCAAACAAATACAGCAGATCAGTTAGGTTTTGCTGGGTAGAAATCCATTTTGGGTTACCGGCTAATGAAGCAGAGCGCAGATGCGCATCAATGGCAGCGTACAAAGACATAACACACCACTTTCATATAAAGATGTATCAGTGCGATTCGGAAGACCTTGAGGTCGAAATGGCAACAGGAAGGGGAGCGTTGTATAAGCAACCAGCTACATCTTACTAAATCCGTAATTAACGAGTGCAAGTCATGCAGTCAGTAGCAATAGTTCTAATAAATGACCTTATGTCAGCTTCAGATTGGAATCACACATCTTGTACGCAATTTTCTCCCTCGAAAAGAAAACTCGCTAACATGCGAAAAGGGCCATGAAACTCTTAGAGTGATACGAACGAGAAGAAAGGGGGCTAACCATGGGTCCCGATTTTTATTAGTCATATCATGAGAAGCCAACAAAGACACAAGGACAACATAGAGGAAATTACTTGTACTTACTAACTGAATTCAAGAAATTTAAGCTAATTGATATGAAAGTGGATAAAAAATTACTTGCCGCACGTGGCAAACGACCCCACGACTTCGGATTACGCGTGCGATGCTCTAACCAACTGAGCTACAGTGGCGCGGTTTCCCCATCCACTTTCTTGGGTTACTACTAGAACTACTACTACTAGAACTAGACATCTCTGTAAGGGGCCTTGTGGATGTCTCGTGCTGAAGATGCCCTCTCGGTGAACGCATATTTCACCCCTCATCTTTTAAGAGGTTCAATACATACAAGCATTTGTCTAGCAAACCAGATTTTTTTTCAAGGGAATTTTCCACGTCTCAGTAATTTCTCTCGTCGTATTCGAGTGCTGATTGCCGTGTTATAGTTTGTTAACGAAGCTTTCCCTCAAGTCTAAATATTTTAAGGCAGTTTTCCTAGCTTCTAAAGCCGCTCGAGTTCGCTCTTCTCCTTGAGCGGCCATTTTTCCTAGAAAGTATGCCTTCCAACTACTCCGCCCTTAAACTGGCTCTCTCAACTACTACACGCAGAGACAAAGCAACAGCGCGCGCATTAGATCCCATAGATGAGATGAATATTTACAATTAGTATTAGGGTTATAATTATATTCGAGTGCTGATTGCCGTGCTATCGTTTGCTAACGAAGCTTTCCCTCAAGTCTAAATATTTTAAGGCAGTTTGTCGTGTGCGTATCATGGCTACGCACGCTTATATCGCATTCCGTTTCTCTACCACGGGTGCGCTTTAAAACCACGGCGCTGCAGTTTTTGCTATTCTCTTCTTTCTTCTTCTCCGCCCTTAAACTGGCTCTCTTAACTGTACTACACGCAGAGACAAAGAAACAGCGCGCGCATTAGATCCCATAGATGAGATGAATATTTACAATTATTATTAGAGTTATAATTATATTCGAGGGCTGATTGCCGTGCTATCGTTTGCTAACGAAGCTTTCCCTCAAGTCTAAATATTTTAAGGCAGTTTGTCGTGTGCGTATCATGGCTACGCACGCTTATATCGCATTCCGTTTCTCTACCACGGGTGCGCTTTAAAACCACGGCGCTGCAGTTTTTGCTTTTCTCTTCTTTCTTCTTCTCCGCCCTTAAACTGGCTCTCTTAACTGTACTACACGCAGAGACAAAGAAACAGCGCGCGCATGCGATCCCATAGATGAGATGAATATATATATATATATATATATATATATATATATATATATATATATATATAGAAAACTATCAGTCATAGCTCTCGTAGTATAGCCCTCTGGGCCGTTTCCTTTTTTTTTTCGAAAGTAGTCCTATTAGGGTTATTATAATTACACGAAGCTTTTTCGCCCTCATCAGCAGCAGTCCTTGGTATAGTTATTCTGGCGGCTAGCTTCCCACGCTATGCGTGCCGCCATCGCACCTGGTTAAGCTTTTCCTAGACGCTAGAGTTATGCTTTGTCCGCGCAACCTTGAGCGATCGGAAAGCGCGTTTCCCCCTCTTGGCCGGCGGAGAGGGGAGGCTTCGTTCCGGCCGCGAAGCTCTCCACATCTCTGTAAGGGGCCTTGTGGATGTCTCGTGCTGAAGATGCCCTCTCGGTGAGCGCATATTTCACCCCTCATCTTTTAAGAGGTTCAATACATACAAGCATTTGTCTAGCAAACCAGATTTTTTTTCAAGGGAATTTTCCACGTCTCAGTAATTTCTCTCGTCGTATTCGAGTGCTGATTGCCGTGTTATAGTTTGTTAACGAAGCTTTCCCTCAAGTCTAAATATTTTAAGGCAGTTTTCCTAGCCTCTAAAGCCGCTCGAGTTCGCTCTTCTCCTTGAGCGGCCATTTTTCCTAGAAAATATGCCTTCCAACTACTCCGCCCTTAAACTGGCTCTCTCAACTACTACACGCAGAGACAGAGCAACAGCGCGCGCATTAGATCCCATAGATGAGATGAATATTTACAATTAGTATTAGGGTTATAATTATATTCGAGTGCTGATTGCCGTGCTATCGTTTGCTAACGAAGCTTTCCCTCAAGTCTAAATATTTTAAGGCAGTTTGTCGTGTGCGTATCATGGCTACGCACGCTTATATCGCATTCCGTTTCTCTACCACGGGTGCGCTTTAAAACCACGGCGCTGCAGTTTTTGCTTTTCTCTTCTTTCTTCTTCTCCGCCCTTAAACTGGCTCTCTTAACTGTACTACACGCAGAGACAAAGAAACAGCGCGCGCATTAGATCCCATAGATGAGATGAATATTTACAATTATTATTAGAGTTATAATTATTAAAACCGACTACCGCGGACAACATGAGTCTCTTTTCACGTAAGTGTGAGGCTCGGAGCAGGAGCTGTGGCGCTTGAAAGTAGCCTGGGGCCTGACGAACCAACCGACTGAGCTATCTTTCCGGGCAACATCGAAGGGTCACGAGTTCAAATCACCTGTTATGTTCCTTTTTTTTTTTCCGTCCCTTTTTCTTTCTTTTTTTTTCTTTCTTTTAATGTCTTTTCCTTTATTTTATCACTGTACGGGAACCCTCCTAAAAAAAAAAGAAAGATATATATCTTCAAATATGTATGGCCTCACACTCACATGTGCAGGTCATAAATACCAGGTTCTCTAGCCGAGTGCCATCCATGCGGTATAACCGAGCTCAGATTGGTCCACCTTGACTGACCAAGTAGGGCACCACTGTAGGTTAAATGAGGCGTACAACTCCTGCGGGACCCGCCGTGGTTGCTCAGTGGTTATGGTGTTAGACTGCTGAGCACGAGGTCGCCGGATCGGACCCCGACCACGGCGGCCGCATTTCGATGGGGGCGAAATGCGAAAACACCCGTGTACTTAGAATTAGGTGCACGTTAAACAACCCCAGGTGGTCGAAATTTTCGGAGTCCTCCACTACGGCGTGCATAATCAGAAAGTGGTTTTGTTACGTAAAACCCCATAAATTAATTTTTAATTTAACTCCTACGGGGACGGTAGACTATCCGTCTCCAGTGCCAGAGGACCGTGATTCAAATCCCGGTGCCGCGCTATTCTCCACCGGAAAATAAAAAAAAAAAAAAAAAAACCGTGTGTTGAGAAAATTGCACAAACAGGCCTGGAGTGCGGCCTGATCCCGGTGACCAGAACCGGTAACGCACTCTCTCACCAGAGCAGGATTGGCCACCCTGGTGCAGTACTTGGCCACAACCTCCTATATGAATACAACAATCGAACCCCGGCCCTCAGTCCCCAGCAGCCGCGAAGCAACTGACCACGGCGGCGGTCAGATCTGTGACGCTGCAGAGGGTGCTAAGAATACCTGGCTCCGGACAGGCCGCCATTGGAATCTGAGCCTGGCAACGTTTAACGTTAGAACACTATCTAGTGAGGCGAGTCTAGCAGTGTTATTGGAGGAATTAGAGGGTAGTAAATGGGATATAATAGGGCTCAGTGAGGTTAGGAGGACAAAAGAAGCATATACAGTGCTAAAAAGCGGGCATGTACTGTGTTACCGGGGCTTAGCGGAGAGACGAGAACTAGGAGTCGGATTCCTGATTAATAAGGAAATAGCTGGTAACATACAGGAATTCTATAGCATTAACGAGAGGGTGGCATGTCTTGTTGTGAAACTTAATAAGAGGTACAAAATGAAGGTTGTACAGGTCTACGCTCCTACATCTAGTCATGATGACCAGGAAGTCGAAAGCTTTTATGAAGACGTAGAATCGGCGATGGGTAAAGTCAAAACAAAATACACTATACTGATGGGCGACTTCAATGCCAGGGTAGGCAAGAAGCAGGCTGGAGACAAGTCAGTGGGGGAATATGGCATAGGCTCTAGGAATAGCAGAGGAGAATTATTAGTAGAGTTTGCAGAACAGAATAATATGCGTATAATGAATACCTTTTTCCGCAAGCGGGTTAGCCGAAAGTGGACGTGGAGGAGCCCGAATGGTGAGACTAGAAATGAAATCGACTTCATACTCTGCGCGAACCCTGGCATCATTCAAGATGTAGACGTGCTCGGCAAGGTACGCTGCAGTGACCACAGGATGGTAAGAACTCGAATTAGCCTAGACTTGAGGAGGGAACGAAAGAAACTGGTACACAAGAAGCCAATCAATGAGTTAGCGGTAAGAGGGAAACTAGAGGAATTCCGGATCAAACTACAGAACAGGTATTCGGCTTTAACTCAGGAAGAGGACCTTAGTGTTGAAGCAATGAACGACAATCTCATGGGCATCATTAAGGAGTGCGCAATAGAAGTCGGTGGTAACGCCGTTAGACAGGAAACCAGTAAGCTATCGCAGGAGACAAAAGATCTGATCAAGAAACGCCAATGTATGAAAGCCTCTAATCCTACAGCTAGAATAGAACTGGCAGAACTTTCTAAGTTAATCAACAAGCGTAAGACAGCGGACATCAGGAACTATAATATGGATAGAATTGAACAGGCTCTCAGGAACGGAGGAAGCCTAAAAACAGTGAAGAAGAAACTAGGAATAGGCAAGGATCAGATGTGTGCGTTAAGAGACAAAGCCGGCAATATCGTTACTAATATGGACGAGATAGTTCAAGTGGCTGAGGAGTTCTATAGAGATTTATACAGTACCAGTGGCACCCACGACGATAGTGGAAGAGAGAATAGCCTAGAGGAATTCGAAATCCCACAGGTAACGCCAGAAGAAGTAAAGAAAGCCTTAGGAGCTCTGCAAAGGGGGAAGGCAGCTGGGGAGGATCAGGTAACAGCAGATTTGTTGAAGGATGGTGGTCAGATTGTTCTAGAGAAACTGGCCACCCTGTATACGCAATGCCTCATAACCTCGAGCGTACCGGAATCTTGGAAGAACGCTAACATAATCCTAATCCATAAATGTTAGCCAGCGCTACCCCTCACAAACCTTGGCGGCGGATGTGGAACATCCTTTCTGCCACAGAAGTCACGATTACGTGATCTTTCTCGGTGAAGGCAACTGGTCAATAAACCCGCAAATGCTGCCTGAAGGCACCATTCTTGCCAGCTTCAACACTCTCGTCATGTAGGAACGAGAAGAAAGGGGGTTAACCGAGCGGCTCCATTTTTATTATTCACATTATTACGGGAATGAATCATCATCATCATCAGCCTAGTTACGCCCACTGCAGGGCAAAGGCCTCTCCCATACTTCTCCAACTACCCCGGTCATGTACTAATTGTGGCCATGTTGTCCCTGCAAACGTCTTAATGTCATCTGCTAACCTAACTTTCTGCCGTCCCCTGCTACGCATCCCTTCTCTTGGAATCCAGTCCGTAGCTCTTAGTGACCATCGGTTATCTTCCCTCCTCATTACATGTCCGGCCCATGCCCATTTCTTTTTCTTGATTTCAACTAAGATGTCGTTTACCCGCGTTTGTTGCCTCACCCAATCTGCTCTTTTCTTATCCCTTAACGTTACACCCATCATTCTTCTTTCCATAGCTCATTGCGTCGTTCTCAATTTCAGCAGAACCCTTTTCGTAAGCCTGCAGGTTTCTACCCCATATGTGAGTACTGGTAACACACAGCTGTTGTACACTTTCCTTTTGAGGGATAGTGGCAACCTGCTGTTCATGATTTGAGAATGCCTGCCAAACGCACCCCAACCCATTCTTATTCTTCTGGTTATTTCAGTCTCATGATCCGGATCCGTGGTCACTACCTGCCCTAAGTAGATGTATTCCCTTACCACTTCCAGTGTTTCGCTACCTATCGTAAACTGCTGTTCTCTTCCGAGACTGTTAAACAGTACTTTAGTTTTCTGCAGATTAATTTTCAGACCCACCCTTCTGCTTTGCCTCTCCAGGTCAGTGAGCATGCATTGCAATTGGTCTCCTGAGTTACTAAGCAAGGCAATATCATCAGCGAATCGCAAGTTGCTAAGGTATTCTCCATCAACTTTTATCCCCAATTCTTCCCTCTCCAGGCCTCTGAATACCTCCTGTAAACATGCTGTGAATAGCATTGGAGATATCGTATCTCCCTGTCTGACGCCTTTCTTTATAGGGATTTTGTTGCTTTCTTTGTGGAGGACTACGGTGGCTGTGGAGCCGCTATAGATATCTTCCAGTATTTTTACATATGGCTCATCTACACCCTGATTCCGTAATGCCTCCATGACTGCTGAGGTTTCGACTGAATCAAACGCTTTCTCGTAATCAATGAAAGCTATATATAAGGGTTGGTTATATTCTGCACATTTCTCTATCACTTGATTGATAGTGTGAATATGGTCTATTGTTGAGTAGCCTTTACGGAATCCTGCCTGGTCCTTTGGTTGACAGAAGTCTAACGTGTTCCTGATTCTATTTGCGATTACCTTAGTAAATACTTTGTAGGCAACGGACAGTAAGCTGATCGGTCTATAATTTTTCAAGTCTTTGGCGTCCCCTTTCTTATGGATTAGGATTATGTTAGCGTTCTTCCAAGATTCCGGTACGCTCGAGGTTATGAGGCATTGCGTATACAGGGTGGCCAGTTTCTCTAGAACAATCTGACCACCATCCTTCAACAAATCTGCTGTTACCTGATCCTCCCCAGCTGCCTTCCCCCTTTGCATAGCTCCTAAGGCTTTCTTTACTTCTTCTGGCGTTACCTGTGGGATTTCGAATTCCTCTAGGCTATTCTCTCTTCCACTATCGTCGTGGGTGCCACTGGTACTGTATAAATCTCTATAGAACTCCTCAGCCACTTGAACTATCTCGTCCATATTAGTAACGATATTGCCGGCTTTGTCTCTTAACGCACACATCTGATTCTTGCCTATTCCTAGTTTCTTCTTCACTGTTTTTAGGCTTCCTCCGTTCCTGAGAGCCTGTTCAATTCTATCCATATTATAGTTCCTGATGTTCACTGTCTTACGCTTGTTGATTAACTTAGAAAGTTCTGCCAGTTCTATTCTAGCTGTAGGATTAGAGGCTTTCATACATTGGCGTTTCTTGATCAGATCTTTCGTCTCCTGCGATAGCTTACTGGTTTCCTGTCTAACGGCGTTACCACCGACTTCTATTGCGCACTCCATAATGATGCCCATGAGATTGTCGTTCATTGCTTCAACACTAAGGTCCTCTTCCTGAGTTAAAGCCGAATACCTGTTCTGTAGTTTGATCCGGAATTCCTCTAGTTTCCCTCTTACCGCTAACTCATTGATTGGCTTCTTGTGTACCAGTTTCTTTCGTTCCCTCCTCAAGTCTAGGCTAATTCGAGTTCTTACCATCCTGTGGTCACTGCAGCGTACCTTGCCGAGCACGTCTACATCTTGAATGATGCCAGGGTTCGCGCAGAGTATGAAGTCGATTTCATTTCTAGTCTCCCCATTCGGGCTCCTCCACGTCCACTTTCGGCTAACCCGCTTGCGGAAAAAGGTATTCATTATCCGCATATTATTCTGTTCTGCAAACTCTACTAATAATTCTCCTCTGCTATTCCTAGAGCCTATGCCATATTCCCCCACTGACTTGTCTCCAGCCTGCTTCTTGCCTACCCTGGTATTGCAGTCGCCCATCAGTATAGTGTATTTTGTTTTGACTTTATCCATCGCCGATTCTACGTCTTCATAAAAGCTTTCGACTTCCTGGTCATCATGACTAGATGTAGGAGCGTAGACCTGTACAACCTTCATTTTGTACCTCTTATTAAGTTTCACAACAAGACATGCCACCCTCTCGTTAATGCTATAGAATTCCTGTATGTTACCAGCTATTTCCTTATTAATCAGGAATCCGACTCCTAGTTCTCGTCTCTCCGCTAAACCCCGGTAACACAGTACATGCCCGCTTTTTAGCACTGTATATGCTTCTTTTGTCCTCCTAACCTCACTGAGCCCTATTATATCCCATTTACTACCCTCTAATTCCTCCAATAACACTGCTAGACTCGCCTCACTAGATAGCGTTCTAACGTTAAACGTTGCCAGGTTCAGATTCCAATGGCGGCCTGTCCGGAGCCAGGTATTCTTAGCACCCTCTGCAGCGTCACAGATCTGACCGCCGCCGTGGTCAGTTGCTTCGCGGCTGCTGGGGACTGAGGGCCGGGGTTCGATTGTTGTATTCATATAGGAGGTTGTGGCCAAGTACTGCACCAGGGTGGCCAATCCTGCTCTGGTGAGAGAGTGCGCTACCGGTTCTGGTCACCGGGATCAGGCCGCACTCCAGGCCTGTTTGTGCAATTTTCTCAACACACGGTTTTTTTTTTTGTATTTTCCGGTGGAGAATAGCGCGGCACCGGGATTTGAATCACGGTCCTCTTGCACTGGAGACGGATACTCTACCGTCCCCGTAGGAGTTAAATTAAAATTTTAATTTATGGGGTTTTACGTGACAAAACCACTTTCTGATTATGCACGCCGTAGTGGAGGACTCCGAAAATTTCGACCACCTGGGGTTCTTTAACGTGCACCTAATTCTAAGTACACGGGTGTTTTCGCATTTCGCCCCCATCGAAATGCGGCCGCCGTGGTCGGGGTCCGATCCCGCGACCTCGTGCTCAGCAGTCTAACACCATAACCACTGAGCAACCACGGCGGGTCCCGCAGGAGTTGTACGCCTCATTTAACCTACAGTGGTGCCCTACTTGGTCAGTCAAGGTGGACCAATCTGAGCTCGGTTATACCGCATGGATGGCACTCGGCTAGAGAACCTGGTATTTATGACCTGCACATGTGAGTGTGAGGCCCTACATATTTAAAGATATATATCTTTTTTTTCTTTTCTTTTTTTTTTCAGGAGGGTTCCCGTACAGTGATAAAATAAAGGAGAAGACATTAAAAGAAAGGAAAAAAAAAGAAAGAAAAAGGGGCGGAAAAAAAAAGGAACATAACAGGTGATTTGAACTCGTGACCCTTCGAGGTTGGCCGGAAAGATAGCTCAGTCGGTTGGTTCGTCAGGCCCCAGGCAAATTTCAAGCGCCACAGCTCCTGCTCCGAGCCTCACACTTACGTGGAAAGATACTCATGTTGTCCGCGATAGTCTTGAGGGAAGGCTTCGTTAACAAACTATAACACGGCAATCAGCACTCGAATACGACGAGAGAAATTACTGAGACGTGGAAAATTCCCTTGAAAAAAATCTGGTTTGCTAGACAAATGCTTGTATGTATTGAACCTCTTAAAAGATGAGGGGTGAAATATGCGCTCACCGAGAGGGCATCTTCAGCACGAGACATCCACAAGGCCCCTTACAGAGATGTGGAGAGCTTCGCGGCCGGAACGAAGCCTCCCCTCTCCGCCGGCCAAGAGGGGGAAACGCGCTTTCCGATCGCTCAAGGATGCGCGGACAAAACATAACTCTAGCGTCTAGGAAAAGCTTAACCCTTTCGGCCCTGGCGTCGTCAATTGATCCCACAAAGTAAAGCGTAATTTTCACGTGTAAAACCAAAACTGAAACTAATAATCTTTTTGTGGGGTGTTCCTCCGAGAGCCCTATCGTCACTGCCATCAGTAGCGGAGCGTTTTGTGGACGTTCATGCGAAGACGACGACGAAGTGTTCCTTCGTACCATGGCTGAGCAGCCTTCGGGTAAGTGTCAACTTTCACAATCTATAACTTTTGAAGTCTCGAGTATTTGTAGCTGATATTTTTTATATTTATTTGCTACTGTTAGCGTAGGCGGCATGCGAAAAATTGTACGCCTAACCTGCATTAGTTTTCTGTAGTGGCCCTTAGTTTACATGTCCACTTTTGAGGACATCAGGGCTTAGTGGTTGTAAGTCATGCGTTCGTCGTTTTAGCCGTATTGTCTTTTATATTTTTTAGGTGCATCGATACTGGCGGCCTTATTTTACTCGTGCCATGGTCAACGCTCACCACGCCTGCAAGAATGCACGGATAGTGTCTTTGGAGAACTGGACGACGGTAATTTATCAGACGTGGAAGTCGAGTGCGACGAGTCTGCGGCAGCGGTGACGAGGGGGACGACGCGCTTGGAACCCCGGCGGAGAGTGCGATTGACAGTTCAGAAGCTGATTCGAAAGATGATAGCCCACAACCAACGGCAAGCAGATGGGCGAGAAAGCCTTTCAAGGTGCCAGAAGCCATATTCAAAGGGTCAGCTCACGAAGACCTTCACATCGAAGGGGACATTATCACCATTTGGTTCTTTTAGCCGTTATGTCCCGAAGAGCGTCCTTACTGAGCTTGCTGAGAAAACTAATCAGTACTCTGTTTTTCATTATGGCACGTGTGTAAGCACTGATGAAGATGAAATCAGCCGACTGGTGGCTCTCCATCTGATAATGGGTGTCCTGAAATATCCAAGGTTGCTCCTATATTGAAAGCCTACAAGAGAACTGCTCTCATTGCATCATGCGAGATCTCGCGCAACGGCTTCAAGAAGCTGCGCAACACTCTTCACATTGTTGATGCGAACAAGCCAGACATCAATGACAGACTTTGGAACGTGAGATCTCTGCTCAAGAATTTTCAAGCAAGGTACCACGATCTCGAGGTACAGGAGCATCTGTGCATTGATGAGCAGATTGGCCCTTTCAAGGGCCGTTTGACATAACGCAATATGTGAAGGGCAAGCCTCACCCTTGGGGTGTGAACGCCAACTCACACCGACGCTAGGGCACAGCGGTGTAAAATGGACGGTTGCACAGGGAAAGTTCGAGTTCTTTTGTGAAAAGCGCAAAGTGCATCTGTGCTTGACGAAGTCCAGGAATTGCTTCAAGGACTTTCACACAATGAAATAATCAATCTTCTGCTTAGTTTTTGTTGTAAGAGCCGCATGAAATAAAGTGAACATTTTTTTCATTCCTACACCCACTGAGCCCTGATGTCCTTTTTTGAGGACATGAAGCCAAATCGGTCATTACTTCACGCACGAGCTTTATATTTTGTGAGCGTATCATTTGGACCTTCAAATTGAAGAAAATGCAAGGGGAAAAATCTGCGGTGAAAATAAAACTTCCAGGGCTGAAAGGGTTAACCAGGTGCGATGGCGGCACGCATAGCGTGGGAAGCTAGCCGCCAGAATAACTATACCAAGGGCTGCTGCTGATGAGGGCGAAATACCTTCGTGTAATTATAATAACCTTAATAGGACTACTTTCGAAAAAAAAAGGAAACGGCCCAGAGGGCTATACTACGAGAGCTATGACTGATAGTTTTCTATATATATATATATATATATATATATATATATATATATATATATATTCAGCTCATCTATGGGATCGCATGCGCGCGCTGTTTCTTTGTCTCTGCGTGTAGTACAGTTAAGAGAGCCAGTGTGAGGGCGGAGAAGAAGAAAGAAAAGAAAAGCAAAAACTGCAGCGACGTGGTTTTAAAGCGCACCCGTGGTAGAGAAACGGAATGCGATATAAGCGCGCGTAGCCATGATACGCACACGACAAACTGCCTTAAAATATTTAGACTTGAGGGAAAGCTTCGGTAACAAACGATAGCACAGCAATCAGCACTCGAATATAATTATAACCCTAATACTAATTGTAAATATTCATCTCATCTATGGGATCTAATGCGCGCGCTGTTGCTTTGTCTCTGCGTGTAGTAGTTGAGAGAGCCAGTTTAAGGGCGGAGTGGTTGGAAGGCATACTTTCTAGGAAAAATGGCCGCTCGAGGAGAAGAGCGAACTCGAGCGGCTTTAGAGGCTAGGAAAACTGCCTTAAAATATTTAGACTTGAGGGAAGGCTTCGTTAACAAACTATAACACGGCAATCAGCACTCGAATACGACGAGAGAAATTACTGAGACGTGGAAAATTCCCTTGAAAAAAATCTGGTTTGCTAGACAAATGCTTGTATGTATTGAACCTCTTAAAAGATGAGGGGTGAAATATGCGCTCACCGAGAGGGCATCGTCAGCACGAGACATCCACAAGGCACCTTACAGAGATGTGGAGAGCTTCGCGGCCGGAACGAAGCCTCCCTTCTCCGCCGGCCAAGAGGGGGAAACCCGCTTTCCGATCGCTCAAGGTTGCGCGGACAAAACATAACTCTAGCGTCTAGGAAAAGCTTAACCAGGAGCGATGGCGGCACGCATAGCGTGGGAAGCTAGCCGCCAGAATAACTATACCAAGGGCTGCTGCTGATGAGGGCGAAATACCTTCGTGTAATTATAATAACTTTAATAGGACTACTTTCGAAAAAAAAAGGAAACGGCCCAGAGGGCTATACTACGAGAGCTATGACTGATAGTTTTCTATATATATATATATATATATATATATATATATATATATATATATATATATATATATATATATATATATATATATATATATATATTCAGCTCATCTATGGGATCGCATGCGCGCGCTGTTTCTTCGTCTCTGCGTGTAGTACAGTTAAGAGAGCCAGTTTAAGGGCGGAGAAGAAGAAAGAAAAGAAAAGCAAAAACTGCAGCGACGTGGTTTTAAAGCGCACCCGTGGTAGAGAAACGGAATGCGATATAAGCGTGCGTAGCCATGATACGCACACGACAAACTGCCTTAAAATATTTAGACTTGAGGGAAAGCTTCGGTAACAAACGATAGCACAGCAATCAGCACTCGAATATAATTATAACCCTAATACTAATTGTAAATATTCATCTCATCTATGGGATCTAATGCGCGCGCTGTTGCTTTGTCTCTGCGTGTAGTAGTTGAGAGAGCCAGTTTAAGGGCGGAGTGGTTGGAAGGCATACTTTCTAGGAAAAAGTGGTTGCTCGAGGAGAAGAGCGAACTCGAGCGGCTTTAGAGGCTAGGAAAACTGCCTTAAAATATTTAGACTTGAGGGAAGGCTTCGTTAACAAACTATAACACGGCAATCAGCACTCGAATACGACGAGAGAAATTACTGAGACGTGGAAAATTTCCTTGAAAAAAATCTGGTTTGCTAGACAAATGCTTGTATGTATTGAACCTCTTAAAAGATGAGGGGTGAAATATGCGCTCACCGAGAGGGCATCGTCAGCACGAGACATCCACAAGGCACCTTACAGAGATGTGGAGAGCTTCGCGGCCGGAACGAAGCCTCCCTTCTCCGCCGGCCAAGAGGGGGAAACGCGCTTTCCGATCGCTCAAGGTTGCGCGGACAAAACATAACTCTAGCGTCTAGGAAAAGCTTAACCAGGTGCGATGGCGGCACGCATAGCGTGGGAAGCTAGCCGCCAGAATAACTATACCAAGGGCTGCTGCTGATGAGGGCGAAATACCTTCGTGTAATTATAATAACCTTAATAGGACTACTTTCGAAAAAAAAAGGAAACGGCCCAGAGCGCTATACTACGAGAGCTATGACTATATATATATATATTAATATATATATATATATATATATTCAGCTCATCTATGGGATCGCATGCGCGCGCTGTTTCTTTGTCTCTGCGTGTAGTACATTTAAGAGAGCCAGTTTAAGGGCGGAGAAGAAGAAAGAAAAGAAAGGAATGAATCACTCAACATTAAACGGCTAGCACTTGGCTAGTCAAGAATGAACACGACACACAGGTTTTAGCAGGTCTTTCAGTCAGACAGGCGAGACTCTGACCCCGCCCCACTACAATATTTTCGTCTTCGCCCCTGTTCGTGACAATATAATGAGAAACCAACAAACAAGACAGTGAAGACAACAAAGGGGAATTTACTTGTATTTATTACCTGAATGAAAGATAAGATAAATGAATGGGAATGAAAGTAGACGAAAAAGCAACTGGCCGCCTGTAGGGAACGATCCCACGTCTTCGCATTATGAGTGCGATGCTCTAACCAACTGTGCTACCATGGCGCTGTCTTCCCATCCACTTTCATGGTACTTGTCTGTTGCTACTAGAATTAACCGTGGCAGAGTTAGCCAGAGCCACCACTCACAATCCTTGGCGGTGGATGGGGGACATCCTTTCTGCCGCAGGCGTCATGAGTGCGTGATGTTTCTGGGTGACGGCAACTGGTCAATAAATCCACACATGCTACCTGAAGGCATGAATGTTGCCCGATCGGAGACTCTCGTTGCGTAATGAACGAGTGGAAACGGGGGTAACTGAGGGGTCCGATTTTCATTATTCATGAGATGCCAACAAACGAAGACACTAAGGACAACGCAGTGGAAATTACTTGTACTTACTAATTGAAATAAAGAAATAACAAATTAATGTAATTGAGAGGGGATGAAAAAACAACTTGCCGCAGGTTGCGAATGATCCCAGTTCTTCGCATAACGCGTGCGATGCTCTAACCACTGGAGCTACCATGGCGCCGTTTTCCTACACACTTTCCGGGGTATTTACGTGTTGCTACTAGAAGTAACCCTGGGAGTACCAGCCATCGCCAACTTTCACAAAACTTGGCGGCGGATGTACAACATCCTTTCTGCTGCAGACGTGCCGAGTACGTGATTTTGTATTGACCAGTCGCCATCATCCAAAAAAGATCACGTACTCCTGACGCATGCGGCAGAAAGGATGTTCCCCATCCGCCGCCAAGGTTTCTAGGTGGTGGCGCTGGCTAACACTCCCAGGGTTACTTCTTGTAGCAACACATAAATACCCCGGAAAGTGTGTGGGAAAACGGCGACGCGGTAGCTGAATTGGTTAGAGCATCGCACGCGTAATGCGAAGACGTGGGATGGTCCCCACCTGCCGCAAGTTGTTTTTCCATCCCCTTCTACTGCCACTCGTTTATAATGTCTTTAATTCAGGTAATAAGTACAAGTAATTTCCCCTATGTTGTCCTTGCTGGCTTTGTCGGTAACTTCTCACAATATTGTTACAGTGATATGCATTCTTATGACACGTGCACATGTCAAAACACGACGACAGCTTTTACAAAACCTGTATAATTTACATATACCTTTACACCTTGCCCTATTACTGGCACATGACCCACTTTCGCCATCTACTAACATCGGCTTTTTAGAGACAAATGGTTATTTTCACCAAATGTAATGCAATACAGGTTTACGTACTTTAACGTTGCGTTTCTATTGTCTTGTGACTGGCGCAGCATGGGCTTAGTCACGTTTGCACCATTAAACCCGAACTAATCAACCAACCCTCCGTGTGAAACGCTGCTTGTGGTACCAGTTAACAGGGGGATCGCCGCTACGGGGCCTTTCCAGGCGGACGCGTTTCCCATGGCATCCTACTTCTTCGTCTGTTTTCGGTGATTTTTTATCGTCCACAATGCCCAAAGTCAATGAACGTGCACCGCGCATTCCGATACCACGTCTGGACCAATACGCGCCCGCACAACCCATTTACGGGCCACTCGCCACCTGCACTGGCGAACAGCCAACTATGCCACCATGGAATACGCCGTTGTAGGCGAGTCAGCTGACTGACCAAAATAGGGAACTGGTAACCAAGCTTAGCGACCGCTACGAACGATCCGGCTCTGTCAGACCCGCTAAACAAAACGCCGCAGCCGCGTCTCAAACAAGGTAAGAGCCACGTCGCTGCAGCTAAGTCAGCGTCCATGCTAACGCAGCCTATGCTGCAGATTCCCCGTAAACAACCGCCTCTCGTCCGCCTCCCTGGTATTGAATATATGGTTGTCGTACGGCCACGTGGTCTCTCACTCCGCACGATCAGCTCACCAGCCAACCTCGGCGCAGTATGTCCCGGCATCATCCCCCCGCTACAAGATGTGGCCGCCCGAGATCGCATCCGTAGTGACCCTACCAAACAATACTTTCACTATCAGCACACCATTAAAGTCGAGGGTACTCATCTAGGTTACCTTGAAATCTGTCCCATTAGGTGAGCAAACGTGTATCAAGGCCGCCTATATTGTCCGTACGTGGCATCATCTACAATGCCTCCTGGAATGAGACGCCGTCGGAAATCTACGACGATCTCCTGTAGTACGCCCCCGTAGTTTGTGTCGTAGCCGCTCGTCGCCTGGGAGAGACCACATCTATCGTAATCGCCTTTGCAAGGACTGATTCTGGTAACGCAATATGTGAACGTAACGTTCTCTCAATGTGCCCAAATGTTGGCTTATAACGTTGCCTACATGCTGGTAATGTCAAATTTTTTGATGAACAGACAACGTTGCGATTAACCTTATGGCAGCGTGGAGCACCACAATTATGACATTGTTATAACATCACTACAACGTCCTGAGGACGTAACTTTGATGTTGCCTAATGTACCTCGAGCTATAAAACAAGGCATGTTTTTGTCAATGACCAATCAAATGTAATTGCACAAAATTTATAGCAAAGCATAACAATGCAGTCAGCAGGAAACGCACCCTTAAAGAAGTTTATGCCCTTTGGGTCGTACCCTGTCTCGGCGCACGCTACTTTCCTGTCGAGAATGCTTTGTCACGCTGATAACGCACATGCCGTTTGTGACATGGAAGTACCAGGCTCGCGGCGTTAAAAAAAAAAGGAAATGTGGGCAAGGCAGAGGACTATTATTGTTGTGGGACAAGATGCGACCCAAATGGTGTAAACTTTTTAAGAGTGGAAGTGACAGCACTGCGAACCCTGAAATTTATATTTGCTTGACAGTTTATGCATTTAATAGTTTTCCCGTTGCCATTTCATGTTAAATATGCATGAAAATATGAAACAAGAAACGGTGAAAGCCAGCATTCCTTTACCGTGTATTTCTTGCACTATAAACTACTAACTCATCCTAATCGAGAATCTTTAAAGTGTTTCACGTGTTAGTTTGCCTGATTGTCGTGTTGCTTTTCTCCATTGCACAGCATACAGATGCTGACTGCAAGTATAAATGCATTATGCAAAAGCTACAGAGTCGTTCATAACACTTCCTCAGTAAGGCTACGAAAGCAAGACAGCAACGAGCTCGTCCAATGCAGAGATTATCGTATACAAATTAGAAAAATTTTAGTTTGCTATCAGAAGGTAAACTCTTAATCTTCCATCAATGTTCGCTTTTTTGAAACCAATCATTTAAGCTTAGGCTAGAGAAATATAAATTTCTATTCTGCCGACGTACTACACTTAAGAAACTCAGTGCCCTTCCACTCTGTGAAGAAGGATGACCAGCGAAGCTGTGTATGTGGGCCCCTTAATGCGAACTGCACCTCCGCCGCGGGTCGGCCCAGCATTGCACTATCTTCGGGATCGGCCCATGTATGGGGCGTCCTTGACGCCTGCTTCACCTCCACCGCGGGTTGGCCCGGCATTGCACTATCTATGAGGAGTTTTTGGCTTACCACGCCTACGAAACGAAAGTTTCCTTTGACTGTAGAGGTATACAGCTTCGCTGTAAAAAAACCGTGCGTGGGTAGCTGAATTTTCTGCACGACAAACATGTGGTGATTGAATATTGACGAGTCTACTTGTTTATCTGTATCGGGCGACCGATTTTCACCGAACAAGAAATGTTATCACTCAGCGCGTTAGGCGCCCGCTCGTATCGAAAATTTCTCAAATGTTATCGATGTTTCTACTCGTTTTCTGTTGTCACCGAAGTTTGTGAAATCTCAGTAAATGTGCGACGTGACTTGTGTAGATTTTTCTGGAAGACACGCGGACACCAGCGATTACTCTGAAACTCTTGTATGGCTCGTGCATAAAAGCCGAAGCGCTTGAGCGGCGGATCAGATTTCGACCATAGAGACAGAAATAGAACAAGAGGGGACACTCGGCAAAAAGTGCCGACCGGAAGCACGTGAAGCCCAGTGTTAATTCAATCCGTTAGTTGACGCGAGCATCGGAAAAAGAGAGGAAAAATTTAATGGGAAATGAACTTACAGATGTTAATTTTTTTTTCTATTCTTTGCCGCTAAAACTAAAACGTTTTCCGTATAATAAACTTAAACTTCGCGTCCTTGTTTTCTTACGTTACCTACCAACAAGCTTCCGGCACGCCAGACGCGCCATATGATGCGTCATGCGCCAGACATGCCAGCGAATAGAGCGTGGCCGGCTGCGCATGTGAAGTTCGTCTGTTCGACGACCCGCATCTTTGTGCGCTGCCTACACATAGCGGTTACCTTGAACGAAGAATTCGTGTAAAAAAGGAGGCTGACAGTCGCTTGGACCGAAAAACTTTCGACATAACGTCGCTCAAACGTACGACCCTCACGGCAACTCAACAACATCCTGAGTGTGCGTGTGCGCGTGTGTGTGCGTGTGCGTGCGTGTGTGTGTGCGTGCGTGCGTGTGTGTGTGTGTGTGTATGTGTGTGTGTGTGTGTGCGTGTGTGTGTGTGTGTGCGTGTGCGTGTGTGTGTGTGTGTGTGTCAACAGTCTTCTTAGCGCTGAGTGTGTTTGTCGTGTAGCGATTACACGATGACTGTTGTGTTTTTGGTTCAGTGCTGCGAGCCAGTGTAACTGTCGTGACATTCTGAAGCGGCGGTTTGGATTGTGTCGGCGCGATCTAATCTCGCGGTACACCAACATCGAGCGTAGTGTATGCGCGTGTGTGAATGCGGTTGACTGTTCTCGTGAACCGTGCTACGTGGCTTCGTAAACGTGAATCATGACGTGCATTGTTGTGTTTATGCCTTCCGTCTCCGTGCACCGCTAAAGCCCCGTAAGAATTAGGGGGCCCTTATACGAAATGCACGCGGATTGGCATAGCTATTACCGCACTGTGTTTTGGTGGCAATCCGTGTATCGCTTCTGGCGTTTTTCTGATGATTTGCAGTTGTGTTTTTCATCAGCAAAATGGCATCGCCGATTACTGAAACATCTTCGAGTGTAAGGGAAACTTGGAAAGAACGAGGTCGCAGTTGAATGTAATGTATTTTGATATATTGTATTAGTAGCAGTGGCTATGCAGCATAATTGTGTTTAAAAGCAGAGTAATACAGGCACTTAGGAATAAATTTATTTGCATATGCAATGCGCAAAATACGATTAGGATATTGGAAATGACTTTTTGGACATATTGTAAAGCGCATTTAACAACGCGCGCACAAACACAGGAAAGTGTAAAAGGAGAATTCGCTGCTGAAATTTGTTATTTTTTATCGCACGTAACGCAATACGGATATTTATCAGCGAGTTAATGCGCTTCTGCCCCACTGTTTACTTCCATGCTAGGTCATACTGCCCTTGTTAAGTCAACAGGCTCATAATGCGCTAAAATCAATAATCTCCACGAACTTCGGCCGCCAACATTCATGCGCGCGAATGAAATACTATCGCAGCTCGACGCACACACGTGTATACTTTTTGTCGCACCTTCGTATCGTTGTATGTTACTTAACTCGCATAGTCGTGCAGTTACCGACGGTTTAAAGTGCGTCCGTCCCCAAATTCTGTGCCACCATACTTTTCTTCTGGTTAGGTTCTGGTTGCCGCGCGGGATGCAAAATAACTTCTTGCCATCCTTCGTCAGGTTTCGGCACCCAACCGCACAGCAACAACCCATTTCGGACCTGCCGGATCGAAATTATCGCAGCAATGAGCATAGCCCAACAGGCGAAACGCGCGCACCTAAAAAAAATTAATTTCTGGGGTTTTACGCGCCAAAACCACTTTCTGATTATGAGGCACGCCGTAGTGGAGGAATCCGGAAATTTCGACCACCTGGGGTTCTTTAACGTGCACTTAAATCTAAGCACACGGGTGTTTCCGAATTTCGCCCCCATCGAAATGCGGCCGCCGTGGCCAGGATTCGATCCCGCGACCTCGTGCTCAGCAGCCCAACACCATAGCCACTGAGCAACTACGGCGGGTGCGCGCACTTCGCTCGGTGCGCAGGAACTTTTATGGCGGCAAAGGGGTGGAGCAAGGTCACATGTCACCGATCGGCCTATCGCTGGCGTCGTCGGCTGGATCAAAGCCTTTCGGTACTTTTAAATTATTGAGGGTCTTTACTCGGCTGCTGGGTTCTATGGGAGTGTCCGCTCTTGTTGAATCTCTTTCTCTGTTTCCACGATCACCGACTGTGTTCACCGCTATCGCTAGGGCTTTATCTGTAGCCTCCTTTTGTGGGTACAGGTCAGCCCGATAAAAGTTAGTTTGCAGTATCGAAGTATTGGCAGTTCGCAGTATTCGCAGTATTGCTACTGTGTTCTTTACCGTTACTACTACGTGACAATATGCACCCATGTATATGCATTGGTTCACCTTAAATAACAGTGAATGTGTCCTTAACAAACCAGGTCCTAATGTCAAACCACGGATTTATTTAACGTCTCCTTGCATCATACTGGCAAATAATGACACTTAGTTAACAGTAACAATTCTTAGAAAACGCGAACAGAACTGATAACACACCTAAACAAATATATTGTTACGTGGGAAGACTCAGACGTAACACTATATACGCGTATATTTACAGATAAATACGCTACACGTCGCCAAAAAGGCAATAGCCCGGGCTAGCCGTTAATCGTCGTTGACGTCTTGGCACCACTTACCTCTTCGTTATTGGACGTCGGGAATACTGGTCCGTAGCACTATCCCCGGCGGCAAACGTGCCTTCCCGGAGCAGATAAGGGCCAGGCTGGGAAGCAGTGTAGTAGGCCTTGGGCCTACTGATGTGCACAACATCACTGCATGCTAGGGCATAGGGGGGCTAATATTCACCGAAGGAATTTCATACGTGACTGGCGTCCCCTGGTGCAGCAGGCGATAGGGGCCCGTGTACCGGGAAAGGAGCTTCTTTGAAAGTCCCACATGACGATAGGGTGGCCACAGGAGCACGAGCGCACCAGACAAAAACTACGTCACGGTGGCAGGCGTCGTACAGACGCTGCTAAGTTGTTTGCGAGGCCGTCAATCGAGTACGTGCAAGCTCGCGTGCATGGCCGGCCAGGGTGATTGCGCCGCGCGCATACTCGCTTGTTGAGGTCGCAGCAGGAAGAAGTGAAGTATCAATCGCAATGTCGGTTCGGGACCATATGATAGATAAAATGGAGAGAATCCCGCAGTGTCGTGGGCAGAAAAGTTGTAGGCAAACGTCACGTATGGAAGGGCAATGTCCCAGTCACTGTGGTGTTTCGAAACACACATGGAAAGTATTTATGTGAGGTTACGGTTCAGCTGCTCCGTCAGTCCATTGGTTTGAGGATGGTATGAGGTGTTGAGTGGAGCAGGAACCTACAATGTCTGTGATAACTTTCGAGAAAAACTTTCGACCACGATCAGTAAGCAGCAGTCGTGGGGCGCCATGACGCAAGATGATATCGTGCAAGAGGAAGTCCGTGACGTCAGTGGCGGAAGTGGTCGGGATAGCTTGTGCAATGGCGTATCGGTCGACGTCACGGTTACAACGGATACCCATTTGTTGCCAAAGGATGATGTGGGAAAAGGGGGCAGAGGAGATCTAATCCGGCACGGGTAAACGGTTCCACGGGGATGGTGATCGGATGGAGATGACTAGCAGGCAACAGCTGAGGCGTTTTTTGATGCTGGCAGGAATCACAGGCAGCAACGTAGTGTCTGAATGAGCAAGCTAGACCAGGCCAATAGAAGCAGCGGTGAACGCAGTTGTACGTGCGAGATACGTGAAGGTTTCCTGCCGTGGGTGCGTCTTGGAGCTCGAAGAGTGCAGTCCGTCGTACATGTTTGGGCACGACAAGAAGATCAGATTATTGGGGGAAGAAGTTCCTTGCGTACAGAGTGGTGCCCTGGAGGACATATCGGTGAACACAGGCGTAGTTGGGTGAAGAGTGCAGACGCTTGATTAGTGCTCGCAGCGATGGGTCCTGGTACTGCTCATCGGCGATGTTAGCAAAGGCGGACAGAGAAAGTCGTTGGCGGTGCGACTGTCCGTATCGTCAGGCTGGCCGACCGGGTAGCGGCACAGGCAATCGGCGTCCTTGAGGAGACGGCCAGTTTCGTATGTTCGTATGACCAAGTCGTCCTGTAGGATCTTTCAGTGAGCACGACTAGCAAATCGCGTGTTGGTATGTGACGAGTGAAAAGGGTCAGCCATATATTTATGGGTGCAACTTCGCAACCACCCACACAAGTGCCAGACACTCACGATCAGTGATGGAATAGTTGCGCTCGGAGGTTCAGAGGACCCTGCTGGCGTAAGCAATAACACTGTCGTTCCCGCGCTGAAGTTGTGCTAGTACTTCGTCGATTCCATGGTCGCTTGTACCAGTACCGAGTTCGGTAAGTGCAGAAAGATCAAAATGGACAAGAATGGGCAGCGTGGTGATAAGTTTGATTATATGCAAGAACGCAGAGGCCTCGTTATCGCCCCACTAGAGGCCTCGTTATCGAAACGCTTGAGGCCTCGTTATCGCCACACTCTTTCTTCAAAAGCTCGCTAAGAGGTCGTGCGATGGCCAGGAAATTTTGCTCAAAACGGCGAGAGTACGAGCATAGGCCGATAAAGTTGCGGACATCCTTGATACACTTCAGAACAGGGAAGTGCGTAAAACATGGATTTTGCCTGGGTTCGGTTGCACTCCGTTCACATCAATGAGGTGTCTAAACACTGTAATCTGGCGACAGCCAAAGTGGCACATTGATGTGTTTGGTTGCAGAACCTGCTCGGTGAAAAAACGTCCAGCACTGCTGAGAGGCGCTCGAGGTGCGTGGCGAATGTGGGGCAGAATACTATAACGTCGACTAAGAAGCACAGGCATGTGGACCATTTGACACAGTGAAGAAGAGAGTCCAGCATGCACTTCAATGTGAGTGGAGCGTTACATATACCAAACGGCATCACTT
Source organism: Dermacentor andersoni (assembly GCF_023375885.2). Classification (NCBI taxonomy): domain Eukaryota; kingdom Metazoa; phylum Arthropoda; class Arachnida; order Ixodida; family Ixodidae; genus Dermacentor; species Dermacentor andersoni. The sequence continues at coordinate 23,299,890 of NC_092823.1, read as the reverse complement.
TGAATTGATATTTACCATCGGGTGTTACAAACGTTGTCCTTTCGTGGTCTCGAGCATCCACGGCAATCTGCCGGTAGCCGGAACGAAGGTTAATAGAATAGAAATAGCGAGCACCGTGGAGGCAGTCAATGCCGTCATCAGTGCAATGTAGAGGATACACGTCCTTTCTGTAACTCTGTTAAGGTGGCCCTAATCGACGGAAAATCGCTATGAGCCATCTTTATTTTTCACCAGGACAACACGTGACGCCCAAGGACTACAGGGTGGCTCAATAATGTTCTTGGCAAGCATTTCGCGAACGTCATGGATAACTTGACGCTCAGCAGGCAATACTCGGGACGGGCGGCGATGAATCAGAGGAGCATCACCGGTGTTTATGCGATGTCTTACAGCTGTTGTTTGAGCCAAGGGACGATAATTAATGTCCAAAATATCTCGGTATAAAAACAGAAAGCTGTAGAGCCCATCAGCGTGTTCGGACGGCAAGTCAGGCGCAACCATTCTCTTTAAGTTGGCGACTGTGCATGTTGCAGACTGCGATTGTAGAGTACGGTTGGTTGAGCTGCCGTCTGCTACAACACATGTTATTGCGTGATCCTCGAATTGGCAAAGCGGGGCCAGAGACATTGCGCGTGGCAGCACTTTTGTCGTCAAGCCCAAATCGACAACTGGTAGAAAGACGCAATTGCTCGTAATAGATAAAACCGTATGATGTACCGGGATACCGTGTAAAAGGAGAACGTCTTACATGGGAGGCGCAGTGTACTGACCGTCGGGCACAGGCGGTGATGACACAAACTCAACGTAAGTCAGTGCTGAAGGTGGCAATCGAATGAAGTCTACGGAACTGAGGCGACTGTGGGGTTGTTCAGGGTGGTCCAGAACAGGCAAGTCAAGGCGGAGAGTACCGGCTGAACCGTCTATCAAAGCGGAATGCACTGAGAGGAAGTCCAGGCCGATAATAATGCAGTGGGGACAGTGGGCGATAGTAGAGGACAGAGACCGATAGTAGAGCGATCGGCAAAGGAAATGCGGGTGGCACACATAACAATTACGGGAGATGCTTAGTGGAGCCAGTACAGGTAGTCTGGGCCGGTAAACTGAAGCGCTACTGGTAGATTCATAGCTCTGAGCCTATGTTATTTATTGTTGTGAACGTTTCGTTGAGTTTCTATTTTATGTGTTTGTCTCCACACTAGTTGCATTAAAAGTTTTGTGTGTGTTATGCAGGAAACGACTTTGTCCTCAATTGAATTCTCGCAGGCGTGGCCTCAGGGAACCGTCTGCAGCAGTTAAAGAAAACGAACCTGCGTCACAGGGACAAAGGACATCCTTGTTTAACGTCTATCTTTTGGTGGAATTTCTTCGACCTAAGTTCGTGGAGCGTGTACATTGCTGTGCAAGCCGTGCATACGTCTTTGAGCCGGTCTATGATAGTGCACTCTAGTCTGATGTCCCGTAGTTTTCGCCAAAGCCTCGAGTGGGGGACATCGTCATAAACTTTTCCATTACCAAGGAGAGCCAAACATAACGTTGATTCTACCTTATTTTTCATTTCTAGAGCCTGGGTCAGAGTGAATATCTGGTCACTTGTTCTGCGGCTTGGTCTGAAGCCGTTTTGAAATTCTGTGAATGTGGTGTTTGATTCACAGACCTTTGCTAGTATTCCGTTAAGGGTTGCGCTGAACAGTTTTTCGGCGTTGCTCAATACAGATATCGGATGGGAGGCACTTTGTTGTTGAAGTGCTTTTCCTCGGCCCGTACGTAATAGCGTCACTTTTGCCTCTTTCCATACTGACGTGATTTGGCTCTAATCAAGAATGTGGAAGTAGTGTCGCAGTCTTTTTCTTGGGTTTGTGTTCGGTGCTTTTATGAATTGGTAGGCGACATCATTGGGGCCTGCTGATTTTGCTTTTTGGCAATGCTTCGCTTCAACTTTGTTGTGGATTTTCGGCTCAATATACCATGTTCCTGCTTCGTCCGGTTCATCGTATCAGTGGGTGTGGGATCCAGTGGGTTTTCTTGTAATGTTATGAAGTGCGATTTCAGGTAAGTTTCTATCCCTTCTTGCGTTGTCAAGAGATGTCTCTAGGTAGTGTTTGCAGCAGTTATGGTGTGGTCTGTTTTTGTTGCAGGTAGTGGATATATATCCAGAACCATTAGTTGTAACGATTTCGTTCCTTCGTTATGTGGGTTTCTTGTTCCTTGAAGGTGGTGTCAACGTTTTTAGCTACCACGTGTTAAACCTTATGGTTCTGGCTTAAATATGCTTGTCATACACTGGCTTTTGCAGTGGTGCCTTTTTCATTCGTATGGCAATGTAGTCTGAATAGTCTCATGGGTTCTGATATTTCTTCTTTAACATCCTGGTGCGGTAAAGCAATTATCTAGAAAGGTAAATAAGTATTTTGTTATGTGTTGCATGCACTTCGAATTGTTGTGGCAGTAATATATATATATATATATATATATATATATATATATATATATATATATATATATATATATATATATATATATATACAAGGTGTTCCATCATAATGCATTGCAACGTAACTATAATATATGGGCTTCGAGGTACAGTGATGCGATCAATGGTGTCTCGTAAGCTGTCGCACTCCTCAAACTAGATAAGTTTTTCATGTCGTTCATTAGCTAATTGCCAAAACGTAATCATATAAATTAATACCTACTCGCGTAATTGTGTGATCCTGAATTTGACATTATGCATCACATTTGAAAACTTCATAATCAACATTTTCCAAGTCGCGATTTCATTTCCTTGATATTTTTTTCATGTTTCAATGGTACGGCCGCAAAGCGTGAACAATGGCTGACATGACATCCGTGAAAACATGTCAAACAACAACAACAGCGAACAGTAGCAGCTGTTGCCTGCTTCTATGAGTAAGCAACCGCGTGGCGATGTATGGTGGATTACGGCTGTAGAGAAGCATAATAAGAGCATGTTTTATGGCTATTGTGTTTTATCTGTTTATTAACAATACATCCTGACAGTGGGAAGTATTGTAGTGGGGGTGCATACAACATAAAACTAAGTATAAATAATATATTTTTAAACATTAAACGAAAATGCAACACCAGTGTCAGTAACAGTCACACCAAACTAGACAGTAAAAAAAAAGAAAGACAAGAGGTGGAGTAAACGTAAGTTAATACTCGTGCATCATGACTGCCTTTCAAGTAAATTTCACCCGCCGCGGTTGCTGAGTGGCTATGGTGCTGGGCTACTAAGCGTGAGGTCGCGGGATTGAATCCCGGCCGCATTTAGATGGGGGCGAAATGCGAAAACACCCGTGTACTTAGATTTAGGTGCACGTTAAGGAACCCCAGGTGGTCTAAATTTCCGGGGTCCTCCACTACGGCGTGCCTCATAATCAGAACGTGGTTTTGGCTCGTTAAACCCCATAATTTTTTCGACGGGGGTGAAATGGGAAAGCACTGGTGTACTTAGATTAAGGTGCGCGTTAAAGAACCCCAGGTGGTCACTTTCCGCAATCAAGCACAATGGCGTGGCTCGTAATCAGATTTTGGTTTTGGGACGCAAAACATTATCATTTTATTTTAAAAAATGTTCGCAGAATGTTTCATCGTACTAATGCCGTTGCGCATTATCACCGTCACGTGGTACTTTTTTTCATGTCGCACGCTCTATTTGCAGCCGAGAAAACTAAAACTACGCCAGCCACTAAGAGGTAAATAAATGTGACTTTCTCATTTGGCTTCACAGCTTCCCCACCGAAGATTTTGCGTTTGATACTTTAGAAGTTCGTTAATAATTATTGTTTATGAATTCCCGAAACTAATAGTATATTATAACTTTTGTTGCTCTAGAGGACCGTGAGCATAACATATACATAGATTTTTCTACGCTTTGCTTGTGTAAGCTCAAACACCCTATGTCGTAAACTACCACAAGCAGCACAACACGAGGAAAGACAAAACACACACAACTTCGTCAGCCACCGAATGCGGGTACAAGCGCAGCGTACACAGTTAAATGAAAAAAAAAAATCAATAAGCACTCCTTAAGCAACGTCCATGCAGCCGGCTGAGAAATGAACGGAAGCGCGGAAACACCTACGACACGATACTGCGGACAAGTTCAGCGAAGAGTCAAGAGTGTTCCACAGCTATAATTACTGGATATGCAGAAATATCATTTTCACAGCTCACATTCATCGAATTAGCGTGGTTACCACTGCGAACAGTACTGCAAGCGCCAATTTCGTAAGTGACAAAGTTAAGCTTAACGCTTGATGAACAACTGCACAATTAAGTTGATATTACGCCTTGTACGCTTTCACGTATCCCCCACTCCCCCTTTTTTTAACACACACCACTTGGAGAAGCTCGTAGCACTATCGTAAGTCTTGAGGCCCCAGACAGTGGCTTTGGTTTAATTCATGTATTGAAAATTAACATTGTTGCTGGCAAACATTTTGTCCCTTCTGTCTTAACACTGCATTTTGCTCAGACGTTTATTCCAACGAGTCTCAGCCAAGGTAACGTTCGTATTTAAAAAAATGATGTGGTGTCTATTATCCCCCGATAGCCATCCTCCCATACTTTACTAAATAATTCGAGAAGCTTATTAATAACCGCCTAATGCACTTTCCAACAAAATAAACCATTTTTACACCTAAGCAATTTGGTTTTTGCCCTACATTATCAACAAAATTAGAGCTCATAAAATTTACTGACAGCATAAAACAGTTTATTGAAAATGGCGGTATGGGCAGGGGCTGTATTCACTAACTTAAATAAAGCTTTTGACACCATTAACCACGTCATACTGTAAGTTAAACTTGAATCTCTGAGAACATTCGGGCCTCTCTTAGCACTTTTCCGATACTCTCATATTGACAGATGTCAAGTTGTTAGCTATGGAGATGTTTTCTCGTGCGATATAACAACTAGCCAAAGCATGCCCCGAGGTTCATTTCCGGCGTCCCTGCTGCGCCATATATATATATATATATATATATATATATATATATATATATATATATATATATATATATATATATATATATATACATATATATATATATATATATCAATGCGTTACCACGATCGCCTAATTCTTACGATTGCGTCTGACGCATTGCATTTAATTGCATCTACGATTGCATCGAATTCCTACGATTCCTACGATTTCATCCGCTTTGGCAAAAAAAAAAAAAGATTCCTGTTTACCAACAATTCTAAACGCTGAAGTTGCGAATGTAACCTCATGGTGTAAGAACAACGCTGAAAATTAACCCCGTTAAAACAAGCTTTATCTTATTTAAATCGTCCAATAAAACTTCTACAATAATTCCTGATTCATGCGTAAACAGTTGCGCGATTGGCTTATCAAATTCTGTCACAGTCCCTGGCGTTGTACTAGATCCTCAGCTCAGATTTAAGCTCGCGTAAAATCTGTTAATAATAAGGTTGCATCTGTTTACTCATTCGAACGATGCTTTGCTTCCAGCAACATATATAGAGATCGCTTTACTACGCTTTTATTAACCTCATCTACTGTGTTTCATTATGGGGTAACATGTACCAGACATTCCTGTCAACATCCATCCAACTTGAGAACAGGGCAGTTCGTATAATTGCTCATAGTCCGCACATGGAATCCGCACCACCCGTCTATCTCAATCTTGAAAATTTACCAACTACGTGCACATTTAAACTTAAGCTAGGTCTTTCTTTATTTCGTTGCTATAATGGTGACATTTCCGCTGAGGTATTAACCTTAACGCAACTATAAAATACGAACACCTGCTTTTCACCAACTTTTTACTACGAAAAGTAAACACAAACAAAGCTGAATTGACAGCCCTCTTCTGAGCCATTTCACTTGGAATTTTCTCCCATTGACCATTACATCATTCCCATCGTAATGGTTCTTCTGACGGCTTAAAAAACAGTTTTAGATGACAAGGTACATTACCCGATTTAAAGTAATACTTGTGTATCTCTCATTGTTACTAGAAAATGACTGTTCCTGTATAATCACCCTATATGTATATTTGCTGTGTTTTCATGTACTCATGTTTTTATACAACTATTATGGTACTAATTTCTTTAAATTCATTGTACTCAAATGCCTAATCCATCAACGACACCTTGCTCATTGTCCTGTAATATTAAACTACCTCATGTGTTTAATTGTCTCTAAAATGTTGATTTGTATATTTCTGCTGCTTTAAGCTTAGCTGCCATCTTACACGTGTGATATTTGATAGATGTTCTGACAGGAGGTCTTCCAGATGGTTTTTATTTGGGACGTCTTTCCGTATGACATTTGCTTTGTAAATGTGTACCTGCATTTGAATACATAAGCACGAGAGATACAATGATATCACATTGAAAAAATTATTCGCATCTGTACTTAGAAAATTAAGAAAGCGCGCCTTTAGAAAAAGAAGACTGCAGAAAGCAACGGACAGCTTACCTACATATATTCCAGACGACGTGAAGAGGCTTGGAAAAATTTGCAGAAGATCAACCAACAAACCAGAACTTCCCCTACGGGGCGGTTGGCTCTGTATCGTGCAAGAACTCTTCATAGTCACAGCGGCTGTGTCCGCAACGTTTGCATTTTGCATGCTATGCATGGCACCAAATACATAACGAGTAATCTTGTAGATTGCTTCAACAAAGCGCTGTCATCAAGCCCAAATAAATATGGCTGCCAGTTGCCAAGCAAGCTGTGACCGAGTAAGGGAATATCTTGTTGAGAAAGTTGGTATCAATTTATTATAACTATTTAAGGTGCCAAAGAATAACACACAGAACACAAGAGAAGACAACGGGACATATCGCTATGACAGTATATGACGCTATGACAGATTAGCTAGAAAGCTCCGCGCCAGATTTATTTCCATCCAAAAATCACGCGAGCACCTGTTCAACTGAGGAACCGTTGAACAAACGCCAACAGAAGGGCATGCAGCCGACCGTGTAGAACCAATTAGTTCTAATTTCCATATGCGTAATCGAAAATAAAGAAAAGTGTCGACCAAATGCCGGGGCTAAAGTAGACAAGGTCAGCGTGCAGTGATCACTGATTGAAAGGCGACAATGCGAGTGCGCGGCCGCTGGTGCATGCAGCGTCACCCGTGGAAGCAAGGTGTAGCATTGTGGTAAACCGCGAGGGTTAGAGCGTTTTAAGCGTAGGCTTCCGGTTGCCAATGATCGGGACTGTGGCTTCCCGCAGCGCCAATGAGCTGCTGCAATGGCGCAGTATGGGCGGGGAAGATGCGCGATTCAGGGTCTATTCCGAGCCACCAAAAGCACTGTGAAACACTGGCGGAGTACTTGGCGCGGCAACACATGTGCAGAACCTCCGGCCGCGCAGCTTTCCTTTCACAGCCACAGATAATTAGCCGCGAGTAAAGTTTCGTGTTGCCGGGACATTTGTTATATCCCGCGCTTGCTTGGAGATGAGCGTATTGTACGCAGATGTCTCTGTATCGCGTTCTGGTGGCGCGGTGGTCAAGTAGTGTACACTACACGAATTTACGGCGTCTGTACACTACGCAAGTAGTGTACAGACGCCGAACGTGCCATAAAGCCCTGCGTCGCGAAATTGGGTCGAAAAAACAAAAACAAGTCCAGCTCAACCCATTTGGGTTCTTGCGTCAGTTCTGTGCGTCGACCCCTCGTCAGAGTGAATTCCAAAACTGTTTGTGGTGGTCTCTCATGGCGGAAATATTACTGCTCGCTTACAATGCTCCATTTGAGCCGCGTGCGTATGGTCTCAGCTCTGATCAGGCAGCGATTGCAGCGAGCATCAGGGAAGCTGCGCTATTCTTCGGGTGAAAACAGGACCCAGCAGCGACACATCACTGCAAACAAAACAACCAGGGGGCTTATTCAATGTGTTTTGATTTGTTCCAAAGTGAAGTTACGACGAGGTAAGTTAGAAAATGTCTGGTAGCTGCTGTTAGCGGCGGGTGTGTTCGTGCACTGTGCTGCTGTGTTTTTCGTTGGACGCGGTGAAGTGATGGAGCAAAACCATTCTCACGAGCAATGAGAAGAGCGTACCCGAATGAAACAAACCTACGAGTACCTCAATAAAAACGATTTGCGAGAGCATCCTCGAACGCAAATATTCGTTGCTGGCAGCTCAGCACGAACGATCGCTGGCAGCAGTGTTATAAGATAGCCGAGCGCCTAGCAGCGTAGTTTGAGCGTTCTGTAGCACCGTCGATTGAATTCTAACCACCAATGCGAAGAAGCAGTGACCAACACGCGGCGGTTGAGCGAATGTCATTGAATTAGTAACGGTTAGATGTTTGCTCGCAGTGTTTGTTTCTTTATAGTTAGCCTCAGTACAAAGTTGTATAAAATTATGACCTTTAATCTGGTGCCTTTACAAGAGATCTTGGCATAAATTGGCGACACTGTGCTGCTTTGGGCTTACTCTTTGCTCACGGCACGCACCAGCTGTAGAATGCCTGCTGTGACACGATCAGGTATGAGGTGTGCTGTAGCGCTCGATATGCTTTTCGACAAAACAGCTGTTTCCTGCTTTTAGATTGTCCTGATATGTTGGTACTAAATATTCCTATGACAATGTAAGGCAAACGGTGCGAAAAAATTCATCAGCCCTTCCAATCTGTGAAGACGAACAGCGAAGCTGTGCTGTTTTTTACTTCAATCGACACATCTATGAATAAATAGGTATTATTATTATTATTATTATCATTATTATTATTATTATTATTATTATTATTAATATTGAAGGACACACACGCAGAATACATATTTTAACTGGGGAGTGATTTATTCTTATTCATTTATGAAGTAGTGGGGTGTGCAAGCAGCGCCGCATGGCTGACAATGTTTATAACTTCACTGTGAGCTACGCAATCACGAAAATAAGATGAAGCTCACCGTAATGCTACAGTCGTCTTAGCCGCTAATTGTCACATAATTTGTTTCGGGATAGTTGCTACATAACAAGAGGTGCAGCCGTTTTCTGTAAGCATACTCGCTCCGTAGACGGCCATGTATTGACAGCACACGGGGAATTTTGTGGGGTTTACAACTTCACTGCGAACTAACTAATTATGACAAGTAAATGAAGCTCGGTGTAATGATAAAGTCCTCTTAGCGGCCAATTTCTGCGCAAAGTTTTCGAAGGTACCTACATCAGATTGTGAGCTACAAAGTATACGCGACAAACTGGAGACGAAAATTTATTCGTGTCGATGCGACGCGTAGACCGACGGACATTGACCACCGCCGGAAAGTACTATATACAGCTTTGCTGTAAAGAAAAAAAAACATACAAGGTAGACACAGCAGCTTATAAACTGTTCCGAATACCTCTACCCCCATATGTCTGTATATGAGTGTGCTTGCTTCCTTGCATGTTTGGGCGTATTTCTTTATTTCCACCAATTTTCTTTTATATCTGAAGTTTTTAGTTTTCGATTTCGCGTTAGTGTGCAACTGTAGTGAATATGTGCGTGCTTGTGTGCGTGTTTGTGTTTATTGTTATTCCTGTCCTTTCTTATGTTTGCGTTTGTTTTTGTATGCTTTCACTCAGCTACGTTTTTCTTTCTCACAATTTCATTGACTCGTCTCATTTCAAGTACCAATTCCTGTGAATAGCCGAGCTGGCCTCTTGGAACTAATTAAGGCTTTCCTCCTCTCGTTTACCTTCTTTTCTCAATCTGTCTTCTCGCTGTACTTTCTCCTCTATCCTGCCCTTGCTTCTTGTATCGTTGCCCCAATTTGATTAGCCAACTCGCACGAAAGAAAGTTCTATCAGCTATGGCATCACAATAGTTTACGTTTACCTTATGTTAAAAGCATCACGTGGTTTGCACAGTAACTTCGCCGCTTACTTCTGCTCACGTGTTAATCCATCAGTGCATGTGGCAGCTCGCAAAAACTGCACGTGAAAGGTTGCTATATTGTGAATCAACACCTGACCATGTTCTGCCTTTTTCATGTTTCCAGTCTTAGTAAACAGACGGTTTCGCTGGCCATCTCAAATGGTGGTTACACTGTGTAGTGTGTAGTGTAACAGATTACAATGTGTAGTGAAGTGTCATTTTCTGTCTGACGCTTTCAACATCACAAAGGCATCTTTCAGTGAATGGAGCCCAGTACAGGAGTGCACTGAGAGCTTTTCTAACATTCACCATTTATTATTTCACCAATTTCATTGTCTGAATATGGCCGTCACTTTGCTACGGCTTGTGCAATGAACAATGTGCCTGAAGAAAACACTTTCAACATTGCTCAGCATTTTTCGACGTAAGAAATGAAAAAAAAATGCCAGCAGCTTATTGCAGCGCTAGCAATAATGCTTGCATTTGCGTTACTTGCCCAATCAGATAAATAATATGAATAACCGCTACGACATGGCTGCGCTTTGAAGTGCAGACTGCACTTCAACACACAGTGTGCTCAAGTGCAGTCTGAAGCAGTGTACTGTGTGACACACAGTACACTCCTTTAGTGATGAGAGATCCATACGGTTAGACAACTCATTAGTTATGTGCTCGACCGTCGGTATCTCGTTGCGGCGAAAGAAATCGTGCGCACCTGACCTGAGCGCGCACAACGTGAAGCCGTTATACTTCGTGCTGCGTCTTCTTTTCTCCGCATTTCGTGGGCGCTTCCTCGAGTGCGTCGACAGTTTGCCATCCGAAATCGGCGAAGCTTGGATTTCCCTCCTCAGCCTGAACATGGTGCTTTCGCTGACACCGAGCATCTCGGCGGGAAACTTGCTCATGGCCTCCACGCTACGTTCAGGCTCCATGTTACGCCAATACAGCAGTGGAAGATTATGTTGCGAGAATCGCTGTTCAGGATGTGGCCGCTCTTGTTCTCCTTCCCGAGACTCCTTAGTGGTGGGCATCGAGGTGACATAAGGTTCTTTCGGGAACAAAGGATAGCATTCTGATGTCACCTCGCTGTGCTTCATGGCGCTAAACTCACACGGAACGCCGCGCGACAAGTCGCGAGATTGTAGGCATGCAAAAATGAAAGCGTGAAAGCGAACGAAAATAAAAAGAGTGCCTAATTCATTCTAGTAAATAAGTTTGTGAAAAAACAAAACCACAAAATTTGAATCTTACGCTGTTTCGAACCAAGAGACAAGCATCCGTGTATTTATTTCAAACGGTGAATGAAGCATTTCTGTACTTTCCCTGCCTAAATCGTCTTCTCGCCCCAAGTTTGTAATGGTTTCGATCAATGCTTTGTTTTCCTTAAGTACTTGCAAAATAGCAATGGATTCATTTTAAGCTCGGAATACGAGTAGCAAATGTTACATGAACATATAAACCAGTGCAAAAGTGCATTGCTGCTCTTTGTACTTTTTTCCTTGCAACGAAGCTGAAAAGCAGACATTTTAGAAATCACGGGGTTGTTTCTTCCTCGCGATCTGGCATGTGCTGTAGCATTTCTATCACGAGAGCTCTAGGAAACCAGTCAGCAAGATTCAAAAGTCTTATTTATGCCAAGAATTACGCGTTTTAGAAACGCGATTTTTTGGGCGGTTGCATTTCTATAGTTGGGGAGGCAATGGGCTGCCGCGCTTCGATCATGTGGGCGGGGCCTCTCACGTTTTCTAAAGTCGTACCTTACTATGGACTATCTCAGATGTACTTTGCAGCAAAAATTACTTCAATGCGCTCAGCAGAAGCGGAGTCATTGGCTAGCAAATATTGTCTGCGATCCCCTTCGCTGTGCTCCCGCTGCCTCTTCAATGCCTTGTACTGAGAAGGCTACGGCAGCGGCTCGCTCACTATCCTCCACCTACAGAGCGTCACCGTGGCGCACACTTCAAATTTGTTTCTGCATGTTCACGTAGACGTCACTCCGACAGATTTTGGCGCCTACGACGAGACAAACGCGGTTGCCTCATCGAACCGTAGTGCGGTCCGCGAGCAAACTCGTCACGGCACCACGCGGCGGCCGTGTTACCTACGCTACGTAGCAGACTGCAGCTACATGCAGCTGTAGTGCGTATGCAGCAGCGTTCGCTTTGTGCCCGACAGGGCTTGAGTGCGCGTTGGCGCGTATCCAGCTTTTCTGGACACCAGGGTTTAGTTCGCATGAGTGCCACCACGTGGCGTACTGACCTTAAAAATTTAAAACGTCTCGCGATCACGTAGGGATGACGCCAACATAACAAAAATAAAATAATTAAAAGCAATCCCTGTGCCCTGAACTTCGCTACAATACTTGTCCCGCTGGCGCTATCAGTCTTCTTGAGAAGGCGTACCCGCTTGTCGACTGGAGATGACTTATCTTAAGAGCCTTTAGTCGCGACAAGCGACGATTGATTCTGGTCATTCGATACGCCTGCCAATAGGCATCCACGGCTTCTTTCTTTCTTTCTTTTTTTGATGCTAGGGAGTAAACAAACTAGGGTAATCGTCGGAAGCACTCCGCGGCAAGCTTTGTTCAGTCGGCAAACATTCTTAGCGTCCGAACATCGTACAGCATGTACGAGAGACTCCGTCGTGGACGGCTTTTGATTTTGACCTGTTGATTTCGTTAAGCTTCCCCCAATTATTTCTCTAGCGACTTTGCTATTCGTATTCACTGGCTACTGCAGCACCTGCAAATTGAGGTGTGCTGAAGTATTAAGATGGATCCATGGACAAGTTGGTTTTGCACCTTGAACCAAAAGGCACGGCACAAGAATTGAGCACACTGTCTCTGTGTCGTCGTCTGTTAGCACGCTATGGCCGAAGCTACTCGCACTATTACGTCACATTTACTGGTCACTGGGCCAGGTACACCTTTGGGCATGACATATAGAGTGCTTGCAGTTACTTCTCAATGTATTCTCCTGTCATGGTTTGCACGTGCGTGAAGGAAGATTATTATTTAAAATTATTTGGCAGTTATATATACGGGATTTGTCTGTTCTCCATATCGCCTACCATGTTGACGTTCCGCCTTTATAATATAGCCGTAATGTAGTCGCAAATATCGAAGGCCAAAAAAGCTACTAATATAAAGACCTCGGTCTCAATTCCTGACAATTACTTGTACTCAAGAGTTGTGCGACTGCCAAAAACATCCTTAAGTAATGTTAATTAATTAATTATAGGGTTTTACGTGCCTGAACCACGATCTGATTATGAGGCACGCCGTAGTGGGGGGAAATTTAGACCCCCTGGGTTTCTTTAACGTGTACCTAAATCTAACTATACGAGTGTCTTCGCATTTCGCCCCCATCAACTACGTCGAATAAGATAGAAGCTCTGAATAAACGCACGCAACGCCATACCTACAACGAAAGTGTAGAGGGAAAGACTCGAAGAATGAGATTCTGAGTGGGAATATAAGATCGCACTTCTGGCACAATTATCTTCGATTCACTTGTCTTAGTGAAGGCACTAGTCATAGGTAAATTGTCATGACACGTGTAGGAATGTTCCGCTGCAATATCTGGAATGCCATCGAACTTCTGATTCAATCAAACACCGCCGATATTGCTAGTGATAATTGGGACAATAATGGTTTAAGAATTGTATAGCGGCTGACGGGCAGCACTTAGTCAAGCGTTCCCTGTATCATAGTTGCTACGAATTGAACATTGAAAACTAATGAGAAAGATGCGCTGACTCCTTTCACAGGGGGAGTCAGTGCTGTGCGAAGCATAACATTTAGGCCCAAACAATGAAACGTTCCTTTCCTTCGAGCACTTCCTAACCTTACGTGAGCCCTACTTACAGCGAAGGATCGATGGAGGAAGCAAGCATACTCTGAAAGCTCCCTTCACCCGTCCTCACGTAAGGAGCGGTTGCCGCATGCCTGGGTTCGAGATTATCTCTTAAAATCTTTACGCGAACACCATTTTACTATAAAAAAAAAATGTTGTATCGTCGCACAATCTTTAAATTGAAGAGCTAATATAGAGAAGCGTGGACGCTTTCTTCTAGTTTTGTTTACTAAAGTTAAAAAAGTAGCGCATTCCAGTGCAAAACTTGATGTGCTCCATCAACGCTGGCACGTCGGCGTCATGCACCGCCTATCAACGCTTTCATGCCGAGCGCGTGACTGAAACGAACATGCCTGGCAAGACGTACTGTGCTCGCACTTCTCCGCATGTAGGCGACAGCGCGCATGCGCAAGCAAACGCCACGTGGTTAACCAGTGAGGTGACGCGCTCGTTCAGGGTCAGGAGCGGCGTAGGGACGCATGAAGGTAGCTTTGGACCTACCTTATGCCGAGGAAGCACCAAGGAAGCCTTCACCGAGGGCCCCTCAGTAGGGAAGCTTTCAGAGTGACATACGGTAGCCTCATCGCAATGAAGGCTTCTTTACTGAGGTAAGGAAGATTTCATTGTTTGGCCCTTAGAAATATTGGCTCAGTGTATGTCGGCGTATATGACTTCATCGGTAGAGCATCCGGCTGTAAGCTAACAGATGATCGTTCTAATCTCACCTCTGTAAAAATTTTCTGTTTTATTGAACAGTCTCCATGCTAGGCGAGACTGGAACCTACCTACCGTAGTCTTTTGTAAAGGCGCGAAGAAAGTGTTGCATTAAAACTGACATGCCACACCTGCTGGGTGTTCTTGCTGCCGACAAAATTATGATGGTGTGAACGTGCAGCATAATAGAGCGCGCGAGCGTTAGTGTAGCAATATGAGTACCCCTCGTCATCTCAAAGCAGGCACTCACGGTGACGCAATTCTTATACCAGTATTGATGTGGTCCCCACGCCAATACGGGCGACCGGGCATCCCCGAACCTCAACGAGGCAGCTCACCGCAGAACGCGAAAGAGGACGGACAGCGCCCTACCAGCCTCTCCGGTGGACCCCCGAGCCAAACGAGACAGACTCACCAGTTACAACGACATCACAAAAATATACCAAGCCAGAAGAACATTCCCACCACCACACAAAGACCTAAACAAGGCACAAGTTTGTAGTTGGCCCTAAGCCAACTACAAACAAATACATTTCGGACCCATTTAAACTCAAACGGATGTTCCCTGAATTGCATAAAGAAGACACATAGAAGATATGCAAGCAGGACACAGCTACCCTCAAACACATGCAACGGAAGCGTAATGCCCAACGCAAGAACTAGTTGAACTCCGAGACCCTATCGCTGAAGTGGGCCGCCGCTCTTCGAAGATCCGACTTCGGCGACCAAGTCTGGGCGGCCCAGCAGGCCCACGAGGTGGCGTTGAGACAAGAACTTGACCTCCCGTGATGGGTGACCTGAGCCTGGGTGGCCATAATCCTGCAGGACAATTCAATAAAGTTATTACCAACGAACAAACGCTTTGCGCTCGATTCTGTGCCAATCTTGTCCTCCACCATTCACAGCCCGCTGGTCCCATTGATAACGCGCAAGAAGCATCGCTTCCACTAGAAACGTGATAAAGGGAATTTCACCGGAAAAGGTATCGCTAGAACATTGGGGGCCCATATACTCCACCTTCTGACTCCTGTGGGTGATCGCCATTTTTAAATGACACCAAATTACCCACGTCTTACTGCCGCCCTCAATTTGTTACTCCATCTTCAGCTATAACAAACCCACCCGGTATCCACAAGGAGTATGATCTTTCGCAGACCCTTCCACGGCTACCAGCCTAGCCAGCAGATCCAGCGGTCGAAGTTAAACACTCGTGCAAAGCAACAGCTTAAATACACAGTGACTGCCCACCGTCACGTACCGCATCCCCCCCAAAAAGAAACTATTGCACCATACGAAGGACACAATATGTTGATCCTCAATGGCAGCAGCTAGCCAAACTGTGCTTTTATATACATCGACTAGGGCAAACATGGCACGGCAGATTTAGTCAAGCGCGTTTTTTATCTCCGCAGCTACGCATTCATACTACACGAATTCAGGCAACACGCTAACAGTGGCAATTAATGCAGACACTGCACCTCTTCGCCTAGTTGATGCATTCCTTATTTGGATGAATGTTCACCTCAGAAAGAATTGAAGTTCGGGAGGGGCAATCAGAGCAGGGCAGCGTGGTTCTCCAGCGTAGGAGTAGTAGCCTGCTTGCTCTGTCCGTGCCGCTCAACTCTTATCATATCTCCCCAAACCTTTGCAACGCTTCATGAGTGAACACATACAGAGACTCAGCCAGACACGTACAGACTCAGGTTTCTAGTTGCACATACACCATCACATTGTACCCAGAGTAACCGACACGCAGAAAAAGGAAGCTTTGAACGCCTCTTTGCTACTTTGTTACGTGATATCAAAGGTACTTACGAAGACGTCACTCGCGATATTAATGTCAGCATGCTGAGGTGGCCGATGTATAATGATGTGAACAGCTACATTTACAAAGTATCCTGTGTGCGCATTGAGGATAGCCGAAAGTCTTAGACGCGTCCCCCAGAACAACCCAATAAGAATAGCCATTTTGTTCTTCTCGGCAGCATACTAAATCTTAGGCAGCTGGTTGTCAAGCTCATTATCATTAGTCATGAGAGCAACCACTAAGCACATCTCAATGTTCAGTACTCGTTTAAGGATATCTACATCTGGGAGCCTGCGGGAGACGTGCGCAAAAGCGTTCGGGTCTCTAGACAGCTGTGACTCCCACACCATCAGGCCTGAGGTGTCGAGATCGCTTCGAGGAACTCGAAACGAAATATATCCAGCTTTATATCCCGTAGAAAGTCTACCTGCAACTAAATTTTACTTCTACTAAGTTGGTTATAAAGGAGTAGCTTACATACTATCATAGCAACTTTGGCATAGATGTGGAGCTGGTAATTGTTTTCAAATGTTCCTTATTGCTTATCAAGCTACCAGTCATCTAGATTTACAACATTATAACAATTAAACGTGCTAACTTAGCAACCTAGGCATTTTTGTGGAGACACAAAGCATTAGACATTTCGCGTGACGAACAGATTTTGCTAGGGTGCGCACCAAAAATGTTTATGCTATAAAACCAATAGTTTGTTTTTAAAGCAAACAAAATTTATTTCCTCTCTGTGACACAATTAGAGAGGCCTCTCTGATTTCAGGGAGGTTTTTGCGTTATAGGTGCATTTCTTGCTACAAGGCACAAAAGTTCTTTTTTTACGTAACATACAGACATGCCCGTGCTTGTAGTTATGTTGTCCAATAAAATGTGATTATAAGAACGATGACTTAGCGCATGATTAACGTATTGCTAGGTTATAAGAAGTATAAATAGAAAATATATTATTTCAAGAGCACTCTTGAAAAAAAAAACCAAATCTGGAGTGCTGTGTTGCGGCGATCTGGTCAGCGACTGTCGACATGACACGGCTCGTCATAGAAGCTGAATGTGCAGTGGAACAAAGGGGAGATTGCGTAAGGAAAACAACCGTCGCCATCTGCGAAACAACCGCGTTTTCTGCACAAGTAAAGCATTGTGGCTATGCTTTGGTACGTGATGACCCAAAACTATACATTTTCGCTTGCTTTTATTAAAGACGCATATAGGGGCCATCACCTACCACATCTGGAAAGTTATTTAACGTATGTATGCCACCCTGAAAGCCAAGGCAAATACAGAGGGGTGTGGGTAAAAAATAGAAACTATAGAAAACAACAACATCCAGTGAGTAATAATAATAATGAAAAAAGAACATATAATATTAGCACAATATACTGGTTAGTGAATTGCGAAAACAGGCACTATCACCAATAGATGTTATTCAAGCGGGAAGGTTGTTCCACGAGTCAGGAGACTGGCTTTACTTTTAGGCTTCATATTGAGCAGTACGATTGTATTGCCTAAAACAATTAACTTCTAACTTCAAATTAAATTCCTATGTGCGGTAAGAAGCAACATGATCATGTTTTTCCTTAACACAATAGGATGCCTACCATATGGATATCAACAGCCATCATCATCAGCCTGGTTACGCCCACTGCAGGGCAAAGGCCTCTCCCATACTTCTCCAACCACCCCGGTCATGTACTAATTGTGGCCATGTCGTCCCTGCAAACTGCTTAATTTCATCCGCCCACCTAACTTTCTGCCGCCCCCTGCTACGCTTCCCTTCCCTTGGAATCCAGTCCGCAACCCTTAATGACCATCGGTTATCTTTCCTCCTCATTACATGTCCTGCCCATGTCCATTTCTTTTTCTTGATTTCCGCTAAGATGTCATTAACTCGCGTTTGTTCCCTCACCCAATCTGCTCTTTTCTTATCCCTTAACGTTACACCCATCATTCTTCTTTCCATAGCTCGTTGCGTCGTCCTCAATTTAAGCAGAACCCTTTTCGTAAGCCTCCAGGTTTCTTCTGCCCCGTAGGTGAGTACTGGTAAGACACAGCTATTAAACACTTTTCTCTTGAGGGATAATGGCAACCTGCTCTTCATGATCTGAGAATGCCTGCCAAACGCACCCCAGCCCATTCTTATTCTTCTAATTGTTTCCGTCTCATGATCCGGACCCACCGTCACTACCTGCCGTAACCGATCACTGCCGATCTGCGATACTGCCGATCAACAGTACGATAAGATAGGTATGCGATGATAAAATAAGTTTTCTGGGAACAACAGCCATCGGTGTAGTAACGTGGGGGGGGGGGGGGGGTGTCACATATGTGTGATGACCGCTTCCCCCTGTTACCGCCGGCCTCACTAAAAGACTAAATAATTGGTGTGACGTGCCAAAGCCCATTTCCGATTATAAGGCCCGCAGTAGTGGAGGACTCCGTAAATTTCGACCACCTGGGGTTCCTTAACGTGCACCTAAATCTAAGTACGCAGGTGTTTTCGCATATCGCCCCCATCGAAATGCGGCCGTCGTGGCCAGGATTCGATCCCACGACCTCGTGCTCAGTAGCCCAACACCCTAGACACGGAGCAACCACGGCGAGTCCGGCCGGACAAGGCGTAAATGCTAAACAATGCTCCGGTAACCAGCCGCACGAGCTCATGTACCCTATGTGTAGTTCCGTAGAATTATCGGCAGCAGCTTTATCAACATCCTACATAATAATTGCACGAATATGCGGGCTAAAAAATTTAATTCGCTGAATGATTTCTGTCATCAGTATGTAGACAGTGCGCCACTTTGCAGTGTTGTATTGTTTGTATAATTTTTTATCAGTTTCGTGGTGTTGGATAATATCACTGTCTCCTAGTCCCAGCTGACCGTCTGTGTATAATTTTGTTGTTTTGTGACATCATGTCACCAATACAGTGTGGTGTTTCAGCTGCACAGAATATGATAAAAGGGTGAATTTTGTGAGGTTATTTTCTGATATTCTATCGGTTATGCTTCTTCGTGACCACGAGGAACACGGTATCGTGCAAAATATGACCGATAATTAATCAGGATAAGCTAAATAACTGCCTTATTAGCAAATATAGAGGAAACATTGCAATTCGGGAATTGAAGAGCCAAATTTATATTACTTGCTAAACAAAAAGTTATTCTCTAAGCAAAATTGCCTTGGGTGCTAGAGCCAGCAGTACTTTGTCACGGCGGGTGGCTCACTATGGCACTACCAAAAGATATAGGAAATAGTGGACCAGTGACGTCAATGTTTCCATACTCTCTCTTGCGAATGTGTACCAAGAACAGTGTAAGTTTCCGCTGGCACGAGCTTCATCGCGGTCTTCTCTTTTTTTTTTGCGTGGTGACGCCACTAATCCACGCGAAGCGTGCTCTATTTCGTTGTCAATCTTGTGGCGGTACGGCAGCTCAGATAATTACGTTTGCCAATAGGAGCAAATAGAAAAAGGCGTTATATAGTTCCTCGCACACATGGGGACAAACGTTCTCGAGGGCTTCCCAAGCCTCAACGAGCTGGCCGCGACCGTGTGCGAGAAGTGCAGAACGAAGGGCAGGAAGGGACTCAGCAGAACGATCCACCTATCACGTTTAATGAAATTACAAAACAATACCATCTTCGCCGGAGTGATTTCCCTCGTCCTCAGCCGGAGCTCAGTAGAGGTCAGTTAGCTATTCTCAGAATGTTGGAGAGGGGATCTTTCCCGTTGCGGGGCTTCCTCAGTAGGATTTAGACGGGTGTGTACCCTGGTTGTCCCAACTGTAGTCAAAGCTTTTGCTCTATAGAGAAAGGTAGCATGCTGAAAAGATGGAAAAAGCAAAAACATAATCGGAAATTAAGGAAGAGAATTGTGGAATTAAACAAGGAAATTGGCATATATGCAAATAGGTTAAACCAAGAAAAATGGGAAGCCACGTGCGACTTGATGGAAAGGCAGATAGGAATGTCCAAGACCTGGAACATTCTCCGATGCCTCTTGGACCCCGGAACAAGTGGGTTGCAGTCGCGGCTACTAAGCGAGGCTACGCCGTAACCCGTGCTCTTCCGACCAGTTGCGCAACTGATGTTGCGGACTTCCTCATGCATGATATTATTTTGATTCATGGTGCTTCGCGTCAATCGCTAACAGACCGTGGCCGTACGTGTTTGGCCAGCGTCATCGATGACATTATGCACGCCTGCTCAGTACAGCCTAAATTTACCACCCGCTACCACCTCCAAACGAACGGCCTCACTGAGCGTTTGAACCACACCCTTACAGAGATGCTATCCAAATACTGAGGACTAGACGACCACCGTTACTGGGACCTGGAACTACCTTACTTTACCTTTGCGTACAACTCTTCCCGTCTCGAAACTGCTGGCTCTTCCCCGTTTTACCTCTTGTATGGCCGCGAACCGACGCTACCACTGGACACTGTGCTTCCGTCTGCCAGATCTTCAACTAGCGATTATGCCCATGATGCAATCGCCCATGCTGACCATGCTCGCCAACTTGCGCGCGCTCGTCTACAAGTGTCTCAAGACAAACAGAAGCAATGCTACGACCTCCGTCACCGTGATGTCCATTTCGTGTCCAGCACCCTTGTGTTGCTTTGGTCACCATCGCGTAACGTTAGCCTTTGTGAAAAACTGCTTTCTTGTTGCAGAGGTCCATATGGCGTGCTCCGCAAAGTGACCGATGTCACCTATGAAATCGTTCTAGCCACGCTCGCTACGTCCTCCACTGTGACAACCACAGACATTGTCCACGTCGCCTGACTCAAGCCCTACAACTCTCCACGCGCCTCGGATATTTAACAGCACCGTGACGGCGCTTTTGCCGCCGCAGGGGGGGGGGGGGGGGGGGGGGGTAGTATTACGATATAAATAGACGAGCCGCCGCGAGAACGACGATGAAGTTGGTCGGTGCCCTTGGAGCGAGTGAGTGTCGGCCTGGCGGCCTGGCTCCAGTGTATATAGCCTATAAATAGCCCCTTTCGTCTGTGTCTTTCCACACGTACCGATACTCTTGCCAGTAGTGATCCCGTTCTACGGATTGATATCTACTCAATTTAGTCGAACCTGGTAGCAAATGAGTTCAAGTCTAATTTTTATCGTGTTCGCAGAAGTATGGTGACTGCCGCTACAGGTAAACAGACATGCAGTGTTTCATCGCATCGCAAAATGTCATTCTGTTTATTCCGTTCCTGACACCTGTCATGTTGTTATCCGCATATTAGGCCGTTGACATTCCTATATGTCTAAAAAGAGCCCCTTGCTGACCACCTCCACTGCAGGAAATGAGGTCAATCGCCATTTATACACTGGGCCGCGAGAAGCATAAAAGTGCGACGTCAATGCTCTGCTGTCGTGGAGCTGTTGCCGTTAGGTGTAATCTGCGCCGCCCTCCTTCCCGCTTTTTTCAAACTGCTGACGAACCCAGTGGTATCTACGCAGACCTAAGCGCCTGGTCAGCGTCTGCCCAATAGCGCGCCACCATCGAGAGCTCATACTTGCACGCAGAGGCTGAATCTCTCTGCACAAGCAAGTACACTCTCCGTGAAACGAAATCAATCCGATCTCGGAGCAGCTTGTCATTGACCTAACGAATTTCTAAGCCGTACTGTTTTTCGCGCTCTTTAGCGGGCCATCCGGTGGTATAAGATAACTTGCTAACCTTAAATGGAAGGTTTTTTATAATTTAATGCATTTCATGAAGCCACATAACTTTTGTGCCTTTCAATCACATGCGTATTTCTCGTCAATACGGCCAAACGAACGTCGAGCACGCCGAAGGTTCTAGTGTGAGAAACTTGATTTGTCACTATCGTGTGCTGTGCTTATTGGCTTCGTCATGTTCTGACGGGCAGGATTCAATTATTTCTTTATAAAGCTCCGCTTGCACCTCCCAATAAGCAATGTACTCTTACATGTGGAGCTGTTTCATTAGTACCATTCCCAAAAATCTAGGAACATTCAGACATTTCTACAGAAAATGACACTACGTCATATAGCGAATGTAAAACACGATGCGCAAACAAAAAAAAAAAAAAACATTTTTAAAACAGGGCATCATTCCTTGAACATATTATATGACTTGAATGTAGTTATAAAATACATGAACAGCATAAGGAACTGGAAAAAAGATCTTGATTACATTATGTTTCGCAGCAGAATCATCCGACGTTTCATACACTCAGAAATAGAAGTACTTGACTCACTCCCGTTTCCAGAATAGCTTCCCGAAGAAAGGTTAAAATTGCGTATAGCTACACTTTTAGCTTACCTCGAAAATGAAAATACTGCCATAAAATACTTATCCTCCAAAGAATGGGAGACAATTGCAACACAGCTGCTGCTCTTAGACACACTAAGGCTGCTAAATATGGAAAGAATATTACATCGAATGGAAATATTTATATATCTTTTTAGATTTGTTTAGACACGTTTATTGCTTCTGTAATGAGGTTTCTGAGTATTTTATATAATGTGCTTTGCGTTTTCCCAAGGCTACTGTTCTGTGGGATAAATTTCATGGTAGTCTATACTGGTTTACTATAGCAGAACAGTAGCTTACAGGCTTTTGTGTATTTTACATGTGCTTCGTGTTTCTATTCTTTCTTTACTTGACCATTTAAAATGTGTAAATAAATATTTCTTTGGCAGTCACCAAAATTTATTTTTCATTGTCTTTGTTTCTCTAAATTAATGGGGCAAGAGGCCACTCAAGCACTAGCTTAGCAGCTTCTTGTGCTTTCCCCAGCATTACTCCATCGACCCAGCAAACTAGCTCGGCCACTGATGAACCAGCCGAGGCGTGAAATACGAACTAGGCAACTGCAACGGGCGGGTATCCAGCCCTCCCGGGAGGCAATAAATACTACATCGGTGCCGCAGGTGGCGAAATAGCAGCGTAGTTTTCTGGCCAGCGCCAAAAATAAAAACAAAAGACCATGCGCACAGACAAGGACACAGGAATATAAATTTGCATTTCTCCTTAACTCACAGAATACTTATTTCACAACACTACAATGGGTATGCAGAATGAAATGCCAGGACACTCATCCGTAATCCAGACGACACAACTGAATTATTATCTTGATATGAGCCAAAGGTGTTAGATTTCCTGGAGAGACATTTAAATTCGAGACAAGTGAATTTTCCCTGGCAGTACGCAATATTTTACAAAGTCCACGACAACGCTGTTGCCTCGTCTGGGGGGGGGGGGGGGGGGGGGCAATTATTGTCGACAAGTCTGTCGCTTGCCAAGATATAGCTTCTCAAACGCCTCTTTAGGCCGTGTACCTGCGAGCAGTATTATTTTCAAAGGTCATAACAACTTGCGCCATTTCTATGCCACCCAATTATGAACTCGCTAAAACCCAATTTTGCAGTCTCATTCACCAGCTCCCAGAACAATACATGATCACCGGCACCGTTAATGCTCATCACACAATATGGGGAGACCACCAGTACGACACCAGAGACCGCCTCATAGAAAACATTCTTGCATCCTCTGGTGCGTGTCTCTAAAAAAAAAAAAAAAAAAAAAAAAGAGCCTGCGTGCTATAAAATGCAAGATAATTGTTAGGCCTCCATAGATTTAGCAATCAGCTCTGCGACCATCTTTATATACTTAGAATAAAGTATAAAGAAAAATTCCTCTGAAAAAAAAAATCCCTTTGGAAGCGATCACTTCCTTATGCCGCTAAAGCTGATACAGCAACACGAATGCCTTCGAAATCATCCTTGCTGGAAATTTTCATCGGCTGACTCGGATTATTTTAAAAAACTAAGTTATTGATCACACGATTTTTTTGAGTACACATGGCACTGACGACGTCGAAGCGTATTTTACCGCGTTTATAGTAGACGCAGCATGAAAAGGCATTCCATAGAGAAGTAGCCACTTATGAAAAAGAATAGTTCCTTGGTGGATTGATGACTGTGGACAAACGCGTGAGAAACAGAAAGCGCGGGGCATTCTCCGTCGATATCATAGTGCGGAGAACCTTACTGTTTTTAAATGTAATAAATCGCAGGAAGGAGGACGCGAAGGCGAGCAAAGAGCGCAAGGTGTGTAAGGTTTATGTGCGGTAATAATTCTTACACACAGGTAGTGAGTGTCTGGCATGAGCTGCGTAGGCTGAAGGGGCAGCAAATCCATCCGCTTCCCTTGGTAAATGAACAAAGAAACAGTCTGAAGGACCAGGCCGACGCTCTTTGTGGCCACTTTGTGTGGATTTCTAGCTCTATGCTTTATTACTAGTGTTTTTTTTTTAAATTCAAAGAAACAAAGGAACGGAAATCACTCGACCGTAAATGTAGCCCAAACGAACCTTTTAACTATCCTTTCTGCGCTGCCAAAACACATGTCATAACTCTCCTCCGGGTCCCGACAAAGTTATGCACGAGATGATTAAACACTTTCACCGAGAAAGAGAAATCACCCTACTCGCACTCTTTCATGCTCTCCGGACATCTTCCACCCTCTTTGAAATAAGATATTGTGGTGCCTGTGTTGAAATAGGGTTACGATTCCGGCTCAGTAACAACCGATCACCCGATAGCGCTAACAAGTTGTCTCTGCAAGTTGTTCAAAAAACAAAGTGGTAAATCATCTCTTTTTACAGTATCAAACAAAATGCTTGATCTGCGCCAATGCTGATTAAGAGAAGGTCGGTCAACAACCAAACACCTCATGCCTGCTGAGGCTATGTCGAGGCTACTCATGATGCCTTTGTTCGTAAACAGCTCTTTTTATAATTATTTTTTGACATGGAAAAGGCTTGAGACACCACGTGGTGCTATAGAGTCCTCAGAGAGCTATTACTAACGGGATTGAGGGGGAAACATACTAAATGTTATTGCGAGCCAGCTCTGTCAACGTACTTCCCGCTTAAAAATAGGCAACACAATCTCATGTGCATTCAAGGAAGAAACTGGGGTATCGCCATCCCAGAGGCATAATCGTGCTCACCCATGCCTGGCAGCATTTGTATAACTTCTTCTGTATTTTTCTTTCATTTTCTTTCGTCAGTGCTCTTTTGTAGAAGTGTTCACTTGTGTTTATTTGTGTATTTTCATTTCATCAGTGCTCTTTAAAAGTGTTCACTTGTGTTTACCGCTGTATACTCCGATGTACTTTTTGTACCTTTTCTTAACCCACTCCTGCTATAGCGCAAATTGTGCTGCAGTATGTATAAATAAATAAATAAATAAAATAATACCTCAGGGAGGCGTCCTGAGCTGTACGCTTGTTATATTGAAGCGGAAAAATGTTCTATTCGCTACCTCCAGCCGCTTTCTATTCAATTTACGTAGACGACGTAGATATAGGTTTTAAAGCCTATAGCCTTGCAATCTTCGAGAGGCAAGTTAAGTTCGCGCTGAAGAAAATATCCAAATGGACAGACGAAAATGGGTTCACTTATTTATTTATTTAATTATTTATTTATAGTACCCTAAGGCCTTACATAAAGCATTAAAGAGGAGAGGGGCTAATAGATGCAGATAACTATACAGAAAAAGAAAGCACAATAATCAGGTAACAGTGCGTAGTACAATGTGAAAATAACCCAAGTTAGAGCGACACATAAGCATATCATAAAAATACATACACAATATACAGACGTATAATACAGACTAAATATAAATGCGTGGTGTACACAATTAAAGTTATAGTGAGACAATGATGCACATACCGATATATATATAAATAATTGCAAAAAGTGTAATGTTAGTAGATTAGGTAGGTACTACAATGGAAATAATATATGTATATTATATGTAATATAATATACATATGTATATATTATATATATGTAAATGTTAAAGTGAAGGTATACTAGATAAGGTTAGTAAGTGCTTACGGAAGTCGTCGGTGTTTGTAATACAGACTAGTGTATCCGGTAGGTGATTCCATCCCTGGCATGTTTTTGGATGAAACGAGTTACCGTAGTTAGACGTTCTGTGGGATGGGATGTTCACTTTATTACTATGGTCCAAGCGTGCAGAAGCAAAAGAGGTTGGTTTGATATAGCGTGATTTAAGCGTAGGAATTGAGTGGTATATTTATTGGAACAAAGAAAGGCGAGCGATTTTTCTGCGTTTAGTGAGGGGATATATATTCAGGGCACCTTTCATGCTAGTTACGCTTGCTGTTCGCTGGTAATTATTAAGATTAAAACGAACGGAACGATTCTGTACAGCTTCTAAGGTGTTAATTAGTGTTTATTGATGAGGGTCCCATATTTATGATGCGTATTCTAGATTAGGTAGAATGTAGGTAACGTATAGCTGTTGCTTTAGAGAAGGAGGTGCCAGCGGGAAATTGCGCTTCAGGTAGCCCGGCAAGCGATTAGCTTTGGATGTAATATGTTCAATAAGTCGCATCTATGATAGGTGATTTGTAATGTGCACTCCGAGGTAATTATAACATGATAGTGATTCGAGTGACATGTTGTTAACGTAGTAATCAGGGGAAGTTACTTGGTGACGTGATATTCTCATGAACTTGCATTTTGAGGCGTTAAGATTCATATGCCAGCGAGAGCCCCAGGTTGTTACGTTATTCAAATATCATTGTAGTGTAACCATGCCAGAATCATTAGTTACCTTCCTGTAAATTACGCAATCATCGGCAAATAAACAAACATAATTGGTGATTTGATTAGGCAGGTCATTATTATAAATCAGGAAAAGTAGAGGCACCAACACTGAGCCTTGAGGTACACCCGATTGCACTTGCACCTCTGGTGAGTAATTGTCACAAATAGTTACATACTGAGAACGACTAGAAAAAAAGCTACAAATCCATTTGAATATTAAAGGGTCAATATTTAGAAGGATTTAGAAAGATTAGAAGACAATCAGCTGCTGATTAACTTTATTAAAAGCTTTAGAAAGTCTAAAAAGATAGTCCGTCGCAAAACCCGAATCCAAAAACCCATGCAAGTAATTAGTAAATGTTAGTAGTTGTGCTTCACAAGAATATGACTTCCTGAACCCGCGTTGACAACAACTAAAAAAATTATTAAATTCAAGCAAATTTGCAAGGTGAGTGAAAATTATATGTTCAACGATTTTGCAAGTTACCGAGTTTAAAAAATAGGTCTGTAATTGAGTGGGTTATGTGATTTCCCCTATTTAAAAAGCGGTATCACTTTACCGGTTTTCCAGTCAATGGGTAGGGCACTGTCTTTATGTGATCTAGTAAAAAATAAGGGTAAGTATGATGGAGCTGTACTCTGCAGGGTTCTGGAGGAACCCAGAATTAATACCACCAATGCCACACGACGATGACCGCTTTATCTTGGAAATTCTGGCTTGGATGCCTGCTGGCTCGAGGGTAATGGGATCCATCGCTAGAAAGTTTACAGATGGCTAAGATGGATAGTCACTGAGATTTGCTGTGCAGAATGATTGGGAAAACGGGCTGTTAAGTAGAGAAGCGCAAAGATGTTTCGGAGCTTGAGCCCCTGAATTGGGTTCAAGGCCAATCCACATAGAAGCTCCTGCGTCCTCCTTTCAAGAAGACGACTGCTCACTGATCTAACTACCGCACTGCCAGTACGGCACATCCCTGTGAACAGAGAACGCAAATTCTTGGGCGTCATTGTCTCGCACACAAATTGGGGTATTGAGAGTAGATGCTTAATGAACCTCTAGAAAACTTTGATAAGATCGCTTTTAGACTACTGTACTGTGGCGTATCAGTCTACTACAATGAGTGTCCTAAAATGCTTAATCTTGTTCATCGTTTACCCATACCGCTGGCCAAAGGAGCTTTCCGGACTAGCCTGGTACAAAGTCTCAATGTAGAATTCAATGAGTGGTCACTCAAGCTGCAAAGCTCGTTGTCCAGTGTTATTTTTTCCCTGAAGGCACACTTTAGCAGTGAACATCCTTGTAACAAAACGGTAAATGATATGACCAGTGCCACAATTTTTCACAGTCGTCCAACAGTCGGAGAACTCTCTTCACTGCGTGCGAGAAGCCTCAGCAGTGCAATAACTGTTCCACTTATTGAAAGCCCACTTATGGCTCCAGCCATCCTGGTACCAACGTGGCTGTGGCAACTCATAGATTGTGACACGCCGTTCGTAAAATTTACAAAGAACGCCCTATAAATACGAATAAAAACGCATTTCCTAGAACTTCAGTCAATGTACTTGTGCCAAGAATTTTATTACACTGATACTGTCACTGCTCACTGTCACTGATACTGTCAGTGATACTGTCACTGTCACTGATACTCACACTGATCCGGTTGCTTGTATCAGGAAACAAGCACCTTTATGGCGGAAGCCTACATGCTATTGTCGGCTGTTAGACACGTCAAAGAAATAAAACTAGAGGAGAGAATGAACCGTACAGGTTTATTAAGCATCGTCAAAACTAAATTTTTCTAAAGAATAAAAATCCTGTCGTTACTGAACTTCACTCAATGCCTATTGCGCTTTATACGTATCTCAGCAACATATAATATGCTGGGTACCTGTCCACAATCCATCAACGGTAATAACTTGCCAAATGTATAGCCACATCAGTAAATACGAAAATTGGCTAAATTATTCTATAACTGCCGCTTTCATGGCTTTAAATCCCTTCCTTAGTAAGAAAGTGAGGGACCATCGGCAACTTCCCTGGGACAGTGTTGAATCATTAAACTCTAAGTTATTAAGCCAAGCATCGTAAATTGGCCACTAATATTGCAAACACGATAAACTAAGGTTGTTTTCTGCCGTCTTGGAATAAGCCACACCTACCGCACCCGCTCCTACCTTGTGACCGGTAATGATCCTGCTGTCTGAGATAAATGTGGCGAGACGCTAATGGTCGTGCACGTTTTCGTAGTGTCGAGAAGTAGAAGCTCGAAAAAAAAAAAACTTTACCCTGGCATGTAAAAAACACATTGCCTTCCACCCATTAATATTTCTCGACTCTTTGGAAATAAGCTAATTTTAACGTTTTTAGGAGCTAGTGGCACATTGCATGTTATCAGCCCAAGGTATGCGTAGCACATCCTCTCATTTGAGGCCACTTTTGCGATTGCATTTCTCGAAAGAACCTCCCTCCCAGCACCTGCGTTGAAAGGCTCACTGGTGAGGCAGGAGGGCTACCTTTACTCACACGTTTGATCATCATTTCTTTGTAATAGGAGTTTTATGCTAATAGGATGCATCATTAGTCGTTGTCAGTATTTTAACACCTGTATATTTTGCGCACTTTTCAGCAACTTAATTTTAAGCCCCTCTACAATCAAGTTACATCTGTGATACGCTATTCAGTTTCAGAACTCGGACATTTGTCACGTTTTACCATTGAGAATTAAGTCATTGTCGGTTCAATGGCGCTCTTTGGCCATACGTGGCCCGTGCACCAATGAAATCCATAAATTGTCATCTAACTTCGTGCCCTATTCGTCACGTGATTGTCGTCATGACGTCATCGTCACACTGTCGTTTTACCACCATTATCATTTCAGAAATGGTGCCGCATTGTCATCATGCCATCACCGTCATACCGCATTTGTGGTTCCATCGACGACGTTGCTTATTCGTGGCTCTATCATAATTAGGTTGTCGCCATTCATTCGTGGTTATGCCACTCATGTTATGGCATCGCCGGCATTGAGCCGTCGTCATACAGCCACTGTCGTGCATCCATCTCATACAGTTGTTATGCCATCGTCGTCTTGCCATGGCCATCATTCCAGCTTCGTCACCTGGGTTTCGTCATGTCGTCGTCGTCATGAATAGTCGTCATACACTTATTGTCATCCCATTGTTCTGAACGTATGATCGTCATGATGTCGCTATACCATCGTCATCAGCCGTTACCAGCATGGTATTACTGATCATCCACTTTCCGGAGTCGCATGCTACAAGCATCTGGGCCACTGAATTTTTTATTACATTTCTTGGAGTAGACGCATTGATAACCCCTCCGCTAATGTTCTTAGTAAATAGTTCTTTTTAAGGCGGCCATTACGGCGTCCTACTCCTGAGACTTGCCTACTTGCTTATGAAGCTGTTGTGTGACCACTCTTAGAATACGTTGTGATAATCTTGGAGCCCTTCACTAAAACTAACATTTACAAATTGTAACAGGTTAAAAGAAACAGTGAGATTTATCCATAATTCCTATGAACATACGTCAATCACAGTCCTTCTAACAAGAAGCGGTTTACCGTTAGTTACACATAGGAATGGTATTTGTCGCTTGAAATTTTTCTTCTTGTAGGTGAATGGGCACTACAATATTGACACTTTGCAAATAATTAGTTATTCCAGTGGTTACGCTACACGCATGTGACGTTCTCTGTCATTAAAATCATTATTAGCAAGAACTAACTGTTACAAATATTACTATTTTTCTAGAATCATAACCGACTGGAACAACTTCGGTGATAGTGGAGTAACGCAGAATTCATTGTTACTGTTTGAGGTGCACATTCAATAATTAGTGCTTTTATTTTGTCTGTGCGTGTCGAGCCAGATTCGGTGCTTGTAAATCCTGTATTGAAATTGATATTGTGCTAAGATCTTGCGCGTGATAATATTGCTGAACAATTTTCTGCTATGTATATGTGTTGTTGAAGCCTTTGCCTGAATGTATTTCATTTCTGCCTCCATTTGTCACTGTAAAAATATGTAAAGCCACCTGCCCAGGTCTTTATTTATTTATTTATTTATCTATTTACTTATTTATTTACATATACTACAGTCTAATATAGGGCTATAGCAGGAGTGGGAAATATATACATTAGATTAGGGAGTACCTTACAAAGAAGTAATTTGGGATACCACCTGAACCCGTACACTCTTTAGTATGGAGCTTCAAGATTAGATTTAAGAGACGATCAAAACTTATTACCATATTGCCTAATTTATTAACTTCTGCATGATAACTAAACTTTGGAACTACATGGCTATCGAGGGTGAAACCAGATTGGAACTACTAGTTAAAAGCATTCGAAACTACGGTGGGGTCGTTAGTAATAGCGTCATTAATCTTCAAAAAGGTACTGCACGTTGGGCTAGGTAAAATTGATGCCGGAATCTGTGAGGATTTGATTTAAGAGTGTAGGTAGTTGCACTGAAAAATAGAAATCTTTAGCATTTTTAGTACGAGTCAAAAATTCCTCGTTGGCTTCTTTCAAAAAGAACACAAAGCGCAGGATTAGAATGTTTTGATTTACGTGGTCTACCTACACGGCGTGACATGTGCAAGATATCCCGGTTATTCCAAGGAATTTTATCATATATCTTTTTTTTAAAGGAACGTAATTACTAGTGCAAGATTTCACTAATGTCTCTAAACAATGAACAAGACTGTCAACATGACATCCGGTACTGAGTAACAAAAAATGTTCAAAGTTATTTGCCAAAGTATCAGTCATAGACATATCGTCAGCCTTGTTAAAATTTCGAAATGTGGAATAGCTAAAGAGTTCATGTGGGATAGGACAGTTAATGTGTATGAGAACTGCGTTATGATCTGAAATTCATTCCAGGATATAATATTAAAAACGTAAGTGAACAAGGCTGTCACTGATAAACACTAAGTGAAGTATGGAGTTCTGCCGCGTATCCTTATAAACTTATTGTATCAGGTTATGGGACTAAGAAAACGTTATTAAAACTACAAATATAGGCAATAGGGACGGAATATGTAAGGGAAGGCCAGTGAATGCGGGAACGGTAATCTCACCAAGAACGATTAATTTAGAACTCTCAAGGCTATGGCCATGTATAAAATGCGGAGTATTATCGAACAAGTCAGTAGGGCTATCAGGGGAGGGGGGAGCTATAAATATAACCAATTGTTAAATTCTGCTTATGCATTAGTAACTTGCACGAAATAGATTCTACATTGGGAGGGCTTGGTGGATATGGAAAGTTTAAATCTGAATGTAAAAGCAAGGCAGCACCACAGCCTTTCTTATTCTGATGGTCATACCGGACAGCAATGTAACCAGGAGACGTGAATTATGAGTCGTGAATATCTTCATGATGCCATGTTTCTGTGATGCATATAACATGAGACGAACATGATGAAACTAGCGAGAGTAACTGCGAAAATTTTTAGTTATGCTTCTTACAGAAACGGAAGATCTGTGGCAGAGTGATCAGATTGTCAACCTAGTGAAGATAATAGTTTCGGAAATATTGCGCTAGAATCAAAACCAGGAGATAGTAATAAACTATTTGAGGCACTGTCCCAGTTGTAGTGAACGTTACCTCTAAATAAATTATCGAACCTCATTTTATTATATGAGCCGTCGTTCCGCTGTTTAACCAAAGCGACCCGCAGCTTTTTACGTACTGCGCGCACTCTGGATGAAAAATCTTCGGAAAGTTTCAGGCCGGAATTTTCCGGCGTATAAGCGTTTTTCAGCATCACTCGCTTGTCGCTGAAGTCAAACATTCCCAAAATGATAGGGGAGAAAGCCCAGGCCGCATTCTGCCTAACCTACGGAAGCGTCCAATAGGCGGACAGTCAAGGGAAAGCCTACTGAAAACGTTCGCAACCTTGGTGTTAAGATTCTCGTTGGTATCCTCTGTATGCCATGAAGGATTATGGGATTTCTTCGTGAACGGTTTTGAGACGTCATATTTAGCAGTTAGTTCGGCAACAGTGCGCTTCAGGCAAACCGCCTGAGAACGAAGCTAATCAGAGTCTTGATCCGACAGTGACTTCGAACATGAGGTTTTGAGAGCAGCCACAAGTAATTCCAAGGCATCGAAACGTGTATTCACAGCATTTTTGCTTTCAGATATGTCTCGCGACATATTTTTTTGAGAAGCAACTCAATTGCAAAGAACCTTCACAAGAGAAGGGTTGTCACAACTAGACATTGCCAGCTCAAGGGCGTTAAATACGCTTCCTTGGGATTCGTCAGGTTTGCCAGTTTTCGACGCCGGTCGCCTAGGGTCGGCGCTAAGCTCCACGTCACCGCTCAGGATAAGACGAATAAGGTAATCGACGACATAGCAAAAATTGCACATGACTCTGCTACGCAAATAACTGTGTGCTCAACACAGCGTTCAATACCGCAGTATTGATAAATAAAGAAATACCTAATTTCAAGCATTGTTATGTCAGTATCGTCATGCCTTCGTTGTCGCACTGCGTCTGTCGTTCTATATTAGTCACTGCGTTGTATTTACGCTCAAAGGCGACCTTAGCAAGCGACTGCTTTATCAAAGGGGAGGGATACCGCCGATGGCGCGCGTTCCAGGTAGCAAGGGCAAGGAAGCCTCGGAATATTCACTGTACGTCACATGTAGTTGAAGCAACGGAATTCTCGTAAGGACCAATACTGACTCTAAGAAACGTTACTTAAATAACACACTGCTGCCCTAGTATATTCTTAGTATATCCTTATCAATACTTTATCCAGTTTTACGGATTGCTATCTACTCTTCTTAGTCGAGCCTGATGGCAAAGGATTTTAAGTCAATTTTGTTTTATTGTTTTCACAGAAGTAGGGTGAAATAATGCATGCCTGAGGTCACAGGTGCTACAGGTGAATAGACGTGCCCTTTTTATTACATCGCCAAATGTAATCCTGTCTACTCCATTCCTGACACCTGTCATGTCGTGATCCGCACACTATGCCGTTGACTTCGGTATGTGTCTAAAAACAGCGCCTTGTTGACCCCTCCGCTGTAGGAAATGACGTCAACCGTCATTTATACATTGGGCCACGAGAAGCATAAAAGCGCGTAGTCAACACCTTGCTGTTGTGGAGCTGTTGCCGTTAGGTACGATCTTCCGTGCCGCCCTGCCGTCCACTTTTTCCAAGCTGCGAACGAAGCCAGTGCTATCTACGCAGACCTAAGCGCCTGGTCAGCGTCTGCCCAATAGCGCGCCACCTTCGCGCGCTCATACTTGCACACAGAGGCTCAACAACTTCGCACAAGAAAGTACACTCTCCGTGAAAAGAAATCAACGAGATCTCGGAGCAGCTTGTCATTGACGCAATGAATTTCTATGCCGTAACGTTCCTCGCGCTCTTCGGTGCGGCATCCGGTGATACGAGGTAAGTTGCTTAACTTTCAATCGAAGATTTGTTTTATAATTTGATGGGTTTCGTGAAACCACAGAACTGTTGTGCTTTTGAATCACGTACGCATTTCTCGTGAATGCGGCCAAAGAAACGTTGAGCACGCTGAAGGTTCTTGCATGAGCTCCTTGATCTATCACGAACGTGTGGTGTGCTTTTATTGGCTTCGTCGTGTTCTGACAGACAAGAT
Source organism: Dermacentor andersoni (assembly GCF_023375885.2). NCBI lineage: Eukaryota > Metazoa > Arthropoda > Arachnida > Ixodida > Ixodidae > Dermacentor > Dermacentor andersoni. The sequence goes on along the minus strand of NC_092823.1, from coordinate 23,265,368 downwards.
TAAATTATTTCTTCATAACGCTCTGCTTGCACCTCCGATTAAATATTGCACTCTTATATGGGGAACTGTTTCCTGTAGGAGTATTTCAAATAATGTAGGAACGTTGAGAAGATTCTACAGAAAATGACACTACGTCATATAGCGAATGTAAAACACAATGCGCAAACAAAAGACCCATTTTTAAAATATGGCATAATTCCTATGACTTGCATCTACAATAAAATGCATGAAGAGTCTTAAGCACCCGGAACAAAAACCTTCCTTACATTAGGTGCCTTAAGGGCAAGTCTTTATGGCAATAAAAAAACAAAAAGCAAAAAACAAAGGTGCCTTCACAGAACCATCCGACATTCCGTATACATTCGGAAACAGAAGCAGGTGGCTGACGAGCTTTTCAAGAACACGGCGTTTAATTAAGAAACAGGTTAAAATTGCGTATAGCTACTCTTGTCGATGACGTGGAAAATGATGATATTGGCATAACTTATCGTACGCGAAATGGAGGACAATTCCAGAACAGCCTGTGCTCTTCAAACAGACATATTTGTTATGCCTTTTTAGGCGTGTTTATAGAGAAAGGTTTTGCCCTTGTAGTGAGGTTTCTTATTATGTTATATGATGTGCATTGCGATTTCTCTACGCTAATGTTCTGTGTTCTGAAGTTTATGGTAGTCTACAGTGGCTTATTACAGCAGAAAAGTTGCTAATAGATTTCTGATTATTTTATATGATGTGCTTTTCGTTTAGTTTCTTTGTTACTTGATTATTTAAAATCTGAGATTATACATTTTGCTAGTTACTCAAATGTGTTTTTCTATGCCTATTGCTTGTGCAAACTGATGGGGCAAGAGGCCACTCGAGCACTAGCTTAGCATCTGTTAGTGCTTCCCCTATCATTCTTCCATTTTTGTGCCAAAGAAATGTTGATCTAAATTGCCTTCACTTCACTTGCCTGGCATACAACTTCTAACTTCTTATTATGCAGAACGTGGAGCTGTTGGATTTAACTATGAAATCGGTTTATTTTTTTAATTTCTCCTACTTCTTTGAAAATGGCCTTTCACCAGGTCGGCGTATTGTAAGCTAACAGAGAAGCTTGGTGCTTGCACCACACCCTGACAATGCTGCCTGCGCAGGATCAAACCGCTAGCTTCACGGTAAGATATACGATGCAACTTTATATGAAAGACTGTAACCCCTTTCTCTAGAAGGAGCTGTGCGTTCTACTCGGAAATTATGGACAAATGAAAAACCCTCTTTGTCAGAAGCATTGCCTGCAGCGCCAACAATTATGGCACGTGACTTACCAAGTTATCCAATGCACAACAGCTCAACCGCCACTGCAAGTGTCACGTGGATGAAAAGAAAAAGAAAAGGAGGCAGGGCTCGTGACGTAAATTTGACGCAGTCTGTCAGGTGTGGTACGTGAGAAGGTAGGAAAAGAATGTAGCATGCAAACGCTTGTCGAGGCAAAAAAGACAGTATTTATGTTGGCAGTGAAGCTTGCCTCCTGGCAGCATGGCAACGGGCACATCGACGTAGCGTCCAAAGCTTTCGACATGTCAACCGATATTAACGCGACAGCGTTAAGGAGCTCGTGTCGCAGAAAAGCCGGTGTCGTCGGCGTCGGCGGCGTTGGCCGTGAACGATAAATACCAGAAGGCATTTGATAAATAACATCGCTGGTGGGAATCGAACCAGGGTCTCCGGAGTGTGAAACGCTACCACACAGCCACGAGTTCGCTCCTTCAAAACGGGACAAAATCGCCTCTAGTGAACGCGGTGTTGCCTTAGAAACGTGCCGTAGAAAGTTATACTGTGGTATATATCGGTAATTATGACCACGTAACTTACAGAAGTCGCAGTTTCACGAGTAGCGAAGTACCTTTCCGCTACATTTCTTCTGCGCTCTGCGCGCGCGCAGAGCCATCTTGCGGAAAACACAGAAGACCTCTCCTCGCAATGTACGGCGCTGCCCCGATACGTGGCGCGCCACTCGCCCCATGATTGCGTCCGCCGTCATGGCGCGTCGGGGCCCGGCTATCTGTGCCGATCGCGACGTTTGGCTGGCGGAGCGCGTTTGAGTAGGCGGTGGGAACGGGGTGCGATAATGCTATCGCGTTCCACTCTTGAAGGCGAAGCTTAAGCGTCCTCCAAATTTTTTTTTCAATGGGGCCTGATGAGAGCCCCGCCAAATATAATTAAGGACAGTCGGCGTTCATCAGGAATTCCCGACATTCATTGGGAGGGCTGTCGATTGGTAGTTCAATCCTTGCTGCTCATTACAGGATGGAGAACTTTAGTGTGGGATACAGGAACCTAAGGCAAAATGCTTATTTTTTCTTACGTGTTTGTTGTACTTATATAGCTTATAAACACAAATAATTCTGTCTAGAAACACGTTGGCGGAACATTTATTGTGCCGATAAATCCCTATCTTGATTTTGGTGCATATGCTGGATTTTCATACCCTAAATATGCTTTTTCCCCTGTTTTGTTCTAGCTTTATTTTGCTTTTGAATGTCGTCCCCTGCCTGGGAAGATGGCTAATGCACGCCGATTATTACCACAAATACTTTTCTGGCGTAACAGACGCTATTAACACTATTGCAGTAGAGCTGAGGCCGCAGTGACACAGGCTGAAGTTCAACGCGCCGGTATATTGAAGGTGTCTTAGTGCACCTAGAGCGCTCTCTTCACATTTTTACGTGACATATCGAGAAGCTTCAATGCTCGGGCGCAACATTCACCTGTAATGTGGATCTCATTTCGGACGTTTAAGAAAGGCTCAGTTACATCGCCAAATGGACCTGTTGCTCACAGTGTGAGGTCAAAGATTCAAGCGGTGTCGGATCAGAATCCCAAGTTTCAGGTACTGAAAGGGCTGTCAGAAGTTCTGAATGATGAAAATTCAGCATTTTCAGAGGGCATTGCATCGATGAACGTTTCGAAGAACAACTAAGCGCCGCTAACTTCGGAGGACGTTCAGCACTCATTTTTTGCTTAGAAGCTAATATTTAGTAAAAAAAAAAGACCCTACAATAACCCCGAAAATATTGAGGTGGTGTTTGTTTGTCACAGCTTCTGCAACTTTTTCCGTGGTGTGTAGATGTACTAGATTTCAAATAAGTCTTGGAGCCTTCGCAACTTGCCATACGCTGTTTTATTGGATAATAAAGACGAACAGAACAAAACAGGAACTTGGTTGGTCAGTGTTCCTTAAAACATAATTGATCCTCAAATGCACAGCAGAAGTTATTATTTAGCCTATGCATCGGAGCCTAAAGCAGTGAATTTGGAGCCTATCACGCTATGAACGTTTGCCCTGTTTCGATGTCAAAAGCATTAAATGAGAGCTTTAGTCTCCGTTATAGATAAATAAAGTAACATTAATTATTGCAGAAGAATGATGTCTCTAGTGACACTGGCTTTCGGTTTTCCCTTTCCCGAACTACAACATAAAGCAGTACGTCGTCGTCAGGGAGGTAGAAAACAACACGGTGGTTGGCATCGTAACGACTCTTGCGGCGTTCTTGGCTGGCCCCGGCGTTTATGCAAGCATGGTGGCCACATTGGGCAAGATGAAACATAAATTGGTCGCAAATGAATAAGTGTTGACAGTGCCAGAAAAGAAAGAAATGTCGAGGGCGGAGCTTGGATGCCAGCTGTAGGCCAAAAAGTACGGAGAGTAAGCTCGGGTGCGCTGGACAGCGGTGTTGTAAGCAAATGTCACAAAGGAGAGAATGGCATCCCAGTTACGATGGCCAGGTTAGATGTACATGGATAGCATATCACTAAGCCTGGGATGAAATCGCTCTGTCAGAGCATTAGTTTGGAGTTGGTAGCCGGAGGTTGTCTTGTCCACTGTGTTGCAACCTCGGAGAACTTCATCAAGCGTGTTTGAGAGAAACTCCTTGCTGCGCTCGCTCGAAAGCTCCCGCGTCACGCAAAGCCAATAAGCGCAAGCCTCCCAGATACACCGCTAACATGTTTGACAGGCGCTGAGGAGGGATTATAACAGTTCGTGCACCAGTACCTGTCCCTCCCGACACTGCACCGGTTAGTTTTCCGGGCACTGGACAGGGAGCTATGATCTCCGCATCGTTTTTCAAGGTCTACCCATCGCTCTGTCACTTTCTCGCTCTTGTTATTGTCGTGGTCAGCCCTCGGTGTGACAGAAATAAGTTGACTATCTCAATAACTTCGCTAGCAATACGCACAAAACATGCTGAAAAAATACCCTGAGTTCGTTGCTTAAAATCCCCGCCTCAGACCCTCTGGCTTTTCATTCTGCCTCCTTTTCCTATACTTCACCTCGAAGTTGTATTCCTCCAAATGAGACTCCATCTCAGCAGTCTCCCGTTTTCTTTCCTCGCATTTGCTTCAGCCATGCAAGAGGGTAATGGTCGCTCTCGACCGTGAATTTCGTGCCTTGGATATAGCACCCTAGATTTTGAATGGTCCATACCATGCACAAACACTCATTCACCGACATGCTAAACGCCAGTTCTAGCGGGGTCAGTTTTCGACTGATGTACATCACGGGATGCTCTGCACCACGTCCGCTAAATTGGGCAAAGACGACACCTAGACCACGGTTGCTGACGTCACACCAGATAATGCATTCTCTGCAAAAGTCTGGCGAGACAAGCACAGTCCGTGAAGACAAATCCTTCTTCACAAAACTATCCGCATATTCTGAATAACGTTCCGCGAATCTTCCACCTCTGTGCGACTCACGCACTAGCATTTCTTTTCTCTTTTCCACAAAGGACCCGCACTAAAAAACACAACAAGAATTGTTCCGTAAATTGTGTGCTTTAATCTACACGAAGATTCGAGCTTATTTCTATTACTGCCACGCCCGCTCAAAGCCATACTAAAACGCTGCTGTCTGACGAATAGATGTGCAAGACACACATCAACACTTTGCTTCTTGGTGTCCGAGCTAGGCGGGCCTTAAAGGTACAGTAAAAGCACTCTCCAAGTTGTGCGGGTTAACAACTCACCCGCTAAATAAAGCGTTCTTCTTCTAAAAAAAACTGTTGCGTCCACTTCGAAAAGTGAGCTGATTCTCAAGACGCGCTAGTACAGGTTCCAATCGAACCAAGGCTTCGCGCGGCAAGCGTATCTAACAAAAATGAAGCCAATCTGCTAAAAAGAAAGAACTACATATTGAAAAAGCAAAGTGTCAAATTTTATGAGCGCGCAAGCCTTGATACTCTTTCAGAATATCTGTGAGTTTCTAAAACAAACAGTCTGATCAAAGCTTAAAACTTGCTTATTAGTCTCGGAGATCTCAAAACATCTATCCAAACTATAAAAAATAAAGAAACGACCAGACTGTTGTTTCCAGAACCTTTGCCACCGTAATTCGTTCTGAATAGCGTACGGATGCGCCATCCCTTTAAACCGTACTCGACGCGAGCGCTGTCCTCAAGCTCTTGTAAAACTTGTCACGCAGGGAATTCAAAGGGCACGTAGGCCATTTCCCTCGCTGCAGGCCCCCGATACCTTATGTACTGTCCACCTGCCTTTTTGGCACTGCACTCGAAATGCACTGCAAGGCGGGGAAGCAAAGGCGGAGTGGAAGGCGGAGTGGGAAGGCCTTCCCACTCTCCCGCTCTTGTCCCTTCGTCTTGGGAACGAAGCTCACGGACGTCGGATGACAGCGCTCATTACCTCTAAAGTCTTTCCCCTTATAACCAGCCATCAGCGACAACACTCGCACGTGATGTCGCTGCACTAGGCCTTTAAAGCTAACATGCCGATGATGACGAGCCAGCCTTTCTGAGGTACCTTATCCCTGTTTACAAACTTTATACCACAGTGTGCTATTCCATCTGTCAGCTGCTTTCTTGATTTTCTACTGAGAGCCTGTGTTTTGCGAGCAAACTTGACTTCGTTGAACTGTACATGCCTGCCTCAGCTGCACTCAGTAGTGTTACCACTTGTCTGGCTTCTCCCGGCAGCGAATCAAGCAGCCTCTCCAGCCATGTGTCCTGGTGAAATGCTGCGGTTATCACAAATCCGTTGAAAATTGACCACGCTTCCCATTTGTGGCGACGCCACATCCGCCATGCGCGCTTATTTCGCTTGCTCTCGTCTTATTTTCACGAGCTCAATTTCTGCCTGTATTTGTTCCATATCTTCCTGCCGCTCTTTCTCTTGCACAGTTTTTTTTCCCTCTCGCGACATATCTTTTCGCAGGCATCCGTGAAGTCGCCTTCATCGAAACCAACTTTTCAATCGGCGTACAAGTTTCGGGCTTCCTCAACTAATGGTTAATATCCGTACCTAGCTCTGCTGCCCAAAGGAACAGTTCCTCTTTCTTTAACACGTGGACATCCATACTTTTCCGAGAGTTTACGACAACTTCCTCAGTATTGACCCCACACCCGATGGCGATCAATCACAACTAATTTGCCCGATTCAACCCTGTCCTTGTCCAGTAAAACGTAGTCGCTCAAACACTCACACACCCTCGACCCTGCGAAGGTCGTGCCTCTTGGAGCCATGTACCCAAGTCCGCCGATCCCAGACCGTGGAACTACCTTCTGCTGCTCTACCTTCCAGTTTCCTCAAAACCTGCAAGACACCATTGCAACGGTTGCGTCTGTGAGCAACGAAAAGGAGATCTACTGATCCCCGATCCCCACGAGTTGCGCCTCCGTCCGCAGTTTACCTCGAGCTTGCGAAGTTCGTGTCTCCCGGAGCCACGTTCACAGGTCCACCGATACCAGATCGTGAAGACTGCTTTCTTTCTGCTGGTCTTCCTTAAAGTTGCCTCGAGTTGTCCAAGACTACACCCCACTACAGCGACGGCTGTGTCTCCCTGAGCCACGAAGAATAGATCTCCTGAACCCCGATGCGCAGATGCGGCTGTTCCGTCAGCAGTTTAACTTAAGCTTGCAAAGGTTCGCAGGTCCATCGATTCCAGATCGTGAGGACTGCCTTACTCATCTCACCGCTGTCAACCAGTTTGTTCCGTGTCGACGTGGCGTCATTTGGGCCTGGAATCTAGCAAGCCCATCAACAAGTACGTCATGTAGTAAGAAGGAGGGAAAAGGGGTTTATTTGACATTATTTACACGGCTCCTGTTACGGAGACACACTCCATGCAGGAGCCTGTTAGACATGTGAGTTTACATCACGACACGTCAACCCGCTGCACGAAAGGTATCCGCTTTTAATAACGTGGTCTTCCTTAGGGGACTCGACTAGGAAATTTGGTGATTATATCGCGGGCACTCACAATATTAAAATTGGTCGCAATAGCCCACACATTACATCGCACCGTTCCGCCGCACTCCCGCCTGCGATGATACGGAATATGCGACCGTACAGCAACCTGGGAGATCCAAGGTAGAAGCCATTCCCACGGTAGCATTCGACGTTGGGCCTTTTGATCATTAGTTCAGGCTGGCAGGTAGCGGTAGAGGGCCTATTTTTGGACCCATCAGCAGTTGGTGTCTACAGAAGCTGGCGCTGACTTCTGGATAGGCGCTGAGGTATGGGTGGGCTTGCCTCGTGGCAAACGTCTAATTAATGCCCTTGGCCTTTTGACTCATAACAATCCGCGTCTCGTCTATGTTGCATGTCGTCGCCTGCGCCTGGGCGTGTGCACAGAGGAGTAACTTGGCGGTGGCCTTGCGGTTACCAGGTTACCGATTTCAATGCAGGGGCGCTATGTGGAGCTTTTCCTCTATCCCAGGTAGCACAAAACAGATACGTAACGTTTTCGTAGCGTTTATGCAAGACGATAAAAACGGGTTAAAGAAGACACGAATGAGAGAACTTCGGTGGGAAAACGTCGTATATGTCTGCTAATGTCCGACTTAACTACTCTCTTGAGACGATCTAGAACAGGTCTGCAGGAGGTATACGGAAAGCTGGTCTAGAAATAGGATTGGGAAAGACACAAGTATTCCCTTTGCCAAAAATATTCGTAACCAATTTCTAAACGTTTCTGGGACTTTATCAAAAAGCTGGTCTAGAAGTGGTCTTGAAAGTTTTACGATCATCTGAAGCGAATTTTCGCGAGTGCCAGGGACGCGATCGGACATCGTTGTTCAAAACGCGCGTTCAGTTTCGCCTCACGCGACTGGCCTATGCCGCGCCGACGACGTCAGCGCACGCGTCGGCATGGCCTAGGCCAATCGCGTGAGGCGAAACTGATCGGGCGTTTCAAACAACGATCTCCAATCGCGCCCCAGATGAGTAGAAGCGTCGGTGTTGACGGAAAGAGCCATGGCGCAGTACCAAGCACTGTGCCCCGCATGGCCGGCGCATCCTCTGCCAAGTCACAAGAAAATGAGCCTGTTAGGAATAATGAATCCTTAACGCCGCCTTTAGTAAGCTACGATGCTTACAACCAGAATGGGAATTACATCCTGCAAAGAACAAATCGTCACGTCTCTGCAGGCGGCCAGACCAAACCTTTCATGCCAAGAGTTACACTTTATTAAAATGTAATGCTTATGTAAGGTTAGAGCAAAATGTGTGAGAAATGAAATAGCAGTAAAAGCATATCAACAATGACAAAAGTCACAGAAAGGATTCGTAATGAACTCAAAAGTGAACATTCACTAGTACATAAGCAAAATTCTAAGTACACATACAAAAATGAACAGAAGAACATGGAGAGTACTAACGTTTCTTATTTATCATAGTAAAGAGCACGTGCTATTAGATAGACTAGAGTTATCCAGAAGTGACATCGGAGCGAATAGAAGTAGACTGAAATATGCAAGAGTTGCATTCGCAACTCTTGCAAGGATGCAAGGTTGTATCCTTGCAGAGTTGAAAGGATGGTAACTGCCTCCAAGGAATGTTACCCAACAGCTAGAAGCTTGAAAACAGCACAAAAAGAAATACCACCGCATACCGTCATAAAACAATCCTGTGACAAAAATAAAAAATGGGAACATTGCAAAATTGGAAATATTGCCTTGCGGATATATGAAAGAATGTAATGACGAGAAAAAGAACCATACAACAAAAAAGCAATAAAGTGAAATTAGTATAGAATACCGAAACGGGAGATTCAGTGCAACAAGTGAGCAGTACTGTAGTACAGCGAACAATGAGACAGTAATGCTGCATCTTGCCACTCCAGAACGTGAGAAATGAATATGCAACCCTTATATTAGAAACTTACATAAACATGGAAATAAACTGGAATGCACTGTAAGCGGCATTTGTGTAACAAAGGAAGCAATGGTCATAATAAATAGTAATTGGTTTATCTAAAAAGCCCTGTAGAAGAGGCAAAGTTGTACCACTCTGGCAAAAACAAAGTTGCGACGAATAATTTGCAAACCAGCAAATACATTAATTAGCACACTGACATGTCACACTTTGCGCACATCTCCAGTCTCCTAAAGTAAAAAAACACTCTGAATGAGAAAAAGGTTTAACACATGTAGCCCAGAGGAAATTCTTTGCCAGTTCGCCCACACTTTCATATTCAAAAATATTTGCCACGGAGTCCAGGCACAGTTGCACTGATGTTTACCAATTCATCCCCACTTTCACGTCCAAAAATATTGGCTCGCAGTCCAGGCAGAGCTTCAGAGATGAACAGCTTGAGAGCACACTGCTGATTATTATTCAGTCCCGCTGGAAATAGAACAGCCGCACATGCTGGTAGTGGTTTCAATGTAGACACACTTGCTGCCCTGGATAGGTATGCTCAGATATCTGCAGTGGTGCTCCATTTTGTCGAAGTAGACACATTGATGCACTACGCTGGTAGTTGAAATGTTTTGAATGCACAAGCATTGACTTCATCAGAAAGACTTGCCCACATACCACCACTGACATATATATGCACTTGCTCTTCACTCAGTAGCATTGAATTTAAAGTGTTCCCTATGTGGGAGCCACGTGTTATACCGGTATCACACGGCCACTCTCGATCGCGATCAAGCCCGATCCGGATCGAAGTTATCGATGCGATTGGCTCACTCGCGCAGCTTGCTCAAAGGAGCTAATCACGACCGAGAAATTTAATTTGTAACGGAGTGGATCGCGGTCAAAAGGGCCCCGTGTGAAACCGGTATCAAATAAATCACAGATGTACGCCAGGAAAATGTGTTACACAAGGACAAAGAACTGCGGCATGCCCTGTTGTGTGAAGTGCGCGAACAGAACACAAATCGAAAAAAAAAAAACGCGCGAGCGCTTTGCAAACTCCATGCGCACACATGGGACCCTCACGAACTCGGCAGGCGGCCGACTAAGTAAAGCGCGACGGGCGCACAGCGTACATTCGACACATGTCCCAAACTCCAAACAATCGTGCTACCTAAAGCATACAAGTTATTTTATACCAAGGGCATACCCCACTCACGTACGCAGTATCCACACGCGAGTTATGCAGCGTACATGCTGTATCCATTGACCAAGTAGAAAAATTAATAAAAAGCACAAAGCTACAAGGGGCTTAATACATTACTACCATTTGAGGCGTCAAATAAAATCGAATTTGGCCGTTTCATATATTGGAAACAAGTCCCCCGTAAGACCATGAAATACCCATCTCGTGGGTCAAGGGGGCGAAAACACAATCAGGAACCTAAAGCGCAAACGATAAAAGCACGGTATGGTGCACGCAAGATCCTGTCAGTGCGCTGTAGCGCGAGGGAAGAAAATAGGGCGGGCACTTGACCTCACCTCTTACCGTACTGAATCATTAAAAAAAAAAGCCCGTTTGTACCATTTCTCATGTCTACAACACTCTTGCTAAACGGGAGACTAAAATACCGCGATGACGGCTCTATTGTGGAGATCGGCAAGGTGCGCAGAGACAGCAATTTTGCCGCCTTTCTTCGCATTCTGCAAAATGCTTTCTTGTTAGGATCACGCAAAGCGGCCGATCTCGACGGTAGGGAAACACAGGCACGATTTCGTCCATCTAACTTTCGTCCTTATACTGCCCTTAACGCCTTAATTGCAGCGTCAGTGAAAAGACGCCTCACATAATATGACAATGAAATTGAAGAGCTGATTAGTGCCCTCCACTTGGCACCCTCCAATTGAAAACACTACTGATTTCCAAATTAAAACCACACAAACATATCGCACAACCCAAACTAATCACAGAATATCGTTTTCTTGGCGGCAAAACACTGCAACACTTACATGACAAAGGGCAGCGGCAGCGCATTCAGAACATCGCAAACAGACTATAGTGCCATGCGAGTGCGATAACGCAACTATGCCCGGCTTCACGAACAACGTGGCCGCCTTGGTCACATGCCAATTTAAAAGACTACTGATTTCCAAATTAAAACCACACAAACATATCGCATCACCCAAACTAATCACAGAATATCGTTTTCTTGACAGCAAAACACTGCAACACTTACATGACAAAGGGCCGCGGCAGCACATTCAGAACAGCCGCAAACAAACCACAGCGCAATGCGAGTGTGGTGACGCAACTATGCCCGGCTCGCCCGGCTGCCCGGCATCACGAATCACGTGGTCGACTTGGTCACATGATGGGACGACGGTATCGCCACCTTGCGCATGGATGGATCGCGTTAATGGGTTGTTGAATATTGTAGAAGCCGCTAAAGAGGCTGACGCGCCGTGGCGTGTCGCCTTGGTATGCGCGTCTTGTGTGTCGTGCTCATTGCGCTTTTGTAGTTCTCGACCCGTGAATCATGTTGCGCAGAGCCAGACGCCGCGCGCTCTACCGTTGTTCTTTCGCCACTCCACCTGCAGCAAGAGTGGCGAGCTGGAAGTTGCCACAGTGGGCGATCCGCAAGGCCTTTCAGTTTCCTCTCTTATTTCGGACGCTTTCCGCTTTCAGTGCCGCGTCATTGTGGTTACAGCATGGTAAAAAACAATTGGCGCTTCTATAAAAGTGCGATCACACCACGCTCTGCGCCCAAGTGTGGCGAGCCCATAACGACGAGTTTCAGAAATAATAAAGCGAATAGCTTTCTGTCTCTTCTCCGTCGGATGTTTTCGTAGTTGTTCGTTAGTGGGTGGTCGGTCGTCGGACTGTTGATTTGCAAGGAAGACGCTCGCGCGTTCGTACGTTCGCTCTCACGTTAACTATATTTCGCTCTCCTCTCGCTCGCTTTCTCTCGCGTTGTTTTGTTCGCTCGCTCGGACTAATCGCTTGCCTTAACAATCATCGACGATGGTTTCTGCAAATTTTTTATGTACATCCTGCTCACAGTATAGAATTCGTTGCCACACTTCCTACGAAGCACCGTTACTAGAAACGACTGTACCGATGTGTCCCTCCATTGGTACCAAATGTGATGTTCGCTTATTAACGCGATATTTTTATTTGTGCTGCATGTGACTTTCATGATTTAGCGCGCTGGAGCCAAGCTCCAAGTTGTTCATGGGTCCCAGGGGGAAGCGCGTTATTTGATGAATAATGTATGGTTACTATATTGCATATGCATAAGATATCACCTAAAATTTCACATGGAATAAAACATGTGCACACACACATTATATATATATATATATATATATATATATATATATATATATATATATATATATATATATAATGGTTTACTGCATACGTACCTATGCAAAGCAGTGTGAACTTGTACATGCTAGAATACTGAAAACGTTTACTGCGTTCTCTTCTTTATATTCCACAAGGAGGAAATAAAATGAAGCTACTGTTTATAATAAAACCGCAGTTCTCACTATTCAGACGATTGGACACAAAATGCTAGCTTTCTACGCACGAAAACTGTGCAGCACTCGTGCCTCAGCAGTTAAAAAAAGATCAGTTCAGCGCTAAGGTATTCACATCACTGCATTGTGAATAAGAGGAAACACGGCAAAGCTGCCTTGTCCAGCGGGAATTTTGAAGCATTTGCATGTGACGCTGCTCATTTTCCAGGAGCTCGTTGTCACATTTAGTGATGAAACCTTTGATATGCCAAAAACACTGCAAGGAAGCGGTAGTCATACAGATCTTTCTTCCTGCTGAAGGCTCGGCCGGCTACCATTGCCGTAAAGGCGGCTTCGATGTTTCTGTACTCACGCTCCACTTCCTCCTGGTCCAAAACACTTCCCGTTGGGATGCAAACTTCATTTGCAATCCTTCGTCTCTTCTGACGTGAGGTTAATACCACAAAAAAAAAATAATTTTTCTTGCCGCACTTATTCTGATGTAGGTCGAATAGAGGAGCAATTGACAAGACGAGTGCTGTTTGACAAGCGAGGAATTCTCCTGCCAAAAACGGCGCTGTCGAAAATGTACCCGGTAGGTTTGATAATTGAAGAGATAGAGCCAGTCATGTGAGGTCGTTTTCAGAACATATTCACCCCTCATTTTTAAGCTGTCTGGCTTCCAACGTTATCAAAACGTATTCACCCCTCGTTTTTAAGCTATCTTGTTTCGAACTCCTTTGATGCGTCGATTTTGGTCAAAAATCCGTTTCACACGTTGAATCCCTTAATACGAAGTTTTCAAGACTTCGTGTGCTCCCTGGGTTAGTTGGTTATAGTAACTGTATGGGCGGAAGGGAGGGCACTCCTCGTTATCCGGCGCATAGAGTGGTAGTGAAGTTAGATTACACTTGGCGGCATCAGTAACACAGACGCTCTCTTCGAACCATGTTCACCGCTACTTACACACGTTCTTTATCATACCCTTAGTTACTGGCTATTGCTACGAGGTTTCGGTTCCCAACATCTCATTTTATACCGTTATTATGCTATTACGGCGTCTACAAATCTTGTAACCGACTGTTCCTTTCTAGAAGTGCTTACAAGAGATCCAGATCCCAGATATGCCTAAGCTGTCTGAAATCGACTAACACCATGTCTTGAAAACAAATGCGCACGTTAGCGAGAACCTATGTTTGTGTGTGGCGTTCCTCACGCTTGGACCATAGTGTGGGGCCACCGGAGCAGTACAGATATTCGCATAGAGTGATTGCTCTCAAGCTTAGGGGGAAGTGTGTCTAGCGCGTTATTGATTATATCACGTGGCAGAAAAATGTCGACACTACATCTGCGTGTGTAACACCCCTGAAATCGAAGTTTCGCATGACGTTAGCCTGGACTTATTTAGAGTGTAGTTTTGACTAGTAAGCTACACAATATTACAAAATAGGATTGCGCAGTTTACACAGAGCGACCGCTAAACACAACATCGTTCTGATGCCCTAGCCTACTACAGGTCCTTTTTTGGCTATCTTCGCCTGTGTTAGTTAGGGCACCCAGTATATATAAAGGGAGTATTTCGGTGTGGGTTCTACTATTACCCTTTTATGCGTATTTTACATGTGACGTCGCGTCCGCCGTTCGCCCCTTCGGCCGTCATTACTAAAACCCCTCAATTTTTAAAAGTAGAATCATTCCTTGAATTTTTTCCGCCACTGCGCGAGCTCTCCGCCTTTCCCCCTTACCCGCGACAGCCGCCGCCGCTGTGAGCAATGTTTCTGCAAGGGTTGCAGACGATAGCACCAACCTTTCCTTTCTCTCGACAAACCACTTCTCCGATTGGACTACCATTGTCACGTGACAGCGCGCGCTTTCCATTTTGTTTGATTTTCTATTCGAGAGAAAAGCGCGCGCTTTCAGAACATTTCCGGCGCCATTTTCGATGCAAATGAATGAATACGCTCCGTAGTGCACGTGGTTTATACGGCGACGATAACTTCCGTCGTCAGCGCGTCGGTAAGAACAGCGCGCTTGCTTGGTGCTGTTTTTAATCTGTGCGATAATTCGCTGTGACTACAGTTGTCTTAATCGCTTCAGAGAAGGAAAAAGGCTTTTTTTTTTACGCTGCTGACTGACACGCATGATGTGGAGCGAATATAGATATTGATGCACCGGATTGGTCGCGTAAACTTCGACGGACCGCCTTCCTGGCGTCTTTGTGAGGTAACTACGATGCTTGAAAGTAATACACTGCATCGAAGGTATTTATTCTCAAGCTTTCGCACCGCGGATGTCGTGTCTTCTTTCGTTGCGCACGATGTCAACGCAGTTTTTCTTCCCGGAGCCGCAGTGCATACTTTTTGCTACAGCATAAACATTCTTCGGAGAATACTACAGGAAAATTTGTCCGTGACGCGTAACGTTTGAAGCAGTACATCTTCAGAAAAATGGGTAATTTGTGAAGACTTTAATCGTTATAATAGTGTAAATGTAGACGATTGGCAGCCATATAAGCGATAACGAACAACTGAAACCAAGAAGATAAAGATCATCGGAAACATTATCCATAAGATACATAGCGCCCAATTGACAATGTATGGGAAAGCTAGAAGAAAGGGTTGGCCAACCTGAAATTGGTGCTTGGCCATGTTGAAATTTGAGCTAGACTAACCTAAATTTGGAGGTGGGCTAATTTGAATTTTGAGGGTGAGTTAACCTAAATTTGGAGGTGGGTGAACTGGAAATTTTTAGGGTGAGGGAAGTGAAATGTGAGGGTCGGCCAACTGAGACTTGGATATGGGCCCGCTCAAATTTCGGGGTATACTTATGCATAGTTTGACAACTCCAGTAAAACGCAGGCATAATTTTTTATATAAGAAATGCCGTGATACTCAGATTAAAACGTGCATTTTTGAAGCTTGTCCATTTAACCTTTGAAAAATATACCACGTCATAGAAGCTGTGAGAATACTCAAGAAAGTAATCAGACCTGCACGCAATAATACCTTATTAAAAACTGTAAGAAAAGGGGTTAACTGAGGGGCCCGATTTTTATTAGTGATATCATAAGAAGCCAACAAACACTGACACCAAGGACAACAAATAGGATATTACTTGTGCTTAATAAATGAAATAAAAAACGATAAATTAATGGAAATTAAATTGGATGAGAAAACAACCTGCCGCAGGTGGGAACCGAGCCCACAACATTCGCATTTCGCGTGCGATGCTCTACCAATTGAGCTAACACTTTACTAATCGGCGATAGAATAGAAATAGGACGATAGTTAAATACCTCCGTTTTATCATTTTTCTGATGTACAGGAATATTCTTAGCCCTTTTAAGCGAAGTGGGCAAAACACCACATTTAAAAATATCATTAATTATAATACAAAGTGTATCAGAAATAAGTGGTGCAACAAGTTTTACATTCTTCATTTGTGAGGGCCTAAATATTTGCTTACAAAATTAATTTTTTGTAATCTTCTCAATTCGGTTTTCGCGCTGCCAGTTCGACTAACTTAGCTTTATTATCTCCAACCGACTACATTCGTCACTGGATTGGTACGGACAACTTCGTTGGTTCGGTATTCTTCGACTTCACTAAAGCTTTTCATACAATTAATAATAACATACGTTTTACTAAACTACAAGCCCTGGGATTTACCGGTCTAGTACTAAAACTCCTAAAACGTTACCTGCATGATAGAGAACAAACAGTTTCTTTTGAGGTGCTTATTCTGATTCTAAAGTTATTAACCAAGGTGTAATACAAGGCACCATACTAGGTCCCCAATTATTATCAATAATATTAATGATTTACCCACGCGTCTTAAATCGGCATATTATATACTATACGCAGATGCACAGACGATACTATAACCTCGTTGCGTGACAATTGTTTAAAAGCCTTAATCCTTAAACGAAACAATGAGCTTGACCATATTGTTGCATGGTGTTCTTCCAATCATTTCATTATCGATCCTTATAAAACTCAATTCATGATTTTCCGTTCTAACCAAAGAATACTACCTGGCTTGCCTGAGATAACTCTTGATGGTCATCACATTCCCGTCTCCGACTGTGTATCATTTTTGGGCATCAAATTGGATTCCAACGTAAAGTTTCCTGAACACGTTGCCTTCATTAGGCAAAAGTGTACCTCCGGTATTAGAGCATTAATCAAATCAAGAGCATATTTATCCAAAGATGCATTATTAGCATTACACTTTGCCTTCATTCACAGTCACATTCATTACGGCATTGTTTCCTGGGGAAACACATATAACTGTCATATCTCGTCTATACAGCACTTACAAAACCAAGCAACAAGCATTATCACTAAGAGTGGGTTTGTCACGAGTGCTGCCTTATTACTTCGTGAAAATAGCATCCTAGTAACGAAACTGTTCAACTGTTATATAATAATTATGTTTATTAAGTTACTTACCAAACAGCTCTCATACAAATTCATTGATTACAAGCATCTCATCAATAAAATAATACCAAGTTTGCACATAACTCAAATTTTCTTCTACCTGTGGTTCATTCTGTGGAAAAATGACATCATAATTCGCTGCTATAAAACTATGTTTTATACATCAGCATTACATCTTCATCCTTTCATACATTTAGTCATACCCTTAAGCTGTTTTATATGTATATCTAAGTTTACGTCATTTATTATACTACATTTGCCATGTGTATGTATTGAAATTTTTTATGCATTATAGGCTTGTATACGGACAATTTGTTTTCGTTACTTTTATTTTCTATGTTGTATTTTCGCGATTGAGTGTTTTTCTTTTAGTTACCTTGCTCTTCTTTATTACATCTCTTCTATGTTATTATTAACCCAGAGTCCCGTTGCAGTCTGACTTTGGGACCCTCGTCTGTATAGTGTCTCTTACCAATTCAATGCATTTAAAGAATATACTGAAGCTGAAACTCAAGTCTTGCGATTGTTGGTCGTCGCATTTTGGTGGGTTTCTAGATTCTACGCGCGCAAGCTAAATACCCAGGACGCAAATATGCGACAGCGTCGACCCTTCCCGGCTAAGAGTTGGCGCAGATGCCACTGTTGGTGCGAAGTTAAGGCCACGCACAATGCAACTGTACATAATTTATTACGAGGACTTTTCAATGTGCTGCCTAGCCATGTAGCCAGAGGAAGACCGATAAAGTCAGAATGCTCACAACTACATCAGAAGCGACTGAGTTAAGAATAATGTAGCAGTGTGGCTACAATCGGATCTTGTCTCCCTACACAGCGCGGCGATTTAACAACTAATGATTTATTGCGAACCAGCAAGTGAAAACAAGAGCTCAAGTATATCGGTTCTATTCTACGGCTACCCTCACGTGCAGTCGATTCGCCACATGGGCGGGAGTAGCTTCTCGGTTGAGTTTGTGTCCAACTGAGCAATAAATCTAATGGTGGGGCAACCTTTGTCACCTACCCTATTTTTCGTGCTTGATTGATATGGCTATCTACCCACCAATATACTAACCAAGCCAACAGACACTAAGGTTACCCTGAAACGATCTTGATGAACTTGTACAAACGTACTGAGTCCTTAGGGTAGGTCGTTCTGATCGTTATGGGACAAGTTTAAGCGCTCCGCGTGAAGCACGTAATTTATTACAAAGCTCTAAAACTGTGCATTGCTACCGATCGCTGCGGAAACACTCCGCTGAGTTTTCAGCCGCACCATGCCAATTGACGCGTTTGGCCCCACTGACGTCATTCGGGTGATCTACTTGATTGGCTACTCAGGTCGCGTCATCGATCATGTTCCCAACATTAGTATGGACAACTGTTCTTCGCAATAATTCGAATATTGGTTAATTTATGTGCACAATAAGTGAGCAACAGACAGCGTAGAAACCAATCCAATTTGTTACACTCAAGCTCTTCCGGCACACAGAAAGTGCCGCCTCGTTGTGTTACAACGTCCTCCACGTTCACTCCAGCTGTGCGAACAGCGTTAGTCTCAAGCTTTGCTTCACGAGCATCATAGATCAATCACCCTCGTTAGGTTGTGGGCTGCAAATGTAGCGATCGACGACACATCAAGCTGCGACACCGTTTCCCTCTGCAGGGAAACAGGCGAACTGAGTAGCTGCAGCGCATGGGGCTGGCGGTGTCCGGTCGGCCCCGGTACCTACGCCTTCTCGACCGTCCGTTCACGCCGAATGATTACTAGGACAATAGACTGCAAAGTTTGCGATATTCGGGTAAACGGAAGCGCAAGTAGACTGCGCGTTATGAGGGATGAGCGGAGGTAGCAGTAACCAAGTGTATTCTACTTTGGCTGCTTCTGTGAGCTTTAAGCTGCAGCCTAATTGTGAAGAAAATGTTCTTAAATGTTTAAAATGTTTTATTCGTGGTTACAACAATATTAGCTCTCATTTTGGCTGGTTAAGCTCTGAGGCACCATGTGGCCGATCAGGTCGCACAAGCATGTACGTCTACGCTAAAGTTCTTTCATCACAGCAGTAGTAGTATGGAGGGGCTTTAGTTTACATCTCCACCATAGAGATTTATAATTTCATGAAATTTTGACGGGTGTTAAAAATACTGGTTGCTTTCATATATTTCTTTCAGTAAAATAGGAAACATTTTAAAAAGACGATAAAAATACCCGACACATTTATTTTTCTAACACTGCAAAGGATATAATTGGTACAATGTGGCATCGCGAAATTCCGAGCAGAGCTTCACGTTTGAAATTCTAGGCACGATTTCACGTCGAGGCATTGGTTTCACATAAAAGCGTCAAGACTGACATTTGTATCAATCTGTGTCCGATGCATTCCCGCTTGACACGTCAACGCTTCGCTGTCTAGCGGACGAAGCCTTCCGGACACTGAGGTCTGAGTGCACGTACATAAGTTTTTGCATGCCATCACGTGCGAGCCTGTCGCGTTGGTTGGCGTGCGCATTTCCCAACTCGGGCCAGTTTCGTTCACATGTCGCAGAAGGAGGGCGAATCTGCAGTACGCGACAGGCGACGAGGCTCAAGGGTTCGTTGAAGAAAAGTTTTTGCGATCACGCGGATGGATCCAGCGGCTTCGCCGACTCCCAAGCTCTTTTTTTTTTTGACCAAACCTTTAGATACGTCGAAAGGTGTCGCGTCGAAACAGAATTCTGCGTGGAAGCTCTGTTGCTTATATTTCAATTTTATTTGGGTTTTAAAAAGAGCCTGCTATTTTCCGTAATTTTCAACCGTTTTGTTTTCAACCGCCCACATCTCTGCTCCTACCATCCGTCCAAACGGCCAACTCGTCGGTGATTCCCGAAATAAAGGGCACGTTCGTCGCTGCGACAGAACACTCGAAGCGTCAGCTGCTTCGATAGCTCGCGCTGGGGATCAATGACCAAGCGGCGAGCGGAGAGGGCGGAGAGGCTTCGTGCGCTCGCTCCTAGACAACCGGAAGCAGACGACACGCCGTCACATCATGACGCAGAGCCAAGGAAGACAGAGCTTAGCCCCGATCACTCGGCGAAGGAGTTGAGGATGAAAAGCATGACTAGGGAGAAGGGTAACTGGTAAAATCACCCGTAGCTCTCTTGATATGAGATACTACACCTAAATTTTGGGGCTCATGTTTTAGTGTAGCTATACCCTACGCTTCTACAATATCTGCCCGAACCGTTCCAGGGACCGTTTGAATTTATTTCTCGCATTCGCATAAACAAGTGAACGTTTAGGTGTCAAAACCATTTACCCCGGCAACACAAAGCCTAGCAATGAAATCATAAAACCTACGCAACTTAGAAGAGCCTGATTCCAAGCAGCATTATATTTTGCCTTTCCGGTACACGTTTAGGACACACAGACAACATGTTTACAAAACCACACAGTAAGGGCAGTGGAAGGACCGAGCAGCGTAAGCAAACAGTTGTCGAAAACTGTAGGCGTGCAGCGTAATCCACTGCACGGCTTGTCGATATCGGCTAGTATAATAATAATAAAGCATCTATTTTTCCATGTTGTATTGATATTCTTCTTCCTTAACCTTCAATGAAAGGGTGAAAGCAGACACGGACGTTGTCAAGGCTATTCTAATCTTTCCAATTTATCCGGGCGACTCAGAGACTCCGGCGCTTTTCGGAGAGAATTCTCGTTTTTTTCTGATTGGCAAGTGAGCAAACTTCGCGCGAAGAATTCATACCTACGTCCGGTTCTTTGCAGCTCCCATCAGAGCTGATTCTCTTTCCGCAACCAAATATGCACGTATAGAACCCATTGCGCACGAACAAGAAATGTGCTATCACGCGAACGCAGTACGTGCTTAGCTTCCTTTCCAGATCGTGTGGTGCCCAGTAATGGCGAACGCGGTCGCGGAAGCCACCGGAAATGACGCACGTGAAAACTATCTTGCTTACGTCAATGCATTCGATTCATGATTGCCCGTCTTCGAACCCCTTTATTAATCCAGCCGCGCGTTCTTCTTATGCACAGCATCTTTCACCCGCTCCTACGGAAAGCCTACGATAGCACGATAACGGAGCTTAGTACACCGTGCCCGGTGATTTATTTGCAAGGAATAAATTCCATGAGCCTGTTATTACAATGCTGAGGAAGTCTTGTGGTTCGTCTTACTTGCGGGAGACACCGCATGAGACTAAGAATAACCGGGCTGAAATGCAAAGCATAATAAACGCTGGCTTGGTAAGCATACTCCATTCCACAACACTGCCAGAAAAAATAATTGAAATGTCCATATTGGGACATACCACTATCATCTATCTCATGTACAGGCATTACAAAGTCGCAAACGCACCCGGCACACACTGCTCTGGTGCAGTGTTCACATGGGTTGAGAGATCGAGACGACTGCAGTAGCTTCACGTCTCCACAGCGTTGCTGCAATCTGAACGATTGGGAAGAAAACAACGCATATCCACTGCCATAGAAATTTCCGAAATCTACGAGAAATTGCCATGAGTTTCCGGAACAAGAAACACCGTGATGCTTGTGTGCACCCTTCCGACACTATCAGCGCTTGTAGTTTAAAGGTTCCTTGTACGTGTTCCAAATACCAAGATTATTACGAGACGTCTCGTCAAAGTTTTTACTGCTTTGTCTTGTGTGCCGACATTGACGTTCTCAGTTATATGAAAGGTCGGGAGCGCACAACATGAAAAGTCTCGAAGAAGCTTCTTTAGCAGCTTGTAATGCTGACGGCTGCAGATTTCGAGTATGCATCTAATCAGACTTAAAATTTCGCTCCCTTCACACTACGTAACATTCGCTCTCCCACCTCAGCCATCATTCTGCAACACTGAAATGTTTGCGGAACCAATTACGCCGTTTTGATTCACGACACGGGTGCCGATCGTTCCTTGCAACCGCCTGACCTCTTCTTCGTTCTTATCTATTCGCCCAGCCATATGTCCCGGGACACACACACACACAGGCACACACATTTTTATATCTAGCAGTTTCTCGTGAGTAAGAGCACCATCCAATCCCAACCTCGTGATACGTATATGTGATTACGTGAGGTGGTACAAATGTTCTTTTGGGTGCTTTATCTCACCTTTGTGCTCGTCGTGCCAATTTTCTTCTTTCACCATGTTTAACCGCAAGCTGTCATTTCTCAGAAGCTACAATCGCAAACAAACGTTAGAAATCGCTACATAATGAAGTAAATAATAAATAACTAAACCTTTTTATTCTACGATTCCGCTTCACATCGCCTGCGATAAACTCTGTAAAGACATAACATCATTTGTATAATATTTGCCTTCGTCCCCAGGCCACGACAGAGCAACGAAGTAATAATCAGTGGCCATAACTACAGCGCGAACCAATGGAACCCTGGTGCCGTCATGACTGTACCTCTCAAAATCAGCAATGTGAGTATACATAAAGTGCACTTCACTCACGCGCTATTGAGACTTACTTTGTTTCTTGTATTACACGGATTACATGCGGATTACATTACAAATTGGTGAAAGGACCTCACAAGCCAGTCTGAATCCAAGCGAGCACGAGCTTCATCGTTGCGCGTAGCGCCCACCAAAGCGGGTTCCGCCACTTTCTTCTCTACACTGGCACACGGGGAAAAGGGGAGCCATCATTGTTATAACACTGTTATCACAATTTCGCGCGCTTTATCATAATAGATCCCCGTTCCTCGAATCTTACATCAATGCAGCTCATACTATTTTTCAGCGTTTTGATCACCCATTTAATGTGCAACACCTTTTTGCTCGCACTAATCTGTACCGTCATTCACCATTACTTTTGGCAATAAATCATTGGAATAAACTACCGACGGACGTTGTATCTGCCATTAACCATGATTTTTTTGTTAACAAGTTGAAGCTTTTTCTAAATGTGTGAATATTTCTGTGTTGAGTGCTTACTTGCGTATGTTCTTCATTCTGTATATAATTATGTCACTGTATCTTACCAATGTTCTTTTTTTTACACGTTTGTAATTCTAACTGGCTCCCCCCCCCCTATGTAATGCCCGAATGGGCCTTTAGGGTATATGAATAAATAAATAAATAAATAAATAAATAAATAAATAAATAAATAAATAAATAAATAAATAAATAAATCCTGTTGGATCAACGCGTAGTTAGTATAACTGGGTCGTAGTCCGGCTTAAGGCGACTTACGAGGAGAATCTTTCGTCCTCCACGAAGTAGATGTGGGCTTGGTGTCATAGGCTGGACCTCCTATTTGACGGGCGAAGAGCGGGTGACTATGTGGTAAGGCCCTCAATATCTGCCAAGCAGTTTACTAGAAAGCGGAGCACTGTCCGGTTAAACACAAAGCCAAGCGCGGGCGCACGTAGAGAAGCAGGAGGAGGCCGGTCACCGTCGTGTCACAGCTCTTGTCGACCATTGTTGTCTCTCGTTAATGAACGGGTGAGATGTGCACAGAACTGGGCTTACTAGGAGCCACAGCAATAGGTGTGCAATGATGTGGAGTCAGGCGTGTACGGAAGCAAAGTATCCAGTAGGCACGATTGCTCGCCTTCGCACAATACGAAAAAAGCAAGGAGCGGCTGGTCGCTTGCGTAGGGGGGGGGGGGGGGGGGGGGGTTGTACACGTATGTAACGAAAGGGAGGACGGTTTGCCAGTTTGTCTGGTCTGATGCGGTGCACATTGTCAAGTGTGTGGATTGAAGCGTTCCGGTGAACACCTAGTTTATTGATGGTGCATGGTTGACGTGCCATGAAATATGTGGTTGACGTACAGGGCTTGCATACGGTTGACGTTCAATGCTTGAATACCATAGGACAAGAACATACGCTCTTTGTAGCTCAAAAGTTCAGGGGGAACATCCTGCCGAAAAACTAAGTTGCATGGCATGAAGAAAGCAACTTCTCTCGCTGTTGGTGCGGTTAGAGCTGCACTCTCGGCGTGGCGCGTGAGCTGGCTGAGGATAACGGAGAATCTCCTGCTCTGAGGAGCGGTGGCAGGAAGCCGTGCATAGAGGTCAACGCCGACCTGGTCTGAAGTACGACCAGTGCAACGTCCACGCAGACGTCCGGCGGTAGCGCGTCGCGTGGAGCCTTCCATTATTGGCAAGTGGTACGAACACGAACTTGCACACGAAGTCATAGGTTCCGCACCAGTAGTATCTTGGACGCAGGCAGGCGTACGTCTGTAGCCCGGCGGCGTGAGCGCTGCGAAGGTCGGCGTCAAAACCAGCGTAGATTTCGGCATGCATGTTGGGGGCTATCCAAAAGAGGCACTTGTGACCATCAAACATGTTATTGCGGTGGTACAGGAACTGCTCTCAAAAATGGGAAATTTGACGAGAAAACATTCTGGAGTTGGGAGGAAGATTCAAAACTGCAATGTGCGAAAACCCTCAGTGAAAGAAGTTAGCGCAATTTCGTTCGGGAGTAAAGCAGGAATGTCACATTATGTCCTTGTATTGAGTTTAAAAGCACTCACAAAGTGTCGCATAATATTATGAAGGATTTTCCTGTCCATGATATTCATGGGGTGCATAAATTGTGTTTCTGAAGAAATCGCGACTCATCCGCAAGTTATATTGCAATATCGTCGAAGGTTTCCCAGTAGTTTTGGGCACAGAATCATCGCAAACGTTAAATTTTATCAAAATCTTCAAACTTGTAATATATGATCAAAGGAGACTAACGCGAAGGCAATGTATAATCCATTTAGAGTTTAATATTGTGTTCACATAAATAATTGAAAAGTTCTTTTGCCACACTTTACAGAATCAATACTACGGTGTCATCAGTATCGGCACACCACCGCAAACCTTCAATGTTGTCTTCGACACCAATTCGAATGTTACATGGCTGCCTTCAGTTGGCTGCAGCAAGGCACAATGTGGTAAGTATATTCTGCTGCAGCGTTAAAACAATACGCCTAAACAAATATTTTGTCATTGCTTTTTTTTATAATGGCTACGTTCTTTCACATACGACCGGTTGTAGCTGAACTGTACAAGTACGCTTAGGGAGCTTTATGAATTGGCGGCGCTCGCACTGCTTGAATCTTCTTCAACAAAATACATTTTCGAAAGAAAGAGCTAGCTTCGTTCCGGAGCTCGAGATCATACAATGAGCAATGCTGCTTCCTCTAACAGTCATTCTGCAGCAGTTGTGGTTACCACGGATATTTCTTTTCTTAATACAGCAACTCTCGGTAGCTAGCAGATGCGAATAAATTGTTTGTGCACAATATTGTGCGCACTCGGGAAAATGTTTGCACCTTGATAAGCAAAAAAACTGGCGGAACCCATCTCCCGATGAATGGCGACGTTACTGCAGTTGCCGTTGAGACAATGTAACGACACGCTCTATTGCAACCGCCATAACGCACCGTGCATAATGCGTGTATTGACCGGGATGCACTCCCAAGTTTCCCTCTATAATGTCTGGGCAGAAATGTGCGCGCCTGTTTAGAACAGAGAACGATGCGACAGGCGCGTTTCGTCTGTCATGTGCTGTTGGTCGGAACCACGGCGAGCGCTGAAGTTACCTTCCAATCACGCAACTCGGCCGTGAGATCAAAGCCTGCCGCTACTCGCCGGGGGTTCATGCCAAACTGCATTATGACGCTGTCGGACGAGGCAGGTGATTAGTGTCGAGACATTGCATTCCGTATACGTGTCCATTAGGGATCCTGTTCCTGTCGATACACCCCTGACTTAAGGACAACAGGTGCGGCGCTAAGCAGACGAAGATGCAATGCGACAAACACAAGATGTAGGGGTACCAACTTCCAACTGTTTATTCGCCAGAAACCACGCGATTTCATACATGAAACCAAGGTGCAAAATAATCACAGTAAAAAATCAGCTAATAAGGGTGGTAGGAGCTAACATCCACTCTTAAGGCTGTGATTACCAGAGTGGATAACAACGTAACTGCAGTGATCTGAACTTAACTACCAAAGCAGTCGCATGTGAATTACAGGCGCAAACCGAGTAGAAAACCAAATGGAGCAGCTGCACGTTCTAATCTTTGCGGTGATTACAGGCTACCTTTCAATAATTACATGCGATTGTTCGTTACTGCTAGTGATGACGTGCTAACGAACTTATTGCCTTCTCTTTTTCTTAATAACGCATCGATTACCTCGATTTTAGTGTGGTTTCTTGCTTTCCTTAGAAAGATCGTTTGGTCCAGGACTGGCACACAACCACAGCGCTTGCAGTAGTCTCCCAAGTGCCCACCCATGTTGCTGTTAACCGCAAACCGGTGTTCTCTCGTACGATCGTAGAAGCATCGTTTGGCTTACCCAATTTACACCCTGCCCCAGCGTGGGGAAATATTGTAAACCACATCACTAACACAATCAGTGTGGCGGGCTTCTTCAAGCATGTACCCGGCAGCTTATTTGCCATCAAAGGGCAAATCTTCGCCACTTTGCACGGAGTGGAAAACACAATGCGCATATTGTATCTGACTGCGACCTTCTTTACATTGTGCGACAGCTTATGTACGTACAGTATTACGTGCGTATATACGTGCGGTATTACATGCGGTATTACGTGCTTGGCGCAGCATAGCCTTAGCCGCTTTTGCGCCATTAAACCCCCATTTAACTGACTAACTACGTGCGTATTCATGTTTTTCTTTGGCTCCTGCCCTTTTGCCCGTGTTTTAGCTTCTGCAGGAGGCTTTCGATCAACCCGGAATATCATCTGGTTAGGAAATCGAGTGTCCTTACGTGGCTAGGAAATCAAGTGTCCTTAATGCATTACGTGGCTAGTCGAATTTGAACATTACGCTTTACATTCTATAGACACTAATTCCCATGCAGATGCAATGTTTCACGGTTTCCGTAAAGTTTTCAACACCGTACCACATAGCCTATTAGAATTTGCGATGCTTTCTGCAAAAGTAAACCTTAAAGTTATTATTTGGATAAAAAATTACTAGCACGGTTGGCAATGAAGTGTAGTTCTTAACGCCTCAAAATGATCTGCGGTAACCGTGACCTCTGGTGAGCCACAAGGCAGCCTATTCAGACCGCTGTTGTTCTCAATTTCCATTAATAGCATCGTTGAAGGTATCACCTCTGCGATTAAATCGCGGAGAGATGCTGAAAGATTGCAGAGAGACTTGCGCACAACTTCGCGAGGAAAATGAGCCTGAACGTCCGCAGATGTTGCTGCATAGCATTCACCAACCGTATCCATAAATTAGAAACAAGCTACGCCATAACCAATTCAATGATTCTGGCGGCCTTAAGTGGAATAAGCACTTAGAGGTTTTAGTGACAAGGACAAGTAACATGGTATATTCTGTATGAAGGAACTTTAAGCCGGCTTCATCAACCGTAAAACAAGCCCTTTACTGTTTGTATGTAAGATACATTCTAGAATATGATTGTGTTATTTGGGACTCTCATCAGCAGTACCTAATTGAAAGAATGGGAAAAGTGCAAAATCAAGGTGCTAGATTTGTAAGTAATAAGTATAATTCGTTTTCCAGTATTTCCGAAATAAAAAGTACGTTGGGATGGAGAGCCCTTAACAATAAAAAGAAAGCAACTTCGGCTTAAATTTCTTCATAGTACCTATTATAATAATAAAGTCATTATTTCCCACCAATACCTCTCAGAACCGACGTACGTCTCGCTTCGTCGAGATAACTCCCGAAAATATTAGAATACCCGTTCAAAACACACACTTTTTCTAGTGTGTTCTTTGTAAGAACAACGCAATAATGGAACCGCCTCCGGGACGATATCGTTAGCAAAACCGATAATGAACTCTTTTTCTCTTCCATATGATAACAATGGCATCAATAATGTCGACACGAATAGAAGTATACTCCGAAAGTGGCTAGCTCGTTGCTCCTTCGGCTAGCTCGCTGCTCCTTGGCCACGTTCGTGTTGTCTTCGAAGTTCACGCTTGCATCACAGCTTTGGTGGGGCTTTTGGTGCATCAACGCAGTAGTACCTCCACCAGACCGTCCAAAACACAGTAGCAAAACTGCGAATGACGGTCACTACCATGGGACATCTGGTGGAGGTACTAGTGCGTTCATATTAGTCGACGTCGAGCACAAGAGGCGGAATGCCGCACTGGCCTACGTAACCTTCGCTTACAACGCGGCAGTGAAATAAACGCAGGTCACTCCGTTCAGGCTTGTTTACGACCGGAACCCGACTACGACTCCTGAAATTATGCTGTCACACGTCACTGACCAAGAGAATCTTGATGTCGTCGCCTATCACCAGCGCGCCAAAGGAGCCTGACAGGTCGCCCGCCTGCGCATCAAAAACCAGCAGAGGACCCACATCTGACACTACAATCCTCGGTACCACGGCATCGAGTATCTGCCCAGCGACCGTGTTTGGGTCTGGACACCTAAACGCTGAGTAGGACTCAGCGAGAAACTGTTACGCCTCTATTTCAGACCCTACAAGATCATCCGACGCATTGGCGCACTGGACTATGAGGTCGTGCGAGACGGCATTTCGCAATCACAGTGGTGGTGCGCACGACTTCAAGTCATCCACGTAATGCTTTTAAGACTTCCTACGCCCGCTGAAGAACTTAAGGACTTAATTTCTTTTTTATTTTGTCATTATCGGTCGTTTTTGGTTATGGGTGGTTTTGTTTTAGCATTTGTGTTTCTTTGTAGCACGGGTACGATGTTACTTCAGAGGGGGAATGGACACGTGTACTTCTTTATCTTTATCAAGCAACCACGTTTCACTGTCTAACGATTCGTATCGCTCAGCGCGGGACATGCGTACATGTCCACAAAGTTTCTCGAATGTTATCGGTGGTTCTACCACGGCCTGTTGTTGCCGAACCTTGTGTAATCTGATTGCATGCATGCGCGACGCGAATTGTGTAGAACGTTCTGGATGACTTGCGGGCACCAGTGATTACTACGGAAAATTCGATGAGTCATGTATAAAAGCCGACGCGTTTGACCCGCTGATCAGATTCTGGCAATCGCTGAATGTGTCCGCTGCTGTCATTGTGCTTTGAGTGTAAGCTGCTTTTGCGAGCACAACTTCGCCTAGTAAAGGTTGGTTTCGTCACTCACACGTTTGCTACTCTGTTTTGACGGTGACTTGACAATATTTTGTGATGCAGCATTATTAAAATTTGTTATGAACATTTTGATAAACATTCTCTTAATGCAATGCTTCAACGAGCTTCCCTTACCCCCAAATTTAGGCGATCGCAAGCTGTACGACAACCGAAAGTCCTCTTCGTACTCTCACTACGGAATATGGGTTGAGGTCCCGTCTTTCGCTGGCAACGGCATCAAAGGAACGGCGGCGCGTGAGACCATTGAAATCGGTGGTATCAAGCTCACGGACCAACTTTTCGTTGAAGCAACCGTCATCGACCCTAAGGTTTGTTATTCTTTTGGAACGAACTATTTCCCTCTGGGTCGGCCACTTCAATAGTCTGGGCAGAAATAGATATTGACATCTCTGACGGCCGAAAAACGCTTGAAAAAATATTTCAGCCTAAGAATTTAGTTCAATTTTGTTTCTTAGGTTTACGTGCCAGATAGGCAATATGATTATGTGGCATGCCACAGCGGGGAACCCCAAATTTATTTTTTACCATCTGGGGTTCCTTCACATGTAGTTGGTGCCTAGTACTTTGGGCCATCATTACATGATTATATTTCATGGAGGGTCATTTCAGTTTACGACTGGCATAGCGACATTGTATCCCGAGCTCAAGACTTAATTTAAGGTACCGGTTTCTCCAAGTGAACATGTATAAAGCCGCCTATTAAGCGGTTGCAGGGACTAAGTGGCTATAGTGATGTAGAACTAAGATTGTTGCTCGGGGTAGCTGACACGTAGTAGCAGTCTGAAGCAGCGCAACGGAATGAAGGAGAAGCAACAACGTGACAGCGATCCCTTGCGCCAATGTTTATTGCGCCATTAGCGCTAAAAAGTTCTGTCCTAGCAGGAGGAGGCTGTTATGACGCAATGCAAGATAAATCCTATGGTTTGCCAGGGCTCGCCTTCAAACGTAGGCAGTCTATGTGCTCAATCTGCTTACTAACAAACTGATTGAATTTTCGCTTACATAATCTGCCCTTTCGCGGCAATCCTGCAGGCTTCACAGATTTACATTGTCCGTTTCCATGTGTACTTTTGCAGGGTCGCAATGTGTACTCAAACCACGAAGGCAACCACATTTTTTCAAACGATTAGAGCGGTTGCTGGCGATAGATATTAAATAATTTTCGTGCTGCCGCAGCCTCTCGGAGCAGCACCCGATGTTGTGCGATGTAAAACTGGCCGCACGCTAAAGGGCTGTCCTAGACGAGGGATGTACGACTCCTGTAGTGCAGGCGTCGTACAGATTCCGGCATATCTTGATGCATAATTTGGCTTTTGGGACATCCCTATCTGCTATTATGTACATTATTCTATTTGTTGGATGTGAAATAAACCACATGCACCCCTGCGCGGCCAGCCGTCCTCTTAGGCTTGAAGGACACCTTGTGCACACATGGAATCAAAACAGCGGGCTTCTTGTCTTCTGTCTAGATGCACCTCTACCTGCCGTGTTTGCTCAGTGGCTATGGTGTTAGACTGCTCAGCACGAGGTCGCGGGATCGAATCCCGGCCACGGCGGCCGCATTTCGAAGGGGGCGAAATGCGAAAACACCCGTGTACTTAGATTTAGGTACACGTTAAAGAACTCCAGGTGGTCGAAATTTCCGGAGTCCCCCGCTACGGCGTGCCTCATAATCAGAAAGTGGCTTTGGCACGTAAAACCCCATAATTAAAAAAAATTTAAATTAGGTGCACCTCTCCCCTTTTTTCTCTCTAGCGCGTCTGCCGGGTTGCCAAGAAAACGCTCTGCAAATCCTGCTTCAATAAAAACTGCGTTGTGTGTGATGCAGGCATGGAGGGACTAGGGCATTATTAAGAGCAGCAATTTGTATGCCTCACGTAACGACCTTCGAGTGAGTCGACGAGAATGACAGCAGTATTTTCTCTGACCTGGTGTTATATCTCCGGCAGGCCTGCTGCTTTGGAAGCATTATCACAATGTCGAAGAAGCGGAGCCCTCCTTTTAGTAAAACCTTGGTCTAATCATGGTGGCGGCGAACAGAGGTAGAACAGCGTGCCCCTAATCTGAAGGTCATAAGTCCGAATTCTGCTCCAGTGCACTGTATTTTCAGGCTTGCAGCAGCGCCTGACACCGGCAACAAAATTGTCGAGAGCCAATGGGGCTATACTAGTCCAGGTGCAACCAAATTAGCTTCAACCAAGGTTCAACAAAGGCACTCCCTCACCCGAACAAGAATCGGCGTCCCTGGTGCAGAATTCGGCCAATGGCTCCCTCATGACTCCGCCAATTAACCCATGGCCGTCAGTCCCTGGCAGCTTCTTAGCACCCGACCAATGCGGCGGTCAGACCTGTGGTGCGGTAGAGGGTGCTAAGGATCTCTGTATTCAGACAGACTGCTACTGGAAACCATGGTAACGTTTAACACGTAACCCTTCTCGAGTGAGGCTGGCTTAGCAGGGCTGTTTGAGTAATTATCAGGCATTCCTTGGGATATTATCGGCCCTAATGAGGTTAGAACTGGTGAGGCTTATACAGTAGTGACTAACCGCCGTGTTCTCTGCAACAGAGATTTTAAAGATACGAAGGGAAATTGGTCTGGGATTGTAATCCATAAGAACACAGCAGGCAACATTGATTAATTATAGAACAATAAATAGAGGGTAGTAGTCATCGTTATAAAGCTGAATAGCAGGTGCAGTATAAAAGTATTGCCAGGAGCTTACGTTGCAACCTCTAGTCATGATGATGAAGAAATGGAAGTTTTATGAAGACTTTCACTGAGCCTTGAAAAAGCGTGCAAACTTAGAATACTGTAATCATGGGCGACATGAATGCAAAACTCATGAAAAAGCAAGCTGGGGAACAAGCATTGGGAAATACCTCGTATATTCTAGGTACACTGTGCGAGAGGTTGGTAGAATTAAGAGATAGGAATATACTCCGAATAATGAATAGCTTCTTCAGGAAGCGCAGTAAAAGGATGTCGACCTGGCCAAGCACTAGTGGAGAAACAAGCAGTTACCATAGGTTAGTGAGGACTAGAATGTTTCTCAGTATAAAGAGATAAACAGCAATATTAGTCGAGAAGAAAAAGACCTACCTAAACGTAGTAAGGGCAAAAGCAGACCACTTCAGGCTGGTGTTCGTAAACATATGTGCAGTTTTAGAACAGGATGATGAAGACTGTAAGAGCTAATTAATGAAACCGTAAATAGACTGATTTTATAAACAGAAATTGAGGTGTAAGGTAGAGCAACAAGGCGACCAGTAGGTGCACTCTCCGAAGTAACGAATGACGTAATAAAGAAACAACAAAGCATAAAATTGACCAACTCATGAGACCCAATATAGTTCGCCGAACTGTTGAAACTGGTCAACGAGAAGAAAGTAAGGAATATTCAAACTGATAACGCAGGAACGTTTGAGGAAGCAGTCAATATTGGCAGCAGCGTGAAATCAGTGATAAGAAAACTTGAAATAGGACAAAGCAAGATGAATGCACTGAACGATAAGCAAGATAACGTCATAAGCAATTTCGATGATATAATAAAACCAGAAAAATTCCATACTGACCTGTACCTGTAGATCTGTAGAGTAGCCACGATACCTTCATTCAAAGGAGTGATGAACAGGATACTGAGACTCCTTCTATAACTAGTGTTAAAATTAGAAGGACCTTGCAAGACATGACTAAGGGAAAAGCGTCAGCAGCAGAGTGAATAACACAGATTGAATATTTCATCGAAGATGGAGGAGAGCTATTACTGGGAAAGCTTGCGACCCGTATGCGCAATGACTCATGACTTCAAGTGTAGCAGAGAACTAGAAGAATGCCAGCATGAAACTAATCCATAAGAAGGGAGACTTTAGAGAATTGTAGGACTACGCGCCCACTACCTTGTTTTCAGTGTTGCATAAAATATTCACTAAGATACTTTCCACTAGCATAAGGGCAACACATGAATTCGATCAACCATGAGAACGGGCTGGCATCCGGAAGGGATACTCAACAATAAATCACATCTACGCCGCCACTCAGGTAATCGAGAAGTCTGCGCAGTACAATAAACTTTTCGATATTACTTTCTTAGATTACGAAAAATTATTTTAGTTAGGAGAGGTATGAGCAGTCAGAGGCAATGCGTAATCAAGGAGTCCAAAGGCCTACGTAAATACATTCGGAAACATCTACAAAGGTTCCGTGCCTGGTGAAAGTAGCGGATACTTCAATAAACAATTTACAGTGACGTCTGCCTTTCTGTATTGATATTTCTAAGTCCGTGGGTTTATTTCAGAGGTTTGGCATGTGCGGCCATAGTCTGTTTTGCCAAGTTCCCGTAAAATAACAAACGACGGTAATAGAACAAGCAATTCAGAGGTCGCGAGAGAGTTTGCTTCCGTATGTAGGCGTTTCGCTGTGATTTTCCTGCCTCGTGTCCACGTTGTAATGAAGCCGTCGCCAGCCGTGTGCTCGTGTGGGAACTGTGCCGCTGTCGCTTTGGGCGTCTTGTAGTCTTTGTGTGCTAAAACTTGAGGAGTTTGTGTACATGCGTTATGCACACATTCGTGAGCACTGGCGGGAGTCGGCGCAGCATCCATATTGCAGTAATTGGGGTCACAGACGCACAAGAGGCGGAAGGATGCTAATCTTTTATTGCACTTCTGGCTCCATATTACAGATATACAACGGTCTACCGTTTGATGGTGTCGTAGGGCTTGGAACTGAGCCGCAACTTCCTGAGCACTGGTCCGTCTTCGACACGATGAACCAGCGACACCTGCTGTATATGCCTCTATTCGCCATTTACCTTTATAAGACACGCGACGGCGCAGATGGAGAGATTAAGTTTGGGGACTATGACCGGGCTCATTATCAAGGAAGTCTAGCTTTGGTGCGTCTTCCTGGACAAGACTGGTCCATTCCCATGTACTAGTAAGTACGTGCGTGGTGCCATACTGTGTGCGCGCTACGTCATTGCAGAAATTGCTCTACCAGGGTCATTTATTGTTATACCAATTTCTTGCAATTTCCTTTGTGCATGTGTGAGATAATATTAAATTAAATATTAAATTATTGCCCTTCAGGTAATGCT
Source organism: Dermacentor andersoni (assembly GCF_023375885.2). Classification (NCBI taxonomy): domain Eukaryota; kingdom Metazoa; phylum Arthropoda; class Arachnida; order Ixodida; family Ixodidae; genus Dermacentor; species Dermacentor andersoni. The sequence continues at coordinate 23,231,087 of NC_092823.1, read as the reverse complement.
TGAGGCTACAGAAGATGCATACCATCCCAGCTTAGGCAAATAAACTGTGCAAAAGTAAAGGGAGCTAAAGGTATGGGGCGTCTAAGATGGGCAATAAGTTCTACTGATCTTAATCAGTGCCATTAAAGGTGACATCCAGCGCTTTAATTATTCATAGCTCCTCAGTTTTCACCTTCTATGGAACCCCTTCCTGAATCACTTGTGCCTTGCATCTCATACTCAGCATAACAATCGGAGGGAAGTCTATATGGGAGAAATTCACTGCCAAGCCTGCTTCCGCCCTGCCATTCATCTATGGGCCAGAGAAATACATTAATGATATCCACCAGGCCCTTGGAGCAACACGAAGCGGTCAAGGCGAGGTTCGTATGTCGTGCAGTATAATTATTAGATTCACCATGAAAATGGGCAATAAAAAAGCAAATGGTATTAGGCATCATGTCAGTGCAAGTCCATAAGATAAATTTAAAGCCATTCGCTTGACTTGACTATGACTAAGCAACACAGAATATCGTAATTAATCACTGCAAGAAATTTCAACCCGGTCACAAGCATGAAGGAATGTCAAATGAAACATGCAGAATATCGTATTTGATAGCGCCAACGAATATGCGTAATTGCAGCTATTATATTGCAGAGAAAAGACATATCCTTCAAAATTAAGATTTACTGCCAGTGAGCCAGAAAGAAGGATACCATTGAAGTATGAACTTGATGACTCGGCACAAGAATTAGGTAGTACATACAAACGAAACAGTACACTAAAGCAAATACTTATTTAAATACGGGAATGATTACGTATCGACCCGGACACGTTGATTTAGCGCAGATATACCTGCTACTCTCTGCCAATGTGCTTTACTTCATTGTCTTTGGTGCAACAGCAAGATATTGTTATGCGCTATTTGGTTAATGACACAAGTTTGCTTTTCGGCAGTATAAAACTCTGAAATTATCTGTTGCGAAATCACATTTGCATGCTTGACAAAGGTATCCGAATCGGTAGTGCACCATAAAGCCACGCTCGGTCATGGCTGCACAGAGAAGCCGGGAAGAGTAACATAATCTAGGACAACGAAGTAAACGTCAGTTTTGTCGGTCATCAGCGTTTAGGTGTATGGGCTTAAATTTCTCTCTCTAGATTCTCTTAGTTAAATAACCATTGCTTGTCACCTTAGGGGCAACAAATATAACGCTTGACACGCACTGCCCGGTCATGTTCTTTCCCGCGGCAAAAAAATAGAAACACAGCTACCGGCAAAAAAAAATCTGGAAGACATCTATAAAAACAAGTCTAAAGACAAGTGCATATCTTATTGGGTCGTTAACGATGGCTAAGTCAGTGTTGATTTTAAGCCTTCAGCGGCTCTTTTTGAATAAATCACGTGATTGGTTAGCACGGGCTCGCGCCCGTGAACGCACATGGAGCAGATCATTATCTCCGCCTACAGTTAGAGTCCCCAGATATTTTTGCTTTCTTTATTGTAGCGTGAAGCTTCGAAGCGCCGCCGACGAATCTCATTGGGTGGCGGTCATGTCGGGCAGCCATGTTCTTCCTAACGCTGTTCCCCTCCCGCAGTGACTTGCTAACGCTGCTGCGAGCGAACTTCAGGACAGGCTGGTGACCCATCATATTGAGCAATGTTTAGTGCGCGTTTATCTTTTAGTGTTTTTTCCCTGTGCGAAGGATATCCCGTGGTTGGTGCGACCAGTCTGCAAAACGCCGTGTTGCAGTGCATCGAACCCGGTGACACGCATCACAGCGTTTTGCATTTTCGGCTGTGCGCACTTCCTAGTAAGCGCCTCAGTTTTTCCACATTTAAGATTTTCATATCCATATATCTCCTGCAGCCGGCTTTTGGCACCTTTGATTGACGCGAAGCGCAGTTTTCCGATGCAGCACATAGCATCTTCAGTTCCTATAACGCGCGTACACGATTTGGGCCGCAGTGGCGACGCGTCGGTAAATGCGGCGGAGACTCCGCTTCTGGAGGTAAGGAAGAACATGGCGCCTGACGCCGGCTGCGAGTGAAAGGGGTCGGGAGAGGATGTAGATGTCGCTACCTAAAAGAAAGCAGAAATTCTAGGGAGTTTACCTAGAATAGGATCTAACCGCATTGGTGAATAGCGGTATGGCGTAAGATGAACAACAAAGTTAGCTTCCTGTGCGCGGCGCTGCGACAAATGTAATTCGACTTTTTTTTATTTTTCTTCTTTTTCATTACAGTACACAGTAGACTGCGATAGAGTTCCAGAGCTGCCTATTATCGGACTTGATATCGGTGCTTGGATGAAACTGGGTCCCGAGGACTACGTTGTTAAGGTAGTAACTTGTTAATTTGTTGCTTTAGGGTTTGTTGTTGTAACTATAACTTTTTGTCTGTTTATTTCTTGAAATAGCCACAAACTAGAACTGATGAATATGCGCACCCCCACGTCTTCGCCAGTCAAGCTGTTTCAACTTATTTTCCACCAATAAGAAAAAAAAAAGACGAGCGTATTAGTACGCTACGTGCAAGTTCCAATTTAGAAATCTTTGCGCACAATTTAGATTTGGCAATCTAAATGCATGAAAAAAAAGAAATTATTTTAAAGAAAAGAGACAGAGAGAGAAAAAAGAAAGAGGGAAGGCAGGGAGGTTAACCAGATGGGTAGATCCGGTTTGTTACCCTATGCTGGGGAGAGCTGCGTGGTGACAGTATTTGATGGTGATTGTATGTATGTGCTCCTTTCTGTTCTTATTTTAAGGAAAAGTGCCCACATATTATATGGACACAAACTGTCTCTCAAGAAATACGCGCCCCACAAGCGTCGTGCACGGAGATATAGACGTTTTCTTGTTCAGAAAACAAGTCGACACAGCACAGTGCGCAGTTTTCTTTCGCTAAATATCTGTGGCGCCCTCCTAATTTTGTCATTGCGTACCTGGTTTGGGATATAATCGGACTCAGTGAGGTTAGGAGGACGAAAGAAGCATATACAGTGCTAACAAGCGGGCACGTCCTGTGCTACCGGGGTTTAGCGGAGAGACGAGAACTAGGAGTCGGATTCCTGATTAATGAGGATAAAGCTGGTAACATAGCGGAATTCTATAGCATTGACGAGAGGGTGGCAGGTCTTGTTGTGACATTTAATAAGAGGTACAAATTGAAGGTCGTACAGGTATACGCCCCCACATTCAGTCACGATGACCAGGAAGTCGAAAGCTTCTATGAAGACGTGGCATTGGCGATGAGTAAAGTCAAAACAAAATGCACACTACTGATGAGCGACTTCAATGCGAGGGTAGGCAAGAAGCAGACTGGAGGCAAGGCAGTGGGAGAATATCGCATAGGTTCTAGGAATAGCAGGGGAGAGTTATTAGTAGAGCTTCCGGAACAGAATAATATGCGGGTACTGAATCCCTTATTCCGCAAGCCCGTTAGCCGAAAGTGGACGTGCAGGAGCCCGAACGGCGAGACTAGAAATGATATAGACTTCCTACTCTGCGCTAACCCTGGCATTATATAAGATGTGGGCGTGCTCGGCAAGGTGCGCTGGAGTGACCATTGGATGGTAAGATAGCGAATTTGCCTAGACTTGAGGAGCGAACGGAATCAGCTGGTACATAAGAAGCCGATCAATGAGTTAGCGGTAAGAGGGAAAATAGAGGAATTCCGGATCAAGCTACAGAACAGGTATTCTGCTTTAACTAAGAAAGATGACCTTAATGCTGAAGCAATGAACGACAGTCTTATGGGCATCATTAAGGAGTGTTCAATAGAAGTCGGTAGTAACTCCGTAACCTGTAAGCAATCGCAGGAGACGAAAGATCTGATTAAGAAACGCCAAAGTATGAAAGCATCTAACCCAACAGCTAGAATAGAACTGGCGCAACTTTCCAATTTAGCCAGTAAGCGTAAGACAGCTGACATAAGGAAGTATAATATGGATAGAATTGAACACGCTCTCAGGAACGGAGGAAGCCTAAAAGCAGTGAACAAGAAACGAGGAATAGGCAAGAAGCAGATGTAAGCGTTAAGAGACAAAGCCGGCAATATCATTACTAATATGGATGAGATAGTTCAAGTGGCTGAGGAGTTCTACAGAGATTTATACAGTACCAGTGGCACCCACGACGATAATGGAAGAGGGAATAGTCTAGAGGGATTTGACATTCCACAAGTAACGCCGGAACAAGTAAAGTAAGCATTGGAAGCTATGCAAAGGTGGAAGGCAGCTGGGGAGGACCAGGTAACAGCAGATATTTTGATGGATGGTGGGCAGATTGGTCTAGAAAAACTGGTTACCCTGTATACGCAATGCCTCATGACTTCCAGCTTAGCGGGATCTTGGAAGAACGGTAACATAATCCTAATCTGTAAGAAAGGGGACGCCAAAGACTTGAAAAATTATAGGCCGATCAGCTTACTGTCCGTTGCCTACAAAGTATTTACTAAGGTAATCGTAAATAGAATCAGGCACACCTTAGACTTCTGTCAACCAAAGGACTAGGCAGGATTTTGTAAAGGCTACTCAACAATAGAGCATATTCACACTATCAATCAGGTGATAGAGAAATGTGCGGAATATAACCAACCCCTATATATAGCGTTCATTGATTACGAGAAAGCGTTTGATTCAGTCGAAACCTCAGCTGTCATGAAGACATTACGGTATCAGGGTGTAGACGAGCCGTATGTAAAAATACTGAACAATATCTAATGCGGCTCCACAGCCTCCGTAGTCCTCCATAAAGAAGGGCGTCAAGCAGGGAGATACGATATCTCCAATGCTATTCACAGCATGTTTACATAAGGTATTCAGAGACTTCAATTGGGAAGCATTGGGGATAAGAGTTAATGGAGAATACCTTAGTAACTTGCGATTCGCTGATGATATTGCCTTGCTTAGTAACTCAGGGGACCAATTGCAATGCATGCTAACTGGCCCGGAGAGGCAAAGCAGAAGGGTGGTTCTAAAAATTAATCTGCAGGAAACTAAAGTAATGTTTAACAGTCTCGGAAGAGAACAACAATTTACAATATGTAGCGAGGCACTGGAAGTGGTAAGGGATTGCATCTACTTAGCGCAGGTGGTGACCGCGGATTCGGACTATGAGGCTGAAATAATCAGAGGAATAAGAATGGGCTGGGGTGCGTTTTGGAGGCATTCTCAGATCATGAACAGCAGGTTGCCATCATCATCATCATCAGCCTGGTTATGCCCACTGCAGGGCAAAGGCCTCTCCCATACTTCTCCAAGTACCCCGGTCATGTACTAATTGTGGCCATGTTGTCCCTGCAAACTTCTTAATCTCATCCGCCCACCTAACTTTCTGCCGCCCTCTGCTACGCTTTCCTTCCCTTGGAATCCAATCCGTAGCTCTTAATGACCATCGGTTATCTTCCCTCCTCATTACGTGTCCTGCCCATGCCCATTTCGTTTTCTTGATTTCAACTAAGATATCATTAACTCGCGTTTGTTCCCTCACCCAATCTGCTCTTTTCTTATCCCTTAACGTTATACCAATCATTCTTTCCATAGCTCGTTGCGTCGTCCTCAATTTAAGTAGAAGCCTTTTCGTAAGCCTCCAGGTTTCTGTACCGTACGTGAGTACTGCTAAGACACAGCTGTTATAAACTTTTCCCTTGAGGGATAATGGCAACCTGCTGTTCATGATCTGAGAATGCCTGCCAAACGCACCCCAGCCCATTTTTATTCTTCTGATTATTTCAGTCTCATGATCCGGATCTGCAGTCACTACCTGTCCTAAGTATATTCCTTTACCACTCCCTTTATTCCTGTATTCCTTTACCACTTCCAGTGCGTCACTACCTATTGTAAACTGCTGTTCCCTTCCGAGACTCTTAAACATTACTTTAGTTTACTGCAGATTAATTTTTAGACCCACCCTTCGGCTTTGCCTCTCGAGGTCAGTGAGCATGCATTGCAGTTGGTCCCCTGAGTTACTAAGCAAGGCAATATCATCAGCGAATCAGAAGTTACTAAGGTATTCTCCATTAACTGTTATCCCCAATTCTTCCCAATCCAGGTCTCTGAATACCTCCTATAAACATACTGTGAATAACATCGGAGAGATCGTATCTCCCTGCCTGACGCCTTTCTTTATTGGGATTTTGTTGCTTTCTTTATGGAGGACTACAGTGGCTGTGGAGCCGCTATAGATATCTTTCAGTATTTTTACATACGGCTCGTCTACACCCTGATTACGCAATGCCTCCATGACTGCTGAGGTTTAGACTGAATCAAACGCTTTCTCGTAATCAATGAAAGCTATATATAAAGGTTGGTTATATTCCGCACATTTTTCTATCACCTGATTGATAGTGTGAATATGGTCTATTGTTGAGTAGCCTTTACGGAATCCTGCCTGGTCCTTTGGTTGACAGAAGTCCAAGGTGTTCCTGATTCTATTTGCAATTACCTTAGTAAATACTGTATAGGCAATGGACTGCCAGGTTGCCATTATCCGTCAAGAGAAAAATGCATAAGAGCTTTGTCTTACCAGTACTGACGTACGGGGCAGTAACCTGGAGGCATACGAAAAGGGTTCTACTTAAATTGAGGACGACGCAACGAGCTATGGATAGAAGAATGATGAGTGTTAGGTTAAGGGATAAGGAAAGAGCAGATTGGGTGAGGTAACAAACGCGAGTTAATGACATCTTAGTTGAAATCAAGAAAAAGAAATGGGCAGGACATGTAATGAGGAGGGAAGATAACCGATGGTATTTAAGGGTTACGGACAAGATTCCAAGGAAAGGAAGCGTAGCAGGGGGCGGCAGGAAGTTAGGTGGGCGGATGAGATTAAGAAGTTTGCAGGGACAACATGGCCAGAATTAGTACATGACCGGGGTAGTTGGAGCAGTATGGGAGAGGCCTTTTTCCTACAGTGGGCATAGCCAGGCTGATGATAACGACCTGGCTTGTAACGTGCAACGCATCTCGGTAAAGGGGTGAACTACACCACGAGTTCTCAGCATCTGCAATGAATCGCAACATGCCTAAATGCACCGTCGTGCAAGTTTCTTTTATCAGATCCAGTAATGCATTGAATGTTATCGTAGTGTCTTCCCAGTACATCGTATTGGGAAAACAGCGCCACGGTCACTCAGTTGGTAAGAGCATCGCAGGCGTAATGCGAAGTCATGTGTTCGTGCCCCTTCTGCGGCCAGTCCTTTTTTCATCAACTTTCATTTCCATTTCTTTATCATTTCTTTACTTCAATTACGAAGTACATGTAATTTCTCCTACGCTGTCCCTGGTGGCTTTGTTTTGTGGCTTCTTGTGATATGACTAATAGAAATATCGAGCGCTTGGTTTCTTTTCTTCTCGTTCATTGTACTAATAATTGAAAGGACAGGTCTGAGTGCTGAATGAGAAGAATGTTGTCGAAAACTTTATAAATGTTATCTATTATTTTTTCTGTATACAACCTAGGCGTACTGTAGATAAGGGCGGTACGCTTCTACATTTTGCCAGACCACAGCGTTATAAGTAGTGTGTCGTACATATTTGCAAAATTTGTCCATTTATTTGCAGCCACCCATATTAAACAACTGGATATTTTTTACCCCTCTGACTTCATCAAGTATTGTTGTCATCCGCACCTCTCTGGAACGCTTGAACCGTACCGAACATAATTAAATGGACATAAATTGGTGGAGATCAACAAGCTAGATTTGGCTAAAAGAGAAAGACGGAAGGAAAAGCAGACCCACAAGCACAGTGGCATCGAGTGTATTCGTGTTCTTTTTGGGAGTCATACTACTCTTACTGACAAAATAGTGTAAGAAAAAGAAAAAAAATGGAAAACAGCAGAAAATCTCCGTGCTCATTCAAGAAGAGTTCCCATATTGTTTTCTATATCACGGCTTTGTATAATTCTGTTGCCATTAACAACCATTCACAATTTGGGATAATGTATACTGAAGACCAGAGGTGGAGAATTTTCCAAGAAGAAGCTATAGTATATGTAACACTCAACACAAGAGGCTTAACCGATGTGTCTGACTCCGTACAACTTCGCATGGTTATCGCAGGTTGGCACTGTGTGCTACAGCGGTTTCGTTGTAGGACAAGAAGGAGTCTGGCTTGTGGGGCAGAACTACCTTCGCTCTGTATATATGTTCTTCGAGCAAGGAGGATTCGAGCACCAAAAGGAAATCGCCATTGGACACATCCGGAAACCAAGCAACTAAGCACCACTTCGCCTATAGCCCTCAAATAATAACTTGATTTCATAACTTACCAAGTAGGCATTTGTATCCAAGAAAATGGCGAGCTGCTCAGAATATGGCGCCCTCGAATAAAAACGTTTATTTTGTCGTGGTCTGTTTGAGAATATTTGTCTTAAAACAGATTACAGCGGTTCGCATGAACTGTTCTTAAACCTTTCTTCTAAGATCATGAAGCAGAGGTCGTCCATTTTAACATGCGTGTGGCAGGCCGTGAAAAAAATAGTCATCTGAACCACTGAAACTTTTCACGCAAATTTAATGATCACGCTGCCGTGGCGCTGACGGCGAGGTACCACAAAATCGTACCAAACTTTACACATGACGTTTCGTTAGCGTGTGGACTTATCCGCCCACAACGCACCCCACAGGCCGACCGTCCTACAAGGCGTGGTATTTGGAGGCCGCGTATCAAGTTTACACATGTTTCATCTGTCCTAAAAATCAATTTTATCCTTCTAGCTCCAGTGGGGCACGCGCGGTCACATTGTGCAATGTCACTTTTGTTTCAGATGTTGAGCATCCGAAAACGTCGCATTACGCGATACAGCTTGACTCGGTTTCTCTCCCACTCATGCATGCGTTCCGACGACGTATTCAGCCTATGCTACCAATCGCCGGCATCCCGGGACGCGGGTTATCGCGGACCTAAAACGCTCTTACCAGGCACATAAAGCTTTACACGCGATGTAATAACTTTTCCAAAAAGTGCATTCCAAAATTTCAAACGAATACGCTTGCAGTTCGTTATAGCGACGTCAATAATTTTGGCTTCGATCTAAAAGAGAAGATAGAAGGCAGCCTGAACAGATTATGGAACGTCACCTATGCTAAATCTGATGGAACGCCTATCAGAAAAAAAATCAACAGAAAGTGTGAAACCCTTACCTATCGGGGAAACAACTAGCAGAATAATAGGAATCGTTAAGCTTGCCATTATATAACAATCTGTAGGCCACACACGCATAACTTCCCGAAAAAAATTGTGATCAGTGACCCTCGGTGCAAAAAAACTTTTTTTCTAAAATTCACCTGGCAGCGACAGCGGTAATTAAATTTTCCCAGCAATGCGCACATGATGTCTCGACGAGTTGCGCCAATGAGCTCATCTTGCATGCGTTGGACGCACGCATTCAATAGCCAGGCGGTACATGTAGGTGGCATATTTCTACGTAGACTCCAGGTGGTTTGAAGGGATTTTTATGGCGCCAGGTTTATGTTCGAGACCATTCACTCTTAAGAAAGCCGAGTGCTGGGCCTGATCGTGATGCATCGTGCCATTCTGCAAAAGTAACAGCGCCTACGTGAGGGAGGAATTCCCTTCAGCACACCAAAACGGCACAGCGTCTATAAAGGAGTATACGTAAGAGGGAAATTTTTAAGGGTGATGTGGGTGGAGCGACGTCAGCCGGCGCGACAAATTCCCCGTAGACGTGCCCCGCTCGCACGGGCGAGGCTACCGGGGAGAGAGATCAGTGTTGGCAGACTAGTCTGGCGGCTTCTTCTCTCGACAGCACTCTTCCTTGCTTCATATACACTTTGTTGCACGCTTCATATGTAGTGTCCCCAATACACGGAAAATGATAAACCTGCCGCAACCCCCCACCCCCCCCCCCCCCCGCAAAAAAAAAAAAAGAAAAACTTGAAGGGCATCGTCACTTAACTTAACCGTCGCCCTGCCACACGTGGAACCTTTGCAATTGTGATGGGACTGCCAACCTCTTCAAGGAAGAACTTGTGATACCGTTGCAACCCTATTCAGCAGCCAAATTGGTAAATGTCTTCTGAACACAGCACAAAATTCCGCTTCCTCTCCCGCCAAGCGCGGATCTTTTGTTCAGTCCGGACAGAAGTTCCCCTCTCCCCGGGGATACGCGGCGGCAGCACGTCATATCCTAAAACTGTGACGTCGATGTTACGTAACGCGCACTCTCCGCGCCGAAAGCCGGGTTTTCTACCCCATGTGGACACCCCTCAAAGGTTTCCTCAGCAGGCCACACACAAAATTTAAATTTTAGGCAGGAATGTGTTAGATGCCCTCTATGGAGTGTTCTACCGTAAGAACTGTTAAGAGTGGCTAACTAATAGCCGAGATACAAATATTTCATTGCCGCGAACCCATGATTTTGGGAGCCGAGTTTCGCCGCTAATACAGACACCCGTCACTTGCCCCTTCTAGCCTCGCAGCAAGACGGGCGAGTTCGTAAAGGCTGAGTCCCACCCGTGACTTCATGAGGTCGCGCGACCATTTGCGAAAAGCGACTGAAGGCGACCAATCACAGGGAAACGTATATGGACAAATGCTGGCACCGGCAAGCCCGGGTGACCACGACCTGCAAGTCGCAATCCCGTAGCTTATCGTTGTCAGCGAGAACCCTTAACAATACTAACCGACTCCCAAACAGCATGCCGAAACTACATGTTCGGCAGAATAGGTCACAGAGCGCTCCGCATACTCCGCTCAGAAGATCCCCACACAAAAAACCCAGAAAAAGAACAACCAATTAGACACACGATAATGTGGACGCCGGGTCACACGGACGTGGAAGGCAACCGTGAGGTCGACAGGGTAGCCCGAGGATACACTGCATACCGAGCACCCGCCAATGACCTCGAGGAAACCGAGCCAGTCCCCAGAGAATACTCGGCTATCCTGAATCACTATAAGGGCAGCAGGAAGCGGTACCCCTCACCGCATAGGTCTCTCACTAGAGAGGACTCCGTAGCTTGGAGGCTGCTACAGACGGGTGCATATCCGAACTTAAACACCCTCAGCAAAATACAACCCACACAATACAGTGACAAATGCCCATGGTGCCAGGACACACCCACGCTCTACCATATAACGTGGGCCTGCCAGAAAACAAATGCGGCACCAATAATACCAAACCCGAGTGCGGAGCAATGGGAAGGAATGCTCTCCAGCGACCGTCAGGACGTCCAACTAGGGCTGATCCGACGGGCCCAGCTGGCAGCGGCATCCAGCGGAGCCCTGGACTAGGGGCAGACGGCCATTGCCAACAAGATGGAAGACACCATCTGACTCCGCGAAATTCATAGAATTTTCTAGAGCTAAATAAACGTTTTTCCTCCTCCTCCTCCTCTAGGGATCTACGCAGTTCGCGCGCACTTCGCTGCTTTCGCGTTCAGGCAACAGTCACAGATTCTGATTCGAGCGAGCAATAAGACGTCGTCACTGTGCTGATGTACTCTGCCGTGCGTGGTGGCAGCGCGGATGCCTCCGACGCAAAAGCGACACTGGTGGGTGCGCCCGCGGCCCCGTTCACTACGAGTGGCCGACCACGCATCTCGCCTCCTGCCCGAACTCGGCGCGCATTACGTCCTCAGGAGGAATATCTAAAATAAGTTGTAATTTCTAGTTCCCGTTGCGTGGGAGCCAAAGCATAATTTTTAAGCTTTCTCTTGGTGCTGCTCCGCTTCCTGCGAGGGCTACCGCGTACATTTGAAACGTTGCTGGAAATGCTGCGCCCCAGCACTACGAGGAAAGACACTAATTGCATTCCTGTAGTCTGCCATGGTGGCGCGGACTTTGTATGTGGTGCGACGCGGTAGGACGCCGATTAAAACACATGATAACTTAACTTTTGGCGCGCCGCTGATTGAATTAGCAGTGTTTCGACCAGTGTCACGCGAGTGAAAAATGGATCAATGAGCGACTGACCCTTAACGGTAACTTTTTGAGAAAAGCGAACGTTTGCGGCCATTTGCGACTAATCGATTTGCGGCCGCTTGGTCACGTGACCGATGACAGTAGCCGGTGTGAATGAGCCTTAATTGAACACGTTTCTAGGTGTGGGCAGCGCAACCCGGGCGGAGGACAAAGGAAATGGACGATACGGACAAGGACCGCCATATTGCGCTCGTATCATTTACATCATTCATCCTTTGTCCGAGTTACGCTGCTTAACCCTATGAACATGCTCCGTCTAGCCTGTGCCAGTGAATTTCCTTCCCCGCGTTCTGCAATACACATGCGTCACGTGCCCCGCCTTCATCTTTCCTTCGCTTTTTTGTTGCGCGGGGCACTTCCGACGAGGGTGTCTTGCGCGAGGTAAACTTTGTCTCGTTTCGCGCAGCTGTGGCCGAGAACACCTGACTAATTGTATAAGTCAGTGCTACACGAGCACTGAGCTGATCACAGAGCGTTATCACACGTGGAACACGGTAGAAAATGCCATAGTTTCGTTTTCAGCGCCCGTGACTGCATGACGTGGGAACAAGCAAAAAAATTATGGGGTTTTACGTGCCAAAGCACTTTCTGATTATGAGGCACTCCGTAGAGGGGAGCTCCGGAAATTTGGACCATCTGGGGTTCTTTAACGTGCACCTAAATCTAAGTACACGGCTGTTTCCGCATTCCGCCCCCATCGAAATGCGGCCGCTACGACCGGGACTCGATCCCGCTACGTCGCGCTTAGCAGCCCAACACCATAGCCAATAAGCAACCACGGCGGGTGTGGGAACAAGCAGACGACACGGAAGCACTTTTCTCGTGCTACGGTTCAAAGTAAAGCAAATACACACGGACATTCAGTTTGTTTATGTTATTATTTCTCTAAACATTTCTGTGTTATTATTTCTCTAAACTTAACAAACTGATGTTGCCATGAATAATTCTTGAAGTGACGTGTTCGCTACGAGCGACGTCACAGCACAGACATATACGTAGACGCACTTGCGCATATACGTCACATCTCCGGCCGGGAGCGCGGCGCCTTCGAGGAGAAGGGCAAACGTCGTTTGGTTTGAATTTTTTGCTCTTTCCGTGGCGCGTAGCGACGTGATACTTAGCAGACACGATCGTTATCGCAGATTCTAAGCACAGCGCTTGTCAGCCCAGATTGCCATACCTAGTGAGGGGCCCTTTAAAAGCGGATTCACACGACGGGAAGGAGCAGGGATTTGTGAAGGGGATAGCGCATCACGTGACGCGTGCGTCAGCGAAACGAGCTGCGCTCGGAGAGTCCGGCCTTTCCCGTGCTGGAAAAAAGTGCTGGAACGTACTTCGATCTGTGCAGTTTACGGCTGTGTGCAGTTTACGGCCTAGTCAGCGTGAAGTCGGCCAACATGGGCTGTGAAATCGCGTTTGTGTCCGCAAAGGTGAAATTTCGCTTTGTTGTTTTGTTGGCGATAAGCACAAGTGCCACCATCAGACAGAGGTGCATAGAAGAACGCTCTCGCCTGCGGTGCTTTTGTACAGTCTAAAAATTTTACCACCCTTAAGGGTGTAAATGACTTGCCCCGTGGGTCACGCCTTTTTTGGGTGTATTCCTACACTCCAAGCAAAGAGGTGTAAATTAACACCCCGCAAAGGAAAAGGTAATATGACGTCACCTTGCCTATGGGTGTAAAACAGACACCACCCTTTCAATATGGGTGTAGCATGGACAACACCCTTCCAAAAGGGTGTTATCCCTGCAAGTATTTTAGCGTTCACCACAGCCATGTAGTTAATGGACAGACTAGCTGTTGTGAATGCTGCCTAGCCTTAGCTATGATACTAACTTGTTGAGTATGAGCCAGAATGTGTGAGGCGTCATATCCCGATTCTGGTCTGTCATGTGGTAGTATATATAAAGTGTGACCCTTTCAGGAAAGAAATTGGTTTCACGACCGCAGCAATGCACACACCCTATGCTTTTCGTCATCTTCCTCTGCAGTGATAGTACACTGCCGGCAGGATGCAGAGTGCAATAACAACGCACGCTGCACAAAGGGCACAGGATCTCCCGCATCTTGGTGCACCAGTACTTATTACTCCATGGAAACCGCACACAACCAAAAGCATGATGTTACATGCATTTCTGAAATAATTAAAAACCATCTTGGTAAAAAATTTTCACATCAACACCAGCTTGACCAGGAGGGAAAGCCACCACAGCTCGTTTTTGTAGCTCATGTTGAAGGCAATAGAGCACAAGCAATGCATGGATTGGCGACGGTAACCAGTGTAGTACTACAGAAGCATACGTTTGCCTGTCAAGCAGTTTTTTGCCGTTTTAAGCGCATATTTAATACCTCTATTCAGAAAAGTTGTCATTTATCTCCGCGGGATGCTTCTACTAGTACTTTCACATATATAATGACCTAAAGGTAGCACTGAAAGCCGAAGAACAAAGTGCAACAAAGCGATTCCACTTAGAATAATGTTTCAGCATTTACGAACAAAACTGCATGTGTAACTGTTCGTGCTGTTTAATATATAAGCATGCACTATTTCAGGAAATTTATGTATGCTCCATTTACTGCCAGTGAACTGCTTATACCCAATACTTTAGTTTATTTTTCATCAAGCGCTTGCACTGACTATCCCACAGGCATGGTAACTTAAGCTACCCGAATAACAATCAGCTAGTCTAAGGTTGAACTGAACAATATCATCGTAAAATTTGTGACGGAATGTCAGAAGAAAAGCATTTATAATTTCATTAAAGAGAAATGGTTACATAATAATGTTTGCACATTTTAAATGTAAAAAGGAAGATAACGAGTAAAACCATACCAATACAAAGACATAAGCACTGAATAATGGCACAGGCTTGTTCAAATAAATTTTCAGCAGAAAAGTTTTTTAAAAATAACCTCACTACGGACTATCACATGTTTTCATTCGAAAAGCACTGCATCTTATCATAAAGTACGAAAATAACCCGCCACATAAGAAGAACAAGTCTGAGTGTGTCTATGTGAACAAAAGGATAGAAAGTTGGGCGAGTTGGTGCGGTAACATGATATTGCATTGTAGCCCAAAGTGACACGGACACAGACTAGAAGTAGACAGGACGAGCACTTACTTTCAACTAAATTTTTATTGAAACGAAAAACATATAAATATACTCCACACAAGTGTAGACTCCACACACAAGTGTAACCGCTGCAGAATTAAAATGGGACAGCAATGAATTCGCAACCTTTAACCCTTGATCCCGAGCTGTACTAGTGACTGGAGGTAGTACCAATATCGCCAATGACGAGTTGCACTCTTTCTGCCCGACGTTATGCTGCTCTTATTGTCAAAGATGAGGTACAGTCGGCATTGAGGGAAAGCTGCCCTCATGAGCAGCTTTTATTTTTGTATTATTTCTAAACAGAAACCAATGAAGTAATATATTTTTAGAATGAGAATGACACCGAAAAAATTAGTACGTAAAAATTTGGAAAATTTGCTACATTTTTCCGGAATTAACTTGGGGGTTAACGGGTAAAGCGGCAATCCAGAAACTAGAACAAGTTTTGACATGGTTTGCTACAAGTGAATGCTAGAAAATACGTTGGAATTCTGTAGTTTTGTCCAACAATGCAAAAGGGATTCTTAATAAGTGAAGAAATAAAGGGAAAGGTATCATGAAGTATATTTTGTGAATGTAATGCAGTATCACTCAACTTCTGTTACTATATAATCTCCACTCGATTAAGTTGCACTTTCTGAACTAGTTCAGGAGGTGCTGCATTTCACTACTCGTTCCACCAGTTCAACATGGCAGCAACTGCAAATTGTGATTTGTTTTACTTAGTGCAGGTTTTGTACAGGGCGAGTTCACAGCATTCCCTGGACTTGGCCGAAAGGTAGCGCATGTTTGTGCAGCAAGTGTGGTGCCACTTCTGCACAAGCGAGGTGCAGAAATCATAGAGTTTCATACAATAATTACTAGAGGGAACTCTGACGCTGGTGTCTACAGGAGATGAAACAAGAACGGTTGTACCAGCATGGGAATTATGGGAAGTATATGGATTTGCCTAAACTTCGTCTGTTTGACTTAAAACGGCTTTGTGACTTTGTAAACTAGCCAGTTTCAACAATATACTGTGTAATAAATAAATAAACATAATTGAAATCGTTCGACAACAGGATTCGAACACAGGAACTCTAGAACAGAAGTCTGATATTGAAATCATTAAGCCACGGAGGCATGTCACGACAAGCGAGTGCAACGCCCTGATGAATTTATCGCTGGCATACCGGTGCCTTGAGACGCTTGGCGCGTTTCGATTTGGCCACCTGGACAAGCTCAATCGTTGCAATTCATAGCAATTATGCGTGTTGGCGGCGTCTTCTGCACTTCGAAGAGTATAGACTGCGCTGAAAATTACGACAATAACATGTATATAGCGTATAATATACAAAGCCACACGAACGTCTGAATTCACAAGCACGAAGATAAGACAAATCCATGTGCTTCCCATCATTTCCATGGTGGTACGATCTTACGTACTGGTCATTAATTCCAAGTTTTAGTGCAGTCACACGTCTAGTAGGCAACTGTGGTATTTCGCATAAACATTACAAAGCCAACCCAACTGTGATGAAAGTTCACTCTGGTAAATTGTTTATGATCGAGTAGCATAGACTACTGAAGCAATCTCAGCAATCTCTGGAAGGCTAGTGAAGTAATTTTCTTATTAGCAGCCTTTAAACAGCATGCGAACATGTGACACATGCACCTCAAATATGCAAATATTTCCTTGACTCAGCAAGAAGCGATGCTTCATGTTCCACGAGGCTACTTCAATCAACGCAGTATTGGTGCTCCCTAAAAACAATGCCAACGCATATGATCTACATATTTTTCAGGGGCAACAGTTATGCATGAAATCATGTTAGATTACAGTTCTTTTTAAACACATGATCACACCATGTTAGAAGTGCTTCTTAAAATCCTCCTATTTATTATACTAGTCAGATCTCTGTACACAAAGACTACTAATTAGGTCCCATGCTATATCATCATCTTAACAAAAACCACTTATCTTATCACTCATGCTGTGATAAGATTTCTTTGAGACCACCACATTGAGATGCTGTACAAGGTGGACTCATTATATTTAAAATGAAGCTCCTGTTCTTCCAAACGAGAAGAAAGGGAACTGAGGGTCAAAATTTTTCTTAATCACAGCTGGGAGATGCCAGGGAAGGCACGTGGAAACTTATTTGTAATCTTCTATTTAAATGTAGAAATGATAAAGCCAAATGAAAATGGTAAGAAAACAGCCATGGGTGGAGAAAGAACTTACAACCTTTGCATTAGGCATGCGATGCACTAACCACTGTGCTACCAAGGCAGCATTCAACCGTTCACAATGGCCCCTCAGATTGTTGACGCTCGAACGCGGCCGTAGTACCAGAGTGGTTCGTATATCACATGCGTAATATGAACGTTATGGGTTCGTTTTGTGAGTCGTATTTTGTGACCCTAAGGCAGCCCTTCACAGCATCAAGTCTGCATTACGTCACAGAATATACGAGCAGATGATATCTGACATCAGGGAAGTGCACCGCCATGCTCTGGAAAGAGGGCACACCATTACATTTCAATGGATTCCTGCTCACTGTGGCATTGTCGGCAACAACCTAGCAGACAAGGCTGCCCGGTCTGCCCACGAAGATACCCAGACGCGTTCAATACCTTTGGCGAGGTCGGACGCTGCCAGGGAACTTCGCCTACATGCACGCAAAAAGTCGCAAGATCTCTGGAGTTCAGGTGCCTTCAACTGCCGATTATATAAACTGGACCCCACGCTACGGCTACAAGTGTCATCTAGCCTTTCCCGCGGTGAAGCAACCTTGCTGTACCGCTTGTGGCTGGGAGTAGCGTTCACAAACTCATATTCCTTTCGTTTGGGAATGGCCGAGAGCCCGATGTGCGATTCCTGTGGGTGCGAGGAGACCATCGAGCACCTATTGTGTACCTGCCTCCGCTACGATGTACAACGCCTCCCTCTGCGGGAAACTTTGCACCGACTGGACTTACGACCTTTCACCGAGTCAAAGATACTCGGACCGTGGCCCCACCCGTCACTGGCACGAAAAGCGAATCGTGCATTACTGCAATACTTGAGGTACACCGGCTTAAGAGACCGGTTGTAGTGTCCCTGTGCATAGTGTCCCGCCCACACGTACTCAGTGCTCACTCTATCCCTTTCTCCTTTTCTATTCCCCTTTCCCCCACCCCCAGTGTAGGGTAGCAAACCGGATACTCTTCTGGTTGACCTCCCTGCCTTTCCTGTCCTTGCTTTCTCTCTCTCTCTCTCTCTCTCTCTATGGGTCCGTTCCCCACCCACAGGTGGATGTCTTTTCATCCACTTTCATTTCCCTAGAATTTTTCATTTCTATACTTCATATGAAAAACTTAAAACATGTTCCTGTATGCTTTCCTTGGCCTCACTATCTGCTGGCTTCTTCCAGTTGTTACTTCCAACACATATATATATTCTCATCTGGTAAGTAAGTAGTCTTTGCATGATGCTGGTATGGAATGTAAAACATTATTGTAGGGCCGTGTTACGTAGAAAGCCTTACATTGCCCAGGCAAGGTGTATTAATGTAAATCTGAAAAAAAAACAATTCCCGCTCTAGACAGCAATGCTGTGTACTGCTGTGTGCAACAGGGTTTAAACAAAACAACTTGTTCAGAAATAAAGCCACCAAACAACGAGAATATATGAACTAGATGAAAATTTGTGCAGTTGCATGTTAAAAGTTTTGCACAGCAACAAATGAAGACATAATGAAGCAAGCGCGAGGATGGTTTATTTTGGAAACACGAGGCAATATACTAGAAAGATGTATATGACCTTACATGTGGAGAAATATTGTTTCTGTAGCAGCTAAACTACGAACAGGCCTTGAACACATTGATACAAGGTATGGAGCATGTAAATCTTCTCGTGCCCTTAAGTCATAGAAACATGGCTTTCTCATGATTCGCTACACATGGCTGCCTCACACAACTTACCCGCTTCTATATATACCTTGTACGTACGAGGTGGTCTGTCTGACTTGTGCAAGCTTTATATATCTACAAGTGCCACGTAGCTGGACAGAACCAAGGTAATGTCGTTTGCCATCGTTTTTAGCAAGTGAAACCAATTTTTGCATTCTTCCTAATTAGGTAATTAGTTATTAACGAATATTTAACTGCTCAAATATTATATTCAAAGTAAAAGTGTCAGTGTGAAAATTGTAAAGCATACTGAAATACTCCCAATCCAGCTTTCTACTGCTCAACAGGTGCAATAAAAATATTTTTTCAAGCTTTAAAGAAGAAGCCTGTGAATATATGCAAGAAGTGCTGTGCAACTAACCACTCGTTCACCTGAACCCCATTTGGCTCCTTCTTTCATGCTAGAAAAAAGAGCTTTAGTTTAGAGGACGCAAGCGGCTTGCGTACGCAAGAACTAGGGGCGACGGCACTGCGCATGCGCAGACCGCTACGTCTACTTGCGTCCTTGGGGCGGCCGAAAACATCGCTGCCCCTACGCGGTCATGTTACCTACGTGACCCTCGCGGCGTACGAGAACTTAAGAGTAGCTAGCGGGTAGATAATGTGATAAATCATTCGCCAAGTGTCGACAGACATCGTTTTTATATATATCAGAGAGGTTTACCGTGTCCGGTATTCGGGTAAACGCAGGCGGAGCAGGTTGGGGCGTTGGGGCGGGGGAGTAAACGGGAGTGGCCTCCATGGTGCATCCACCTGGTGATGCAAAGCTCAAACGGACACAAACAGCTAATATTACTGTACCCAAGTCTATTCTACTTAGCTGCTGGCGTAAATTTTCGCACGGGCGTAATCGTGTTGCTGCCAAACATTTACACCCGCAGCAGCGTAATATACACTTGGTTACTGCAATATTAGCTGTTTTTGTGTTTTAGCTTTGCGCCACCAGGTGGCTGCACCATGCAGGCCGCTCACGTTTACGGCTCCGCCCCAACGCCCCAACCTGCTCCGCCTGCGTTTACCCGAATACCGGACACGCTAAACCTCTCTGTTAACTGCAGTTAATAAGAATAGTTTTATGTGCTTAACTTCATATGCTTGATTTCATGCTTTAAAAAATGATAACGAAGCAAAGATCAGACGTTTATGGCGGTGCGAGCGCATGCGAGCTCACTGCGGCTTGCGTTTGGGGCCGCTAACCTATAGCGTGTTTCTGCTTGCGTACGCAAACGCAAACGCACCCAAACGCTACCGGCCCCAACGCCTTGCGTCCCCTAAACTAAAACTCTCTAAAACACTTTTTGAGAAGAATATTTTAGAAATTAATCATTATTCACTATGTTTTAGGCAAAATGCATGAAATAGTGTGAGTGCCACCTTCATTTTCGGCGACATGAATTGACTCCCTTTTCATGTCCAAATCCAGCTATACGTGGTGCGTGTTTTGAGCTCGGTCTGTAATTTAGGCTGGTTTTGACTAATTGAAGCTTCGCACCCTAATAATGGAGTCTACAGCCTAAAAAGAAATTGGTACATAAACGGTCGCTGTCAGTACTCCATACTCCTTTAACTTAATGCAAAGTGCTTGTGAGCCAAGAAGTTCGTAGTTCTAAGCAGTATTTCTCATTCTGACCTGGTGTTATAGCCGAGTTACTATGATGCCATGCTGCTCAGTCATGCTGGTCACAGCTTCAATCTAGGTCATGACAGCTGCAATCCAATGGGGGTAAAATGCAATAACGCTTATGCACTTAGATTCAGGTGTACATTAAAGAAGGCCAGGTTCCCAAAACTTCAGGTTGTGACTTTGGAATGTGAAAGCCCTTAATTTAATTTTAAAATGTAAAGGTGCTTTATTAGGAGCAGTACATCATCTTGAGCTCCTACTGCGCTGCCATGCCACCAAGAAGCTTCGAGTAAATAAAAACAATTTCTTAGACAATCTCCATCTCTTGCAAACATTTACAAACACTTCTCTGCATGCACCTCTGTTGCTGTTATATTTAGTTCCGTAGGCGAAGGCGGGTTAGGATGTTAGAACTTTCAAACCTGTTTTTTTACCGCTTTAAGGTTGTTGTTTATTTTGCATCTCTGCGTGTGCCGAATGCACATTTCAGTGCATCAATTTCTTCAGAAAGTGCACTCTTTATTTATTTGTGCATGCAAAAAGGGTTCAGAAGAACTGCTTTCTGAAGATCTGTATAACAAACAAAAAACAATTCTATGTAGGCTGCAGAAAGAGAAAAGATTGTTTTGTAAATATGTTATTTAGTTCTTTAAAAAGACGCAGCTTTAAGCATTCTGTTCCAAAGTGAAAATTGCCCCTACCTGGCTCTGCTTCATTTTCCGATGTTGATGCTTCATTCGGGGGCACTCAACTGACAGGCTGCCCTTTGGTCATGTCCGGTGTGCTGTTACCAGGCTCAAGGTCGATCGACATCCTCACCAAAAGTTGAGTCCAAAGGCTATAAAAGAAACCATCTCATCATTTTGCTATCAGTTTTGTCATCTTGTGTGTTTCACACACGGCCATGAGTGAAATATTCCGTCACTTGGATACTGAAAAAAAAAAAATTCAAGCATTTTGTGGCAACCAAGCTGAATACACAATAAATGGAGAACATTAAAGAGCAAATACAATTGTCACATTAGATTGATCAAGTACAGCAGAAATGGAAATAAATCATTGATACTGTGTCTGTTGGCTTTGAATGCAAGAAACGTAAAAACAGGAACTTGCAGCCACGCCACTTTGAATTTCCCGCGTTTGCTGCTCCTCACAAGTTTGCCATCGTCCGGTAGTCGGGACAGTAATCGCTTAAAATTAATATGAACGAGCGTCGGCATAAATTAATAGGACACTTAAGCGGGCAATATTTGCGCATAAAAGAACTCACGTAGCGAAACTACTGTCAAATACCCGATGACGCATCTGCGGGCGGTGCGGTTTGGGCGAACAATTCAAAAAGGAATGCGACTTTCACTTGTTCACGCCTAGTAAGCTAAGATATAATTTGAGTTTCCTACTAAACTATACTGGATATTTGCGCTCCGAATAAAACGCTGGAAATTTAGTTACGTCACATTGCGTAGGTATGAAAGTATGAAAATTGCTTTTATTGTATTCTGCCCAGGCAGCGTGTTGCAGCTACTACTCTCATGCAACAAATGCATGAAAGTGATACTCGCGGCACGGAAAACAGACACATAAGCGCCAACGGCTTCGGCCGACGAGTCCAAGCTTCTCGCACCACCCGAGTCACTCGAGCTGCTTACCGCGTCGGCATAGCTACCGCGCTTGACCGAGTGGGAGCGAGAGCGAGAACGCGAGCGCGACGTATTTTGTAGTGTTCGCTTGGAGCTGCTGCGCCTGGGGGAGCTGGCCGCACTGACACTGCTCGAGCTGGTGGCCGATGTGCCCAGCTCCGGGAACTCTGCACTGCTGGAGTTCCAGCGGTTGTCTCTTTGTTGTAGTCTGTTGAGGCGCTGTTGCCGTATATTTTAGGGTGGAGGGCTTGGCTTTTAACTAGATTATGTTTATGTCTTCGTTACAAAAGAAAACTACAGGAAGGAAAAGTGTTGTGTTAGTTGCGATGAATCTGTGATATTCGTGGATTATTTCAATGTAGTTTTGATTTTAGCTTGACACCGAAATAACGGATGCGTGTTGGTACTAAGGACACATGCACGTCCTACTCAGTTCAAAATCTGGGTGAACCCATTGCTATGAATTCATGTAAAACTCTCAAAGCTCACCTATGTATTAACTGCAATTATAAACTGAGTGCTCTAAATGAAGATGAGCCAGTGAATATATTTGTGGTTCAATGTGACGCTATGTTTAGGCGAGTGTTCTCTCTTATTTACGCTTCCTTTGTATAGTTGTGTACCCTGTATAAATAGTATATGTAGCTGTAACTGCAATGTCATCTGTGCAGGCGACCCCCGCATGGGCATCTTTGTAAGCGGCCGTTTGGTGCGTGGCGACACTACGTGCTAAAGCACATGAGGATGGGACCATCTCGCGTGCACCCGTGCGCGGCTCAGCCGCGTCTGGCGAAAGGGCGATACTGGGCGATGCGCCGATGCCGAGTGTTACGACCTTTAAGGCCCCCCGGCGGAGGCAACACTCCTCTTCGGCCTCTGCTTCACATAGACGGCTCCTCCAGATTGACCCACCTGGAGGAAATCGGCCGCCTTCTTTTCCTGTCCTCCTCTTCAATGTTTGCCTTTCTCTCCCGTTTTTTTTCATCTCTCCTGTATTCTATTCCCTTCCCGCTTCAGAATTTCTGGGCGAATCGAGATTACCTTGTGTGGGCAGCCAACCTTGGTTATACCACATTTGGTTATAGTGGTGGCGTGCAGCATGTATTTGCAGGACCTATCCTTTCCAGGTCCTGCAGTGTCCCCTTGGGCTCCATACTAGGTGGCTGGCGTTGCTCACGAACAATTTACCGTTACGTATAGCAAGTTCCCCCAACTTCGTGATCGCTCTCAGAAACGAGGCTTCGAAGTTTTGGTCGAAAGATTGACAATTATATACGATTTCATGTAATACATTAAGAGAAGAAAGAAAAAAAAGGCACCGAGAATGATCTCAAATTGTCTGGTTGCAAAAACACTAACTGAAGCTGTTTTCCAAAGTTATAAAATGTCCACGTTGGCAAGTGGTGATCCTCTAGAACTTCGCGAAAAGGAACAACTCGAAAAGCTGTATAATCTAGTCTCATTCGTGAACTTCCTAGTGAGCCAGACCGTACCGCACTATGAACACCACCCGTGGAGCCATTTCGCAAGCTAATCTCGTGGAGCTGACTGAAGCTGCCCTACTGGAGGGCAGGAGTAATAAAAATGTGATCAATGTCAAGAGAATTAGCATGAGGCATGGTGGAAAGTAGATCGAAACAAAGCACGTGATTTTAACTTTGGCGTCAAGTATCTTGTGTAAGACTGTTGAAGCTGAGTAAGTCTCCTGGTCAGAGCGTACATCCCCAATCCTATCCGTGGCTGTAATTGCCAATGATTTGACTTCAATTCACAGAACTACCGAGGCCGCCAGACTTTGCTAAATCCAGTACCCATGAGCACCCATGTGACAATTGCGAGAAAACTCCACACTGCGTGAACTGTGATGGGGAGCACGCCGCATACTCACAGTCCTGCCTATCCTGAACAAGGAAAAAGAAACAGTAACGTTCAAAGTCAAGGGAAACATATCGTTGAAAGAAGCAGGCAGGCGTGTAGCTTACCTGCCAAATAACACCTTTGCCCAAGGGGGCAGCGCCACTACGGCCTATGGCGTCTCTGTGGCCCACACACAATGGGCTGGCAATGACGCCATCCGCCCCCCCCCCTCCCCCGGGAAGGGGGGGTGGGCTGCAGGTAGCGCTGCACTGCCGTCTCAGAAGGGGCCATTGACCTCCGTTTTGGTAGCCTCAAAGCTCTCGTCCCCTGAGACAAGGCCTTCTCGTAATATACACCACTTGCAAGAGCGCGTGTCCAGAGCCTCTGAAGAGGCAATGCGCCCAACACCCATCCAGACGGCGCCCTTAGCAGCGAAGAAGCGGCGCGTATCTCTTGTCCGCTGCAAAAGAGAAAAACCTCGCGTTGCCCGGAAGGGCTCTGTAAGCTAACTCCTCTTTCTTAAACACATAGCACAGCAACAAAATTAAACATGGATGCACAAATATTGCACTGGGGCGTCAGAGGACTGCTCGACAACCTCGATGATGTCTGCTGGACAAAAGTGGGCAAAATATTCATGAGGAAAACTTAGTCGCTGTGGGACTACCGGTGGGTGGGTCGCCGGCTGAGTGACAACGGACGCTCATAGTCGACGAACTCTAGTGCGTAGCCACGGACGATTAGTGACGCGCCGCGAAGGCATCTTTAATTTTTTCCAGGTTGGCTATGTGTTCATGTGTATTGTTGCTTGTAACGGCCACACGCACGCTATTATACGGCAGATAAACCAAAATTCCGTTCGCTTGTCTTTCTGACTGTGTTCAGCCCCTTAGCCCACGAACCATTGATATCACAGAAGACTGGCCCGTTCCGTTGGGAGCACGAGCCATTGCGCAGACATCTAGTAAAAGAGCAAATGTTCAGGCGTCCCCCAAGTTTTTTTTGTTGTTGTTTTGCTTGCAACTGAGAGCGTCGGCGCCGGCGTTGCGACTTCTTTCGGCTCTCCAGAGCTGTGTTCTTGCCAAATATGTCCTTCGCATCACGTTTGTGTTCGTTAAAGGATTCGCATTTTAGATATTGAGTAAAGAGGCTTTCATTGGAAACGAACCGCCTCACCAAGAGTTTTCCAATTTTATCGTTAATCAGACCATGAGGAACTATTTGGCAGAAGCCTACAAAGATTGCCAGAGTGACTGCAGCGGTTTTGAGCGATGGCGTATATACTTGTGGGTGTATTGTTTGGCTCTAATGGCGGTGAACTGGAACCAGAAGTGTATTCGGTACTCACGCTGCAGGCACAATAAGCCTGCTTCTGTATTGGCGATGCAAGATACACTGGAGAGCCTCCACAACGAAGCTCTTTCCCGGCTGGTGTGCGCGTTGTGACCTGTATAGCAAAGGATTTCGGAGCCACCAAGCGCTTCATTTATAAAGGCGTTCGATTGGCCCGATTGTCACGTTTGAGTTTGCCTTTATTTCCCGCAACATGTGCAAGGCATGTACGCGGTGTGGTGAGGAAGGCGGCCTAATAGGTGCGTCAAAGCCAGCCTGATTGACGCCGTCTCCTCACACTTCATGGCAGCAAACACGACAGTTAGCAAGCACTGTACATAATAAAAATCGGATTGTTAACAAAAAGCAACAATCATATTGGAAACAATATGCATAGTGAGACGATCAATACACAGTGTACAATAATTTCGTACAAATACCGTCAGACCTTAGAGTATGTGTTCGTGATTATTTCAAGTAATTTTTTCTTTCTATAGAACACGCAGCGGCTCTTCAGTCAGATCGGTCGGTCAGCTCCTGCTATGTGGGAAGTTGATGTAGGTCACGTTCCCACATATAGCAAGAGCTAAACCATTTGTCTTCGCGCTTGCTCCCGTTTGGCTAATAAAATAATGTCTTTCATCCTTCCGTCACGAGCGGGGAACGTATCAGTATGTCCCTTACTTGCCTCGTGGCAGCTAACGCTGTGGGACGCTGCATTAAATTACCCCCCCCCCCCCTCCCCGTCTGCGCGATCGCCACTCATTCCCGAGCCCGTTACTCATACCAAAACGCTACAAAGACGCGGCGCGACGTTGCGCCGTTAACCGATTCGGCCAAGGTTGCACCGTTTTATTGTGGAGTAAAAAAAAAAAAAAAACGCCCGTAATGCCTAATGTCGGCGCCCTCATGCTCATCCTTTCATTTATGGAATATTCCTTCATGTTTCTTTCTTATAATGCCACTTTCTTTGCATTATAAATCTACTCTTTTTAAGGCGTAGCTTTCTTTGCGACACCCTCCCGGAATTTCTCACACTTTAAGACAAAAGAGAGTAAAAAGTGAGTCACGGCAACTTGACTCTCTTTTTTCTTCCGAAGACCCATTTTCGCGCGGGTAGAGTCACAAAACAAGAGTCAACATTTATGTACGGGTCGTTTAACTCTCAATAGCACGCGAAGAGTCTTCGTGCAAGATCGCGACTCCTCTGATATTCGAGATGAGTCTGGCGAGAGAAAGATTAAAATGCAGGAGAAAAAATACCAGATAACGTCTTCGGTTTAGGCAGGCCCTCGGGTTCCTGTCCTGGTTGTAATTCGGTGTATCATTCTTTCGTCCTTGTCATGTTTTGCAATGACATCGAACTCTAAATATCGATTTTCCTTGACCATGTTTGTTAATATCTCACACGCTTAAGCCATAGCTGGTTTCCTATGCTAAGGAAGACCCGGATTTGTCACACTGGATTCTGACCATAAGCAAATATTAAAAAAAATAGTATTGGCTACTAAAGAGAGCACAGCAACGAGATAACAAGTTCAGTAGGTGCACTGACCAGTGTCGATTGTAAATGTAATTCCGCAACGTAAACTTAAATTTTGAGGATTTAGGTTCCAAAATCAAGATATTGTTATGATGCGCACGGTAATCAAGAACTGCAGATTTATTTTCAGCGGCTCGGGTTATTTAACGTGCACGAAATGCACGATGTACGAGCGTTTTTGCATTCTGGCCCCGTTGGAATGCAACTGCAGCGGTTGTGATTGGACGCGTGACCTCGAGCTCAGCAGCGCAACACCAAAGCCACTGGGCTACCGCAGTGCGTTGCGTTCCGCGACCACAAACAAACATTAGCGTACGCAGCACTGCTTTTGAACCACCCTAGAAATATAAAAACAAAAATGTACCAGTTTCCCCCCAATGCTGCATGAACGACTGCACGAACAACTAACTGCACGAACCAAGGTTCGTAGTTTCATCGCCTGAATAAAGTGTAGTAAACATTCGCTTACTCCTTAAATTAGCAAGCACGGGGTCACGCGCGCACGTGGGAACATGAACAGATCTCACTCAAATGACCGCGAACACTCGCTGTCACAGCGTCGGCGTGTTGAAGGGCGCTAACAGAGCGGACAGAACGCTTCTGCTACCTCGTCCTTCTAAGCGTCTCCGAAAGTTGAAATGGCGCTATCTAAGCGCCCCCGAGCTTTGCACCCATCAGAAATTATCTCCATGACAGAGGGAGAGTGGCGCCAGATCGGGCTAGAGCAATGGCCAAAGGAGAAGCGTGCTAAACCAGCGCCACATTTCCCCGGCTTGCGTGCGTTCTATCACGTGACCACCTACAGATACTTGGGGCACCCATCCAGGCACTATACATCTCTGCCACAGTAGAAGATCGGCTCGGCTCACCCTCGTACACTTCATTTAACGCGCACAGCCAACGGCGCAGGAGAGGATCTTATCGCACTTGACTTCATACATAAGCTCACGGCAACACCGACAGATATATTTCGGTGGTGGTGTCCATATAATTGCTATCGCAAAATTGGCAATAAATAGGAAATTTTACTAAGGACCAACCACTCTGCTTCTCCATGTGGTGATAGAGCGGTGAACGATATTTCTAGAAAATGTGTTGCTAAATCTCCACCAAAGGACTACGCTCGCATTTCGTGACAACGGCACACAGTCGCAAGAACTTGTTGAGGAAATGCCGGAGTTCTGGCAGCTTCAGGTGCACTAGATCATTCAGTAACATGGGTGGCTTTGTAGCTTTACCTTACATCAGAGCAAACTGCACTCGACAGAAATCAAGAGCAGGCGCACCGTTGCAGCTAAGCAAATTAAGGACAATTACGCCGCGTCTTCACACTTCGAGTACGCTCCGACAGCCCAACGATAGATATTTCAAGCACAACCACACTCGGACGAGCAAACTGTGCTTCTGCGAAGTGAACGTAGCGGGTACTTCAAGACGCATGTTAAATTCATGGCTGTTTCATTCCATGAAGATTACTTACGTGACGCAACATTATCAGCGAGCAAAACAGTTTTTATTTCAACGCAAGGAAAGGAAACCGAAACTAGGATGTTGCGCAGTTGTGCGCGTACAAAATTATCCAAAGCCGAAGCCGTCTATAGCATGACGCCATTTTGCAGTTGCGTTTCCTCATGCACGAGTGCGTTGTTGATGAGTGGTTCTGAAAGCGCTGCGTTAGGCGCGACTGCAACCAGGCGTTGCGGCACGTTACGGTGGGAACTTCTTTCAGTGCTGTGTGATTGCGACCAGGGGGACTGCCGCCAGCAGCAGCGTCTCGCTGATTTCGTCTTTGCCGACATCGAGCATGTGCAGCTTGCCGGACCGTCACAAGCACCCAAGTGTTGCGGTTTGCACTGCATATTTCATTGTGATAGGGGAGATCGCAACGGACAGAGACGACCAGACGCATACGAAAGACTACCAGCGGGGAGTCACCTGTGCCATATTTCTCTTAACGTCTCAGGTAGGCATATCAGCTTTTGTTCCGAGTTTACAAACGGCGCGTACTGTGTCATCTGGTATGGCTACATTTTGCGCCACGTTTCTCTAGGCAGTTCACAGACGTTTCTTAGGCATGCGTGCGCGTATGTATGCGAAAATACTACTGGCAGACGGAAGCCTCAGGAGAGCATCTGAAATTATTGCAAGGCTGTACTGCCAGGAGAAACACCGTTCTTAACGACTCTAGTGACGAGTGGCCTGTCGCATCGAAAAATCCGTAGAATATCAAGTACTGCGTAACTTGAAGTGCAGATACCATACTAGCACCAGTGTGACTTTCGCTGGCGAAGACAGGTATAGTTGAAAAGATAGCTTGTGTATTCTGAAGATTTACTAGCGCTTTAGGTATATTACCGCGAATAATAAAAGCGCTACAACGCTGTATGGCAGTGTTAGGCAATGTGGCAGCACAGATATTTTCAGAGCGGTAAAGCGGCTGCATGCACAAGGAACAGACACAGCGCTTTAAAAGCGCTGAAACAGAAAAATATTTTCTGTGCATTTGGCTGTCAGTAGAAAACACATCAGCTAACAATCTAAGCATATATATAATGTATTATTTTTTACGTAATCTTTATTTTCACGGCTGTAAATATTTGAAAGCATGAATTTGCTGTAACGTTCATATAGTAAATCCTACTAGGCTTACAAAACCTGGGTATGTTATGTGGTGAATTTGTAATATTGCTACTGGATTTTCTATATTGAGTCCGGTGTTTTATGAAGAAAGGGTCCTTTTATTTGTAGTTTTATGTTAGTGCGTATATTTGTCAAGCAGAAATGAGTTGATTGCAAATATTACCTTCCAGTGAGCTGCATATGAACCCAAGTTTATCCTGGCTTGGCTATTGTGATGTGCATACAACAATTTTAAGTTTGTACAGCTGTAGTTGTCTTAGTCGCTGCAGCATATTTTGTAAAAGTAGAAGGCTATTTATTATTTTACTGCTACCATGCAGAAATACCTTTTTTCTTGTACCAAGAAACGCTAACAGCATTGAATGAAATGAAGTGTGGTGTATTTTCTACTAACTTAATAAAGTAAATATCGCCTGCCGTGTATCACAGATTAGTTTACCTTCTTGTACTAAACAATGCGTTATGTCCTCGGCTACTGCTGTTGTCCTGTGTATTTTTATAATTTTGAAATGTATTTTATTTTAGGTATTCAAGAGATGGCAACAGCCAAAAGTCGCCATCTTATCCAGCACGTTATGGGTGAGACAAATCGTAGCAGGCCCTATCGCATATCTCACTGTCCACTTTCCTGTCTTTATGCATTTTAGTATTGTTGTGCAAAAGGTAATAGTTTTACATTGAGACGGAGCAATCGCCCAAAGGGGAGACATGCCTGCTTTGTGCGTATCTCTATGTTGCGCAGTTACTCTGTCATTATCTACCAACCAGCCCAAGTTTCTCATCAGCTACATTTACTAATGATCCGTTATTACGATTTCATTGACATAACATTGAAAGTACAGAGGTACACAGGAAGACAGAGACTTGAAATGATGAAGAGCCGTAAATCAAGGAGCATCGCTGGAGCCAATGTTTCGATAAAGAGAAGGAGATTTTTCTTCTCAATACGTTGGCTCTAGTGAATTTTCTCGCTCTATCACTATTTACGGTTAAAAGAAAGCATTATTGCTCTTGCTGAAGTATTATGCATTATGGAATAAAAATTAGCAGGGTGAAATATCAGGAATGTCAAAATTCTTGCATATTCCAATGCTAGAGCGAAAGCCAGAAAAACAAGATGTAGAGAACCACATTGTTATTTTTCACTGCCCAATTTGGCCAGCTTCATTCTGAGATTGCACTTCGTTGCATTAACGACCACTGGAATTCGTTAATTGAATTAGCTTGGTGATTTACTTATATTAAGAGATTTTGAACTTGTATTAATGAAGCTTAAAATAATGCATGGAAAAAAGTTACAATGACATCTTGAGGTGGCAGGCTTGCAGTTGACTAGCAGATCACTTGATGGTATGAGCTCAGGTTTCAACCGAGCTTCCATGTGCAAATCGGTTGCACATTTTTTTTCATTGTTTGGATTTTCATAAAGATAAGTACCGTTTCTTTTTTGTCGGGGTTCTAGTTGTGTCGTAGGACCTAACTGTTTGCCTTTATTTGTATTGGTGGCATGTTACACAGGCAGCTCAATTTTTATTGTAAATCGTGACATGGTAGGACTAACAACATTTGTGCAAATTTGTTGCAGGTACACTCTGGCGGCCCCTACCCCTGCGTCCTACCACCACCCTGTCCTGACTATGTTCACTAGGGAGTTGGGAGTCTTTGGCGGCCTCTGCCACTGAGTCCTGCCACCACCATGTCCAGACTACGTCCACTAGAGGGTTAGCAGCCTTAGTGATGATGCCAAGCAGGCTGGAAGCCGACAGAAAGATTCAGGTAAATACCTGTAATTAGCGGCGTCTTTTTGAGTGTAGTGGCTTGCAGCCACTCAGCAATAAAAGAAGTAACCTTGAAGCAGTTTAGACTCCCTGCTATCTGAGCAGGGATGCTGAAGTCCATGCATTTTGTCTTAGCCGCCAAGAGGCTATGTGTATTAGACGAAACACGATGCAAATTTTGAAACTACAAGAGACCACTTGTACAATATCTTTTCTTGCTTAAAACAAAAACTACTTTGATAAAGCTTTACCAATTTAAAAACAATACAATGTACTCTCATACATGGTATTTGGCATAAATTTACTAGGGCTGCCTCAATGGTAAGTAGGCCGATAAACGTACACCAAAACTGACTTCTTTTCCAAGTTCATCCTCCTCTGCACTGCTGCATAATGTATCCTTTTGAAACCAGTTCTTGCACACAGCACAAGTCCTAAACACGTGGATTACATAAATTTGCAGCTTTTGCTGTACATCACTTCTGTGAAAATAAAGTTAATAAGCCATTTTGTCCATTTTTATTCAGCCATAATAAACTGAGAAGTGGCTAATAAGCATCTAAGTTTGTGGTGTAAGGCCTCTCTTCATTGTCGTTAAAAATTTGGCCCTCTTATTGAAAACCAATTTTTTTGGCTATACCATTTATCATGCATAGTTTGATGTGTTACACACAATTTGACATAGTGTTTACGCCAGTAAAATTTTTTTTGCTTTAAGTATTGCGTGAAATTGACATTTGTTGTATATTGAAGGGCCCTCAGTTTTCAAAAAGAAATAGGGAGGGTCATGTACACTTGACTTTATGTTAAGATACTATTATTGATCCACAAAAGAGAAAATGAAGGATTCCATCCTATAAGGAGCTCTTCACAATCATTTACACTTTTGCCCATTTATATACCTTGAGTCTGGTGACTGTGTCTGTTTTCATCATCTGCTATGTGCAAATGGCAAACTTCAGATTTGCCCTATGGTGCAGAATATTTTGGTGCTTATATATATGGATCTGTGTTTTTCAGGCTGCCTCGAAATTTTACCCATGCGATGCCACACACTCGGGCCAGACGTCTTGCGAATGACGTACAACCAGGCTCGACGCATCAGTGTCGAGTGAGTCCGGAGATCAAGGCAACCTGCTGTGCAACCAGCGCGCAACACTTGGTGACCCCTCTACATGTTCCACCTATTTCACAGCTGTACCTCAGAATCCATCCATCAAAACAGCATTACCAGGTGTGGTCACTCATTAAACCATGGATGATTGTTGGGGTGGAGTGATTTGAACAGCCATTCTATTTGTCTTTAAAATTCTTTGCAAATACTTCTGTTATTATAATTCATGTGTGTCTTTAGTACCTAGTCTTTATTAGTTCCTTTCTCTTAGAATTCTCACCATCAAATCCTGCTATTTTAATGTATCTCTGTCTTTATGCCCCGTTTCTCGTAGTTCTTTTCTACTTGTGGATGTAATTGATAGGTTCTTAATTCTTGTTGTACAGAAGGCTAAAATGCAAACTTACAGCATTTTTTCTTCCTTTGATAATCTACAGCACTGCAATGTGTTCAATAAATGTAACATAACACGGGCTCTGGTGCAGCATAAATTTAGGAGCAATATAGAGTACTTATTTCAAGCACACGTTATTTAAAAAAAACTCAAGGATATAGGAGCACAAGAAAGAAAACATTAAACTAGAGAAACATGGCTTCCCACCATAAGTCTGGTAATAATGTGACTTCCTTTCACTGCGAAGATACCAGTGGTACTCATATACAAGATTGAGACATGAAAGCTATGATACCCTTGTCATTTCTCAGTGCTTATTTGCCACACTGAGGAATGTCCGAGGCAGCATAGGTTTCATGCACACATTGGTTGTATTACACCTTTTGAGTATTGCATTTCTCAAACACACAGGTTTACAGCGGTGCTTTAAATAGCCGATGTATTTACGAATTTTCAGAATTTGTTAGTGCAAACACCCTACTCTGGTGTTTTCGTAACCTAGCATTGGTGCAATGGCGTGTCTGCACCTGCAGAACAGTAGTGAAGTGGCTAAAGTTAAAGGTCAACAACATAATGAAGATACAAAGCAAAACTGTAAGTTTGCAATGGTCCCCCATAACCAGATTTTCGCTTAGAATTTGAAAAAAGAAAATTGACATCCTGCTGTAGTATGAGAGTTGCTTTGGGCACCAAGGGAACTGCGTAGCACCTGTGCTAGAGTACACAACAAAGCAGAAAATCACGCTAGATTGGAATGGCAGTGGTAAGTTAAGCACAGATGTTTTGTTTCACGCACCATTAATGTGGCATATCGTCTGCTCTTGTTTTGTTTTGTGGGAACGCATACATTGGGAAGACAATTTTTTGCGCCAATCTTACCTTAGTGGGACACCAGAGAAAGGTAGAAATCAAGAACAGGTATTCACACTCGGTTGCCCACAGTGTATCATGTGGACGTGTTTCACTCTACAAAAGACAACTGTGGTAGATAATCAAAAAGACGAAGACAAAAGAATTAAGAGCTGTGTGTCAGTCATCCTTCCATCACCTCCAGTGTTTATAGAAACACTTCTTTCTGTATATGTGCCAAGCCGTAGGGAGGCTTTACGTAACTCAGTCATGTTTTCCAAGGTAAAAATCGGAATAAGGACAGTCACAAGAATCACAAGTATGAGTGATTTGTAAATGTGGCACCTAATGTAACTTATTTATGTATGTGCTGAGGGTAGATTACAGCCAGAGCATAATCTGCTCTTACGGGTGACTTGCGATGAGTAAAACAAGCCTTCCTCACATCTTCCTCTTTGTTTCATTTGCATCTTGGTGCACCATGTGTATTGTTACAGCTGCGTGCATGGAGCTGGGTATAGTTTTTTTATGTGTTCTGCTTCCTCCCTTGTCCTCATTATTCATGTGCTATCTTTGCCGTAACAAAATACAGCTACCTGTGCTACATATTTGTCAGCGTGTTTGCATTATGGCAAGTTTTGTATTAGTGGTTAGTGATATCTGTGAAATTGTCTGTGTCAGCAATTATACTTCGTCTTCGAAAAGTATGTTTGTCAACATAAATAAACGATTAGTATAAATTTTGCTGTATCTATTTTTGTAATATTGCCAGTTATTAGGTTTTTATACACAGTTGCATGTTGTATGACAGAATAAAATTGATGCACAACTTTTTATTGCGGTATTTTCCAGATCAATTTTCAACTTACGCTAACACGCACAAGTTGTGTGGGAAAAGTGCCAACAAGAGTACCATAAGATAAGACAGCTGTTTTTACTGTAAGATTGGATTGTCAATTGCCAACCAGCTGTTTTCAGCAAGCATAGTATAACGCATAGATTATGTATTCTAAGTTGGAACATTGTTTTTATTGCACTTCTTTGTCTGGGTCTCCTTGGTAAATAAGTGCAGCCTTGTTTATTTGTTATGTGTAGCTTGCTTAGGACGTTAAATGGTAAGTTCTAAATAAAGACACGTCTCAGAGAACACTGAAATAGGCTTAACTTATAAATCTTTTGACATGTTATAAGAAAATTGTGCAGTGGGGAATTGAACTTCTACATGAGTTTGCGGTCTCATTATGGTTCTGAGTGGCATTGCACTGTCATGCATATGCACCTACAGGCTACATATTGGATGTATATTTAAGTCTGTTTTGCTTGGTTGGCTATTGATTCCAGTTTAATAGTAATGAGAACTGTCTTGCTTTCATGGTGATTCTGTGCTGACTGATACATTTGAATTTTCCAGAAGACAATAACAAAGGGTGATCAAATATTAACTTTTTTTTGCTAACCTGCCATGTCCTTTTTTTGCAAGTTTGCTATGAATTCTTTCGTATATGTTGTCTTTTCACAGTAGTCATATTGAGAACTAGCCGTAGCCGTGTGTACTTGCAGCAAAAGTTGGTGACACATGTAGAAAACCGGCTCGACACTGCCGATAGTCAAACAACTTACATGGATTAGTTATGTTACTCTATTTGCAAGTGTCCTGCACTACGCACTAAGGGTAACTTGACACACACTGCTGGAGTCATTAGATTCATCAACAATAGTTACCCGAATCCTTCAGCGGTGCTCATGTCACCCTTTATCTTGAGTCATCTGAATCAAGTGGAATAGTTAACGGACTCCCTCAGCACTAGTCGTGTAACCCTTTTGAGAGGGTAAGGAGACTACTACAACAGAGTGTGCATCACTATTGTGTGTGGAGTCACGTAACCACCTTGTATCGAGCACAGATAGTCTCGGCACTCTCTGCCAAAAGACAGTTCGGGTGTCTCCCACAAAGTGTGTCGTATACGTGGCGAGTCCAGACTCTCCGAAACGAGTTTGCACCGTGGCTGCTAGGTCCTCCCGTCTTGCCTAACAGCTGATACACGTAAATAACATGGGTCAGTTTGTATACAGCGAACTTTTGTGTGAATGGATAAAGAGTCTATACGCGAACTTGTGTTTATTGAATATATCCACAGGAACTTACACGGACCGTTTATTCAGGGACTGCGAAAACGCTACTTCAATCAAGCCACCGCTGGCGTGGATGCGCTAAGGCGACTTTTCTGTTTTTTTTATGCTGTTGCATTCCCTCGCCCGGGAGGCGCCACCGCTGCCGCGGTTATGCTGACGGTAATTAATTGCCACCCGCTTTGAAACGGGTGAAGACAAATCGTCACCTAGCGTGCTTCAGTTACTCAGGTATGCTATCAATGCTTTTCCTTCCAGAATTCTTATATACAGTTCTTTAATATTCTTTATCTACATTGTAACTTTGCCTGTGCCTGTAATGGATCCGGTGGTATCCGTCTCTTCCCTGCTTTTCTTCCACCAAAACTCTAAACGTGTTTTTCTTATGTCGGCAGCTGAATGATTGATGCCTTATTCACACTTTAAATCCAAACGCTTCTGGAAAGTGTGTACGTTGCATAGGGGCCCCGCTGGGCGCATTCCTTCGTATTCTATTGAGATGTTAGAGGTCTTCAGATTTTTGCCGCAACAAGCATATGGCTCATCTTGTTGAGAATATTTGATGCAATTGTTTTTATCCTTAAGCAACCGGCTCAAGCTTCAAACAGCAAGGCACTGCCATTCATGTTATAGCATAGATTGTCCATTCTAATTTCCTTCTTGCCTTTCTAGTAAATCTCAGTTTTGTTTTAATTCTTCTATTGTACTTCTGCCTACGCCTGTACTCTTAACTACTGCTTTTTGCTCCTTGTTTTTCTTTTTCTTTTCTCGTTATTCTTCTTAACTGCCAACAGCGCCAGTGAATTTGTATGTTACATAGAATGAAAATTATGTATAATGTATTCTTGACTCATCAGGCTCCCTTTAATGACCCCAAGAATGGTGTAGACCGTATCAAATAAATAAGTAAATGAATGAATAAATAAATAAAAAAATTACATTATTCATTTTCATTTTTCATCACTTTCTTCAGTTTTCACTCTTATGAATGTTTACATTCAATTTGATGTGTCTGTTACCCTCATGTTCTTTTTGATGACTAGTGGGTGGCTTTTGTTTACCCTGTATTTGGTCACCAACATTTTTGACCTGTTCTTCCATTCTGTATCGATCGTTTCGGGGTGCACGTACTGGTGCTTTTGAGGCATCCATAGTTTTTATCCCTGTTCCGGAACCTTTCTACAATTGTATTCTTACTATTCGCTTCCCTGACCTCAAAAGAGGCCCATTCCATGTCACCCTGTATTGCAAAATTTGTGGTTTCACCAGGGCTCCCGAGCTTGTCCGCATGGCTCCCTGGTGAATATTATGATAATGACAGGGATATTTTATGACGATGAGCTGAGAAGGAAAGATACAGAGAACTAATCTCAAGGCCCGATAGACCCACCAGGAATTAGGCAACCTTTCGACCAAGAGCTCCGTATGAAAGCGACAAAACGTGGGAGCGGACAATAGTTTGCCCACTGCCACCATATCGTAGCTAGAGTGAGACGTATGTGACACTAAGCAACAACGAGATGTTGAGTTACGCGACTCAATCGGTGTTCAATGACAGCGGCTTGAAGCACGGCTAGAGCATATGCACAGCATCATCATTGCTATGCATCAAACGCCGTATGGGCCAACTGGCAGTTCCTATTTTAGCGCTAGGTAGTGAGATAGTGAGAAGGACCAGGCAGGATTCCGTAAAGGCTACTCAACAATAGACCATATTCATCTTATCAATCAGGTGATAGAGAAATGTGCGGAATATAACCAACCTTTATGTATAGCTTTCATTGATTACGAGAAAGCGTTTCATTCGGTCGAAACCTCAGCACTCATGGAGGCATTACGGAATCAGGGTGTAGACGAGCCGTATGTAAAATTACTGAAAGATATCTATAGCGGCAACACAGCCACCGTAGTCCTCCATAAAGAAAGCAACAAAATCCCAATAAAGAAGGGCGTCAGCCAGGGAGGTAGGATTTCTCCAATGCTATTCACAGCGTATTTACAGGAGGTATTGAGAGACCTCGATTGGGAAGACTTGGGGATAAAAGTTAATGGAGAATACTTTAGTAACTTGCGATTCGCTGATGATATTGCCTTGCTTAGTAACTGCCAACTGCAATGCATGCTAACTGATCTGGAGAGGCAAAGCAGAAGGGTGAGTCTAAAAATTAATCTGCAGAAAACTAAAGTCATGTTTAACAGTCTCGGAAGAGAACAGCGTTTACGATAGGTAGTGCGGCACTGGAAGTAGTAAAGGAATACATCTACTTAGCACAGGTAGTGACCGCGGATCCGGATCATGAGACTGAAATATTCAGAAGAGTTAAAATGGGCTGGGGTGCGTTTGGCAGGCATTCTCAGATCATCAACAGCAGGTTGCCATTATCCCTCAAGAGAAAAGTCTATAACAGCTGTGTCTTACCAGTATTCACGTACGGGGAGAATTCTGGAGGCTTACGAAAAGGGTTCTGCTTAAATTGAGGACGACGCAACGAGCTATGGAAAGAAGAATTATAGGTGTAACGTTAAGGGATAATAAAAGAGCAGGGAACAAACGCGAGTTAATGACTTCTTAGTTGAAATCAAGAAAAAGAAATGGGCATGGGCAGGACATGTAATGAGGAGGGAAGATAACCGATGGTCATTAAGGGTTACGGGCTGGATTCCATGGGAAGGGAAGCGTAGCAGGGGGCGGCAGAAAGTTAGGTGGGCGGATGAGATTAAGAAGTTTGCCGGGACAACATGGCCACAATTAGTACATGACCGGGGTAGTTGGATAAGTATGGGAGATGCCTTTGCCCTCAAATACCACGATGATGATGATGATGATGATGATGATGATGAGTGAGAAGCAACCCCGCAAGCTTACTGCGGCGAGTCTTCAAGAAACATGTGGTGAATCAGGGTTAGCGTCTTCCTGGTAACGTTATCTTCTGGCAAGAGTACAAGCTTCAACATGAATCTGCCCATGATACAATTCGTCACCCAACGCATTTCTTGCAGTGAATCTGACGGGACTTTACTCTTACAGATGCAGATCTCTCCTTAAGTCTATAGCGTAACCAAATTCCCGTGATCTTCCTTCAAGGAATGGGCACTCCACCAACACTGCAGTTGTATGGCTACAAAAATGCCTTTAATATAGCATAGCACGCAAGGTGAAGGGCTGCCACGTGGGCTCAAACATCACTGCTTTAGGCATAGCTGGCGTGTTCGTCAACGAACATCTTCCGCAAGCTTAGATCGACGCCCAGGATTTGTGCAATACCAACCGCGAGATCGTTCTAGTTGTGTGATGCTAGAAGATATATTACTTACGGTTGCTTCAAATTATTTGCGGCATGGTTGTCAAACCGCAGAAGACATGAGTTGGGTGTCGAACCTAAAACAGAGGTGTCCCACTTGACATATCATTACAGCTGGCGGTTTCAACGCGTCACGTACCCAGTGGGGTTACCTGAACGACATCGTGTGGCCGAGCACTCTCATATGCCTATAGCGAAATGCAACCTAACATCGCCGATGCTTTTGGCGTCTATGCTCGAGCGGCGCTGCATGCAGGCGAGCAAGAAAGCCCACCTGATTTGACGTGGATGTCGCAAGACTTGCACTGACATTGGCAAAGGGAAAAAAATGGAGACGGATCTGACTACGATTCGATTTTATTTTGCATAGAGAATATCAAACGAACCTATAGAAAGGCTAGAACGATATACACGACAAGCTGAGACCGTTTCTGCTAGTTGAACATCGATTGCACGGCTTCGTCCGTGGACCAGCAACAAATAGCAAAGCAGAAGGATACAAAGGCGACCCGCACGCACAGGGAAGATCCTGCTGCGGACTTGCACTTGTTCAACCCCGCAGCTTCAAGGCTTAGAGCATAACACCAGGGGGGGGGGGGGGCGCCACCCTAAAATGCTGAATTTTCCCACATTCACCATCGTGGAAAGTCAGAAGCCCGATGCTTCGCGATGGCATTGTACATGCAGATACACTAAACGATAGTACAAACCCTTCTCATTTATGGCACCCAGCATGCATACTTGATCAACCCGCCCAGTAAAACAGTCTGCGCGCAGCATGGCCCTCAAACAAGGACAATGAGAGCAAGATTTCGCCACTCAACTCGCTACCCAATTTTTCCGTCTCGCTGTTCCGACTACAACAGCCAATGGACCAAATGCCACGGCCCGGCAGAACTACGATTCAACGCATATGCTGGATCATCCGTTCACTATTGCAGAGCTGCAGTACGCGATCATGAAAAAGAATTACAGAAGTGGACCTGGACCTGACAGTTTCACATATGCTACACTCCACTATCTCCCAGATGAAGGAATGCCGGTTCTCCTCGACTTTATGAATGAAGTATGCGAACCCGTAATTATACAGTTAGTGCGGAACGTGTCTCTCGTTATTCTCAACAAATCAGGCAAGCCAGCTACGATAGCGACAAACCTACACCAAATGTTCTTAACATCGTATTTGTTCAAAATCATGGGAAAAGGTTGCACGAAAGACTTCTCTTGTTGCTCTAAGTTGAAGGAAAACTGTATTACTGACAAACACGCTTCTATGCTCACTTTTCGGCGCTACACAGCCTCCTTATGATACGCGCAGATTTAACCTAAATGTATGCAAGACCCACGAATGCTAGCCACACAAGGCCTTTGGACATGTAGGAGTAGACGCTATGTCGCGAGAAATTCACGCGGTAGGACTAGGAGGTCTCACAGTGACATACATCATGTCACTATTGACAAACTGAACTTTTTAGTTTAAGGTGGGAGATCGATTCTCGCCGCTCCATTACATTACGCATGACATTCCGCAAGGCTCAATGTTGTCATCTGTTCTCTTTAACATAGCCATGCACTGTCCTCCGTATGATCTCACAAAGATAGACAGGTTGCATCACTCAATATACGCAGACAACTTTACAGCATGGAACACAGGAGGGCCACTTAAGTAGCAAGGTGCCATCCAAGCAGATCTAGATGCAGTTCACTGTCATTTTCAGCACTCAGGCTTTCTCATCTGTAAGAATAACAATATATTGTGCTTAGCCAGAAGAAGCTGACGTAAGAAGGAGCAGCCATAACGAAGTTTCCGTAAATACAAGGAATCCTGATTGAAAGAGTACACTACGTCAGAATCATAGGACTCAGGATATCGGACGCATGCAACCAAATTAGTTGGCTTCAACACTCACTGAGCAACACAAGGGCTCTTCTGAAGATTCACCAGTCGTAAGTGGGCCATAAGAAAAGACACCCTTCTTATTGTGACCAAAAATCTCACCACATCTTGAATTCTGTAAGGCTTACCTCGCACACGAGAAACGGTAACGATGGGTCGTCGCCTGGAAGCACTTTATCATCAAAGTATGCGTACAACGTATGTCTTGCACAAGCATTATGCAAACCACGTTCTTTACTGGCAGTCGCAAATTAGTACGCTTTAAGAGCTGGGGGAAAACGCAGGACGTGCCCAGGTGCTGCGAGTAGGCGCTACGTCTTCGGGACAAAGAATATTCGCCGAGACTGGTCGGAATCTGCAAGCTCCTTGTCTCCCAAGACAGATTTCGCCGTGGCAGCCCGTCATGGTGGCCTTTATTCAACGTCGTAAAAGAAATGTGGAGAAAATGAATGAAATAGGGGGCGTTACCATCACCACAGAGATATCCTAAACGATCATACAGCTCAATGCGTTTACACGAATGCTGCTGCTTCACAGAATGACGTCAGTGCTGCCTGGACGAAGAGCGACAGTAGCAACACTGCAACAACTATTCATCGCACATCAATAAGTACGGCCAGTGCAGAGCTACAAGTGATTCTTGAGGCTTTCCAAATAGCCAGAAATGGACCCCTCGAGATCGCATGCTTCTATACATACAGACGGTTTCGTCAGACGCCGTACACGAAGAAGCCTGACGCACACCAGCTGCCAACCACCATCCATTCAGAAGCGACAGTTCTGCTGCACAAGGGAACTGAGCTGCACCCACATTGGACACACAGTCATGTGGTCAAAAGAGGAAATGAATGAGCGGACAGTGGGTGAACAGTAGGGGTAGTTTCGGTATTGGCAATACAGCGTCGCCATGGTAATTGTAGCCACGGAAAAATTAGACAGTTTTTCCATATGCGGAACGCTATCTATGCAACCTACATACCAATGAAGTGAACTAATGCGATTATGTTTGGAAACAAACAAACAAACAAAGGCTGGTGAACGTTCGATAGGAGGACCTATCTTCGTCACAGGCGGCCTCGTCATCCATGTTAGTTTTAAAGTATTAGTGCAGTGACATCACATGCCGGTGTTGTCGCTGGCGGCTGGTTATAAAGGGAGGGATTTCACAGCTAATGAGCGCTGTCGTCCGACGTCTACGAGCTTCGTTCCCAAGACGAGGGGACAAGAGCTGGCCTTCTTTCTATTGAGGTGAATCCTCGCCCTCAGTAACTTATGATCACTGCACTTTACCCATCCTCTCAGTTTTACATCCTGCACTATGCTGGGATCGGCACAAAACACGAAATCAGTTTAATTCCTTGTTTCACCATTAGGGCTTTTCCAGATCCACTTTCTGTTGCTACGCTTCCTGAAAAAGGTGTTCATTATTCTCAGCTTATTTCTTTCTGCGAATTCTACCAGCACGTCTCCTCTAGCGTTTCCAGAATCGACGCCGTAGTTGCCAGTTGCCTGTTCACCTGCCTGCTTTTTTCCCACTTTTACATTGAAGTCACCCATTACTACTGTACATCATTTTGCACTTTTCGGAACGCTAATTCGACATCTTCATAAAACTTATATACTTCATCATCGTCGTGGCTGGATGTTGGAGCGTAGGCTTGTACTATCTTTATTCTATCCTTGTTATTAAATTTGATAACGACTACGGCTACCCTCTCATTAATGCAGTAGAATTCGTCAATGTTGCCCGCCAAGTCCTTATGGATTAAGAATCCAACTCCGCATTGCTTCTTATCAGGGAGGCCTCTATAGCAGAGGACATGGCTGTTATTCAGCAGCGTATAAGCCTCACCAAATTTTCTCATCTCAATAAGGCCGATGATATCCCAAACAATGTCTGATAGTTCCTCGAACAGTACTGTTAAGCTAGTCTCCCTCGACAGAGTTCGGCAATTGAAGGTTGACAGGGCCAGTTTCCAGTTGCGGCCTGTCCGGACCTAGAGATTCTTAGTGCCCTCTGCTGCGTTACAGGTATGACCACCGCCTTGGACAGTTGCTCTGTAGCTGCTGGGGACTTGGGGCCGTGAGTTAATTGTATATAACATTGGGGAGATTGTGGCGGAACACTGCACCAGAAAGGCCTATTCGTGTTCTGGTGAGAAAGTGTCTGTGTTCAAGCTTAGCGGGCCCTCCTAATTTGGTTGTACCTGGATTAGTTCAGTCCCACTCACTCATGGCATCTTTCGCAGGTGTCAGGCGCTACTCCAAGCCTGAAGATGTAGTGCACTTGAGGATGTCATACGCAGATACATCATCGTAGGTTTAAAAGAAAGGGGGGGGGGGGGGGGGGATCTGAACTTCCCGCTACCGCAACTGAGCATAAGACATAGCTCAGTAAGATAGGCTACCTTGTCGCCGAGAAGTGCGGCCCAGAGGGCCCTACGTACCTAAGAGATCCGCTGATTTGTGCGCCGTTTATTAACACGCTTTACGAGACCCGAAAGAAACCTAAAGATGGGCGCGGACGCTCACTTGCAAGCAGAAAAAAAAAAGCTAGGAGGAAGCTTAAGCTTCGAGTTCATGAGTAGAACTGTGATAGCATTTAAATATCCCTGAATGCTTCTCACGCTTCCCGGCAGCTGCAGCTTGTGTAACCGCATTAGTTAGCGGGAAATACTGGCGGCGACCGCTATGCAGGAAGACGTAATTTCTTGTAGAAACGCGCTCTCTCGCGTGGGCCGGTCCCGGAGGTAGTCCAAAGCTGTGCCAAAAAAATAGCATCAATTTCAGGTTTCTGTTATTGTGTCGCACTTCTATTATTTGAGTCTGAGAAGAATTAACGTAAAAGGCAATAGCTGTCGGCGCTTTGTTTCATGGTCTTTGTGTGTGGGCTGCCATTCTCAAATTCTGACAAGTAACTTTCTCGAGAATGGTGTGGCAATATTACCAGAAAATCGCTCATGTCCTTTAGCGAGGCGTGGTATATACATATACGAAATATAAACGGAAATTTTCGCTGACGGACAACTCCGCTCATAAATGGCCATCCTTCTATATATGATATCGGTAGACGTGCTCGCCGCGTGCCTTATCGATGGTGTCATCGGTGAACAGACGGCGCCGCGCTAATCAGTTGCCATCACATAGCGGTCGTCGCCGCAGAGCCCGTCTTTCAAGCCTCTACGCTTTTCTTCCCACGGTTTCTGTTGTACCCTCCTCTTTCGCTTCCTTACTCACACTACCTTCACTATCGCCGTGATTCATACCGCCG
Source organism: Dermacentor andersoni (assembly GCF_023375885.2). Classification (NCBI taxonomy): domain Eukaryota; kingdom Metazoa; phylum Arthropoda; class Arachnida; order Ixodida; family Ixodidae; genus Dermacentor; species Dermacentor andersoni. The sequence continues at coordinate 23,186,734 of NC_092823.1, read as the reverse complement.
CTGCGCTCGCGTTCGCTTTTTCATACTTCGCTGCGCTCGTTCACTCGGTTACGTTGAGGGCCGCCGACACCCAATGCATGAACGGGCCCCTATGTGCTCCGCTCTAAAATGAATCATCGTATCTTCCGGCGTAATCTCTTGTGCTCCAGTGTGTCCGAGAATGCGGGCCACCATTAGCGTTGCCCGCGCGATCTGATTGGCAAGACGCGTTGTGACTTCACCGACATCTTTCCCGAAACTTTGGATATATGTTGACGCTGTGGAGAATGGTAGCGCAAATTGAACACCGGAGGACGGCAGTGGCAAAGGCGAGCGCGAAAGCCAGTATTATTATGGAAAAAGACGAATTTGTCAAAGAAGAAATTAAAAACTGAGTTAGAAGCAAGCAGTGCCAAGAAAACCTCGCATCACCCTACTATTTCCCGCAGTAAACATCCCACACCGACTAGCCCGATCAGAAACAGTGGTCTTTTGGTGCGCCTTCCACCGTCGAATATCTTCGTAACTTTTAAAAAGACAAAACTTAGTCACCACCGAAACAAAGATGATAATGCACGCATGTCGATGCGTGGCTTCTGCGGACACGATTTGCTCTCTTCGCATGCTTCGAGCAGTCCACTATTTTATTACGGTGGTCAACGATAACAGCAGACGTGAAAAATGACTGCCATAGAAGAAGTCGCGCTGAACTATAAGTGATGCACCCATTGAATAGCAAGCGATTGGCCCCACAAGCACGAAACTCCAAGTTTTTATAAGACTCCCGTTCTCTTGTGAATTGATCAGACGTTGACACATCCAAGCTTACAGCGACTTCCGGTCGCCTTGAAGTCACGCTGAAGTCTCAAAAATAGTAATGAGATCGAGAATCACATTTCGCTTTGCGCGCGAGAAGCGGAATATGCCGATGCCGCAGAGTACAAAAGTTAGGCAGTCAATATGTTTGCCGGAATGGATTACAGTATTGCCGCGTTGGAACGAATCAATAGCGCCTGGAGCACCTCTGAAGAAGCGCTGCTTGGGCAGCCTACCGTAAAAGAAAGTGTTGACTCAACGCACAAATGTTGTCAATCGCGTCTTCCAAAGCTCTATACGCCAACGTTTAAAGGAGACAGAAATCAGTGGACAAGATTCTTGGAGTACTTCGAGGGAACAGTTCATGTGCATAGCACCCACATGTAAACAAGTATTATTGTTGTACTTCCGATGCTGTGTAGCTGGAGAGGCTGCATCGGCGATTCCGAGATTGTCAACATCTGGGTGCTCTCATGGTGGCGCCATAGACATCCTCAAGGCGTGTTTTAGTTCTTTTCCCACAAGTATAGGGCATGTACGAGGTGTGCTGAGGAAGACGGCATAAAAGCTGCGTCAAAGGCAGCTTGACTGCCCCGCGCCCGCACACGTCATGGCATCTAACACGACAGTTAAGAAGTACGGTATACATTTAAAATGGGGAGAATGACAAACAGCAACAATTTTATATCGGAAAGAATACGCATAGTACGACAAGCAATAAACAGTGAACAATACTTACGTTGAAACAAATTCATACTGTACAGCATGTGTCAGTGAATAATTTCGATTAAGTATTCCGCTCTTCGGTCAGTTCATAATGGTTTAGTGTCCTTGTCAGGCTATCCTTCAGCATCTGAAGACCGTAGATGGTTCACGGTCGTTGAACGTGGCAATGTTAAATATGGCGGTGAGAACGAGATGACTTATTGAAGTGCAAGTTAACAACAACCATTAGTTTTGTTCTATGTTTATGGATTTATGATTTCAGGGATAAAAACTTATGCTCAAAGAGGGTAGAAAGTTTTATTATCTTGAACTTGCGGTATAGATCGGAAGTGTGGGCGTTGTATGGGGAGTTTGCACTTGCTCATACAGCATTTTTCTCTAATTTACCTAGCCTACTAAGTGACTTCTTGGTGCCCTTACCCCAAACCAAGTCACAATATTTCAACTTGAAGGCGAAAAGTGTGTTATAGGGCATTAGCTTGTGAGGGACAGTTAAGTGCTGAACTTTTCTAATTATGCCGAGTGCTTTCGGCAGCTTAGTTTGAATGTTATCTGTGTGAAAATGCCATAGCTAATTTTTATTAAAAACGACACCCAGTGCTTCTTTTTTTTTGTGCAGGAAAATTCTATTTCAGTATCAATGCACTTCAGTGTATTTGGGCGAACATTTGTTTGATCAGCTTGAAAGAGAATTGCTTTTGATTTTGAACAGTTTACTTGTAGGTTATGAGTGTTTGCCAATTTACACAGCTTGTTCATACACATATTCGCGGTTCTGATAATGTCGTTTCCATTGCTTCCTGTAGAAATGTGCTAGTGTCGTCGGTTTATATGACGTAATTAATGGTGATATCCAAAGGTACAAGGTAAGTTATTAAGCATTAAGTTATTAAGCATTAAACAATAATAGACCAGGAATACTTCCCTGGGGTACACCATGTTTAATGTTTTGTAGCGAGGACATATCATTTTCATTACATATTATTCGATGTCAATTTCTCAAGCAGCCTTAAGCCAGACTTAAGGCTAGACCACGAATACCCTAGCAAGATAATTTTTCTAGTAAGGTATTGTTATGTCCGCGGTAGCCGTAATAAAAGGTGTTTGGAACATGGAGCGAAGTTTATTTCAGGGGGAGTTGGTCGCAGCGCGGTCCGAAGTCATCTCCGGTGGCTCGCTGTCTGGCTCCTGCTCTTTGTGTCTCTCCGGGAGCTGCCGACGGGGAGAGAGTCTGGAGACGGGGACAGGGTGCGTCATTGGCGGATGGTGCGAGCGGAAGAATGGGACATTGTAGGCTTGGCAGATATAACGAGTGATCCTTTCAAACGTCTTGGTAAAGTCAACAAAGACGCCTAGCGTTAATTTTCTCTTTTGAATATTATCTAAAATTAGCTCTTCCTTATGAAGTAGACCTGTCTCAGTAGACACACCACACCGGACGCCATATAGGCATGATAAAAGAACGGAATTGGCATCAAATAAACCTGTACCGTTTATTAATATTATTTTTTCAAGTTTTGAAAGTATCGGTAAGTTGGAGCTATGATCATCTCTACATTTATTCATTGCTGTCACATTAGAATACCTTAGTTGTTCAGGAAATACACTGGTACACAAAACTAAATTATAAATGTGCGTTAAGTATGGGACAATGAGATCAATTACGCAGCTAAACGGCTGCATTCTTATATGTTCAATATCCTAACATTTGCTTCTCTTCAATCGAGGACTTCGCTCTCGTCAGTAGGATAAAAAATATGGAGTGTTCTTGGGAGCAGATAGGTAGCGCTGGGCATCACAGTTATGAAGGCTATCGACTAACGATAAAAAATACTCATTGAATATTTGTGAGAGTTTTATTCTCGTACTGTTGATCATCTATTTTTATTGCTGAAATTATTTTCTGTTGCTTGAGGGCAAATGACAACTGTTTCTTGCAAGCTTCTTTGGGATCCATAATTCCGTCGAAAAGATTTAATAATATTCGCGTGTTGCATGATTTAAAAGCCTACTTGACAAGCTCCTATACTTTCTCAAATATTTTAGAACTTGTGGTTCACGACTGTCAATGAACGTTTGATACAACGTTGGTTTATGTCTTAATAATTTTTAGCAATCTTCTTGCCATTCAGGGCTTTCTTGCAACTTTCGGTTTCTTGACCATTCTGTATGGAAAATGTTTCTTTTTTATTGAGAAAAACTGTGAAAAAGAATGCTGATATGCCTTATTGGATGAAGAGCAACATAGCAGGTCATCCCACTGTGTGGTATCTATTTCGTTTCGAAACAGCTGATATGTTTTTTTCTTTGTGTGTGTGATATCCTCAAAAATAGAACATAGCATGCATTTTCTTACTGGAATAATTTTTGAATCTGAAAGAGGAATATAGGTAAATGATTACCAATTGCTCCACTTACATTACCACTTAGTAAATTATTATCCGGGATATGGGTTATGAAAAAAAGGTCACTGTTGCATTATTAACAGTAATGCGAGTGGGCATTTTTAAACATTGTGAAAAGAATATGTTTGAAGGATCATTATCAACTCTTTTTGTTTAGAGGTGAGAGATAGAATGTTAATGTTAAGGTAACCACCAAGGACCAGAGTGTAGTTGCACTGACTTACAAAGAAAAAATTCACACCTAAATAGGCAAAGAACTGGTTTAGGTCACCGTCACGTGGCCTATGCATGACGGGAAACACAATATTTACACTTTTTACAAATAGCTAAATAATGAGTGGTGCACGAAGATGCATCGGCCATTACTTTGTAGATATGTCCACACTTGAGATATAATCAAACACCACCGCCTCGTTTAAATTCGCGGTTCAGAAACACTGGCTTGTAACCGTGAATATACATAACATCACGGACGTCACTGTACCGCGTTTTAGTCAACATGATGTCCGTGAAATTAAACCAACGTTGTTCTAGAAGTGCGCATAATTCATTGCTCTTATTCCGAGTTGATTGCACGTTAAGCTGCAAGAAAGTAAGGGATGACGCAAATTTTTCTTGGATGAGCGAACGGAAGCCACGTGGTTTTAAACATTTCTCAAATATAACAACGAAACGTTTAAGGAATGCAGGAAAGGCACTAGTCTAGCTCTCCAAGATCGTTTACCCACCGTACGAACTATGCGGAAAAACCTTCTGCCTTGCGAGGCAGATCTTGCTGTTGCGATGCCAGGGAAACATATAGTTGTTGACTTTGGCCAATTGTTTCGTTCTTAACAACAATTATTTGTTCCCCTTTGTGTAGGTTTTCTGTGATAATCACCGAATCTGTCTCGTTTTTCAGTGCCTTACTCTGTGAAAGCGAACAGTCTCGCTCTTTCTGACGGAGAAAACGAATGATTATTCCACGTGTTTTACGTTGTTTGGCGGGCAACCGATGCAGTGCCCCGACTGATTCTGCGGTAAGCTCAGGGACCTTTATCTGCCGGGCAATTTCAGTGGCACTACAAAGCAAATTTTTGTTTTCTTTCTGGGGAAGTCCATGAATCTCTAGGTTTCGGCGCCTACTTCTCCACTCCAGCCTATTATTTCCTCGCAGAGCTTTGCCGCCTCTTCGCTGTGATCTCTTTCTTTGAGTAGGTCAACCCTCTTATGCAGATTTTTTGCATACCTTCATCTTGCCGCTGCAGTACCTGCAGGACGTCATCATACTTCGATGACATCAACGTAACAGAAGATTTAACTCCATCAACCTTTCCAGACATTGGGCCCAAAGCATCGAGCTTTGCATTTATGCTAGCGAAAGCTACCAAGATGTCGGCGTTGGCATTCAATTTCTTGCCGCTAGCTCCTATCATCCTTGTGGCTGAGCAAGTCGGAAATTTCCATGTGGCCTGAAGCGATTCTTCATTCGCTTTAAAGAAAGCCGCAGCCACCTCTGGGCATTTACCTACATGATAGTTATTCTTAAATTCGGTACACCTCAGGAAACCAGTGATCGGCAAAGCGCCATGGCAAGCCGAACCTTCTCTTTTGTTATACGGTGACACGTTTTCATGCAGCGTACCCAGGACTTCAGAACACTAGAAATCAGCAATGGCAGCAATGAGGCAGCGACAGTTGCCCGGACCAGGGAAGCACGAAGAAAATTCTTACCAACCTGCAAAATTGTAAAACTTCAGCCGAGTAGCCCACGTCTTTCGGTCGCTGCCGCTGCTGTCACAAGACCAGAATCGAGCAGTGCCATCTAGCTACTCGCAGAAATATTGCGCACGTAAAACAGGGTACCGACACGCGAGGGCTCGTACGACGGTATGAAGCTACGAAATTTCATGTTAGCTGCCCGAGTTTCCTCAAAAAGCTTACACTAAATTTCTCGTTAATTCTTATAGTCATATTGACAGTAAGCGCTACCACACGGTATTGTACTGACATTCTAAAGAGAACCAAGAAATTAAGAATCCAGGATGTGTTCGTCAGACCGCACTGAAGGCCTGTCTGAATCAGCTTCAAGACACTAAGGGATCCCGCCAACCATGGGCAGTAGAATGGCGCCCGCTACTTCGCTGAGCCATTACTGCCGATCAGCTTCAGCAGCAGTCGCACCATATGCCAAGCTAAGCAACCCACTTGAATGTATCTTACCAGAAATGCTCGCGTACCTTCATAGGTGCGCCAAGGCAGCATGGGAAGTCCAAGCGCCTCCGAGGTTATTTCACATGGTCACCAAGGCAAGGCTCAAACGCGGGTAAAAACTAATCAGCAGCAACATCAATTTTAGTACTGCGATTCAAGCAAGAATACATCTCGGGGGGCAAAACATCATTTGATTAATATTATGCATCCAATATGTCACCAATGGAAACATTTGAAGTGCAGACAAAATAATACGATAAATCATTGTGTTTTACGTGCCAAATGCACGATCTGATTAGGAGGCACGCAGCAATGGAGGACTTCGGAAATTTCGAGCGCCTGGGGTTCAATTTGAGCGTAAATCTAAGCACAAAAGTACAGACAATGTCATTAGAATATAAAATGTGAGGTAATTTGCTGTTTGCTTCCACCCACAAGTAATTGTAAGTACGAAACTATTTAGGCTCTTTCAAGTTTTTCCCTGGCGATGCTAGCTGAGATATGTTCAGATTGTATTACCGTATTTGCCACCGCAATCTCGTCAAAACACTTTTATGCGTTGCTATGAAAATAATGTGAGTATGTGTAGTATTGACATTATCAGATTTGATAATTATCTACATTTATTAATTGCCTTCTCGCTAAATAATGCTTGAGTATGTCTACAATACGCAGAAAAATGACAGGTGGCACGCGTGCTGTGTTAGTGACGATGGAGGTGTAGTTTATTGTGAAATATTTTAATGTGGTGTTGATTTTAGCTTGACACCGAAATAACAGATCTATGTTTGTACTAAGGATACATGCATGTCGTGCTTAGCACTAATTCTGGGTGAACCCATTGCTCTCAATTCATTCCAAGCTCTCAAGGCTACCCTTTGTAGTACGTGCGATTATAAAATGAGGGCTATAAATGAAAGTCAGTCAGTGAATGTATTCGTGTTTAATTTGACGTGGTGTTGAGGCAAATATTATCTGTTATTTACGCTTCATTTGTACAGTTGTGTGCTCTCTATATGTAAAAAATGTGGCAATAAATGCCGTGGTAAATGCAATGCGATGTATGGTGGCAACAAGCCTTGAACGGTAAAAATTGACTTTTTCCACTGCGAAGTTGGCCCCGCGAAATGTAGATGGCGCTGCCAGGCCTCCACAAGCCCTTTTTTGTTGCTTTTTTTTAACATAAATAAACAAATAAAAATAAATAGGCGGGACATCAGCCAATATAGTAAGAAGAGCTTCGTGGCGCAACCCACCATCCCGTTCCAAAGGAGACGCTCATAGCATCACTCTATCGAGCCGTTTTTGCAGGATTCTATGGGAGTTTCGCTACCAAGTGTACATACACCTGACGCTGGCCGCCGTGGCCACTGTATACTCTCCTGCTCCTCTTACATGCAGCGTTTGAGCGGCGTGCGGCATGGCTCCGCTTTACCCACAATGCTTTGCGCCGCTGTCTCCATTGTGGTTAGCGCAAGGCATTGTAGAAGGAAGCCGGGCCACGCACGGACACGAACGCTGCAAGCAAGACGAACGGGCGATTCCCCAGCTGCTGCGGCGTTTCTATGTTCCCGTGCTGCCTTTCGCCGGCAGCCGTCGGAGCTCGCGCATTTCTGCGAAGGTCCATTCGTGGAAGCGAATCTAGAAAGCCGTGATAAATGCATGACGCCATCTAAAAGACTTTGTGGACGGTGTCGCAGGGCATTAAGAAATGCCACAACTCCTCTTTAACAAAGAGCTACTGCAAAAGAACTGGACGGTTTATTGTGCCACTATAAGGAAAAATTTATTTGCGCAACTAAATTAGGCATGAAGATGGTATATGATGAAAGAGAATAGAGAAGCAAAAGAATTATGCAGATCCCAGGCACTGTGGGAATCAATGTAAGCGACGCTTTCCCTGCTGGATGCTTTGAGTGACTATAATTAGCGGTGATGTTGACGACTAAGGCTTAATTTCTTCAACGTTTAGGCTAACACGAGAGTGGTGAGTTGATGTTAAGCGTTACCTACCGTGCACCACTGCTGCTTGTCTGCGTAGTACACAGAACACACAGAGAGAGGTGTTTGCTTGAAGCGCTGTGCGCCATATTTTATAGCCTCTGAGATGGTTGAGCGTTGTCATTTCCTCACATGGCATGGCATTGTGGCAGAAGTATTAAACTTGAATTGGATTGTGGGGTTGTACGTCCGAAACCACACTCGGATTATGAGGCAAGCCGTAGTGGCGGACTCCGGATTGATTTCGACACCGTGATGTTCTTTCGCGTGTCCCAGAATCTAAGTGCACGTGCGTTTTCTATTTCGCCCTGTTGTAATCTCAGCGCTGACTCCCGTTATTGCAATCGCACCGCTGGCACGAATTGTTGCAAATGGGTCGCAAGCCCCAATGGTGCGTTGGCCTGGCGGCCTGGGGCACAACTGGAAGCATCCGAAGGTCCCGGCAAAGCATGAGTCGACTGGTAACAGAACAACTTGTTTATTCTAGCATCGCAAAAGAGCGGGCGGTCAGGTCGACCGAAGTGGAGAGACAGGAGAGCACGTAACTCAACGGAAGAAATCGGAGCCTCTCTCGGCGTCCGGGAGCAGCTGCTCTTATACTCTCGGAGTCGAGGGGAAGAAGGAACATCTCTGGATGAGACCACGTGACGGCGGCGCTCGGGCACGTCGAGACTAGAAGGTGACGCATCCGCCGGGCCGGCGCCGGTCAGACCTCCTCGCTTCACACTTGGGGAGCTCCTCTCCCCGGCTGCCGCGCCTTGACAAGCGTGGGCACACACACACACACACACACACACACACACACACACACACACACACACACACACACACACACACACACACACACACACACACACACACGCACACGCACACGCACACACACACACACACACACACACACACACACACACACACACGAAGACACGTGGCATTGAAACACGCCTGGACGGGCTTGGCGGGGAGGCGTTGCGGCGGCGTCGAACGGGCCAAAATGTCCGCCGCTTTGAACGAAGCCCCGGCGTCCGTTGCATCCGCGCCGGCTATACCGCGCGTCGTAGGCGAAACGTAACAGCCCCCGTCGAAATACGGCTGCCACGATTAGGATCAAATCCACGATCTCTAGCAATTTCATTGCCGCAAATCTAACGCGGCGGGCACAGAAGTGTTGATTTGACGGTCAACAGCTTCTGTAGTGTCTCCTGGACATTGCGGTGCGCTCTAATTAATCCTCCTCTGCTTCTGCACGCCCTGCATAAGTTTGCACGCCCTGCATATATTTGCATGACGTTTATTTTTTTCAGAAATAGCAGCAAGATATTGTACCGTACCTTGAACTTAATCTTATCCTCTTTCCCCGCAATCACTGTCGTATAGTAGTGGGGTTCCCTTGCCTTCTCACTTTACCTTCCTCCCCTCTCTTATATGGTAATTGCCTCCCCTCCTTCTCCTCTTGTCCTCTCTCCAGTTCTATCTGCATCCCCTTTGGCCTCGCACGTGAGTAGAAAAGGAAGCGCTACAGTTTCTCCAATGCTTCTGAGGGGAGTCACGGATAATGATAGCTGTCAAGCGACAAAGTGGCGATGGCCAGGGAGATCCAGAGGGCATTGTGCACATTAGAAGCCGTGGGGTGAAAACAAGTTTCTCCCGTGGTTGAAAGGTATTAGCATAGCGCAACAAAAGACGGTCACAAGAAGAAACGAAGACAAGCGCTGAATACTTAAGAAAAGAGCCAAAACTGACATTCACTGCAAACAAATATTTGTATGTGCAGACGCATCCATGCACAGAGCCCTTGAGCTCGTTATTATTTTTTCGTTATTATCCCGTCGCCTTCCCTCTCTTACTCGAGCCTGTCATCTATGTACACGCTCTGAACAACCCCCCGACGCGGCGTGCGCGACAACAGCTGCTGCAGCAGTCCACAGCAGCAGCAGTAGCAGTGGGAAAGTCGAAGGAAGAGGCAATGAAAGCTTCGCTTTAAAGAAATTGTCGCAGGTTTTCACGCTGGTGTGCTTTTTCATGTACAATAACATAACCGGTGCCTACGGGCTGAAAATGTTTTTCTCTGTGGAGCATGGGAAGAGCACCAATGTGAGTAAAAAGACCGAAGCAAGAAAAGCAAATTAATTGGGTTTTCGTGCGTGGCACAATTTGCAGGCGCTGCAATATGGAACGAGGGTTCTGTACAATCTGATGGTGACGTATGGTTGTGCCTAGATTGCGGAGACAGATATCGTAATAATTTGAGTTGTTTCTTACCAACAACTCTCATCCAGAAATTGCGACTGACTGCAGAAAATAGGTTCGTTCCTGTGTTCAACAAAACTGGTTATAGCCAGAAATTATGACCGGGCAGTACGCAAGATAACTAAGATTTGGCATGTCCACAACGAAAAAGGCAATTACATCAGTGATTAATCTGTTACATTGCATGTAGAATTTGTTTTTGGATGAATGACGTCACCTTTTCTCACGTGTTATATATTCTATCTGTTTCTTTATTAAAGTTATACTTAGGAGAAGGCGCTTCTGTCTTGCGTCTCCTGGTCTTCGTTTACTTTCTCTGGTGCCATCATGCCAGAATAAATACTGGACATAAACAGCCTGTCCATGTAGTTACACATTGTACGCCGCACGGCTGCCGGTCTGAATTTGACAAGTGCCCAGAAACACTGAGGGGAGGAGGATTGAACTTCATTATTGCAAAAATCGTTGCGCGGTTTATTCCTGGGTGGTTCTCTCTGACAGCGCTCCACTGGCGATAGCGCCTCTCTTGGCTTGGTCGAGAGTCTGCAGTTGCCTTCCCTGGTCCAGTTAGCAGAGTCTCGCCTCCCAAGACCACGTAGTGAGCGTGTGTGTTGTGACTCGTGGCGAAATTGCGCCGCCTGGACGGTCGGTGCATTCGTGTGTTATGAGCGCGAGTGACACTGTGTCCGGTCCTGTCGTTTGTGTTCTTCTCCTTGAGTCCTGGTCTTCTGCGCCTTGCCTGTACTACTTCAAGCGTGGACCAATTAGCCCAAGCAAGAGTTTTACTTGTCACTGTGTGGTTGCTACACGAGGCAACCGTCCGGGACGTATATCTGGAGTGGGAGATTGCGTGAAGACGAGATAAGTGTGGGTATGTGTTCGTTTGCAGGCGGTGCAGGTACCTTGCCTGGAGTTTATTTAAAGCTTTGTGTGGGGGAGCGTATTGTGTTCTTTCGAGACGTTGGTCCTGTAGTATTTGCTCACTTCTGATTATTAACTCGTGGGTCGCTCGTCGGACTGTCGGGGGCTGAAGAACGGTGTGGTGTGCCGCTCGGCTAGTGAGACCTCGAGCTGCGCTGTCCGCCTCTTCGTTGCCCCGCTGGCCTTCGGGCCCAGGGAACCAGACGATACCGTGGCTCCATTCTAGTGAGCGGCCTACGATTCGAATGGCTTGTATAAAGAGTGTTCCATCATCATAACCATCATCATGAGCCTGGTTACGCCCACTGCAGCGCAAAGGCCTCTCCCATACTTCTCCAACTACCCCGGTCGTGTACTAATTGTGGCCATGTTGTTCCTGAAAACCTCTTAAGCTCATCCGCGCACCTAACTTTCTGCCGCCAGCTGCTACGCTTCCCTTCCCTTGGAATCCAGTCCGTAACCCTTAATGACCATCGGTTATGTTCCCTCCTCATTACGTGTCCTGCCCATGCCCATTTCCTTTTCTTGATTTCAACTAAGATGTATTAACTCGCGTTTGTTCCCTCACCCACTCTGTTGTTTTCTTATGCCTTTACGTTACACCTATCATTCTTCTTTCCTTTGCTGGTTGCGTCGTCCTCAATTTAAGTAGGACCCTTTTCGTAAGCCTCAACGTTTCTGCCCCGTGCGTGTGTACTGATAAGACACAACTGTAATAGACTTTTCTCTTGAGTGTTCCATTCAAGTATAAACGACAAAAAAGGCACATGTGTGTCGGTAAGGAAGCAGGCGGACCTTCGCTTGCTCTCCTGGTCACGAAGTGAGAGAGCGATCACTGCTGCTTCTGCTGCTGCGCTGCATGTGGTGCGGATGGAGGCAGAGGCTACCAGGTTTCCCTTATTGACGAAGGCGATGTTGTATTTGGGCCGATGACAAGGCGTCGAGGGATACCGGCTAGCGTCGGTGTAGTATGTATCTGGGTTTCCGAAACAGAGTTTGTGCAACATGCGGTCGCGCGCTGCTCTTCTCTCTTGATTGTGGGTGCGGTGCATGTTCACGGCAATACGGTCTACTACAATGTTCTTTATAATGTGGTTAAGCAGGAGTTGTGTTTCTTCTTTGCAATTCTGGGGTGTCAGCGGGTATCCTAGCCGTTGAAGAAGCCTTCCCTGTTGTGTCTTGTCTAGGCGCTCCCTCTGCGCTATGAGCGTGGCGCTTGCTAGCTCCTCAAAGGTGTTGTATACCCCTAGCGCTAGTAATTTCTTTGTGCTTGTGCTTGACGGTTGCTGTGAGGCCGTTTTGTACGCCTTTCTTATAGCAGTGTCCATGCACTCGGTCTCGCTTTTATGCTTGACTTCATACGGGAGTGCGTTCGTCACAAAGCTGATGACGAGGGCTTGTACCAGTCTTAAGGTTTCGTCCTCTGTGAAACCATCTTTGCTGCGCGCTACTCTGGCGATGAGCGACGCGATGCTTCTGAGAACGTGATTTGACTTCTATGAGGCTACTTATCTGACGTTGTTCTCCTCGACGTGCATACCTAGTAAGCGCATTGTCGGGACGCGTTTTATAGGTTGCCCGGAAATCTCGACATATATTGGCGGGGCTCGATGTTTCTTAGCTTGTTAGGGCGAGATTTGAAGGTATTCCGACTTGTGTGGGGTACATCTCATTCCTGCTGTGGTTAGGTATGACTCGACGCGTCCGATAGCTGTGAGACATGTGTTTTCTCAGTCGCCGTATTAACCCTTGGTTGGCCACAGGGTGATATCGTCGGCATAGAAGGCACATTCGAGTTTTGGGATGTTTCCCAATTGTAATGCAAGTTTTCCAAGTACGATGTTAAGAAGAAAGGAGATTTAATTGATCCTTGCGGAGCACCCTTCTGTGGTAGATTATATATCTCTGATTGTATGCCTGCTATGCCGATGCGGGCTTTGCAGTGACTCAGAAAAGCCACGGTGTACTAATATACTTTCTCTCAGCATCCTATGGCGGCGAGGCCATCTAGGATGCTTCCATGTGCTATATTATCAAAGGCTTTTTCGACGTCGAGCGCTAGGAGTATGTCGTTGTTGTTGCCCCGTTATGGGTTGATGACTTCTTCCTTGAGGAAGCCCCTGTGCTGACATATCTTTCCGGAATCCGTACATGCGATTGGGGTGTAGTCCATGTTCCTCCATGTGTTGTTCTATTCGAGAGAGTACAATTCGTTAAAAAAAGTTTGCCCAGGCAAGACGTGAGCGAGATCGTCGTAATTGATCGAGCCTGCGCGGTTTTCCCTGTTTGGGTATAAGGACTGTGCGAGCTGTAGTCCATTCCTCGTGTAATGTTCAGCCCGGTGTCGATATTTCTTCGTTCAGCTGCTGTGTAAAGGCTCGGAGGGTTTCATCGCCTAGGTTTTTCAAGATGGCGTTGGTGATCCCGTCAGGGCCCCGTGCCGTGTTTTTCTTGAAGCTCTGTGCTGCTGCGTATACCTCCGCATACGTGATGGGTGCATTAAGTCTCTCGTTCGAAGGTCCCGTATATTTAGGGTATGGTTTCAGATGCCCGGTCCTGTGTATGTTTGTTGGAGTTCCTGTATGAGTTCATCCTGGGTTCCCTGATATTCAACAACGAGTTTTTGTAGAGTTGTGCTTGTTTCTGTTCTGGTGCTAGAGGGATTGGTGATGCTGCGGAGTATGTTCCACGTCTTTTTGGTGCTTAGCATGCCTTTAAGCGAATCACAGAACGTGAGCCGATTGTCCCTGTGTAGCTTCAGGGCATAGAGTTTCTAAATAAGTACCCTAGAGGGAAATGGGGCGCTAGTGTCTACGGGGGCTCTTATGAGCGTTGCCTCAACCTACATGGGAATGATGGGAAGTACAGGCTTCGGATTGACTTCGATCTTTAGACTAGCGGCGTTTGCTTGCGGTGCAGTAAACGAAGCTATACTCAAATATTATCGCATAATATCTCATTTTATTTCTGCAGTATCCTATATAATGCACAACACGTTAGATAAACTTTGTATGACTGAGATTGAAGCACGGTTTACTATGGTTTACACCAGGACACACCAAGGTATGCATTCTTGTGCAATCCTGTTCTCATTTAGATGCCAGAGCAGAATTATTTATTCCTTTTTACAACATCAATAACAACCGTGCATGTACTTATATAAAAATACTCGTCAAGTATTCATGGAAATAAAAATTGTGTATTGTGGGAAAGTGTCGCGCCCCTGAGAGGAATGCTAGAAGTGTCGTCTGCTACGACGCCTGCTCGCTGCGAATGCGAGACTTTTCTCGCAGTAGACAAGCACATGCGAACTCTCTCGCTCTTCCGAAAGGCTGCGTTGGCTGTTAAGATTGCTGAACCTCTTCAAGTAATTTTAAGCACATCTGCTCCACTGCCAGCAGGGATGCTTGAGGCCTTCTATGAGTATGCTTCATTTTATTTTATGTTGACGTACCGCTTCCGAAGCGTTACGGCGTGGCTTTGCACTAAATTACTCATTTTGCGTCAGTAGAGTACAGCCAGGAAGCAGCAACCTTTCCTACCACAAGTAAGTTTGTGTTGTCAAAGTCGTAAAACACGCATTTCAATGAGCACATAAACGAGCAATGCATAATGAAGCCCTGAATAAAATTTGATTGTCAAGCCACTAGAAGTACAACTGTCTATGTCTTGCATCAGTAGTGCCTTCTTTTTTCCTATTCTGAAGTTTCATAAAACACGTAACTCTACAGAGTCAACCTAACACACTTAAAAAACCGAGGTCTAAACGGTCAGAACATGGTCTGTCAACGTTTACGATGCCGTCGCTTTGTCGTCAAGGCTTCGACGGCCACCGCGACACAAACAACGTCCCAGCCGCTGGCCCAGCGCCCTATCGCCACTTCGAGCAACAGAACAAAGGCAAAGAGCTTTGCCTTGCGTTGTCCCACTGCAGGTTATAGCAATTACGCTTAAAGCGAAACCGAAACCGCCAAAAAATACTTGTAGACTAGTTTGCCGGTCAACAGAATGCCAATCGATCGGTAGTCTGTACTTCCCATCATTCCCATGATAGTTGAACGATTGCAGCGCCAGATTTCCCTCTACTTATACTAATATGGAACTCTATGCTTCAGGGCATAATTGCTGGCGTGTTTAGTGACGTTTGAAACCTTAAGTGTAAGTTTGCGATTTAACTTCTGTTTGCGCCATCTTTCTGTAAGGCCTCTGTGCGCTTCCGATAAGTGTACTAGATGGTTGTAGATTGCCGGCGTGTCGGTATCGGTTTGGTACACTTTAGTGTTGGTGTCATATAATTCTTTAATTCTTTGATGTGTTGGGCTCACTCCTTGATCGTGGTTAAGCGGCCATGATGTTCCGGGAATGGCGGACTTGTATCTGAGTCGGACTGTTGCCTCTCCCGAAACCTAGGCCAATTTGTAATTGTGGCCTTCCCGAGGGGTCAGCGTAGTTTGGCCGAGGCGCTGGTGATTTCCATAATGTAGTGAACACAACGATCACAGTGAGTCGTCTAGGACCTTCCAGCTTGTTCCCACGGTATCGTTGGTGATGGTGAGATCAGGGGTCGTGTCCCTGCTGGCGCTGTTTGCTATTCGAGTAGGCGTACCTGCTACAGTAATTAGTGTGTATTCGTGGCGCTCTATGGCATTTAGCAGCTTGGTGCCCTTGGTGTCTGCTTTTAAGTAGCCCCACGTGTTGTGCTTTGCATTGAAATCCCTGATTATAATTAGGCGATCGCGGTGTTCCAGCATTCGCTGTAGGTGCCGGAACAATGACGCGAAGTCAGCCTTTTAGTCGCCGAGAAGGGGGGGACTGTATACCTTGCATCCGACTTGTTTTGGTCTCCCTTTCTTGACAGGCCATATTGTAATGATGAGATCTGCAATTTCCTCACCGGGGAGTACTGTCAGGGTTGTTGCCAAATCTTTGCGGACGAGCGGGGCCACCCTACGGTAGCTGGGGTCGTAATGTATTTTATACCTCATAATTGGCTTCGGGTGCTCTCTCGCCTCTTGTAGGCAGATGATGTCCGGGTGGACTAGCGCCGCCTGTACGTATAGCGAGAGGGATACCTGCTTGCTTTTAATGTACCTACAGTTCCAGGACAAGATCGTGATGCTTTCGCTTTCCATTTGAGTTTTACGGGCCATGATGGGACTTAGACGGTATTGTGCTGTCTGTGTCGGAAGTTAGCATGCTACCGTCCTCTGCCCGAGAGAATATTTTGTTACGTTTCCGTTTACGCTTGGGTGCCTTAGTTAGGCAATCGTTAACGTATTTCTTTATTTCTTGTAATTCCGCAAGGAACTGGTGAAATTGTTGCTGTATTTGTTGTACTATTTGTTGTGATGATTGTTGCAGTGCTTTTTGCAATTGGTCCCGAGTTACTAGGCTGCTCTTAGACGGTGAGTGCGCGTGAGGCTGCTTTCGCGGTGTTGTTTGGGGGGAAGGGGTCAGTTGTGTTTGTAGTGGTGGATGCCCGGTTAGAGTGCTTAGCTTTGGTAATTGATATTGTGGCGATCGCTCACGGGTCGCAGCGATCGCGGTGTTCAAGACTCAAGCATGGCCACTCATTGCATTAAAGCTTCGATTTTGTGCTGGTGGTTGGTTAGACGCTGTTTCTGCTCTCTATTTTCCTCAATGACTCTCTGATATTCCGGATTTTGTGTGATCGGTGTGGATGTGTTTCCTAGCTTGGGAGCGACTACTTCCGCCCAGCTTACCTCGTGTGATGGCTTCTGCTTCCTTGCCGGAGGCGACGGATTCCTTTTGGGTGTCTGTGGTGCCCGATGCTAGAGGTTCGCTAACCTGGAGCGGGAGCGGGAGCTTTGCTCAGTATTGACCGGGCCGCCACGAATGTCCGCCCTGTAGGTCTCTTCTTTGTCCTCAGAGGAGAAACATCGTGGGGCTTTCGACTTCATTAGGGCTGAAGATGGTGTGGGTCAGGGTCGAACCGGTTTGAGTCGCTGCTTGCACGAATGGTCACCGGTCGGGTGAGCCTCCCCGCACGAGGCACAGTTTATCTCGCATTTGTGTCCGTCGGTTGCATTAAGCAGTCCGCACAATCTACAGACGGGTCTCTCCGGGTTTGTGCACACGTCGTTATGGTGGCCCTTTTTCCTACAGATCTTGCAGACTTGGAGCGTCGGTCTAAATGGGTAGCAACGGAGTTCATCGCCGTAGTAGTACACAAATCGTGGCAGATGGGGCCCAAACAAGTCAGCGCTGCACTTTGAGTGGCACCGATCATCTTGGCTGTAAGGATTTCCACGCCTTGTGTTCTCACTCTGAGGTGGCCCATGAGGGTTTCGGTGGTTGTGTGCAACGGTATTCGATGTACCACTTCCCTGAGGGTGCCCTCTCCTTGGGCGGTGTATGTGCGCACAGCGTGACTTTTGCCGCTAAGTTTTAAGGTGTGGATATGTCGTGCTTTTTCGGTGACCTCTTCGAACGGGTCGATAGGATGGTCATGTTGGATCCCGGGTTGGTTCCCAGAGTGAATTTGTCATCCGTTAACTCGTTTTGGCATGCGTCAATGATCGCTCGTGCGAGTGTATGAGTGAGCACATTTGTTAATGGTAGTCCTTAATCTAGACGAATGATTCTTTTGTAGTCATTTTTCGGAAGCTGTGGAGGTCTAGCGACTCTCCGTGTTGATCATAATGTCTTAGTGGTGGTTGCGGGGTCTGGGGCTTTACACTACGGCGTCGCCTCTCCAAAGCTTCTTGCTTGCGTTGCTTTTGTGTTCGTACTGATTGGCAGTTAATATCTTCTCTCACGGTGTTATGGTACAGACTTTCTTGGCTCACCGGTTCGGTAGCCTGGTACATGCGTTCTTCTTCGGATCCTGCGGAAGTTGTATGGAGGGAGTCAACGATCTTAGCCGCTTCGTTCACCATGGTTAGGCCAAGTGCCGTCACGGGAATCCCCGACGGCGAGCTAAGCGCCTGCCGCCGCCGATTAGGGTTAGCGGTGACGAAACTTTCAAGAATCCTCCTGGGGCTTTCGGTGGTCGGATTTTCACAGGGGTGGTGTCGATGCGGTCCTTAGAACGTTAGGAAGCTGGTGAAGGAGTTTGGGGGCATTTTCTGTTGAAAACAACATAAAAAATTGGCTGGGGCTTAGCTAAGTTTAAGCCTGGATATCGAAGCGAAAAGGTTCGGTCATACTTATGGTTTAGCTTATGGTTATGCTTTATGATCTAGCCTATGGTTATGCTTACGGTTTAGCTAATGGTTATGCTTTATGATTTAGCCTATGGATATGCTTACGGTTTAACTTATGGATATGCTTACTGTTTAAGTTATGGATATGTACGGTTTAGCTTATGGTTATGCTTTATGATTTAGCCTATGGATATGCTACGGTTTAACTTATGGATATGCTTTGGTTAGCTTATGGTTATGCTATACGTGTGCCTTGTGTAGTTATGCAAATTGCTTATCAATGATATATACCATAAGTTATGCAGGATTATTAAACTTCTTTATTCGTCATCGTTGGGCACATTGTCTTGTGATTTCTGTACAGCCATAAACACAGCCCTCTGTATCGGTAGTATCACTCTCTTCTCCTTCCATGTTAAATGCGCAAGCCTATTCTGTGGCAGGCGGTGATATAGTCGGCCTCCGCGATAAACACGCGCTTGCTGCGAACGTCAAACGATGTCGCATAGCGCGCGGCAGTGGCCACCTGCGCCGCAGGTGACGTCACGCCCGGCAGCGGCGGAAAGTCAGGAGACGAAGCCGACGATGGCCACCTGCGTCGACTCCGAACACGCTTACGGAGCCAATTCAGACATACGCCGGCTCGCGCGAAGCGCTCTGTTGACTAGCGTAGTGAAGCTTTTCGCTACAAAACTCACGAAACTACAGAGCCCGATGTGAGCCGGCGTTGTCACTGTGGTCTTCTTCTTCCCAACGCTAAGAACACCAACCAACTGACCCGAGCAATGATCAAATCCCACCGAATTACAAAATTGAAGGAGAAATGTTTCAGTGTAGCACCTGTTTCGTTAACTCATAAGGAAATGACATACTTGTCTGAAAACGTGATCAAATGCATTTTCCACGCACATAAATAATTGTCTGTAACCGCTACTTGCCTCTTGGGTTTGCTATGGCTTTTGTGAAGTGTTCCAGAATACACAACTGCTTGTCTGTTGTAAATTTTAACCACTTGTCAGTCAGCGCTGCATGTTGTTATTCTATAAGCGCTGACTTTGACCGTGTTCTTGGCACTGTTCCCACCTAAATATAAATATCAAAATAGCATTTTTTCAAGTTAGGAAGGGAATACTTATATCTTTTTCATTGGAACATTTTTCTCAACTTTACGAAGAAGTGCATTTGAGGCCAAACTAAATAAATGGAGCTGGGCAGCGCGTGTAATGCGCCGGTTAGATAACCGTTATGGGGATTTGGGGAATTCGACGCGCCATTGCGCGGGCGCATTTCACTTCGTTCTGCAATCCTTAAGCCACATCGTCCTCGCTCCGAACCAGTTGTCAGCGGTGGCGCTCCACTCGCGGTGGTTCGCAGTGAGGGCGGAGCTAGTAACGTCCCGAAGCGGCCCCTGGTGGCTACTGCCATGACGGTAGCAGCTCTCTTTCTCCTTGGGACAGCGCCCGGTACGTACATGCTTCCTCTCGTCCGCAGACACCTTTGTGACTAGGACTGAGCTCACGCACGGTGCCGTTGCCCGTGCGGGGAGCGCGTACCTCGTGTTGATCCTATCCCGACGCTAAGCCGAAGAACGGGTACCTAGCGCTCGCGCGAGGGCGTACCACGCCGAGCGGCACTTATCGGAGGCCAAAGCCGAAGGAGATTGCCCGAGTTCTCGCGAGTTGGCCCATCGGTTATCGCGAGAGCAAGTAGCATAGCCGCCGGGACTTTTCCTAGCGGCGTGTCCCAGCTTGAGCCTGTGCTCTCGCAGCGACGTGCTATACAGGCGCCCCTAACTGTATTTTCGCCCATGGTGCGGGACCCCTTTGGTTCCCCGCCGTCCCGGGACCGGGCGTTCGTGCAGTGTCGGGTGCCGTTGTAGACAATAAACGGTTTCCGCTAACTTAGGGCAATACTGTGTTCTTGCGTGCGTCGCTCGGTAGCCCCAGGAGGCCTGAGCTCGCGCTTAGCGGCGCTACAGGCTGACAGCTGACGCGGCCCTGTGGCTCGCTAAGGTCGAACTCGCGGTGGTCGGTACTCCTGTGAGACCCTTAAGACCCCACACCGTTGGACCACTAGGGTTACAGAATGGGTACCAAGAGAAGGAAAACGCAATCGAGGACGGCAAAAGAGTATGTGGAGTGATCAATTTAGGAAATTCGCGGGCGCTAGTTGGAATCAGTTGGCGCAGGACAGGGGTAATTGTAGATCGCAGGCAGAGGCCTTCGTCCTGCAGTGGACATAAAGCATGCTGCTGCTGCTCATGATGATGATGAACATTGTGAAAGAAAGAAACTGCACTCTGCATCGATAGGGAGCTTCATTTGCCATTTCACGCTGACTTGCTGGCATGTCCAATCTTTTAGCTTAATTTGTCCTTATTCACTACTGAATACTTAAGAAAGGCGCCAAAACTATCATTAACTGAAAGCAAATATTTGTACTTGCAGACGCATCCACGCATAGAGCCCTTGAGCTCGTTATTATGTTTTTAAAGAAAATGCAGCTTCTGTTTGCAATAATCTGCTGAATAAGACAGAGGTAAACAGATGAATGAGGAGATTAGCCAACAAGAGCAGTCGAACAAAGGACGTCTCAAGCTGAAGCCAGGCTCTTTACAACGGAATAAAATGACTCCAGCCGAGACATTCCTTCTTCTGAAAGCTCCTCTTCTCAAACCTTTGCTGTAGTCGAAGACTTACATCGCATTTCGATCACTCTTGATCAACAATACGCCAATACAATGGGCAACCCATGAGAAGGTAACAAATTCATGTTCAAAGACAGAAAAGTCGTCCGCACCCTGCAAGGTAGCCCGGATAGTATTTACTTCAATGTAATGCTGATTTGCTTTTCGTTACTTTATTTTACAGCGTAAGCTGTTATGGGCTCATTCCGACAGCCATTTCAGGTGGTGATAGTGTCCGCCGGGGGTGTCCGTAGCACCTATTGGCGGGAACTATAGAAAGACCCAGTTCCCGCCGGTACCAATCTCTGATCTTCTGCGTGGGAGTAGGCTACTCTATCACTGAGCCACGGCAGTGCTTTTTTTCTTCTTTATTACATGGAAAACAACACTGAAGATGTATGACACAGCGGACATAGCTACACACTCAAAACTTGGGCAAGCACATACATGCGTCCGACAAGTGCAACCAGCATGCGGAAGTTCCTGTGCCACGTACAAGCTTAATACATAAGCATCACTTTCGCGAATAAAGGATATTTTTCAGCACGCACTTTCGGCATGGCGGTCCTACAGTCTACATCTCCATAAAACAAATCCTATGAACGTGTCATAAAGAGGACCGCCACTAACCTTAAATGGCAGAAACCTAATTGAGTATGCAGTGATGCCAATGTATTTTCTAAGCGTCCGTTGGAGAATATCTCAGACAAAATGCAGCATCCCTGAACGCTATGAAAAAGTTATCTCTGGTCTCGGCACATGGACAGAATCGACGGTTCGTTCACTATGGTACAAAGCAGCTCCTCGAATTTAACCAAGTTTCAACACGGAGTGTCTCCGAATTCAATTTAAAGAAAAATGTTTTACAGCAAGAGGTAAACACGTGTTACGTACCCGCTTAAATAAATCCTGCTAAGGTCGACTTAAATAAGGTGCACAATACAAAGGATCTGGGATCTGAGCCACTCCAGCGTTTGCTATCATGTAGCGGAATAAACTCCCTATAAACGTGTCCTAGCTCGCGAGGAGACACACGATGTGACATGCGAGCTGAGTAGCCACGTTACTTGAATGTTTTGCATCGCATTTACATAATATTGCACCAGGTTGAATGTCCCGTGCCAGATGCACATGTAGCGGTAAAAGGCAGTTAAAGGAGATTAAGGAGGTGTAGACAAGAATGCTAGAAAACATATTGATTTGGTACCTGTATAAACCTCGCTGGCTGAGTGAATATGTCTCCGCCATGTTTCAAAGCGCAAGCTGCCGTCGCTGCGGCGACAGTAATCTTTACCGGGAAACGTATTTAGGGACTGCTACGTGCTTCGCATTGTGAGCAGGGGCGCCTTATAATCAATTATGTGGTTTGGATGCTTCTTTTGTGCTCGTTATTTATCGAAACAAATGTCGCACAGTATGCTGCGTGAGTAATACCAATGAATATATGCACATTCGCTTCAATAGCCGGTGTCCTTTTTTCGCTGAGCATGATGCCGGGAGAAAGGCCGTCCAACTAGAGGCTAACAGGTTCGCGGTAAAAGATTCTACACTTGTATCGCGAAGAGAAAGCAGCGCGAAACTAGAACTAGATGCCTTTGCCCTAGTGAGATTCAAGACCAAAACAAAATTTCCTGTAATTACAAACTACGCGATTGTATTAAGAAATGCGTGTTTTTTTTAGCGTGAGCGAGTGCGTTTTAAATATGGGTGCGTCACTGCTTGTATTTCTGCTTCTCATTCGCTTACGCAAATGGGCGAAGTGTTTCATTTCGGAGGGGGGGGGGGGGGGGGGGGCGTGCCTTGCATTTAAAGTGGATGCAAGCATCGACCAGTCAGCAGTCGAGACAATTGACACAAGATATATTTAGAGTACTGGTGGAACAAGACATGGCAAAGATCGATAGTGCAGGATTCGTTACAGGCACATATACCTGTGCAAGTTGGATATAGGATAGGTTAGGAATAAATTTTATTTGTTCAACGGTTATTGATGTTGGTGCCCGGGGCTAGGCTGCCAGGGGCTATCGCCCGAGGAAAATCTTTCGAGATCCTCGGCAACGGCCCTGGCCCGCTGGACAGCCCACTCCTGGTCTTCGGGTGCCTCGCTCAGGAGGGCGGCTTGCCATCTCTCAGCGAGGCGCCCCGCTTCAGAGGGTCCTGCTGTTGTCTTCCCCCTTCCTCCTTGTCCTTTTTGCTCATGGCGTTGGCATTCCCAAAGCACATGGGCCATATCGGCCCGTTCGTGCTCGCACCATGGGCAGCCGGGCGACGGGTGCAGCGCGGGCCACAGGCGGTGCAGGTGGTAGGGGTTGCTGAAAGCGCCCGTCTGCAACCGCCTCAGGTCGACGGCCTGGGACCTGTCTAGGTGCCCGTGGGGTTGTGGATATTTTCTTCGTTCTTTCCTATAGTGGCCAAGCACCTCTCTGTACGTTGCCGGAAACTCCTCGACATCGCAGTTGGCGTCCGCATGATCCCCAGCTCCGTCCGCCGCGATTTGTGTTGTGTTGGTAATGACAGCGGCCGCGCCAGACGGGGTGGCCACCGCTGTCGCCGTCACTCCTCCGCTGGGGTCCCGCACAACAACGGCAGCGGCTGCCCTCTGGGTGACCGCGTCGCGGCGGGTAAGCTGCCTCGTGACGAGGTGGGCGTACTCGTTGTAGTTGGGTGGAGTGTCGGTGCGTCTTCGGTTAGCATTGTTGTTGTCATTATTGTCGCGGCTGTTGTTGTTACTGCCAAGCTGCCCGACGGGCGCGGGACACCACTTGAGGGACTTGTTTGTAATTGTTCCCGATCCGAAGTCCCAGGCCCGGGCGTTGAGCATGCGCGCCACATCGGCGGACTCCCAACCTTTGGTGCAGTTCCGAATCGCTGATTTGGAGTCGCTGATGATCAGGTTATCCTCCGCGCCTCCGTGGAGTACCGCGAGGGCTATGGCCATCTCTTCCGTTGCTTCGGCCGACGGCAGCCTCGCTCATGCCGTGACTCGGATCGTTCCCTTTGTATCTGCGACTGCCATGGAGTATGCTGGCGCCGCCGCCGTCGGCCGGCCGTGTCGATGTCGCCGCTGTTGCTGCTGCCGTTTTTGTTGTAGTAGTAGTAGAGATTGTGGTGCTGGTAACTGCGGTTCGTCTCGCACATTCCCTTGTAGCGGCGGTGGTGGTCGACGTCCCTCGTCACCATCAGAGTCACCGACTGGCCGCGGGTACCTGGCTGCATCGACGAAGAGGACGCCTTCTCGTCTTCCATGCTTTTCGAGGATTGCTATCGCCCTGCGTATACGTCTTTGCACGTCATGCACCGGGTGCATATTCTTCGGCATGTTTTCCATCTGTATGGCGTCCCTGACTTCCGGTAGCAGTGATTCCTTCAGTCCATGCGCCTCGTGATATCGAATCCCGAGCAAGTCTAGGATTCGCCTTCCCGTTACGGTGCTCGACAGCCTCTCCAGCTGCGCGATTCTCTGCGCCTCGGCGATCTTCTCGAGCGTGTTGTGTACGCCCAACTCGAGGAGCCTGTGGGTTGGCGTGTACTGGGGTACTGGGTCCCAGGTACTGGGTCCCAGGGCGGTCTTGAACGCCCTGCTGATCGCCACGTTCAGCTTGTCGGTTTCGCTCCTGTTCCAGTCGGCGTACGCGGCGACGTACGCTATGCGGCTCAGCGCGTACGCCTGTATCAGCCTCGTAACGTTGTGTTCCTTCATTCCTTTCCTCTGGTTCGCGGCCCACCGCACGAGGTGTGTGGCGGCGGCCACTTTTTTCTGCAGTCGGGCAACCAGCTTGCGGTTCGCCCCGTTCTCTTCCAGCCACCGGCCGAGCACTCGCAACTTGGACACCGTCGGTATTCGGGTCCCCTCCCTCGTCGTGACGCGGACGCCCAAACGACGGGCGCCTTGCACGCCCTGCGGAAGGGGTCCTTTCTTGCGCGGCCTGTGGAGCAGGATCTCCGATTGTCGGGTGAGCAGGCGAGCCCCGTGTCTTCGAGGTGCCGTTCCACCTGGCGGACGGCCCGGTGCAGTCGGCCTTGCATTTCCCCGACGCTCGTGTTCTCCGTGGTCCCCACCGTCACGTCATCTGCGTATATCGTATGATTGATGCCCTCTATCGCGTCAAGACGCTCCGGCAGGCCGATCATGACGAGGTTGAAAAGCATGGGGGTGAGTACGGAGCCCTGCGGCGTTCCCGCACCACCCATTCGGACCATTCGTGGCGGGGCCCCGTCGATCTTGACTGTCGCCTCGCGCCCATTCAGGAAACTGCTGACATATCGGTGGAACCTCCCCTCGAGATCGAGTCGGCTGATCTTGTCCAGTATGGCCATTTGCTTCACAGTGTCGTAGGTGCTCTTGAGGTCTAGCCCTAGCAGGGCGCGCACGTGCGTGCTGGGAGTGTTCACGACCTGTTGCTTGATTTGCAACATGGCGTCCTGATCGCATGGCGTCCTGCGTGGAAAGTCCCTTCCTGAAACCGATGATGTGGGTACCGAAGGCGTCCTGCTTCTCGAGCAGCGTCGTCACCCTGTTAAGGCAAGCATGCTCCATCACTTTCTCGACGCAGGACGTGAGGGAGATCGGCCTCATGTTTCGCACCTCCAGTGGTTTGCCCGGCTTTGGTATCAGTATAACGTCCGCGGTCTTCCACTCTTGCGGAATTCGGCCCCCCTTCCAGTTCGCGTTCATGTACTCGCAGAGCTTCTCGATGGCGTCGTCGTTCAGGTTCCTCAGACAGGTGGATATAGAAGTTATAAGAACAAATCTGTTGAGGAGTATACAATACACTGGACTGAAGACCATCCTTAACATGCCTGATTAGCTCAAGCTGGCGATGTGCACATTTGTTGCCGCTCTGTTTAAAAGCGGATGTCAATAAACAGCCTTATCATAACAGGCACTCCTGTGTGTTAAACAAGAAATATTCTCGGGGTTAAAGACTAAGCGGAGGTCAGTGGGTAGACTGCCTTGGGGGGTCCACACTATAACTACAACTGAAGCAGAGCAAGGTGAAATGGAATTAGAAATATTCTCGGGGTTGGAGACTAAGGAGAGGTCAGTGAGTCGACTGGCTTTGGGGGCCCGCGGTATAACCACAACCGAAGTAGGACAAGGTGTAATGGGTTCGGCTACTTTTGAATTCACGAAAGAGCATGGCAAAATTAGTTTTGAAGAAAGGCCAAGGAAAACAGAAGAAGAGAAATGGCCGGCTGAGTTGCAAAATTATTTGTAACTCAACAGCATCGGCATAGATCAAGAAGACGTAAAAAAATTTGGCTACCAGGTAGAGGGTAATTGAAAGCTTAAATGGACAACCAGACGTGATAAAAAAAAGAAAGTGAGAGAAACAGAGAAAGTACATCTGATACAAAATATTGGAAACAAAGAATACCATTGAGATTAAAAAACAACGTTAAGAACGCAATCAGGATGGGAATTTCGTATGATAACGCAAAGGGCGGTCGGTGCTTGCTATTCGAGAGCAATACTGGCTGCTTGATGGAAAAAAAAACATACTGGAGAAAATATGTGCCACATGATGAGGTATGGGTGTGTTACAGGAAACGCACGGAAATGACTTGGCACATCGTAATGGAATGCCAAGATATTCACCCAGGGTGACCCGAAGGGAAAGTCCAACTTCCAGAAGCTATGAGATTGAAAGAAGATGGAAGGCTGGTAAGCAGTCGAGATAAATAATAAACCTATAGGGCAATGTTCAAAAACAAAGTCGCAGTTTCGCCAGAACGGCGAACCCTCACTGGCGATAGCAAATTAGTAGACAGTTAGGCGAATTTAGGATATTAGTTTCATCGGCTATATAAACTTGTAAACATTCGCTTATAATCTATATTAACAAGCATGGTGTCACGTGTGCACAGATCAACACATCTTGCTCGATGATTTCGGAAACTCGCCGTGAATACACTGCAGTGAGGAATCGCAGCAGCAGCAACGAGCTAATTGACCTTCGTGCTTCTCTCGCTTCAACGCGAATGCAACATCGAGGGCAGAGCGCACACTGCACTATGCGCACAGTGCAAACATCGCAGATCGCTTTGAAGATGAGGCTCGCGCGGGCGCGCACATTGGCCACGTCGTAGATCGCCGTCAGCCGCGACCGTCGGAGAATATTGCGCGCCCCCACCTCCTGGCATCACCCCCCTGCCGCGAGCGTGACACAAGAGGGCGCGCGCTCGCGCACGCGAGATTGAGCCGCGTTCGCCGACTCACCCTTGCACACTTTCACTAGCACATACAGCATACAGCGAATGGCGACGATTTTATCGCCTTTGGACTTTATTCGGAGCTTCACCGCCATGGCAACGGCAGAAATTAACCAGTAGTATTCACATAATTGCTGTCGCAATAAAAAAGCACGATGGTATCACTGTGCACAAGCAAACATGACCAGATCACACTCGATGACCGCGGACACTAGTTGTCAAAGCGCTGGGGTGAGCTGGCGCGGCCAGAGCAAAGAGCGAAGGGATTCGGACGGTTTATCGCTTCAGCGAAAACAGCGGCTAGAAAACAGCTCCTACAAAGGCGTGAGCCGCCTGCAGATTGCTTTCAAGATAGGGCACGCGTGACTGTTCAAATTACGCACATAAAGAAAGGAATTGAACAAGAGGGGACACTTGGCGAAAACTGGCAACAGCAAATACGTTACTCTAGTATTATTGTTGGCCGTCTGCTCTTGCGAGCATTGAAAAAATAAAGAATGTGAAATGAAGTTAACAGACATTCTTATATTTTTTTATTCTTTCCCTGCAAAATCGGGAGTATCCGCATACAAATTAAGCTATACTTTGCGACAGGGCAATGACGAGCCAAATGCATGCATAATGCCTCAGACACGCCGCCCAAGCGAGCGAGGCCTGGGGCGCATGTGAGCGTTGGTGCAATCGGCCACCTATCTGCCTGTTTAATTTTTTTGTTGTATACCCTGCACTCTTAGACAAAGGTAATCCCTTTGGAGTGTTTATCTGCCACACTATAATATTCGTCGTCTGGTTTGCTTGCGTTTCCTTTCTTGAAAACGCCGCACCCGCTACTTTCCTGTCGGGAACGCAATGTCCTGCTGATAACGCGCATGCCCTTCGTTACTGGAAAGTACCAGGCTCGCAGCGTTAAAGAAAGAAAAATGCGGACAAGATAGATGACGTTTATTGTTGTGTGGCGACATACAACCCAAAGGGTGTAATTTTGTTTAAGAGTGTGGTTTGTTGGGCTCCCGGCGTATTCTTGCATTTCTTCTGCACTTCCACACGGCACCACTGCCTTGAAGCAGGATGTGAGACCGGGCTAGTTGGTATTCCATGCTGAAGTGACTAGCGCAAGGGTGGACACGGGACACTAAGTGTGATGACGATATTGCACGATTGTAACTGATTATGCTCAAGTGTGCGAGAGTACATATACATAAATTTTTGTATTAAACCCCAGTTGGAAGTTTGCGCTTGTTCTTGCCGCCTTTTTAGTGTCTCGTGTCCACTCTAGCGCTAGTCACTTCATCACCATTGCGCTAATGGACACGGGAAAGTGATAAATTCTGCTTGACTGTTTGCGGCTCATTTCGAGCAATTAGGCTTACCGCAGGGAAGCTAGACTTGTGACGCAGTTAGCGAAAAACAGGTCAGCCACCCTGCCGTAGGTAGTTTGTCTTAATGACTCATACTGGGAGATGTTTGCGACGCTTTCTGAAAGTTCCACATTATTGTAACCAAGTTCGATAGTTCCTGGGCGCGTTCAGCGCGCCTGGTGTTGCGATGAAGTTAGCGAAAAGCAGTTCGGTCATGTGAGGCAATTTCGCCTATACAGAATCTTACTGAAACAGGTTCGTGACGCTCTCTCAGATCCCGAGCATTGCTGTATTCATTCCGTTAGCTCTTTTGGATACGTTTCAGGCACGCTGGCCTCGCCTGGCGTTGTGATGCAGTTAGAGAGAAGCAGCTCGGCCATGTGACGCAGTTTTCTCGCGTGCACTGAATCTTAATGGGACTAATTCGTGCCGCTTACTCTGACCCCCAACATGACTGCAATTGGTTTTGTTGCATTGTGGGATAATTTTGAGGCACACTTGCCGCGCCTGTCGTGGCGCAGCGAAAAGCAGCTTGGCCGTGGTGGTAAAGTTAGTTTGGCGTGTACTGAATCTTAAGGCCGATCCACACGACGGACCAAGTCTGCGAGCCGATCGGTCACGTGATGCGACATCACCGCCTGCCGCGGTCCGGCCCGGGGCAGAGTACATCCACACGGCGGACAGCCATAGCAGACGGCAGAGCAGACCAACCAGCTACACTCTCGGCCAGAGTGTTATCATTGTTATCATTCCTGCTCCACTCCCACAAAGCCGGGAACTACTCAACGAGTGATACAAAATAAAAAACCTCCTCGTCACTCCAACAGGACACGGTGTTTAAAAAATATATCTGCTGCACGCACGAGTAGGCGGAACGGCGGACATGAAACGACTGGCTTTTGCTGAGCCTAAAACTAGATTGGATTTGGCTGAAGACACTCTGTTGCAGGACAACATTCGTTGGCTACGCCAAAATCGCTGCGGTTTGCATGCGGTCCGCCGGCAAAACTGAAGGAGGAGAAGCCTCGGCGATTTGTTGGACTGCGAGGGCCGCGGTCTTGCGCGGGCCAACGGCGGTACGCACGAACTGGTGACGTCCTATCAGGTGATGCGCGGACCGCGGTCCAGAAGAGCAATTTGGTCCGTCGTGTGGACCGGCCTTTTACGGGACAAGTTCGTGACGCTTTTTATGGCCACACAACAACATATACCTTCTTTCGGTGCTCAAGCTTGTCGAAAATACGGCTAGCGATGGACAAGAGCGATAACTTGGCCGTGTGTTGCTTGCGCCGGCAGATCACACAAAAGATAACCCCAAGGAACTCAAAAACGATGAAATTGTAACTCGAAAACTCTGTCTTCTGAACGACTGAAAACGCGATTCGTACCCACGCATTTGTATGAAGTGCAATTAGAAGGGATTCAGCGAGCGTCAAGCATGGTCTGGTTGAAAGCCTCTGTTGTGGCCACCTGTGTGTATTCGTAGCGTACTATCGCGTCGGTTGAAGCCGAGTTCTTCTGGAAACGCGCAATCGCCCGCGTATGTCTGCTTCTAAAGTGCAGGAAGTCAGACCCGAGAAATGGGGAATGCTTAGAAATTCGATGTTTTCGTGATATGTTATGTATGGTATAGTTTCGCTTGAGTCGGGTATTTTCTACGGCTTGTATGTAAAAGCGAATTGCTCTTGTTTGTAATTCCACATTTTCACCACTTTCGCACGTTTCGCCTCTACATTCTACATTTCTATAAGGCGTGAATACCAAAATGACATATGCTTCTAAGTTACATTCACTTTAACTTTCTTTTTTTTCCCTAATTTACTTTTCCAGCTCATGCCATCTGGTGGAGCTTCGTACGGGAACTACTCGTGCTTACCTGGAGCTACAACGCTGGATGAATGCAGAAAAATCCCGGAACAAGCGTTTATATAGAGCAAAATATACATTTACTTATTTCACAAGGCGTCTTGCGTCGTCGTTACGATCTTGCACGTGGAACATATTTGATGAAGACGTTTAAAGATCGTTCGCAATAATTTTTACTCAATAATGAAACCACTTCGCACAAAGACCGCGCACAGTTGAGCAGTAGAAGCGAGAAACAAAAACAAATTCCGCGCCGATGAGCGCAACCGGTGTAACGCCTTCCAGCTAGCGTTCAACACGCGCGCGCACAATACCAAAATCGGAAGTGTGGTACAGGTAATAATGTCGGTGGCTTGGAGCGCTAGAGTTAAATCGGCCGCTGGGCTCTACGGTAGTGTCCGCTCTCGTTGAATTTCATTCTATGTAGTACGCAGTTGCTCTCGGAATAAAAGCTGCCTCCTCCACCCACCCCCTCCCGCTTTCCGCCCTTTCGTGCTCAGCCTTGATCGTCAGATCCCTCTGCGCCCTGTCGCGAAATACGCAGTTGCTGCCGGAGCGCAGCGCTGTCCACCTCCCTCGTTCCCTCTCCCCCCCCCCCCCTCCTCCAGCCTTTCGCGCGACGGAAGACAGCGGGTTTGCTCTCCGCCTTCCTCGCGCGCACCAGACTTAGCCACCATCCTATTACAACACGAAGCTATACAGGAAACCTATACGGGTTTCATGCTCTTCCGACGTAAGCTTCATATATTTCAACATGCTTCATTTCATTACTTTCTTACTTTTGCTGTTATATAGTGCGTAATCTTTGTTCTGTAACCGGCCATTGTATACATTTGCTTAAATTTAACACAGACCCACACAACAGGTGCGCATGAGTTCTTTCCGAGAATCTGCGACAGCCGAAAACCACGTCCTCGATACCTTTAGGGAACAATTGATTTTGTTTTTCCTTGCAAATGACAAAGTGACTTTTTACAAAGGAATGATAGTTCGCGGCGCTGCCTGCGGTGTCACGTAGCAATGCAAGGATACACAATAGTGTGATGCGTTTAGTTGTTAGAACGACTAAGGCAAGAAAGAGCTACTGGAAGGTAGGTCCAGCCGCCATGCACACAACGACTTTTCAGCAATAAAGCAGACCATGTGCTATTCCGAAAAAAAAAAAACGAAACTATATTACAAGTTGTCTCTCACCCACAAGCGCAAACAGTGCCCGCGCGTATTGCAATAATTTAGTGAGTGTGTCCTATAATGATAAGTGATAAGTGTAAAGGCTACTCAGCAATAAACCATATTCACACTATCAATCAGGTGATAGAGAAATGTGCGGAATATAATCAACCCTTATATATAGCTTTCATTGATTACGAGAAAGCGTTTGATTCTGTCGAAACCTCAGCAGTCATGGAGGCATTACGGAATCAGAGTGTAGACGAGCCGTATGTAAAAATACTGAAAGATATATATAGCGGCACCACAGCCACCGTAGTCCTCCATAAAGAAAGCAACAAAATCCCAATAAGGAAAGGCGTCAGGCAGGGAGATACGATCTCTCCAATGCTATTCGCAGCGTGTTTACAGGAGGAAGCAGAAGGGTGGTTCTAAAAATTAATCTGCAGAAAACTAAAGTAATGTTTAACAGTCTCGGATGAGAACAGCAGTTTACGATAGGTAGGGAGGCACTGGAAGTGGTACTTAGTGCTGGTAGTGACCACGGATCCGGATCATGAGACTGAAATAATCAGAAGAATAAGAATGGAGTGGGGTGCGTTTGGCAGGCATTCTCAAATCATGAACAGCAGGTTGCCATTATCCCTCAAGAGAAAAGTGTATAACAGCTGTGTCTTACTAGTACTCACGTATGGGGCAGAAACCTGGAGGCTTACGAAAAGGGTTCTGCTTAAATTGAGGACGACGCAACCAGCTATGGAAAGAAGAATGGTGGGTGTAACGTTAAGGCATAAGAAAAGAGCAGATTGGATGAGGAAACAAACGCGGGTTAATGACATCTTAGTTGAAATCAAGAAAAAGAAATGGGCATGGGCAGGACATGTAATGAGGAGGGAAGATAACCGATGGTCATTAAGGGTTACGGACTGGATTCCAAAGGAAGGGAAGCGTAGCAGGGGGCAGGATGAAGTTAGGTGGGCGGATGACATTAAGACGTTTTCAGGGACAACATGGCCACAATTAGTACATGACCGGGGTAGCTGGAGAAGTATGGGAGAGGCCTTTGCGCTGTAGTGAGCATAACCAGGCTGATGATGATGAAGATTATGTATTTTGAGGAAGCTACAATGACAGTTTTTATCACGTAACCAAAGATGCTGAAATGTGGAGCATACCCATCTTGCCCCTTAAACCATTTTTGGAATTTACGTGAAGTATAACATCAAGTAAACTTCCTTCAGGTACTAAAACAATTAAGAAATGAGTCGACGTCATATCAAAATAAGAAGCTTTCGGAATGTGTCATCAGATGGTGGCAACCCAAAGGGCTAAACGGGAGCCAAACCCAACCCGTTCTGCTATACACTAGAGAAAGAGTCATCCTTTATTTAAGTATAGATATAGGTTACTCAATGCAGACATAACCGCTTGAGTGCTGCCAGCGAACGACGCCCAGGCACTATTGCAATAGTGCGTTCGTCACTTGAATAAGCTTTAAGCTTAGCAATTTCACATCAATCGATGTGATTTTTTTTTCTTTTACAATTTCTATTACAGTTCTTCCCAGAACAAAAAGTATTTGCTCACGGTAGAACACTCAACAGCTGCTTCCGCAAGATGCTGCTTCCGCAAGAAATATGTTAGAACCAAAAGCTAACTCTGGGTTGCGCTGCTTGTGTTCGATAAGATGGACAACACTTCACAGTACCCATGCGTAGATTTAATTCCAGACTGTACACTTTTCTTCGAACATGAACAATTCAGCTGTTCCTTTAATGCGAACCTTGTATAATCAGCTACCGAAACTATTGTTATCCCGCAGACATTTGCAATAAAACATGGGAAGAAAGGTATGTGAAAACGTAAAAAGGCACCAGTGTCAACTAATAACGTAACACGACGAAAGAAGTAAACATCGAACTATTGGGACTTCGCAATGAGCTTCGTGGATTAGAGTGTCCTTTACTAGTATT
Source organism: Dermacentor andersoni (assembly GCF_023375885.2). Taxonomy (NCBI): domain Eukaryota; kingdom Metazoa; phylum Arthropoda; class Arachnida; order Ixodida; family Ixodidae; genus Dermacentor; species Dermacentor andersoni. The sequence continues at coordinate 23,153,014 of NC_092823.1, read as the reverse complement.
TTCAGAATCACAATCATAATAGAAATAACCCATTCCATATCTACAAAGCGATTGTTTGCCATAACACGTCAGTAACAGATATTTTATTACTGAATATTATAAGACACGGAGTACATAGTCGGCGCACTGTTCTGGGCTTGTAGAATCGTCTAAATAAAATTATCGCAAGAAAATGAAGAAAGAAGGCAAAAGTTGTGAGACCTCGTAGAATCGCAGCCCTATTTCCAGTAAAGCTGTTTCTTTAAGCACTTGCAATAAAAATTTGAATTTCTGCAATGTCACAACACCCTCTAAAGCTTTTCCTGCATATGGCTTACCCATCGGCCTATCCGCTCAACATATTGCTCACATGAAATCATTAGGAAGACTTGCTTATGAATTTTTGCAAAGGCAATACATAACCCTCGCACATTTATACACGCATACACGTAAAATATATTGACACCTTCCGTATCAGATAACTAGAATGATGTGGCTGCTGTAATTATCTCATTATTAGCTACACAAATTACTTACAATAACAGAATTCTACGCTGTCCGCAAAACCGACATATGATGTGAGGAGTTGCCAACTTAATTACGAAAACCGTAATCAAACCACGCATTTTAAGCTTTCCCTAAACATAGAGAGGAGTCAGGAGACCTCCGTTCCAAACAGTAATCAGCAGGATCAGAAACTCCTCCTATAATTAGCGATGAGGTCAGAAGGGCCTTGCAAGACATGAAACGGTGTAGATCGGCAAGAAGAGATGGAATAACAGTCGATTTAATCAATGACGGAGGAGACATAATGCAATGAAAACTGCCGCCTCTCTATACGAAGTGTCTATAGACTGCAAGGGTCCCAGAAAACTGGAAGAATGCAAACATTTTACTAATCCACAAAAAGGGAAGCGCTAATGAATTGAAAAATTATAGGCCCATAAGCTTACTGCCAGTATTATATAAAATATTCACGAAGATAATTTGCAATAGAATAACGGCAACACTGGACCTTAGCCAACCAAGGGAACAGGCTGGCTTCAGGAAGGGATACTGTACAATGGATCACGTCCATTTTATGAATCAGGTAATTGAGCAATCCGCAGAGTAAAATCAGCCTGTCTATATGGCTTTCATAGATTACGAAAAGGCATTTGACTCAGTACAGGTGCCAGCAGTGACAGAAGCATTATGTAATCAAGGAGTGCAGACCGGTTACGTATAAAACTCGGAAATATCTACGGATATTCGACAGTTGCCTTAATTCTAAACAAGAAAAGCAGGAAGACACCTTTAAAGAAAGGGGTCAGGCAAGGAGACGCAATCTCTTCAAGGCTATTCACTGCGTGCTTAGAAGGAGTATTCGAGCTGTTAAACTGAGAAGGCTTTGGGGTGAGGATCGACGGTGAATATCTCAGCAACTTTCGGTTTGCCGATGACATTGTCCCATTCAGCAACACTGTAGACGAGTTACAACAAATTATTGAGGACCTTAAGAGAGAGAGTGTAAGATCGGGGTTGAAGATTAATATGCAGAAGACAAAGATAATGATGACTGGCCGGGCAAGGATAGAAGACTTCAGGATGACAGCCTATAGAGTCCGTGAAGGAGTACGTCTACCTAAGGAAATAATCACAGAGAATCTCTGATCAGAGGAAGGAAATTCATAGAAGAACAAAAATGGGTTGGATCGCACACGGCGGACATTGTCAGCTCCTACTTGAAGCTTACCATTATCATTGAAAAGGAAGGTGCACAATCAGTGCAATTTACCGGTGCTGACATATGGGGCAGAGACTTGGAGACCGACGAAGAAGCTCGAGAATAAGTGAAGAATCGCGCAAACAGCGATGGAACGAAGAATGCTAGGCAAAACGTTAAGAGACAGAAAGAGAGTGGTTTGGATCACAGAGCAAATGAGTATAGCCGATGTTCTAATTGAAATTAGGAGAAAGAAATGGAGCTGGGCAGGGCATCTAATGCGCAGGTTACATAACCGTTAGACCATTAGGCTTAGAGAATGGTCACGAGGAGAAGGGAAGTGCTGTCGAGGTCGACAGACGTCTAGGCGATGATATTTGTAAGTTCGCGGGCGTTACTTGGAATCGGTTGGCACAGGACAGGGTACTTGGAGATCGCTGGGAGAAGCCGTCATCCTGCAGTGAACATAAAATAGGCTTACGATGATGAAACATCACCCCTAACTTGTGCCTTATTTTGATCAAATATAAGCAAGGTGTCTGGCTTAAATAATTAAGACCAGCGGTCTAACCAGCAACGTGCCTGATATTGGTAATCAAAACAGAAAAGAAAACTAGACATTAAAAATTATTTCCAGCGCTTTTAACTAATTCATATGCACTAAGGTGTTTCATATACTACCCGTAATATAACACTTATTGCAAAAAAAAAAAAGTCGCAATTTCGCCGCGGAAGGCGAAGCATCGATTGCGACAGCAAATTTGTAGACGGCTATACGCAGCAAGGGTAATAGTTCTATCGGCCTTATGAACTTGAAAACTTAGGCATACTGACTAAATTAACAAGCATGGTGTTTCGCCGCGCACAAGTAAACATGAGCACATTTGACTCGATGACCTCAGAAACTCGCATTCCAAATGCTTGCGTGAGGAAAGACGGCAGCACCAGCGAGCCAAGTGACATTCATACTGTGCATCGCTTGCACGAAAAGTGAGCGCCGAGAAAGCCCAGCACGCACAAAGGTACGAGTCGCCGACGTACCTAGAGTCTTCCGCCAACGTCAGGTCGCTATCAACATACGGCCGGGCGATCGCGCGCAGCCGTCACATGCGTAGTTGCTGCCGGAGTAGAACGCCGGCCCCCTCTCTCCCCTCCCCCGGCGCTTCGCAACGTTGGGTGCCTCGCGCACGGCGGGAGATGGCGCGCTTCCTCCTCGCTTTCGTCACTTTCGGGCGAGGGAGAGTGAGCCGCGATCACCGGCTCCTCCTCGCACGCCTTCACTCACCCACAGAGCCTAGGGCGTGCGGCGACGGTGTGATCGCCCTAGCACTTTTTACGGAACCTCACGGCGATGGCGACGTCGACGGCGAAAATGCACTGAAAAAGTCCATATAATTGCTATCGAACTAACAAGAACTCGCTGGAAATTTGGTAGACATTGTAGGTTACGGCATCAACATGCATTTTAGTTCTGGTTAACGGAATTTTTTTACGCAGCCCATAATTGACAATGACTTCTAATAGAATATATGCCTGTAATGCGCTGGAACGCCTATGTGCGCTATTTGCTACAAACATTCCAGTTGACCTACACAACTATAACTTTCTAGGCTGGGAACCCATAACAAGGCCCCTAGTATATCCATATAGAAAGGAGCCGCACCTCTTAGTTCACCTCCAATAATAACTCTAAGCCGGCAGAAAACGAAGGTATAGTTATTTTGATCCAACCACTAATTAAACGTGATGTGTACAACTTCCCTGTGCATCGCCCTCAAGATGCCTCACTTTACAACAAAATAATAACTCCGTGAATAATATATTCCAATTAGGACACTTCAACAATCCGCATATAAGCCTTTTTACACTTTTTTGTCTCCCTAGCAAGCTCGCACTAACGGTCGCACTAACACCGCATGCAGTGTTACAATTAGCAGTAACGGATAAGATAGCGGTGGGATGACAAGCAAATTTATGTTTTTCAGTGTAACAGTTTCAGAAACGAGTAAAAATCTCTGTTTGCACAACAGTGCGTTTCGTAGAAAATATGACCGACATTTAGGATAAAACATAACACAGTTTCATAAGTAAGCACAATATATTGTCAGCCGAATATTGTGAATGATAACAGCAATGTGAGCTAATTGGAAATCAAATCATGTACTAACTAAATTATACTTTCATATTTGAAATAGGGGGTGCTATAGCCAGCCGCAGCTTCATTCGCAACTATGCGCCGCTTCGGAAAATATTTTCGTTTTCTGATAATACTGTGCCACTATGTTATGCTGTAGTTACAACTTGTCCTGAGCATTCTTATGCCCGCTTGGGTAGGCACCAAGGGAACACTGGCGCAGAAGCATGCAGAAGTGCTTCCTTAAGGGACGAATAACCACACAGAACATGAATAGAGATAAACCCACTGATAAGTCCTTCCTTTCTCGTTCATTGCGGATTAAATTTTTTTTTATTTCTCCACGGAAAGTCGCGAAAAATTATCTTTAGCGCCCCACGCAGTAAAAACATGAAGATTCATAAGTGACGTATCACGTGACCTTCGACTAGTGTAGGTGGCTTGTGGTCTTTTTCTAAGAATTGAAATGCATCACACTTATCTTCTATTTTGTGTGCTACATGAAGGTGTTTTTTTCGAGCGTAAAAGAAACCCGCAAATGCACGCAAAATTGCGCGCGACTGCCACTCGAGGAACTTTGCGCGTGCTCGCGAGTCTCTTTCACACTCGGAAAAAAAACCTTTACGTAGCACGTACTGAGCAACAGAAAGCTGTATAGGGGAGTTTTAAATGTTGCTCTGTGAATTTTTTCATTGACACTTTTAATGTAATTATAACATTTCAGAGGTTGATTATTAAATAATGAAACCTAATTATCTAATTAGGTAGATGAACAAATATTGAGTATCTCTAAGCGGCGAAAACAACGTTACTTTGGTTCTGTCCAGCTAGGTGGCATTCACATATTTTTATACTCTGGTTAAAGTTAGCTGGTACACGCTGTATAGCTGCCCTCAGATTCCTGATTAGGGAGTATCGCAATCGTAGGTGATTTCTCTATTGGCTGCGCAGATCGAAAGAAATCTGCTTGCATGACATCGACGCGCGTTAAAGGGATCGACCTGTTGTCGACCCCTTCAAGCAAAACCGATAATAATAGCTGTGCTTTGCAGTATTGAGCTTACGTTTCTACCCTGCAGGCAAGATGACAGACTGCGCTCACAGTGCTTAATGCAACGCTGGTAGATTAAGATTTTGTTTTATTTGTTTCCTCTTTGTCATAACACTAATCTTAATACATTATGGGGCTTTACATGCCAACATTACGTTCTGATTATGAGGCACGCTGTAATGGGGGTCACCAGAAATTTTGACCACCTGGGATACGTTAACCTGCACCTTAATCTAAGTACACGGGTGTTCTTGCAGTCCGCCTCCATCGAAGTGCGGTCGCAGTGGCCGGGATTCAATCCCGTGACATCGTACTTACCAACGCGACACCATAGCCACTAAGCAACCCTGGCGCGTATAACACTAATCTATCTCTACTGCATCGCAACCCTCTCCCAATGATATCGGGATGCGTGTGTTTGTGTAAGCTGACTCCGTTCCATGACTCGAAATTTTCTAAATTTGTTTCACCATTTTACCCTATTTTCTCATGAACTGCGCTTTCCTCCCTTGGCACCCATTCCGTTCTTTAGCCGCACCTTATGGTCGCATAGAATGAAAAATGAAACGAATTGTACATAACCCATTTAGCGCGGTAGGATTTCAATAACAGCTTCATGAATGCTTCGCGTCACATGGATTGCAACATCTTTGTCATATCTGCGTTAATTTCAGTCTTCTTGAATTTTACGGGCAAGCCTAAATGCCCTCTCTGTGACATCGGCGAGAGCGAGAAGGAAATTTCACTTGTGCAAAACTGACTTTCAATGCGGAACTTATACTCTGAAATCTGGGCAAAGCCTCAGGGCTAGTAATTAACTAATTGTGTTATTAGGAGCTAATAAATAGCGCCTACGCAGACGACGCCTGTACACGGCGGCAAAGGGGTAGCGATGCGGAAAGGGCGAATATTGAACGGACGTACGCAACTGTAGATCTCTTATGGTGTATCACATTGAGCTTAAGCAGCAAGACGAAATGCTCGCTCATCATTTGCAAGGTGACGGGCGGCTTTCTCGGCGTGTGTTCTCCCTGTTGAGCTTGTGATTTGAACTGTTGCGAGAATGCAGATGCACTGCGTGGCCGTCGGATGCCCGAATACGTACTCAAGCACGAACAGTGACTGTACAGTACACAACCCCGAGTAGAGGAAGGCCGAACACATCTTTGCTGTTCCAGCTATCAGAGCGAAAGCGTGCATTGCAGCGCAGCAGTTAAGTGCGACGCGGACTAGCCAACGCACACGAAGCACGCAAACTGCTGTTGACGTATCTGAACAAGTTCCATTTCAATAGCAGTAACTTACCCATGAAGATCTGCTTCGCAAACGCTTTCTCGGGTTGACTATAAGTACTATATGCCGCGATGGCGCGCGAAAACCAAAGGTAAGTTGTATTCAAGGGCGATATTCTCGAGCGATCATTTGTGGTAGTGCTTCATCTTCAAGATATTTCGTGCGTCTCTACATCGGACGCGTCAAAGTAGACGAACGAAATCTTTTCTGACACAATGCCAGAGACGAGCAGGAACCGCATGCTGCATTTGTCACGAAGGAGAACGTGACTTGGCGGTCATGGTGTAGATGCGGCGGCAAGCCATGCAGGAATGCAATGCCACCACAGCGGAATATGCGAAGCTTTATCACGACCGCAGCCCGACATGTGTGGTAGTGAGTTTATGCACACTTATCACTGAGCCCCACTAGCCCGGCTGTGCCAATCATCTGCTGCTTATCATCCTTTACTACAGACGGCGGTAGTTTTCTGATCTGTGGAGAAGTCCGGAGTTTCCGGCGTGCCAGGCAGTGGCGGGTGAAGTCGGATACGCCATGCCGGACACGCTAAAATCGATGGAATTTTACCCTCCACTTTAAACCGCGAAGCGCAGCAGCGCAGCGATCAGTTGTTACCGCATTACTAGCGGACCAGTGCGCGGCGAGCGACCGCTTCTCCCTTTGTTGAAGGCGCAAACGCAACAAGCTCGCTTCAGTGAATCCGAATAGCATGATGCTGGTTAGCCAAGCTAGCGCGCGATGCGCTCCGTTACAGTTGCTGCGGCGTGCGACAGGACATGTTCTATTCCCGCGCCAGCCACACTTTCACCGATGTAGGGTAGCTGCGCCACACGTGGATCCCGTCCGTGCCAAGCGGGACTATACCGTAGTTTTAGCTTGGTCACCCCAATGCGCTCTTCTTCGAGTGGAGGCAGAACACGTCAACGCCCTGCTATTGAACGTAGACAAGAGAGAGAAAATCGGCTGGACTAGGAGATAATTCCCCTTAAAAGAACGTCTCGGGTGCTGGTTCTTGACATTCTTCATTGTACGTCACTTGCACCGGTCCATAATGACGGCGTTTTTTTTTTAAATTTTGGTACAAAAAACAACAATTTTGCGTGTTCGTTGTGACGCATTGACCTGCATTTGAAGCGTAAGATTTCGCACAGAGGCTATTGCATATCTAAATTATCTGAAACTGGGCTTTTTACGCCAGTCAGTCAGTCAGTCAAGAACTTCAGTGAGGTCCTGAGGAGTTTCAAGCCGTTAGAGATCCCATACGGGGAGCTCCTCGGGCCGAAACCGTAGGCGACGCCCAAGTCGGGACGGGAACGTGGTGACGCTCCGCCAGTTCTTGGGCCCTCTGGACGGCCTTGAGCTGGAGTGTGAGGTCCGGGCTTTTGAGGGCTTCTTCCCATTCGGGCTCACTGGAGAGAGGGCCCTCTGGTAACGCGGTACATTGCCAAAGCATGTGCGAAAGTGAGCAATAGAGTTCTGGGCAGTCTGGGCAATTTGCCGGGATTTCTGAGTTGTAGTGGCTTAGTAGGCCTCGTGACGGATACGAGTCCGTTTGTAGCATTCGAAACGCGGCCGCCTGCGCGCGTTCGAGTTTGGAGTGCGGGAGCGGATATTTCATTCTGCCTTTTCGATAGTATGAAGTGATTTCGTGATAAGTGAGTAGCGGGTCATTAAACTGAATGTCCAGCCCCTCGGAGGCCGTGGGACCGTCGCGGCGGGCAAGTTCTCGCGCACGGTCGGGGGCCGTCTCATTGAGGTTTGGTTTCCGCGGGTGAATATCTTTCCCCATGTGAGCGGGGAACCAGGAGAGGCGTCGTTTGCTCTCCTTTGAGCTCGCTAGTAGTATGTGCGCCACTTCTTTACATACGTTGCCGCTTTCGTAGGCCCGAATTGCGGCACGCGAGTCCGTGAGGACATGAGTAAATGTGGGGTCTGCCATGGCGATGGCTACGGCTATCTGTTCTGCTTTAGCGCTGGTGGTCGTTTTAACCGATGCGGATGATCGTAAGGTTCCGTTACCGTCCACGACTGCTATCGCGAAAGTGGATGTGTTGCCGTACTGGGCAGCGTCCACAAATGCGGTGGCTTCGCGATCCGCGTCGGTGCGATCGAGAATCGCGCGGGCGCGGGCCCGGCGCCTGCCCACGTTGTGTTGTGGGTGGACGTTTCTAGGAAATGGTGAGACCTTGTAGTTGCCTCTAATTTCGCTCGGTAGGGTAATCGCATGCTCGAAATAGGGAGATGGGGAGATATTAGCTTCGTTTAGGATTAGTCTACCGGCTTTGGACGAGGATAGGCGTAGTATTTGCGCCATAGTCTGAGCCTCGATCACTTCGTCGATGTTGTTGTGCATGCCTAGCTGGTCAACCTTTGATGTACTTGCTCTTTGTGGAATGCCCAAGACCTGTTTGATGCTCTTGCGAATGAGTGTGTTTAGTTTCGTCTTTTCTGTTTTCGTCCAGTTGTGGGCAGAGGCGACGTAATTAATGTGGCTCATAAGGAATGCGTGGTATACACGCAAAAGGTTGTCTTCGCAGAGACCCTTTCTGCGCCCCGAGACTCTGTGGATGAGTCTGATCATGTTTTCAGTTTTGGCGGTTAAATGTTTGATAGTGTGTCCGTGGCATCCGGTGGCTTCGATTAGGAGCCCAAGAATGCGTATGTGGTCGACTCGCGGAATCTGTTGTCCGTCTCTTGTGTGGAGTGCGATCGGAAGTTCGTCTAGAGGTGTTAGGTAGCGGACTCCTTGGCAAGACTTCCGAAATAGTAAGAGTTCCGATTTCTTGGAGGATAGTTTCATGCCTGTGTCTAGTAGGTAGTCTTCCGTAGCATCTAGGGCAGACTGTAATGCCTGCTCCATGTCTGCCAAGGAGCCTCCCGGGCTCCAAATGGTGATGTCATCTGCGTATAAAGCGCAGTTTACGTTCGGGATGTCTCGTAGTCTGTCTGCGAGTCCCTTCATCACTATATTAAATAGTAATGGAGAGATGACTGAGCCTTGAGGTGTTCCGACGGAGCCCAACGTGTAAGGGTCCGACTTAAGTTCTAAGACTCGCAGTTGGGCTTCTCTGTCTTTCAGGAAGGAGCGTACGTACTCCTGGAATCTCTGGCCGAGGCCGAGGCCTGCAACAGACTCCAGTACGAAGCGGTGCGAGACGGTATCGAATGCTTTTGTGAGATCGAGGGCGAGGATGCCTCGAACGTCTCTTGTTTTAACGTCGAAGATCTGTCTCTTTAGGAGTAACATAACATCCTGAGTGGATAGGTGCGGTCGAAACCCTACCATGTTGTATGGGAGGAGTTCGTGTTCCTCAATGTAGCGTGACACTCGGTTGTGAATGACGTGCTCCGCTACTTTACCCACGCATGAAGTAAGAGAGATGGGTCGTAAGTTGTCCAGGTTAAGGGGTTTGCCGGGTTTGGGAATGAGGACCACCGTGGCAGTGCGCCATTGCGTTGGTACCTCTCCTGTTTCCCACACGTGGTTGATGTCTTTCGTGAGCAATGTAATGGATTGGTCGTCTAAGTTACGTAACATTCGGTTGGTTACCCCGTCGGGTCCTGAGGCCGACCTGCTGTTTAGGTTGTGTAGCGCCTCTCGGACTTCTGCTTCCGTGAAGGCAGCGTCTAGCTCGGGAGTGGATTCGCACTTTATGCTCGGGTAATCGTTGGGGTGAGCGTCGCCTAATGGAAGGTATCGTTTGGCAATTTCTTCCACGAAAGACTCCTCTGTTCCCCCTTTCTCTTTATGTGAGTGTAGAAGTCGGTCTAGCGCGTGGCTTTGATTTTCCTTCGTTTGGCTGTCGTCTAACATGCGTTTCAGGAGGTTCCACTTACCTCCGGTCCGCATGCGACCGTCGACCGCCGAACAGAGTTCGTGCCACTGGAGTCGTGTGAGTTCCGTACAGTATTGGTCGATGTCTTGGTTGAGGATCGCGATGCGTTTGCGCAGTCGTCTGTTTAGACGTTGCTTTCTCCATCGCGTAAGTATCGAGGCTTTGGCCTCGAGTAAGTGTGCGAGGTGAGGGTCAACCCTTGGGACCTCCAGTTCCGTTTGTATGGTTTTCGTGGCTCTAGTTACGTCTCCTTTTATCGCAGAGAGGAGTTCCGCGAAGGAGTCGTACGTGTTCGTGTCTTCCTTCCGTAACTTACGGAAGGTATCCCAGTCTGTGAGGGTGAAAGATCGGGGTGGGGCGGTTGTGTTTGGTATTTCTGTGCGTATGACGAAGTGATCGCTGCCCAGGTTCTCTTGCGTATTTGTCCATGTGTAGTTTTCTACATTGCGGAGTAACGTGAGGTCCGGCGTAGTATCGCGTCGCGTCGACGTACCCAATCTGGTGGGAAACCTGTGGTCCGTCACCAGGGTGAGGGACAGGTCGTCTATTGCGCGCGAGAGGTTGTTGCCGCTCGACTTGATTGTGGGGTGGCCCCACGACGGGTGGGGAGCGTTGAAGTCACCTGCGATAATGAGTGGTGAGTTTCGTGCCAATGATGTGACTTTAGTAAGGATCGCGTGGAAGGATTGTTTGTAGTGCGTGGGGGAGCTGTAGACGTTCAGTACAAAAATGCTTTGTTTTAAGAGTCGGTTAGGCACAAGCTCGATTAGGATCGCCTCGATGCGACTGTTTTTCGGTAGGACGTCATGAACGATGTGCGCGAATTTTCTATTAACCAGCGTGGCGATGCCTCTCCTGGCATCCCCTCCTCTTTGGGAGACGGGGCTGTAACCTGCGAGCGTGAGGGTTTCGCATAGAGTTTCTTGTAATAGTATTACGTGCGGCTTTCTGGGTTGAATTTTGAGGTACTGTTGCAGCGAGGATTTGCGTTTCGCGTAGCTAGCGCAATTCCACTGCCAAATTTCGAAGGTATCCCGTGTCGTGTTAGCCATGATGGTCTTGCGTTGGATTTATTGGTGGTGAAGAGTGCGTCGTCGTGTCCATCTGTTGTGGCGGACTAGCTTTGTGTTAAATTTTTATGGCGACTTTGTTTTCGACCACCTCTACACGGTGTGCTAGGGTACGAATACTTTCTAGGTTCTCTCGCGAGAGGCGCAGAATTTCGCCCAAGGTGTCTTGCGGTGCGTGACTCTCTTCTTCCGTCTCTGGGAGCGGAGGGGGTTTGCGTTTGGCTGTGCTTACTTTTACGTTTGTCTCTTGGGGTGGTGCTTGTTTGGGAGCTTTAAGGCTCTGAATCTGCTGTTTCGCGTCATTAAGCTGCTCTGTAAGCACTTGTATGGTGGCTCGGAGACCAGCTAGTTCCTGTCGTAGGGCTGTTACTATCTCGCTCTCATGCTCGGGCAATGAAGACCGCGTTACCTGTCTAGTAGATGAAGCGTCCCATTGCTGCTGCCGGTGCTGTTTTCCTCGTACTCGGTCGGCCCACGTCAGTTCTGTGTGGCCGGATGTAGGGCGCCCCCTGGAGCGGGAGCGGCTGCTGCGTCGTCCCCTGGAGCGGGAGCGGCTGCTGCGGAGGGCGCTGCGGCGCTCGGGTGTCGGCGTGACCGAGCGACTCCTTGTGGTCGCTACGGAAATTCCCGAGGTGGTGCTCGACTCGCTGTGACCGGCGCCGCTCGGTCCTCGGGAGTGGCTGCGGCCGCGTTGGTTGCGTCTACGGCGGCGTCTCTGTCGCACGATGTAAGGGACTTGAAACTTGCGTTTACAGTCCTTGTCCGCGGTTGGGTGTGGTCCACCGCACAGGGTGCAGTGAGGAGTACACTGGTGATCTTCTGGTGGCGTTTTGAGACCACACTTCCGGCACCACGTGGTGTTGGGGTTAGGGCATACATCCGCGCGGTGACCGATGTTGCCACAGTTGTAGCAAACATCCGTGTGTCTGCGAAAGAGCGTGCATCGAACAATGCTTGCTCCGCAGTAGATGTAGCTGGGTACTTGCATTCCTTGGAAAAGGATTGTCACGGCTGTGGTGTTCTTTATTCTCTTCACCTCCAAGGCATTGGGGTTGCGTTTCGTGACGATCAGTTCTCGGAGTTGGGAGTCGGTGAGCTCGAGGTCAATGCCTCGGACTACGCCTTTGCAGGTGTTATCGGGTGGGGCCGGGTATACTGCGACCCGATACGTGGTATCTTTCATGCGAATCTGTTGCACCGTGGCGTATGCTCTTGCATTACGTTCGCTGGGGGTGCAGATGATGAAGATATTCTGAGTTACGTTGGGGCAGATGGAGTCTTCCGTGAGGTCTTGAGGAGCCAGGGCTGCCGCCATTGCGAGGGCTTGCTCAACCTGCACTGGTGTGGATTTGGCCACGTTGAGACCGTCTCGGGGTCTCACGATGATACGGAACGTGTCCCTCGGTAGCTGAGGGAGTCTCGAGGTAGCGACGAGGCGCTGGTATGCGCTGTTCGGTCCGGCGGTGCGATCGCCGTCCCTTCGTCTGCCACGTGTACTTGACGAACTTGGTCCTTGAGGTTGACTGGCCTTGCCCTTGCGGGGTATGCGGTTATATGCCGCGATCCAGCCCGGGTCATTCGCTTCTTCCGGCGATATCGTCTCACCGGTGACGACTTCCATGGCGGTAATGAATGACTTGCGGTGTTAGGCCTAGGCCTGCCCGCCTTTGCACGCCGAGGTAGAAATTCGAACGCAGAAAATCTTGTGAAAGAGTCCACCCACCGAAATAAATCTGGTATCCCCGGAATCCGTGTAACTTCCTGCTTTCGCTGGTACGCAATACACGTCGATTTGGGGTGAATAACCTCGTGAAATCATTGAAGATATCGGGAGCCGATGTTGTCGCGTCCGCACTAGTCGGCGCCCCACTACAGATCTTTTTTTACGCCATCGAAAAATTCTTTGCACTTGGCCTTTAAGTCGGAGGCTGCCAAGATGAGTCAGGAAAAAGAGTGCCGGAGGAGGAGGGCGAATAGAGTTGGGAAGGAAACCCGCGCTCCGGGGCAGCTACGGAGGTTTATTTTAAGAACATCGCGAAGAAGAGGGACTGGAAAGAAGACAAGAAGGCGGGTGTTGTAGGACCCAGCGCCCGGCCTGTCGTCTTCTTTGCGCATTCTTAATTTTTGCGCTGTTCCTATGGAATGAAGCTTCACCAACTTGCCCAAATCTCGATTCACGTATATCTACGCAGAAGCACGCGCTGGAGGGGAGGATGAGGGTAGGAGGAGGCGCGCTGGGTTCACCTCTAGAAGTTGCTACGGGCTCTGTGCGCTATGTATCTACCGCTTTCGTATGGCCATCGAGATGGATGCCGTGCCAGAAGGGCGAAGCAGCGCAAGCGGGGGCACGCCGAGAGCGTGTTGACTTATCCCGAAGTCGTCGACAAGCCCCGGGCACGACCTCTACAAGGCCGGTGAAAGGCGCAGGCTAAGCGCGTCCAGGAGACTTCTGAAGAACTTGCTAGGAGGCTTGCGACAATGCGGGTGTGCCAGGAAAGACGGCATAGCTGAGAAAGTCCGCAGCAGCACCCATACACTTACGGAATATCTGCGCCCACCGAAGTGAAACATTACTATAACTTTTTTTCTCGGAATAGGTGCCTGTTGTAACAAATGGGACAATATAAGTGTCTTCACTACTGCGCCGCTTCTGTACTCTGCCTGACACGTGACTTGAGGCACTGTCGAAGGTACTAGGTGTACAGAGGCAATAACTAGGCACAGTAGAATATAGTTCCGGGCATAAATATGAGATGTCTAGCGTGATTAGAGAATGGAATGGAATGGAATGGAAAACTTTATTGTTTCTTTAAGATATTAGCGAGTTGAGGACGAAGTCTTCATTCTTGAAAACTTTGGGTCCTCTTCAGCCTTGGGTGGGCCCCTAGTCCAGGGCACCACTGAGTCGGGCCACCTCGCTTGCGTGTGCTATGAGGGCCCTTTGGACCCCTAGCTCGCAGCTGGTGAGCCGGCTCTCCCATTGCTCCGCACTTGGTGTTGTATGTTTGTGGAATGTCTTGTTTCTCTCGCATTCCCATGTGATGTGATATAGTGTTGGCCTTGCTCCGCACCACGGGCATACGCCGCAATATTGTGTGGGGAACATCCTGCTTAGTACGTAAAGATTTGGAAAGGAACCCGTCTGCAGTCTACGCCATCCTGCGGCTTCCTCCTTCGTCAACGCTTTGTGTGGTGGGGGGTATTGGGATCTTCGCCCCCTATATAGGTTTAGCAGCTCTGAATAACTGTCCCCGCAAGTAATCTGAGGCTCTCCCGGGGGGACTGAGGCGCCCGCTCGGATGGTGAAGCCTCGAGCTAAGCTGTCCGCCCCTTCATTGCCCTGAATGCCTGCGTGGCTTGGTATCCAGATTATGTTGTGTGTAGGTTGTCCTTCATAGAGCGGTGCTCTACTAAGGATCTTGAGTGCCGTGCTGCTTATTCTACCCCTGATATAGTTTCGGCACGCCTCTTGTGAGTCTGTTAGGATGTTGAGGGATTTTCCTATCCTGTATCCTTCCTCTGCTGCCAGTGCAACAGCTATTTCCTCTGCTTCGGTTATGTCTGATACCGCTGCCGTGAGACTCGTGATTAGTTTGCTTTTATTATTAGCTACTACCGCTACTGCGTGTTTCCTGTGTTCTTTTGGATAGAGGGAAGCATCTGTGTAGAATGTGTTGTCTCTCTGCCCCATCGTTCTTTCGTAGAATTCTGCCCTAGCCTGTCGCCTGCTGGTATGGAGATTGGGGTCCATATTGCGGGGGACAGGTTGTATACGTAGTTTCTTCCTTAGCAGGTCCGGTATTATTGCCCTACTACTTTGCGGTTTTTCTATTTCCCAACCCAACTTTGTCAGGAGCGCCCTTCCTGTTGTTGTGTTACTGAGCCTTCGCGCTTGTGCCTTGAGCTGGCATTCTTTTAGTTCTTCAAACGTATTGCTGATTCCCAGTTGCATCAGCTTGTCATTGGATGTGTTTCTTGGGAGATGAAGGGCTGTTTTGTATGCCTTCCGAAGGATTGCTTCGGCTTGTTCTCTTTCGGCTTTGATGGTTACATGGTACGGCAGGGAGTATGTGACCCGGCTGACCACCAGGCTGTTGACCAGCCTGAGGGTATCTTCCTCTCTCATGTGATTGTGATTGTGATTAGAGAGTTCGTTTTTGCTTATGACAAGACACGTTACAGCCTTACGTAAGGTGTTGGACCCTTTGCGAATGCACGTCGTATACCGTGAATTGTGTGGCAGTTACCACGGGAAACCTTAGTAGCCGCCCTAACCATGATTACGCAGCAACGTGGCAGCACTGTAAGGCAGCCCATCCAGCCCGCTTCGATCCCAATTACTCCTTTTTACTGGCTCTCTGCCCTGACTGCAACAAATAAATGGTAGAATTAATCATAGCTTAGTCTGACCTCACGCTGAGCAGAAAACATATGTTTTCTGATCGTTATTGAGATCAGCTGCCGTATTCTGTAACGGTTCGTTTTGGAACCGGTTCGCTCTAGCTGTTACGTCTGGGTTACGTCACTCGGAGAAAGATTGGAACGTCGCGGCGCGAGGAAGACCAGCGAACTAGCGGCGTTCTGCCGCAAGGTCGCGTCATCATTTTTGGTTGTACTTATACAAGGATGTTGGTTGTTTGGCAAAAATGTATTGGTTTGTGTACAACTCTTGCTTATGTATTTTCCAGTAATAAACTTGAGCCTACGACACGTACACCAGGTGGTTTAATTTAATGTTCGATGTTTTATGTTTAACAGCGAAACTGTTCTAAGTCGAGCCTTCGCCGTCCGGTGTCACGCAGGGGGGGGGGGGGGGGCAGGTTCTGGAGCTCACCGCTAGAGGGCAAGCCTAGCTAGGCGTGCCCTCCGCTTAGCCTAGTCCCCGCTAGTCCTAGTCCCCGCTTAGCCTAGGCTAAGCGGGGACTAGGACTTGTGACGAGATCGTGTGGCGAACGGACGTGCTTTACGGGGTTCCGTGGCGGCGACGAAATCATGTTGTGCATGCTTTGAGCTTGCTTCTGCTTTTGATTTACTGATTTTTTGCCTTTAAATAGTAATTGGGTTGCTATCTTTTTTTTTTTTTTTGTCTCTCGTATTTCGTGTGTGCGGGTGTGTTTCATGTACATATGGTTTTGCAGGATGGTTAGAGCGTCCTTTCGCGCCACGTGCTTCAACACGTGCAGCCGTGTGGGACGTTGAGTGTTTGTAGCCTTTAAATGGTAGCTTGGAGGTGGCAAGATTTATAGCTATTAGTGGTTTTACTGTGCGTGTTTTGGTAGGAAAGTGAGGGCTGGCCGCGTGGTTGAGCGCCTGCGAGAGCGTGTCATACCTTCGGTCTGCGCGGCATTGATTGCTTTTGAAACAGTGGTGAGAGTTGCTTTGCCACATTTTGAGGATTTGGATGCTGTGAATATTGGTTTTTGCTAAAGGGCACCTGCTCTGCATTATTATATTATAGTATTTGCATAAAAAAGCCGTGCAACACATGGCAAGAAAGCAGGGAAAGCAGGCAGTGCGCGGGGGGTCCCTCAAGGCACAGGAGGGGACGGATGAGAACGGATAGAGAGCCGAGTCAATCGACACACACTGTGATGTCGATGTTAGGCTCAAGAAAACGGAGGCTTTCCAGGAAGAGCTTGTCAAACAGGTGGAACAGCTCAAAAATGAGTTAAATAGGGAGCGTGATGCACAAAAGGTAGTTGAAAAAATACTTGAAGCTGTCGAGGAAAGGCTGAACAGGGTCCCCAATGTGAACGAGAATGGGAGTGACAACGGAACGCAGTCGCCCGACGTGACAGGAGTGGGAGTGGTAGCAAAGTACGTGGAATGCGTGCAACGTGGTGAAGGGTTAGCTGGAAAGTGGGGCACCTACCTTGAGGTCGCTACGCGGAAAAGGCGACAATGCCCCTTGTCGAGTCCGAATCACGCGGAAAAAGACAAATGGAAGCAGAGAGGTAGGAGAGAGTGAAAGGGTGATTATCGCCGGCGACTGAAACCTGACTAGGTGCTCAGAAGCAACTGTAGAGAGGGTGAAATACGATAAAAAGAGTGGCAGTAGGAACATTTCCAGGGCGTACACTGCGCTCTGTCTTGGAGCGAGGAAAAAAAAAAGCTCGCGGGAAGTGCCCACGTGTGCAACCTTGTCATAGTAGTAGGTGGGCTAAATGACGTCCTAAACAGGAACGGGACAGAACTAGCCCAGCGCTTGGCGAAGTGTGGTGGACGAATTCCGCGAGTTAGCCCTTCAGGTGCAGACCGCGGTGTGCGCGCTGCCGGAGGTGCCTGTACGTGACACTCACGTATGAAGAGCCGTAGTGGCTGCTAATGAGGCGATATGGAAAATGAGCCGAGAGAAAGGCTTCGAGGTTGTCGAAGTAAACAGGGAAGTAAGAAGGTGTGGTGGTTTTAAACGAGCCGGGATCTACTTCAATTACAGGCTGGCAGGAGAAGTGGGCTGCTGAATTGGTGGTTGCGCTGTTGCTTCTTTAGGGTGGGCACAGGCGCTCAGGAGGTCACAGTAGGTAGCAATGCAAAAGGTCCCCTAGGGGAACCTCAGAAGAGCATCGTCGTCGATAACAGAAAAAAGGAGGAAAGCAAAAAAGAGAGCTCGCCATGCAATAGGCTACATAAACATGAAGGGCGGCAGACGAAAGGAAAAGTGGGCAGAGATTGAGGAGCAGTTAAATAGAGAACGAATAGGGGTGTATACGGTCTCTGAAACGCACTTTAGAGATTCGAAAGGGCCGCCAGTCACTGAGAATTATGTTTGGGAAGGGCGCAACAGAACTAAGTTGGAATGAAAGCGAGGGAGAGTCGGAATGCTGATCCATCAGGGAGCCAAATGGAAAAGAGTAAATCTTAAATGTCAAGAGCATGTTTGGCTATCAGGTACAATGAGTGGGAAAAAAACATGGCTGGGCGTTACGTATTCGTCGATCGGAAATATTTGCACAGAAAAGCCTAAAGTGTTAGTGGAATGCATAACCGCTGATATCAAGGGTTTTTGCATTGGGGCTGAAATTATCCTATTAGGTCACATGAATGCCCATATACAAGATTTATATGGCTGTACCGACAACAACGGCAAGTCAAAGCTAGACCTTTGTGAGCAACACAAACTCGTTATCGTGAATACACGGCTTAAGTGTGAAAGGCAGATCAGTGGGAAGTGGGAAACCGGCAATCAACCATTAATTACTGTTTGATGACAGAAGGAATTCATCATAAGTTGAGAGAAATGGTCGTTAATGAGGAAGGGTGTAGCAGCACAGGGAGTGACGATAAACACCTCATTTTGAAAATGGGATATCTGTTTGCGAAAGTGAGCAAGGAGTGCAAAATGGCCAGTCCAAATTTGAACGCTGAACAAATAACAAATATGGTCACTAGAGTCGAGGAAGAACTTGGCAAATGGTGAAATATAGAGTAGCAATACAGCGAGCTTCTAAGTGTAATAACGACAGAAATGCGGAAAGAGAAACAACATATTCCTTGGAAAGGAAAAAAATAAACCGAAAAGCTGGTGGAACCGGGAGATACGAGAAGCGATTGCCGAACGACAGAAAGCATCCCGAGAGCAAGGCAGGCAAAGAAGGCGCAGTTGCCAAAGGATGAAGTAACCAGTAAATGGGAACAATATACCGGGAGAAAAAGCCTATGGTTCCAATACTGGTGCAAGCAAAATTAAAATGTGAAAGTCAACGTTGGTTGTCAGAAATACGTGAAAAAAAGAAGGCCGCGACTAGAATATTTTGGAACGACCTAAAATTATTAGGCAGGAAGTCAACAACAATACAACACCATATCCTAGACGAAGATGAAAACAGACTCGAAGGAGAAGCGGCAATCAATGACAATGACGGCAATAAACAAAGAGCATGAAAGACACCCTGGTGGAAAAGGAGCTGGTGCGGACAAATTTGAACTTGACGAAAGCCGAAGAGAAAATTCTTAAGCAAACAGCCACAGGGCTAGACGAGGTTCCCGTTAGGCTTATTAGGGAAGCTCTGGGGAAAGCAGTGGAATAAAATTTGAAAGATAGTCGAATACCAGATAGTTGGCGACAAAGTAGAATGAATTTAACTTACCAAGGTAAGGGGGAGAAAGATGGAATTCACCCGTATAGACCGCTGACCATTACATCGGTAATGTACAGGCTTGCAATGCAGGCAATCAAATTAAAGCTTCAAGCATGGGCTGAGAGTAATGACATTTTGGGAGAACTTCAGAATGGCTTCAGAATAGGTAGCCGTTTAGATGATAACTTATTTGTTCTTACTCAGTGTATTGAAATATAAAAAGTTGAAAGCAGACCGTTAAATATGGCCTTGTTAGACATTACAGGAGGCCGCAACATTTTGTGGGATATTCTGGAAGGGGAAGGCTTAGGTGAAGGTTGTCTACAGCTTTTGAGAGAGATTTACCTAGAAAATTCCGTTTGCGTTGATTGGGAAAGGATGAGGAGCGAGGAGAATGTCGGTATCAAGGAAGGACTGAGACAGAGGTGCCCTTTATCCCCACAGCTGTTTATGATGTACATGGTGAGGATGGAGAGGGCGCTAGAAGGAAGTTATATCGGCTTTAATCTCTCGTACAAACAGCCGCGTACAGTAGTAGAGCCGCAGCTTCGAAGTTTATTTTATGCGGATGACATTGCGTCGCTAGCTAACAAGCAAAGTGATTTGCAACGTCTGGCTAATATCTGTGGACAGGATGGCAACAAATTTAGGTTTGAAATTTAGTGTTAGAAAACCAGGTGTTATGGTATTCAATGAAAACAGTGAACAGACAGTGGCGACACAGGGTCAGGAAATACCTTGGGTAACGGAATATAAATACCTTGGTGTATGGATAAACGAACGCAATGGATATATGGAAACACAGAAAAAAAACAATAACAGTGAAGGGGAAGAGAAATGCAGCCATAATGAAGAACACACAACTCTGGGGATACAATAGGTACGCAGTGCTCCGAAGCATGCGGAAAGGTGTAATGGTTCGATGACTTAATTTTGGAAATGCGGTTGTTTGCTTTAAGTTAGCGGTACAATCAGGACTCGATGAGAACCAAAGGTCAGTTGGTTGCCTCACGTTGTGCGCTCACAGGAAGACTATAAATGAAGCTGTGCAGGGTAATATGGGCTGGACTAATTTTGAAGTGAGGGTAGCTCGCAGTAAAATTGAGTATGAAGACAACTGAGGAATATGGAAGAAAGTGAATGGGCTGGGCGAGTGTTGAAGTATCTGTACAGGAATAACATGGATTCACAGTGGAGGAAGAGAACTAGGAAGCTTACCAGCAAGTATGCGGCCTGCAGGGTGGGCAACACAGCAACAAAGAACGTCAAGCAGAAAGTCGAAGAGGCTGAAATAATCTCATGGGTGGCGGCAATGGAAAAAAAATAACCTGCCATTAGTAACTGCTTACGTGGAAAAAACGAAATCAGGAAAGAATTTATGATAACTCAAAGGGAAGCTCATTACTTTTCGAAGCGAGATCGGCATGGCTTAAACACTCAATATAAAGGGAGATATAAGAAGGAAGAAGAAGCATGTGCTTGCTGCGGCAAAGCTAGGGAAACTATGGAGCATGCTTTAATAGAATGTGAAGACGTCTACCCAGTGGTCGATTTAGGCACCTCTGGCCTCCTTGAAGCCCTTGGGTTCAGCGAGAGCAGTGGAAAAGTAAACATGTGAGCAATAGGGATTAGTAAGAGGCTATTGGAGGATTGGTGGAAAAAATGTAGGGAAACGACAAAAAACGGAGACGTACAAAAGCACAGTTCGCAATAGGGGATCAGAAAATTTGGTTGTGGGAGTCCATCGTGTTTTTCTCCTTTTTTTTTATTGTTTAACCTAGGTAGGACATTAGGCAGCATGAGAGCAAGAGGTTGGTGGCGCAACCCACCGCCCCGTTCCAAAGGGGACGCTCATAACATCCATCCATTCTATCTATCCGGGGCAAAGTTCGTGTGCGGAAATGTTCGCAATAGGAGATGTAATGGAAAAGGTGTAATGGTTCCATGACTTACTTTTGGAAATGTGGTTGTTTGCTTTAAATCAGGAGTACAATCAGGACTCGATGGCAACCAAAGGTCAGTGGGACACCTCGCATTGGGCTCTGACGCAAAAATTACAAATGAAGCTGTGCAGGGTGATATGGGCTCGAAAAGCATTGAAGTAAGAGTAATCACAGTAAAATTTGTTATGAAGAGCGACTGAGGAATATGGAAGAAAGCAAACGGGCTGGGAGAGTTTTCAGGTATTTGTACAGGAAAAAACATTGATTCACAGTGGAAGGAAAAAAAAAAACTAGGCAGCTTACCAGCAAGTATGATACCTGTATAGCGGGCAACATGGCAAGAAGAGACGTCAATCGGAAAGTCAGACAGGCTGAGATAATCTCGCGTGTGGCGGCAATGGACAATAAACCTGCTATGAGTAACTACTTAAGCGGAAAAAAGGAAATCAGGAAAGAAACAATTTGGGATAACTTGAAGGGAAGTTAATTAATTTTCGGAATGAGGTCCGCATGCCTTAGAACAAGCACTTATAAAGCGAGATATAAGAAGGAAGAAGCATGTGCATGCGGCGGTAAAGCTAGGGAAACGATGGAGCCTGTTTTATTAGAATGCAAAGATATCTGCCCAGCGATCGATTTTGGCATCTCTGCCCTCCCGAAGCCCTTGGGCTCAGCGAAAGCTGGGGGAAACTAAACATGTCCGCAGTAGAGATTAGTAAGCGGCGACGGAACTATTCGTGGAAGAAAAGCAGGGAAACGACAAAGAACGGAGGCGCGCAAAAACAATGTTCACAAAAGAAGTTAAGAAATTTCCGTTATGGGAATTCATCCTGGTTTTTTTCTCTTCTTTTTTCTTTCGTTTTAAGGTAGGTAGGACAATAGGTAATAGAATAAGAGCTTTGTGGGGCAACACACAACCCGTTCGAAAGGGGACGCTCATACCAGCCATCCATTCATCCATCCAGGTACCCGCTGGGATGCGATCGCACCAATCAGGGCGGGCGCCGAGATAGGGGGAGGAGAATGGTTAGGAGCAGGTGTTTCGTCGGCCGGCGCCCTTTTGCGCCATGGGTTCCGCTGGTCGCAACGGCAGTGGGAGCTCGGACGAGAGCGGCAGCGCCGACGTCGCGCAAATCTGGATGTTCGAGAGGGAGAGGCGCAAGCAAGGCGCCAGCAGAAGGATTCCGCCACCACCGAGCATCGAGAATTGGAAGAGGAAGCCAAGCGCCGGTGGACGCAAGCCAATCTCCGGTTTGAAGATAAAGTAACCTAGGCCAAGCACCAGCAGAAGCAAGCTAACTCCCTAGTTCGAGAGTAGGAGGCCGAGCAGAGGATTCGACGCAGAGGAATTCCTCCCACGGAGGGTGCCGATGGACGGTTCAAGGGAGAATTCCTCGGTCGTGAGTGCGGCCACAGCTGTAAGGTGTGTAAACTCTAGCTTGATCACAACTTCACGCAACTGCAGAGTGTGCGCAATCCGGAACTGAAGCTCGAATCCAGCAAAACGACGACAACGAGACAAAAGACAATTGCCGAAATCGCGCTAAACACGAATTCAAGCTTCAAAAAATGACCACCAGCATCGCTATTTTGACAGCTTTCGCTGCACAGAATTGGGTTTACTTCTTTTTCTCGAACTAGGTGATGCGCCATACGTGTTGCAATCAAAGCGGTTCTCTGCGTGTAGGCCGTGGTTCTAATAGGATTTCGTTTAGCAGTGGCTGAGCTTCTTAGGGTTCCGCCACACATCGCACAATTTCGACAACCTTGCAGCGGTCAAGAACGCATTCTTGACTGCGGCTTCCTCTGCTTCGTGGAGAGAAATCTCACACCTCTTTTTCTTTTCACTCAATCGTAATGGCAGTAGTGATGGCGGTAATGGTGTGATTGACGGATGGCTGCGGCAACCCAACAGCTTCTACATTCCAGATGCACTGATCAAAAGAACACGGTGCAAAAAAGAAAAGAAAAACTCTGCGCCCTTCCACTCTGAAGAAGCACCACCACCAAAGCTGTGCATATCGGCCCCTTAATGGTGAACCACCGCGGGTCGGACCGGCATTGAGCTATTTTCGGAATTGGCCCACGTATGGGAGCTCTTAGCGCCTGCTTCAGCTCCGCCGCGGGCCGGCCGGGCATTGCACTATCTTTGGGCTTGGCCCCAGTATGGAGAATGCTTAACGCCTGCTTGACTTCCGCCGCGGGTCTTCCCGGTATTGCACTGTCTTCGGGATTGGCCCTCGTATGCGGAGTGCTTAACGCCTGCTTCACGTCCGCCGCGGGTCAGCACGGCATTGAACTAGCTTCTGGATCGGCCACCGTATGGGGAGTTTTTTGTCTACGCACGGACACGATCCTGGCGGAAGTAGCCCTTAACAGCTTCTCTGTAAAACTCGTTACATCTTTGTGTTCATTACTTAATTGATTACTTAATGACGGCGACGGATGCGGCAGCGCCGAGGAGCACCAACGAGCCAGCTGTGGAAGACGACAATGCTGGAGCCTATCATAATGATAGTTTTGGGTTAACACACGGACACGATACTTGAGAAAGTAGCCCTAAACAGCCTCGCTGTAATATGTAGCGAGCACAGCACTTACGTCGCAATGTCAACACTTCTAAATCTTGTGGTCCGCCATATTCTAGATCGTCGCAAATCCATCACACTCTGTTTTTGTAGAGCTTAAAATGCCTTCGGAATTCTCCTTCGCTCATGTTGAACGCGTCGGGCCATTGTCTCTTGTCACGTCATTGTCTTTGGCCAACGCTTGCCAGCAACACAACCGAAGAAGCCGCAATTGGTCTCTCTCGCGTCGCGCCGGCCAGCACCAGACTACCAGACGGCCACGGTTGCCCTAGCAACACCTGAGATCATGCTCGCGACCCCGGGCGGACCTCGACCGAATCACCTTTCCGCCTTTCCACTTCTAGGATGCGACAGGTTCATTTCCATATCATTGACAACCTGTGTGACGCAAACAACATTTGTCCTCATGGTCACCAGAGTTGACAACAACGAAGCGCCAACCAATGGCGTTCGTGACAGCGAACCATTTCAAAAGCAAACCGTTACAGAATACGGCCTCAGCTGTTTCTTTTGGTGCTGCTAGGACTACAGAAGCATCGCCGAGCAGTGAAAGTTATTTCGTTTCCATTCATGGCGCCACAGCATTATTGCTGGTGATGCATTCACAATGCAGATTCTACTTCATAGACGGTGACCACCTAAGAATTGCAGACCCGCTCCTCCAATAAAAACGTAGTGCCCCTGCCCTTTACCAATGAAAGACAGCCGAGCAGGCTGCAGTTCCCTCACAGTATAATGAATATCCTCTGCTAGTGTAAATGCAAGGCTAATTGGCAGAGCTAAGGCAGTTGTTCAAGATAAAATGTCTGCTATGGCTGAGCAGTGATATTAAGACCCCCCATTAGATTTTCCCTAGACGTTCAGGTTTCATTCTGAAATCAGTGACACAATGTCCGACCCGTACGAAAAATAAAAACTTGTTTTAAACACGTTAAACCACTTGACGTCACGAAAACAAGCGAACCAAACTGGCTGGCTGATATGTGCAAATTGTGTTGGAGCTGGATAGGGTAATTATACCTTTGTAATTCTAAGGTTGTCAACAACTATGTTATGAACTGAGAAGGGTACGTATTTGGACGGGTTTGTTTTCTGCTCGTAGCCTCTAGTATAGCACGTGATAATGGTGGTGAGCGAACGACAAAAAAATTGGAGGACGCTTAAGCTTCGCCTTGAAGAGTGGATTGCGATAGCATTCAAAGATCCTGACTCCTCGCGCATCCCGGCAACTGCAACTTATGTAACTGTAATGATTACCGGGCAACGCTCGTGGCGAACGCGATGCACGAAGGCAGGCTTTCTGGTAGTAGCGCGGCCTCTTGCATGGGCCTTGATTCGGTGGAGGCGAGCGCCATCTTGAAGTGTCTCAGGGAAGCGGGTGCGCCACTCCGTGGACTCGGAGATATTTACTCACCGGCGTGCGCAAATTGCAGATTCTGTCTCCGGTCTATGCATTGTAGAAGCGCTGGAAAAGGAGTTTTCGCGTAACCGAATTACGTTTTTTCGTATTTTCAAATTACAATCCGAGATATGTTCAGTCTGTGTGTAAGTCATAGTTTACGATTTTTCCACGTATTTTAGCTTAAGAAATTCAATTATTTCAGTCAACTGTTTGTGCCACATGGAAGGCCTCTGTGCGTGTGGTTGCAAAATCATTTTGCCGAAACGACGTCCGGAGCATGACGTGACGCCGACACCGACGCCGGATTTTCTGCGACACAGGCTCCTTAACGCTATGGCGTTAGAAGACACGGGGCGGATGATGCAGCGCGTATGAACATTTATCAAGGCGTTCGCTCTTATTAAATCTGGCGAAGGAGGCTACAATGAACCACTGAGCCATCCTATCTATGAAGCGCAGGCCTACTCTGGCATTCATGCAAATGCAGACTATGGTTAAACACAAAAAAACATTTGTTGAGTAACTCGAGCAACCGTGGAGCATATATTGACAGGATGGCAAGCAGACGGCCTCAGCTCATGCAGACGGCCTCAGGCACATGACGCGGCGCGAGCAAACACATCTTGAGGAGCTTTGAGACTTCCTACGAGGTAAGGGGTCCTGTGCCTCCCCAATGCTGCAAGAAACTACTGGGCTTGATTATATTGGCTGAGTACCAATTCACAAATACGATCGTTTCTCCATAGCATATGTCAGATTACTCAGGTATCATTGTCTAGCTTTATTAAGGATGTTTGCTAGGAGGCACTGCAGGCGTCAACGATGATGACAGGACAGCCGAAGACGGCGATCGCCGATAGTCGTGCGCACAGGCTCGACTTTGTATGCGTGTCTTCTGCCCGTTGTATATATCTTGTATACACATTGGCAAGCATCTTTTCTCCCAGTAACATTTTGGGGGAGAGTGCGAGTTTTTCAAGACAGATCTAAGCAGAGGACGCTCCTTGGCGGCATCTACAATGCCAGTGCAAGGCGGTGAGGAGAATGCTTCGGTCAGGTCAGCAACCGCTCTCAACAATCCGCCGCCAACCGCCTCGGCCTATTCACACAAACGCGTGACCCAGGTACCTTTCCCGGCTCTGACAACAATGACATTGAAGACTGTACGAAGAACTGTACGAAGAACTGCTTGAACGGGTGA
Source organism: Dermacentor andersoni (assembly GCF_023375885.2). NCBI lineage: Eukaryota > Metazoa > Arthropoda > Arachnida > Ixodida > Ixodidae > Dermacentor > Dermacentor andersoni. The sequence goes on along the minus strand of NC_092823.1, from coordinate 23,126,734 downwards.
GCACTAGCAACAACGGGGACCTGACTCTGATGCTAGCGAACATGATACTTTGACGTGTCCGCCCCAAGGGAGGTTCGCACCGACGCCAGCGGCCACGGTATCAGCGCTCTTTTGGCACAACAGCATGGTTGCGACCGTTGACCGTACGCGATGACTTGCGTACGCTAGCCATCTTCTGTCACTAGCCGAACACAATTACTCGGCCGCCGAAAGTGAATGCCTCGCCCTCGTTAGGGCAGTAGGTAAATTTCGCCCCTACCTCTACTGACGGCCTTTCAGGGTTATCACCGGTCACCACGCCCGATGCTGGCTTTCGTCTTTAAAAGATCCAAGAGGATCTTTCGGTCAATGGGCTTGTCCTATACACAGTGGTGTATAAGACAGGCCGACTCCATGAGGACGCTGATTTCTTGTCACGTCATCCAGTAGATCCGCTAGACCAGCCGGAGACCGGCGAGTCAGCTTGCGTCCTAGCGATTACCGCGTTTGGTGACATCGCTGATGAGCAACGACGCGACCCTTACCTGAGGGACATCGTTCTCAGCCTGACGGACCTGTCAACTTCACCCTCTTCGCGTATGTCTGTGCCGCAAGATGGCATATATTGCTGTACAACATGCGCGCTGATGGCCGTGAGCTGCTACTGGTCGTTCGCAAGCATATGCGTGAGACTCTGCTCGCACAGTTGCATGATGTCCTTACCAATGGTCATCTGCGAATCTCAAGGACACATGAGCGTGTTCGGCGTCATTTCTTCTGGCCCGGTACTTGCCGTTCCGTTTGCCATTACGTCGCCTCCTGTAAATCTTGTAAGCGCCGAAAAAACCAGCAACCTTACCCGCTGGCCATTTTCAGCCCACAGAAATACCATCTCCGCCATTGTTTAGAGTTGGTATTCATTGATCTCCTTGGCGCTTTTCCTCTATCGCTTGCTGGGAACAAGTGGATAGTAGTTGCTACGAACTACACCATCGGGTACGCGTTTACGCGGGCTCTCTCTACCAGTTGTGCAACCGACGTCACTGACTTCTTACTAGACGCAGTGATACTTCACCACTGCGCTCCCCGGCAACTTCTTACCGACAGGGAGGACATCTTGCACACCTGTTGTTGAGGACATCTTGCACACCTGCGCTACAAAGCAAAAGTCTACAACGGCGTATCACCCTCATGCCAACAGCCTCACAGAGCCCCTCAATAGAACCATCAGAGAAATACTGGCTATGTACGGCTCCGCCGACCACCGTGACTGGAATGCGTCTATGCCGGTCGTCACATTCGTCTACAATACGTCCCACCATAATTCTACTGGCTCCTCTCCATTTTTTCTCTTGTATATACGAGACCCTAAACTACCGTTTGGCACAATCCACCCAGCCGTTCTCGATACAATATCATAAGGTGCCCCTGATGCCATATCTAGAGCGACCGAAACACGTGAGATCGCACGCCTGCGTCTGACCACTTCCTAAGAAAAGCAACGACGCATATATAACGCTCGTTGCCGCGTTGCCCACGTTAACCCTGGTGACATCGTGCTTCTTTGGAAAGGAACACGGCGAGTTGGCCTTTGTGAGAAGCAGAATTCACCCTATTCAGGCCCATACCGTGTCTTGCGTCACGTGACAGACGTGACAGACGTCGCTGGGCTGAAGCGATCTCACTCAAACCTTCCAAGCGCCGGGAGAGCGCCTTCGCCGCCGGGGATTGTGCAATGTGGCGCTGCAGGAGTGAACGATGATGAGAGGATTGACGAAGGAGACGATCACCGATAGTCGTGCGCAAGGACTCCATCTTGTATGCCTGTCTTCTGCCCGTAGTATATATTCTGTAAAAAATATTGTCGAGCGTCTATTTTCCCCGTAACAATATTTACGCAATTTCCGACGAATATTTCAGGCCTCTATAAAGCCATGTTTTATCCACGTCTCGATTATCATTATTGATTTATCAATTGCAGTCTAACGTAGCCTTGACGCTCTTTAGCCACTCCTGGCTCTTGAGCCAATAAACTCCGATCATCATCATCATCATGATCATCGTGACGAAGATCTACAAAAGGAACGACAAGAGGTTTAAAAATTGCAAAGTGGAAAAAATTATGAGAGAGATACGCATGAAATGCGCGAGTAAACCTGCTAACGATAGCTACAGGTAAGACGATTGGTGAATGTTTCTTTTTTCGTATCATAAAGTAAATTTTTAAAGCTTTCCTAGATGGACAATTTCTGAGTTGTACTGGATCTCAGACCTGCTAGTATTCTAAACGGGCGGTCATGCAATCTAAGATGCAAGGTAACGCTAGCGGATCATCACAATTCCTGTCTATTTGGTGCTAAAAAAATGTATGTCGAAGCACTATGCTGGGCTTTTTAATAAACTGTGCCCCACTGTCTCTCAGCTGCCACAGTTATCATAATAGGCATCAGTAATACGCTCTATGTGATACAGATTATTGTTTGTGAATGCTACGTTGTCTTTTCCGATAGGAATGATTTTGTCGATTGGAATGGCTCGGAATGCTTTATCTTAGGCCAGGGTGAACCAATCGCAGAAAATTATCACAGTGAAACTGCGGATTCCTCGGGTGATCTTTATCTTTAAAGTTATATTTTTCCTATGTTCAAGGAATTGACTTTTGTAAAATAAATATTATAATATTGCGGGATTCAAGGGTATTTCGGGCAGCTTCATCTGCTTTTACTCCTCACGATATGCCGGCATGGCCATTCAAAGCGACGCAGTGGCCAGCGAGGTCGGCCTTGGGTTGGCGATATGCAATATCATGGGCTGCAGGTTGGCATAATGACATTAAGGACGTCTTTATGTACGTACTTGACAGCAGCCCCCAAGGGGCTGGGTGATATTCATTTATTCCAAAGGAGCCCTGGAAAGCATGCGGAACACGCACAAACAAAGTAACAACTTGTCCGATGGTGGGATTGAACTGCTCTCCCCCAGAACAGAGGCCCCGTGGCTCTAACCATAATAGCACAGTTACATGTATACTCCTAATGTGGCAACGCCCAAGCACGTACCCAAAAGAAGGGGGGGGGGCGGGGGGGCAGCCCCCTCCCCCCGAAATTCAGACGTATAACCCCCCCCCCCTCTCCGACCACGCCACCACGTCTCACACACATTCCTAAAGCGCCGCCAAATCAATGTTGGGACTTGACAGCTATTCGGTGGTCAACATTTTGTTGCCTTTATTAGCGATTTTGGATGGCGGTAGTTATCGGCATCTCCTGGCATGTGAAGGCCAGTTTCCTCATCAATTCGGTGACAACTCGATATGCATGCAGTTGTCATTATCTATTAAACGGTCTCGCGCATCGTTGTTGCTTCGACAGTTCAACCTTCTTCATCTAGTCTGATCCAGCGACCAGGAAAGAGATTCAGTTCGTGGTCAACTGGCCTGTATGCACGCGGAACGAGTTGCGGCCAGAGAAAATGCCAGTTGCGTTTAACTTTTCTTTTTGTTTTATTATTTTTTCCAGTGACGGCTCGCCACGACGCTGACAGATCCTCGGAACCATGTTCCCGTGATATGGGTTAGATAAGGTAGAAAATTAAATAATGCGAGACAGCGTCCATCATCGAACCCTGCAATAACCCTTAAACTCATAGGCAATATGACTGTCGCCCGTTAACTCATCTGGTATTTCCCTAAGTGTACAGCACTTTTCGTGCTGTACAATTGGCAAATGGAAACAAGAGTCTCAAGAGTTGAGAAATTAACCGATCTACTAAGGGAGAGGGCCAAGACAACAGCCAAACAGGAAGGAAAAGCGAAAATTAACAAATGTAGCCATTGTTTATGAAAATATTTATGGGTCAACACCTGGTTATTTAAAAAGGAAACAGAGAAAACGCCGCCGGAAGTGGAGGACAATTCCATGTGTTGTGAATGACGCTTCTAAAGTTATCATTAGAGCCGCCTAACGTAGCCACTTCTCTGCTGTGCTTATGAAGGTGTTTTTCTAACCTTTCGCGGTGTGCGCAGTACGTCTAGAATCGCAACTTCCTGCGCTCTACGCGGTTGTACGCGACTGACGGCCACGCATCGTTACGTAACTTCCCAAATAACAATACGAGTTGGTTGTGGCACTTAACTTGTTAAATCAGTAATCGAGAGACCCAAAAGAACTGTGATTGTTGCGCAAACATATATTTCTGTATAATTCTTCCAGAGCTAATTAAAAAAGCGCTATCATATAGTCGGATACAACTTAAGTCTGCAATGAAGCCCCGCCCACAGCCTCATAACCGCCAGCCACTGTCCCTCCGCGAGGCTGCAAATAATTCGTACTTGAAACTTCTTCTGTTACCCAAATAAGGCGGTAACTACAAAAATAAATATATTAGGGTGTAATTTTGTACATTTTCCCTCGCCTATTATAGTGGAATGGCGAATTCCTAATTCTTTATTGAACTGAAATAACATGCTTGCTTCTCTACAACTATTTGTTGTGAAGTTTCACTTCAGTTGGCAGTGAAGTTTCATGAGTAAAACGGGTGCAGCAGTGAAATGAACAGCACCGCAGACTTTTGATGACTCCATGCACTTTGTCCATGTTTGTTGCACGCTTCATTGCTTCTGTCGATGAAAAGACTCTTCAAGAGCAGCAAACGCTCCGGAGGTACCAAGTACGACGCCATTTTGAAAAGACCGCATGACGACGATTTCGTTCGCTTCTGGGATTGGCTGGCGGGGTAACCTAACTCCGTGCGGTCTGTGTGCCTTTGTTGCCAACTGCTGCTTCTTTAGTTCTATTTTACTAACGTAATATTTAATTTATACTTCTGATTCTTTATTTGTCCTTGGTGCTCCTTTCCTGTGCGAGTCCATTTAACATGGTTTTTTGTTTGCCAAGTAAAGGAGAGGTGAATCGCACAGGCATACGTGTAAAATACACCTTATTTCAGTCATCTTTTGTGGGTTTACGCGTTTTTATGGCGAATGGTGGGTGTTATTCACATTTGTGCTAGTAAAGGTAACCCTCCCTCATTTGCATAGAAAAGTTACCTTCGGTTGGGCCTCCCCCGAAAAAGAATCCTGCGTACGTGCCTGTCAACGCCTAATAGCTGTTGGAAACGATCGCAGCGTCTGTCACATTGCATAGCATGGGTACGCAAGGACTAGTTCCCTCGCGCTTTCCACGCCAAAAAGCAAGAGCGAGATGGAAACACTTATGACGTTTCATTACCCACTAAACGAAAGCTTCCCTTCACGTTGATTATATATTGAGCGTTGGATCAGCATAATTTGTATAATATTATAACACAGCTTTATAAATGCGCACCTAGAAAAAAAAAAAGATGCACATTAAGAACTTTTAAGCATGCATTCAGTTGGGTTCGATAGATGGCGTGTGTATTCCTGATACGTATATTATTCGATATTTTCATGGTCTTGTCCAAAATAATGAAAGTAACCAGTGTGTCGACAGTCCTTACAGATTCTACAAAAATCTTTTTTCTATTATTCGAGCGACATGTTTAGAGAAATCCCTGAATTTGTGCTTTGCTTGGTACTTAACAATCAAAAAACGCCCACACGCTTGTACAATAGGCGACAGCAAGAAAGAACTGTGAACGCAGATATGGGAAAGCCGACACTTGGCAGCCAGTGGCAGCTGTATAGGAGCCTCCGGTGCAAGTAGGTTGAAGCTGCGCAAAAAGCTTGCCTTCGACGACCAGCCGGCATTGCTCTGCTGGCGCCTTGTTTTTCAAGAGACCGCACCTCTACTTCCTGAACTGACGTACGTATAGTTGTGCATCCAAGTAATGCGCAGTTACTCCCAAAGGCAAAACATTGAAAGTGATAGCACAGTTTAGCTCTGCGTTCTCACTTATAACAATATGGGTACGCGGCATGATGCCTTGCATTGTATGAAATATTTGTCATGGATGGAGGATGGATTCGAGAACGTCGTCTCTGCAACGGGGCGGTGCGTTGCGCCATTAAGCTCTTTCTGTTATTGTACCTAATGTCCTATAGGTATCTTTTTTAAGACAAAAAATTCCCAATATCAAACTTTTGAACCACTTTAGGGAACTTTCTTTCTGTATGCCTCCATTGTTTGTGGTTTCCCTACTATTTTGCCACCAAACCTCCAATCGCCTTTTACTAATCTCTACTGCGGACATGAGATAGCAGGACTTTCTGCTGCTATCTCAGAAAACAAGAGTGTCATGGTTGCCAGTGCAGCCTAAACCGGCAGCTGGGTAGATATCCACATTCAGATATCTTTAAATAGCTTTACTGCAGCAAGCAGATGTTTTTTCTTGGTGTGTAATGCTTTATAACTACGTGCTCTAAGGCATTATGATTTTGCTTCAAAAAGTAAACGGCTTCTCTTTGACTTATCAGAAACTGGTTCTTTCCTGATTCATGATTCTCTCCTTCTCTGACTTTGCGTTCATGCACTTTATTGCAACAGAACTGCTTGTTGGCCTAGTTGGTGCTTGCTAAAAGACATGTTTTTTTTCCTTTCGCAAGTGTTCAATTGCGACAAAAAACATGTCTTTTAGCAAGCACCAACTAGGCCAACAAGCAGTTCTGTTGCAACATATTTCTAGTACAGCAGTCTTTATGTGCCTTCCTTTTGTGAGTGTTAAATTGCGGCAAAAAACATGTCTATGCATTTTATTGCCGTGTTACATGCTATATTGGTCGCATACTTCCTAGTAAGCTTTCCATGTGCTTTTCTCCTCTTTGAGTTAATATTTTGACTGTACGTACAAATACATGAATACTCTCGCAACCAATTTATTTTCTTTGATTAACCTCAATCGTTCTTCGAAATGAATTTTACTCGGAGATTCCCTTACTTCAAAATTTTACCAACCCATATCACGTTGTGCATCTTCATTTGTAGTCTTACCTTGAGCATCCATTGCAATGCCTCCCACTGATCTCTGGTTGCCATCGAGTCCTGATTGTAACCTAGACTTCAAGCAAATATCTGCATTTCCAAATGTAAGACTTCCAACCATTACGCCTTTCCACATACCCCGCCGCGCCTCGTACCTATTGTGTCCCCCCATAGCCCTGTGTTTCATTATGACCGCTATCTCTTCCGCTATGCTATAATTGTTTTTTCCTGCGTTTTCATATATATATATATATATATATTCCCTTCGTTTATCCATACCCCAAGCTATTTGCGTTCTTTAACCCGAGGTATGTCCTTACCCTGCAAACAGACTGTTCACTGTTTCCATCAACTACGATATGACCTGATTTTCTAGGCTGAACTACAATCCACAGCTTTCAAGACCGATATTAGCCAGATGTCGCATTTCACTTATTCTATTTGCACGTAAGACAATCGCGGCCGCAAAAAAGAAAACCTGCAAGGTATTGTTCTACTACCGTGTAGGCCTCTTTGTTTCTTTCTAGTGCCCTTTCCATCATTACCACGTACATCAGAAACAACAGCGGGCATAAATGGCACCCCTGTCTCAGTCCTTTGGTGATATAAACTGTCGCCTCTCTCCTCAACCCTTCCAATTCAGCGGAAACGGTATTTTCTAAGTAAATCTCGGAAAAGCTGTATAGTCTTTACCTAAGCCATCTCCTTCGGGAATATCCTCCAAAATGCGGCGGTTCACATTGTCATACGCTCCGGTAAAGACCCAAAAGCCATCCATAATGTTCTCCTTTCTTCTGGAGAAATTGTCATGCACTGAGTAAGAACAAATAAGTTATCCAAGCTGCTACTGATTCTAAAGCCATTCTGAAGATCTCCCAACAGGACTTTATGTTCTGCCCATGCTTGCCGCTTTAATTTATTCGCCTGCATCTCTAACCCGTATAACACTGTTGTAATCGCCAATGATCTACATGAGTGAATTCTTCCCCCCCCCCTTACCTCTAAAATTAAATTTATTCTACTTTGTCGCCAGCTGTTTGGTATTCAACTATTTTGTAAACTTTTTTCTGCTGCTTTCAAGATAGCTTCCTTAATTTTGGTCCTAGTTCATTGATCAGTGTAACAAGAAAGTCGTCCAACCACGTGGTTGTGCGCTTATAAATGTTCTCTTCGGCTGTTATCAATTGAAATTTCTCAGCACGAGCTCCTCTTCCACCAGGTTATCACTCATGCTTGTTTTTCTCTCGAAATCCACCTCGTCGTTGCCTTGTAATGATTCGGCTGTTACTTTCATGATTTAATTTAATGCCACGTCCCCTCCCAGTTTGTTTCCATCTTTGTCCATGTCTAGGAGGCGCTTTTGTATTATTCCAGACATCCTGCCTAGTAAAGTATTGTGGTTCCACAATCTTCCTGGTGCGGCCTGCTTTTTCTCATGTATTTATCAGTACCGATGTTGTCTTCCACGTTTCATCACTGCTTGAAAGAGTATTCGTCCCATAGCATTTTCTCCCGGTATGTTTCCCATTTTCTGTTTCATAATGCGGCAACCGTGCTTTTTCTGTCTGCCTAAGCTTCTATGATGGTTTCTCTCGCTCTCCGATTGCATCAAGTATCTCCATGTTCTACCAGGCTTTTGGTACTCTTGTGACCCCCATGACTATAGTTGTTATTGGTCTCACGTCCAAATTTTACTGGCGATTTATGGTTTCGTGCTCTCTTTCCCAGCTACATATTCTATTGAAAAATGATTTGTTTATGGTAACTCTATATGTTGCCATACGCTTTCTCGTCAATGACAAGTTCTCTCAAATAATCATTAATTCTTTATGTCATCGGGTAATAATAACCAGTCGACTGCATATTTTCTACTTGCCGTGTGATATGGCCGCCAAATTAAGTCCACGTTATACTATAACCAGGTCACGTTGCTCACAAAACGTCTAGCATTAACTTCCAATTCATGGCATAAGCATCTATTCCTGTATGTAGAGCTTCATGTCACGTACCCGGATAATTTCAGCATTATTCACGACACCCCGAAGCACTTAGCCATACCCGTAACTCTTGATTCTGCTCTTTGAAATTATATGGCCTCTGCAAATACATTAAGCCCAGCCAAGTCTTCTTTCCACTCGTTGTGCCAGATAAAGAACGATGCTCATTACACTTTCTATTTACCCTTTGGCTCGCTCATGTACGAGCATTTTCGCTCCCTTTCATTCCGATTAAGGTCAATTGTACCCTTCTCAAACTTATTTCTCAATCACTGCTGGCCCTTCTAAGTCTTTAAGGTGTGCTTGTTTTACCACATACACACCTGTTCTCTATTTGCCTGCTTCTCAACCTCTAACCGTTTTTGCATTTTTTCTGACGCCTAACATGTCTATGTAGCCTATTGCACGGGGACATTTTCTCTTTTTATCCCTTTTCTGTTCTTGATGGTGATGCCAGTCTTTGGTTACCGTAGGGGACCTTCTTCATCAATATTACCTGCCCTGACCTTGTGAGCGCCCGTGGGCTCCCCAAAAAATAATTGCGTGACCCGCAAGCCACTAGCCCACTTCTCGCCCAAGCCTCCGATTGGAGTGAATTCAATCTCGTTGAAAACCATCATACCTTCTCGGTTCCCTGTTGGCGTCCACAATCTCGAAATGTTTCACACAGCTAACTCTTTCAAAGCCTCACTGGCGGCTGCAACCGCTCCTTGCACGTTAATGTCAGGCAAAGATAAATCTGGCATCGTAAGCACCACAATCTGCACGGTAATTTATTTTTAACACACACACAAACACACACGCACACACGCACACACACACACACGCACGCACGCACGCACGCACGCACACACACAGCTATTTCGATGTGTGACGATGTGCATCGAAGAAAGTGGCGAGATATATTGTCGCAATGCAACCGGGTTGTCCTTGGAAAATTTCATGACCCTTCTCGAATGTTATCGAAGTGCAACTTTTAACTGGTTCGACACTAGGCTATTTTTTCAGAAAAAAATGTGTGTATTGGTTCATGCGTGGCGCCTGCTCTTTGTAATATTTTTATCGTTTCTCGCCACACACGCAAAAAAGAAACGCGGTGACAACCGCCAATAAGATCAATCCTAAAACGTTGACCACACGAAGCACGCAAAAGCGAAAATAAGGTGAATCAGTTGTGAAAAAAAAAAGAGTTTTAGAACATTCACGCTTGCAAGTCGCAGAGGTCGCGCGACCGTTCTGACCGAAAAGCGACAGTTGCAAATGATCGCATACGTCGAAAAGCGACGTTCGCCGGCCCGTCACACGCTTGCTGATTTTCCAGCCTTGCGACTGCGAGACGCAAACTGCGAAAGGAATCAGAGATGCTCGGTAAGTAGTGCGTGAGAATTTGTGCATACGGTTGTCATTGCCGGCGGCAAAAACGAAACGCCCGAAACCGCGACAACGGCGTCCTTCTACAGAGTTCTCGTTTCGAACGAGGAGGCAATCCGCAGGCCACGGAGGTGGCCCTCGCAAGTGTGAACGTCGGTGTTGTCGAGCCTTTGCCTGGTCGCAGGTGAGTGACGGTGGCACGACCTCTGCTTCTCGAAAATGTGAATGCGCCCGTAGACTGCTTGCGAAGTTTGGCTTGCATGGTGTAACACTCGGTGCAAATGACACACCTTCGCTGTTCGACCGTCTCATGGACTGGAAAGCGCGGTGATTTTTTTCAGCTTCGGTATCGATTTTCGAGAGCTCCTTGTGACGGATTGACCTGCATTTGAAGCGTAGGATTTTGCACGAAGGCAAAGTCCTTAGTCGGCTGCCTGTCTAAATTATCGAAAACTGGGCATTTTACGCGGTCTAACATTTAATTGCAATTTACCTTTAAGGGATATTTTTCTTCATTCCACAATGGCACAATCCCAGGGTGACCAAAGCTGGCATCAAAGATTTTAATTGAGGAGCGGAACACACCTTCTGGCTCATACGCAGTGACACAAGCTGCCGTTCGAGATATTCATTGAATATAAGCACCGACCTAGTGGCACATTCCCAGTTCTCCAAGTCGGCGTTAAACAGTTTCTACGAACAGTGCTTCCTACCCAGCACCGCATTTACAGTAAGCCATGTCGACGTGAAAGACCTTCGTTTAAGAAAGTCTCGCATGTACACGTATGTGCGTACTCAGTGACCGAAGCTGATCCGATGGTTCGTTGCGAACCCTGTTACCTCAACCGAGCAGCCCAATGCGCTACCCATTTGGCTAAGGAGTACGCAGAGACCTAGCTAGGTGGTAAAATGCTTAGATATAAACATGCATAGATGCACAGGCAGATACATAGCCCGAGAGAAGTGCGTGGAGTAACCTAAGAATCCAAACGCATTAAAACTATTTGCTTGTTTGTGCTTTGCCACGTTCAACTTAATACTTAAAGGTTAGAAACACTTAACGTCACACACGGTTGAATGTGTTGAAACATGTCGCATGAAAGAACGCTTTGCCTGTCCTACTAAACCATATTGCCCCATGCACACGCACACACAGTAAAAAAAAACATAATAACTGATAGCCTTGCCGCTTCCAATCTACTATTTAAAGGCTACAAAATATCCCAGCAAGGGTACAATCATGGGCCAGCTCTATACACGCACAAAAAACATTGTTTCGACGCAGCAACTAGCCCTGCAAATACGCGTCCTATCGCCACAATTTACCGCCGCCCTTCCATAGAATTCCTTGATAACAGCCCTACCACTCAGGCTGACGACACCCTTTGAGCCTCTCCTGAACGTAGTTGCCGTTCCAGCAGTTGCCGTTCGAGCTGTGCGTTTAAACTTGATACGGCCTGCGCTTTCTGCATACCCTCTCGTTATGAACTCCACAGACAAGAATTTTGGGTGTTAACAGATGAACTGCCTAAACCCTATGTGGTCCTTGCAGATTTAAATGCACTCAGCAAAAGTTTGGGACGCCTCGCAGCGATGCGACAGGACAATGATATCAGTATTGTTTTAGTGCGAAGCTGCATATGGCTAGGGTCCCATGCATTTTCGTTCTCCCTGAACAAAGATTATCATCATCAGTGGCTCATACCCGCGTAATCATTCATGCACCTGTAAGCAAGGAAAAATGCAATGGCTCATAGCCCCGTAAGCAGAGGCTCCAAGTACTCAGCAAAATGAAGCGAACAGTGTTTAAATTCTTTACAATCACGCATACAACATACAGAACAGCATGTCGAAAACTGTCATCATCAATGGCCCATACCCCCGTGAGCAATTATTATTATTATTATTATTTGTTTTGAACACATACACATATACACAGGTATCAGGAAAGGGAAAGCGAGGAGCAGGCTGGCAACTGCCACCGGAAGGGGCACAACGCCTGCCTACTCTTCTGAAGGGAGGTGACAGCAACACAGAAATGGAAGATAGGAAGGAGGGGAGGAAAAAGGAAAGAGGAAAGAAAGAGCAACAGGACAAATCTAAAGACCAAAGTAGAACACTGCAACAGGTCAAATCTAAAGACTAAAGTAGAACTCTGCAGCCGGAGTTAAAGTGACGCCGCGTCGAACAGCCTCCACAATTATCAACAACATCCACGGCTAGTTCGCTATGCGGCTAATTGTGTTCTCCACGATGAGACGCCAAGTAAAGCTGCACGTTATCACCGTTTCACCGGTAGTCGGTTCACAATGTACACTATAAGGTGTTTGAACCCGCCACCTCCCATCTTCGTAGGAAGAAGCGCTAGGGTAGAGTACTGATCACACACAGTAGAGTCGGTCACTGAAGGTCACGCTACTATAGAATGTTGAATGTTATTGCTACAAACGTGAACCCAAGTTAGTTAGTTCTATAAAGGTTAGTAGGGCGCGATGGGCCTGATCACGTTTAGATGCACAGCCACTGGGGTATAAACATTCCTCGAGTGTCGCACACCGCAGGCCAAGGAGATGATAGTTTCTCACTAGCGACATGCGCTGCGCACTGAAAGCGGGACACTCAAATATAAGGTGCTGAAGTGTCTCGTAGCAGCCACAAGACGTACACAATGGACTTTCCGCACGCCCTTTACTTACATTCCATACAAATTCCATACGAAAACAGCTGTATTGAAGAAACTCGCAGACCAACATTTATTTGTTTAGACATGACTACCTAGAAGTTTCTATGTGCACGCATACGCGGCATTTCGTTGTAGTATTTGCTACCCATGTACATGCTATATTGTGTATGCATGATTGTGTATGTTTGTCTCTTTGTACAGATATCTGATCCTAGACTGTGGCTTATCTGGGTTATTGAATAGAAGGAGAACCGAACCGTTTATAAATTGCTTTAAGGCTGAAGTGTCACCATCCAGAAAAACATGATGACCGCCCCTCCTTTCCCTGTTGCAGCACTGGCTCTATTGTCTTCAATATTTGCAGGTACGGTGCCATGCTTAAATTCCACTAGTGAGCACAACGCTTCATGAATGAAGCAGCGTGAAAACTTTATACGAAGCACTAAAACCAACCAAGTGCAAAGCTGCGAAATGTTCGCCAAGCGAAGCGTATTCATAGCTTGATTAGAAAAGAAAGAATAGCAATACAAAAACGTAAAGCGCAGGGAACCCGTGCTTGGTAATACACAAAGGCAGAAACTGTGGTAGCGGATGAAGACCTGTGATACAACTAGTAATATAGGATGCCTCCTATATTTCTTAATTACCAATTGCATCAAAGATGTTCATGGGCTATCGCAGTGGCTGCCTTTGCGTATTCTAAAGTTCAGGTGTATAATATAGATATATAAAATAAGGAACCGTTTTATCCAGCCGAGCTCGAGCTGCGACAAAGAACAACAAGGTGTGCGGCTGATGATGCTAATTACAGCTGAGGAATTGGTACAAGTGATGATAATGTGTAGAAATAAAGAACAGTCAGTCATGCGTCGCGCTCACACTAATTCCCTCCCGCGGTGAGTCGAGTCGTAGCGATGCTTCCGCACCTCCTGAGCAATGTCGGTGTTAATGCGGGCTCGACGACGGCAGTCTTTGAGGCGAGACAAAAGTTTTCTGAGGAGGGCATTGCTAAGGACACGGCAGTCGTAAGGAACGAGACGTTCAAGACAAAACTAGGGGAACGGCCATAGGCACAGTAAAATTGAGAAAAGCGGGTAGTGTCTTGTACAGGCGTATTGTAAGCAAATGTCACAAATGGCATGACTGCATCATCGTTGGTGTGGTCGGGGCTGATGTGCATTGCAATGATATCCGATAGAGTACGATGAATACGCTCTGTCAAGCCGTTGGTCTGTGGGTGGTAACACGAAATGGTCTTGTGAACGGTGTTTGAGGCGCGCAGAACTTCAGTCAGAAGAGACGTGAGGAAGGCTATGCCGCGGTCACTGAGGAAAACACGCGGAGCTCCGTGACGTAAGAGGATGTTGCGCAGAAAGAAATCAGCGACTTCAGCGGCACTCCCAGATTGTATACAGGGTGTCTCGGCGTAGCGTGTCAGATGGACTACGGTCGTAACAATCCAGCGATTGCCATTGAAGGTCTTCGGAAGAGGACCGTACAAGTCTATTCCGACGACCTCGAAAGGCGAATCGGGACAAGGAAGAGGTTGCATAAGACTGGAAGGAGGAGTCGTAGGTCATTTGGGGCGCTGACAAAAAGCGCACGATGCGACGTACCTGGCTACGGCAGAAAAGCGCCTTGGTCAAGAGTACCGACTTCGTATTCTGTCGTATGTCTTGTAGTATCCGAGGTGACCTGCCGTCGGATCATCATGAAAGGCTTCATGCACCGCATGTTTCAGAAAACCTGGTACGATTGGTACCCATTTGTTGCCACTGATGTGATAAATATAGCGATGCAAAGTGCCATCGTGAAGCTTGAAGTGTTTAAGTTGTCGACGGAGTCACGCGTTCGGAGGTGAAGCAGAGCCTTGCATGCGGTCGAGAATAGTTCGGCACGTTGGTGCGAAACAAAGACAGATTGGTGATTAGGTTTCAGCCAGCCGAGCGTTGAGACGGACAAGGGGAATGAAGTGGACTCGGTCTGTAGATCAGTACAATAAGGTGATGCTGAGTCATTATTGCTCCGCAAAGGGCAACGAGATAGAGCATTTGCGCCTTGACTCTTGTCAGACCTGTAGGTAACATCGAAATCATACTCCTGTGAACGGATCACCCAGCAACCAAGGCGACCGGATAGGTTATTTAGCGACCATAGCCAGCACAGTGCGTTATGGTCGGTGACGACCGTAAGGGGACGGCCGTGGAGGAATGGCCGAAACTTTTGCACTTCGCAAGCAACAGCAAGGCACTCTTTTTCGGTGATGGTGTAATTTTTCTCAGCAGCACTCAGTGTCCGACTGGCGTAAGCAACGACTCGTTCACGCGGGGTGGTGTCACGATGCAGGAGAACAGTATCGAGACCATGACTGCTGGCGTCGGTGTGAATGATAGCATCTGCGCTTTGGTCACAGCGCCACAGTACCGGGTCGCACGTCAAGACCTGCTTAAGCGTGAAAACGGCACTTTCACAATCGGCGGAGCAAACGAAGGGCTCGTTATTCGAGAAGAGTTGATGGAGCTGGAACGCAGGCGTAGCAAAGCTGCGTGTGAAGCGCCGGAAGTAGGAAGCCAGTCCGAGAAAACTGCGCAGGTCTTTTGGGCGCAGAGGAAAAGGAAACTCAAGGACGGCTGAACGTTTCTCCAGGTCCAATCGAATGCCATCTTTGCTGACTAAGTGCCCAAGAACTTTGATAGTCTTTCCTGCGAAAGTGTATTTTTTCGTGTCGAGCTGTAGCCCAGCGCTTGCGAGGCAGGTTAGCACTTGTTCAAGATGCTGCAGGTGTTCTGGAAACGTGGTTCAAAACCCTACGATGCCGTCAACATAGTAAAGACATGTCTTCCATTTTAAACCGCGCAGGACATTATCTATCGCGCGTTCGAAAGTGGCAGACGCATGGCAGAACCAAAAGGGCACGACATTAAACTCGTATAGCCCATGTGGGGTGGTCAAAGTGGTTTTCTCCTTGTCGGAATATGACACCTGTATTTGCCAGTAGCCGGATCTAAGATCAAGACCAGACAAATAATCGGCCTCCTGTAACGAATCTAGTGCTTCGTCGATCCGTGGCAAAGCGTAAATATCCTTGCGCGTGATTTTGTTCAGGGCACGGTAATCGACACAAAACCGCACCGAACCGTCTTTCTTCTGCACTAGAACAACTGTAGAGGACCAGGGGCTCGAGCAACGTCGTATTATATTCCGTCTAAACACGCCTGATACATCTTGCTCGATTATTTCGCGCTTCTTATGAAACACGCGATATGGCCGCCGCTGAACAATGCGGGAGCCGTCAGTGTGTATGCGATGAGTTGCAGCAGCCGTAATACCGAGGGCTGGCGAACTCATGTCGAGCAAGGAAAGTTGTTTTTCTAATAGTGCGAGCAGATCGCGACTCTAGGCAGGGGTCATGTCAAGGCTTATGGTTGCCGACAGCGGAGTGGAAGAGGCCGTGAGTGGCGACGTCGTTGACTCCGGTAGCACAGTTGAAAGGGCAACAACTGTATTAGGCTGTGTATCAACACCGCGAGTGACACTTGATCTACGGGGTGGCAGTCGAGGTTCGCTAGTTTGGTTTAACGCGCTGAGGAATGCAGAGCCATGAGAGAAGCTAACAAGGCCAGGACTAGTAAGAGTTCCTCCAGATAGCGTATGACCGTACGGAAGACTGAGAACGTCGCCATCCCGAATGTCACTGGAATTGACATTTGTAATTTCTTCTCTTGATGGCTTAGGAACATAACCGGAAGAGGTGACGAGGCGCCTGCGTTCTTCATAATCAGAAAGAGAGTAACCGGTGGCATTCAGGGTTCCTATACTGTAAACGTAAATATCTCCGAGGTGGGAGTATCTTGCTTGTCCTCTAGCGACCCCCCGGTTGGGAGTTTATTATGCTCCGTATGATTGGAGTAGAATTTTTACTTCGTGTGAGCGGAATTTTTGCGTGAAATCATGGGAGTTTCTTTTTTCTATTTTGTGTTTTTTGCTTTGGCATGGATGGAGTTTTTTGAAGTGCAACGGGAGTATAAAAAAAGGGACCGCGTTAGTTGGCGTGAAGATATTCATACGTAGAGGTTACTCCTCAAATTTCGAAATATACACACAATACCGCGTTAAATTCAACGAAACAAGTCAATGAAAGCACATAAACCATGACATACATAACCATTTCAAAAATGCCCAATGCACAACTTTGAAAGACATCGGATGTACACGCGATACTCAAGAAGCAACGCTGCCAGTATATATAGCCACGATACTGTGTCCCTCGAAACCGCCTAGTGAGCAGCTGTGCTGTTTTCAGAATTATGACTCACATGCTCGTTGATACGAGATCTGCCTCTCTAAAAGTAACAGAATGCTTTAATCAACACAAAACTGTTAATTCAGAATAGTGAGAGAAAAAGTCAATAGCGTAAATTTTAAAAATTAGCATGCCATCCTTGGGGGCTGAAGCGACTTCGCACACTGCCGGCGTTCGCTGCCAAAAAGTAGTGCGTTAGTTACAGTAGGCAAGAAAAGTGTAGGTGCGTCTGCTTCACAGCAAAATTAAATTTTTGCGATATAGTGGTAGCGTAGCAAGAAATTAGTACGTGTGAGCATGACCCGCAGCAGCCGACGTAACACCGAAAAGTGCGCAGACATGCATTTTATACAGCGCACTACTTGCTCAGCCTCCAAGCAATCATTCTCGGTTGTGAAAAGGAGCTACGTCGCTGATCGTTCGAGTGAATCCTGAAACTTGGAGCCAGCAGGCATGCTTCTAAATCAGTGTCTGAGGTAGAGCATAATGTTAAAGCAATATTGGAAGCAAGGACGTGACCAAAACTTATGCGCGATAACAATTCCATTCACATCGGTCAGTAAGAATCTTTATTTACCGTACACATACTTATGTTTTACCGTTTTTCTTGGGCGAGGATATGTGTACACAGATACAAAAACAGTTGCTTGCACTCCGGTCTTTCTTAATGGCAACACAGCACCGCAACGAACATGGGGTACGCCATTCATGTGCGACTAGCACGGACGTTGTCGCTCGAACAGTGGCTGCTGTTGCCTTTGCTACGCGTTCCTTTCAAACATTACACCGGGCGTTGTCAGCATGTACCCAAAAAGACTTAAAAGTCGCATTTCACATACTGAAGAACACAAGCCACGGTCATGCAACACGAAACACAGTCAGACCCTCAGCCGACATCACGCGCCAGTGAGCAGCTTCGAGGTATACCCAAGCCTTTTTCCGCACTTGAAAATGTTGCTCTTGCATTCGTCGTTGTCAGCAAAGTGATCACAGCTAACGTACTTGAAGCTCTGAGATACAGTGAGCTTCAGTCACGCGCATAACACTTTCTGGAAGGAAGTACGGGAAACAAAGTGACGAAACGCTGTCACGGAACGACACTTCACAGATGTAAACAGACCGTCAGCCAACAGCAGTGCCGACTCCGCCGAACGCGCCCGGTCGCTGGCGAGGCGCGCAGCCACATGGGAAGCGCCACGTGACCAACCTGTTTCGGCGGAGGGGAGTTTTCTAAAACTCCTTGTAGGAGTTTTCACAGGAGAACAAGATTTTGAAACGGAGTAAAATCGCGTCATGTCGCCTTAATCCCCCCTGCAGCTAGCCAACAGAGTGAAACGAGGGAATGGCGCTGTTTTGCTTCCATACCTCGGAGTAAATATCCGAGGAGGGGAGGTTTGCGGCACATCACCTGCTATAAACTCCTAGGTGGGTTTATTTTCGTCTACAGTGCATCACGTAAACCTATCCATTATGTTTTTATTCCAATCTCCTGACGTAAAATTTTCGTAAGCGCCGACGCAAACATCGGGCGGTGACCCGCAGGGTTCTCTGAAGAGAGAAATCAAACGCTCTCCTCATTTATAGGAGGTCATTTTTGTTTGCTTTAAAAACGAATAACGTTGACTACACAGAGCGGCTTGTCTAATCTAATTGGCTGACAAGAGGCGAGGAGCACGCTCAAGTGGAGATGGTTTCGATGGGCCTCAGCCAGTGCACTGAAAATCGATAACCGGATGAAGAGGGTGGTGCCGGTGTGTGCGGTTGGTCTGCTTTCCCTCACTTAGCTTGCGGTGGCTGGTCGAAAATCACGGCAGCCTGCAACGGAAGGGTGAGAATGCTGCTTAAGCGGATCCTCAGCAAAGAAAAGTTGGCAAACCGCGGTTGTAAACGTGCCGAAAGTGCTCGAAAACGCTACGCGGCCACACAAAAAGTTTTATTGTACGCAAATAAACCCATTCTCTACGGAAGGTGCGAGTAGCCAGTGCCTGAGCGAACGACAGCGGCCATGTTTTATTCATTTTGGAATAGGGTAGCCTGCAGCTATCAGAAAAACATTCAGTTTTGTTCAGCATATTAATGCATCTTTAACGCGTACACGTCACCCTGATGCGGCCAGCTTTCGCGATTTTGTGACGTCGTGTGACAGGCAGGTGAAGTGGGTGTAGCCCTAAAGCTTTTGACCAATAGCCGAGTTGTAATGGCGAAAAGGCGTCGAATCAGAAATAACTATTGTTCTTTTGTTGTATACATAATAAGTGGGTACACGTCATATCATATGGGGAGCTATCGTGGTTCTCGTAACGTCGCGTCACAGACAGGCGACGTGGGGGTAGTCCCAAAATGTTTTTGGCCCATCGCGGACTGCTGATTGCAGAATTGGAACAAAAAAGTTTGGAATAGCTTTACGTTATAGCGCCCCAGGTGTACAAGTCCCTCACGACAAGAGATAGCAGCGGACGCGGAAGACAAAAAAAAAACCATCCTAAAATAACTTCGATGGAAGACTCGGAAAACACAGTAAAAACAATATGATGAATCTGTCAATGAATACTCGAACTGTACATTGCGCAATGGGACGAAGGACGGCGTTGGTCACTGCACGAAGAGACGGGCCGCAATAAGGCGTCATTATTTTCCGGAGGTGGGAACAAAAGTCTGCCGGAATAATCGAAATGGCGGCACCTGTGCCAATGGGAGTTTCTACGGGCACACCTTCTGGAACCGCTGACAACGAGTTCGATGCTCGCTCTGGAGGAATTGTAGGCTGTCTGATGGAGGCACTTTCCCCTCCTCAAACTGCATCGGAGAGTTTACCGAGTGAGCGTTGGAGAGATGACAAGCAGGTCGGAGAGGTGATACGGAACGACGACGTGGAGAAGGCGACCTGCGGTGAAATTCTCGAGAATTCAGAGGCGTGTTGGTAGGGTACGAATGAGAGGGTGATCGGTGAAATGAAAAAGCGGTAGCAGGTTCTCTGGCAGCCCGTTGCTGG
Source organism: Dermacentor andersoni (assembly GCF_023375885.2). Classification (NCBI taxonomy): domain Eukaryota; kingdom Metazoa; phylum Arthropoda; class Arachnida; order Ixodida; family Ixodidae; genus Dermacentor; species Dermacentor andersoni. The sequence continues at coordinate 23,106,510 of NC_092823.1, read as the reverse complement.
ACGCACGCCTGTTCTCTCTTCGGATGTATAACCACGTTGTTCATTCTGTTGACGCCGTCGACAGAACCGGGAGATATGCCCGCGGTAGCCACAGTAATAGCAAATGGGTGGAGCAGGAAGCGGAGCGGAACGGTAAGGCTGTACACGCAGTGTTGCCGACAACGAAGCCACAGGGACATTGTGGTCCATTTGTAGAGGGGCCGCGGTGACCGGAGGGAGCGCCGCCACGTCGGCGTGTGTTGGCACCTGTGGAGCGTAGGGGCCGTCGGAGCACGTTCGACTCGACGCAGAGGCGATCTCCTGCTTGATTATCTTGCGTAAGCCGGTCGGAGAAGGGGCATCACCAGGTTCTGGCGCACAGTATGAGCTCCGCCCTTGGAGTTCCTGCCGAACGATATCACGTATGATCGTTAGCAATTCTGCTACTGAAGACAAACGGATGTCTGTTGTCTGTGCATAGCCGTACAGATTGAAGTTCCTTTAGGAGCTGGCAAGTGGCTATTACATCTTGGGTGGTGGCAGGATTTTGTGTGGCGAGTTCGCTAAAGGCGATGGTGTATACGCCTTTAATTATATACCGTATGCGGTCGGTCTGGCTCATGGTTGCGTTGACACGTTTGCACAATGCTAGCACATCCTGAATGTAGGAAGTGTGCGCTTCCCCGGGCAACTGAACACGCTCACCGAATTTCTTTGCAACCTAAGTGCGGACAGCGGAAGTGCTGAAGATCTGCCGAAGTTGTGCGTGAACGCTTCCCAGTCGGGAGATCAGGCTGATGGTTCCAGAACCAGGTTTTCACGACATCGGTGAGGTAGAAGGGGACATTGTGCAAGTTCTGTGAGTTATCCCACTTATTAAAGTCGCTTGCCCAGTTGTAGTTTTGGAGCCAATTCTTGACGTCATCTCCCCGCAAAATCAGGGTAGACTGGGGGGTCACGATGGCGTTTGTGGATGGCCACGATAGCTGGGGAAGGCCATGCTGGGGTGCAGTGGCGTAGCCAGAAATTTCGTTCGGGGGGGGGCTCATGTTGCAGTTCGGCCTCCTCCTTAAGAGGAAGCTTTAGCACGAGTGCTGCTATTTAAATACATGTAGAAGGGTAATTTGTTTTCCCTCGCAACAACTGCACCAAATTTGACGATGTTTGTTGAATTTAAAAGAAAAACTTAAATACTAGTGACTGTTGGTTTCGAATTTTCAGTAAACGGAACTATCAAGTTTAAAACTCCGCAGCTCAACAATGAAAAATGATAGCACAATTCTGTGAATTGCATCTAATAGTACATCTACAGCGGACAAAATAGCTATGTTAAACATGAATCTAAAAAAATTAGTATTATGGAAATACGGCTTTTGCAGAACCCTTGTACGCAACGTAACCAATTCACGCAAGATACAAATTGACACACCAAATTTGTCCGCATTGACTTTCCTAATAGTTGCCGTTTACAGTACCGATATATCTGTTCTTGGTACATAGCTATTATTTTGTAAACGTCGTGCTTCTATTTTTTCGAAATTTCAAATTTTTCAAACTATTTTATACAAAATTCAGGCCGTAAATCAAAATTCCGTTTCCAACAGACACTATAATTTACCTTCTCCCTCAAATGCAACAACTTTCATTAAAAGCGATTAGCAGGATTATCTCAGAAAAGCGTTTCTACGTTTTACATGTATTTGAATAGGCCGCGTCGGATTGGGCCCCAGCTAAAGCTTCCTCTTAAACAATTTGTCGAGGGATCAAATACATGAATAATAACTGCATAACCATTGTCAAAAATGCTGTAAACGAATTCTTGAACGCTACGCACTGTCCAAACAAGTAAAATGTGTATTTTTTCATAAAAGAATATTCTCGTAAGTGCTAAAAATCGTGCCCAAAGTGACTGATATCAATGATTCCATGTTTTTGTCAATTTAATAAGTAAAGAAAATATCACACGAACTTTAAAACTATGTCAGTTCGAAACCAGGAAAGCAGCGCATGCCGCTGATATGAAAAATGAAACGGCTATGAAATGAACAAGTTGAGGACAAATATGTTAATTAAACTAAATCATTCAAGAACCGTGTTTACATTCTTGTATATATGCAATGGCCAGTGAAAAATCTCCATGACGCTGTCATTTGTTCCAATGTATTACGCAGGAGCAGCTGTCACCGGTTGTGAATCGTGAGTAATTGCACCGAAATTATAGTCGCAACAGAGAGCACGTATATAAAGGAGGAGTTCTGAAAGCTATACGAGGGCGAGTCAAATGAGTGTGAGCCAATGCGAATATATGACAAACGGGGTACTTTATTAAAAAGTAGTCTTCATGAGAAATTAGACATTTGCCCCATCGACTAACGAGTCGCGTGATTCCCGTCTGATGAAACTCCTTAGGTTGCTGCTTCAAAAAGTCTGTAACTGACTATTTCATGTCACCGTCGGGCACGAATCTAGTTCCGTTGAGCTGTTTTTCGGTTGCCCCAAAATGTGGAAGCCGCAAAGGGACAGGTCTGAGCTGTATGGCGGATGTTGCAGGGTTTCTCACTTGAACTTTGCCAGTTTTGTATTAACCACATCAGCGACGTGGGGACGGGCATTATCGTGGAACAAGATGACCCAATTCGTCAATTTTCCACGTAGTTTGTTCTTGATTGCGACACGCAGTGGTTCCGGCGTTTCACAATATCGGAAAGAATTGATGGTCTCTCAAGATTGAGCAAATTCTATCAGTAATGGCCCCTCACGATCGAAAAAGAAGTCAACAACACCTTTCCGGCGAAAATGACGGCTTTGCGTTCTTTGGCCGTGGTAAATTCGAATGTTTCCAGTGTAAGCTTTGCCGTCGTGTTTCAGACTCGTAGTAGTGGCACCATGGTTCGTCCCCGATCACAACAGCAAACAAGAAATCGTCATCCTCATTGTAATACCAGAGCAGATTAGTCAAAGCAGCGCCAAACTTCCACGTCTTCTGCCGGTGGATCAAAATCTTGGGCATCCATTGCGCACACAAGAGCCGATAACCGAGGTGCTCATGAATTATGGCGTGAACCGAACCGTGACTGATTTTCACACAGTCTGCCAGTTCAGTGATGCTTATCCTTCATTCTTGTTTCATCAGCTCATCAACCTTTGAAATTGTGTGGGGGGTGATTGCACGATGGCTTTGGCCCGGTCTTGGAATGTCTTTGCAACTTTCCCATTCTTCTTTGAACCGTTTGCTCCCACGCTTTACAGTGGCCAATGAAATGCAATGTTCAACGTACACGGCAGCCATACGGCAATTAATTTCTTTTTGGGAAACACCTTTAGCTGTTAAAAACTTCGCGACACCACGCTGTTCAGCTTTTGTGGTGACCATTATGTTAGGCAACCATGTTAAACCCAGTGTATGAGACCATTAAAGAACATTTATCCTCACACATGCGTACCACTTTTGTAAATGAGAGATGCCACTCTGCTACGCGCATGCCTCGCAGATAATGAACCGGACCATTATTGCGACTCGCACTCATGCATTAGAAATGCGAAGATACAATGGGATATACAAATGCCAAGATAGAGCTTAATAAAGGGCAAAAAGTGTGACTGGAAACAAAGTTCACTGGACTTATACACGAAACCTCGTAACAAGATATTTAAATATACGTATAAGTCTCCATTAAATCTACGTATCTAAGACAAAGTCGCTGTATATAATGCGCCAAACAAGGCAAATAAACATGTTGCGCGATCTCAGATTCACAGAATCCTAGATTCCGCCCCAATTCCATCCACTCACCCCGATGTATCGCACGCGATGGAAGCCGGCGCGCTTGCTCCCCCGCTTTTCTCCTTTGCGCACACACGACTGAGCCACCATCGTCGGCTCAGCCATTCCACCCCCCCCCCCCCTCTACGCTTTCACTCGCACATACAGCACGCGGCACGCGGTCAAGATTTTTATCACCCTTGGACTTTATACGAAACATGAGGGCGACGGCGACGGCAGGAATGCGCCTTGAGTGTCCATATAATTACTATGGCAATAATATAATAAGAGTATCTGGCAACTGAAGCGTCCCGTGACTCATTACTTTCCACAAAAGAAGTAACAAAATCGAACTTTCACCATGCGACAATTCGCTGCGCCGCAACAATGTATCTTCTTTTTTCCTTCTGTGGGGCGGGGGCACCGAAAGGAAAAAACGCACAGGAAAGTATCTTGGCCACAATCGAATGCCTACTTTGGGCACTTAATTTAGCTACGGAAGGAATATCGAAGAAAATATGAGACGCTTGGTCCACTGAGAACCAACCATACGCATACTGCTCGGTATCCTACACCGGTGAGACAAGTCTTTCAGGAGAAGTTCTGCAAAAGCGAACGCGGTGCAATCCGTGGAGTCCCCACAGTGATGGCGGCGAGCGACCATTATTTCTTTTTCTCTTCTGCAAGCCAGAAAGTGTCCAAAACTCTGCCAGGCGAAAATCCACTCGGCCAGAGAAAATCGAACGCGCACCGAAGTGCGCCGTGCAGTGGTCGGGGCCACGCGAGAAACACGTATGCGCTCTGGCTGGCTCTGGCAGCCCGCGGTTATGGTAGCGAGAACAAAGAAAAATTGAAGAGGCTCAATGTGTTCTCGCGAATAAAAGCCAAAGTAGAAAAAATAAATAAGAACGTAGTTAGCTTGGCTGGCTTGAGTGTTTTGACATGGATGTTTTGGCGCAGGTTAAAAAAAATTTTGATATTTCTTTTATGTGACATGGCGGCACGAATGAACCACCACAACGCTTCGTCCCACTGAACCTCCCTGCGTGCTTTGTCAACTTGTCTGCTAGTGTGTTGATTTGACTTGTCTCGTTGTGTGTTTCGATGTAAGACTTTAGAAAAGTCAATGGACCTTTGGCGTTAAATGTTTATAACAACAGTAAACCCACAAAGTTCCGGAATTGAAAATCTAAAGCACAACTTTGGAAATGTCAATGCACCTTTCACATCAAGAGTTTATGAGATTTATACCCATAAATTTTCGGAACTGACATCCATGCACTCCATAGATTCCGCGGCCTCAGCGAGATACCGCGGCGAGCCCGCTCACCATCAAAACGTCCTTGAAACTTTGGGGTCGGATGGGGCTGCTTGGCGTTATGTGACTCTCTGTGCATGGGCGTTGCCGCGAAATCAAGCCCAAGTCCGCTATCTTCGCGGTTAAATGCCTTTCGAGAGTCAAAAAGACATTCTAGACAAAATCCAGAACGATTTCCGGCGCCGGGGGTTGCTTTCGTCGGCGGTGCATGGACAGCACGAAAAAATTTCGGGAGGGGCTGAAGCCCCATAAGCCCCCCCCCCCCCCCCCTGGCTACGCCCCTGCTGGGGTGGTATAACTTAAGTGCTCGCATTGTCTTGAGCAAGCATGGCAATAGGTGGTACGCGGCGACCCGAGCGGAGCTCCAGTAAGAAGGGCGAGTGGTCGCGGGGAACGAAAAACACCCTTCACCGCTTATAAAGAACCGTTTAATTCAGCAGAGCTCGAGCTACGACATGTAAGAACAAGCACATAAAGCGCTAGTGGCCGCGCTGGCGTAGTAGCTTCGGTGTTGGTCGGCTAAGCCCGAAGTTCCGGGATTGAATCCCTGACACGACGGCCTCATTTCGAAGAGGAAAGAGCAAATGTTCCCTACATGCTTATTCCTAGAGAGATAATTCATTACTGTCTCCTATGTGCCTGTAACTGTTCACCCGCCTTTATTAAACAGTTGTCAGGCTATCACTATGTTCAAACACGTTTTGAGCACATATACAATTAACAGGAAAGGGAAAGCTAAGAGCAGGCTGGCAACTGCCACCGGAAGAGGCACAGCGCCTGCCTACTCTTCAGAAGGGAGGTGACAGCAACACAGAAATGGAAGATAAGAAGGAGGGAAGGCAAGAGGAAATCTAAAGAATAAAGTAGAACACAGTACAGATAACACACAGTAGGGCCGGTCACTGAAGGTCACGCTGCTACAGAATGCTGAATAGAATAGTTTCGACGCGACAAACGTGAACCTAAGTTAGCTGACTCTGGAAAAGTAAGTAGAGCGCGGTGAGCGTCTACTTATTTTACTTACTTTACGTATAACCTTGCATAGGCTATACGTAAAGTATAGGTATACATAGTATACGTATGCATAGGTTATACGAACTGTCAACCACTATAAATTAGGTGGACTAGTATTTATTTTATTCATTTTTATTCATTTATTGATACGTCTGGCCGATGGGGCCGTTACAGGGTGGATATCTTAACACTTGATTAGAGCTGTGCACGCTACGAGCATGAACGCATTGAAGCATAAAGAAGAAAATGCAAGCGCTGCACAAATACACAGTGCATACTAGTACCTCAAACATCATGAAGAATAATTATACAGATCTAGTAGTGGAAATGAGAGAAGGTAAAAGAAAGGGAACAAAAAGAAGGGTAATCTACACAAAACATGTACTATGCACACGACAAAGTTTCGAATAAAGGTGTACGGAACGGGAATAAAATAAAAACAATTCGGAGCGGGTCTAAATGTCACCGTGCGGCGCAGGGTAATTCAATGTAGACTTTTCAAATTCGCTCGCATAACCAATTGTTACTCTCACGCGATAACGCGTTCTATGCTTCGAATGGGTAAAAAAAGAAAAACAATATTTATGTAAGCGTGCTCTCGCTGTTAGAGGTGTAATTTGATCGGGGTGACTTTGTGTGACTGCGTGTGATGACCTTTCTTCTAATATAAAGCTCGGCGTTTAAATTGAAGTAATTTGTGTACATAGAGTGGAGAAACTAACTTTGCAGCCATTCCTCGTTGCGATAGTGTCAATACGTTCAGTGTCGTTAGCATAGCCATTAGTGGAACTGTTGTCCTGTATTTCGAAAGAATAAACCTTGCTGCCTTCCTTTAGATTGTTTCTATTTGATTAAATTGATTCTTTTTATCGTTGTTTAGCGTATTCTAGCATGGGACGTACATTTCAAGGACAACGTTAAAGACCAAAGCTTTGTTTCGGCTGAGGTGAACAAGTTATTACTATGTGGTTTACAGCTCAGCTCCCATGATACGGTTACGCCTAGCCATCTAAAGTGAATACATTGAGATATGATATTACCCCCTATTTCATAATGAAAGAATAAAGTATTCTTTTTTTGTTTTTTACTTTTATTCTTGTACATGCTGTTTTCCCACAATTTATATTCGTCTGCCGTTTCCTGTACAACTGGCTGACAATTTTAAAGCTGAATTTAATAGGACCTGATCCTCAGGATGTTAAATTTTGGATACATTAGGCGATTCATCTGCGAATAAACATACCGTAACACTTTTGTCGAGTCCTTAACTTATATCATTACTGTAACATAAAAACAGGGCAGGGCTCAGCACGGAGCCCTGTGGTACTCCTGAAGTGACAGGAAGTTATTCTGATATTGAGTATTTAACTTTGACAAATTGTTTTCTATTAGTAAGGTATGATTTTAGCCATCTCACGATACAGACATGAATTTTGTGACGAGTTGCAGGTGTGAAACGAGGTCAGAGGCTATCGACAGGTTTAAGGACATGATGTCTACTTTGATTCGTTCCTCTATCGGCTTTGTAAAGTCATGTATTGCTTCAACGAGCTGTGTGACTGTAGAGAAACGCCTTCTAATAACGTGCTGATTCGCGTTTAAGATATCAGAGCTTTCATAATGGTCAAACAAGTTTTGTCACAGGTTATGTTCTAAAATTTGACATGTACTGGTTATCGATATTGGTCTATAGTTTTGAACATGGTGTCTGTGACCAGATTTATGAACGGCACTACTCTTGCTATCAACCAATAATACGGCAGACTATGTTGTTCTGGAGGTGCTTCAAATAATATTAGGAGGTATTTTGAGACCCATTATGCCTACCGTCTTAAAAATTCATTAAAGATGCTATGTGAGCCAACTGATATATTGCGGATTTATGTCGAGCTGCATAGAAATGATTCCTTTTTCGGAAAAACAAATATCTCGCACGGTAGAAGGTGTGCTAACGTCTGGCGTACTCAAATGTTCGGCCATTAGCTCTGGTGGAGCAAATACATAATAAACAAGTGGTTGTACTTATCAGCAGCTTCTAAATGGCTAGTAATAACAATTCCAGAGTCAACAATGCAGTTGGACATTTTGTTTGATGGAGCAAGATGGCGCCAAGATCGCTGCGGGGAGTCCTCCATTAACCACAAAGTGTCTCTCAATAATACTTTTCTTTTGTGACCTTCAGTTTATGGCTTAACACCTGCGAAAGATGGGATGTTTCAACTTGATTTCATTTCTTTGTTTTTTTCTTCCGTGTTTTAGCTGTCGCTTTACCTGAATAATTTCTCGATTTATCTAAGAATTGCGTTTCTTCACAGTTTTGGTCGTTTAAGAACCTAATGTTAAACACAGCAGTATATAATAGCTTCACACTGGTTGATGATGATGATGATGATGATAGCAACTTTATTGTACCGCCGGATAAGGAGGCTCCTACTCCCCGTCCCCGGCATACAGGCCTTGGGGACGGGGGCCGGAACCTCCGCGATTAGAAGCAAGCAAAGAGGTCTTGACTCTTCGCGGCTTCTTCCGCCAGGCGGATGGCGTGTTGCTGTGGAGTAGGGTCCTCGCTCCGCAGCAGGGCTTCCCAGGCCTCTCTACAATTTATATTTGCTTTAGCCCCTGGTGAGCTAGCGCATTCCCAGATTATGTGATCGAGGGTCCCTCTCGCCCCACAGTGTTTGCACTCATCGTTTTCTCTATCATGCATAACATGGTATGCCCAGACCGGGTTTACGAAGTTCCCAGCTTGCAGGCGCCGCCATGCGACTGCCTCTCTATTGTTTAGACTTTTATCCGGTGGTGGCACCAGTCTCCTGCGTAGCCGATAATTTTCGGCAATCTCCGTATAATTTTGCAGACGCTCGTCCATGTTCCGGCAGTCGGGCGGTTCCACAGCCTACATCGTACGTACTGTTCTTCACACTGGTTGCACAGCGTGTTTACGTCAGTTACTCCTTCAAAACTCTACAACATTTCTAAATAATCCAAAATACTCACATAACCCGGTCCAGAGAAGTCATTTATTAGAATATTTTGTCTGTTCGTGTTCTTCGGAGGCAGTGCCTCCTGCCCGCTCAGCAAAATGAGTTTATGGTCACTCAGCCCATCGTGAACAGAAATGTTGTAATCAGTGATCTTACTTCTTCGGAAAACCAGCTTCAACAAAGATTGTGAGGTTGTTCCAATCCTTGCCACTTACGAATTGGGTAAGTCGTTTCGAAACGCAATATCTATCAGAATTTCACAATGTTTGTTCCATTGTAGACCTGCCAGGTTAAAATCACCCGGATTGGACAGGCGCGTATTAGCAGGGACATTTTTACTAAGAAAATTTTTCAATAATTGTAGGAGCTCTATGAGAGTATTTGGCAGTCTGTAAACTGCTCCGTTTGCCTAGAATGCACAGCACAGCGTAGTTTTGCAACATAGAGTCTCGTTGTCAGGGCTGCCCTCAAATAAGAGCAGTTCAATCTCTTCCTCAGAAATGATGGCCATGGTACCGCTTCGTGCGGTTCGATCATTGCAAGTGATTTCGAATCTAGGGGATATTACCTCGCAGTCCTTGATCTCTGGACGTAACCATGTTTCCGTTACTACTACAATGTGTGAATTGAAATAGTAAAGATGTGCAAATTCAAGTGTCTTATTCACTAGGCTGCGTGCGTTAATATGCACGGTGGAGTCTCGAAGATTATTTACGCATTGTCATACAGAACGCTGGCAGCTTGCTTCATTTTTTCCTCAGTTTGACCTGCAAGCTGTGACGTCCTCCCGGATATATGTTTCTTTGTGAATGACAATATTATCGTGTACTAGCCAAAAGTGTGATCCGCTATCTTTTTCTGATTTGCACTTCCGCATAATTTATTATTTTATTTCGCATTTATTTCGCATTTATTTCGCATTTATTATTTTATTCCGCATTTTATTTCCGCATAATTTAATTTATTTATTCCGAAAAACGAATGCCGCAAATGAAGATGTTGGCCTTGTTTAGCGTAAAGCTTTTTTTGCTTTTCACATATTGTTAAGAAGAGGAAGACCGATTTACCAATTTATGTGCAGCTATTTACTTAGGGGAAAGTTAGTGCTAATCGCGCAGGCTGGTACAAGTGTCACAGCTCGAGGAGACAGTCAGCCACTTCTTCTTCGTCTCCCTCTTGCGCACAGGCTCCTGTCCAAATTTACCGTAACATGGCTCCCGGTTTCTGGAGCGCCGTCCCGGCATTTGTTAGAATGCTGACGCGGACGACGTCAATTCCTAGCTGGGACGAGGACGGCATGTCTTCAACACGGGTGATTTCGTAATTTAGGATCGTCTCAATACTACGTAGGGCCTGGATATCGTGACAGTAGTTTTTCGGACCGGCCAACATGGCGACTTGGAGCCCACAAAAGAAATAACCGGAGGTTCCAGTAGCGACGGTCGTAGCGACTCATTTGTGGCGCCTTAGCTGTAGTAAGTCGATCACAGGCAATCTGGCGAGCCATGCGAGACCGACCATCGGCGTCATGGGCGTATTCCGTAGTATCTCACGACACCGACGGTAGCAATGCGTCAAAACGTAAACTGCGATGGCGACCGAACAGGAGGCAGAAATGTGAGAAACCGGTGTTATCATGGTGTGTAATTTTATATGCAAATCTCACGTAGGGCAAAGTGCTGTTCCAATCAAGATGGTCAGGTAAGCCGAACATGGATAACAAGGATGCCATTCAGTCGTTCAGTCAGTCCGTTAGCTTGTGAGTGATATCCGGTGGCCAGCTTGTGTTCGGTGGAGCAGGAAAGATGTGCGTCTTCTACAAATTTAGATAGGAAGTAGTGGCCATGTCCTGTCAGCAGCTGCCTTCGCCCGCCAAAGTCAAGAATCACCTCGTGAAGTAAGAAGTCTGCTACATCTCTAGCACCGCTGGTGGGCAGGGAACGTGAAGTCGCATAGCTGGTCGCATAGTCTGTGGCAATGGTTATCCATTTGTCTCCTTTTATGGAATTGGGGAAGGGGCCAAGAAAGTCCATGCCGACAAGGGAGAAAGGCTCCGTGGGAAGATCGATTGGGTGAAGGTGGCCAGCAGGTTGTGCACATAGCCTTTCTCGACGTTGGCAGGGGTTGCAAGCCGCAACGTAACGTCGCACATAATGGTAAAGGCCCGGTCAGAAAAAACTGACGTCGAACTCTGTCCTAAGTGCGGGAGGTGCCAAGGTGTCCAGCAGTGGGTGCGTCGTTGAGCTCAGCAAGAACAGTAGAACGGAGATGACGCGAGACAACTAGCAGTAAATCTGGTCCATCACAGATTATGTTGCGCCGAAACAGAATGTCGTCATGTAGCGCAATCACTCTGGTTGAGCAATCTCGTTCACCTGAAGTCAAGCGCTCAATGATAGACCGGAGAAAGTAGTCCTTTCGCTGCTCGGTAACGATGTCGTGAAAGTCAGAAATTCCCAGTACGCAAGTATCGGCATCCTGTTCGTCGTTGTCAGGAAGATCGACGGGATGACGGGACAAGCAGTCCGCGTCCAGACTTAAATTGCCAGACTTGTGCATCACGACGAATGAATACTCCTGAAGTATGAGTGCCCAGCGACCAAGCTGGCCAGTCGGGTCTTTCAGTGACAATTGCATTTGACATGCAATTAAGACCGAGGCGAGGCACTGGCGCTCGGTGATAGAAAGTGAGGCACTCGCGCTAGAAGAGCGAGGCACTCGCGCTCGTTGATAGAAAATAGATCTCCGAAGGGGAGAAGAAGAGACTGGCAAAGCAAATGACGCGCTCGATTCCATTTTGCTGTTGGGTGAGCACAGCACCTATGCTGTGCGCGTCTGTGCGAACTTAAGTTGGTACAAATGGGTCAAAATGGCCTAATATCAGAGACGTTGTTCAGCTCAGTTTCCAATTTCCAACAATATGTTGAGGATCCTTCAGGCAAAAAAGTTGTCATAGACAACATGAGGGGATCTGGGGACCACACAGACAGCAGGCAAAGTGATATATTTAAATATAACAATTTGAAAGAGTTTACATCACAGGTTATCTAGAAATAGTGAATATAATATTGTCACGTGGTCGTGACGTTGAATAACACAGTAGCAGTACTGTGAACGACAAAACTAACTTTTATTGGGCGAATTTGTGCCCACAAAACAGGCTACACTTATAGCACAACGAAAGCGGCGAACACAGTCGGCGATCGTCGGAAATCTGATCAGCGGGTCAAGAGCGTCGGCTTTTATAGAGCAGTCGTCGAATGTTCCAGACTAATCGTTCGGACCCGCGTGCCTTCCACAAAGTTCTACACCATTCGCGTCAGGCGATGAAATCAGATAACAAAGTTCGGCGACAACAGAGAGCGGATAGAAGCATCGATAACTTTCCAGAAACTTCGGATACATGCAGGCGCTTCCCGCGCTGTGCGATAACATTTGTTAGGCGGCCGAACATGGTCGCCCGATAAAGATAAGTACACGTGTCAATACCCCCCTCTTAAAAAGCATCGACCCGATGCTGCAAACAAACGAAAGTAATAAGGAAAAGCACTCGTAGCAAAGAAGACAACAAAATAAGGAAGTTCGTCAGCGTCCGTAAAAGGGTTTAAGGCGCACCACGTGGACCACTTCAGATCGTGCGCGGCGCCGCTGTGAATGCGAAATGCCGTCTGGCACGACCTCATAGTCCAGTGCGCCAATACGTCGGATAACCTTGTAGGGTCCGAAATAGCGTCGCAGTAGCTTCTCACTTAGTCCTCGTCGGCGTATCGGGGTCCATACCCAAACACGGTCGCCGGGATGGTACTCAACAAAGCGTCGTCGGAGGTTGTAGTGTCGGCTGTCGGTCTTCTGTTGGTTCTTGATCCGTAGGCGGGCGAGCTGTCGGGCTTCTTCGGCTCGCTGGAGATAGCTAGCGACGTCAACATTCTCTTCGTCAGTGACGTGGGGCAGCATGGCGTCGAGCGTCGTCGTCGGGTTCCTGCCGTAAACCAGCTTAAACGGCGTGATCTGTGTTGTTTCTTGCACCGCCGTGTTGTAAGCGAATGTTACGTACGGCAGGACGGCATCCCAGGTCTTGTGTTCGACGTCGACGTACATCGCTAGCATGTCGGCGAGGGTCTTATTCAGCCGCTCCGTAAGACCATTCGTCTGCGGGTGGTAGGCCGTGGTTCTCCTGTGCCTTGTCTGACTGTATTTCAGAATGGCTTGGGTGAGCTCCGCTGTAAAGGCCGTTCCTCTGTCGGTGATGAGGACTTCTGGGGCGCCATGTCGAAGCAGGATGTTTTCGACAAAGAATTTCGCCACTTCGGCTGCGCTACCTTTCGGCAGTGCTTTAGTTTCAGCGAAGCGGGTGAGGTAGTCTGTCGCCACGACGATCCACTTATTTCCGGTTGTTGACGTCGGAAAGGGTCCCAGCAAGTCCATCCCGATCTGCTGGAATGGTCGGCAAGGAGGCTCGATTGGCTGTAGTAATCCGGCTGGCCTTGTCGGCGGTGTCTTGCGTCGCTGACAGTCTCGGCATGTTCTGACATAACGGGCGACGTCGGCGGTCAGGCGCGGCCAATAATACTTTTCTTGTATCCTCGATAGTGTCCGGGAAAAACCGAGGTGTCCAGCGGTCGGATCGTCATGTAGGGCGTGCAATACTTCTAGACGAAGTCCTGACGGGACAACAAGAAGGTAGTTGGCGCGGACTGGTGAAAAGTTCTTCTTCACGAGGAGATTGTTTTGAAGCGTGAAGGAAGATAATCCGCGCTTAAATGCCCTGGGGACAACGTCGGTGTGCCCTTCCAAATATTCCACCAGGCCTTTTAGCCCCGGGTCTGCCCGTTGCTGTTCAGCGAAGTCTTCCGCGCTTATCATGCCAAGGAAGGCGTCATCTTCGTCATCTTGCGGCGGCGGGTCAATGGGGGCGCGTGATAGGCAATCGGCATCGGAGTGTTTTCGTCCTGACTTGTAGGTTACAGTGATGTCGTATTCTTGTAGTCTGAGGCTCCACCGTGCCAGTCGTCCTGAAGGATCCTTTATACTCGCTAGCCAACACAACGCGTGATGGTCACTGACGACTTTGAATGGCCTGCCATAAAGATAAGGGCGAAATTTAGCTGTAGCCCAAACGATGGCGAGGCATTCCTTTTCGGTTGTAGAATAGTTGCCTTCCGCTTTTGACAGCGACCGGCTAGCGTAAGCTATCACCTGTTCGACTCCGTTTCTCCTCTGGACTAGAACGGCACCGAGGCCTAGGCTACTGGCGTCAGTATGGATCTCTGTATCGGCGTACTCGTCGAAGTGCGCAAGTACCGGCGGCGACTGCATGCGTTGTTTGAGTTCTTCAAATGCGTCGGCCTGCGGCGTTTCCCACTTGAACTCAACATCACATTTAGTTAGACGTGTCAACGGCTCGGCGATGCGTGAAAAGTCCTTGACAAAGCGCCTGTAGTAGGCACACATGCCAAGGAATCTACGCACTGCCTTCTTGTCGGTGGGCTGCGGGAACTTTGCGATGGCAGCTGTTTTCTGGGGGTCGGGGCGTACTCCGGATTTACTGATGACGTGGCCTAGGAACAGAAGCTCGTCGTAAGCGAAGCGGCATTTTTCTGGCTTCAGAGTGAGCCCTGATGACTTGATGGCCTCTAGTACTGTGGCAAGCCGCCTAAGGTGATCGTCGAAATTTCCGGCGAATACAACGACGTCATCCAAGTAAACGAGACAGGTCTGCCATTTCAATCCCGCTAAAACCGTGTCCATCACGCGCTGGAACGTTGCAGGCGCCGAGCACAGTCCAAATGGCATAACCTTGAACTCGTAGAGGCCGTCTGGGGTGATGAAGGCGGTCTTTTCGCGATCTCTTTCGTCGACTTCTATTTGCCAATAGCCAGACTTGAGGTCCATCGAGGAGAAGTACTTAGCGTTGCAGAGCCGATCCAATGCGTCGTCTATCCGTGGAAGGGGGTATACGTCCTTCTTCGTGATCTTGTTCAGACGACGATAATCGACGCAGAAACGTAGGGTTCCGTCCTTTTTCTTCACCAGGACAACAGGGGATGCCCATGGGCTTTTCGATGGCTGGATGATGTCGTCGCGCAGCATTTCGTCGACTTGTTCTCTTATAGCTTCGCGTTCTCGCGGCGAAACTCGGTAAGGGCTTTGGCGGAGTGGTCGAGCGTACTCCTCGGTGATTATGCGATGCTTGGCGACTGGTGTTTGTCGAATCCTCGATGTCGTCGAAAAGCAGCTTTTGTATCGTCGGAGCAGACTTCTGAGCTGCTGTTGCTTAATCACTGGGAGACTTGGATTAATGTCGTAGTCTGGTTCGGGAACCATGGTCGTCGGGGTAGATGCGGCGGAATCCGAGAGGACAAACGCATTACTTGTTTCCAGAATTTCCTCGATGTACGCGATCGTCGTGCCCTTGTTGAGGTGCTTGAACTCCTGGCTGAAGTTTGTCAGCAACACTTCAGTTTTCCCTCCATGCAGTCGAGCGATCCCTCTTGCGACGCAAATTTCACGGTCTAGCAGTAGACGTTGGTCGCCTTCGATGACGCCTTCTACGTCAGCGGGTATTTCGGTGCCGACCCAAATAACAATGCTGGAGCGGGGCGGGATGCTCACTTGGTCTTCGAGCACATTCAAGGCGTGGTGACTACGAGGGCTCTCCGGCGGTATCGCTTTATCTTCCGACAGCGTTATTGACTTCGACTTCAGGTTGATGATTGCGCCGTGTTGGTCCAGGAAGTCCATACCGAGAATGACGTCTCGTGAACACTGTTGGAGGATAACGAAGGTGACAGGGTAAGTCCGGTCGTGAATGGTAATTCTTGCCGTGCACATTCCTGTCGGCGTAATCAGGTGTCCTCCAGCGGTCCGAATTTGAGGGCCTTCCCATGCAGTCTTAACCTTCTTCATCTGGACGGCGATGTGTCCACTCATGACTGAGTAATCGGCGCCTGTGTCGATTAAGGCGGTGACTGCGTGGCCGTCTAGAAGCACGTCGAGGTCGGTGGTTCTTTGTCTTGCGTTGCAGTTGGGTCTTGGCGTCGGATCACGGCTGCGTCGTGTTGAATTGAAGCTAGTACGTCGCGTCGTGAAGTCGTCTTTCGTCGGTGCAGTCTTGGCTTCCTGACTTCCTCGGGACGGCGGCGCGTCGTCATTATGTCGTCGAGATGGTTTCTTCGGCGCTTTCGTCGGCGGCGGAGGATCTTCGTCAGTTCGACGAACAGCAACCGCACCTCCATCGGTTGCTGCTTTTAGTTTTCCGGATATGGGCTCGCTGACCGGCCCCGGGCTGGGCCACTGTATGGTCGGCGCTGCGGCGACAGGTAGCGGCCTGGTGATGGCGAACGCGACGGTCGTCGAGAGCTCGATTGAGTAGCGGCGAGGTAGTCGGCGATGTCACGTGGGCGCTCTCCAAGCTGTGGACGCGGCGCGTTAACGGCGAAACCTCGCAGTCCCATCTCTCGGTATGGGCATCGTCGGTAGACGTGACCTGCCTCTCCGCAGTGGTAGCAGAGCGGGCGGTGGTCAGGAGCGCGCCAAACGTCAGTCTTCCTCGGGTAGCTGCGCTGGGCGACGGGTGGGCGTGCTGGCGGCGGCGGTGGTGGTCGACGGAACTGCGGCGTTACGGGGCCCTGGCGCGGTAGTGGAAAGGGACCTTGACGGCGGGCGACGGCGGCGTAGCTCATCGCTTGCGGCTGAGGCTGCGGTGGTTCTGGTTGCACCTCAGGAACTCCAAGCGATCGATGCACCTCTTCTTTTACGATGTCGGCGATCGAAGCCACTTGAGGCTGCGACGAAGGCACGACCTTGCGCAGTTCTTCGCGCACAATGGCCCTGATGGTCTCGCGCAGATCGTCCGTGGCCAGTGATTGAATTCCTGCGTAGGGGGTAGAGCTTGTACGGCGGTTGAATTGCCGGTTCCGCATTTCGAGTGTCTTCTCGATGTTCGTCGCCTCACGAAGAAACTCTTCGACGGTCTTCGGTGGGCTTCTTACCATCCCGGCGAAAAGTTCCTCCTTCACACCACGCATGAGTAGGCGAACTTTCTTTTCCTCGGCCATATCCGGGTCGGCGTGGCGGAACAGGCGGCTCATTTCTTCTGTAAAAATCGCGGTGGTCTCGTTGGGCAGCTGCACTCGGGTTTCCAGTAGTGCTTGGGCTCGTTCTCGGCGTACGACGCTTGTGAATGTCTGCAAGAAGCCACTTCGGAAAAGCTCCCAGGTCGTTAACGTGGCTTCTCTGTTCTCGAACCACGTCCTGGCAGCGTCTTCCAATGCGAAGAAGACATGTCGCAGTTTGTCGTCGCTGTTCCAGCTGTTAAATGCAGCGACCCTCTCGTACGTCTCGAGCCAGGTTTCCGGGTCCTCGAATGTTGAACCGCGGAACGTGGGAGGCTCCCTGGGCTGCTGCAGCACGACGGGGGATGCTGGGGCTGCCATTGGGGAGGACTTGGTGGCAATCTTCCTGCACGTCTCAGGTAGGAGTCCGTGCTCTGGGGGCAGTCCTTGCAGCCGGCGGCTAGCTCGCTGGTCTTGGGCGACGTTGGTTTTGTCCTCGGGCTTCGGGCTTGGATCGCGGCTTTGCGGGGGCGTTCGGTACATGAACGCACAAGCACCTCCACCAGATGTCACGTGGTCGTGACGTTGAATAACACAGTAGCAGTACTGTGAACGACAAAACTAACTTTTATTGGGCGAACTTGTGCCCACAAAACAGGCTACACTTATAGCACAACGAAAGCGGCGAACACAGTCGGCGATCGTCGGAAATCTGATCAGCGGGTCAAGAGCGTCGGCTTTTATAGAGCAGTCGTCGAATGTTCCAGACTAATCGTTCGGACCCGCGTGCCTTCCACAAAGTTCTACACCATTCGCGTCAGGCGATGAAATCAGATAACAAAGTTCGGCGACAACAGAGAGCGGATAGAAGCATCGATAACTTTCCAGAAACTTCGGATACATGCAGGCGCTTCCCGCGCTGTGCGATAACATTTGTTAGGCGGCCGAACATGGTCGCCCGATAAAGATAAGTACACGTGTCAATATACAATGCAAGAAAAAAATGAAATACAGATATGGCAGCTACGAACATACAATGAAATCATAGAAACATGAAAAAAATAAATATCATCATCATCATCAGCCTCCTTACACCCACTGCAGGGCAAAGAACTCTCCCATACTTGGCCAACTACCCCGGTCATGTACTAATTGTGGCCATGTTGTCCCTGCAAACTTCTTAATCTCATCCGCCCACCTAACTTTCTGCCGCCCTCTATTACGCTTCCCTTCCCTTGGAATCCAGTCCGTAACCCTTAATGACCATCGGTTATCTTCACTCCTCATCACAGGTCCTGCCCATGCCCATTTCCTTTGCTTGATTTCAGCTAAGATGTCATTAACTCGCGTTTGTTCCCTCACCCAATCTGATCCCTTAACGTTACACCTATCATTCTTCTTTCCATAGCTCGTTGCGTCGTCCTCAATTTAAGTAGGACCCTTTTCGTAAGCCTCCAAGTTTCTGACCCGTACGTGAGTACTGGTAAGACACAGCTGTTATACACTTTTCTCTTGAGGGATAATGGCAACCTGCTGTTCATGATCTGAGAATGCCTGCCAAACGCACCCCAGCCCATTCTTATTTTTCTGATTATTTCAGTCTCATGATCCGGATCCGCGGTCACCACCTGCCCTAACTAAGTAGATGTATTCCCTTACCACTTCCAGTGCCTCGCTACCTATCGTAAACTGCTGTTCTCTTCCGAGACTGTTAAAGATTACTTTAGTTTTCTCCAGATTAACTTTTAGACCGACCCTTCTGCTTTGCCTCTCCAGGTCAGTGAGCATGCATTGCAGTTCGTCCTCTGAGTTACTAAGCAAGGCAATGTCATCAGCGAATAATTGCAAGTTACTAAGGTATTCTCCATTAACTTTTACCCCAATTCTTCCCAATTCAGATCTCTGAATACCTCCATTAAACACGCTGTGCAGAGCATTGGAGAAATCGTATCTCCCTGGCTGACGCCTTTCCTTATTGGGATTTTGTTGCTTTCTTTATGGAGGACTACGGTGGCTGTCGTGGTTATGACACATTGTGACTGGCACAGGCATAAGGGTGTGTAGCTGATGATGACTGGCGACCTCACCTCTATTGATCGCGTCGCCTAGCTTCCCTGCGGAAGTGACGTGAGACGTCATCGCGGGGATGGAGACCTGCGCTGGCGTGATGGCGGAGGCGTCAAGCTCCGCACAGAATCTCGTCAGTCGCTACAGTAATTGGCCTGGTGGTTTGTAGTGCCATCGGTGTCAGAAGGCCAGTGTATCCCGTAGCTGTGCCGTCTGCTACGCTGATAAAAAGTACGCGGTCGCTCATACGACGGCGGGGACGTAGGACGACGATGAGGGCAAAATCTTCCGACGTGACTACAAATACCACATTGGAAACAGATTGGGCGCTCACGGGACGCGCCGAATATATAAAATAGAACTTATTGGCAGGAAAAACAAAGAGGTCGACCTGAGGTAGTGCACTCTAGTCTGCTACTCTGCACTGGGCAAGAGGGAAGGGGAGTGAAAGTACTGGGATGGATGATGATGATGATCATAAGAGAAGTGGTGAGTGGTTATGTATATGAGACAGTTGCCTTGCTAGAGCCGCTTGTCCAACTTGGTGTCCTGCAGAAGCTTCAACAACACTTTATTTGCACACATTGAAATTGCAGTGTCAGGCCATGGGCCGAGGATAGCTTCCTCCGACAGTGGTTGCCTGTCAACACTGGCTAGGAAACGCTGGCCCAAATTGTCAGTAGCAGGATAACTGGCACGGCCGTCCCACTCTTGAGAAACTGCACGGGGTCTGGGTGAGTAACCATGGTGGAACTGATAACGCGGATGCGCGTTCATATTAGGGTTTGGCCCTCTTGAACGAGGAGCGAAGTTTGTAGGCGTCTGCGGAGGCGGCGGTGATGGACCTCTCGCCGAAATCGCAGCGAGAAAAGGGCTCTCGAACTCGCGAAGTCGAGAAGGAAGCCGCCTCACGTAGGTCAAGCTCTTTGCGCACCACTTGCGGAATAACAGACGTGAGGTCGAGTGGAGCTGGGACTACGTAAATGGCCCTGCAGCGTGCTGCATCTGAAAAATTTCGGGGAGGGGGGGGGGAGGTTCCGTTGGAAGAAACAATGTCCGGGAAAATGCACTTTAATAAGCTCACGATTGAAATAGACAAAGCTGTTGGTTGCCAGTACAGACTGGGACAATTAATTCCAATTAGACTAAAGAATGCAACGTATTAGGCCAATTTTTACTCGCGTCTTTCATATTACACCATACTGTCATACACCATACATCTTATATTACATCATACTATCATACTACCACGACCACCAACTGTTACAAACTGGAGTGACTCCAAAAGAAGGCACTAAGCATCCTTCAGAACTTTCAAGGACACGTGATCTTATTACCCACTGGTCCTCTATTCATTAAACCTAAGTTGTTTAAAGCATCTATGCCATACGATTATACATTATCTTTTTATATATATAAAAATAAACTTCCAAACGATACAGAACATTCCCATACGTAAGGCTAATAGCATACGTAACAGGCTAATACGAGCGTCGCGTACACGTACAAATTACGGTTGATCTAGGCTGGATTAATGCGTAGCAACTCTATACAACATCTTAAATGCTCTCATTAATTTCAGTGCCCCACTCGGCACGTTTAAATCCGAGGTGCTTGATTACCTGATGAAGCGATGAACTTTTCCTCTTTTTTGTCCTGGTTGCTACATTTCCTGCAACGTTTATGCATTCTGTGATAGTGTCCACCATGTATGCTGTATCTGTATCAAGCAAGTTGGTTTCTTCTTTATAATTACAGTATATATTTACAATTGTTCGAATTTGTGAAATCCACTGCCTATTGCTCTCTTTAGGCCCGTAGGCCCCGTCAACCTGTCTACGACAGCCTTTTGTCGGGGGGAGGGGGGGGGCCACAACTAGTGTGTTGGGAGTGAAGTGAATTCTGATTATGATTCTGACCTTAGGGGGCAGGGCCTTCACAACTTCAGCACTTCCTCGATGCACGTCATACAGATTTCGCCGGGAACTTGGGCTCACTGCATTAGGGTTTGCTTTCCACGCCTCTTCTTAGCTGCTGGATCTCCGAAGCACTTCCTGATTTCGTCTAGGAACTTTTCTCACCTCGTCATGCATTCCTCGTGGTTTTCTAGGCACACAGACGGGTGGTTCCCATGAGGAAGAAGGCAACGTTGTTAAGCTGCGTGGTTGCATTCCAGTAACTGAACCGACTTGCGCATTGGTAAAAGCTAAGCCATCCGCATACGTTTTCCCTGGCTTTTTCGGCGAAGGTTCGTGGTTCGATGTATGGCTGCCATGGGTAGCTGGAAGAAGGTGGCGGGTTGTCGCCGTCGGAAGCCATCTCTGGTGGCAGACCAGAAATTCCGCGACTTCGGCACATCTCCATGGATTGCGCTTTTGCGGCAGGTTCGTCGTTGTTCTTCGGGGAGCACCGTTGTTTCACCCCGCACCGTCCGTCAAAACTGTTACGATGGGGTGCGTTTATTTGTTTATTTGAAGATGAATTGGTGGAAAGGGGCCGCGACTACACCGAGCCGCTGCAGAGAGAAGCGCACATATTTATTTATTTATTTATTTTACAAGTACTGCCAGCCTTGTTGCCAGGCCTTAGCCAGGAGTAGGCATTTGAAAAGAAAAAAACAAATATGAAATGAGATCAAACAAGATAACAGACACTCAACAAGAATCTGCATAACAAACAACATAAGAGAAACTTTTCACAATCATGGTTTGACTGGTAAAAACGAGGAATAAACGCTATGGTTTATTCAAAAGGTGCAGAAAGAAAGGATGAAACCGTTAGACAGTCGACAGTTGTGGCAGGTAGAGCGTTCCATTCGGAAATCCTGCGCGGGAAAAAACAATTTTTAAATGCGTTGGTCCTGCAGGAAAAATAGGTGACTAGCCGGTAGAATATATGATGGTTTATCTATTTCTAATTGATTGTTATACAGTAAGAAGAAAAATTTCATTCTGTTCCGGTAACGCCTTACTGCAAGGTTTTCCAGTTCTGCAGCTTCTAGAAGAGATGATGGGGATGTGTGCCAGCTGTACGAATTGAAAATAAGCTTGGCAGATTTTTTTTTGGACTTTCTCAATTTTAGTGATGCTGGTTTGTGTGTGCGCATCCCAAACAATTGCAGCGTATTCTAGAATGGGTCGAGCGGGGAGACGAAGAAGACGAAGAACCTGCTGCTAGCCTGTCTGAGTAGCTCTGCCTACATTTATCGTTATTTTCGTTATTTTCTGGTAATATTACTGGTCAGAACGGTTCAAGACGTCTGTCGACTCGAAAAGGTACCTTCCGTATCGGAGACCGACCGGTGCTGCGCCACCCGCCGCCTCACAAGGTGCTAGAAGGAACCAAGCTGGCACCGACGAGCACCCCGCCATGACCTCCCAAGGGCTGACACCGGGTCAGAAACGCCAGCTGGTTTGTACAAGCCAGCCTGACTGCAAGCGACAAGACACTGGTGAATCTGAAGACGAGTCAACTATCATCGATGACGACAACGTGGCGAACGCTTCAGACCTAGATATGGACGAGGGTGGTTTCCGAATTGTGCGCCATCGTAAAGACAGGGCGGAGGGCATTCCAGTGTTAATCACTGCAACATCTGAAAGAGATGATTTAAGGCAAGTAAACCCTATTGTCCTGTATTCTCAGCTTGAAACGATTCTCGGTGGAGCACCAGTGAAGAGCCACTTCACAGCACAGGGAGCACTGCTCTTAAATGTAGAGACAGAAGGACAAGCCAACGTCCTTCTAGAGACCAAGAATATCGGTGGCATAGTCATATCTGCCCGTGTCCCACGCAGTTATATGAAAAACACGTGCATTGTTAGAGGAGTCCCTAAATGGTACTCGGATGAAGAGCTGCTCACCTACCTGAGACCTCAGGGAGTATTCCATGCAAGAAGAATCATCCGTCGGGTCCAAACCTCGTCATCTGAATGGGAGTCAAGGCGCACTAACTCGGTGGTTCTCACATTTGCTCCAAATTCTGAACGCCCGGAGAAGATCAACCTTGGTTTCACCAGACACGAGCTTGTCGACTACGTGGAGACACCACCACGCTGTTTTAAGTGTCAGCGCTTCGGACATATCGCTAAGTACTGTCGTGGGGAACAGAGGTGCAAGCGCTGTGGGGGACCTCATGACTTTAAGACGTGTGCAAGTAAAGACAACTTTGTGTGTGCAAATTGCGGCGGTGACCATCCTGCTAGCTACGGTCGATGCCCGGCGCGGACAGCTGCTCAACGAAGAAATAAGATGTTTGTTCTCGGTCCAAAGAGTGCAAGCGCACCATCGAACACGAAGAAGACGTCCATAGCGCCACAACTAACCGGTTTGGAAACAGAGTACGCATCTCATTTCCCGCGTCTCACACCGATAAAAGAAGTTATTGAGCCAACGCAAACGGTCACAGCGGCTGAGAAACCTGTTCGAAAAGAGTCCGAAAAGCGCACCTATGCGGCGGCAGTAAACCGACCTCAAGTACCACTTGGCAACAGTCAGCAGGAAAACTGCCAGCATGTGATACGCGCTTTGTTCACGGCACTACGTTCCCACGTCGCGAAGATGCTTGCTAGTTCAACGAAGGACATGCTGGAAGCAGTGCTGGCTCTTGAGTCAGTAATACTCTGCTCTACTTCCACATACACTCAGTAGCATAATGGCAATGTCTCGCCCACTTGGTTCATTCTGTCGTCCAAAAGTGCCCTTAATAATGCAATGGAACTGCGCCGGTATTCTACAGCGTCTTTCTGAACTCAGCCTTTCCCTTCGAGACATACCTATACCAATTCTAGCCCTCTCGGAGGCCGGTCTCCCAAATGGAAGGACGATCCCAGGGTACATCAGACATGGAAATCCGAGTATACCATCATTTGCAAATGGAAGTGCGATGATATACATCAGGCGAGAAATACCTCACGTCACCTTACCAGTGCAAGACCTTTGTTCTACCTTCTTGGAAGTCGCCGCTGTGCAAGTGTGCCTAGGAAAACGAAAACTCAGTGTGGTGTCGGTGTATATAAGTCCTCGCAGGAAGGTCTCCATGGAGGCGTTCATAAAGGACCTTTGCATTCGTTGCCCCTCTCCTATAATAATCTGTGGGGACTTTAACGCACATCATTCGCTTTGGGGAGCTAAGACTGCAGATTCCCGAGGCAAGGAACTAGTCACAGCCGCGGAAGCTGCTGACTTGTGTATCGCGAACGATGGCAAACCGACTTTCTTCAGACCACCAGATTCATGGAGTGCCATAGACCTCGTGATCCATTCTACAGACCTTGTCGTATCGTCAACAACGGCCCCAGACAGGATGGGCAGTGACCACTTTCCGATCTTCACCAACATCACCGGATTTCACACTGCTGGGCGACAATTCTGTGCTGTGACCCGCTGGGACACATACAGAGAAGCGTTGGACGAATCCCCTGGTGAGCTGTTCGCAGATATGCTGCGGAGCAAAAGAGTGGCTACCTCAATGTTGAAACTGCCAGATCATTTCCCTACTCCTGATTTGAAACTAAAGAACCTCTGCGCAGCGCGTAGGAGAGCGGAGCGAAAACTAATGAGAAAAACGGGAAATCCATCTGCGAAAACTGAATACAACAGGATAAACGCTGTCATCCGTCGTCACACAAAAAGATTAAGACGAGTTCAATGGGCTGCTTTCTGTGAGAGTTTATCGGCGTTTACTCCCATGACAAGGATATGGGGAGTAATGAATGGCCTATTCGGAAAGATTCGCCTACACAGGCCATTCGAAGCACTTGCTTTAAAGCAAGGAAAAGATTTGCAAACCCTTGCAGAAGATTTTGCAGACGTATACACATCTGGCAGATCAGCAGGAGTATCGATCCCTCTGTTGTCTGAAGCATTCCATACCATGGATACGCCGTTCACCTTTCGTGAGTTGGATTTGGCGCTTAGCAAATTAAGAAGACGCTGTGCTGTGGGTCCCGATTCGATCAGCAATCAGATGCTGACAAATCTGCCATATGAACGAAAACGAGCACTTCTGGACATATTTAATCACGTCTGGAGCACAGGAGAGATCCCAGAAGCGTGGAAGACAGCATGGGTGGTGCCAGTGCTCAAGTCCGGAAAGAATCCTGCAAACGTCACCTCATATCGGCCAGTATCGCTAACATCATGCGTATCAAAGTTGATGGAAAGACTATAGTATGTACGAGGTTAACATGGTATCTTGAGCAAGGAAATAGACTGCCATCATGTATGACCGGATTTCGTCCACGGTTGAGTGCCCAGGACAGTGTCTTGGATCTACTAAGCCATATCGAGCACCATCGCGTAGACGGCCTTTCCACACTCGCCATCTTTATGGACGTTGCCAAGGCATACGACTGTGTGCTTCATACAGGCATCATCAACGGACTCCGAGCCATGGGCGTCTCGGGAAATGCTTTTCGATTCGTCCATGAATTTCTCAGTGATCGATGTGTACAAGTTAAGCTGGGAAGTATAATGAGTGTCAAGCGACGCATTTCCCTCGGCGTCCCACAAGGAAGTGTCCTATTCCCCTTGCTTTTTTAACGTTGCCATGGCCAGCCTTCCAGATGCCCTGAAAGTAGGTCGGACGGCAGTTAAAATGTCCATCTACGCAGATGACATCTGCATTTGGATCTCGGGGTACCAACACAAACGTTTTGGCCCGGATAGCCTAGGCCGCAATCTCCACTATCGATCGCCACTTATCGACGCTTGGCCTATCCTTATCAGCAGAAAAATCAGCCTTCATGCTTTTTCCCGGGAGTGAGACGCAAGTCAACACGTCTGACGCTGAATATCAGAGGGCATTCAATTCTTCGTGCAACTCATGTTCGATTCCTGGGCGTCACCATCGACAACAAGCTACTATGGCGTGGTGCGGTCGAAAGTGTTGTGGTTGCATCAGTGCAAAGAATCAACGCACTTCGTCGATTGGCAGGTGTACGTTGGGGAAACAATCCTATATCCATGCTTAAACTGAACGCTGCACTGATAACAAGCCGCATTCTCTATCAGCTCCCTCTGATGTCACCGTCATCGAGTCAATTCGAGCGCTTGGAGGCAGTGCACAGAAAGGGACTTCGCTTGGCGATGGGAGTTCCAACGGCGGCTTCAAACAAGAAAGTCACTAATGAGGCAGAGTCTCTTCCACTCCGCCTCTTGGCATCTCAGGCCTTGCTGACGCAGCTATTAGGGCTGGGCGAGTCACGCGCAGGCACGGCGCTTCTCCGGCGGCTAAGATCAAGAACTCGCTCACATTTCCATGCGGCGCTGAACACCTTCCGATTTTTAGGATTGCAATGGCCTAAACGAAGTCGCCTTGACCCGCCATGGTCTTTTCCGGACGTTACCTGCAGCCTCAATGTACCCCACCTACCGACGAAACGCACCATTTCAACTGCCGAAGCCAAGTTTATTGTGCTGGACCACTTGAGAACTGTGTTTCAAAGCCATCTACAAGTGTACACAGACGGTTCGGTGTGCGCACAAACAGATAGCTGTGCAGCGGCATTCTGCATACCATCCCTTGATGTGTTGTCATGGTCTGGCCGACTGGATCGCGTAGTTTCCTCTACAACAGTAGAAAGCGCCGCAATCACCGCGGCTTTGCGGAAACTACGTGCCTTTTCTGCACGAGATGTCGTGGTGCTGACGGATTCCAAGTCAGCATTACAAAGATTACATCGGGGCCTACCTCTAGAGAAACTTACGAGGCAGTCTATGGCACTGATTGACGACCTAACGAGCAAAGGATTCAACATAAGGTTTCAGTGGATTCCATCACACGTAGGAATTGATGGAAACGAGGAAGCTGACGCCCTTGCACGCCTAGCGCTGACATGTGTCCCAAAAGTGAAAGCTCCAAAAGCTTTTCAAAACCCTAAGGATTCAATCCGCCTTCACTTTAGACAGATGCACAAGAATCCACACGAATCCTGTGTGACTGATGGATTTACACGCGAACAAGCGACGCTTTTATACCGCATCAGGACCGACTCCGCATACACCCCAGCTTGGTTATTCAAGACTGGGCATCGCGCTTCCCCACTCTGTGTTTTCTGTGGTGACATTGGTGACATCGAACATTTCATTTGGCTATGCCCACAGTTTGACACAGAAAGAAAAGCGTTGGTCGACAACCTGCAAAAAAGCGGTCTCACGCACAGGACCTTTGAAGACGTTGTTTTTCCTGGAGGGCCCGCGGCATTCAGGAAGAGAGCGCAACGACTGCTGATAACCTTCCTGCGAGACACGGAGCTCACACGGGACCCCTGATCTCAACTCGAAGGAGGATCAGGCGGAACAGTTGCCGGCTATGTATGCCAGGCTAACCCCGCCTGCTTCAACATCACCACCATCTAGAATGGGTCGGATGAATGTTTTATATGCTAAGAGTGTTGTTTCAGGTGAAGCGTTTCCCATTGATCGCCTTAAAAAGCCTAGTCTCTTCATTGCTTTATTATAAATGTATATATGTTACATGTTGATTCCGCCTAAGATCTGATGTTATTACTACTCCCAAGTATTTGTACGTAGACACGACTGATAAAGACTGGTTGTTAATGCTATAAGTAGGGGTTAAGGGATTCTTTGTGCGAGTAATGGTCATTGAACAGTCTTGTTGAGGTTAATACTAATCTGCCATTTCGAGCACCATGTTTGTATTTTAGACAGCGCAGTGTTTAAAGCTTCCTGATAATTTGAATTGCGTATTTCGTGGCACAAAATGCAGGCTTCAGCAAAAAGCTTTATCTTGACGCGTATGTCACTGATGACGTCGTTGATAAAGATAAGAAAGACGAGCGGCCATAACACTGATCCCCGTGGAATGCCTGAGTCTACAGTTGGGGGCGTCGAAGGTGCATCGTGGACCTGAACACTTTGTTTCCGTAATTAAAGGTATATGCTGCAATCCAGTTAACTAAGGCGTCGTTCTTTAAAATGGGTTTTAGTTTAAGAAGTAGTTTGGAGTGAGAGACGCGGGCAAATGCTTTTTCAAAATCGGGAAATATTAAGTCTATTTGACATTGTCTATCTAAAGCTGTCGCTAAGTCGTGAACTGTTTCTGCGAGCTGAGTTACAGTAGAGAAACCTCGCCGGACACCATGTTGTCTTGCGTCAATTATTGCGTTGTCGTTAAGAAAGGCAGAAATGTGCTTGAAAATTATGTGTTCGAGGGTTTTCGCGCATGTGCATAGTAAAGATATTGGCCTGTATGATGTGAGGAGAGACGGATTCGCTGTTTTTGGTATGGGGATTACTTTCGCGTATTTCCAGTCGGTTGGAATTTCTGCGCATGACAGATAAGTAAGCAAATAAATAAATAAATAAATAAATAAATAAATGTGGACAGCTGGCTTCTGAAAAACAACGGCGACGCGACCAGGTTATCGAGCGGGCGGGGGTAGCACGCGCAGTTCTTGCTTCTTGGCCTTCTTGTCTCCTCCTTTGCACTGTCCCCACTAATACAGATGGAATGTCCCCCTTCCTCGAAAGGAGAAGTGGCTCGATGGTTAGCCAGCGGTGTAAGGGTAATAAAAACGGGGTCAATGCAGATGCTGGTGAAGAGGACACAGTGACAGCCACAAGAAACACACAAGTACAACAGAGGTGAAGCGTGACGTGAAGAGTCTAAAGAAACAGGGGTAACCGTGTTAGTTGCACGTATGAGCGCAAATATAGAAAACGAATAAATGAAGAAAAAGCAATCACGAAGGCGCAACATATGATTTCATGCGGACGGCGTAAACGATGTCAGGACTAGGTTGTTGTCTACGTCGTGTGTGAGCTGCACTGTCCGGAACGACTTTCACGTCAGTTCACGTCACTAATGCGGCGCAACACTTTGTATGGGCCAAAATACCGGCTGAGCAACTTTTCACTAAGGCCACGGCGTGGAACAGGAGTGCACACCCACAGTTGGTCGCCGGGGTTGTAGCATACTTGTCTGGGGCGGATGTTATAACGCCGTGCATCTGCGTGCTGCTGCTGACCGATGTGCAGCCGCGCAAGCTGGCGAGTTTCTTCAAGGCGCTGGGCTAGTTCTTCGGCTCCAGTAGTTAGGCGGTCGTCGCCTTGACACGGCAGCATGGCGTTCAGCATCAGCTGAACTTTGCGGCCGTAAAGGAAACGAAATGGTGTAAATCGCGTCGTTTCTTGTACGGCGGTATTATACGCGAAGGTCACGTAAGGCTAGATATGATTCCGTGTTTTGTACTGGACGTCGATGTACATCAAGGTCATGTGCATGATGGTCTTATTTAGGCACTCCGTAAGTCCGTTGGACTGCGGATGGTAAGCAGTAGTCTTTCTTTGCCTAGTGTCGCTCAAGTGACAAATTTCTTGCATGAGCTGTGCTGTGAACGCCGTCGCTCTCTCTGTGATTACAGTGGACGAGGCACCATCGTGCAATACAATGTGGCGCATGAAGAACTGCGTGACCTCAGAAGCTGTGGCTCGTGGGAGCGCCTCCTTCTTGGCATATCGGGGTAAATGGTCAGTCGCGACAATAAGCCCCTTGTTGCCGTCTGTCGAGAGAGGAAAAGGCCAAAGAATGTCCAAGCCGACTTGGTTGAATGGCTTATGAGGTGGTTCGATATGTTGCAATAACCCGGCGGGCTTCATGGGCGGTGACTTCCGCCGCTGACATTCACGGCAGCCTTTAATATACTGTGTGACGCGCGCCGAAAGCCCGGGCCAATAATACATCTCGCGCACTCTGGCAAGCGTTCGTGAGGAGCCTAAGTGTCTAAATGTCGGCTCGCCATGGCAAGCGAAAAGAATGTCATCCCGCAAGTCTTTTGGGACCACCAGGAGGTAGGCTAGGTCCTTCGAACAGGCGTTTTTCTTGTAGAGCACGTCGTCTCGCGGACAGAAGAACGTCAACACGCGACATAACTGCGTGGAATGGTTGTTGGCCAGTCACCTAAGTGGTCGATGATAGGACGAATTTCAGCGTCGTCACGCTGCCGTCTTATCAAGTCCGATGCAGTAATGGCGCCCAGGAAGGCGTCATAGTTTTCCGACTTTCGACTGACAGATTCGGCAGGTGTGCGCGACACTGTGTCAGCGTCTTCGTGCTTGCAGCCGGACTTGTAAACGATATTGACGTCAGCTTCCTGTAACCATACACAAGCTCCACCTTGGCAGTTGTTCTGAAGAATCGCGTATGTTTGCCAACGAACATTCAGGCTACGAATGTCAATCCGCATGGTGGGCAGTCACCACTTTGAAAGGACGGCCGTAGAGATCAGCGCGAAACTTCGTGATCGCCCACACAATGGCGAGACGGTCTTTTTCTGTGGTAGAGTAGCTCGCCTCGGCACGGCACAGCGAGCGGCTAGCATAATCGATTCCTCTTCAATTGCCTTTTTGACTTTGGACGAGTACTGCGCCAAGACCGCTGTTACTAGCGTCAGTATGTACCTCGTCGTCGCCAAAATGAGCCAGGATGGCTGCTGACTGCGAGCGTTGTCGTGTTCAGCGAAGGCCACCTGTTGCTCATTTGTCCAGGCCAATGGCGGGTCATCCCTCGTAAGGCGAGTCAGGGGTTCCGCTATCTGCGAGAATTTTCAATGAAACGGTGGTAATACGCACACAAGCCTAGGAAAGGCCGCGTGGTCTTGTCGACCGGAGGAGGAAAAGCGGTTACCGCAGCAAGCTTGTCGGGATCGGGTCGGACTCCTCTAGCGCTGATGACGTGACCCAGAAACAAGCTCTTGATAGCCGAAGCGGCACTTTTCGGGTTTAAGCGTGAGATAAGCCGATAGGATTGCTTCCAGCACATTCCGCAGGCGATGAAGATGTTGCTCAAATATTCAGAAAAGATAACTACGTGATCGAGATACACGAGAGAAGTCTGCCACTTCAGTCTAGCGAGGACAGTATCCATCATTCGCTGGAACCTAGCTGGAGCTCAACACAAACCGAAACGCAGCACTCGAAATTCGCAGGGGCCCTGGGTTGACACAAAGGCAGTTCTCGCGCGGTCTCTTTCGTCTACCTTGATCTGCCAGAATCCGCTTTTCAGATCGAGTGACGAAAAATACTGCGAACACCGCAATCTTTCTTATGAATCGTCGATACGTGGCAGGAGGTGCACGCCCTTCTTAGTTACGTTGTTGAGCTTCCGGTAGTCGACGCAGAAGCGTAGCGTTCCACCTTTCTTTTTGAGAAGAACGACCGTAGACGACCATGAGCTTTTGGAAGGTTTGATAACGCCGTCTTCAAGCATTTCTTTTACTTGCGCTTCGCCTTCTTTGGCCTACACGCGGTAGGAATGCTGGCGTATCAGGCGTGCGTCGTCGCATGTGATCATCCTGTGCCTTCCAATTGAAGTCTGGGGTAGCTTAGACGAACTTGTGAAACATGCGCTGAATTCACGCAAGAGCTCACGCAGCGCTGCCTTGTCGACTTTCGATATCGCTGAATTATATTCTATGTTACCCAGTGGCTTGTTAATCATCCCCACTGCTTCAGATTCGAAACACTCAGCCACGTTCTCTATTACGGCGTTAAAGGCAGTCGAAGTACTGCGAAAAATGTGTCGATGCTCTTTACTGAAGTGACAAACAACTGAGAACAGCCAACACAAAGCCGTAGCACACTCCTAGCAGCACAAACACCATGCGTCAGTAGCTGTCATAAGTTACTTTGTGCTGTGACTTGGCGTTAGCGCATTACACCGCACATAACTTCATCGAGGACACTGACTCTTGGAGGAAGCGTAACGCTCTCGGTAGAAACACGAAGAGCGTCGTCATGTCAGTTGTCATCGTACCTGCCGATCGTTCGGTCGTCTGAGTAGGTGGCTACACCTCCCCGTGGGTCAATAACAGCGCCGTATTCTTGCAGAAAGTAAACCCCGTGAATGACCCGCCGTGGTCGCTCCGTGGCAATGGTGTTGGGCTGCTGCGCACTAGAGGTCGCGGGATTGCATCCCGGCCTCGGCGGCCGCATTTCGATGGGGGCGAAATGCGAAAACACCCGTGTGCTTAGATGTAGGCACACATTAAAGAATCCCAGGTGGTCGGAATTTCTGGAGTCCTCCCCCACGGTGCGCCTCATAATAAGAAAGTGGTTTTGGCAAGTAAAACCCCTTAATTTAATTTTAATTTTAACCCCGAAAATGACGTCACGGCAGCATTCGCGTAGGACAAGGCCAAGAATGTCGATCCTGGAATCCGAACTTAGGTCGTGCAGGTTCCCAGAGGAGTCACGACGTGACCACGAGCCATACGAATCTGCGAGCCATGCCAAGGAGTGATAACCTACTTAAGAAACATCGCCATCTTCCCGCTTAAAATTGAAAAGTCCATCCCGGTATCCACTAAAGCGCTAGCCACGTAACTATGGATCACCACCGGTATGTCGAGCGAAAGGCGGTCATTCTGTTCAGCTGCAGTTACGTCGGATTGGTGCCCGTCCTTGTTCGCATCGATCGGAGGTATTGAGCGCGTCGACTGCCGGTGGCCTCGCCCCCAAAGATCGCTGTAGTTAGTTATCCGGGCGGGGAATTGGCGATCTTGCTCGCGAATGTTGCTGGGGTGGTGGTGAAATTCGACTTGAGGACGTCCAGCATGGCTATTGTCCGATAGGTGGTGCCGTGCGCTATTGAGCTAAATAATGTTCAATATCCTGGGGTTGTTGGCCAGGTCGGAGTGGCGGCGAGTAGGCGGAGAAGCCCCGCAACCCAAAATGTCGGTATCGACACTGGCGGTGCAAATGATCTGCCTAATCGCAGTGTAAGCAGAGAGGACGGCGGTCCGGTGTGCGCCAAACATCCGATTTGCAAGGATTCATGCGTAGGTCGTCGGCGTAATGCACTGGTTGCTCCGGCTGAAGCACAAGATGAGGGCCGGCAGGCGGAAACGCTGGAGACGTGGGTCGTTCTGCGATGTATTGTATCGGTTGGGCTGGTGATAGTACAACTGGATGAGCGGCGTGAAGAAACAGCGGGGTTGACGAAGCAGGGAGTGTCAGGACTTCTACGTAGGTCGCATGGTGGTGCTCAGTCTTTGCAGGCGCACTGTTAGCAAGAGGAAAGCTGGACCGGAGCGCTTGGTGTACTCCATATTTTGCAACATTGGCAATGGAACTCACCGTAGCTTGTGACGCGCGGTAAATCTTCTGCAATTCTTCCCGCACAATAGTGCGGATGTGTTCTCGGAG
Source organism: Dermacentor andersoni (assembly GCF_023375885.2). Classification (NCBI taxonomy): domain Eukaryota; kingdom Metazoa; phylum Arthropoda; class Arachnida; order Ixodida; family Ixodidae; genus Dermacentor; species Dermacentor andersoni. Next base: position 23,073,162 of record NC_092823.1, on the reverse strand, counting down.
GTTGTGATTGTTCCTTCCAGTCGCTGTGAAAATATTGGAAGTGGATGTCGCGTTGACTCGCCACTCGTAGAAGTTTTATTGCTGCTGAAGCATCTTCTGCATACTTACAGCCTCAGATAAAAATTCGGCGCAGTCTTCTGAGGGCTCCGCACAAGACCAGCGAAGAGCTGCTCCTTCACTCCTCGCATCAGGTGACGTAACTTGTCAGCGTTATTCCAAGACCTGCTCCTTTTAGCAGGCGTGTCATGTCTTCGACGAACGCGGTGTGTCAGGATTGGGGGCTCAATCCCATCGCTCGTAACCCGTTGTCAAGATTGGAGTCCGGCATGAATTCGAAGGTAAGTGGCCCATGCCGTCGTCCAACTTATCAACGCTTAGGACTTTGTTGAAGGGAAGGACTGCTTCTCATCGACAACGAGGAATAAGGGCTTATTTACATTATTTACATGCAGTTCATCAGTCTAGCATGACTGCGAGAGAAAGTACGTCAGTCTAACACGACTGCTTGAGAGAGTGTCTCAGTCTAACATGACTGCTTAAGAAAGTGTCCTGAGCATCCGCACAACAGCCGTTTATAAACACTCGGTCCTTCCCCGATCCCAAGGCGGCGGAAACGTTCGTCCAGCCATCGTAAACACGCCGCCTCTCCGCGGGATGCTTTACACACAAACACGCACACACACAGGTGCACGGTCCGGAGCCGACGTCAGAGGGGCTTCGTAGAACTCGGAGCCGACCCGCGCAGTGCGCCCGGGTAGCCTTTGTCTTGCGTCTTGGTCGGCGCGTGGGAAGGGGTGTCCGACGACGTTCCCGCGACAACCCATAGCAGATCAGGTCCGTGTTGGGGGGTTCGGTAACAATAGTTGGCCCGCCGAACTCATTCAGTCACAACGGCGACGAGGCTAGAGCGTAACGCCAAGGAAAGTTGACGCCACTGTCGAAACTGGCCGGCAAAACTTGCACTGCAGCTGGCCTTTCTTCACAGGTGACACTTTCATTGGGAAGCTGGATGCGGGCCTAGATTGCTGGTTCTGCTCTCTGGCGCCAGGCATCACGGGTATAGTAGCTGACGGCGGAACTCAAGCCATGACGTCAGTTGCTCCTCACTGTTTTGGAACCACGCACGCGCGCCTTCCTCGAGGCAAAAATAGCCATTTCTCAGTTTAGTTGTGTCGTCCCATTTATTGCAGTCGGCTGTGCGCTTAAAATCGGTGGTCCAATCTTCGACATCTTCGAAAACGTCGCCATGGAACCACTTTGGAACCCGCGGGTTATGAAGTGTGTACTGGGTTCTGATCGCGGCTACCCATAACAGTTGAAGTGGTTGTAATCGCTGTGTCGTCTTCTGGAGGCAGTCCTCTGATCCTGCGGCTGGCCCGATGAACCGCAGTTTGCATTGGCACTGGACTGGTGGTTCTGCTCCCAGGTGGGGTCTGCGGCATGAGTGAGAAATACCTAGCACATCCACCTGCTTGCCACGTGGCTCTAAGGAGGACTGGCGACGTTTAATAGGGACAGCTGCCTTCTGATAAAGAACGGAGGCGGGACCAGGCTATTCAACAGCCAGAGGTAGCACGCGCACTGCTTTCTTCTTGGCCTTTCTACCTCTTCTGTTGCACTTTCCCCACTACCGCAGGTGGCAATATATCATCATCATCATCATCAGCCTGGTTATGCCCACTGCAGGGCAAAGGCCTCTCCCATACTTCTCCAACTACCCCGGTCATGTGCTAATTGTGGCCATGTTGTCCCTGCAAACTTCTTAATTTCATTCGCCCACCTAACTTTCTGCCGCCCTCTGCTACGCTTTCCTTCCCTTGGAATCCATTCCGTAACTCTTAATGACCATCGGTTATCTTCCCTCCTCATTACGTGTCCTGCCCATGTCCATTTCTATTTCTTGATTTAAACTAAGATATCATTAACTCGCGTTTGTTCCCTCACCCAATCTGCTCTTTTCTTATCCCTTAACGTTACACCTATCATTCTTCTTTCCATAGCTCGTTGCGTCGTCCTCAATTTGAGTAGAACCCTTTTCGTAAGCCTCCAGGTTTCTGCCCCGTAGGTGAGTACTGGTAAGACACAGCTATCATACACTTTTCTCTTGAGGGATAATGGCAACCTGCTGTTCATGATCTGCGAATGCCTGCCAAACGCACCCCAGCCCATTTTTATTCTTCTGATTATTTCAATCTCATGATCCGGATTCGCAGTCACTACCTGTCCTAAGTAGATGTATTCCCTTACCACTTCCAGTGCCTCACTACCTATTGTAAACTGCTGTTCCTTTCCGAGACTGTTAAACATTACTTTAGTTTTCTGCAGATTAATTTTTAGACCCACCCTTCGGCTTTGCCTCTCTAGGTCAGTGAGCATGCATTGCAGTTGGTCCCCTGAGTTACTAAGCAGGGCAATATCATCAGCGAATCGCAAGTTACTAAGGTATTCTCCGTTAACTCTTATCCCCAATTCTTCCCAATCCAGGTCTCTGAATACCTCCTGCAAACACGCTGTGAATAGCATCGGAGATATCGTATCTCCCTGCCTGACGCCTTTCTTTATTGGGATTTTGTTGCTTTCTTTATGGAGGACTACGGTGGCTGTGGAGCCGCTATAGATGTCTTTCAGTATTTTTACATACGGCTCGTCTACACCCTGATTCCGCAATGCCTCCATGACTGCTGAGGTTTCGACTGAATCAAACGCTTTCTCGTAATCAATGAAAGCTATATATAAAGGTTGGTTATATTTCGCACATTTTTCTATCACGTAATTGATAGTGTGAATATGGTCTATTGTTGAGTAGCCTTTACGGAATCCTGCCTGGTCCTTTGGTTGACGGAAGTCTAAGGTGTTCCTGATTCTATTTGCAATTACCTTAGTAAATACTTTGTAGGCAACGGACAGTAAACTGATCGGTCTATAATTTTTCAGGTCTTTGGCGTCCCCTTTCTTATGGATTAGGATTATGTTAACGTTTTTCCAAGATTCCGGTACGCTCGAAGTCATGAGGCATTTCGTATACAGGGTGGCCAGTTTCTCTAGAAGTATCTGCCCACCATCCTTCAACAAATCTGCTGTTACCTGATCCTCCCCAGCTGCCTTCCCCCTTTGCATAGCTCCCAAGGCTTTCTTTACTTCTTCCGGTGTTACCTGTGGGATTTCAAATTCCTCTAGGCTATTCTCTCTTTCATTATCGTCGTCGGTGCCACTGGTACTGTATAAATCTCTATAGAACTCCTCAGCCACTTGAATTATCTCATCCATATTAGTAATGATATTGCCGGCATTGTCTCTTAACACATGCATCTGATTCTTGCCAATTCCTAGTTTCTTCTTCACTGCTTTTAGGCTTCCTCCGTTCCTGAGAGCATGTTCAATTCTATCCATATTATACTTCCTTATGTCAGCTGTTTTACGCTTGTTGATTAACTTCGAAAGTTCTGTCTGTTCTATTCTAGCTGTAGCGTTAGAGGCTTTCATACATTGGCGCTTCTTGATCAGATCTTTCGTCTCCTGCGATAGCTTACTGGTATCCGGTCTAACGGAGTTACCACCGACTTCTATTGCCCACTCCTTAATGATGCCCACAAGATTGTCGTTCATTGCTTCGACACTAAGGTCCTCTTCTTGAGTCAAAGCCGAATACCTGTTCTGTAGCTTGATCTGGAATTCCTCTATTTTCCCTCTTACCGCTAACTCATTGATCAGCTTCGTATGTACCAGTTTCTTCCGTTCCCTCCTCAGGTCTAGGCTAATTCGAGTTCTTACCATCCTATGGTCACTGCAGCGCGCCTTGCTGAGCACGTCCACATCTTGTATGATGCCAGGGTTAGCGCAGAGTATCAGGTCTATTTCATTTCTAGTCTCGTCGTTCGGGCTCCTCCACGTCCACTTTCGGCTATCTCGCTTGCGGAAGAAGGTATTCATTATCCGCATATTATTCTGTTCCGCAAACTCTCCCCTGCTATTCCTAGTGCCTATGCCATATTCCACCACTGCCTTGTCTCCAGCCTGCTTCTTGCCTACCTTGGCATTGAAGTCGCCCATCAGTATACTGTATTTTGTTTTGACTTTACCCATCGCCGATTCCACGTCTTCATAGAAGCTTTCGACGTCCTGGTCATCATGACTGGATGTAAGGGCGGAGACCTGTACAACCTTCATTTTGTACCTCTTTTTAAGTTTTACCACAAGACCTACCACCCTCTCGTTAATGCTATAGAGTTCCTGTATGTTACCAGCTATGTTCTTATTAATCAGGAATCAGACTCCTAGTTCTCGTCTCTCCGCTAAGCCCCGGTAGCACAGGACGTGCCCACTTTTTAGCACTGTATATGCTACTTTTGGCCTCCTAGCTTCACTGAGCCCTATTATATCCCATTTACTGCCCTCTAATTCCTCCAATAGCACTGCTAGACTCGCCTCACTAGATAACGTTCTTGCGTTAAACGTTGCCAGGTTCATATTCCAATGGCGGCCTGTCCGGAGCCAGGGATTCTTAGCACCCTCTGCAGCGTCGCAGGTCTGACCGCCGCCGTGGTCAGTTGCTTCGCAGCTGCTGGGGACTGAGGGCCGGGGTTTGATTGTCGTGTTCATATAGGAGGTTGTGGCCAAGTGCTGCACCAGGGTGGCCAATCCTGCTCTGGTGACGGAGTGCGTTACCGGTTCTGGTCACCGGGATCAGGCCACACTCCAGGCCTGTTTATGCAATTTTATCAACACGCGGATTTTTTTTTTTAGTCCGGTGGAAAATTGCGCGGCACCGGGATTCGAACCACGGACCTCTTGCACGCGAGGCGGGTGTTCTACCTCTACGCCACCGCTGCACCTGGCAATATATATATATATACATATATATATATATATATATATGTATATATATATATATATATATGTGTGTGTGTGTGTGTGTGTGTGTGTGCGTGTGTGTCCTATTACCTGTAAACCTCGTCTGCAAAATGATTTATGCAAGAAAGTTCACCTTTAAAGGGGTGACATATTAAAAATGTTCAGACTACACCAGGTAAACTGCCTTTAATATATATATATATATATATATGAAGGCAGCGGGAAGGACTGAAAAAAGAGGTTGTGAATCCCACCGCTGTCTTTTCACCATTCGTTGATTCGGTAATATGCCTTAAGCTCCGATGTTGTTATGGATTTTATGTACAATTTTACAATTATAGTTCTGAATCGAGGAATGGTGACCGGCAGTTTGTTTCCTTGAACAGAAATGAAGCCCACTTCCGGAGAGGCAAGTTCATGCGCGAATGGATATCAGACAAGTCTGCATGAGCATTCAGGAACTTGGCCATTCGCAAGTATGTACGTGTATGATCCAAACAGCCACAAATGCAAAGAAGTTCCTTCGGATTCTCTCCCCAAAGATGGCAAAGGCCAAGCATATTCTTACAAATATGAATGCTACTTCGCTTGCACAATAGGTACGTGAAGCATTTCTACATGTTCAGTGGGTTATCTATTGGTTACTCAATTCCAGAGCTGTGATGATTGCGGACACCAAATGAGAACTTTACGTTTTGGGTCACTCGAGAATAGTGTCTTTCAACCAAAGAAAAAAAAGCAGACTACGAGAAAGCTTAGGACTGCTAACTCTCGAATTATGCGATAGCATTGCTTAGATTGTAATGATCGTGACGTCTTCAGCAGCTACGCGCGTGTACGTCACGGCCGCCAAAGAAAGCGCCAGTTTGTTCCTACCCTTGGCTGGCGAAGATGGAAGACAAAAAACAGCCATGACTCGGAAAAGAGCGCTTCTGTTAAAATTACTCCAAGCAGTTTCTCAGCCCAGAGTGAGCACTGAAGTACACGAATTCTGAAGAATGTATTCTTCACTTGCAGCAGGTGTCTTGATAAAGACCATCGCCGTCAGCAAAAGTTTACATGAAGGCATGTGAAAACTCTGGCCAAGCTCTCTGCCCCTTGTTGCAGAACTCATCCACTGTGCAAGTTTCAGTAACAGCAGTTATATGCATCTGTATTAATATTGCGCCACACGCTGTTTAGGGCTTTCACGTGGTATAAAGACGCCTACTACTCTTCTTCAATATTTTGCCTTCATACTTCTCTAGTGCCTGCGGCGATTGTTACATAACCGCAGACCCTACGACTTGTATGAGACAAAGTGTCGTGTAGTTTTCAATAAGCACACAGGGCAAATAAAAACACCAACACGCACAAGCGTGCACGGCAGAGAAAATAAAGGCCAGATTTTCGCCAGTAAGGCCTTTTATAAATGCCGCTCTGAACGGAAGTACAAAAGCTCTGAATCAACCGCTTCTATAAGAGTAGAGAAAAGTTTATCAATGTTTTTGCATATAATGGATATCATCTCTTATGAGAGTCAGCCTCAGTAGAAAGAGCAGCACAATCAACGCATACTCTAACATTAGTAGCATTTAACTAATACATGCTGGAAACAATTTTGGATTATGAATAATTACCAATTGGCTCAGCTTTCTGTCGTTCTAGTATACATGCTGGAAAATGTTACTACTGAGCAAACTAACCAATAGTTATTTAGTGTTATGTATTTCTTCTACGAAACAAATTCCACAACTGTTGGTTCACATTATATTCCTAAAGCAAAAGTTGTTCTATACCTGGCGTTTCTAATAAATTAAACCAAACGCCAATAAAGTGATACACTTAAGGTAAGAGTCGCCAACGGCATATTGATCGGAGTCGCTTAGAGCTAGCCTGTTAAGCTAATGAGTTACGTTATTTTGTGCTAAATGTTAAATATTCACTTCAGGGCACCACGTGTAGCAGCCCTTGCCTCTTGGACTGCGACGATTAGCTTTCCTCGTCCAGAACGACGGGGCGAGGTCACATAGGCGACAGGTCGACGGCCAGGAGACGGCGAACGGCGGGTAGTTGGGGTCGGGCGCTCTTGGCGACATAGAAGACGAGTGGTCGTTATATGGACGGTCTGGGCGGCTAGTGACGGGTGGTCCTCTAGGCGGCTGCACACGACTACAAAAACGTGCGACGTCACCGGCGTAGCCGCACGCAAAGTTTATGGGCGAGTTGTCAGGAGTACGCCACTGTTTCGCTGACAAAGGTCGCGTAGTACAGGGTGGCTGCCACTATCACTGCATGGCGGGCTGCAGTTGGGGCCTAACCATGACGTCGGCCTAACTGGGAGGCATACTCAGAGAAAGTGGTTGGGTACGCACGATACTTGCGTGCAAGTGAGTTGCCCAGGCACCGAGACATGTTGGAGCAACGCCGCGGCTTCAGCGTAGTTTAGTAAAACAGCCGCAGAAAAATGCTGGCGCTGGTCTGGTAAGAACTCGGCGATTTCCCGCGCGATCACGCGACGGAGTGGAGGCATAAAATTCTATGCAGGCTGTTGAAGATGCGGCGGTTAAGCGAAGGTCGTCAAGGACGGCTGGCGTGCAACTTCCTTTCAGAAGAAGGCTTTCATTTCTGCAAGCAGCGCTGGCTGGTTGGAGATGGTAGCTAAACCAGCAATGTGTTCGTCGCGCGATGAATTGCGACGTGTCAGCGAGCGCTGCCTGCGTTGCTCCTCGAAGCTTTGGCATAGAGTGACGATGGCAGTCACGGACTGAGGATTCTTTGCAAGAAGCATATTGAAAGCATCGTACTTTATCCCTTCAATGACATGCTCGATTTTGTCGGACTCCAGCATCGTCGCGTTGACTCGCTTACAGGAGCACACAACCTCAATGTAGCTTTTAAATGATTCACCCGGTTGCTGTGGGCGTTCGCGCAAACGCGATTTTGCACGCAGCTTGCGCACAGCCGGGCGGTTAAACAAAGCCACTAAAGAAGTCTTGAACAAGAACCACGTCAGAAAATCAGACTCGGGGTTGTTGTACCATAAGAGTGGCCACGCCCGCGACACAGAAGAGCACTCTGCTCAGTTTTGCTGGGTTGTCTCATTTGTTGTCGGCACTTACCCCTCATATGTGATCAGCCAGTCTTCGACGCCAATATCGTCCGCGCCGCTGAAACTAGACGGGTCGCTGTGGCGACCACACCAGAGCACATGGTGGACAGAAGAGACACTTTGTAGGATGGAGTAGGAGGGGTTTGCTGCGATGCGTCTTCAGGCATGGTTGAGCGTAGAGTACGGGATCGAAGTTCCAGGATGGTCGTTGTAGGCTGGATCACCCTCCACCGCTTGTAAACGCGTTTATTAGCCACCGGCGTTTGGGACCGACCGTTACAGCAGGGTACGGACTCCCAGAAAAATCCGCGTTCCCCGAGCAAAAGCGCTGGAAAGCGTGGTCCAATATAGTGTCCCCCTTCTTCCATACGATATATATATATATATATATATATATATATATATATAAGACAGATTACACTCAAAGCTCAACAATAGCGGGGAACGTCAAAATCTAATCTTTCGGTCAAGCGCGTCGGCTTTTTTCGTACATGAGTCATCGAAGGTTACAGAGTAATCGATGAGGCCCGCGTGTCTTCCAGAAAGTTCTACACAATTCGCGTCGCACATGCAATCAGCCTACACAGGCTTCGGTGACAACAGAACCATCTATAACATTCGGTAAACTTCCGACACATGCGGGCGCGTCTCGCACTGAGCCATGACATTTGTTAGATGATGAAAAGCGCACACCCAGAAAAGATAACCAAGTCCACTTGTCAATGCGCGCCTCTGAACAAGCATCGTCCCCATGCTACAAAAATACCAGGGCAGCGATAAACAAAAATACACTTATCAAAGAAACAAAGAGCAAAGTAACACAGTCCAAAAAAGAAAGCCCGAACGTCAGCTAAGCAATATCCCAAAGTTCATTAGCAGCTTTAGAACGGCTTAACTCGCAAAAGGTGGACTATTACAGCTTGTGAACTGCGCTGGTGCGATAGCGAAATGCCGTCTGGTACTACCTCATAGTCGAGTGCGCAAATGCGTAGGATGATCTTGCAGGGTACGAAAGAGCGCCGTAACAGCTTCTCGCTAAGTCCTTGTCGGCCTATCGGGGTCCAAACCCCAACACGGCTGCCCTGTCTACTCGACGCAGCGTCGTCGAATGTTGTAGTGTCGGCTGTCGGTCCTCTGCTGGTTTTGATCCGCAGGCGGGCGAGCTGTCGGGCTTTTTCGGCCCGCTGGAGATTGATGGCGACGTCATCATTCTTACCATCGGTTACGTGTGGCAGCATGGCGTCGAGAGTCGTCGTCACGTTTCGGCCGCAAACAAGCTTGAATGGCGTGATCTGTGTTTCTTGCGCCGCCGTGTTGTAAGCGAAGGTACGTACGGCAGGACGGAATCCCGGGTCTTGTGTTCGACGTTAACGTGCATTTACTTGTTTTCAACTTTTTTATCATTAACCTGAGGGCCCGAGGGCATTACATAGGGGAGTGGATACATTCAATAAATTGGACAACTATATATAACATCAGTAAATTGGTATGAAATAGCAAAGGTCATGTCAATACTGTTACGGAGGTGTTGGCAGTACAGAAAGACTATATTTACAATATATATACAGGATGAGTCTGAGTAGTTAAGATGGCTGAACACCAACAACACGCAACAGCTAGCGTCTCCGATCTTCTTCTTCCTCTCTCTTCTTTCATCCTTCCGTAACAGGACCCTCGGGTGGTGAAGCGCCGTCTCGGCGCATGGTAGGCGAAGAATTGGGAGTGAACTATGGCTTCAGCTGCGAAATGTGCATGACGTCAACAGGCGTCTGACTTGAGGATGCGTTAAACTGATGCGGCGAAATCTCGTAATTTACACCATTAGCTTGACGCAGGACTTCATAAGGTCTCGTGTAGCAAGAAAGAAGCTTCTGGAAGAGGCCAGCCCGACGACATGGTGACCAAAGGAACATCCAAGCCCTGACGCGCACTTCACATCGCAATGGCACCGGTCATAACGCTCGTTTTCTATATGCTGCGAGGCTAATAAACGAGATCGAGCGACATGACGTGCCATGTGAGCGCGATCGATGACTTCACGAGCGTACTAAGTTGCAACACCTGGCACAGAAGGGAGGATGCTGTCAAACGACAATGTGGGGTCGCGACCATACAAGAGATAAAAGGTTGCATACCCTGCGGTGTCATGTCGGGAAGAGTTATGCGCGAACATCACGTAGGCCAGCGTGACGTCCCAGTCGCGGTGATCGTTGGAGACGTACATCGACAGCATATCTGTGATTGTTCGATTAAGACGTTCCGTAAGACCGTTCATTTGTGGGTGGTAGGCGGTGGACAGCTTGTGCTCAGTGGCACAAGAGCGGAGGAGGCCGTCGAGAACTCGAGATAAGAACAAGCGGCTGCGGTCTGTAACTGTGGAGGTACACCATGGTAGAGAATGACGTGGTGGAGGAGAAAATTGGCGACGTCTGTGGCGCAACTAGTCGGCAACGACTTTGCTATCCAGTAGTGTGTCGCGTTATTGGTAGCCATAACAATCCACTTATTCCCTCTATTCGTCGTCGGAAAAGGGCCAAGCAGGTCAACGCCTACGCGAAATACCGGTTTCAGAGGGAACTTCAAGTGGATGGAGTCGTCCGACAGGTGGCAGGGTAGGTTTCTTCCGGGGCTGACACAATTCGCAAATTGCGGTCGTATGTACGTAAAACTCCAAGGTTTCCCGACGTCGTTGCATCGTGAAGTTGTTCGAGAGCGACGGATCGCAGATGACAATCCGTACAAAAATGCCTGTTGATTAACCATTGATATATTGTTGGGAAATGTTGAAACAACGGACTTCAACAAATTTTGAAAAGCAATTTAGTTCGCTCAACACTTGCACAACAACATTACCGTTGAGTGTTCTCAATAAACAATTTATAGGATAATTTGTGTTCATTTTTGTAGTTTTTTGTTGTGTAGCATTTCAGTCCAGTATGAATAATTAGGACTCGCATATGAAGACATACCAAAAATTAAATGCGAAGCGTTCCAACCTTATTGCTGTCACTTTGCGGCAGGTAGGTTCTTCTTTCGCCTCGTTTTCATAAAAAGAAAATAATGTGTGACCGATGGGGTGGCATGGAACATCGGCCGTCTAGCCCGGTGCTCTAACCATTAGGCCACGAACGCGTGCATACTCCTCTCGTTCGAAAGCCAGTAAGTTCTGAAATGCTTGGCGCGTACGCAGCGTGCCACTTCCTCGTGCTGACGCTAAAGCTGGCGCTTTCAAGCGCCTATCTCCGGGACTGCCCCACTTTCGTAGCCGTTTTCTCTCTGTAAAAACTGCAGCGTTAGACTAGCTTCATGACCGCCCAAGTTCATAACAATTTATTTCTTCGCCGGTGTACAAATGCGATCGTCGTTTTAACATACACTAGATGACCTAGCAATTGGTACGATCCAAATTGAGCACGTTTCGGGGAGCAGAAGAATGCGAAGTTCACTCGCAAACACGGCGACTACGCGCATGTGGAGTTCCCCAAAAGTAGACACGGCGGCAGCGCGGCCGGCGATAAGACAGGCGCCGACACGCGACGACGCTACCTTCGAGCATCCGACGCACTGTGGGAACCGTAGGATCCAAGCAGCGCACATGCTGCAAACATACACGTGAGACATCTTCGAATTTCCTGAGACGCACCCTCCGTCCGAAAAGTAAATATAGCTTTTTTTATCCAACAGCTGTGATACTAGAGATCAAACAACGAACACGCTTTGAGATCGCAGCGCGCAGCCGCTATAACCATTGACTTCAAAGAGCTTCTGATTCAGAAACAGCCGCAACAGTATCGCAGCTAATCGCTGTATCGGCGGCTGCTCCCGACTCTCGCCTTGCAAGAAGCATGCGATTTATTTGAGCCTCGCCGAACTGTCGTGCTCTCGCCTTCCAAGCCTGCAGGACAGGTCTCGTATGTTCAGTTAAATAGAAGAACACCAAAGGGAAATGAAAGAAATACAGGTAGCGGACTCTTATCATACCTTACTTGTCACCTCGTCATCTGCAAAGGTGCGATAAACTGTTCTAGTGGCGTTACTTTTGTAAAGATAATAAAATTAGTAATAATTTTTACTTCTAGGTGGCGCTACCAACGTCAAGGTAGCGTTCGGGTGTGTGTGTGGGCGCACGCGGTTGCAACCGTTGTAGCTTCGTTCTGAGCACACTTTTTTAACAGTACACATCGTTACCGCTAGTTTCGTAGTCGCATATTTTGGTCGTAGTGTTTATTGTTTACGCTACAAATTAGGTTATTCTTAAAACTTTATGAAGGTTAGTGGATGAAAAACTACTAATAATTAATTAGTGGTTTTCCAGTGCGGTTATTTTGTGTTTGACAGGTTTTTATAACTCCATACGATAGTGAAGCTGTGAACGGCTTTCGGACTCAGTTAGTTGGTTGCCGTTGCGTGGTGGTTCACGCCTCGTGCTTTTTGATGAAAGTATTTTTTTCTTTTCGGTCAGCATGACGCACATTTTAGTGAAATGCTTTAACGACGATAAGTGGGACGTTTATCCGTTGAAGTCGTTGGCTGACTCAGCTACTAGTCTTCGACTGATGTGCGAGCCTGGCTGTTTTGATGAGTTGCGCAGCAGAGGTCATGATGCCTGTTGGAGAGAAGGCACCCCGAAACAGTCGCAGCCGAACTTCTGCAGATAGGTAAGTAATCTCGTTTTCTTGGGCACGTAGCCTTTGTTCTATTTTGACATTGACAAGCGTGAGATGTTAAGCACACCGTTCACTTTCTTCAAGCAAACCGTATGCCCCGGAGCGAAAGCGCGCGATACGCATTTCGTAACTATGGCGGCCGCCGTGGCAACTTGGGGCTCGAGGTCGTGGATACGATCCCTGCGGCGGCCGCATGCCAAAGGAGCGGGATGCAAAAACGCTCGTGCATTGTGCATTGTATGCACGTAAAAATTTTCAGGAAGTCAAAATTAATACGGAGTCCCCAACCTGTCTCATAATCAGATCGTTGGTTTCGCACGTAGGGCATCAGAATTATTTTTTTGTAATCTGTAGTGGCTCGTCGTATACCATATGGTTAGCGTGATCACCTTTTGTGCGGTAGCGGTTAAGCGCGCCTCGATTTAGGTTGCGGCTAATGATGCGGCGCACCGCAATATATATTTCGCCTCTTTGGGATTTGCGGAGAACGGCCGATAAGTCGCAGCTTCCGCTTGGTGACTGTACACGGATACACAGCGCAAATGAACAGAGGTGTGGTGACGACTTCGGCAAAGAACACAGCCACCGACGGGCTAGCCTTATCGCCTATCACCGCCAAAACTACCGCAGTAAGCATCTTTATCTAGCGCGGCGCGTTTCTGTTGAAGGCGTACTGTACAATTTTAATTGGCGATAACCGAAACATGCCACCGTTCTCTGGTGCCTCTTTGAGCTGGGCCGATCCGAATGTGCGTTGCTTGCAGAAGCGAAAGGAGCGCCACTCGGCGCGTTGTCGCCTCGAGCACCGTTTGCGCGGTGAAGAATGACGCGTGCATGAAGCTTAAATTGACATTAAATTATAGGGTTTAACGTGCCACAACGAGTGCATGAAACTAGCTCACTGCGCAGACGCTACCGCGCAAAACGCGCAAGGGCGTGTACGCGACGTTCTGCACACAAATCGCGTGGGATGATCGGAGACACGCCGGAGTGACTAGCTTCAAAGAAACGGTGCATGTTCTCGCTCGTACAGGCACGCTCACGCTCGCATCGCTGTCGGCGTATCTTAGGTCATTCCTGCTGCTGGACTTCTACTCAAAGATTCGATATCTGCTTGGTATCGGCTATGCACTGTCGCGTGGTCGTTGGTTCTGCGAGAGAGCGGGGAATATTTCTCCCCGCTGTGAAACATCGCTGTGCGTGTCTTGGCTAACATTTACCGTAGCAACCCATTTCTTCCTTTTCTAGACAGCACTTGTACAGAGTCGCAAACTTTTACTTGCCAGTATAGTGTGTACTTCTATTTTGTGCGCAGTTATGTGCAGTGTGTGGCAGATTCTGAATCCGCGCAATCTCATTTTCTGACCGCATTCCCTTCTCGCAGGTTACGCATGCAGCAAATGCCCAGACGCTAAAGTGTTCTGCGTCAAAAGCAGCTTGGCGTAATGCAAGAGACACCCGTTGATATGTGGCTGATTCACTAGCAAGCTCGCATCTCTGTTGCCACTCTCCATCAAGTGGGATTTTTAACCATTTTTTTCTCCTGCTCTGTGGTGTACTAGCTGCAGCGCATGGACACTGTGAATGCTTACTGTCGATTTGCACTGGCTTTTAGTAGCAAAGGACGGGCTAGCTTTTGAGGGGAGGTATTTCCTTTTGCTTGCGAGAATGTTTACCAGCCTAACCAAGTGATACGAGCGTACTGGAAACAGCAGCGCGAACAGAGACGGACGACGAAATAGGTAGGAGGACACACGAGCGTAAGTTCAACTAAGTTTATTTTTGAAGACAGAGGTAATAAAGACGCTGGTCAACTTGACAAAGGTAAAGAGCCGTGCATGCGTGGCAGAAAGAGCCACGAGCGACAAGAAAAAAAATATGAAAAACCATGTCATGTAGAATAAACGTGCGTGAAAAACGAGAACTATCGGACAAATCTTTCGAAAAAGCGAAATATTTGTCCGATGAGTGATAATACCCAACGAGAAATACTCTTTAGAACTGCAAGTCTTTCCCACTAAGGGCAACAGATACCTTGCTTATGTATTTGTTTCGTTTGTAATCAATAAATATTGCTGCTGGAACTCCTCTGGTGTTGAGGTATAGAGCAGAAAGAACGGTTGTTTCATCACGAAGACCAGAACACAAGAGGACTTATGGAAGAATTATTTATTGATCACGAAGAAAAATGCATAAGCAAGATTTCTGTGACCCTTAGTGGGAAAGAGTTGCTGCAGTAATTCTCGTTAATATCACTTACAGGACAAACCTTTCAGTTTTCATGTGTTTTGTTGTTCTTGACGCACATGTTCTACAGGACATCTCTTTCGGTCCTTTTTTGTTGTGCCGGACTGTTTCTGCTGCACATCCATGGCCTTTTCTTTGTGAAGTTGGCCAATGTGTTTAAAATCTTTGTCTTCATGAATAAACTTCTAGTTGAGTCAGCGTTCATGTGTGTTCCTACCTTAATTCACCCTTCTCGTTTCTGTTTGTGTGGTTGTCAAATATAAATGTACACCGAATTGGCGAAGTGTCCATAGATGTGATACATGAAATATTTGCGCTGTTTATTTCAAGAAGAACGCTATAGGGTCTTATCTTCTCTGTTTTTAACACTGATGTAGATTTTTCTAGTTCAACTTCAAGGAGTCCCCTGAGGAAGCCAATAAGAGTGATGGTAACTTCATTTGTGTAAGCTTTATGAATTTCATCCATTAAAGGCATGAGATGTCACATGCCTGTAGGGATGCAAGTATTCGTACTTTTTAAACATACTAAGCTCTAGTTTTCGGTTCTCATCACGCTGCTTTGTACTGTGCTGCATTCTCCAGGCGCAGGAACCTTCTTTTATGCCGTCAGTGCATGGGTTCTTTTTGTATATATATTGGATAAACAATTGTCTTGAGCTTAAATATGCATGTATATCACTTGTAATTTTTTTCAACACGGGTGCTGTATCTCCCTCCGTCTTTCTTACTGCTTTGTCCCAATTTTTATGCAACTTTTATGTATTTTATGCAATAAAATTTTGGTAGCATTTTAATAACATTTTACCTGCGCAATTGAGGTCATTGGTTTTTCGTATACGCATTTATTTGCGTTTTCCACTGTCTCACCAATCTGGCTGTCCAGTCATTGAAACCTTTTCCCATCCTTTATGACTATTTCTGGGGTACTTGATAGTGCAAGTGCAGGTGACCATCTATTTGACTCTTTGGAATTGTGTTAGCCGTGTGTTACTACCAATTTTCTGTGCTAATTATTTTTTCTCTTATCGTTCAAGGTATTAGCCTTGCCTTATCTCTTTATTGACTGAGGTACCACTTAGTTGTTGGGTATAGTGAAAAAGGCCCCCGAAAAGTGCTCTAATTAGCTTTGTGCAAGTCCAGAAAAATTAACTGAAAATGAGCTCACTAAATTGAGGAAATACCACCAACAAACTCTTCTCTACCTCAGTTTAACGTATACAAATGGTGCACTGTTCTTGCAAACCTGGCTCGTCAGAAACATGATTCAGGTGTTCACCATGCCCGACAACTTTCTAAATGATGTCTCATCAATTAATAGCTAAGTTGAGTGATGTCATTTTATAATATAATTGGGCAACCTGAAAATATAACATCTCGAAGACAAAAAGCTCAGAGAAGTCTACTTTGGTACTTCCTTAAATTTTAATCGCGGTGAAAGACGTGTGCTAAAGCTTGTATATATTTACGTGAAGTCATTTGTTTCAAGTCCGTTATTTTGCCTTCTCACAGTCAGCCGTAACTTATCCTGTGATGGCTTAGTGTGCGAAACATTTTAATATAACGTATTCAGATGTCTTGTGTGTATCCACACGCAAGCAGCTTCAAGTGTTCATGTGTTCAAAGTTGGTTAAAAGGGTATGCTTAAGCCCTGCCTTTTGAGTCGCTTTGCCTTCTAGTCATAAACTTAAGTCGCAAGTAAAGACCACAATGGTCGTTTTGATTTAATTCATATGTATAGGTTTTTTGAGATGTATCTATACTGTTAAGAGTGCTGTAGGTACTAGCCTGTCTCCAGGTTCGATGTAGTGGTGCCTTATGTACTGTAATAATGTTTCATGGGCACGCATCTTTAGTGTAAATAAACGTACTTCAAGTTGATCAGTCTCTCCTTTGCTTTTGTTTGTGTTTGTGAAAGTTATGAGCAGGCACCGGGGCATGCAAGTGTGAATAGCAAAGCAATTTCAATATATGAATAAATATCCACTAGCCCAACGAAATGTCAATCATATTTCAATGGCCACTTCTGAAATTTCAATGCCATCTCAACTGGGTCACAATGTGCTTTTCAGTGCTGTGACAACAATAACTCAACAACAGGTCAACGGAACTACCACAACGTCAGTTCAATGCAGCATCAATGGTAATTTAACAAATGAACACAACGAGCCGTCTAAGCGCAGTGGAATTTCAATGGTAACTTAACAATTATTCAACATTGAGACACCCAATGGTGTTTCAATTAAATTTCAGTGGCCAATATTCAAGACCACTAAACAGTTAGCCCAACAATTCTCCAACAAAATTTCCACAATTCCTCAATGAAAAAGTCAACATTGACCAATAATAATTCAATGCCTTTTCAATAATTTTTTTGTACGGGAAGGAAGCACAAGAAACAACTCAGGGTCGTTCGGGTTGATATTGCGGTGGTAGAGGATGCCGTCGTGCAGTACGAACATGTGGCACGTACCGTCGGCGCTGCCAGATCGCACTCCGGCGATGATGGACTGTCAGGACTCGTCGCGTTGTTCTTCAGCGCGCATGTCGGTCATGCCAGTAAAAGCCATCAAGCAGGTCACTGGATCCTGCGCAGCAGGATCAGGGTCATCCACTAGGTGACGAGAGAGGCAGTCAGCGTCCTTATGGAGGCATCCAGTCTTCGAATTGACAATAAATGAAACTCGCTGGAGCCGCAAAGCCCAGCGAACAAGCCATCCAGTCGGGTCCCGAAGGGAAGGCAGCCAGCAGAGTGCGTTGTGGTTTTTAACGATCGAAAACGTGCGGCCATACAAATATGGCCGGAACTTGGCGACAGCCCAAACTAAAGCCAAGCACTCCCGTTCAGTGATGGAGTTATTTCTCTCGGCAGGTGACAGCAGGCGGCTGGCGTAAGCTATCACGCACTCGGTACCATTCTGCTGTTGGGCGAGAATATCGTCGAGGCGATGGCCACTTGCGTCAGTGAGGACTTCGGTGGGTGCAGACAGATCAAAGTGGGCAAGCATGGGAGGGGTGATGAGAAACCCGATGAGTGCGGCGAACGCGTGAGCCTGCTCCGGGACCGATGAGAATGGTGTCTTCTTTAGAAGATCTGTCAAAGGCCGAGCAACGTCCGCGAAGTTTTTGACGAAACGGCGAAAGTACACAGGCCGACAAAGCAGCGCACGTCTGAACCAGAAAGTGGCACAGGGAAACTGCGTACGGCGCGAACTTTTCCAGATCTGGTTGGACACCGGATGCGTCAACGTGGTGACCTAACGCGGTAATTTGACGGCGCCCGAATTGACATTTCGTGAAGTTTAGTTGGAGGCCGGCTTTTCGGAAGACCGCAAGAATGGCAGGGCGTCGGGTAAGGTGACTGCCGAACGTGGGAGAAAAAACAATAACGTCGACAAGGTAAGACAGACAGGTGGTCCATTTGTAGCCTCGCATAAGGGACTCCATCGTAAGTTCAAATGTCGCAGGAACATTGCATAGGCCAAAGGGCATGACTTTGAACTTATATAAGCCATCCGGCGTGATGAAGGTGGTCTTCTGGCGGGCCATTTCATCAACTGAAATCTGCCAGTAGCCGGATCGCCGATCAATGTACGAGCGGTACTTAGCTCCGTGCAAGCAGTCCAAGGTTTCATCGATGCATGGTAGTGGGTAGACGTCTTGTCGCGTGATCTTGTTAAAGTGGCGATAATCGACGCAAGAATGCCAGGTACCATCTTTCTTTTTCACAAGCACGACAGGCGAAGCCCAACGGCTGGCTGATGGCTCGATGACCTGTTTGCAGAGCATGTTGTTCACTTCTGATTGGATGACTCGACATTCAGCATGCGATACACGATAGAGACGCCGACGAATAGGATTCCTGTCTCCAGTGTTTATACGGTGGTGAACCACATAAATACCGCCTGTGTTGTTTATGTGTTCTCTTCCGCTGTCCCCGTCTTTATTTGCGGTCAATATGATATGCTGAACAACATATGTGTGGCCTAAAGGCCTGTAGCCGAAATCAAAGATGCCACTGTATGACTCACGCAGGAGACGTATGTCCATGGCGTGTACAGGGGTGAGGTCACATGCAATCATTTTCCCGAAGTCATCCGTTAAGGAATCGGAGCTGTGAGCTACAATTGGCTCTAATCAACCACTCTCGGCATTCAGACTCTCAGTGTCAAATTCGGAACCACTAGAAACGCTGGCCAAATCATGCCGGCAAGAATAACTTGAGGGCATAGGCTGAAATTCAGAAGCGGTTGAACGACGGTTGAACGCTCCATCGGCCATCGTACGTATCATCTCGCATTGATCATGCCCAAAAATTGTTTCGCACAGTAGTTTACTCAGGCTCACTTATAGAAAGAACCTTGGAAGTCTGGAACCACCTCCCTATGCCATCTCTAAATCCTGGAATTTCAAGACCGTTCTTAACACTCACATTTATTCTTACCCTCCTCTCGCAAGACCTTCGGGGCGATTGAGCCTAGGAAAATAAATAGGTAAATAAAATAGAATAAAAAGTAATTCAGTGTGAGTTGTGGAAGAAATGCGCACCACCCACTTTTTTTTTTTCGAGCTGCACTCTCCCTACCTATCGTTATTGCTGCACGACCTCATCAATTACCACGCTGTGTCATTAAGTGACGGTAATGTCAATGACGATGAGGCCGCATTTCGGGACGAATGCTCCCAGAAGCCACATTTCACAGTATTTCAACTAGTTTTTATTCGTACTTGCAGAGTGCCATCTCTAATGTGCGACAAACATGCGTTAGAGTATCGCTAACTTAGATACTATGTGAATACTGCCCATTTGTTTTTCACATTGATCGAGATAGTTGAGGATGCAAAACATGTATCGTCCGTTTCGCCACAGAAAAATTAACACATTGTAATTGCAGCGTAAGCGTATGTCTGTGATTTCCGCACATTGCGAATTGTGCGCTCTGGCCGTTAAATGTAACCGTGGTTTGGGGAAGGTAGTTGTGCTGGAAACTCTTGCTTTGATTATTTTGATCTTTTTAAATATTCTCTGCAGCAGAAATAATTAATTATACGCAACATCTGGGTCTTGAGTGGAATTGTTTTTCATGATTCTCCAGTTCTCCCTACCTTTATTACTACTCATGTATATGTAAAGGAGTGTCCTGTTTTATTATAAGTTTCATCGGTATGCTGAAATTCCACAAATGATGAAGCTTGTTTTAGACATTTGGAACAAAGCAAACGGCCTTTAAAAATGACTACACCTGAATTACACCCTCACGTTCATTGACAGGTCAACCCGCTCCAGTAAAGTGCTATGCTGAACCGTACAAGCCCTGCCCTGCATGCGCAGAGAGAGGATATTACTACGACTCGAATAACCAGACATGCATACCGTACGGAACAAAAGCTGACTCATGGTTTCCTCCTGACGAAGCGAACTGCTTTGGAGATAAAACCACTTGTCTCAGAGAATGTATGTGAGTATTCTAAAGATAACTTTTCAGCGCAAAAAAAGACATAATAATCCAGGACCCAAACGCACACAAAGCTCCTTCCAAGCGCTGGTGAACGTGGTAAATTCTATTGGCTTGAATTTCGCTCATAAAAGTGCTTACAAATATGGTAATTGAAGTCAGCATTATATTTTACAGATTACTTTAATATTTAGATTCAACTGCATACTGCAAAATTTCGACTCATCAAAATGAGGAATGAGCTGCCGTATTGGAGTTAAAAAACAAATTAGCGACGTTTAACCTTATGAGCGAGCGTTACGCGTAAGTGCATTGGTGCACTTCCTATATAATTGCGCTAGTAATTATATGGAAAGTCCAGGCGCATTTCTGCCGTCGTCGTCGCCTCGATGTTTTGTATCAACTCCAAGGGCGATAACGTCGTCCCCGCGCGCGTGAGTTGCATGAGGGAGTGTTGTATGAGCGAGCGAGCGTGCGGCGGTGAGACAACGATCATGGCTCAATCTCACGTGCGCAAAAGAGGAAAGTGGTGAGGCATCACGCTGTCTTGGATCGTACGCATCGTCCCGGGGGTTAGTGAAGGGAGGGTCTGGCGTTGTACTCCGCCAGCAACGGCGCATTCCATGGCCGCGCACGCACTATTTTGAAAGCGACCTGCGGATCTGCGGAATGTAGGTGTACCGATGGTGCCGACGGTTCGTAACTGCATCAGCGCTGCGTTTTTGCCACTGAGTTTGCCTTGAAGCGATAGACAGCATCAAGGTCACATCGCCCCTCTGCTGCTGCCACACTTCCTCGAGGCAGTATCAGTTTCCATGGGCACGTTGACCATCGCCGCGAATGCCGTATTGGTCGCCATTGTACAAAAGCCGCCGAATTTGCATAAACAGTATCCGGGGGGATATCAACCACTCCGCATGCAAGTTGAGCTTGGGCAAATAAGTTTGCTGAGGCGAATACACGTACCTGTTCGAAATGGCGAAAGATCTGACCTGACCTTTCCGGAGCGAGCCTTGGCAGGGGTTGCAAACGTTGAAGGTTGCCATGTCAGCCTCAGGAAACTCTTGCTTCCGCACGGAAACCCACGCCTCGTCGATGGAAACGATGTCTCGAAGATGCCAGAGTTGATCACACACACTGCACCAGTACCCAAACGGTGTACTGATGAAATCCCTGTTAAAGATTTTGGTGGCGCCCGCTTGAAGCCGGGCATTCTGTTTGGTATTGCGCTTACGGACTTCGCGCAAGACACTGCGCTGGGATTCCAAACGGGCTTAATGCTGTTGAAGAGTTTATAGCCTACGGCGTCTTCCTTGATACTCCCGCATTGTCACAAGCCGCCTAGAAAGTTACTCGGGAACCTCCTGGGCACGCAAAGCCCGTGCCTTTCGCCGGGCTTGTTCAACTTGTGCCCAGCGCATGGCGACGATTTTGCGATCGCTTGACTCACACTTGGCCTGCCGCCGCTTGCGTTGATGCTCCGTCCTTATCTCTCGGCGCTCGGCCTCTTGATCACGAGACGAACCCGGTACCTACAAAGCGCTCACACAAACCGTAACAACTGCCAGACGTAACAACTGTTGCCAAATGTCGACGAGTAAAAGTAGCTAGTGGCAACGTGAAAATAGCTATAAGTAGCTAAAAAATCCAGCAAGGAGCTTAAGGTAGATACATTTCATTTTAAGCATTTTTAAAATATATTCTGCGCATACAGCACATTTATTGGCACCTGTATTATGTTGAAATATTAAATACAGCTCTCAAGTCATGTTTTCCTGTAGGCATCTACGCTGAACATGTATGAACGAATAATAGCTGTGCTCCCATTTTGATTCCAATAACTTAGGGCAGGCGTACTTTCGCAAAGCATCAAGGTTTGCGCGCTCACAAAATACGAGCTGCGAATGCATCACTGCTGTGTAGATATCTAAAGATTGAAGTATACATCTACTTCATGGGCGTACCCAAAGCCTATCGAATCGGAACTGAAATTCTTAGCAATATGCACAACTGTAAAAATTTTAAAGAAACAAAAATTGTCTCGTCAATACTGTGGACCTCATTAACAAAATATAGGATTTTGGTGGCCATTCAGTAGCACTACGTCCAACATTTATTTCTATATTGTATTTTGTTCCCATGTTTGCAAGTCACATTTAATTGCCATGCAGTCGCGTGCATGATGACCAGTGGTTCAGTTGAATAATCAGGCACAAAAATTGCACTTCTAAGGCACATTTTAACCCAAAGTCTGATATTAGTAAACTAACGTCACCTCAGACTCAGAGAAACTAATAGTTATGAATTGCAGTAGTCACACGTACTACTATTTCAAAACGTGTTTGGCCTTGAGAAGTAAAAAATACATTTTTTAGATAAAGATGCCATTCACTTGGAAGACGAGAAAGATTTGGTTTTGTAGTATACTGTATGCAAGCATACGACAAACGAGGGAAGTAAACTTCCGGGGAGCTCACCCTTTGCCGATCCGCTGTTCTCCCCGCCCGGTTCTTAGAAATTTTCCATACTGCCACTTTGTGACGTTGCAGCAATCGAATAGAACGCGTATCGAACAAAGATCTGCGATCGCGCACCAGACTTTGATCGTTATACGCATTAACTTAAACAAAACCTAAGAATTGGCTTGCTGAAGAAGGAAAAAAGCATATTTCATTGCGCGAGTGTCGATAGGCAAAATACAATAGAAAAATAAAGCAAAGTACAATCTTAGCCATTAGGCAAGAAAAATGTGACGCAGACGAAACCGCGCAGTTTGTACGGAGTACAAAACTTTTCCGTCCACATGAGTTGCAACATGCCATCAGATGTTTAATAATAATAATAATAATAATAATAATAATAATAATAATAATAATAATAATAATAATAATAATCAGCATCATTATCATCTTCACCATCATCATCATCACTATCAGCCTGTTTTATGCCCACTGCAGGACGAAGGCCTCTCCATGCGATCTCCAGTTACCCCTGTCCTGCGCCATCCAATTCAAACTTGCGCCCGAAAATTTCCTGATTTCATCACCCCCCCTAGTTTTAGGCAGTTATCCACTGCACTTCGCTTCTCTTGGCACATATTCCGTAGCTTTAAGGATCCACCGGTCATCTAAACTACGCACAACATGTCAATTTGAATATTGGCTATCCCTTTTGCTCTCTCATCCCACGCCGCTCTCTTCCTGTTCCTTAACGTTGCGCCTCAGTAGCGTCGAAATGGCGGAGTTGGCAATGGCGCGCTTCTCGAACGAAATCTGGTAGAGCATGGGCCGCCACTGGCTGGGCATTAGTAGAGTCCAAAGCCCGTGGGTCGCACGGTAGCGCTTCTCGAAAACAAAAATAAGGCATGGATTGATAAGCGATGATCATCGCTTCTTATTTATAGGGTATGTCGTGTTTGTTAGTTCGTTCGCACCAAAGCATGCAGACCCACAAACATCTAACATCGGCGGTACAAGTGCCCTCTAACTCTGCCACCGGGGCGCGCATCCCCATTGGTCGGGAGGCAAGGAAGCCTCCAGGGGTGCAATCGGAGATCGTTGTCCGGCGCGTTAGTTCGGTTACCAGCGCGCGCGATTGGCCTACTCCGCGCCGACGTCGCCAGCCGTGGGGCGCGGCCACGTTTTTGGTGACGTCAAAATGACGACACGCTCCTGTCAATCATCGTGCAACTGAGCACGTCGTCTGATAAGCGCCGAACCCGACGGTAGTTGGGAAGTTTGGAATGATCATAGGTTCGTTACGAGACCGGCTTCGCATCGTGCGTCTGGTGGATTTGATTGGAACCAACCGGCGGCTGTGGATGCGGAAAGGCACGTTTGGATCCAATCCATACTTTAATTCGAGAAAATAGCGCTTGCGTTGGGAACTTCGGTTTTTGCGATGGCGTTGCTCAAGGAGGAAGGAGAGCGGGTGAAGGTGCGAAACGCCTTTGAACAAAGGGTAAAAAGCGGAGTCGCTTTCGTTTCTAGAAACAAATAGTGCGTTGGTTGTACAGCGAGATCAACCCCTTTATCGGGTGCCAGCGAGCCACTGGAATGTTGTTGCTTCCTCTTAAAAAGTACGCCACTGTCCCCATCGTTTCTTTTTTCTTTTTCTCGCTGTGCGCAACACCACATAGGGACGACGCAGGAAAACTAATAGTTATAAATTGTACTAGTTACACGTACTACTATTTGGAAACGTGTTTAGGCTTGAGAAGAAAGAAATGCGTTTTTAGATAAAGATATTATTCTTTGGAACGCGAGAAACATTTAGTTTCGTAGTATACTGTCTACAAGCAGACGACAAACGAGGGAACTAAACTTCCGGGGAGTTCACCGCTTGCCGACTGGCTGCTCTCTCCGACCCACTCTCACAACATTTGCATACTGCCACTTTGTAATGTTGCACCAACCGAACAGAAAGCGTATCGAACAATGATCTCCGATCGCGCCCCTGAAAACACGTAGACTATCTTCGTCATCCGGACGGCGGCGCATGCGATTGATAAGGAGGGGTAGAAATTTGCACGAGCGATGCTACGCTCTCTCCAGCTGTCATCAGTGAATTTTCCCAAGACGTTCTCGTACATTATATGGCGTGAGCGGGACAGTCTTCGTTCGCGCGGCTCTCGCTTGCTAAATGTGCGCTGATTTCTTTGACACTGGCCAAAAGTGCTTGTTGCACATGAAATCAAAAACACTAGAAATATCAGCAAAGGACTGTGCACCGGAGAGGGAATGACAAACGAGGTGCATTAGGGCGAGTAAATAAACACGATAAGCCCAAACCAGGCCTCGGTTTCTGTTGTAACAGAATGCCCACCAATTCAGTCAATCTTTGGCACCAATTTCTAACACGTGCCTTCTTTCTGAACACGACCGGCCGTGAGTGTGACGCAGTTGGAGGAGGTATAGTTTGGATGGTACGTGAAAATAGTAGAAACGCCTGCTCTCGTCCATGAAAGCGGCCTCAGCAAGTCGCGCTTTCGCTACCAATAATGGGGCCTTTTGTGGGTTTGAATTCGTCGCCTAGGATGGAAACCGGATTAAGGCAGATGGTGCTGCTTGTGGTTGGAAGCGTCAGACATATCCCGAAGACAGGTGGCCCCTCTCCTACCCGCTCGACGCTCAGTGCTCGTGATTCGCGGAGAGTCGGATGCCCGATGCGAAGCGCCTCGCGGTCGCCGCGCAGAAACGTCAAGTCGCTGAGGCTCGTCTTGCGTCCACATGGCATTTGAGTAATATAAATGCTGACACATGCATATGCATATGTACAGTATTGTACCGCGAGCATTAATTCGATGCTCATCGGAGTCCCCACGCGATAGGCTACACACGTCAGGAGCCTCGCCGCCGCATTGCCTGTCTTTTGTTTTGTTTATGTTCTCTTTTCTTTCCCTCGGTGATGCTACGTGTCAGATGCTTTCGCAGTCTTCTATCTATTTTCTCTTCCTCTCGCTTTTCAACAGTTTATTTCTGTCTCAAAGTACGCGAATCCTTGTTGCGTACTTTGTTTTGTCGACATTGTGATTACGTAGTTCGTATGAGATAATTTCTGAACTACGTGAACCAGTCCATCCCACAGAACCTGTAGCTTAATTTTCCTTGACAGTTTCAGAATCATTACTTTCTCCCAGACTTTGAAGCGGCGCGTTCGAGCCGTTCTGTCGTAGTTAACATTACTTTGGGCCCTGCACATTTCCTACCCTGGCAATCATTGAGCTGTGGCGAGTCGGTCTAAAAGCTCAAGCGCCTATGCCACAACAGAGGTGTCGTTAGGCCATCTCTCCAAGGCTTCTCCAATAATACGAAGGGGGGCCGAAGGTGGCTAGCCTATATGATCACCGAAGGTGAAAATCACCGAAGGTTGACTCGTGCGGTACTGTTCGAAGCGCGAACATTGCTGCAGGCAAGGAAGCCACCCCATCCAGACTGTGCTCCTAACAAAGGGCTTGCAATTGCCGTTTCATGATTGAGTGGATTTTCTCTACAGATTTGACTGCGGTTGGTACACTGAGATATGAATAATTGTAATGCCACGTCTTTCCAAAAACGTGGAGATCAGTAGGCTCGTAAAGACGGATCCCTGATCTGACTGGATTCCTGTGGCAAATACCACACGCGCGGAGATTTACAAAAGCGCGTTGACGATCTCTACCGATAACAGTTATTTCAGGGGCACAGCTTCCGCGAATTCCGTTGCTTGGCATACTGGAGTAATAATATGCCTCGTTCTTTCTGTTCTTCGGCCGAGAGGCCTTATTGCCAATGGACGCATTCCTTCCATCCGCCGCAGCAGAGACTGGCGAGTATGCACTTGACGCCATCACCAGGGCAGCCCAAGTACGCGAAATTGTCAGCGCTCGCCTCCTAACCTCTTAAGAGAAGCAACGATAATTGTACGTTCTCCAACACAGAGACGTGCGCTTTTCTCATGGATCGCTGGTACTCCTCTGGTCCCCGACTCGTCACGTCGGCCTGTCAGAAAAACTCATTTCTTGTTACACAGTGCCATATCGAGTGCTGCGTGCCGTGACTCCAGTTGCGTATGAAATCGCCCCAGTCGGTACCAGCGGTACCAACTCAAAACATATTACTCTCCTGTTATCACCGATATTTAGACGCACCGGCATGGTGCTTCTGCCGCCGGGGGTAATGATACATGTATATTGCGTTTTTATTGTGGACAATGCACGCGGGCGCCCCGACGAAGAGGACGAACGCTCTGTGGCCCTCGAACTGTCGGCTGAACTGGCCAGTGCTGAAGTTATCCTTTGTAAATATCCTTGTAAATTTTCTCCAGTTCTTAGTCCTTCGTTCGCGTGACAATATATATATATATATATATAGATACGACGTAAAATTATAATTACAGGCACCTTCCCAACCGTTGCCAAGTGATGGAAA
Source organism: Dermacentor andersoni (assembly GCF_023375885.2). Classification (NCBI taxonomy): domain Eukaryota; kingdom Metazoa; phylum Arthropoda; class Arachnida; order Ixodida; family Ixodidae; genus Dermacentor; species Dermacentor andersoni. Next base: position 23,045,943 of record NC_092823.1, on the reverse strand, counting down.
CGTACGCACTAAGTGCGATGGTCCTGAGCAGACGCCCAGAGCTTATATTACAAGTGTAAAGCTACACCGGGCATCTTCTTTACGCAACTGGTGCAACTATGACCTGCTGAGGTGTTGCAATGCACTCGGAAGCATGTCACAATCGGTTAAACACTTCTGCAACCGCGCACAACTAATAAGCTCGACAAAAATTCGTCTGCGCTCCCCAACGGCCGCTAGGCGGTTTGGGCTCCTCGCGTCTAGCAAAATGTGGGCGATCGACTTCGCTGTTGGAGAGCCACCTCTACTCCAGAGACTTCATTATATAACGTCCTTGCAAACAACGCATCGCAGCAGCTCGCACAACAAACCGGCACGTTGAACACGTAGGAATAACAACATTGCATTTATTTTACCACTCGCATGGGGCCGGCACCGCCAGCGTTCGGTGAGGCTGCTGTGGCCTCCGTGATGGCTGTAGTATTAGCCAGTCCACTCTCGCTTTGTAACGTGTTGTTCCCAACTACGTATAAATGTGGCAACACCAAAAATATCCAATGGACTGTCTATAGCGTAAGTTTATTTTTTAGCGTAGAACGCAATTCTATGCCGTATGGTCGCTTTTGAAGAGCTTCTTTCGTATGGAACCAGCAAAAGCATGGCCTTCGGGATCTGGTTATGTTATCTTGAAGAAGCCGTTCCGGGACTGTTATTTGAACAACTTGTACTTGGCTCATCTGCCTCGAAGCCCCTCCATGACTTTTTGGACAGTTGACTCTGCTACCTCTGCCGTGACTTCCTTTTAACTAACTTCCTGCTGTCGTCATCATCAAATTTCGCCATCGCACGTGTGCAGTATGCGACGTTTTCATGCACGTCGTAACTATGCCAGTCGCCAATCAACAAATCTACGACAGTACTTCGCTCGTGTAGCGCAGGTTACACCAGTGTCGTCCACATCTTGTTTTTGTGTCGGTGTGTTTATCATGCGTGGGCAGTGCTTCTGCCGTCCGTGCCTGATATGTTTATCGTGCGACCCATGCAGGTTTCTCGAAACATACACATGTCTTTGCAGTGCGCATGGGCCCCGTTTGATTGGTGCGTGCCAAAAATGTGCAGCGGCGTACAAAATGACTCCAGCACAAGTGCTGCAGTCGCTGCACTCCAGCAAATCCACACAGCAGCTTAGGCGCAGTTTTGTTTAGTGTTTAGTGGTAATCTGTGATTTTCCTGTGTCTGCAATAGCACCTGCAACGCGTTTCCAAGACGTTACTTTGTTTATGTCTAATTTTCTTTTGTGTCTTGATTCCCTTCTTCAATGAGTGCATTTCTTGTTTTTGTTTGATAGTAAAAACGTCTTTAATGAGGTTGAAATATTCAGCCATTTATTTGCTTGGGAATTGGCGTAAGCATTAATTCTGCGAGACCTTAGCAGCCCAGTTCTGGAGACTGAGCTGAAACAAGGCGCGGTTGAATGATTTGAAGCAGGGTTTGGTACGTGTGTCCCCTTCGACTATTGCACTTATTGTACCATCACAACGGGTACGTTGATCATTATATTTGAGCAGACACATATGCGTGTTCTTGCACAACTAGTGTACTTCTAAGGAGATATGGAGTTAAGAGGAAGCTTTAGCTCGGGCCGAACTCCGACGCGGCCTATTCAAATACAGGTAAAACGCAAAAAATGTTTTTCTAAGCTAGCTCCTGCACCGATTTTAATGAAATTTCTTGCATTTAGGAAAGTACGTTTAATTCTAGTGACTGTTGGATACGGAATTTTGATTTAGGGCCTGAATTCTGTTAAAAAAGATTTTCAAAAATTGGAAAGTCTGAAAAAGAATATAAGCACGAATTTTTGAAATATTAGCTCTACATCAAGATCGGATATCGCAGTTCTCTAAACGGCATCTACTAGACCATTGAAAACGGACGAATTTGATATCTCATTTTATGTCTTACGTGAACTTGTTACGTTTTGTAAAAGGGTTCCCCAAAAGCTGTATTTCCACATTACTAATTTTGTTTAGATTCATGTATAACATGTAAATTTGGCCCCTTTAGATGTACTATTAGGTGCAATTCACATAATTGTGGTATCATTTTTCATTTTCATTGCTGAGTTACAACGTTGTGAACTAGACAGTTTCGTTTTCTGAAAATTTTCAGTTCTGCCACTTTTTAACGAAAAATTGATCACCTAAATTAAAAATTCGAAACCAGCGGTCACTAGATATCAAGTTTTTATTTTAAATGCAACAAACCACGCCGAATTCTGTGACGTGGTTGCCGAGAAAAACGAATTCTCCTTTTACATATAATTAGATAGGAGCCCTCGATCTAAAGCTTCGTCTTAAAGGAGTTATGCCTCTTGTCGCGGACATTTATTTGCTTTCTCAAATTCTTATGTTGTGCTGTACTAACTAAAATGCTATGCTATATTTCGTCTCAAATACAACACGAAACTACGGCAGCATGGTAAACAAGATTTACAAAAATAACAAGCAGCAATCCTTTACTTAGGTGCACGCTGCAATAAACAACAAAGTAGCTTTAAGAGAACAAAGGGTGCTGTAGAAAATGCGTTAAACGTTTACACGACCAGCACTAGTATCGATTGTTTAAAGGAACTTACATGTCACATTTTGCAGGGGTTTTAATGAAAACAACAAAAATGGCATTCCAGCAACAAAGGTAAGCTGCTCATTATTCATAAAGCACAAGCACTGCTATTTTTCCGAATATAATGTGAATGATTTGATTTACCGGGAAGCATAAGGGACAACTGTTCCCGAAGTCACTTATCCTCAAACATTTGAATTTGTCTGTCAGGCTATACTCTGCCCAGAAATGTGGAGAGCCAATAAAGGATTGTGTATATTTATTTTGGGTCCGTCGTTAACGATAATATATTAGATATTATAGAAAGAGTGCGTTCGTTTATTTGATGAGAAAGGTATTCATTGCTAGAAGCTTGCAAACTTGACAGTTTAGTACAGCCATTTTGGAAAACGTCTATGCATTACGGTGCCATGGCGTGTGGCTGAAACGCACTTCCATCTTCGGTGTAGTGTAGCGATTGCCATGTAACCAGTGTGTGCTAGAGAATGTTATGCCCCATGACAATCACATACTTTTAGGTACTTCAGATTTCTTGAGGGTGTTGTGTGGAGACACGAGACAAGAGTGCGCGTAGCAGCACGAAGTATTTAACGTGATCGTCAGTGGCAATACCTTTAGAGGTTATGCAACCATTGTTACTTGTAACCAAGCAGTCACTGGTGGCTGCGCAGGTACAGACAATCAAACGCCTGAAATGATGCAGGATTGGTCCCGTTTGCGCTATCATGCAGGCATTGGAACGGTTGTTTGCTCATGAGTTCATAGCACAAAATAAAAAAGGAAAGTCAACACCAAGTGACACCAAAGAAAGACAAAGTCTCCTTGGGTGCATTAGTGTAACATGTAGTTTGTTTAGATTGCGCTTTTTCGTTGAGTAATGACGCATCACCGGTTCCGGTTATAGGCGCACGCAATTTGACCGAGCGTATGTGCGTTTCCTTTCGAACTTTTTGCGCTCAACACGCATTATTACATGATGCGTCTTCTTTGTTCAAACTTTATTTTGATGCCCCTTTTGTTGCGATAGCAGGGTTATAGACAGTCCAGGCGTCTTTCGGCGTCGGGGACGCCGTGAGGTTTTGTATAAAGTGCAAGTGCGATAAAAGCGTCGCCGCGTACGGTATACTGTATGTGCGAGTTCAAGCGTGCGAGGGTGACCCGGCGAACGCGACTCAATCGCGCATGCGCGGGCGAGGAAGCTGGGCGGAGAGGCACGGGGTTAAGGCGAGGGAATGGGGGTGGGGGGGGGGACGTTCTTCTTCAGCGGCCGCGGGCGCCGCATCTTGAAAGCAATCTGCGACGTGGCCAAAGTGCGCGCCCGCGCTAGCCTCTCTTCAAAGGAACCTGCGATGTTTGCAAAATACGCGGATTGCGAATAGGTTCGTATGCACTGTGCTTTCGACGGTTCGTTAACGAGGCACGTAGGTGTACGTACGTCAATTCGTGCGCTGTGGCTGCCGAAATTCTTCACTCCAGCATTTTGACGGTGAGTTTCCACGATCATTGAGAGAGATGTGTTCATGTTTGCCTGTGCGCGCGTGACTCCTTGCTTGTTAATTTTGTCAAGACACGTTGGCGGGTTAGCCGGTTTGAATCCATGATAGAATGTGTAAGCGCGACTAGACAACGACGCAGAAAGAAATAGAGACAGCGCTTTCTCCGTGTGTTTATTTCTACGTCCTCATGCAGTCGCGCGTTTACGTTTTATCATAGTTCACTTAGTAAGCCAATGCTTACATCTTTATAGGGTCAATAAAACGACTATCCTTACCTCGTATAGCTATCTACTAATTTGCTATCGCAATTGGTGCTTCTCATTTCGGGCGAAACTGCGACTTCTTAGTACTACTTACACCAGAAAACATCAAATGGTGTCATTTGACCAGACAAAGGTAGCCACATATTCAGATCCCAGGAACCTCAAATCTATCTGACACCCTTGAAGAAGACCATGCATTAAAAAAAGAACAGGACACTAGCCGGATAATTTTGTGTAAATCTTACTTGCCTCGGCTTGGCGAAATTTTCTACAGTCAAGTCCAGGATGCCACGCGCACAATACTGTCTTGTGTCGCGCGGCTTCTTGCCTCCCGCTGCCTTTTACTCGTGTGATTTACTGGCTCTAACCAAATATTTCGAAATTGGCGTTTTAAAGGCCTTGAAGTGAACCACAATTATTGAGAGTTCTCAGCTCGGTGACCCTAAAGTGGAACCTGAGGCAACCGGTGCTTTGAATCGCAAAGGTATACCTTGATATAAAATTATTTTTCTCGTATTCACTCTCTGGTAAAGCAGATTGAAAAAGGACACAGGGAGGCGGCAACTGAATCAGCGGCAGTTAGGGGAGGGAGGTGGGCGATATGTTTTGATTTATTATTTGTCGTGTTACCAAATTCACATGCTTCGCCTCGGTATGCCGACCTCATTGATCCTTCGAATATATGGGGCCATGAACAAAGAAGGCAGACCTGACGTCTTCAGCCCTCTTCGCATCGGCTTTTCGAACATTTGCACAGTGACAGCTAAATAAGCTATGAACTCCATCGCAAAACCCCGAGAGTATGTATATGCATCACCAACCGCGGGGTAGGTGACGCATATACATAATGAACAACACATCCAGATAATATTCTTAACATGAGGAGAAATATCATTCAGTGCGAGCTTGGGGGAACCCTCTGGTCGCATGACCGTCGTACGCGCGGTGAACGTCGAGTCGGGCACGTGCGTGTCGAGCACGTTGGGGAGAGGGGAAAACTTCCTTTCGCTGGCGGCGAACTGGAATGGCAAGCGATATCAGCGCCACCGGGTGTGCCACGTGAGATCCCTCTGACGTCACGTTTGACATCGCCCGCATCGGCCGAGCAAGCGGCGAGTGTGAGTCTCCGCCACCGCTCCCGTTTTCCCGCACGTGGTGGGTAAACCGCGTTTTTGCTGTGGCAGTCGCCGCAGCTGTCCATAGCCCCACCTGGTATGTCGGGAGCCGTTCTTTACCTAGCGTATTATTCTCTTCGAGGAAACACTCAGTGATGTGAAGTATAGCTAGCTAGCCTGCTCGTAGTGTTAGTTGCATACGTAACAGATGCCTTGCGTTTGTACACGTGGTTGTCGTTTATTGATTTTTCGAGCTTTCATTGGGCCGCAGTTGATGGGCAAGGTGTGTCAACCGCAGGGCTTAGTGTGCCAAGAAAAGCACCGTTCGCTTACCCCCTTATCCGGACAATCTCAATACACTATGAGCAAGAGTGTCATCGCCTATAAACAAAATTGAAAAGAAGCTCTCGGACAAAGCCGAAAGAGCGTGGTTAAAAACGATTTCAAGCAGATTACAGCTATGGCTCAGAATTGCAGGCTGTGAACTTGAATGTATTCGTAATCTATAGCAAACATGTTTCTCAGCATCTGTCCTGTTAATAGCACGCTTTAGAAACCTTACTATCGTGCATAGATAAAAACAAGACAACCCGGAGATTCAATTGTTCGTTAACAAAAGCCACGGAGAGAGAGTCTGCAAACTTATATGAGATAACATTTGTCGCCAAACCAACAAGCTTATATAATAAATAAGAGTAACCTCTTCAATATCAGCTACTCCTGCACCTTGGAACTCCTGCCTTGCACACTATTGTCTGCCATCTGAGACGATACGGCCCGCCAATTTTTTATTCTTTCAATTTCTCCTCTAAGGGAATCAAGCTTACAATGCCACTACGAAAACCACAAAAGGTTTTTTTCTCCTTTCCTCCTACTGTACGGTTGCCTACTGTTTCATACGATCGACAGTCTATTTACTTCGTTATGAACCCGATGCCCCGGAGCACGAGCCGATTTTGGAACCCCCCTCATATGCCGATAGATGTAGTCAGTTAGTCAGGCGTTTAACTATGGCTGGCGAGTAGCGCCAAAAACAGATCTGGTACGACCACCCTCCCCTCGCTACTTTTCTGCCTGGAACGCTTCTAATGTTGCGATTACCGCCACAGTCTCCTCGTCCAAAGTGCTCCAAAGGTATGATAGACCTTACCGTGTCGTCGAGCGCACGTTCCCCCCCAAGTACGTAATCGAGCCCCCTACGCCACCTGCGCCACCGTGCAAGATATATTTTTCCCGTAGTATGCTTGAAACCCTATTTCGAACTGCTTTAGTCCACCCTTAGATTGCAGGATAACTCCTGTGTTTTCTGCGGTGCGATTGTAATGAAAAAAGGTGATTATGAAGAGAACAGCACAGGTACAAGCGCGATTGGCAACACAGTGCGCGAGATAGCAGGTCAACCTTAACTATTGTACTTCGCTCCGGACCTCCTGAGTCTACAGCCCTCGTAGAATAAACCTGCTTTTACGTAGAACAACATAGCTTGAAAAGAAGCCCCTTTATTAGCGGCACGAGAAGTGACACACTGCGTTCACCTTGTTTGAGGACCGTCAGAGCTAGTTATTCTACCACAATTTGAGATGATCAGGTTTGTCGGAAAAGGCGTAGCCAACGCTTTCACACAAGTTTAAGACGGCGGTGAGAATTAGGATCAGTGTGGTAAATACGCATAAGCCCACTTTTTTAGATTGCAGGGTCAGCTGACGGGTATACTTCTGTTCGTCCTATCTACTTCACGCTGTACCTAGCAATGAACAACGAACAAGCCCAACTTTCTGAACTCTAGTTGAAGGCCTACGAATATTTTATTGAAAGTACGAGCAGGTGTTGATTCCACTGAAGGAGAAATTAGTGCATCAAGATAACTTAAGCAAAACTTTCTCCAAATCCGTATCATGCGTAGACCTAGCGAGGAGTTCCAAAGATACAGAAAGAGAGAGAAAGAAAGAGAGGAATTAAGGGTAAACAGAAAGGGTAACCGGGTGGTTATATCCGCTTTGCTACCATGCACTGGTAAAGGGGGAAAAGATGAGGCGAAAGCGTGAAAGAAGGGAGAAATCACGCCGTTATGGAAAGTGCAACGCATGCTCGACGAAAAGAAATGGCGCTGAAGTGTTCTAGTCGTTTGCACAGGTTAATGAAGTGCGCCATCTTCTGCGTTTAGTCGCTTTTGTGACGTCCGCGTTCTGTCCACGAAAGAGTGTCGTTAGCTTGTGGAGCATTCCTCTGATACAGAGATGCCCCTCCTGCACGCAGTACATTGATCAGTTGGCGTACAATGGTGGTTCTTTAAAAACAGACAGATGGCGTTCATTATTGAGCGCAGTAGCGGCAGAACTTGGCGATCTGAAATTGAAACTTTTCTGTAGGAGTACTAGGCGTCAGAGTACAGGCGACGCGTTGCGACCCCTCGGCCACAGATGGGTTAGTTAGACTAGGCGCTCCATGCAGCGTCTTCTTGAGCTTGGCATCCTATGCGCACTTAAGGCCATTCCTTCGAACTGTCAAGATTTGCAACTTCCGACTCTAAGGTGCCCTGATTGTCTGCTGCGCGTGGTGCTGGTTGTGTTGGAAATATAAACTCGTAAACACTCCCTTACTAACTAAAGGACCAGGCATGATGTCACGCGTGCATAGGTAAACAGAAAGACATCTCACTCAATGAGCGCGCACACTCGCTGTCGAAACGCGGGCGTGAGGAAGAGCGGCAGCAGGAGTGAGTGAAATGATAAGCGTGATGCCTAGCTTCAACGCGAACTAAGCGGCGAAAACACAGCGCACACGAAGCTATGAGCCCTCGGCGCATCTAGACTCTGCACTCATCGCACGGGCGTCATAGGCAGCCGTCGCCGGAATGGAGCTCCCCCTCGCGTTGCGCGCGGTGGAGGTTCGCGTGCTTCTGCGCCGCCTTCCTCCCTTGCGCGCGCGAGATTAAGCCGCTTTCCTCGGCTCACTTACGCACGCTTTCACTCGCACCTACTGCACACGGCGCATGGCTACGGTTTTATACATTTAGATTTTAAATGGAGCATCACAGTCACGACGGTGATGGAAATGTGCATAGAATGACCATATACTTGCTATCGCAAACACAAGATGAATTTATAGGTGTCCTTCATAGCAGGCGTAGCCTTTCTGGATTGCCGTCGGGGATGACGTCATCGAGGACGTCGTCGCGGCATCTCTGTGTCACATTTTCCTGGATTCTTTCTCTTACAATAACCAACTCGTTTTTTATTTGCGGACAGCCTATCAAAGTGACCTTGTAAGAACTATCACAGTTCGCATACTTGGCGATGATAGCACGACAGGCGTCTCTGCCGCTGCGCTCACCAGGGTCACACTAATCAACATATGAGCACCGATTCTGCGTGTCCAAACTTCAGGCACTTGTAGCACTGAACCTGTCTCAGAATGATTCACCATACCGCACGGCAGAATTGCCCCACTTTGACATGTGCGACGACGGAGTTACTCAAGCTTTCCAGGAACTGAAAATAAAGGGACAACTTTCGCACCATTTAAGGGTAATGATCGGGGTACCGAGACAGAATGGCAGTAAAAACCAAAAAAAAAGAGGTATTTGATAGGAAGAATCGAGAAAAAGCACGGAACTATCACGCGTAGCTCAAAACATTGCCTCTATAGGAGTGATCCATTCGAAGCCTTACCCGCCTATAACGCTTTCGAACACTTGTTAATCAATTTTACTGCGTCAGTAGGTAAGGGCTCGAAATTCGCTTTGTCTCGTCCGCCTGTGCAATCCAGTATATTGAAGGGATAACCACCATTATCGTCACTGATAACACAAAATGACGAGTTTTGTCGCCGTCAGGCCATCTAGTCATCCCCAACATCGCCCATCTCCACAGCCTAGAGATAAAATTCGGCATAAACCATCGTGCGATAACTGTCGACTGTAATGCGGCAGCATTGAAACAATATACCGACACAAGGTATTGTCACCATTGAAACGAGTTATGGCTGAGCAGGGTATTGCAGCAAGGTTCCTCTTTCGCCATCTCTAGCGCCGCCACCGCCGCCGCGAAGCCTACTTGTGACCTTCGAAAGGTTTAGTGCGCCGGTGCATGCGAACGCTCAGGAACGCTTCATGCGGAAACCGGACTCCTTTCTTGCTTTTCTATGTGAGCCCGCTGCCCCATCTTGTGGCACTGCCGAGAAGTCTGCTCATGCCCTCCGAGACGAGAAGTGTGGCGCAGCGGTGCCTGCGAACCTTGATAATTCTTCCCTTACTTGCCGCATAATCAGTGGCACAAACTCAATGACTCACTTTGGCGAGAGTTTCGTTAAGTTGCCAGGCTCGCATTAAAGCAGAGCTAATGAGTTAACGTTCTGTTTCAGGGTAACATCTGCGTTGCTTCACACTCGTCATTTTGAGAGCAACAGAGTCAGTTCATTTTCGTCTTGTTTCAAGGTCTTGCTAAAGTACTGGTGTTAAAAGGACAATGGTGATTTATGGTGCGATCTATGGTGTCGATGACACTGCAAAATCGAAATGTATTGCAAAAAACCAAAGTCAAACTTCCACTTTCTAGCAAATGAAGAAGTCAGTCTTGAATATTTCACTGAATTTGCTTCTATTCTAGAAGCAAATGAGAACATTGATGCTTTAGAGCGATGAACATGGATGGTTTATGGTGCACCAGGCGTGATCTTTCTTAAACATCTGAAAGCGGTGCGCAGCCTTCGCTGGCTAAGGGTGGACAAAGAAGTCAAAAGCGCGCCTATTGTGCCCCACGAATAATTTCTGGAACTACAAGACCCTGTAGTACTCTGCTTGGTTAGCAAAAAATGTACGTTCAACTATGACTCGTACCAAAAGCAGATTTCGCGTGTATTTTACAGTTGCGCTTAGCGCTCACAGAAAAAGTCACGACATTCAATAGCGACCACAGCGTTATGGTTGCAATAGGTCATGCAACTGAACTCGTTGACATCTCTCCCCGAAGACACGATCTTTCCTTTTTCCGTGTTTATCTAGTTTTAGTAACAAGTTGACGTAATAGTATAGTTTGATGATTCGTCCGAAACGTTGATTTCGTTGAGCCCTTGAAATAACTTTTCGGCGCCGCCACACAACTAGCGTCAGCGATTTCAAAACTGCCAACATCTCTACCGAGGTGGCAGTAGTTACCAGCACATACCCATCGTCTATCCCCACTCTCGCACAGAAATATTTGTACTGTCGCTTCATGTGGTATTTACAGTAGCTAGTTTGCAAATACCGAGACTGACACCTGCACATGTTCGGTGTAAACGCGCGCTCGGGGCTGAGGCGCCCTTTCAGCTTCTATTACTGAACCACTTCAACACGACAATTACCCGCTGTGGTTGCTCAGTGGCTATGGTGTTGGGCTGCTGAGCACGAGGTCGCGGGATCGAATCCCGGCCACGGCGGCCGCATTTTGATGGGGGCGAAATGCGAAAACACCCGTGTTCTTAGATTTAGGTGCACGTTAAAGATCCCCAGGTGGTCGAAATTTCCGGGGTCCTCCACTACGGCGTGCCTCATAATCAGAAAGTTGTTTTGGCATGTTAAACCCCATAATTTAATTTTTTCTTAACACGACAATTCCCAGACCTATCATACTCTGGACAGTCAGTCCCGGAACCTGATGGCCATCTTGATTTGGCGGCGAAACCTTAAAGATTAAATTATGGCGTTTTACGTGCCAAAACCACTTTCTGATTATGAGGCACGCCGTATTGCGGGACTCCGAAAATTTCGACCACCTGGGGTTCTTTAACATGCACCTAAATCTAAGTACACGGGCGTTTTCGCGTTTCGCCCCCATCGAAATGTGGCAGCCGTGGCCGGGTTCGATCCCGCGACCTGGTGTTCAGCAGTCCAACACCATAGCCACTGAGCAACCACGGCGGGTTCGGCGACACCTTGTGAACACATTTGGCTCCTCGATCGTGTTATAGATAGGTGGGCACCTTCAGACCTTGAAACTGTTGTTAAACTTTCCAGTACATCCAGCTCCTGTCGGGACGTTGGTTGACTGTCCTCGCTGTCTGAACCCTCTTGTGACTCCTGCGGAGTTTGGCCGTGACGAAGTGGTGCGTCTTGCGGATGAGTCATTCATGCAGGGCGTTGAAGAACCCCCATCTTGGGTCGTTCATCTTTACGAGCTGTCCCATTATTCAGGCATGCTCACCCAGACTTAGCTTCCTCAAGTAAGCTCCCTTCGAACACTTACACTGTAATTCTGCTTCTAACTATGAGAGTGCTTCCACTTCCCTTCTTTATTCTTTTTGTAGAATTTAGCGTGGTTCGGCATCTTGAGGCATTTCATGGCAGGCAGCGTCCTGCGTAGCTGTCCTCTCATTATATAGTGGGCAGGAGTATACCAGCCAAGTCAAGGACTTTTCTTGTACATTAGCAGTCCCAAGTTTAGGTCTTTTTTTTTTTGCTTAGGAATGACTTTGGCTACCTTTACCATTCTTTCGGCTTTGCTGTTGTTCTTGGGATAATGTAGGCTCCCCATTATAAGCTATACGGTACTTCGTAGTGAAGTTAACAAACTTTTCGGATATGAACGGCTGTGCATTGTTTGACCTAAACCTTTAGGGTGTCCCGTAACCAGAAAACAATGACTTCAACAATGCCACTAGAGCATCGGTAGTTGTTTCCCGCACGAGATACGCCTCTACATATCTTACATAACAGTCTACAGCTACTAAGTAATGATAGCATTTTAGTTCATACACGTAGGCAGCTACTTTCTGCCAATGATAATGTCGTAGCTGCGATACTTTCAAGGCATCCACTGCTGGTATGTTTTCTTGAATGCAGTTGGTGCAGTTCGCAACTGTCTCACGCACTTGCGCGCTCCACCCTGGCCACAAAGCTGATATCTTATCCCTGTCTCAGAACGTCGACATTACTAATCTCCCGCGCGTAGGTGGCACGCCCCTTTCATTCTTAGAAGGTTTAGAACCACCAGCCAGTTGTCTTCTACTAGCAGGCTGGATTGCTCTTTCCCCTGTCCGTGTACCTGAAATACGGTGCAACCTCAGGTGGGATGCTGTGCTTCTCGGACCAGCCGTTCGTGCACTCTTCTTTTGCTTTGCGGCCCACCGGATCGCTTTTCTGTGCTGTCTGAATTTCCTATATGCAGAGTTGTTACGCCCTGGCAGTGAGCTCGTCACAACATCTACATATTCCTCTATCTTAACTCTGTAATTCGGTGGAATGCGAAAAATTATTTGAATATTTCCAAGCAAAGGGAAACAACATTACCTCGTTTCTGTCCAGCATTGGCATCTATTTAAATCTTTACGCATGACAGTTGGGACACAATGTTTAATAGTTGGAGCAATTCTGATAAGGATTCAGGGTTCATAAGGGTCGAACCTTGTCCGCAAGCTTGTGACGGACAGCTAACGGTTCCTAAGAATCGAATCTATTGCGATAAGGTTAATACACACCAATAAATGTTGACAAGGCTCGGATCAATTTCGATGAAGTTTATAACAACAGATAACAGATGACAAAGGCCGCATCTGGTCCGACAAGACTGATAACGACCGATAGCGGTTGATGAGGGTTTACACTGGTCGGGTGAAGCTTCATAAAATTGATATTGACGCCGGGCTGCATGGAGATAGCAAGTGGCACAATGCTTATGCATACCTAAGGGCTATAACGCTAAACTATTTCAAACTTTTCTTTTCCAATTCTGTAATCAGCCCTCCGCGACTGGTGAAAAACGTTTTTGGACCCCCCCCTTCACCTGTCTGTCACGCGACGTCACGAAAACCACGATAGCTCCCCATCTGATATGACGTGTGCGCACTGACTATGCATGATTTGATCGAAAAAGGAAAAATAGTTATTTCTGATTCGACGCCTTTTCGTGATTTGCCCCCGGCTATTGGTCAAAAGTTTTCGGGCTGCAACCACCTCCCCTGCCTTTCACGCGACGTAACAACACCGCAATAACTCACCGCATCAAAGTGATGTGTACGCATTAAAGATGAATTAATATGCCGAACATAACTGAATTTTCATCTGAATAGCCACAGGCTGCTCCGTTCCGAAAGGAATAAAAGATGGCTGCCGCCGATCGCTCAGGCACTGGGTACTCGTACCTGCCGGAGAGCATGGGTTTATTTGCGTACACTAAAGCTTTCTGCGTGGCCGGGTAATGTTTTCGAGCACTTTCGTCACGTTTACAACCTAGTTCTGCCAACTCTTCTTTGCTGAGGATCCGTTCTAGCGTCATTCTGGAGCTTCCGTTGCATGTCACCGCGAATTTCGACCAGCCACCGCAAGCTAAGTAATGGCAAGCGCACCAATCGCGGACGCCATCATCGCCTTTTTCATCCGGTTATCGACTTTCACTGCAGTGGCTCGGCCCTATCGAATCGCTCTCCACTTGAGCGTGCTCCACGCCTCTTGTCAGCCAATTAGATAAGACAAGCCGCTCAGTGTAGGTAATGTTACTCGTTTTTCAAGTAAACAAAAGTGACCTTCTATGAACGAGGAGAGCGTTTGATTGGTCTGTTCAGACAACCCTGCGGGTGACCGCCCAAGGCTTGCGTCGGAGGTTACGCAAATTTGACGTCAGGAGAGTGGAACAAAAGCATATTGGAATAGTTTTACGTTATAGGCCCCTGCCCCGTCCCGAAAGGAATAAAAGATGGCTGCCGCCGATCGCTCGGGGACTGGCTACTCGCACTTGCCGGAGAGCCTGGGTTTATTTGCGTATAAACATTCTTTCACAGCCATGTAATCTTTTTTAGCACTTTCGGCATGTTTACGACCTTGGTCAGTAAAGTTTCCTTTGCTCAGGTTCCGTTGCATGTCGCCGCGAGTTTCGACCACCCACGGCAAGCTATGTAAGGGAAAACAGACCAAAGGCCGACGCCGGCACTACCCTGTTCATCCGGTCATCGATTTTGAGTGCACTGGCTATGCCCCATGAAATCCGTATGTGCTAGAGCGTGCTCCTCGTCTCTTATCAGCCAATTAGAGAAGACAAGCCGCTCAGTGTAGGCAATATTATTCTTTTTTAAAGCAGGCAAAAGTGACTTCCTATAAACTAGGAGAGCATTTGATTGGTCTATTTAGACAGCCCTGCGGGTCACCGCCCGATGCTTGGGTCGGCGGCTACACATGTTTGACATCAGGAGATGGGAATAAAAACATATTTGAATAGTTTTACGCTGTAGGGCCCTTAGACAACTCTCAGAGGTGCTTCGGGGTGAATTTTTACTCAGCATATGGCCTAGTAACTTTACGCTTGGTTTTTGTGGACTCACATTTGTCGTTCAGTGTCACCCCTGTAGCCTGCAGTCTTGCGCGGACTTCCTCCAGCCGCTCGTTGCGTTTTGTAAGCGTTGCTCCTGTTATCAAGATATCATCCATGTGACACAACAGACCGGGCAGACCTTCAAAGACTCGATTAATCCTCCGCTGAAATTGTTTGTGCACTGAACATTGCAAAGCGCAGCCTCTGAAAGCAGAACCTTCCACACGGTCTTATAAATATGTTGAGTTGCTGCGAGTCTTCGCAGAGCTTTAACTGCCAAAATCCGGCAGTATTTGTTAGGGTGCCTTTTCTGTCCGCTTTTCTTTTCATTTTCTGCACATATCCCTTCATGCATATATGTATGATTTGGCTACGGCAATAAATAGTGTTAGAAGTCAGCGCAGTGTGTGGCGTCTCTGTTAGTCCGCGTCCTTCGCGCTGTAACTGGTTTTAATTATGAACAACCAACTAGCCCAAGTCTCCACCATTGTTACTATTTTCTTTTAAAAACTATTTCACACCTGAGAGGCATGTCAGTGTCTCTTCCACTGAAGGAAATACCAGCTTCTTCCTTTCCAAAATTCTGTTGGTTTTGGCCAGAGCAAAGCAAATTCTGAGTTCGCCATTTGGTACCAGGATCAGTACTTTTGCTGAGCACCACAGAGTCAGCTCTTGAACTTTTCTGATGATGTCTTTCCCATCCCATTCTTTCAGTTGGGCCGCAACCTTACCAAATAAGGTTTAGCGTACTCTACGGTATGTACTGACTGACACGTACCTGACTGGCCTCTTTTCAGTTTGATGTAGAAGTCTCCTTGCACCTTGCCTAATCCACTGAACAGCTTGGGGAACTTAACTTTGTACCTTTCCCTTCAGTCTTCTGACACCGGCTGCAGGAGCTGTAAGAAATTTCAAGCCTTAACTTACTCGACAGCCAAGCAGAGGTTCTGACAGGCCTTCCACAACATTCGCTTGATCGCATATGCTCTTTTCACCACAACTAAGCATGGATTTGAGTTTCCCACCTTCTGACTGCCTGTCCAGTGGTGCTTTAAAATGTTACCATAACTGGCGTAACTGTCTTCAGATTCGTCACACTTTCCGGTGGCTCTGCATTTACATTCACTTCCGTGTAAATCGTGAACTTGACCGGTTCCCTGCGGAGGTTCGTAATCTTTCTCTGCAGTCATGTGCCCTCGCAAAGTTCCGACAGTGCATGCCTTCGACGAGGTATGGCCTCCCTTGACCTCTCTGGGGGTTTTAGTTCGGCACATGTTTTTCCTTTGAGCCTTCTTGCCACATGAACGGCATTTGGTTGCCAACGCTGGATAGCTACTTTTGTCGTTGTCCTCTTGTCTACCACGCCTACTGTATCCAAGCAGTACTTTTCATTGTAGCGTTGACCTCTGCGGTGTGTTGGGGCATGGTAGAGCGAGGCAGGTCTGCGCCTACTATCAACGGACCTCTCGCCGGACGAGCCTCTTTCTCTGACAACTGCTTGATGCTTCGGGATCGCAATTCTATTTCCTGGCATTTATTACTGCTCTCTCTAACAAGAAGGCGTGATCACTCTGGAACATTTCAGACAGCTTTGCGCCCTGTAAGCCGAATACCAATCGATATCACACCATTTTACCCTTTAGTCCATCGCACCCATATTGTGATACAAGTCGGTTCAAAGCGGTGATGAAAGCCTCCACCGTTTCTGCCAGTTCTTGCCTTTTTAGATTGAACCTCGTGCTTTCGTAATATCATTTATTTTTCCAATGACTTACCTTTCTAGAACATCGATCACCTTGTAAAACTCTTTTTCCGCTTCTGTGGTCAGCGCTGACGCCACCAGAATGTATACCGCGCCTTTCCCGAGGCAGTAAATTAGCGAATACATCTGAGCTTCTTCGTATTGCTTAATACAGATCCTTTTACAAGAAAAAGTATCATTAGTTGCAACGAAAGAAATAAAACTGCTACACGACTAGGTTGCAAGAAAGACTAATTGGTAGGCCATAAGCACAACATACCCGATTGTCAAGTATTGGGCGAAAAGAAGGGGAACCAAGAGACCCGTCTTGTGAGAACACTCGCACGTATTTGTGAGTCGGAACCATATGAAAAGAACAGATAATGAAGAAACGGAAAGCACGAGATAAATTGTTTGTAGTTTCTAATTGAAGTGCAAAATTAGAAGCTTATGGGAAACGGAGGAAAACTCAACTTGATGACGGTGAGAGCCGAATCCACTTCATTACGCGCGCGTTGCATTAGGAATTGTGGCACGGCGACGACAACAGTTCGCACGTCCATGCAGTTTTAGGTATTTATGCATGTATACAAGATATAACCCAAGGAGTGTTACCAGCGCAAAACATCCACCACAAAAAAAAAAATTATCGGGTTTAGTGTGCCAAAACCACGACCTGATTATGAGCTACGCCGTAGTATCCAGGGACTCCGACAAATTTGGACCACCTGGAATTATTTAACATGCGCCTAAATATAAATACACGTGTGTTTTCGCATTCCACCTACATCAAAGTGCGACCCCCGTGACTCGATCCACGACCTCATGCTTAGTAGCCCAACACCATAGCCATTAAGAAACAACGGCGGATCCCGCGAAACCGAAAACAAAGCTTGTATTACCGATCTGCTGCCTGCATTGTATCAAAAACCTTGTCGCTGTTTTACTTCTGACAATTATAACTTACGAAACTTTGTTCAGCAGGTGGAGAACAGTAACCCGATTTGAACAGTCGGTTGTTGCGAAATATTTAGTTAGTTTTGATATTGGCAAATTCCGAATAGTTCATTTTTGAAAACAAATAAAATATTACACGCCAACTATTCATGTTCGAAACTTTGATATTCGCCTATCCTCTAGTGAATACATTACTAAAGCTAAAACCCTCTATACCCTGTTGGTAATTTCACTATTTTCCTTCAGCTGCTTGCGCATTAGACCAACGTGACACGTCTAGGTAAATTATTTACTTCACGCTAGCGTATGTTAGAGTGATTCCAAACACGTACATTGTTAAAATACACTTCGCAGTTATAGCGAGAATTTGTGACTTTTTTTGTCTCACTTCCGTCACGCGATTCCTAAAATGTTGGCAACACTATACTGTAATGGTTCATAATGTACAACTGAATACCAGATCTGTCGATGACAAGGATAACTTTCAGCGACGCATTTTTCAGGTTTTTTTATTGCAATGACAATCGGTTAATCCGCAAGGACTAATCCTTGCGGATTAATCCAACTTTGCAGTATACGTGCCACCTGGGCCCGCTTGAGCATGCATTCTCTGCCCAGCCATGAACATTACCTTCTGTATAACCTGCAATGAATATTTTCCAACAAATCAACATGTGACCAACACATTAACTAACAGAACGCGTCATCGATTATTAGTCTGTGGCCGCTAAAGCGGCGTCTACCTTACCTCCCTCCAACCCGCGCTGCGCACCGGCTCGCTCCGCTCCCATTGGAAGGAG
This sequence comes from Dermacentor andersoni, assembly GCF_023375885.2. Taxonomy (NCBI): domain Eukaryota; kingdom Metazoa; phylum Arthropoda; class Arachnida; order Ixodida; family Ixodidae; genus Dermacentor; species Dermacentor andersoni. The sequence goes on along the minus strand of NC_092823.1, from coordinate 23,027,689 downwards.
CCCTCCGGGTCGTGCTTTGGGGTAAAGCATACGAAAAACGAAGTGCGCTGCAGAAGTCAAAGGGGGAATTATATGCAGCTTTAGAGTAGTGAAGCTGCCGTTGTTGGCGTCAATGAGGACAGAGTAGCGGCGGCAGAGCAATCCCCGGTGGCCCGTAATGCAAAGATCAATTTCCAATATATATATATATATATATATATATATATATATATATATATATATATATATATATATATTGTAGTGATGAGGAATGCCCAGCGCCGCAGCCACATCGCCAGTCACCCGGGAAGCGCGCGCTCGAGATTGCCTGAGCTGCTCAGGTTGAGACAAGCTGCCTGCTGCTCTCTTGCGCTGTATTCATATTAGATTCTGGTTGAGGTGCTCCGGTTTTCCCCAACCTGGAATTGCGCACCCGAACCCTGCCGTCCATCATGCCTGACGACCCCAGCCCGACATCCCCACCGGTTACTCCAGCCATCGTATGTGCCGGTGCTCAGCATCAGCGGGATCCTGATACCTTCAGCGGCACCGATGAGAAAGACGTTGATGGTTGGCTTGAATCGTATGAACGCGCCAGCAACACCAACAAATGGGACGATCCCCTAAAGCTCGGCAACGCGATCTTCTATTTATCGGGTGTCGCCAAGCTGTGGTTCAAAAACCACGAAGCCGATCTCCGCAAGTGGGCTAGCTTCAAAACCGGCATCGCAGAAGTTTTCGGCCGCCCTGGCGTGCGCAAACTTCGCGCTGAACAACGCCTACGAATCCGATCCCACCAAACTGGTGCAACGTTCACCAGCTACACAGAGGACATCGCCGACCTCTGCCGGCGTGTCAACCCGACGATGGCGGAGGTGGACAAAGGTACGGCATCATGAAGGGCATTTCCGACGATGTCTTTCATATGCTCCTCTCCAAAAACCCAGGCACTGTCTCTCAGGTCATCGAGCTTTGCGAGAGTTTCGACGAGCTCTGCAGACAGCGCCTTCTCACGCGGCGCACCGCTGCGTCCGACGAAACCCTCGCGAGCCTGACCGCGGCTACTGAGATGGACTCCCTGCTTGGCCAGACAAAAGAGTTCGTCCGTGCTGAGGTCGCTCGTCAGCTTTCGCTGCTGTCCTCTGCCACGCCACCACCTTCGCCTTTGCCAGGAAACCTTCGCCAGGTCATCCATGAGCAAGTGTGCGCAGCTCTTCCGTCTGCCCGCGAGACTCTGCCTGTGCCGACTCCCGTTGCTTTTCCCGAGGTGACTGTACCTCTCAGCTATGCCGAGGCTCTCACGCGGCCACCACCTCCGAACTTTGTGCCATCCCCATCGGTCATGCCACTGCGTCCACCTCCTCACTTCGTTCAGCCGCGGTACAGTAGTGGACAATAGCGCACTCCTGACGACCAGCCAATATGTTTTGCGTGTGGTGTACCTGACCAGGTTGCACAATTTTGTCGTCGCCGCGCAACGTCCTACCACCGCAGCTTCGACGCCGCACCATACGTTTCCCCAGACCCGTCATCCTCCGCGTCTCAGCACCCCGGCCAGATGTCTTCCTACTCGGACCACCGCCCTCTTGTTGGCCGCCGTTCGCCATCTCCTCGCGCCGCTAGCTTTCGGCGATGCGTCCTCGTCCTTTTTCGACGAAACGGGAAAACTAATCGTCGCAGTTCCAGAGGCAAGACCTGCGTCACCCACGAACAGACCTCTCCCTTCTCCGACTAATTTTATTGACGAATATGTGGACGGCGTCGCTGCACTCGCCCTCGTTGACACTGGTGCCGCAGTTTCAGTTATTAGTGCCAAACTTTGCCATTCATTCCGAAAAGCCACGACGCCACTGTCCAACATGTCACTTCGTACTGCCAGCGCAGACCGCATCACGCCTGCAGCTGCATGCACTGCTCGCGTTGTGATCAACGGCCTCCTCTACATCGTCGAATTTTTTCTGCTGTGTTCTTGTTCCCACGATCTTAATTTGGGCTGGGACTTCCTTTCCGCTAATAAGGCCGCCATCGACTGTTCTCGTGCTGAAGTAGAATTTCAAACACTGTGTAATGTCCCACTCCTTGACGCTCGTGAACCTGAAGATAAAGTATTTGTTGCCGAAGACGTTACAATTACACCGCACTCATCTGCCCTTGCCACAGTGTCATGCAACATTGTTGCTGATGCCAGCGCACTTTTTACGCCATTTACAATTTTCGCTCGTCGCAAATGTCCCCACTGCCTTTCGCTCTTTTGGACGTTCGTGCTGGCGTCAGCAGACTTCTCGTCGCGAACCGATTATCCTGTCCTCACTTTGCTTCGTGGGGTGTGCATTGGCCGTATCCAGTGTGTCGACCTTGCTACCGTCATTGACATGCCAACTGGTCCCATCGCCACTCATGAGGTCGCCGGAGGGATCTGTAACCCCGCGCAGGAGCCGACTTCGCGCGATGTTTTGCATAGCTTCATTGCCGACACATTGGCTGTTTCTCAACGCGCCCAGCTTCTACGCCTTCTCGACAAGTTCCCTTCGTCTTTCGACTGCCAGCATGTTCCCCTGGGCCGCACGTTAACTGTTTCTTATCGCATCGACACGGGTACCAGAGCGCTACTGCGACAAAGACCATATCGTGTATCCGCGACGGAGCGCCGTGTTATCGACGACCAAGTAGCTGACATGCTCAAGCGCGGCGTCATTCAGCCTTCGGACAGCCCCTGGGCATCTCCCGTTGTTCTTGTTAAGAAGGATGGATCGATTCGATTCTGTGTCGATTACCGTCGTATTAACAAAATAACTCGATGTAACAAATAACAAAGATGTTTACCCTCTTCCGAGAATTGACGACGCGCTTGACAGTCTCCAAGGCGCGGAGCTCTTCTCTTCTATCGAATTACGCAGCGGCAATTGGCATGTTCCCATGGCACCCGAAGACCAACCTAAAACGGCCTTTGTCACACCAGATGGCCTATATGAATTTCGTGTCATGGCTTTCGGGCTTTGCAACGCCCTCGCAACATTTGAGCGTATGATAGTCAACATTTTGCGTGGTGCCAAGTGGAAAACGGGCCTGTGCTACTTAGATGACGTGGTCCTTTTCTTGCCCGATTTTCCCACCCATCTCTGTAGGATGGAGCAAATGTTGCAGTGCCTAACTGCCGCCGGCCTTCAGCTCAACCTGAAGCAATGCCCCTTTGGCGCAAGTAAGCTCACCATCCTTGGTCATGTAGTGTCTAAACACGGTATTCTTCCTATCGCCACCAAGCTCCGTGCAGTTGCTGATTTTCCCAAACCTTCCTCCGTAAGAGAACTTCGCGACTTCTTTTGCCTGTGTTCTTACTTTCGGCGCTTCATTCGGAATTTTGCGTCCATCACCGCTCCCTTCAATCAGCTTCTACGGAGCGACTTGAATGACTACGCCAGGTCGTCCGCTTGTGACGATACCTTCCAAGAGTTGCGTCGTCTACTGACCTCGCCGCCTATGCTGCGTCACTTCGACCCGACAGCTCCGACCGAAGTAAACACCGATGCCAACGGTGTTGGACTCGGCGCTGTGCTCGCGCAGCGCAAATGTGTATTCGACGAGTGCATCATTGCATAGGCAAGCCGCACCCTCACCAAAGCCAAGAAGAATTATTCCATTACGCAGAAGGAATGTTTGGCCATAATCTGGGCTCTTGGTAAATTTCGACCCTACCTCTATGGCCGCCCATTCGATGTGATTACAGACCACCATGCACTTTGTTGACTGTCCACGTTGAAGGACCCCTCAGGTCGATTAGCTCGCTGGGCTTTGCGGTTGCAAGATTTCAACGTGCGCGTTGGCTACAGGTCTGGCCGCCGCCATACCGATGCCGACGCGCTTTCCCGTTCGCCCATGTCAACCGAAAGCGATGCCTGCCTTTCTGCCGTTGACCAAGTACTCTCGTTCCCAGTAGGCTGCGACATGGCTTCGGAGCAACCCAAGGATGCCTGGATTAGTACTCTTATCCACTTCCTTTCAAACCCGTCGACTGTTTCTTCACCTTCTCAAGCATTGCGTCGTCAATCATTTCACTTCGAAATTCGGGATGGACTTCTCTATCGCCGGAATTACGTCTCTGACGTCCGCAAGCGGTTGCTGGTCATACCTCGATATCTTGGTGGTGAAATATGTTCTGCTTTCCACACTGATTTGCAGTGTGCACATGCGGGTGTCTTCAAGGCGTACACCCGGCTTCGCTCCAGGTTTTATTGGCGTGGCATGTACACCCTTGTGTGCAAGTACATTCGGTCGTGCCCTCAGTGCGAACGCCGCAAGGTTCCTGCTCAGCATGGCTCTGGTCCACTCCAACCAATCCCGTGTACTGCCAGGCCCTTTGATCACATTGGCATTGACCTGGATGGACCCCTTCCGAGGACGGCTTCCGGGAACCGCTGGATAGTCGTCGCCATCGACCATTTGACGCGATACGCAGAAACAGCCGCTCTGCCTGCTGCCACCGCTCGCGATATAGCATCCTTTCTCCTGAAAAACTTTATTCTCCGTCACGGTGCACCTCGCGAACTTTTAAGTGATAGAGGACGTGTCTTCGTCTCCGAAGTCGTAAACGCACTCCTTGCTGAGTGTCGCATCGTTCATCGCGCCACCACCGCCTACCATCCTCAAAATAATGGTCTGACGGAAAGATTTAACCGCACCCTTGGCGACATGCTCTCCAAATACGTCGCCTCTGATCACACTGATTGGGACCTCATTTTGCCATTCATCACGTTAGCCTACAGCACTGCACCACAGGCGACCACAAACTTCTGCCCGTTTTTCCTCTTGTATGGCCGCGAACCTTCGACTACCCTCGACACCATTCTTAAGTGCAGATCCGACTCATCCGAATGTACGTCCATCTCTGAAGCTGCCAGCCGCGCAGAGTAATGCCGTCAGCTCGCCCGTTCCTTTACAGCCGTCGACCAATGGAAACAAAAATCTAGACTTGACGATGATCACCCGCATTGTCACTTTCTTCCGGACTCGCTTCTATGGCTTTGAGTTCCCGCCGTTCCTGCATGACTCTCTTCCAAGCTTGTCTTCAAATATCAAGGACGCTACCGTGTTGTAGCGCAGACATCGCCTGTGAACTATATTGTCGAGCCTGTCACGCCACCTACGGACCAATGCTGTCGTGGTCGTGAAACCGTCCACGTACAACGCCTGAAGCCGTATTACGACCCCATGATTCTATCTTCAGCCTGAGTCGCGAGGATGGCTCCTTTTCCTGGGGAGGGCGATTGTAGTGAAGAGGAATGCCCGGCGCCGCAGCAACATCCCCATTCGCCCGTATTGCCTGAGCTGCTCTGGGTGACACACGCTGCCTTCTGCTCGCTTGGGGTTTATTCAAATAGAACATATTATATATATATATATATATATATATATATATATATATATATATATATATATATATAGAGAGAGAGAGAGAGAGAGAGAGAGAGAGAGAGAGAGAGAGAGAGAGAGGTAAGAGAGAGCACTTGCCCCCTATTCGAACAATAGTTGGCACGCCACTGATGGCATGACTCTAAATTGGTAGAGCCCCTCCGGCATAACTAAGGCGGCTTTCTGGCAGTCCCATTCTTTAACAACAATTTTCCAGAATCCAGAGCGGATGTCGATGGAAAAAACAGAACTGGCACCGCGCAAACAGTTTACAAATTTCGTCAGTGCGTGGAAAGGGCCACACGTCGTTTTTTGAACCTTATTGTGACGGCCATGATCAATACATAACCTCCAGCCGTTGTCTTGTTTGTTGACAAATACGACTGTTGATGCTCAATCACTGGCGGAAGATTCTGCAATATCTTTTGGAAGGGTTTTCTCGACCTCGCTTCATGTCACTTCCCGCTCTGCCACTAAATACCGGTAAGGTTGCGTGTGCATGGAGAAAGTATTAGTGGTATTGTGATGCCGGCAAGATGCGAGCAAGCAGCGGAGAGCATCAGCCTAAACAAGTGAATGTCTGGAGTTATAATTCGCCGTAGTGGATCTTCGTGTGTGGAAGTTGAAAACGAGGCTTCAGCTGTGTTGTGAAGCTACTGATCAGTGGACAGCTCTGAGACGGTGCAGTCCCACAAGGGGCACAATGTAGCCAGCGAAATACTCAGCGGGAAAACTTGCGTCCATTACCAGAAGTTGTGAACACGAGGGTACGTGTGATTGCTTCAAACTGTAATGTAAACACCATGACGTGGCGAGCCAAAAAATACCAACGACGTGATATACAACGTAGTCGCCATCAGGAAGAGGCACAAAGGGCACCATGAGCACATGGTTTGCAGCTTCAGGTGACAGGCGAGTGAGTTTGCAGCACTGAAGGCGCGGCTGACCTGCGGCACGGTCAGCAGTACATTGGGGCAGCTGCAGACGCAGAACACCCAACGAACAGTCAGTAAGCGCAGGGTGTAGGGTTGAAAAGTCAATTGCGAGAATATGATCATGAGGGTAGTTGTGGAGTACAGCTAATAGGACAGATGTAGGACGACCGACAATGATGATGGGGACGGCACGAATCCCTAGTACCGTTCTTTACTGCCGTCGGTAGCTAAGTCGGCAGGTATTTCTGATACGGCGGCGAAAGTCTGAACTTCTTACGCAGATCGGCGCACCTGTATCTATTAGAGCTCTAACTAATGATCAATCAATCAGAGCAGTAATTAGGTTGCGTCGAGTACCATGGATCAACAGAGGACTTCTAGTTTGGATCGTCAACGTAGTGTCCCCTCAAGAAGCTGCATTTTTCATGTTGCTGAAATGCGACCTGCGAGCAACGGACATGGCGACCGTCCAGGCTGCAGTGAGCGGGACCGTTGAGCTTGAGGCGAGGGTGAACGGCTCGAACCATATGTCTGAGCAGCAAGCTCAGCACTGTATAGATAAGCGTGAGCGTAACTGTCGTGGCTGATACTCAGAGCTGTAGCCGGAAGAATTATTTGGTCAAGGGGACGAGTACCAGCGGCTGCGGCAGCATCGCAAGATGTGACCAAAGGGATAGCGTGGTAAGCATACGGACCGGTTGTCTGGAGTTCGCCTCCCGTTGCGGTAGTGCAGCGACGAGCACTGATGTGGCGTGACCGAAGCGATGACTGGAAGATTGCACAAAGGACTAGTGCTTCCAGAGAGGTGGGAATGCCCACAGTTGGTATGTCCTGTCGGAAGACGGTATGAATTAGCTGTACTGCAACCAGGTAGTCATTGAGCGGCCAAGGATAACGCTTGGCTTGAGCTATGAATTTAACTCACGCCGGACTATGAGTGACATGTCCTGCGCTTTTGACGGCTAAAGGAATGTCGGAACATCGTCGCTGGAAGAAGTAGCAGAGGCGATGTAAGCATTCAGCAATGTACCGGCTTTAAGCTTGTTGAAAGCGTCTGAATCATGAAAGGGGGACTGAATTGCTGCTCAAATATTACATAACAGTAAATAGATGCGTTTGCAGCAATGCCTTTTGGTACGTGACATGCTTCATCGGCGTCCACTTTGTCATTGTCGGCCTGCTTACATAGAGCCAGCACGCCCTGCATACATAGACTCCGTGGACGCCAGGGCCCCTGTAGATAGCTGAGGCCTGCCATAGTTTTCCCGATAGGTCACATAACTTTACTTAGCAAGCCTCCGAGGTCGTCAAGTCGTCTATGGGCGTATTGCACCGCACGCAAGCTGAGCGTTGGATGTACAATACTGTATTGGCGAGCACAGGCGTAGCGTCCCGCCTGTTATGTTTGCTATCGCACACGTGTCAGGCCAGTCGAGCTTGAACATCGACGACAACGGTGCCGGTGAAAGTGCCTGGGTCACAAGCGTGCAAGGGAACCGCCGTAATGAAGGCTTTTTGGACGGATTAGCCTCGTTAATTGAAGTGATTGGCATGGCATAACCGATGTGTCGTACCTTATAGAGATCCAGTGCCGCGTCGTAATGAACGTACCCCACACGTGCAAAAAGTATAACGATGTATGCGACCTCCGTTGATGCACAGTTAAACGAAGCGATATACAGCGTAACAAGCACATTCTTCTATATACAGTCTCTCTTCATCCTCTTCTGGTCGGCGTTCCGGCACAGACCACTTCGTAACAATATAAACTTCGTGAGTCACCTAGCTTGTTTTTTTTTTCGGAAAATTGAGAACACCGGCATGTAACAATTTTTTACGCTACTAGCTGCTTTATTACTTCACTATAGAAGTCTCGTCTGCCTATGTTTAGTGCCCGTAAAAGAATTCCATGTGGTCAGAATTATGGCGAGGTGCATGGCTACGCTGTACATCATAAGGATATTGTGCTTTTGCCATATGACTCCCAGAAATTGTTTTTTCATGGCACTTTTACGATCTGCTCAGGGAGAATGCAGCCTACATACAGCGGGTTTATCGATTTCACAGCTAGTCGCCGTAATATCGCCGTATAGAATTGTCCGACGGTGAAATATACACAGCTGTCTGGCTGGAGATATCTATCTATACGCAATATATAAAGAAATATAGACAGACATCAAGACAGACCGCTACAAGCGAAACAATAGGATGACGTGTAAAGAAAGGTTCACTTTAAAACCGGGAGGAGAGTCAGCTTAGGCTAGGAGGTATGTGCTGGCTGCTGTCTTTCCGAGCAGACATCGACCACTGGCTATTGGCCAGCATAGACAACTTGCTATTGGCTTCTGCCTAGCCTAGTAGACAACATGGGTCACAGGCTAAGTACCACTGGGTATGTGGCCGAATGAACACCTTCGGCGCTGAGCAAGTGACCTTGCCATCCTGGCCGAGGCCGGAGGAGAGAAAGACACCTAACTGACTGGCCCTCGTCCACGGTTGATGTCACGCACTAAAGGAAGAGAAATTTAGGAGGTAGTGGGCAAGCTGCGAGTGCGGAATCCGCAACGGACACCCTCGCGTTCAGCGCGGCAGCTTGATGAAAAGCCATTGCAACGAAGTTGCAGCCAGCACACAGCGGACAAGTGGGGATAGCTACAGAGTTCCAAGTGGGATGTAATTAAGACGAGACATACAGTATCAATTGGCATTTTACTTGATTCAGGAATTGCATGGGAATATGCAGCAGGTTCCACAAGAAAGCTACCGCTGACATTGACAACCTTATAGGATGGTATCTGCTCCATTTTATCCTTATTTTCATGCTATCAAGCACCCGAAGGCTTTCGAGAGGAATATTACAAGAAATCCAACACGAGTAATAAATTATCGTCCTTTGTCGCTATTATAGTAGACTAGTGACAAATATGTCTAAGTCACGTACTTCCATTTCAAGGCGCTGAAAGAATCTCGAGGAGCTATATTGAGGCTTCGTGGATTTTCTATCCAGTCAGCATAAGTCAATGTAATTCGCTGGTTTTACGTGCCTAAATCGCGATTTCATTATCAATCATGAATCATCATACTTTTATGAATCATTTCATTTGATGATCACAATTAAACATTCACTAAATATCTATCGCTTGTGCGGTTACTTACGCTCCGCCTTTTCAAGAACGAAATGAATTCACGGCTTGAAGCGGATGCACAATTTAATTAGTTGCCGCCAGTATGAAAAGACAAAGACTATATACTCAATCACCATGGCCGACAGAACGCGGCACATACATTAGGCACCGCACTTCCGACAGACACGATTGTACAACACTTACGCTACAGGCATTTCAAATAGTTGCTTCCGTTATAAAATATAATTTCTTAAAACAATATTACTGTGGAGTAGTAAAGTGCGTTTCTTTTTGGTATTTTTGTGTTTGCAGTGAACGCAAGGGCCTCGTCAACCGACATGGAAATGCCGGCTCAAGGGAGCTGTACGAGCCTGCCGTACATTCATATTCTGCGCCATGTATTTGCTTATACTCTTCAGGAAGTATATTTGTTATATTCCTAGGAAAATAAAAGCGTCTGGAGAAAATCGCCCCTATTTTATGGTAAAAACATGATTGCTCTATGCATTACTCAAGTATGAGATGCGAAAACAAACGCAACTGCAATATATTTGTACATTACTCCTTATATATATATATATATATATATATATATATATATATATATATATATATATATATATATATATATATATATATATATATATATATTGTCACAAGCTGTCATGAACCACGCCTGCCGCGCAGACAACCAGAACAAAGAAAGAGAAGAACGACGTTAGCCAAGCTGCCGCGAGACCGCTCTTCAACAACCGCGCCTTAAACACCTGCATTAAACACCTCGTGTGTAACATTTGGTGGAGCTGTGCGGGGTAACTCCCACTACCTACAAGGGAGCCACCAGCACAAGAGCTACGCCGAAGCCGTCGCCTCGCCGGACTTTCGCCGTCGCGCTCAATCATGGCCACAGAGCAAAATACCCTGACCAGCAGTGCCTCGGCGAGCCCAGTCCCTATCCAGCACTACCGAGAGCCACGCACGTTCTCGGCGAAGGCAGAGGAACATGTGGATGAGTGGCTATCCCATTACGAAAGGGTCAGCCAATACAATAACTGGAACGCTGCCAGTCAGCTCAGAAACGTTGTTTTCTTTTTGGCCGGTACGGCGTTGGTATGGTATGACAACCACGCGGACATGCTAACTACATGGACACGCTTCGTTGAGGAGATCAAAAAGTGTTTCGGTCACTCGGACGCAAAGAGGAAACGTGCGGAACTCACATTAGCCCAGAGAGCTCAGGTACCCGGCGAGACTTGCACTACCTATATCGAAGAAATTTTGAAGCTGTGCCGAACCGTCAACCCTCAAATGACAGACGAAGATAAAGTGGGGCACGTGGTAAAAGGAATAGCGGAAGACGTGTACAACTTCCTCATTGGTAAAGAGAACTTGCACACTGTATCAGAACTGATACGGCACCGCCGTACGTTGGAGGCGCTGAAGACTCGCCGAATTACACCAAAGTTTGGACGGCTAGCCAATGTAACGACTGTAGCAAGTGTTGACACGAGTCCTCTGCTCCCAGACCTTTCGTCCGCCATCCGCCAGATAGTCCGCGAGGAGCTCCAGCGACATGACGAACAGGCACGTTATGCGGCGGCACGTTGCAGCTCCTCCGTATTCCGAGACACTCTTTGGGAACCCCCTTCGGCTACTTGGAACCACTCGGTGAACGTCGCGGATCTTAACGGCTCGAGAGACGAACCGCATTACATTACGACCGAACCACCACGCAATGATTCGCCCCCTCAACGTTTTGATCCACGCCCACGGAACTTTCGTCCACGAAGACTCGCCGCTACCTACGACTTTCAAGGGGAAGAACCTCGTTGCCCTCAACCGATGTCTTCGGCAGAATACTTGAATCTGCACCGAAATCGTATCGTACTTGGAAAATAGTAACTGTGATATTATGGCACTAACGGAAACTTGGCTCTGTGACGGCGTGAATGACAGCGAAGTTTTTCCTGATACGGAGGACTATGCCATTTATCGCCGAGACAGACATAATCGAAGGGGAGGTGGTGTCTTGCTGGCAATAAAGAAGCACATCACTTCGTTTATAGTACCGATACCCTCCGCTATTGAGATAGTGTGGGTTTGTATAACATCGACACTATCAAAGTCACTTTACGGAGTGTGTTGCAGGCCTCCTGACAGCACTGATAACTTCGTTTCTAACTTGCGTGAGAACCTTACTGCTGTTCGTTCTAAATTCCCTAAAGCTGATATATTCATTCTTGGCGATTTTAATTTCCCGGACATAGATTGGCCTAACTTAAGAGGCAATTCGCGTGCATCTAATGACTTTGTCCAGCTCATCCTTGATTTTTCTTTTGAGCAACTAGTCCTCCAACCAACGCGCATTACTAACGTCTTAGACCTTGTTCTAACAACAGCACCTAATAGAGTTAGCACCATTTCAATCACTGATGGGTTCAGTGACCACTCGTTATTAGAATTTACAGTTCGCACACCTTCATGTACACGTAATCTAACAACAAAACGAATATTTGACTATAAAAGAGCGGACTATAATGCCATTAACCGAGATTTACAAAGCTTTTCATCTAGATTTATCGCAACATTTTCTCAACGATCAGTCAACAAAAATTGGTGCCTGTTTAAAGAACAACTACTAGGTTTAGCAAATAAATACATACCTCAGATCTCATTTCGCACTAACTGCTCCAAACCATGGTTTAATAAAACTTTGAATGCGTTAAAAAAACAAAAAGAAACGTTTATACAGGGCAGCCAAAAGTGTCAACACGTTAGGTTCGTGGAATAAACATAAAGCCTGCGAAAAAGCCTACTGCAGTTCCCTTCGTCGTGCAAAGCATAAATTCTTTTCCGATGACCTTCAGTCACTGATAAAAAATAATCCTAAGAAAATCTGGAAAACGATATCTCCTTCAAGCAGCACTGACACTCCCCCACTCGTGGATAGCACTGGTATTCCCATACCGCGAGAGCACTGCACATCTGTATTTAACAACTACTTTCTTTCCACGTTCACAAAGGAAGACCATTCCAATATGCCATAGATGACAGACTCTGATTACCAATATATGACTCCTATTACCGTAACAGCCGCTGGAATCGCTACTTTGATTAACAATCTCAAATTATCGAGTAGTTCCGGATTTGATGGTATCAACACGAAAATCCTAAAGAATACAGTAGTCCCTTCCAGTACAATCCTTAGTCATATATTTCAGCAGTCCCTGTCAACAGGGGAGCTGCCGAATGATTGGAAATCATTCGGCAGCTCATACCCATTTCAAGTCATACCCATTTCAAAATCATACCCATTTTCAAGTCAGGTGACAAGAGCGATGTGAGTAATTACCGTCCTATATCACTAACTAGCGTTCCCTGCAAGTTACTCGAACACATCATTTTTACTAATGTCGTTCATCACTTAGAATGTAATAACTTCTTTTTTAAACATCAGCATGGATTCAGAAAAGGCCTTTCATGTGAGACACAACTAATTGAATTCACTACGGATCTTTTTCAAAATATGGACGACAATGCTCAGACTGACTCAATATTCATCGACTTCGCTAAAGCATTTGATCGCGTGGCTCACTGTCGCCTCATTTCTAAACTCTCATGCTTAAACCTTGATGAACTAACAATTTCTTGGATAAGAAACTTTTTGTCTTTTCGAAAGCAGTCCACTGTCATTGACCAGTACTCTTCCTCTTTCAGTAACGTAACATCAGGCGTACCTCAGGGAAGTGTCCTTGGACCCTTACTCTTCCTGATTTTCATCAATGACTTGCCATTTAACATTACATCCAGTGTTCGACTATTCGCAGATGACTGCGTTATCTACCGTCAAATCCGCTCCCCCGCTGATCATATTGCTCTTCAACGTGACCTTCAATGTGTCACTAACTGGTGTTTGGATTGGCAAATGACCCTAAATACTAACAAATGCAAACTGATGACATTTACTCGCAAAAAGTCCTACTCCATTTTCAGTTACTCACTTGACAATAGTATCGTCGATCGCACATCTTCATACAAGTACCTTGGAATTATTCTAACACCTAGCCTTTCATGGTCATCCCACATTGACAAAATAACGGCTAAAGCATCGCGCACTCTCGGATATTTAAAACGTAACCTTCGCAGCGCTCCTTCCCTCACAAGAAAGATAGCCTACCAAACATTAGTGCAACCGCAGCTCGAATTCGCAGCTTCTATATGGTCACCTCATCAGGCATATCTAATCCATCTTCTCGAGTCGATCCAAAACCGTGCTGCACGTTTCATTGCCAGAGATTATAGCCCATTTTCGAGCGTAACTAACATCAAGCTGTCGTTGTCGCTTTCATCTTTGGAATCGCGCAGGAATATAGCATTACTTTGTCTTCTGCACAAAATCATGCATAATGTACGTCTATCTACTTTACCACTCGTTCGTCCCTCCCGTACATCTAGACGCCTGCATAATCATCTCAGTTTCCAACGCATCTTCGGTCACACAAATGCATTCAACTGCTCAGCTTTGCCACGTGCGATTGCACTGTGGAATGTTCTTCCTGATAACCTCGCTGACATTAATGACCCATTAACCTTCAGACAAAAAATCACTGCATATTTGGCTAGTACTTAGCTGAAAACAGTATCTGTTCAGTTTTGTTACTTTTAACTTCATTGTTATTTATTTATGTAAGCATTTGCTCTAAGGTTGCTTGCTTTACTGTATACTGAAAGCTAACACCTGTTCGTTTACCTTCCTTGCTTTTTATCTTTGTTTACCTCGCGTTCTTTGTTTATTGTTTGATTCTCGTTGTGTTTATATTTATGTAACAAAAACTATGTTTTTGCTCCGCATTTGTTATCTGTACCGCCCCCCTCACGCAATACTCCTACTGGAGCCTGTGAGGTATATGAAATAAATAAATAAAATAAGTTCGCCCTTCGCCAGTGTGTTACTGCTGTGGCATGCCTGGCCATATAGCTAGGTACTGTAGCCGACGCCGAACATCAAACTACGGATCGTCAGCGCCGACTATGCGGTCTAGCGGTCGTACACTGCGCACTCAGTGGCCAGGAGACTCCACTTCAGGAAGCCACTTTCGAGAGGACCGATGCACCGCCCAGGAGACCTACTTTGGAGAAGAAAGAACCCGGAACCGCTACCGCTCCCCTGCCTCCGACCTTACTCTGACGCCGCCACCAGCCTTCCGAGCCTCCCGATCACCATCCCCTCGGCCGCGATTCACGTCACCATCGCCTCGGCGCCGTTTCGTATCGCCCCCGCCGGGAAACTAGCCAGCGTGGCCGATGAAGGTGAGGTCGCTGGAAAATGTGTGCTGCCGACTCAACTGCCTCCAACTATTTTCATGCTAAAGAATAAGGTTCATGTACTGATTGATGGGGTCTCTACAACGGTTTTAGTCGACACGGGAGCAACTGTCTCGGTCATGAGTGTGGGGTTTGAAGGCCTTCGGGGACGCAAGGTTATGTTTCGTTGGGACCAGTGCACAAGTTTCCGTGGAGTCAGTGGTGAAGCATTATACCCGATTGGTGTGTGTAACGTGGATGTGTCTTTGGGTGGGAAAGTTTTTAATGCAGAGTTTACTGTTCTTCCTCGCTCCTCGGATGACGTGATTCTGGAGATTGACTTTTTGCAATTGTGTGGTGCGAATGTTGACTGCCGGACGGGAGAACTCAGTGTTGACACCAGTGTTTCGCCTGTGCTCTTTGAAGGTGAAGCTTGCCCGGAGAGTGTGTGGTGCGTGTCTGAGGATACAGTTGTGCCCGCCTTATCCGCGATGCGTGTTGCCGTCGCCTGTTCATCTCCGACTCCTATCTCGTTCGATGCTGCAGTGGAACCTGTACATCGGAACTGCCTCAAGAAAAACGTGTTAGTTCCGCACTGCGTGGTCTCAGTGACCAATGGATGCGCGGGGCTGTGGGCGCTAAACTGTTCCACTGAAGCGGCAGTGCTACCTCAAGGCCTAAAGATTGCCACGTTTCAGGAAGACTCGCCCGTATCGGTGGCAGTACTTACAGAGCTCCCCGATGGAGGAGCAACCAGTGTGTCGAGCCCCGGGAGCTCGAAGATACTTTCCATGATTGATAAGTCACTCAGCGATCACGAGCGTCGAGTTTTGATGGCCCTGCTTACGAAACATACCTCGGTATTCGACTTTGCGCAGCACGATGGCCCGCCATCAATTCCTGCATCCAGAACTCGTCACCGCATCAACACAGGAGCCGCCCAGCCAATCCGACAAAAACCCTATCGTGTATCCCCGTCAGAACGCAAGACAATCAGCGATCAGGTCCAAGAAATGCTATGCAACGGCGTCATTCGAGAATCATCCAGTCCTTGGGCAGCCCCCGTGATATTGGTGAAGAAGAAAGACGGTACGTGGCGGTTCTGTGTTGATTACCGTCGCCTAAACGCCATTACTAAGAAAGATGTATATCCGCTTCCACGAATTGACGACGCCATCGACTGTCTCTTTGCGGCATCTTACTTTTCCTCAATCGATTTACGGTCAGGTTACTGGCGAATTCCTATACACAAGGACGTCAGAGAAAAGACAGCATTTGTAACACCCGACGGAGTATTCGAGTTTAACGTGATGCCTTTCGGATTGTGTAACGCGCCCGCAACGTTCGAAAGGTTCATTGACACGATATTACGCGGCTTAAAATGGAAAGCTTGCATGTCCTACTTAGACGACGTTGTGATCTTCAGGCGAACGTTTAGTGAGCACAACAAACGTTTGGATTTGGTCTTGAACTGCTTGGAGAAAGCGGGTCTTGTGCTCAATTAAAAAAAATGCCGTTTTGGGGAACGACAAACTCTTGTGCTTGGCCATCTGGTCGCTGAAGAAGGCATCCGACCAGATCCACAAAAGACTGCGGCCGTAGAAGCATTTAGAGTACCCAAGTCTGTCAAGCAGTTAAGAAGTTTCTTGGGCTTGTGCTCCTATTTTTGTCGGTTCATTCCCCGGTTCGCTGACATCGCTCATCCCTTTACACGCCTTCTCCAAAAAGGCGTTCCCTTTGAGTGGACTGCAGATTGTGACTCTTCGTTTCGCCAGCTCAAGTTCCTGTTGACATCCCAAACAATTCTTCGCCACTTTGATCCTTAATCACCAACTGAGATTCACACCGATGCCAGCGGCGTAGGCATCGGTGCTGTGCTAGTTCAGCGTGTTGGCGACAGTGAGCACGTGATCTCTTACGCTAGCCGGTCCTTGAGCCGCTCCGAGCGCAACTACACAGTCACCGAACAAGAGTGTCTGGCGGCCATCTTCGCCGTGCAACGGTTTCGTTCGTATATCTATGGGCGCCCCTTCACTGTGATAACAGATCATCATTCGCTATGCTGGCTTGTGAATCTGCGGGATCCGTCAGGACGACTAGCGCGCTGAGCCCTCCGTCTACAGAATTACGATTTCGCTATTTGGTACAAAAGTGGCCGGCGGCATGCTGACACTGATTGTCTCTCTCGGATGCCACTTCAAACAACTGAATGTGATGCGGACAATTTTGATGAATACATCGCTTTTGTGTCCCCAGAATTTCCGGATATGGGTACCGTCATATCCGAGCAGCACAAGGACGAGAGCTTACAACCGCTCTTCGCGGCAGCACAGGAGTCACCTGCAGGCAGTCGCTTTCGCCTACGTGATCAAGAAGCAATCAAGATAGGAAGGCACAAGAACGAAACAAATACGAAAGGTATAAATCACATAAGTTACAATTAAGAAGGTTTATCACTTAATACGTCGACGAAAATACTTCAGCAATGTTGAAAAAAAAAAAAAAAGAACTGATGTTGCCAACTACAACCGACAAGCAGCTAGCAATAAAATGTATTTTCAACCATTTACAAATAATTGGCAAGAGCCTTTCAAAAGCTTGTCAATCAGGACATTCTGCAGTCTGATGTGCCAAGTTGTACCAATTGTCTACGGTTTGAAAGAAGAACGAGTATTTATTTAGTTATTTATTTATTTTCATGTTCTCAGGGCCCGAGGGCATTACAGAGAGGGGAGTTCTAACAAAAAACTGTTAATGGCAACTTTAAAGACGCAAGGTCTTCGATTGCAGCGACCGAGGCGGGAAAGTGGTTCTCGTCACTGTTCGTTTGCCGCAAAAAAAGAGGCATGGCAAGTGTTAACGCGACATATAGGAATTTTATTCTTGAGTTTGTGATCGATACGAGAGGAGACGTAATTTAACAGGACACGTAACAGGTCCACCTGTTTGCCGAGATCGTCCTGGGTGATATGTAAGACTCTATATCGGAGAGCAGGCCTTAATGATTTAAGATGCTCCATTGGTTCTCAGCGGAGCATAGCATTAGTCTAAAATGTAAAGAGTGCGCCCAGAGAAAAGCCTAAAATCATGATCATTTCAAACGCATAAAATAATTCCGGATTTTACAGTGAGATTGTTCTCATCTGTATGAGCGCGATCGCAAGTCTCACTATCAGCGATTGCAGAAAAGTGACTCTAAACAGCCGGCGCACATTTTGAGACCCAGTCTCATGTATTCTCCCACCTCAGAAGAGATTGCATCTGTCTGTTCGACTCCTGTGGTAAAGAAGTGCGAGAATTCGCAGATTTTTGCACTGTTCATTTTCCATATATATATATATATATATATATATATATATATATATATATATATATATATATATATATATATATATATATATATATATATATATAATATTCGTGCCGTAGCACTGCCCACCAGCCGTGTTATGCAAAAACTTGCCTATCTGCACATTTTGACGAAAGTGTCATTTTGACGAAAGTGCTCGGATATGACGGTACCCATATCCGGAAATTCCGGGGACACAAAAGCGATGTATTCATCAAAATTGTCCGCATCACATTCAGTTGTTTGAAGTGGCATCCGAGAGAGACAATCAGTGTCAGCATGCCGCCGGCCACTTTTGTACCAAATAACGAAATCGTAATTCTGTAGACGGAGGGCTCAGCGCGCTAGTCGTCCTGACGGATCCCGCAGATTCACAAGCCAGCATAGCGAATGATGATCTGTTATCACAGTGAAGGGGCGCCCATAGATATACGAACGAAACCGTTGCACGGCGAAGATGGCCGCCAGACACTCTTGTTCGGTGACTGTGTAGTTGCGCTCGGAGCGGCTCAAGGACCGGCTAGCGTAAGAGATCACGTGCTCACTGTCGCCAACACGCTGAACTAGCACAGCACCGATGCCTACGCCGCTGGCATCGGTGTGAATCTCAGTTGGTGATTAAGGATCAAAGTGGCGAAGAATTGTTTGGGATGTCAACAGGAACTTGAGCTGGCGAAACGAAGAGTCACAATCTGCAGTCCACTCAAAGGGAACGCCTTTTTGGAGAAGGCGTGTAAGGGGATGAGCGATGTCAGCGAACCGGGGAATGAACCGACAAAAATAGGAGCACAAGCCCAAGAAACTTCTTAACTGCTTGACAGACTTGGGTACTCTAAATGCTTCTACGGCCGCAGTCTTTTGTGGATCTGGTCGGATGCCTTCTTCAGCGACCAGATGGCCAAGCACAAGAGTTTGTCGTTCCCCAAAACGGCATTTTTTTTAATTGAGCACAAGACCCGCTTTCTCCAAGCAGTTCAAGACCAAATCCAAACGTTTGTTGTGCTCACTAAACGTTCGCCTGAAGATCACAACGTCGTCTAAGTAGGACATGCAAGCTTTCCATTTTAAGCCGCGTAATATCGTGTCAATGAACCTTTCGAACGTTGCGGGCGCGTTACACAATCCGAAAGGCATCACGTTAAACTCGAATACTCCGTCGGGTGTTACAAATGCTGTCTTTTCTCTGACGTCCTTGTGTATAGGAATTCGCCAGTAACCTGACCGTAAATCGATTGAGGAAAAGTAAGATGCCGCAAAGAGACAGTCGATGGCGTCGTCAATTCGTGGAAGCGGATATACATCTTTCTTAGTAATGGCGTTTAGGCGACGGTAATCAACACAGAACCGCCACGTACCGTCTTTCTTCTTCACCAATATCACGGGGGCTGCCCAAGGACTGGATGATTCTCGAATGACGCCGTTGCATAGCATTTCTTGGACCTGATCGCTGATTGTCTTGCGTTCTGACGGGGATACACGATAGGGTTTTTGTCGGATTGGCTGGGCGGCTCCTGTGTTGATGCGGTGACGAGTTCTGGATGCAGGAATTGATGGCGGGCCATCGTGCTGCGCAAAGTCGAATACCGAGGTATGTTTCGTAAGCAGGGCCATCAAAACTCGACGCTCGTGATCGCTGAGTGACTTATCAATCATGGAAAGTATCTTCGAGCTCCCGGGGCTCGACACACTGGTTGCTCCTCCATCGGGGAGCTCTGTAAGTACTGCCACCGATACGGGCGAGTCTTCCTGAAACGTGGCAATCTTTAGGCCTTGAGGTAGCACTGCCGCTTCAGTGGAACAGTTTAGCGCCCACAGCCCCGCGCATCCATTGGTCACTGAGACCACGCAGTGCGGAACTAACACGTTTTTCTTGAGGCAGTTCCGATGTACAGGTTCCACTGCAGCATCGAACGAGATAGGAGTCGGAGATGAACAGGCGACGGCAACACGCATCGCGGATAAGGCGGGCACAACTGTATCCTCAGACACGCACCACACACTCTCCGGGCAAGCTTCACCTTCAAAGAGCACAGGCGAAACACTGGTGTCAACACTGAGTTCTCCCGTCCGGCAGTCAACATTCGCACCACACAATTGCAAAAAGTCAATCCCCAGAATCACGTCATCCGAGGAGCGAGGAAGAACAGTAAACTCTGCATTAAAAACTTTCCCACCCAAAGACACATCCACGTTACACACACCAATCGGGTATAATGCTTCACCACTGACTCCACGGAAACTTGTGCACTGGTCCCAACGAAACATAACCTTGCGTCCCCGAAGGCCTTCAAACCCCACACTCATGACCGAGACAGTTGCTCCCGTGTCGACTAAAACCGTTGTAGAGACCCCATCAATCAGTACATGAACCTTATTCTTTAGCATGAAAATAGTTGGAGGCAGTTGAGTCGGCAGCACACATTTTCCAGCGACCTCACCTTCATCGGCCACGCTGGCTAGTTTCCCGGCGGGGGCGATACGAAACGGCGCCGAGGCGATGGTGACGTGAATCGCGGCCGAGGGGATGGTGATCGGGAGGCTCGGAAGGCTGGTGGCGGCGTCAGAGTAAGGTCGGAGGCAGGGGAGCGGTAGCGGTTCCGGGTTCTTTCTTCTCCAAAGTAGGTCTCCTGGGCGGTGCATCGGTCCTCTCGAAAGTGGCTTCCTGAAGTGGAGTCTCCTGGCCACTGAGTGCGCAGTGTACGACCGCTAGACCGCATAGTCGGCGCTGACGATCCGTAGTTTGATGTTCGGCGTCGGCTACAGTACCTAGCTATATGGCCAGGCATGCCACAGCAGTAACACACTGGCGAAGGGCGAACTTCAGAATGCAGATTCAAGTATTCTGCCGAAGACATCGGTTGAGGGCAACGAGGTTCTTCCCCTTGAAAGTCGTAGGCAGCGGCGAGTCTTCGTGGACGAAAGTTCCGTGGGCGTGGATCAAAACGTTGAGGGGGCGAATCATTGCGTGGTGGTTCGGTCGTAATGTAATGCGGTTCGTCTCTCGAGCCGTTAAGATCCGCGACGTTCACCGAGTGGTTCCAAGTAGCCGAAGGGGGTTCCCAAAGAGTGTCTCGGAAAACGGAGGAGCTGCAACGTGCCGCCGCATAACGTGCCTGTTCGTCATGTCGCTGGAGCTCCTCGCGGACTATCTGGCGGATGGCGGACGAAAGGTCTGGGAGCAGAGGACTCGTGTCAACACTTGCTACAGTCGTTACATTGGCTAGCCGTCCAAACTTTGGTGTAATTCGGCGAGTCTTCAGCGCCTCCAATGTACGGCGTTGCCGTATCAGTTCTGATACAGTGTGCAAGTTCTCTTTACCAATGAGGAAGTTGTACACGTCTTCCGCTATTCCTTTTACCACGTGCCCCACTTTATCTTCGTCTGTCATTTGAGGGTTGACGGTTCGGCACTGCTTCAAAATTTCTTCGATATAGGTAGTGCAAGTCTCGCCGGGTACCTGAGCTCTCTGGGCTAATGTGAGTTCCGCACGTTTCCTCTTTGCGTCCGAGTGACCGAAACACTTTTTGATCTTCTATAGTGAAGTAATAAAGCAGCTAGAAGCGTAAAAAATTGTTACATGCCGGTGTTCTCAATTTTCTGAAAAAAAAGATAAGCTAGGTGACTCACGAAGTTTATATTGTTACGAAGTGGTCTGTGCCGGAACGCCGACCAGAAGAGGACGAAGAGAGACTGTATACAAAAGAATGTGCTTGTTACGCTATATGTCGCTTCGTTTAACTGTGCATCAACGCAGGTCGCATACATCGTTATACTTTTTGCACGTGTGGGGTACGTTCATTACGACGCGGCACTGGATCTCTATAAGGTACGACACATCGGTTATGCCATGCCAATCACTTCAATTAACGAGGCTAATCCGTTAAAAAGCCTTCATTACGGGGGTTCCCTTGCACGCTTGTGACCCAGGCACTTTCACCGGCACCGTTGTCGTCGATGTTCAAGATCGACTCGCCTGACACGTGCGCGATAGCAAACATAACAGGCTGGACGCTACGCCTATGCTCGCCAATACAGTATTGTACATCCAACGCTCAGCATGCGTGCGGTGCAATACGCACAAAGACGACTTGACGACCCCGGAGACTTGCTAAGTAAAGTTATGTGACCTATCGGGAAAACTATGGCAGGCCTCAGCTCACTACAGGGACCCTGGCGTCCACGGGGCGTACTGGCTCTATGTAAGCAGGCCGACAATGATAAAGTGGACGCCGATCAAGTATGTCACGTAACAAAAGGCATTGCTGCCAACGCATCTATTTACTGTTATGTAATACTTGAGCAGCAATTCTGTCCCCCTTTCATGATTCCGACGCTTTGAACAAGCTTAAAGCCGGTACATTGCTGAATGCTTACATCGCCTCTGCTACTTCTTCCAGCGACGTTGTTCCGACATTCCTTTAGCCGTCAAAAGCGCAGGCCATGTAACTCATAGTCCGGCGTGAGTTAAATTCTTAGCTCAAGCCAAGCGTTATCCTTGGCCGCTCAACGACTACCTGGTTGCAGTACAGCTTATCATACCGTCTTCCGACAGGACATACCAAGTGTGGGCATTCCCACGTCTCTGGAAGCACTAGTCCTTTGTGCAATGTTCTAGTCATCGCTTCGGTGGTCGCGCCACATCAGTGCTCGTCACTGCACTACCGCAACCGGAGGCGAACTCCAGACGACCGGTCCGTATGCTTACCATGCTGTCACTTTGGTCACATCTTGTGATGCTACCGCAGCCGCTGGTACTCGTCCCCTTGACCAAATAATTCTTCCGCCTACAGCTCTGAGTATCAGCCACGACAGTTACGCTCACGCTTATCTATAGAGTGCTGAACTTGCTGCTCAGACATGTGGTTCGAGCCGTTCACCCTCGCCTCAAGCTCAACGGTCCCGCTCACTGCAGCCTGGACGGTCGCCATGTCCGTTGCTCGCAGGTCGCATTTCGGCAACATGAAAAATGCAGCTTCTTGAGGGGACACTACGTTGACGACCCAAACTAGAGGTCCTCCGTTGATCCATGGTACTCGACGCAACCTAATTGCTGCTCTGATTGATTGATCATCAGTTAGAACTCTAATAGACACAGGTGCGCCGATCAGCGTAAGAAGTTTAGACATTCGCCGCCGTATCAGAAATACCTGCCGACTTAGCTACCGACGGCAGTAGAGAACAGTACTAGGGATTCGTACCGTCCGCATCATCATTGTTGGTCGTCCTACATCTGTCCTATAAGCTGTACTTCACAACTACCCTCATGATCGTATTCTCGCAACTGACTTTTCAACACTACACTCTGCGCTTACTGACTGTTCGTTGGGTGTTCTTACTTCTGCAGCTGCCCCAATGTACTGCTGACCGTACCGCAGGTCAGCCGCGCCTTCAGTGCTGCAAACTCACTCGCCTGTCACCTGAAGCTGCAAACTACGTGCCCATGGTGCCCTCGTGTTCACAACTTCTGGTAATGCGCGCAAGTTTTTCCGCTGAGTATTTCGCTGGCTACATTGTGTCCTTTGTGGGACTGCACCGTCTCAGAGCTTTCCACTGATCAGTAGCTTCACAACACAGCTGAAGCCTCGTCTTCAACTTCCACACACGAAGATCCACTACGGCGAATTATAACTCCAGATATTCACTTGTTTACGCTGATGCTCTCCGCTGCCTGCTCGCATCGTGTCGGCATCACAATACCACTGATACTTTCATCGTGCACACGCAACCTTACCAGTATTTAGTGGCAGAGCGGGAAGTGACATGAAGCGAGGTCGACAAAACCCTCCCAAAAGATATTGCAGAATCTTCCGCCAGTGATTGAGCCTCAACAGTCGTATTTGTCAACAAGGAAGACTACGGCTGGAGGTTATGTATTCATCATGGCCGTCACAATAAGGTTCAAAAAACGACGTGTGGCCCTTTCCACGCACTGAAGAAATTTTAAACTGTTTGCGCGGTGCCAGTTCTGTTTTTTCCATCGACATCCGCTCTGGATTCTGGCAAATTGTTGTTAAAGAATGGGACTGCCAGAAAGCAGCCTTGGTTATGCCGGAGGGGCTCTACCAATTTAGAGTCATGCCATCAGCGGCGTGCTAACTATTGTTCGAATAGGGGGCAAGTGCTCTCTCTCTCTCTCTCTGTCTATATATATATATATATATATTCTAATATGAATACACCACAAGAAAGCAGCAGGCAGCGTGTGTCAACCAGAGCAGCTCAGGCAATCTCGAGCTCGCGCCTCCCGGGCGAATTGGGAATTGGGATGTTGCTGCGGCGCCGGGCATTCCTCTTCGCTACAATCGCCCTCCCCAGGAAAAGGAGCCATCCCCGCGACTCAGGTTGAACATAGCATCATGGGGTCGTAATACGGCTTCAGGCGTTGTACGTGGACGGTTTCACGACCACGACAGCGTTGGTGCGTAGGTGGCGTGACAGGCTCGACAATATAGTTCACAGGCGATGTCTGCGCTACAAAACAGCCTTGATATTTGGAGACAAGCTTGGAAGAGAGTCAGGCAGGAACGGCGGGAATTGAAAGCCACACAAGCGAGTCCGGAAGAAAGTGACAATGCGGGTGATCATCGTCAAGTCTAGATTTTTGTTCCCATTGGGCGACAGCTGTAAGGGAACTGGCGAGCTGACTGCATTACTCTGCGCGGCGGGCAGCTTCAGAGATGGGCGTACATTCGGATGAGTCCGATCTGCACGGAAGAATGGTGTCGAGGGTAGTCGAAGGTTCGCGGCCATACAAGGGGAAGAACGGGCAGAAGTTTGTGGTCGCCTGTGGTGCAGTGTTGTAGGCGAACGTGATGAACGGCAAAATGAGGTCCCAACCAGTGTGATCAGAGGCGACGTATTTGGAGAGCATGTCGCCAAGGGTGCGGTTATATCTTTCCGTCAGACCATTATATTGAGGATGGTAGGCAGTGGTGGCGCGATGAACGATGCGACACTCAGGAAGGAGTGCGTTTACGACTTTGGAGACGAAGACACGTCCTCTATCGCTTAAAAGTTCGCGAGGTGCGCCGTGACGGAGAATAAAGCTTTTCATGAGAAATGATGCTATATCGCGAGCGGTGGCAGCAGGCAGAGCGGCTGTTTCTGCGTATCGCGTCAAATGGTCGATGGCGACAACTATCCAGTGGTTCCCGGAAGCCGTGCTCGGAAGGGGTCCATACAGATCGATGCCTATGTGATCAAAGGGCCTGGCAGTACACGGGATTGGTTGGAGTGGACCAGAGACATGCTGAGCAGGAGCCTTGCGGCGTTGGCACTGAGGGCACGACCGAATGTACTTGCACACAAGGGTGTACATGCCACGCCAATAAAACCCCGAGCGAAGCCGGGTGTACGTCTTGAAGACACCCGCATTTGTACACTGTGGGTCAGTGTAGAAGGCAGAACATATTTCACCACGAAGATGTCCACGTATCACCAGCAACCACTTGCGGACGTCAGAGACGTAATTCCGGCGATAGAGAAGTCCATCCCAAATTTCGAAGTGAGATGCTTGACGGCGCAAAGCTCGAGAAGGTGATGGAACAGTCGACGGGCTTGATACTAATCCAGGCATCCTTGAGTTGCTCCGAAGCCATGTCGCAGCCAGCTGGGAACGAAAGTACTTGGTCAACGGCAGAAAGGCAGGCATCGCTTTCGGTTGACATGGGCGAACGGGAAAGGGCGTCGGCATCGGTGTGGCGGCGGCCAGACCTGTAGCCAACGCGCACGTTGATATCTTGCAACCGCAAAGCCCAGCGAGCTAATCGACCTGAGGGGTCCTTCAACGTGGACAGCCAGCAAAGTGCATGGTGGTCTGTAATCACGCCGAAGGGGCGGCCATAGAGGTAGGGTCGAAATTTACCAAGTGCCTAGATTATGGCCAAACATTCCTTCTCCGTAATGGAATAATTCTTCTTGGCTTTGGTGAGGGTGCCGCTTGCCTATGAAACGACCGACTCGTCGAATCCAGCTTTGCGCTGCGCGAGCACAGCGCCGAATCCAGCACCGCTGGCGTCGGTGTGTACTTCGGTCGGAGCTGTCGGGTCGAAGTGACGCAGCATAGGCGGCGAGGTCAGTAGACGACGCAACTCTTAGAAGGTATCGTCAGAAGCGGACGACCAGGCGTAGTCATTCAAGTCGCTCCGTAGAAGCTGATTCAAGGGAGCGGTGATGGACGCAAAATTCCGAATGAAGCGCCGAAAGTAAGAACTCAGCCCAAGGAAGCTGCGAAGTTGTCTTGTGGAGGAAGGCTTGGGAATATCAGCAACTGCACGGAGCTTGGCGGCGTCAGGAAGAATACCGTGTTTAGATACTACATGGCCAAGGATGGTGAGCTTACGTGCGCCAAAGGGGCATTGCTACATGTTCAGCTGAAGGCCGGCGGCAGTTAGGCGATGCAACACTTACTCCAGCGTACAAAGATGGGTGGGAAGATCAGGCGAGAAAAGGACCACGTCATCTAAGTAGCACAGGCACGTTTTCAACTTGGGACCACGCAAAAGGTTCACCATCACACGCTCAAATGTTGCGGGGGCGTTGCAAAGCCCGAAAGCCATGACACGAAATTCATATTGGCCATCTGGTGTCACAAAGGCCATTTTAGGTAGGTCTTCGGGTGCCATGGGGACTTGCCAATAGCCGCTGCGTAAGTCAATAGAAGAGAAGAACTCCGCGCCTTGGAGACTGTCAAGGGCGTCGTCAATTCTCGGAAGAGGGTAAACATCTTTACGAGTTATTTTGTTAAGACGACGGTAATCGACACAGAATCGAATCGATCCATCCTTCTTCTTAACAAGAACTCGAGATACCCAGGGGCTGTCCGAAGGCTGAACGACGCCGCGCTTGAGCATGTCAGCTACTTGGTCGTCGATAACACGGCGCTCCGTCGCGGATACACGATATGGTCTTTGTCGCCTTGGCGCTCCGGTACCCGTGTCGATGCGATGACAAACAGTTGACGTGCGGCCCAGGGGAACATGCTGGCAGTCGAAAGACGAACGGAACTTGTCGAGAAGGCGTAGAAGCTGGGCGCGTTGAGAAACAGTCAACGTGTCGGCAGGAGCTATGTAAAACATCGGGCGAAGTCGGCTCCTGCGCGGGGTTGCAGATCACTCCGGCGACCTCATGAGCGGCGATGACCACAGAAGAGAAAAAAGAGTTTTACAAGTTGATCAATGTTCTAGAAAGTTAATTCATTGGAAAAAATAAATAATATTACGAAAGCACGAGGTTCAATCTAAAAAGGCAAGAACTGGCAGAAACGGTGGAGGCTTTCATCACCGCTTTGAACCGACTTGTATCACAATATGGGTGCGATGGACTAAAGGGTAAAATGGTGTGATATCGATTGGTATTCGGCTTACAGGGCGCAAAGCTGTCTGAAATGTTCCAGAGTGATCACGCCTTCTTGTTAGAGGGAGCAGTAATAAATGCCCGGAAAAAAAATGCGGTCGCGAAGCATCAAGCAGTTGTCAGAGAAAGAGGCTCGTCCGGCGAGAGGTCCATTGATACTAGGCGCAGACCTGCCTCGCCCTACCATGCCCCAACACACCGAAGAGGTCACCGACATAAAGAAAAGTACCGCTAGGCTACAGTAGGCGCGGTGGACAAGAGGACAACGACAAAAGTAGCTATCCAGCGTCGGCAACCAAATGCCGTTCATGTGGCAAGAAGGGTCACTTATTAAGATATTTAAGATATTACGCACCCGAAACAAAGCCACAATTATGCATAGTTGTTGCGCTTATATGTATCGAAATTTATGGTTGCTGATTATTCGAGTCATCGGCCTGATTATCTTAGCTCACCGCTTGAGCCGAGATGCAACAGACGAAACTGAGCAGTCGCAGGTATGGATGGTGTTTGGCCGTGCATGAGTTAACAGTGCCTTATCAGCAGATATTCATGGCAGTTAAAATAACATATTTCCTTTGTCAAACACCCAGTAAATCGAAGACCATCACTCGATGTTGTTGCTTGCCAATTAAAGAGCGCAATAATGTGTTTTGAAAGTATGTCCTGAGTACAACTATTTCAGAGTATTCGCAGGGAATTTGAAAAAAAAAAAAGATTTCTTCGAGGACAGTCACCTACATCTAAGCAATATAATTCATTCTTCGAGGAAATTTGATTCACAAATACCACCAAAATATTTATACCATAGTAAAATTTTTGCTTGCGTTGATCGCAAACTCGTATATCGTTTTCTTGCACATACTTCCTTGCTTATCCTAGCTTTTCTTCAAAAAATTTTGGTTGCCTTTTTCGAAAACTTCCGTATCAATGCCAACAAATTGAGCACCATTACCCCGCAGAAGCCTTCGGAAACGTAGTTACCGCTGCTACAGCTAAATTTACTTTCACAATATTACAGTCCTTCTCAGGAAGGACCAGCTAAAAATGGTGGACTTTGTCGTTGATATAGTAAAAAATTCATAATACCGTGATTTCTTAGGCTGTGAATTCATTCCCTCCCACTGAAGACCGCTTTCTCCATTTTTACTTGCTTGATTTCCAATCGAATAATTCCGTTAACCCGCTCCTGAGGAAAATCAAGATGCCACAGGTTTTGGGCACAGTGTTCTACGTTTCCAGTTTTTATTTGTTCGCTATTCGACTGCCTTTCCCTTCTTTTTTTTTGGTTTCCATTGGCACCCACCTACTCGGAACTTCGGTGAACACATCTTTCTTTATTCAGATTCACCAGATTTCTTTCAGGTATAGAGTTCCATGTGTTCAGTTTTTATCTGCCATCAATTTGACTGATCTTTTTTTTTCAGTTTCCTTTGCGCCCTGGTACTCTGATCTTCGGCGAATTGAGTTTTCCTCATGCATTATTCACCGACTTTTTTTCAGGTACAGGGCTCTATGTTTCCAGTTTTCATTTGCTTACTATTCATCTAACTTTCCTTTTTTCAGTTTCCGGTTGCAATCCTAGTGCTCTAACCTTGTGTGAACAGGTTTTACGTTATGCATATTTAACAGCTTTTCCGTTGCTAGTTTTTTCCCGTCGACGTTACCATCTTTTTGCAGAGAAATGTTCTGTTGACGCCGAAACCTCCTGTATAACTGTCCTCCTTGGTCTTCAATACTGGTCTTGTATCCGATACACGGAGTAGAAAAGTTTTTGAGAAGCCGTCTAGAAGGAGCACAACGCCATACGGCGAAGAAATTCTGGACGAATTATTAGTCTGGCCATTTGAATACTCAAATACAAACAGAATCAGATTTTATTTATAACATTGTACTGCTACAAAATTCCAGCTAATGATACTCAAGACGATGTCTGGGTAGGTACGGCCCCGCATTACTGCCAGTTAATTTACCAAGGCATCCACAGCATTAAAAGAAGATTTATTTATTTATTTATTTTCAAATACTGCAGCCCTATTCAGGGCTATTGCAGGAGTGGAGTACAACAATACACAGGAAGGAGAAAAAAAGGCAGTTGAACATAACAGATAAAAAAAAACAAGAGCAATCTTATCACACTAGTGCTTCTACAAAATCGGACAGTGCAAATTCACGAAACGAACTCTCGGCAACTCTCGGGAAATAACTGTGTTTGAACGTGTTAGTTCACGCAAAGAAAGCATTTAGCTTGAGGGTGTGACAACGTCTAGTTGTGAGAACACTGGCACTGGCGTGATCATACGAGATAGTCGATAGTCGAGATAGTAGCGGATAGTCGACAACATGACTGTGTTTCAAATGTAATAATGAATGTAATAGCTTCATGGAATCTATATGCCGCCTTGTGCATAGAAGAGATAAAGTCAAGGAATCCATTGTGGATGAGGGCGAAAAAGCACAATCGTACCGATTACAAATCAAATGAACAGCTTCCTTTGCAGCGATTCAACTTTGTTAAGGTCGCAAACTTTATACGCGTTCGAGAGGCATGAAGCGTACTTCAATACAGGATGAATGAGTGTTTTATACATTAGCAATTTAGTGTATTTTGGCGATTTACATTATGTTCGTCTCAAGTAACCTAATTTTCTTAATGCTATAGATGTGATGTGATCACCACTGCATGTTGCGCGTGAAGATAACTCCAAGGTATTTGTATACGTGTGCCCGGGGAACTATTGTGTTATTGTGTAATTGAAAGCGTACAAATGCTGTGAAGGAAAATGGATGTTTCTAAATGACACTACTACAGTTTTTTAATGTTAATGTGCATCTGCCGGTCCGTACACCAGGTGGAAAATATGTTGAAAGAATTCTGAATTAAGGCGTGATCACTAGGAGAAGAAATTACCTGGTATAGCACGCAGTTTTTGGCATAAAGACGACTTTTGACTCAATATTGTTAGGAAGGTCATTTATAAATAACACAAATAGCAAGGGTTCCAGAACAGAGCCCTGTGGAACACCTGATGTTACATTTACAGTTGAGAACGAAGTAAGAATAAATGAAACGAATTAAGTACGAGAGTTCAGAAAGCTAGCTATCCAGTCAATCAGTCGAGGATTATTTAAAATTACGTTTAGTTAGTAGCTTGTTATGTATAACCGTGTCAAAAGCCTTGGAAAAGTCTACAAATACCACATCAATTTGATTGCCAAGGTCAATATTTCTACTAATGTTATGTGACAATTCCACCAGTTGTGTTCTTGTGCTGAAACCACGACGAAATCCATGTTGTATGTTGGAGAGAATTTTATTCGTTTCAAGGTATTCTATTATATGCTTGTGTATGATATGCTCTAGTAGGTTTCCAGAATTGGA
The DNA here is from genome assembly GCF_023375885.2 of Dermacentor andersoni. NCBI lineage: Eukaryota > Metazoa > Arthropoda > Arachnida > Ixodida > Ixodidae > Dermacentor > Dermacentor andersoni. Next base: position 22,996,854 of record NC_092823.1, on the reverse strand, counting down.
AGTAAGCGACATATGCCTATAGTTGGAAAGAAATTGCTTTTTACTAGATTTATGCAGAGGCAGGACCTTTGCTAGCTTCCAAGACTGGGCGACGATGCCTGAAGTCAAGGGTTTGTGAAAGATGACCGCCAAATAAAGTGAACACCACAGAGAGTAACTTACTAGAAAGCTATTGCAATATTGTCAGGACCAGTGCACTTCTCTGTGTCTAAATTGAGAATCAAGTTTAGGATGCCGTGTTCACTGATTACCACATCACCGATAGAGAGCTCAGGATTAGTATTTGTGAACCGCGGGAGAGAGTTGTTGTCATGCGTGAACACTAATTGGAAGTAGACATTAAAAGCATTAGCTATATCGCAGGGATCTGAAATAGCCGTGCCGTCTAATATAAAGGAAACTGCAGCGGTTTAAGTTGGTGCCATAGAAGTCCGGAATTTGCACGTGTGAGAGTGTAATAATCCTGGTAGTTCAACTTGAAAATAAAAGTTTTTAGCTGTTTTCATTTTCATACGTAGTTCTTCCTTAGCAATGTTAAAGATCATGATACTCTCAGGATTTCATGCCTTTGTCAGTCGGCGCAGATGAAGAACACGACGTGATATTTGCAGTATTCTGCGATTCGTCCAAGGAATCTTCGGATTTCTCTTTTTAGTCCTGAGGGAAACAAAATAATCAATGCACAGTTTTCGATGCGCTCAAATGCACCGACTAATGTGTCAACATTATCATGCAGACCAAGTGCTTGGAACGAATCAAAGTTAGAAGCTAAAGTGTCTGTTGTAGATGTTTCATCAGCGTGAACGAAATCGAAAAACTGTGTAATATGAGACTGCACCTTACTCAATGAATAGGGAAGGCACACCTACCTGTACAGCTTTGTGGTAAGAAATGCCATTGATTACATTGCACTGAAAAGCAGTCTGGACGAGCTGAGAACTGGGAAAAAACTAGGTCTAAGAGAGAATTATGGTGGATTAGAGACTGTACGATTTGTGTATAACCAAAACATAATGAAAGAGAAAGAAGTTCCTTACAAATGGAAAGGTCACGAGCAGTCCAACTCAGGGTTCGCCAGTCAATGTCCGGCGCATTAAAATCCCCCCATGAACACAAGGTTCGAGGTGCCGAAGTCGTGTTCTTGCATGAATGTGCCAAGCGTCTGTAAATCTTGCAATGATGAACCTGGTGCGCGATAGCATACACCAAGAATTAGAGGAAGTTTGTTTAAATATAGCTTACACCAAGCAACTTCAAGCTTAGGTGTCTCAGGGAGCACGTAAAATTTTAGGTCTGAGCGAATAAGCAGCGCAACACCACCAACTTTACCACTTGATCGGTCATTCCTTATTTCTGCATAGCCGGGCGGGCTAAATTCCGTCATACACACCATCATGCAGCCAGGTCTCTATTATGACCACTACATGGGGAGAGTGTGATGTAACAAGAACCAATAAAGACACGAACTTGTTAACGATACTTCTAGCATTGAGATACAGAATACTTAGCTTACCAGTACTTGGCGGAAGTCAACGAGAAGTTGCTCCGACTTTAGAAACGAAAGGTGTTTTAGGAACATGACCAGAATCGCGCTTTAAACTGTCTGTACCAGTGTCCCAATGTAGCGCGTGTCACCCATGTAGGCATGATCGTAGCGAAGTTTTACTCTGGATCCATTATCACGAAACCAGTTTCTTTCGTAAGGCTCACACATTCGGTGATAAGTCTTCACTGGTGTACAAACCAGACCCTTTCAGTTTCGTAACATGTTTCAGAAGTCGAATTTTTACCCTAAAGTCAAAAATCTTCGTTATAATAGGACGTGATCGCCCTTCTTTTGATCTGCCCACACGATGACAGTGCTCAATATCAGGACATTTTATCTTAAGATGCTCTGTTGGCACTTGTGCTACAGTATGCAGTAAAGACGCAGTATTTTTACCACGTGATTCCGGTAATCCATGCAGAAGATATTGTTCCGACGTGAACGGGTTTCTAAGTCATCGGATTTTGAAATGAGTTTAGTGATCCATTCCCTGAGTGAGATAATTTTGGAGTTAAGCTAGTCATACATTGCACTACAGTCAACAGCTGCTGCAGAAGATTGGAGCTAAGATACATGTGTTTCAAGGGCTTCGAAGCGCGAATTAAAAGATTCCTTGATATCGGCAATGTCAATTGCTATTTGTTTCTCACCAGCCAACAATTGCGCGAGAAGATTAGCCTCCTCTGGAGGGCAAATAGTGGAGCACTGAGTGCTACTTGTATAGTGTTATTAGCCTCACTTGATTTTGATGTACTTGCTGAAGGCACCCCTCCAGGTCAATGGTGAAGTTCAACGTCCCTACTCAAGAGAAGGCTATCGTAATAGTGCAGAATACGAAAGCAGCAAGTAGCAACATTGTTCGGGCAGAACAGCAGCAGCAAAAAGCAGTCATCGGAACGGTAGCTGTAGGCACCTTGAATATAATATACTTGCGTGAAAAACAGGCAGCGTTTTAGCAACATTCTGGCGTCGCTGCTGTTCTGCCCACTGAAGGAAGATGCCGTTGCGAATACCTTTATATCATATCCTAAATAACTATACGAGGACTACTTTCGTCTCCTCTGCGCATTACTTTGCTCTCATTATCGTCGAAGAGCCAAGTAAGTAAACCAAACAGAACTAATCAGAACGTTATGCAGTTGCAACACAGATTCTGGAACTTATGTAAATCAAACTTTTAGTGAGTTGTTAATTACTTCTATTCACGTAAATGCAATGAGCACAATTGTCCTTGTCTTTTATTATATGCAAAGTGCAGCCTTAAGCAAGTTTATGCTTATGCAACGCTCTTATCGCAACCTTAATTAACCTCATGCAATAATTCCGTGCATGCATTACACCGGTCACAGGCTATGCCAAAGTTCGAACACGATCTCAGGCGAATTCACACTGTGAAACACCGATTCAGCGATGTTTGGTGCTCGTCGAGGGTAGAATAGGGAGGAAAGGTCATGTACAGAGAAGTACGACACCTTATTTAAACACATTTGACACTTTTAAACTCCTTGTGTCACAGTGGCATATAGTCATTCGAGTGGATTGGCCAAACATGGGCGAATAGCTGTTTAGTGATACACACCCAGTAATTACCGAAATTCAGAGGAATCATGGAATATTATAGTTCATTTCATGAAGAGGATTGTGAGTTTTTATGATGCCTAGTGGTACACTATAAGCACATACCATCTGTCGCGATTTATGGTTTACTCGCAACAGAGCAGGCCCTGACTTGCAGTGTATTGTTTATCAAAATTCTGCTGCGTGCGGAAAGGCACCGACCCACCCACCAACCGCGGAAGATGCGGGAAGGGAGTGGGGCACTACACAGAGAAAGCTGGGCTTTATACTTAAGCATTGCTATCGCGGAAGGCTGAAGCATGGCATTTTTGGTGGGTTACGTACGAATATTCTTTTTTCTTCATGGCAACCCATGTTATGGATTGCGAAATACTTGCACAAATTTAAATGCTTTCATTTTTCTCACATCTAGGTAGATTAATTTTGTTTAGTTGAAGTGTATGTACAGATGGATGGAACTTTGTGTGCAGCTGTTTGGCCAAAGGCTGATAATTTATTTTTCCTTCGTGCAGTGCTACTTTCATTATTTGAACAAGAAACCAGGTAATCTTGATGCACCATGCTTTTGTTTATTCGCTTCTTCGAGTTTTCCTGGTGGCGGTTGTCTTCAGTTTAGTGTAGGGAACTGCGAGAACTGTAAAACCGTCATTTTTTTTATTTTCATCATTGAGTAATGTGAAAGATGTGCCGGCAGTGTGGTGCACATTTGTGAAACAAGGTGCTGGTGTGTATTAGCAGCGACATGACCTCCAAATATATGTACCTATCTCATTTTTATTGTAGCTAATGCCGAGGATCTTGCTGCATTAATCAATGGATTAAGACTTAAATTAAGGACTTAGATTAAGGACAAGAAAACGAAAACAATTATACGACGGTATACCTCATTTGGTCCACCGATTCCCTTTTAACTGTAATGAGTCAGTGAAAGCAACTTTACAATAAAGCTAAGGTGATAATCTGCACGCAACCGCGAGCGATATGCGCTCCTACGAGAGCAGCTTGACGAAGTTAGGGTTATCTGTCAGCCAGCGGGTCAAGTAATCTTTACTTTTTACAGCGACTCTGCATATGGTTAGCCGATTCGTTCGTCGGTTCGTCTGTCGCCTGTACGCGGAAAACTCCTCCGGCGTAACCCCATGCACATGCGATAAAGAAGAGAGAGAAAGAAAGGCGCACGTGATAGGCTGCGCCAGTAGTGACATCGTTGCTGTTCGTCGCAGCTCACCGCGCGCAGCAGTTTCTCTCCGGGTCCGAAATGGGTAGGCCACGCGTCGTACGTGCTCCTGATGAGTAGGCAGCTTTCCATAAGCAACGCCGCCAGCAGATCCGGGAACGAGCTCGTCTACGCCGTGACGATGCTGCAGCCCAGGCGCAAGAACAGGCTCCTGCAGCCGAGCGCAAGCAGCAGCTGCGTAGCGCGGATCCGGCACCCTACCAAGCCATAGAACCGTCGGGATTAACTCAGTGATAAACACCGGGGCCGCATGTTTCATCTTTGCTGGTTAACTGTCTGTCCAATGTGCTTGAGTGTTTTTTTTTTTTCTGATCTGCGTCAGCTCTGCCTGAATGTGCGAATGTGCTTGTAGCCTCTGCCTTACGGGGCCATAAGCTATTGCTCTTTTTATTATTTAAGGCGGTATGAGCCATTGATGAAGATAGTCTTTGTTGACGCACACGAAAAATACACGGAACCCTATCCATAAGCTGCTTCACTGTAATATAATCGCTAACATGTGCTAAGGTTGAGCTAAAAGTGTACAGAATTTTTTTCATAAGTTCAACTGACATGCCATCGTCAAGTGCTGACTTTGCGCTCTTCAGCCAAATAATTATTTTTTGTTTCGTCGTTGGTTGCATGATGAAGCAAAAATGAATAGATTTTTCGTGCCAGCAATGCACGTAGACGTGTTGCCACGTAAAATTGTCTTGTTACAGTGGCGTAGCCCGGGTTCGGGCTGCCGAACTTAAGCCCGCCCCCTCCCCGACCCCCGAAATTATTCCGGTCGGCGCCCTACTCCATTTATGCCTGTCACGTCGCCTAGAACAAAATCGCATATCTTTCGAACGCCACCCTAGACAGGCGCAGGATGGCACACCCGTACAGGCAGATCTCTAGGTAATAGTTGATTATGCGCCAAGCGTGACTTCCTGTTTCTATACCCAGTTTCGGTTTGGAATAGTTATGACCGCTAGTGCCAGTTCGCGCCCAACGGTCTAAGTGTACCCTGCAGTGTTTCCTTTCCCTCACTGGAATAAACGCATTCTTTGTCTGGTACCAGACTAGAGGAGCCCGGCACTTTTCTTGCCGCGCGTCGCGCCCCGGCCGCTAGGCCTCACGCCGTTGGTGTCCCGTCCGGCCACCCCGTCGGAGCTACCAGAAACTGCGACGAGGTGGACCGTTTATTCTGCTGCTGCTTGCCTCTGCCATTCTACTACTACTCTTACGTGAGTTCTGGCATGCAAAATGCTACAACTACGTCTACTTCTGCTCCGTCCACCTCAAGTCCCCCGTGTTTCTTTCCGGTGCCCAGCATGGCATTCGCACCGCCCATGCCGCCTTTGCTTGCATTACCCGGTATTTCTACGATGCCGTGGTTGACTTGAAAACGTTCTTTTTTCACGCTACTCCGCGCGGCCAGAGGCGAGGCAATACAAGGCGAGAGGAAGAAGGCCATTTTACTCGGTAATTGAAGCTTTCATGGACAGCGTCTCTACTAACAACCTGGCGCCGCAAACGGACCTGGCCACCTGCAACATTCGAAGATATTCTTCGCACCTTCGATCGACATTATAAGGAAGGCGCAAATCCCTTCGTACATCGTATTATCTTCAGGGATAAGAAACAACAACCCGGGGAAACCTTCTAGGACTTCGTCACCACATTACAAAGGTTAGCGTCAGTTTGTGCGTTCGGTGCATGGCACGACGAGTCCCTTCGTAACCAAATGTTGCAAGGCGTCGCATCAGCAACAATACGTGAATAGTTACTCAACGAAGGACCTTCCTTCATGCTCAAGAAGGCTGTGGAAACCGGACGAAGCTTGGAGCAAGTTCAAAAGGAACTTGAAATTTTCAACCGCTCGCCTGTCCATCGCGTCTGGACGCAAAGTCCACATGGTGCCCGGCCCGAACTCCGCGAAGCCAGTCGAGACATCGCAGTCTATTGCGGCCGATGTGGTTCACCTCACCACATCGCATCCAATACGTTGCCTGACGTGCATGCGGAAAAGTGGGACATTACGCTACAGTTTGCCGTTTGAGGAAGGGGATGCATCGACAGTCCCCTGCTCTAGCTCAGCTTGTTTACGCTACCGCCGAGACAGAATCAGCCACTACAGTGCATTCTGTGCTTACAATTCAAGCACTGAATTCCCATCCGGCAGTAATTTACAGCAAAGTCCTCATTGCGATTATTCCACCCAAATTGCTCGTGGCTACAGGAGCTACAATGTCGCTGATGAACAGTTCCTTGAACGAAGAGCATTTCAAGGGTGTCCCCTCTCTCCTTCGAGTCTTGGACTCAAGAATTATTCGCAGCGAGAAATTTCTCCATTCTCGTCAAGTACCGCAATAAGGCTGCAGTAGGGACATTTCACGTCACGAACCAAAGCACTTTTCTTCGGGGCGTAGACACGATTCAAGCTTTGGGCACTGACATTCAAGGGTCTTCGCCCACATGTCAACAAGTATCAGGAATTACAGCTGAACCAAGCGTTCAGCTTTCGTCTCTACCGCACAACGTTCCAGCAGAGTTCACCCATCTGTTCTCAGGACAGTTAGGACTTGTAAAGGGCTTCATCCATGACATTGGTCTTGGAGCTTCAGTACACTCAGTCTCAGCGAAACTGTGTCCCCTACCTCTGGTTCCTCGTGATCAAGTCTCCGCCGAACTGCATCTGCTGGAATCAGCCGATATCATGGAACGAGCGTCAGCGTCCGAGTGTATTTCTCCGCTCGTCATGGTTCGGAAGAAAGACAATTCCATTCGACTTCGCGTCGATCTCAGGGAACCCAACAAGACTATTGTGGTCAACGCCTTTCTACTACCGAGGGTTTTTGCACTACCGAAGTTGGATTTAAAGTTCGCGTATTATCAGATTTTATTGCCCCAGAAAAACCATAAGCTTACTACATTCATCACTCACGGCGGTCTTTTTCGCTGTAAGCGTGTGTGTTTCGGATTGGCATCTGCGCCTTCCCCTTTTCACCAGATAATGTCATCTGTTTTAAAAGACTGCAGGCCCCTTGAGCTACCTTGATGATGTTCTTGGGCGGGGTCAAACTCAACGTGACCACATAGAACCTTGCACACTGTCCTGTCCAGAATAGGTATTGCGGGCATGCAGCTTAACCACAAGTGCGTATTCAGTATCCCAGAATGAACTTTCGTTGGAAATAAAATTTCTGCAAACGGCATTTCGGCAATGGATAGCAAAATCCATGCAATTCTGGAGGCAACACCGCCTAATGACAAAAAGGCTCTACATTCACTCCGGAGCTTCACGGGATATTAGGCAATATTCACGGGATATTACGAGCTTCACGGGATATTAGGCAATCCCGCAGTATTCTGACTTAGTAGAACAACTAAGAAAACTTTCAAGGCGAGGACAAGCCTTTGTCTGGGATTGGGATACTGAAAACCGCTTTCAAGCGATTAAAGACGTACTTGCATCACGTCTGGTGGTACGCATGTTTCAAGTGCATCTTCGTATAGTTGTAACTGTTGATGCCCATGGCGTTGGCTTAGGAGCCGTCCTTGAGCGAAAATACGGAAATGAGCTCTTTACAGGGGCTTTTGTATCTCTAACGTTATCTTCCGCAGAACGATGGTACTCCATGGGCGAACAGGAATCATTGGCATGTCTTTTTGTTTGTGAACATTGGCATGTTTACTGGCAGGGTAGACAGTTCACGCTGCGAACTGATCACCAGGCTCTGGTTACATTTCTGTCTTCAAACGGACAGCGTCCATTAAGGATTTCAAGATGGAGTGCAAGATTACTGTATTGCAATTCCACCATTGAGTACTGCAAATGTGACCAAAATATCATCGCGCATGCATTGTCGCACCTACCTACTCCTCCCGAATTCGAACCAGCATTGAATCAGAAAATAGTGTCTTCGGTTTCAGCATGCATCACAAAGGAAGAGTTTCAAGCAACTACGAAGGCTGATTCAGTTTACCAAGCTTTGAAGAAAAAAAGTAGTCAGAGGATGGAGAACGGCTTCGGTCTTCCGCCAGAATTACAGGCATATGCTTCCGTGCAGTCTGAATTATCCTACGTGAATAATCTGCTTCTTCGAGGAGAACGTATCGTTCTTCCTGCATCCTTGCGTCCGTAACACCTGTCTATTCCTCATGAGGGTTATTTAGGTATCAATAAAACGAAGCTCAGACTGAGAGGTATCTGCGGGTGGCCTCACATGAATAGACGAGTCAAGGAATTTTTGAGAGGCTGCTTTGTGTGTGAACAAGCAGACAAATCTGCGAAACCTTCTTTTGCTCCACTGCAACTTGTAGAATGACCGTTAAGACTATGGGAAAAATTAGTCATAGACATATAGGTCCTCTTAACCGTGCTGCACAGTATACACATTTCGCTTTAGTCATTGTTTACTATCATTAGAAGTGGCGCGAAGTTGCTTTTATGCCTTCAGTCACATCCGAAGCCATCATGCCCAGTCATATTCCATATTCAGTAGAGAAGGATTTCCTGATGCCATAGTATCCGACAATGAATCACAATTTGTTTCTGCAGAATTTCAGAACTTCCTGAAAGAGAGAGGCATTAAGCATTTCTTGTTTCTTTTTAATACCCACAGGCAAATGGCCAGGTAGAAAGATTGAACCGTGTTCTCAAGGAATTCATACAGATTGCTATTTTGGAACCACGAGACCTCATGTCTGCAGTCTTAGAATACTTTGTCATTTGCAGGTTCACTTCACACAGGACTACCGGTGTGTCTCCAGCTATGCTGCTCCATAGTCGTCAACTCTTGACTCGGCTTGATGTCGCAAACATCCTCCAATTCATCCTGAATTTGCTTCTCCGAAGTTGCGCAAGAAAGTGCAGAGTCGAGTATGTCGAAAACAGGAAAATACCACAAAGTATGTAGATCGTCGTCGCGCAACAAAATGTCCTCAGTTTCAACCAGGAGATCTTGTCAGAGTGCGTACCTCGCGGAAATATGGTCCTGAATACTCCGGTCCGTTCAAGATTTATCGTAAAGTGGGTCGAAGTTCTTTCCAGCTTGAAAATGGCAAGCGTTGGAATGCTTCTAAAGTGGTGAAATACTCGATACGACAGGATGAAACGACCGATGAAATGAGTCATTTCAATGACAACTCATAATTTGATGACAGATTTCCACCTTTTCTTCTAGCTGCTAGTGGTACCAGTTTTCCTGCTGCATCCACCTCATTACAACCTCCTGTTTCATTCCCGCGACCGGTTTCACCCCATGCAGAAGGATCTCTTGAGATTCCGTACGACACTCCACCCCAAGATATGGCTCCTGAAGGCAATCAGGACACCGACACACATTCCAGTTCCTGTGCAAGTAATAATTCCTCTGGCCCTATCATACAACCACAATAACTTCTCCGTATTTCTTCACGTCACAGAAAAACCCCTGTACGGTTTAAGGATTATGTTTTCAAGTAGCTTTACTGCCTTGGTCTATTTTCTACAGAGGTTTCAGCCCTCCCCTGTGAATTCGGCTCTTACGCCAAAAATGTGTTTCCTTGCAGGTTTGTTAGGCAAACAGTACGCAAGTAGTATCCTTCAAAAGGGGGATTTCTGGCAGCGTAAATGTGCAATCCGCCCATCTCCCAGTTACTCTTCGTTTAACGCTGTACTTCATGTTATTTTCAGATTAAACAATGGATCCTAGGGGTACCAAAATCTTTAAAAAAATATTTCCATGTTCCTTAAGTCCCGTAGTATCCTCAAGGAGAGGATACATTACATTTCTTGTACCTCACATTTCTTGCAGCTTAAACGTGCAATGTGCACATCTTCACTACGGTAAAGACCGTCATACGAATTTGTCTTTTCATCCCAAAAGTCTTTTTTCATGGTACTCGCGTCATATAGTATCCTCACAGGGGGGGGGGGGGGGGGGGGGATTCCCTACATTCTTGCATTGTACACGTGCATTACACGCATTCTTCAATCCACGACGCCCACAGAGCTGTCTAGACGCAGGCTCAAAGGGAATGAGCCACCCATCCGTGTTGTCCAGGGGTACATGGATGTTTCCACTCTCTGTTTTCTTGTATTCATAGAATTCTTATTGTCATGTATGACGTATATCTGCAAGTACGCATCCCTTCGCTGTCCTTCCAAGACGGGTACCCTTGCGAACTTCAGGGCAATTGTGTTCATGAACTTGTGTTCATAGCTAGTGTCTTTATATTGTAGGCTTTTTTTCTAAAAAAAATGATCAATCTCTAACTGTTTATTCATTGTATAACTCCTTACAATTGTGTTCTTTTGTAAGTTATTTGAGCATGGCTCTTGCTTTTCTTGAGCGAGGAGAGCGAGTGGCGCCTTTTCTTTCAAGGAAGAGGTGATGTGATATGCTGTTTCGATGCCTAGTTTCGGTTTGGAATGGGTATGACCGCTACCGCCACTCGGCGCCCAACGGTGTAAGTGTATCCTGCCGTGTTTCCTTTCCCTCACTGGAATAAACGCATTCTTTGTGTTCTCGTCGACTAGAGCAGCCCGGCTCTTTAGCGACGCCTCGCGCCCCGGCTGTTAGGCCTCACGCCGTAGATCTCTCGTCCGGCCGCCCCGTCGAAGCTACCACAGCAAGTATGGGAAACGTGACAGGGAATAATGGCCTCTTAGTCCCTCCGCCTTCCCAAGAATAAATCCTGGCTGAGCGCCTTGTGTTGTTGGTAAAACCTAGATTAGCAAAATGGTCATTATAGACGTTTATTGTAGCGCTGTTATTAGTTCTAATGGCAACACAATTAAACATTTCTGCCACAGCGCTATCTGTCTTTTACTTATTTAAGGATTCGTCAATAACTCTCCACGTTGCCGTACTCTCACTATATGCTTGTGTTAATTTTGAATCGAAGTAGTTGTGTTTCGAAATTGTGCAATGTTTATTAAGGTGGTTGTAGCGCTCATACCTAGCTTCGAGGTTAGCGTTACGTTGTTGTCGCTCTGACTTTTTATGCATGTTACTCTTGTGGTCAAGGGAGTGCGAAAGGCCAGTAATTATCCATGGTTTGCGTTTGTAATTTGTTCTGATAACTGTGATAGTGGCGTCTCCAGCCGTCATGACACGTTGCAAGATGTTTATCCTCAGTGGATCCTACAGAATATATTTCTTGCCAGTTATATCATGCTAAATAGAGGGGAATTCTTCTCCTTGCTGTAAATTGTGCGCGGTATTTTTGATTTTGTAATTTGGTAAGTCGCATTTTATATTGCAAATACTGGCAAATGATCAGAAACGTCGCACGAGATTGTGCCACATATCTGTGACGGATGACTAGTTACAATGTGGTCAAGGATACTTTGTCGCGAGCTTGTTATACGAGTGAAAGATGTGATTAGTTGTCACAGGCCTTCGTGAGCGAGTAAATCAGTGTAAAAATAATTACTACAGTCGTTTATAGGGACGAGAATGTTGATATCGCCCTATTAAATGACACGTGCGTTACGATCATTCTAGGTCTCGAGTAGTTTTCCGAGTTATTATAAAAAAATGTTCTTTTGTTAAACGGTGACCTATATTTGGCAAAAACCAGTGTTATTTTTTAGTCTTGTGTGGTAGCATGCTTTGCGTGGTACAATTGAATGTCAATACACAATGTTTCACGATACGCAAAGTTTCACATAAGTGTGACGTAATCACAATGTAGTGCCTGATGGAGTGCGATATAGAGGCTTTGATATAAATTGCCACGCTTTCATGGGATGGCACAGTACGCACTTCAGAAACACCAATGCAAAACCTAAGAGCAGCAGTGGTGTTTTTTTTAGGTAAACTTAGCCTTTATTCCATTTAGCAGCTCTTATGAAAGAATCTGCATTTAGGCTGAGCTCGGCAGGGCTGTTAGCTCGACCGACAGGGAGGGGTGACACTACAGGTGCTTAACGACGCGAGCGAAACAGTGAGGGTATAAAAATGCGCGCAAAAATGAACTTGCAACGCTTCTACGCTCGCTCGTCTGCAACAATTTTGCGCGGATCAGGCGACAGTGTGAGATACCTTCGGGCACCCTCCTGTTTTAGGATGACGCTATTTCTTTGTGTCGTCTTGTTCTTGAGCTCCATCACGCCATTATTTGCTTCTGACGTGGAAGAGCAAGCGAAGATGACAACGGTAAGCTTTAGCATTTTTAGTGCGAGAATTTGCGAGTTTTTGCCTCCTGTGAAGAAACTATTCGCATGGAAGGCCTTCCTTTAAAAAAATATTTCCTCAGTCTACAGGAGAAAGAAGAAGAAGTCGACTAGTGCGGACGCTTTGACATCGGCTCCAGCTTTCATCAATGTTCTCGAGTGGGTCTCCCTGCGAAACCGGGCGAGGTATGCCTTAATCGACGTGGCACGTCAAGAGGACCCTGCCGATACCGGATTTTCGTCGGTGGGAGGACATTTTGCCGTTCTGCGAGTGTTTGAAACACTGCGAGGGTAGGCTTAAGCCTACTCCCGCGCATGTGGGACTTTGAATCCAGGATGGACGTTGTGGAAGGAGAAGAGATTACTCAGGAACAGGCATGCGACGCGGGATGGAAGGTGGCGTACGGCCGCCGGCCCGGCAGGCGCAGGGAACAATATTCTTCGGGTCAAGACGGTGGAAATACAAGTGGCAGACGGAGGGACGGCGGCCGCACCGCCGCACCACGTGACGCGATACGACGCGTCACCGCTGCTTCGAGGCTGCCTCGACTGCCGAGGGACACTTTTCGCATCATTGTCAGACCACGCGACGGCCTGAATGTCAACAAGGTCAGTAAAATACGCTTTGAGCAAGCCTTGGCCATGACGGCATCCTTGGCTCCAGCCGCAATCGAAGAGGACACGATGTGTCCCAACGGAGTTCAGAACATTTTTGTCGTGTGTACTCCTCACGAGAAAAACGCGGACGCGTACGCCCGAGTGCAGCAAATCAGGCTCGGTGAAGGCACGTTTGGGGTGGCGGCGTACCTAGGCCCCACCCGAGAATACGTGTAGAGGAGTCATAAGAGGAGTCGACGTGGAAGTCAGTGAGGCTCAACTCAGAGCGAGAATTGTAAATAATCGGAATCCGGGCGCTTTGGAGGCCAGGCGGATCAAGAACACTACAGCGGTGGTGGTACTTTTCGAGGGAATGAGGGTGCCCAACTACGTGGCATGCGGCGCGAGCATGTTTCGCTGCACGCTCTACCGACGCCACACGGAGGTCTGCTACGGTTGCGGAGGACTGGGACACCGGGTTGACGTGTGTCCCAACCCGGGAATCAAGTGGTGTCGCACCTGCGGCAAACGATCGCCGGCGGAAGATCGCCAATGCGATCCGCAATGCACGTTGTGCGGTGGCCCGCACCCCACAGTGGCCAAAGAGGGTAGGGACAAATTTCAAGTTCCATATATCGTCAGAAGAAGACGGCGGCAGCGGCGTCGACGCGCCGAGCAGCTGAAGCTGGGAACCGACGTCATCACGGCTGGCGGCAGGAGCCGCTCGCGTACGCCAGCTGTGCAGGAGCGCAGCACCGAAAGAAGCCGCTCTCGCACGCCAGCTGCGCAGAAGCGCGGTGCAATCAGGCAGCGCTCCAGATCAAGAGGACGCTCGGTGTCCAGCGTGCGGATCCAGGAGGAGCCTACCTGGGCGGACCGTGTCAGAGGGAAGAAGAAGGAGCCACAGAGACCCACGGAGGTAACGCGGTCGGCTTCGCCAGAGCATGGTAGTAGGTCGCACGTGGACGCATTACTTAAGGAAGTTAACGAGCTTAGAGAGGAGGTACGCCGACTCAAAGCCGCCAAGGCAAACCCAAAGTCCATTGAAATAGAGGCGAGCGACCAGACGCCACAGGTAGTCGAACATATACCCCGCGTAGGACTCACTAAAGCAAAGCGTAAGGCCCCCCTCCTAACGACGAGAGCGACTCGGAAACGTCTGAGGGAGAGGTCCAGCAAAGAAAGATGTTGGAATAACTACTTAGGATAAGTAGAGAAAATCAGGAAAGCGTAAAGCTTTTGATCCAAAGAGTGACTGTACTAGAAAAAAAGGCAGCGATTAAGGCCAAATCCAAGGTCCGAGCGCAAAGCAAGGCAGTGAATCACTCCGAGGTTGCTCCGGTGGTGGAGCAAGGTATGTTGTTGTAGCATCATGGCGGGTGATCATAAAGAGCTGGTAATATGGCAGTGGAACTGCGCTAGTTTTCAAAGGCGCAAGGCTCCGTTACGGCAACTTTTGGCGAATGAGGTGGAAAAACCGCAGATTTTGTTATTACAGGAGACACTATGTGACGACCCTACCCTCTCTGGCTTCAACACTGTGTCGGTCAGGAACGAGGGAGGCAGAGGACTAGCTACGATGATCAAAAAAAATCTAGCCTTTATGGAACATCCAATCCAATCTGGACGGGGCAAGATGGAGGCCCTTTTCTTGGAGGTTATACCGCACGGGCGTCTCAAGCAGAGCGTCTTTGTGCTTAATGTCTATAGCCCGCCGTCAGATCAGAGACAGACGTTTAACTCCCTGCTTAGGAAGGCGACGTCGATAGCCAAACACTCTCCTCTGATAGTTGCTGGGGACTTTAACGCCCCTCATAATGCATGGGGCTACGTCAGACGTACTGTAAAAGGAGAGAACCTGGCGAGGATCCTGGATGATCTTGCGTTTTCAGTAATCACGGACCCAAGGTTCCCCACCAGGCTGGGCACGTCAGTTGCGCGAGACACGACGCCTGATTTGGCCTGTGTAAGGAACGTAGGTAACGTAACGTGGGCCAATAAGCAGGAGAACCTGGGCAGTGACCACTTCATAGTAGCGGTAACATTTACGGTGGTCGCCCGACCGGCGAAGGTATTTCGAGTCACGGACTGGGAGGAGTTCAGGAAACTTAGGAAGGAGCGAACGAGCACATTTTCCTCGTTTGACGAGGCTATCGAATCGCTAACGGAGGACGTCGAGAGGGCTACTAAGGTAGTCGGTGGTCCTAAGAATGGATCCGCACCAAGCGCATCTGTTGGAGGCAAAATCGTCAATTCTGATGAGGTGGAAAACACAAAGGTTAAATCGTAGGCTGAGGAAAAAAGTTGCGGTGCTTAATAGAGAGATCGAGAGATATTGCGCGGAGCTCAATAGGCTACAATGGGACGAGGTCTGCGCGGCAATAGACGGGTCCATGCGCTCAGGAGGGAAGTGGAACCTCCTCAAGCACCTCCTGGGCGACGCACAGACAAAACATAATCAAAGGCAAACACTTAGTAAAGTCATACACCGGCACAAACAGGAGGGAGGTACTGAAGAGTCACTTTTGAATGCGATCACGGATAGATACCTTCCTATAGGGCCGACGCAGGAAGAGAATTACCCGCAGATCGAGTGCGCGACGGTAGAGGAACTGGACGCGCCTTTCACAGAATCGGAGATCAGGGCGGTGATCTACAATTTAAACAGCAGATCGGCTCCGGGTCCGGACAAAATTTCTAACAGGCTATTACGAAACCTGGCCGATAAAGCAGTGGAACTACTAACTAAGGAGGTAAACAGGGTATGGGAGACAGGACAGGTGCCTGACGGATGCGGTCGGCTATAGTGACACTCATCCCTAAACCAGGAAAACCCCTTCATTTGGACAACATGAGGCCAATATCACTAACCTCGTGCATAGGCAAGGTAGCGGAGCACGCGATCTTGAACAGGGTTTCCGGGTACATAGAGCGCAGAAACCTCTTCCCTCATAATATGGTTGGTTTCCGCCCCGGCCTCTCGACGCAGGAGGTTATGCTAATGCTAAGGAAGCAAATCTTTGATAGCGGCACCCGGGACGTGAGAGGGATTCTCGCCCTGGATCTCACTAAGGCGTTCGACACAGTGTTTCACCGATACATTCTGCAAGCCACGGCCGGGATAGGCCTAGGAGTCAAATTCCAGGCCTTTGTAAGGTCCTTTCTCATGAATAGAACTGCTACTATTCAGGTGGGGCCGATTCGGTCGAGCGTATACGGATTGGGAGCTCGGGGTACGCCTCAGGGACCAGTCATCTCGCCACTGCTCTTCAATATAATCATGAAGGGTCTATCAGATAGGCTGGACGGCCTCCAGGGCATAGGTCACGCACTTTATGCAGATGACATCACGATCTGGTGCCCAGGGGGCTCCCTAGCTGAAATGGAGCAAGCTCTACAAGCGGCCTTGGACGAGACGGAGGCTTACCTCGCGGACACGGGTCTCAAGCTGTCTACGAGTAAATCGGAGCTGTTGCTTTACAGACCCGCAAGGCATAGGGTTCGGGTCTGACACCCCTCAACCAGCTATCCGTGGCATTATACGCGAATAATGGGCAGAAAATTCCTAGAGTCGACTCAGTTAAGATACTAGGCCTGCTCATAGACGCGAGGGGCTCTAATGCCAGAACAATTACCCACGTTACAGCCAAAACGGTGAATATGTTGCGGCTAATTGCTAGGGTGTCCAACCGAAAGAAGGGGTTAGGTGAAGACAACCTCCTTCGGATGTACAACGCGTTCCTCATGAGCCATATTAACTATGTGGCGTCAGCTCTAGTGTGCACAAAAACGGAAAAGACCAAATTAAATACCGTCATGCGCAAGAGCATCAAGAAAGTGCTAGGCTTGCCTATTGCCACGAGCTCCGACAGGCTAGATCAACTCGGTATGCACAATAGCATAGACGAGATTATAGAGGCACAGGTCACTGCCCAGGTGGTTAGGCTATCGTCGACCCAAGCTGGCAGGCGAATTCTCGACGAGGTTGGCATGGCTCCTAGGATAATGGAGGACCGGCGTATAACATTGACACGAGAAACGAGGGCGACCTACCTAGTGAGGCCCTTCCCGCGGAACGTACATCCGCAGCATAACGAGGGTAGACGTAAAGCCCGTGCTCGAGCTATATTGAAGAAAGTTAGAGGTGACAGAGACTCCGCGGTCTTTGTCGATGCGGCGCAGTACGGGAACAGGAGAGTGTTCGCGTTGTCGGTTATAGACGGGCGGGGGGGGGGCTTCGCTCCTCGGCCTCGGTCAGAGCGGCCACCGCGAGTATAACAGAGCAAATTGCGGTTGCGCTGGCCTTGTGTGACCCAGAGCGTTCCTACATTTACACTGACTCGAGAGACGCAATCAGAGCTTTTGAGTCGGGTAACCTCGCACGAGAAGCGGCCTCTATTTTAGAGAAAAGGACTTGCCCCGGTTTTCATTATATCACGTGGTTCCCCGCACACATGGGGACGAACGTTCTCGAGGGATTCCCAAACCTCAACGAGCTTGCCCACGACCGTGCGCGAGAACTCACGCGCCACGACGGTCTGGAGGCTCCGGAGGGGCAGGAAGGGACTCAGCAGAACGATCCACTCCTCACATTTAATGAAATTACCAAACATTACCAACTTGGTCGGAGAATTTATCCTCTGCCTCACCCGAAGCTCAGTAGAGGTCAGTCAGCTACACTTAGAATGCTGCAGACGGGATCTTTCCCGTCGCGGGGATTCCTCAGTAGGATGTACTCGGATGTGGACCCTAGTTGTCCCGACTGCACTGAAACCTTTTGCTCAATGGCTCACATGCTCTGGCGATGTCCCGCGTTGCCTAACGACTTCCTCTCCAGCGAAGCCGAATGGGAGGAGGCCATCAGAAGCGCGGTACTCCGAAAGCAAGCCCAGGCTATCCAGAGGGCCCAGGAAAGAGCGGAGCGTCACGGCGTTCTGTCCTTTACGTGGGCGCGGCCAGCGGCTACAATGGCCTCCCGTTAGGAGGTCCTGCCAGCAGCTCCTCAGGATTATTTTAAATAAACTTCGTTGTCTGTCTGTCTGTCTCAGTCTACAGCTTGTAGGTTTTTAATTGATGCAAGAAAAAATAGCAGGAACATATGCTTTAAAAAGAATGCTCAGTTTCTCGTACTGGAAGGACGTCAATTCTCACGCAAAGAACAGCACATGGAATGATAACCTTGGAATGAAGGCAATATTCGCTTAATGTGACAGCGCGCTCTCGCCTGAGCGGTTGTGCATTGCTTCTTCCTGGCATCCGTAAAAAAAGTCGCTGATGGTTACTGTTTTTGAAAACGTCTGCTTCGACTTGAAACTCAAACGCGTTACGCCTCTTACAATTAAAAGGATTCTAGCGTTCTTTTTGTGACGGTAGCTCCCAATATACTGAGCAGGAAGAGCGCTTATTGTTTATGGCCATGACAAAATCATGCTAGATTTCAAGCACAGATTCGGACTTCTATTCTGGTGGGATTCTCTCAAAGCTTTGTATGCATGTAGGCAATTTCCCGCAAGCCCTTGCTAGAGTGGTGAATTCACTGTTTCCACTTGAACATTAAACAGCACGCGACGCAAAATGAAAAGCACCATGGATACGTGTAAAATTTACGCAAATCTGTAATGTAGTGATGTCGGGCTCTTAGGAGAGCGGGAGCTGGCAGTATCAAGTGTTGCACAATATATAGTCTTTCTAAACTTACATAGCAGCCGGGTTGTGTAAAGTATGGAAGTTGGTGTGACAGCAGAACAATGGAACATCGAAAAACAAATCAATCCATGTAACGTGACTGGTATTTTGTCGTGCTCCAGTATCAGCAAATAGCAATTGCTAGAACTAATGGTGAGGAAGATATGACGTTTCGCATGTTGACGAGCACACGGGTTCTCTTTCGTTTCATTTCGTTGTTTAAGCAGTCTTAATGCATAGCATTATACAACGACTGGGTTGAACATTACCATGAGAAACTTGAAAACCCCTTCCCTAATACAAGCGCGAACGAGCAGTTTACGCCCATTGTGTGTGGGGTTGATAGCTCTCATCCCGATTACTGTGACAGGCGACCCATTTTCCACGGTAACAATAAGTCCCCCGGCACAAAACATTCTACGAGCCTGACTGGCTTCGCCGTTCCCCATACGCAACAGTAGAAGATAGACATTAAACCAAGGACAAAAATGCGTAAGCCTATACTAAGCTTGAGATAGCAAGCTATATGGGATAGCCTGGCAAACACCCTAACACTGAGAATGGAAGTGACTAAGAGGGAACCAAAACGGGGGAATGCGTCACTCGTGCATTAATCACGCATGCAGGCGCAGCTGTGCCCCCTACGCTGCCTATGACTGCATTAACGCGTTGGTTATGCCGTATCGGGCAACGCGCAAACAAGTAAATTGGTACCTCCTCAACAGGAACTGTCGAAGCTATGCGCTGCGTTATACGGCGGCCGGGGGGTGGGGGGAGGGGGGGTGCGAAATGTGCATGTATGTTCGACAATGTGAATATTTGCGTCTGTCTGCTCCTACTCCTGACGCATATATAAATAAATAACGCATACTTCATCAGCGTAACCCACTCCTCGTCCCCCGTACACAAACATCATTACCACGCATAACACCTACCGCAACACGCCAGTATAATGTTACGAATATCTTGGACAGTTCCCGTTCAGAGAGGTTCCTTCTAAAACGGTTCTAAAATTTTGCCTTTCAACAATAATACTCAATTTCCTGTTACAGCTCGGGTATAGCGATGTTTTCGCGACACGTACAACGGCAAGAAAGCAAGGCACTCTTCGCATTACTTAGCGACAAAAGAGCCGCATTACACGTCGGCTTACTAGATTTATGGCTAGGATACGTGTTATTACACATTTCTTTTGTTATTACCGCAAGGCTGCCTGAACTTCATATGTGAAAACTGGAATTATTTCATTTTTCTTTGCCATGAGACAACGGATAATGCCTTTATCTGATTCAAAATATGGTCATTCCTTTTGCACTGTATATTTCTCATTAACTCACTAAAAACAACGTCAGCCATTATGCACATTCATATTTGCAACAATAAATTTAAGTGTATGTTAGAGATTTGACAAAATATTTGCTTTTAACAAAATCTTCTATCAAACTAAAAGAGCGAAACCGTCGTGACACCAACGTCTTGCTGTCACCTTTGCAGTGCGAGCTAATTGAATACTTTGGCTTTTCCTGCGAGACGACTGAGGCCAACACCGACGATGGGTACATTCTGGAAGTTGACAGGGTCGGCACATTGGCTCGGTATAACAGCACGTCGTCTTCAGAAAGCGGCAGCTATAGAAATCCCGTGGTCCTGGTGCCGGGAATATTATCTGATTCGGGCTCCTGGTTCATTAACTACCCTTCGCAAAGCCCGGGTAAGCGAATGACTTTTGAAATACTTGGAAATGAAGCAACGTATAATAATAATAATAATAATAATATAACAATAATAATCCATCAATCAATACATTAATTTTATTAACGCACAGAGGAACCATCTGATGCCCTTCGCACTGACGCATGTGAGAAATGTCGTAACAAGCACAGATGTATGTACATCAACAAACAGGTACAAAAATCGTGAGCCCTTGCACTCTCTCAAGCTGCATGACCAGCAAAGGTGTATAGCACATGCCACAGCAGTGACACAGAATTTTGAACAAACGTACAGATTCATTTAATGTCTTGATCGGTGGTCGTATTGACGGAAGGTATGCACGCATATTTTTTGTCTTCGATGGTGGTCGTTATTTGACTTGATGGGTGGGTCATTATTTTTCTGGTCGCGATGGCGGTGACGATGGCCTTGTGGTCGCCATGTTACAGACTGATCGGCTCGGGTACATGGCATGGTGGGACGTTCGTCATCTTGCATAGCTTTCGGCTTGCGGTTCGCTTATCCAGCGTGATCTTGGGTGGCGTTAGCCGCTCGCCGCGGCCATGTACATTCTCTTTACTCTGCCTTTTGTCTTTCCTCGTAGGCACTCTGCTCTTCGGGAATGCTACCCATGCGTGGCCTTCCTATAGAAACTGCAGAACTCAAATTAATTGCGCTGCTCGGCAGCTACCCGTATTATGCTCTAGCGTGGACGAATATCGCCACATCGGCGAGCAGTAGCAATCTATCCACAAACGTGATTGTAGCCCCGGCCAATTGGGTGCGCACTGTGTTTTTGTTGACGGAGTATAAAAATGTCGCAGTTTGTCGCGAAAGCTGCAGCATCGATTGCAACAGAAATTTAGTGCACAGCAATACGAAGTAACGATATTAGTTTCATCGGTCGTATTAACTCGTAAGCATAGGCATGCTGACTAAATCATAGTGTCACGTGCGCACCGGCAAACATGAACACATCTCACTCGAGGATAGCAGAAACTCGCTGTCCAAACGCTCGAATGAGGAAACGCGACAACAGCAGCGAGCGAAGTGACATTCTTGCTGTCTGTCGCATCAACGCAAAGCGAGCGCCGAGGACACACAGCACGCTCAAAGCTACGCGCCACCGACGCAAATAGACTCTGGCCCCAACGCAGATCACTCTCAAGATACGGTCGCGCGACTGCACGCCCCCCCCCCCCCCCCCCACCCCCCACTTGCGCACTTGTAGCTGGAAAGGAGGTGGTCACCCGTACCCTCCACCAGGTGCCTCGCAGTGTTCGGTGTATCACGCGGCAGGGAAATCGGCACGCTTCCCCTTCGATTTCGTCCTTTTCCGGCTTGTGGGATAGCGCTGGGCACCTCTCGCACGCTTTCAGCGTAGGGCGCGCGGCGACGGTGTTATCGCCCTTGGACTTCATACGGAACCTCACGGCAACGGCGACGCCCACGCCGACGGCGACCCCAACGGCAGAAATGTGCTTGGATTGTCCATATAATTGCTATCGCAATGAAACACACCGGAACGCTATCCGTATACATCTTCTCTGTAAAAGCACACATAATCTACAGATCTGGTTCACAATTGGGCGTGATCATCTTTAAGTGTTACGGATTTTTTTTTTGCAATAGCTAACAATTCTTTTCCTTTAGATGGACTATTCAAAGAAGCGGAACTGCATGATAAATCGAAACACAAAATGAACTGATTAACAAAACCCAATAATTATCTTTGGGAAATAATTACTTTCTGTCAATGGCACATATTGCAATTAACGAATTGTAGCCGGTGAGTTTGCAAGGCGTATCTACTTGGAATGAATTTCCAATATAATGCCGCTTTCGAGGTATGCGTCCTCAAACTTGCCGTTAAAATAAACTGTTGTTTTTAACCGAATTCTCTTTTATGCAGTGAAGCACATAAGTAACTTGAACATCCATGTATTTAGTTGCTCACTTCGTGATATAATAGCTCGAAACTAACGTCATCCTTGAAATCCATTTGATATGGATACGTCTTGCAAGCTCAGTTTGTAAGTGCAATATGTGCCCTAAATAATAAGATCTTCATTCGCGATCTTTTATTAATTAGTGGAACGTGTATATTTATTTTTCGTGCTAGTAATATACGGCACTTCGAGTAATCCAGCTAAAGCACAAGAACTGCCACTGACAATTTTTAAGAGCTCGATAAAACTTAAAAATAATAACCCTGTATATAATATGCATGATATAACACAAAACAGTAAAAGACCACATAGTACAAGATAGCATCAGAGTAAAAAATTAACACATAACATAGCGAAAAAAGACGATCTGACGATGACCATGTGAAGACGATCGCTGACGATGAAGGGAGGAGGATGGCCAGATAGACGAAGCAAAATTAAGGCAATAAGACGGCTGGGACGGCATCACGACAAAAGTACGAAAAGAATTGTATCAGAAAGAGGCAATGATGGTGATGGCGTGAAAAAGGTAGTAGGGCATCGGGATGACGGCGGCTGTATGCCGAGAATGAGGTCACGACGACTACACGTTGAGAGTCAAGTGACGATGCCGGAATAGCCATGATAGCAGGCTCACAACAGCATGACGACGATGATCTGACCTTGAATGCACGATTGTGACTGCCGGACGATGATGGAATCACAGCGTCTCCATAAGTACGATTGAATGATGACAGCATGATTGGGATACAATGACGAATAATTTATGTCGATGGTACGACGAAGACGGCATGGCGATGACATGACGACAATACGAGGACGTCACTGAAGTGATGACGGCGGTAAAACGCCAGAGTGACGGCGACGTTATGACGACAGTGATATGACCATGACTCTGTGACAACGATGGCAAGGCATCATGATGACATCGGGGTGACAGTCAGAATGCCGACCATGGAACGACGGTGACAGAATAATAGTGACGGTATGATAATGTACGTATGACGCCGACTGTATGACAGCGAACAATTTGTGACGACTGTATCGTGAAGTCTGTATGACGACAATGACCTAACGGGGAGAGACGGATGATGAAGCTGGACTGAAGACTCTGGCAGGACCAGGATGTCATAGCAATGACGCTCTGACAACGCATGCATGATATCGCCATTTTGACGCCAATGGCATGAAAACAGCGGCAAAAATCATGATTCAAAGGAAGCAACATAATTACGTTAGAATAACGAAGAACGGTGTACGTCGATGAAACGACGAAGGCTGTATGAGTACGACAGCACGAAGTTACTAGAGTGAATACGGTGGTAAAAAGACAGCACATTGATGACAGCATGACGACATTAGTATGACCATGATGGAACGACCATGGCGTCACCACGACAACGGTGTGACATCGAAAGCATGAGGACAGTCGGATAGCAAATATAGAATGATGACAATCAAACCAGCACGAGGCATCACAACAAAGTGCACTTACCTAGTGGTTCAACTTATTAGGCAAGTTGGGTCACTGTACAAAGTGCCATGACGAAGGCATGCCGCGAGTCATATCACGAAGCTGAAATGACGACAAGGAAACTGCCACGGCGCCATGACGAGCACAACCGCGTACCTTGTGGCTCAAACTGTTAGACAACTTGGGTCACTGGGTCAGCGTAAGATCATAGATAGATAGATAGATAGATAGATAGATAGATAGATAGATAGATAGATAGATAGATATAGATAGATAGATAGATAGATAGATAGATAGATAGATAGATAGATAGATAGATAGATAGATAGATAGATAGATAGATAGATAGATAGATAGATAGATAGATAGATAGATCTATTAACGATCAGTCGATGGCTCGTGTGGGCTCAGGGCCGTGACTTCAGAGCCACGTGCCAGCTCGTAGACGACACAGGATGAAATAGCCATAGAAGAGACAACCTTTACTGCCTGAAGCCCCAGACCAACTGGCCAGCCTCCTGGGGCACGATCTGAGATCGTTGCTCAAAATCCGTGTCTATATTGTGTTCCGTTTCGCTTCACGCGAATGGACTCGGTGGCGCTGTGATCAGCGCGCCGAACGAGTTCCTACATTGCCCGAACATATTCTCGCAGACCCTCATCTGGGTGTTGCGTTCAGGCGTCCAGCTCGCACCGTATGCAGTAGTTGTAGTCTACTGGCAGGAACTCCGCTCAGAACGCCGCGACCAACTGGTCCCAGGACAGGAACGAAGGCTGCAGGTGTAGCCACTGTATCGCGGGACCTCGAATAGCAATGGGCAGGATTCTTTAGAGCAAGTCAACCTCCGAAACACCCGAAACCGTCTTGTCAAGGGCCAAATCATTCAGAATATCAGTGACAGATTTCCCAGCGTCATGGTAGCTAAACGTTGCAACGACCAACGTCAGCATCGTCGCGACCACGGGCTGCGCGCGCTCGTCACTGGTGCGCATGGCGGCGGCCATATCCGCGACCCGAGCCGTTATATTCTGGCACAACGCGGCGATATGACCCAAAGGCGACGAGGCTATCGCGTCTTGTCGCTCACCAGCTTCACCGACTCCAGGTCCCGTCTCAGCGTTGGCGTTCAAAGTCTTCCGAGAATACCTCGCGTGCCGAATAGCGCTTCGCCATGGAAAAACCGACAAAACAAATCGGGAAGACAAGACGCAAAAAATATGCGCACGAAAATACCGCCGAACAAGAAGCGGTAACCCAACCACGAAAGGCACCAGAACTGGTACCGTCACAATGACAAAAAACCCAGCTAACAAACAAACAGCCCTGATGACTATCTTCTGAGAACAACCAGCTGGCCCCACGTTACGGGTGCCAAATTTGGGCTCAGGGCCGTGGTTTCAGACCCAGCGGCCAGCTGAGGATCTCAGAGACGACACAGGGTGCAAGAGCCATTCAAGGGACTGCGTTTACTGCCCGAAGCCCTGGACCAACTGGCCAGCTCCCTGGTTACCACTCCTCGCGCTCTGGCCCCTGGCTGGCTGCGCTTAAGGCGGCTCATTGAGCCAAGCCCTGATAATGATGATGGCAGCACAGTGGTGCAGCCATGCAGCCAGGGTCCCCATAGACATCTAATGGGGTGGAATGTGGCAACTGCCCAAACTAACTCCAGACACTCCCAATCAGTAATTGAAAAATTCCTCTCGGAGGGTGACAAGAGGCGGCTGGCTCGTTTGGGCACTCATCACAGATACGTGCGCGCCAATGTCAATGAGTGATTTGACTGTGACGCCAACGAGTAAAACATCCATCAAGTTCTGATTGGGCGGCAATGTAATCAGAGGGTATTGCGGACGAGTCTTCAATGTAGCATTACCTCCGCGAGCTGTGTCGCTTAGTATTCTGGAGACGGGCGTCGGGGCTGCATCGGGAATGATGATCGGCGAGCTGGTGGCGAACAGAAGGAGTGCCATCAGAATGACGACGACGTACTGTTCCAATGAGCAATAGCGTCATTGTTTGGCTGTGTTGGTGCCAATGAAGGGTGGTAAGAACGCTGGCCCTGTTCGGTGCGATAATAACTGGTGAATGGCAGTCGCCGAGGGGAGGAAAAAATACAGTTAATAAAGGGAAAATGAGACATCCACCCGAAAATAGCTAGCTGCTACAAAGGAAACTCGTATGGGTTACTTGAAAGCAAAGCTTCGCAGTTGAAGAAAAATTCGTCCCGTTCCGGGACACGAACCCGGGACCACCGCCTTTCCGGGACAGACGCTCTACCATCGAGCTAATCAGGCGGCTAGCAGATGACACATACAGAATGAACACCAACATTAGCTAGGTTTTCGCGGACTAATTCCTGCACCAATGATGTTGTAGGCAAGTTCTTCGACTCACTCGGGGGCGAAAAAAAGGCTGCCATGTCCTCAAGTTGTCACCGTACTATCCGCGTCAGGTCATCTGATGATGATGGTCGCTGCACTGCTCTCCGGACGTCACAAAAGGATGTCGCAGTAGTGTTCGGCAGACGTGCGAATGGCGTTGCAATGCGGCTACTCATTGCCTGATCAAAGCGTTCACATTCTTTTATGATGTCCGGTACTGTTCCACAATTTTTGCAGATGAGCGGGTTGAAAGCATCGTCACCGATGCCCTTCAGCACATGTCCAGCCTTGTCCGACTCAGCCAGATCGCTGTCGGCCTTACGGCACAGAACCAGCACATCCTGCATTTAACGGACGCATGATTCCGTGGGCGTCTAGGCGCGGGTCGCCAGTTCTTTCTTAGCGGTGCTCTTCGGCCCGTCGCGACGGCCGAACAAGTCCCTCAGTTTCTGTTTCCAGGTGTCCCTCTCGTTAAGCTGTTCAACGTGGTTGTCATACCAAAACTTCACCGTGCCTTGTGAGTCGAAGACCAGGTTAACCAACCTAATCGTAGGTTCCCATTTATTGTGGGAACCTATACCCTTATACGTGGCGATAGACCTCAGACTCTGCACAGGCGGCGCTGCGGAAAAACTCGTCAGCAGCGCCCCCATCGCAGCCTTGGCGCGAACTGAGTAGTGCAAGAAGAGCTGTCCGCAAACGAAGGTGCATAAGCCACAATGGACCCTCCTCTTTCGTTTTCGTTGAGGCACGGTTTCCTAAAAATCAAGGTCCTGGAAAGCTTCTTCCACCCACCCACGCTTCGGAAAGGAAGCTTAACAGGGCGAAGTACGAGTACAATGTAAAAGAAATCTCAGGTGTTATTTCGGCGTGCTGCAACTCGCAAGGACAGAAAGCATCAGGTTTGTTTATAGGCATATGAGCATAAACATCTAAGCATTTCAAATTGATGCATATTGAAAATGTCCCTGAATACGTGACTTAAGATTCTCCTATATATTTATGCATTTTATCGTAACGTATTTCTCGCAATTATTTGCACAGAGTAAATCCTTCCATAGCATTTTTCAGGGCAACAAACAGAAAACGTTTTCCAAGGCAGCAAACAGCGTGCGGACATAGCGAAATTAAGGTACCTCGGATGCCTGCGTGCCGCATCTTTCTGTTTCGCAGGAGCTACAGCGTCGCTCAGTACCTTTGAACTTTTCACAGACACTTCAAGCAACACACGCGCATATATAAATCTAAATAAACGCTACATTTTTTTACACACGTGCCTCACTTCGCAATTACTCATCCAGTGCTCCTACAGCAACTTTATTGCTCACATTTGGAAAACGCAGTCGAGCAGGCCCAGCGCACTGCAAAAGGTGCTTGTTGTATCGGCGGAGGACATACATAATACCGAATCGAGAAATGAGCTCGCGATACAACGATGCTCTAGAACAGGATTTTGACTTCATAAACGAACCAAAATGTTTGGTTAAACTGACCCGCCAAATCTCTCCGTACCACTTGTTAAGTCAAGCGGAGGCGGACGGAAAATATCGATGGCACATACGCAGTATGATTCGTAACGTTGTTTTTTCTGTTGCCAACGAAGTGGCGGCTGCAGATTCTTGAGTTTTCGCTTGGTCGCTACGGTCCTCCGTCAGGGCTACGCAACACAATTGCAGCAGAACAACATTATCGCGCTTTCTCATGCGAGCCGCTGTATTGTGGGGAATGCAAGTAATTCGATTACCCAACACATTACCGGCCCGGATCCAGCGCTCTCAGCTTTCCCCTTCATACGATCAGGATGGAAATGGGTGAAACTGAACGTTGTTATTCAGTCCTTCCCGTTCATAGCAATTTACAACACAACAGTAGCGTCCATTGCGGCGTTTCCGCGTAGCGCGTGAAGCTATCGCGGATACCGTCGCTTCCACCATCAGTCTGACGAGTGATCCAGCGAGCGCTTTATGGCAGTTGGGTGGCGCGTCCGACTAGCAGAGAAATTCATATCTCTCTGTCTGGGTGTTAAATGCGCAAAACACTCGCAATATGGACCAACATCTAGTTAAATCGTTGTTTCGCAGTCGCTAGCTGCATAGGCAACTTAGCAAGGGAGTCGAGCTTCGCACTACTCCATTACCGCCTCTTCGCACCGGCAGGTGTCGCTGCGCGTCTTGCAAAACTCCAGAATCTGGCGTCTGTACAGTCGTCCTGGTCATTGTGGTCGGTGCCGTAGAACGTTCCCATATCCCGCGGCTGAGTGAGCGCAACCGTCGGGGTTGCAGGCGTTGATGTGGGTTGCGCGATGTCAGGTCCTGCTTCGTCCGTCATATTGTCCAGTCCGAGGTGGCGACCACTGCGCAACTCCATTGTTGTTTCTCGTGGGTGCCCCGCCCCTCTCACCAATTTGTTACGTTGCAGAAGTCACACATAACGATGTAGTTAAAATATTTACAAGAAAGACAACATTGCATAAACAAGATGGCTGTCGATACCGATTCCACCTGCTCATGTTAAATCGTCTTCTTCTGACTGGCGCTAGCTTAGGTTGCACCGTAATAATATTTATAATATCTTGAAGCAAGGGGCGATATTTCTATCGCTATTAAATGTTGTAAATTATTAGAAGAGTTTTCTTTTTGGTGAGTCGTTAGCATTGCCCACTAGAAATAAAAGCGATACTGAGATACGTATTCAAGTGAATTTGACGCGCCGTTGATAAAACACTCTGCCGAAGGGGTCACAAAAGCCATCAGGATTTTTTAAGGGTAAAAAAACACGCAAGGAAATTTTAAGCGAGGCGAACATGCAGGCAACACATTGAATGTTTCGGAATACGCTATCTCTAATTAGAAATAATTGTAAGTTTGGTACCTCCGTCTCTTTAAGATATAATAAACTTTGCCCTGTGTATATATTTAAAGATATTGCATCTCTGCATACTGTTCACAGTGTATATGAGGTAGCCGCAGCTAGTGCTTCTAATCCACTTGTCCTCCTGTTCTGAGAAATATGCGAAAATATGATAATTGCAGAAATAAAGCGAAAGTATGAATTAAAATCTACGCACGTCCACGCTCACAATGAGAAAGTAAGCTTTGAGGCACAATAAAATTTTAATCGAAAAGGTGGAAGTAACTCAAAAGAAAGCTCGCATGATGTGGGTAACAGAACTCCGGTAATTATCTTTAGGAGGGAGGGAGGGTAGGCTTCGTCATCGACGAAGGAGGGAGGAGGGCTACCGCCCCCCCCCCCCCCCCACCTCCGGAAAAATTCGGAGGGAGCTTGGAGCCAGGAGCCCCACTTCCACCCACCTCGAAGTCGTTGCTTATGCTAACCACTATGTAATGTACGTGCTTCGCGTATGGTGTTGCTATTTTCTGTTTCGATTTTGTTCAGCAATCACATTCATGACTTGTAATTGTCACCGTCACGAGGTTAAACTATCAAAATATTCTGGTAACACGTTTGTGGTCATATATTGCAGGCTTTCTTCTGGCTGAACGTGGCTACGACGTGTGGGCTATGAACGCTAGGGAGATTGCGTTCCGCTCTCGCCACAAGACTCTGAGCCAAAACGATGACCGATACTGGCAGTGGAGGCAAGTCATTGTACACGGGCATTTTTATTCGTCATGTCAAACTTTCGCAGCTTCTAATGTTAAACTAAAATTTGGCTGAGAAAAAAAAATGACCAAGCTTCATATCTTTCTTTTTCAGGATCAAAACATTTACCGAAATGTATTCAGAGCATTCATTGCCCTACTACGTCTATGATAAAGATTTTCTGAATTGTAGCTCTATAGTTTCTAGACCGGCTGCAGTATTCAATATAGTTATAAACAAAATAATAATAAATACTCGGTAAGCGATTTCATAGAAACAATCATTTAAAGCATTTCTGCTAAGTAGATACCTTTAATAGTCCTATTTCTTCAGAAACAGGTAATACATTGAGTCCTTTTGTTTTATGACGCGGAATATTCCTTGTTTAGGAAAGAAGATTAGAACTGCAGTTCACACAGTATTTCTCTGATGACTGAACGTAATTATTATTCAACTCTGGGCGAACAAGGACATTCAGCATCAGCGCGAAGCCTACGGGAACTAAATTCAGTGGTTCTTCGTACGCACCGGTATGGGCGGGCTGATGCTGCTCATGTTTTCCGGGTCCCTGACTAAATCAATACAACCTAGTGCAAAAGAATAGACAGCATTATGTGCATTGGCCCTTGGTAATCACCAGAAGTGTGTACACAAAGTGAACACTTGGCCCAAACATTGCGTTTTCAAGATGACCGTTTCGAATATGTGCCAGCTTTGACGCCGTGCAATTTGTTAACATATTACAAAATTTGGCATTCTTATATGTTTCTAAAGTGGTATACAAATTCTTAAGAGAAATTTCTTCTCTGGTCGGAATCACTTAATTGTAGGTTATCTGTGTCATTTTGTGCTCTTATTACAAATTCAATGCTGGATTTGTAGACTTAGAACCATGTCATGCGTTATTTGCATTGTAGCGCGCTCCAGAAAAGCACTATTCAAATAAGGTCACTACCCATGTAAATATAATCCATTCGGGTGCATTAAAAAGATGATTGTATGTTTCTAATATTTGGTTCCTTAGAAATATTGTTAGAGAATTCAGCGAGAAAGTTAAATAAACCGCAGCTTAACGGCTGATCTTTTAGTATTATACAGTAGACAAACTATATAATACGGTGCCTGTTTACAGTTACCCAAGCACAGCTGTTCATATTACCTTTGGTAGATTACTTTACAACAATCAACGTGCAATCTAACATTTTATAGGCTACTGATACGAAAGCGTTATTTGCCCTATTGAACGAAAAAGCCGGCGTCGGTACAACAGAAACCGCACCTAAATTCTCATTGACTGCGGCGCCACGTCACAAGTGCGCCTTGATGGAGCACAGCGGCCGAAACGCAATATCTGCTGCCGTGCGAGCGCGCAAGGTGTTGCGTGAGGGGAGAGGGCATCGCCGCGACGCCACGTCACCAGCACGCCTCGACCAAGCAGATACCGCAGCTACGCCATGCGGCGCCGCGTTGCGAAACAGTTTGTCAGCAGCGATGCAGTCGCGTGAGGCGCGCGTGCGAGTACCGGCGCCTCGCTCCCGACAGCCGGCACGTGGTCCGTATCTCTCTCTCTCTCTCTGAACCGCTGGATTTAGCTGTTGCGCGCGTCGGCTTGCCTTAGCGGCCGCTGCTGCTTCCTCGATCCAGCGTCGCGCCGATGTCGCTGGCATGTGGCGCTGGCACCGCAGGCCAGCTGCTGAAGCCACTTGCTCACTCGCTTGCACAGCACATGCCGTTAAGGTACAGTACTCGCAGGTAAAAACTCCAAGGACTGCTCAGGGACGTCCAATTGGACAACAATGATTTTGCATTGACGAAACATAAGTGCTTAGGTGTCCTCGGATATTTTTCTTAGAAGGAGGAATCAACTCCAGCTAACCACGTAGCTCGCGTTCCTTGTCACGACACACACCGGTTGGGTTTAGACAATTGGTTAACATAAGTGAAGTGCATGTTTATCATTGACATTTAAAATCATTGTTTTATTTCATATAACCTGTGGCTCAGTTTCGACGAAATCGGCCGCTACGATATTGCCGCCGTCCTTGACCTTGTACTGAACGTCAGCGGTGCCAGCCGAGTGACCCTCTTGGCATTCTCCCAAGGTCTAACTTCGAGCCTGGTTCTCCTTTCTACGAAGCCAGAGTACAACGAGAAGGTGCGTCTTTCGGAAGCGCTCCGCCGTAGTGTCGTTCTAGCCTGCTGGTGGCGGCAGCATTCTAGGCCCTGTAGTGGTGATGTCTTTGAAACATTATGTAAATGACAAACGCCTGGCAACGTGAGACGCTCTAGCAGGAAATAAAAAGGCTGGCGTAGCAGTGTCTGCATGTCTAATAGTAAAGGTTGGAAGGTAGTGACGCTTAGGCTCTTACTTGGAGGTTTCGCCCATGTCAAGACAGAGCCTTTCTAAGCACAGCGAATATATGTTCTGATTTGGCTGAACTAAGAATAATTGAACTCTGGTGAAAAAGAACTGCTAGAAATAGAACAACCATCCTCACCAACCATTAAATTCACTGCGAAAGAGCAGCAGGTGCCTGATAAATGTGTTCCTAACTTACATTAGCGTAGTCGAACTCCGCCTGGCAAATCGCCATCGACGGTTAAAGCATCTGCTATGAGAGTGGTATGAAATAGTTTGGCTAAAGAAATGCTCGCCTATTTTCATGTTTGTCAGTCATTTACAGTGCCAGTTGCATGACGAGACGGTGTATTATTCAAGATACGCACACACACACAACTAAATCAGGTCTTACAAATATTTTGCTGCACATAATCCCAAATAAGAATTTCCAAGCTTTTGAAGAAAACGGCCTGATTTTCATATTCTGCACCCAGATAACATATCACGCAAAGAGAACAAGGTTTTTTCGTTCTTGCAGTTCTACACAAAGGTAGCGTTCTATGGTAGGATTGGGATACATCGTTCCGTGCAATCTTTCGTACTGAGTATTTTGGTAAGAGAGCAGTATTCACATGAAAGCAGGCATTTAGACATTATTTTACTTACTCTAGAAAGGCAGTATAAGCACATTCTTTTAGCTGGCAATGCACACGCTGCTATGGTTCACTTGATATGGCATGCGGTACTGTGTATAGTTTGAAGGGTGCGATTCCCGTTCGCGGTAACCGCGTTATTATGAAGGTGTAATGCAAATACGCTCGTGAATGAAAGGCATCTACATTACCAATGTGTTGCCCTATAAAGGATCGCTATGCTTTGCAAAGTGCAAGCTCCACATTTACTATAAACAAATGTTCTGCTACACACCTGAAATCACTGTTTTCTTTTGCAAAAGGTGCATTCTACTATGTTGTTTACTTGGTTTAAGTAGAATTAAACACTTGACTGCTAAGAGATTTCAAGAATTGTATAAAACATTGTTATAAAAAAACAATAACTTGTTTGCGGCTGTGAGGACGCACCTATCACATGGTCAAGTACGTCGCACACTATATAACAAGAACCGTTTTTATAAGTACTTGCTTCAAAGAACAATCTTACAGGATATTCACAATATTGCACGTTGTCTGCAAAGGGCTTTACATGACGGTGTGAAAAATACACAGATCCCGCGCACTGTGGGAATCGATGCAAGCGAAGCTTTGTATGCAGTTTGCGTTCATTGAGGTTATTTCGCGGTGATATATTGATGACATACGACAGCCGTGACGTGATGTGAAATGTTACCTTGCCTGCTCCGCTTGTGTTTGTTGTTTTTTGCTGCGCTCGACTCTTTATCCGAGCCTTCGTCTCCTTGGCACTAAGTGCACGCTGCGGCGTCATTCTCCCTTGTAGCGTTGTAGCTCACAAAACTGCCTCCTCTCTCTCTCTCTCTCTATTCCCTCGCTAACATCCTCCCCACCTTTTCCGTCTACTGTCATGCAGTTGCGGGTGAGCACGCAGACAAGCGCGGCAGCTCCTGCACAGCATTTAAGAGGGGAGGGGGGATGTCACGCCCAGTTATGACGTCCAGAGGTTATTGCACGCATGCGACGGGGCGTAAATGTTGGCAAAAGCTTCTCTGGTCGTCTTTCCTTTGTGCCACACTCCTGCCATGTACTAACGCGATAGTATTAATAGCCCTGTGTCGCAGAAATTACGGTGTCGACGCCGCGGGATTTGCTTGGCAAATAATCGTTCTAAACCACAACCGCCCACGCCTTCCACGTGGCTGAGATCTTGCGTTACATTATTTACAAAGTTATTGATCGGAATTTTAAGAATGACGGCTCATAAATAAATGTCATGAAAACAAAACGCCGACAGCGCATGCCTTTTGTGCTTTTATGGCATGGCCACGTCTCAACTACGTCCGGACGTGGCCAGCATCAGTGGCGTACAAGACCGCAGCAGCAGCAGCAGCTGCAGCAGCAGCGGGAAACTCGCAGAAAGAGGCAAAGAAAGCTTCGCTTTAAAAACCGGCTTTGTTAAGTTAACCATCGCTATTACCAATGAGCGGATAAAAACATAGAATACTAGGAGCAAGATACGTTATTTCATTGTGGCAGTGCAAAAGGTAAGGGCTTGCATTTCTTATAATTGCCTATGAATTACAGTAAACTGATGTATTGCACATAAAAAAATACCAATTTAGCGCAATACAGCTTACTTCAGATTAGGGGATCATTTCACTGATACACTTAGCTATTACAACTTCGAACAAACCATTATATTCATCAAGACTTCCTGCTGCTCGGCAATCATGTTAGATATTATAGCGATAGGCAGGCAGGTTAACCAGATATTAGTCTCCGGGTTGCTACCCTACACTGGGTTTCGGAGATAGGGGTTAGAAAGTGGACAGAGAGGAAAGGGCTAAAATGCACAGACAGAGACACACACAAAGGGTGTTCCAATTAGAGGTGTTCACAAAGGCCAGTAGATCGCAAGAAGCGCAGTAGCGCTTGCACGGCCTTCATCTGTGAGGTTAGGTTCTGTCGATGGTGTAGAATTCCTTCTTCCGATAGTGGTCAGTCGTCCAGCTGGTTGAGTTCGTGGCGAAGGGATTCCCTCCATGGACTGTACTGAGGGCAGTCGCACCAAATATGACCAATCAATTCTTCATGGCCGCTGTTGTCACAGGTTACGGTGTCGTGTCGGCCATCCCTACGCGGAACGCGCAGGCTTTGGTAAAAGCAACGCCCAACCACAGTCGATACGAAAGCGTGCCGTCTCCACGGCGAAACGCCGATGGGACTCGCAGGCTTAATGTGGAATCAAAGGAGTACAGTCGGGAATTCCTGAAATGTGGCTCATTCCACTGCGATGTGGTGCACTGGTGAGCAAACAGGTGGAGCTTCCGTGCTGCGTCAGTTCCGGAAAGTGGCATTGGTACGTGGTCGTCCTCCGTATGGGCTGAACGGGCAGCTTGATCGGCCCATTCGTTACCGATAATCCCGCAGTGACTTGGAAGCCCATTGCAAGGTTATTTCATTGCCTACATCGCTCATATAGTGCATAGTCTCGGTAATCTGAAACACTAGCTCTTCGTGCAGCCCGCGTCGTAAGGCTGATAGCAGAGACTGCATTGCCCCATTGAATCGCAGAAGAGCGTTCACTTGTGTGGCCGTTCATCACGGATGTAGTCAAGGGCGGTAGCGAGCGCTGCGAGCTCTGCTGCCGTCGATGATGTCGCGTGAGTCACCTTAAATTTGGTGGTTAGATATGTTAGGAAAATATCATGATCGGGATCGCCATAGATAATCTGATTTTGCAGGTGCTGTAGCTTGCTTCTGCCTGTTTGCTACCCTGGTTATTTCCGGCTTTCTGCCTTATACCTATGCACAGAAGATTATTCATCCACATCTAGGGGGAAAAGACATCCCACTTATGGATGAACGTGTTTTGCCGATGTAAACATCTGGAAAAGTTTCTTGATTACAGGTATTTGGGAGCCTCATACTGAACTCGGGAGTAAGGTTCTCGTTTTGTTTCATAATCTGTGCAAAAAAAATTACAGGAATGCTGCAAAAATATGTGTTTATAAAATGGCTTAATAAGCTAACCTCAAGATAATCGATCATAAATTGGTTAAGTATGTCTGCAGTAGTGTCATAGAAAATTATATGTACAACCACTTCCAGACGTATTGTCTTATGGCGGCATTGTAGAGCAGAATATCTTGAATGAACTTATCCCAATACCAAGCCGAATTCGACAGCTAGTTTTCTACATTCCGTACGTATATATCAACGCCATGACCTGGTTGTTCCGAGTGCAGAATATTTGCCTGTTGAAATTTCTGAGCATCTTTTTCCTATCTTTTTTCTTTCAGGTTGACCTTCTTGTAGCCTATGGTCCAGTGGCGAATATAACTAACATAGGGTATCCGATTCGTGAGGTCATAGCAATCTCTGGGCCACTCTTCGTAAGTACCAGCGCAATTCAGTAGTTCGTTCGTTCCCTTTTTTTTTCTCCGGTTATGGTAAGTGCCCTTTTTCGCCATGAAAAAACGTAATAGCGTAAAAAACTGAAACATAAATTGGGGTATAAAGTATTATTTGGGTATTAACTATTACCGGTGACAAGTCGCCGGTAATGAAAAAGATGGAGCTGGGCAAGCCACGTAATGTATATATAGGTTAGATAATCGCCGGACCATTATTAGGGTAACCAAATAGGTGACACGAAAAGGGCAGCGCAGTAGACGATGGCAGAAAGATAGGTGGGGTGATGAAGTTAGAAAATTTGCAGGCACCAGGTGGAATCGGTTGGCACAGGAGAGGGGTAATTGGAGATCTCAGGAAGGGGCCTAAAATGACAGAAAATAGGCTCATGATGCTGCTGCTGATGATGATGTTCTTCGTTGCATCATTGAACATTTATTGCACAAGAGTAACAAAAGTACCTAAGCGCATTTTTAGGACATCGTAAAAAGCCTAGGTAACGACAAGAATTATACTTTTCCCGTTTCCTAATTTCTTGTCTTTCTGTGTGGAATCCATTACAATTGTAAACTGAAAATGACCCATTAAATTATTGCAAGATGAAATAACTGCATGCATACTTGTGAAATTCGTGTGATTTTGTTTCTTTGTACCACTCTGATGCTAAGAACTTAAGGTCTGGGTTGTTAACATGAACGGTCGCGAAAAAGCACAATAATCGAAGGAATTTAATAGCTCATCATAGTCTAACAGCTAAACGAAGCCAACGGGCAATGAATCAAAGAAGTGTATAGATGTCCCTTCATTTGAAATGTACATGTAAAGGGAAAAAGAAATTGAACTTGGAGAAAATACAACTTACCTATTGCAATAGTCAAGCCCACGACCTTCAGTACGTATGCAGTGCGCCACACTGTCAGGAAAGATTTCTACTTGCTGTGTTAGCTGGGCGGCATACATATATACGGTGTCCCAGCTAACTTGAGCCAAACATTAAAAATGTCCAAATGCCACATTGCTGGACTGAACCAAGGTCATTTTATTCGCCATCGCTTGGAGACACGCAGATGATTTTTCGCATTCCGCCGAATAACATAATTATTCATAATTAATTATTCATCTTCCCGAATATTGTAATGATGATAAAAACCTCAATGAGGAAATTGTAGAGCGACATGAAACACTCCCGGTACAGCTTTCTGTTGCTCAATACGTGGTAGATAAAAGTGTTCTTCCGAGCATGGAAGAAGCCCGCGAATGGACGCGAAGTGCCTGGAGTGGCCAGACGTGCAGCAATTTTGCGTGCATTTGCGGGCTGCATTTATGTTCGGAAAAACAATTTTACGTAGCACGTATTGAGCAACAGAAAGCTGTATCGGGAGTTTTTCATGCTAATCTACAATTTTCATACCGACACTCTCATCTAGTTATAATATTTGAGAAGTTGATTCATTAATTAGGACTAATTATCTAAATATATGGAATTACAAAAGTATTTTGAGTATCTTCAAGCGGCGGCAAACAGCATAACCTTTGTTGTGTCCAGCTACGTGTCAATTCCGTATTTTTGAACTCTGGCTAAATTTAGCTGGGACACCCTGTATATGCTTAATCAGCGCAAAATGTAAATGAACAC
Organism: Dermacentor andersoni; assembly: GCF_023375885.2. NCBI lineage: Eukaryota > Metazoa > Arthropoda > Arachnida > Ixodida > Ixodidae > Dermacentor > Dermacentor andersoni. The sequence goes on along the minus strand of NC_092823.1, from coordinate 22,958,936 downwards.
ATGGTTAGAAAGACTTATACAAGACAAATGGCTGTTCGAGTCTTCATAAGCAGTCCACAGGAGTTGTATTCTCTATCAAAGCACGTATGTCCTCAGTGTCTGACCTGTTGACACATGTATTTGTATTCTGAAAGCCGTTTGTAGCACATCTTTTGACTATAATATGCATATATTGCCATCGGGTTTATAGGTGCTCGACACTATTTTGTTCAGAAAGAAGTTTCATCAATTGGATTGGATTGGAAAAACTTTAATAGAAGTCCTGCAGGACGCACGTCAGCGCGCAGTGGGCGTCTCCCACGCAGGGACCGACAGGGAGTACCTGGCGGCCGCTGCGCGAGCCTGCTGGACGGCCCATTGCTGATCTTCTAGGAGCGGACTTCGTATCGTCCTCTCCCACTTGTCGGAGGTAGAGTCGGGCGGAGCGTTTCTGCACTCCCAGAGCACGTGTGCGAGTGTCGCCGTGACCCCGCACGAGGGGCACGCATTGTCTGGGTAGACGTCCGGGTAGATGATGTGTAAGGTGGCGGGGTTCGGATAGGTATCTGTCTGTAATAAGCGTAGCGTAAGCGCCTGTGGCCTGTTTAGTTTGGGGTGCGGGGGCGGAAAGAGACGTCGTCCCAAGTAAAAGTGTTTGGTTATTTCATTGTAGGTTACTGGGGCGTCCCTGTTCGCCTCCAACTCATCGAGACGTGGTTGCCCGGGGGTGACGGCGCGGTCGGTAAGCGCGCGCGCAGCGTCGTGGGCTGTCTCGTTGAGGTTGGGCGGGGCGCCCGGGATCCGACCCAGGTGGGCGGGAAACCAGACGACGGTGTGGTGTTTGAGGGTGCTTGGATCAGCGCCGCGGAGAATGCGTAACGCCTTGACGGAGACGACTCCTCTCTCGAACGCTTTGATGGCCGGTCTCGAGTCGCTGAATATTGTTGTTCGCTTATCGTCGAGCATTGCTAGGGCTATGGCCACTTGCTCCGCCACCTCGGGATCACGTGTGCGTACCGTTGCGGCGTTTAAAGTCCGTTGCGAGGACGAGACGGCTACCGCGGCGTAGGCTCGGTTGCACCGGTAGGCGGCGGCGTCCACGAAAGCGACGTCGTCGGCTTTCTCGTTTATTCGTTTGAGGAACGCGGTGGCCCGGGCTAGGCGCCTGCCTCGATTGTGTTCCGGATGGACGTTTCGCGGAATGGGTGCGATTGTGATCAGGTCGCGGAGCTCGCGGGGAACCGGCGTAAGCTTCGGGGGATCCTGGGTGTTCGGTGGAAAGTACCCCAGTTCGCGCAAGATGTGACGGCCAGTCTTCGTCATCGTCAGACGTATCATCTGCGCTCTCTCCTGAGCCTCAGCGATCTCTTCGAGGGTATTGTGCACACCGAGCTCGAGGAGTCGAAACGTCGGCGTCGTGATCGGGAGCCCAAGGGCCCGCTTCACTGCCTTTCGTATGAGTACATTGAGCTTGTCACGCTCCGATTGTTTCCACTTATGCATTGCTGCGACGTAGGTGAAGTGGCATAGGACGAACGCGTGTACGAGACGCAGCAGATTGTCTTCTTTGAGGCCGTGGTGACGGTTGGCCACCCTGCGTACAAGTCGTATTGCGTTGTCCGTCTTTGTCGTCAGCTTGTGGACCGTTTGGATGTTTGATCCGCCCGCCTCGATAATCATTCCCAGTACTCGGATGGAATCGACCCTGGGGATTGGGCGACCGTCTCTGGTGCGGATAGTGATGTTGCGCTCGGTCGGTGGTTTCCATCCCTTAGGCCTTTTGCCTTGTCGTTTTGGGCTGTACAACAACAGCTCCGATTTGGCGGAGGAGCACTTGAGGCCCGTGTGGTCGAGGTAGGATTCGGCAGTTTCGATTGCCTCCTGCAGAGCGGATTCGATGAAGCCGTCCGACCCCGCGGAGCACCAGATGGTGATATCGTCCGCGTATACCGTATGGTTGAGGCCTTGTATCTTCGACAGGCGTTCGGAGAGCCCAATCATCACCAGGTTGAACAGCGTCGGCGAAAGGACGGAGCCCTGGGGGGTGCCACGCTGTCCGAGCTCGACTTCTTCCGACGTGAGGTCTCCGGCACGGAGCACGGCCTTGCGACGGGTTAGGAAGGAGCGGACGAACTCGTAGAACCGGCGCCCGAGCCCTAAGATCGTGATCGCCTTTAGTATTGCCGAGTGCTGGATGTTATCGAAAGCCTTCTCCAGGTCAAGTCCGAGTATGGCGCGGGTGCCCCAAGTAGCCCCGGCGTCTATGATCTGGTGTTTCAGGAGAAGCATCGTATCCTGAGTAGAGAGCCCGGGTCGGAAGCCGATCATGTGGTGTGTGTAACAGTCCTGGTCTTCGAGATACCGGCCGACTCTGTTGAGTACGACATGCTCGGCCACCTTACCCACGCACGACGTGAGCGAGATGGGGCGAAGGTTATAGAGGCCAGGCGCCTTGCCCGGTTTCGGAATGAGGATCGTCTGGGCGAGTTTCCAGGCATCAGGTAACTCGCCCCGCCTCCACACCTCATTGATGGCGCCCGTGAGGTACACGACCGAGGGCTCGTCTAAGTTCCGCAGGAGCTTGTTGGTTATGCCATCGGGGCCCGGGGCGGAACGGCCGTTTAGTTCGTGGAGAGCCCGGCGTATCTCTTCGATGGAAAATTCGGCGTCTAGGAGGCTGTTGTCAGTACCTGTGTAATCAGGATGTAGGGTCGGCGGGCCTGTGGGTATCGGCAGGTACTTATGCACAAGCGTCTTGACGATGTCATCCGGCGAAGCGGTGCCTTTGGCCTGGTGAAGGACTTTGGTGAGCGAGTGGCGCTGGTTCGTGCGGGTGTTGGTGTCGTCGAGCAGGTGTTTTAGGAGGTTCCACGTCTTCCCGTTGCGGACCTGTCCGTCGACGGAGTTACACACCTCGTCCCATTGCTGTTTGGATAGGGTGCTGCAATGTTCAATTATGGTCTGGTTCAGTTCTGCAATGCGTTTGCGGAGCTTGCGGTTGAGACGCTGGCTCTTCCATCGTGTCAGTAGAGACTGTTTGGCTTCGAGCAAATGGGCGAGGCGGCTGTCCATCTTCTCGGTTGGCATATCCGTGCTAAATGTTTTCGTGGCCTTAACGACGTCGGCCTTGAGCTGAGCCGTCCACGTCTCGAGGTTCGGGGCAGTGTCTGGAGGGAGTCGTGAGGCGCGGATCTTGCGAAAGAGGTCCCAGTCAACCCACGTGTACGACTTGGGCTTCCTGACGATGCTGGGTAAGTGCACGGCTAGTATGAGATGGTCTCTGCCAAGATCCTCCGCAAGATTGGACCAGCGGGCATCGGCTGTGTTCTTCACGAAGCAGAGATCTGGAGTGGTGTCTCTGTGCGTAGATGTGCCGATACGAGTAGGGAACGTCTTGTCTGTCACTAGGGTGAGATCGAGCTCGTTCGCATGCTGCCACAGCGCGGTGCCCTTGGGGGTGTCATATACGTAACCCCAGGTGGGATGCGCAGCGTTGAAGTCGCCAGCTATCACGAGCGGGTTTGAGCCTGCAAGACGGATGGCTCTCTGGAAAAGGCGTCGGAAACGGTGACTCGTTTGTCTGGGGCTGCTGTACACGTTGAGTATGTACACACTTTGTCGGGACGCGTCGCTTGGGAGAATCTCCGTCATGACATTGTCCACCTCCGACGTGCCGAGGTCATGCGCGAGGCAGGTGAGCTTTTTAGAGACCAGCGTGGCGGTACCACGTCCTCCCGCGAGGCCTGGTAACCACTGGTAACCGGTGAACGTGGCGGTGTGTGTTAGAGTTTCTTGCAGTAGGATTACGTGGGGCTTGGCGTCGTGGCTGCGTAGGTATTGCTGCAGGGAGGCTTTCCGCGCAGTGAAACTCCTGCAGTTCCACTGCCAGATGCGGAACGCTTCATCTCGCCTGGCCATCTTGATGCTTTTGGGTGTCGGCCCGGGCGCTTGACGGGTGGAAGGGGGCCGCGTGTGTGGGTGGATTGGGCGTGGGGTGTTGTGGCGAGACTGGCTTAGCAGCGGCAATGGCGGGGGCTACGACGTTTTCGAGATAATGTTCTACTGTCCCCAACCGATTACCGTGGGCCGCGAGGGTTGACTGTACGCGGGCCATATTCTCTCCGAGAAAGCGGAGGCTCTCTTTAATTGCCGACAACGTACTTTTAATCTCTTCTAACTCGGGTTTCAGTTCTGGTAGGGCGCGAGCGACGGCGCGTTTCTTGGGCGCGCTCTCGCCGTCGGCGCTATCAGCGCTAACAGGTTGTGGCGGTGGTGACGGGGCTAGTGCCTTGGCTGCGTTTTCGGCGGCGGGCATAATGGCTGCGCGCGCGCTCCTGTCGTTCTGTAGTTCGGCAATCGCGGCCGTAAGTTTGAGAATTGTCTCTTTCATAGCGGCGTTTTCGCGTTTGAGTAACGCTATCTCGGATGTGTTAGTGTCTGTAACGTGCTCTGGGAGTGAGCCCGACCCTACCTGTGATGTGGTGTCGTTTCTTCTTCCCCGGACGACATCTGTCCAGGTGAGGGTGCCTCGTTTCTTGTTGCTTGTTGGTGGTGCCGGCGAGCTTGGCAGTCGTTGACAAGAGGGCCCGGAGTGGGCTCCAGAACGGGAGCCGGAACGGGACCCGGGCCCGGACTTGGAGCGAGAAATGGAGCGGTCCCGAGATGCGCCGCGCGGCGCACCACGGGAGCGGGCCCGTGGTCGGCTCCCGGATGTCGATGCCCGCCTGGAGTGGCTCCGAGATCGGCCCCTGGATCTAGACTGGGATCGGTTGCTGCCAGCGGCCCAGGCACCTCCAGGGAGTTGCTGGTAGTCGTCTTCGGTGGTAGCGATGGCGGACTTGGGCATTGTAGTGCAGTCATCGCCGTTCCTCGTCGAGCGTGCTCTCTCCCATCGCCGTCGACGGACCACGTATGGCATGTGGTAGCGTTCCTTGCAGGCTTTGTCGGCGGTGAGATGGGGGCCACCGCATAGCTTACATTTGGGTGCACAGTGGTGCTCCCGAGTGGGGTTTGGGGCACCACAGCCTCGGCAAATAACGTCCCCGGGGTTTGGGCACACGTCCGCACGGTGGCCGAGCCGACCACAGGCGTAACATATGTCAACCTGCCTGCGGTACAGCGTGCAGTGCATGAGAACCGAGCCATAGCGCACAAAATTGGGCACTCGATGGCCGTCGAACGCCACGATTACTGCTGTGGTAGTGCCTATGCGCTTGGCGGCCAATGCCAGTGGATTTCTGTCATTGACGATTTTCGAGTCAATGTCCGTCGGCCCGTCTTCCACAGGGACCCCGCGGATGACTCCCTTGCAAGTGGACTGTGGTGCCGCTTCGTAGGCGCTGACCTCGTGGGTGACGCCTTGGATGCAAATTTGCTTTACTCGCACATAGCGGTTAGCATTTTCTCTGAGCGGAGTGCTTGCCACTAAGATATTCTGTTTGTTGTTGGGGCAAAGCGTGTCCGAGTGTTGTTGTGCCGGACCGAGGCCAGCCGAGGCGGCAATGGCGTCGGCAACCACCGCAGGGCCAACCTTTGCTATGTTAAGTCCCCCACGAGGCCTTATAATAATACGGATGTCATCTTTTGGCAATGGCGGCATTCTGCTCGCGCGGATGATGGTGTTTTTAACGTTTTCGCGGCCGCGGGTCGCAGTTCCTCCACGTTTCAACACGCCATATGGCGGAGTAGGGTTAACGCTCTCACGTTTGGTTGCGGCGCGGCGAGACGTGGCAGTCTGCCAGCCTTGATCCGGGGTGATTTCCTCCACGGCAATGTCCTCCCCAGCCACTTGGTATTCCATGTCTGAGCACAAGAATTCTAGCCCATGCAGCGGCGGCGACGACGTGGAAGAGAGAGCAACGCGCCAGAAGCGGCGCCGCGCTCGACACGTCGGATTAGAAGCTCAACTCGTTAGGGCTAGCGAGGCGGCGGTTGGGTGACGATGGCAAAACCGCTGTAGACGGTAGAGATAAACACTCACAGTGTCCAGGAAAGTGTCCACAGGGTCCGTGCAACTTCACAAAGCCGTCTTGCACAAGTATTTCCTTGAAATCGTGAAAAATCGCCGCGAAAACATTTGTAGAAACAAGAGCCGAATTGAATACGTCCGCACACTCCGGCGTCTTCTTCTTCCTCCTTGATACGAAATCATATGTTTCATCAATATGTCAGCACAAAAACATGTGGTAGTGGTGCGTTATACAGCTTACGAATACCCAAATTTTTTTAATAATGAAAGCCTCTAAACCATGCTTTTGCTACTCCTGTGTATTTAGCCAGAAGAAACATATACTTCTTAGCTTTATCGCCACCTCGCTTAGAGAGTGTGAGCTTAAGATCGTTCCTGGAGGACATGTTGAACTTTGGGGACCCGATTTATATGCATAGTTTCTTTTTTTTTTCAAGTGACAGTCGAGGCATGTGATTCAAGGATGGCGCCTTTCATGCCGTTGCACACGCAGCTGCTATGAATTCCTTATATGAAGCATTGCTCGCATGCCTGCAACACGCTGCACAGGTACGACGTTATGCATGAACCCCTGGAATTTGATTTTTGTGCACCTGCTGCGTCAACGCGTCTGCTAGCCTCGACATATGTGGGAAAACGAGTGCCCAGCACATGCCGCGATTCCAGCCTGTTTAACCTGTGTGGTGAACGCTCATGCCACGTGCAGCTGCGTCCTCATTGTGCGAGTGCGCTGCACAGTAGATGCTGCGACTTTATGCCGGGAGGTAATTTAGTTCAATGATTCTGCGTGAATGAAGTCTCCAAGCGCTAGTAAATTTTGTTGTTTCGTCTACTTTTCCGATGTGTGACATTTGATAGCTTTTACAAGCTTCCTATTAATATATAATATATATAATATGTTGCAGTACACCCTGATGGCAGCACATGTTAACTCTTGCTACTTACGTGTTTGTTTGTTTATTTATTTTTGCCCTTCAAAACCGTCAATACACGCAATATGTAAGCCGGTTGGCTTCGTAGGCCAGCCGTTGACTACAAAACCAGATGGTCTTCGCTAACAGACTTCCATTACTGATGATTCAGTATCATAGTAAGGCGGGCAAGAAGGTCGGGCTAGGCTTGGAAAGCGGCCGTCAAGAAAATTGCTCTTGATTTACCATTGTGCAAACACACAGGGGGTAAATAACACTTCCATGACTGCTGCGTCATACGCGATTTGCAGGACAGGCCGCCATTGGAATATGAACCTGGCAACGTTTAACGCAAGAACATTATCTAGTGAGGCGAGTCTAGCAGTGCTATTGGGAGAAGTAGAGGGCAGTAAATTGGATATAATAGGGCTCAGTGAAGTTAGGAGGCCAAAAGAAGCATATACAGTGTTAAGGAGCGGGCACGTCCTGTGCTACCGGGGCTTAGCGGAGAGACGAGAACTAGGAGTCGGATTCCTGATTAATAAGAATATAGCTGGTAACATACAGGAATTCTATAGCATTAACGAGAGGGTGGCATGTCTTGTTGTGAAACTTAATAAGAGGTAGAAAATGAAGGTTGTACAGGTCTACGCCCCTACATCCAGTCATGATGACCAGGAAGTCGAAAGCTTCTATGAAGACGTGGAATCGGCGATGGGTAGAGTGAAAACAAAATACACTATACTGATGGGCGATTTCAGTGCCAAGGTAGGCAAGAAGCATGCTGGAGACAAGGCAGTGGGGGAATATGGCATAGGCACTAGGAATAGCAGGGGGGAGTTATTAGTAGAGTTTGCAGAACAGAATAATATGAGGATAATGAATACCTTCTTCCGCAAGCGTAATAACCGAAAGTGGACATGGAGGAGCCCGAACGGCGAGACTAGAAATGAAATAGATTTCATACTCTGCGCTAACCCTGGCATCATACAAGATGTGGACGTGCTCGGTAAGGTGCGCTGCAGGGACCACAGAATGGTAAGAACTCGAATTAGCCTAGACCTGAGGAGGGAACGGAGGAAACTGGTACATAAGAAGCCGATCAATGAGTTAGCGCTAAGAGGGAAAATAGAGGAATTCCATATCAAGCTACAGAACAGGTATTCGGCTTTAAGTCACGAAGAGGACCTTAGTGTTGAAGCAATGAACGACAATCTTGTGGGCATCATTAAGGAGTGTGCAATAGAAGTCGGTGGTAATTCCGTTAGACAGGATACCAGTAAGCTATCGCAGGAGACGAAAGATCTGATCAAGAAACGCCAATGTATGAAAGCCTCTAACCCTACAGCTAGAATAGAACTGGCAGAACTTTCGAAGTTAATCAACAAGCGTAAGACAGCTGACATAAGGAAGTATAACATGGATAGAATTGAACAAGCTCTCAGGAACGGAGGAAGCCTAAAAGCAGTGAAGAAGAAACTAGGAATTGGCAAGAATCAGATGTATGCGTTAAGAGACAAAGCCGGCAATATCATTACTAATATGGATGAGATAGTTCAAGTGGCTGAGGAGTTCTATAGAGATTTATACAGCACGAGTGGCACCCACGATGACAATGGAAGAGAGAATAATCTAGAGGAATTCGATATCCCAGAAGTAACGCCGGAAGAAGTAAAGAAAGCCTTGGTAGCTATGCAAAGGGGGAAGGCAGCTGGGGAGGATCAGGTAACAGCAGATTTGCTAAAGGATGGTGGGCAGATTGTTCTAGAAAAACTGGCCACCCTGTATACACAATGCCTCAAGACCTTGAGCGTACCGGAATCTTGGAAGAACGCTAACATAATCCTAATCCATAAGAAAGGCGACGCCAAAGACTTGAAAAATTATAGACCGATCAGCTTACTGTCCGTTGCCTACAAAGTATTTACTAAGGTAATCGCAAATAGAATCAGGAACACCTTAGACTTCCGTCAACCAAAGGACCAGGCAGGATTCCGTAAAGGCTACTCAACAATAGATCATATTCACACTATCAATCAGGTGATAGAGAAATGTGCGGAATATAACTAACCTTTATATATAGCTTTCATTGATTACGAGAAAGCGTTTGATTCAGTCGAAACCTCAGCAGTCATGGAGGCATTGCGGAATCAGGGTGTAGACGAGCCGTATGTAAAAATACTGAAAGATATCTATAGCGGCTCCACAGCCACGGTACTCCTCCATAAAGAAAGCAACAAAATCCCAATAAAGAAAGGCGTCAGGCAGGGAGATACGATCTCTCCAGTGCTATTCACAGCGTGTTTACAGGAGGTATTCAGAGACCCGGATTGGGAAGAATTGGGGATAAGAGTAAATGGAGAATACCTTAGTAACTTGCGCTTCGCTGATGATATTGCCTTGCTTAGTAACTCAGGGGACCAACTGCAATGCATGCTCACTGATCTGGAGAGGCAGAGCAGGAGGGTGGGACTAAAAATGAATCTGCAGAAAACTAAAGTAATGTTTAACAGTCTCGGAAGGGAACAGCAGTTTACGATAGGTAGCGAGGCACTGGAAGTGGTAAGAGAATACATCTACTTAGGACAGGTAGTGACTGCTGATCCAGATCATGAGAGTGAAATAATCAGAAGAATAAGAATGGGCTGGGGTGCGTTTGGCAGGCATTCGCAGATCATGAAATGTGTATTCGTACTAAAAATGAAAAAGAAACTTCTCAAAATATTCTATTGTATAACGATGGGCGAATGTAGAAAGATCGAGGCGCGATGTGCCTGCAGCAAGGGGGGGGAGGGGGCAAGTCCGGTAAGGGTAGTTAGAATTGACTCTAACTACCCTTACTTATGTACCCTTACTTTACAACAAATAAACCATCCCACAACCTTCGCACACCAAAGGTTATGGGATCGTTCCCAACATGCGGCAAGTTGTTGTTTCATCCACTTTCATTTTCATTAACTTATCGTTTCTTTATTACATTTATTAAGCACAAGTAATTTTCTCTATGTTGTCCTTGTTGTCACTGTTTGTTGGCTTCTTACGATATGACTAATAAAAATTGGTCCCCTCGGTTAACCCCCTCTTTTTTCTCGTTCAGCAGCCCCGTTTTTTAGCGCTGCACCACTACAGGTGAATTTCTACAAGAACGAATGATTCTAGTTTAATTTATTGGATGGTTTAGCTGCATATTAGAAAGCCCAGCTAGAAAGCGCGCGCTCTAAAATGGCAATTGCGCTCACAGGCGCCAACTACGGGAGTCCCCCCCCCCCCCCCCCCCCCACGCAGATGCCGAAGCCTATCCCCCTCACCTGAAATGGCATTGGCAGAGTTTTGTCATCCACATGATCTGAGGCTTCTTTTGAGTTGCCTCGACCTTTTCACTTAAAACTTTGTTGGGGCTTCATACTTAGGCATTATTTCTTGAAATCGCGACAAAAGCAGGACAAGTGCATTAGAAGGATCAGCGATGGCTGTCTCATATGTATTTTCACACTTCAATATTGTTTTAAACTTCCACTGTAAACACCGTGGACATACACAATATATTGAAATATATGCAAAGAATAAAGTTTTGTATATTTTTTAAAGAGAAGGAGGTAGCCATTTAACAATTATATCTAAAGGTATGGGTAGCCTATGCCTAGAGAATGAATATGTTGCGGTATGTTCACCTCGCTTCAAATTGCTTTGTGTACTTTTTGACCCAGATGAAGAATCCTGTAAACTGCAGTGACCCCTTCGGCAGAGTCTTTTATTAACGGCGTGTGAAATGCACGTGAATGATGTGTGTCATACTATTGCTTCTCTTTTTAGTAGGCAATGATAACGGCTCCTGAAAAAAGAAACTGTTCTAATATTTTCCTACATTTATTATGGGTGGAAACATCGTCACTTCCATGCAGAAGTCATAAATATATACAGGGCGTCTCAATGAACTATCATGCACCAATACTCAATGAAAAGAGCAATGGGTAACTCGGAGAAAATCTCGTGCATATTGTTCCCACTACAGTGTAGCACCTGCCAGTCATTATTTTGTTACTGAGATTTATTTAGGTATCTGTAAATAATTACCCAACTCGAGACGTACTCTCCGAATTATCAAAGTATCAATGAAGAAATTGTGGGCACAACCAAGGGACATGTAACTGCGGTGTTTTCAGTGATGTACAAATTGCGTACGAATTTTCCCGACTAATATTATAACCTGAGGAAATATGGAAAATACCACTTCACAGGGCTCCTACCGGCATCATAAAGCAGCGCCCTCGAAAAGGCTCCCTCCGATTTAGCCAGAAATAAATGAAGGAAATAAAGGAAAACATCGTGATCGAGATAGTTCCTTATCTGCCGAGCCACGGCTGAAGTGACACGCGTTTGGCGTTTTTGGAAACACGCTGTGATAGCGTTTGTTTTAGCGTAGATAAAGTTCACGGATCGCATTTTTCTTTTCTTTTTGCCATGAACCCTATCAGCATAGAAGCGAATAAAGCGAATTGACAACGTCAGTGCAAAGGTTGAACGTTGCCTTTTGTTATGTCCCAGTCGCCATATCTCTTTAATGACCATAAAGTAAGCATGAGACTTGCCGTCTGAACTGAAAATCGTGCATATATATATATATATATATATATATATATATATATATATATATATATATATATATATATATATATATATATATATATATATATATCAGTTGTGCAAGTGTGGTGGTAGACCAAACGCATCGACTATCATCAGAAATTGTGAAAACCTGAGAGAAGCCGACAGCTTCAACAAATCTTTGAGTCCCAGCGTACGCACAGATGTTCTAGCATCTATAGCATCTATAGCCGCAAACACTCATGCTAGCGTAAGGGACGTGGGCGCCCATGTACCAGTTTTGAAGTCATCAGTTTGGACTATTCTAAAGAACGCCCTTTCACCCGTACCACCTTAACCTGCACCAATGCTTGGAACATAGTTACCTGTAGTATCGCGGAGATTTCTCGAATTGAGTTCTCACAAAAGCTGATGTGTCACCGGACTTTTCAAGACGCATAATGGGCACAGATGAAGTCGATTTTCGCGGAAACGCCCAAGTAAATTTGCTTAATGCGCACTATTGCAGTGACTGCTTTCCACACTTCGTAAAACGCAGTTGGCACCGGTACCAGGGGTCGTAGAATGTGTGGTGTGCAACTTACACCGGTGCTATAATCGGTCTCATCTTCGATCACACACTTATTGGACAGCGTTACGTGGGCGAAATCTCGGCAAAGTTCCGCTGTCACATCTTCCACTTCTGTGGTATCAGCAAGATGGGGCACTCGCACACAGCAGCAGCCGAGCATGAAACTACGTTGATGCGATTTCTCATGCGCAATAGATTGGAAAGCACGGGCCTGTAAATTCGCCGGCTAGGTCCCCTGACCTCTCTCCACTCGATTTCTTTTTTTGGTATATGTGAAAGATCCTGCTTACATAATCCAAACGGACGTCAGATTAGTTCAATGCAAGGATAACGAATGTGTGCCGTAGAATTCCGGCGTCAGTCATCAAGAAAGCCATTGAATATGTGATAAAGCGGACATTGTACTGCGTAGGTGCAGGAGACCTACTCGAACACGTCCTCTAGGCAGCAGGTGGTGTTCAACGGCGCTTAGGAATTCACAGATAATAAGGGCACACAGAAATCAGGTGTCTTTTACTTCCTTTTTTTTTTGTGCACACGTCCCGATTGCCAATTGGGCTCACTTAGAAGTGGTATATTTAATTTTCTGAACGCATCGCTTTTGCCTTTTTTCAACACGTGTGTCTCTCCCTGGTCGGTCTATCTCACGTTTATTTTATGCCATGAACCTGTTTTGCAACACAGGGCCAAACAATGAAATCTTTCTTACCTCAGTAAGGAAGCCTTCATTGCGGTGAGGCTACCTTATGTCACTCTGAAAGCTTCCTTACTGAGGGCCACTCGGTGAAGGCTTCCTTGGTGCTTCCTCAGCATAAGCTAGCTCCAAAGTTACCTTCATGCGTCTTTACACCGGTCCTGGCCCTGAACGAGCGCTTCACCTCACTGCTTAACCACGTGACGTTTGCTTGCGAATGCGCGCTGTCGCCCACCTGCGGAGAAGCGCGAGCAGGGTACGTCTTGCCAGGCATGTTCGTTTCAGTCACGCGTGGGGCATGAAAGCGTTGCTAGGCGTTGCTAGGTGTTGCACGACGCCGGCGTGCCAGCGTGGATGGAGCACATCAAGTTTTGCGCTGTAATGCGTTACATTTTTTAAGTTTAGTAAACAAAACTAGATGAAAGCGTCCATGCTTCTCTATATTAGCTCTTCAATTTAAAGATTGTGCGACAATGCAGCATCTTTCTGTATTGAATAATGGTGTTCGCGTAAAGCTTTTAAGAGATAATCTCGAACCCAGGCATGCGGCAGCCGCTCCTTACGTGAGGATAGGTGAAGGGAGCTTTCAGAGTACACTTGCTTGCTCCATCGATCCTTCGCTGTAAGGAGGCCTCACGTAAGGTTAGGAAGCGCTCGAAGGAAAGGAACGTTTCATTGTTTGGGCCGTATACACTCTCATGAAAACAAGAACCGTCACTTTAATTTGGCTCTAGTACGAAGCTAGCTTATAGCGTGAAATATAGCTGCGCGCATACACTTTCGATGCGTTGCGAGCAAAGGCTTCATTTTGAAATATTCTGTGCCTATTACATTCCTTTTCACGTTTCCTGCATGGTCAGTGAGGGCCTTCGGCTGCATGCTCAAGGATATTTGTTATCAATATGATCACTCGGCCTTGAGCGTCAGATAATAAGTGTGACGCAGAAATGAGAGGAAGGAATAGCTGTGAAGCTGTGAAACCTGCTTGTTGGTGCTCCTTCCGTAACTGATGCGCTGTCTCTTCGTGTTTGCTTGTGACAGGCAACGCAGTTGATTTCAATCAGCTTTTAGAGAAAGGAAGACGAAGTGGTTCTCGTTGAGACCATTATTCCTTCGCGCTGCAGTATTTTCGGCTTTCTCCCGTGTTTAACTGGAAGACGCCGCTCCCATTGTCACGGCAATGGAAGTGGAGTCGGCAGAAGGCCGACGCGACGTGACTGCTTCGGCAGGTACCGGCCCGAGGAAGAGAAATTGCCCTCCTAGCCAAGCTAACAGCGAGGACACTGTTGTGCTCTTGCTCAAGCGATGACGCCTCAGATGACGAAGGCTTCGAAAGAGTGGTACACCGCAAGGCCAAAAGAAGAAACATCAGCGGACGGGCTTCGTCAAGTAAGTCTACCGTCATGCCACAGCGAAGGCCATCGGCGCACACAATTCTTTTTGTGCCGGACACACCTGCCGACAACCTCATCCGCCTTAATAAAAGAGCAATTTCCGTTTCTCTGGAGGCTATTGTCCCAGGAGAAATCAAGGATATCAGAATTATTACTCGAAAGAACGTCCTCGCTATTTATGTCCACAACCAAAGCGCAATCAATGCTTTGATGGCAGTAAAGCTCCTGGGCAACATCAATGTCCACTACCTCATTCCGCAGGACAGCGAAACCACGGCTGCTGTCGTTTATGATATTGGCACGTCGATTAGCGACAACGACCTGCCAATCTTAATCAAACCTGCCACAGATGGTGTTGCCCTACTACAAGCTCGGCGACTTGGCAAGTCGACTTTTCTAAGGCTTGTGTTTAAAGGTGACTGCCTACCATCACATGTAAAGGTCGGCCACTTTCGGCATGTGGTACGACCTTTCGTACCAAAACCACTTCAGTGCAGAAGGTGTCAAAGAATTGGACATGTGAGTGCTGTCTGCCGAAATACAACGACATACCCACGATGTTCCGAACAACACGACGCTGACACTTGCCGTGCAACGGAGCTCAAGTGCCCAAATTGTCAAGGCTCTCACGCCGCATCTTCAAAAGACTGACCACGCCTAAAGAAAGAGCAGAAAATCTTGAAAAAAATGGCTAGAGACGGATCATCACACATAGACGCTTCTGCAGTGATAATGCGACATCGCTCCAGGAAACGAAAGTCTACGAAATCGTCTTCCGGTTCAAGGGAAAAGTCTCGTTCGGCAACGCTGCCTCCTGCTGCATCTGTCTCTAGTAAGAGCACGAATGTCAACGATAAAAGCGGCCCTGCTATTCATGCTTCATCAAGTGAGGCGTGGCCAGCACTGCCGGAGGCATGCCACGCGCCAGAGCCACAGCACATGACTTGCCACTTAACATCAAATCTTCCTTCAGTTGACCAAATGCGAGACAAGGATTCACAAGTGATTGCTGTGCTCAAATGGCTCACGAATGTCATGCGTCTACTACTGACAAACATGGACACTCCGGCTGCTCGTAGCACGCTGCAAGTACTTGACGTGCTCACTCCAGTACATGAAAACATCGCATAGCACCATGGCCTGCCACTCGCTGCCCTTCCACAAGGAAGTCAAGAAAGCATCTCTATTGAAGTGGGATGCCCGTGGCCTCAAATCGAGAATTTCAGATTTTAGACACTATGTCTTTGAAAACCGATTTCCCATGCTCGTGATTTGCGAACCCAACGTACAGAATGTTATACGCATTTCTGGCTATGAAGCATTCATGTATTCTACCTGTGGTGATGTGAGCAAGGTAATTGTGTATATTAGATGTGATTTGACAAACGTGTTACACCCAGTCCTGCCTCACGACGACAACTAGTACGTTTGTTTAATTGTGAAAACGAATAAGCTTACGTTCACACTCGTCGCTGTTTACATTGCTCCTTCAAGTGGCTTCGACTCTAGACGACTGCACAACATGCTATCAGCGACACCCGGCCCTACAATTCTCACAGGAGATTTTAATGCTCACCATCCGCTTTGGGGGAGTTTGAAGATGGAGTCCAAGGGAAGGAACTAGCATCCTTTGCCACACAGCAGGACCTTTGCTGTCTCAACGATGGTAGTCTGACATATTTACGCGGGCTAACATACAGAAGCTGGCTAGAATTGACCCTGGTTTCTCGGCGTCTTGAAAGAAACGTGCAATGGTTTCCAGGCATCGAATCACATGGAGGCGATCACATTCCGACGCACCTGAAGATGAAGGGACTATCTAAATGCCCCTCCACGACCCTCCGGAGAATTGACTGGTCGGCGTTTCGGTCGCACATGAAGGAAGTATGTCAGCAAGGGAACCATTCAAATCTGGAACACGAAATTCAAAAAGACATGCAAGACGCTACGCGTGCTTTTAAGCCTTTCCCGAAATACGAAGAATTTGAAGCCGAACTGCAGCGACTACGAGCAATCCGGCGGCGCGCTGAAAGAAGATACAGGAGAACCAAATCCATCCATGCTCTCAGAGGGGCAAGGCGGATGCAAAAGAAGATTCAACGCCGCATTGACGCACTACACTCTCAAAGATGGAAACGTTTCTGTGAGTCATTGGATCCACGTCAGCGATTATCTCAGATATAGGGAACTGTGTGTGGACTTCGCGTATCACCGAAACAGCGTGTTCCTTTCAAATCCCTCGCTTTGCACCAATGTCGCAGCGAAATAGACATTGCTGAAGAATTTTGCTCAAGACTTGCCAGCTTGCAGCTCGAATGCTCACTTACGCCATGTGCCACTTCTGTGCCACAGGATTCCCGCATGGATGTAATGTTTTCGGTGGAGGAGTTTCAAGCGACACTGGCGACTTGCAGGTGCTCTTCGTCACCTGGGCCGGACGGTGCTATCTATGGGGCGGTCGCCAATCTTGGGCAGAAAGCACGACTCATGCTGCTAAACCTCTTCAACGATTCTTCGCGCAACGGTTTGTTTCCACGTGAAGGGAAATGCAGCCGCTTGGTTCCACTTCTCAAACCTGGTAAATCACCGTTAGATTTGTCATCGTACCGCCCCATCGCTCTGGACAGTTGCATAGGGAAAATAATGGAAAGAATGATTTTGACTCGCCTGGAATGCTACCTGGAAAAATACAACGTGTACCCAGATGCTATGGCTGCTTTCCGACGTGGGCGCTTATCCATAGATAATGTCATCGATTTGGTCACCTTTGTTCAACATCAAAAACGTCTGAAACCACTCACTGCGGCATTATTCCTTTACATAAAAGGCGCCCATGATGAAATAGCACATTATGCCATTATAGAGGCTCTGATTGAATCTGGAATCGGTGGCCGCACTTTTCAGTGGCTGTCCAGTTATTTGAACGACAGGTATTTCTTCGTGATGACCGAGGAATGCGCAACAACTCAACGCAAAACGTTCCGTGGAGTATCGCAAGGTGGAGTGTTGAGCCCGACGCTATTCAACCTAGTGCTCGTTGGCCCAGTCAGATGCTTGCCCAACACAGTTCAAGTGTCGATCTATGCCGACGGCATCTGCTTTTGGGCGTCTGCTGTAACACGACTGCAGGTACGAGCACAGCTACATAAGGCAGCTACCTTAACATCACTGTACTTGCGAAAACAGAACTTAGCGCTGTCTTCGGCGAAATGCTGCCTTGTTATTTTCACTCGGAAGGCAATGAAGCGTTACTCTGTAAGTGTCAACGGACAAGCAGTTGCAAATGCACGAAACACCGCTTTTTAGGGGTAATTATCAACCGCGACCTATCATGGAGCCCGCACCTTTCATACCTAAAGAGAGGTTGATGACAATAAAACATCTCCTCAAATTTCTTCGCGGGAAGTTATGGGGCACATCGATGCGGTCAATGCTGCAGCTTTATAACGCCTTATTCTTCGGTTTCGCAAGATTGCAAAAGAAACCTGCGTGTACGCCAGGGAGTACAAGCTCAAGCGCAAAGGACGTGTCTCGGTCTTCCGAAGTGTGCGTCTGCAGTGGCAACGATTATCATAGCTCGAGATCACCCAATATCAACGTACTTGGTAACCGACGCTCTGAGGGCGCATATTCACAACTTTGCCCGACTAGCTTCTCACCATCTTGTCGCTCTACCCGCAGAAAGGCCACACGCAACTATCAGTCGTATAATTGTTGGCAATCGTACCCCTCAATGCCATCGAACTACATGCCCGCAGCAAGACCATCCTCACCTTTATGGTGCCTGCGCAGACCTGAAATACGCCTCACCATCCCAGGAATCACGAAGAAGGCTAACATGCCGTCGTTTGCCCTGAGGCAGGCCACATTAGAACTTTTACATGAGGTGCACAGTGACGCGTACACGTTTACATCGATGACACAGTCACATCTGCAAGTTCAGCTGCTGCTGTGGTGATACCAACAAGATCGGTCAAAATACAGCTAAAACGTCACATGTATCATCAACTACAGCTGCGGAACTGGTAGCCTTGCGTGCTGCTCTTCATTTCATTCAAGAGGAACGACCTCATATGCATGGTCAGTATTCAGTGATTCCAAGGCAGCCCTACAGAGTGTACTCTCAGCACTGCGCCATGGATCACATGAACAGCTCGTCGCAGAGATCAGAGAAGCACACCATCGCATACTTGACGAAGTACACGATATCATATATCAGTGGTTGCCTAGTCACTGTGGCATACATGGCAATGATCGAGCAGACGCAGCTGCCCGATCTGCCCATGACGGCGTCTGCTGCATTGCCATTCCTCTTTCAAGAGCTGACGCAGCGAAAAAACTTGCTGTACTTGCACACGACCTGACATTAGCTGAGTGGAATTTACCCGATTTCACAAGTGCACGCCTTCATACCCTGGACCCTAATTTACAACTCCGTATTCCACCTGAGCTTCCACGACGTGACTGCACTTTTCTAGTTCGCCTGTTGCTTGGAGTAGCATTTTCAAATGCGTGCTCTTTTCTTATCGGAATGTTCAACCGCCCACTTTGTGACTTCTGCGGGTGCAATGAAACAATCGCGCACCTTCTTTGTCAGTGCTCTCGTTTCAACCCGCAAAGTGCAGTCCTCGCAGTCACCCTAGACAAACTGGACAAGCGCCCAATGACAGAAAACAAGATCCTTGGAAACTGGCCTACGCGAACATCAGTGCGATCAGCTATGAAGGCGCTGCTGCGGTATTTAAAAGACACTGTACTTTTTGAGAGATTGTGACTTCACTGTGTGACGCAGGATTGTACGATAACACCGCATAACACTATGAACGCCTTTGCGGTCTGCGTGACAGTGCCCACGAAACAGTTTGTGTGTACGTGCATGTGTGTGTAGGTTTGTCTGTTTTCTTTTTTTTAAATCCTTCTCTCTCTCACCTATCGCATCCTCTTGCCCCTGCCCCAGTACACGCTAGTCAAGCGTAGGTAATCTCTGGTTAACCTCCCTGTCTTTCCTTTCCATTTCTGTCTCTCGCTTCAGTCAGCTTATTTGAGGGCGTTGCTTTATGATACGGGTGGGAGCGCAGTCACGTGGTACGTTTCATATTTCGTGAACTTTCTTTGCCTACCGAAAAAGATTGTACGCAATTAGTACATGGCGGAAAACAGCTCAGTTAGGTGTAATTTGAGCTTGCCTACAAATGCCTAAATCAGCACAGTACTTCTCGACATAGATAACTAATTGCAATTACCCAATTTCATCTCAATACTGAAAGAATTACTGGCGGCTGCTCCGCTGTACTGGAAAAAATATGCACTATGTTGTCTTCCTGTAACCCAACTGTCATTCTTTAAAGTCTTGGTGCATGATAGTTGGGGCACCATGCATAATTCACTCAGTAACCGAAATGACGCCAAGCCGGATTCACTCAAAATCAGAATCAACAACGGCCATCCACAGCAGCGCTTATACTCAGACTCACAGCAAAAGAAAGAGAGAGAAAGGCTGCAGTTCCGCCGGAAATGCGAAGCAGTCTTATTGATAGCGAATTATACGACAATTACGCGAAGGAAGATTACGCCACCAAGAAATTTCAGACTCTTGGTGGTGCGAGAGGACTCAGGCTGTGAAATTGAACTGTCTTCTACCATGAGGTCTTCTAAATTCTCATAAAACGCCGGCACTTCAGGTAAAACGAAGTTTTGGAAGTGCAAGAAATGTGTATATATATAAACATATGTAGTTCGGAAAGTTGGTTGGGGTCCAGCTCCGCCTCCTTCCCCCCTCGGAAAAATGTAAACTTTCGGCCTATGATTGTGGGAATACGTTCACAATCAGGCGAATCATTTCTTCTAGAATAAACCATTATATTCCGTGGAATGTTGGAAATAGCTGCTACGCCAATCATTAGAAAAATATTTTTCTTCATTTCTCACTTCTTAGAAGTATTTGTTGTTGAAAAGTTGTAGCGCAGTCCTTGTTTTCGAACTTTTGTAAGCTCTGTAAAAGATCTTTCTAACGTTACATATGCTTCGTATGAACATATCGCCGCAATTGTATTACGGGGAGACCTCTTTTTGCCACGCCAGGATCAATATTTCGCCAAAATGATTCGCAAAATCCTAAGGAAATGACTGAGGCTGATCGAATTTTACTGAATTCCCGAGTTAGAGATCTCTCCTTGCGTTAACAAGAGCAGCAGGAGCCGAGGATTCCCAGTGATTTCGAGGCACCAGATTATTTGAGGCGAGCGCAGGTAATAAAGCAGATTCATCAATTGGCACGCAAAAGCTTACGCCAACTTTTGCTAAAAGTTACGGCTCGACCTCCTGACAAGGCCGCGGTACGTGGTTTGTTTAGCAAAGATATGGTTGCAGTTAGCTTCTTCCACAACGAAAAGCAACAGGCCAATTAAGAGTGACAATCGTTGTAGCGAAATCAAGTCGCTACAGCGTGAACGGGGTTTGTAGAAACCCCGTACAAGGCCCGTAACTATAAAAACCCATAAAAAAGGGGATTGCATAGTTGTCACAGGCTACTGCGGACGAGGAAGTAGAAAGTCGCACGTGATAGTGTACCAGCGATCAGAGCGGATCCAGGAAAAGGGGCTAGGCGAGTTGAGAGGCGCTTTTAATTATGCGCACCACCCCGTGGCACGGTCCAGCGGTAAAGATAGTTCTGCGGTCCTATCGGAGCGCAAGACTCGGATCTTAGAACGGGAACACCAGAAGGAGAAACGAGGCCAGCAAGCAGCTGCAAACATTGCTTATACCATTAATTTCTCATGAAAGTCGGAAACCTCTTAACACGTTCCGTCCACAAAGTTGAGAGTCTGACGAAATATCCTCTTCACAGGAACAACCATGAAAATAAAGACGACCAAGAGAGACAAAATTAGATTTTTCTCCCCAGAACAGCGAGCAGTAAACTAAAACTAAATTGACGGGTCTTCCGTGCCACAACCACGATAAGATTGTGAGGCACGCAATGGTAGGCGAATACAGATTAAACTGGCCATCTGGGGTTCTTTAAGAATCACCTGATCCTTGGCACGCGGGGTTTTTTGAAATTCACCTCTTTCAAGTGTGGCGGCCTCGGCCAGACTTTCATTCCCCGCCCTTGGGTTTAGCAGCACCCCGTGAAGGCCACTGCGCTGTCATGGCATGCCGCGGAAGTCTTTCTCGCAATGCGAAAGCCGCCAGGTGGGTGGAAAAACGTAGTTTGTACATGCCGTTTCTTGATTATTATAAAGCGAGGGAGGACTTCTTCTGTATCGGATAAAGACAAAGAATGTGCAGTACTATTACAACGGGAAGTGATGGCGCAATTAAAGGGGGAACGATGCAGAAATGTGGATGCCGGCGGGATTTAGCCTTCGTTACTGCGAACTGCTCCCACAAAATAAAGAGAAAACATGTACGAAGCGCTGATTTAGAGCAATGTCGCCTTGAGTAACCGCTATACGCATGATTTTACGCGGTTGGTCATAGGCAGTTGCGTGTACGGCTCACAGGTAAAAACAACAAACATCCCAATATACGCCGAAATTTCTGCGCCAGAAATCTGAGTTATGCAGTACTAAATAGACCGACCCGACGTTTGAGAGATATTGAGATGAGTGTAAATTTAGCCATTTTTATACTAAATCCATCTCCGTTTAACTTCAGTGTTCTAAGTATTGCTACACACTATAAATGCGTTCCAAACACTATCGTCATTCAGGCTATGCGCGGCTCGCCGCGGTGCGTCACCAATGACAATTTCTACTTCATGTATTGTATGCAGCCAATGATTAGCTTGCACGTTTGCTTTGAATAGATAATACGTTTTATGACTGAGAGGTGATGTTTGACAAAGCGAATATTCAGTTGTCTGTAAACATCAGGGTTGGCAAACATAAACGTTCGTGCATAGCATATGCACGGACGTTGATTTTTCGTTGCCCCACCATTTTCACTCTGATTTAGTGGAGTGCCCAACCTCTTGGAATAAAATTATCACGAATTATTTGGCACGGCTATTGACAATGCAACATATTTCGTGAGTAAAGGGAATATGGAATAGATTCCATAGCTGCCATGGCAGAACTGCGACTTTCTTTCAGCTGGGGTCCTATAACTAAAAACTATTCCAATATGTTTCTATTCCAATTTCCTGACGTCAAATTTGCTGGACCACCTACGCAAGCACCGGGCGGTCACCCGCAGGGTTGTCTGAACAGACCAATCAAACGCTCTCCTCGTTCATAGGAGGTCACTTTTGTTTGCTTGAAAAACGAATAACATTGCCTACACTGAGCGGCTTGTCGTATCTAATTGGCTGAAAAGAGGCGAGGAGAACGCTCAAGTGGAGAGGGATTTACTGGGGCAGAGCAAGTGCGCTGAAATTCGATAACCGGATGAAGATGGTGGTGCCGGCGTCTGCGATCGGTCGGCTTTCCCTTACTGAGCTTGTAGTGGCTGGTCGAAAATCGCGGCGGCATGCAACGGAAGCTTAAGAATGACGCTAAAACTGACCCTTAGCAAAAAGAGTTGGCAGAATGAGGTAGTAACCGTGCCGAAAGTGCTTCAAAACGTTACACGGTCACGCAAGAAGCTTTATTATACGCAAAATACACCCATGCTCTCCGGCAGGTGCGAGTAGCCAGCGTTTCAGCGATCGGCGGCAGCCATCTTTTATTCCTTTCGGATGGGGCAGCCTGCGGCTATTCCGAAAAAAATTCAGTTTTGTTCGGCATATTAATGCATCTTTATCACGTACACGTCACTTTGACGCGGTGAGATTGTGCGGTTTTGTGACGTCGCGTGACAGGCAGGTGAAGTGGGGGGTGGTCGAAGACAGTTTTTGACGAATCGCGGAAGGCTGATAGCAGAACTGGAATAGAAAAGTTCGAATAGTTTTACGTTATAGCGCCCCTGATCAACAGGCATAACGCTTTGGCTTTTCTTATCACTGTGCTAACAGAATATTTATTCTTCGTGTTTCATGCAAGAGTTACCAAGACAGCGACGGCTACACGAAATGTTTGCTTTTGTCGAATCGGTGTTTTTTGCCGCCGCATTGTAATACGGTTGGAAATGTCTCGCTATGGTTTCCAAAGCGGCATAGCTGAGTATTTCTTATTGCAGCAGATTTTTTTAGGAAACGAAGCCTTTCGCACTATTCGCTGTTTTATTACACAGTAAAAATAAATTGGGAAAATTGAAAATACCTGTCACAATATATAGATGACTATCTTTACAACCATGCTCTTTTGCATTGCAAACGTGTGTACTTTTAAAGAAATCATAGTGTTTATGATATGCGGTTTTCGCATAGCGTTGCAAAGCAGTTTTTGCATAGCGGTTTTTGCATTGCACAGGGTTCTTTGGCCATACCTAGCCTTTTCGTCACTAAAAACATACATCAGCATGATATTTCGGATGACTAATAATTTCGTCAAACATGCCTTCGCTGGTTCCGCTTCAGTACTTGGCACAATCTGCCATCCCTGATGTCTAACCTGACGAACCCGCGTCTTTCTATGCAGCTTCTTCTGGATCCTTTGGGTGACAGCGGTTATTTCTATCTCCCCAAAGCTCCGAGGAAGCTGACGCAGCTCGTTTGTAGCATCTTCCAAGGGCAACCCTGCAGCATCTTACTATCGATTACGCTGTTCAGCAGTCCTGAGCAGCTGAACAAGGTACTCCTGTTCCTTTCTGCATTAAACGCCTTTTTTTTTGTAGCCATATAAATTGTATGGACAGTCAAGACGCATTTCTGCCATTGCCGTCCCCGTCGGTGTCGCCATCACATTCGCCGTGAGGGTCCCTATGAAATCCAAGCGCGATGAAATCGTCGCCGGGCGCCGTCCGCTTTACGTGCGATGGAGAGCCGGCGATGCGACTCGATCTCCGGCACGCAACTGAGGAAAGTGGGTAGGAAGCGCGCTGTCTTCTGTGGTTCGGTAGACTCCGGGCGAGGGGAGAGAGAGAGGGCGTGTTATATTCTACGCCCCTCCCCCTTTCGGGGCGGATGTTTTACAATTGCTAGTAGGTACAGCGGGGCCTGCTGTTTCTCGCGGCGCTCTACGTTTCTGCGCTGGCGCGAGTAAGAGCAGGTGTGAGAGAGAAAATTTGGGGGGCTTTGCTCTTTGAATACGTGACTCTGCCTAGGCACTACGGTGGAGAAGTTTTCTTGCGCCTGTTGCGCGCGTTTGTCTCTGGGGTGCCCGCATACTGGAGTGGGGTTCGAGTTTGTTTACGCGGGGACGCTAGGTTCCGGCACGGTGAACCAGGTCAAGCAGCGGGCACTGACGCCCCATTTGGTGATCGCTGTGTGTGAAGGTCCGTCAGATAGACTTTCTCGCGGGTGCCGCGCTGGTGCTGAGTCAGTCATGCCAGGTGATAACATTGTCGCGCCTTCCGGTACTCTACCTTAAAAAAATGGAAAGCAACAACATTGATTTTTTGGAGGGAGCGATAGAGGCAGTACTACAGGTCGGGCCTGCTCGACTGGACTCTTTGGGAGCATTTTCGAGCGGTCCCGTTTGAGCGAAATAAACACACAGCGCTTAGCAAGCATTGTTGAACGCGATTGCATTATGTCACGTCGTGTTGATTATTGGTTTTACGTCTCCTCCACGTTACGTTGGGTTAGCTCAGGTAGAGGTGAGGTTAGGTTAGGTTTGCGTAAAAGTAATTAGGGTGCCGCGGCGTATTCTCACATCGGTTACGCCGTGGGGATTACTGTCTGCGTCTAGTTTAAGGTAACGTTAGGCTAGGCTGCCGTAAAACGCGTTAGGAGGGCGCGGCGTATTCTCATAGCGGTTGTAGGGGCGTCGAGCATCACTGGCGCCCTTTCAGCCACTTGCGTTCAACCGCAATTGCTAAGGCGCTCGGCCTTACAAGATACTTGCTTCAACGATAGGTTTGGTTTCTTTTGACAAGCCTGGCTTCGAGAAATGGCTTTTTCAGATC
Source organism: Dermacentor andersoni (assembly GCF_023375885.2). NCBI lineage: Eukaryota > Metazoa > Arthropoda > Arachnida > Ixodida > Ixodidae > Dermacentor > Dermacentor andersoni. Next base: position 22,933,864 of record NC_092823.1, on the reverse strand, counting down.
ACATAAGACATGCGATGTGACAATAGGTGCATATTTTTTTTTAGATCTGCATGCCGCGTATTTATTGAAGAGGTATTAGTTAAACACATCAATAACTCTCCATATATAATGTCATGCAATTTGCCTTCCAGCGTACATGGCAATACTGCAGTCTTAGACCAAAATAACAATTTGAAACTGTTTATAAATTTTATGGCCAACGATTGGGGCTAGCATGCGGATGTTCTACGCAGAGATTTTGAAAGCTTTTAGAAATTTGTAAACTACTTTTGAAGATTCTTAAGGCGGCATTTGTTGTATGTGTGCTCAAATGAGCTTCGTCATATTTGGAATATTCTTTAACAGGTTCCAGGGAAGCAAAATAGTGCCTGCAGAAGGCGAGATAAGTAGAGGTGAAAAGTCAGGTGTTGATCGAGCGGTGTTATTCTCACAAGTGTAGCGGCAACAAATACTATCGTATGCTTTGTTGAAGCACATCTAAAAACTGTGTTGTTTCATGATAGAAATTTTTGACAACGGTACTGTAGATAGCGAACCATTGCATTTTGAAAGGAACTGTTTAGTGCAACACGGAACTCATTTGTATTAAGCATTCGGATTCATGACGTTTGCGTTGGTGAAACCTGCGTCGCGCGATAGCAGAACGTTCAGTTTCCTAGAAAATAACAAATTTCCTACTTACCCGTTACGTTACGCCCAATATTTCCCTAAGTAAGCAAGTGGCATAACGATTCTTAATTAAATTGTTATTACTTAAAACGAGAAGCACAATATTGTGCGACCTTTATAATCTCAAAATTCTATTGTTCAGACTATGACGCATTCCATCGTTGATACAGTTCAGAGATTCTTCATGCTATAATAAAAAAGGTACGAGCAAAATTGGTGTTAAAGTTGATACACCAAATTTATTGTTTTACAAAGGTGCTTATGCAAAGTCTATTCAACATCTATACTTATTTGCAACCTAGCACACCACGATGCAGTCAAATATGCTGGCGTTGCGGTTTATTGCCAGTGGCATTCTTTGCGCACTTCAGCCGTTTAGAGTCTATCCATCTATCCATTTACACATCTATCTAGCTTTTACGTGGACCTAGCGGCGTTTGTCTGCTTGCTTGGGCCACTAGGTATGTGTTTCTGGCTATGATGGCGTCATGGTTGCCCCATTGTCGTCATTCCAACTTCTTGATCTTACTCGTGATGCCGTCGTCATCGTGCCCTCTTCCTTTACGTAGACAGTAGTTGTCCAATAGTTTGGCTCGCTAGGTACGGACTCGTGGCCTTGATGCCGTCGTGGTGGTTGCATCGCCGTCATTCCAGCTTTGTCATCCGGCATTCCTCATGCCTTCGTCGTCAGGCCATCATCGTCATACATGCGTCATGCATTCGTTGTCCCACCGCCGCAGTAATGCCGTCCTTGTCGTTCGATCGCCGTCATTACATCTTTGGGATCTGGCACTCATCACGCTGTCGTCTTCACGCCTTCTACTCCTACCCAGTTGTCCAATTAGTCTAATAGCTTGGGCCACTAAGTCTGTATTCGCTGTTGTGATACAGTCATGCTGGATGCATCGTCGTCATTTCAGCTTCGTCATCCTTCTTTCGTCACGCCATCATTGCCATCACGCCTTTGTCTCCATGCCTTCGTCGTGAAGCTGTCATTTTATCATTGTCACTTCAGCAACGTCATCCCATGGTCGTCATGACGCCGTCGGCATACTGCCTTCGTTATTCCATTGCCATCAATGTTTCTTCATTGTATTGCAAACATAATGTTGTCATTCAATCGTGATTATGTCGCCCTTGTAGTGACGTCACTGCCAAACAGTCACTATCATACATCCGTTGTCAGATCGTTGTCGTAATGCCGTCGAGGTCGTGCCTCATCGTCACTCCAACTTCGTTATCGGACTCTTTATCATGCTGTCGGCGTCGCACCCCCGTCGCTGTACAGATTTCGCGATACAGTCATCATCACGCCATTGCCCTCAGACACCATCATACCGTTGTCCTCGCGTCGCATCGTCGCCACTGCATTGTCGTAAAATAGTCGTCGTCAGGGATTCGTTGTTATACCATCATCGGAATGCCGTCGCGATCTTTCCATTGTAATCATTGTAACTGCGACATCCAACTCTCGTCACACCACCGTCATAATACATGTGTCGTCGATCCATTAACTTCATTTCTAGTTCGTCATGCTGTCTTATTTAAATCGTGATTATGCCATCGCTGTGTGATTATGCCATCGTGGTTGCATCGTTGACACAAAAACGCATTCATGTATCCGTTCTGGTACCGCCGTGGTCATGCCATCGTCTGCATTCCCGTTTTTTTCATCCGGTTGTCGTCATACCGTCCTCGTCATGCCGTTGTAAGCCCGGAGACTTGTTCTAATTGTTCGCATGTCGTCGTCCACCTGCTGTCACTATACCATCGCCATACTTTAATAACGGAAATCGCATTGTCGTCATTCCGTCGTCGTTATACGTCTTTGTCACTCCGTCGATATTATTCTTCGCCATGCCATTGTTAGTGCGTTGGTGCGATACAAATGTCGCCAGCCTCCATAATCCTGGGCGACCTTCGCAAACGAGTGCCAGGGGAAAATGCGACAATATCGCAGTATGTGGTATATAGCCTAAGCAACTAAGTCTCAAGATTACCACAGCACGTGTTAAATAAACGTGAGTTCAGACATGTGGCGTGTCACCACATTACACGACTGTTATTCGCATTGCCATGGACTGCCATCGTTAGACGAGCTCTACGTTAATTTTTTTCCCACTTTTCTGTCTTTTGAGGACAGAATGGAAAAATGCATCTTTATCAAGGATTGCGCCAGCAAATATGATGTTAATAGCTTGGCACTGCGTTAGGGTTAATATTAACGCTTGTGCTTTCTCCTCCTTGATATCATTTTCGGTACACATCTCAATCGCTTTCTTGAACCATGTCTATCCGTAAGGAGGCGCCTACAGGGTTTAGAAGAAACATGAATCTAAAGTAGACAATCGCGCCTCTTATAATCGACGAGTGCGCCAGATAATGTGATAAGCATCAGCTGAGCAACGAACGGGCCTGCTGGCAGTCTCACATCATCGACGCCAACGGCGAAAACAAACTCAGTCCTAAAGCTATGTACGAATGGCTGCTAATCTACACTGTTAAAACAGTTGCACCCTTGGGGGTGTATATAGGCCTCACAAAGATAATCATCATCTGTCTTGCCTGCATTTCCTTTCTTTGACGTTGCGAGCCCGGTACTTACAAGTCACGAACCGCATGCGCTTAATCAGCATGACAGTACATTGTCGGCAGGAAAGTAGCGAGCACAGCGTTTTCAAGAAAGGACACGCAAGGCAGATGACGACTATTGTTGTGAGGCAAATATAGACCCCAAAAGGTGCAACTGCTTTAAATATGTAGCAGAAATTATGTACGTAATCAACTGAATTTTTACCAAAACAACACAATAATATTCTTTGCGCTTGGGCAACTCCCATGTTAAAACAATCAGCAGAAAAACGTGTTTTCATGAATTCCATTTCTGTATGTATATGTCCCATGGTGTTTGGATTTACAGGTACAGAGGTGCCATTATGAAGACAACTATTTCGGCCATATAGACCAGCATGTACATTGCAGCTGCATAAGAAAGTTCTTTTTTTTTTAAAGATAACTTTTTTCGCTTCTTCACGTCAAATTAGCTGTCTACTGAATTTGCTATGCTGCAACCCCTGTTTTCTTGATAGTGGCCTTTCTCTCTTTTGCATTGCACGTCTAAATTGTTAAATATGTGAGGCAACACAATTCCGTTGGTTATACAACCTCACGACCGAGATAAATTTTTCCTTACTTGAAGCATATCTGCGAAAGGGAAGTTGCAATTGGTTTCGATAATGTGTTTCTTTTGTTTTAGACGAGATTACCGGTCACGCTGTCGCATTATCCTATTGGGACTTCGTATCAGAATCTACGACACTTCATACAGGTGAGAAATAAACGAGCATAGATGACATCACTTACACGAAGACACTTTTCCCTATGTGTTTCTTCGCTTGGAAAGAGGATCACTTCAACAATGAGATTCTATGTGTGAACATCACCCGCGCAACGGTAAAAACCTAACACCAATAAATTATGGCACGATTTGTGTAATTTCTCCTTGACATTTCATAGATTTACGCGGTATCATTACTGAAGCTGCTCAGAGGTCACATACCTTGCAAGAATTAATAGTTGCATAGGCATGTGTAAATAAGCGCGTGTGCCTTAAATAAAGACGATCGGTAAAGTATTAAAGGCGGTACATGGCTAGACCGCAGTAAATGTTTATTACAACGAGAGGGAACAAAAGCTCAGACACGAAATAATAAGCACCTAAATAAGTCAATTTATTTTGGCAAATTTTTGTCAGCCCGTAACTTCTTGTGCAAAATGTTGCTGAGACAGAGACAAGCATTGACGAAGAGCGCAGCGCTTCTGCTGTTACAATCTGCACGTTCCGTTATTTGGCTGTTATTCTTATTCCAGATCGGTTACGTTTTACGAAGGCTGCAACAAATATATTTTGGTATGTAGAAATATTGTCGCATTACTACGTTTAATAAATTCCTGCTCAGGTTTACTCAGTGATACAACTTGTACCTGTGCTGAATAATTCGCCTAAAGGCCTTTAGGCGCATTATTCACTGCACTTCTAATAACATATGCCGCAATGCGAACACCAAATCAGGTGGATTCACAGAGTGAGACGTCTACGGAGCGATGTTATGAAGACGAAGGCGATGTAGTTATGGGCGTCGAGGGAAGAATGGGTATGACAGGTTCGTGCGCAGGGGTGTACAAAACATTTCTCCCTACGTTTAGGGATTCCGCAGGATGCGATTAACAGGTCGGTGTACACCGACTGACACTAGCAGCAGCAGTCGCAACGATGTTGAATCCAAACGGGTAGGCCAACAAAGCTCTGATGTAATAAATATATAAACACTAGAGCCCTGTGTTTCTGAGGCGAATGAACACGTCATTTTTATAAATTATCATTCTCCACGCAGCATTATTCATCGGAATTTTCAAGACTGCGCAGTATAGCATGTCGCTTTCGTTGTCTAACATGCCAAAAATTACTTTTTTACTGCGTTTTTATATTTTTATGGTTACCCAGCTTGGACCTGGAGTTTTCAGTATGTAACAAATAAACAAAATAAAATATTTGTTGTCACCAACCAGTCTAAGTAGGATCATATAAACGGCGCGGTTTCTTATTCATTGCAGAACAACAGAGAAAAGAACTTTCTCATGTATGATTATGGCACCTTCGAGAACAAACAGCGATATGGACAGGTAAGGCAATAACAGTGTTGTTTTGAGTGAGTTGGTCGTTCACGTCGAGGGGAAATAAATCGCGAATATAGGAACACAAATTCACAGGACGCGCGCCAACCGCCAAATTAATTAGGAAGTGGATAAGACTGGACTTTCTCGTATAAAACATGGCTTAGAAGTTTTCATTACCAGTACAAGAATATCCGAGGGAACAGAGCAGAGAACTTAGGGCTGGTAACATCGATGGAATTTCAGCGCTCGTTTCTCTCGTAAGTCCTCTCTTGTATTCTTGCGTTGGTAAAGATTACTTTATAGCAACTGAAATGAAATAACAGAAAATATCCGGTTTTAGGCAAAAACTAATACAACATGAAAATGGTCATTCAAAATGATTCAAAAATGTTCAGCATATTGATAACGTTGATGTAATTGCAGTTATTGCATCAGGAACTGCACCAGTCAGTTTACCTCTTCAGTGGGAGCTCGGCGACGCAGGGGCAAAATCGAACGCTGACAAGGGGAAGGGGAACGACGAGTTTCTGACCGGCGATCAGTGTCTAGACGTCGCGGGGAAAGTGTAGGCGTCGCGCCGTATTGTGGTGCGTAGGTGGGCGTTTCAAAGGCAGTATGCGTAGTTGGTTCGTGGCGGCGACAGAAGTGCGCCACGTGGCAAGCAATGGCGCAGGCGAAGCCGATAGGCCGGTTCTCTTGAGTGCGCCACCTCTCGGTGGAACGAAAAATCTGCGGTCACGGTCGGGCAACTGGAAATGAAGCCGGATGCTTGGGCGATGAAAAGGAAGCCGTCGGTGAAGGTGGCCGTGTAATCAAGGTTGCGTAACTGAAAGGCAGCGACGCAGGGTGAGTGGTAAAGTTGCTATAGGACAGCGGCACACTCATAGGATCGGGTGGGGAAGGGGGGTTGTAGGAGCTGCAGGAAGCGCTTCAGGTATCTGAGGCCGGATAGCTTGCTGCAGCGTTGGAGGCAAATCTGTCATAGATGCATCGCTGTGAAGCAGCAGCGAGAGCTTCCTGACCACTTCCTCATGAATAAAATCTTTGATATGCTGCGAGAGGGTCGAGATGGTCTGGTCGGTAGAAATCGCGATGCTCGAGACGGAATCGTCGTGCTGAATTTTCTGGCGGGCGATGGAATTTTGGCGGCGCAGCTCGTCATAGCTCTGTCCGAGGTTAATGAGGACGGATACGCTAGGTGGGCTTTTTGCCATCAACATGTGGAATGCACTGTCCTCGATGCCCTTGAGGATATGCTTGATCTTGTCATCCTCTGATATGCTGGGATTTACCCGCTTGCATAAATAGAGGACATCCTCAATGTAGCTGGGGAATGTCTCTGCAGGCTGCTGTGCGCGCTGGCTTAGACGCTGTTCAGTGCGTAGCTTACGTACAGCTGGGCGATCAAACACTTCGGCAAAAAGGGCCTTAAACGCTGACCAGCTGTATTGTCGGATTCGTAGTTGAAGAACCAAAATTTGGCTACGTCGGCGAGATAAAACGGCTGGTGGGTCAGCTTAGACTGGTAGTCCCATGCTTACGGGCACTTACACGTCTGTACGATGATAGTCAGTCTTCCACGTGGGGTTCGGCAGTCCCACTGAAAATGGGTGCGTCGCGTCGACAAGGGACACCGGCGCAGACGACAGTGGCAGCTGGTGGTGCATTCAACGAGGTCGTGGGTTGAGGCATAGTGCAGAGTGATCTTGTTGACAGGGTTCGAGCTCCAGGACGAGGTGAACCATCTCAGCAACCTCCACCTAATGCGACGAGGTTTATTGTCGTTCACAACGTTGTGGAATGCTAGCTATAGAAAGTCCCTGCAAGGTGACGGGCACTTCACCGGTCAAATACATCGTCGAGCTGCTCACAGTGTCGCCAGACCTGCGTCGTTATGGGCGAGAGACTGTACATGTCAACCGCCTGAAACAATATTACGACCCGCTCATCTTCTCCGCGCCCTGAGTCTCCAGGATGGCTACGCTTCGCTCCATGGGCATTGTAATGAAGCAGACGTGCCCCTGTGTATGTGGCGACTGAAGAGGAAGACGAAGGACCGTGCCGTTATCGCAAGTGAGCCCCGTGCTACGGATAGCCCTTGCAGTGGCTTTCTATACCTAGAGTTCCACAACGTTGTGAACGACAATAAACCTCGCCGCAGTACTATTTCTGAAAAATAAACACCATGCCAATTTCCACAGTGAAAAGCTGAAGCAGGGCCACATTAAAAAACCGTAGGGTCTGTGCAACACAACGGAAGTGCTCCAACATGAAATGAGCGCTTCTGTGCCCGTCGCGGTAGCGTGACAGCTATGATATTGCTCGAGGTCGCGGGTTCAACTTTGATCGTGGCAGACGTAGTGCGATGAGTGCGAAATAGAAAAACGCTAGTGCAGTAAAATTACCTGCACGTTAACAACCACCAGGGTGTAAAACATAGCCCGCAGTCCGTCATTATACCGTGGCTCACAATCCGATAGTAGTTTTGGAACGTACAGCCCCATAATTAAATTAAAGTTTAAGACTTCTGCCACGATGAGATATGCTATGTGAGGCAATGAAAACTGTTCAACTCCTCAGAGATTATGAACAATGGCGCACAACAACGCCCTAAGCAAAACGTTTTCCTGCATGTCCTGTGTTCTACGCAGATGAATAGAAGTGGTGCACGCAAGGTAACGTTTACCATGAAGTGACTACACTCGTATTGGACTAAGCGCTGATGAAATACACATTCGCCGGCAACATCACAAGTAATTATTGCCAATGAAAGCACGCAGTACAGAAAGCTTTGTTTACCTGGATCCCCAGAATGCGCGGCATACACATATCTTCCTCTTTAGTGTCCCTTTAAAGTGTAGATGCCTTCCTGTATGTCTCGTTTTTCTGAATACGGAAAATGACATGCTTGATTGCTCTCTTTCTACAACGACATCTAAGAAAGACAGAGAAACATTATTTTCACGTGTGACTGTAAACTTTGTAGCTGGCTGTATGGAGTTCAAGTATGCAAGCAAATTGGTCACCTCTGATGATTTCACCACGCAACAGCAATCGTCCACCCAGCGATATATTTGACTTAGGGGAAGAAGCGCAAAGCGTCCGCTTCTCAATGCCGTTCAAGGCGAGTGCGGCGACAGTGACCAAGAATGCGGCACCCATGGCAGTTCCCTTAGTCTGTTTGTAGAAATGGTTTTTGGAAGACAAGTACTAAAGCCCTCGAAAGGCGGAATCCCTATAACCGACAGATATGGTTGACAGAAAGGGGAGTGTGCTCTTTCATTGTTTCGTCGCGTTCGAACGCGCAAGGTGTCACAGAAAGCACGAGAGGCAAAGACACACTAGTGAACAGCGTATCCAAATCAAAGGAGGCCATGCAGTCCTTCTCGTCAGGACACATATTGGAGGCCATTTACAAGGTATCCTGAATGGTGAATGTCGATTCCCGTTTTTCCACTTAGAGAAGAGAATATACTCTGGAGATAGCTTGACAGGCCTCGCATGGGGGGATACATAAAATATATTATGGACCGTAAATCCAAAAAAAAACACAATAAATTTATTTGGCTATTTTATTAACAAAGTGCTTCAGGGATTCTGTCAGGAGAGAATATCCGTTCAGGTTTATGTAGAAAGTTACCGTTATGTTGAATTATTATCTGCAGTTAACATCAGTATTCAACCATTGTATTGGATCCTGCTTGTAATTTTACACAACGTTCGCAGATACATACGAAAAGATACCCACCGAGAAAACGAAGGACCCAATAGTACACAGAACCCAACAGCCAGGCACCCACGCGAAACCCAAAGGGGGCAAATGAAGCTTCGCTTTAAAGTCCATCAATCGGCTTCTTTGCTGTATTTAGATTTAGGTGCACGTGGAAGAACCCCAGGTCGTCGAAATTTCCGGAGTCCTCCACTACGACGTGCCTCATAATCAGAAAGTGGTTTTGGCACGTAAAACCCCATAATTTAATTTAATCGGCTTCTTTGCTGGGAGCCTACAACAGCTCACATTAGCCTACAACAGCTCCATGCACACCACTGTTCCCATGCTTTGATTATGAATGAAACGAATTCCTGCATGACAGCTCTATGCATCTCTTTAAACAACGGGCATGGGCCATTAGGCACCACGTTTGACGCATACATTTCAAGTCCGTTCTTTTTATTTTCCTCCTACGTAGCAATTCGCCTAGAAAGCAGATCTACTTTGGTTTGTACACTTCATTCATTATTTAACCTGTGCTTACAAACAGCTTTTGGCATAAGAAAAAGCAGAATTTCGATGGAAAACAGTACGAATTTTATTTGTGTAGCAGTTATGATATTCGACTTATTATAGTGCGGAACAGAAAAAAAATGCTGCTTCCTTGTAATGGTAAAAAAAACCAAAGAAAAAAAATTACTTGTTTCCTTTCATGAATGAACTCTAATGAGTTAATTTTCGCCACAAAATACTTCGCCGCAACTGAAACATTTCTAAACCTACGGCTCGGCTGAACGGGTTGCGATGCCACGCTTATAGCGCAGCCCATTTCATGAACTGAAGACGCAGAGTTGCCTCAAAGATTGCCTGAATTTCGGCTTCAACGGTAACAGTGTAAAAGCAACTTCACATGCTTCATTTCAAACACAGGTATACCATAAATACCTAACCCATGATTAACGCACAGAAATTACTGTCTATACGCGTAGTGCATCGACTATAGAAACACCCCTGATGACCACCTAGCGGGCGCTTTCGAAAGAACGCTAGGAGGGAGTAGTTGACAACAGCACTTTGCGCCAAAGTAGCTGAAGTTCACGGCTGCTATGTCTCCTTTGGTCGGGTTCAGGACCCGCTACTTCTGCATGAGAGCTACCGGAAAGGCGTTGGCCCACATCTATGAGAGCACACATGAACTTGATGTCACAATAGCTTGGGACAACACAGTCAGCATATATCAAGCGCAGCAATCAAGCAATCAGGCCCATCTAGACGGAGTGGTACGGGTGTTAAGTTGCCGTTTTGTTTTCTTGACTCGTGACATCATCAAATAAGAACCTTCAAACTTGCCTCAAGTGCAATTGCAAATTTGTTAACTCAAATCCGCACACCAGTCAACGATGTCACCAAACGAAATCGTGAATAAGAAAGTTGCAGTTCCGACCGACAGACGAAGCAACGATTGCGATATAAAATTAGTGAACAGCTATACGAAGTAAGGAAAGTGTTTTTATGGGCCGTATAAACTTGTAAACATAGTCACGCTAAACAAATTACCAAGCGTGGTGTCTCGCATGGTGGCACCCATACAGGATGCTAAAGCTTCCGTTAAATGGAAGGAAATTGAAATAAACTGAATTCTTTATTGCTAATTGGCTTATTGGCTGATACAATGAATAGTCATTGAATGAGTGAATGACTGAAGGGGTCAGTGATATTACTTACGTCTTCGTGTTACATGCGCTTGCAGGAGGAGCCTCCTGCTTACGATGTGGATCGCATTACAGTCCAGGTAGCACTGTTCTCCTCAGAGGGAGACACGGTCGCCAATCCGCAAGATGTGTCTCTGCTTGCTGAGAGACTGGGGTCAAGACTTCTCTTCAATCACGTTGTGGCTCCGCAAGACTTCCGTCACTTAGATTTCGTGTACGGCTACCAAGCAACCAATTTCTTGCACGAGATTATGTTAGACACATTCGAACAGTACGCTGGCAGAAGCGCTTAACCAGGGCGACGAGGACCCTCAAGCAAATGCAAAAGTTGTGCTAATAGTGCCCGCAACATCGCAAACGTTCGTGACATTTACCTGGCTGCAGTGGTTTTCAGTCATTTTATGCTTTTACTTTTCCTTGTCCTCTGAAATAGGGTAGCCAGCACCGACCTCTGATTTAATTACAAATCAATATAGCAACAAAGGTACATAAAAAGATCCATGAGTCGACTTCATTTTGGTCTTCTTAGTATTTCTTCATCGCGACACTACATCGCCAACAATGGAGCACCAATCCGGTGTGAGCTATAGCATGTCACAGAAACGGTTCGCCTGTGGGGCTTTAAGCCCGCATGAACGAGATCAGTTCTTGGTTGTGCAGATGATAGGCATGAGTTTTCTGCAGCAACCTCATAAGCGAAATCTGAGAGCTGCCGCAGGATTCGGTAGGAACCTGAAAAGTGCGACAGAAGTCTTCTGATAGGCCTACACAGTGGCATGGTTACCATAAGAGGAGAAGGAAGGATGGTAAAACTTTACGTCGCCGTAGTGCATATCGTAACGAGGATTCTGAGAAGCTTCTGAGGCAGTGAGGCGCACTAGACCAACCAGATGGACCTGTGCGGCCATGGTAATTGCATCACAAGCACACGCAGCGGTTGACTCTGTTTCCCGGGGAGATATACTGTCCAGGCGCAGAACAGTATCATAGCCAAACAGTAGGCAAAGCGCCGAGTGGGCATGGTAGCGTGTGGTTTAATAAGTCGCAACAGCAACCTAGTTCGTGCCAGTAATTGACATCGGGAAAAGGCCAAGCACGTCGTTAACTACTTGAGAAAAGGGCTTGGAGAAAACGCCGATGCATTGTCGAAGTCCTCCTTGAGGCATGGAAAGGGGCTTCCGGAGTTGGCACAGGTCGCAAACAGTAAAATACCGGCGAACATATGGGTAAATATTGGGCCAGAAAAAACGGCACCGGACTCAGTCGAAGGAGAGCGTAACGTCAATAGGCCCAGGAATATGCGCATGGTGAAGTTGTAGAAGCACAACGGATTTAAGGTGCCCCGGAATGGTCACCAGTGGTTCAGCGTCATAGGGACAAAAGTTGCGTTTATAAAGGGATCCGTCAAGACTGCAAAATAGGAGAAGTTAGGGATCAGGATTCCACGAGCCTAACCGATCCATCATGGTGCGCAGAACAACGCTACGGCACTGTTCCTCCGCGATGTCAAGGAAGGTGGAGAATGACATAACACAGATGTCTGTCGGAGTCAATGGCTGCGGCATCCGGAGGGTTCATATGATGGCGCGACGAGCAGTCAGCTTGCTTATGTAAACGACCGGTTTTGTAGGCGACGGAGAAAGGGTTCGCTTGTACACGGGCAGTGGTGCCCTGTAGCATTTTTTCAAAGAAGACAGCCAACAGAGGGTGTGGTGGTCAGTAATTACGCGGTAATAGAGGCCATATAGGCATGGGCCAAACATTTACATTGTCTAAACTAGCGCGAGACACTCCCGTTGTAGGACAAACTAGTTGCTCTCGGCTTAGGAGAGAAGGCCGGCTGGCGTAAGCGAAAACCCACTCCTGACCACGCCGAATCTGGGCAATAACAGAGCCGATGCTGCGACCACTAGTACCTGTGCGGACTTCGCTTGGTGCAGAAGGGTCAAAATGAGCTAAAAGCGGGGGGGAGCGGGGAGGGGCATGGTTGTCAGGACTTGCATGAGTCTTTTGAAGGCTTCGGCCTGTCGTTATCGTCATAGCCAGAGGGCGAGTCAGAGGGCGAGAAATGTCACCAGAATTTGAACCAAGAGACACACGAACGCAAGCATATAAAGCTACTACCTTTTAACCGATAATGTAACCGCGAAGTCTTGCACTGTGGAAATTTTACCCGGGTAAGGTCGCATACATTCAGAGTTGATTAGGTGCGCGAGAACTGTTATTTGGTAGCGAGCGAAGTGGTATTTTGACTCCTTGAGCTGAAGTTCGGCAGCTGTAAGAACAGCAAGCAGATTCATGAGGAGCTGTAGGTCGCTAGCAAATAGCGACGAAATCGATTACATCATGGAGGCAACAAACACATGTCAACTAAGTAAAACCTCGCAGAAGTGTGTCCATCATTCTTTGGAACGTCGATGGTACATTGCAGAACCCGGAGGGCATAACTCTGAACTGGTAAAGGCCGTCGGCAGCAATAACGGCAGTGGTGGTGGTGGTAAGAACTTTATTAAAATTCTTCTCAGGTAAGATCTTTAAGGCCTGAGTCTTAGGATGGTCTTTCGGCCCAGGCAACGAAGGCGTTTTGTAGTTTTTGATCTGGCGTTCACAGCAGCTCCCCCAACGTCTGTTGTGAGGGAGCTGCTATTGTTCGTGACAATAGCCTCAGATTCACGGGTGTTATGCTAAATTAGTATGCCCAGGACTCCTATTGTCAGTACGGAAGGAACTGGGCCGTCTTCCATACTGACTCGTATAGGCGAAGTGGCGTAGGTAGCGGTGGCGGGTTTGGTCGATTTAATTCGGATGACGACAAGATCGGTTATTGTCGGGAAGCACGCGAGACCATTTTGTCGCACAAAATTTTGTACGGTGTCCGCGGCCGCTTAATGCTTCCGCGATTTCTCCATCGGAACCGCTATCGCTATTGGTCCAGGTGGTGCTATTGTCAGCATAGCTGGAGCAGGTATTATGCGGGATCCTTTCCGGTATTGGAGAGAGGTTTCGGATGGTCGCATTGAAAAGGAATGGGTCTTCGCCGTGCTCCTCACGAACAGCAAGGTGCAAGTAACCAGAGCACAGGTCAACTGAACAAAATTGCTTCGTCCATATAGACAATTAATCCATCAGCGACGCTAAGCAAAGGATACACGTCTTTTCTGTGATAGTAACTGTAAGGAGACACCAGGCGCATTTCTGCCGTCGTCGTCGGCATCACCGTGATGTTCCAGGTAAAGTGCAAGAGCGATAACACCATGACGGCGTGTCGTACGCTCTAGGTGCGAGAGAAAGCGGGCGAGCGTGAGCCGAAGCTGGTGGCTTCATCTAAAGTGCGCCAGGGAGAACGGCGGGGAGGAAGCACGCCGTGTACCATCGCGCGTAAGGCACTGGTGAGGGGGAAGGCGTTCGGCTCGGCGGAGGGTGCTAATGGCGCGACACAACGGAGCTGCACGGGCCATATCTTGCAAAATTCTGCAATCAGTACAGAGTCTAGGTGCGTCAAGGGCTCATAGCATCGTGTGCACGCTGTTCGCGCCGCTTAGCTCACGTTAAAGAAAGAGGAAGCACGAATGTCAATTCAAATCGTTACTCGGTCTGTGTACATGGCCACAATGGAAGGCATGCTGCCATCACTAAGGGTACTGTGCAGAGTACGGCAGGTGCGAGGGCCTTTCGAAGTAGTTTTTCTATGTTCTTTGCGAAAGGCGGCACTAATGACGGGTACTTGCAAACCGGTGTACACCACGAACCTGACTGGAATGCCATACACCTCATCGTCTAAAATGCTTCTACTGGTAGCCATTATCAACAGAGGATTTCTAAGACCGGTCGTTGATGCTGCCTCACGTCTAGTAGCTGCATCAACTGTTTCTCCCTAGGGATGTACTTAGGAGAGAAAGTGGCGAGCTTGCGGCGAATGAGACCAACGGCTTAGGGGTGAAGGCGATCGGCCTGGGCGAAAGATCGTAGGCAGGTCGTCAGTATTCGCAGCTGAGGGCGCGCAGAAAAAAGGCGAGAAGCGACTGAGTCTGGATGGAAGCTCCATCTGGGTGAAATTGAGCAAAGGCTGCGGCAGTTAAGGCGATATGCCCAAGGCGCGTGCGATTAAAGCAGATTGGCCTATTTTCGAGTTTTCTTCAGTGGGCAGGATTACGACGGCGATTGCGAAAAGCAGGAGAATCGGAAGTGGTTGGGCGGTCTTGGTTGACTGTGTCATCACGAATACAGCAAAGAGAGAGACGGTTCAAATGTGCCGTCTTTTGTCGAAGAGCGGATGGTCGGAGAACGAAGGAAATGTTGACTAGGAGCGGTTGGAGACATGATTTCGAGTTCGTGATAATTCATCTCCGTCAAATAATATTGACCAGACGGATGAGTTCCACGTGGCTGCTCTTTACACGATGATGTTGCTGCCATGTTTGGTAGTGGGCTAATCTGCTACGTAATACAACGTCTCTTCACCTGTTTGAGCTTCTGGGGGACGTTGGACGCTGCCGCGTTCCGACGTCCACCACCTTTGGTGTCGATACCGCCGTACCGCCATCCGTGGACTGCCGCCCCTTGCTCATCCAAGGAAGTACCTCCGAAACAACATCCGCAGTTTCCAAAACATCCACAGTTCCTAAAAACGGACGTATGGCGGACTGCAGATGGATGCCCGCTTTGTTTCAACTGCGGTGGTGCCGGCGCCATTTTACGCGATTGCTGGCATCACGACATACCGTTTCGCCCTCTTCGCCCATGCTTTCATGGTCGACGGGCCAACTGCGACTGCTCGCTAAGCCGCCAAGCTCCTTTTGAAGGTCCGCAAGCCACCCGCTCTTATTTTGACGATCTCCGAGCAAATGAATAGGGATCGCTGCCAACATGGGCCATCGGTCACGATCTCCGTTTCCAACATATTGGTTAGCAGCAATACGCCGCATTTCACTAGCCTCAGGGGTGGGAGGTCGCCTCGCCCACGCCGGGGAAACTAAAGGCGGCGATCTCTGGTGTTAAGCTTGCAAGTCGTCACGACGATAATAAACCTTCTTTGCTCCCGTCGAGAGACGCTATACAGCCGACCAGGGTCGCTATAACGTAAAACTATTCCAAACTTTTCTATTCCAATTCTGCAATCAGCCCTCCACGATTGGTCACTAACTTTTTTCGACCACGCCCACTTCACCTGTCTGTCACGCGACGTCACGAAAAACGCGATACCTCCCCATCTGATATGATGTGTACACACTAATTATGCATGCTTTGACAGAAAAAAGAAAAACAGTTATTTCTGATTCGACCCCTTTTTGCCATTAGCCGTCGCCTATTGGTAAAAAGTTATCGGGCGTCACCCACTTCACCGGCCTGTCACGCGACGTCACAAAAGCGCACAAGCTCACCGCGTCAAAGTGAAGTGTACGTGATAAAGATGCATTAATATGCCGAACAAAAGTGAAATTTCTTCGGAATAGCCGCAGGCTGCCCCGTTCCGAAAGGAATAAAAGATGGCTGCTGCCGATCTGGCTACTCGCACCTGCCGGAGGGCATGGGTGTATTTGCGTATAATAAAACTTCTTGCGCGGCCGTGTAACGTTTTCGAGCCCTTTCGGCACGTTTACCACCTCATTCTGCCAACTCTTCTTTGCTGAGGGTCAGTTTTAGCGTCATTCTTAAGCTTCCGTTGCATGCCGCCGTGATTTTCGACCAGCCACCACAAGCTAAGTAATGGAAAGCCGACCAATCGCACAGGCCGGCACAACCCTCTTCATCCGGTTATCGATTTTCAGTTCACTGGCTCTGCCCCAGTGAATCCCTCTCCACTTGAGCGTTCTCCTCGCCTCTTGTCAGCCAATTAGATACGACAAGCCACTCCGTTTAGGCAACGTTATTCGTTTATCAAGCAAACAAAAGTGGCCTCCTATGAGCGAGGATAGCGTTTGATTGGTCTGTTCAGACAACCCTGCGGGTGACCGCCCGGTGCTTGCGTCGGCGGTTACGCAAATTTGACGTCAGGAGATTGGAATAGAAACATATTGGAATAGTTTTACGTTATAGGGCCGCAGCAGCAACGGCGACGATGTTGTAAGCACAGATCTTATTGTATTTTTTCATGGGCAACACAGAACAGCTTGAGTCGACACAGGTGCTGAGTTCTTCAAGGCCACGCAATTTGTCTAAAAAAAGTAAAGACGTCTTAGACCGGGCTCCATATAAGGACTGCATGAGGCCAGTTGCCGGTGCCTCCCGGACTATATACGGCTAGAGTCAACATAGGAGGTGCATCTTTCGTCACCACTTTAGTCATTCTGGTCACGTGCTGTAAGCACTTGATTATCGGTGTGGACTTTCTGATGGAGTATGGTGCGGTCATCAACATCCCAGACTGTTTGGTAACACTTTATCATAACTCTGATGCAGTTCATTACTTGGAACCACCGCACAACTCATTACGCCTCAGTGATGATGACGTGTCATTCCTCCTCGGCCGTGCACCCTTGTTTCTGTGGCATGCCACGCACCGTTCGACGGGGAAGTAGTTGCAGACGAAATACCCCGCTGTTGTTTACTCAAAGTATTTTAGTCGCACGAGGTATTGTCAATATCGTTCATGGGTGCACAGATTTGTTGCTGACAAATTTCAACACGGAGCATCGGCACCTTCCAAGGGGCATGGCTGTGGCCTATTTCGATGGCATTGCAGGTGTTCAGAGCTGCTTTTCGATGATTGAAGACACATCTACACACGATCTTTCTCCTATTCTTGACATCAGCCCTACCTTACCGCAAGAGGAACGACAAAAGCTCTTCGCATTACATACAGTGTTCCAGGACTGCTTTGCATCGACACCAGGAGTCGGTCCCATGGCCTTAACCAAGCACCGAATAATGGCGGAAGAAATGGCGAGACCTGTTCCCCAGAACCCTTATCGTGTGGCTCTAGAATAGCGTGAAGCAATACAGGGGCAAGTAAATAGAATGCTAGAAGACGACGTAATTCAACCGTCATGGAACCCCTACGCTTGTAGTTTTAGTGAAGAAGACGGACCATCGCCTGCGTTTTTGTTTGTGCCGACTACCGCGAGCTGAATCAAGTTACAAAGAGAGATCACTACCCACTCCCACGTATAGTTGACTCCCTCGATAGGGTTTAGCACCCTGGTTACTTTTCTTTAATGAAATTGAAAAGTGGGTATCGGCAAATCGAGGTGAACTCGAGAGACTCTGACCAAACCGCTTTTATGACGCCAAATAGACCGTACGTATTTAAAGATTTGCCCTTCGGTTTGTGCTCTGCGCCCGACACTTTCCAGCGGCCTATACGTTGCAAGTGCTAGGCGGCGCCCTGTCTTTCGGACCCCTAGCGCCATCTGACGAATAGTTGCTCAAATGTGAGAGGATTGCTCACGGCGTCAGCAGCTTGCGCTGCCCGTTTGGCGCCCTGTCAAACAGTAGTGATCGCGCGAAACAGCGTTCCGATATTAATTCTAGCCGGGTATTCGGGAATCACAAGATCTTGCCAGCTTTTTTCGTGGAAACAATTAGGAGAAAGGAAGTCGTCGATTTGAAGCGGGGCACGTGTACGACGTGAGGGAAGTGCTGAACTCACACGGATCGGAAGGGACTGCTAGGTGTATTCCGCAAACGAAATTTAAATCACCGCATCAGCGAGATGCGTGAAGCTCAGCGTAAGTTACGTCGTTATATACGTTGTGGACGCATGAAATTATAGATGACATTGATTCTTGCAGATCGGCGACAGCAAACAAATCGTAGCGGGGAGCTGCGATTGCCGTGCTGACATCGTAGGGAAGAGCAAGCACGCCGCACTCCAAAGCATCTCAACCAAGAACGTGGGGCGTAACAACGTCTCGTAAGACCTAGCCGAGGTATTCTAACGTTGCTCTCCCCAAACACAAAAAAGTGAGGAGCTAACCAGTTTGTTAGGCTACGCTAGGAAAATATTTTCGCCCAAGTTACTGGAAGTCCGACTCCTTTCATGTTGTTGCGATTTTTCAGTGCGTGCAAAGGAGACTCCAATAAACCACGTCGTCAAATATTTTGGTGATCTCAACTGCCCTCTAGATAATATGCTGGGCGCAGAAGAGTGCATGCCATCTGAGCCAGCAGCAACCCCTCCTCGTAGCTCTCAGCAAGCCCTGGCGCTGTTTGAATGGGAGAGGATTGGTAAAGAGCTCCACAGCTTTACTTCGATAGAGTGTGGAAACAAACAACTTTGTTTGCTGCATATCCTAGTACGCACTACAGGTGTCCCGTTGCTGCCATCGTTGCTCTAAAAGCAACGAATTAAGCGTTAACGCATTTTTCATAACGCCGGAAAATAAATGTCTGCCGTCGGACAATAGCGAGCCAGCATTGACGCCGTTCTACTTCATACGGTCGGCTCGGAAACTTGTAAAACTTTGTTCTTAGTGAGTTGGTGTACGTGCTGTTGCAGCGCACTACGCAACAGTTCGGGTTGCACTTCAACATTGCTCAGAAAAGGCAACAGCTACGCGCGAAAGATTGCACAGACAGGCTTTCCGATTGCAAGTGGGCCCGTCGTATCCTGCCAGTTGCGCGCTCGCCACCGCGAGGGGCGTCCTAGTAGGCGCGGGAACTACGTTCGCAAGCTGCCTATGGCACCGCGCTTTCGGGGCTGAAATGGAAAACCTGCTTAGTCTACCTCGACGATGTCATAGGGTTTTCCGCTACTTTTGAAGAGCACCTTGACCGGCTCAATGCGGTTCTGCAGTCAAGACAGTTCACCGGCATCACCCTAAAGCCGGAGAAATGAAAGTGAAAAATAAAATGTTTGCTTTATGGCGCTAGAATTGCTTGGCCATGACGTCGGTCACGCGAGTGTCCGCCTGGATCCTAACAGGATTCCTGCGGTCACACTCTTCCTTGTATCCACAGATAAAGAGGCTGCCAGGCGCTTTCTGCGCCTCTGCAGATATTAACGGCGCATTATTGCAAACAATGTTCGCATTACGCAGCCGTTAAATCAACTCACGAGGGATGACGCTGCTTCTATATGGAGCGCCGAACAGCAAGTTGCATTCACCGATTTGCGGAACGGTTTACAAACGCCGCCTCTGCTTTCCCACTTTGACGAGACAGCTGCTAAAATGCTTCACACTGATGCCAGCAATGTTTGTCTCGGAGCCATGCTTGTGCAGTACCAGGAGGAGAAAAGTGATCGCTTACACAAGCATAATGCTCTCGCGCAGACTCAAACTACTCTACAACTGAGAAGGAGTGCATCACCGTCGTATGGGCGGTTACCAAATTTCGCCCATATTTGTATGGTCACCCCTCAAAAGTTATCAGCGACCATCATTCGCTCTGCTGGCTCACAAATCCTAAAGATCCTTTCGGGCAATTAGCACGTGGGAGCTTTAGAATGCAAGAGCATAGTATGACGGCCATGTACAAGTCGGAAAAACGCCATACCGACGCCGACTGCCTGTCTCGGTAGCTCATAGAGTCGGCGCCTTCTTCCGATGAAGAGACAGCATTCCTCAGTCTTCTCGACACGTCTACCAATTAGGCCGTGAGCTGCTTGGCCTTATTAATTTCTTGGATGGACAAACATAGACCACACCTAAGTCTTTCGCAAGAGGATTGTCACCGTTTAGCTTAAGCAACAAAGTTCTATACAAAATGAACTTCTTTTCGAGTGGATCCACCTATTTGCTCCTCATTCGTACTGCCCTTTGTTTTGAAGTACTGGAAGCATGTAACGACGAGATCACTTCTGGGCATCTAGGATACATGCGAACCCTGAACAGAGTGTGACGAAAATACTATCAGTCAGGATTGCCCGTCCCGTGAAACACCACGTTCGAACCTGTGTAGATTGTCAGAGGCGCAGGTCATCTCCAACGAAACCAGCCGGCTTGCTACAACCCGTTCAAGTACCGCAAACGCCATTCGACCAGATCGGAATAGATCTCTTGGGTCCACTTCCTTCCTCTACGATGACTAAGCACTGGGTTATTGTAACAGCTGACTATCTTACTATCTACGCTGAACGAAAAGCTATTCAGAGGAACAGCAGCAGAGGTGGCATGATTTTTCATTGATAATGTTGTCCTGAGACATGGCACATCTACCATCGTCGTAACAGACCCAGGCACCGTATTCACAGCCACGCATTTAGATAAACGTCCTGATGCCCAGTGGCATGACCCATTGAAAGACAAGAGCCTACCATCCACAAGAAAATGGACTAAAAGAGCGCCTGAAGAAAACAATCGAAGTCGTGCTTTCCATGTACGTGAATATAGAACACAAAGATTAGGACGAGATTGTGCCTTCTATCACGTTTGCTTCTAACACGGATACACAAGAAACTACGCGAATGACTGCATTCAACCTTTTTCGTGGACAGGAAGTAAGGACGTTGCTCGACTCCATGCAACCACACGAACCTGACGACATTGACAATGTTGCCGGTGCGTTTACGTAATGTGCAGATGAAGCCAGACAGGTCGCATGGGTGCGAATACACCGGCAGCAAGCGTACGACACAGGTCGCTACAATGCGCATCATAGACCTGTAATTTACGAACCTGGTGACCGAGTATGTGTCTGAACGCCTATACGAAAACGGGGGCTATTCGATGCGCTCCTGAGATTTTATTTCGGACCCTATAAAGTGCGTCGACGGGATAGTGATGTAACATGAGGTCATTCCAGATACTCCTTACTGCCCAAGGCGCCGCCGACACCGTTCAGAACTTGATCATGTAATGTGCATGAAGCCCTTTGTCAACGAGTGACTGTACGACGGTATTTACTTTTCACTAAGCGAACTTTATTGTTTATCATTGGGGCGATGCTCTTTTAGGGAGAGTGCAGAAGCGTGCTGTATGTAGACATGCCGACGACAACGAGTATAATGTTTTAACGGACTTTCTGTAGTGGGACTGACGAAATGCAGATACGAAGAAGACGTCTTTGTTGTAGAGGTATTTCAACAGGCTGTTCCGCCGTCTTGCTCAACGTGTTGCCTCTTGTTCGCGTTGTACTGCGACAGTATATAGCATAGAACCAGACCAGCCTCGACGCAATATTGTGCGTTTAGGGCACAAATGAATTCGTCAGCCTAATTCGCAAAAAAAATTATGATAGCGAAACTGAATAAACAGCGGCATTAGTGTCCTCTGGAATGGACGCGTGACCTCGAGGATAGAAAACTACCATCGTTCTTTAGTATATGCTTCTTGATTAGGTGGTGAATTCGCTTCCTGGTTGGTCTCAGATGTATTGATCGATCGTAATCTCCTGTTAAAAGCCTGCTTATCAGAAAATATCACAATAACAGCCGCGAACTTTTGCCAAAATATTCATAACTGTATACGTATCGATTAGAGCCGACTTAGGACAAGTGGGAATTTGTTTTAGTCGGCATTTGACGTTATCACGAAAAGAATGTTGCTGCGAAGTTAAAAATATCGGGTACCTTGTTGCTACAACGTGAAGTCCGTTGCATTTACTACCTACAGGGGCAAAATTACATATTAGTTTTTGAGAATTCCTTAACAGGGTGCTCTTCATTGTGCGGCAGTCTTTAGTTTTGCTTAGAGAAAAAGAGAGTCAATTTCAAAACGTGGCACATTCCGAACAAAGTAATGCAGTGTCTGACAGTATGATCTACTGTTTTTTTTCCTCAATGTGGATATGTACAAACGCACATTTAAGGACAACATAAAATGCAGCCGCGAACACTGTACTCTATTCTTTATAGGGTCCTTGCGGATCTCCATCATTTTGAGAGCTGTTCTCCCCTGTTTTTGATTTGCACAAAGTGTTCTTATAGCTGTGGTTCCCTAGTAAGATTTTGCCGTAGTGGAAAAAGACAAGATTGCTGCTTCCATCAAGTCGAAAAAGAAATATAATGCGCTTGTTTCGAGGAACATGTCGGCTTCTTTTTCATTTCTGGTTTCGCCGTTTATAGTTAACTTTTTGGGATATTGCGTACTTCGAATGTGTTTACTCCTCCCTGTCTTTACCCCCATTACCATGTAGGAGGTATTGCAAATAGTAATAGATGTTTTTTTTTTTTCTAGTATAGGTAAAACGGTCTTGTTTTTCCTAGGTTTCGAAAGCGTTCAATAAACACAATGATCGCTGAGCAGTGCACTTGAAGACTGCGACATTCACAAAGTTGCCGTTGTAAAGAACACTCCCACTGTTGTCGTACTGTTTCTCGAATTCGTCGTCTTCAGTTAGGCTATCAATCACGTCAGGTTAGATGCAGCACCATCACAAAGTGGAAATAATCAGTGCAGTCCCATGGAAAGCGCACTACGGGACATTGATAACGATGATAACGATGAACCTCTATCATGGCTTGTACTCACTAAGAGGGATACGCCATAAATCGGGCCGCAGTACAAAGGTAAAGAATACTCTTATTTGCAAATGAGAAACGCAGAGTAAAAACCAATAAAGATTTTGGAATAACTAGACCAGTATTCCAGTGAGCAGTCAGACTAACTAAAGGGTGAATTTGAAAAGAGG
This sequence comes from Dermacentor andersoni, assembly GCF_023375885.2. NCBI lineage: Eukaryota > Metazoa > Arthropoda > Arachnida > Ixodida > Ixodidae > Dermacentor > Dermacentor andersoni. The sequence continues at coordinate 22,910,584 of NC_092823.1, read as the reverse complement.
TTGCAATTCAGAAGAAAATGAATACAATGGTTATAAAGAATTTAGATAAACAAATTTCAGAGAAATGAATGGTGATCTGATAGGGTAAATAAAGCTACAACGGTCTCAGGCCAGTCTTTATTTATTTTTCTCACTAGGTATGATAAAGGAAAGCATGACAATAATTATTTGGAGTATTAAGGATTTTAACATGTCATTTTTTGTATCTTTATCCCTCTCTTAATTAAAGGAACCCACACTATCGCAGTTAGTATTGAGCACGACGGAAGCAGAAAGCACTAGGGCAAGAATGAAGTCGTGTCTAACCTTCGCAAGGCAACCTTTTTTGACGCCCTCCTCTCTCAGCTTTCACTCGGGAAATGATGGGAAATGCGCACATTGCGCGTTAAACCTTGCAAACACCAATAGGCTTGGTTCGTGGCAGTTTTGAGTGCCGCTGGCTACCGCATAGTTGCCGCTACTTTATGCAGCTCATGCGTTTCGCTTTATGCTCGCTGCATTTGATGTCTTTAGTTTTCGGCCTCGACACCAGGAAACATTGCTTCCCTTGCAACGGCGACAGTACTTCCGAAGTGCTCGCCCAATTATATGGTCTTTACGCCTGCCGAGCAGCCGCACAGGCGGTGCAGCAGTCAAGCGCAGAAGCGCGGTGTGACTCTAAAGCAGGGCATGCCAGCAGCAAAATGAGTCCCACTCTATGTCAGCCTTGATCTATCAGTACCACACCAAATTGAACCATCACGCTCATCAGTGCCGCCTTCCATGCGACTTTTTACGAAACGACTACTTCAGTCACTGCTGAGAGTACTTGCGAATTGCCCTATGAAAACCGTCTATTTTATACAATAGACCGTGCATAAAAGTTCGCTACCTCATAGATAACGGCGCGGAAATTTGTGTAATCCACTCTGTCGACGAGGGCCTTAAACACCGCCGCCACGGCACGTCTCACCTCACTACCTGGAAGTGTTCGCAAAAATAAAATCTGCGGTGAAAAATCAGTCGATGTCGACTTTGGTCGGCGTCGCGCTTTTAGTTAGCTGTGCCTTGTCGCTGACGTCTCCAAATTGAACACTATAGTGAACTTTCAGTTGGACGTAACCATTGTTATCGACCTGCGCCACAGCCTCCTTCTCGACTCTATGGCTCACCTACCGGTTGGAGGCAGCACTGCTTCTGCGCCGCCTTTGCATCTCGTACAAACGCGCACCAAAGTATCTGCATCTTGGTTGGCAACTTTAAGAGAAATTTACAGTGTTTCAGCTTCCCATGCCAGGTGGCGCTATTGCTCTTGGTCCCCACCTCACAATTGGTCACATTTTCACGAAAGGGCGTCCGGCACATGCTCGTCTTCGCCGCTTAGCGACAGAGTACGTGAAAATCGAAATGCAAGAAATTGAATGTGTGCTCGAGTATTCAGATACACCAGTCGCGATTGTGCTTAGTTATAATCTGTAGAGCCAAGGATGAAGGTCTTGTTGATAGCCGTACTCAACGCAGATCGAATGTTTGTTTATAGTCCTACCGTGCGATCTGGAGGTGGTGAGGTTAGAATCGTCAAAAACAGGCGGGGCTTTGGTGACAATGTGCTGTGTAACCTCGTGAGCATTTCTGTTGTCCGTAATTGATGGCTGGAAAGGTGCTGTGAACGCGGCCAATGCGTTACCGTGGGTGAGGAAAAGTTCTTCGGGCTCGTAAACATTAATCGTACGGAACTTAACTGCGATTATTCGAACGAATAATTTAGTTTAGCTGTAACCGAGCGACATTTTCTGAAGTCCACGAGTAGCAAAACGGCCGCAGACTTGGGCGACCTTGAGCAATCACGAGCTAATTTCCGACGAAGCAGTTTTTTTCAAGCAGCCGTATTAAAAATTTCAGCTTCCGCGTGTTTTAAAACGTTGGCCAAATGTGACTCTCGCCTTAGAAACCCTGCAATTATACTGCCCTTTCGAGTACTTTCAAAAAACTCTCGAAGGCAGGTATTCATTTACACACATTTGTTTTGCGCGACAATTGGCCAAAGTGTGCTCCACATTTACACGCAATGTGATCTTGGTGCTGTCGGGAGAACAGCAAACAGCTAAGATCCAGCCATCTTCCACATTTAGCATTACACCATAAACGATTTCTCGTTGACCAGTGTCAACAAGAAATTTAAGTCCATTGTCAGAGTCCAGGACGAAGAAAAAACGACTAGAGAGTTTTCTCAGGGGTCACTGTCACCGCTAGCGCTCCCGGTGATTGGTTCCCGCCCAGGATCAAGGTCGTGTGCACAGGTGTGCCGAAGCGCCAAAACGTGGATGGTACCAGCATAGGGACGAGAGCTGCTTAGGGGATTGCTCTTGAGAGGAACAGTGAGCCGGCTACGTTGACCGAGGGGGAAACGTACGTCGAGGACGTGGGTTGGTGGACATACCGTTAGGTACAGCAGCGAGGAGATACGAGTGGTGTCGAATATCCTTGTGAAGGGTGGAAAAACCATCGTGCTGTCGAACCGAAGCATCGGCCGTGGTATGTTGGTTTGTAAATGATCGCGAAGTGGCTGGATGAGCCCTGGCGTTGTCTGTTTCGGCCACGGTCACTTGGGAAGCAACGAGGTTTGGAGATAACACCCGACAGACATTGACGGCGAAGGACGCCAGAGCAGAAAGGCTACGGTCCGATGCGCCTATTAGCACCATTTGAACGGTAGCTGGGAGGCACTGGGGGAACAGGAGTTTGAGAAGTGCCTCATCGAAGGTGGAGGCCTGTTGTCCAAGTAGATGCTGCATCCCAGCCATCCGAGGAGCTGGGATGGCTGACGATCGAGCTCTGTGGTGGATAGGAGCTCTTGCTGGCGCTGCCTCTCAGGACCGTGCGCTACAGGATAGCGACCTTGAAGGTGTGGTAGGGTGTCAGAGACTGAGGTGTGGTCACGAGGTCCCACAACAAGGCTCTCCATGAGGGCATAACCGCAGGAGCGAGTTCTCCATGGCGGCAAGTGCAAAGGCGAGCTTCACTTAGTTTGAGTGGTTAGACCTGAGTGGAAGGCGTTTCTTCCATTCAGTGGCGGACGTCAAGTTTTTATTTTATTTTTCATTTGATTTTCTTAGTTGTGTTATTTTTATGGTATTGTTTATTCTTTCCGCGTCAAAAACCTGCTTCTTAAAACAAAGGTATTCAAAATCAACAAAAAAGTAAGCATTGTGGGTAGGAACTTTCATGATCAAACAAAACAGATAATAGTTTATCCAGACATCCTACAACTGTGGAGTTCTAAAAGTTCCTGTGTTTGTCGACGACTGTCCCGGAATTGTTGGCACCAGCAACAACGCTGGAACCTCCAATGCCGGCATCGCTGTTCCATTCATCTTTGTGGTGGCACACAACGCGTGAGTGTGGTACCTGCGCTGCAGGATCCGGAACTCTCTCGATTGCGTTGCGCCTGATGAACGCGGAGCCTACAAAGGTCTGCGTCGAACACGGCATTCTTTTAATGTGGCCAGCAATCTCACGATACTTGGCTTACATTGTGTTCGGTGTGTGGATGTCTTTTTAAGGTTCTCCCACAAGATTCGATTAGCAAAAAATCCATCGCCAGTGCAGAGTGCAATGGAAACTGTGTCATACGCTGTTCTTCACGCACAGCAGCCGGACGCTATGGCTGCGCGGCTGGACAACTGCTTTTCTTTATTTATTTGTTGCATCGCGATTGCACGTGGGAACGCAGGAAATGATGCTATCTTTCTTTTCAACCTCTATCAACTTGCTGTGGAAGCATTCCACAGGTATGCGTGTCCGATTGGGAACAATGAGTACGCCCGCTCTCATAGCCGACAATGAGTAAGAGATTTAGGCCACAATTAGACGCTTCTGCAATCATCCCGTAGCTAACTCAAAGTCCGATTTGCTGAACTGTAATCGAACAATGCCAATGCGACAAAGCAGGCTGTCGTGGGGAGGCCACCTTTAGAGAGCCTTTCTTTGGCGCGTTTGAAGGCGCACTCGCTGTTCGCGATTCATGCGCGTAATAATAGACTTAACATTCTTGGCCAACTTCCACCACTTCAGATTGCAAATAAAATTACGTTCTGCAATATGCTTTGTCGCTACATTGATTCAACTCTAATCACATTACTATCGACCCTCATCGTGAAATGGGTTGCGCCGAATTTCTTGCTTAACTTGTCCATATTTACGACCGCTTTACTTGAGTGCTGAAAGCAGGGTAAGATGCGGTTCCGACGAAAAAAAAATTTACGTTTTCATCGGTGTGACCTGCGTCGTCAGTTGTTCTTGTTTCGTGTCTCTAACCAGTTCCTTCAAAACATTGTGCCCAATGCTTTACCTATTAACTGTACTGCACAGTATAGCATATGGTCTTCTACAGCCAGAAGGCAAATACAAACACAGAGATAAAGGCGTGGGCAACATAAGAAGAATCGAACTTCGCCACGTCATAGGTACAAAGCTGAGCAATAAAAGGTGGCTTTTATTTCGGCCCTGTTATACCACGACAAGTCGGTAGCCTAGAAATAAAATATAAATGAGGTATAAAATGGTCGAAATAAATGGGGAAGAAACAACGCAATGAAGAAAGGAATCTTTCGAATTGAATTTTGATATGGTGACAAATGTGAACTTTTAGCGCTTAGACGTGTGGAAGCTAAAGACCGGTGCTCACGTTAAACGAGATGCCACGCGTTTAGCACGCTAGTGATGCTGCAGTCATTACCGTTGCTATTTCTTTTGCCTTGGCCTGAGTCTTGGTCCATTAGCCTGCTCATGCTGAAAATCAGATGTCTCTAATAGCGCCAGTGGTCTTGCAGATGCCGATACTACGTGAGATGCCGGGGCATCTCCGGTTGCTTGCGAAGTGGTCACGTTTGTTGTTTCTTGCGAAGAAGTAGGCGTTGAAGAAATATCTTTGGAACTTGCGAGAGATGCAATTTTCGGTATTCCTCCCTCTTCTAAGACTTCCGGTGGAAGGCGCTCGAACACGTCTTCTCTGTTGTCAAACGAGCTGCACATGGTACTGTACATGGCAGGTCGTCTGAAAATTCTGGAGGTCGCCTGGTGCTCGCCCATGTCGGTGTCGGTCGGAGGGTCGCTGGTCGGTCAGCCTTTATACCGCTCTGACAGCGAAACACATTTTGTTCTCACCCAAAAATCTGTAACGGCCTCGCGTTCCTCTACAGACACTCCCCAGGTCGGTGGCTGTGGCGAAAGAGTTATCTTCAACGTGGAGGCCTCCTTCGTGAACACTTCCTTCAGGCGAGGCCACAGACGAGTCGCAGGTCCATCGAAGGTAAGCTTCAGATCCTTGCGGCGGGCGGCAGGCTCCGGGGGAGCGCGACTACAGCTGGGTTGTGCCGCATCCTGCGCAAGCTGGCTTGTAGCGAGCGCGAGCGGGAGCTTCGGACGCGATGCCTCGTCACCGCCAAGATTGCAATTATCGCTTGCGGTGTGTCGCCTGTCCTTGTACGGAACTTTTTTTTCGCGCTTTTCGGCATAGCGCTGCTCTTTCAGCACAAGACCACTGCAAAACTTGTTCTTTTACACCGGCCTCTTTACTAATGGCACACTGTGGCAGAAAATTCTGCTTTGACAAATGCCTAGACCAACGTGTTCCTGCCGTTATCCAGATTGCCTGATTCTTAATCATGCGCGGGACAAAGAAGTTTCAAAATTCTTCTCACTGCTGGTGTCGTAGACACACTCAGCACTGAGCGTGGCTTATAGCTCAACGCAGCAGACTTTTGATCTTGAAGGACAAATAAGATAACGATGGCCGCACACTCTAATAAAAAGCTGGCATCCCTTGGTGTTTATCTTGTCCCGCAACAATAATCGTCATCTGCTTTGCTTTCATTTCCTTTCTTGAAAACTCTCCGCTGCCAAATTTGTTGTCTCGCTATATATCAGGCTGATAACGCACATGCAGTTCGTGACGTAGTAGTGAGGTGGCGGCGGTAAAGAAAGGAAAGGCGTGAAAGACAGATTACGATTGTCGTTGTGTGACAAGATCAGCTTCAAACTGTGCAACCTTTTATTTTTACGTTTGCAAAGAAAATATCACGTTGTTCACACCAGGCAATATTATTTCAACGCTCAGAATTAGCTTTGTTAAACTGCTGAAACGTCGTTTTAAAATTTAAAATAATGCTGGCGTTTTACGTGACAAATGTACGACCGGATTATGAGGCACGCCGTCGTGAAGATCTCAGGAATAGTTGTCACCACATCCGATTTTTTTACGTCCACCCCATGCACGGTTTACAGGCATTTCTTTATTTTCTGGGGGAAGGGGGGGGGGGGGGGCATTTAGCCGCCACTAAAATGCGGGCCCGTTCCCTGGATTTGATCCCACGACTAGCCGCCTAGCAATTCAACACGATAGTCAGTAAACGACGACGGCTGGAAAAGTTGTCATACGTTAATAAAATTTCGTTAGGCAAGAGCCATTTTGCTACTGGTACAGTCTCGGACTAGATGCTTATAATTTCAAGCTAAGCGACAGGCGCTGACTCTTTAAATCGAAATCACCAGCACCTAAAAACAGCGCATCTGGTCCGCGCAAAAATAGAGAGAACAAATAATGAAGCAATTTCCTTGCTGTCAGAGAATTAGACAGTTACAAGGTGATAGTCGCTCATGGCTCACTCCGCTAACATTTCACTCGTTTGATGCCGTTTACTATCGGCGAGCCCCACAAATGCCAGCAGCCTGCAATCAGCTTGGCGGCAAGAGCTATATCGACTCAGCAGCAGAGTGATGACAGAGGTTTTCTCAGCTGGTGATGCGTTCAGCTGAAATTGGTGTTGTACAAACGGGCACTGCAGCGTTGTGCAAGTTGCTAGCATATGCTGACCTGCACTTGCAATAAACGACGAGATAAGAAGGCATACTTTGCTTTAAAGGCCTGATAACAATATATCATTGTGACAAATTGTGCCGTCTCATGTGAGCCGCACATGGACGATGCCAGTGAGTCGCGAACGGGAAGAAAGCCAATATGATGCGACGGTCACGATGATAATTGTGGCAATGGCTGCGCAATCTGAGGATACTGCTCTATGAAGTAAGTTATTTCCCAGGCAAATTACATTCATCAGCGATAAATGTAACTTTTTTTAGAAGCAGTAATATTATTATGAAGCTCCAATCGCGTTTCTTCAAGTTTTCTGCCTCTGAATAGCTGCGCAGGAGTATGCCACCAAACACTGAAGAAGAAGTTGTGATATCTGTCTTTTCTCAATGAATCCTTACCAAAAAGCACATGCTCGTTTGTCGTGTGCTATGCTGCGTGAACTTCTTTCTGGTTGCTACTCGATAGGCCTTTTGAATGCCTGTCAGTCAGGAATATTAGGGAAGTGCGCGTTAAAGAAAACCAAACGAATTTTGATGCAGTATTCCAATATATGCTCTATCTACCTCTTCTGGATCGCGCTGGCCCGCAGGTCTCAGGAATAAATTCTGTTTGTTATCCTCGTGTCATATGTAAGAGGCATACGGCGCAAAAAGAAACGAAGAGGACGATGTGTAAGGATCCATCCGAACGCCCCAAGCCCTCGAGGCGCGTGACCCGAGCTGTGATCGAGACAGAAGCGGCGCTGAGCTGGCATTATCGACGTGGCTCTGGGCAAAGAAGGTGGGAGCGTCAGCAAATCACTGGCGACGGGAGCCATGGAGGTTCGGTCAAACCCGTGACGCTGGTGATCCAGGATGTGGCCGTCGACCTCGGTGACGTTCGAGCGAGGCTACTTGGACCTGCTGCAGCCTTTCACGGCGGCGCCGGGCACTCCAGGAAGGATCCCCCTTCAGAGGCAGACCAGCACGTACGATAGTCCCGGGGCGTCTCGTCGGCACTCGAAGTAGCGGCGGAACCCGGAGTTAAGCCTAGCCAGCAAGGCCGGAGTGCCGCGTCACCGACGGAGTTCGGGACACGGGCATCAGAGACGGACGAGTCGACTGGCCGACAACAGGGCAGCAACGTTTACGGCGTCGGCGAGAGCACCGACTATGACGAAGATCTGACACGCACTGGACTCGGAGGACACGTACGACGTAACGAGTCTGTAAGAACGATCATTTCTATTAGTGTGCAGCCATAGCCTGGGGTTGCCGGACTTTCGCGTAGAAGGCGCTGAGGACTGATGTCGCCGGCAATTTGGACGTGTTTAGTGACTATTAAGTCGGTAGCATAAGTGCTAGTGCTTCATTGTGTTTTGGTTTGCATAAGTTTTGCTTTGAGGTTGGGTTAATTAAAATCTGTCTGCTGTGCTGCTCTGCGTCTCCCGACTCCATCTCTCCTAACATCCGCACGCTCCCGAGATCTGGGACACGCGATAAAGTTCGCGACAAATTGCCCAATTTGTCCATTGACCACCACCGTGCTAGAAGAATGATTCCGGCCGTACCGTTACGTGCCCACGTCCAGTGCTAGCTTTTGCTCCAATCAAGCTCGCCTTCTATGCCAAAGAGCTGCGCAGCCACCAAAATCATACGAGCTAAACAGGCCACACATAGCCACAACGGTGCCACGGGCCTCGGCGCATTGAGTACAAGCAGCAAAACAAACATTTATACGATAAAAAAAAAGAATGATGCTATGTGCCCTACGCAGTGCGCCCCTGCCGGAAATGACAGGGTGCACGACGATGCTGTGCCACCGGGGCAATCCTTGCGTTCGTGGAATTTATTGTGTTTTTAGCGTCTGTTAGCATGGAGATCATGCTTGGTGCATGGATAGGTTAGGTTAAAAAGAAGTTGGGGATTGTTCGGTTAGAATCAAATAATGATAAAGCTCTCGGAATGGGTGCGCGAATTTTAAAGGTCTAAACCAGACTCGGAATTACCAGCCATTTCCCGTTTCGATTGTCGAACTACTGTACGGCTGAAATGACAAGCTTTACACGGGATGTGGCATCTTCGCCGCGCGGCACTTGTGTGTCGCGCACTCAGGCATTTCCGGCAGAGGAGCACTCCGTAGTGCGCATAGCATCGTTCAAAAAATAAAGCGCATTTATTGGACACAGATGATCAGGAAGATTGTTTGAGAAGCTCGATTACAAGAAGAATGAAAGATGATGCAGTGCCATCAGTGCTATGTTTCTGACAGAAGAACAAGTCACACTTACGAGAAAATGAAAGGGTAGTACAAAACGAAAAGCACAAGGACGGCGCAGAAAGAGGCTTGCAAGTTATTGTCCTCGAGCAGAGCACAAACCACAGCACCAAGAAAATAAATGCAAGTTACGATTCGCGATACTTCCTCTGCCCATTGTAACAACATTTCGTATCCTAACCATTCATTGTCCTGATCCACACTTGCATCAAGGTGGGGTTCTTCGAGTGGCAGCTCTCCTTCCAAGTAGTCTGTCGCACCCTCTACCGGCTGCCTCGATGTTGCAGAGGGATGTGAGCGAGCAGCTGCCATAGGAGGGTTCACAGCAGACGAATCGGAAGGGTGTGGCCGTGCCTCCTCAAAGGCAGACAAACATGGGTCAACGGGTATCGTTAACCGATCGGAACTCGCTCTCGGTGTGGCCAGGCTGTACATTGCGTCAGGCGGAAAGAACTCGAGCGCTTCCCTCTTGTTTTGAAGGCCTTTGTATCGCGGCTGGCACAAGGCGGCGCGTCCTGAAGCACGGGAAGCAGACGCTAGTAGCTCACATTTGACACCGCTGTTGAAATCTGTAGACGAAGAACCTTCATCCTGGTCTTTTATGGTTACACGTTTTCTTGTCAGCCTCAAGTACTTAGATCCTTGTACCGCCTTGCCTGAAGCTTGCAGGGGTGAAGTCTCACGCGAAGCGGTTTCGGTCAGTTCACAGGTCTTGTCCCGATGCACCTGTTTGTCACAAGTCTTTCGCCGAGAAGCGGAGTCCTCGTCGCTTGACAGCCTTTCAGCTTCAGAGTGCAATTCCGGCCTGGATGGACCACGGCTGCTGTCCAATGCTTCCACGTGCTCTGCCTGCTGGCTTGAAGCTTGTTCAAGCGAAGTCTTGGAAAGTGATGCCTCACCGCTGTAGTCCTTCGAATGTTCATTTTCGGTGCGAAGTTCTTGGTCAAGCAGATTGTCTGTTGTAGCGTCGTCCGACATACTGATATGCTTACTGCGATGTCGTATGAAAATGTTCGTGCCTCACTGCCACGCCTAAATGACTGCAAAAGGATCACCGCTACTGCGGCGGCCCCCAAAACAGTGCTGCCACCTGGGAAAATAGTTCAGCGCATCCCTTCTGCGCCTGTCGAGAGATATTTCTTTCACAAAAAAAAAATATTTCTTTTTAAACGTGGTAAACCATTTAGCGTCTGATATCGACATTTGCACATCTATCTATTGCGACATTGACGAAACGCTTTCCTCCTTTCCTTTTTATAAGGACCTAGCGACACCAAGGCTTATATTAAGGAGAGTTTGACTAGCTTCGTTTACGTTCATGGCCCAAACTGCGCAAAGACAGCACAATCCTAGGTGAATTTTCACAGTGGATCTTGATAAACCCGGCAACACCTCTTATCTTTCACAAGTCAGGATGGAGGTTACGATAGACACGCTAGGAAGACTAGACAAAGTTCATCAAACGAAAGGATTAGGTACCTACTTTTTGTTTCATCCTTCATTCGCATTTATCTAACTGGAACGCGTGAAACAACACTTTCTTCCGCTATCTACCCTGTTTTTGTCGCAATTTATTTTATAGGCCTTCAGGATTACCACCGAAGCGTCGGTGTTCTCAGCGCTACTATCGCATTTCCAGGCATTTTTGGGGGGATGCTTCCCCAGTGGGGGGGAAACTCCCCGGTTTCGGTGGCAGAGGTAATTGGCGCCATCGCTGTATTGGGCGAACGCAAAAATCCGTTTCCCTTGCATGGCCTCGTAGATCGTCGCGCGCACGCGCACCGATCCAGGTGGCCGAGCCCTTCGCCCTCCCCATCTCTTCTCCAATCGCCCTCCCTCGTTACTCCCTCGCAACGCCCTCACCTTCGACTGTCTCCGCGCGCACGCCGTGCAGCCCCTCGGGCCCGGAGCCAGCTCAGCCCGCTGCATGACGTTTCATGTTTCGTTATCTGCTGTTATCGCGAAGCGTGCGCTGCTGTGCGTTGACCGGCGTGGCTGGTTTCGTCAGTTTCGTGGCCCTCGGTAGCTGTGTGCTTGTGCTCCGCGATGTTTCACCCGTTTCACGACTCGTACCGCTCGTCCATGGTGCAGTGGTGCACAAATACCTCAAAAACAAGCCCTGCAAGGTTGTTCCGGGTGCCTAAAGACAACAGGTGAGCGCGCAAACCAAAGGACATCAGAAGTCGCATGTACACGAACACAGCCCTGCCCACGTGTGGGTTCCATGAGTCTCCGAACGTCGTTGCGCCTTGATTGCGCTACACTTGCCTCTTCCCAGTAGAGAAAGCTGACAAACAGATGTTCCTTCTCGTTGTTACCTCTTCTATGACTTGTGTTTTTCCGTGCCAAGTCTCATTCTGCAACTTCAGTTCAGCCCAGCTTTCCATACCCCCCTCAGTGCTTTTCCTGTGTATCGCGTTCTACCAACGTACTAACAGCTGAAAAATTACTGTTAGTGTTTGTGTACTATCTCAGTAACCACCGGTGGGAAAACCGCGCGAACAACCTTCATTTGTAGGCATGATACGCTTTTTTTTTGTTCTAGAAAGCATGAGCATTGCAAGTGTCCTACGTGTAGATTTTTGCAGTTCGTGTTTATTATACAAAGGAGAGCCTAGTAGGTACGACTTAGTGCCTTAAGTGAAGTAATTTTATTGATAAGCATTTTTAATTTTAAGGGGTTTCACGTGCCAAAACCACTTTCTGATTATGAGGCACGCCGTAGTGGAGGACTCCGGAAATTTCGACCACCTGGGGTTCTTTAACGTGCACCTAAATCTAAGTACACGGGTGTTTTCGCATTTCGCCCCCATCGAAATGCGGTCGCCGTGGCCGGGATTCGATCCCGCGACCTTGTGCTCAGCAGCCTACACCATAGCCACTGAGCAACCGCGGCGGGTGATAAGCATTGTATTCGGGTCGAAAGAAAAGTCATGTTGTTGGGTTATTTTACCTCGTCTTTGATTGAGGAATAAGCCTTTCTGCGAATGTTTTCTGTGTGCTGCTGTAAAAGCCGACTACCTTCGGTTCCCCTTGCCACCGTTACTCAAGTTGTGGGCAAGTGCAAAATAATGTGATAATGCGTGTTTCAGTTTTTAGTACAATTTTTTTTTTTGCATGTTTCTTTTCAATTTGTTCAGCAGTAATGAACCTGTCACGCATTTCATATACTTTCGTGCAGATTTATAAGTAAGCTCTTTCTTTTGGTATGGCTCTCAATCAATGTAAGCATTTTATTCTATTTTTAGGTACTTTGCGTATTAGTGTTTTGCCATTACCAGTGAGTTTTCCCTTCTTATAGTTGTCATGACTGTGCCATACGTGTCATCCAGTTTTGTGAAATATCTTCGTGCATATATCAGAAGCTCGTCCAAATTTCGGTCTCGAGGACGTTATATAAAGATCTTGTTTTCTTTTATGTGTGTGTACATGAAACGGCCTTCGCGTTTTCCAGCGCTTTCTTTTGTTATTTCACCGTCTGTGAACTTTTGCGCTTAGTACTCTTGTATATGTCATGCACCTTTCAATTTTGCTCATTTTTTGAGCGTGTATCACACCACGTTATAAGAAAAATCTGTTTTCGGAAACGAAGTCAATAAAGCGAGACTAAACATCTGTAGTGTTGGAAGTGGAATTTTTTTATGTCCCGGCACATGCTGGTGTAATATAAGTATGGGCAACACTGCGTGCGTGCCAACGCATAGCCCATGGCGCACCACGCGCCAGCTCGCAATGCAATGCCACTGCGCTCCGTAGCGCGCGCATTGCTTGCGAGCTGGCGCGTGATGCGCCGTAGCACGCGCGATAAAAAAAAAGGAGCGCAGCGTACAGGTAAAAAAAAAAGAAAGTGGAGTGTTTTAGCAGGTGGGCGCGTCATGGGAGGAAAGGGTGAAAGTGAGCGGAGCGGATCAGCATAATAAAAACAAAAAGAAAAGAGAACCGTTTGGGAGAGGAGGCGCCGCGCGGCTGCTATTCCTGTTGCCATGACAATGTAAACAATCGTGTGCGCCGCCAAACAATCGTGTGCGCCGTAAATAATCGTGTGCGCCGTAAAGAATCGTGTGCGCCCCATTCGTTAGGGCCGTAACTGAAGGGGACCTTGGCGCTAGCGGCGAAAGAGCGTCTGCTCGAAAACGGCCAATGGCAGCCATGCGGAGTTCACCCCCCCCCCCCCCCCCTGGCTTTCCTACATTATTTGTATCCGCATAGGCGTAGCGTACACTGCCCTTGATTAGCGCTTGCGATCTCCGGTGCTGCGGAACGTTTTCAGCATGTGCAATTGACCAACGCAACTAAACAGTCACTTTAACGTATGGTAAACGGGATGCAGGCGAAAGCATGCACGTTCACGATCCATTGACTAGCTTACTTTGACATTCTCATTCGAATGCGCTGTTACTTCCTATTACATTTTCTTTTTCTATTTACTTGTCTTTTTCGGTCGTCTAGCCATCGCTACTGGTCCGCGGGGTTAATTGCACGTTAGAACGGTCATGGCAAGTCTACGAAGACCATTATGACACATATTGCAGGTTCACTGAAAGAATTCCTTATTATTTTCGACGAGGCTAGCTACATGGGCTTGTATATATGGTGCCTTTTATTTTACCTCCCTCTCCCCTCTCTCCCCAGCGTATAGTAGCAAACCGGATCTACCACTCTGCTTAACCTCTGTGCCTTTCGCCTTTTTTTATTTCTCTCTCTCTCTTCTTGTAGCCCACGCAGAATTGGACCAACACGGAAAGGCAACTTAGACAAAGCACAGCGCTAACTTGCCACAACAGATTTATTTCGAGCGCTCGCAGGCGCACGTGTATTCTTCAAAAGGTCACAAGATACGTATACATTGCTCGGCAGAGAACAAACTCTGAAAAACGACACACAGCCACTTTTGTGGCCACACTGATCATTTAGAAGGATATTCGTTCAACTCAAACATAGATAATCGAGCTCTGTTTTTTCGTTGATAAAGAAATACTGGTGCATGCAATTGAATTATAGTTCCATAACGCCGAAAGGTAAATTTTTCGGCCCATGCGCCATCGAACGCTATCGCATTAAAAACGTTTGTCGCTGTAACTGCGATATATAGGCGGGTCCACACCACTGGCAGAAACATTTTTGTTTTTGCTTTCGCATTCTCAGCGGAAGAAATAAGTGTGCTGCTTAGATGTGCCATCAAGGGAGCTTAACTCTGTGCTTCTGGTAGCAGCTAGGCCAGGCTACTTCTGCGGCTACATGATTTTAAAGCTTTTATTGTGATAGCCCATAACACGGATGCTCGAGGCCCATTCCCACATGCAGCGCCACCGCCACCATCTTTATGCATTCCCGCAATCGACGTCAGGCGCGAAGTGTTAAGATGCTCGCCGGCGACGGTGAATGCGGTTCACTGCGAAAACGAACGGCGAAGCAAAGTGGACGCAGGATCAACCCTCCGCACGATCTGTTTGGTATAGCGGAGCCATGAAAGGCGCTCAGCCTTTTTGACATTTGCACGAGCGTTAGGAGCAGGCGTACTACAAGCACACTAGCGTTTCCGCTAAGCTGCGGTATGTATATGAAGTAAGTCTAAGGGCAGAACATACACTAATCGTCAAGCTAAGCTTTGGCTCTCATGACGACGTGGCCATTTTGGACAGACTAGATACGCCGTACGACGAGCTCTGTCCGAGTGTCAGTTCCGGTTTAAGCGGTGTTGAAACGCACAGTTCAAACCAGGTCATCCGGGCAACCAGTCGAGACCGCATTAAATACGCTAGCTAATTTCCAACCAAGTTGCAAAAAAAAAATACTGCTTCCGTGTTTTTCCAAATGTTCGTTCGCAATATTTCAAGTGGTAACTTCTTCTTCGGTTAATATTTATTTGTCGTTTCCCATACCGACGTTCAAAAGGCACATACAGGACATTATACACTTGACTAACATTTTCTGGCGCTGTGACAGAGCTGCCTGTGCTCATTTCAACGCCAGCTGTCCGTGAGGTCCACGGCGCGTCCGGCAACGCTGGTAGTGTCCGGTACGCCGTGAATGGCCGTTTGACCGAGACGATAGTTGCAATGAGGTTCTGTCTGTGACAAGAAACTATGGCGTTCATAGGGACCAGTGCACAGTAGGATATGGCGTGGTGTGACGTGATGTGGTGGCTGGTATCATCTCTAACCAATCTGCTTTGCCAGCAGTCATTTCATGCTTACATCCACTCCCGATAACGGGAGAACCAGCAATTTTTTTTTTTTTCTAGAGCAGCACAACTTGTTGAAATTGCTCCTGATTTTGCCTTAGTCATTATCAACTGGTGCCACGTAGATGCATCTTTATTTTTCTCAGATTTCGCAAGGGAATTAGACAAGATCTTTTATTCTAAACTGGTCCCGCAACTGTGGGGAGCTTTCGAAAACGAGTATCTTTGTCTTTGGATCCAAGTTTATATTACGTCCCGAAAGCAACATATTATTATCGATGAATCTTGAACATGCTGCCTGTGGATTCAGGTGTGCCTCAAGACGCAGTATTAGTGTTGTTCTTGTTCCTCCATTTTATATATGATATTCTACATGCGCATGGTGTTAACTTCAGAATATATACAGGAAATTTTATGGTCTGTTCTGTGACAAATTCAATTTTCGGTAAGGCTAAATTAGATTGCGTAGTAAGTGGAACGATGAAGTGGCGCCCGACAGATGTTGGGCGCCATTTCAAACCGCCAAACCCGACAGATGTCGATAAGTATTGAAAAATGTGCTGTAATGCATTTAAATATTAAGAAGCGCTCTCTTGCATACGTATAACGCAAATGTAAATTTGCTAAATCGTATTGAGTTTAGGTATTTAGGTCTCTTCATAGCCAATAAAATTAGTAGAGTTCAGTGGAATAAACATATTAATGCATTTTCTAACGAGGCAATACCAAAACTCACAATCAAACAAAATCTATTCATGGTGCACTGCTCAACAACAAACTTGTTGGGTGCGAATGTTTTATTCTGCCAATTCTAAAGTACGCGAATAATAATTGCGCCCTGTTTACCAAAGTTAATCTTCATGACTTTTGTGGAGTTGGATGTTAGGCAAGAAGAGGTCATTTTCATTCGTTTTGGCCGTACATTTCTTACGCGTAAACGTGCGCGACCTGACTTGAAATTATTATGAGAAATAAATAAAACATCTCGCGTCAAGTATAGATTTAAAATTGTTTATTATACCAGAAACAGCCATAAAAAGGATTATGTTTGATTCTCCTTTGGATATACCACTTGTCAATGATATCTCTTCTCGATATTTCAGTTTGAGAGTGAAAACATTTTCTGTATACGCTTCTTTTTTCTTCTACGAATAATAACCAATTAGAATGAGCTTAACATATGCGTCGTCCCAAAAAGAAAACTTATTTGAAAGATTTCAGGTGTTGCATGACAAGTGACACCACTCATATTGTTTTTAGGCAACTGTGGCATATCTTGTGTGTTCGTGAGTTTTTTTTTTTTTTACGCGCCTGAATACTGTTTGGTTGTCGATGTAAAAGTGTGATATTCATGTGAAATCTTTGTGTATGTTTTGCATAATTGTCTTGGTGTCTTTCTCGCTTGCTTTACCAATCTGCAAGAACCTCTATCGTTGGGGAAAGTAGTATCGGAAATAAATAAGTAAATACAGACCCAGCGCCGGATCAACTTACTGCAATCGGTAAGATGGAAGACAACGTCATAGATCATGTTTCGTTTGTTGGGCGCGAGAAAAAGCCTAAGGAGACTATCAGCGGCGATTTCCATGGACGTTAAAGGCGCCCATGACAATATAACTCATCGAGCCATCCTGGACGCCTTGGGCGATGTCGGCCACGGGGCCTTGTTTTTCCATGTATAGTCAGCTACTTGGAGGACAGGTCACTCTTTGTGCAAGCAGAGGATAGCGAGTCATCACGGCGGTCATGGAGGATCTTGTCACATGGTGGATCTTGTCAACAGCAGCACTTCGTATCGAAACGCAGCCCGACCGCCTTCTTTGGGATTCACGAGACGGCATCATCACCGACCACAACGGCTACTGCCACACATACAAAAGCCTAGAAATTATCGTGTTCCTTCAAAGGCCATGGAAAATTGGTAAGCATGCTGTCGCCTTACAATCCTTTCTGCTTGATTGTGCAGGTTAATAGATACCCGCCTTTGCACTCTGGACGTTCTAGCAATCGTTCTTTGCTGCTCTTCCCCGGCCCATTTGTCTTGTTTGACATTGCCAGCGAATGTATATGTGTAGTCAAGTTACTTCTATCTGGGGACGTAGAATTGTACCCGGGTCCCAAGGACGGCCAGAACAGCGACGTCCTCGCCGCAATTACTGGTCTGTCAACTAAGTCGAATGCTCGTCATACTGTGCTGGCCGACACGCTTACACTTGTGAAAAACAACCAAGAGCACCTGGAGAAAAAGGTATCCGACTTGGCTACCCGTCTTGCTGCTGCTGAGTCCCTTGTTGATTCCTTCGACGCATCCCAAGGTATATTACGGATTTACCGGGCATTAGGAACGAAGCCGTCAACGACCACGCTGTTGCTTTGTATTCATGTTTGGGTGAAATCGAGAACAGATCGCGTTCGGACCACCTTAATTTCTATGGCCTTGCAGACAACCTTTCCGAAAGATGGACACATTCTGAACATCCTGTACGCGACGTCCTTTCTAGAAATTTGAATCTTAGTTTCTCTGACGATGGTATCTCACGTGCTCACAGATTCAGCCAGTACAAGGCCAAACGACCACGACCCATTACTATTAAATTCGCTTCGTCAAAACTGAGGGAAAATATAATTTCTCAATGCTTCAAATTCCGTGACTCGAGCGTCTCCGTTGCTGAAGATTTTTGCGTGGCTACGCGTCAATCGCCTAAAAACTAGTTGAATTCGGAAAGGACTGTATATTAAGAAGAAGTGCTATACGCTATATATTGTCATATTGCCCGCCATGTACGTGAAATCAATGCTTCCGATATCAGGACGGCCAACAGTACTAAGATATCCACTGCCACTTCGAGCAATTCCCATACACCACAGTTATAGCCACCCCGCGGTAGTAAAGAAAGATCGGTTTCCGTCCTGTATTCCAACATACGCAGTGTATGCAATAAGCGCGATCAGCTGTCCACAGTTATTGACGCATGTGAAGCTGATACCGTGGTACTGATCGAGAGACGGCTTTGGAGTAAAATTACTGACCGCGAAACATTTGCCTGTCAAAGTAGTTACAAATTCTTTCTATATGATCGTGACCAGCATACTGGATGTGGTGTACTGATAGCTGTCCGTGACGACATTATCGGCCGCGACATAGCGCTTTCGTCGCCTCTTGAATTAGTATGCACGCATATACGCGCCGGGCACAGAGACTCCATTTTTTGTTGTGTTACCGCTCGCCCACTTCATGTAACACGTTTTGTTCAAACTTTCATGATGCGCTCAGCAGTGCAACCGTAATATTTCCCCTCATATCCGTTATTGATCTTAGGCGACTTTAACTGCCATTCTATTAATTTGTGTACTCATTTTCTCTCCGTAGTTAATTGTTCGTCCGAGTGCTCATCTTTCATCAATATTCGTTTGGACTTTAACATAACGCAGGTCGCTCTTAAACCAACTCGGTGCACAAGACATTCTGCTAATATCTTGGTCTTAATCCTAACAACAGCAAGTCACCTTATTTCCACTATTGTCTGTCAGGTATAAATGATCAGTGTATAATGCAGTTCGACTTACGCACTTCTGTTCCTTCTATTAAATCGTCCAAACCAATTCTCGATTATAAAAATGCTGATATTGATTCTATCAACCATGCCTTAGAAGTGTTTATCGCTGACTATTTTCCTAACTTCCACTCAAGACCGGTTGAAGAAAATAGTGCCTATTTAATCAGGAAATATATTTGCTCATTAATCGATTCATTCCAATTAGGCGTATCACCTTTAACTCACAGGCGCCATGGTTCAATGCACGTCTTAAGCGTCTGCTAAATAAAAATAAGAGACTGTTTCGGCGCTCCAAGGCAGCCAATAATGCAGAGTGTTGGCACGCCTATGTCACTGGCGTCTGCGAATACAGGGAAGTTGTCGCACTCTTTAAGAGGGAATTTTATCAATTTACTCTGCATTTAATTGTTCATGGTTACCCGTGGAAATTTTGGAATATAGTCAGGGACAAAAAGTCATCTTCTATTAAACTGTGTGATGCAAATGGTGTTATTATAGCCCCCGAAGAGTGCTGCGGAATATTAAACAATGTATTTGTGTCATTCCTTACTGCTACATTACCCTATGCTTATCCTGACATCCAGTTTGCTGATTACATTCCTATCAACCCTCTTTCTTTTGATTCTGTTGGTATTGCTAGTTTAGTTACAAAGCTAAAAATATCTTGCGCATGAATTGATCATACCAGGTCCAAGTTTCTTAAAAACACGGTAACGTATTCTTCTTTAATACTGTCGCACATTTTTGCTCAGTCACTAGAATTATCCTCCTTGCCTAATGAATGGAAGGAAGGGAAGGTGGTTCCACTGCATAAATCAGGACCCACTGACTACCCATTTATTTATATGCGAATATCATTAACCAGCGTACCCTCTAAGCTCGTGAAACATGTCATTGACTCGCATCTTATTACTTTTCCGGAAACAAACTCATTTTTCACTAATTTTCAGCATGGTTTTATGACATTTATTTTTCATCTGACACTCAGCTCTTGGCTTTTAGTATTGATTTATTTAGTGCTGCAGGACTAACAACTGAGAGTATATCCTTGGATTTCGCGAAAGCTTTCGACTCTGTGCCTCACAAATTGCTTTTTCTTAAGCTGCGTAAACTTAATATGGGTACTAATATATTGCGCTGGATTGAATCCTTCCTTTCTAAACGCTTCCAATACGTATCTGCTAACGGACATGACTCTTTCGCCGCTTTTGTGCAATCTCGTGTACCTCAGGGGTCTGTTTTCGGTCCACTACTCCTTCTAATCTTTATTAATGACCTCCCCAAGTTCGTTACTTCTATAAAACTCTTCGCCGATGACTGCGTAGTTTACAGCGTCATCACTAACGCCTCTGGTCACGCTGCCCTGCAATCCAACCTTACCGCCATATCTTCTTGGTGCTACAATTCTTTAATGACCCTCAATATTAATAAATGTAAAAGCATGCGTGTCTCACGGACTTCCTATTGCCCTGTTTCTTTCAACTGTGCCCTTAATAACACGCCACTAGCGTCTGTAGCGTCTTACAAACATATTGGTATACATACCACTAGTAATCTCTCTTGGAACGTACATCTCCAGTAATATTTAATAGCGCTAACCGCACGCTCTGTTTCATACGGTGCAATTTTCCCAGTGCGACTGTTCACGTTAAGTCACAACTTTATAAAACATTGGTACGTCCTAAGCTCGAAGATGCCTGCTCCATTTGGCACCCGGATCAAGCTAATCTAATAAATCTTCTGGAGTACCCGCCGTGGTGGCTCAGTGGTTATGGTGTTGGGCTGCTGAGCACGAGGTCGCGGTATCGAATCCCGGCCACGGCGGCCGCATTTCGAAGGGGGAGAAATGCGAGAACACCCGTGTACTTAGATTTAGGTGCACGTTAAAGAACCCCAGGTGGTCGAAATTTCCGGAGTCCCCCACTACGGCGTGCCTCATAATCAGAAAGTTGTTTCGGCACGTAAAACCCCATTTGAATTTTTTTTTTTATTTTCTTGAGTCACTTGAGAACAGGGCCGCCCGTTTCATTTTATCAAATTATGCAGGTCACGCAAGCGTATCATCAATGAAACTGACGCTTGCTTCGCCAGACCTAGCAGTATGTTGTAAGTTTATGCGCTTACGCCTCTTTAATAAGGCTTACTACACTAATCACTTTCTTAAATATGAGTTGTTCCTTCACCCATCCTACATTTCATCTCTCATCCATCACCAAATGAAGGAGGGGGGTTGGGTACCACCATGCAACTCCAGCTCTTACTGTCAATCATTTTTACCAAGCACTGCCGACGACTGGAACCACATTCCCGCCTCCATCGCTGCCATCTGTGACAACCCTAAATTCAGGAAGATTGCCAACGACTACATATGTACTCACCACTCCTCTTTGTAATGCCCTCGGGCCTACAGAGAATGTAAACAAACAAATAAATAAATAAATAAAATTTATATAAATTAAACAAAAAGCGACCTAAATTGGAGCATTGAGCCACGTGAGTTGTTACACTGTAAATAGAAGATTCGAAAGATTTAGGAGCACGTATTGAGACAGGTTAGAGACAAAAAAAAAAAAACACCCCAGTTAATTAATGCATATGTGTCGAGGATAACGGACACCTTTCTAAGGCGGAAGCATTGGATGGCTCATACGTGAAAGTTTGACCGTACGGCATGAAGAACGGTCAAACCGAAATTGGGGGTGGAACCCTGTATTTCTGTCTTAATTATGGCAAAGCTAATAAATACACAGTTAATTAGGAGATATAATTAAGGCACTCGAACACTTGAGCTTAGCGGGAGTCGAACCCATTACTTTAGTGTTAAATAGGGCGAAGCTAATTAAGACACAGTTCATAAGGGTAAAGGTAACTAAGGCACTCGAGACCACATGCTTTCGAGAAAGTCGAACTCTCGATCTTTGGTGGTATTAAGAATTAAGGCGTGGTGAATTAATACAACGTTAATTACCGCACTCGAACATACCACCTTAAAATTTTGATGGATTTTCCGCCTCATGGGCGTTATGATGCTTTCGCGATAAAACAAGTTAAGAGGGCACAAGTAATAAGTAACAATGCATTCGAATGGGAATGTCAAATAATTCATGAATATCTCCTGAATGCGCAGGCTTTCGCCTTCATTCTCTTTAGCCTGTTTGCTCTAAAGTGACTGTCAATTTTCAACAGCTTATAGTGTGTAACAGTAGTTGCTTTTGATAAATCTATAGATATTGCTTCTTTTTTTTTCAATTATGTCCACAGCATGGATGATATCAAGAGTTAGCCCCCAAGTTTCTTAACAGAGCTCAACCGAGTCGAAACCCATGTTGGGCATGAGATAAAACAATATGCGTCTCCAGAAACTCAATGACATTGTAGCAGCAGCAGCGTGGCAACGCACCGAAAGATGAGACAGAGTATTCCGTCTACATCACCCCTCGTTCACGCCGAACGTGCGCAGTGTTTGTGACGACAGCCAGCGCCTCTGACGGCGGCTCGGCAAGTTTCCACATTGGAAGAAGGGCTGGACTCACTCATTGTGTAGCGTCGGATTTCTTATTTCTTATACCCAGCAGAGGGACACAACAAAGCCGGGAAGCGTGTTGTGCCTCGAACCACCAAAGACGAAGAACTGCTCATTCTGGGAGCGACATTAGAAAAAGAAGATGAAAACATGTTTTGGTCGCTGTTAGTCTCGGAATGTTACAAATAACACGACCATAAATATAACATGAGGGAGTACTTTCATTCTCACAGAAAAAAAAAAAAATAATATATGTTACAATCAGGACGCGGTCATGCCGCAAAGAAATATTAAAGGATGCATAAATGATGATGCCGCAGGGTCGCCATAGCTTCAAACTGTCGTGGCAAAATAAAGTAAAAGCATGAATGCTGATCACTTTTTAATTTATCGACGGGTCTGCACAACAGAGCAAATTCCCTTCCTGAAAGTTGCGATCCAAAGCTCACTACCACATTGACGCGCTCATAAGCAGCAGTATAAATCGGGAGTAGTAAGACACCGCAAAAATGCACAGTGGCAGCTTCCGCCTTGCTGCTCGAGGCGAGTGGTTGCGGTCACAGATAAGACGGTGAGAACGAATGTAATTAAACGGACCGATAAATATTGGTGTTACGATTCCGAACATCACGCGAGACGAGTTCGGAGGCAGGAAATAGTGAAAACATGGCAGGCGGCGCCCCAATCTTTGACTTAGGTGTCTCTTAGTGCCACTCGCACTTCCGCGTTGGTATTCGTCAGGCTAAGCGAGCAACGTCTTTCCCCTGGCACGATATGCGGCGAGGAGCGAGAGAGGACGAGGACGAAGCGCAACGCCGGCGCTGCGTATCGCTGGCGGTGTGTAGCCCCTTAGTGAGCGGCGGACAAAGCGTACCTTACGCGCGCTCTCCGGTGCTGACGTCAGAGCATGCAACGTGGGAGCGCGCGCAGCAGTTGAGAGCAGGCTGGCGACCGAGTGAGCAGGGGAGCTCCGGGAGAAGAGAAGCGAGAGAAGAGGGAGTGACGTCACATCCGTTCTGCCCGGCAACTATTTTCTAATAAGTAGCCGGTTAAATGTCACGCCACCCTCTTGTATGTGATGTCAACAATGACGTCATTGCTTCCGCTTCCTACTTCCTGGTTTGCGGGAATTTCGCCATAGTCGTGCTCCCTTGGCGGGTCTTTAAAACCCATGATTTTGTGCTTTGGTGTGCTGTAATTAGTGATTTCCAATCAATTCTAATTACTCCACATATTTTAGTAACTCACCTTGCAACTAAGCTGATGCTGTGATCACATCTATAATGAAACCCATGAATTTTGTATTGTACTATTTTTTCTGAGTTATGTTGAATTTCGTCCCTGGTCTTCTTAGGAGGTGAACCAGAAGTGCTGCGCAAGAAATAAGAGTGTCCCTCGATGCTTGTGCCACTAAACAAACGCTTCATATTTTTGTAAATACTGTATGCGCAAATATTGTCGGCGTTCTGTGGGACGCTTATAGCGTAGCATGCATGAAAAGTAGAAATCGCCATCGAAAAGTTGGTGTCATTGACCCTCTAAACTTAAGTTTCCCCGTTAGGGGGTCCACGCCTGACGAGCTAGCGAGCGTTATCGCTTGCCATAGGTTCGCTATCGTTGACATTTACCGTGTCGCCAAATGGCTGCGCATGTAGAACATCCGGTGGTTTGCAATTTACCGAAGTTCACGTTACAAGTACAGCGTCTGTGCAAGTTCTCATCAGCGATGAAGCTTTTCGAAACACCAGTTCGATTGCCCTTGGGGCAATCGGCCTAAACTCGCCGCTTTCGACTAATGCAATTTTGATAGCTCGAACGACAAGGTCGCTGCTGAACAAAAAGGATGAAGTCACTGTGCTGATGGAATCATGTAAGGTAAAATTTGACGTATTGATGTTTACCGAAACTTGGTACAATGATGACTCGGAACATTATATACCTCAAGGATACGAGCATTTCTTCGTGAACCGCGGGGGAAGCAGAGCTGGCGGCGTTGCAATTCTAACTTATGTAACAGGGTATGATACTCTCAGAGAATATAGCGCAACTACAGAAAATTATTTAGTGTTATGCATAAAGAAAGAAAAGACAGTATTTGCGGTTTTGTATCGACCCCCTAATGCCAGCCACTCTGCTTTCTTGAGTTTTTAGATAACCTTCTGTCATACGTAAATGAAAACGGCTATCTGCTTACACTGGGCGGGGATTTCAACATTGACATGATCACTAATTCAGCACCTACTGCGCAATTTTTATCTAACCTAGAGTGCAATGACTTCTGCAGCATCATCAGATCCCCGACGTGTCTAACCGTCACTACATCATCACTACTAGACACTATCATAATAAACTCGACTATCGATAGCACGACATCGGGAGTCATAAGCTGTGATATCAGCGATTACATGCCTATGTATCCTTTTTCTAGAACGTAAAGATGCCCTTAAAAGTGCGTGCACCGAAAAGAGAACGTACCGCAATATATCGGCTTAAACGCTGGATAAGTTCCGAGAAGCCGTGCGCGAAATAAACTGGAGCAATATTTTTGCCATTGAGGATGCCAATGAGTCATATTATAGGCTTATGAGCAAACTCAGAACGCTGTACTTCAAATCATTCCCGCTTCAAAATTATCGGAGTCGAAGAAAGTCGCACAAGCCATGGATTTCGGAAGAACTCGTTAGGCAAATCAACCAAAAGAATAAGCTTTAGCAGTCTTTTATCAAGTCGAAGAACTTGTCAAAGTGGAAAGAATATAAACAATTTATGAATGAATTGAACAAAACAAAAAGAAAAGGCGAAAAATGACTACTGCAGCCGTATATTTAACAATGGTTGTATTCGCAGAAGTGACAAAGTATGGAAAAAAATTAACGAAACACTAAATCGGAAGTCAGTCGTACATGAACAGATACGTTGAAAATTGATGGCACTTGTGTAGGTGGTACAGAACTTGCGAACCATTTTAACAATTTCTTTGTTAAAGTAGGATGCGTAGATCACGACATTCAAGATACAATGCATGCAGCTTCATTAAGAGAATCTTTATTCCTGAAGCCTACTAGCATCCCTGAGGTGATTGCAACATTTTCATTCTTGAAGAATAGGCACAGTCGAGACGTAGATGATTTATAAATTAGGCCAATTAAGTACGTCATAGACTTACTTGCACCTGCAGTAACGCACATTTTTAATATTTTCCTGTCAACCAGAGTTTTCCCGCGTAATATGCAGGTAGCGAGAGTAATAGTTATTCAAAAGGAGGTGACAAAATTAATATTGGCAATTATCGGCCAGTATCTATACTCCCTGTGCTATCAAAGGGACTGGAAAAAATTGTTAACTTTCGTATTGATAATTTTTCGCAAAAACATAGCCTGCTAACCGACTGTCAACACGGGTTTAAGAAAAAGCGGTCTACGGAAACTGCTTTGTGTGTACAGAAGGAACGTATTCTAGAGAACATTGAAAAAAAAATTTCTGACTCGAGGGTTATCCTTAGACTTTATCAAAGCCTTTGATAGAGTCAACCATAAATTGCTGCTGACAAAGCTGGAAAAATATGGCTTCCGAGGAATAACACTTCAACTTACCCGATCTTATTTAGAAAGCCGACGTCAGTTTGTTGAAATTAATGAGAACAGATCGCATATAAAACCTTTGACAGCGGCTGTGCCCCAAGGTAGCATCCTTGGCCCGATACTTTCCTTTATTACATCAATGATATTGTGCAAGTAAGCGATATATGTAACTTTGTCGCATATGCAGATGATTGCTCTGTTTCCTTTACAGGTAAAGATTTAAAAGAAATCACGCCTATATCAAGCTCCGTTTGTTATGGACTTCGAGCATGGTATAAGGCAAACGGCGTCATCCTCAATGAAGCCAAAACAAAATGCGTTATTTTTCATGCTCTGGGAAGTTCTACTACATTGCCAGATAATATTGTTTTATGTCTGTATAAAATTAACATTACGTCATGCATAAAAACCCTAGGCCTAATATTCACAGCGCAGATGTCCTGGAATGAACACGTTAGTCATGTTTGCTCAAAGGTACGAAAAGTTGTTGGTGTGTTAAATCGGAATCGAAGCGCATTAACTTTTAAAGTTAGGCGTCTCATTTATCATGCTTTTTTCCTTCACACCTCAGTTACTGTTCACATATATGGAGTAACACTACAACACAAAATATTGAAATGCTGGAAATACTTCAAAAGAAAGCAATTCGGGTGATAGCGAACGTTTCTTTTTTCGAACATACGCAAGAGCTTTTCGAACAAAACAGAATAATCAGAGCTCGTGACATATATAAATTCAAAACATTACTAAGCTATAGAAATGCTATGCTGGGAAAACTCGATTCATTCCTAACCCTCGCAACTTTACAACAAAACAGAAGTGCATATTCATATCGTCACCAGGCACCATGGCAGATCCCTTTCTCACGTACTAATTATGGCTGCCAACGCCTTAAACATACACTACCTTCCATACTTAACTATTTCAATGAACAAAATGTTGATGTGTTATCTCTAAACAAAACTGAAATATTGGATTTGTTCTTATAGATGTGTATTGTTAATTGCTCTAACAGTTCTGCAGGACTTGTCATGTGCTCTCGTTGTGTTTAGACGTTCACACTTGTAACTATTATTCTTAGAATCCAGGTTTCCGCTGCAGTGATTGTGCCCGGACCGCGTGGCAGGGTTTGCGTTGTAAACTCGATGCTGCAAAGGGCGTCGTTCGCGTTTGTAGAATTCGAGGATGTGACGACGCCCGGGGCTACGTTGCCGAGATGTCTGTCGCGAAAGCAGCAGCCTATATGCAGACTTTCTTTTTCGATGTTTTTGTAACATAGATGCACATATATATTTGCAAGCATGTAAAATAATTTTTAAATAAAATAACATTTCCTGATAGTAACTTGTGTTTATTGTACACTTCTGTGAATTTTGTTATATTTATGTATATATGTGCGTGTGTTTATAGGTTTATATATATACATACATTATATATATATATATATATATATATATATATATATATTGCTTTTGCATTCTTATGATATATGCGACTGAGTATGTCTTAAATAATAATATGCAAGATAACAGATTGTAATTGTATACTGGGAGTTATTTTACACAACTGCATGATAACTAGTTTCTAACATGAAACATAACGTAACATAACATGAAAGTGTCTATATGTATTTATGTTTAAAAATACTCTTATATCCACACTTTATGCGTGATTATATTGCTACACCAGCCGCTACCGTGCCTGTCTGGGAGACCGGAGCTTTGTCAAGCCGAAGAAGTTCCGGCTTTTTTTTTCCGGCTCTCCATTTTCACCTTGTATCCAGTGGTGAAAATAAAAATCACGATGATGATGATGATGACAAGGCCAAGTAGGAATGAGTTTTCAGGGGCGTCGCATTGCCTTCTACGAACTGAGCGCGGCTGTACGCGTTTCGTGACCCGTGCGCAGCTCGCTCTATTCGTAGCCAGTGAAACGTGCATTGTGTCATGCGCGGCGGCAAGCAATCGTGTCCCCGTGGCCGCTGCATGAAGCAGAAATCACGAAATACACATTGACAGAAACATATTCACCACCTTTATTCGGACGTCGTCATAACAATAGGCGTTGGAAAACGCAAGGAGTAGACATAAAATTTAAAACACGCAGTGTGTGATCACCGCAATGTTTACGACGAGTAGTCATATCAGATATAACACGAAACGGTCGCGTATAGTTAGGAGAGTTGTGGCAGTGCAATAGCAATCAAGATATCCGTATTGATCATGCGAAATGCTGATGATATGCTGGTTAAATCTACAACAGCGACTATTAAATCATGCATTTGCCATTGGTGACCTGATTTGGTCAAGCTTTTGGGTGTCCCTCTTGCCGCTCTCATTCGAGACTTTCTCTTGTTGGCTCTGGCAAATTCTTAATGGTTGACGATGTATATGAGCTCGACGAAGGCCGGCCTTGTACCAAATCTGTCCGTTAAGGATGGGCGTCATCGGCTCTAAGGCTCCAGATGCTTGCACGTGCCGGTACACCACGGGCTCTTCCGAAGTCTGAGCCCGTGTCGTTCGACGTAGCGATTTACGTATGTCATCTAGAGACACCAAAAGACAGGATGTCAGCATCCGCAGTCCTTCGCAATCCGGCGCCTCCCGCGAGCTGTCCTCAAACACTTGTGACGTGCCTTTCGACGGCCCCTCTGATAATTTGCAGAGAGCAGCAAGCCGGGAAACGCTTCTGGCTGAAGTCTGCGGAGCGGCCACTTCACCCATTCTTCTATTTGCCCTAGCTGACATCCTTGGACCAGGCGAAACACGCTGCGTTCGCACCCACAAACCACCAATTCGGTGGCGTTCCATGGGCGAGTCTCCCCAAGACGGAAGCTTTGGGGAAGTGCTTCCCTGCGACAAGCTTGCCACGTTGGAACACCCCGGCCTGTCGCGTCGTCTTTCAAGTTCCTCAAGAACCACGCTGCTAACCCGTGGATCCTCGACGCTGGCAGAAGTGTCGGGCGGACGCTTGCTGCCGCTGGCTTCCGCCACGTCTTCTGTCGGTGACCTCGAACTGAGCTCAAGAGGAGGCCTCGAACGCTGACTGGCACCTCGAGATTTCAAATGTACTTTTTCGCTGGCACGAGATTTTTCTTCGCCGAGCAAGCTCTTCGATATAGCGCTGTCGGACATAGTTGAATCTCGAGTGTGAAGCCCAGGCAGGTGTCCTTCCGTTTTACCAGCCGCTGCGTGAGCGTGCAATACGAATCAAGTTCTGCGGGGACGCTAGGGCACTGCTCGTCAGATCCTCAAAAAGTGTGTTGCACCTACTCCCCCCGGGTTATTACCACGGCCAGCGCTGATGCGCAAGTTTCAAGTGCCGTCCACGTGACATACACCAACTTGTTTCTTTTCTCTTTAGTTGCCCTTACGGCTATCTTGGTGGCACCGATAGCTACAGGGTGACTGTGAAATTATTCATTCTGCTATCATGACCTGAGTTAATTCACCTGCGTGCTCTTCAATGTTGGTCGGTCATCCTCGTCTACGTTTCAGGGGGCATTTATTTTTATCAGTGGCACGAGCATCGAATGACGCTCTTGTTTCTTGGGCGGCACTTTCGGTTCACCTCATGAGGCAACCATGAAGGAAATTCAAAATAAATCAGAAAAAAGAACTAAAGACAGTAGATTACAATATTTATGGGTTTCATTATAGATATCAGAGCATACGTTTAGTTGCAAGTTGAGTAACTGGAGTGTCTGGAATAATTATAATTAATTAGAAACCACTGATTACCGCATGCAAAAGCAGAAAATCGTAGACTTAAAGAGACACGCCACGTGAGCACGACTTTGGCGAAATTCCTGGAAACGCGGCAGTAGAAAGCGGAAGTAATGATGTCACCAATGACGACAAGTACGTGGTATGATATTTAACCGGCTATTTAATGTAAAACACGCGTCTCCGTGTTCTGTTCATGCGTTGCGTTCGCGTAAAGTTAACGTAAGGAACACCAACGCCGAGATGCGAGTGCCACTAAGGGACACCCAAGTCAAATATTAAGTCGCCTGCCATTCATTTTTGTTCTGTACTCCAGTATGTTTTATACCACCCGTATTAAAAACGGAAGCTTGATGGTGGGCTTGGTTTGGCTCGCTTCTTCATGAAACGCTTGCGCGGCTTGGCACACTCAAACTCGTTATATTATAGACAAACTTGAACCCATTGAAAACCGTGCTTAAAGATTCGTTTCTGGTAATTACAACTTCCATAGCAGTATTACAGTAATTAAAAAATCATGGCTTGCAACACTACCGCAACGGCGATGAGAAAAGGAATTGGAGCCTTTTTCGCGAATGTACTCTGATTTTGCAGGAATTACAAGGAATTGTGCATTTACCCGCGCTGTGATCAGCGCTTTATTGGGCATCTTCCCGCGTTTCTTGGCGCTGTGATCACGACTATAAAGTTCTTCAAACTCGCTGTCGCACTGATGTCTTCAGGAAAACATTTTTCCCGCTCACTTCAACGCACTGGAATAAGCTTCGTAAGAATATATTGTTTGATCTAAAACGTCCTCTCAGTTTCCATCATTTCTATCGTCTAAGCCGCTGTAAAGCGCATGTCATTGTGCTTCGTGCGATGAACCATCTTTTTCTTTTCTATAATGTGAATGCGCCTGTCAGCCTTTTGCTACGCTCTGTCGCCTCTTTTTTTCTCCACTTTCTCCACTATCATGTTCGCGTGTAGAAAAATTTGGCAGCGGCTTAGCTCGTCTATGCCAGGATATACGTACCGAAAGCTAAGGCATAGCATCGTTAGCCTTGGTTCATCTTGATTGTAAGTCCAGGTTAGTCTGGTTGTCAAGCTATGTTGCGGCCTTTAGCCAGTCGTTCGGCGCGCTGTTCGTCTGTTTCCTGAGCGATTCGTTTCCTCTTCATCTCGTTCCGATGTCGATTCCAGGCCTCCTTCTGCTTATCAGAATTGTCGCCGTCCATACTGCCGCTTCAACTGTGGTTGCGGCGCACGTGAGCTCTCCTTTTCAATCCTCCGACATCTTATCAGGCATGCGACGCAGCTGGCGAAGCGAGCGGAGGCAAGCGCAACAACCAGGAACGCGTTGTGACGTCATTACAAACGGCGTCGGCGGAAAGGCACGACGCGCACCAGTCCTTTTCAATATTGCTCTCCTTCCACTAGCCTGGAAGCTAGCCACGATACATAACGCACAGTACATAATGTACGCAGATGACATCACTGTCTCGTCAGTTGATCCTGAAATCTTCCACCAAGAACAAGCCCTCCAAGAGGCCCTAAACATGACGCAGAACTGGTGCGCTCAGATAGGCCTTGACATTTCCAAGGACAAGACGACGTACATGTCAGTAGCGAACAAGTATGGGCGCCGTCTACTGGCACTCCGGCCTCTTCAGTTAACTCTGGATCAGCAAACATTACACGAGGCTTCAACTCTCCGTGTACTCGGTCTTGAAATGGATTGCTCCGGATCTGCGGGACCATGGGTCAAGAATGCAAAGCAACAGGCTGCAGAAACGATACAGTTGATACGTCTGATTGCGAAGAAATCTGGCGGAGCGAGCACCAACATGGCTCGCCTTCTTGTCTGTTCTGTATTGCAACCACGACTCGTCTACAGAGGCCAGTTTCATCATCTCACGAAGGCACAATGGGCTCGCCTTGAGGCCATTAATAACGAAGCTATGCGGGCCAACGGGACTACCACGTCTCACTCCGTTGCCAACCCTACAGGCTGAGTCCCAACTCAACACTATTGACGAACTCGTACACCAACGTCGATGCGCGCGCGCCCTAAAGCCATCATATTTCGGCTCGGCTGCTTCACTGGCCCGGTACTTGGGACACGAAATAGACAATCCAGCATCTACGAGACCCGATGTAGCTCCGTGAAAAAGGGTACAATTAAGTGACAATAAGCTTCTTGGTCGTCTGTATAGCCCGGTTCCTCGTCAGGCGAATGCCCATGTTTCCCGCCTTCACGGTGCGGATGACAATCAAGACGATGCGACTCTTGTAGCATACACTGATGCCAGTGTTAATGGCACCATAATTCACACAGCTCTCGTGTGTCCATTGATACCAGAGGCAGGCCAAACGTGCTCGTATGTTGCCGATCCTGCACCACCGGCCTACCTTTCCGAGCTTGCTGCCACACGAGACGGCTTGGCCGCGTTGCTACCTACTGTTCAAGATGATCGATACTCTCAACTCATCATTCGCACAGACTCGACTCAAGCCATCCACAACATACGTAGGGTATCTCGGTCCACTCTATTGTCAGATAGCATTCACCGTCTTGCTGCCACTACGAATATCCTCATACGCGTCCAGTGGGTGCCTCGGGCAGCCCTGCCGGGTCTCCTTGAAGCAGATATGGCAACCCACCCACAGATTACAACATACCAACTCCCACATTTCCCTGAAGACGCCTGTGGACGACTGATCTGGGAAAAGCAAAACCTCCGACGTACCACACAAGCTCTCATACCTCCGTGTGGGTCAGACCTCCCTGGTGGGTTAACCCGCCGAGAGGAGGTTACGTTAAGGAGGCTACGTGTCGGGGTCGCGCTCACCCCGTCTGTGACCGCTCTCTGGCCACAACAATACCATGGTCCTTACGGCTCATCGTGCCCATTTTGCAACACAGGAATCCAAAATGTGACAGTGACACACCTATTATGGACGTGCCCAGGACTTCATCTAAGCCGTCTCCGCCATCTCCGGGCAACAGGCCTCCGGCCTGGCCGCCCACCCGACCTTGAACGTTGGATTCATGAACCCCATCATCGTTCAGTCCTAGATTTTTTGCACGAGTCGAACCTATTCGTGTATTTCTAACATATTTTGTATTATGCTTCCGAATTAAAAAAAAAAGGCACGACGCTGCGCAGCGGCGGAACACCTGTAGCTCGGTGCTACTAGTACCGCATGCAGCGATCGCGGCATGCGATCGCCGGAGGATAGGCAGCGATCGCGGGAGGATAGGGAGTGGGACGCGTTCTGCTTCGGGCGGCCCGAGCACACGCGCACGCCCGCCCGGGCTGCTGCGTCTTGAAAGCCATCCGCCGCACGCTGTGTTTTCGCGGCTTAGTTGGCATGAATGAGAGACGCAGCACCAAGCGCAAACTCGCTCGCTGCTGCTGCCGGGCTTTCTTACTCCAACGTTCTGACAGAGAATTTCCGCGGTCATCGAGCAAGATGTGTTCATGTTGGCCTGTGCACGCGTGACACCATGCTTTTTAGCTTAGTTAGCATGCCTATGTTTACAAGTTTATACGGCCGATGAAGCTGCTGTCCTTATTTTGTTTAGCTGTCCACTAATGTTCTATCCGATGCTTCGCCTTTCGGGCGAAACTGCGACTTTTTTCATTGCAAAATTATTTAACGTATGCACAGAAAGTAGGGGTCCCATAATATTAAGTTTCGAAAATGAATCGTATATTGAACACCAACTTTCCTCATTTGAAACTGAACCATTCGTTAATTTCGAATATCAGAACTAACCAAATATTTTGCAACAACCGACTGTCAAAATCTTATTACTGTTCTCCATCTCCTAAACAAAGCATCGCAAGTTATCATAAGTGAAACGACCGCAAATGTTATCGACGCAATGAATAAAGGATATTGGCACTTCATTGTCACGAAGCGCATTTTATGCCACAACCAAAGATGTTTTCCTAGCCACGAGTCCTCTTACATGGGATAAGGACACATAAGTTCAATATCGGCTTTTCATTTTTCTTTCCACATCTTATCTTTTTCGGTAACCATTTATTCAGCGGCAAGCAGTTATCCAGTAGCCATGGCTTCAATTTGGGGTAATTGGAACGTTGGATTTGTAATTACAAAAATTCAACGCGAACAAAACGGTCAAAGAAGGAAATGTGCGACGCGAATGCTATCTCACAGTGAACTTTTATTCGGATCTAACCTGGATATGCAGGATGTTTCAGCGAACACTTCAATGTTTCTATCGCGTCAGAAACTTGGAAAATTTGTTGCTGACGCCGGGCGTCGTTTTGGTGA
Source organism: Dermacentor andersoni (assembly GCF_023375885.2). Taxonomy (NCBI): domain Eukaryota; kingdom Metazoa; phylum Arthropoda; class Arachnida; order Ixodida; family Ixodidae; genus Dermacentor; species Dermacentor andersoni. The sequence continues at coordinate 22,876,618 of NC_092823.1, read as the reverse complement.
AAACCATTTAGAATCACATAGCCTTCCATGTGACGCAAGGAATTGACTGAACTAACTGAATTTGTCAAGTCAGAATACGTGTAAAAATCGTAAACTACGACTTGCACACAACTTAGGGACACGGTAGCTCTTGTATTTTAATTTGAATATACGAGAAAACCTAATTCTGTTACGCGAAAACTCAAACAAACCCCCTTTCCAGTGTTTCTACAGTGCATAGAGCGCAGACGGCGTCCGCTATTTGCGCACGCCGGCGCGTAAATATCAACGCGACGTTCATTTAAGGCATCGCCAGCCGTTTGTGCGCAGGCGCGAATCAGAGGGGGCGTGAGAGAGAAAATCTGGGGGCTTTAGCTCCTTGAATATATGACTCTGCCTAGGCACTACGGAGGGGCTTTCATAGCGCTTGCTGTAGGCGTTTCTCTCCTAGACATGCCGGCATTGCGGAGTGCGGTCAAGTTCGTTTACGCGCCGCGGCTGGCTGCCCGCGCGGTGATGCAGTGGGCACAGAGGCTCCATTTGGTGATCGCTGCGGCTGAAGGGCAACGTTCGGACTGGTGTTGTATAAGTCGCGGGTCGCTTTTCTCGTCGCCACGATAGATTGGATTTTTTACAAGCACTGCTCGAGGAGGGCACATGTCACCAGCGAACGGAGGAGACCACCTGAGATTATAATAAAGCAGGCGGCGCAGGACCTCCACGGCACCCAAAGGCTAGCGGGGGGATCAAAGCTGGAAGCAGGGCAGCCCGTGGGTTGGTGCCGCGGAGGCCGAAGAGTGCCAGGGGGTGTTCGCATAAAAAAATTGGCTCTCCGCGACAGCGGTCCGCCGATATCATACACTCCTGACAGGCGCAGGCGTCGGCGAGCCCCAACCCACGGACCAGTCCGGGTTTCGGTGTCCCCGTTGCCGCTTTGGTGTCGTGGAGGCACCGCCAATAATGCTTAATAATAACACGTTGTTAAAATTACTAAAAAACACGATTGAATAAATATAATTACGTCTAGCTGCCAACTTGTGACACCAAGTTCAGCACTACCACGCCCCGAGATTTGTGCAACACCACTCAGAACTTTGCCTCTTAAAGTACGTCGGACAGACTATCTCGCGCCTGCGGCGCTGAGTCAGTCATCGTCACCGGTGGCCTTTCAGCCACTTGCGTTCAGCCGCGGTTGCTAAGGCGCTCTGCCTACTAGATTTTCAATATATGCAGCCCGGGCTCCGCTACGGTCGCTACTGCTTACACAGAAACGTCTGTGATATTATTTGCAAGGTATATCGCCGTAAGGCGCAAGGAAGCTGCCTGTCCGACACAACGGTCACCAAATCGGGCGTCAATGACCGCTCCTTCACCTATATTACCGCGCCGGCAGCCACCGTCCGAGCGTAAACAAACTCGACCACACTCCACAATGCCGGCACGCCTAGGGACGAACGGCTACTACACGCGCTAAGAAACCTCCCTCGTAGTGCCTAGGCAGAGTCATACATTCAAGGAGCCAAAGCCCTCATTTCCCCTCTCGCGCCTGCTCTTACTCGCGCCTGCGCACAAAGGGCTGGCGATCCCTCAAATGAACGTCTCGTTAAATATCCACGGAGCGGCGCGCCCGCTTCCTTGAAACATTTCCAGATGACGCTCGCCTCCGCTGCATCGCGGAGGCGAGCGGATACATTAGTAAGACATTAGACATTATTTTGTTAGACATTATTTATTTCATCATAAATTTGTACATCAACTTTTCCTGTCCTTGCTTTCTCTCTCTCTCTCTCTGTACATCAACATAAGCAAACAGCTGTTGGGCCCATAGCCAAGGCTAGTGTGGGCCCATGTGGTGTACATGCGTATGTGCTACGGCGATAAGGACAGTGATGAACAAATGCGTATTGATTATACATAATTGTACAGGATGAGAAACAAGAGGGAAAAATAAAACATACATCAGTGCAACAATACAATGGCATTACTGAAAAAATATCACCACAAAGACAGAGCAACATTCTCAACTAATTTTTGAGATATATAATCTTTTTATGGAAAACAAAAAGTTACTGGCACTCTTTACTTCTATTGGTAAGGTGCTCCATATTTTTGTACCATGATACTGAATTAGTCTTTGACCGTATGTGTTTCGGGTAACTGGTAAATTGAAATTTATGTTAGTAGCGTATCTAGTATTTCGTGTAGGAATCACAAATATACTAAACGACAATGAGTGATTGCGACATATTATGTTATTCACTAATATAGCAACTTTCATTTCGGAGGGTAGGGTAAAGGGAAGTATTTTCAACCTGCAAAATAAATGACTGCTGAATTCATTATTCGCACCGCTCTCTTCTTTAAGCGCAAAATTGGATCCAAATATGTTTTAAATGTGGACGACCATGACTCGCAACAGTATGTCATATGACAATGAAAGAGAGAAAAGTAGATTATTTTCACTACCGAAATATCGAAGCATGCCCTCGCCTTTAGGAGCCCATAACACGTTGACGCTAGCTTCGAACATACATTATCAATGTGTGGCTTCCAGTTTAAACTACTGTCTAGTGTCACGCCCATATATTTAATTGTGTTCACCTGCTCCAGAGTGTTATTATCAAGACATATTTGCAGAGGTGCACTGTTAACATGACTATGCCTAGAATGAAAAATCATGTAGTGAGTTTTAGCTTTGTTGAGGGTAAGTTTATTTGCTCCAAACCATGATGAAACACAGATTAGTTCTTTGTTACCAATCTGTATTACTTCGTGAAGTGTTTTGCCTGTGAACACTAGTGAAGTATCGTCCGCGTACATGACAGCTTTGGCAGATGTGAGAATTGAAGGAAAATCGTTAACATACAAAGAAAACAAAATTGGTCCTAGGACAAACCCCTGTGGCACACCAGTTTTTACAGAAGAATACGAAGACCCGCCGTGGTTGCTCAGTGGCTATGGTGTTAGGCTGCTGAGCACGAGGTCGCGGGATCGAATCCCGGCCACGGCGGCCGCATTTCGATGGGGGCGAAATGCGAAAACACCCGTGTATTTAGATTTAGGTGCACGTTAAAGAACCCCAGGTGGTCGAAATTTCCGGAGTCCTCCACTACGGCGTGCCTCATAATCAGAAAGTGGTTTTGGCACGTAAAGCCCCATAATTTAATTTTAAGAATACGAAGACGTCAAGTTAGTAATTTTAACAAACTGCTGTCGTGGTTAAGAAACTAGAAAATAAGTTGAAAGTACTGGCACTGAAACCGTAGTATTCAAGTTTCTTTAGTAGTATGGAATGAATAACTGTATCGAAAGCCTTCTTGAGGTCTAGAAATATTACTAAGGCTAATTCATTATTATGGAGTGCTTCGTTTATATGCTGCGACAACTCTAGTACTGCTGAGGACGTAGAGCGACCGGTTCTGAAGCCATGCTGAGATTCATTTTAAATGTTGTTTGTGTTCAGGTACTCTTTCAATTGAATAGAAACAACTTTCTCAAACACGGTATTATTAACACTCAAAACAGAAATTGTTCGATAACTTCCAGGGTCATTATTATCACCGCATTTATATATAGGAGATACTTTAGCAATCTTTAGAGTTTCCGGGTATGTACCGCGTGCGATATTAAGACTGAATATGGTTGTAAGAACAGGGCAGAGGAGGTCAACGTTATCTTTTAAAAGTTTGACAGTAATATCATCGTGACCAGCCGCATTGTTAGCGTTCATATCGATTAATAGATTTTGTACTATAGTATCTTCTAATGGTTTAAGGCAAAATGTGCTGCATACTAACGGGTAATTAACATCACATGTCTGATGAGTTATACAGTCAGCTAGAACTGGCCCAACGTTAGTAACGTATGTATTAAACTCATCAGCTTTTTCGGTGTCGATTCGGCCAGGAACAATGTGCCTTTTCGCAGGTGCACTAATTACATTGTTAATAATGTCCCACATCTTTCTAGAATTACCCTGAGCCTTATGGATCAGTTGCGCGTTAAACTCTTTTTTCCTGTTACGAATGATTGGAACGACAGAATTGCGGGAGCTACGAAACTGCTGTAAATAGTACATATTATGTCCTTGCTGTTTCCACTTCTGATACCAAGTGTCTCTTTCCTTAATGGCGCTTAATATAGTCTTAGTCATCCATGGACATAACGGCTGCTGGTACCTGTGATGATTGGTTGTTTTGCATTCAGAGATGACACGGGAGAGGGTTTTCGGTAGCTTGTCACTTTCGGTATTGTTGTCTGCAGTGAGTACGTCAGAGAAATTTATCTTCTTAATTTTATCACGAAGTAGCGAGTAATTTATTCGACCTGTGCGTGGATTTATTTCATTCCTAGTAATGCTTGCATCATTAGGTATCAATGCGAAGACAGGAGAGTGATCTGTTATACTCGTATTGTATACACCTGCAAGAATATTATTATGATTGCATAGAATATGGTCGATGATTGTGGCTGAGGTTGCTGTAATTCTTGTGGGTTCAGAGATTGTGTTGTTGTAATTGTATGATCGTAATAACAAAGATTAATCGGCATTTAGGTATCCGTAAGTGTCTATGTTGAGGTCCCCGGTTACAACTACAGAGTTAATGTTTCTATCGGTGAAACCGCAAAGAATGGTTTCCAGAACACTATAAAACTGTTGTAAAATTGAACTGGGTGGTCGATAGACTACGCCTATGACCATGCCTGTAGGTATTGCGATAAAGAGTGATTCAATATTGTCATTACTTATATAAGCAATTGAGGCATTTCGATGAGGGTTAGTTCTTGTCTAACATATAAAGCAACACCTCCGCCACGTGATGAAGTCTGTCAGCATAAGTGGTCTGCCACATAAGAGGCGATCGGAGGATTGGTGGAAGAAAAGTAGGGAAACGACAAAAGAGGCAGCCGAGCAAAAGGACAGTTCGCAGTAGGGGATCAGACAACTTGGGCGTGGTAGTTCATAGTGCTTTTTTTTCCTTTTTTCATTGTTTAACCTAGGTAGAACATTAGGCAGTATAGTAGCAAGAGCTTGGTGGCGCAACCCGCCGCCCCGTTCCAAAGGGGACGCTCATAACATCCATCCATCCATCGCGGCTCATGCAAGAGGCTGCGTCTCTACCAGAAAACCTGCCTTCGTGCATAGAGTTCGCAGCGAGCGTTTCCCGGTAAACATTACGGTTACATAGGCTGCAGTTGCTGGAAAGTGTGAGAAGCAGTCAGGGATCTTCGAATGTTGTCGCTTCCTCCAAATTTTTAAAAATGGATTGTCCGTTGCAGATAGCGCAATTCTAGTTCATGAGCTGGTATACTCGAAGAGGCGTACATTACTTGCACAAAAAATATAGTGCGTGATTGACTAATTAAAAGAAATTCCCTAACTAAGTTTTTAGTAATCTTACTGCACATATTGCAATTTACAAACTCTAGCGCTTGAGAACGCAAGGCATATCCACTTGAAGATAATTGTGTGGATGACACAATTTCCAAAATAAGCGCCGTCCAACTTGCGGTAACAATGCGCTGTCATTCCCCTTACTCTCTTAAGAAGACGCCGTTGTTTGCATTGAAGCACAAAAGTAACTGGAACACCAATGCATTTCTCCTCAAAGATCGGGAGTTATTCTCTTGAAGCTAGTGTCATCCTGAGAATTCGTTCCGAGAGGATCCGCCTTGCGGACTCCCCGGCTATAATTTCTAAACTATAGTATGGGGCCATACGGTATTTTGTTAAAAACTTAATTAGTGAATTGTCCTAATTATTATATTATCCGCTTTAATTTCCCATACGAGTAATGTACGCCTCTTCCAGCAGACCAGCTCATGAACTAGAATTGTGCTATCTGCGACAGGCAATCTTTTAAGAAAGTAGAAAGTTTTCGCTTAAATACCCGGTATTCGAATACAAAAGTAAACAAAACGGAGCAAAGCCCGCAGAAAAAAACAGGGCCAAACCACTAGGCAGCGTCTTAGGAAGATACAAAAATACCAGGCGTGACACACTCTCGGTCGGCGCAAACAGCCTAAAATGACTTATCAGTGTAGTGATAGTCTGTGTGACGTGAGTTTAGTGACTCCTGGCTGACAAATGTCCTGGCTGACGCAAGCGTTTTCCTAATGATGACGCATGCGTAATAATTAGGAAAACACCATGCGTCTTTCTGTTTCCTAATGAAAAACGCATGCGTTTTCCCGATGACGAGGCATGCGTCAGCCATGAATCATCAACCTTACACGACATTGACAAGTCGTTTTACGCTGCTCGCGCCGATCGTACAGTGCGTAACGCCTGCTGTTTTTGTATCTTCGTACGCTGCCGCGGGGTGGTTTCCTTCTCGCTTTTTCTGCGGTCCTTGCTCTGTCTCCTTTCTTTCCTTTTGTAGGCGCGCATATTCAGGGTCGATCCCAATAAAGATCCAGTTGTGAGACACCGCTCGTGTTGTGCCCCTCCTGCTTTGTCCATCGTGTTCAGGCTGAATTTCCGTGACCATGAATTTATTCAGTAGCCATATATCCTCGGACAGCTCGCTTGCAATCAGGCTCTAAAAATGTTGAACGGCTATTCGACCAGTTTTTTTTTTAGTATTCTTCTGTTTAAAACTGATCCCACTTTCTCCCGATAGTGAGCTGTCTTGTTCTCACTAGTCAGTGCAAGCGTGGTACTCAGTTATACAGAAATAAATCTTCCTGCTTTAAATATATGCGCGTGCACTTCACTATTCGATATTGCGTTCATTATTCGGTACTTATTATCCGTATTCGATTCGCGTTAGAAAAAGATTATATTCGTTGACCTCTAATAAAGAGTATGAAAACAAAGATCATTGTAATATTCGTGTTATTTTACTCTCTTAAATCAAAACTTAGTGCAACTGTGTAAGTCGCGCTTTCCATCTTGCCTCAGTTAAGACATTTAGTGCTGAAACATAGGCGTGCGCTGAAAAAAATGATCTCTTTTTACGATGTATCGAGAGATGTTGCTATGTCTCATAAAAAACTGTATTAAATAAAGCTATCCAGACCCCCCTCTGACATTTATCTGAACACGCTCTTTGGAAAGCCTCTGCGTTTTAAATGTTAACCACGTGACGCACATTTGCGGAGTTCGTGCGCCAGTCCCCAATTTAAACTTCGAGCTTGTGATGACTATTGCCCGAAACTTCACTTACTAATGCGTAAGTATTCTTCGGCGACTATCCTAGCGCCATGCCGCGAAAAGCGTAATGACGTGTATCTGCACGAAAATGCGTAATTCGCAAAGACATTTAATTGTTATAATAGTTGAAATGTAGATGATTGGAAGCTGGATATGCGATAAGGAGAAAGTTTTAAAGAAAATCTGAATGTCCATAAAGATGCATAGGCTTCTTTAGAAAATGCAAGGAGTTCAACTGAAATTTGCGCGGTGGGGGGGGGGTCAACATGAAATTTGGGGTACGGTCAATTTAAGAATTGGGATGGGTCAACTGAAATTTGGGAGCACCCCAACATACATTAGCGTGTGAGGCTACTAAATATTTGGGGGTGGACCAACTTAAGTTTCGCTGTAGGCGAACTTGAAATTCAGACATGGGTTACAGTAAATTTGCGTGTGAGCCAACATGAAATTTCATAAAGTGCGAACCTAAATTGGGGGGTGGGCCAACTGAAAATTGCGAGTGTGCTTATGCATACTTAGACAACACGAGTAGTGTTTCTTCATTCTTTGTCATCGGACGGAGCGCTATATTTTAATCATTAGTAATAGGGCCACAACGTTTGGGATAATTAATGTTACGGATCTGTTTGGTGAGAAACCCAGCTTTAAGGGAATAATTAAGTCGCATTTCTATTCTTCCCGAATCCTAGCACTTTTTTTTATTTAAATGTAGAACCATAGGAAGGTCGGCTTCGTCATAACCTGCCATAGCAAAATCTCAGATTTGTTACATAAAAAATTAATAAATATATATTCCAGTAACATAATACACACACGAAAACAAGCGCACAATGATTGTCTCGACTACGGGTACCTGCGCTAAAAGTGCAGTCAAATAACTGTACAATCATCACAGGAGTAAAGGGCCCGCACGTCTCTTCATATGGACATATAAAGAGAGCACCTGCACGAGATCATCTCGTTAAAAACTAACCGCATTGTAGAAGACAAAACAGTAATGTTGCTAATACGCAGTCCATAAGGACTGCGTATAAGCAACATTACTGTTCTGTCTTACACTTTTTGTTTAGCTTCCACTAAAAATTTGCCAATTACGATCATGTTCATGCATTCCGGTGTCCTGCTTTTAGGCCTCGCGAGACGGTGTCGCAGAAGCAGGGTTGGCGCACGCGCGGGCCGTCCACTGCGCTTGCCGAACCCGAGCAAAAGAAGAACAGCCTTCTTCCCTTTTGCACCCAAGTAACCTCGCAGTTAGGTGGCGTTAGCAGCGCAACACTCGTGCCAACTCTCGTACTACTCTGCAACCATACCGACCGCCGCCGTAAAGCCACACGTCAAAGCCTAATTACAGGAGACGGGAGCCATGCAGAGAAAACTACATCAGGGGACGCGTGAGAATCGCACATCCCCAGAAACGCTACTAAAAAATCAGTGTCGCCCACTACTATCGTCGGGTCGCGTAATGCAATTGCAAAACGACTTTTAACTACACGATTTGTCCTGTGCATTCACACGAGTGGCAATGCATTGCCAAGTGCGAGAAATGAACTGGGCCTTTGAGCCCGTTCTGATGCTTCATCAAGTGATGCGTGGCCGGCACTGCCGAGGACATGCCACGCGCCAGAGCCACAGCAAATGACTCGCCATTTAAAGTCAAATGTCACTACAGTTGACCAAATGCAAGACAAGGACTCACAAGTGATTGCCATGCTCAAATCGCTCACGAATGTCATGCGTCTGCTACTGACGAACATGGACACTCCAGCTGCTCGTAGCGCACTGCAAGTATTGGACGCGCTGACGCCAGTACTTGAAAGCATCGCATAGCACCATGGCCCGCCCCTCGCTGCCCTTCCACAAGGAAGTCAAGAAAGCATCTTTACTGCAGTGGAATGCCCGTGGTCTCAAATCAAGAATTTCAGATTTTAGACATTTTGTCTTCGAAAACCGTTTTCCCATCCTCGTAATTTGCGAACCGAACGTGCAGAATGTTATACGTATTTCTGGCTATGAGGCATTCATGTCCTCTACCTGTGGTGATGTAAGCAAGGTAATTGTATATATTAGATGTGATCTGACTTACGTGTTGCAGCCAGTTCCGCCTCACGACGACAACCAGTACGTTTGTTTAATCGTGAAAACGAATAAGCTTACGTTCACACTCGTCGCTGTGTACATTGCTCCTTCAAGTGGCTTCGACTCTAAACGACTGCACGACGTGCTATCAGCGGCACCCGGCCCTACGATTCTCACAGGAGATTTTAATGCTCACCATCCGCTTTGGGGGAGCCTGAAGATGGACTCCGGGGGAAGGCGAATAGCATCCTTTGCCACACAGCACGACCTTTACTGCCTCAACGATGGTAGTCCGACATATTTACGTGGGCCTACTTACAGCAGCTGCCTAGACTTGACCCTGGTTTCTCGGCTTCTTGAAAGAAACGTGCAATGGTTTACAGACATCGAAACACATGGAAGCGACCATATTCCGACGTACCTGAAGATCAAGGGACTATCGAAATGCTCCTCCATGACGCTCCGGCGAATTGACTGGTCGGCGTTTCGGTCGCACATGGAGGGAGTATGTCAGCAAGGGAACCATTCAAGTCCGGAACACGAAATTCAAAAAGCCATGCAAGAGGCTACGCGTAGTTTCCAGCCTTTCCCGAAATATGCAGAATTTGAAGCAGAACTGCAGCGACTACGAGCAATTCGCCGGCGGGCTGAAAGAAGATACAGGAGAACTAAATCCATCCATGATCTCCGAGAGGCAAGGCGGATGCAAAAGAAGATTCAACGTCGCATCGATGCACTACAATCTCAAGGATGGAAACGTTTCGGTGAGTCGTTGGATCCACGTCAGCGATTATCTCAGATATGGAGAACCGTGCGTGGGCTTCGCCTATCACCACAACAGCGTGTCCCTTTCAAAGCCCTCGCTTTGCACCAAGGTCGCAGCGAAATTGACATTGCTGAAGAATTTTGCTCAAGACTTTCCAGCTTGCAGTTCCAACGCACAATTACACCATGTGCTACTCCTGTGCCACGGGATTCACGCATGGATGTAATTTTTTCGCTGGAGGAGCTTGAAGCGGCACTGGCGACTTGCAGGCGCTCTTCGTCACCTGGCCCGGACGGGGTTACCTATGCGGCGCTCGCCAATCTTGGGCAGAAAGCACGACTCATGCTACTAAACCATTACAACGAGTCCTGGCGCAACGGTTTGGTTCCACGTGACTGGAAATGCAGCCGCTTGGTTCCACTTCTCAAACCTGGTAAATCACCGTTAAACTTATCATCGTACCGCCCCATCGCTCTGGCCAGCTGCATAGGGAAAATAATGGAACGAATGATTTTGACGCGCTTGGAATGGTACCTGGAAAATTACAACGTGTACCCAGATGCTCTGTCTGGCTTCCGGCGAGGGCGCTCATCCATAGATAATGTCATCGATTTGGTTACGTTTGTTCAGCATCAAAAACGCCGGAAACGACTCACTGCTGCATTATTCCTAGACATAAAAGGCGCCTATGATAACATAGCACATTATGCCATTATAAATGCTCTTATTGAAGCCGGAATCGGTGGCCGCACTTTTCAGTGGCTGTGCAGTTATTTGACCGACAGGCATTTCTTCGTGATGACCGAGGATGGCGCCACGACTCAACACCAAGCGTGCCGTGGAGTACCGCAAGGCGGAGTGTTGAGCCCGACGCTATTCAACCTAGTGCTCGTTGGCCTAGTCCGATGCTTGCCCAACACAGTTCAGGTATCAATATATGCCGACGATATCTGCATTTGGGCGTCTGCCGTAACACGACTGCAGGTACGAGCACGGCTACAAAAGGCAGCTACGATAACATCTCTGTACTTGCGAAAACAGAACTTAGAGCTGTCTTCAGAGAAATGCTGCCTTGTTACATTCACTCGGAAGGAAATGCAGCGTTACAGTGTAAAGGTCAATGGGCAAGCAGTAGCAAATGCACGGAAACACCGCTTTTTAGGGGTAATTATTGACCGAGACCTATCATGGAGCCCGCATGTTTCATACTTGAAGAAGAGATTATTGACAATAATACATCTCCTCAAATTTCTCGGCGGAAAGTCATGGGGCACTTCGGTGCGGTCAATGCTGCAGCTGTATAACGCCTTGATCCTCGGTTTCGCAAGATACAGCCTCCCTGTGATTGGGAACACCTGCAAAACAAACCTGCGTATACTCCAGGGACTACAAGCTCAAGCCCTAAGGACGTGTCTCGGTCTTCCGAGGTGTGCGTCTACAGCGGCAACGATTGTCATAGCTCGAGATCACCCTACATCAACGTACTTGGCAACCGACGCTCTCAGGGCGCATATTCGGCACGTTGCCCGATTACCTTCTCACCATCTTGCCGCTCTACCCACAGAAAGGCCACACACAACTTTCAGTCGTTTAATTGATGCCAATCGTAACTCACTGCCATCGAACTACATGCCTGCAGCAAGACCATCCTTACCTTTATGGTGCCTGCACAGACCTGACATACGCCTCACCATCCCAGGAATCATGAAGAAAGCCAACATGCCATCGTTTGCCCTTAAGCAGGCCACGTTAGAACTTTTACATGAGGTGCACAGTGGCCGCGTACACGTTTACATCGACGGTTCAGTCACATCTGCAAGCGCAGCTGCCGCTGTGGTGATACCAAGAAGATCCGTCAAGATACAGCTAAAGACGTCACATGTATCCTCAACGACAGCTGCTGAACTGGTAGCCATGCGTGCGGCTCTTCATTTTATTAAGGAGGAACCATCCCACGCATGGTCAATCTTCTGTGATTCCAAGGCAGCCCTGCAGAGTGTACTCTCAGCACTGCGCCATGGATCACATGAGCAGCTCGCCGCAGAGATCAGAGAAGTCCACCATCGACTAGTTGACGAAGGACACGATATAATATATCAGTGGTTGCCTAGTCACTGTGGCATACATGGCAATGATCGAGCAGACGCAGCTGCCCGATCTGCCCATGACGGCGTCAACTCCGTTGCCATTCCTCTTTCGAGAGCCGACGCAGCGAAAAAACTTGCCGCACTTGCGCGTGACCTGACATTAGCCCAGTGGAATTCATCCGATTTCACAAGTGCACGCCTCCATACACTGGACCCTAATTTACAGCTCCATATTCCGCCCGAGCTTCCACGACGTGACTGCACCCTTCTTATCCGTCTATGGCTTGGAGTAGCATTTTCAAATGCCTACTCTTTCCTTATCGGAATGGCCAACAGCCCACTGTGTGACTTCTGCGGGTGCAACGAAACGATCGAGCACCTTCTTTGTCAGTGCTCTCGTTTTAACCCACAAAGAACTGTCCTCTCAGCCACCTTAGACAAACTGGACAAGCGCCCAATGACAGAAAGCAAGATCCTTGGAACCTGGCCTACGCGAACATCAGCGCGATCCGCTATGAAGGCGCTGCTGCGATACTTGAAAGACACGGGACTTTCTGACAAATTGTGACAGTACACTGTGTGGCGCAGGACTGTACGGTGACACTGCGTAAGACTAGGAATGCCTTTGCGGGTTGCGTGACAGTGCCCACAGAAATAGTTCGTGTGTACGTGCGTGTGTGTGCTTAGGTTTTTTTTTTTTTCCTTTTTTTTATCCTTCTTTCTTTCTCACCTATTGCATCCCCTTTCCCCTCCCCCAGTACAGGGTAGCCAACCGGAGATAATCTCTGGTTAACCTCCCTGTCTTTCCTTTGCCTTTCTCTCTCTCTCTCTCTCTCTTCTGATGCACCCTTCTCACAACGTGTTAACTTGCGTTAACGTGCCAACATTGAAGCGAAAAACTGAAATTCAGCACTCAACATGGGACCACTTTTTTCTATGTTCAGGTAAGGCACGATTACAGAGTGAGCACGCAGACCTGTTTTCATACCGTTTGAATTCTTGTGAGCATTGCGCACTTAACTGGTCACAGCTATAAAGGAATACCGTATAAAATACAGCATGTGATCTGTGCTTAGGGAAGGGTTTTTATCACTCAGTTAAAACGTTTTTGATAACATTTTTGATGCGAAAGTATGAAGTGGCCCTTTGAGGAAAAATCCGGCGTCGGTAGCAGCGAAACTGCACTCACATTCTCCTTGGCAGTAATGCCACGTCACGAGCACTCCAAGTCACGAGGGCACCTTTAAGGAGCATAGCTAGCGGAATGGCACACGTGCTGCGGCGTTAGCGGGCCAGGAGTTGCCTGAGGATAAAAAAGAATGATGGGATTTTACGTGCCAAAACCACTTTCTTAATATGAGGCGCGCCGTAGTGGGGGACTCCGGAAATTTCGGCCTCCTGGGGTTCTTTAACGTGCACCTAAATCTAAGTACACGGGTGTTTTCGTATTTCGCCCCCATCGAAATGCGGCCGCAGTGGCCGGGATTCGATCCCGCGACCTCGTGCTCACCAGCCTAACACCATAGCCACTGAGCAACCACGGCGGGTGCCTGAGGATAGAAGGCATCGCCGTGACGCCACGTCACCATATCTAACGCGCCGTATCTCTCCCTCTCATCCCCACTGCGCCTAGCTGCTGCGCGGGCCAGTCGGCCTTGGTGGCCGCTACTGCTTCGTCGGTCTCTCGCCGTGCAGCACGTCAGCGGCATACTGCGTTGGCACCACTGGCTGCTCCTCCTTGCTGGCTCGGGCAGCACGTACCGCTAGGGAGTCTGAAGCATGTACTATCGTGAGCAATGTCAGCGGAAACACACGAGCGCATGTCAGATAACCTCGAACCTCGCTATGGGCGATACGTGGCGGCCGCCGAAGGAAACGAAGTGGAAAGGAGGACGCTGTTCTAATAACTGTTGGCACTCCCAATATGCGTTTCTATATACAAAGTGCCGGACTTCGCATCACCAGTGCACATTGATGAAGCTTTGGATATTGTGGTTGCTGATAACTTGTGCACCGAAGCGTCGCCAATAGCAGCTTTCTATTGAAGCGTAAACATTCGAGAGCTAATTCCCTGGAAGATCTGTCCGTCTATCTCGAACGCGTGACACGATGCACTCCATAAGATTTGCATCAGGTCCGACGGGGGTATATCTGGAAATACCTGGGGACGTCTATCGGTAGCCTCAATGGACACAAAGAGTATGGGGACATCTCACGGGTGGCTAAATAGCACTTGTCCCTTGTCCATTTTTCAAATCGACACCACGTCCGATTGTCCGATTTTTACATCCGTGGCACCATCTCCTGACCGCCAGTTTGCGCTCACAGGACGATCTAGCGACCATCCGAAAATAATCCACAGGACTTTTACGGAAGTCCTAAATATGCACAAATGTCACGCTGGGGACATCCATATGACATCGTCAGGATATTGCCCGTCGAAAAGGATCTATTTTAGAAACGAGAAATACGCTGTATAGAAAGATTTTAGGATACTGTGGGATAAAATGAAACGGATAAAAACAAAAATATCAGACAGTTTGGAATAATTCGTTTTGTTGAAAAAGAACTTTATTTTCTCAATTTATTGTTTAATACATTTGATTCTAAAAGCAAATCATCGATTACAGCGCCAACATTCTCGTCGATGTGCCCAATAGTCTATGCACCCATGGACAGTACACTTGGAATAGCTAAATCTAATCGAAGACGCAGTGCGGTGTCAATATTGTCCGTTTTCGCAATGTTCTCAGTTTTTGAGAGGAATTAAAATTAACGTGTTCTGTGGCCTCATCTTCCCTGCAAAAAGTACAAATTGGTGAGAATGCCTCAACAGTCTTGAGCAGATACAAATGCAAAGATCTTTTGCGACAGCATAACCTGGTAATAGCTACTTCGTCTTGGTCGGCATAGATTGCTTTTCCGTGAGATTGATAGATGTTTGAAATCTTGCAAATTTGTTTAACACGAAGCGCAGAATAATCTCTCAGCATCGTTTGCCTCTGACATTATGGCGCTAGAGAAAGATTGAACGGCCGGACCACTTTTTGACGCCTTCGCCAATGCGTCTGACGTTTCATTTAGAAATACTCATGTATACATCCAGTTATTCTATACTAAAAGTTTGTTCCCTCATTTTTTCACATTTCGTATTTCTTATTTTGTTTTGGACTACAGGGTTCTTGGTGAATCCGACAGAGTTGACATGTCCCACTGAATCCAACTATCCACATCGTCCTTGCGGATGGTTGAGGAGTTCATACTAAATGCCTCTATCGTCTAAAAGTACCCATCCTCCTAGAACATGAGAATAGGTAGCAATTATTTTCCGCGTTTTTAACCGTCCAGAGACACGAGGTTGTTGACGACAAACATGATCCAAGCCAGTCAATTTTAACTAAAAACACATTAGTGACCTTAGAAAAGACGGGGAATCCGGGAGATGGCAATTCAAGGCGATGAGCAAAACGTGAACAAGGTGAATGCAGGAGCCAACGTTTCGACAAGTGGACTTGTCTTCTTCAAGGCGACATATGCTTTCCTCGCCACAGTATATATAGGTGGGGTTCTTCTAAAGGGGAGGGGGTGTGAGGCGGGAGGGCGCGGATGTGTACAAGGTCAAAGCCAGGACCCCCCCTCCCCTCACCCTAGTCTGTCAACCCACGCGCGTTAGCCGGCGTGTCAAGGGCGTGTGACACGCCAGCTGACAACCCACGCGCGTTAGCCGGCGTGTCAAGGGCGTCTGACACGCCAGCTGACAACCCACGCGCGTTAGCCGGCGTGTCAAGGGCGTCTGACACGCCAGCTGACAACCCACGCGCGTTAGCCGGCGTGTCAAGGGCGTCTGACACGCCAGCTGACAAACCCACGCGCGTTAGCCGGCGTGTCAAGGGCGTCTGACACGCCAGCTGACAACCCACGCGCGTTAGCCGGCGTGTCAAGGGCGTCTGACACGCCAGCTGACAAAACCACGCGCGTTAGCCGGCGTGTCAAGGGCGTCTGACACGCCAGCTGACAAAACCACGCGCGTTAGCCGGCGTGTCAAGGGCGTCTGACACGCCAGCTGACAACCCACGCGCGTTAGCCGGCGTGTCAAGGGCGTCTGACACGCCAGCTGACAAACCCACGCGCGTTAGCCGGCGTGTCAAGGGCGTCTGACACGCCAGCTGACAACCCACGCGCGTTAGCCGGCGTGTCAAGGACGTCTGACACGCCAGCTGACAAAACCACGCGCGTTAGCCGGCGTGTCAAGGGCGTCTGACACGCCAGCTGACAAACCCACGCGCGTTAGCCGGCGTGTCAAGGGCGTCTGACACGCCAGCTGACAACCCACGCGCGTTAGCCGGCGTGTCAAGGGCGTCTGACACGCCAGCTGACAACCCACGCGCGTTAGCCGGCGTGTCAAGGGCGTCTGACACGCCAGCTGACAACCCACGCGCGTTAGCCGGCGTGTCAAGGGCGTCTGACACGCCAGCTGACAACCCACGCGCGTTAGCCGGCGTGTCAAGGGCGTCTGACACGCCAGCTGACAAAACCACGCGCGTTAGCCGGCGTGTCAAGGGCGTCTGACACGCCAGCTGACAAACCCACGCGCGTTAGCCGGCGTGTCAAGGGCGTCTGACACGCCAGCTGACAAACCCACGCGCGTTAGCCGGCGTGTCAAGGGCGTCTGACACGCCCTCCCGCCTCACACCCCCTCCCCTTTAGAAGAACCCCACCTATATATACTGTGGCGAGGAAAGCATATGTCGCCTTGAAGAAGACAAGTCCACTTGTCGAAACGTTGGCTCCTGCATTCACCTTGTTCACGTTTTGCTCATTAGTGACCTTAGTAAAATAACACCGCTTCACGACTCATTATTGAAAGCACGGCATTTTCATAGCGACATCAATATTCTGCATTTGCGCGTAGTCTTCCGTCATCTGCATTTGCTTTGCTGTAGACACATCGGACTCATTATCCTCATTTAAATGGCTCGCTTGTCACGAGGCATTGCGTGTGGGTATAAGTACGTGTCTAACTTCAGCACTTGTAGCATCCTGCGCAAAGTCGTGTTTACGGCCGTAAGTTACTCGACGAGAAATGCACACATTGTCCTATGTCGCAGTTATATTCGCCATAATGCACGACGTCCAGGGAAATGAGCCTGTTCCATATGAAGACAATCCAGCCTATTTTGATAAGCAACACGCTAGTCATGTAAGTCAGCGTCGTTTCAAGACATATTGTTTACTTTGAACGAAATGTGTGAGTCGCTTTAGTCGGATCCGTAATCCTTATCATCATTTGCCTGTTTATGTCTACTGCAAGGCGAAAGTCACTCCCATAGATCACCAATTATCCTTGTCTTGCGTCAGGTGAGCCCATTTTATACTTTTAAATTTCCTCATTTCATCACACCACCTTATTCTCAACCGTCATCAAATACGCTACTTTTCGCGGCCATTCTGCAATTTTGACCGAACCATGGTCCTTTGCCTGCTCACTACCTTTGCTGCTCAATTTCGTTTATTTCGCTTGATATCAGCCTAGACTTGGACTCTCGCCCATGTTTGTCGTTTTCGCGCCACCATCCAGCAAATGGTAAATCTTATCGCGCGGCACAAGACGCGCCTGCATGTATAAGTACATGTTCGATTGTCGTAGCCAATTTTATCTGTCATCTATGTTGTCGCGGGACTTCGTGTAATCAGACTGGATGCGCGGCGCAAATAGTGTTCTACTTTTCGGAAGTGAGCACCACGTCTTAAGGTGGTACCGCCGGCGAGTGATGTATAAAGGCGTAAATATAGTCCGACGTAACGCGCGCGCGCGCTCGCGCACGCTACGTTACGTGTGCGAAAACAACTCCTATAGTCCGACGCACTGCAGCGCCGACGTAACCGGCGGCTGCCAGCGCGCCCCGACGGGCTCGGCGCAAATTTGGCTACTGCTCCATTCGCGCGCCGGCGCAGCCGACCACGTCGACCCACAATGCATTGCGCGCGAAGAAAAAGGCGCCAACAGAACTCCACAGACGGCTTTTGCGGACGGCGCGCGACTTGGCGAACGTTCTGCGCATGCTCCGAAGATAGCAGCCGACGGCGCGCGCGTTGAAGTATAGAGGGGATGGCATCTCGGCTGGCGCAGCGCAACCGACGTAGCGTGACTGACCGTGAACGACGTTCGCCCGCGTGCCGATAACGTCGTACTATAAGCGTGCCCTAAGTAGCTGGCTTACCTGACCAATAGACCATATTGTCACGTGGTAGTGACTGTGAAGAAAGCAGCCAAACTGAGAAAGACGAAACTAGCGTTTTATTGACCGAACTTGTGCCCTCAAAAACAGGCTACACTCAAAGAACGGCGACAGCGGCGAACACAGTCGGCGATCGTCGAAAATCTGATCTGCGGGTCAAGCGCGTCGGCTTCTCTATGTTCCAGAGTAATCGCTGGGACCTGTGTGCCTTCCACAGAGTTCTACATTATTCGCGTCGCGCACACATGCGATCAGATTACACAAGGTTCGGTCACAGACAGCGGATGGAAGCATCGATAACATTCCAGAAACTTCCGATACATGCAGGTGCGTCCGGCGCTGTGCGATAACATTTGTTAGGCGGTGAAACGTGTCGCCC
Organism: Dermacentor andersoni; assembly: GCF_023375885.2. Taxonomy (NCBI): domain Eukaryota; kingdom Metazoa; phylum Arthropoda; class Arachnida; order Ixodida; family Ixodidae; genus Dermacentor; species Dermacentor andersoni. The sequence goes on along the minus strand of NC_092823.1, from coordinate 22,857,933 downwards.
GATAAAGAGAAACAAGTACACGTGGCAATAGCCTTGACGATCGCCGGTTTTGCTCGCTGATATCCGTGTGCTTTACTGCTACTTGTATTGCAGGGTACGAGCTCGCCCAACAATATGTAAAATGGTGACTCACACTTTTGGCACTGCGCCGTTCTTCACCGTCACTACGACGTGTCATCTGGTGTAGGTACTTGGGTCTGTGTCGGACATTAAATTCTGAATACCATACCCTGCAAGCGCGAGCCACAATGACCGAGCGCCTGTACCGCCTGTAGCAATGACGCTGTAACAACCGAGAGATCGACGGAACTTCCGCGGCTCGTCGTTCGACGACACTGAAAGTAGGCTAGAAACCTAAGAAAGGATCGGGGGGGGGGGGGGGGAGGGGAGGCAAAGTTTAACAACTAGAACTACGAATACACGCTGCGGCATTGCACATTTCTCATTGGAAGACACCGCCAGAATTTAGTTTGAGAACCAAGAGTCCACCCTGACAACCTGGGACATGTTTCCCAGCTTCTGCCTGGACACCATCACGAGCTTCGTGCGCAAAAAAAAAATGCGGCAGGAGCTCTGCTTCTGCCGAGTACAGTACTTATACAGCATAGTACTTCCCGAGTACAGTTACCCAACCTGAACATTGCGATTTTCAAGGAAGAGATGACTCGACTGTTCCGCCACGCTGACCCAACATGTCAGAAGACAAGCAAGTTCGTTTCCTCATCAGTGAATAAAGCAATAACTCTTCGCGAACTCGCATAAGACCGTCGCGCAATTCAGGACGGAGCAACCACCATCGCAAAGACGCGATAAATGCGAACTAGGCAATTTAAAGACCAACAGCTTATGCCGAAGTCTGAAATCCAAACACTAGCCTCCGGTGCATCATGATTTCCCTCGCCACAGAAGCAGCCGCAAACATTGAAGACATCGTCGAGGACGACCAACACCTGCTGCTCGCTTTATCACGCCGGGTGGCCTCTTTGAGTTCGTTATGCCGTTGGGGATTTGCTCAGCACCTGCAACGTTTTAGCGCGTTCTGGACGCAATGTTGACATGCTTAACGGGTAGACCGGCCTTATATACTTGGATGACGTCGTCGTCCTTTATTTTCGCAAGTTTTGAGGGGCACCTGAGGCACCTTGGAACAGTACTAGACGGAATCATGTCATCCGGACGCAACTTCAAACCAGGTAAGTTTGAACCAGCTTTGCGTACGGAGAGGTGCTGTTTCTGAGCCACGTCATCACTAATTTGGGAGTCCGCCCCGACCCGCAGAAAACCGACGCCATCGCAACATTCCAGATGCCCGTCGACAAGAAGGCAGTGTGCAGATTCCTTGTTCTGTGTGCATACTACAGGCGCTTTCTGAAGAACTTTTCACGCTTCACCGAGGCATGAACCTATCTAACGAAATCTGATGTCGGGTTCAAGTAGGAAGCGCCGCAGGTCGAAAAATTCCCAGAAGTCAAACGACGCCTTCGGTTGCCCCACGGGTACTGCGCTCTTCGACAAAGGCGACGATAACGAAGCTCACACCAACGCAAGCAGCGTAGACCTCGGCGCTGTCCTAGTCCAGAGGAAAGATCGACTTGAATGGGTCATAGCTTCTGCTAATCGGTCGCAGGTAAAGCGCAAGGCAATTATATCACAAGGAAAAAGGAATGCCTTGCAATCGTTTGGGCTGCCGGAAAATTTCGCCCGTACTTATGTGGCAGGCTTTTGGAATCCGTAAGCGACCACCATGCATTGTTTTGGCTGGCAAATTTGAAAGACCCTTCAGGACGCCTATGCAGGTGCTGCGTTAGACTGCAAGAATATGGCATCCCCATGAGTCGCCGTTCCATTGACGTCATGATATTTGCATTTTTCTCTGATACACTTGAGGTCTTCAGTAATTGCAGATAAAGGGTGGCAAGCTTTTCGACTATAATATCACCTTCAATTTTCGTCAAATCGATGGTTATTCCCATCTTTCCCTGAAGCTTTTTTCTTGGGTGTACCTTTTGTAACCCTTCTAATCTCATCGCTCATTACACGTGGAACTTGTTGGCTGTTGGTCAATACCAATCAGGGTTACGTGGCTGCTCTAAGTAGTGTACAGTTCGCTCGTCAATTCTACTGCTGCATTTCATATATCATCAAACTTGCTGATGATGTTATCCAGCTTATCTTTCACTGCGCACTCTGTTTTTCCAATGCCAAGTTTTCTTGCTGATTTGATGATCCTCCGATTTTACTTCTTCGACATACTATTTCATGTAATAATTTTTGATATCAAATATTGTCTTGTCGAACAGCCTTCTGTTTCTTGCTCTTTGTTTTTCTTCTTTTCCTGCCCTATTTCCAACTTATATTGGAGCCTCTGAAATGTGTTTAACTGCGGTCTCGTCAATTACCTCTATTAGCTTCCTGTTTTAAATCCACATATTTGTTTGCAAGAACTAGCCTTCATGATTATGCTTCTCCCTTTGTGCTTCCAGGCTGGCCCGATTTTTGACTACAATTCTTGCTCCATATAGGTAACAATGCTTAGCCTCAGCAGCCTATGATCATTGCCTTTTTCCCTATCTAACCATTCTACATCCTGCACAATGCTCGCGTAAGGACAAATTATGAACTCTGTTTCGTTTCTTTTCTCCCCATGAAGGATTCTTTAGGTTCAATTCCCGTTATTGTACTTCTGAATTAAGATAATCATTATCTCATACCGGTTACTTACCACGAATTCTACCGACACCTCTCCCCTACTCTTCCTAGAGCAGATGCCTTCACTTACCATTTTCCTCTTCTCCGCCCCGTTTTTCTGCACATTTGCAATGATGTCACCCATGACTACAGCGTACTGAGTTTGCACCTTAGAAAGCGAAGCTGTATATGGCTACTCCGGCAAATTTCCCGCGTCCGCGCGTTTACAGCGTCGTGTCAACATAGAAAAATTTTAGTTTCCAGAGCTAGTGTAAAAGAGAGTCTAGTCTTGTAGGTTCATAGCACAAGTGTCAAAACCTGTGATGGAAGGCCCATGCTTCATCCTAGTGCGCTCGTATCAAGTGTCAAGTCGAGTGATTGATCACCCATTCTTGTCGGCGCGGGGCTCATTCGCCGCCACTAGGGGGTGCGCCGCTATACCAACCGGAGGTGGTGCTTACAAATTTCAACTGGAAGAAATCCTAAGAGAAAATTCCTAAGCTCACAGCCCCAGGGATAGACGAGGTTCCCGCTAGGCTGATTATTGAACTAGGACCAAAAAGTAAGGAAACTCTTGTGAAAACAGTGGGAAAGCCTTTGAAAAATAGACAAATACCAGGGAGTTCGCGGCAAAACGGAATGAATTTAATTTATAATGGTAAGGGCGAGAAACATCGAATTCACTCGTATAGACCGTTGACCATTACATCGGCAATATACAGGTTAGCAATGCAGGCAACCAAATTAATGCTTCAAGCAGGGCCAGAGAATAATGACATTTTAGGAGTACTTCAGAATGGCTTCAGAATGAGTAGGCGCTTAAATAATAACTTATTTGTTCTTACTCAGTGTATTGAAATATAAAGAGTAGAAAGCAGACCGTTATACGTGGCCTTTTGTGACATTACAGGAACCTATGACAATGTAGACCGCAAAATACTTTGGGCGATATTCTGGAAGGTGAAGGCTTAGGTGACGATTCTCTACCGCTTTTGAGAGAGACTTTTCTAGAAAATACCGTTTGCGTTGAATGGGAAGTGATGAGGAGCGAGGAGAAATTTCATATCAACAAGGGACTGAGGCAGGGGTGCCCTTTGTTCCCACTGCTGTTTATGATGTACATGGTGAGGATGGAGAGGGCGCTGGAAGCAAGTAATATCGCTTTTAATCTCTCATACAAACAGGCATGTACAGTAGTAGAGCATCAGCTTCCAGGTTTATTTTATGCGGACAATATTGTGTTACTAGCTAACAAGCAAAGCGATTTGCAACGTCTGGCTAATATCTGGGGACAGGAAGGCAACAACTAAGGTTTGAAATTTAGCTTTAGAAAATCAGGTGTTATGGTACTCAATGAAAACAGTGAACAGACAGTGACGATACAGGGCCAGGAAATACCTCGGGTAACAGAATATTGAAACGTGTCGCCCGATAAAGACAAGTACACGTGTCTTGGTATATGGATAATATGGAAATATAGAAATATGGAAATATGGTTTATGGAAATACCTTGGTATATGGATAAACGAAGGCAATACATATATGGAAACACAGGAAAAAACAATAACAGTGCAGGGGAACAGAAATGCAGACATAATGAAGCATAGAGGGCTTTGGGGATACAATATGTACGAGGTGCTCCGAGGTATGTGGAAATGTGTAATGGTTCCAGGACTTACTTTTGGAAATGCGGCTGTTTGCTTTAAATCAGGGGTACAATCAGGACTCGATGAGAACCAAAGGTCAGTGGGACGCCTCGCATTGGGCGCTGACGGGGAGACTACAAATGAAGCTGTGCAGTGTGATGTGGGCTGGACTAGTTGTGAAGTGAGGTAAGCTCGTAGTAAAATTGATTATGAAGAACTACTGAGGAATATGGAAGAAAGTGAGTGGGCTGGGAGAATGTTGAGGTATCTGTACAGGAAGAACATTAATTCACAGTTGAGGAAAGGAACTAGGAAGCTTACCAGCAAGTATGCGGCCTGTGGGGTGGGCAACACAGCAACAAAGAACGTCAAGTGGAAAGTTAGAGAGGCTGATGTAATCACATGGGTGGCGGCAATGAAAAATGAACCTGCCATGAGTAACTAAAGAGGAAAAAGTGAAATGAGGAAAGAAACAATTTATGATAACTCCGATGGAAGCTCATTATTTTTCGAAGCGAGATCGGGATGGCTTAGAATACTCACCTATAAAGCGAGATATAAGAAGGAAGAAGAAGCATGTGCTTGCTGCGATAAAGCTAGGGAAACGATGGATCATGTTTTATTAGAATGTGAAGACATCCACCGAGCAGTCGATTTAGGCACCACGGGCCTCTTTGAAGCCCTTGGGTTTAGCGAGAGCAGTGGAACGTTAGCATGTCCGCAATAGAGATTAGTAAGAGGCGATTGAAAGATTGGTGGAAGGAAAGTAAGGAAACGACAAAAAACGGAGAAGTAGAAAAGCAAAGTTCGCAATAGGGGATCAGAAAATTTGGTTTTGGGAGTTCATAGGACATTAGGCAGGACATAGCAAGAGCTTGGTGGCGCTACCCACTGCCCCGTTCCAAAGGGAACGCTCATAACATCCATCCATCCATCCATCCATCCATCCATCCATCCGTCCATCCATCCATCCATCCATCCATCCATCCATCCATCCATCCGTCCGTACGTCCGTCCGTCCGTCCGTCCGTCCGTCCGTCCGTCCGTCCGTCCGTCCGTCCGTCCGTCCGTCCGTCCGTCCGTCCGTCCGTCCGTCCGTCCGTCCGTCCATCCATCCATCCATCCATCCATCCATGTCCGTGTCCGTGTGCAGGCCGTAATAAACGTACACGTATGTGTCGACTAGTATGTGTTCGTCTATAGAGTGACGAAAGTGTCGCCTTGCAACCTCAGGGCTGTTTTCGGGCGGTTCCATTTGGCGGACGCGTATCGGGCGCTCGAAAGAGGAGCAACGTGTCCTTCTAGAACGACGACGGGACCGACAGCGAGAATGGCCGCACTCGCGGCTGGAAGCCGTTAAGGCCGATCGTGCGCGTGTCGTTGAGCCTGGCCCGTCGTGTGTGTGCCGACTAACGAAGATCCGCACCATGCCCGTCATGACCGGCGGCGTGATAAGAACCGGGAATGTCAGCGCCGGCGTCGGGACGCCGTTAAGGCTTGTTGTATCTATCCCCTGCCCGGCGACTATCACCAGCGGGCCCGTGAGGACCGGCCATGCGTACACTACTGGGAACGTTAGCATCGGCTCTGTTTTTGTCTTGATGCTTTAATTACGTATATAGTCATACATATATGCAATTTGGCCATTTTAGAAGAACACATCACAGCTTCGCTGGTCGTCCTTCTTCACAGTGTGGAAGGGCCGAGGATTGTTTCCATTGCTAACTAAATGTCCTCATACAACTGTTCTACTTATTTATCATCGTGACTTCACGGTGGAGCGTATTATGTTTATTCTATAGCCCTTATTTAGCTTTGTTACGACGACTGCTACTTTTTTCATTAACTGAGGCAGAAATCTTTAATATTGCCTGCTGTATGCATAGCAGATAAATGTCCTACCTGGTATTTTTTCTTATGTTAAGTACCCTTTAGCACAAGACGTGGTCCTTAGACAGAAATGTACATGCCGCACCATATCTTCTGACGTTATTAAGCCCAATGATATTCCAGACAATGCCTCAATATTCCTCAAAGAGCCCTGCTAAGCCAGCTTCGCTTCAGAGGTTTCGACGTGTTAAATGTCACCAGGTTCAGTTTCAAGTTCACTGCATGTATGCGAACAAGCGTAAACGGGGATAAGATATAGCATTTATTTCTGCGGCTACTTTCTATAATTACTCAACACTGAGGATTTAAGATTCATTAAGTTGAAGATGAACATTAACAGTAATAGCGATTAGATCAAGGATAATATTTACTGATGAAAATTCAAAGCAGTGGTGGACATGGCAAGTTGTGCGCTAATCATGAATACGATGCTAAATACTGAATTTTCAGAAATTGCGTGTGTATATTAGAACATTTGGGAAGCATAATTTAATGTGAGCATTCAATCAGCATGTAGACATAGCACAACTTTGTATTGTAAACTGTCTTCCTACCACTGTCTTCAAATATAACTGTTGAACTACGCAAACAAAGAAAAACGCTGTGCTTCTTGAGTTGGTGTTTCTACCTTATGAAAAAATGCAGTAGAGTAAAACGTTACCGGGAGCAGCAATGCATTTTCAATGATTCACGAACGCTCGTTTCCAAAAACATATATTAGTCACGAGCGTCTGGCAAAGTGTTATGCCTTCAGCGCAATTCCATGCAATTCATTGCACTTCGATCTAATTCAACATTTACAAAAGGTCCCAGAAAATGAAACAGGTGGTAAAGTTTGGGTAACAGTACTACAGAAAAAAAGTTAAAGATGATTGTAAAATTAGGCAAATATATATCTGAATGCTTTTAATTATCTGTGAAAGTCGTTAGTGCGACATTTCTTGCCTTCCTCAGCGGTCTGGGCGGCCTCCTCTCTGCACCGAACTTGGCGTTGTTTTTGCAACTTCTGTTCCTTTTCTGCCGAAGCCATTCAATCAGCATGCTGGGCTACCGCTTCGCACAGCCACGAGATTCAACAACTTCTGGCGTGACATCAGCACCTCTGTCACCAACCAGCAAAGTCCGGAGGCATCCTCGCCTATCTGCGCCTTGATTATTTACTTCCTGTCCGCTCGCCCTGCCTCAGTGGCAGCCCTTTCCTCCTTGATACGATAGCACATTTTCTTCACTCTATCGGAGGAAAAGCCCAGCTACCGATAAAAGAAAGTGGGAGAAGGAGCCAAAGGTAGTTATTCGCTTCAAAACATAACAATAAAACTGTTACATAACCCATCTCACAATGACTGTCGACTGTATTCAATTAGCATTCAAGCAAAGTAATGAACCAGCGTATCACTGAAGTCACGTTTCATTTAAAAGATTGCTACCTCTACCGTAATCGGTAGTACATGTAGGCATGAAATGACAACAGGCAAAGCCCATTTGTTGGAGATGATACTAGCCATAATCTTAAAATGGGTGTAGTGTATGTTCGCAACGGCACACCACACCACACGGCACCACACCGCACCACGCCATACTGTGCACTCGTCCATATGGACGCTGCCCAGCTAGAAGAATTTAAGAGTGGAACGCGACAGCATTCAAAAATCCTTGACTGCTTCTCACGCTTCCCGGCCACTGGAGCATATGCAACCGTAATGTTTACCGGGAAACGTTGGCCGCGAACGCAATACACGAAGGCTGGCTTTGTGGTGCAAACGCGGCCTCTTGCCTGGGCCGCGATGCGGCGGAGGCGAGCGCGAACTGGAGGTATTGCAAGGAACCGGGCGCGTCGCTCCGTGGCCCCCGAGACACCCGCGCGCCGGCGCGCGCGAATGGCGGACGCCGCGGCTGGTCTGCGAATTGTAGACACGATGGAAAAGGGGTTTCTTTCAGTTTTCGCGTAGCATAATTATGTTTTCTCGTATAGTCAAATTACAATCCGAGAGCTATCGTGTCTGTAGGTTGTGTGTAAGACGATTTTTCGACGTATTTTGGCTCGACAAATTTAATTAGTTCCGTAAATTCCTTGCGTCACATGGAGGACCTGGGTATCCGTGGTTCGAAAATTTGTTTGCGGTAACGACGTCCGACGTCGACACCAAATTTTGTGCGACCGGGGCTCCTGTGTTGCCGTGATAGGCCGTGCTACAGCGATGAGCGCTGCAACATAGCCTGTTTCAGAAGCGTCAGGAGTTGGGGCGCAGCCGGGCCTCCACAGAGCAGCATGGCGATGAAGGCCGCAACACAGCCTGTCTCGGTAGCGTCAGCTGTCGGGGCGAAGCCCGGCCACGGCAGGATCCGACAGGTAGCCTTCGAGGACAGCGCTGTAAACCAAGGTGAAGCCCGGTTCCGCAGGGGCAGGACCGTGGTTGTGGGCAAGGGGCCCGCCGCTCGATCCGCAGTTCCTGGCGGGAGGTTCTCCTGCTCTCCCGCTCCGCTCAGCTTGTCAGCCCCGTTGCTCGAGCCGATCGCGCGGGATCCGCGCAGCAATCACACGCACACTAGCTCTTTTCTGCCCCACACACCGACCCAAGCACCGTTTCTGACACCCGCACACTTCAAATGTCGTTCTCCCGCTACAGACGACAATGGCGGCTACGACGGCACGGCAGAGGATACACCACAACGATTTTCTCACCTCCACGCAATGGCGACGATGCTACAACTACAACGGTGGCATAACCACGATTGAATGACGACAGCATGATTACGCCAGAATGACGGATAAGGAATGACGTTTTTTAGGTGATTACGATAGTAATATTTACGACAGCCTGGCAGCGACGGCATGACGAGAATGGTTGGACGACTTGAAGACGATGTGATGATGACGAGTGTGTTACAACGATGGCGTGACAACAACGGCATGAAGACAGTCGGATGACGAAAGTCGAGTGATAGTGATAAAAAAACCACGACGACGTCGCGATGACGGTATGACAACGGGTGCCTAACGCCTGTATGGCGACTATAGCGTGACGAAGACGGCATGACAAGTGTCGGATTACAACGCTGGAATAACGACAACCTAACGGTGACCACGGCATTAGGACACCTGAACACATACATAGTATCACGATTTTATTATAAGGGATGCCGTAGTGAGAGGGGGGGGGGGGGGTCCAAAATAACTTTGACAACTTGGGGTCCTTTAACTTGCTTGAAATGCACGTTACCCGATGTTTTTCTTTTGCATTCTGCCCCAATCCGCATGCGGTTGCCGCGGCCGGAACCAAACCCGCGACTTCGAGCTCAGCAGAGTAACGCCCTAACCATGGGCTACCGCGTCGGGTGCAAGCTATTCGCTTTAAAATAATAAGAGACGTACTTGTGATTTGAGCAAATATTCAAATTTCCGCAGCTGCTGCGAGGCTTGGAAAACAACAATTATTTTGCGTCTAATGCTGACTTTAGAATATCTGGGACAGCCTTCAGTAAAAAGCAAGTGCGTTGTTAAATACGCCAGTGCTCCCTACACTTTTGTACAGATATTCAAATGCAATAAATTTTTATGCCCGAAACTATTGATTTTTCAGTTGAGCCAATTTATATGAAGTGTACGAAACTCCCCTAAGTGTACTCATATTTATTTTTCGGATTTATTACGTATATATATCGTTATCGAAGGCAAACTTTCCCTGTTACAGGACCACGCGCACTACTTTCTTCAGGCTCACTACGAAACTCCATGGCTGCTTTTCATGACAACAATTAAAATTAGGGAGCCAAGCCCAGTTTTTCAGCGAATTATTAGTAATACGAAAAAAAGTGTCCATTACTAAGATAAATGCGTAATCGATCTGCAAAACAAATCCTAAATTAAAACCACTACTCCACTTTCGGGGCAGATGTTCCCTACTTTCACCTCTTCGATTGGAAGATGAATGTGGCGGTGCACTGACCCTCGTCTAGAGATTTCTCGTTACCTAGCTTGGAGGGGGCAGTGGCTTTGGCTGAAAGTCAGCGGTCGTGGTTCCCTCACCAAGCCACTACAGAGTTCCCTACTGCGATGTTTGCTTTTCGAGCATATGAAGGCTTTGTGCGTAGTCTGCTGATTTCTGTATTTCTAATACTGTTGGCCACCACGCCTCTAAAGCATAGCTCTACAGCACTGACTCATTAATCTTAACGTTGAACACTAGGCAATGCAATTTTACAAGGTCAATAACGAAATGTTTAGACTTCACAGCACGACCTAAAGCTCAACGTGCCGCAAGCGGAGTGGGAAAACTAAGCGGCCAAAAAAGAAACGTGATCTCACAATAATAGAAATAGATGCACAACAATACAAACGGATGTAAATACCGATATATAAAGGTTAGATACCTAAAGTTCTGGAGTAGCAAGTCATAGTGCCAGCAAATAACTCCTAGGCGTCTTATGAGTTTAAAACGTATTAGTTTTTGACGATGATCATTTAAATCAGTTATTCAAGTGTTGTTTCCGATCCCTCTGGAGGCATTATGCAGATATCTGGGTTGTTTAGATGAATCCACAATCTGCAACACAAATCGCTAAGGATGGTGTAACTTTCAGATGTAAGAAAACATTTGATTACTTTGAAGTTTCTCGTATTTGCGGGATTCTGCAGGATGTCTTTTGAATAATAAGATATTTTGACAGAAACCATGTACAGCGTATGCAATCTACGTGAAAGTATTTACAGTTGTCTAAATTTTTTCGTAAGTTAGGTCATATTTACCTTGCGTTTGTAAGTAGTTAAAGCTTTAAAATCTTTTGCTTTATTTCTTGAGATCACAGATTCGCCGCAGAGGATATACGTCAGGAGCCAAGACTTCCCCGCAGAGGTTGGTCATGGTTGCCATTCTCTGCAGCAGATCAAGGAATACGACCGTCATAATTTTGGTTATACCTTCCGCTACATGATAGCATCAAAGCCGCCAATCATGTGAGCATAAGAATGTTACCTTGACATGTTTGCAACAGTTTCTAACCTACGTTTTCTTGCTGTCAGTTTGACATACAACGGGACTCTCAATACATCCAAAACTGGTTCGCACTTGAGGGCAAATGCGCTGACTTACAAGTTCTGCGAAGGTAAGTGCACCTTCACTACAAACCTCAGTTTGCTGCGTGAAAGAGCACAAGCATGTCATGAACTCACGAAATAACCCTAACGGCCGCACACACAAGTGCAAACAAGAGCTAAATTTTCCAGAGAAAGTAAAGTAGCAGATATAGTGTGCGTTATTTGAATTGCATTTTAATGGTTATACGATTATGAGGGGGCTATAGGCATGCAAGGAAAGATTCCTTCACTTCAACTTGAGAGGCGAGCACTTGAGCATACAGCGAACGTGCCCTATTTTCATTCTACAGCCAGACCTTTCGCTCTACACCATAATAAGAGCAACCAATCTTTGCAAAATCCTGAAATTTTATTCCTTTACTTTCACCTCGGAAATTTCAGACCTTTTTTTTTACAACGGTTTTGCACGCGAAAAGAGAGATATCCTAGACAGGTGGTTAGAACCCTACAGGCGCGCAGACTACCTCAAGCAGTCGCTAAACACACATTGATTCATTTTTGTACAAAGACGAGAAAGCAAAAGGTACGTTGACCACAGTGTTAATTTTCAACTTTATATACATTGTATAATGTGCACTGTTACATGCATCTTAGGTGTGTTGATGGCATAGTGTCGTTTATCTTTCTTTTATGTCATAATTGTAATTAGATACAATAAAAGATTACCGTTTTTATGTTATGTGCCGATAGCAGGCATACGGCTGCCGCTTGAGGGCCTTTAGGCACATTCCAGCTGTATGTCGCAGCTTTTCGCGTGAAGGACCACCAACCACCGTCCTGGCGAATAATAGCATTCTGTGTTCTGTGTTTTTTTACAACCGTATAAATTCAACATTCAATCAAGCCAAGGAAAGCATCGGTCAAAATAAAATCCACCATCCACCGAAATGATTGCGAGATGGTCTATGGAAATGTCCAATCAATTTCGTTAGGCGCACGTAATAGGCCTCGTACTTATATATACATAGAAGTTTCTTTTCCAGTGGTAGATTTGGAACCCTGTCCCGCCAGCACACACACCCAGTTCTTTAAGGAATAGGCCACGGAGGCATGTCTAAACAAGATTCCGGCCCATAAACCATCTAGCGATCACTGTCTACACATTCTTTAGATGTGATGCAGACTCCCGGGTAAAGGATATCTCGGTCTTTCAACATGCCAACGACACATCCATGTAAGGAGTGTATGTATCTCTGGAGCCCCCGCCAGATTTGATGGCGACGCTGAGTAGATACGTATGCTTACCTGCTTTTTGGGTATTTTGCGTTCAGTAGAACTGTATTTGAATTTCTATTTATCCTCTTTGCATGGCGCGGCCTTCTATGCGCTAACCAAAAAAACCAAAGTGAAGGTCACTGTCGACATTATACGATCAGAATAGCAGCAATGCAGCGACATATACTAATGTCAGCGCCTAAACGCGTCACGTGTGAGGCGTTTGCTGCAGCTGCAGGCCCTTCTCTCTGGCTTCCCTCGGAACACGCTGTCTCCTCCAGCGATGCCGCTGCAAAATCCGTGCGTGGCGCGGGTGTGAATATGTACTCAGGCAAGAATGTCTGTGCATTAATGAGGCAGCTTCGATTTTGCGTAGCACTCAAGAATTCAGTATTTTTCCTGCTTTTTGTCACTGAAGAGTGGCACCTATCTGGTGACACATACCAAGTTACCTAGGTTGGTGCGAAACGAAAACGGTAAGGCACCGGCATAGATAACGGAACGCGCATGAAGTAGTGCTGCGAAGTTACCACTCCGGAATTTAAATGACTCCGGATTCATCCCTCATTTTTGCGACCCAGAAATGGAATGGGAATGTAATGGCGACCACGCTTCCAGGAATGCAATGGGAATGGAATTAGGCGCCTTTTGCTCGGAAAGGAATGGGAATGAAATTAAGTCTTTTTTTCCGAAAATAGAGCGCTCTTGGGTGTACGCGCTGTCTTTTTTTGTCAAAATATGCCGAAGAAGCAACCAGCCCGCGTTCAAACATTAGTATGTCAGAGCCTCAATTTAACAATAAAGCAGTATTTTAATATGGCTAGGCTGATTACAAGCACGGTACATTTATAAGTAACGTGCCTGCTACAATTCTGCCCTTATAGAATGAGTTATTCCGAAGTTTGTCTCGAGTCTTCGCGTAACCGCGGTTCTATCCCGTCGGTATCCGTCATGCGGATCTACGTCGGCGACTCGGACGCATATTCGAAAAAGTGCTTTTTTAAGTTTATATGCGTATTGACGCTGGCGCGATGCTTGTGTTCACTGCAAGCTTTCGCATACCAGCTTGCCTCTGTCGACGAAGGTCTGCAGGTCAGCGCAGCGCATAGTCGTGCACCATGAAGTGTGCGCCCTCTCTTCATACAGAGAGAGAGAGAGAGAATAAACTTTTTGAAAGCATTGGTTCGGGAAGCCAGCCGAAGCAGGTGAGCTCACGTAACTGCGGCCACGGCGGCGCCATCCTGAGCCCCGATGCGACTATTCGCGCCGAAGAAAACCTACGTTCTCTTGTAATCAAAGCAGCTCCGTTGGCGACGCGTCCATAATCGCGGCTGTTGCCAGAGTAGGAGAAGGCTCGAGCTCCGTTCTTCCCCACGCCGCCCCGGATGCGGGAGCCGCCGGGGACCTTCTCCGTAGGCGTCGCCGCCGCTGGGAAGCGGCTATCAGAAGTTCAGAGCTGGCAGACCAGCTCTGGGCCGTCCAGCAAGCCGAAGATGCCGCTCGAGTCCAAGAACTTCGAGCCATCACCTGAGGCCACCACATCAAGAACTGCCGGACTATTCTTTACTAAAGTTTCTTCTTCTTCTTCTTCTTCTTCTTCTTCTTTGTTCTAGGGGGCTCTGTTCTAGGGCGTGGGGAGGATTGGGGGCGAGGTCCCAGTGGCGCCGCCCGCACGCTGGCGCCTGTTGGCAGCTGGAGAAACCGAACAGTTTATTTAGCAGCTCGATCATACTATGAATGCGAGACAACGCTTCGAAGCATCCCCCTCGGCTTTCTGCGCACCCCCCCCCCCCAGCTCCTTTCGAAGCTTCTATTGCAAATAAGCGCTTCCATAACGCACTGCTACAGTGGCTCCGGCGCCCAGCCGCTCCCGCACGAAGTAAGTCCGTCAGCATGGCACATTGGAAACATTTTTTTTTAATTGTCCGCGAATAAAACAAACAAGGTGCACGCTGCAAGCTTTGCTCCGAAACTATACATGGTGCAGTCGGAGTGTCATCGAATTTGATTCGGCCCCTAAAAAGAAGGCATGGACGTGAATACATGCAACAAGAGAAAGGGCTGGCAAGCCAGCCGAAGATAACGTCGGCCTTCTCCACTGGGTGAAGCTCTGTGGCTGTTCATCGAGAGAGAGAGAGAGAGAAAAAACTTTATTTTCATGTTCGGTGGTAACGTGGAAAGGCCCTCAGTCCAGAGCCTCGCTTACGGCATTCTTCAGTGCAGCACTGATAAACGCCGCAAGGTACTGTTGGTCGTCGGCGCTGGCTGCTTCTGTCACCCACCCGGCATGGGGTTTAGGGGAAAGATTTGTGGGGGCAGGAAGGGGAGGTGGGGGTGGTCCACAGGACCAGAGGATATGGGATGTGTTCAGGTGTTCGCCACAGTATCGGCAGGGTGGGGGATCTTCAGGTAAGAGGCCGCGGAGGAGGTGCATTCGCGCTGGTGTAGGGAGTGTTTCAGTCTGGGCCTGACGAATCAGTACACCCTGTTCACGGGTGAGCACTTTGCTGAGCTTGGGGAACTTGCGTCTTGCCTCTTGATATGGCCGCAGAAGCAGGGGAGTCCACCTTTTCGTCTGGGCTGGTCGCGGAATGCAGGGTGCCTGGTTCAAAGTCTCGCAGGCGAGCTGATTAGCTCTTTCATTTCCCGGCAGTCCGTCATGACCAGGTATCCAGATGATTTCCAGAGGACCCTGAAGGTGCTCTTGAATAAATGTCGAAGTGTGGGCAGGGAGATCGTTGTGCAACAATTTCCTGCAAGCCGCCATGGAGTCGGTAAATATGATTCTTGGGTAGGCTGAGTTGCACGCGAAAAGGGGCATGTGTTTGATCGCAGTTGCGATGCCTGTCAGTTCCGCTAAGGTCGGATCTGTCTCTGGGAGTAACTCAGTATGTAGAGTTTGGAGGTTGTTATTCACGACTGCTATAGCGGAGCCCCGTGCACCAACGCTAGCATCAGCGTACAAGTATATGCCGTCAGGGTGTCTTGCCGTGTACCTCTTGAAGTAGGCAACTCGCTGTCGTCGCCTCTCCTTGCCTCGTTCTGGATTCATGTGGCGTGGCAGTGGAGCTATGGTTAGAAGTTCGCGTTGTTTCGGGGGTAGTGGGCGCGTGTTCAGAAGGGGCGCAGCTTCTGGATGATGGCCGATGCTGTGGAGGATGTGCGTACCTTGACACGTGCACTGCAAACGCAGTTCTTGGCGACGACGATGAATGCTGACTAGTTCCGCCACCGTGTTATGGCAACCGATGTCAAGTAGGATCTTAGTGCTGGCACTAAACGGGATGCCGATGGCCAGCTTTGTCGCCTTCCTGATGAGCGCATCAAGGCGATTGATATCTTGCTTGCGGAGATTGGTATAGGGCAGGTGATAGCGCAGCTGTTCATCGAAAGGCTGCTCTTGACGACGCCATAATCAACGTGATTTGCAATGACACGGAGCCCTTTCCTGTTGTCGTGAAGGAGGGATTTAAATTATTCGCAACGGTAAGTTTGACAATATTATAAGCAGCCATTCATCAAAGTAACTGCTTTGTATTCTTTCAGATTCAGGTCGCCGTCCCGGGCTACAAGTTGCCATCGCGGGATGACCTCAGATAGAAGTTCCTGCCCGGCAATGTATCAGCGCTGACGACCAAAATATCATCGTCTTTGGCAGGAGCGGAGTAACTCTTTATCGCACTAGACCTATGGACGTCGCGGGCTACAGGGGGCTTCCTGGCTGTCGAGCAACACTCATGGGCTGCGACCTCACGGCTCACACGTCCTTCTCAGTTTCATTCGCCTGACGGAGAGCCACACAGCTGCTCGGATCCGATCCGAGTATGACGCTGCGTTGCTGCAGTGTTAGATCTCTAACAAGGTGAAATACGTATTTTCGTGCTATTTCGCCTCTGGTGACTGTTTTTATTTCATTTTCCACGTCCTTCGCGTGGTTACAATTAACGCTTCATCAATGATAAAAACATTTGCCTTTACCGGGTGGGTGACTGAAGAGAACGATGATGATGACAATTGCGATGTCTGCACGTAAGGCTTAACCAAAGAGATTTTAAGCGCGTCCCATCAGTTGGAGCGATTTCCATTTGGCTGCCTCGACCACTGCCTGCAGCTTGCCATAAAAAACGCCATCCGGCAGGTATGCGCTACCAAATAAGACATTGGTTTATTGAAAGGTCGTTAATTTGTTACTACATTTACGAACGATTGTTTGGGCCAAGCTTTGTTAAATAATTTATCATGAAAGCATGGACAAAGAATGTATATGAATATAATTGCAGTTTGAAAAGTATGGGCTGACATCTGTGCTTATTACAGTTTCGGTGCTTTAAAGCTTCGTTATGCAACTAGCTCCTGCTCACGTTTAGCCAAATTTTCGAGTGTGCTTCGCTTTTTCATCTAGGGGGTTCGTGATCCATTTGCTGCTATGGCCGAGGTCATGAACTCTGCTTCCTATCAAATAGCGGCTCCGGTTTATTTTTCAACTGCAGGCCAGGCGCCAAGCTTACGCGTCTTCGAGGACTGCTCTCACCACATCAATCAACCGTTCTGAAATACCTCTAAAGACATACAAAAACAAAACTAAACTAGCACATCATGTAAAGAACACCCACAGTGTCTCGAAGTTACATTTTAACATATTTGGGTTAGGGTGATTCCTTGTTCAAGCTATTTTTGTCTTATTGTATTGTGTGCTCCTCGCTATTTTTCTGCTTTCCTGATCTCCCTCTTCATTTCTTTATTACACCCCTCCCCCCTGCCCGGAAAAATAAAATCATGCGTGCGAACACTCCTAGTACAAATCGCTCAGCCCGTAAACACAGTTGCCTGGCATATAAGACCAGTCAGCGAGGCGGCAGTCTACGGCTAGTATGTTTATTTGTATTACGAAGCCCATTTCATTAAGATCATACCAGCCGTAGTGCCGCAGCCATGGCACTACGTGCACGAGATTTATTCCTAAAGAACGGGAAGGTGCAGCCTATGCATTAACGTGCGCTCAACTTATCATAGGGGCTGGAGAAAACAGCTGTGTCTGTCCCCACTTTATTTTGACTAATGCAGTCTTGAAGAGTATCAGTTTGCCGTCGAGTACGATACCTTGCTATTACACATGTCATCATTCTCTTTCTGAAACCCTATTGCGTTGAATGTTCGCCGTTGGCGCTACCTTTACTTGCAGTTGCAATATTCACTCATTGTCGTCCTCGCTTTATTTTAGGACCCAAATTGCGAGGAAGTCGTACATAGATGCGGCGTCATCGTGGCATCTATACGCAAGATCACCGCCGACACGGAAGAAATGTTGAATGTGGCCGGTCTGCATTTGGGAATGTCACAGCGCGACGAGGTGGAACTCGCTGCTGCGAATGATTAGATAGCTCGTTACCACTTTTTCGAGTCATCCAGACCTGACAGAAACTGTGCACGAGTGCAAGTAGACTAAACTCTCTAAATATGAACTTAGGCTGGCGGCAGACACCACTTAGCTTCTCTCCCCTGTAAAGGAAGGCACGGAGTTGCTGCACAAGACGCGAGAGACAGCCGGGCTTTTGCTTCCCACGTTGCGAAATATCGAAGTCTCCCTTGCGGAAATTTTAAGCAAAGACACACTTTTTTGCAAGGAAGCGGATGAAGGCCTATGTCGTAGCCTGGAGGAGCTGTTCGCAAGCATGTGGACTGACTGTTTTTTTGATGAGTGCCACCCTAGACCCACGGTTTAAGTCTTCTTGGTGTTCAGCTGCAAGAGCCGAGCAGATGCGTTCTGCTGTGCTGGGGAGGGGGCCTCTTTTCTAAGGGCAGCATAGCGCCAGCACCATCGCGAATGCGGACTCTGAAGCAGGGCCAAGCTGACTGAACCTTAAAACATCAGGCAAAATGAAAATGCCCACAAATACAAAATGAATAGACCCATTGCAGGGGACGTTTCTATTTACCTGACCGAGGGAACTTGCGCAGACACGGTTAAGCTACCGACCTATTAGAAAGCGAACTCTAGCCGCTTTGCCTTGCTTTACCGCCTCGCAAAGGGCAGTTTTCACTGTGAATGCGACGTCAGCTGCGTGGAACGCGTGTTTTCTACGGCATCTCTGATAATGACAGCGAGGCGAAGTCAACTGTCAAGCACCTCTTTCGAGCAGCTCTTGTTTGTGAAGCGCAACACATACTTAGGCAGAAGGCAATTGTTTTAGCTCACTTTCTGTTTTGTTATTAGAACTAACCGTAGAAGCAGCCGTTCGCACTTAGAGTTTTCAAAACTAAACAACGAAGTGCTTATTTAGGTCCTGATATTTTGTTGCAAATTTTTGATAAATAAAACTTCTTTTTGCACCTTGCATTGCGCGTGGCCTTTATTACAGCGTTTAAAAACCACGAAGACGCCTCATCGAAGACGCCCCGTCGAAATGCTACCGCCGTGGCCGGGATTCGATCTCCCGACTTCGTGCTTAGCAGCCCAACACCATAGCCACTAAGCAACCACAGCAGGTACCTGGGATTCTTTAACGTGCACAATATGCACGGTGTACGGGCGTTATTGCATTGAAATGCCGCCGGCGCGGCAGTGATTTGATCCCGTGACTTCGGTATAGCAGCGTAACGCCAAAGCCACTGTGCCACCCAGCACTGCGGGTCGGCAGACGTTCGCAACAAATAGGTATCCTCGGCTTCTGTGGCAGTTCGCTAAAACCGACCGAATGACTTCACCACTCGTAAGGAATTGTGCATTTTTGCCCTTTTGCCTCTGCTCACGTGACGGGGGGTGGCCGCGGAGGCGTTGTGTCACCTCATCTTCGCTGTGGAGCTACTGCTGTTTTCCTCTTTCTATAACCACTTCCTTTTGTCAAGTTGGTGTACACGCGAGGTCACGTTGTTTAGCGCAGAGAGAACTGTTGTTTTACTTCTCGTTTCCGAGTGTGCAGCACTTTGCGAAGCGTACTGTCGACACTGAGAATCGGGAGGCGTCGTTCATCCAGTTGTTCGGGAATAACAAGCTTTGTGGCATTTTCGAGAGCATTTCATTTACTACAGTGGTGAGCAACGCTAGCCTTCTTTTTCGGTTGGGAAGGAGGAGGCGGGGGAGGGTCACCTACTTGACCGGGGACGGGGAATGTGAGGGGAGGCTGGGCATGCCGCATACCGCTAACCGAGAAATTTCAGGGTAGCACGTGCCCTGCGAGCGCTTACCCCTCACCCCCCCCCCTCACCCCCCCCCTCACCCCCCCCTCACACACACACCGGCTACGCCAATGGTGCTGAGTGAGAGGTAACGATTGTGTGACACAGCGTCGTGTGCTGCGCAGAATACTGAACAAACATTGTGTACAAGGAACTAGTGTGGTGTACACTTTCCACGTTATATCGCGTCACATTTAAGCAACGACACGAGCTGGGTCTGTGGTCACGTCGTGGTGGATATTGCGATCAAAATAAAAAGTAATGGTTAAAAAAAGAATAGCTCGTTGAGATTCATATATCGTCTGAACTGAGAGCCTCCTGGTGTGAATAATCTGGCTTCGAGTTGTGGCGAAGAACATATCTAAGTTGCCGCTATGTTCACCAACTAGGAATGCCCTAGGCAGGCGGGATGCGAGTATCCAAAATGGCTAAATTGTGAAGTGTTCGCGGGTGTGCTAGTGTGCAACATCACATATTTGCATGGAACGCACAGGTATATTCTGGCTGCTCTTTCATGTTTGTGCAGTGAAAGCGATTTATAGATATACTAGAAAAACAAAACAAAAAGCAACAAAAAACAATATATTACTTATGCTGAGCTACTTCTTTATGCAGCTTCTAACAAGATGTCTCATGCAGCTCGTTAGAGGCTACTCTCAATTCAACAAACTTCGATAGTAAGTAAAGGTGGATTTCAAGTTCTATGGATGAGTCATGTAAAGGTTCCCTTCGCATTTCCTTCCTGTCTCATTTCTGCCTCTTCTGTTCAGGGTAGAAAATGGTATGCCTATGTGACAGTTTCACAGCTTCTTTTCCCTCCGCGCCTGCCTTTGTTACGGTACGAGAAAAGGAATATATTTTCTGCATCTAATATGCTTACGTTCTTGCCGAATGTATTTCAGTTCTTCGCCCGCTCATAGCATAGAGACTGCAACTCCAGCACAAGTTTTTCTCCACTTTCAGGGTGCGCCGTCACTCTCCACAAGGTGATGTATCTGGATACAAAGGGTGGCTGTATAATCTTAGTACAGGACATCGGAGATGGCAAAAAGGGTGAGTTTTTCGGCAGCTTTATGACACAGCTACCTCAGCAAAAAATATCACTGTTCTTTAAATCTTCGAAAGTACTCACTATGCTCAATTTAGCTGAGAATGAAAAGAGTCCTAATTTTTCCGAAAATGTCTTAGTTTGCGAATTACTTTATTACCGGAGTATTGCGGCGGCAGCACCTTAGCCAGTGGCGACGTCTAGTGCTGTTTTGTCCAACTACAATTCCTTTGACAAACGTTTTGTACCCTATAAGTGTTCTCATAGAAGGTAAATAATAAAAGCACTGCAATTTAACTATTATCTCACTGCCGGCACTTTGCACCAAAAGTTAAGTAGTATATATAAGCAGCTCACTGCAACATTAGATTTGCGTGCTCTCTGGTTAGACTCTGCGTCATCAGATGTCGCTAGCAGTATTACAGAGTTTAAGTTTAGGGGACGCAAGCGGCTTGCGTACGCAAAAGCGAGGGGCGACGGTACTGCGCATGAGCAGACCAGTGCGTCTGAGTCTGCGCATGCGCAGTACCGTGGTCCCCTAGCTCTTGCGTACGCAAGCCGCTTGCGTCCCCTAATCTATAAACTCTCTATTGTTACTGCCGCACGCATCGCTGGTATCCCGCTATTCCTCAACTGCTAACAGAGTGTTTTAGTTGAGCGTCTTTAGCGTACGCTCCGCTCTGAGTCGCCCGCTAAGCCGCAGCGGAGCGGCGGGCGATTTTCACGTTTTAGTTACACGGTTAGCGTAGCGGAGCCGACCTTTTGTAGTTGCAACGTCCTCTGGCCAAATTCAGGGTAAAGAATGAAAATAACAACACACACTGATCACTTTTATAAAGTAACACACATATAAATAACTTTTTTGTCCATGAAGTATGTAGACGTGCACTTGTAATGCGTTACCGGATCATTTTATCCAGTGCAAAATAAAGCGCGGCCTTGGGGAACGCCACGTGAAAGCCAGCGAGCTTGCTTTCTGCATCCAATCCAATCCTTTATGACGCCAACGATAGCCAACGTGCTGCAGAGCCCGCTCCGTTCAGGCAGCTTGTAAGCAGACCGTGTTTGTCGCTCCGCTAGCCCGCTTGCGGCTAAGCGGAGTGCGCATGCGCATTCGCGCTTCCGCTTTGCTTAGCTGCTGAGCGCAACGTAAAACGTCGAACAAAAACACTCTAAATACTTCTACCGACACGCTGAAGCGTTGTAATAAACTTTGTCGCTCTCGGCATGCTTCACTGTATATGACGTCTTAGCTCTTAAGCATGGTGGCTGTACATCAGTATGAGCCATAAACGTCGGTATTGCCAGCGTCATTGTGGAGTAATTTCTGTCGCTCGCTGTAGATGGGCAGCTACACATGAACTTCATAAATTGACTATGTGTTCATGTTTTATTCACCGATCGCTTAAAGCAGTATTAAGTTATTCCAGGTGTTTTACAGAGGCTTCGGGGAGAACCCGGCTTAATAATCGGCACTGAGTGGCGTTAGGATATGGTGCATTTATTCTCGCGAA
The DNA here is from genome assembly GCF_023375885.2 of Dermacentor andersoni. Taxonomy (NCBI): domain Eukaryota; kingdom Metazoa; phylum Arthropoda; class Arachnida; order Ixodida; family Ixodidae; genus Dermacentor; species Dermacentor andersoni. The sequence continues at coordinate 22,835,661 of NC_092823.1, read as the reverse complement.
AGCATTGAGCGAAAAATCCGGCTTCTGTAGCAACGAAGGGGCACCTAAATTCGCCGTTTGTTGCGACGCCACGTCACGAGCGCGCCTCGACGGAGAAGAGCGGACGAAACGAAAAACCTGCTGCAGCGATGGCGCACCAGGCGAAGCGTGAGGGGAGAGGGCAATGCCGCGACGCCACGTCACACTCGCTCTCTCAGGCTTGCGTAATCCGCGCGTTCTTTGCCCGCGCACAATCGCTTGCGTTCTAGCTTCCCCTCGGTAATCGCTGTAAAGGAATTATTGTATAGCAAAACAGAATAAATTCGAAAGGAAAAACGTTGGGGATAGTTAGTTTAGGGCCTGCGCCCTCACTCTCAGAAGCCGAGTGTCTTACTCACTGGGCTAAACCAGCGTGTCCTAGGTAGCAGACCTGTGCACTCTGCTTTATGATTTCATGCTAGTTGGACCAAAATTTCCATTGCCAAGCCCGGCATGACCAAAGCGGTGATGTCGAAATAACCCCGGCTTACTCGGGAACGTCCCCATTAGATTCTATGGCAGTCGGGCACGGTAGCATGACGTCATGGATCGAAGTTCACTGGCATTGCGCTTATCTATGAGGCGTTGTCTAAGGGTCTCAACGCGCTCACTTGCCCGCGAGGAGTTCATAACTCTCAGGACCGCTCAACGACGTTCAATTGGACATTATTTCTTTCGCATTCCCAACTCATAAGAAGTGCTTAGGTTTCGTCGGAATTTTCTGAAAGCATGACATGGTGTAACGGCGAGTTCAGTTTTTCCATGACGTTGCCATAACGGACGAATACAGGCGTTGTGGCCGTCATGTCCCAAGCGTGAACTTCGTAAATAGCCACAGGTACGACGCGGCTTCGTGGTACCGCACGAAATTCCGTCATCAGTAAAACCGTCTTCGAGCTATTCATCTCCAAATGTGTACCCGAAACACCTCAGCGTTTCAGTTATGTCTGCACCCTCATGCATATACAACAGTGTCTTCACAACGATGTGAGAGGAACAACAGTGAATATTTACCACACATTTGACTAAGCATATCTCGAAACCTGTGCCGTCCTCAAAATCGTTCTAAATGGACATGTCTTTTCCACTCATCGGCTACAATTCGTAGGTAGCGAAATGCGCCGTAATGTAATTAATGTAATTAGTTAGTTAAACAATTTACTTATTGTCATTTTGGTAATCATTGGAATATGCATTTCAGTTTTTCATGCAAGTATAGTTTGAGTATGCTCCTCTAGGAGCATAATTGTGCTACTTGCCAAACGGGACTTTTCAGTGAATTCTGGATAGAATACACAAACACATGGTATACACAGACTACGTATAGCTCTTCGGTGACTGGATGAGCCCCACCACGAAGTCGTCCACAGTGTAGTGACAACATCTCAATGGCGGCGCCTCTAGAAGTGGTGCATGCCTTTCTAATGAAGCTGGGTTATGGACGTTGAGGAAACAATATGCTGAAATTTGTAAAGTGAAGCTATCTTGGCCTAACTCCTCAGCGCACGACGTGCAGTCGTCGTCGTCGTCTATTTCACCGAGTAATGTTGGCCAATTGCGGAGCCAATGTCATCAAGAATTGGCTGATGCCGTACGTGGTAATGAATATGAAGTTGTGACTTTCCTGACCAAGATTGCAGCACAAACGCAGGGTGGCCTGTTTTTGCTCGCGGGTGTATTAATGTGGTTTCTAACGCGAGTGTACCTCGGGAGCAGTGCAAGAATACGTGGAAGCACCGATCCTGAAAACGCTATCGCATTACAATTGCGCAGGTTGTCTTACCTTCTTGGCTTCAATATCGCGGTTTGGCGTCACTGTCTTGCTGATTAGACGTAACAGGAGGTTTCTTACACAGCTGGGGAGTGAAGAGCAATAAGGCGAAGAAGTGTGCTCAAATCGAACAGATGGGCTAGTTGGAATATTGACATTTCATGCATTTCCATCGCCTTAATACAGCAACACGGAAAAGTAAGAGAAGAGGAAAGACGAAAGGACCGGTAGAACGGTGCACCAGCCTCCTACCTGTCCTTTCCTCATTGCTCTTCTCTTAATTTTCTATTTATTTAAAGAGCTGGAAATTCACGAAACATCAAGAAGAGTTGTGGCATTACCTTGGAGCAATTCGGAGGTGAGAAACTTGCGTATACGGTGCAAAAAAACATGGCGTTCGCGTAGTTTTGGCACGATCCTAAATACCAACGCAGCCAAGCACTGGCCCGGCCTAGGAAGACGAGGGGACGCGCTCACTCCGAACCCCACTTAGACCTGTGGCAGAAGCTTATAGACACTGTACCATCATTAAGGCGAAATGGTTAGATGGCTCGTGGGGAGAAAAATTTAATGCCTGGCGTTATGCCACCAAAATTTATGGCATAGAAATTCATAGGGAGTCGAATTTACGATCTGTGGTGTTAATTAATGTGAAGTCAATCAAGACCCACCACCTTTGCTGGGAGTTGAATCCACGACGTTTGATGTTAATTAGGGTAAATAAGGCCATCAATTTCTTTATAAGAGAGCGTGAGCCGAGGCGAAGAAGCGTCAGCGCCTCCTTGGTGTTAATTAAGGCAACGTTAATGAAGCTACAGTTAATCAATATTGGTTTAATTAAGGCACTCAAACCCTTGACCTTTGGTGGTAATTGAACCCACTTGGAGATACGGGCGAACCGCGGCCATAGCTCCAAGCTTGGTTTTTTTTTTTTTTGTAAATGAATTGGGATCGTGAAGGTAGAGATCCGATCTTCAACGTTTGGTGGGAGTCGAACTCAGGACCTTTGGCGTTCATTAAGGCGAAGTTAATTAAGGCACTCGAGCCCATGACGCAACATGAAAATATGGGCGAACCGGCCTCTCCAAGTTGGGTTCCAATTCACATTGTGAAACTCGAGATTTGAACCCACCACTTTTGGCGTTAATTAGGATGAAGTGAATTGTGACACAGTTAAATAAGGCAGAGTTTATTAAGGCACTCAAACCCACGACTGTTGATGGGAGGTGAACCCACATGGAGATATGGGCGAACCGGCGAAATCACAACGTGATAGTCAAGAGTCGAACCCACTACCTTTGGTGTTGAGATAGAGTAAATTAAGGCACGGTTAATTAAAATATAGTTAATTAAGGCACTCGAACACGCGACCTCCGTAGTCAATTAATGTGAAGTTAATTAAGATATCGTAATTAAGGTAGAGTTAAGGAACTCCAACCCATGACCTTTGGTGAAACAAAACAACAGGAAGTAACAACGCATTCGAATGAAAATGTCAAGTAATGCAATTCATGTCTCATGAGTCTGCAGGCACTCGCCTTCATTTTATTTGGTGAATTCTAAAGTGACTGTCAACTTTTTTTACTTTATTCGTTCGTTTAGTAGAGCAATGAACGAGGATGGTTTGCGAACGTTCATGATGAACACGCTAGCTGGTGGACTTTATTCGTCATTCGTGTCATGCATTAACCTTGTCCATTGGGTATGTGTTCGTGGTCGTGCATGCCGTTCATCTCACGTCATTCATATCATGTATGGCGTATCGCGCACTTGATGTCATGTTATGTACAGATGTCATTTTCGCCAGGTTATACATTTGGTATGATCTGTGCCATGCGTGCATGTCAGTCACGTCCTGCCATTCATGTCATGCACGTAATGACATGTCACTCATGTAATGTCGTCATTTCTACGTGCAGGTCATTTATACCTTGTCATGCAGGTAATGAAATTTGTCATGAAATTTCTATCCTGACATAATAGCATATGTATTTCATGTCATGGCATGTTACGTTTGTCATGAAGGTCATGCATCCGTATCCTTCATGTCATGTCATGCACGCCATTATATATTTGTGTCAGGCGTCCCCCAAAGTAATCAAAGAATGAAAGAGAATAGCAGTGCAGCAAAAATGAAACAGACCAGTTTGGGGTTCCAATAAATGCGAGGCGGTGCGTGAAATTCGGAAAAGTACAATGTTACCATTCATGTCATGCAAGTAATGACATGTCACTCATGTAATGTCGTCATTTCTACGTGCAGGTCATTTATACCTTGTCATGCAAGTAATGAAATTTGTCATGAAATTTCTATCCTGACATAATAGCATATGTATTTCATGTCATGGCATGTTATGTTTGTCATGAAGGTCATGCATCCGTATCCTTCACGTCATGTCATGCACGCCATTATATATTTGTGTCAGGCGTCCCCCAAAGTAATCTAAGAATGAAAGAGAATAGCAGTGCAGCAAAAATGAAACAGACCAGTTTGGGTTTCCAATAAATACGAGGCGGTGCGTGAAATTCGGAAAAGTACAATGGTACCATTCATGTCATGCAAGTAATGACATGTCACTCATGTAATGTCGTCATTTCTACGTGCAGGCCATTTATACTTTGTCATGCAAGTAATGAAATTTGTCATGACATTTCTATCCTGACATAATAGCATATGTATTTCATGTCATGGCATGTTACGTTTGTCATGAAGGTCATGCATCCGTATCCTTCACGTCGTGTCATGCACGCCATTATATATTTGTGTCAGGCGTCCCCCAAAGTAATCTAAGAATGAAAGAGAATAGCAGTGCAGCAAAAATGAAACAGACCAGTTTGGGGTTCCAATAAATGCGAGGCGGTGCGTGAAATTCGGAAAAGTACAATGGTACCATTCATGTCATGCAAGTAATGACATGTCACTCATGTAATGTCGTCATTTCTACGTGCAGGTCATTTATACCTTGTCATGCAAGTAATGAAATTTGTCATGACATTTCTATCCTGACATAATAGCATATGTATTTCATGTCATGGTATGTTACGTTTGTCATGAAGGTCATGCATCCGTATCCTTCACGTCATGTCATGCACGCCATTATATATTTGTGTCAGGCGTCCCCCAAAGTAATCTAAGAATGAAAGAGAATAGCAGTGCAGCAAAAATGAAACAGACCAGTTTGGGGTTCCAATAAATGCGAGGCGGTGCGTGAAATTCGGAAAAGTACAATGGTACCATTCATGTCATGCAAGTAATGACATGTCACTCATGTAATGTCGTCATTTCTACGTGCAGGTCATTTATACCTTGTCATGCAAGTAATGAAATTTGTCATGAAATTTCTATCCTGACATAATAGCATATGTATTTCATGCCATGGCGTGTTACGTTTGTCATGAAGGTCATGCATCCGTATCCTTCACGTCATGTCATGCACGCCATTATATATTTGTGTCAGGCGTCCCCCAAAGTAATCTAAGAATGAAAGAGAATAGCAGTGCAGCAAAAATGAAACAGACCAGTTTGGGGTTCCAATAAATGCGAGGCGGTGCGTGAAATTCGGAAAAGTACAATGGTACCATTCATGTCATGCAAGTAATGACATGTCACTCATGTAATGTCGTCATTTCTACGTGCAGGTCATTTATACCTTGTCATGCAAGTAATGAAATTTGTCATGAAATTTCTATCCTGACATAATAGCATATGTATTTCATGCCATGGCGTGTTACGTTTGTCATGAAGGTCATGCATCCGTATCCTTCACGTCATGTCATGCACGCCATTATATATTTGTGTCAGATTCCCCAAAGTAATCTAAGAATGAAAGAGAATAGCAGTGCAGCAAAAATGAAACAGACCAGTTTGGGGTTCCAATAAATGCGAGGCGGTGCGTGAAATTCGGAAAAGTACAATGGTGCCAGAGCTAAAGTTCGCAAATGCAATTCTGCGCTTTAAGTCAAATTCTGTCAGGGTTGGAGAGAAACAAGTGGTCTGTGGGCCGACTGGCTTTTGTGGCGCACGGTAAAACCACAAATGAAAAATTGTATGGTAACACGGGGTTGAGATTCTTTTGAAGTCAGAGATGCACAGAGCAAAATTACTTTTGAAAAAGAACTAGGCAACATGGCTGCAAAGAAATTACGGGCTGTAGTGTACAATTACTTTTGCCTCAAAAGCGCGGACATGGAATGGAGGAAGTGGACAAGAATGTAGCAGCCAAGTGCAGGGTAATTGAAATCGAAAATAGACAAACATAAGACGTGGATGGGAGGGAGAAGTGGAGAATGTAAATTGCATGCGAAGTATGTAAATAAAAAAGACCGTGGCGATTGACAAAAAGAGCGAGAAACAAATCAGGAAGGAGCATCTGTATGAAGACGCAAACCACAGTGCCTTGTTATTTGAGGCCTGAGCTTGCTGCCTGAGAACATTGACCTCACGGGGAAAATATGTGCCATATAATGGAGCATGTGTGTGCTGCTAATAACACCCGAAAGCGGCTCCCTACATTATAATGGAATGCCAAGATGATTTCCAGTGAGACCCAGGGAATGCATACCATGCAGAACCTATGCGGACGCAAAAGTTTTTTTCTTTTTCTTTTCTTCTTCCAGAAGCGTTGAAGTCAAAGAAGATGGATGTATTATCTGGGCAGTAGTAGAGATAAGTAGGCGAATTTTAAAGTGCTGTGGGAAAAAAAGGAAGGAAGGAGATTGATAGAACCGTAGTCTTTGCAGGTGTAGGTGATTACCAGTTGTCCCACGTAACTTGAGCGAAACCTTAAAAACGTGCAAAATACCATGCAGCTGGACAGAAACAAGGTAATGTCGGCCGTCACTTGTAGATGGAGTATTTTGTGCATTCCGCTAAATTACACAATTACTCTTAATTGATTAATCAAATTCTCAGTGATTATTATTCGAGAAAAGTGTCAATGAGAAAATTGTAGAGCAACACGAGAAACTTCTCACCTAGATTTGTATTAAACAATAGTTGGTACATAAAAGTGTTTTTTCCAAGCATGAGGGAAGCCCTCCAATACACGCAGAGCCGCAAGCGGCCAGTAGCGAGGCAATATTTCTGATAGATAACCAGTGGAAAAAAGCAACGCCAACACGACGTAGATAGATAGATAGATAGATAGATAGATAGATAGATAGATAGATAGATAGATAGATATAGATATAGATATAGATATAGATAGATAGATAGATAGATAGATATAGATAGATAGATAGATAGATAGATAGATAGATAGATAGATAGATAGATAGATAGATAGATAGATAGATAGATAGATAGATGGATAGATAGATAGATAGATAGATAGATAGATAGATGGATAGATAGATAGATAGATATAGATAGATAGATAGATAGATATAGATAGATAGATAGATAGATAGATAGATAGATAGATAGATAGATAGATAGATATAGATAGATAGATAGATAGATATAGATAGATAGATAGATAGATAGATATAGATAGATAGATAGATAGATAGATATAGATAGATATAAATAGATAGCCCGGTTCCTCAACAAGACCCGGACCTTGACCTTGTTCCCTTTGAATATTCAATGTTTCTTTTTTATTTAACTTCGCGTGTGACAGCTGACATAGAGTGTATATGCTTGTCATTGCAATGTTTGCTTTTTCGGTACAATTTGTAACAATTAATGGGTCGATTTTGAAGTAACATTTTTCTAGAAATAATTTCGCAATCCTTTACTTTCACTACGGCGAGACATTATGTATGAATACTAATCATATTCGTAACATTTCGCATCTTCGTACAATAGTAATGCGCCATAGTGCCTTATATACAATCTGAGGGCACCTAAGCACTTATTGCGAGTTGTGAATGCGAAAGCCTTAGTGTCCATTTGAACGCCGCTGAGCGGTCCTTCCAGTTATGAATGTCTCGCAGGCAATTGAGCGCTTGGCCAACACCTCCTCGATAGCACCAGGCCCGTGCAGTTCAATCCGTACGTGATGCTACCTTGCCCGACCGCCATATAATCTAATGGGGACGCTCTAAAGTAGGCCGCGGCTATTTTGCGTCACCGCTTTCGTCACGCCAGGCTTGGCAATGGAAATTTCGGTCCAACTAGCATGACGTCAAAAAGCAGAGTGCACGGGGCTTAGCCCAGTGGTTAAGAAAGTCCGCTTCCGAGTTTGGAGTCGTTGGCTCGAAACTCGCTACCACCAACGTTGTTCTTTTCGAATTTAGTTTGTTTTGTATACATTTTTTTCTTTATAGCGATTACCGAGGTAAAGTTAGAACGCAGGCGAGAGCTTGCACGGTCAAGGAACGCGCGGATAAAACGTGCCTTCGAGAGCGATGATGACGTGGCGTCGCGGCGACACACTCTCCCCTCACGCAACACCTGGCGAGCCAGCGCGGCAGTAAGCTTTCCCTTTCACCCACTCTGCTCCGTCGAGGCGCGCACGTGACGTGGCGTGCCAGCCAATAGGAATTTAGGTGCTGCTTCGCTTCTACATACGCCGGTATTTTCACTCAATGGGCCATCTGACGCTTTCGCATCAAAACATGTCAGCATGGTTACTTTCATTATTTGGGGGTTTTAAAAGTAGCAAGTTCTTGTTTTTAAATTAAAATTAAATTCTGAGTCATTTGCGTATCATTGCCACGACATGTTTCCGAGACACCACAGATTGATTTTGACCCCACATAGGGATCTTTATTAGGCACCTAACGCGAAGTCACGGGTGTTTTTTGCATTTCTCCGCCATGGAAATGCCGCCGCGGTTCGATTCCGCGCACGAGGGCTTCGCAGCGCAACGTCAATGCCACTATGCCACCACGGCGGGTGTTGCTGTATTTGCGATCACTGCACCTTTTCCGTTCTTTTTTTTTCATTACTGAAGAAATATGATATCTTACAAAAACTGTCCTCTTTTTTCGCAGGATGCCAGCTCCTGCGTACAGAACTGACTATTGAAACGGAAGTGCCAAAGGAATGCTATAAAGTGTATAAGGAGAACTGCAAAGGCGATGTGCTAAAAATGTATGAGAAGAAGTGCAAACATTATAACCAGGTTCTAATACCGCGTACTTTGTAAACACACTTTATATGTATAGCTTACCACACTGCACGCTTTGACATGTACTAAATAAAATAAACTTACGACAGTAAATATGTTCCACACTGGTTGATCTTATATCAAAATTTATGGTCATGCTCTGCAAATGCCAGGCAGAAAAAAAGTAACAATTAGCACTGACACTTTCTGCATATCTGGTACTGACAAACATTTCAATTCTGATCTTTTTTGTTCAGAATTAAACCACACACAAAAAGATGCGCAGCTTCATCCGCGGAAGACGTTTGGCTGACGTATTGCATTCCGCAGAATGCATTTCCGGCACAGTATGTAACAGGCTAATATTAGACGAACGTTCGCATCTTTAGTGCCGCGATTGTCCTGAAAGAACAGAACGGTCTTTTATTTACTTGTGAAAGCAGAAATTTTTCCTTTCTCTTTTTTAAATATGGCTTTAATATTGGTGTGTCTTGACACTGATTCGAAAAGGTTGTGTTCATGAAACAAACCGACCCCCCTCCCCCTCTTCGTATACGCTGTATCCAGCACCTCTAGCGCAGGGCAATTACTGTCATTCACATATGCAAGGGCGAACTACACGTCGTATACTTCGTCATCGTTTTTCAACCTCCGACACTCACTGTTATGGTACAATAATTCTGATCCGTCCCACGTGGACGTTTCTTTATCGTGTCATTTTGCTAAATAGCACAACGTAGCAGCTACAATCAGCTTAAAAAGACACACTAAGGCAAATACTGAGTCGACGTGGAGTGGTTAAATGTCATTCCAGAAGCCTCGCAACGCTTGTTTCGTGGCAAGAAAAGAGGGAGTTTACGAAGAAAGTGCATCTGAAGGGTCGGAATACTTTTTTTTTTTTTCGAAATTCGAATCTCCCGTTCACTGACCGGGCGGAATAGTGACGTTGCATACGCCATCACGGCCCTCTGCTGACGCCGGTGACTGAAACGGCGCCTCACAGACGGTGGTACCGAGCCAAAACAGAGCAGTGGATTCGCCGCTGAAGCTGCTTTTTGGTCAAGTGGCGTAGACCATTCGCGCATCACGCGACATCACATAGAAGTTGGATTATTTGCTACTTGTAGTGTGTGCGAGTTTCGCGAGCCAGCAAAACCAGCGCAGCAATATGCGATAAGGAAACTGCTGAAACGCGATAGCGTGAGTGGTGCAGAGTCGAGCGAAAACGAAATCCTTCGACCATCCGCGTCGTTCTCAAACGTAATTTTAATTAGTTCTTTCTATATAAAAATGAAATAGAACTGGACAAGGAGCATTTTATTTCGTCTTATAATACTACACAAGGATTTTTGCAACGGATGGTTTAGTACTAGCGACAGGAATTTAACTGAGGAGTGCTTTCGTCATCGGGCAAGGACTTCAATTTCTCGAGGGAGTCTCTAATCATGTTCTGCATTTACCTCAATATCTTGATTATTAAGGTTCCATTCGCGATAATATAGACGTCTTAGAGATTTTCGAGCACTAATCTATCACATTACCTTGACTTAAATTCGCCTTTAGTGTCCCTTTAAGCCTATTACACATGCCTATAGGTATGCCACGCCCAGCGTAAGGGATTTATATATCATTATTGGCTACATAAAGCCGGCAGCATAATTCTGAGAGGGATGAATATTCTTAATTTCGTCCAGCAATACAGAGCTTGCATGCGTAAGCTAGAAAGGGGGCGCCGAACAAAGGCAAAATATCCGAGATGTCAAAAAGAGAGAAATTGCGAAGCATGAAACCAAACAAAGCTGAGGTAGAAGATCTGAGATGTCGGCCTGAATTTAATTTCTTACCAGTTACTCAGCATTTGCGAAGAGAAATTGGAGTAAAATATGAGAGAGAAGTTTTGATGTTTTGGACGAAGACATACGAAACTCTTAAACGAGAAATGAGAAGATTAGACTAGGAAATCGAGTCAGAACATGAGGAGCGAAGTTTTAAATTGAAATTCAGTAATATGTTAAAGTCTACTGCAATGCGACGTGATGGGATTCTCCGCATTTCGGCGAAGACAGAACGAAGCAAGTCGGCGGACTATTTGGAATGTCCTCCAAAGTGGCTAAGTGCAAATATATTCCGCGCCAGCACACCAGTCCTAATGTGGTCTACTATAATATAATGTGTGCTAATATATACTGTGAGCTTCAGTGCATGTGATCGACGTTTTCTTAACAAATTAACTGGAACACCATGCATGTCTCCTCAAAGTCCGGGAATTTATAGCTCGAAATTGGTGTCATCTTTAAAATTTGTTCCAAGTAGATCCGTCTTGCAAACTCCGCTGCTTGAATTTGTAAATTGCAATATGGCCCATAATCTAATTAGTTAGAAACATAATTAGTGAATTTTTATTAATTATTCTATTTTGCATCTCAATTTTTTCGTGAGAGTATTGTCCGCCGCTTCGAGTAGAACTGCTCATGAACTAGAATTGTGATATCTGCCACAAGCAACCTTTAAAGATTTTTGAAAGTGTTCGCTGAAACACCCTGTATATACAAATTTTTTTGTATGTTCAAATTATCTGTCTCGAACCTCTCGTGTCTACAGATTTTGTGTACATCAGGGTTGAGCAAAGATACCTTGACATTATATTGGATATGGATATGGTTCTGTGAGACCTCAAGTGGCAGACATGCCTAGTATACCTCGACGACGTCGTAGTTCTTTTTCGGAAACGGTCGAGGAACACCTGAGATGGCTGATGTCGGTTCTACAAACGATACAGACCGCCGGTTTAACACTGAAATCAGAAAAGTGTCACTTTGGCTTCGAGGAACTCCAGTTCCTTGGTCATGTTGTAAGTCAAGGCGTCCGCCCTGACCCCGACAAGATCACGGCCGTCGCAAAGTTTCCAACGCCAACGGATAAGAAGGCAGTGAGGCGTTTCCTTGGTCTGTGCTCGTATAATCGAAGTTTTATTGCCAAATTTTCACATACTGCTTCACCGTTAACGTGCCTTACAAGAGAAGTCGTTGCCTTCGTAGAACAAGCAGCATTTAATGATCTTCGAGAGCGCCTGCAAACACCTCCTCTACTGGCTCACTTTGACGAGTACGCCCTTACAATGATTCATACGGGCGCTAGCAACGTAGGTCTTGGTGCTGTGCCCGTGCAGTGGCAAGACTCAGCCGAGAAAGTCATTGCATACGCAAGAAGGATGCTCTCACGTGCTGTGTCTAATTACTCAAGCACAGAAAAGGAATACCTTGTGGTGGTATGGGCGGTTATGAAGTTTCGCCCCATATCTCTGTGGCCGCTCCTTCAATGTTGTCAGCGATCACCACTCACTTTGCTGGCTGACGAACTTGAAATATCCGTCCGGTCGACTAGTGCGTTGGAGCCTAAGGCTTAATAAATTCGATATAACAGCGGTGTACAAGCCCGGCCGAAAGCACTCCGACGCCGACTGCCTTTCAAGGTCAGCGATTGAGCAGGAAGTCACAGAAGATGTAGAAAACATGGCTTTTATAGGTGTTCTAGACACGATCATGATTACTCGTCAGCAGCGGGAAGACAGCGAACTGATTTCGCTTATTGATTTTTTCGAAGGCCGGTTTACAAGTGTGCCCAAAACATTTGCAAGGAGCATGCCATTATTCTGCTTCCGTAACGATGTTCTTTACAAGAAGAACTTCTCTGCAAGCGGAAGCAGCTGCGTACTTGGTGTCAAAACGTCTCTGCATCATGAGGTTTTGCAAGCCTGTCATGATGAGCCCACACCTGGCCACCTCGGCTACTGGCAAACACTGGCCCGAGCCAAAGGGAAATATTAGTGGCCAAGGATTGCCACCTTTGTGAAACATTACGTGCGCACGTGCCTCGATTGTCAACGATGCAAACCACCACATATGAAACCCGCTGGGCTACTTTAACCAGTCCATGTGCCCACGACCCCATTTGCCCAAATCGGGATGGACCTTCTCGAATCATTCCCGACTTACAATACTGGCAATAAGTGGGTAATAGTTGCCACCGATTAGGTGACACGCTATGCAGAAGCCAAAGCCCTTCCAAGCGGCACCGCAGTCGAAGCAGCACGATTCTTTATTGAAAACGTTGTTCTGAGGCACGGTGCACCAACGGTGATAATAACGGACAGAGGTACTGCCTTTACGGCTACACGCCTAAAGACAGTGCTTAGCCTCAGCGGCACGGCTCACCGAAAGACCACAGCCTATTACCCGCAAACGAAAGGCCTAACAGAATGCTTGAACAAAACTATCGCCGACATTTTGTGTATGTACGTCGACGTAGAACACAAAAATTGGGGTGACATTCTACCGTACACCACATTCGCTTACAACACTGCTCAACATGAAACAACGCAAAAGACCCCATTTAGCCATCTTCATGGCCGTGAAGTGACGACGATGCTCGATGCGATGTTTCCACATGACTGCGGTGATATAGGCATGGACGCTGAAGCTTTTGCGCAACGCGCTGAAGAAGCGAGAGAACTCGCCCACGTCAGAATTGCCCCAGAACAGGACTACGACGCTCGACGCTCAATCTACGGCGCCGCTACATCACATATCAGCCAGGTGACAAAGTCTGGGTTTGGAGTCCCATCCGTCGGCGAGGGCTTTCAGAAAAGCTCTTCAGGCGGTATACTTTGGTCTGTACAAGGTTGTACAGCGCCTCAGCGACCCCAACTATGAGGTAATCCCTGGCAGTCCTACTTCCTCCAGGGCGAGGCAGCGTCTACCGGAAGTCGTGCACATTGTGTGCATGACGCCCTATTGTTCGGAATGATGTGCCACACCACGTCTGACACATTTTCCTGCCGCTAGGTCAGCATCGGGACGATGCTCTCTCCGGCGGGAGGCAAATGCCACAAGCAATATGCGGCACGTAGAGAAAGACGAAGATCTCGCACGTTGCAGAAAAGAAGACGAGATCCCTGCGAGATCGTTTTTCAGTTTGCCTGCAATTAAAGCGTCCTGCCCTGTTTTATAAGTCCCTGCTGCTTGTGAATCGTGACAATATCATGATGCAGATACGAGGTACTTAGAAGGTAAGTCATTGAGATACCGATATAACAAACATGCCGCGAATTGATTATATCCAACACAATATGCGACATTTTTACCTTATACGATACTTCTATACCTTACACAAATGCTCATTCCAGCTACATGTTTCTTGCAATAGTTGGCAAACATTGTTCCTTTGAACTTCCGCCATTAATACGCAGAATTTCATTGGACGTTCTAGCGAAGCGCTACATTACCTTTCCGTAACAATTTATGTGGCTGGCAAGACCCCCATCAAACTAAAGCAGCTTTTCTTATAACTTGCCGACATTATAATTCATATGAGACAGCGGTCTGAGGGCTAATCCTAGAGCGGGTGAGCCTCTTGTTTTGCTACGTGGTTATTTTTGTAGTGTGCAGAGGTTCGTAATCATTCCACATGAAGGTTCCGATTTCACACTGAATATACTGACACATGTTTTATGGATTTAAGGATGTCAATAAATATTTTGTTATTCCATAAATTTATCTTTCTTGGACGTCAATAAATGGGCCTGCTTAACAATGGGATAAAAGGCTTAAGCGAATGTTCAAGGTGCTCGTCACTTTGGTAATGGTTATGTTAATAATACTAATAATTTCTGGGGATTTACATGCCAAAAACATGCTTAGAACGACAGAAAGCTGAGCTAGTTGGTAAGGATTTATTATGCAAAAAAGAGGTGAGTCGTGCAGACAGGACACAAGAGTAGAGAAGTAGAGAAGCGTTCGTGTTGTCCATTTCTCTACTCTTGTGTCCTGTCTGCACGCCTCACCTCTTTTTTTGCATAACCAAAACCATGATCTGATTATGAGGCACGCCCTAGTGGTCCATTTCGGATTAATTTTGACCACCTAGGGTTCTTTAACGTGCTCCCAATGCACGAGACACAGGTGTTTTTTTGCATTTCGCGCCCATATAAAAGCGGCTGCCGCGGCCGGGATTTGATCACGCGTCCTCGTGCTTAGAGGCGCAAAATCATAGACGCTAAGCCACCGTGGCGGATAATGGTGATGTTCCAACTTCGAAGTCGAGCTGTGGGCGCCGCTGATGACAGTTTCGCAAAACGAGCAACTCGTCTTATTTGTCTCCGCCAAATGAGAAAACAGCAGATCGTGTAGGTAAAAAGAATGGTCTGTCTAAAATAGAATTTGTGCGCGGAATTTCCTATTACTTGTGTGATGTTAAGTAGAAAAAAAAGAGCTTTCAGAGATGCAGCTGTAGTTGAAGTCGAGATTATACGAAGCATTCATGATGCGTAGAGAACGCTTGTACGAATAATGTAACTGTTGAATAGCGAACCGTTATGTACAGAAAATGAGCTGCGGTGTTTATATCTTTAACCAGGACAGAATTTTTGTAACAGCAAGGTATAACTTTGAAAGCAACCTAAAACCCAGAAAAAAATATATAAATATCCAGTGGCCCCAGTTCACATACCCCCAGCCGACTCAGTAGACACATGTTTAGACTGCGCTATCATTGAGATCGGCCCACGAAAGCAGTGAGATAGACTCGCCCGCTAAAAAGTGGCTCGGCTAAGAAACGAACGGTTCGAATTAAAACGCACCCAGTACAGCTCTCATCGGCTCTCTAAGAATAACGAAGCCTCAGATTAATGAAGGCCTCAAAAGGCTCCGAAACCGCTTGTGGTTCATCCAGTCTGCAGAAGCATGACCTTCGAATAAGCTTTTCTTACCCAGAGAAAGCCATCGCTGTCATGGCCCATTCGCGCCACTAAAGACGGATTTCTCCGCATGATGTAAATCAAATAACGAATTATACGTTTTTGTTTGCTACAAGCACCGAATGCGATAGGTTCTGTCAAAAATACAGCACCGAAAGGCCAATCACATGGTGTAACAAAGGTGATCGTGAAGGCAATGCTTCTACCTGCTACGCGCCAAAATCACGTCGTAGACGTGATTATTTTTGTAATCTGTCATGTCCAAATCCGTCCCCAGCTGATGTCAAAGCTGATCTTTAATAAGCTGATGTCAAAGAACATGCTTTTGCAAGTTGCATGCAGCGGAAGCGATTACAAGAGGCGGAAACGTCGAGTTTTGGACACAACCTCACAAACAAGAGCATCGCCTTCGAAATCGGCTTTCTTTTTTTTTCCGAGAGTTGTCACTAGTGTGCAATAGCTGGTGTCTACGGTGGTGTCCTAATCACAACCCATAGCAATGGCTCTCGCGGAGCAATAAGTGCTGTATAGAGTGTATTAGAATGAAGTCACTCTAGCGGTGTGCAATACCAGATATAGAGTTCCCTACTCAGAGGGAACTTTGGCGCTGCAATTGTTGAGCCACCATGGGAATGGGAGGAAGTAAATGGATTTGTCTGATGTTAATGCTTGTAAATTCAGACGTTCTTGTGGATTCGTTTATTATACCTTGTATGCATTTATTGTAAATTTCAGAGCAATCTATGCTTTTAAAAGTGCAGAAGGCGCTGCGAACACGCACAATCGCTACTGAAACGCTTCAGCTTGTCGAGCTGGACAAGTCGAAACGCGTCAAGCTTCTCAAGGCAATGGCTTGGCCGCGATAAATTGATAAGGGCGTTTTATGTCGTTCCTCGGTGCATGTGTCCGTGGCGTAATGGTTTCAATCAATATCGGGCGTATCTGCTATAGGTACTGTGCTCGAATCCTGCCGTCGGAAAATTTTATAATTTCTTTATTTGTTAATTTACTATGCACTACTTTGTTGAAAATGACGAGTTTACAAAGTCGCGAAGCCAGTTTGCAAGAAGAACGAAGTTCAGGCAAATCCATGTACTTCCCATAATTACCATGCTGGCTCAACCGCCTCCATTGCAGCTCCCGCAGACACTAGCGCCGTAATTCCCTCTAGTAATTATTTAATGAAACACCATAATACCAGAAGTCAAGCAGGTATACATAAAACTGCTGGAGCCAACGTAGCCTGTACCTACCAATGGGCGGTGGGGGCGCTGCGCCGCGCGCGCAGCGACCATCTTCCAATATGCAAGAAACGGGAGCCGCAGCGCCCCTCATCAGGCCCCATAGCAAATTTTGGTTATGCACTGGAAGTTGTTACTTGTCCTCTCGGAAGCGTTCTGCCGCAAACAGTTTTCCAATCGGCTCATTAATAGACGAGATAGAAATATTGCAGTGCCGCGAACTCATGATTTCAGCAGGCGGGCTCCACTGGCAGGCAAGACACTCTCTCTACTCGCTCTCCGTCTAGCCTCCGCAAGCGAAATTCCCTCCCTGCGCGGACCTCGAGGATCGCGTGACGCGTACGTCACAGGCCCCGCCTTCATTTTTTAGAGCGCAGCTCTTTGGCGTCCGTTCCTGGGTTTCGCGTCGTCGTCGGCGTTGTCGTCGGCCTCGTAACCAGCTCCGCCCCCCTTTCATCCCCCCAGCGCTAGCAGCGACCGACTGATACCGCTGGATGCCGCTGACGCCGCTAGAGAGTCAAGATAACGTGACTGCATAGAACACCGTCGCCGCCATGCAGAAAGAGGAGGAAAGGGTCCCCCCCCCCCCTGTTCTTGTGTGGCGGATAGGGTGCTCTTCAGTTGCCGACGCGCCGGTTATTTCACGTAGGCCCCGGCACGTCGACGAATACGTGACCACCTTCCCACGGCTAGACCTGGTTCTTAGCGCTGCGGAAGCGAGGGTATCATATTGTTTGTGTCGGCATCGGCGGCGTTGTCCCTGAAACCAACTCCGCAGCTGGGGTTGACTCACTATCGGCGTCAGCGGCACCAGTCAGTCGCTGCTATCTCTTCCCTCCTCCCTTTATCGTGTTGTCCGCTTGCTGCGCGCGCTTCTGCCCCCATCGTTTGCCGCTGGGTGTACACGCCGCCCCCCTCCCCCCTCTTCCTGCGAGTCTCCGGTTGTCAAAGCGCCGGCTCGAACTTAATTCCTTTCTTCGCTCCTCCTCCAATGCGACCCCTGTGCGGTGGCAATCAGAGAGCCAGATCGGTGGCGGCGGATGTGTATATGTGCACCGCCCGAGCCGAAATTGCCGCTGCCGTTCGCCCTGTGCGGTGGCAATCAGAGAGCCAGATCGGTGGCGGCGAATCTGTATATGTGCACCGCCCGAGCCGAAATTGCCGCTGCCGTTCGCCACTGCGAAATTATCTTGCTGGTAGTAGCTGCCTACTTCGCCCCTACCGCACTCACGAAAGACGTCGTGCACTTCCTGCAACTCGCATTAACCGTCCATCGATCCACACCGATGTTAGTAGTGGGGGACTTTAATGTTGACATAAAGACAAACAGCAATTTCCTAACACTTATGCGGGAGAACATCCCGTTCCTCTCGCTCGTAACGCGTCCCACGGCTGTGACAACCTCGCGAGGCACTTGTATAGATCTCGTCTTTGAGAATCAAGCATTGGTGTACCAAGTCGAACATATATCAGTCTATTTCTCCGACCACAAAGCTTCCTTCATGACTGTCAAGAACTGTTAGTGGAGTCTTTGTTAAAGGAATACGTGTGAAAAATAAAAAAAAAAATTCTGTGATAGCGCATACATGTGTTGCTCGATTTCTTTGCCTCAATCTATCGAAAAGGTGAAACAGCTTATTTGCTGCGCTCAAATTTCGCATTAGGAAGTAACGTAATCGTCGGTAATTTTTTTCTTCTCGCTCTTTTTTCGGCGCTATGCATCTCCCTTGACGGCGTCGTGCGCGAGCCGTTGTCTCGTTTGCGCAGAGCACGAGGTTGCGCACTGTGCACAAGGAAACATGGCTAGCGGTATAATTCAGTGCTACACGAATACTGAGGCACAAGAAGCGTCTCGAAGAGCATGACCACGCGCTGGAACACGGTATAAAATGGCCTAGTTTCGGTACCTGCACACGTGACCGCTCGACTGTGGGAACAAGCAGGCGAAGCGCAAGTACCATCTCTCTTGCTTCGGTGCAGAGCAAAACAAAAAAACATGCAGACATTCCGTTTGTGCGTTTTATTATTTCTCTGAACGTCAATTCATGAATTCAAGCAACAGACGGCACAGATAATAGATGTAATCTTGAATTATTCTCGAAGTCACGTACATGTCACCAAGAGTGATGTCACACTGCGGACACCTGTACGTAGGAGCAGGCACACGAGTACGTCATCCTCCGGCTTGGAGGACAGCGGCCGCGAGGAGAAGAAAAACCGGCGTTCGGTTTGAAATTTCAGATCTTTCCGCAGCGCGTAGCGATGTAATACTTTGTAGACACGATCGTTACTGTGCGATGTAAGCTCAAAATGGCCAGACCTGGTGAGGGGTCCTTTAATGTTTACGGTGAGCACTAAAGGGGAAGTAGTCAATAATAAGGAGCCAAATGGCAGGTAAGAATGCAGTCAACTTTATTTTGTTTCTTTTGGCGTTCTCGTTGTAAGCATGAACGTCGTAGAATGGTCTGTAATACTGTTTTTTAAATATAATCAGCCGTGTCAGAGCAGACCTCACTTTTTCGACACACATTTCCCTGTTTCTTTGTTTCCTCATATGATGGAGTGTGATGCTTATGTAGAGTTCCGCCACTTTCTTGCACAGACTATATATGGGGTTGTCAAAAGCATCACAGTAAAGGATATGCTCATCGAGGCTAGAAAACCATTTCTTTTCTCAAGACAGCCTCAGGACCTCCAAAACCAAGTGTTTTGGCTTTGCGTACTTCAAATTTAAGCATTCAGCTTGCAGTCATCGTAATCCCTTCTCAGAAGCAGCGCAAATCCCAATCACGCCCTGCGAAAGAGAGACAAGCCCATCTCGGCTCTTTTGCCTCACTAGAGGTGGTTGCTGATCTGCTTGCAGAGCCACCACGCACACCTCACAACTCTTTGTCCCGACCACCTTTCTGGCAACAAAGCCTGCGATATAAGGCACTGCAGATTCAAAAAGAGATGACAGGCTCTAAGGAAAGTCTACATGGTGTGTGTACTCATGGTCCTCTGGCTGTAAAAATGGCGATGACTTTGTTGCAGCTATAGCTTTACCTACGCTTTCTTGAAGAGCTGCTGTGCCACTCAGAACGGACACGATGTATTTTGCTCAGTTTCCACTATTTGATGAATTTTCTTCAGTTTGCACCAGAAGCCGCTTGTACGGTGGCATGAACAGCGCTGCTGTCGGGTTATTATTGTGCCTACCTGGTCCTCTAATACACCCAAACAATGTTGCCTCGTGGTATTCACTCATTGTGTGAGTCAGGGTGTACTTAAGATCACCTTGACCGACCAGCTTGTGAAATATTTTTTTCAGTTCTATATTCACGACGAAGCCAGCAAACCCAGTCTTCTTTGCACTTTATAAAATGGGTATCCCTTTCATGGCTTTCACAGCCATTATATAAGCTTTGGCTCTGCAAAAAAACAGCCTCCTGCAAGCTTAATTTTGTTTCATGATTGTATTGCGCTTAGTGTTACACTGATGGAACTAGTAGACCAACATAAGGAATAAAACCTAGGCGTGCTGCGCCTCGTACGTGCGTCCACGTTTTGTTCTTTATGTTTGTCCATTAGTTCCGTCAGTGTAACACTAAGCCCAATAGAATCATCAACGCCCACCAACTAGCCCCGTTTATTGCTTTACTTCGTTTTGCTTACTAGAACGACTTCGCGAGACGATTTCTGGAGTTGAGCACGTGAAAGAGCTGGTCAAAAATTCTTATAAATTTTGCAGTACCACTTGCACCTTTGAACTCGGGCAATCTTATTTCAGTCTCACAAAACTTCAGAGCATCAGCAACTGACGCTCTTACTGCCTGGACGGCGAGCCTCACCTTCATTTTCTGCTTTTCCCATTTCAGATGGACATTCGCCAGCTTATTGCCTAGCCGCAGCCCTTCTTTTCGTTGCGATGCTTCGAGTGCTTTTATGTATGCCCACTTCACATAGTTGCTGTCGCCATCAAACAAGTGCCTGACGGTTTCCAAAGAATTACGGATGAGTTTGACCATGTGACACGCATCTAGGATTATGTACGCTTTTTTGATAGGGTTGCACGGGTTCTGAAAGAATGTTGAAAAGCGCTCAGTGTATGGTATGCGCAGAGCAACTTCGCCATGGTGGTGTTTGATGCAGCGCCACGAGATGTTAGTGAAACAACCTCAACACTTATTGACGTTAGCTTTTCAATACACTCTTTTGTTAGCTCGGCTTTATCTGCTCCTGTCAATAAATCAATTAAAAAATACCCAACTGGCAACTTATGTCACAAGCTCAAGCCAACGAGCATATACACACATGCATTCTTGGTTTCAGGCAGACATTCATCATACATTGATGTCCCAAATTCCACATATCCAATCACTTAGTCGCCCACAAGCTCAGCATGTTTCCTTGATCAAAGTACAGTACAAGTTGTCCGTGTGGCACTGGACAAGCTTTTTTAAGAAAGGTGGCGCCTGAGCTGTGAAGCCAGGTCGCAGCCACGGTGGCGGTGTTTCATTAAACTTCGAGCGCATATACTCATAAGCTGACGGATAATAGAAGTGCAGCGCTAACGCGAATGCACGCAGTGGGGATGGGTACGTGCCTTCTTGGTCTTTTGCTGCTTGTAAAGGAGTTGCTGCACATCAATGGAAAAAGCTGCAGTGAACACCTGCATTCCCTCCGCAGACATGAGCTTTTGGTCCCTGATATCCCTTATTATCTCTTTAGCAGACTCGTCCTTTTTGGTGAATCTCCGCTTGCTCTGCTGCGGAATTTTGATGTTCTCCAGCTTTGTTATCTGTTCTTGAGAAACATGAAACATTTCTTTGTTATGCTGCTCTATAGGTTACGCATCTGCCACATCTTCAACAACTTTGTTAATTTCAACACCTCTGTCGGCTGGAGTACTCCGAGGCCTCGGTGGTGATCGCTTCGTTTTCTGCTGAAACGAAAATTGCCCAGTTTAGAACTACTGGCTTTACTGGCTCCATTGCGTAAAGCAAACACAAATATAAGAACAGAAAAACCACAAATTTAAAACAAAACAGCTGCTCGAGTTGTGAGCAACCCTTTTAATTGAGACAACACAGCAACCGACGACGAAATCTAGGGAGTCGTCTGTTTAACTTCAGCGAATGGAAAACGGTGCGTACATTTCCTGTTCGCCCTGCACACCCGCGATATCAACAAGTACAATAACCTGTACTCACCGGCTTTTGCAGGCGCTTTAGAAATGAGTCAAACACGGTCCGACAACTTCCCAGTCGCAGCCGTCTCGTCTGCCCGGTCAGGTCGAAACAATCCGGCGTGAAGTGCCTCTAACATATGTGATCATCGTCTTTTGGCTTCCCGCCTTCCCGCCGAACAGCCGGCTCCCAAGTGCTTCGCAGATTTTAGTCCTTAGGAAACCTGTGTGGAAAAAACCGTGACCGTCAGGAGACAGATTGCGAGCTGTCACTGTGCGTTGCGACAGACATAGAAGTTTTCATGAAGCTAAAGATGTGCTACTTACAAGTGAAACGTAATCCCAGAGTCTTTTTCGCTCTATTTGTGCAGCCGTACGCAAGGAGGTTCACATAAAACTTGCTGAAACGGAGGAGGCGCCCCTGAGCTGAAGCCGCGCGTCGCCATCTTGCCATAGGCAGAAACCGCGCCTTCCGCCACGGCAGCCGCAGTGCGTAGTCAGCGTGGTGGTGTCAGGACGTTGTAATGGTTACATCGTGCCTTGCATAGGGCTGCACAAATTGAGCGAAAAAGGACTCTGCTATTATGTTTCACTTGTAGGTAGCACATTTTGGCCCATGACTACACACACTGAGTGTAGACTATCCAGAGAGCCTGTCATGTTTTGTTGAATCTGTAGTGCTTATAGCGCAGGCTTTGTTGCGTGGAAGGAGGCCGTGACAAACAGTTCTCAGGAATGTGCGGGGACTCTGCAAGTAGATCAGCACCAACCACTAGTGAGGCAAAAGAACCGAGGTCGGCTTGTCTCTCCTTCGCAGTACGTGATCGGGATTTTCACTGCTGCTCAGAAGGGGTTATGACGACTGCAAGCTGAATGCCCAAATTTGAAGTACGTTCATGTAAAGGCAAAACACTTGGCTTTGGAGGTCCTGAGCTTGTCTCCAAAAAAGAAATGGTTTTCAAGCCTCGATGAGCATATCCTTGACTGTGATGCTTTGGACTACCACATTTATATCCTTTGCAAAAAAAGGGACCGAATTCTGCATAATCATCCGACTCCATCACATGACAAAAGAAATAAACAGTAATATGAGTGCCCAAAAAGTGAGGTCTGCTTTTACAAAGCAGATTTAAAAAAAAAAAACGGTAGTACACGGCACTTCACCGGCGCTCACGCTTACAAGGAGAGTGTCAGAAGAAACTTGACTGCATTGTTAGCTGCCATTTGACTTCTTATTGTTGTCTATTTCCTCGTTAGTTTGCTATAACCGTTAAAAACCACGGCGGGGAGACGCAGTCAGCGCGGCGGGTGCGCTGCGGCTCATGGAGGAAGGAAAAAAACTAGGAGGGAGCGTCACGTGATTCTGCTAACCTCTATAGTACACTATAGCCTCGGTAGCCTCGGCAAGCAACCTCCTCTGAAGCCGCCCCTCCCGCTCGCCACGAGACGTTCATTTCAGGGATCTCCAGTCAAAACAACGTCTCGTTCTTGTCGTACACCCCCTCCGCTCCAGCAAGTTTTATTTAAGAAAAGCTGTAGCTCGGGCCCAACTCCGACGCGTACTATTCAAATACATGTAGAACGCAAAAACGCTTTTCTGAGATAACCATTGGACCGATTTTAATGAAATTTATTGCATTTGAGAAAGTGAAATTCTAGTGACTGTTGCAAGCTGACTTACGCTTTTATGAGGTAACCACTACACCGATTTTATTGAAATTTGCTGCATTTGAGAGAGAAAGTGAAATGATAGTGACTGTTGCAAGGAGAATTTAGATTTAAGGCATGAATTTTGTTGAAAGAATTTTCAAAAAGACGAAAGTTCGACAAAAAGTAGAAGCACAAACTGTACAAATTAATAGCTATCCATCAAGAACAGATATTGCGGTTCTGTATACGGCATCCATTAGATAATTGAAAGCGGATAAATTGGATGTGTCTATTTATATATCACAGGAATTTGTTACGTTGTGCACAAGGGTTCTGCAAAATCTGTCAGAAGTGCGTAGCGCCGAAAAAAGAAACAAGGAGAAAAAAATGAAGGCGGGGCCTGTGATGTGTGCGTCACGCGATCCTCGAGGTCCGGTATGGGAGAACGCTGGGAAGTAATTTCGCTTGCGAAGGCTAGACGGGGCCAGTGGAGAGAGCGTCTTGCTTGGCATCGGAGCCCACCTGCTGAAATCATGGGTTCGTGGCACTCAAATATTTGTATCTCGGCTATTAATGAGCCGACTTGGAAGATTTTTTTTTTGTGGCAGAACGCTCCCTAGAGTACACGTAACAACTTCCAGGGTATAACTAAAATTTGCTATGGGGCCTGGTGAGGAACCCTTTAAATGCAACGAACCTCGTCAAGTATGGTGTAGTGGTTGCTGAGAAAAACGAATTATCCTTCTACATGTATTTAGATAGGAGCACCCGAGCTAAAGCTTCCTCATCCGTGGCTTGTTGCTGGGACCTGAGTGCTGGATATAGTGCACTAGAATAGTCTAGCACACTCTAGTGCTGGCCCCCGCAATCACCGCATGCAGACAGTCACAACATTTACTTCGAGATCGGTAAATGTTTCCTGAGGGTGTTGGGGGGAATGCGTGCTGATGCGTGTTTCGAAAAAGTAAAAGTTCTGTTAAAGGGAAGCTGAAACGGTTTTCAAATTCCATGAATTGCTGGGATTGGGAAGAACAGACCCATTAATTTACGGTTCTGAAATTTTTTTCTTCGTTTTGTTAATATAAGGGGCGGAAATTGCTTTCTAAATCCTCCCCGCGGACACGCCCCCGTCGCTTCCCGGAGTGCCGGGTGAGGAAGCAGCCGGAGGAGATAACCAGCGAGAGTGACGTCGTTCCCGGGGAGCGTGCCGGCGGACCGGCGTGCTGGCATGTGCTGGCGTGTTTCTTTCCGTCCTGCGCTTTACTAAACGACGCTACGAGAGATCTGCCGCCGCTCAAGTTCGCTTTCCTTTGCGATTTTCGGGAACTGTGCTTCCTTTCTGTGCTGGGTGAGTGCCTACAGCCAAGGGTGCCCAACGTGCCCTCATTCTGTGCAGCATTCAGCTGCGCGAACACAGGCGGGCGAGACGATGTGGTGTTTCCCATGTTCCCGAAGGACAAGAAGCTTGCAGCGCAGTGGGTCCGTGTGGTCAGGAGAGAGAATTTCGTGCCGACGAAATCAACTGTGCTGTCCTCGGACCATTTCCGCGACAGGGATTATCATCGGAGCTTGACAATAATGCAGTCAATCGGTACTCCAATTCCGGTGCTCCGGTGCCCACATTGATGCACTCGAGAAATGCGAACATTTGCAGCCGTGAACATCTGGTAGCACAGTTTTAGCGTAGCCGGATAGCCTTACGACCAATGCGGAAACGCGTTGTTGCTAGCGTTGCTAGGTTTGCCTAGCGACATTCGACGTACTGTTGCATTTACCGTAAAGTTACCGTGTTTACCACACGGCGGTGCTAAAACTGCCTAATATCTGTATGTTAACACTAGTATGCAGCACGAATACCGATTCTTGATCGAGCCACAATCGCAAAGTCGTCGAACCATAGTCTGAATGTTGCATTTATAATCCCCCTGGCCATCTCGATCTGGATGTGTATGATAAGCAACTTCCATGAATCTACATCGCAGCACTGTATGAGCGCGCTTTGAAACGCGGTACTTATGTTCGCGATCGTGTATCAACACGCAAAAAACCACCGAACTTTAGAGAAGCACCGGCAAGGTGCTTGACATCGCGGAATTAATTGCACCCGTGTTTACAATCTAATGAGAAGTTAGTGCTTCGGTATTCTTCCAGCAGCAAGTTCCCAGTGACACTTTAGCGCGTTTTTTTCTCCTGTCATTGCAACGTGCAGCTACATGAAAAAAACATACGTACCAGGTAATATTTCCAATGCGCGAGAAGGTGCACACATTGTTCTCGCTGTTGGCACCCTCAATATCGTCGTTGCCTCCATCGTTTTCTGTATCGGCTATCGGTTCGAACATGTAAGGCGAAAATACAAGCTGTCCAAGCCAGCGACAACGTTCCATAATGCTTACAACTCATCTGTGAAGCCAGACCAGAAGAGCGTGCTACCACAGAACACCTTTACACGCTCTGAAACGGCGGCGCCGACCGGTGATCCCCGTGAATGACGTCACAGCGGTCCCGACCAATCACGGGCAACAGCGGCGTTCGCGCGATGCCCTGAGGCGCTGGTGCGCGTTTTCTTGCAAAAAACAGCCGCTTGCGTTAGTTTCCGCCCTTTTTAAACTAGATATTCGTGTTCAATGGACTAAAAACTGTAGAATGCCGCAGGAAACTCATTTTTTTTTTCGAAAAGTGTTTCAGCTTCCCTTTAAAACCAGGAAATATGCTATATTTGATTGTTTTGACTTCAACATGGCGCTTGATGGGTGTTGTCCGAATGCACGGTTCATAGCCCATTACACGCTACGAAACATGGGGCCCCAAATCAAGCAATGGAGATCTGGAAGGCAATGCTTTTGCCATCAGCCTTCGATATGAGGTGAGCCAACGTTCGGCTCTGCAAGCTAAGATTGTCCTTTCCTCTCCTAGGCGCGCTTTAATCGCAGCAATTTTACTGATGCCGCTACAGCTACTACAATTGTTTCTGGGCTGCTTTTCGGGTGCTTTTCGTCCCCAGCCTCTGCCCCAGCAATCGTCAGGTGCACAACCTATGTGAATGGGCAGTAACGCTGAGCTTAGTGTCACCTATTACTCCCCCACCTCACTCCGTTGGCTTCTGGATTAGATTGGAGTGGCTCGCTACGTGTTTGCGCGCGCTTTTCCGAGCGCAGATTAGTGTCTAACAAACGCAGAAATGAGTTTTTGCCGCGCATGTGGCCAATAATTGACTCCCACCACAGCCATGTGAGGTGCGACTCCAGGTGGACTCTCTTTCCGGTGACGGCGGACGAGGGCGGAGCAGCAGCTGCGCCTCAAGGCCGTGCTCAAGAGCGTCGTCGCCGGGTGACGTGACCAGGAGCAGCTGCAACAGGCGCCGCCGGGAGTCGCACTCAAGGTTGAAGACGCGGAGCCAGACGCTGACGAGGAACGCCGCTAAACAGGTGGGCTGGGCAGATAGATCTCCTATGGCTCTTAGCAACAAAGATTTCCCTCCCCTTCCCAAGACCCCCAGAAAGATTGTGAGGAATGCATGCAACTCCAAGCGCTTGTAGTTAAGCAGAATGTGCAAATCAATGCGCTTCTTGCGCGCACGGAAGCATTAGAAAAATCGAAAAGCAGCAAGGATGACACAAAACGCAAAATTGCCAAGAGGGACGCTCAACAGGAGCCCCCGGTAACAACTAAGGAGGCAGAGAAAATTCAATCGAGTCCGTCTGAGAAACCGGCATGGGCCAAGCCCATTCAAGCCCTCACCGAGATGGTCACACAGCTTGCCAGCCAGATCGGCTTGGTAATGTCCAAGATGGCCAAGTTCGACGCGCTTGAAGCTAATGTCAACCAGCTCATACTAACCACTCAGAAAGCTCAAAATGAACCCCGTATGGGAAACCATATATGATAAGTAGTCTCACGACTACCAACCTGAGCCAAGATGGTGGCCAGGCGTAAAAAAAGGAAGGAAGATACAACGACCTTATCCCAATGGAACTGTCGAGGAATTAAGGGCAAAATAGGCGAATTACAGCAATACATAGATAATGTGGAACACAAACCGGATATCCTTGCAATACAAGAAAGGAACTCGCGACTCAAACTCCCGGGCTACGTCACATACACTGATCCCAGAGAGAAAAGGAGAGCGATCCTAGTCCGAAACAACATAGCTGCGACACAGCACATGACCAGACAGAGAGGATGTGAACACGTTCTCTTGGAAATTCACAGCAGAGGCATAGGAAGCAGACAACATCTTTATACTCAACGCATACTGTGGGCCCTCCATAAAGAACCTGGACATAGAGGGCGCGTTACTCGACAGCAATGGAGATGCGGGTAGCCGACCCCTATTGATATTAGAAGATGCGCCTCACTCAATATGGAGCTACAAATTTTGCTGCATGAGAGGCAGGGTGCTGGCGAACCTCATGGATCAGCACAACCTAGCCCTACTCAACGAACCAGACACTCCCACCCACATGGGCACAAGTACGACCGGGGAAACCACTCCAGACCTTATCCTGCTGAGTGGAACCTTGGAGGTGTCGTTGCGGAACACGGGCGTAAACCTGGGGTAGGACCACAATATACTCAATATTACGATCAGGGGCTCGCGTTCAAGGCCCGAATGGGAACAACAAAGATAACTGACTGGGACAAACTTTGAAAAAGGCAAGCAGCCGATGAAGACGAGGACACTAAGAGCACCAAACAGTATGGGGAATGAGCTAAGGAACAACTCGAGCTGGTAGAGAAATACACCCAGAAAATCGCAACCACACTGCAGGCACCCTGTGTGGACACAAAGCTTGCCTACCTTTGGGAAGCACGGGACAGCCTCACCAGACACTGGAAGAAACAACGACACAACAAGAAATTTCGCAAACGCATCCTTGATCTCAACAAGCAAGCCACTGAATACGCGTCCAAGCTGTGCAGAGAGAACTGGCCGGGCGTGTGTGATGGACTGCAGGGCACCCTGTCTACCAGGAAGACGTGGTGCCTCCTTCGTCACTTGATAGATCCTCTCGGCAGCAAGAGCGCCACAAATCGAAGCCTCACGCGCACCCTCAACAACTGTACTAGGGGTGCCGACAAACTCATAATCGACCTGGGAAACTACCAATCTGGGAAACTTCCACAGGAATGGAAAGAGGTAGAAGAAGTCCGCTTCATACCCAAGCCTAGGAAGACACCTCAAATCGACAACATGCGACCGATATCCCTCACGTCCTGCGTTGGGAAGGTCATGGAACGCATGGTACTTAAGAGGTTGCAGTGACATCTGGATGCCACCGATGGGATGCCAGAGACAATGTATGGCTTTAGGCAACACCAGTGCACCCAGGATGTTCTCGTACATCTCAACAAGCGGTCAACGAAGCAGGCGCCGCGAGCGATACTAGCGCTAGACCTCACAGGTGTCTTTGATAACGTCACGCATGAAAGTGTCCTCCGCAACCTACGCAACACAGGTTGTGGAGTAAAAACGTACTACATCCGAGACTTTCTTCGTAACCGAACGGCCAGGATCAGAATAGGAGAGGAGACATCCCAACTGATCTCCCTGGGAGATAGAGGAACGCCACACGGTTCGGTCCTTTCCCCCCTCTTATTTAACATGGCTCTCCTGCCGTTGCCCAAGCTTCTCGAATCAATGGATGGCCTGGGCCATGCATTTATACGCCGACGACATCACCCTCTGGACTGCGAGGGCAGGGTCGGATGGCTGGATGGAAAACACGTTCCAAAAAGCGGCTGACACGGTCAACAGTTATGCGAAGAGCTGTGGCCTTTGCTGTTCGCCTCAAATTTGGAGCTGACCATTGTCAGACCACGTGCATAAGATAACCAAGCAGAAAACATAGAAATCACTTTCGAAGGGATCGGGATTCTTCCAGTACCTCAACTCAGGATCCTGGGCCTCCTGATCCAGGCAGATGGCAAGGCAACAGCCATGATTAGAAAAATCAAGCTCACGTCATACCAGATCTTGAACATGAACAGACGAATGGACAACAGGCGGAGGGGTCTGAAGGAATCAGATATCTTGCGCCTCGTTCAGGCCTTTGTTACCTCGCGAATCGTGCACGCAGCGCCGTACCTGCAACTACTCAAAAAGTACGTCTTACAATCATTATTCAAAAGACTAGCGCAAAATAGCAGGGACGAACACAGAGAAGACGACAGGACGAGCGCTTTTGTCCCTGCTATTTTGCGCTAGTCTTTTGAATAATGATGACACACCAACTAGCACAGCTTTCTGCCTTGAACGTCTTACAACTTGACGCAATAATCTGGAAAGCCACGAAGCAGGCCTTGGGTATTCCCATAAATTCATCCACGACAAAATTACTTCAAATAGCAGTGCACAGCACAGTAGCCGAGCTCGTAGAAGCCCACCTATCCAATCAAAGGGTACGCCTTAGCCAAACCAAGGCGCGCAGAAGCGTCCTCCGCAAGATCGGATGGCAAGAATCGCACTACACCCGCCACGACCAATTACCCGAAAAGTGGAGTGAGAAGCTGGAATGTAAACCACTACCGCGCAACATGGACCCCACAAGGCATGCCGGACCACGCGACGCCCGGGCAAAAGCCATCTCCAGGACCCTGGAGGAACACGAACTGTCCTATATACAGACGCTTCTCTATCCAAACGCTCCACGGGGTCAACAGTTGTGGTCACCGGGCTAGAAAAGCTGGTCACCTGCGCATCAATCAATCAGTCTGCGGAGGAAGCAGAAGAAGCGGCAATAGGTCTCGCACTCCTGCAACCTAACGTCACCAAGATCGTCAGACTCACAAGCTGCATACAAGAACTACAGATCTGGCTGGGTGTCCCTTGCGGCACTAAAAATCCTCGGACAAGCTACGCCTCCTAAACAAACAATCGAATTAGTTTCGGTCCCGGCTCACTCCTCAGTTGAGGGCAACGAATATGCTCATCAACAGGCCCACGTGCTCAACCCCGGCCCACCGAGGAGGCGGCAAGGGGATGGCAACCCATCACAAGTTACATAGATATAGTCAAATATTACATGAATCTCTGGGTCCGGACAGGCCGCTATTGGAATCTGAACCTGGCAACGTTCAACGCTAGAACATTATCTAGAGAGGAGTGTCTAGCAGTGCTATTGGAGGAATTAGCGGGCAGTAAATGGGATATAATAAGGCTCAGTGAGGTTAGGAGGACAAAAGAAGCATATACAGTGCTAAAACGCGGGCACGTCTTGTGCTACGGGGGCTTAGCGGCGAGATGAGAACTAGGACTCGAATTCCTGATTAATAAGGATATAGCTGGTAGCATACAGGAATTCTATAGGATTAACGAGAGGGTGGCAGGTCTCGTTGTGAAACTTAATAAGAGGTACAAATTGAAGGTCGTACAGGCCTACGCCCCTACTTCCTGTCACGATGACGTGCAACTCGAAAGCTTCTAAGAAAACGTGGAATCGGCGATGGGCAAAGCCAAACAAAATACACTGTACTGATGGGCGACTTCAATGCCAGGGTAGGCATGAAACAGGCTGGAGACCAGTCAGTGGGGGAATATGACATAGGTTCTAGGAATAGCAAGAGAGTTATTAGTAGAATTTGCAGAACCGAATAATATGCGGATAATGAATACCCTATCCCGCAAGCGGGATAGCAGAAAGCGGACGTGGTCCAGAGGTGCCTGAACGATGCGGATGGTGGCGTGTCCGTGTAATCCACCCTGGGTGGAGTCGCGGCCTCTGGATCTGAGCTCTCCCCACCTCCTAGGGGTGCGTCACGGGCAAGGTGGAGTCGGATGGAAGAGAGAATAGTCAAGATGCATTTGAAATCTCACAAGTAACGCCAGAAGACGTAAGAAAGCCTTGGGAGCGATGCAAAGGGGGAAGGCAGCTGGTGAGGATCAGGTAACAGCAGATTTGTTGAAGGATGGTTGGCAGATTGTTCATGAAAAACTGGCCACCCTGTATAAGCAATACGCGTACCGGAATCTTGGAACAACGCGAACATAATCCTAATACATAAGATAGGGGACACCAAAGACTTGAAAAATTATAGACCGATCAGCTTACTGTCCGTTGCCTACAAAGTATTTAGTAAGGTAATCGCAAATAGAATCAGGGACACCTTAGACTTCTGTCAACCAAAAGGACCAGGCAGGATTTCGTAAATGCTGCTCAACAATACACCATATTCACACTATCAATCAGGTGATAGAGAAATGTGCGGAATATAACCAAACCTTATATATAGTCATCGTACCTTGCTGGTGAAGCAGCGCACTGACACGGACACAGTAAAGACACAAGAAAAGACGACACTCGTCTTTTCTTGCGTGTCTTCACTGTGTCCGTGTCAGTGCGCTGCTTCACCAGCAAGGTATGATGATTACTCACCAACTAGCCCAACTTTCCACTTTACTGAACATTATATATAGCTTTCATTGATTACGAGAAACCGTTTGATTCAGTCCAAACCTCAGCCGTCATGAAGGTATTACGGAAACAGGGTGCAGACGAGCCGTATGTAAAAATACTGAAAGATATCTATAGCGGCTCCACAGCCACTGTAGTCCTCCATACAGAAAGCAACAAAATCCAAATAAAGAAAGGCGTCAGGCTCTCGAATGCTATTCACAGCGTGTTTACAGAAGGTATTCAGAGACCTGGATTGGGAAGAATCGGGGATAAGAGTTAATGCATAATACCTTAGTAACTTGCGATTCGCTGATGATATTGCCTTGCTTAGTAACTCAGGGGACGATTTTCAATGCATGCTCACTGACCTGGAGAGGCAAAGCAGAAGGGTGGGTCTAAAACTTAATCTGCAGAAAACTAAAGTAATGTTTAACCGTCTCGGAAGAGAACAGCAGTTTACGATAGGTAGGCAGACACTGGAAGTGGTAAAGAAGTACATCAACTTAGTGCAGGTAGTGACCGCGGATCCGGATCATGAGGCTGAAAGAATCAGAAAAATAAGAATGCTGGGGTGCGTTTGGCAGGCATTCTACGATCATGAACAGCAGGTTGCCACTATCCCTCAAGAGAAAAGTGTATAACTAGTGTGTCTGACCAGTACTCACCTACAGGGCAGAAACCTGGAGGCTTACTAAGAGGGTTCCACTTGAATTGAGGACAACACAACGAGCTATGAAAAGAAGAACGATGGGTGGAACGTTAAGGGGATAAGATGCGAGCAGATTGGGTGAGGGAACAAACGCGAGTTAATGATATCTTAGTTTAAATCAAGAAAAATGGGCAGGGCATGTAATGAGGAGGGAAGTTAACTGATGGTATTTAAGGGTTATGGACTTGATTCCAAGAGAGGCGAAGCATAGCAGGAGGCGGCAGAAAGTCAGGTGGGCGGATGAGATTAAGAAGTTTGCAGGGACAACATGGCCTCAATTATCACATGGCCGGGGTAGTTGCTGTTTATGCAAGCATTTTGCAAATGCGGCTCGCTTTTAAGCACCCCTTTTTATGTCTAAAAAAACAAATAACCATCCAGTATTCTTTCTTTAACTTTAATAAGCTTATCATATAGCTCAGTGCTAACATACAGTATTTACAGGTAAGGTTACAGAAAGCAGTAATAATTGACACTAAACACTGCTTGGATGGTGAAAAACATGGCAATCAAGTCATTCTTTTTTTTTGACAACCACCTTTTTTGGCATAGGGGCTAAGCAAGTGGTGATGTAGCAACACTGTAAAGACTGAATAAGATGAATGTGGAATGCCTTGATGCCTCTTTCTGTTTTTGATTTTGCCTTCTAAAGGAATTTATTCTGTTTCAGATAAGGGGGGCAGTTTCGCATCTGCAACAGAACATCGGTGGATATTATGTGAAGCACTTTTTTCATGCTTTTTCACTACCTGGGCAAGGTAACATTCTTGGTGCTTCATCATGCGATTTCTACAGTCAACTTCCTTTAATTCTACTCTCACGAGACCGATGGGTCGAATTAACATGCAAACACCTGCTGAAACACGGTTGATTCGTTTGGCAGTATGTGCTTGAGTAACAGGCCTCTGAAACGAAGATGCATCAACTTTATATTTGTCCAAAGTATAAAACTAAAGCAGAAATGACCTAACTCCAAACCAAAGTAGAAACCTAATGTGCCCGATTTTTTAGAATGGCAGCCGATTTTCTAAAGTCAGCTTCGCCATATTACAGCCGTGATATGCGATAAGGCATGTGAATGCTACAACCACGCTTTTACTTTCGCAATCGATTGCACAGCTAGGCAATTTTCGCATCAATATCCTTTGAAAACAAAAAGTGTTCGTTAGAATCAGATACGTACCACAATCGGTCATTGTCAGCTACTGTCACTGCTTGAAAATATTTCTCGGTGGGTCAAAAATAGGCATTTCAGAGAGGAGATGGCGTTTGTTTAACGCATTCACTGTCCCCTAAACTCTGCTGAGACAGACGCTGCCACTAAAAGGGGTCGTGTTTGGGGTCTGGTCAAGTTCGCATTATCCGGCTAATGCCAGTTTTAGGATAAAAATAATGAATGTTTAAGCCCTTAAAAATGCATGGGCGCCGACCAGGACCTTTGGCCAGGATCGAATTAGCTGAAAATTTAAATTAACTGGAGTCAGATTATTGCAAGTTTACCGTACACCATTTTCTGTTGCACAAGGACTTGCCATTTTAATATGTAGTTTTCTTCTATAAGTGTGGCAGTGGTGCTAAATTTAGCATTTGTTCAAATCATCCATTGTTCCAAGGACAAGTTACAAAGTAGGGGCACACTTTGAGACTTGCAACATTTGCACATATAAAGGCAGGACACGTTAACAGCTGTCCAATTAACATAAGTTGGCTGCATTGTCTGCATAGCATGTGGTTGCTTTTTTGAAATGTGGTCACTCTGTAAAATAAAGTTGCATTTGTTTCAAATAAATTGCTTAACTATTGCTTGTGTGTTTTCCTGTGCTCTCTGTGCTGATTGCGCTTTTGAAAGTGCGGTGAGCGACTGCAGACTGAACTGTACAAGGCTTCACTTTATCATGCCAGGAAGTATTTTTGGCTTGACAAAGGAGCCTTAACCCCTTCCATGCAAACACACTTTTTGTATAACATCAAATGAAAGAGAGTGACCTCATGTATTTTAAAGGCTGGCAGTGTTAGACAGAGTGAAGTACAAATACAATTTGCTGTTAAGTATTGCTGCTAAAAGCTCATGTTTGTGTATAGTATGCACATTCAGTGCTGGCTATGCCGTGGTAGAGCCCTGAAGCAGCTTTCACCACGCTGCTTGCTATAGCATTGCTGCGTTTTGCAACCTGAGGGCAAAACTATATATACCTAGAAATTGAGCAGCGCAATTGACAGTTATTTCGTTATGTTTGACGCACTCCTGGCCAGGGAGTTTTCGTCCATTAGGCAAAATAGATGGCCGCCTCGGACGCTGTTTTGGGAAGACTGCAGCGTACCTCGAAAGCCCCCTCACAATTCTTCACCAGCAGGTTTTGCCAGCGACAGTAGAGGGGGGCACAATAATGACATTACATGGTGCGGCACAATACCTTAAAATGCTGCTGCTTCTGTCTTCAGTTTACTATGACATGCTGGTGCACCTCAACATGGAGCAACCCCATTTTTCTAAAATTCTGAATTCTTCAACCAACATGGTCTGGCTATGTAGATCACTGTATAAAACCGGGGAAAACAGCATGTCTAAAAAGTACAAAAGCTGGTACAACTGTAATGAATGACCTGCAGTCATCCGAAATGTGTAAAATCGCAAGAATTGGTCAAGCTCAAACACTGCAGAGTTTAAGTAGTCTTGGCAATGTTTTTTTCTTATGCGTGCGTAGCTGTCATTCACTTAAGTACAATACGAAACTTTAAATTCCTTCTATGCGCAACAAATATATCATTAACGCAACCATTTAAACGGCCCCATAATCTGGTGACAACATTGCGTAGTAGGTCAC
Organism: Dermacentor andersoni; assembly: GCF_023375885.2. Classification (NCBI taxonomy): domain Eukaryota; kingdom Metazoa; phylum Arthropoda; class Arachnida; order Ixodida; family Ixodidae; genus Dermacentor; species Dermacentor andersoni. Next base: position 22,800,075 of record NC_092823.1, on the reverse strand, counting down.
AAACAAATGATGCATGCTGCAATTGTTCATGAGTAAGCCATGCCATTATTAGGTCATTGAAAACTGAGCATGTTGCGACCACTATGCAGCACAACATTAGTCTTTCCTTTCTGTCTTGGTGCACACTGTGGAGTGGGTGCATGTTGAAAACCTCAGGCGATTAAAGTTAAGCCGGAGTCTGCAACTATGGCATGCCTCGTAATCGTATCGTGGTTGGGACAAAGAACACTAGAATTAAATTAATTTTTGTTTAGATGTTTGAGAAGAGTCATAAGCAAATTTATTTAGTGAAGCAATACTTAGCACACACTAAGAATCGCTCAAAGCGCACGCAGCTTTCAGTTGCATGGTGTGCTCATAAAAGCTGCCATGTGGAACCACATTAATATTGAAAATTCAGTCCAAAAGTTTAATGTCAGTGCTCCTTTACATGTAAGCATGAGGGACACATGTTTAAAGGCATCATCTAAATCCTGTGTAAGTATTTATTGGTGAATATCAAATGGCCCTACATCTAAGGAAATTATAGTGTGTTATGACAACAGGAAGCCACAAGATTTTTGTTGTGAGCTCTTCCTATAGAGACAATATAGGGCAGCAACAAAATAGTTGGGCCTAGTGAAGAATTCATTCAAGACCCTTGCCAATTTGGCAGGTTCACTGTTACTAAAGATAATGAAGGCCAAGCACCTCGAAATGCATGCCCAAGCCTCATCAGAATTGCATCACTTATTTCAAATAACTTTCATCTTGTCATTTTGCCAGATTAAATGTTCTCGAATACCTGCTTGGCTGGTTTCAAGAACCTTTAGAGAACGGTTTGGTTCCATTCGAATGCAGCATTATCGGTCTTTAGTGAACTAGACCCATCTTTACTGATATGCAATTAAGTAGATCAAAGCAGATGCTGTCAAAGTGCATGTGACAGAGTGTTTGGAGTGGGCATTCCTGGGTGATGTTGCCAAGAAGGGAGTTGTGAGCTTAATGCACACAGCAGCTATAGCATATGAAAACCAGCACTTAATTAATTTTTTAGATACCGCGGGGCTTGCGCTAATGCGGGTCATAGCCTACTATAATTTGCACCGTATATGGCCCTTGACATAACAAGTTTTTTTTTTATTGTCCTACAATATATTCCCTCTGTGTACAATCAACATCTCTGCCAAGGACAACAGAAACAGTACGATTGGAAACTGCAGAATTCTCCATCTGCGTAGGTGGCTGGATGATTGCCGTATAAGATGCTTTGTGAGCTGGCATTGATGTCTAAATCTCAACTCATCTGCAAGCGTACAAAATAGGCTTTGGGATACCTTTACCTCAAGAAGAGAGACTAGAATGACTGTTGCTTGTGGCATATGGCACATACCCATGACGAGGGATCGGCTAAGATTCACCATGAATACAACATCGAATAGCTTTATATTCCCACTATCTTGATAGTACATAATACTGATATGTAACAAAAATAAACAACAAAGTAACTGAAAAACGAACAGGTCTACTATGATTGAGCCACAAAGGGAAAGATGGAAACATTTGTCTTAATTGTATAAAAAAATGTGCCTAAGATGTCACCTTCCCAGCAGCAACAATATGATCATGCATAAACTAGCATTACTCTTCAGGCACACTCCAGGCAGCTCACGCCATTTTGTACAAGATTTGAAGCACAACAGACAAAAGGGGTAGCTGTCAAAATTTTTTTTGCGGCTGAATACCTTCAGCATAAAGGAAGAAAGTTATTCTATTCCATATCCTCACATAAAACAGCAATATTGTTACAAGCCATTTTCACACATTGAAGGCATCAGCAATGTGATGAAGACAATTGAAGAAGCACTCATGTTCTTATTTCTACTGCAATACAAGCCTACCCTTGGTCATATGAAGGTACATGTGCCAAATTCAACATTATAGGCACCGTGTACTGTTATGAGGCACATGGAACACACATCCCAAGGAAGTGAAATATTTGTAATGCAGTTACTGTTGGTGTCGAAAGAATTTGGACAGTCAGAAGGGTAATGCGCTATTTACAAAAAAAAGAGCCTACAGGCCTGCTATGCAATGCTTTTGCCAAACTATCCAAAACTTCAATGTGTGCAAGTCCACAATAACCAGGAAAAGAAGTAAACAAATTTTTTGAAGATGGAATGAAAAAGAAATGTTGCGAAAATTGAGAAATGAATTCTCTGTACTTTCTAGTGGCACGGATAGACAGTCGGTGGGCACAATTTGAACTTGAATTCATGGCAGTGCTGCAAGGGGCAAATACCACACTCACACTTCCGAGAAACGTCAGTTACAATGCTGAGTTGGAAGGCAAACTTTGCAAATACTTCTTCAGAAGTTCAAGCATGTGACCAGTAAGTAGTTGAGCATGATCGACTAGGGGAAATATAATCAATTTCACAAATAGCACCATTCCAAAAGAACTGGCACACTGCATTGATTTCTCAGGTGACAACTATTTTTCTAAAAGCCTCTGTGCGCGTTAATACAACCTGAGGCAGCATAAATCTAGGTCACATGGAATCAAAAAATACAGCGGCGAGTATAACTCTTAAATTTGCTGTCTCGCGAACATGAGCGAAAACTTCAATTTCATCAGATTTGCTCGAAAGGAACACTCACGGACGATAACCCTGCTGCCCATCGCCAGTTGTGTGAATAATAATAAAAAAAAAACATCTGCACGATGAATAGACACTTCGTCGATATTTGAGCAGATCGTTGGTGGATATCAAGAAATGTGCACTGGATAAGAGCGAAACATGTAACCGACTGTCTGACGGAAGTAAGGCTCACAGGATAAGCTTTCTCTATCTACACCGATAATGCAGTACGTATTGTGTAATTAAATCACCCGTAATGCGCAGCAATTACCGCACTCGATTGAAGTCACCATCGCAGCGACGCGTCATTTATTTCAGGACCACAAAAACCAAGGCGTTCACCTAAGTACAGCGGCGGTTTACCTGTCGGCAAGCCGCTAACTCGCATATGACGAAAGCAAATGCAGGTTGTCTACCATGTTAACATTTCCAAATTGCCTGAGCTTTCCAGGTTTTGCCTGAGTGCCTTTGCAAAATTCCCTGAGTGATGCAGAACTAATTATGTTTTTTTGCCAAGCCAAGCTGAAACCATATCGCCCGGTGCTGTCACTCTCTAGTCATCATCATCATCATCATCATCATCAGCCTGATTACGCCCACTGCAGGGCAAAGGCCTCTCCCATACTTCTCCAACTACCCCGGTCATGTACTAATTGTGGCCATGTTGACCCTCCAAACTTCCTAATCTCATCTGCCCACCTAACTTTCTGTCGCCCCCTGCTACGCTTCCCTTCCCTCGGAATCCAGTCCGTAACCCTTAATGACCATCGGTTATCTTCCCTCCTCATTACATCTCCTGCCCATGCCCATTTCTTTTTCTTGATTTCAACTAAGATGTCATTAACGCGCGTTTGTTCCCTCACCCAATCTGCTCTTTTCTTATCCCTTAACGTTACACCTATCATTTTTCTTTCCATAGCTCGTTGCGTCGTCCTCAATTTAAGTAGAACCCTTTTCGTAAGCCTCCAGGTTTCTGCCCCGTACGTGAGTACTGGTAAGACACAGCTGTTATACACTTTTCTCTTGAGGGATAATGGCAACCTGCTGTTCATGATCTGCGAATGCCTGCCAAACGCACCCCAGCCCATTCTTATTCTTCTGATTATTTCACTCTCATGATCTGGATCAGCAGTCACTACCTGTCCTAAGTAGATGTATTCTCTTACCACTTCCAGTGCCTCGCTACCTATCGTAAACTGCTGTTCCCTTCCGAGACTGTTAAACATTACTTTAGTTTTCTGCAGATTCATTTTTAGTCCCACCCTCCTGCTCTGCCTCTCCAGATCAGTGAGCATGCATTGCAGTTGGTCCCCTGAGTTACTAAGCAAGGCAATATCATCAGCGAAGCGCAAGTTACTAAGGTATTCTCCATTTACTCTTATCCCCAATTCTTCCCAATCCAGGTCTCTGAATACCTCCTGTAAACACGCTGTGAATAGCATTGGAGAGATCGTATCTCCCTGCCTGACGCCTTTCTTTATTGGGATTTTGTTGCTTTCTTTATGGAGGAGTACAGTGGCTGTGGAGCCGCTATAGATATCTTTCAGTATTTTTACATACGGCTCGTCTACACCCTGATTCCGCAATGCCTCCATGACTGCTGAGGTTTCGACTGAATCAAACGCTTTCTCGTAATCAATGAAAGCTATATATAATGGTTGGTTATATTCCGCACATTTCTCTATCACCTGATTGATAGTGTGAATATGATCTATTGTTGAGTAGCCTTTACGGAATCCTGCCTGGTCCTTTGGTTGACGGAAGTCTAAGGTCTTCCGGATTCTATTTGCAATTACCTTAGTAAATACTTTGTAGGCAACGGACAGTAAGCTGATCGGTCTATAATTTTTCAAGTCTTTGGCGTCGCCTTTCTTATGGATTAGGATTATGTTAGCGTTCTTCCAAGATTCCGGTACGCTCGAGGTCTTGAGGCATTGCGTATAGAGGCTGGCCAGTTTTTCTAGAACAATCTGCCCACCATCCTTCAGCAAATCTGCTGTTACCTGATCCTCCCCAGCTGCCTTCCCCCTTTGCATAGCTCCCAAGGCTTTCTTTACTTCTTCCGGCGTTACTTCTGGGATATCGAATTCCTCTAGATTATTCTCTCTTCCATTATCATCGTGGGTGCCACTCGTACTGTATAAATCTCTATAGAACTCCTCAGCCACTTGAACTATCTCATCTATATTAGTAATGATATTGCCGGCTTTGTCTCTTAGCGCATACATCTGATTCTTGCCAATTCCTAGTATCTTCTTCACTGCTTTTAGGCTTCCTCCGTTCCTGAGAGCTTGTTCAATTCTATCCATGTTATGCTTCCTTATGTCAGCTGTCTTACGCTTGTTGATTAACTTCGAAAGTTCTGCCAGTTCTATTCTAGCTGTAGGGTTAGAGGCTTTCATACATTGGCGTTTCTTGATCAGATCTTTCGTCTCCTGCGATAGCTTACTGGTATCCTGTCTAACGGAGTTACCACCGACTTCTATTGCACACTCCTTAATGATGCCCACAAGATTGTCGTTCATTGCTTCAACACTAAGATCCTCTTCGTGGCTTAAAGCCGAATACCTGTTCTGTAGCTTGATCTGGAATTCCTCTATTTTCCCTCTTAGCGCTAACTCATTGATCGGCTTCTTATGTACCAGTTTCCTCCGTTCCCTCCTCAGGTCTAGGCTAATTCGAGTTCTTACCATCCTGTGGTCACTGCAGCGCACCTTACCGAGCACGTCCACATCTTGTATGATGCCAGGGTTAGCGCAGAGTATGAAATCTATTTCATTTCTAGTCTCGCCGTTCGGGCTCCTCCATGTCCACTTTCGGTTATTCCGCTTGCGGAAGAAGGTATTCATTATCCTCATATTATTCTGTTCTGCAAACTCTACTAATACCTCCCCCCTGCTATTCCTAGTGCCTATGCCATATTCCCCCACTGCCTTGTCTCCAGCATGCTTCTTGCCTACCTTGGCATTGAAATCGCCCATCAGCATAGTGTATTTTGTTTTCACTCTACCCATCGCCGATTCCACGTCTTCGTAGAAGCTTTCGACTTCCTGGTCATCATGACTGGATGGAGGGGCGTAGACCTGTACAACCTTCATTTTGTACCTCTTATTAAGTTTCACAACAAGACATGCCACCCTCTCGTTAATGCTATAGAATTCCTGTATGTTACCAGCTATATTCTTATTAATCAGGAATCCGACTCCTAGTTCTCGTCTCTCCGCTAAGCCCCGGTAGCACAGGACGTGCCCGCTCCTTAACACTGTATATGCTTCTTTTGGCCTCCTAATTTCACTGAGCCCTATTATATCCCATTTACTGCCCTCTAATTCTTCCAATAGCACTGCTAGACTCGCCTCACTAGATAATGTTCTTGCGTTAAACGTTGCCAGGTTCATATTCCAATGGCGGCCTGTCCGGAGCCAGGGATTCTTAGCACCCTCTGCAGCGTCGCAGGTCTGACCGCCGCCGTGGTCAGTTGCTTCGCAGCTGCTGGGGACTGAGGGCCGGGGTTTGATTGTTGTGTTCATATAGGAGGTTGTGGCCAAGTACTGCACCAGGGTGGCCAATCCTGCTCTGGTGAGGGAGTGTGTTACCGGTTCTGGTCACCGGCATCAGGCCACACTCCAGGCCTGTTTATGCAATTTTATCAACACGCGGATTTTTTTTCTTTTTTTTTTTTTTTAATCCGGTGGAAAATTGCGCGGCACCGGGATTCGAACCACGGACCTCTTGCACGCGAGGCGGGTGTTCTACCTCTACGCCACCGCTGCTACCACTCTCTAGTAAGTAATATGAAAAAAAAATTTTAAAATACGACTTAATCCAATTTGAATACTAAGGAGTAGTGTTTATGTTATTCAAACATAGAATAGAAGGGAGAAGTTAGTAAAATGCACAGCAAACAAAATCTCTTCGAAAAAAATAGCAAATGGAGTCGGACATCTTGAAATACGAATAAAAAAGGAGATGCATACAAAAGCAAATGTTTTCGAATATGGGCTATTTGCATCAACTGATTGCAAGCTCAGTGGTATGAGGCCCGAACTTTGTCAGATTTGAGATTCTCTCTCAACAGCTCGTAAGTCAACCTCAACTGTTCTTACATACTCTCAGCCCGCGCACGACGCCTCAGTGTTGTGTTTCTCCTATTTAAAGAGTTTATTTTGGCTTGGTTGAGGGACACTCGCATCTCGGCATCAGCCAACACTTTGTTTTTTAAGCTCAAGCTCCTTCAAAATGGCGGCAGCACACTTCCTTTCCCGTTGATGCCTCAATGCGTTGGTCCTTTCTGTTCTTGTACTCCTTCCGCCACTCATTCACCCCGCGGACCATTTGAAGCATCTTCTTGGTCAGTTACACAGTCCACGTCCGAGTTTTTGAACTCCTTAGGGGCTGCGAAAACGTCCGAAAAATTGACCAGTTGGAAAAAAATAAATGCATGTCATTTATTGCCCGTAAGGGCTCAAACCGCCACAGGCACATTCGAAAACGCTCTGAAGGCCTGTCGGTACACGTATTAGGCATATCGGTGCTCGTCCTCTGGTAGGAAATACCGGCTGCACGCGTGTATAATTAAGGAATACATACTGTGTCCCGTGGCAATATCCCTTTCCCAGCCCTGTTATGCTTCACTGCAATACTTTTGCGTATGCTTCACCAAGTAACATATTTGTACGGAGGCGAAGCTGACTTTCGGGATCTGACATTATGCAACGCACCGTGCTTTACAAGCTTCTAAGCCAATCGCGAAGACCGCAAAGGCGGAGTCCGTGCCATTGCTGACAGCAGTGAATTCTCTCAATAAAAAACACGGCACCCAACGACAAGAAGCTTTATAGCGAACGTCGAAGCAGCTAGGCCTAGCGCAGTGGTGGCTACGGTTGCCAGCGAATCTGCGTGCGAGAGCGCCGATTTCAGGCGGCGAGGTAATCAAAATGGCACCAGTGGTGGCGTTAACGCCGTTTCGGACCTGCGGTCAAGGCAAAACATCCGGAAAATCGGACGGCGAAGAGTTCTTGTGTCCGAAATTTCAGACGTTCTGATACAAATTGACTCCATGCAGCACGTGCTGGTACCGCGAAGCCGTCCAAATTATCGGGAATCCGGAAAGTCGGTCGTTGACTGTACACTGGTAGCACCTCCAGCCGACGACAGGACGTCAAAGACGATTCATTACGATTCCTGTAACCGATTCCGATTCCTGAAACCACCGTAATGTTCGACGACAGAACGATTACCCCTCATTTTAACTCTTATTAAAAGTTGTCCGTGAATGCGTCATGAGTTCAAAAAGTGAATTACGCACACAGCTTCACTGCGTACGTATCTTAAGCACCACCGTTATGCTGCCGCCGTACCACGCAGAAAAGTTAGCTTTACAGTTTGAAAAGAGTTCCGTGACACGATTTAAGGCCTGCAGTGCAGCACGTTTTAAAGCACTGGGATCGCTTAATTTTTTGCAAGCTTTCTACTGAGCTAGACATCCAACGATATTAAAAGCAAGATATGCTCACCTTCCCTTGAAACAGAATCGATCAGCCTATTGCACATATCGGGCGGAGGACTTACTCGTGAATACTTTTACTATACTTTTACCAGATCATCTGCCTTTCACTACGGCACACAGCAGTAAATACTCATGTCATCTATGACATTAATCTATCTGTAATCAACTAAAAAAAGCTAAATTATCCCGTGAATCCTTTTAAACAAATTTTTGTCTTTTACGGAGGCTAGGCAAGGGAAATTTATGCCGTCGATCTAGCATTGCAGCTGCCACCTATGCTCGTTGTTTACATTTCTTGCACCGCTCCTCCTCTTCTAGTTTCACTATTCAAACGCAAAGCATTCGTAAATATGTTTTCTTTTGTATATTTGTGAATTTATTCATTTACCGCCAATACAAGCGCTTTGTGCTTGCCAAAATGGCAAGACAAGCGCTGAACAGATCGCGAAAGCCGACGACAGCAAACAGGTTATAGCTAGCGCCACTCTGCTCGTTCGTTCCTGCCCTAGCGGCAAAAGGGGCGAACTAGACAAGGCGTACTGGAGGATGGAGATCTGCGCAGGTCTGGAGATCAGTAGGTGGCGGTGAAACCACTCTATGCTGCGCTCGGAAGAGCGGGTCCAAGCACGTAGCGAGCCGCGCCAATCCAATCCAGAAGTCAAAATAAGGGGGGGGGGGGGGGCAGTAATAGGGTACACAAGCAGAGACAAGCTCAGCACATTTCTCGCTGTCTGCGTTATCTGCTTATGTCCTTTGGTTCTGTGGTGAATTCGCTGAAGTTAACGTCTTCGACTGCTCGTCGCTGCTGTGCTGTCCGTTGATGTGACGCCGTGTGCCGCGGGAAGATGAGTGAGAGAAATTTCCTAGACGTTCCCGAGGACAGCGACGCGCCGTACGAGTCTCTTTTCCTTCAGGTAAAGACGGTGACAGTTCGTAGACTTTTATTCCTAGGTGATCCTTTGACTGAGAGAGGTGCTCCGACTGCTGGACATCATATCGCGCTCCTAAGAGCGGGCTGTTTGAAGCAGATTGATACGTTCCTGTTAAATTTCCAACTACCCGCTCTGACGAGCGGGTTCGCCAGCGCTGTGCACGACAGCCTCAAGCTCGCAGGCGCGCATTGTGCATAGAAGCTGAAGACGGCGATAATGCCAAAGGATTCTGATGTTTCCGTAGAGCTTATGAAAACTCTATAGATGTTTCAGCACCGGCCATGCTTGGCTGTCGCAGTTTTAACATGTGCAGCAAAAGTGTATGACGCTTTTGTACTCGGGCATGGGTTGCGTGATCTAGCCGTATCTAATCGGTGTTTTTATTTCAACAACTTTAGAGACAGATTTAGCGCTTGCTGCTGCTACGTTCTCGCCCTGATTTCTCAACACGATTCATCAACACGTTATCACAGCTGTCTAGTTTCTCAACTAAAGATTCCACTTGACATCGTCATTTGCGTGGTTGATACACACTTTTAGTTGTTCATAGACAGCGGCAAACCAGGTCTCTGCAGCGACAGCAGTTTACCTTGATGGGGGGAGGTGGAGTTCTCATTTTCTCTCCCTCTTTTCTTTTTCCTGACGAATAGGCAGGCAAACGTACCTAGTGCTTTACTGAACGATATGGATATTAAAAAAATGCGACGTTTCTGGAAAGCTTTAGTAATCACGAAGCAGCAGTAAGCAGCGAGTCTTTGAAAGTTGTTCCAACACACAGATTGCAGTACTGGAGGGCCCATACTCTCATCAGAAGTCGAAGCTAAATTATTCTTGTCATGGGTGGAATTGAGAAATGCACCTAAGGGTGCTATGCAATTACATCTGGTGCTGGCTCATTAGTGTTTTCCTAGTGTTTTGTGTCGCCGTCTCAAACACAGCCCATTCTTGCCAGGTACAGGAGATGCGCCGCTCGCAATGCCCAGCGAATCGTCATGCCAATCGCTGTTGACCTTGTTCCCCCAATATGCCACAAACTCACTGTGGGAGAGAGGCCAACAGTTAGACAGTAGTGGGTAACTACAGAAAAATGAAAGCTGCAAATAATAATGCAACAAATAAGTAGTGAGTAGGAGCAGCCATGCTTTGTCTTGTTTTCTCTGCTGGTCACCCACTGAACATGCAGTGCACAGTCGTTTAAACCAACTCACCGTTTGTAGCCTTCATATTCGACAATGGCATCATAGCACCCATTGTGACGCAATGAGACAACAATATATAATGCTGCATGAATTGGGTGAACAGGCATGTTAGTTAAGAAGCAAGACTTCTCTCAGGTACCTCTGGCTATAACTTCATAAGAGCCTCACTGTCTCATACTATACCCATTATTTGAGTGTAAAACAACATTGCAAAATATAATCCATCATAGTCCTGCGGGGTCAGTTAAAATATATGTTTTGATTGGGAAGTTAGTAAAGCTTGTCTCGGAAGAAATGAAGGAGCAGGAACAGAAATCAAGCATCTACACTTTTGTTTCCTTTTCCCATGCTGGGAAAAACGAAGGGATAGAAAGTCAGCAGTGGTGAATTGGAGAGAAAAAACTCGACTCTGCCTTCTCTTCGAAATCAAGAGATGTGCATATGGTCGGGGCACGTGATGCACACGTGCACCTACTCAATGGATACCAATGCACAGTAGACTGCTATGCTGCATCGCACTATCATGCATATATGTATTGGAAAATGTATTATGATGATTAGCCATAATGAGGTGGAAATTTTAGGTTTAACAACTAGTGCTTTTGACAAAATTAAATCCATAAATATGCTATTCAGGACTGTATGGCATATGCTTGTGCTGCTAAGATGTTGCCCACTGCCGCAAAAAACACGATGCAAACAGAGACCTTGTGTTTTGTGCTTAAGTGTCAGTGTCCTTTGCCACCTTAGCAGTGCAACCATACACCATAGAAATGAGCTTTGTGGCTTTGTGGTAAGATGAAGGAAAGTTCTTAAAAGGGCAAACTGTCATCCACTCTACTCTAGCACTAAGCCACAAAGAAAATGTGTATGGGTGTACTTTGTACCTTTGTGCTACTACCTCATGAAACTCGGACTGTTTCTCATGAAACCTGCATGTTGTACCAAAAACCATGTGGTTTTTCTTTGTGGCTGCATGCCACAGTCCGGTGGATGACAATTTTCTCTTTTATCGACCACATGCCATACGGTCATGCCACACCAAGTAACTTTTGTTGAAATAATGCTGATTGTTTATTATAACTACTACACTGCAAACATGTTTATGCTTGTTGATAAGTGGAATAGAGTTGGTCAGTGCAGTAGAAGTTCAGTGCATCTCAGATGAACGCAGTAATGGTTGTCGAATGGGGGCCGTCTCATACTGGAGCCAGTATTCTGACAGAGGGGCATGTCTTCGTCAGGACTGCGTTGTGCCATGTTTGGTTGGACACGGTTTCGCAAGATCTCGTTGCCAGAGCTGCTACTCACGTGTGTGTCCAGTATTGCAGCACATGCCTATGGTATTATGTCCTACACGATACTAGAGTTCTTGCTTGTTAGGGGTGACAGTTAATCACTTGAGGTTGGGAAATGTGCAAGCATGTGCTGAACGTGATAAGACAAGTGTAACGTGGAGGGCATTGAGCTGAATTTGTTCAGCAGTTTTGGTTAAGATGCTGATGGTGACATGCGCTGGTATTTTGTGCATCCTCTGAATTTATTTCTTGCCATGAGCTAAAGGAAATGGTGCCCTTATCGTACCTGTAACTTAGCAAGCCAGAGCCGCTCCTTTTGCTTAATTCTAGTTCTTAACATCCTCCATTTGTACTAGCCGATGTTGGTGGTAACATCGGTGGAGTGCCGCTTGGACCAGTGACACAGTGCAAATGAGAATATCATTGGAATAGTTGCATTATTCCGTCCCTTTAATCGCCATTGCCTGTTTCGCATCATCATCATCATCAGCCTGTTTTATGTCCACTGCAGGACGAAGGCCTCTCCCTGCAATCTCCAAATACCCCTGTCCAGCGCCAACCGATTCCGACTAGCGCCTGCGAATTTCCTAATTTCATTGGTCCACCTAGTCTTCTGTTGTACTCGATTGCGTTTCCCTTCTCTTGGTACCCATTCTGTAAACCTAATGGCCCAACGGTTATCTAACCGGTGCATTACATGACCTGCCCAGCTCCATTTTTTTCTCTTGATGTCAACTAGAATATTGTCTATACCCGTTTGCTCTGGATTGGCATATGGCAAACTGCCATATGTTCTGCATATGCCGGTTTATTAATAATAATAAGGATGATGATAATAATAATAATAATAATAAAATGTTTTTTCACCTTAGTACTAGTTAATGGAAATAAACATGTAGTGATTTGCCTGTTTATAGAAGTTCAAATTTGTGTTATACAAGTGTGAGATATGTAAAAAAATAGTCACCTGCTCACTCGTCTTCATTTGCACAAACTCTGCGTTCTGCTGCCCGGTGTGAGGTAATGGGTTCGATTACCAGTCCCGATGGCTCTATTCCGCTGGAAGCCGAGTCCAAACGCTCTCATGTGCCGTGTTTTGGGTGCCTGTTAAATAACCCCAGGGGGTCAGAATTAATGGCCCATTCTGCAGCCTTTGGGATGTTCAACTCTGCGACTTAAATAATTGAATTGATTCTTGTGCATGGTGGGAAGGGCTGTGGAAAAAGACCGGGGCTGTTTTTTGGTACCTTCTTCCAATATTTGTTTGTTTGATACCTGCCAACTCTTGGGATATTAGAAGAGAAAGACACTTTGTCAACTAAGGCAACATGGCCAACCATGTTGGCCATGTTGCTTGTTGCATGTTGGCCAAGTGTGCTTGTACAAAAATGCTAAGTGCTTCTCCTCTTGCTGTTTTGCTGCGTCAGCAACCGCTGTTGTCGAGGCTGGTTTTGCAGTGAGCGAGTTCACTGGACACGCTCACTTTTGACTGCACTCTGCAGCACTTGTCAGTAATAGCACTATCGCTGAGTTACACTTGCTCGTAATGATACAAAATATACCTCTGTGACTGACAAAGGCATGAAGTTAATATAGTCCTCTTTAGTGTCCCGTTAAAGCAGTACATAGCCCAGATTTTTTTCATCCCACTTATTTTGCTGCGATAGCAACTCCATGCGGTTGCTCATGTTGTGTGTCTCAATTTTTCGTTTCTCGTGTGGTTTTCCACTACGAGATGCAATTCTAACTGGCCCCATGTCGCCATCTTTTACACCACGAAGTCTGTTTCCCAATATATCCACTAAGAATGATTGCTTCTCAGTGTGACCAGTTCAGTAATGCTTGCCATGTGTAGCATAGTGTCAGGCATTAAAAAGAAGACTCGGCACATCAGCATGAATGGAGGTAGCAGTCACATATTATCACAAGAAAACGCGAGTGGGCTAGTCGGCTCGGTGTGGTCGTTGAAGGCTGCACGATGACCGTGTTGCTGAAAGCTGTCAAACTGGCCTTTTCAATTGTTTCCTTCTGTGGCAAACACAGGGGCATGGATGCACCTTTTCTTTTGTCAAATTCTGAATGAACTCTGGTTTTCGCAGCACAGTGTGTGTGTGTATGCATCAGCGGTGTATCATACCACGAGACTGCCGCAAGTTTTGATGGTGCAAAGAGTCTCCTTTTTCACATGTATGAAGCTGCGCTACTCTTTGTGCCTTTTAAATTGATCACATTAAACGGTAACGTAGTTAATTGTTCTTTGCATTCTCTGGGAATGGAGGCTCGTGGCACATCCACCGAGTCAATGACTATGCAATAAAAGCGAGACAGAAAGGTTCTGTCAAGTGCTTATTTTAACTTGCACAGCAGATTGTAAAGAGAAAAGCTGTTTTCCTGTCTCATAGCCACGCTTGTTATGCACAGAAGAAATATTCTAAAAGAAGTGTAAATATGTTCTCTAAAAAAAGTTTTTTCATCTTATGCTCACTGACATGTGTACTGCTTTGAAGGTAACATGTTCATTTTCTAGCAAGTGATCACTTGCCAAAGTAAAGCTTGTCACTTTGTTTTTTTTTTGGGGGGTGCTTTTCAAATACCAACTCTAAAAGTAAAGTATCTGGCTAATTAATTGGACAGCTTGGTATTAACCTTCAAGGACATGCAGAGTTTTCACTCTTCTCGGTTCCAGGCTGACAAAGAATTCAGGCAGTTTGTGAAGACCTTGGCTGATGAGCCCCATGCTCGGAAACTCAAGTCAAAATCTATCAAGCCAGCACCGGGGTTCTGTGTGAAGCTCAAAGACACGTCCACTGGTGGCAAGCTCTTCATTAATGTTTGCCACACTCCCGAGGTAGGTTGGTAATATTTGGCAGAGAAAATGGGTGCACTAATAAGAAAAACATATTCTGTAAGCAGGCTTCTGCGTATTGAAGATGCCTGACTTCACACTTGCTGCACTGTTTCAGGCAAGGATTGGTAGCAGCAGGGGTGATACAGTTGAAGCTCAGTGTAACAAATGCAGGTATAACAATTTAAGATATAATGCAGATCAACAATAACTCCAGTGACATCAAGTTACCACTTGATTTCATGGGAGTTATTATCGTATGATGTGGGCTGAACTGAGGTAAGGAAATTGCTGAGGATTGCCATATTCATATTCTCACCTGGCAACTTTTGTAATTTTGTCATAAAGTTTATGAATTCGGGTGCATTCTACAATTTCAGGGGTTTTCTTTAAGTTCAGCGAAAAACAAATTCTGCTCACAAAACATTTCGCTTGTTGGTCTCCGACTACAGCCTTGAAAGTCTTACGATTGTGAAAGGACCCCGGGAGGACATACCTGCCTGGAGCAAGCTTATTCAGAAAGCCATCATTTATTCCAGAAAGCCCTAGAGCAGTGTTTCTTTCATTTACCAAACACAAGATTGGTAATAAAGGCGAGTTTACTGAGGAGATTGTCATATTCATTCTTTGCAGTTGCTTATTTCTTAAAATACGGCAGTCTTGGTTTCAAGTGTACAGCGTAGGCTTCATAAGCGATAATTACAAAGAATGCTGTGCACTATATAACAATACCCCAGTGGGAAGTTTCTGCCCTAATTTTTATAATAGGTTTTCTACTGCCACTTCTAGTTTCATTTTCCAGTAGGATACTGTGTCCACACAGCATGTGGGAGCTGGACATTGCAATGTTTTGACACTTGCTCCAGCTTGCATGTTAGTAATCATGCTGCTACATCAGCCTTCACAACAAGTAGCAGCGTACAGGGCGACCTAGTTAGCTGGAACGAGACAGTAAACTCCTGTAAAACGAAACGAAAACTGCATGTTGGAATTCCATTAAAATATTTAGGGTGCTCTGAGGCTTGCCTCTACTTTTGCTCAGGTTTAGACGTCTAGAACATTCATTTAATGCAAAAGAAAAAATAAACAAATATCATGTTAGTACCTATTTAATAAGGAACCATTGTGTTTTGTCAAGTTCTTTGTTGGTGAAGAGCTCCAAACGCTAGAGGCCAATAGAGAGTTCAAGGCCAATAGAGGAGTTCAAATGTCTCCCTTTCTGCAATGCACGCTTATTAAGTAGGAGATACTCCTTTGTCATGTATCACCCCATGTGAACACAGTTCCAGTAGATAGTCCAAAGGCTTTTGGAGTGTACGTGTTTCAGGGGTAATAACAGCATTAGCTACCACATGACTCAAACTGCTACCACTGCTCCCATAGCTTAATAAAATAAAAGTAAAATCACCTATGTCTTATTTTTATAAGTTTGGGTTAACATGAGCCAACAGTCTATTGACCGATTTCACCGTGTTCAGAGGGCATGCGAAGCTGCTCTGCTGGTGCCATGACGGCAGTAGTCTTCGCGGCTGTTCAACTCTGTCATAAGTGGGTAGTTGTGGAGAGATCATCGTGTTCACCCTGCTGTACTTTGCTTCAAGGCAACATTGACGTGAATGCAAGTTGTGCATTTATCCGGTGAAATCATAGGGGGCTAGTTGGGAGGTGCATCTCCTCAGCACCATTCCTGTTTAGATTCATTTTACTCCCTGCTTTTTCATCTCAAGGGCTGAGTGGTTTTGGCATGGTACCAACATAGAACGCTCCTTACCATACATTTGGCATGCCCACAGGCACTGTGGGCCTGCTGCCGGGCAGTGGTAGGGTGCTGAAGCTTGTTGTGAAACCAGCCTGTTTCTTACTGTGGCACGCAATGTTGTGCAACTGTGTTGCGCGTCTGGTTCTGACTTGTCGTGCACTTGTGTTGCTCCCCGTCGCAGCTTCCAGAGCCGCAGGACATCAGCGATGAGGAGCTCATACACATCCTCGGGTCGGACGACCCCACCACATACCGTGTCCCTCTCAGCCTGGGCCTGCCCCACGAGGAGGTGGACAAGAGTGAGTAGAGACGTGTCCCCTTTGTATCTTTGTATCTTTTCACCACTTTTGTCTTGCTCGAAGGGGTGTGAGAACTGCAAAGAACTGTGGAGGGCTGCTCGTAGGAAAGCTCTGGGTGCCACTCTGCAACAGTGATAGCCCTCCAACACTAACAAGGGGATTGATGTCAACTTGAAACTTACCACTGGTGGAAAAGGCAACAGTCACGTGAGAAGACAGAGCTTGCGCTACAAAAAGGATGGCACGATGGTGGTGCTGTCATTGCAGCAAGATGCAAATGGTGAAAGTGGTACAATGGCTTACGCAGTGGGGGGCGTGGGCCCACATTTTCTTGCAATTAACTTCGTCTTTTATTCTTTCCTCCCTTCACCATTTGTTCGAACACTGCTGCACCACGTTTGTCACTGTTATTGGCCACTTGGTGTAAGCCAATGACGAACGGCCAAGAATATTAGAAGGGGAAATTGGACATTTGCTGAATAATACCCCTGTCACACTGGGCGTTTTAATCTCATTCGAATGAAATGGCATTAGCACCGAATGACATTATTCGGCTGCTACACAGCAATCTTTAATGCCATTAGCACCGAATGACTTCCGCAATCGAATGAGCTCGAGAAACTCATTCTGCTTGCACTTGGAGCGAATCTGTTCTCTTAACTCCAGAAACAAAGCAAAACAGGACAGAGCGTTTGCAAATTGAAAGCCATACTCTTAAAGAAATAATAACTTTTGCGTGTTTTAATGGACTTGTTACTTGTTACTTGTTACTTGTTAAAGACAAACTCTGTACGGCAGGCTGCCGCAAAATGTTGTTACTCAAGCTCAGCAGCGTCTGGCCGCCGCCCATGCCGTCGGCACTCTGCTCGTCGGCGATATTGTAAACACTCGGGTGCCTGGTTGCAGGTTTTGGTTAATCAGGCATCAGCACGAGCAGCGGGACGAGCACACTGGAACCAGGCAGAAACATTTACACTAAATCGAATTTGGGAGGACAACTTATAGGACCTGCATCGGGCACCTACCTTGTTCTACTTTACTTGCCACGCTTTTACGGAATGATTGCCATTGATATCGCCACCGAATGACATTAATTTTTCGAGTGTATGGTAGCACCTCTGCGTGAGAATGACATTCGTTGCACCGAATGCCATTCGATGCTAATGACATTAAAATGTCCAGTGTGACAGCAGTATAAGGTCCCCGAGTTTGAAACCCACATAGAGACGGATTAAGTTTTCTGATGTTCACTACTTCTGGCCTAGCAAACACGATGATGTTAAGAAATTATGAGAATGCCAGCAACAACAAGTGCCATAAGAATTGCCTGAAGTTTTCTTAGCAGCTATCATGGTGAAGGACACCGATTCTGTGAGAAAAAGATGTCAAGAAATTGCTTGTGTTGTGTTTTCTTGTTAGAAATAAGTAAGCATGTCTTTTATTCGGCCACTTCGCTTTACTGGCCTGTCCTGCCAGTCTCGCACTTAGTGCCTAATGCCTAAGAGTGGTACAGGCATTTTAAAAGCCCTCAAATATTGTTTGGTCCTACATAAGCACTTTCAGTGGCTACCACATTGATAGACAAGTGATTCATCACCAAGAAATTCTTATGTAAATTTTGCCTGTACTCTTGCAGTGTCTGATACAGTACCCGAGTACTTTTGTCAAATAAACTTTGAAACTTAGGCTCTTGTAGAGGCATGGAACTCTAACAATATGAAAAGCTATTTGCTGGAACAAGCACACACCCTTGGCCATTGTGTGTTGGCACTAGCATGCTATATACAATCCATTTTCAAAGAAAAATCTAGGTAAGAAATTATTTACCTATAAAATGGATTACAGAATGAAAGCCTGATGATAAAGTGTCAGGACCGATGTAGGGACCCTATTACTGGTAATGAGAGAGCTATGTTTAATGTTTAAGACTAAAGCTGTGATATACCTCTTTCAGAGAAATTTCAATACTTGAAGTTATTCTTCTTCTGATTGTTCAATTCTTACATGGAACAAAAAGGTAACATCAGCGAACAGTTTTGCTCTTAGAAAACTCGGCAACAGTGACTTAAGAAATTATTCGAAGTGCTTGCAGCAAGAGCGCCCTATCTTGTAGTTGGGTGTGTGCATGGTAGGCCCTACATTTTTCTAGACACAAAAATGTTAATGATGACCCAAGAATTGGATGTTCGTTAACCATTCATTCAGAGGAGATGGTGCACGTTTGTGGCCTTTTCTCACTCCTGAGGCATAATTCGTATGGAATGAGGATGGAGCAATCAACAGCCTTTTCTATTGCTACATTCTTGATTGATTGATGACCTGTGCTCATCGTGTGGAAACATGTGTGAGAAAGTGGCGACTGGGGCCTTCGTGCTGATAAGGCTCATCCCCCGTTAACTTTCAATTGGGACGCTGTTCTTGGTAAAGTGTGGAGTCTGCAGATTCAGCAATCCACCTTATGCCCCAAATTTGGCCTGCACTGCCGCTTTCCTGTTTCCCAAGCCCAAAGTGGCACCTAAAAGGATAGGGTTTCAGGGCTGCTCAAGGTTTACAGAAATCCGTTACAGCAAACTCAAGGGCATTCCAGAAAATTATGTCACAACCAATTTTGGAGACGTCGCGAAGCAGGCAAAGCTGTGGATCGAATATGAGGCCGAGTACTTTGATCACAATAAATCTGTAGACTCCCTCTGTGGTGTCTCCTATTGCCGTTGTGCTGCTTTGGAAGCTAAACTCACTCATTCTATCAGCCAACCAATCAATCATAACTGTTTGTGGCCATTGGGCTTCTCGTATAGCAATGACACAGCCTTGAGCAAGATGCGTGGCTTAACAGCATTGAAGGCGACCGACTCAACAGCTATTGAAGAGTTTCTAGCCTGGTGGGAGGGTGAGGCATGCAGGCAGTTTCTCTCAGCCCTAGCTATCTCGCATGTACAGGTTCCTTTTCTGAGTGCAGCACTTGCTGTCACGTGTCATCTTGCTGAACTATCTCCCCTCTGCTAGCAAGTACAGCAGACGCGTACTTGCTAGCATGCTGGTTTCATCAAAAGTGCGGGTTAACATGGGTTTGCTGTCCCACAGCGAAACTAAGCAAAGGTCTCCTGACTGTCGAGTTTATCAAAGAACTTGGCTTGACAGAGGTTGTGTCTAAGGGTGTTGTTGGAGGTTGGTTCCGATGGAGAAAAGAAAGACGAGTCTTCCCATCTCAAGGACAGAAAGTAGGGTGGTTTTTCGCAAAACAAAAGGGACGCTGAAAAGTGGAAAAACAGAGAAGTTGAGTTTTGGGAAACCTAGAAAAAAGGAATGTAGTGAAATGAAAATACCTTGAAATTTGAGGGGCATTTTGTCAACAAACAAAAGCACGGGTCTAGCCAAATGCATTGGTTCAGTGCTAGCTGCTGGCACCGCCCATATACTATGTCAACGCTGGGCACAAGCAGTCACTGGAAAGACAGTCGCAGATGGACAGTCACCACTAGGGAGTCTTCTGTATGAAGCAGCTAGTCCTGCATCAAATCCTTTTCCAGATCAGTTCTTTTGCACTGTCTCTATTTCATGCCACTTCGTCCTATTTCTTTACTAAACTCGGCATGCTATCAGTCATGAAATCGAACTCAGAGTTGGAGCTGGCATTAAAGGCCAACTAGAGCGAAACTTCGAATCATGTAAAAAGCCCTGCTTCATATGATGTAAACACATAAGCCAACCTCCGTGCAAAATTTAATATTTGAAACTTGACTATAGTCAGGTACAATTTTAGAAGGCAGCGGCATTCGCTCCTCATAGGCGGATGCACACGAGCCTCCACCAATGGGCGCGCACTCTAGACGGACGTCATGAGCCGGATGGCCGGTGATGCCACTGACGGAGAACACGGTCGCCTGTGCTTCAAAGTGGTTGGGACTTTTGGGCGAGGCTATTTCTTTAGTCGCGGTGGAAATTGGCTGCCACACTTTGGTCATGTGGGCCTTCTCTCCTGCCTTCTCAAGTTGTACCCAACTATACAGGGGGCTTTTTTAAGCTGCACTGAATTTTTTAAACATTGTATATGGCAGATAGCACAGTTCTAACCCTTGATCTAATTTACTCAATGTGGTGGCCATTAGTTCCACGAGAAATAAAAATGTTCATTTGAATAAAAAATGAAATGCTTATGAACTTTTTAATTAGTTACTTCACACCACACATTCCAATCTACGAAATATAGTCAGCGAGTTCGCATGGCATATCCACTTTGAATGAATTCTCTGGACAGCACCAGTTCAGAGATATTAATTTCCAAAGTGCCTGATGAAATGCATTGGCATTCCAGTTATTTCTTTAAAAAGCCACTGTTTTATGCATTGAAAAAAAGAGTAACTGAAACACCATTGCATTTCGACAGAGACTTTGAAAATAAATATCTCAGAACTGGTGCTGTTCAGAGAATTCGTTCCAAGTGGATACGCCGTGCTAACTCAGTTGCTGTAATTCGTAGATTGAATTATGTGGCGTAAGGTAATTAATTAAAAAGTTTATTAACGTAGTTACATTAATTATTCAATAAAGCATATAGATTTCTCATTTTTTTCATAGAAGTAATGGCTACCTCATTGAGTAATTTAGATAAATGGTTAGAATTGTGTTGTCTGCAACATACAGTCTTTGAAAAATTTTGTGCAGCAAAAAAAAAATGCAGTCGTCTTTTGTTAATTCAACCTTGGCAGGACCGGTGGTATTGATCAAATTAACCGGCAGGTCAAATTAAACAAGGTGCTCAAATAAAAGCACCAAAATACAGCGCAAACTCTTTTGGCAGTACTTTCATGATTCTAACAAGCCACCGAATAAAACGGGCACCCACTTTCTATGTGTGCAAAGTAGCAAACTAACGTAAAATGACATTAAAGCTCCTAAACATAGTAGGAATTTAACGCACGCCTGATATTTTAACAGTGGCAGCCGGTTTCATAAAGTCAACTTTGCCGCAATACATAAGGGTTAAGCGTTAAAGCATACAGTCGCCGCGTAGGCAGTTTTGGTATTGCCCTATTGCACCGAGTGGACAATTTCTCGCTCAATTTTCCTGGAAAAAAAAATCCTATGCTAGAATCGGGTAAACACAGCAATCAGACTTTGTGAGCTACAGTTATTGCTTCAAAATCTTGCTAGGGTAAGCCGAAAAATAGACATTTTTGACAAGAGATGAAGTATGTTCAGTGCTTTGACTGACCCCTAAGCTCTGCCGAGACATGATGCCACGAAAGGGGTCACTAAAAGGGTCAGGCAGGAGGGTGTGGACTCATCACGTTTGCATTATCTGGCGAAGGCAAATTTAGAATCTAAATAACGAGCCCATACAGGTGCCGAGGTCTTTGGCGTGGATTGAATTAACCAGAGTCATATGAACAGAAGTCTGCTTTAAATAAAGTGCTGTGGTTACTGCTCACCTGAAATTGAACAGAACATAGAAAATTGAGAACCAGTATGGAGCTTGGGCTGGACCTCCGAGATCCGGTAACGCTCGTGGTGCACCTAACATTTCGGCGGCCATGTTCTAGGATGTGCGTGATATCCTCCAACTTGAATGTCTTTGTGTTTTCTGCTGTTGTGCAATTGTAAGTGGGTTGATTAAAAAAATGAGTTTCCAGCCCTGAAGCTTCTTCAGTATTACTTCAACAATACTGCTTATCTATTAGTCTCTTCATTCTAGCTCGCCTTTAATTCCATTCTTACGGGCAAACCCTGGAAACAGCACAAACATTGGGAGCTCTCTGGTTGCTTTCTGTGTGTGGTTTTCTCTTATTTTTTTGCTGTTGACTCTTTAGGTGGAGGGCCGTGTACGGTGTATGACGTGATCATCAACGAGACTTTCTTCCGCAAGATCAGCTCGAACGAGCTGTTCAAGACATTCCTCATCACAGTGGCACTTGACGGCATCGAGGAGAAGTACAATGCACACCCCGACCGAGGTGAGTCTCTTGGCCTTGTGATGGCTGTGTTGCAATAACTTCAACTGCTGTTGCATAACATTTATAAAAATAAAAAACTAGAAAAGCTGAGGGGGGCATACTGGAAGAGTCCACCTAGTGGACTGTCCATTTCGGCCGCTGCTACAGAATACACCCCCTGGGCATTTGATTTGAGCTTTTGCACATACAGTATTACCTTGTTCATACGTTTTGGAAAAAATAACAAGAAAAAACGTAATGACCGTGAGAATGTACAATCTGAATTAACTAAAAAAAATTTGAAAGACTCAATTTTTGTTGACATCCATGTTATTTGAAGTGTTGTGCGAATTGTTACGGCACAAGGGAAGAGATGCTGATGCGCATGGAGCTGGTGGGACATTGGCAGCCCGAAATACCTTTTGTTTTCCTATTGCATAGTGTTTAAGACGGCAGCGGGAAAACTGAAACGAAATTGAGCATGTAGGCAACGCCGGATGCTGCTGGAGCGAAACTTGACGCTCACATCACGCTACCTGCAGCAGGAAACAGCAGGGTGTTTGGGTTATCACCTACTAAAAGCATGCAGTATGCTTCCAACGGCACTACGGCCCACACGCTACTGTAAAACGGATAGGCGAAGATGCTTATCGCAATAGGGCAGGTGGCAATAGCTGTGGATGCGGCGTGCTATGACCCGGGAGAAGATTTGCTGGTACCGGAATAAGAAAACTATGGGGTCATCTACTGTATTTACTCGAATGTAACATGATGCAATTGTAACGTGAGGTTCGAATTTTCAGTCCGTGAAACAAAAATACAGAAAACCGTGAGTGTAACGCAAGATGAACAGAAAGAGAAATAGTACCTTTATTCAAGGAGTCAATTCAGAAGTGAGTTCTCTTCACTTGTCATCGTTGTCTGAGAAGGACATTGACCTTTCCTTGGGTGGTATTATTGGGCTATCTTGGGAGATAGTTTCACTTTCATGAAAATTTCCGTGACTCGGCATTGAAAGTGTCCCTGACAAGTGTTCCTAGCACTGCGCCAAGCTCATTATCAGTGCCAACAGCATTGTCGGCCGTATACTTCGAGGGGTTTGGTGCCGAAACGAGTCAAATCTCGCAAAAGCGAAACTATTTCCGAAAGTGATCGCCCAAATATTAAGTCATCCACGCTGTCGAGCTTGTCTGAGATTAAGTACTTCTTAAAAGACCGTAAAACCATTTCATTCGGGGGCAATACCAGACCTGGATGCGGCTCTTCCAACCAGCCGCTTATCTTCAAAGGGCCCTGCCATTGGCGCTACCATACGAGGATTCTCGACTTGTGACATCAAGCTGCTGAGCCACAGCGGAGTTTCCCAGCTCTTCTCTTTTGAAGCAGCTTTGAAATTACTTCTCTTTGAAGGAGCCATCATATGAACGCTCTACGTCACCATAACGTTGCAAATGAACATAGTCGAAGTGAAAAAGGCTGCAGGGTATTGCAGCATCGTAACCGTAACACCATTCACAAGCACAACTAAAATGGTGTCAATTCCAACAAAAAAAGTTATGGCTTTGGTCGACTTGTCCATGGATTGAATCAAGACGTACAGATGTGCAGGTTGCCAGCGTAACATTGAAAAACTGCAGAATTTAGAATACTTGTTTCAAAATGTGTAATTTTGCTGTTATTCGAATGTAACGCTAGGGTCGAGTTCAAGCAATGAAAATCATAAGAAAAAAAGCTCATTACAGTCGAGTACAGTAGAACCTCATTCATACATTTCGGAAAAAATGAATTCGAGAAAAATGTACTAGCTGAGGAAACATACCATCCGAAGTAACTAAAGCAATTTGACGAACTCAACTATTCTTGATATTGTCACGTGGTCGTGACGTCAAAGAACACAGTAGCAATAATGTGAAAGGCAAAACTAGCTTTTATTGGGCGAACCTGTGCCCACAAAACAGGCTACACTTAAAGCACAACAAGAACGGCGAACACAGTCGGCGATCGTCGAAAATCTGATCAGCGGGTCAAGCGTCGGCTTTTATACAGCAGTCGTCGAATGTTCCAGAATAATCGTTTGGACCCGCGTGCCTTCCACAAAGTTCTATACCATTCGCGTCACGCAATGAAATCAGATAACACGAGGTCCGGCGACAAGAGACAGCGGATAGAAGCATCGATAACTTTCCAGAAACATTGGATGCATGCAGGTGCGTCCCGCGCTGTGCGATAACATTTGTTAGGCGGCGAAACGTGGTCGCCTGATAAAGATAAGTACACGTGTCAATATCTCCATAATGCAAAGTGTCGCACGGATCACTGCAACACGAGACGCCGGCGAGTGGAGCTGGTGGTGCTCCGATGGCTCAAGATGCGTTCTGTTTTCCTATTGTGCGATGTTTCAAGAGGACAACAGGAAACAAAACGAAATCGAGCTGGTGGGTGATACCGGATGCCACCAAAGTGTAACATGATGGCCGCATCGCGCCCCCTGCAGCAGGGAATGGCGGCACGTTTGGATTAAAGTCTAATAAACCCATGCAGTGCGCTGCCAATGACACTATGCACCATGTCCTGCAGAACAGATAGGTGAAGATGCTTATCATAATGGATTTGGCGGTGATAGTGGTGAATGGCTGCGTGCGACGACCCAGGCGGAGATTTGCTGGTACTGGAATAAGAAACTTTGCACACCGTCATTTTCATGTGAGACAGGCGGCTATACACTGTTCTTGATCACGTGCGCCTTGCGCCTTTTCTTGTTCACATGGGATCTAGCGGCCAGAAAACATATACCGTATTTACTCGCATAATGATCACACTATTTTGTCAAAATACATTGACTCAAATTCATGGGTGCGATCATCACGTGAGTTGAATTTCCTGCAAAAAAAAAAGAGATTTTTTTCATCCCGCAGCAACAACTAAGCACAAGATTCTCATTCATCCAGCCTTTCTCATGGCATCTCACGACCACATTTTTTGGCAGCTCCTCACCTTTAGGCATTGTCTTGCGCTTGAAGACGACATAGGGCGGGAGCTTGCGTTCGTCTGCCGTGCACAACAAAATAACAGTAACTCGTGTTTTCTCGTTGCCGGTGAACCGGATATAAACTTGTTTCGAGCCGTTTTCGTGCACGGTGAGGGGCAATGGCATGTCCAGATAAACCGGCATTTGGTCAGCATTGCTGATTTGCCCTAGCTGGAAGTTCTTGGACTTGTGCAGCAAAATAATGTGGTGCTAGAAAACCACAAGCAGCTCTTCAAACGATTTGGGCAGCTCTTGCGAAATCGAAGTTCGGCAATGTAAGGAAAATCCAGCATGGCACATGTAGCGATAAATCCAGTGCTTGCTCGCTTTTAAGGCGGAGCTTGGTAGCCCTTTTTCTCTTGCAAGCTCCTTCGCTTCTGCCTGCATAAGCTCCATGCTCACAGTTAGATGCATGGCTTGCTGTTGGCGTATGAACTCCGTCAGGATGAGTTCGATTTCCAGGACTGTCCCACTCTTTGGGCTGCGAAAGCTTCTTTGTGTTCTGCTACACGCGAAAAGGGCTTCCTTCTGTTGACGCCAAACTGCCTCCCGGCCACCCTGCTGCTGATGTCCTGTGCGGCTAAAATAACCTTTACAGTGGAACCCCGTTCATACGTTTTTCACCGGACCGAGGAAAAAAAACGTAACAGCCGGGAAAACGCAACAGTGAGGAAAGCTCCGAAAATGAATGAAAAAAGTGCAGCTTCAACTATAGACAATTTATTTCCACAGAGTGCGCTTAGAACTTAAAAAAGTATAGAGTGGTGGCTTGCCGTTTCTTTCACTCGCTAGAAATCACCACACGTTTCTCAATAGCCTGGAAGGTCGCATTGCTGTCAGCGTCACTGTGAGGTGCGACGTACCTGTGGAGGAGGTCCATAGCCGCGACGGCTTCTCCAAAGCTAGGATTGGCAACTCCCCGGCATCATGCGGCTCGTGCTCCTCCTCGTCACCAAGCCACGGCAATGGCAATGGACGAAGGAATATCCGCGGGAAAATTTGCCCTCTTTGGCGTAATCATGCTAACGATTGTTTAGTATTGCTGCGGAGCGCGCGCGTCCGAGCAGCCCGGTTGCGCACAGCGCGGCGTGGTTTCGCGAGAAATGTAAACAAGAGAGGAGAGCTGGCCCGATAGGCAGAGCAACGCCAACTTCCGGCTTCCCTTTAGCTATAGCTTCACAAAGAGTGACGTCAGGGCCTCTCCTGAGTTTCCTTCCTCCGTGAGTCGACCCATTCAACAAACCATGCGGGGACCGTAATCACAGTGATGATAGTGAGAGCATTTTTCATGAATGGCCACCTAGTGGCGGCCTCTCGAACTGGCGTGCGGCTTCTTGCAGCCAGTTCCATAGCCAAGCCCAGTCAAAATTCGTCGAAAGTCAAAATGGCGGTTGAAGCGCGTTGCCTACTTTAGCCCAGGCGGGTTCGGGTTGCGACGCATCATGCGGGAACGTTTTCACAGCTACTACGCAACAGCGGGGTTCCTTATACATTGGATCCTATGGAAGCCATGCCGGGACCGGATGAAAACGACGTAGCAGCCGGGAAAACGCAGCAGTGAGGAACGTAATAGCGGGGTTCTACTGTATATTGAAAGCAGCCGAGTACTGTTTTCATGGTCCGGACATCTTGGTCCTTCTATGTGGAATAAAAAAGATGCACTTCGCGAAGTGTGGTTTGCACATGTGCTGCCAAGGTATGCACTCAACAATAAAGGAACGATGCTGTGGTCACGCAGCAATAATGGAACCAAGTCGTTGCCACGCAGCAAAAAGGAAGCCAAGCCGTAGCCACGCAGAAATAATGAAGTCAAGCCATAGCCACGCAGCAATAACGAAAGCAAAACTTCTAGCTCAAATTTCTGACTGAAATTTTTGTTCGGATCCGCTTTTAGTACAAAGTGAAAATTTGGGACGCTAATAATAAGTAAAAACCTCGTATTATTTGGAGCGGTTATGGTATTATAAGTGAATGTTTACAAGTTGATATGGCCGATAAGAGCACTATCCTTACTTCATACGGCTGTATACTAATTTGCTGTCGCAGTCGATGCTTCGTTTTTCGGGCGAAACTGTGCCTTTTTCTTTCTTTCTTCTTTTCGTGTTACATCTTGGAGGCAATGCTCTTTATCTACGAGGTGTTCTGCTGAGTAGCAGCACCAGGTAATGTCTATAACACAGCGGCTGTGACGTTTGTCGGCGCTCGCAGTACTGAAAAGCATAGCCTTTGAGATTTGTGGCTATTACTCAAAGGAAAGCATCATTGGGATACGTGTTTGGGTGCCACCACTGTGTATAGTGGAACTTGGCAGCATGCAGCCAGTGCATCTACGAAAGTACAATGGAGACCGACGTCACAGCAGGTGTGATGCGTTTCGAGAGTGCATTTTAGAACACAGCTCTTGTTCCTGCGGCAAGCGTCAGTGCGCATCGCGTGCGGCCAATCATGCTACGGCGCCTGTGCTGCACCAGCCACAACGCCATCCCCTCTAGACATCGTCACACACGCCGTCGGCTGTTCTCTTCGGAGCATGTGCAGAACGATCCCCAACCAGCGCACCGCTTTGAATGGCTACCTGCGATTGTCACTGAAGCGGTGTGGGCACCTTTTTTTCCCGTGCCATGTGATGTATTTCCGTGCCCAATGCGCTGACACACACATCAGCGCAGTCGGCGCAACGAATGTGTGAAAGGCGCAAGAGCCATTTGACGTCGGGCGTGTCGGGCCGCATTGACCGTGTCCGGTTATGTTGGCTGCGCCAGTGCTTCGAACTATAGACGTTGTTCTCACCAACGTGACGTAGTGTGTGCTCACTGTTGTAGCTTCGACGGGGCGGCTGGACAGAGGATCTATGACATGAGGCCTAAACGGCCGGGGGGCGCACAGTGCCGCAAGAAAAAGCCAGACTGCTTCAGTCGGGGACCAGACCAAGAATGATTTTATTTCTGCGAGGGGTAACGCTGCAGGCAACTTACAGCGTTTGGCGCTGAGTGGCACCCTGACGTAAATGACCCAAAACCGAAACCAGAAGCCAACACAGGATACCACGCTCACGCTACGTCGGGCTATATATGCGCCTTAACCCAGCTATTTTTTTCTCTTTCATTAGTTCGAATTCTGCATAATTCGAATTTTTGTAGCATCCCCGCGGAATTCGAATTACCGGGCTTTTACTGTACAGTGCAGTCCACTTATAACGATATCGATAAAGACGAAAAATATGATCGTTATAACCGATGATCGCTATATCTGGACTGCAGTTATCAAAAAAAAAAAAAAATTTAAACGCGTTTGCGCTCTTTACCTTTGCAGCTCTGAACTCGAATTCGCTACTTGCTCTAAAGAATAGATGATGTATACAGTAGGCCGTGAAAAACAAACTTTATTTCTAGCGCCAATGACCGTGTCAAGGATTAGGCGCGCCGAAATAGTCCGAAATCTGCACTTGCTTTTGCGGCAGCTTCAGCTTCACAACCGCGGTGTGCATGGATTCCAGCTGCTGCGCGAACACTGGCGGCAATCCTTTAGCATGCATAAAATCAATTAAGGAGTCGATCGACGACAGTGCACTTTGCGTGGACATCGTGGTCGAGGTCAAGGAGCCACTGTCGATCTCGTTGTCGCTGATGCCGTCGCCACCGTCGCACAACTTTGCGTCTGTCGAGACAGCACATCTTC
Organism: Dermacentor andersoni; assembly: GCF_023375885.2. Lineage (NCBI taxonomy): Eukaryota > Metazoa > Arthropoda > Arachnida > Ixodida > Ixodidae > Dermacentor > Dermacentor andersoni. Next base: position 22,770,974 of record NC_092823.1, on the reverse strand, counting down.
GGCGATCGCCTCGTCGGTGACCTCATTGCAGAACGAGGCAGCACTGTCTGCAGTCAAAAACTCCTCCTTCGACACACCAGTAGGAACGAGCTCCCAGAGCTCGGTCAGCGACTTCCACCGGGTCGGTCTCAGCGGGTTGGGGAAGTTCGTCCTTACGCACAAAGCCCGCCTTCTTTAAGCCATTGGTGATGAACCACTGGTAAAGCGCCTCTTCAACATCGGCGTACAAGGGGTCTCTAACCCCTTTTCCGCCGATCGGAATGGCCGCTGATAGCTCCTGCCTTCACAATCGCGGTGCTCCCGGTTTTCAAGATGGTTGATATCGTTAACTGGACGAGCTCATACTTCTTCACGAGGGCGCTCACCTTGAAGCCGCATCGAGAGTCCTGCAAAATATCCATCTTCGTGTCAAGCGACACAGCTTTGCGCTTTGTCGGCGCTATCTTCGAACTGGGTTGAACCGTTGGTTGCACGCTGCTTCGGTGGCGTCAGCCTGCTATCGCGAGAGAGACGCGGGACGGGCGCCACCGCGCCGCTTTGCTTGTCGCTTCTTTTTTTCTTTCTCTCTCTTTCGGAGCGACTGTGGCCGACGCGCATGAAGCAGCTAGTGCCATCTTGTGGCGCGCTGCGCAAACGTTGGCTGCGCCTACTCGTGCGCGGGCGGGGCGAGACGCGCTGCGCGATAATGGCGGCAGATACGAACTTACGGAGGTAAACATCGCCTCGTCTCGACATCGTTCGTTTCAGGGAACTAAGCAACGCAAACGTTACGATTATTTGGCACGGAAAACGCCGTCCAGACTGCAAAATTTTGATCGTTATATCCGATATGCGGTGAATAACCTATCGTTATAAATGGTTTTTTTCCCCATAGACCTAATGCATAAAATGACACTCTCATGTCGACCCATCGTTATAACCGATATATCGTTATACGTGGTATCGTTATAAGTGGACTGCACTGTATTTCTGACACGGCTTTCAGACATGGCTTCCTGATGATGGCAGTGTCTCACAAATAGCCAAGTAATGCGCTCGCATTAAAAGTGACTGCGCGCTGGCATTTTCACATGATACGGATGGGTGAATATTGCAAGGAAGCTGATGCAGCGGGTGGCTATTGTTTATTGCGTGAGCCTTCCACCTTGTTTACGTGGAATCTAGCGGTCAGAAAATGTGTAATTTGTTTGCATTCAACAGCAGGGAGCGGCAGTGTGTTTGGGTTATTGTCTATCAAAAGCGTGCAGTACACTTGCAACGGCACCATGCGCTGTGAAACCAGTAGGTGAAGGTGTTCATCAGAATAAGGTTGGCAGCGAGAGCTGTCAACCCTATTTGAGCAGGCGAGTATTGTGGGGAAGTTGCCATAGTGGGCAGCCATAGATATTCTTGATCGCACGCCCCTCGTGCATTGTCTTGCTTACATGGGATCTAGCAGCTCAAAAATGCATCATGCGATTACAGTTTGGTGATGTATTGAACTTTGTTGCCGAAAGACTGCGTTTTTTGGGATGCATGAACCAGGAAGAAATGAGCGTAACTACAACGAAACGTCATTAAACCGTGGTTGGCCGGAGCTTGGAAAAAGTATGTGCTAAACGGTAGTACTGCTTAACCGAAATAGCATGAGATCACTCAATTACCTGTCAAAAACAGAACTCGGAGAAAGCGCGATGAAAGGGCAAAAGACATGCAGTATTTCTTATTCATTTTGCACGACAAAAGTCTGTTATTTTTGTTTGATGCCGCAGCAGCCTAGCAGCAAAGACAGCAGCGTCAAACTTTCTTAAAGGGCCCCTCACCAGGTCTGGCCATATTGAGCAGTGTGCGCTAAATACTGTGTTTGCAAAGTATTACATCGCTACGTGCCACGGAAAGGTATGAAATTTAAATCCAAACTCCGCTTTCCCATTCCCTCGCGGCGACCGCGCTCCAAGCCGGATGATGACTTACTTGTGTCCATGCGCCTATGTATTCGTGTCCGCAGTGTGACGTCAATCATCGAGACACATGACTTCGTGAATTATTCAAGGCAACATCTGTTATATTCTCTTTTTTAAATTATGAGGTTTTACGTGCCGAAACCACTTTCTGATTATGAGGCACACCGTAGTGGAGGACTCCAGAAATTTCGACCACCTGGGGTTCTTTAACATGCACCTAAATCTAAGTACACGGGTGTTCGATGGAGGTGAAATGTGGCCGCCGTGACCGGGATTCGATCCCACGACCTTGTGCTCAGCAACCTAACACCATGGCCACTGAGCAACCATGGCGGGTTTCTGATATTTGTGTGATCTGTTGCTTGAATTGACGAATTGAAGTTTAGAGAATAAATATAACACGCAAACGGAATGTCTGTGTGTGTTTTGTTTAACTTCGCACCGAAGCAAGAGAGATGTACTTCCTCTTTTTCTGCTTGTTCCCACAGTCATGCAGTCACATGCACAGGTACCAAAACTATGCCATTTTCTACCGTGTTCCAGCGCTTGATCGTGCTCTGTGATGTGCTTGTGTCTGCCTCCGTATTCGTGTAGCACTGAATTATACCGGTCGAAGTTAAGAGAAAAAAGAATAAAGGCATAGCCCATGATGTATGCGTGACGCGATCCTCGAGCTCTTGTATGGGAGAACGCAAGAAAAGAATTTCACTTGCGGAGGCTAGACGGGGAGTGGAGAGTCTGAAATCATGGGTTCGCGGCACTGAAATATTTCTATCTCGGCTATTAATGAGCCGAATATAAAAATTTTTGCGGCAGAATGTCCCCTAGAGGACACGTAACAACTACCAGCGTAAAACCAAAATTTGCTATGGAGCCTGGTGAGGGGCTGTTTAAGCTCAGCAAACACTCGCATGAGGCTGATATAACGTGCAGCTTCTGCCACTGTCGGGCCTTAATCGCCCGTGCTGTCGCTTTCTGTGTCTTCTTCATCCCTGTCGTTAGGCGACACTTCGGCATTAACGGAGGCAACGATGGTGAAAAGACGAACCTCGAAAAGTTGAACCTCGTAGCCGACATCTTTTTGCAGTCCCAGCAGCACTGCTGAGCATCTCTTTTGCATTCCAAATGCCACACAGTGTGGTCAACAGTAAATCCCTCCTGCATGCCAGCGCCAACATTGTGCCACGTTTGATGGCACAAACAATGTCCAATTGTTCTTTTGTGCTGAGCACCTGGTTTTTGTCCTAGCTTGCACAGCACCACAAAACAGGCCACAACGCTCCGACTCTGACAAAGCGTCGAAATGATGCTGATGTTGACGTGGCTTCACCCTTCCAAGCGCCCTCTGTGTTTGCGCTTGGAGGCCATTCCAATCTCTGAGGCTCATTGTTCTGCTGGGCCGACATACAGCCGTGATTTCATGAAGAAAAGTGGAAACACTATGTGTTAACCGATATGTACGCAATAAGCTGGTACAGTTTGTGTGGATACTATTATGTTCAATGGCCACTGAGTCGAGAATTTGGCTTTACTACTTTTAAAATGAAACTACTGTTTAAGCAGGTACGGTCTAACGAGGTTTTACTGTACCTCCAGTTGAAGTAGTAATGAACAGGTTACAGAGGCTCCTTTTATAACTTGCAATGAAGTTACAAGGGCCTTACATGACATGAAACAAAGAAAAGTGGCAGGAGAAGATGGAATAACAGTCAGTGTAATCACAGATGGAGGAGACATGCTTGAAAAGCTTGCGGCCCTTTATACAAAATGTCTCGCAACTTCAAGGGTCCCAGAGAAATGGAAGAATGCAAACATTATACTAACCCTCAAAAAGGGAGACATTAAAAAATTGCAAAATTATAGGCCCGCTAGCTTACTTCCTGTATTCCCTTTTTTTTTTTTCGCCAATCTCTGTATCTGTTGTGTGCACATGTGCATTGATGATAAACTGCAAGTACAGTGCATGTGTCTTGTTCCTCTTTGTTTCATACTGAAATACATTCAGTATTGAGTGTTCCTTCACAAGATTTTTATGCTAACAGAGAGAAATAATGATTTGTTCTCACCCGGAAATGAATTATTGCGCCAAGCCCACAGTAAACCAGGCATCAACAACGCTGTCCAAGGTTGGGGGATGAGATTGGGATGCCACCTGTTGCTATGCTCAACTCTTAACGCTCATGTGAACTTTTATGGAAAAAAAAAATTTCATGCATACGCACCACAAATCTGATCTAGTCCTTACCACTGGCACTGTCGCCACTAGTTAGGCTTTGTTTGGCAGCACATTCATGGATATAGAGTCGTCCTCCGGGCCATCCATGGCATAAGGTGTCCCTGTTACATTAAAGCTATTCACAGCCTTGTCCGATGATCCCACTTGCCACACTCTCAAAATCGAAAAACAGATATGCTGTACCAACACTCTCTTCGCTTGTTCAATCGATGTCTTCCCTTGGTCAGCCTTGGCCATCCGTTCCGAATACAGTAGTGGCATCTGCCCTCTGCTTTGAATGGCCTGCTCAAGGATGCTGGTCGGGCCAGCAGGTATGACTGCCAGGTGCGTCCATGTTTCATGCAGTTGGTGAGGTGGCCACGAAAACTGTCTGAACTGCACAAGGCCTTCTGGGGTGCTTCCTTTCTTTAAAGGGAAGCTTTCCTTGTAAACCCTCATAGACCATTCTGACCATGGTTGCTTGGTGTTGCTCTCTTGTAAAAAAAAAAAAAAAAAAAACGGATTCCATACACTGTGGGAATCAATGTGAGTGAAGCTTTGTATTCCGTTTGCTTTGATTGATGATAATTAGCACTGATGATGGCAGCAAATGTGTAATTTCTTCAGCGTTTAGTCCAATAGGACCGTGGTGAGTTGATGTTAAACGTTACCTTGCGTGCACCACTGCTGTTTGTCTGCATTGTCTGCAGAACATGTTTGCTTGAGGCGTTGTGCGTCATTGTTCATAATCTCTGAGAGGGTTGAGCATTATCATTGCCTCACATTGCGTCATGGCAGCAGCAGTCCGCACCATGTTTTGCGGTGTAGCAAAGCTCCTCCTGTTCCATGCAACACTTCTTTTGGCCCTGGATGTCCGCGACGCTGAGTGCGTGCCTTGGAGTCATCTTGCTGATGCGTGTTTATGTGCTTCTTCTGCATACGTGGCCAGCACGCTGTTGACATGCCAGCTCCAAGCGCTTTTCAGGCTGCGGTCGATTTGTAATGTTTACACTATCACAGGCCATCACGCGATTTCCACAGCCCAGCACTTGTGTTTTTGTCGCATAAGAAAGCAAGCACAGCGCATGCCATATGCACAAACTGTGATATGCCACCGCTGCGCCGGCCGGAATGTGCGGAGGCACCATCTGGTGGTGTTGCAAGAAACCCAGCAGTGCAAGCAAGCAAGACCGCAGCAGCAGCGCCCGGGAAGTTGGGAGAAGAGGCAAAAAAAGCTTAACTTTAATAGCTCATACTTAAAAAAAATTATGTGCCCCATGGTGGAAGTGAACCTCAGTTCCCCAGCACATCAGCCCAGTTATCCACCACAGTTCACATATAGAAGCTAATGGGTTGACTCTGGTTGACAGAAAGAATAAAAATTAACATTTCAAAAACTGGCAAAATGCATTGATGCTACAGCTAACACTCATCGGCACTGTGGATAATGGTGTGCTTATAAATCTGATAATTGATAAAGGAACATTTGTGCATATTGCTGTCGACAGTGGAGGCGCATTCCTTGAAACTAATGCTAAGCGCATGATTTCTGCTAAATAGATTTCATTAGGTTATTGTCCGGCTTCAATTCCAACATTGGTACGTGCTTTCTAAACTTAATAATTTACACTGTACTAGTGAAGTTTTGTTAATTAGTGAACATCACTCTGCAATTTTTCTTGCAAGTAGTGTCAGCCATTTCAAATCCAGTTTACCTGAAAGAACTGCTGTATCGAATACAGAGGTTTTTGGGAGGTCTGTTTTTATTAAGAAATAGATAACCCATTACATGCCTGCCAACCCTCCCAAATGTTTTCTAAAATTTGTCAATTTAGGCTCGTTCTGCAATTTTGTTAATATTGCGGCATGTTTTATGAAAAACGATGTGTTAAATATAAGTTGGGGTGGTGCGGTATTGGGAAAAAGATGCGTACCAAATAAATTGTGATGCTATATATGTGCCTCTATTCATGGCAGCCCAAGATGCGATATATCAGAGAGGCAGTTGGAACAAATTTATTGAGACAAGTTCTTCAACGAAGCCTAATTGGCAGTAGCAGAGTTAAAAAAGTCACTGTGATCTATAAACACTATGTTGGTAGTCTGTGTTCCAAGTGTGTTGCTCCTTGTGCACTACGTCTACATGTTAACTGCGAGTATAACGGGTTAATAAAATGAGTATGTATCACACAAGTAGTATGTGCTTAGGGCTAACTAAAAAAGTATGTGTGCTATCCCCTGCCCCACCTTGTGTCGGCACTATTTTTCATAATTTTGTAACTCGTAAGTGGGCAGCAGTGCCAATGTCATTATATTCAGCACTACTCAGACGAAACTAAACTCCTTGATGAGCCTAATTCATGGACTAAGTGGTTTGACGAAAATTGAAAGGGCAGGCTTGTATTGAAAGTGTTAAGGGGTTGAAAATGTAGAGTGCTGCTCTCTGATGAACTGGACGCCAATTGCAGCGTGACATTATGTTTTGGTCCTGTGCAGACAACTATGTGGTGCTGAAGAACAAGCTGTACATGGGCACCATGCCTGACCACTGCATACAGGATAGGAAAGGACCGCTGATATCCGAGCTCCCCACGTGAGTCCCATCAACAATTTCTTGCACGTTTTTGTGGCGTGTGCAAAACTGTTGTGTTGCGGCTCTGGTGTCCTGAGCAAGGTTGTTATGCGGGCCGTGGTAGTGCAACAGAAGCTCTTTAAGTAGGCCTACACGATGAGAGGGTGTCCAGAGCAGGACGAGAAATACAGGCTTGAAGTTCCCATCCCAGTGGAGATGGTTGTAACTGGACTTTTGAGCAACCTGGTAGACGGACAGACAATTGCAGGCTATTGCAGGATGTCAGCATGGGCAAGGGCATCACGTGTGTGTGTGGAGTACTCAAGGTCGCATCAGAAGGGGGTAATGTGTTGAGTTGAAAGCGGGTCACGGCCGAACTATAAGAAAGGAGAGTAGCTGGCAGTGGCATGTTGTGAAAAGTTATGGGTGAAGGTAACTAAAGGTAATGCAGTGTGCCAGGTGAGGTGATCATAGGAGACATACATAAAAGGCATGTCTGTGAGTGTATGGTTCAGATGTTCAGTAAGTCAATTGCAATGGAGTTGACAGGCTGTTATGAATTTGTGACAAGTTGAGCACAAGTGCAGAAGTTCACCCACAATAATGTGTGCAATAAGTCTTGCACTGTTTCAAGAGAAAGCTTAATCACAACACCCTGTACAACCGAGACAAGAATGTCCTGGTTAAAAGTGGAGTTGCCAATGGCTGCGCCTTCCACTAGAGAGGTGAATTTGAGTGGTCTCTGGCCAATTGTAGCAGCCGTTGGTGCAAGCACGCTCTCCAGGCTCAGTATACTTCACTACCAGAAACATTAGCAGACTACCCGAGAATCAAAATGTAATGGTACATTTGGCTGGCCATTTTTTAGCGCTCCAGAGTTCTCTGGCAAATCGTAATACATATTTGGCTGGTTCTTTCAAAGGGCTCAGAGACGCTCTCACTTTCAACCTGCAAGCATGATCGAGATGGCAGAGTTCTGGTTGCATGGCTTCTGCAGCTTTCATTGTTGGCGCGATGTCAGCTACGGCAGCATGCCTCGGCACCTGCGTGCCTTTGTGAACAAGAGAAACGTGCTGTGTTTCTATTTCCAGCCTCCAATTGCTCTGGTTAGCAACTAGGCGTTTGGCTTGGTCCTGCTTTCTCGGGCTTCGATGGAGAGTGGGCTCCACGTCGTTGCAGTCCGAGTCGGAGCTCGGTAGGGAACAGCCAAATGTACCATTAGACTGGCGATCTGTGGCTCCGCAGTTTGAATCCTCGCAGGCACTTCAACTCTCGAAACGAAGCTTTCTTTGCCTCTTTCCCCCCTCTTGTGGCTGCTGTCAGGCCGAGCATGTACTCAGTAGTCTTGTCTCGATGCGATGCTATGGCCTCGTAGATAGTACCGCATTGCTATTGCAGCATTTGGTTATTTGCGACGTCATGCACGCAAAGTGCGTTTACGCTGGGGGCAACAAACAGTGAGACGTGAATATTTAGTCCAGAGACAAAAGAGAGCAACATAGATAGGAAGACAATGGTGGCTTTGAACATAATCGCACACGTGCTTGTAAATAAATGCAAAGCGGGGCAGCATTGATGGGACAGTGGGGAAACGTAACCATTTCGTTTGCAGCTGCAAACAGCTACTTGGAGAAATACTTTGTACAGGATGCCAAATCAGTTCTGTGGAAAACCAAAAAGAGGAGGAAGGTTGATGAAAGGGAAAATTGTTATCCATGCGACTGCATTGTGAAGCTACAAAGGAAGCCTATGCAGATCTTTTTCAGAAGTTTGTGTGTGTCTTCTCTGTAGCTTCGCTATAAAATGGGTGGATGACAGTTTTGCCTGTCGTTTTGTACAGCATGAGTACAGCTTGGTGCGTAGTGTGTACAACAGACTGGTTTACACCAGCTGTGTCTGCAGTGCTGGAACAACACGTTTAACCTGAGGAATGTGTTTTCTTGTAGAAACGGGCCCAGATTCATTGTTTGGTTCATACTTGCAAGTGGTCGCTAGCCGAAAGCAATTGTTTCTTGCTAAAAAGTTTCACCTAAACTATTTTCCACACCATGTGGGATCCGTGTAATTTTGATTCTTCATTTATAAATTTACTTATAAACGTACTTTACTACTAAAAGATACAGCAACTGTAGGGTGACTACACTAGGTGATTAAACGAGACTAGTTTTTTTTTTTAATTTAGTGCAAGGCAGAGAATTCTTAAACAAAAAGAATACGTATTGTCTGAGTACTACACCCTTTGTTGGCTAGGGTGCTCCACTGCTAAGCACAAGGTCACAGGTTCAGTTGGTTCAGGCCGCGTTCCAAGAAGGGCTAAATGCAAGATTTCTTGTGCGCTTAAATTTAGGTGCATGTTGAAAGAACAACAGTTGAAATTAATCTGGATTCTCCCCCTTCTTTCGGCATCTGTCAGCCTGTGAGCTACATTAGTATGTTAGATGCCGTAATATGATTTTGATTGTTTTAGTACTATAGCTGCCGACTTCAGTTCTGCAATTGCAACATGTGAACTGCAAATGTGATAAAATGGTACTGCCGAACATCTGTTTGCCTGATTGCTGAAGTGCACATGTACAATTGACTTCTGGTAATTTGATGCTGACGGGACTGACGAAACTGGTGGTATTATTCAGTGGGTTGAATCAAACAAAAGGCAAAAAAAGAAAGCCGAAACGTGCCATTGATTTACTTGTCAGTATTTACCTTTAAATGTAGCTTTGCTGCAACAAAGTTATGGTATGTGGTGAAGCGTACATAACGGGGAAAGGTGCCACTGTGACAGGGCACATATTCCTTACTTTACATACGTACATGTACTGTCTCTGGTGACAGCATGAGCACCAAGATGCCTCATTTAATGTTTACTGGCAGGCCTTTTCAGCTTTAGGTGGACCCTCGCTCTTTTGTTGGCTTTAAACGTCCCCTTGACCTTCTGAGTTTCTTTTTGTCTTACCGTCTGCCTTTCACTAGCTTTCTGGAAATACAGATGGTATTTCTCCGGTCCTTGGAGCACAGTACATGCACTACGGGCACAGCCCATTCACGTATAGAGGAGTGGAGGAGCGACGGGAGAGAGGGGCGCGAGGCTGGCGATGTGGAGAAGGCTGGAAAACAGGTTCTACTGTATGAGCATGCGGTGGCCATTGGATTGGCGGGCGAGGATGCAACAGCTTGAATTTCTCCTTTTCTTTTCAAGGATTTTTCATTTCATTACCTTCTGGTACGGACATCCAGCAGCCAGACTTCATTGTTATAACCCATAATGCAGCATGGGGGCATTGTAGTAAGCGGATCATTTCACCCTATAAATTATACCAAATTGACGTTGCAGCAGCTCCATATTGTTATAACCATTACAATGTTAAAATTCATATCGTTATCGGCTTCAACTGTACACCACCTTGACCAGGTTTGCTTTGCTGAAAGACAGCCAGCACAAACTCCTGCCTCGGCTCTCTCTGGTTATTTAGCATGTGTGTATATCTGTGTACGAGTGTTTTTGCTTCCCGCCTTGTTCACTCTTGTCCATTATTGTCTTCGTCCTTCCATTGTGTCCGAGCGCCTTACTTCACAGTAGTGCGCTGCAATTATTCAACATGTGCAACCAACAAGCCCCGACCTTAGCTCTTACCATTCAGGATCTAACTGTGGCAGCCGGGTATATAACCTGCGAAGCAGTGCTTGGCAGCAGAGCAGCATAGCTATTGAATGTGTAGTCTTTCTTCTTTATATTTCCTTAATAGACTTCATCTCAATATTACCAAATCAATCAAAACAGACTTTCGAAGGAATACTTATCAGTCCAAACTGATTCAGTGTGTTTCTGTTTAGTGTGCCTTTAAGGTCTGCTCAATGCTTGGTCGATGAGTGTTCTGGCATTCCGCCACCATGAAAACGTCACTGTGGCCAGTGATTGACCCTGTGACCTCATGCCCAGCTGCTGCACACATTAGTCACTGAGGCAGGCGCACTCTTTACTGCTTTGTGTGAATACAATTTAACCTCATTGATATGTTCTTGTAAAGTTTTCTGGCTCTTATGCCCTGAAGCACAGGTTTCGTTTAGCTCCCGTAGGTTCACATGTATAAGCGTCCCGTTTGTTACATTTCTCTTTGCGGTTGTTATGTCCATAAACTGTGGCATTGCTCTGCTGATGCAGCATCTTCTGTCACTGCTGCATGTCGCCTTTGAAGACAGTCTCTTCATAAAACCTGCCATTCTGCACAGAAAGACTATCATTGTCATGTCCAGATCATTGCCGGTCACCAATTTCAACACGGCTCCAAAAGTCAAAAGCCAAGATGAGGTGGAGGAAGCCATAATTGGTAGCTCCACACCCATATTTGTGGATACTGTCTCACGGTATACAATACTTTGCGCAGTTACTTCCATATACAAGGCTGCACAGAAACTGGAAAAGGGCTGTGAGACTATGGGGACAAAAAGAAAGCTGTTGTTATTGAAGGCTTGACCCAAACACTAAAGGTAATTTTACAAGCTCCATGTTGTGTTAGTCAAGGCAATCAGTCTAACTGGCCCTGCAGCAGTAACAAGCTTTACTTAGGGGGCATTTTCAGCAGTTTGTCGGCTTTCTATTCAATTTCAAATAAAGGTTTGTGTAAGCGTAGCTTCTTATCTCATTAGTAGTGCTTCCACATCAGCTGTTACATTTTTATACCTGCCAACTCTCCAGCATTTTGCCTACAATTGACATATTTGTGCTCGTTTTACGATTTCATGAATGTTGTGTCAAATTTTCCAAAAAGTAGGTCCAGTTCATGAAAAAGTTTCGAAGCTGTCGAAGTATGGGCTAGTGCCAGATGGCGCCAAAAAAATGTTTTGAAGAAAAGTCAGTTTTACCCAAAAAGCGAAGCATCGATTGCGATGGCAAATTAGTAGACCGCTATACGAAGTAAGGATAGCAGTTTTATCGGCCGTGTAAACTTGTAAACATTTGCCAACTAAATTAACAAGCGTGGTGTCACACGTTGTTACGAACAGCCTGCAAGAGTACCGACCTTCAAAATATTCCCAGCCAGCCGCACCGGTGGGGGTGGCGATATTCGGAGAACCAGACTTTGGAATGCGCCCGGCCCTCTGCGATGACTTGTTCTGGGAAAACAACAATACGCCGTGTCCTCAAGCGAACACCGCCGTTATGACTAAACGCAGTCGGTGGATCAAGTATTGTTCGTGGTTTCGCCGTGGCCGCCACGGGTTGTTAGAAGCGGTGGAAATCCGGGGAGCTCCTGGAAAATATTTTGCGCTGCCGTCTCACGCAGCTTAGAAATCATGGACAGACACGGCGGCCATTGTCTGCAGAGTCAACACTGGGTGAAGAGGCGCCTGTTTGGAGAAAATCAGCGTGTCTCCGAGAATATCATCTCGGCGTGGTCAGTGAAACCAGTGCGAAAGTGTGTGTAACCCTCCCCCTTAAAGGCGGGTTGGCTACGATGACTTTGACGCTCCGAGTTTGTAGCAGGTTGAACGGCCGTTTTTCCCTCGCCTAGGGAGGACTGAGTGTATTTAATGAGCCCTTGGCGGCTTCTCAGTGTGCATTCCTCTTTCTGTCATGTTAGACTGATAAACTGTAGCCTTCTCATGTAGATACTGTAAATAAATCCCATATTCCTCGTTCTCAATGAGAAGCAGTCCTTCCCTTCAACAACGTCCTCACTATAGATAAGTTGGACGATGGCATGGGCCAGCTACCATCTATTTCGTGCCCGACCCCAACCATGACAACGTGCACAAGCAAGCATGAACACATCTCACTTGATGACTGCGGAAAGTTGCCATCAAAACGCTAGAGTGAGGAGCGCAGCAGCAGGAGCGAGTGAATTGACCTTTGACCTTCATGCTATTTCTCACTTCAATGCGAACTAAGCGTCGAGAACACAGCGCATACAAAGCTCAGCCTTCCGCACACCTAGGCTCTCTACTCATTGCAGTTCGCTTTCAAGACGGGGCCCACTTGGCCACGCCGTAGGCAACAGCCGCCGGAGTAAAACGTCCCTCTCCCACCGGTGCGACTGAAGATCACTTTCAAGTTAGGTCTGCATAGACGTGATGCACTGCAGCCACCAGAGTACAATGAGCACCCCTCTCCCTCCCGTCATTGCCTTCGGCGTGCCAGCTCCTCGCTTTCCTCCGTCTGTTGCACATGCAAGATCGAGTCACCATCGTAGGCCGCGCGCTTTCACTCGCATATACAGCGACAATGTTATCACCCTTGGACTTCATGCGGACATCATGGTGATGGCGTAAATGGGCTTCGGGTGTCTGTAAATGGCTATCGCAATAGAAGGAATTGTCATAGTACCTGCATCGCCCTTTGGCGGTTGCACTAGTCAACTCTACCATATACTAGACTAGAGGGATACTTGCTTTGAGCAAGTTTATCCATAGAAGTTTCTGAAGCAGGTGAAGTTGGCAACAGCAGAATGTCTGAAAGAAATCTATGATCTGAAAATTGTGTGTTGCTTATCAGTAAAGGTAAATTATCATTAATGGGGTATACCATAAAATGTGTTTACTCACGGCAAACTTTTTTATAGTATGCTTGCTTTTACCAAAGTGCTTCAATCCTTTCTGACTGGTCAGGAACTAAAAGCTTGGCTTGGGGACAGAAGCTGCCGCTAGAATGCAAAATGCACTAGGGCACAGTTAGCTGGAGGCGAAATGCAAAGGCTCTTGTATAAATTTAGGTGCACATTGAAGAACCCCAGGTGGTCAAAATTAATCTGGAGGACCCGACATAATCGAGTTATGAAAGGAATTATTTGAATGCATATTTTATTTCACCTTCCAAGTAAAATGCAGTCGAGAGTCATTGCTCTGTGTATTCACTTTCCCTCTGTTCGTTGTGTTCCTGTTGCAATGCAGTTAATAAAGAAGAAAGGCGAGTGCTTGAGACCTTTCTTAACAATGACAAAACTTTAATGGATGTCTTGAGCACAGTTGTAATGCCACTCGGTTGAACTCAACATTTGCATGCATAAATACAAGACACAGAAAACTGCAGATCATTCCTATGACTTGGGCCATGTATGAGCTTCGGCACACCGTAATGGTCAATGGTTTGATTTTATTACTTTGGGAAACACTTGTTCCAATGGTTGTAGTGTTGAGCATTTTCCATGGTCAGATTGGCTTCTGTAACTATCTGCCAGAAGTGAGATGTCCAGGCAAGTTGGCAAACACTTGTGATGTAGGGCTTAATTGTCTATGAAAACACAATAACTGTGACTTAATGAACTTCGCCATAAAGATGAGCAGGCAGTAGAGAAAGGATACTATTTACAGCACTGTATTTCTGCATATGTGAATACATAACCTTTAAGAAGTATTGTGATAAAATTGTACTGTTTGAGCAAATAATGGGCATTTTTTACGTTCTGATGACACAAGTCTCATGGAAATTATGCCAGCCTCTTGCTTTAGATGAATGTTGTTTAAGCTTTCATGGTTTTTAGTTCTCTTACAGTCTCTGCACAATAAATGTTGATATTTGTGAGATTTGTTCACCTCTAACATATTTCCAACACATCACATGATAAAAAACTGGTAACTCGCTCGAGAGACATACAGGTATGAAAGATTACAGTGACACTTGTCATGTTTCTTCACTCTTGAGGCGACGGCTCACCACATAACGTGTGCTGCAAATGCACTCAATAGAAGCATTGAACTTGCAGTATGTATTTACACCTGTCTCATTTGTGATGTAATGTTTAAGTATGTAGTTGAAGTGGTTTGGGCTTAGCTTTTTACCTACATTGAAAAATTAACACCAAAGTATCAGGTTTTCTTTTTCTTGGTCACCATGCTGAGAGTTGTGGGTGTTCAACTTGGGCTACACAGAACACTCACTCCACACTTGAAAGATGAGCGACCAGGAAGGCTATTGGGCAAGTTCTCCAACATGGGAGCCTCATATCTACATCACAATATAAACGCTTAAGGCACCGCCTCATCACATACTGCCTATTGTGCAAGTTATCTATGGACGGAAAACATTTGCAGTGAATGCCTACCACTGTCCCATAAACTTGAGTAAAATCTGATTTCATCAGCAGAGGTTGCACGTGTAAGTACATTTATATTTAAAAAAAGGAAATGTAAAACATAACCACTCGGCATATGCTGAATATTTTACAAAGAAAAAAACCCTTGCTGGCTTGCTAAGCTATTGTACAAAACATGGTTGGATTGAAATTCCTGGCTTTTCACGCCTCATAAAAGAAATGCTGGTCTGCAGGAAGCACAATTTTCCCGTGCGACTTGCACTTCATGCCCAAAAAGCACAAGACATTGGCTTGTTTGCTGGAGTTCCGAGACCTCTATTTCCCGCACATTTCCTCCCGAGACCGTGCAAGTCATTGTCCAACTTTGCTGTGCAAACGGTCTCTTTGTTCACTGGCGCAAATTGTTTGTGACTCGGCACCACACAGCTGTCTGGCACACAGTTCAGAGGCAGTCCTTGGAGCAGGTAAAGAAGTTCTTTTGAAACTGCACGGTTGAGTTGAGGACTTCCATCCATTCAACGTCGACATTGTGAAAGAGGCCATTGGGGAACGGGAGCAGCTTGCAGCTATCGAGCACAAAGAAATTGATCCGGTAGTGTTGGAATCCCTTGAGGGCATCGCTGAGCACCTGTACATTCAAGAAAAGGGTCCAACATTGCAATACATCTTGTCTACATTTGACGAGCGAACCAGATCTTATGCCAATATCACTTGCAATAACGTCTTTGCAAACCTTATAATGCCAAAGCGTTTAGTTCTCATTTTCCTTTTCTTTTAATCTGCAAGATGCCTATGCTTCTTGAAACCATGGGACCTCATATTACGATATAATCTGTTTGTAACATTGCTTGCAATCTTTTAAAAATAAAATCTTTCAAATCAGTTCTGCAAGAAAACCATTAGGAGGAGGGAGTTATAGCTTCATACTACTTACAAGTGGAAATAATAATGAGCCTGAAATCAAAACAACATGATTAGAAAAACATAGAAAAGACAAACATGAGCATTTACAAGCCTATCTCTTCAGTTAGGGCTCATTAATCTTTTCCATGAATGTGAACCTACCTGCGCCACAAGGAGCTATATTACGTTGTCTTACTTACGCCTGGATGACAATATTTTCTATTTTGGTGATTCAACCTTTAGCTTTGCACACATGGTTCTTTAGCCGCAGATGCAAACCGTTGTGGTGCTCTACACGGAGTGTTGTCTAGTCCTAAACGACATATGTGGTGCACTTTCCAACAGGTGACGGTTTCTTGGCACATATCTTGGAATGGTAAAATGCTCTAACGAAGGCCAGTTTTCATTTTCAAATCTTGCACCATAATCTCGGGGTTGTCATTGTCAAAGTGATGTTATGGACTTCATGCCATTTTCACACATCTGGGTCACTTCTCGAACTCGAGTGAAAAAGTACAAAGTATCAGATTGTCTCCATGAATTTATGAATTACCATTTCTTTTGAGCTGAAATTGGTGTGGGTTAGAGATTGAACAGTGGTAGTGAATGTTCAAGTTGACATTAAAAGGGGGAAAGAAACTGAGCTAGGCAGGCCATCTAATGTGCAAGGTGGATAACCAGTTGTCTAGAATCATGGAATGGGTGCCAAGAGAAAGGAACCACAGTCAAGCATGGCAGAGCTAGGTGGCCCGATTACCTGTAGCTGCAGCCACATTAGCGCAGTGCGCTACTTCACAGGGAAAACCAGAGGGCAAACTATATTATGGCATGGCCAGCTGTCTTCCAGGCTTGAATCCTTCTTCGGCAATACTGAGCCCCCTAGTAGCTGGTACAAAATGTTTTCTGTTTGGTATTTTAGAGGTGTGATGAACCAATAAAGGCCAACATAACATTTATTTTGTTTCCTTTGTTTCAAGTCAAGTAGTCTCGTAACAGGAAATTGCTCATAGGCCTTTGTTGGCAAACATGTGCTCTTCAGTGTAATTAACGCAAAGTGCGGACTACATTCTGTCAGGTACGACATTGGACATCTCCGGAAAACACAGGATGTACTAGTGCAAGTGTTAGAGTTGCAGCACACATAGGCAACAGCGCTGATGGAGATATGCTCCCCTTCCCCCCTTATCACATTATGGTTAACCAAACTATATGGAACAATCACTGTAATGAACAGCTGTACTTATTATCTTTCATAATTTTGTCACCAGCAACATAATTATGATGTAGTTATGTTCTGCATCTTTTCTCATTTGAAGACAATAATAGTGCATTGCAAGCATGTTTGCAACCGTTTGTTGTCCGACCACAGTGTTGCAAGATGATGGCGCCCACGTCGCTGTTTTTAGGCACTGTCTTCCGGTGTGATGCATGTACCAAGTAGTGCATTTTTTCTATTCTGAAACTCTCTTGCATTCTTTACATCTGCATGTTTTAATTGGTAGGATGTACTGACCCATATTTTCTATGCTATAAAAAGTCTGCCTGTGGCATCTAGCATGGGAAAGGATGGCACCTTGTAAAAATGGTTGAACAATACCTACAAGATACATTAACTTCATATTAAAGTTGACAGACATTGTGAACCTGGCATGTATTTTAATTCGATACTAAACATGGCTAAGAAATTCCAGACCGGTGTTATTGTGATGTAATGACAGCACAATTTGCTGACACCACGTAGCAGTAAGATGGCGTTGTTGATAAAGATATAAACGAAGGCCACTCTAGTGCTGCGCACGTCCTTTCTTGAGCTGGGTGACAAGTGCAATGATTGCAGCAGCGGAGAAAAGCTAGTGTGCCGTGATGCCACAACTCGTACAGCTGCTAAATACCGAAACCACTTTATAGAAGCAAGAATTATAGAAAATTTCTTAGCGTTCTCCAACGCTTTCTTTTTTTCCCCTCTAGGGCTTAAAAGCGCGTGTTCACCTTCATTTCACATGGTGCGAGTGCTCCTTTCAACGGGACACTAATGGCAATACTAAGTTGACGTGGACTGTTTAAATACCATTGCAGAAACCTTGCAACACTTGTCTTGTGCCAAGAAAAGACTTAGTTTATGAGAAAATTGCATCTGAAGGGTCCAAATGCCTTTTTCGAAATTTAAATCTGCCACCCAACCCGGGGAGTGGTGCCATGTTGCATACGCCATCACCATCGTTTGCTGCTGTTGGCAAGTAAATGCCCACCTGACAGACAGCACTACCAAGCGAAGACAGAGTGGTGAATTCACCGCTGCAGCTGCTTTTTGGTCAAGTGGCATAGACCGTCTGACATCCCGCGACATCACATGGAAGTTGAATTTTGTGCTAGTTGCAGTTTGCGCGAGTTTCACGAGCCAGCAAAACCAGCGCAGCACTACGCGATAACGAAACTAGTGAAACGCAAAAGAGTCGGCGGCACAGAGTCAAGCAAGAATGAAACCTTTCGACTACCCGCGTCATTGTCAAGGGTAATTTCAGCGAGTTCTTTTCTCTAAAGACTGAAATAGAAGTGGACAAGTAGCATTTTATTTCCTCTTATAACATAATACATGGATGCTTTTGCAACAGATGGTTGAGTACTAGTGACAGAATTTAAGTGAGGAGTGCTCTCGTCATCAGGCAAGTGCTTGAATGTCCCGGGGGAATCTTTGACGATGTCCTGCATTTACCTCAATTTCTCGATTAGTAAGGCTCTGTTCGCAATAATATTGATGCCTTAGAGATTCTCGAGCACTTATGTATCACTTTAGCTTGACTTAATATTTTCCTTTAGTGTCCTTTTAAGCGGGCAATGTGCAAAGCGTACCTGGTGGTTCCGGATGTTCTTGCACGTAGCGACCGTCTCGACATCGCCGGGTATCTTGCTGGGCAGCTCGATGCACTGGCACGGGTGGATGTCCTCGCGGCGCGGGCATGCCGAGTTGTCCGACCGGGACTGGGTGGGCGCCGAGTACGTCGTTGGCGGCAGCCTGGGCCTTGCCGGTGCGGCGGGGAGCGGAGCTGCCACTGTAGTTGCGCGCCTCGTGGTAGTTGTTGGCGTAGTGGTCGTGGGACGCCTTGTGGTCGTCGTGGTGGTTGTAGTGGTTGTAGTAGTAGTGCTTGTGCTAGTGGGTGCTGGTGATTCTGTTTCAGCTTTGGACGTCGAGACTCGAACGGGCGGGTATGCGTTGGAAAGGCTGTGCGAGAGCAAACAGACAGCAAAAAGAAAAGAAAGAAACAGTCAGGGGGTTGCAAAGTCAGGTTTAAACAAAAAGCGCGAAGCGCAACTTTCGAAAATAATGTGGGAGCGCGCACCGTAGTATTCATAGCCTGCACTCACCCTTGCCTGGACATTATTCTTCTGTCAGGGGCAAGGGATGGTATTTGCCCTTATCAAATCCTATCACCATCGAGCATAGGCTGATCGGATGAATGCCTGGTATGTGGATGTGCTTGAAAGCTCTGTCTTTTTCCTTTTCTGCTGCGCGTTTTCACAAGCATTCAGATCCGTGGTTCATGGTGACGAAACAGTGTATTTTAGGAAGCCTGTGCACTAAACTAATTTGGCCTGTTACTGATCTCCCCTGCAGGTCAGCCTACTTTTCCCTCGCTTTTGTCAAAACATCGGACCCAGTGTGATCTTCGCAGAACATAATGGCTGTTGCATAAACGTTATGCCAAAAAAATTGGGCACAGCGCAGTGAAAATTGTAAAATGATGTTTGCAGAAAGCACTGCCTTAAGACACCTGCATTTCCCGACGATTTGCAAAAAAAAAAGAAGTTTTACATTTGCGCTACTTGTCGGACTGACTAGAAGTTGTGACAGGTTTCCAATCGCATGAGAAAATCTCTACCGATGTATTACTGCACTTTTTTGTATCATGAAGATTAGAATCAGTGCTTCTAATCGCGCTCTTTCTTTAATAGTTCACTAGACGATGTCTGAGTAATGCGATTCTTGAAACGTGAATGGCAGATGCGAAGCCACTAGCTCTGAGTCTTTTAACCAAGTTTCTTCACATACGTGGGTCGTGTGGGGCAGGACTTGCAACATAGCGCAGGCTTTGTCAGAACTTTCAAAGGCGCTACACGCGTAGATGAACCTGTTGTTGGTTTGTACAGTGGGGCCATTTGTGACGTAATCACTCAGAATTCAAAGCTATTAGAACCGTTGGTTTTTTTGTACTGACCTTAGCTTGCTACATCGTCCCTGCAGCTGAACTGCATGGGTTGCTAATCTCTACCACTCGCGGTGGGGTTTCCGAACTTTGTATGTACACTGTTACATGCGCGGCATGAGAATAAACTTGATTTGGAACGGGAGTCATGCGCGTCGTCTCGCATGTGAAACTTCCACAGTAAGCCACACTTAGCCCGATTTCCTTTGCACAAATAGACCTTGAGCACTCATTTATTGAATAAAGTTTGTTTATGGCTTGAAACTACATAAAACTTCAATAGGGGACCGGGAAGAAAAGCAATACATGCTTGGCGGAGGTCTCTGACCGAGCACACTAGCGTTAGTATGGCGCGCATAAAAGAATAGACATTTGATACAAGCCATCTTTGTAATTAAACATAATCTAAAGCAAAGGTTTATCAGCAGTTAAGGAAGTGCTGCTATCGAATTCATGCGTTGAAATATATTATTCTCTCTCTGGATCGGCCTTTTTCGCCTGCACTGTTTGTTTCGCGCTACCACAATCCTTCCTGTACACTTCACCTGGGCCTCGTCGGAGCGGCAGAAGTTCCGGGCGACGCGGCCGTCGTCGGCGACGAAGTTCCGTCCTCCGTGGAAGAGGGCACCACCTCGTCGTCGTCGTCGACTTCGCCAGCGCCTCCCGCGACGACGTCACCGTCGTCGTCATCGTACTCTTCGGTGAGCTCCGTCGTCGTGGACGCCGGCGAGTCCGCGACCGTGATCGGTGCGTCCGCCTGGCGCGCAGCGACCAGCGGCTCGCGCACCACGTGAGAGGTCACGTGAGCGGACCTGGCCGCCACGCTCGCCACGGACGCGGCCATAAGGACGGCGACAAAGGCGGCTAGACGAAGGTCGAACCTGCCTCGAAGTTCTCGGGCCGCCATGACTGCGATCATGCTCGCGCGTTGCCTTTCTTTGGCTGGCGCTGGTGTCGAGCTCGTGCAAGCGGCCTGGGTGAATATAATACACAAAATTACTGTTATGTGGTGGTGGCAACACGATTAGATCGAAAGAAGCAGACTATTGTTGATATATTTTGCGCCCCCCTCCCCTAGAACAAAGAACCAAGTGTGCAGTCGAACATTGCCACTCGTGCGTGCGTGGTGGCCCATTGTCGGGCCAACACTTACATGAATCGTCCATGCAGTTCGGACGCACGTAAAGACTGCCTTTACGTAACAGGCCTCTGAATGGGGGTAGTCCGGCATACTTAAAGTGGACAAGCAGCATGTCTTCATAAGCTGCGTTCCTTTTCTGCGGCAATTATTGTTCGCAATTGTGCTTACAGTCGCTTTTTTAGCTAGCGTGCCGCGCTGTGCATACATGTTACCTACCGCGTTGTTGTTTACAAGAGCGCGTCAGGGAAAGAACTACAATCTGCGTCATGTAGAAACTTCAAAATATTGCCACTTTGTGCAGGTTTGCGCGCAGCAACGGAAAATAGCGAAACCACAGACGAAGAAGCGTATAACTCAATCTGGCAGCATGTTGTCCTGGTCATCTCGTTGCGAAATTTCACCGGTCTCGCTACGCGATCTTACGCCTTTCCAAAAGGCCATAGAGGTCCGGGCGTATCCTTGCCTGGGCTACCGCGCAAGGTGCACATAACGATATCGCGTTGTGCTGGAACGTCATAATGTTATTGCGGTCAAATTTTATTGCTGCGGTTTGTTCATTCACATGGCTGGCCTCTTGGGCCGTAACAGTAGGGCTTATAAAGTGTCCTTCACACAGGCGCTATATTCTGTCAAGTTTCGAGCGGAGGGATTTGACAGGGATTTGATTTGACTTAACAGTGCTTGACCCGTCTGTATCTTTAACGTGTCACGTGCTCATCGATGTTTGAATGTTGGATGTCTCACACAACAGCTAAGGCTTGCGTTTCGATGTGCCAATGGTTTCGCTCTACGTTGGAGACGGTGCAGCTCCCGTATTGGTATACGACTTGGTCGTCGTCACCAGCCCCCTCTGCTTTAGCATCTTCTGGGTCCGTATCAAAGCTGAGATGGTCTGGCTTCTCGCTGTCAGTCGGGCAGAGCGTGCGGATGCTGAACTATATCGGTGCTAAAAACGACGATTCATTCATTGCAAAAGCGTTATGTTTTCCATAATCCCAAATGGGCGCGAAACGTGCACGAGCGAGGAGGCAGGGGTTGCACACACATGCTGTGTGCTTCCAGTAAAGTTTCAGATGGTAATGCCGATCTGTGTAGCCGGCCCTGTTCGTCCCACGTGTATACCGCGCGATTTACAATTATACGAGTAAACCAACTCGCCCAGTTCTCGTATCTCGCTAGTTATGTTCCTTTTTTTTTCACTCGAAACTGGAAATCCTTGACAGTTGCACCACGGTATTTCGTCCATATATGTGTAACGGTCGTCGTTAAGGTCTAATACTATACGATCGCGACAATCACCTTGGGCGCATATATACATATATTCACTGTCCTATGAACACTAAAGCCAGGTGAGCGCGTGAAATGGAAGCAGAGCGATGGACCTCGACTATACCTGTTTCGCTCGTGCGGCGGCCGCTCCTCGCTTCGTTCGCCGACTCGCTTCGCGGTCGATGGCTCCTATGGACGGGCCCGCCTACACTCACCGACGGTGGTCAACGAGATACCCGGACACGGGCTGTCAGGCGTGGCGCCTTTTAAGAGTGTACAAAGCGCGTGCCGGCACGTGCGCGATTTCCCACGGCGTTTCCTGTCGCGTATGTAAAATCGCTTTCTCACCCGCGTATATAGCGGATAAGCGTGCGTGACGTGACGTACGTGGAGGCGTTATTGCGACTTACTGCGATATGCCGCTGCAAGCGCATCTCCCGTGTACACGTGCAGCTGCTATTCGGCGATCGTATATAGCGTTTCATTTTATGCCGTGCCTAAGGTAATTTCGTCGCGGTTGCTCGGTAGATACGTGGGCGTTGTACTGGCGAGAGCGAAGTGGTAGGCTCCGATTCCCTTCTGCTGGTGTGGGTGTCATAGAAATTACAAATTCACTAGTGCGTGATTGCAGGTGCAACTTAATCGAACGTTCTTTAACGACCGAAAGTTAAGCAAGTCGGTAAAAATCCGTTGCACCGAAAAAGCAGGCGTGCCCGCGTGCGCACACAAATATATGGAACGATATGAGGACCTTTGTGTTGTCCATTTTCGTTCTACTTGCGTTTGCACGCCTGCCCTTTGAGTACCACGAATTGGTAGAACGTGTTGTAGGACTAGTTTGCTTACACTTGCGGCTTTAACAGGCACTCAGATGAAGGCAGTACTATCAATGCACAGGACAAGCGCTCGTGCTACGTCTGCCTTCTTTCGTGTTCTTTTTTTTTATGTGGGCTTGTTGAGCCCGCTGGTGTAACTGCGTGCTGCTGAACGGCATGCCTAGGTCGTTTATGCCACGAACCTAAATAGGATTTTAACGATGGTAACATTATTTTTGGTGTGCGTTATGGAACTCGGGGTGTTGGAAACGTACCCCGAGCAAGTCGGCGTTTTTCGTTTTCGGCGTGTTTTATTTTATTTTTACCTCCTGCACTTTTTTCCCCGCTTGTTTGTTTAATGAACGTCCAGGAACTGATGAAAGCTTCGAGTGAAGAGATATATGTTAAGAACCTTTTTTTTTTTACATTGTCTTCCCAGCTTTCAGTCGTCTGAAAATTCAAATGATCAAGGGGCGTACTGGACAACCGAATTTCTCTAAACAATGTGCCCCGGTGCAAACGACGGAATTTGTCACTGACTACGGCGTAGCTCGTTCTGAAGCCACTACCTTTCTTTCCCCGCATGCAATGTGCATTCGCGAAAAATCATCCCCGTAATGGAGGTGACCTCGCGGTATGGTGCGGCCTTGGCTCGTTGACTCCTTTGAGGAAGCACCGCGCAGGGCCACAAACTCAGCCGCGGTGGACGCGCTCGATGTATCGCGGCGAAACAAAACAAAAAAGGAAACGCCGGCAGGCGAAGAGACGTCTCTGAATCGGGTGACGCACCCTTGTTTACGGTGTGGTGTTGCATTTTTGTGCTGCGTCGAGCCGTTGCCTTTGGGAAGTTCAGAAACAGACCGTTCCCTTCAGGATGTGCGACCGCTTTCCAAACGAGTTTCAATCCCTGGGTGTCTCACGTGCGAAAGTGAATAGAAATAAAGGAAGTTACGGCGACGTGTACTACGTGGGTTGCGCCACCCGTTTCGACGCAGGGATGAAATAACTTGAACACAGCGCGCCATGAAAAAAAAAAGGGCTTCCTTTTTTTTGTTATTTTATGTGCTCTGTGTTACTTGGAGCTCGATTCTACGACTACAGTTTCAACTCGGGATACGTTATCGCTGTCATACTACTTGAACCACAGCTTGAACAACAACCACTATAGCTCGTCTTGATCGTGTTTTAACCCAAAACACCATCAGTACGAGCTATAGCAGTTGCGGTCTCTCCCCGCCTGCATAAACAGTGCGACATGACTCGCAGCTTTTAGTTCCTACCACTCTGTTTACGCAAGTGAGCGTTGTGGCTGTTACGGATCCAGGCGCTGGTTTAAATTCTTGCGTTCACGAATCCCGGCCACGGCGGCCTCATTTCGCGATGGGGCGAAATGGGAAAACACCCGTGTAGTTAGATATAGGTGTGCGTTAAAAAAATTCTCCGAATTATTCCGGAGCCCCCACTACGGCGTGCCTCCTAATCACATCCTGGTTTTGGCACATAAAACCCCATAATTTAATTTTTTCGCGTTTTACAAATGCTGCTGACGATAATTCTCTGTGCTTGCTTTAAACGAACGTCTTCGACCCCGAAAGCCTACAAATAAATATACTGGCAAATTTCGGCGATCCGTAGATAAGTTCCTACAATAGCTTTTCTACGGACCAGTTTTGGTATCGTCGCCCAGGAGGCGTACATATATGCGTCACGACGCAGAACATCGTGACGTTTCGGCGTTCACTCCGGTTCGCAAGGTGGTGTGCTATGAGCAGCAGCATAGCAGTAGTGCCGTTACTCGCACAAGTGATGCAGAAAACAGTCATAGCAGACGACTGAGAGAGTCTAAGTGAGTGTCAAAACGTCGTGAAGTTCTGCTCCCACGTGACCACCTTCTGCGTCATGACCCATACGCCTCCTGCTAAACAAAAATGAAAGTTGTTCGTATAAAGATTATTACACAAGCTTATTCACGGTGCTCGAAGACTTCCCACTGTATATTATACATGTTTTAAGGCTTTCGAGCTCGATGACCTTTACTTAAAGGAAACAAATGAAAAATTCGAAATCATGTCAGTCCTGCATTAACAGAGCCTTGGAGCAGCAGTCAGCGCTTTCGGTGGGAACAGTGCTGAGCAAAATTTATGCTTTTCCTCGACGGTAATGCTGAAAATGTTCAGTGATCGCGTCACCAAGTAGGAACTCGCTTCGTCATCGTGATGACATCCGCAATTGCCTCGGCAAATTTCATTTGTATCGTTGCTGGACGCAAGGTCCGGTGTCTCGTTGAAATGCTTTTATGTCTGGTCGACTTTGTAACTCACGGTGGCATCACTGTACTGTTTCGTTACTCATACACGCGCTGCGAACTCCGGAATTTCTCCGGAATTTCATTGAGAGCGATGCGTAGTTTTACGTGATCAAACTTTATATTGCTCTTGCTTTACTAGCAAGGCGCCAGTGAAGTCAGTAGAAGCAAAAAAGAAAGAATGCTAGCCGATTACTCATTCTGGTGTCCTCATCAACCGACTCTATGTCACCGTACGTCGAACACTTCCCGTTTGCGCTCGACCTCGTACGTAACGCGCACACAGGTGGCGGTTTTTCCCCCCAAGACGCGCATCGTGTTGAGCGAGGCAAGACGCGCGTTTCGTAAGCCTGGTGGCGTCACCGTGATGCCCCGGCGAGATAAGCAAGCCCCCGCGGTGCGCGCAAACCAAAAGCAGCTGCGGACTGCACTTTCTTCTGGCGCATCGCCCCGCATACATATGAGATTGGCTCACCGCTATTTGGCATCCATTTCCGAAAGCGTAGCTTATCGCAGGAATTCTGGCAGACTCAATATCAAGAGGACGCACTGAGCTAAACCACTGCGCGTGCGTTCGTTAAAAAAAGAAACCTTTAGTTCCAGAGCTCCTGTCTAAATACGTGGAAGCTGAAAAATTGTTTTTCTCGGCAAACACAGCACCCAGTTGGCCGAGGTCTGTTGCCTTTAAAAGTAAGATGTAGTGACTGTACGAATCAGATGTTTTTGTTTAGGTAGTCAGTTTCTTTTAATTGTCGACAATCGCAAAATTAGAACAAAGAAAAGGAAGCAGCATAAGTACCAAGTTTGCGCCTGTGTTACTCAGCAATAATAACAAAAAACGATAATGCAGTTCTGCAATCTGAATACATATAAAGCGGACAAAATTGGTGTACTATACACCACTCTCAAAAGTGCGAGTGATAATGCGAATGAAGGTTGTCCGAAACGATTGAAAACACTGCAACAGTTTCGCGTAAACTGTAGATTCACATGTAAAAATTTTCCCCTTTACATGCTATAATAGGTGTAGTTTACAGAACTTACACATCTGTTTTTGGTGCAGCGTTACGGATTTTTAAACTTTGTGTTTCAATTTTTCTGAAGTTTACTAGTTCTCCGAGCTTAAAAAAATGACACTAGGCTCTGAATCGACGATATTCTGCTTCCTAGAATCGCTAGAATTTAATTTCGCAATGCAAAACGTTTCATCCAAATTGATTTAGCGGTTGTCTCGCAAAAGTACCTTTGCACATATTCGAAAAGTTCGTCCCGAGCTAAAACTTCCTCCTAACTTCTCGACGCAAGACAGTTGTAGATAACTTGTAGGCAACTAAATCAAATCAAAGTACACGAGCATTTTATGCTGCCATCGCGGCCTCCGAGTCAGGGATCGAACCCGACACCTCGTGCTCAGCAGCATAATGCCTTGGCCACTAGATAGCCTATCCCGGCGGGGTAACCGTCATAAGCAGCAGCAGCCCGGTAAGCCAGGAGAGAAACAGTATCCAAGCGCAGGTGGAGACACCGCCTTGAGTTTCCCCCACAATCTCGTCGTGACGTCATAGATTGTGGAGGTGTCTCTTCGGGCCTAGTTAAATGTTTTATCTATAAGGATGGACTGTATTGTATTCTAAACGAGCCAAAGCCTGAACTTAGCAAGTTTCGAGAACATTGACTGAGCCACGACGGCCCAAGTACGAGAAAAAAGCATGGCGTCATGCTGACGCACCGGCGCCGGACTTTCGGTGCGAGATTCCTATATTTGCAAGTTTCGCCTTCATTTTGTCTCCTGATAATCAGCCTATTACCGCAAAATGAACGCAGATGGTGTTTTTTGAGGAATATTTTATAATACATACTGATTTAGCGTTACCTTTAAGATGCCTTTAAAGGAGTACTCATTTATTGAAGTCGTAGACACACTATTGCACGCTTCTATAGCATGTAGAGGGATGACATGACACATAGGAAGTATAAAAGTGAGGAAAACGTGTTCGAGTGTCA
This sequence comes from Dermacentor andersoni, assembly GCF_023375885.2. Lineage (NCBI taxonomy): Eukaryota > Metazoa > Arthropoda > Arachnida > Ixodida > Ixodidae > Dermacentor > Dermacentor andersoni. Next base: position 22,743,578 of record NC_092823.1, on the reverse strand, counting down.
TACTAAAGTTGGTCTCGAAAGGGACGGTCCTGGCATCGACTTTGCGACGCCATATTTGCTGACGTTATGTTGGAATGGCTATGCATGATGACGTTGCTCATAAAATATACTAGTAAAAGCGCTCCATGCGTTTATTCTGGGTGCGCTCGCTCACTTGTGAAGGCGACAGTGATCGGAGGAACCAGTGTATCGTGACGTCATAAAGCCCTGCCTCAGGGTACATGAATGAAAACTATTTGGTAAGAACAAGCGTTATTGTAATTTTTTTATGGCGCTGTGGCGCTCGCCAGTAGTTTCTTGTGGTCTATATGGTTTGAGCTTCCATGTAACGCAAACAAATTACAAGCTGAAAATGCCTTGTCAGCACTCCATTAAGCTTTCAGGCAGGTCCCGTTGAATGACGGTTGAGAGAAGTCCGCGAACACACGCAAAGTGCCTCGAGCGGCCTGTCGCGCGGAAATTTTTTTTCGTCTATTCGCAGGCCTCTTTCATGTTTCGAAAAACACTTGAGTAGCGCGTATTGAGCAACAAAAATCTGTATTGGGAGTTTTTCATGTTGCTCTACAATTTTTCTCATTGATACTTCATCTATTTAGAATATTTGAGAAGTTGATTCATCAAGACTAATTACATAATTAGTCGGAATGCAGAAATTAATCTGAGCAACATTACCTTGGTTCTAGCTCTCCAGCTACGCGGCATTTGCATATTTTAAAAGTTTGGCTCAAGTTACGTGGGGCACCGTATATGCGTGCACTATATAGACAACTTGTGTATGCGGGCGTCGACGCCCACCGAACGTGCCCGAGTGGCGAATGACGGCCTTCCTTGCCTCCCACCCACCCCCTGATGTTATGAGTTTCAAAAGCCTATGGTTGCTTGCATTGTTTTTCGTCTTCTTCCGCGCCGCATTGGTGGTCCCGCACCCGCGCACCTAATGCGCGACCGGAAGCAGCTAGGCACGTCCCTCGGGGTGCGGGCATCCGGTTTGCGATGTAGCGAGCGTGCTAGTGTTGGGCGTTTTTCCCCCCGCTTTTTTGTTCTCGGACACGCATCGTTATATTCTTTTCTTTTTCCTTTCCGTGCTTAAGCGTCTCTCTCAAACAGCAGCCTGTGGCCAAAAGCCTCTGGGTTCTTTTAGGTGTTTCTTTTAACTCCGCCGTACCTCTACACATGTGGTGCGTGCTAGCGGGTTTTTCTTGCCCTATTAGCGGTACACTAACAAGCGACAGTCACTGAATGTAGAATGCTAAAGTAAACCTTGACAAAATTTTTTAATTCATTTGGCGGAAGAGGGTTCGTTGTATAGTGAATGAAGGCCTGATTTCGCTGTATTGAATTTTGCGCCACTACGTCATCGTGGTATCATTGATGTCAAAGCCCTTTCTCGTATCATGGGCAGTGTTGGTTCGGGAGAAGTTCTCGAAGCCTACAGCCTTTCAGGCACATGTGGCAACGTTGCGGAAGCTACGCAAGTACTGCGGTCACAGAAGCCTTGCTACGCGCGTCTCATTCGCAGTGCGGTTATAGATCCGCACCTACCTGGCGATGCGTGACACGCAGAAGCATTCGCCGAAGAGACGACGCCACCGGCGTTGGTGGGTTCGTCCTGCTTTGCAAGGGCGCGCGTAGCTTGGTTACGTCACCTTGCCAGATCGCTTGGTCCTTGTGCTTCGCGTGGTACTTGTCGAAAAGGACGGGGCGGTTACGCACCAATTCGATGAGCATTTCCGATGTCGCGACGCGTTCGAAGACTGCGATATGACGAGCGCGTCGAGCTTGGCCGCCATCTTTCGAATGCTGGGACGCGCTCCGATTGGTTCGCGGTGAGGGAATCCGGCGGCAGCTGCCGCAAGAATAGGTCCGGGAGCGATCGGCGCGGAATGGGCCATTCCGGCGGATCTCGTCGCCGCTGAACTGGTTTCCGCGCCGCTCCAGACGCCGAATGTCTCAGTGTCAACGCGCCACCTTATGCCTCGTTCAGTCTGGCAGATCGCGGACGCCGGACGAACGAAAATCATGGCCGACAACGTCGCTTATAAGCCAAAACGCCAAGGCCTTTTCACACAGACACGTTTCCAGCTGGTCGAATCGGAAGTCGGGCTGAGACATCCCAACCCTGCATCCTTTTGCGCTATAGCTTGTTCTCGTCGGGCTGAAATCTAAACTGGCAGACTGTGTCGAGACGATATAACAGTGCGTCTTTTACTTGCTTTCTGCTGAACGGCTGACGGACCCGTATGCGTTTACTCGCAGCGCATCCTGCATAACCGCGTCGGGCTCAGCCTGACACGATGGTCAATCAGCTCGACCATATGTGAACGCTAATGTTTAAAGGCGCGCCACTGGCAACCACTTACGTCGGCTTCATGAAAAAAGAAACATCGCTGAACGATGCCGTCGCCTTAAGGATTACCTCGCTTACCCATCAGAAGGTTTGCTTAAATGACGCCTAACACTTTGAAATGCGTGTTGGTTCATATCTCTCCCCCTCAGGGTCGAGAAAGCGACCTAAACAGAATTCACCGACCAAAGCGTATATACCGTAGCACAGTGTAACCACAAAGGTGCACAAATCGTGATTTGTTGTGACATTAAGCTCACAAGTTGTAGTCATAATATGCCAGATAGCAATGCAAAAACACAAAATAAAATCACCGATGATCACGACACTTCCTATAATGCGAAATTTGAGTGCAGCTGTATACGCGTTTGCGTTTCGTGATAGATTGGCTGGCGCGGACAATGTCTCGTTCGACGCGTTACAAACGAGCGAAGTGTGGTACGACTGCCTCGCTAATCGAGAGAACACGAGGCAGCGCGCGGGTGACGCGTGGGCGCGATTCCGGGCAACCGCCGCAAACAGGCCTCCGCTCGTACAGCGCTTTGTTTTGATGCGCTCGCCGCATGCCTTATCAGTAGTGCCATCGGTCAACAGACGACGCGCGCTACACCTGGCGCTGTCTCGGAGCGATCGTCGCCGCAGAAGCGGAATGTCGCTCGCCATCGGCGGCCATTGTCAACTTTTGCAAATAAAGATGCATAACACGGACAACATGAGGCGACATCAATACGTTCACATGAACCCTGGCGAAAGTAAAGTCCGGATGAGTCGACTTGTCGTGCCACAATGGCGATCATACGGTTCACAGAAACTGGCGTGTCCAGCCCTGGCCGGACCCGGATTGAGTCGGCTCCACTGCGAGCGGTGGGTCTTTTCAACTCGCTTGACTAAATGGGTGTAAGCGCGGTGGTGCCGGTCTGACTTGGGCTTCGCCCGCTCGCGTCAGTTCACGTTAGTGAAAATATTGATCACACTGCTCTGCCTCTCGTTGTCCGCATTTCTCAACAATAATATTTGGCAAGAAGTTACTTGGCAACACTTCCACGTGTATTAAGGTTGCCCTCAAAGAAAATCCAAATGCCATTAAAGCCTGCCGAAAGCTTTTTTTTTCTCCCCCGCACGGAAGGTGATGAAAGCGGCGGGGCATCTTCGTGACGTCTCGCTTTGTAGCTTCTTTCTCTCCCTGCTCTGGCTCGCATTGTGTGCTGGGTATTCGGTTCGCACACCACTTGTGCTTGGCCAAGCAGTCGTCTCACTCTTTAGACACATCCGCGAAGGGGGCCTCCTCATTGGAAAAGCGCGGGCACTTGGGTCTCGCAGATCTTTGTGTCGAATCCTTCAGTCTTGAGTTCCGATACAGACAGGCCCCTCCGGTTTCCCTCCTGACGCCATTCACGCTGCCACTCAAAAGCAAGCGAATCTCGTACGGGCGCATAGAGACCGCTGCGCCGTCTGACGACCTGCGGGCGCGGCGCCTTCGGTGCACTGGCCGATTATCCACGCTTCAAGCCGAGTCGTTGGCGATTCCTTGTCTTGCCTGCAAGGTCCACACGCTGTGAAGCGAATGAAGCCGTCGACGAGGTACACAACAGGTGGAATGCAAACAACGCGCTGTCATGCTGCAGCTTTTGTTGTGGCGGGCATTCGTGCAATGACCTTGGCGTTGCACGCACCTTCCCCGCGCGCGGAAACGCACGCGGGCTTTCTCGCTGACAGCGAAACGAAACGCTTCTCCGCTGTACCCCTCCATTGTTCAGCTCTCGGAGCGGAGCGATTTGACCTTGCCATCCACACCGCTGTTTCACAGCGTTCGCCTTACTTGTTGGGTGGGCAGTTTCCCGAGACGCTCATGTAAGCAGCTCAGCGGCAGAGAAACCAGCGCAAGGGAGGATGAACACGCGTGCGTTCGTCTGCTCGCGCCGCACCTGACTTCGAATTTGCTTCCAAGCCGATCATTGGGCGTATACACAGATCTAGCGACGGCCGCATTATACGTAATCTTATACTATGCGCTGGAAATGACGCCACGAGACGATTTGTGGTGAGATAATATGCACACTTGATAGCCCCCCCCCACCCCTAAGAAAAGCGTAGTGTGGCTACAACTCGTCAAATAAAAATCAATTGCCATAAGGGAGTTACCGTTAAACTTATCGCCCTTTGGCGACTGCGGCTAATCTCCACGTTTGTGCGTCCTCCGGAGTCCGCACGCTCTCGCGTCACTTTCCCATTTGTTCAGAGATCACTCACTGCTCAGCTGTCCATTAGGGCAAGACTCGTAAGCCATCACGACCCACACGCGCCGTGTGCAAACGCCCGCCCGTGCGTTGCCGGCCCCGTATCATCCGCCATGATAAGCTTTGCGTTGCCTGTCGAGATTTCTAGCTCAGCTAGACGCTTAGGCGAGTAGCCTATAGTCACCGTCCAGAATGGGTACTGCCTACCATACGTACACTTCTGCGCATAACCTTCCCGTATGACAGTACGAGCGACTTCAAAATTTACTTGGTGGAGGCTTGCCACCAGATTAAGTTCGATCAAAGGGCGGAATCTCACCGGCGCTCGTCCACTAACCCCTCCACCCTCCTCGCAGCCAATTTCATCCGCCATTTTCTTTCTCACATGCGCAGAGCGGCGCAGTACACATATTCGAGCTGTCCATGTGATTTTTAAATATAGCCCGTGACGTCTTGCACAATTCTACCTTATTGAGCTAAATTATCCTTAGAGGCAGACATTTGTAAAAATAAAAGTGAACATTTGATTGTTTCACATTTTTTTAACTTTTAAACTATATATTTACATCACGCAACACGTTGCAATCGATGAATTGTAGCCGCTGACCTTTAAAGCCATATCCATTTTCAACGAATTTTGAGAGCGACTGTTCGGTAATTCGTGCGACTGGTTTTTTTCTTTTTGTTTTGTATTGTTTTTTCTCATCTATCGCATTCCTTTTCCCCTCCCCTGGTACAAGGTAGCCAACCGTAGATATTCTCGGCTTAACTTCCTTGTCCTACCTTCGCCGTTCTCTCTCTTTCTCTGAAGATGACACGAGTTTTGAGATGCACATTGCGAAATCTTGCTATCGAATGCGTTGGTGTAGCAGTAATTTCGAGCCGGAATGTATAAAAAGAAGTTTTGTAAAAAAAAGTAAGAACAACAACACTGCATTTTTACAACTTTGATTGCGCTTATGTCAAAACTGACGCTAGCTTCAAAATTAATTTGAAGTTGATGTGCCTTGTAAAATCAGTGGCTTCAATTCGTGTACTGCAAGATGCTTGCTAAAGATGAAATAAACTATGGGGTTTTATGTGCCGAAACCACGCTCTGATTACAAGGCACGTCGTAGTGGCGGATTGCGGAATAATTTGGACCAAACAAGTACATGGGTGTTTTCACATTTCGTCCCCACCGAAATGCGGCCGCCTTGGCCGCGATTCGAATCCGCGACCCCGCGCTTAGCAGCCCAACACCATAGCCACCAAGTAACCGCGGCGGGTAATGTGAGTGTTAAAGCAATTAGTCGAGACTAATTGGTTAAATTATGTTTCTAAATTATGCGTATTCATTTCCAGTGTAAGCGGTGTATTCAACTATTGCGACTCTATGTAGAATTATCCTAAGTGCTGCAAGTGATTTTTAAGAACTCTGTTACCATGAAGATAATCCACCTGGTATAACACGGTGCAAGAAAAAAAAAAAAAAAATAGAGCTCGAGCGGGAGAAGCGCAGAATTTTACTGCTATGACTGCGGACAGATTTTTTTAGCGGTTGTCTGGGAGGTCCACGGTTCGTGTCCGATCTGGCGACATCACTTCGGCGATCTGTATCCGAAACATGCTCCTATCCTGGCCGTGCACTTCGTTGTCAACAGCGTCGGACCACGTTTCGAACAACATGGCGGACGGAAACTGCTTCCGGGAGAATACAGTGCCGACGAATATAGGGTGCGTCGGTGGTACTTCAAAAGATTTGGATACTTAGCTTTGAAAAAAGAAATTAAACAAAAGCGTATACAGGGACTTCATGGCTAAACATTTCCACAGAATTGCCTGTCTGATTGGGAAATTGATTAGGACTTTCAGGCTGACTCCGACAAAATAACTGAATTTTATTAGCCCGACGTTTCGGAGCCCATTCGGCTCCTTCTTCAGGAGCGCTAATAAAATTCAGTTATTAGAGAGTTTTAGAATAGGGGCCCCAAACGTTTAGGGGCCCCAAAGAAATAGCGTCGAAGCAACTGCGCATGCGCGAGACGCAAACTGCGTTTGGGTTTTGCGTTGGGAACGCTATTTCACCGATTTAGCGGGAGCTCAAATAGCGTTCCCAAAAGCTTTGCGTCAACAAACATGGCGGCACCCATCGAAGCGACGGCTCTAATCTAGCACCAAACTGGGTTCGATTCGCGGTAATGCGAGAAGTTCGCAAGCTGGGAGAAGTGACTGCAGTTATCGCTTTCTCTCAACTAGCGTGTGTTATGAAGATTGATTCATTAGACGCCGCTGATTCCGAATTCGAGTGTGGATTTTATGGCTCGTAGGCCTAACACGGCTAAGCTTGGCTGGTGAAGGCACGTAAAGTTGGTTTTGTTGCTCCAAACTAAGCACAACTAATTGTTTGCTGCTTGAAGAATAACCTCTAAATTGTAATTAAACGCGAATACACGCAAGTCAAAATTACTATTCATATCATCAGATGGTATATTTTATTTAATTATTTTTAATCGTTTTTCTTTGACGCCGTAGTGGCGCTGTCAGCGCAAGACGCTATCTGCAAACGGAAAGCCCTATTCTAAAACTCTTCACTCCTGCGTGCCCCAACGCTAACACCCGCAAAGCTCTTTGGGGCCCCAAAACATTGGGGCCCCTATTCTAAAACTCTCTATTTTGTTGGAGTCAGCCTGAAAGTCCCGAGGGACTTTATTGGCACAATGACCATTGCGAAGACCTCACGTGTGAGCCATTAGTACGTGCCACCTCCTTGGTGCATACATGTTTTGTAGTGTTTTCGGCACAAAGCGCCGGGAGTTTTTTTTTTTTTTTTCTTTTCCCGGTGCGTAGCTGCGTTCGCGCCGACAACCTTGAAGCGTGGGACGACCCGTTGCCCCACTGACTGGCGCCGCGCGCGCCTGCCTGGGGAGTGACACCGACCACGGCGCTGGCGAGAGCTCCCCGCCGCCGTGGCTTCGCGTTCTCTCCGGCGCCGTGCGGCCGCGCAAGCGTGCTGCGACGCGTGTGTGTGGGCAGACGCGAAAAGTGGGGAAGCGGAAGAGAAAGCGTGGGAGTATACCTTGATCCAGCCAAAGGCACCTTTGACCCAGCTCGCCGAGCTCGCCGTACTGTCAACGCAATAGTAATAATAGTAGTGGTAATAATAATAATAATAGTTTAAAACTGCTTGAAGTGTAACATACAGATTGGTATGCACGGAATGTCCGTTATGTAAGATTTTCGTTAAGTTTACGTAGTCTTAAGTAAGCATTTTTACTTTGGAAACAGCCTATAAAAAATTAACCCAGCTTAAGGATTGTGTGTGTGTGTGTATATATATATATATATATATATATATATATAGCTCCAGATTTTTGACATGGTTAATTCATTGCGAAATTACACGTGTGAAATGGCTATGCATCCAGAGCGAGTGCCACGATTCGAAATTTCCCGCAAAATTTGCTACGGGAAACTTGTGGTGCTATTATCCGTGGGAAGTGCTACGGTGGTTAAGCCCGCATGGAAGTGACCGGTAGTACAGTTCAGCCTCGACGTAACGAACACTGATAAGATTATCCGATACCAGGAAATAACGGTAAAGTGTTACAAAAAATTTAATTGTGGGGTTTTACGTGCCAAAACCACTTTCTGATTATGAGGCACGCCGTAGTGGAGGACTCCGGAAATTTCGACCACCTGAGGTTCTTTAACGTGCACCTAAATCTAAGTACACGGGTGTTTTCGCATTTCGCCCCCATCGAAATGCGGCCGCCGTGGCCGGGACTCGATCCCGCGACCTCGTGCTCAGCAGCCCAACACGATAGCCACTGAGCAACCACGGCGGGTAGGTAAAGTGTTTGCCACCGATATCAGCGTGTAACGAATATATTTTTACGATGAATATCTGATATAACGAAGGTATCATCGCGTCCGTTTTAAACTTCATTACCACAAGCTTGGGCTGTACGTGCGTTAGCCTAGACTTCGTCCTTCTGGCTGCAAAGGACTTTGCGGCTTCTCAAAGGAACAGCTTCCAACAAAATATATCGCGTCACGAACGCCACATTTCGCCAGCAACTAGGAATGTGCGCAGACACTTATTGCTTTCGTTGGATTATAGAAGAGTGTCGTTGCCCGAAATTTAGAAAGTAATAAATAGCGCCACGAGACCGCCTGAGGGTATACACCGGCTAAAAGGTTAGACAAATCGACGAACTAACAATCATTCCCACGGCAGATCAATGACCGCAGCACCAAGGTTCCCTCTAGCAATTTGTGTATAGGAAACTATGCCCGGATCAGCCGCGCATGTTGTCTCTACTGCGATCGGCGGTCATGGCAACGCGGTTTTCCGCGTCCGCCGAGCTCACGCGACGCCTTGGGGAACGCCTCTCTGCCCTCGCGTTGTAGGCCGCTCTGATCGTTTTGCTTCATGCAGAGTCGCGTGAGGTATCAGCGCCGGTAATTTGCCAGCGGCCCCGATGGATGCAGACAAAAAAAAAAATTACAGGCGCGACAGGCACTACGGATACAAACAAGCGCGGACGTGGATTTTCCTTTCGCGAACGCGGTGTTTCCACTTCTGCAGCGGCTGTTTTCGAAGCGTCCGCGGGGCCCTCTCGTGGTACAAAATAATCGCGCCTTCGGGCTCTTCAAGTTATATGCAAGACGAACTAGCTCGCCCTAATCGTGTGGTTGCTGCTGTAAATAGCAATCGCAAGGACGGGCTCAAAAGCGCGTATCACAAAACCGACATAAGTTGACATTATTTTATACGTCAGCTGAAAAAAACGATTCAGGACGTATGCGCAGAGCAACGCATCTGCTTGCGACACACAACATTGACACGCACGCATGCCACCAGGAGAAGTATTAATGACGGCTGTTATTGTTTTTTTTTTTTTATATATATTTCGGCCGTGAATAACAGCTTCGCCCAGCGCACTCGTTTTTCGTGTGGGTACTACACCTTCCAACCAGGACCCGCTTTCCGAAACTATACTAAAGTCTGGCGAGTGCTAGAAGACCGGATCCACACTGACTCCAGACATCTCATCGCGCCGGCCAACCCTGCCTCAGGAAGTGCTACGAAACTCTCCCGGCCTCACGACCCGTCGCTTACACCACTTTCAGTCGTCCAGCATCGAAGACCCACGCATGCACACCGAAACAACAGTGCGCCAGCGCCTTTCGTAACGGAACCTTCGTAAACCGAGAGAACAAACATCGCGGTCCGGTTTATCGAGGAGAGTAGATTCAGGCGCATGTTATACTTCGCGTTCGACGTCACTCGCCTTCTGTGATGGCTACCACACGAAACACGATCCCTCCTGAGCCCAGCAACGGAACCGGAAGCTGCCAAGGAGCCCGAGTCCATCTCCCCATTTCTTTCTTTCTTGCACATAAACTAAACATCCATACATTAAAAAAAAAAGCTTGGTTTAAGGTACGTAATGGCGGTACAGTAAACATCTATGGCTGATTAGTGATGTATAGTTCTGTTACAGCATTGTTCCAAGATTTCACTGACAATCTCTTTGCTCGTCGGTGAAGTTTCCCTGCATCCTTAATATCAACGAAGTTAATCAATGTAATTTAATATGTCGATGCCTATTCGTATACTTTTTTTTTTCTTCTGTACATGCTTTGCTGGATAATTATTCGATCTGTACGGAAGCAGTTCGCCGAGCATGTAGACTTGGCTCGCTCAGTGCTCCATACCTCTGTCGCAATTAGTTCGTTTTCTCTGTCCGCGTCCTGCGCAGCTAACACAGAACTGAATTTCAGTACAACAATGAGAAGTAAAATGTATATCGTTGCTTTGGGAAACCGTCCAGTTCTAGCTCGCTTCGGTTAAGTAGCGGCATCAGGAGTCGCTCGACGACGTATCACTTGGTTTGGGTTTCTGTGACTTTCGGCGCATATACTTGCCAAACGTCTACGATTCTATCGTAAAGTGCCCGATTTTGGGAGCTTGTTTACGATAGTCGTATTGAAACCAATGATCTCGGGACTTTTCGTTCGAGCCTGTGGTTTAGGGGGAGGACTTATTTCGAGTGAATACAAGTACAGTCGCCGAGCGATTTTTCGGACCAATCGTTCGACAGCCCTATCTGCCGCAGCGGCGACACGAACTCGTAAACCAACAGCTGGATGCTAACCCAAATTTCGGCCGCCGTTACGTTTCATCAATAGGCTGCATAGCTGACTACTATGTGGCTGTAGCGTTGCAGTGTTGATCACGAGGTCGCTGGTGTGATGCATCATGATGTGGGCGGAACGCAGAAACGCTCGGGTACCGCACATCGAGACGGTTGATCAAAATTAATCCGCAGCCCGCCACCATGCGACGACCGTCATAACCCAGTGTTGCGGTTCCGGTACATTAAACGCCACAATTTCTTTTTTCTGGCGCACATTATACTTTCTGCGGCTATATGGAGCAGAATGCCTGTTCAGAAGGCCCCTACAGAACAAAGGCTGCGGATGTTTAGTAAAGCGTCCACACATCGGAGTAAACAGACAAGCTTTCCTATTTTTCACCCGATTTTAGTACGCGTGCTTTTTTGGGGCTACGACTAATTTTAATTCTAATTGTAAGGATCAAAGGTCTGCTTTCCGTCCTTCAATTTACCTAGCCGGTATTCTGCCAAATTTTGCCCGGCGCACCGTTTCCGGAGATAATTTCAAGGGCAGCCGTCGTTAGAGATCGCCGAGAGCTATTAGCCCGTAGATAAGCGACGCACTAGGCTTCGTTCCGCCTATTGTCTCTGTCGCCAGCTGCTTTCTTCTTGTTATCTGTCCTGGCTATCGGTCCCTAAGTGCGCGTTTACGGACGGCCGCATGACGTGTGGTGCTATTGCGCAATCCCTAATGCGACAGTGAGCTGACGTGTTGACAGAAATATCTGGGGGCGGGCGGATGGAACGCGCGCACGTGCGTGATCCAGCCGCAAAGTGGGTCGGCGAGAGAATGAATCGGTGACTTCCCACGTGAACAGCTGTTCGTACTACGCGGTATTTGGAAGCGCACGCGATGGAGTGGCGAACGAGTGGGAATGTACTCTCGCTACAAAACTTATTGCAGAACACCAGTTTTGGGATCACGCAATAACATCGCCAGCAATGCTGTTAGCATCACGTTATCAAATGTTAGCCATATACACTCATGATCTCATGTGGACCAGAAGGTCTGCTGGAAAAAAAAAATCCTCGGTGCCTGGGTATATACAAGACGGAAAACTGCGTGCCACAATTGACATTGCACATATCGCAGTGGATTCGTCCGTTCCAGTTGCCAAGAAATTTGGTAGATTTCCACAATACCTGGTCCTAATACTTTTGATCGCACGTGTACTACTCGGTGGGCCGGGAAGCGGCAACCACCTACGCCTCCTTAAAATAGCGCTTGCCTACCTTTCGTGGACCGGTGGTTTGGTTCTTTAGAAAGCCTGGCGACCGCACAGCCCTGGTGGACGAGCGAAGCCTCCAGCCGTTCGCTTCTCGAACACACGCACACGCACCCGAACGAACGCAACTAAGCAGCGTAGTCGACGACGAAGAGGCCCTTTTTCAGCGTTTCAGCAGCGCAAATGTGATTGAAAAGATGATTAACACGTGGCCACACACCTTCTTCAGGATAACCCCAGCTGGAAGCAGACGCCACTGGCTTCGCAGACGAAACACGCCGCGTTCGTCGTCGTTCGGTCGGTAAAGCGCAGCGTCTCGTCTGCTGCTGCGGTGTCTGTCTCGGTCGGCGTCTGCGCACGCGTAGGCTCGCGGTGGAGGGGAAAGCGCGAGAACACACCTGCCCGACCGTCCAGCCGGTCGCTGCTACTCTGACTGGCCCCGGCGTGGGTCGGTTGGCTCGTGGCTGGCTTTGCGGCGCGACGCAGATTTGTGGAGAGAGCGGGAAAGCCGGCCACCGGGGAAAGGTAGCACCGAGAACCGGTGTCGTTCGGCGGTGCGCCGCGTGTCGTTTGACTGGCACCGCCCTTTCCCCCTGCGCGATTACCGTGTCTGTCTGACGTGTGCGTGGGATCCCAGTTTGCCGCTTCTGTCGTGCATCGCTGATGGTTCTGGTGATATCTTCTTTATACTATACAGGAACTGGAGCGTGCTCCCTGTTTGATGTTTTTCGCCGACAATTAATCGTACAAAGAACTTAATCTTCCGCTATCAATACGGGCACCTAACTTGTTCGCTCTGGGATGGTCATCGCCCGAAGCAGATTACATGCCCATTAGTACCCGACGAACCGGCCTTACGTGGATGCGGTGAACGAACAGAGTCGCAAAACTTGCATGAAAGTGCCGTCCGCAAGTGGCCATCACAGCGACGATGCCGTGTATAGCTATCATACTGATCCCTATCAAGTTGTGTATACGCGGGTCCGCATTGGCAACCTCGTTCTGCCAAGGACGGTGTAGCTTAAGTTACCAGTGATACCAAACGCAGATATTGCGGTCTTTCGGCGTCTCAAATACATAATTGAGGGGTTTTACGTGCCAAAACCACTTTCTGATCATGAGGCACGCCGTAGTAGAGGACTCGGCAAGTTTCGACCACCTGGAGTTCTTTAACGTGCACACTAATCTAAGTACACGGGCGTTTTCGCATTTCGCCCCCATCAAAATGCGGCCGCTGTGGCCGGGATTCGATTCCGAGATCTCGTGCTCAGCAGCCCAGTCCCATATACGTGCCAACGTTGTGCGACGAAGGGTCACAATGGTGTTGGAGGAGTGTGATGTACCCGCAGTGTCGGGTTAGAGTCCAGGAACGATGACGGAGCACCGCAGGCGTAGAGCGTAGGTTTTATATACTGTTAAAAACCAGAGAACCTGCTTATATAACCTTTGCGTGCAGACTGACAAAGTATACTTCACCTCACAAGTACTTTGCAGCACTGTCGAAGGTATGAGGCGTACGCGAGCAATAAATATATCCTTGCGCAGCGGAGTATAGTTACGTGATTTAGTTATTGGCGTAACTAACTGAATATTGGCGGCCTTAGAGAGTTTTATTCTTGCTTCATATATGATACGTTACAGTGACATGTTAGGACCCTAGCGCATGCACGTCGTATGCCAAAAATCATCGCGGCGGTAAGCAGACGACGCGGCGCGGATGAACACATCTTGAGTGGCATTGGGCCTTCCCGTTGGCTATAAGGAGGCCTGCAGCTTTCTCAGTGCTGCAAACGACTTGTGAGATGGGGTACAGTGCCATTAAAGGGCACCTCTCTTAATTGGAAATAATTTCAGCTGATAGGAATCTCTAAAGGACAGCATCCTTTTAATGGAATAGTGCATATTACATTCAGTGGCTTCTTTGTTTTGCTTTAATTCTCATGATTTAGCCATTTGTAGTGTGCCGCTGGTTGCCACATGCGCAGGACGTTTGGTAGGGTTATAAGGCCCCCGTATAGAGACGCGCAGCGGCTTTGGCTGCAAAAGCGACGAAGCCACGCGGACGCGCCGTTCCGCTCGGCTCAGTCGGATCCTGTTGGAGCAACGGTTGGAGCCAGGGCAGTGTTCTGGCTTCCGCTGCTGGCTTGAAAGCTGTTTGTTCTCGCAATTTGCCGGGATGTTCTTATTTGAGTGCCAGGACAACGGCTCTGACTTTTGGTTCAAGGTCACTTGAAGGTCGCCGACAACGGGAACTGAAAACATTTCAGGCCTAAAAATTGCTGGAGTGGCAGCGTCCGCACTTCCTTACCAAGCAGAGGTGAAACCAGAGCTTGTTCCTAGTTCACCTCTGAAAGTGAGCCGCGACAGCTCAAGTCCGCTCACATCTCAGTTGACATGGTCAGTTCTTGTAAATGCTAGGCCAAGTAGAAGATAGTGAAGGGTAGTGGTTTATGGTTAAAGTTCTGCCTTGGGATTGCCTCTGGCAGCGTACTGATATCATGGTGGTACATAAATTTTGACAGGGCGCTTAGGCTTCCATTTCAAAGCAGTGAAGGTAAGGAAAACGTCGAACAATATCTATGCCGCAAAATTAACGGCGTTAAGCCTATACACACGAGGAGGGAAGAAAGCGTTTCGTATATTCTCCGTATTCGCTAACGTTTTTACGTGCCTGCGGCAAGATCGTATAACTCTGGTTTAACGTTTGGGTCTCTATTCCAACAATTCTTTGAAACCTCCTTAGAACCGAGGATGTTGTACAATAATTTGCTGTAGTGGCAACACCCGTATAGGTTCTTACCAGCAGAGATGAAGCCAGCGGTTGCGCTCCATTCACCTCTAAAAAAAGAGCCCTGAGAGCTGAGGTCCGCTTGCAGCTCGGGTTTTTGCTCCGTTATTGTAAATGAATGATCATTAGAAAATAAAATGCTCGTCGTTTCTGGCTAAAGTATTGACTTCGGCTGAGCACTGATATCATGGTCTGTTTATAAAATTTCAAAAGACGTTCATTACTTTATCCTGAAACCAGTGACACAGGCATGTACGTAGATATGGATGAGTGCGGAAAATTTTAGCCCTATATAATTAACTGCAATGGACTTAATGGTCTTTCGTGCCCACCATAAGATGGCGGTGTGGATGGTCCAGCTTCACTTCTGGAACATCATGGCCACTTCAGCCATCTTTTTATATACCCTCCATGGTTAGAACGAACACCTTGTGAGGAGCTCGAGCGCAGCGTTAGACTTCGCTGTTGCTTTCAATGCTTTGCCATTCAAACGAGACTGGCAAAGTTGTTGTATTATTTGAATAATCTTATCTTTCAATATCTCCGCTAACAAGTGGCGTTTCACGTACCGCTTGCATCCGATAAACTTGAACCCGACAAGTGAAATGCAGTGTGCGTTTGTGAATCGCGTCTATACCGGCAGCGAAGTCTCTCTTCACTGCATATCGGGGACGACGCGACCGGGAGTTCGCGTATTTTGCCGGAAGGCGGTGTTCTGCTCTTCCTTTTTGTTCTTGCATTTCTTTTTTTTTCTTCTGTTCAACGCGCGAACAGGTTCCTTGCACTTTCGACGCGCGATGCAACCGCCCGAGTTCCGCGCTGGTGACTCATGGCCGGAGAGGGGGGGAGTTTCCCGCCGTAAATTCCTCGCCGTTTCTTTGCGGCCTCGCGTAGATTGTGAGGACAGCTGAGATAGTGGCGATAGCGCTTCACGCGTTGAGGGACGCTCATAAGTTCGATCGTGGCATAAAACCAGCGACCCCTCCCCCCTTTATTTTAGGTATTTCCCGTGCGCGTACGGAGCGAACGTGCGTGTTTGTCTTGATCATTGCAGCAATGTTTTCGAGTCGGCGATGTAACGACGGAGTGTTAGGCCCTTGGCGCCACCTCATAGGAAGAGCACCCGCATGCGGTCGCGGAAAAGTGACGAAGTGTTGCTCGATGTATAGCGGGAGCCCTTCGTATCCCCGAATAGTATAAGGACCTGCTTCCAGGCCATGACGTTACAAAGGTGGCTGCCTAACCCTTGGCAACCGCGAACCTGACGATTCTGGCAGGCGCGCGTGGTTCTGTTTGTTCCAATTCTTATTTTTTATTTTTTTTGGTCGTACGGGAAAACGAGCTTTATATGCCGCAGACAGTACTAAGGCCATGAATCGAGGTGGCTCCGCCTGACATCGCAAAAAAGTGTTTCTTTTAATATTCTGCCGAATGCGCCAGCGTGCTATCGACGTCATGAGTTTCTTGTTTTCAAACATGAAACATATGCGCGTGTTCTGCCATTACTTATGGCTTAAACTTGGAGGGTAGCATTGAAGCTTGAGATGAAAAATTCCCTGAGGATTACGATACTCCCTTATACCATATTTGAGCGCAGCTGTATATACGTGTTTTCATTTCACGATATATTGAGGCAAATAGTTTGGAAGAGACATGTAACAGAGTGGGGAATCACCGATAATGTGATCTGTGGATGAAGCGCCTGGGCTTTTGTACATGAATCGTGAAAGGTTTCAGTGTAATCGCTGGTGCCGCGTGGCTCTTGTGAATTAGGAGCGCGCAAAAGATTAGCTTTAGGTGGAAGCTAAAGGAGGTGTAAAGCGGGCAGCCTGCCTTTCTCACTCAATATGGACAGCTGAGGGTACGCCGCGTCAGTAGGAGGAGCGTCGTGAAGACGGTGGAGTTTACAGGTGTTTTCCTTTTTTCTGGCAATTATCAACAGAAGCCGCTGCCTCTTGGCTTTGGTGATCTGACGATGACCGATGTATATGCAGCCTGGCTTTGCACGGTGTCTGCACGCATGTAGGCGCCCCATACGTGATGGCGCTTGGTGGCGCCCTCGTCACGATCGGCCCTCGCCACCTGCTCTCCGGCATACTCTCCCCGTACTTTCCGCGCTCTGGGCGGCTAGAAATTGCTGCTTGCCTGTCACGTGACGAGGGACCATGTCCCATGATCTCTTTCCTCATATAGTTTATGACTGTAGGTTTCAACATTATCACGTGATACTCGCTTCTAATCTTTTCCCTTTCTCGCTGACATTGTCCTCGGCATTCCCTTCAATGTTGCCTTGAACTAAAATAGAGCTACAAAGCACCGAGGTGTGTACGCCATCATGGCGCCGATTGGGCCGCAGCATGAGCGCTCTGAACGTAGTGAAACCAGTCTATCAAGAGGGAAGAGCAGAGCAAGTGTGCTTCACTTTTCTCTCTATCTCTCGCTCTGTTCCGAACCCGTCTTCAAAGTAATAGTCAGTGACCTCCAAGACGATTAGCATGTATCGAATCTCAGGTAAATAAGAAACATAAGAACTCCAGCTATGCGTGACTTCCGCTGCAAAACTGCCTGTATATTTGTGCTCAAATTTCGCAAAGGGGCGATGTTTCGGGGTGTGTTGCGGAGAACATTGCCGCTTTTCAATCCATTACCAGTCTGTTGCTTTCTTTTTTTTTTTTTTGTCCACAATCAAATATACGCGCATGCGATGGCGCCATCTTTCGCTGTCGGGGCGAATCACGGCGTGCTGTTTCTGCCTGCAGTGAAAAGAACGGCGCTTCCGTTTTGTCAACAGCAGAAACGTAACTGCCAGAAGTAGAACAGCCAATGTTGTCACGTTTAAAGTCTGTAAAATGAAGCCGCGCTGTTCCATTGTCTTTGTTTCCACTGCGTTTAATGAACGACGCTCTAGGTAACTCTAGCGCTTTAATGTATTTACTGCTTCCTAGAGCTTGCGTTCCCTCAAATCGCGGTTCGGATCTGCATCCTGAGTCGTGCGCGCTTGACAAGAAGAGACAACGGCACACATAGCGTATATGTACTTTTACTCGGCTTGTTTCACTTTGTGATAGGTCGGGCGAGTGAGTCGCGAGAAAGTTATTTCCGCTTTGTCGAGTAATTCAGTCTTTGAAGAGGCCTGGTTGCGTTGTGTGCGACCGAGTTTTCTTTTTCTTGAAGATTCTGTTCAGATCGATACAAGAAAGTGCTAGCGAACGGTATAGCGACTTCCTTCCTGTATGCTGCGCCCGTGTGTGTGTGTGTGCGCAGCTGCGTGTAGGCTTCAGCCCAGTGTGTGCACAAATAAAGGACACGTGTCTCCTTATTTGGTTTGGGTTCAATTGCCCGGCTATGGCGGTCGCATTCCAGTTCGAGATTAGAGTAGATTATGGGGTTTTAAGTGTCAAAACCACTTTCTCGTTAGTAGGCACGCCATAGTGGGGGACTCCAGAAATTTGGACCACCTGGGGTTCTTTAACGTGCACCTAAATCTATATACACTGGTGTTTTTCGCATTTCGCCCCCATCGAAATGCTCCCGGCGTGATCGGGATTAGATCCTGCGACATCTTGCTTAGCAGCCCAACACCATAGCCACTACATTCCGGTGGGGAGGGAATCCAAAAAGAAACACAACATAGACATGGTGAACTGGGCGAGGTGCGAAGACAACGGAAGGCCACACGACGAACCCTGTGCACAACATTGCGTGCGCAGGCAGCCTGTTGGTGGCGCGGACGTAGGTGAGATTACTTCCCGTTTATCTGCGAGTGCTGGTAACGTGCCTGAGGAACTTTATAGCTCACGATTGTGCAGTGTCGCAGAAAATACTCACCTATACCGAGTATTGGGTGCACGTCGAATAAATTCAGGGGGCCTAATTACATCGAAAAGCCTTCGCCATGCAGGGCGTCTATCTTACATAGTTTTGATGTCTTGGGACATTAAACGCACATCGGTAAATGAAAACCTCGCTGTTATATAGTTGCGACCTTCAGCGGCAGTCATTGGAAACGGGAGAAGTGCAAGTTAGCGTGCTGGGGCGTTAATCCCCTTGTGAACACGGCGCAGGCATGTGCAATGATCGACGTGGACAAATAAAGATTTTTTTTGTGTGTGTGTGAAACTTTCTTTAAAGTGAAGCATAACGCAGTTACAGAGGGCCCGATAAACGGCGAGCGACCACGTAGACTTCGCTGAACTGTCAGAGCTGATAAGCAAGGAGAAAGTAAGAGATATGACAAATCGGAAAGATCGAGGAAGTAGGGAAACAATCGGGGTAGCACATCATTCAAAAGGAAACTTAGCGTAGGAAAAAGCGAGATGTCATGGGGGTCATGGGCCTAGTCAAGCTGTCGAGACAGCTTTTAGCTCTTGACCCTTTCCAGGACCGATTATTTCTGGAAAAATAAAGAATTAAATTGAATGTATGCAGTTAGAGATAACGGGGTGTAACTGCATCAGTAATTTTGATAATGTACTAAAGGCAGCAGATGACTTTATATATATTGAGTAGTACTGTACGCGCAGCAGCCACCCAACAGTGATTGGAAATAGAGATGAACAGAATACAGAAGCTCGATGTGTACACTAGCGATGAGAGTAGAAGGGCTCTGCAATGCATGTTCTGGCGATAAGCAGCAGGGGACGGTAGAATGTCAGTATACGTTCAGCGATCGAATTTGGCTAAGATTACGCAAGAGGCTCGGATAACGAGATGGATATCTCGACACAATAGCAAGATGGGGCGCATATGGAACGCAATTGCAGGTTAAGAAAGACAGACTGCCGATATCGACGATTATAAAAAGAAAAAAAAAAACTGCACAATTACTGCATTCTACCGGCAATAATGTATGAGGAATAGATTCAAAGGATCACACGTAAGCTTGAGCAGAAGCCAAGTGTAACGGTGCGCATCCAATGTCGTATCCCATACTCGGCTAATAAATTTTTTTGATTGATTGAAAAACGACACGGGTAGCTTTAGGAGACAAGAACGCGTCGTGTTCATACCATACATGAGTCGCATTGGCCGATATTATACTAAAGATGAGCCAAGAGACGACGCAAAAACGAGAGACCGATGACGACGATGCCACTCACTTTGATGTCACGCATTTCGATACCGCCTGCGAGGGCCTACATAATTATTCATCGGTAAATAACTACATCGCTTCTAAACGAACCCAAAGCTCCACCAACAGCAAGTTGCGAAAATTTTACTTTGCCACATTGGCCCGAATACAAGAAAATGTCTTTGAAGTCCGTGATGTTTTAGTGACATACCGGCACTCGTCTTTCAGCGCGAAAATAAAAGCGCAAAAAAATTGTGCAAGTGCAGCTTTCATTTTATTCTCGCATAATCAACCTGTAACCGCGTCAAACAAACAAAAATAATAAGTTTGAGAGAACAACAGTGTTTAAGTATTTAGTGTTCATCCTTACTGTACAATTTAATGTCTTCTTGGAACACACGATCCGCGAAGCCTGTGCTAGGTTCGGCGCGGTCGCCTTGGCAGAGACGTCGATGCACTGTTGGCGTGGATGGATTCGGCATCCACAGAAAACGACCAGCGTCAGTATGTCGCGCCTTTGCCGAAGGCCGTCGAATTTAGGCTGCCAAATCAGAGTTGCACACCTGCGAAATATATATTTGGACCCGCCGCGGTATACAGCCCAGTAGCTATTGCGCATTGCGCTGCTCAGCTCGAGGTCGCCGGTTCGAATCCTGGCTGCGGCTCTGCCGTCTTTAGATGAGGCCGAAATGCAAGAACGCTCGTGTGCTTAGATTCAGGTATGCGTTAGTGAACTCCAGCCGTTCATTCATCATTCATCACGAGTCTCCCAGTACGGCGTACCTCATAAACATCATGGTTCTGGCACGTAAAATCCCAGAGTGCGATTTTATTAATTTAACGAAATTTTTCTTTATCAACGCTTTGGTGAATCAACGGATCAAGAAGGCGTGCATACTGGTCCGACGACCTCGCGCTTGGCAGTGGAACGTCGTAAGCATAGAGTCGCCATCGCGGTACGTATATACTTTGAAGGGCAATTGAAAACATAACGGTGAATTTCTGATACGAGGGATGCAGACTTAAGGGACGATATCGGCCGGACGTATAAAATATTGCAAAATCAGTGCAGAATAATGCAAGGAAGCTTTGGGTTTCTGAGCAGAAGGCAAAGCCGCCCTGTGTGCGCATTGTATTATGCACCGTAATGCGTGTAAGCGCTTAACCTTTCATGCAGCATCGTCGAGCGCGCGAGACGCGCGATTTCTAACATTACGTCATCGGATCGGAACGGCATCGGATGCCAATAGCGGAAGCGAGGAGGTGCTGTCGATCGTTTCCGCGGGCTGGGCTGCCTGCTATATACAGCTACAGCCTGGCTTTGCCGCCCGGTGTGGTTCGTCGCGCCGGACTTGGTATCGTGCCCACCTGTCGCCTATACTGTTCGATGGCCCAGTGACGCCGTCACCCATGAAGATGCCCCCGAAGGGGAAAGGGGTGGTGTGGGAGGGCATAGGAAGTGCACCCCCCCCCCACCTGTGATGACTCATACTCCGGCCTCGCTTCGCTGAGCGCGCGCACTGAGCCACCTGCGCCGGAGCCGCCCCCTTACCGTAGCCGTCGCCGCCAGCACATGCTACACGCATCTGGCGCGTGCAATCTTGCGGCGTGGTCGGTAGCCGGCAGACGAAGAGGTCGGTGCTGTCGCGTGTTTATTTGCGCTGTTCATCGTGTTTGCTCGGGAATAACGCAGCCGGTTTGTTTCGCGAAGGCAGGGAAGGGCGAAAGGGCAGCGAAGGTGACCCCCTTCTGGGAGAGCAAGGGATGCAGACGCGTCGGGAACAGTCGAGAGTGATGTAGCGTGGGGTCGCGTGGTAGAGGGTGAGGCGGGTGGAGGGAGTCATGCGGAGATTCTCAGGTGTGTTCTGGACAATGCCTCCGCTTGCATGCAGCCGGTTGCGCTTTGCTGCTCTCGCGTGTTTCGCGGCCGTGTCTCAACCCAGCGGTTGCTCTTCTCGGCATGGCTTCTTTGAAAGCCCAGGCGGTCGGGCAACCGACGGTATGGCTGGCGGCTGCATCCGCGGATCGGTTTCTGGATTCGAGGGATACGGGTGCCCGTTGAAACAGGCTGGTGGTTTTTGCCACGGAGCTCGCTGTTTTTCACATTTATGGTGCGTTCACACCTTCGGCCCGAATTCACATCCGTTGTATTATGCGAATAATCCATTCAGTCGGGTTGTGCTATTTTTATCTTACTTGTTCCCTACCTTTAGGCCACCTCGTTTGCAGCCGTTTATTGGTTGGATGTGTACAAACCCTTTGGTCAAGGCACCTCGGGCCTTGTTAGTCTTTCGCGGGAATCGCCAACGGTGGCTTTCAGTCAGTGACAACGTTGTCGTTTCTTGATTGCGTAGATTTCACGTAAGCTATGCGTGGAATGAACTTGGACTAGTTGCCTCTCTCTTTACACGATGAAATGGAAGTGTTTACGCTCGATTGCGGTGTCGGCTATATGCTGCTTGCTCATGAAAAACAAATATACAACACATATGCGTCCATACCCTCCTATATTGCACGTAGCAAATACGTGTAACATACGCATGCAACATACGGTTAACATACTGTACGTACCATATATCCCATGCAACTTGTATGCCGCCTTATTACACTGTTCGTTAATAATAATTATTTCACTTTTTTAAATAGTGTGTCCAGAGCAAAAGTGTCAAGGAGAAAATCGTAGATTATCGGGAAAAAATTCCGATTACACAAAAGTGCTTTTCCATGCCTGAAAGAAAGCGCGCGCAACTAGTCGCGCCGCCCTTTTTCTTGTATCGCGGGTTTTCTTTCAGGCTTCAAAAACACTTTTGTGTAATCGCAAATTTTTCCCGATAATCTACGATTTTCTCATTGACACCCTTGCTCTGAATATAATATATCTACAAAGTCCTCTCTCCCCTCCGTTCGTCTCTCCTCTTCTCGCAAGCACGCCGGTTGCGACAAAAAAAAAAAAAAAAAAAAACAACGCGGTACTGCTCATCAATTCTTTTTTCAGGCGGGAAACCCCCGTCCCATGTTAGCAGCGGGGCTTCGTCTTCCTCCTTTGGTGAGTCCCCGTGAATGATGTCTCGCGGCGCACGTACGACACGACACCATCACGTTACAGAAACGACAGGAGCGCATTTCCGTTCGAATGACGTCACAGGCGCACAGTGGGCTTCGCCGATAGCCGCTCGCGGGGCTTTGCTCCCCGTGTCGGCTCTGTTGGAGGCTTGCTTCCGCGCGAGCTCGTGTTCGCCGTGACGCGTGGTTCTCGTCGCAGCGTCGTCGTCCATCGTCGCTCCATTGTTTCACGCGCTGGCGTTCGTCACGAGAGCCGGAGGGTGACTAAGGCCCCGAGTGTTTTTTATCGCGTGGCCCGCGTCGCCCTTTGTTTTCCTGGCACACTCGCGGAGGAAGCCGACGCTGGCGAACACCGCCGCTGGGTGTCGCGTTTCGCCCTGGTCTGTGGCCACAAGCGCGGTCGGCGCGCCGAATTCCTGCTGTGGCTGTGTTTTGTAACAATCCATTTTGACCTTCCGATTCCTTTTGTCATTCGTCGCTGATGATAATATCTATTCTCGTCAGCTTCGAACGTGGCGGCGACAATTAGTCACCTGGCCTGCTTGAGCTCATCATCATCATCAGCCTGGTTACGCCCACAGCACGGCAAAGGCCTCTCCCATACTTCTCCAACTACCCCGGTCATGTACTAATTGTGGCCATGTCATCCCTGCAAGCTTCTTAATCTCATCCGCCCACCTAACTTTCTGCCGCCCCCTGCTACGCTTCCCTTCCCTTGGAATCCAGTCCGTAACCCTTAATGACCATCGGTTATCTTTCCTCCTCATTACATGTTCTGCCCGTGCCCATTTCTTTTTCTTGATTTCAACTAAGATGTCATTAACTAGCGGTTGTTCCCTCACCCAATCTGCTTTTTTCTTATCCCTTAACGTTACACCCATCATTCTTTCCATAGCTCATTGCGTCCTCAATTTAAGTAGAACCCTTTTCGTAAGCCTCCAGGTTTCGGCTCTGTATCTGAGTACTGGTAAGACACAGTTGTTATAAACTTTTCTCTTGAGGGATATTGGCAACGTACTGTTCATGATCTGAGAATGCCTGCCAAACGCACCCCAGCTCATTCTTATTCTTCTGGTTATTTCAGTCTCATGATCCGGATCCGTGGTCACTACCTGTCCTAAGTAGATGTATTCCCTTACCACTTCCAGTTCCTCGCTATGTATCGTAAGCTGCTGTTCTCTTCCGAGACTGTTAAACATTACTTTAGTTTTCTGCAGATTAATTTTTAGACCCACCCTTCTGCTTTGCCTCTCCAGGTCAGTGAGCATGCATTGCAAATTTGGGTCTCCTGAGTAACTAAGCAAGGCAATATCATCAGCAAATCGTAAATTACTAAGGTATTCTCCATTAACTCTTATCCCCAATTCTTCCCAATCCAGTTCTCTGTATACCTCTTGTAAACACACTGTGAATAGCATTGGTGAGATTGCATCTGCCTGCCCAACGTTTTCTTTATTGGGATTTTGTTGCTTTCTTTATGGAGGACTATGGTGGCTGTGGAGCAGCTATAGATATCTTTCAGTATTTTTACATACGGCTCGTCTACATCTTGATTTCATACTGCCTGCATGACTGCTGAGGTTTCGACTGAATCAAATGCTTTCTCGTAATCAATGAAAGCTATGTATAAAGGTTGGTTATATTCCCCACATTTCTCTATCACCTGATTGATAGTGTGAATATGGTCTATTGTTGAGTAGCCTTTACGGAATCCTGCCTGGTCATTTGCTTGACAGAAGTCTAAGGTGTTCCTGATTGTATTTGCGATTACCTTAGTAAATAGTTTGTAGGCAACTGACAGTGAGGTGATCGGTCTATAATTTTTCAAGTCTTTGGCGTCCCCTTTGTTATGGATTAGGATTATGCTAGCATTCTTCCAAGATTGCGGTACGCTAGAGGTCATGAGGCATTGCATATACAGGGTGGCCAGTTTCTCTACAACAATCTGCCCATCATCATTCAACAAATCTGCTGTTATCTGATCCTCCCCAGCTGCCTTCCCCCTTTGCATAGCTCCCAAGGCTTTCTTTACTTCTTCTGGCGTTACCTTTGGGATTTCAAGTTCCTCTAGACTATTCTCTCTTTCATTATCGTTGTGGGTGCCACTGGTCTGCTTGAGCTAATCAGGTATTGTTACTACGTATGGGGAGATCATTTCTTAAGCTTTCTTAATTTTTTTAAAAAATTGCTCGTTGCAGATGACATAATTCTAGTCCTTGCGCTGGATTATTCAGAAAGTCGGACATTACTTGCACGAAAAATCGAAATACTTATTTAATGAATTAAGGAAATCACTAGTGACCCTCTTAATTACTTTACGGTTTCCTAATTGTAGCTAATGAGTTCGCGAAGTGTATCCACTTGAAATAAATTTCCAGAATGACACCAATTTGAGGAAATGCGCCATCAAAGTCACCATAAAATTGAACTGCTGTTCCACTTTTTAACATGCTCTTTTATGCTTTGAATCACAAAAGTAACTAACATACATACATGCATATAACTGAACAATTAAAAAAAAATAATCGACGATGGTCTGTTTGCAGTTTCAGTTTTCATTGATGTAACAAAGGCATTTGACTGCTTAAATCATATTATCCTTTTTGCTAAGCTTGAGGCTATCGGTGTTCATGGTCCTGCGCTCTCACTATTAAAAAGTTACTTATCAGAGTTCAGATAGTGTCTGTGTCTAATGTCTATTCCAGAGAACAAACCACTAACATTGGCGTCCCTCAAGGATCCATCTTTGGACCACTACTGTTTTTGATTTATATCAGTGACCTACTTAACTGTTTGTCGTCTACTAAGTGCATTCTGTATGCTGACGATACTAACATATTAGCCTCTGATAAAAACATGTCACTTCTTGTTAACAAGCTAAATACTGATCCAGAAAGTGTTTTAGGTTGGTGTAATGCTTACCTATTATCTATTAATGCCACCAAGACTAAATTTGTTGTATTTTCCTTACATTAACAACATTCGGCATCCTCCCCTTCTTTAACTTTTGGCTCACACTCTATCTCTCCCTGTCCATGCTCAACTTTTCTTGGGATTTCTCTTGACTGCAGCTTGAAATATAAAGATCACGTTTCTCACATCAGAAAGAAAATGGCATACAGTATTCACGTTCTAATTAATACTCGTCCCTACTTTACACATAATACATTAATGTCACTATACCACTGATTCATTCACTCTCATATTAACTATGGCATAATATGTTGGGGTAACACTTATAACCCTCACTTGCATCCCTCCAGGTAATTCAGAACCAATCCATAAGAATTATTACAACCAGTTCATGCTTTGCAAATGGAAAATCCCTACTACATGAAAACATCATCCTAACCATTTCAGAACTCACCAAATATAATCTAGGAATTTTATTCTACAAATATATGACTAAAGAGCTACCCTCAGTCTGCTTCTCACCTTGTGAGCTGATAGCTCATAGTCACACTAGATTTGAACTCAATAATAATTTCCGTCTACCTAAAGTGCGAACTAACTATGGTAAACAGACTGCAGAATTTTCCTTGATATCGCTTTGGAATACTCTACCACCTATAATCAAAAATGCAAAATATTTATACCAATTTGAAAGAGAACAAAAAGCATTCATAATAAATATTTCCTGATATTGTCCACTTTTCTTAAAATTTTATTCTGTTTTATTTTTATTGTCATGCTGTTAACATGTGTTCTTATTACTCATATGCCATAAACATGTTTTCACATTACACTTAGCTCTCATCTGTACTACTGTTGCTTTAAACATTGTATACCATCATAAGTGTCTTTAACAGGAGGTCCCGATGCAGTCTTTGACTATGGGACCTCCTTATGTATACTACGCACATGTAATTATCTGTATTTTTGCTAATAACTAAATTATGAAATGCCCATGTATTTCTTCTCACACTTTTGGGAAATAATATCTTGGCATCCTTCATTACTCAATTGCTGTGCAGTTCAAGATACATTAAATGTCACAGTTGAATTCCTTTCATTCCTTTGCCTTCTGTAGGGCCCAGAAACAGCCTACTGACAGCAGTGGGGATGACGGCGACAAGAGCATGTGCGACAATGATGGCGATGACAGCACCACCCTCGCAAGGCGGGGATCGGCGAAAGTGGACCTTACGCGGCACACCCTGCCTGGACAGCGCGACACGCTGGTGGCGCGCTTCTCCCTGCCAGCTGTGGTTGGTACCACCTTTCTCTGTTATGGTGGGATGCCCGTTTATTGAGCTGTGATGTGGAAGGCTAAGATTTGTTACATCACAACAGGCACACACGCTTTGGGCTGTGGTGTCATGCGAGCAGGCTGAGAGCTTGTTGAAAACCATGTTTTGGAGGAGATATGATTACCATAAGTGTCTCCGATTCAAGTTTGCACTTTGCCATAATGCTTTTAAGGGACTCAAGTTCTATGGCAGTTTGTTCTTTGTTAAAGGCCAACTTCAATAAAACTTTTGGCTGACGTGAAATGCCTAGCTTTGGTTAATGTGGATGTAGAGCAGCCTCCTTGCAAAATTTTGCCGAAAGCTCGCAAAAGTGAGCGTTTTGATACTGAAAAATAATATAGAAGGAAAATGCCATTACTGCAGGCTGGCATGACCGTATTTGATTTTCTGATGAATGTTGCACACCACACTTTTATTCTGTGACTTTTTTTTTCCAGAAATCGGGTTCGTCACTGGCACTCGACATGGGAGATGACCATGTGCAGCTTACAAGTGATGAGCCAAAGTATACGTTCGACTTCTACCTCCCCTTCTCCATTGAAGAAGATGCGGCAGTTGCAGAATTTAACACAAAGCATCAGGTAATTAGGACATTTTTTATCATTCTCTGTTATATACAAGTTACACTTCGATTAAAAAATGCACAAAGAGTGCCTACAGTACCTATAAAGGAACCTACATGTAAGCTAAGTATATTGAAATGAACCTTATATAATGTTTTTGTTTTTTTCCATGGGTTCATGCAAGTTGCAGTTCAAAGCAGATTTAATATACCCTGACAATGAATTTTTTACAGATGCTGTAAGCACAATAGATATGTGTTATGGCCATTCAAGAGTGTTGATTCTAATTCATACTGAAAGAACTGAGCACATGTTGGAAAGGTTGCCATTCTTGATGCCTTTTTCTTCTGCATATTAGTTTCATCCTCAACACTCATCCTTCCTATGTGACAAACTGCCTATGGTGGAAAGAATTTGAAAGCGCACAGTAACATGCATCACAAAAGGCTTGGAACTGCTAATTTGAGCCAGGTAAAGCCAGGCAACAAAATATGCTGTTCTGTGATACTAGCATCTGGTTCATCGGGCTGTTTCCTGAACACAGTGAAGTCTGTTACAGCAGGAGGCAAACTTTACACACTCTTCACGTTTCCAGGTATCGGACTGCAAGAGCACTGGGTTTTGTCGGGAAAATGCCATTGCAGAGGCAATTGTTTGATTGTGATGAAAACTATGACTTGCCTGTGCTGCTCTTGTTATCGTTGAGCAGTCACTCTGTCTCTTGTGTTCTAGTTTGGCCTTCAGACTTATCAAAGCAACAATGCTGACAACAGTTTTCTAACATGCAAGGAGCACAAAATTCGTCTTTCCTGTTGTATGCTGGCATGACATGTTCGATTACGGCAGGCATTGGAAGTCACCCATCCATGTATCATTACTGTTGACATACAGGGGGCCAACTGTTTCATTACTGCTGTTTACAGCACAAGGCTATTTTTGCATTGCATGCCTTATCGGAATCTTGCCACCCTAGCCGAGAATCAAACACGCAACCTCGTCCTAACATCATAACAACAATACCACTCGGCCTCTGTGGCAGGCTACTATGTAATGCAAGTCTGAAAATATTAATTATAGAGGAACAAACTGCAAGATATAGACTTGAGCTCCAAATTAAGAAATAACTCTAAGGCACTTCACAGTCGTAGTACATTACTGGTAAGAATGGGAAAGAAACTGTGTCCCTGGATACATAGGATTTGCTTTTGCTGATACAGTTAACTTCTGTAAATGAACACCACTTCGTTTGCAATTTGTTCGTAATGTAGAATCCCTACAATCACTTCTTTTATTTCCTTTAGTCACAGATTTTCGTGCACAACTTCTTGCCAGCTCTGCCCAGCAGAGTAGCAAGGGTTAAAAAATCACAAACATTTATTGGGGGCCGCTTCAACCCTCTGCTTAACCACTAGGATTCTTGTTCACTTCATTGTACAGAGTATTGTTGCACACGACCACGTTTAGGAAGGCACAACCATGTTTGATGGAATGCTTGGTGTGCCACATTCATCAGTAATGGTGAAGGAATGGTTTTTCATTCTTCGTAATGCCTGCAGCGAATCATGAAATTTTACATGTGCTATGAGCCAATAATTCCAATTTTTTAAAAATTAAAAACGCTATGTGAGTGAGTGCACAATAAATGGAAATTTAGTTACTGTGTATTAAAAAGAATCATTCTACCACAATAACTTTCTTTCAATGAAGCCTGCAGCACCCTGGTGTAAAATTATGCAAGTTTGACTCATTTAATGTCAGCCATATCATAATTTGTGACTGAATAAGGTACACCTTAGTTGACAAACAAAGCTGTTGTTTTTAACTGGCACATGAAGGTTAGAATAATTTTGATTACAGGCATGTACTCATTGGTAGATTGGGATCTCCAACAGTCATGCAAATATGGCTCTTTTTGAATCAACTCTGGAGCTTGCTCGATCAACATCAAAAGAGAAGCAGCAGTTGTGTTCAGTGTCAGATGAGCTGTGGCACTAAGCTCGCAAGATGAGTGGACCTTGCTTTGTAGAGGGCTGAGAATTGTTGACATGGTACGAGGAGGAACTGCAGCCACAACTTGAACTCGAGTGCATAAATGTGTTTGCACGTATGTAAGTGGCATACTTAATTGCACCTGATGCCTTGCACATTGCAGATATATTAATGTGCATAGTTATGAGCAGACAAAAACGAAAAGAAGGACGAGTTTATGTTCCCTGTAACTAAGAGGGCGAATCAGAAAGTCTTTGCTCCTATATTTTTGTAGCCAAATTACGGCTGTAAATGCAAGGTCAACATATCCATTCCCAGTGGTAGACTCTTGTTGGACCGGCCTGGCCTTATCTGCCGGTAGCTTTGTGGCACGGCTCTGCCATCAGTTGTTGAAGATGGTGGTTGTGCTTCACACATTCAAGGTGTGTTATCAACAAGGTGTGATTCGTTTTCTATTGAGCAAGGGACGAATGTTCATTGAAATCCAGAGGGAAATGAAGCTCACGTATAGAGAAAGGTGTCTTGCTTTGAGAAGTGTGAGGTGGGGTCTGGTTAGTTCGCAAGAGGCTGTGAAGACTTGCATGACAATGAGCGTTTGGGAAGGCTATGCGTGTCACTGACTACTACAGGGGCATGTCAAATTTAGTGCTGCAATGGAACAACTGTTGGAACTACGTAATGTGGGGACTATGTGACAAAATAGTGTAAGGTATGTAGAATAACACATATAGTTGTAATTACCTGTATGTACCTTATTTTGGCCAACAAAAAAATAGCTGCGAGGACTTTCAGATTCTCCCTCATGTATACAGTGTATATAGTATGCACCGAAATGAACTATCCTACACAACTTTGTTAGCCACTCATTGCTATACCAACCTTTATGTTCGACTACACCTCACATAATGGTAGAGAGAGAAGTGAAGTGCAGGCTAGACTAGTATGTGATACTTTCATACAAAGGCACTGCTGACCTAATGTTTCAGCATTTAGTGCCCTGTTCGTTTTGAAATGCATTACTTGCAATGTCTATGTTCGATCGCACTCTACTGTTGTGAGACAGTTCAAGTAAAGGACCTCTAGGTAATTTTGCTGTCCATTTCGGTCTTGTCATTTCGTAACACCGTCATAACACTGTCATTGAACTTATGTTTGAGTGTCCGAATGAGATCACATTAATGGAAGTTGGCTGTGTAGGCATGAACACATAGGGAGTGTGCAGCTTGGGCGTTGGAAGAGTCAGATACGCTTTAAGCTTGTTTAGCTTTTGCTAGTGCTGCATATTTTTGACCAAGCTTTATAGATAGCCACTGTGGTGGCTTCGTGGCTGTGGTGTTGCTCTGCTAAGCACGAGGTTGTGGAATCAAATCCCAGCTGCATTTTCATTCCAGCAAAATGCAAAAACGCCCGTGACTTATGCATTGGGGGTACATTAAAGATCCCCTGGTGGTCAAAATTTATCTGGAGTTCCCCACTACGGCGTGCCTCATAATCAAATCGTGGTTTGGGCACCTAAAACCCTAGCATTCAATTCAGGCTGTATAGATAGTTATATTTGCAGAATTTCCGGAGCAAGCTTCCTTGTTCTTTTATTGATATCTTTACAGGTGCTGACAGTCACTGTGCCAATCGTGCCAACGGAGTCCTGATTCTACAAGCTTTTGATTGTTTGATGTCGCCAATTCAAGTTTAAGTGTAAATGGAACAGCTACACTGATTGTAAAAGCGCACCTGAATAAACTGTTTGTTTTCCATCAAAGTGGCCAATATAATCGTCAATGAAAAGAAAAATGTATTTGGCTCACATTAAGCAAAAATTTGCCAATTTAGGTAGTCATGATCGTCAGCCCATATAATGATGAAACAGGGGACAAGCGTACAGTTGTTTGAGAGATTTCTTGTCCTCTGTTTTCCTATGCTTTGTCTCATCTTTTTTACATGCTGATCATCATGAATACCAAGTCACATTTTGGAAGAAAAAAATGGCAGAGCGGTTGTTGCTGGGGAACACTTATACCATCCAGGATTGCAAGTCAATTTGTTGCACAATTCTCTCATAGTACAGTAATACTATTTCTTTCTTTGATTCCATTCAGTTTGATGCCAGCAACAGTGCGGGAGTAGCGAGAATGTCGCTGACAAAGGGCAGAAAGCATTCAAATAGAGTTGTCATGCTTTGGTGGCACTAGGCCATAAAAACATTTATTTTGTGTTGATGTTCCTGTCAAATTCAGCAAATAACTTCAGCAATGGAACATACGTGGCTAGTTGGTGCAGATTCACAGCCGTCTTGCGCTGTTTTACATGGGAAAACAATGAAGTGATGACACAAATCATAGGATAGCACAAACTGTGAACTGTTTTATTCATGGCAAGAGCTTCTTTATAGTTCCGAACGGACGCGGCTTTTGCATTGCGAGAAATGGCCAAAAAGTCGATTAAAGTAAAACACATTTTGAGTTTTTATAACTCTTTTTCTATGTGATTTGGAAATACCTTCACAGAAAGTCACGTTGCTCCAAAAAATGAATTAGCTAAGGTGGCAAGAAATTTTCGTGTGTCGCGAGAAAACGGCGTTTTTCAAGCCGCTACGTGTATAGAATGGCGCTACTGAGGGCCGCCATCTTGGTCTTGTCAGAAAGCCCATTTAATTATGGTGCTTCGACAATCTCTGCACAGGAACAAGCGCATCAAGAATGACCAACCCTTACGCTAAAGGAAAAGGGGGGTAAGCGAAGCTTGTCCTACGTGCACCTAACCTTCGTCATGGTTAAGTAACCCTCAGGTAACGTTGCCGGATTGCTTCGACCTCGCGCCCCCTCAGCTTGGGATCTTATGGTTGCTGTCTGATTGCCTGGGCTCGGGCTGCTCTAACGGCTGGATCGACGCGCCGACGGCGAGCCCTTTCACGGGCGAGTTCTCGCCGCCGCTCGTCGAACGCTGCCAGTTCCTAGGGGTAACGCACAACGCGTGGCTGCCCCATTCGTTTTCCGAGAATGAACTGAACGGAAACAAAGCTGGCGCAGCTCACGCGACACCCTTTCCCGCTCATTTTCTCCCCTGCGGAAGCGAAACGGCTCTGACTGGTTGCGCGCGCCTACGCAGCGGGAATCTTTGCTAATTACCTACGCGCCGGCGCAGCTGTGAACTCACCAAACCGCCCTTTCCTGCATCTGCTCAGGGAGGGACTGTTCTTTTTTGCGAGACCACAACGCCACCGAAACTTATGAGCCAATACAAGCTTCGCTTGAAAAAGCGAATGATAGAAGGTTCTTCAGAAGTCGCCTCTTGGCCACGCCTGCCATGACTCCAGCACGCTTCGCCATTGTTCTGTCGCTCTCCACGTAGCGGTGTCGTCTGTGCTTTGCACTTCGCCAGCTCTCGACGTTAAAGCCTCCGTAATTTTGACGAGAGTCGAAGCGGCCGCAACGCAGACATCGCAGCAGTGTGGCTGATCCCTCCGTTTGTGGACGTCTCAGACCCTCGGCTAAGCATACCGAGCAGCGGCGACGCGGGCTTCGCGACCAAGCTTCGCGCGCGGTACTGTCGCACACGCAGCTAGGCCCATCGAGCAGCAGTGCTTCGGAATTCGCGACTAAGCTCATCGCGCACGCAATCCCCGGACCCTCCACTTGCATTCCGAGCATCGCCCTCCCCGACTCGGCGATAAAGCATATCGCGCGGATTCCTCGGACCCGCGACCGAGCATTTCGGGCATCGGCGCCTCTGACTTTACGACTGAGCACATCGAGCGTCAACTCCTCGGACCCGTGGCTAGGGATTTTGCGCAATAACACCTCAGACTTCGTGATTTAGCACATCGCGCGGGCTCCTCGGACCCGCCACCGAGCATTTCGGGCATCGGCGCCTCTGAGCGTGCGACTAAGCACATCGAGCGTCGACTGCTCGGACCCGCGGCTAGGCATTTCGGGCGTCGGTACCTCTGGCTGTGCGACTAAACGTATCGAGCGTTGACTGCTCGGACGAGCGGCTAGGCATATCGCACAATAAAACATCATACTTCGCGACTAAGCGCATCGAGCGCCGACTTGTCGGACCCGCCGCTAGACATTTCGTGCAATAACACCTTGGACTTCGCGACTAAGCACATCGAGCGTCGACTCCTCGGACACGTGACAGCATTTCGGTCATCTGCACCTCTGACTTCGCGACTAAGCACATCGAGCGTCGACTCCTCGGACCCGCGACTGAGCATTTCGGCCATTGGCCCCTCTGACTGTGCAACTAAGCACATCGAGCGTCGACTCATCGGACCCGCGGCTAGCATTTCGTGCAATGACATCCCGGACTGCGCAACTAAACACATTGAGCGTCGATTCCTCGGACCCGGGACTAGGCATTTCGCGCATTGAGCGTCGATTTGTCGTAACCCCGGCTAGGCATTTCGCGCATCGGTACCTCGGACCCGCGACCAAGAGCATTGCGCGCCGACTTTTTTATCATATTGTAACATCTCGTAACAAAATATGTCGTACCATGCTTTCATAACGATAACCTCATCAGGAGCTCACTTCACTAATCCCCTTGAGTTGGCGCAGACGACATCAGGTTTCAGAAGGAAGGCATCAAACAAAAGTGAAAGCTGGTAAAGCACCGAGGCTATCTATGAGTGGCTCTGAGATCCTAAGCTCCACAGTCATTATCAAGGGAAGACGACTCGGAAGGCTTCTGAGAGCCTTCATTCAGTGGAACGTTCGATTCTACCGAAAGAAAATTTGGAGAACGCTTAATCTTCGCCTTTAGAGTTGGAACGTGATAGCATTTAAAATTCCTGACTGCTTCTCATGCATCCCGTCAACTGGACCGCATGTAAGCGCACTGTTTACCGGGAAACGCTGGCCGTGAACGCTATGCACGAAGGCGGCTTTCTGGTAGAAACGTGGCCCCTTTTGTGGGCCGCGATGCGGCGGAGGCGAGTGCCATGTGGAGGTGTTGCAAGGAATCGGGCGCGCGGCTCCGTGGCGCCCGAGATGGTCGCGTGCCGGCGCGCGCAATTGGCGGACGACGTGGCCGGTCTATGATTGGTAGAAATGCGGGGAAATGGGTTTATTTGACTTTCCGCGTAACAGGCTTATGTTTTCTCATATATTCGAATTATAGTCCGATGCTATCACGTCTGTAGGTTGTGTGTAAGTCGTACTTTCCGATTTTTTCTGCGTATTATAGCCTAAGAAATTCAGGTATTTCAGTAACTTCCTTGTGCCACATGGAGGGCCTGTGTATGGGTGGTTGGATATATATATATATATATATATATATATATATATATATATATATATATATATATATGTATATTTTTTTTTTTTTTTTGCCGGGAAGACGCTGAGATCTGGTTTCCTGCGACACGGAGCCCTTAACCCTATCGCACTAAAATGCTTCACGGATTGCATTAAAGATCGCTATAAGTGAGGCAGTCTGCAGGTACAACATGAACCATATTGTTGCCGACGCAGAGTTATGCTCCTCACTTGGTTTGAAGCTCGCGCATCATGCTCTTTGTACTATAGCTGTAAAGAATGCCGCGCAATAATTGTAGCGAAGGGACACCAGACTACAGGTCACATGTCCAAGAAGCCCCGCATCATAAAACGCAGCAACGGCTACTAATTTGATGCCTGTTAGAGAACTGAACAGATGGTGAAATTTGGAGCCGTTGTCAGAAAACCTTTTTTTTTCATTACTGCTCAGCTTTCGGAGCTGATTTCTTTGTTACTGTTTGAGTTACTTTGACTACCCCTTTTGGCCTTTTTCGACACGTTCCTTGGTCTACAGTACAGGTCGTGACATTCTTGTTGACTTTTGCTAAATCTATAATGTAGCTGTTCGTCTATCTGAAAAGCGTGCCTGATGCGAAGGTAATGCAAAAAATAATCCGTACATTTTATGTTGCGAGAAAAAAAGGAAGGAATATCGCGCCCTTTAGCACACATTTAGCTATGCAGTCAATATTCAACGAGCATTTTTCAAGCTTCTCAGGCCCTCCAAAAAGTGCGAAGAAAAATTTTTGCTGAATAAAATGCTCTCAAGATATCACTTTCAAACATGCATCGAAGCATGTCGAAGATATTCTGGATATGTTTGCCAATTTTCATCAACATTCTTTAAGGAATAAGAAAGTTGGTTTTCAAGGACACTTACCCCCTTAAAGGTTTCATACGCCTTTACTTGACAAAGCGTTTGGTGCTCTTGTACATTGCTTTCTTGTTTTTCCTCTTTTTCACAAGTTCGTGTTCTTTAGTTTTAATGTTATCGAATATTCTGACTTCACCTACATGTCAGTAAATACCTTGACATGAATAAGATATTTGCTAGTTCTCGCCTTCGTATGTTCGTTTGTGTCGTCATATCCTTTTGTTTTCCCGCTAAAACGATGCAAGACGATTTGACAACTATGACCCTTGTATAAGGTTCATATTGAGTTGGTTCCACTGTGCTTGAACTAGAGCGGATTCCACTTGGTGTAAGGAGCAAGGATCCAGGTTGTTCCTCCCTCTTGAGGGTACTGATTCTTTCTCCACTTCGGCTTCCGAGACGCGCCGCCAGAGATGGTCTCCGAAAGTGAAGAATGCTGCCGCTAAGGACAGCGGCGATAGGTCTGCTAGAGGCTTCAGATGGATCGAAGCCGACAGACACAACTGAAGGTTGAAGGCACTTTGTATTTACAACGTTCTGCAAGATATGCACATAGAAACGCACGGTGGAACTGTAACACATAGGACGATCCTATATCGGCAGAGCCTATGGTGCATAGCATCTGAAGTGTACTCCAGAATCTTGATCTTTACTGGCGCAGTGAATAATGGACAAGACGTCCTTGCGCTCCGTTCCGATGAGCCTCCTGGCCAGCGCACAACAGAAGCCAGCGGCGGTCTGACTGACTTCTTAGCTTTCCCTGTCAGAACGACCGCACGAGATGCACGTGGTGAAGCACCGATATTCACTCGTCTTGAGGTCAGCTTTGTGCGCTAATGGGCGTTAATTGCGTCGCAATGCGTCCCCCGCGTTTGCTCAGTGCCGTTCGGCTCGCATGACCAGGCCGGTGACCGCGGGGTGGCGTGACAGTCTGCGGAACTTGCGAGTACTCCACACAGCAGGAGCCGGAGCAGCGGCACACTGCATCGCGACGCCATCTACACTGACACGAGTCAAGCTACATACCTGCATATAATAAAGGGCACCCATTGGCTGTCTCGATCCCAGGTGCTGCCTGTAGATGGCGTTGCGATGCAGTTTGCCGTTGCTCCGGCTCCTGCTGCGTGGAGTATACCACTTTTGTCGGCGCCTGTACATCTGGTTACCAGTAATCGTCACTACGCGTGTCGGGTATAACCGGGCAGTGTCATGAACCGCGCACTGGTCTCATTTCGGTGACGTCACCGCGAAAGGCACACGCCGCTGGCGACCAGTTATCCCATTGTGTTTCCCTCGTGAAGCAAGGACCGTCGGTCACATAGAGCTAGCTCTCTCTTTGCCCTTTTTAAAGCGAAAGCCTTAAATGCCTCATCAGATGGCGGCCTTGAAAATGCGGCGTGCGGCACAGAAAGCCATGTGAGCTCAGCTCGCGCAGAGATGCGCTCGTGCCACTGCTCTCGCGTTCGTCGTCTTCATCCACAACTGGCCCCGATGCCGCTCGTCATGCCAAAAAAGGCAAATTAAAAGAGTTACTCAAACACGAAATAGTCGAACCCTCGAGCTTATGTGGAAGTCGAACACACGACCTTTGGTGTTAAAGTTAAGATAATTAAGGCACAGTTAATTAAAGTTGCGTCAATCTCGTACCTACGACCTTTGGTCGGAGAAAACAAGTAATAAGAAGTAACAACGCACTAGAATGAGAATGTCAAGTAATCAATATCTCTTCAGCGCCCAGGAATTCTCCTTCAGCCTCTTCGGCGTATGCTAAAGTGACTCAGCTTTTTGCAGCTGGTCTCTTCGACAGGACGACAAGGGGGGAAAATGCCGATTTCCAGCTTCCCGAGCTAATATTAAAGAAATAACTCGCGCTTTTCCAGCAGTTGGCTTACACCCCTTACCCAAGTCTAGGCAACAACTCGTCTACATTGTTGCCGAAACAAGAAAAAAGGCGGCTGCGTGTAACATCGCACTTGTGGAAGGCAGACGCGAAGTGCGGCCGTAACTGTGAGAAAGTATTATTTCGTTTACCAAGTCGATGTTACGCTATTCTTGTTTTCAGAAGTGTCAAAGTATTTCTGCTACAATAGCTCCATGTTTTCGTGGTTTCCTGTCCAATTGATTTTGTATTTAACCAGCAAAAACGAAACCAATCGGATCGAAAACGAAACGACGCTGCTGCAAGTGATACGCAGTTCTACGTGCTGCCGTAGCCATGCGTGTGCGTTTGATTTCCGAAGCACAGAATAAAGCAAGAATGCCTAATAATATAGCAACTGCAGTTTTCAGCAATAATTATGTCGTACTCAATAAAAGCCGACTTACTTACAGTAACCTCATAGACTACATCCGAAGTACTAAGATTTCACCGCCAGGCCTCGCCATTTACTGGTTTTTGAGACTTTCTTTGCCAATTTAAAATTATAATTCCTACTTAAATCCTGAACAGTGTGCTAGATTCTGTCACTATAAGTGATGATCATTTCATTTCCATCAACGTCTCACAGCACATTCTGGCCAGTTGCCAGTCGCTTTAAACGAGCCGCGCCTCGTAGTCTTCCGAAAAGGCACTGAAGTCTGCGTCGTCCAGCTACGACAGCTTCCTCCTGTAAAATCCGTCTAGACGGTCCCGATCAGAGGTCGAACAACTTATTCGGTTGGAACTTCCTGCTTCGCCCGAGGCGACGTCTAAAGACTTCGCCTCAGGCGATAGAAATACATCGCCGCTATCTTTGCCAGCTGTACTCTTCACTTGAGTAGACTGTCTCTGCTGGTGCGTCTCGGACGTCCATGTGGAGATGTAGCACTCGTACCCTCGAGAGGGAGCACGGAGAAACTGGATCTTCATTCATGGCCAGGCATCAGCCTTGCTTTTGACGGTTCAGTCACTCGCCGTATACTGTCTGGTGGTAGTGTTGCAGTAGGCGGGGTTAGCCTGGCATACATAGCCGGCAATTTTTCCGCCTGAGCCTCCTATGAGTTGAAATCGGGCGTGTGTCACCAAGTGCCGATGAACCCCGTGTCTCGCAGGAAGGCAATCAGCGGCCGTTGCACTCTCTTCCTGATTGCCACTGGCCCTTTGGGGAAAACCTTCGGAGAAAACGACGACTGCAAAGGAACTGTGCGTAAGACCACTTTTTTGCAGGCTATCGACCATCGCTTTCATTGTCACACTGCGGGCATAGCCAAATGAAATGTTGAATGTAGCCGATATCGCCACAGGAGGCACAGAGCTGGCAGCCCAAACCAAATAACCAAGCCGGCATGCACGCAGAGTCGGTTCTGATGCGGTACACCAGCGTCGCGTCCTCGCGAGTAAGTCCATGTATCACACAGGCTTGACCTGCAGTCTTGTGGATCGCCCTGAAGTGATTGCAGATTGCATCCTCAGGGTTCTGAAAAATGTTTATCGCTCTCACTTTTGGGACGCATGTCAGCGCTAGGCTTGTAAGAGTGTCAGCTTTTTCGTTTCCTTCAATTCTTACGTGGGATGGGATCCATAGCAATTTTACGTTAAGTCCCTTGCTCGCTATATTTTAATCGGTGCCAGAAATTGTTTTGTGAACTTTTCCCGAGGTAGGCGACGCTGTAGTCGTAATGCTGACTTTGAGTCCGTCAGCACCAAGACATGTCGTACAGAATAGGCCCGTAGTTTTTGCAAAGCAGCGTTGATTGCTGCGCGTTCTGCTGTTGTAGATGAAACTACGCAATCCAGGCGGCCAGGCCATGACACATCAAGGGAGGGTATGCAGAATGTTGCTGCACAGCTATCTGTTTGTGCACACACCGACCCGTATGTATACACTTGTAGGTGGCTTTGATACGTTGTGCTGATGCGCTCCAGTACGAGAAACTGCTTCGGCAGTTGGAATGGTGTCTTTCAATTGTAGCTGGGGTACACTGAGACTACTGGTAACGTCCGGGAAGTTTCATGGCGGGTCGAGACGACTCCGTTCATGCCATTCCATTCCTTTAAAGATCGGAAGGTGTTCAGCGCTGCATGGAAATGAGAACGACTTCTTGCTTATAGGCGACGGAGAAGGGCAGCACCTGCGGGGGGGGGGGGGGGGGCATCGCCCAACCTTAATAGCTGCATCACAAGGCCTGAAATGCCATAAGGCGAGTGCAAGATATTTGCTTCATCAGTAAATTTCTTGTCTGAAGCCGCCCGAGGAACTTCCATCATTAATCGAAGTCCCTTTCTATGTACTGCTTGCAAGCGCTCGAATTGGCTCGGTGATGGGGATATCAGAGGTAGCTGATAGATACTACTGTTTGTTATCACTGCAGCATTCCGTTTAAGCACGGACATACTCGCAGAATTGTTTCCCCAACGAACACCTGCCATGCGCTAAGTGCTTTGACTCTTTGCACTGATGCAGCCACAACACTTTCAAATGCGCGTCGCCGCAGTAGCTTGCTGTTGATGGTGACGCTCAGCAAAGAACACTAGTCGCGTGACGAACGCGATGGCCTCTGATGTTCATCTTCAGGCGTGTTGACTTTCGCCTCACTCCCAGGAAAAGTATGAAAGCAGAGCTTTCCGCGTATATAGGTAGGCCAAACGTCGATAAGGGAGGTTCCATGATGGACATTGCGCCTTGGGCTATACGGGCCAAATGTTTGTGTTGGTCATCTGAAATTGAAATTCAAATGTCATCTGCATAGATGGACATTTTTACTGCCATCAAAACTGCTTTCAGTACACTGGAAGGCTGGCTATGGCAACATTAAAAGGCAAGGAAGACGGGACACTTCGTTGTGGAACGCCGATTGAAATGCGTCGCCTTTCGCTCACTGCATTTCTGAGCTTAATCGGGACACATCGATCTCCGATAAATTCTTGTACGAATCGAAAAGCATTTCCCGAGACGTCCATGGCTTGGAGTCCGCTGATGATGCCTATATGAAGCACGCAGTAGTATGCTTTAGCAAAGTCCATAAAGATGGCGTGTGTCGAAAGGCCGTAGATGGTACTCGATGTGGCTTGGTAAGTCCAAGACACTTTCCTGGGCACTGAACCATGGAGTAAATCCGGTCATACACGATGGCAGCCTGCTTCCTTGCCCAAGATACCAAGTTAACCTCGTACAAATGAGCCGTTTCATTAATTTTGATGCATGTGATGTTAGCGGTACTGGCGGCAAGGTTAGAAGGATCCTTTTCGGACTTGAGCACTGTCACCATCCATGCTGCCTTCCACGCTTCTGGGATATCTCCTGCGCTCCAGGCATGATTAAATACGTCCAGAAGGGGGTGTCTTCGCTCGTAAGGCAGATTTGTCAGCATCTGATTGCTGATCAAATTGGGAACTACAGCACAGCGTCTTAATTTGCTTAGCGGCAAATCTAATTCACGAAAGATCAATGACATATCCATCGGATGGAATGATTGAGATCATGGAGGGTTCGCTACTTCTGCCGGTCTGCCAGATGCGTATAGACCTGCGAAATCTTCTGCAAGGGTTTGTTCATATTTGCTTTAAAGCAAGTGCTTCGAAAGGCCTGTGTGGGCGAATATTTCCCGAAAGGCTATTTATTACTTTCCATCTCCTTGTCGTGGGAGTAAACATCTATAAGCTTTCACAGAAAGCAGCGCATTGAACTGTTCGTAATCATTTTGCGTGGGGCCGTATTAAAGCGTTTGGCTTGTTCAGTTTTCGCTGAGGGATTTCCCCTTTCTTTCTCGTTACTTTCCGCTCCGCTCTCCGACAGGCTGCGCAGATGTTCTCTAGTTTCAAGTCAGGAGTTGGGAAATAACCTGGCAGTTTCGACACTGAAGTAGCTAACATCTTTCCCAGGAACATATCTGCGAACAGATCACCTGAGAATTCATCTAGCGCTTTTCTGTATGTGTGCCAGGGTGCCACAGTACAGAGTATCGACCAGCAGTCTGAAATACGGTGATGTTGGTGATGATCGGGAAATGGTCATTGCCCACCCTGTCTGGGGCCGTCGTCGATAATACGAAAGGTTTGTAGAATGTAACACGAAGTCTATAGCAATATATGTATCTGGTGGCCTGAAGCAAGTTGGTTTGCCATCGTTCGCCACACATAAATCAACAGCATCCGCGGCTGCTACAAGTTGCTTGCCTCGAAAATCTACAATCTTAATTCCCCAAAGCGAAGGACGTGCGTGAAAATCAC
Source organism: Dermacentor andersoni (assembly GCF_023375885.2). Lineage (NCBI taxonomy): Eukaryota > Metazoa > Arthropoda > Arachnida > Ixodida > Ixodidae > Dermacentor > Dermacentor andersoni. The sequence goes on along the minus strand of NC_092823.1, from coordinate 22,701,582 downwards.
CGCAGATTATTCTAGGCGGGGGGCAAGGAATGGAAAGGTCTCAGAAACGCCCTCATGGAGACCTTCCTTTATGTGCTTATGTACAGCGACGCAACGCTTAGTTTTCGGTTTCCCATACACACCTGCACAGCAGCGATTTCCAACGAGGTAGAACAAAGGCATTGGACTGGTAAGGTGACATGGGGTATTCCTCGCCTGAAGTATATCATGGCACCTCCGTTCGCAAATGACGGTATACTTCAATTGCCGTGTCTGATGCACCCCGAGATCGCCCTTCCGTTTGGAAGAGCGGCCTCCGATAGGGTTAGAATATGTTTGGGGATGTCTCGAAGTAAAAGGTTAAGTTTGCACAGACGCTGTATAATACCAGCACATTTCCACTGCATTATTAAGGGGCTTTTGAACAATGGAATGAACCAGGTGGGTGAGAAATTACCATATGCTACTGAGCGTATGTGGAAGTAGAGCAAAGTATTATTGCTTCAAGAGCCAGCACTGCTTCCATCATATCCTTCGCTAAACTCGCAGACCGTGCGCGGGTGCTAAAAAGAGCAGCATCGGCATGCTTAGCACGTCGTTTGGTAGAAATCCACGTGCGCGTTCTGCCAAAAGCACCATTTGCATGCACATCTTGTGGTTTTGGAGAAAACAACATCCGCGTCTACCAAAAGATGCATGTGCATGCATCTGCAAGTAGTCTGCAGTTTTCCTGCAGACTACTTCCAATCTTCCAATTGGTAGTTGCGCTCAATTCAATGCGGTCGCAGAGGTGCGCTTTTCGGGCTCTTTTGGAACAGTGGCGCTGACGATTAGCGTTTTCTCAATAACTTCTTTTGTCGGTTTGAAACGGGGGAAATTAGGTGTGCACTCTGTTTCCAAACTAATTAGTCGTTGCGTGCTGGACATCTTCGTGTTCGATGGTGCGCTTGCATCCTTCGGACCAAAGACACGCATCTTATTCCTTCGCTGAGCAGCTGTCCGTGCAGGACATCGGCCATAACTGGCTGGGTGGTTGCCACCGCAGTGAGCTCACACAAACTTTACTTGCATACGTCCTAAAGTCATGAGGCATCCCACAGCGCTTGCGTCTGTTCCCCACGACAGTATTTAGCTACATGCCCGAAGCGCTGGCAGTTAAAACAGCGAAGTGGTGTCTCCACGTAGTAGCTAAACTCGTGTCTGGTAAAACCGAGGTTAATCTCCTGGCGTTCATAATTTGGAGCAAATGCAAAAATGAAAGAGTCCTATTCAGACGACTAGATTTGGACACGACGGATCAGTCTTCTTGAATGGAACACTCCCTGAGGTCTCAGGTAGGTGAGCAGCTCTCTGTCTGAGTACCTATTTGCGACTGCTCGAACAATGCACGTGTTTTTCACATAACTTTGCGGGACACGGGCAGATATGGCTATACTGCCAATATTTTGGTCTCTAGAAGGACATTAGCTTGTCTTTCTGTCTACATTCAAGAGCAACGCTCCCTGTGCTGTGAAATAGCTCTTGACTGAGACTCCACCGAGAATCGTTTCAATCTCGGAGTTGAAGATAATAGGATTCACTTGCCTTAAATTAGCTCTTTCGCATGCTGGAGTAATGGCGTTACGCTGTTGCACTCAAGGTTAGTGTTCGAACCATCACTCGTTACCTGCTGGAATTCCTGCCACCATTTTATTGTGCTGCGCCACCTTGCAACTCTGCTGCGCGCGAAAGCTCGCTTACAAAGTACTGCCTAAAGTTTAGGGTTTGCTTTCCCTCATTGCCCTACAACTTTGGGGTAGATCTTTGCGCTAGGGGGCTGTGTAAAAGTTGATTCTGCAACAGCGAGAAGAAAGCGCCAATCCGAGGGACTCGATTTTTAATGGTAAGCATTCTTTGCGAACATACATACATACATACATACATACATACATACATACATACATACATACATACATACATACATACATACATACATACATACATACATACATACATACATACATACATACATACATACATACATACATACATACATATGCCAGCCAGCTAGCTAACTGACCTCTTACTACTTGTTGCTGGGTGTATGCTCATTTTCGCGTTGCAGGCGTGGTCACGGTGTCGTCGTCATTCGACTTCCGTCGTCCGGCTCTCGCCTCTGATTCTCGCGTACTGCTTCCGCCGAACCAGCTGGCGCGCGTAAGAAAATACGGGTATGTCGGCTGCGGAACACCGGATGGTGTTTGCCTCCGCGCGCACACTGATTCAAAAGCAAGTGTCCCACCCCGTGCACGCAAGCTGGCTCCTGACGCTCACAGAAAAGCTCTTTGAAGACGCAGTTTCGTCGAGAAATGCCTCAACTCGGACATTGCGTTCCTCAGAGGTTCACTCGAGCATGCAGCTCGAGAATGGCGTACTACTTACTGGGATGCTACTTGGCACAGAGGAAAAGGGGCGTGTTCGCAATGATCGAGCACGTTCTTTACGACCCCCTGCATGTCGGAGCTCCAAAATGAGCGCCTGTTCGAAGTAATCGAGGAGGTCAAAGAGCCGGTCGAGGCGCGCCGCCTCGGGATCAATGGCACAGCCAGCTACCGGCAATAGGCTTCGCTTACCTTGGATGCCCAGAGCAAGTGGGACCTGCATAATTTTTGTAATTAAAACCACACGAAGAAAATGTGCGATAAAGCAACAGAAAGCATAGGGCATATGTAGAAGGGGAAAACAAAAAAAAATGGACAAGAAATAATTTTGCGATAGGTGTGAGCCGCACCCACGCCCTGTGCTATATATTTTTGTAATTTTTTTAATCGTCCCACAATGCTACGGAAGGTAATGGGTGTTTAATCCTGTTGAACCCTAACCTGCATCACTGAAGAGTACGAAGCGTTTATCATACAAAATGATCAGTCCTTTGTGCTTGTGTGCATGTGTGTGCTTTTTGCCGTCCTTTCGGCGGAAGCACATCCAATCTTCTTCTCTCTGTAGATACGTAAGTTTAAAATTTATTTTGTTTATTTTAACTATTTATTGAACTGCTTATCATTTAATGAATAGTGAAAGCACAATATCCCCAAGCAGGAGAGGCAAGAAATACAGGGCATATCAGTATAGCGTGCACAATAACAGTTCAATATTACGTCAACAATATAATACTTCAAAATAAAAAAACATTTCTAGAAGTTAAGCCAGTGTTTAACACAGAATTTAACCAACTTACTTGACATCAATTGCGTGGCAAGAATAATAAAAAAAATGTAGACAGTATTATGCCACGGATTTCAAGGTTTCAAGAAAATGAAGATTTCCATGTGGAAGCTTGTTACATTTGGCAATTGGTTCGGGAAGACATGCAAGACTTACGCAGCTTTTTCTGGCAAAGTACGGAAATAAGGCAAAGGGTACCACGGATTTGTCGGGTTGTTGATTGGGTTATATTGGAGGCAGGGTCCAGGACAATATAGAGTAACTATAAAAACTTAAAGCTTGACATTTTTTAACTATAGGGCCTTGGTACCCATACATTGGAGTAATTCAAAGACAGTCATCACAGCTGCGTGTTTTAAAAGAAGCGAAACAAATAGCCCTTCTCAGGATTCTTTCCAGACTTGTGGTGTTCGTTTGTGTATAAGGGTGACACGTAATACTTTGATATTCAACTCTATAGGCCTTATCAATGACCCGTAAGTAAGCAGTTAGCTCAACTGAAGCGGGCGGAGGCACAAATTTCGAAAAGCACTTGAACATGTGCTAGTATTATGTGCATACCAATTCAACTTATTTGTAATTGTGACGCCAAGATATTTATACATCGTAACTTTAGTTCGTTGTTCGGAGCCGATAGAGCAAGGGAACTTAAGAGGTAGTTTTAGCTCACGATGTCTTATCTAAATGCATGGGAATCAAGAAATTGGTTTCTTCCCCAACCACTGCACCGTTCGGATGAGTTTTATTGCATTTAAAAGAAAATATTATCTCGTGATTGTAGGAATAAAGTATTTAGTTTATACCTTCATTCTTTTATAATTATTGATGTATGCACTCAAGTACGAAATTTATATAACCGTTACTTAGCAATAAAATAAATATACCACAATTATGTAAACTGCATCCTATAATAATCCTATAGTGGGGCAAAATTGCTGTATTGTACACCTCTCTGAAATATACCAGTAGCTTGTGAGTAGAATTTTAGTGAAACCGTCCTGTAAATTCATATGTCCAGTTTGTGCGCTCGAGAACGTATAACGGATGCAGTTTCCACAAAGGCGATATCTATTTTCGTACCAGAGATAGGAATTTGTAAACATCATGCACCAATTTGCTTCCACTTAGGAATTTTCGGCAGCATTTCTAGCCAATTTTAAGCCCTAAACCAAAATTCTCCTCCCTAGAGTCACTAGAATTGAAACTTCTCTCTCAATCACAACAAACGCGATCAAGCACTAACTTGCACCATAATACTACCGTGTATGCGACGGCCACATAAATTGTTTATCACGATGCACAGGCTAGACTTCATTATCGGTCCTTTGATCAGCTTAGTGGGCTTGTCAAGGAAGGAGTCCGTGTATCGCGGCTCATGCATAAGGCCGACTTACGTATACAGCAGTCAAGAATATGGCGACGCTTTTGGCTGCGTCGTGTGATATGATTTCATGATGACGGGCGGGAGCTTTGACCGAAAGCAGGATAGGTGCGGGAAACAAAACATTGATGGCAGTTGTCTGTTCGACGTACAAGAAAAAATCCTGTCCTCTCTACAGAACCACAACCATTATTTAAGGGCAGACTGCAACGTTCTGTCACATATTCCTGGATCGCAGCCAACTAACCTCGAACACAAGTATCTTTATATGCACGGCGGTCCTATGCTGTACTAACTGTGTGAGTGACACTATTTCTTGTATTTTGCCTAATTAGTTATTATGAACTTATCAAATATTATAATCACTCGAAAATTGTCCATCAGAAAATTCAAGCCGTCGTGAAAAATTACCGATTCACAAATTTTTATTGCTCTTACGTCGAGGTGTATATATATATCTATCTATCTATCTATCTATCTATCTATATATATATATATATATATATATATATATATATATATATATATATATATATATATATATATTACTGCCGCAGAGAGTTCTCCATACGTAAGTTACGAGCCCTCTAGCGCGGTACCCTTCCAAGCGCCTCGCGCATATGACGTGACAGCGCGTGATGCCCCAAGCGCTGGCACGCGTCGGCAAGCTTCGGCGCGCGCCGACAAGCAAACGCTTCGCTTCGCGTTGGTCGGAGGAAGAGGGCACGCAACCACTGGAGCGAAGCTCCGACGCACGCCGAAGCTCGCTCCTCGGCTGCGGCGCACTGTTGCTGGACTATTTTGTCTTCACCCGTCAAAGCCCGGCCTAAAACAGCCTGCTGTAAACTAAGCTTGACACAATAAGTTAGTGATCTGTATGCGCTTTTAGATATAAAAAACACGTTTAAATAATGAATATACGCCTGCCGTAACAGTTTGTTTTTATTTTTGAAGTAAAAATAATGCACAAAATATCGACATCAGCAGCGCTCGCGCGTCGTCTGCCTGCAAGATCGCTTTGCAAACACCTGCACGACGATGCCATATTATATAAAAAACTGTTGTACCATTTCATTTTTTGTTAGCTCATTGCACAGCCAACTATGTAAGAATTAGGCGTGCAAAGTATCACTGAAAAAATCTGTGTTGGAACTATTGTCACGTAGTGGTGACGGTAAATAAACAGTGCGACAGCGCTGAAGTCCCCCGTCCATTGAGTGGTCACGGCGTGGTTCCTGGTCATCGGTGCGTGAGAGAAGTGTGTTCGACGAAAAGACATCGCTGCCTGTTGAAAAAAAGGCTCTAGTTCACTCTCCTTGCGCAATCGGCACTCGCAATCATGCCCCGAACCTCCAGCAGAAATGTAGCACTCTTCGACGAAGCACGTTAAACTGGTTTATTGTGGTCGGACTTATGCCCTAAAACTAAGGCTGAAACACTTTCACAAGAATTTGCAAGGAGAGTTAACTGGAGCCCTTTTCAACAGGCAGCCACGTGAGTATTAAAATAAGGTCTGAAAGGGTGCAAGACACTACACTACACTACATTGCGGGCGAATGCAGTTGCGAACGATTACTTGAAGATTGGTCCATTATATCAAATTTTCATGATGAGCGCAGACGTTTGATATTGGAATCCTACAAAATCTAAAAAAGTCATAAGACGGGCATAGGCTATCCAATAAGTTATGTCCGTCCTAATGAAAGATTCGTTCGTAACGATTTCGTCCCATCATTCACACGCTTCCTTCTTTTTTAAGTATATTGAAGTGGCACCCTGTATACTGCTGCTTCAAAGAATAAACATTTAGATTTTATCAAGCGTCGTCGTCTGTTGCGCTTATCTTCCTGCTGAAAAAGATTTGATTGCTCATTTGTAGAACGGAATGATGTCGCAGCGTAAGCAATGAAAATAATTTTGAATTTAGTTGTCTTCGTGGTACCAGAGCATAGCATTAGCGCAACGAACCAGTTATATGTGTGGCATTCATTTGAGAGCAATGAAGAATTTTGTCTCCCAGTGTGTCAGTGGGACAATTGCCTTTTGGCAACTTTCTTATCAAGGGACTGTGGTACCATTAAGACACCTAAGCTTACAACGCATCTGAAAACAACGCAGTAAAGCAGGGGGTAATACTGAAATGCCAATGATTTCTACGCACGCCTGAACGTTGGAGAGCTCTTGGTTGATAAATTCCGTCGCACGTTATGAGAATAGTTGCACACCAGTGACGTGGCAAGTAGCTAAATGAACACTTTCAGATGTCCGCCCTGCTAAGCACCGTAGATTTAACACATATTGTAGTTGTCGAGTTAAACTATCCTCCATTTCATACAGGCTGTGGAGGCTGGATATACTTTTTGCAATAGTTGCGTTCGCACCAAGAAACAGTCCAGTGCTTTTACCAGCGATTAGGTGGAATTATATACTTATGCTGAGTAATAAATGAAAAAAGATTTATACCTTAAACATGAACAAGTTGTGTAAGGCAGCTGCCAGTACGATGTTCTAGATGATTTTGCGTTTGGTTGTTTTTCTTTTCGGGTGTTCTTTTCTTGCGAGACGTCGTGACACATGAAACGCAGGCTCGCGCGAAAAAGTGACCATAAAACTTCACCACGAAATGCGCGGAGTAACAGTTCATTGCCGTAATTCGTAGCTCGCATTCCATTACGGGAGAGCGGGAGCACTCAAGAGCGTCCCCAAGATGCTCTTTCAAGAGTAGCTGCGTTCCAGTGAACGAACAGGAGCAGTTTGGTGACGCCGAGGGCCAGCTCGGGCTGCTCCCGCCCAAACACAGGGGGCGCGAAGGAAGTCACGTGACGCAAATGCACCATATCCTTTTATTCTGGTCGTGTTTCCTTCGTTTTGGTTCACTGTGTGGCAGCAACTGGATAATCACCGCGGAAAGGGAATCAAAAGGGTCACGTGATGCACCTCTGCCTTCGTTGTAATGGGAGGGCACGCGCTCTCGCTGCGCTGCTGCTCGACTCTGCTCTTTGCCTCAGCGCCTGTTCTGCCAATGGAGCAGGCTATTAGTATAAACGGAGTAGAGATATGAAGGGAGGAGAATAAGTGAAGATGTGGCGTATTGCGTGATCACATTGCAGTGACGCTGTTAGCTTCTAGTTGGTCGGGATTTTTCGCGGCGTCATCATTACTTAAAAAAAAAAAAAACACACCCTTCACCTTGAAGCGATAAGTGCCTAGATTCTTTGGTATCAATCATGCAGCAGAGCATTCGTTTGAATAAAGAACAAGCGCGAAACAAGCATTCAAACCAAGTAATCGATGATAAGGCGTGCCTTCTTACAATGCGAAGGACGTAGCGCTTTCCGTATACGTTTCCGGGCAAAGATTATTGCTGCGCAAGCTGCCGCTGCGACGGCAGCTTGCGAAGCAAAGCAGTCAGTAATTGGAGCTCCTTACATTGTTTGAATAAAGTAGCACCGAAAAAAATGCATTGCTAAAAATAAAGCACGGACGCAACTAAAAATAATTAATGCACCATTACACAGTTCATACAACAAATGCGAAAAGTTACGTAGTGCTTCTACAAGTGCACTGTGTCAAATGTGTGACATACATTGTCACCCTCGATGACATAGTCACTGATCTTAAAAAGAAGCAGAAGAGAATAAAAGTCATGCTACATGGGTCTTGCGTCCGCGAAGGCATTTTTAAAAGGGGCCACAATGACTGATACGGGTGGCAAGAAATATAAAACAATAAGATAAAGTTCATTGCGCCGCGACAAGGTGAATGCAGCGCATGAGCAATTATGGAAAAGAAAGAAGATACCTAGCGTATATGCCCTAGGGTGCGCATAAAGGGCACACACAGATCTTGTAGTCATCAATCGCGAAAGCTGTGCACAAACTACGGTGCAATGGCTGCTGCAGAATGAAACCTTCCACTGAACATGCATTTGCGTCATGATGCGCATAAAAAGTTATATCAGGCTACTGCACGGCGAAAGCTTCTCAGGTTTTCACACAGTGCAGCGGTAAACAAAGCACACGACATTACTGATGCACGCGCTTTGTGACACGTCATCCTTTCAGAGAACAGGGTCGACCTTTCATCCAGTACGCGCTGCTCATACTTTCCGTGCCAGACACGCTGGTCAAAATATTGCCTTTGCACTTCACACAAATTTCGAAAGCCTGCCCTTGATGCTAAGCGCGGTACCATTTAACTTAGGCGAGACAATCGCGAAGCGTGCCTAAGCTGCCCTCGCCTCGGCCAACGTATTGCCTGCTGAATTGGATAGCACCGTCTGTTTAACTAAGGTCTCACACTTGAGTGCTGTGCCGGCGTCTCACGTCACAGAGCTTTAGGCCTTTTTTCGGAGCGTCGGAGTTGCTTGTAGCGCCATCAGGCAGGAAACGAGTGTCGCGGTCGCCGCACGTGCTCTCGCTGTGGCCGCCCGAAGGTTCGACCGTACTGAAAGACTAGGTTTCGGTGGACTCCTCTACGATAGTCTCCAACGCCGGTTCCAGAGAGGCGAATCTACGCGGTGACATCGAAAGCCTTCGTCGAGACGTTCTAGCTCGTCGCCGTAACTGGCGGGGACCGCGCGAGCTGTACAGGTAGCGTCGTCGCGGTGATCCTGCGAGTGGTCCAGGCTCTGCTTGTTGCTGCATGGGACTCGCAGTGGACGTAGATGGTCGCTGCAGCGACTCGGACAGCTCTTGCTCCGGTGATCCAGGCTGCGTCGGCGAAGGGGCCCAACTCGAGCTGGAACCGCCAGATTGTTGCGATGGCACAGACTTTCGTCGCCGACACAGTTGCGGCGGCAGCGGAAGAGGGGGATCACTATCGCAGGACGATGTCTCGTAGTCGAGCCCGCTCGTGTCTGGCGCGAATATCAGCGCCAACAGCTCGTTGCTGTCGCTCTGCATTTTCCTGGGCTTGCATAGCGAGCAAGGACAACCCATGGTTTTTGTTTTCTCAGGCACTGTCGTGGAATAATCTGGAAAACTTGAGGACGAAAGTTTGCAGTACCGTCCGTCACTATGGTTGATGTTGCCTAGTGGTCCCTGTTGCTAGCGTGATCCTGCGTTGTGAATGTCGACTCAGGATTCTTGCACTGCACATGAAGGTGCTTCGTCCGCTGATTATGCCTACCGCTCCACGGGCTCACTGAAAAAATGACGACAGCCGGCCACTGTGCGCAACGCTTACAAGTGCTCTTGGCACCTAGGAAGCAAGACGTTGCTGCTTTACGAGCTGGGCTCAGTGGTCTAGTGATGTTCGAGATCTTCATACATTTAATTTGTCAACGCCTCCTAGATAACTGCAAATCGCGCGCATCACGTCACATGGCTTTATTATGCAGGGTCTTGACGTCATCATGTAACCGACGATAGGGAAAAAAAGTGAGTCAACAGCGGTTGACATGGAAGAAAAACAAGGTATTCTGGGGGCGCATTAGTGATGTACAATTTGGTTTGCTTAGACTGTATTACCTTCGGCATCGGCCTAGATTTGTAGTTTGCACTGCATCCGCGATCGGTACGTATTTCCCGTGAAAGAAAGCCGCAATTTTGGTTTTAGGCACGCACAGTTTGAACGCGCGCATCTGGGTTTTATTTCGGCGTCTTGCGTTAATTGTGCATCATTACTGCTGCTTACGTAGCTCTACGATAACCTGGTGCGTCTTTTTCGTTCCAAGCTTCAATTTAACGCTGTTTTCATTTTCGTGCGTGCGCTAGAAGGCCCCAAGCCGTCTAAATTGACGAGACAAAAGTTGCCGAACACCTGGATCTTACGAACACGACATCGCTCCGATGGGTGTGGTGGAACGCATTTCTTAAAGCAGCGCCATCTGCCGCATTCAGCGGCGAGCAATGAAGATGAGGAAAGAGTTGAAGGAGTGGGCGTGGCCGCGCTGCATGCGTTCAAGGTGGAGACGGGGAATTAAACTGACGATCGGGCGGCTGACACGCGTGTTCACCGTTTCCCGAAGAGCGTCTGTGCCCCTTAGACGGAGTATGCATGCTTCACTTTAAGCTTTGTACTCTTACGTGTGATAACCTAGATCTGGTTATTAGGCACGCCATAGCGAATTGAATTATCGGGGTTTACGTGCCAAAAGCATGAACTCATGATGAGGTGCGCCGTTGAGGGGACTGCGGATTAATTTGGACCACCTGGGGTTCTTTACAGTGCACCGAAATCTAAATACACGGGTGTTTTCGCATTTCGTCCCCATCGAAATGCGGCTGTCGTGGCCGGTGTTCACGCCGTAGTGAAGCACTCTGAATAAATTTTGACCGCCTGGGGTTATTTACAGTGCACCCCACGTATGGTGTACGGGCGTTCTTGCAATCCGCCCCCAACGGTTCGCCCCGGCAGGAACGGGGCGAACCCGTGTCCTGTTGCTTAGCTGCGCAATGACACAGCCACGCAGCTACAATCTCGAGGGCGATAAGAAGTGAGTAGAATTGAAGACAAATTGTCGCTAAACGTACATGGCCCCCAATCGCAGCTAGGTTAACAACAATAAAAACAAGATGAGAAACATGGATGAAAAAGAAAGACAAACAAGCAACATGTGCTTACTTTTGATTCTGTTCTTTTTAACAAAATGATAATATTGGAAGGCGTTGTTCGTGCCCGATAAGACTGATTCCACTGCACTTTGCAGCGTCATCAATGACGCACGAAATAGTCACTGCCTCTATACGGTATCAACGTCCCTCTTCCACACAAGCATACGTTATACGTGACGCGTGCAGTGGCCTTGTAATACTTTTCTGCGTTCACTAGTTTTTGAGCGAGCCTTCAAACCGCTGTATAAAATTACGACAGCAAAGCGCCTGGCCAAGAAATACGCATCTCGCAATAATTGTGGCTGCTTTCTTTTGCCAGCGCAGAAATTGGACGGAGCTGACGGACCGCAGGCAGTGTTCCGTTCGGGTGCTACGGTCTTGCTGGTCGCAAAGGCAACGAGCGGCAGATTCTGAAGCGAAGATTTCGGAGCAGAAACTTTAAAGGTGCGCAAGGCGTGTACCTTCGACGAAGAGACACCACGGCCACTGCAGTTTTCTTCGCATCTCCCGCAGAAACGGCCAGGACTTCAAAAGCATGGGCTGCTTCCATTCGTGCTGCTCATCCGAGGAGACTGAACCGCAACGTCCTCTGTTGCAAGGTTCCGACTCCACCTCCAGCGGGTTCGGATCGGTCGTTCACAGCATCAGCGACATGAACGAACGTGTCCTGGAACCGCCAGAAGTAACCACAAGACAGAGGTCGGCGACCTTCAGCGAAGGCACAGGCACCGCTGCCATGGGCATTGACCACGGAATAAGCAGGGTTCGTGCTTGGTCGTACGGAGGATCCCGCGGCCACTACAGCTTGGCGTCCAGCGCCACTAGCACCCTGACCATTGGCTCAAAGTACGGTTGCAGCACGGACACGCTGACCGAGGAGGACAACTACGGCGTGGCTGAACAACAAACATCAGTGCATGAATGAACTGTTCGTCGACGAATCTTGCGATGTCTTCTGAACTAAACGTTTGTTCGTCATATCGTTCCCTACTAACCTCGTTAAGTTCAGCGAATTACCTCATTTCATCTGCTGTGCAGAAGAAATGACTGTTTTTCATCGGAATGGAAGTGTTTCGCAAGAATACGTAAATACTCATGCCGGAAGACCGGTGACACGCACACCACCAACGTTTATCCGCAAGTTCTCGTGACATATACTCCATTATACGTGAAATAAAGCTCTGCTTTTAACATTTTACAGTCGCCTTCTGTGCGCACTTGAGGCATACGAGTATTACGGAACAACCACCGAGTGTTATTAGGTGCGACAGTTCACGTTGCGTGTGCTGAGTCTACACATTGGAAACTCTTAACTTGGCCGGTTTACGGCCCACTGCTGCGAGCGGAGACTTCACTGCGCATGCGCAGAACACTGAAGCGGCCAGCAGGTTTACGGAGTGGCACCCGCTCGTCTGCTGGCTCTAGGGGGGAGTGCCGAGTGAGCGAGCGCCACGCGCTAGCACTTCTGCAGGAGAAAATGCCTCGCAGGTGCTTTACTGCTCAAGGATACCTGTGGCATCTGCGTGAAGTAGCAGCAACAAAACCTTTTGTAGACGACGTGAAGTGGATGTCTGTCTTCGAGAACGCAAAATGGGCGTTTCGCCGTGAATTCGCGCTATGCGCTATAAAGAGCCGCATTGACCATCAGAGTGGTTATTCGAGGTAGAAAGACGTGAGCAACCATAAAAAGGGAGTGTTTTGCAAAGAAAGCTTTCTTGCCGAGTTCGAGGCACTTTTTCATACGCATGCTTCTAAAGTGGCATAGAACAGCCCTTCTCGCAGGCAAGCGAACGCGTTTCGATGCGCAGTGGCACTAGAAGAAACCGACTTATCAGAAACCAGAACACGACGAATACAACACGACACTATGAATCGCCACTTAAAATTTAGACAACTAATTTATGTACGATGTACTGCATGTGTGTATGTGTATGTAATATCTAGCCCGTCTATACACTCCGAATGAAATCATTTCTTCGTATAAAGTATAACAGGCTGCTTATTCATCCTGATATTTACACCTCTAAAGCCACACGTCACATGCGCGCACGCATAGTTCATGAGCCAATTACACCAAGAATCCTTCGCTTTACAGATATTTCAACTGGAGCTGACCCGCGGTGTGTGTGTGTTTTCAGTATAGATCATGCGCTCAGCTGGTGCACATGTCGATGTGACGTCTACTATGTATACCAGGCGCCAGAAAAAACTTGCGTTGTAACTTGGGCTTTATTCAGTGGCCAACTTTTTCTAACGTTGCGACCTCAGTATTAGGTCCAAAATACCACTAATATCAAATAATACACTGGAAACACAATATGTACCTTTATTTTGTTGTTCTAGCAAAATAAAAGCAAGCTTGCTTTATATTTACTTCGTGATAAGTGCAATTGAGACTGAGTGGCGGTGCAGCGAAGTGCTCCGCTTGAGCAGGCGAAGCATCGCTGGGCTAAAACTCTCGTCTCGCTCGACGCTTCGCCAGGGACTACGAGTGGAACGAAACGTAAAGCCGCTGGCCTAAATGTCTCTATTGGAGAGCTATAGCTCAGCGAGTTTACAGGCCATCGAGCCCAGCGGTTGGACGCAGACGCCACCGCGTATGTGAGGTAAGCTGGGGCGGCCGGCGTGCTTAGCTTGCTCGATGGTCTCGTCTTCCCAGCGGAGCGCGCGCAGCGGACGAGCGTTTTTGCGAAACAAACATGGCGACCACCCGTGCGATCAGGGGCACGTCATCGGCATCTTCAAATGTGGCGCTGGCTCATGTGCAAGCGGAAAAGCCTCGGGGGTGTTTCACCACTGAATAGGATGTACGTGTCCAGCGAGATGTTTCACTAACGAGGCCTGTTGACGACGATTTGAAGTGGATGACCGTGATCGAGAACATGAAGCGAGCGTACTGATCTTTCTATAGTAAGTCTAGCCTTGTTTGACAGGTGGGGCAGCAAAGCGCTCCGCTCTACTCCTCTCGACTGAGCGAGGCATCGCATCGCTCCGCTGCCGTATCCGCTCGCTGGGCTCGCTGGGCCCGCTGGCCCGTAAACCCGCTCAGCTTTACAACTCTCCATTATCACGCTCTTTTGTGCATCGCAACCACGGCGGAAACATCATCGAACATACTTTCAATGGGAGCTTTTCGTTGACAATATGGCAGCTAATGCATGTATGCAATCGCGCTCAATGTGAGCTACCACGCGCCAGTGCGCGGCTAATTGTTCTCTCAGGCTGTGTAGTGGCGCCGATCGAGGTGCTGTCAAAGACTTAAAGGGGGAGAGCTATGCTGCTGTTTTTTCAAACATCAGCCGCCACGATGGCTTAGCGGTTATGGTGTTGTGCTGCTAAGCACGAGGTCGCGGGATCACAAACCAGCCGGGGCGGCCGTATTTCGGTGGGGACGATATGCAAAATAGACGGTTATGTCCGGTGAATTGTGGGCACGTTAAAGATCCCCTGGTGGTCAAAATGAATCCGGAGTCCCCCCCCCCCCCCCTCCCGCCCTACGGCATGCCTCATAATCAAATCATGGTTTTGGCATGTAAAGCCCCAGAATTCATTGTTTAGAACATCGCCCCTGGTCTCTTCTAGAATTTCACGTGCCAAACCATAGCCGCTCGTAAAGGTCAGGACAGGCGGTGGCCACTTCTTGTACGGTGATTTATCGCAGGTGAGAAAGGGTGAGATCACAGCTACGTTAATGTCGCGATTCCTCGTAGAAAGGGCAAGTTAGGCATTGAGCGGTAATATGGAAGCCTGTCTGATCACGTATCCAGAAGCAATGAATGTATGGTTAAACTCTGAGGGGATTGCAGTTATTATTTTCAGACGCACAAATGACGCGCAGCTCGCACAAAAGCTGACCACTGGTCTATGCTGATCATTTTCGTGGGATAATATTTCCTCAGGCCTGGCAGATGGCAAAAGCAGGCATGCACTGGCGATGTTCAAAAGGATAGCAGAACCATGTCTCTTCAGGTCGGGAACAAGGTGCTAGTTGGCGCTACTATCCAGTCTGGCTGAGTGCTTGGCCACGTGCTCACGTGTTTCAGCTGATACTGAGCGCCATTGTACCGTGATGATGATGATAATAATTTATTGGAATCCCTGTTGAAGCGGGGTGGTAACAAATAGTCACATAGCCTCATCAAAACTCCTTTATCTACCTTGTTCCACCACCTGTTCCTGTAACGAATCCTGTCTTAGCAATCACTTGCCAGCTTGTTTTCCCCATCAATACTCTAAACATCTCTTGTTTATCTCCACTGCTTGCCGACTGATTCTCTGGCTCCCAAAGCCAACCGGCCTACCGATCTTTGGTTTACTTCCAGCCCTGACAATATATGTGATTTTAAGCGCAAAATGGCATTTGTGAACGTTGGCGCTGGCACTATTACTCCTTGCCAAATTCCACGCGCTATCTCATACTTATTGTGGCATGCTTCATTATTGCTGCATTCGGCTTGGCCTTTATTTTCAGATTATCTTGGTAAGTGCTTGAGTAAGTCTTTGTTTCGTTTATGTATACACTGAGCCACTTATATCGATTTAGAGACTTAGGTGGGCTAGTTGGTTGCTGGCTTGATGGAACATTGATATAACAGTGCGTTTTGAGGACGGGACGCAGAAAGAATGGACAGAGGACCAGCCGCCGAACTTCAACTGAGCTTTTCTGCGGGAAAAAGATTGCACGAGCAGCAGTTGTTGCGCAGAAACATTGCGAACAACATTGCCACAGCGCACAGTGTCAGCACAAAAGCGGATCATCATGTCTCGCATCACTACTGAATGTCCTGATCTGCGCAAGATTAAAGACACGTTTCTAAGCCACGCTATAGCACCATTCTATACTGTTTTTGCCGCCGGACTTCGAAACTTATCGTGCAAATGTATCTCTTTCTTTCTTGACAAATTAAGTGACGCGGTGCTAGTGCAACCTTCTCCTTCCTTGGAACACGCCTTCCTGAACCGTATCAACAGCCACCCAGAAGAAACGGAAGCCAACCGCCACACCATGATAGGCTTCCGATCCCGCCTGTCCACGCAGCACGTCATGTTACGACTGAAGAACCAGATCCTTGACGACAAGACAAGAAACACCAGATCCATCCTAGGGCTAGACCTGGAGAAAGCATTCGACAACGTCGCTCACGAGCCGAACCTGAAACAAGTGTCTAATCTGAACCTGGGGGAAAGGGCCTACAACTGCGTGAGGGACTTTCTGAACGATCGCAAAGCCACCCTGACAGTTGGCGACCTCGAGTCCGAAGAACGGACCCACGGAAGTGCAGGTACCCTCCAGGGCTCAGGTATATCTTCGCTCCTTTTCAACTTAGTCATGTTGGGTCTCCCCAGCAAACTACGGGAAATCGAAGGAATCCACCACGCTATATACGCAGACGATATAATGATTTGGGCGGACCGTGGCAGTGACGGCCAAATTCAGAATGCACTACAAATGGCCATTTACAAAGTCGAAGAGTATATATCTCCAAGGAACGGGCCTCAAATGCTCCCCAAGCAAATCCGAACTACTCCTTTACCGGCCCACGCGCAGAGGCATGCCGCCAAAGAGCTACACGGGACTCCGGGAGTACGAGGAAATCGGCCTGTGCACCCAAGATGGAAATGCAATCCCCAAAGTAAACAAGATCAAAATCCTTGGGAGGATCAGAGGCCAACGGAGGTAACGGCGAAACCGTGAGGAAGATCGAAGGCAAAGTCACCAGCGCCACGAGACTCATAAAGAGGATAACCAACAGACATGCGGGTATGAAGGAAGAAAACGTCATTTGACTGCTACACTCCTTCGTGGTCAGCGACATCACCTACGTAGCTGCCTACCACAGCTGGTACGTCGCGGAAAACAAGATCAACACGCTCATAAGGAAAACGTACAAGATGGTTCTGGGCCTCCCGGAATCGACGAGCACCGAGCTCCTGGCCCAGCTGGGCATACACAACACCCTGGAAGGAATAGCCGAAGCACAACGCATCTCGCAGCTCGAACGCCTGTCGACCACCATGCCGGGAAGGCACAATATGAACAAGCTCGGCATAACGTTCCACAACCAGCAAGGCCAGAAAATGCAAATCCCCAACAAAATCAAAGACGCCGTTACGGTGGCAAACATCCCAAGAAACGCGCACCCCGGTTACAACCAAGGCACAAGAAAGGCAAGAGCCGATGCTCTGCTCCGTTCATTCGGCAGGGAGAGAAACACGCTCTTTGTCGACGCAGCCGAATATCCGAATGGCCAATAATACACCGCCGTAGTCATAGACACATACTCCAAAATCAGAATCGCTTGCAGTGTATAACCTAATACTCGGAAATAGCGGAGGAAGTAGCGATCGCGCTGGCTCTCACAGAACAGGAATGCGAAGTCGTATTACGAGACTCGCAAACGGCAGTAAAGAATTACGCCAAAGGTAGAATTTCCAAGAAAGCCCTGTCCATTCTGGCCAAAGCGGGCAGGTCCAAAACCGCGAGCTCGAGGATGGTATGGTTCCCCGCGCACGTCTCCACGGAAGGCGACGCGCTCCCGAACCTAAACGATACGGCGCACCGGACAGCGCGAGACATGACCCACCGCGCCGAACAGGGCAACGCTTCTCGCACGATAGCGAACACTCTTCGCCCACAACGGGACAGGCTCACCAGATACAATGACATAACCAGTGCATATCTAAACGCCAGAAGGATATACCCACCACTGAGTCATAATTGAACAGGAGGCCGTCGCCTGGAGACAGCTCCAGACGAACACCTTCCATAATCCATTGCGTCTGAAACGTGTCTTCCCAGATAAGCATCAGGATGACACGTGCAAATTGTGCCAGGAAGGACCATCAACACTCATACATGCTGTAGGAGTGCAATGTAGTTGTAGGAAGGATGGCAGTTGCTCCGGAGACCCTGTTGTCGAGGTGAGCTGCCGCTCTGCGCAGCTTAGACCTCAGAATCCAGACGTGGACAGTCCAGCAAGCCCGTGATGCGGCGTTGAGGCAGGGCCTTGGCGTTCCCCCGTGAGAGACCTGAGCCCGGGTCGCGTTAAACCTTGTCGGACGTACAAGGAAGTTGTATCCTCCAATCCGTCGTATCCATCAAAAGGCAGCGGCTGCGGAGCAGATCCAACAGACATCTTAGAGTCTATGTGAAGCTTCTGAGAAGGTGTAAATCAAATTGTAGAAGTTTGCCCATTACATTCCTGCGTTTATGACCTAAAAGAAACTGTCACGCGCGCATGTGCTCTAGAATACCCGTGCTACCGAATATGACACACGCGGTTATCCTCCAAAAGAAGTAGTTAGCTTTGGCGGTACAGAAGCATACGTGCGATTCTAGCCTAAGAATTGCAAGGATGCAATATTTCATTTGGAGGTCCTTCAGCGCACACTGCAAAATTACGTCTCAATACAACGTACAAACAGAATTTATTTTTTAACTGTATGCAACTGGGACTGCATCCCTTATGACATGGTCATAGGGTACATGGTCCATGGCCTCCACAGCCTAAGGAAAGTGAGGAAACAAGTGCGCCATGCTAAGGTAGTGCGTTCTTCAAAAGCACAATCTATTGAAAGCGATGCATACATTCGTGAAGCCTAATATGCGGAACCTGAACCGCCACACTGATTCCGGTATTAGATGAACGCGAACTTTTGAGGAAGTTTTAACTTGTATTGTTGGTTATGTGTTTGTATTTACAGAAACCTGTTTGAAAGGAGACATCGCAGCCATTTTGAATATGTGCCACAGGATTACGTTGTACAGGTAATAAATAAAAAGAAAGAGATTGTGAGCATCGGGCTCCTGTGCTCGTGGACCGCGGTTCGATCCCACAATCGGGCACCTAATTCAATTTCATTGCTGAGGTATGAGCTATTGGGCAAGACAGCAGCACCAAACAACCACGTTCACGAAATCTGGGAGGGCTCCTAAATAAAGCTTCGCTTTAGAGATCATGCGGGTCTAACGCACACATTGGAGTAAATGTAAGGCGAAGGTTTCGGGAACGCGTAAATATGTACTATACAACTGATCAACTTCAGTACAGATTATTTAAAGCATAGCAATAAGGTAACTGCCAGGCGAGACGGCAAGACACTAAGATTCCCACACTCTATAAGCGCCTTACACCCTTTGGGGCGTATCTTTGTCCCACAAGAACAATCGTCGTCTGTATTGGGTGTATATCTCTTTAAAGCTATGCACCTGATATTTGCAGGTCACTAACGGCATGCGCGTTATCATTGTGACATATCATTCTTGGCAGGAAAGCAGCGAACGCATAGTTTTAAAGAACAAAAGCCCAAGCATGACAATGACGGTTATTGTTGTTCTAGGACAAGGATACGCCCCAAAAGGCATAAGCTGTTTGAGACTGCTCCTAGGCGACACCGTACTACACTGTCTCCGGAGTCCGCCCCCTGAGCAATGTGTGCCAATCCTGAAGCTACTGCAATGGTAAAGTGCACTATCTCCATGATCAGCCCACTTATATCTCCATGATCGGCCCACTTAGCGAGAATCTAACCGAGAAGGCGCCCCAAACCCCGGCAAAGAAGGCATAGAAAGTTTTGTTTAGTGAAGGCGCTTGATGGAGTATATTTGTAATAGTGAGGACGTTTAAGTACCGGTTTTTCATTGAGCGACACCGGCGACGATGACACCACTGTCTACTTGCTCAGCAGTGAGGACGCCTGCGATGACGCCTTCGAGCTTGTGCGGAGCCGCAAACGAAGATACACCATCAGGGCATCTATATATATATAAATATATGTCTTCGAGCAGGCCAACGGTAGGACCAACTCGGAATACCGCAGTCAGTAGGATTCTGTTTGTACTAGAACTCGCTACTGTCAACCTGAGATGACTCGACAGACATCGGCAACTTGAAGCGGTGGCGCCATATCAAGTCAGAGACGTTAGAGTCAACCCACGAAAAATGTGTTGGTTATTGATGCCGCACATGAGACTGCGCTGAGAAATTTGAGTAAACTTACAGAAGTTGGTGGCATAAAGCTCCGCTCGTGCATCCCTCGGGACAGTGGTTCCACTACTGGTGCCATCTACGACTTGAACGTCTCTCCCTTCCGCGCTGACCGCGCGATTCCAGTGAAGCCTGCCGTTGATAGCGTCGCCATGACCCATGTGTATCGCCTCGGCATATCCCGCTGTGTGAAAATAATTTTCAAGGGCGACACCCTCCCTTCGCACGTCAGGGTGGGCTACTTTAGACACTCTGTGTGGCGCAAGGCCACTCCAATGCCGCAATTGTATGAGGCTGAGACACGTAAGCGCCGTGTGCGAGAACAACAGAGTTTTCTCACGCTGCATACTCTGGTGCAGCCACGGTTCGCAAATGCACCAATTGGCTAGCGTCCCATGATGCTACCTCGAAGGACTGCCCCAAATGAAGAAGGAAAAGGCAAGCTTGAAGCAGATGGCGAGTGACCGTTCGTCTCGTCGAGAAGTTGTTGCGACCGTTAGGAACAGACGCCCCCGACGCCGTCGGACTTCAAAAAACGGTGATGCCTTTTTGAAGAGTATGACCTTCCTGCCTACATCCCTGCCTTTCCTCTCTTTGCTATCTCTCTCTCTCTCTCCCATTGAGTAATTCCCTACAGAAGACAGCCGCGGGAAAAAGCACATTTGTGGGGGCAGTGCGGATGAGGCTACATTTATAACCTGACACGTTATGTCAGCGCTGTTCAGTGGGTGAGCTATTCAGTATATCATTGAAGTAGGAAAATTGGTCACACCGGCCATTTGATACGGTGCCATTTTGAGATAGACTACTCGGGAAAGGAGCCTTTTCGTAACTGTGACTTTTCACATTAATATAGTTGATAGCGGGAGCGATGACACACAGATCTCCAAATTTTTTTCATATGAGCTGCCTTGACAACTATTTTTCTGTCTTTGCTTTAGCGTGCTTCAGAATAGTGACATAAAAAAGCACGAACGATGGCTTCAGGTGATGCCACGTTCACATAAGAAATCGCACAACACACACACAAAAGAAGATGGCATACATAAAAGATCAATAATGAAGGAGATATTGTCGAGGCAGCAAATATCAAGAATTTGGCAATCTGTATCTCAGCGTTCCCAGTATCAAGATCAATGATAAACAGACAGAGTTCTTCCATGATTTTCGGACACGTTTTTGTATTTGGAGCAAATGGCTTTGTCAGGCTACTAAGCCTTTGGCGTTTGCTCCTGTTTCTGTTCCTGCAGTAGAGAGGGAGAGAGAGAGAGAGAGAGAGAGAGAGAAAGAAAGAAAGAAAGAAAGAAAGAAAAAAATGAGAATTGTTTTTGCTCATAATATGACCGTTAGTCTGTAGATATAAAAGCTAGATGAATATTCTGTTAACGGTTGGAAATTAGCGTCTGTCTACGTCGTTTTCCTGTTCCTTGCTGTCCCCTCCGCTAGCACTGCAATTCTTGTACTACGGAGAGCCTGATACGGTTCATTTAAGTTCGTGTGTGTTTATTAGCGGTTGGAGAAGTGTGGCACTCACTGAAACTCAAAAGGGCGCGCTGATATTATTGTACCAGAGATATTCCTACACTTCAATAGGCAGGGCAGTTCGGGTGCTCACTGGGTGTGTATGGACCGGTGTGTATTGCCGCGCGACTGGGCGCTCGAGGCATTTTGCGTGTATTCGCGGATGCTTTCACGCTCGGAAAACATTTTTATGTAGCAAGCATCGAGCAATAGAAAGCTGCATCGGAAGTCTTTTCACGTTTCTCTACGATTTTCTCATTTACACTTTTCATTTAATTATAATAGTTCAGAGGTTGAATAATTAAATAATACTAATGCTAATTAGGCGGAATAACAAAACAATCTAAACATCCCCAAGCGACGGCAAACATTACTTTGGTTCAGTCCAGCTGCGTGGCATTTGCATATTCTTAATGCTTGGCTCAAGTTACGTGGGACACCCTGTATAACTCATGATGACATTTTATTTACCATTTGATTAAACAGATTGGCAGTCTGGGTAAGGAATGAGTTGTGCCGTTATGTGCGTAATTATTGGTTAAGCTGATTAACTTTTCATTTATTGCTCTCAATTGACTAAAGCAATTGGACAATTCGAGCCTCGCCTCTACGTTATCTAGCCGAGCGAAGAAATTTGAGCAAGAAGACATACGCAAACAAGTACTTCTCAGTCGAAGGCTCTCTAAAGGCGAAGCTAAAGCTAAAGGGTTGTTTTAGCGCCACTGAATTTATTCGGCTTTTCTCAAATACGTTGTTGGGCTACCTCATTAATATGTCTCACGCTATCCTTGAAAAAAAAAAAAAAAGGCAGACGACGTTAGCGCCATCTAGTAAATATGAGGAGAAGCTGTGCGCTAGAATAAGAAGACCTGTAAAGGCCAAGCAGACGCGCTCAATTCTCGTCATTGTATGCAGAAGTAGAAAACTTGGTACCGTCTCCGCAACTGGGGAGACGACGTGCTACAACGCGAAGACCCGGACACCAGCTCTCTCCAGTATGCGGATGTTCAGCGGGCGTTAGCGCACTGCGCATCATGCCACCTGCTGGCGCGCTCTTCCTTTGAAGGATCAGTATTCTTCACTGCTATATGGCATCGACGTAGCTGCATAGAGACGTTGGGGAAACGGCGCCGCGGAAGCTCAATTGGTAGAGCATCGCACGCGAAATGCGAAGGTTGTGGTATCGTTCCCCACCTGCAGCAGGTTGTTTTTTCATCCACTTTCATTTCCATTAATTTATCGTTTCTTTATTTTCATTTATTAAGCACAAGTAATTTCCCCTATGTTGACCTTGGTGTCAGTGTTTGTTGGTTTCTTATGACTAATAAAATCGGGCCCCTCGGTTAACCCCCTTCTTTTGATTTAATGTAAATAGAAACGCATGCAATAAACACTCAATGAAAAATTCACAACGAGAAAAACAATACAGTCAGAACTATAACAGTACGAACAGCACTTGGGTTAGGGACAGATTGCGACTCTGAGAGCGCGCAACAGTTCGACGTGGAGAGGCGGAGACGAGGCGACGAAAGAACCTTTTGGTCTCACCAAAAGGTCCATGTGGTTGACCGATGAGCGGGTGACCAGAGCATAGTAGATCCGGCTTGGAGAGCGGACCCAAGAGGCTTGGTGGCACGGGCAGATGGAGGCGTCGCTTTGATCAGGTAGCTGGGCGCAAACTCGGGCCCGTAGCGCGACTGCTTCCACTCTGCCTGCGGGCCCAGAAGTTTGCTAGCCTCGGGTAAAAGTCTGTGCTCGGTTTGAGTAGCGACGCCTGGGAGTAGGTTGGCAGGAGGCCCCAGTCGGTTGACACCCTGGAGCATCGGGTCCGGAGCACTACGGGTGATCCTCAACTCCCGGTCCGGTGGCAGATCTTAAACCTATCGGCGCTTTCTGGAGCTCTACTCCTCTTCTGCCAGTGCGCCTCGAATTTCCGCCCCTCTGGTCCATTCGTCTCTTCCGGACTGGGGATCCTCGGGGCCCGGTGTTCATCGGCGATTGGCCCCTGGAAGCTCCGTGGACTTTCCCTATTGGATCACTTTCCTTCGCTCCTTTAGTTTTTGTTTTCTTGAGCCGCGAATTCTCGTTCCAGATGCTCCTCGCCTTGATGTCGTCGTCTTTCACCCAGCAAGGCAATTAATCACCTCTGCGCGAGCAATCTTTGTTGTCCCCTTCTCTCCCTTCTTCCACAACGGCACTGTTTCACGGACTTCACACATCAGAATCGTCCACCATTGGTATCCGTTCAGAATAACGGATACCAGTGGTGGAGGATTCTGATACTGGAACCTCACACCGCGGTTACCTTCTCTGCACATAACGGCTATATGCAGTTAATCACGGCCAATACACCGAAGGCTAAGCTAAGGATGGTCCCACAGTACGGTGACTGAGCGCTTGAATTTTTACTTGCGAATTACCGAAAAGAAATACTTTAGGTTGGCAAACTGAATAGTGAGTTGACTTACACAGAATCACACCGAGCCACGAGTCTGAATAAGCAACGCTGAGCGAAGTTTTGGCGAGTCTGTGCGCGAGTGAGCCGGAAGCAAAAAAAAAAAAATGTGGAAAGTAGAAAAAAAATGCTTATGTTTTGCGAGAGCTCTCTTTATTTTTCCGCCCTATGGTCATTACATTGCTAAAACGTGCAATAAGAAAAGCACGAACATGATCGTAAGATATCTTTATGAATAATCAGATGACATACAAGAACTACAACAGGTTATACAGTATAAGTCCGCAAACGCCATCTGTCACAAATGTGTTATGTACGTCGTAAGCCATGACGGTGCAGTCGTTTCTCCTAAAAAAGACGTATAATTAGTGATTAAAAGCTATGCAACATGAGTCCTGCGTCGTTTAAAGAATCCTCTCCAACTTGTAAAAAACAATAACAATACAGGTGACAACATACGATAAAAACAAAGGTTCATTGCACCAGGAAATTGAAAACCTATGACACGAGCAATCTTCTAGAAGAAAGAAGAAAGAAAATCACGCATGGTATAGCGCTGTGAATAAAAAAAAGAAGCATGCAGATTTTTCTATTTTCTCGTGAGTCTCGGAACGTGCACATAATCTGCGTCGCAAAAGGTGCTTGTCTGTTGCCGAATAACGCCGGCACTTCGAAATACATTTGCGTCGCATTGCGCATCGGAGCAACATTATAAAATCGGGTTGGGCGTGAGCGTTCTACGTTTCCCACGATAAGGCGGCGAACAAGAGACAAATAAATGGTGCAGCCATGTTGTGCAACAACACTCTTTCAGCGAACGGAGGTTTTCTTAACATCAAACATGTGCTGCCTGTACTTTCCGCCACGGACGCATTGGTAAAATGATCGCGTTTACACTTAACGTTCATCGCAAAAAGCAACTGTGAACCCTGTACAACGCTGAACAGAACCGCTGCAAACCCACACAGCGTGTTATCGCGTTGCTCCCCCCTGAGAACCAGCGGGATCTAATCGAGTGATCGTGATAGCGGAGCTGACAATCTACAGCCTCATGCACTGGGGAGCTCGGTGCCGGCGTCCTACTTCCCTGCATTTTTAGTCCTCGATCGAATCTCTGAGCTGGTTATATTGACGCTAAGTGGGGAACCGGTGTCCTAGCACCCATCGGCGTTGTCGCTACGGTAGCTGTAATGTTCACCAGTCTACCGGCCAAGTCGGCTGTGGTTTATCCTCTTTTCGTGGTGGTTTTTCCATTTTCGAGGCTGCCGCTGACATGATACAGGTCGAACCTGCGGCAGGCTACGACCACACAATTTGAACACACCTGCACAATTGAAAGGCATACCGTGAGCCTTTTCGGCCAATTGCTGCTAGTTTAACGTGGACGGTTGCAGCATGACAAGCGGAGTGCTCTTGGAATCGGTCAAGGCTGCGCTGGCTGCCAGCTAGGACCCGGTGATGTGAAGGCTGGCTGCGACGAAAGTGAAGCTTGTTTTCCGGATGGTCCAGCTTGCGCCGGCGGCCGGACATGACTTGCACTGGGAGCGTCGAGTCGATGCGTTGACTGGGGACGGGCTTGTCGTGGCGGTCGTGTTGGCACGGGAATATCGCTGCCGTGGGACGTGGACTGGTAATTGGGCACGGTCCCTGGCAGCGGCATCAGAGGGATGAGCTCGCTGCTGCCGCACTTTTTTTCGGTGGGCTCACAGCGCGAAGACGCACGATCCATTGTTTTGTATTTCCTGAAGTGGTGTAGTAACATGACCGGTGGGTATGCTCTGCAAAGCTCACTTCGAGTCCGTCACTACGGCGGTCGTCGTCGCTAAAGGCAGCCTGTTTTGAGAACCTCGGCCTACAGTTCAGCGCTGCACGCGAAGATAGTTATACTGGAGCACAGAAAACTTCGGCGGCTGTGCGAGTGCGGGCCAGTCTCAAGTCCCTATATCTATACTAAGCGCAGCGTTAACTGCTGGAAGCGTTTCATGGTTTGTGCCAAGGCAAAAACTTTTATTTGCGTGAAGGCTACGAAGCGCGTTACGTTAGGCGGTGGCGTGACATTAGGTGGCCAATCCGGGGGTTCGTCCTGTCTTCTATGGACCGTCCATCTATTTCCCTTACTCCTTGCGTGTACAAACAGAGACGAACAGGGTAACTGCAAAAGCAGTTACCGTCTTATCAGTGCCATATCATATCAAAGGGCACGCGCGGGTGCGAAAGTGGGCGTGGTTGAGAACGGATAGCGATGCATGTGTGGCAAGGTAAAAAGATAGTGAAGCTTCCATAGGAGCCCATACGTTCAAAACATCGCGGTTCATCGGCGATGGATGGATGGATGTTATGAGCGTCCCCTTTGGAACGGGGCGGTGGGTTGCGCCACCAAGCTCTTGCTATTATACTGCCTAATGTGTTACCTAAGTTAAACAATAAAAAATAAAAATGAAGTAAACGCTATGAACTCCCACACCCAAATTTTCATGGCGCGGTTCGTGGGCTTAGAGCCATCTGTATGTGAAGGGAACACTTCCGGCGGAAGAATAAATAATGTGACGCCATATCCGTTAAAAGCAGAAGTGACGTCATGTTGTTTTCGAAGGCGCGAAATTTGTTTTGTTGGCCTGCCTTTGGAGCTATATATTCAAATGCCCCGCCATTCGACTTGACGGCCGTTTCAAGCTTTCAGCGCGTAAAGCGATGCAGGAAAAGGCCAGCCGTACGGTTGTCGCAATCGCACCCCTGCATAGACATACTTTCTTTGGAGGCCGACGGAAGGTTTAGGTGTAGAGTGCTGGTCCTATCGTCGGATGCGAAGCCCGTCGGTCAGCCCAGTGGCACGAAGTTATCTGGCGGTCGTAACTCACCACTTTTGACTGAACATGTTAAGAAGCGATGAAGATACCCGCGTCACCAAATTCAGAAAACTTCGACAAGCAAAAAAAAAAATTACCGACGATTACGTTACTTCCTAATGCGAAATTTGAGCGCAGCAAATAAGTCTCGACGGCGGCGATGAGCCTCCGCTTCGGCGGCGCGAACTGCAGGGTCTTCTCGGCGGCGGCGATGAGCTTCTGCTTCAGCCTCGCTTACTGCTGGTTGCTCTCGACGGCGGCGATGAGCCTCCGCTTCGGCGGCGCGAACGGCAGGGTCTTCTCGGCGGCGGCGCTTAGCCTCTGCTTCGGCGACGCGTACTCCTGGATCATCTCGACGGCGGCGACGGTAAGCTTCTGCTTCGGCGGCACGCACCTCTGGATTCTGACGGCGACGGCGCTGGGCCTCTGCTCTGGCAGCTCGTTTAGCAGCAGCAGCAGCAGCAGCAGACGGAGGACTTCCATCGGTCGTCTCGCTCATGGCTCAGAAAGAACTGGCAGATAATTTCGCAGTGGCGAACGGCAGCGGCAATTTCGGCTCGGGCGGTGCACATATACAGATCCGCCGCCACCGATCTGGCTCTCTGATTGCCACCGCACAGGGCGAACGGCAGCGGCAATTTCGGCTCGGGTGGTGCACATATACAGATCCGCCGCCACCGATCTGGCTCTCTGATTGCCACCGCACAGGGGTTGCATTGGAGGAGGAGCGAAGAAAGGAATTAAGTTCGAGCCGGCGCTTTGACAACCGGAGACTCGCAGGAAGAGGGGGGCGGCGTGTACACCCAGCGGCAAACGATGGGGGCAGAAGCGCGCGCAGCAAGCGGACAACACGATAAAGGGAGGAGGGAAGAGATAGCAGCGACTGACTGATGCCGCTGACGCCGATAGTGAGTCAACCCCAGCTGCGGAGTTGGTTTCAGGGACAACGCCGCCGATGCCGACACAAACAATATGATACCCTCGCTTCCGCAGCGCTAAGAACCAGGTCTAGCCGTGGGAAGGTGGTCACGTATTCGTCGACGTGCCGGGGCCTACGTGAAATAACCGGCGCGTCGGCAACTGAAGAGCACCCTATCCGCCACACAAGAACAGGGGGGGGGGGACCCTTTCCTCCTCTTTCTGCATGGCGGCGACGGTGTTCTATGCAGTCACGTTATCTTGACTCTCTAGCGGCGTCAGCGGCATCCAGCGGTATCAGTCGGTCGCTGCTAGCGCTGGGGGGATGAAAGGGGGGCGGAGCTGGTTACGAGGCCGACGACAACGCCGACGACGACGCGAAACCCAGGAACGGACGCCAAAGAGCTGCGCTCTAAAAAGCACAACGCGTGAGGGAAGCGTATTTCAACAGGTGAACTTTACGAGCGCGCCTCTCTGCACATTTCAAGACGTGCATTGCATTGGCAGTGATAATGGCGTCAACGCCCCATGTAACGATGGGCGCTGAAAAGAAATGTATTTATTAATAATAATAAAATTAACTAAACGTGTATTTTCCTAACTCGTCACGAATATATGGAATTGACCAGGAATTTTCTTTTCCTTGAATGAATCTAACTGTGTCCCGCTTGAATTAAAAAAAAAACGCTTTTTTCTTTCCCAATGTTTGTTCCCTCTAGACGTAGTCGCGCTTCAATTGCTGCTCCCACAACCCCTCTTGCTGATGTCGCTGACAGTTTGTACTGAACCGCTTTTCGCACGAAGCTTCGCAACCTATTTGGATCGACTTTGTGTGTGGCGCGTGTGGGCTACCAGTTGTTCCTAGCCCAAATCAGGGGGCGCTCTGAAGCACCACTGGCCTCCTTGAAGCCCTTGGGTTTAGCAGGGGGGAAGTAAACATGTCCGCAGTAGAGATTAGTAAGAGGCGATTGGAAGATTGGTGGAAATAGGGAAATGACAAACAACGGAGGCGTACAAAAACAAAGTTACCGATATGGGGTCAGAAGTTTTGGTTTGGTAATTCATCGTGCTTTTTTTTTCCCTTTTTTTCTTCTTTGACGTAGATAGGACACTAGGCAGTATAATAGCAAGAGCTTGGTGGCGCAACCCACCGCCCTGTTACAAAGGGGACGCTCATAACATCCATCCATCCATCCATCCATCCATCCATCCATCCATCCATCCATCCATCCATCCATCCATCCATCTATCCATCCATCCATCCATCAATCCATCCATCCATCAATCCATCGATCCATCCATCCATCCATCCATCCATCCATCCATCCATCCATCCATCCATCCATCCATCCATCCATCCATCCATCCATCCATCCATCCATCCTATGTATTTCAATTATATTTTATTTCTAACTAGGTTTTCATCACTCTTGCGTTCGTAATGGGCAAAAGGTGCAACAGAATGTCCCTGGGTTGCTGTATGCGGATGACTTAGAGTTTCTAGCGGACAATGCAAGGGATTTACATACACTTGCAAATAGAAGGGGCCATGTAGCGAGCGATGAATCTAGCCCTTAAGTTTAGCACGGGAAAATGGGGAATTATGACCTTTAATGGGGATGCGATTATAGAAGTATCAGCTCGACAGGAAGTCATACCCATTGCGAAAGAGCATAAATACTTGGGCGTGATACATTTGCTACGATGCCGATCTGCTAGTACACCGAGCGACAGGCTTAGATTAGTCGAGCGCTCGATTGCTCGCACTATAACCTTGCCTGAAATATACTCGCTAATTCTGACGTTGCATGAAGTTGGTTGTTTCGGATTGCTGACTTTTACCTCGAACAGAAAACTCACGAAAAATATTTCGCTTTCACTCCAAAACAAAATCATAAATAACGTTTCGGTTACGTTTCTGTTCCGCGCAATAATATCGCTGCTTTTCGTATTGGTTTTCATTACGTTCCGACACACTGGCCACGAGTAATGAAAGAGGAGGTGATAGAAACAGGCATAGAAACAGCTTAAGAGTGATGGAGGTTGGACTCCGGCCAAAACGTGGAAATGAAATATTTGTTTTTGCTTTTTTATGTGCGCCTGCACTTTTTTTCGAATTATACGTGTATACATATACAGGGTGTCCCACGTAACATGAGAAAAAAACATTAACAATATGAAAACGCCACATAGCTGGGCAAAGCCAAGGTAATGTTTGCCATTGCTTGGAGATATCCAGATTGTTCTTTTTTAATTCCATCGAATTAGGTGTTTAGCCTTAATTAATTTACAACTTGTCAAACATTATAATTAGATGAAACTGTGAATGAGAAAATTGTAGAGCAACATTAAAAATTCCCGCTAGAGCTTTCTGTCGCTCAATACGTTCTACTTAAATGTTTTTCCTCGAGCGTGACAGAAGCCCGCAAATAAACGCAAGATTGCCGCACGACTGGCTGCTCGAGGCACTTTGCATGTATTCGTGGGCTTCTTTCACGCTCGGCAAAGCACTTTAATGTAGCACGTATCGACCAACAGAAAGCTCTATCGGGAGTTTTTCATGTCGCTCTACAATTTTCGCATTGACACTTTTCATCAAATTATAATATTTGAGAAGTTGAATAAATAATTAAGACTTATTAGGTGGAAAAGAAAAATAATCTATCTCCAGCGGCAAACAACATTACAATGGTGCTGTCTAGCCACGTGGGATGTGCATATTTTTAATTTTTGGCTTTAGTTACTTGGTATATCCTGTACACGGGGTGTATCGCGAATACTCTAAGCAATTTTAAAGATCGCCTGAGGCAGATAGCGTAAATTTTTTGTCCTCTAGCTGGTCACTCGAAGAGAGGGGCAATACAAATGGACGATGAATCGAAATGCATAATCTAATAATGAAAAATGAATAATTAAGTTTCTAACTGAGTACAACAAGGCACGTGTTGCAATTCACAAATTGTAGCAGGTAAGCCTGCAAGGAATATCCACTTGAAAATAATTTTGTTGATAATGTGATTTTCGAGACATGCGCAATCAAACTGGCCATGAAATTACGATATCTTCATGCATAGTTTTTTTAAAACACAACACCGTTTTATGCATTGAAATACGCAAGTAATTGAGTGGCCAATGTATTTCTTCGCAAAGTTCGGGAACAAAAATGTAGGATCTGGTACGTGTTATTCTGAGAATGGGTTCCGAGTGAATCCAGCGTGTGAACTCTCTGGCGACGATTGGTAAATTTCAATTAGTTAATTAGTTATGCACTTGATTAGTGACACAAGTACTGCATTTTTGTCAAATATGCATTTTAAGTTGCTCACGGAAATTATGACCATATGTAGAAATATATATATATATATATATATATATGGCGTAATTAGTATATGGCGTAAATAATATATATACGTGTACCGTGCAGAGGGTGGTAGTTGGCTCCGGGCCATCGTTAGTTGCACTTTGCTCCTGGAAGGCGCAGGGCGTCTTGCAATGTGATGATCGCGGTTCAAATAATGGATGCAGGATCTCAAAAAGGTGCAACGCACTGATTACTCACTTCTTTCGCATTTACCATTAAATCGCCACTGTTCTTTCTTTTTCCCCTTTTTAATCTATTCAAAGGGATGTTGGTACCTGTTACACTGCTCCTAATACATAGATTTGCTTGCGAAAAAGCTTCAACCAACGATCGTAGAAAGAACTCTACAGAGAACAATTTCGAGGCTTAAAGTTCTAAAGTCGTACACACCACCAAAAGAACTGTTACTGAGCAGTTCACCAAATTTGAATATTCATGTTGAAGCACGAATGACGCCTCTGGTTGGTGGAAAACACAGCGAGCATCAACGCACACACAAGAGCCACGGGAGCACGACAATGATATAGATCACAGCAACACTAATATGTGAGAACAAAATTTGCAAGAATGCGTTGCTTTTACAAGTACAACGCCGAGATCATTGTCGTTCGCAAGCCTGTAAATTTTCTCCGGCGGTTCGGCGTTTTCTCCTTCCTCGTCGTCGCCTAAAGCGGCCAGCCCAGCGGCACGCAGCAGACATCAGTCCCGATGATTCTGCTGACGACACAGAAGCGCGTGTCTATGGCTGCAGAAAATGGCGTTGGGGGATAAATAGAAAAATGGAAAAGCCTCCTATTGAGCGACAGAATACTGAGGCGCCACTACCAACAACAACATATCCCCTAGCCGACTCCCAACCAGATAACTTCCAAGGCGAACCTTGGCCGACCCCTAGCCGACTCCCAACCAGATAACTTCCAAGGCGAACCTTGGCCGATCCCCCCTCGCGGCTACGTGTCATATGACATGGCGACAACAACAACAACAACAACAACAACAACCGGAAATTTTTCTGGCACTGCTTTTGCCGGCAGCTGACGCTGTGGAAATGCCACAGACAGGTCCTGCAACAGCGTACGCGTGGTCTGTAAAGTTTTGCCGACGAAGCAATTTTCTTTTGTTTTCACCTAAATATAATCAATCACTTTACCGGCTAATTATGCTCTGGCGGTCGCCGTCGAAAACGAACGCGGCCACATCTTGTTTATTTTCTTTTAATTGTCATACCCTCAGGGCGAGAAGGAATTAATTGGGATGTGGCACAAAACATGGTTCATAATAAATATCGAAGCGCAGCAATTGAACAAGACATGCAAGGTACAGAAGTTTTGTGGGATACAATATATTAGCTGTTGCATCATAAAACTAACACAGAAAATGGAAAGAACTCGTGGTTACATATTGCTAGCTAAAGACCCGCAGTAGTTGCTCAGCGGCTATGGGTTGGGCTGTTAAACACGAGGTCGCGGGATCGAATCCCGGCCACGGTGGCCGCATTTAGATGAGGGCAAAATGCGAAAACACCCATGTACTTAGATTTATGTGCACGTTAAAGAACCCCAGGGGTCCAAATTTCCACAGTCCCCCACTACGGCGTGCATCATAATCAGGTCGTAGTTTTGGCATGTAAAGCCTTACAATTTTTTATTTTGGCTAAAGTTTCACGAAAGAAAAGGATGTTATGATTAATGGCTACAAAATGAGCGGGAAGGTGGTTCCGTTCCGATTGTAGGCGCGCGAAACAAACAAAGACTGGAAAAAATAATTCGTGTGACATCGGTCAGCACCTACCTTATGACACAACATGGTAGCACACATAATGTGGTCTTGTAGAGAACTGTACGTGCTATGTTGGATGATGATAAAGCCTGTGAAATTGTGCTAAATGGACAATCTTACGGGGAAAGGACGGCAAAGGAAGGCCAACATTAGATTTATTTGATATAATGCTAGCAATTCTCATATAATTAGAAAAGATACAATGAACTGAGTTATATTGGGCAAGTTCTGAGAATGTAATTCGGCTATCTTGTCCACGATCTGATACAAAAATAGCATATTCTAATTTAGGAGGTATTACAGTTTTAAATGGTAGGTATTTTAGGTCGAATGGTGGACTGCAAAAGTTACGGCGCTGATGGCCTAATACGCGGTTAGCGATGTTAATGACGCACTCGCTGCATATTGACCATGAGAGGTTTATATTGCATGCATATGCATATATTGCATGCATACGCGCCATGCATATGATGCATGGTGCTTCGCACCATGCATCAAAATGATATTATGTAGGAGGAAGTCCGCAACATCAGTTGCGCAACTGGTCGGAAGAGCACGGGTTACGGCGTAGCGGGTCGTGTAGTCCACCGCGACTGCAACCCACTTGTTCCCTGATGTAGATTCCGGAAATGGGCCGAGAAGGTCTAAGCCACGATGAAAGGGCTCGGCAGGAATGTCGAGCGGCTGCGGGTAACCAGCGGGGAGCTGGGAAGGCCTCTTGCGTCGTTGGCAAACTTCATAAGCGGCGACGTAACGTCGTACGGAAAGGGCAAGACCCGGCCAGAAAAAACGGCGATGTACACGGTTCGAGATACGCCGAGATGTCGTGCCGTTGGTGGGTCGTGGAGCTCTTCTATAACGGTGGAGAGGAAGTGTTTAGGTATTACAAGGAGGAACTCAGAGCCGTCCGGACAAAGGTTATGACGGTAGAGAGCACCGTCGCGGAGGACGAAGAGGCGTAGAGTAGCATCGGCCGGAGAGTGCTCAAAATGGTCGATGAGTTCTCTGATGTAGGCGTCACGACGTTGCTCGTCGGGGAAATGAAGCAGCTGTGATACAGAGAATACGCAAGAAGCACTGACCATATTAGAGGAGTCAGAGTCGTCAACAGGGTAACGCGACAAGCTGTCAGCGTGTTGGTGCAGGCGGCCAGACTAGTACACCACGGAATATGAAAATTCTTGTAGCCTCAAAGCCCATCGACCAAGCCGGCCTGTAGGATCTTTTAGCGAAGAAAGCCAGCAGAGACCATGATGGTCAGTGACTACGGAAAAAGGGCGACCGTAAAGGTAAGGACGGAACTTCGCAACCGCCCAGACTACAGCACAGCAAGGCATTCTCGTTCCGTAATGGAATAGTTGGGCTCCGATGGTGTGAGGAGGCGGCTCGCATAAGCAATAACGCGATCCTGGCCACGCTGACGCTGGGCTAAGACGGCACCTACGCCATGACTGCTGGCATCTGTACGCAATTCTGTAGGGGCATCAGGGTCGAAGTGGGCGAGAATGGGTGGTGAGGAGAGAAGAGTAACGAGACGAGAGAAGGCGGCGGCTTCTGCAGTACCCCACGAGAATTGTACGCCTTTCTTCAAAAGATTAGTGAGGGGTCTAGCAATCGCCGCAAAATCTTGAATAAAACGACGAAAGTACGAGCATAGCCATACAAAACTTCGAACGTCTGCGGCCGTCTTCGGAACCGGAAACTCTCTGACAGCGCGAGTTTTGTCGGGATCAGGCTGTACTCCGGAAGCGTCAACGAGATGGCCCAGAAGAGTAATTTGCCGGTGGCCAAAACGACATTTGGACGAGTTAAGTTGCAGCTTCGCCTTTCGAAATACATCAAGTATAGCTGTTAGACGCTCAAGGTGAGTGTCGAACGTGGGCGAGAAGACGATGACGTCGTCGAGGTAGCAGAGACATGTGGACCATTTGAAACCTTGGAGCAAGGAGACCATCATACGCTCGAAGGTGGCAGGGGCGTTGCATAATACAAACGGCATTACTTTAAATTGGTAAAGGCCATCAGGTGTGATGAACGCGGTTGTTCTCGGTCCATATCGTCAACAGCAATCTGCCACTATCCCAAACGAAGATCAATAGACGAGAAATAGCTGCACCGTGGAGGCAGTCAAGGGCGTCGTCTATACGTGGGAGCGGGTAGACGTCCTTCTTAGTAATGTTGTTCAGATGGCGGTAGTCTACACAGAAGCGCCACGTGCCATCCTTCTTCTTAACCAACACTACAGGTGACGCCCAGGGACTGGAAGACGGCTCAATGATGTTTTTGTCTAGCATTTTGTTGACTTCACTTTGAATTACTCGGCGTTCAGACGCAGAAACTCGATATGGTCGTCGGTGAATAGGAGTAGCATCACCAGTAAGAATCCGATGCTTGACCGCGAGCGTCTGGCCTAAAGGGCGATCGTCGATGTCGAAAATATCTCGGTAGGACGATAATACTTGGCAAAGCTCTTCAGCCTGCGCCGAAGACAGGTCCGTCGCAACCATTTTCTTGATATTGGGATCGGCACCCGAGGCTGGCGCGAGGGGCCTGCTAAGCTCGCGAGAACCATCGGTCGATAACGCTGCCACGTATTGGTCGCCGAGGCAATCAACGGTGGCAAAAATACCTTGCGGTAGAATTTGCTTTGCCAATCCAAAGTTACAGACATGCATGCGAGTGCGGTTCGCAGTAATCTTAAGTATACTTTGAGGCACTGTAACTGTGGTAATCGAGGCACTGTGAGGCCTCGAGTTCGCGGCGAACAGTGCGGGTTACGTCGTCACAGGTGGTGGTCTGACGTGGTCGACCCTCACATGTCGACGTAGCAGCAGTGTTGGGTAGCCGCGTGATGTGGTGTGTGATACGGCGGCTCTTAGCTTGTTCAAGGCGACGGCATTCTTTGATGATGGCGTCGATAGTGGAGACGTTGCCGAAAACAAGCAAATTGAAAGCGTCGTCGGCGATGCCTTTTAGAATATGTGACACTTTATCGGCTTCGGACATAGCATCGTCAGCTTTGCGGCAGAGAGCCAAGACGTCGAGGATGTAGGAAACGTACGGCTCCGTAGATGACTGAACACGGGACGCAAGAGCCTTTCTCGCGGCAGCCTTGCGCCCAATGGGGTCGCCGAACAGTTCCCGTAGCTT
The DNA here is from genome assembly GCF_023375885.2 of Dermacentor andersoni. Lineage (NCBI taxonomy): Eukaryota > Metazoa > Arthropoda > Arachnida > Ixodida > Ixodidae > Dermacentor > Dermacentor andersoni. The sequence goes on along the minus strand of NC_092823.1, from coordinate 22,665,444 downwards.
CTCTTTGAAATTGTCCCAACTGGCTATCTCGTCGTCATGCGTTTGGTGCCACACGCGTGGGGTGCCGCCGAGATAAAAGATGACATTGGCGAGCATAATCGTTGGGTCCCACCTGTTATTAGCACTGGCGTGTTCATAGAGTTTGATCCAGTCATCAACATCCTGGCCCTCCAGGCCAGAGAACACACCTGGGTCGCGATGTGGGGCGACCGTGACGATTGGAGCAGTGGCACAAGCCGAAGCCGTTGCAGAGGTGGGCGCGTCACCGGGAGGCATGGTGACAAGCTCGGTGTGCCGACACTTCTGAGTTCCGTGGTGAGGACGGGGGTCGCTGACCTCCACCAGAATGTTACGTGTGGAAAGACACAGACAGAAGAGGCTATTTACAGGCTATTTACACTGGAGCCAGGCAGCCAGGCCGACACTCGCTCGCGCCAAGTGCACCGACCAACTTCATCGTCGTTCTCGCGGCGGCTCTTTTCTTGAGCATCGCTCCATGATATCGTAATAAGATTAATATAGACACCTACGTATTGGTACGACGTACCCTTTTCTAGAGGAACGTTTGTGTGGTGAACGGCTTGGCGGCGAAACACTCGGGGCATGCTTTACTTGTTAAACTTTAGAGTTGTTAATATTTAGTTCTAATAAAACGACGAATTACGGCTGTTACCTATTGAGTTAGGAGCACGCTGCAGTTCATTAGCAACGGTTTTATTGTTGTTTTTTTTCGTGAGATATGACGCAATCTATGGCGAGCAGTTATATGTTAGATAATGCTGTAGCCCGAAGGTTTTTAAGATAAAGCATTAAAAAAATTCCGCAGGGACACTTAAGACGGCTTAGGTGTGGGAATACGTAAGCATTGTAGTCGCTTTGGTGAAATGCTTTTTTTTCCGCATTCTGCGTTCGCGCGAGCATGTGTTCAGGCTTTCATTCAGTAATAGCTGACCATGCGATGGGCCATGTCGACAACACACATATTCTAGTTGTACAAACATAGAATACTTGGCCTGGAAATATTCACGTGTTTTTTCTCCTTACTGGACCACCTGCGACACGTTTCACCATGATGCTTTCCCAGAACAGATGACATCAGTGTTTAACTTTGTCGTCGTACCATCTAACCAGAATTTTTCCCCCATCATCTCCGCACACCATCTCCGATGTTCCTTGTCCCTTAGCTTTAAGCTCACTTTCGCTAGACAAGTTTGCACCTTTTGGCATTCCATTGTCCTTCAGTGCCAATTTATCAAGTAACGGACTAGCCGTGATGTATCTCTCAAAAAAGAGGTGTGTTCCAGGAGCGAGATCGGGTTCAAGCTTGAGCACAGCTGACTCCGAAATTCCAGAACTTCCTTGGTACAAAGTGGACTTGAGTTCCTTCAAAATCCAAAATAAGGCCACTTGGCGTCGCAATGACAGAATTTTTTAGGCCATCGTGGTTGGGTTTTCGAGGCACGCACTGTGTCAGCTATGAGACAGTTCGTAATTGCAGCCAGATACCTGTTATTTGCTAAGTAGCGTCAACAGACCACATGTGCGTACTGTAATATTTTTGTTGGCATTGATACCCGATGTCCAATATATTGGACATTGTAATGTAAATCACGCACTCACAAAAACTACCGCATTCGTAGCTTAATTCCGTGTTTATCTGTGTTCCTTGAGTTATTTCCAATTCAAACCAAGGCCTAAGTATGCTTTATCACACGCAAAAAAGCGTATCAATTCTTAATTCTTCGGCAGTACCGGCAAAAGGCGCTCGCGCTCAGTCCCGCCATTTTCAACTCTCCTGGAAACGCGGGAAACAGAGCAACTTTGAGCGTAGTCAATAGATGGCAGCACGGGATCTAGTAGCAGCTGGAAAAGGCCTGTGTATGAGGGAAAATCTGTTCAGACAGCCGTGGCGCGCTGCGTTTGGTTGTCCAATATATTGGACAAATCTTCCATTGGTGGGCCTCAGGAGGATGTCACACCATGCACCCGCAAGCATATCATTACGAACTGAGCACCCATTACAAGTCTCACGGCCACGCTCCCATACAAGTATTTTCCTTCGTCTTTTTTTCCCGCACAGCATCAGTCTGGAACGCCCCACCACGTCACTGAAATCGCTTGCCCGGCATCGTCCTCGGAAAATGTGTCTTTGTTGGCTGAAAAATAACCTTTTTCACGCGTCATTCTTTATATTTTGATGCACTTGCGAAAATGCAGCTTTCTTGTACAGAATACCTGTATTTCTGCTGCATTATCAACTGCACCCACCCCTTATGTAATATCCCTAACAAAGGGGTCTTTAAGGAGATAAAACTGAACATAACTGAACTGGGCGTTTGGGGAGGCCGCGTGCATCGCTGACTGTCCACAAGCTCAGGTCATTTCACTAGGAGAGTCCGGACCACCCACCATGCAGTCCGGACCTCGCCCCTGGGGATTTCCATGTTTTCAGTCCGCTGGAGAAGTTCCTGGCCGGAGAGCCGTTCACGTGCAACGATGAAGCCAAGACAGCAGTGCTATGGCGGTTCCACAGTCAGCCGCACGAATTCTGCCGTAAGGAAATGTGAAATTTAATGCTGCGATGAGATAAATGTTTGAGCGGGTGTGGAGACTATGGGGAAGAATAGTGTAAGGTCCATAGAAACGTACGCGTATGTGTAATTACCTGCACATTACCTTATTTTGGCTAATAAAAAAGAATGGAGGCAAAAACTTTCTTATTCGCCCTCGTATATATAATTGAATTAACAATACAAAAGCTCGTACGTTGTCCAAAATTTGCATTAACTGACTGGTAACCTGGAGTACACTTATTATTGAGATAATACATTTGTTTCATACCAGACATTTTCAACAATATTTGGAGTGATTGCACATAATAATATTCAAGTTTGGCGAGCAAAACGCTTCTTCACGAGCTCGAACAGTTTTATTCAACGTTTTGATAAAACACGGTCGCACACTGGTCGCGTGGGATATGCGTGCCCCAGCTTAGACATCCAAAACAGTGCTGTCATTACATGTTAGATCTACGACTCTCCAAAATATTTAAACTTCATTTGTAGGCATCAATGGAAGACTTGAAGATAAAAAAAGGTAATGTTAGCAAAATTAGGTGCAGTTACGTAAGCATGAAATACTAGCCCATCTTGACTCAGCGGCTGAGTTTTACGCAAACGAAAAAACGTTCATATGGGTTGGCAAGGCGTCTTGTGAGCACCACATGAAGGTGCTTGATGGCGTAGAATAATGATGCTAGTTGGTATGCACTTATTGATTAATTCATTGACTTCAGCTAAGGACGAGTACCAGTTAGTTTGAACGTAACAGTTGTCAAAATTTGGAAAGAAGCCATCTAGAAAGGAAGGTAATTTTCTGTTAATTGCGCCAAAATTAACCCTTTTATAGTCATGTGTAGTCTTTCATTGTTTAGGGTGCTTGAGACTTGGTGAAACAAAAGTGATATGAAGGAAACAATGATCGCTTACGCCAGGAGAATGCATGATTGCACATATCAGGTCAGGATGCGACGTGAAGTCAAGAATATTCGTTACAATAGCATAGGATCGCGAAGGATCAGTTGCAGGTTGCGAAAAGGGCAAACTCAGCGCCCTTTCACTTTGTGAAGAAAGTTCACCAGCGAAACTGTGTATGTGGGCCTCTTAATGGCGAACTGCACCTCTGCCGTGGTCGGCCGGGCATCGTATTATCTTCGGGATCGGCCTACGTATGGAGAGTGCTTAACGCCTGTGTCACCTCCGCCGCTGGTCGGCCCGGATCTGCCCACGTATATAGGGAGTGCTAAACGTCTGCGTCACCTCCGCTGTGGGTGGATCCGGCATTGCACTATCTTCGAGATCGGCCCACGTATGGCGAGTGTTTCACGCCTGATCCACATCTGCCGCGGGTCAGCGCGCCATTGCACTATCTTCGGGATTGGCATGCGTATGGGGAGTGTTTGATGCCTGCTTTACCTCCGCCGTGGGTCGGCTAGGTATTAACAATCTTCGGGATCGACCCACGTATTGAGCGTTTTTTTTTTTTGCACACGGGCACGATCCTGGGGGTACTAGCCCTTAACAGCTTCGCTGTAATTGACTCTGAAATTCATTACGTCATTGTATTTCTTAATTGATTAATTAATGACGACGCTACCGCGCCTAGGGACGCCAACGAGCCAGCTTTGGAAAAAGGCGACGACGCTAAAGCCAATGTTGGTGATGATAGCTATGTGTCTACACACGGACACGATCGATCCTGGGGTAACTAGCCCATAGTAGCTTCGCTGTAAAAAAACAACAACAACAAAAAGAAACGCATGTATCTAAAGATTCCCTAGCTTGTAAAAATTGTGATAGCGAAGGCGGTTCAGTGTTCCACGTAATGTTTGGAAAGTTAATGCGAGCTAGAGCTGATACGGGCGATGAATTCAGGAAAATGGTGGCGAACGTGGTAAATTGTGTTGTTGAATTCATTCGCGAGTGACGATGACGTAGAATGAGGCAGTAGAAGTTACGTATAATTAAGTTCGGATGACCAACGCTAATGGAAGCCAAACCGTTTCTAGGTCGCCAACAAAGGCGATTGAAGAGGAAGTTAGGTTGTTTGATATGGCTAGGAGAACACCGCCTCCTCTACGCCCAATGATTCCAACGGTGTGTAGTAAAGTATTGCGGTCAATGAAAAAGTTCAGATTCACTGACATGAGATGGAACAATGTTTCGGTTAAGGGAATGGCTTAGGCATCCGATGAGTCTATTTCGGATGATAAGGGGTCATATTATTAAGAATATTGCTAACATTAGGAAACAAGACAGATACAGGAGGGCGTGATGACGACAGGCGGCGCCTACACCTCTTGTTTACGTGCGATCACGCTCGTGTCATGCATGATGAGTGAACAAGGGTGTTTATGGTGTTGTCGCCACGTGCCATGATTACCTGAACTGGCGCAGAACCAGCGTTAAAAAGTAACACTTTCAGTTCAGGAACAGCTAATCGCTGTGGGCTTGTTTTAATAATAGGGTTTCACGTACCAAAACTACCATAGGATTAAGAGGCACGCCGTAGTGGGGAACTCGAGGATAAATTTGACCACCTGAGGTTATTTAACGTGCAGGAAATGCACAGTACCACATGCGTTTCTTCAATTCATCCCTATCGAAATACAGCCGTCGTGGCTGGGATTTGATCCCACGCCTTCAGACGTAGTAGTACAACGTCATAGCCACTACGTCACGGCTGGTGATGGCCGAGCTTGAAAGGTTCAGAAGAACCCCTGCTTTTCCCAAAATCGAAAATCTTTCCTCGAGCGATGCGTGCGGCTGCCGAGAAATCTTCACTTGCAGTCACGTATTTTTGTTTGGAGAGGTTCCTCAACGAATGAAGCTTTTCTATTCTTTCTTTTGAAAAAACTGAATGATGTAAATGGTGAACTTTTTATTCAATACTAGGGGGCAAGCTTGGGGTGCTCATTCGATTAACTTGGAAGAAGAACCTTCAGAAGTCCAGCTGATAGCTATTATTATTTTCGCTAGAGTTTGTTGGCAAGTTTCCTTGGTGCCTGGTAGACCCTACAAAGTTCTCGAAACGCGGCCCGTCTTCTTGTTCGTTGAAGGCGATATTCAAAAATGCATTTCTAGTTCAAGCCCATCAAGTGATTTTTTGCATCGTTACGAGTTGCAGCTCATAACGGTTTAATGTTTTGGTTCTCTATTCGAACACCTCCAGTCTTTAAAGTTGGCGGTTGAGGAGAGCGTGAGGTGCCCCCTGCGTACCAGGTATCTTTGTCGCTGCCGTTTTCCCTAGATCGCATCCAGCCGATCGTCGTTTATGTTGGCAGCCATTCGGAGGAACGTCACCGCCGCAGTGGTTGGGTTTTAGAGCCGCGACAGGCGCCGTTGATGGCACATCGGCCTCTTCTGCATCAGTGTTTCACGTGGCTTGTTTCGTCACGTACCAACACCATTTGTGCAGGACGTAGGCATAGAGGGCAAAGACGCTTCGCGCCTTATGTACAAGCACCCGCGCACCTCCTGGTAGCTTCAGTGGCAAGTCTGTGAATGTCCCAGTTAGGGGGACTTGCACTGGTGACATATGGGCTCGATACGTTCTTTCCAAGTGTGGACCTTGCAACCTGCTACCATTGTGCTTAAGTGCCCCAGGAGCCTGTGGCCCTTTGAGCAGGACACCGGCAGATACCGCGAGTTCCGTAAACAGGCCTGGAGTGCGGCCTGATCCCAGTGACAAGAACCGGTAACGCACTCTCTAACCAGAGCAGGATTGGCCACCCTGGTGCAGTACTTGGCCACAAGCTCCTATATGAACACAACAATCAAACCCCGGCCCTCAGTCTCCAGCAGCTGCGAAGCAACTGACCACGGCGGCGGTCAGACCTGCGACGCTGCAGAGGTGCTAAGAATCCCTGGTTCCGGACAGGCCGCCATAGGAACCTGAACCTGGCAACGTTTAACGCTCGAACGTTATCTAGTGAGGTGAGTCTAGCAGTGCTATTGGAGGAATTAGAGCGCAGTAAATGGGATATAATAGGGCTCAGCGAAGTTAGGAGGACGAAAGAAGCATATACAGTGCTAAAAAGCGGGCACGTCCTGTGCTACCGGGACTTAGCGGAGAGACGAGAACTAGGAGTCGGATTCCTGATTAATAAGGATATAGCTCGTAACATACAGGAATTCTATAGCATTAACGAGAGGGTGGAAGGTCTTGTTGTGCAACTTAATAAGAGGTACAAATTGAAGGTCATACAGGTCTACGCCCCTACTTCCAGTAATGATGACCAGGAAGTCGAAAGCTTCTATGAAGACGTGAAATCAGCGATGGATAAAGTCAAAATACACTATACTGATGGGCGACTTCAATGCCAGGGTAGGCAAGAAGCAGGCTGGAGACAAGTCAGTGAGAGAATATGGCATAGACTCTAGGAATAGCAGGGGAGAGTTATTAGTAGAGTTTGCAGAACATAATAATATGCGGATAATGAATACCTTCTTCCGCCAGCGGGATAGCCGAAAGTGGACGTGGAGGAGACTAGAAGTGAAATAAACTCTATACTTTGCGCTAACCCTGGCATCATACAAGATGTGACGTTCTCGGCAAGGTGCGCTGCAGTGACCATACGATGGTAAGAACTAGAATTAGCCTAGAATTGAGGAGGGAACGGAAGAAACTGGTACATAAGAAGACGATCAATGAGTTAGCGGTAAGAAGCAAAATAGAGAAATTCCGGATCAAGCTACAGAAGAGGTATTCGGCTTTAACTCAGGAAGAGGACCTTAGTGTTGAAGACATGAACGACAATCTTATGGGCATCATTAAGGAGTGTGCTGTAGAAGTCGGTGGCAACTGCGTTAGACAGGATGCCAGTAAGCTATTGCAGGAGACGAAAGATCTGATTAAGAAACGCCAATGTATGAAAGCGTCTAACCCTACAGCTAGAATAGAACTGACAGAACTTTCCAAGTTAATCAAAAAGCGTAAGAGTGCTGACATAAGGAAGTATAATATGGATAGAATTGAACATGCTCTCAGGAACGGAGGAAGCCTAAAAGCAGTGAAGAAGAAACTAGGAATAGGCAGGAATCAGATGCATGCGTTCAGAGACAAAGCCGGCAATATCATTACTACTATGGATGAGATAGTTCAAGTGGCTGGGGAATTCTATAGAGATCTATACAGTACCAGTGGCACTCACGACGATAATGGAAGAGAGAATAGTCTAGAGGAATTCGAAATCCCACAAGTAACGCCGGAAGAAGTAAAGAAAGCCTTGGAAGCTATGCAAAGGGGGACGGCAGCTGGGGAGGATCAGGTAACAGCAGATTTGTTGAAGATGGTGGGCAGATTGTTCTAGAGAAACTGGCCGCCCTGTATACGCAATGCCTCATGACCTCGAGCGTACCGGAATCTTGGAAGAACGCTAACATAATCCTAATCCATAAGAAAGGGGACGCCAAGGACTTGAAAAATTATAGACCGATCAGCTTACTGTCCGTTGCCTACAAAGTATTTACTAAGGTAATCGCAAATAGAATCCGGAACAGCTTAGACTTCTCTCAACCAAACGACCGGGCAGGATTCCGTAAAGGATACTCAACAATAGACGATATTCACACTATCACTCAGGTGATAGAGAAATGCGCGGAATATAACCAACCCTTATATATAGCTTTCATTGATTACGAGAAAGCGTTTGATTCAGTTGAAACCTCAGCAGTCATGGATGCATTACGGAATCAGGATGTAGACGATCCCGTATGTAAAAATACTGAAATATATCTATAGCGGCTCCACAGCCACCGTAGTCCTCCATAAGAAAGCAACAAAATCCCAATAAAGAAAGGCGTCACGCAGGGAGATACGATCTCTACAATGCTATTCACAGCGTGTTTACAGGAGGTATTCAGAAACCTGGATTGGAAAGAACTGGGGATAAGAGTTAATTGAGAATACCTTAGTAACTTCCGATTCGCTGATGATATTGCCTTGCTTAGTAACTCAGGGCACGAATCGCAATGCATGCTCACTGACCTGGAGAGGAAAAGCAGAAGGGTGGGTCTAAAAATTAATCTGCAGAAAACTAAAGTAATGTTTCACCGTCTCGGAAGAGAACAGCAGTTTACGATAGGTAGCGAGGCACTGGAAGTGGTAAGGGAATACATCTACTTAGAACACGTAGTGACCGCGGATCCGGATCATGAGCCTGAAATAATCAGAAGAATAAAAATGGGCTTGGTGCGTTGGACAGGTATTCTCCGATCATGAACAGCAGGTTGCCATTATCACTCAAGAGAAAAGTGTATAACAGCTGTGTCTTACCTGTACTCGCATACGGGGCAGTAACCTGGAGGCTTACGAAAGGGTTCTACCTAAATTGAGGACGACGCAACGAGCTATGGAAAGAATAATGATGGGTGTAACGTTAAGGGATAACAAACGAGCAGATTGGGTGAGGGAACAAATGCGAGTAAATGACATCTTAGTTGAAATCAAGACAAAGAAATGGGCATGGGCAGGAGATGTAATGAGGAGGGAAGATAACCGATGCTCATTAAGGGTTACGGACTGGATTCCAAGGGAACGGAAGCGCAGCAGGGGGCGGCAGAAAGTTAGGTGGGCGAATGAGATTAGAAAGTTTGCAGGGACAACATGGCCACAATTAGTACAGGACCGGGGTAGTTGGAGAAGTATGGGAGAGGCCTTTGCCCTGCAGTGGGCGTAACCAGGCTGATGATGATGACATAAATGTGCTTTTGATCTAGCTCTTCGTGGTATCCAACTCGCTACGGCGTTCGCTACTTAGTACGAGGTGGCGGTTTTGATTACCGGCTATTATATGGGTTGCGAAAATGCGAACACGTGCGTACTTCTTTTTCTTTCTTTCTTTATTTGCATAAAGACCCCCACACGGTGGTATTGCAGAACGGGTGGGATTACAACTGTTGCTAAAACAATATTAGTGAGGGTGAGAGAATCGATGGCACTTCTTCCGTGAATGCAGATGAACTGGTGATTGCAGCGATGTCGTAATTAAGGCCGTTCCAGTCTACGATTGCACGAGGGAACAACGAGGATGAAAAACTAACAGTGCGCGTTTTGCGGCGAGCGCCACTTAATGAATGACCAGCACGACGTGATGTTCGTGCCGGCGGTGAAATGTATGGTGCGATGGCGAGCGGACTGTAAAAAAATTTTTGAAATAATCGTAAGCTGGCGATGCGACGGCGATACGAAAGAGTTGGTAAATTGGAGTCTGCTTTTAAGGATGATGCGCTGATGTCGTAAGAATATGCTGAGTGAATCAACCAACCTAGCAGCGCGATTCTGTACGGCTTCAAGCGCGTTAATGAGGTAAATTTCATGCGGGCACCAGATAGCAGAAGCGTATTCAAGTTTAGGTCTGATGAACGATTTGCATGCTAGTAGTTTTACGTGCGGAGGAGCTTTTCGTAAGTGGCGTTAAAAAAAAAAAAGAAAACGACCTTTTTGTTAGCAGATGTGATAACGTTATTCACATGCGAACCCCAGTCAAGGTCGTGAGAAATAGTGATGCCAAAGTACTAAAAAGATTTAACTGGTTCAATAGGCTTGTTTTCTATTACATAAGAGAATACGAGAGGATTCCGACCGCGGGTTACTGACATTGCATTTAGAAGGACTGAGTAGCATTAGCCAGTCGTCACACAATTTTGAATATTGTTTAGTTCGTTCTGAAGCAATACTTGGTAGCTTGTGTTAGTTATGGTGCGGTGGACAACACAATCGTCAGCAAATACGCAGATGTGACTAGAGACATTAGGTGGTAGGTCATTAATATATATTAAGAAAATGAGGGGTCCTAGCACATAGCCCTGTGGAACGCCTGATGTTACAGGAAGCGGGTTAGAAGCACTATTATTGATTTGCACAAACTGTGAGCGATTAGTAAGACATCCTTGTATCCATCTTAGAACGTTAGGTCAATATTAGACTGTGAAAGTATTAGAAGCAGGCGTTGATGAGCTACTTTGTCAAAGGCTTTTGCGAAATCAAGGATAATTGCGCCAGTCTGTGCATTAGTATCGAGGTTTAAATGCAGATCATGAAGAAAGATGGCCAACTGAGTTTCAGAAGAAAATCTCTTGCGGAAACCGTCCTGTTATGAATGAAAAAAATGGTTTGAGTGGAGAAAGTCCATTAATTGTGAGAAAATGACATGTTCCATGATTTTGCAAGGGACGCTTGTTATGGAAATCGGGCGGTAGTTTAGTGGTGAGTTCCTATTACCTGATTCTTAGACCGGTACGACCTTGCCCACTTTCCATTCGATCGGTAGGGTTACCCGTGGTTAACGATTGTGAAAACAACATGATTAAAAAGGAGCAGAAATTATTTTACTGTTCTTTAGGAGTTTTGAAGTAATTCTGTCAGGGCCAGCAGACGATGACATCGTGAGGTTTTCTATTATGCTGCAGGTACCGTTTAATGAAAAAATGATGGCTGGCATTTCTGACATAGCAGGAGCAGGAATGCTTTGAATGGCGCCTCGGATTCCATGGTGAAAACTGAAGAAAATGTTGTGTTAAAAATGTTAGCGCAGTCAGCGTCTGATAAAGGATCGCCCAGTTCGTTTGGGATATCGATAGTCGGGGTGTGTGGGGATTAGTGATGTGCCAGAATTTTTTGGGTTATATCATGCGGTCAAGGTCGTTATGATAAAACGAGCGTTTATGTCTTCGGATTGCGTCCAAGTAGACACGCTCAGACTCGTAGTATCTTTCCCAGGCGCCAGGGCTTGATTTCATTCTTGCGGATCGAAAAAGACTTTTCTTTTTGTTCTCGAGAGCTTTAAGTATTTGTCAAACCATGGTTGATGTCGGTTAGCGCGAGCGGTTATAGTTGGAATGTACTACTCTGCTAGTTCGTTAAGTTTATTCTGAAAGAGAGACCAGTTATTTTCTAGAGAGCGCAAATTAAAACTTGATTCGAAATTTTCATAAAAGTCGTGTAGTTCTTGATTTATTGCACCGTAGTTGCCTTCGTCATAAAGACGGATGACCATTTCGTAAGAACGGCGTACGCTGGGAATAAAGGTGAAGGTGGCATGGATTAATTTATGATCACTAATTTCGTGGAGGTAGTTAATGGTTGACAGACTTTCGGGATGAGTGGTTAGTATAAGATCTAAAATCTTCTCAGTAGCCTGTGTTACGCGTGTAGGTTTAGATAACTGCATTAAGCTAAAATTAAGGCAAACGTCAAGGAAGTCCTTAGCACCTGCTTCGTTTGAACGTAGTTGCGCAGAAGACCAGTCAGTGTTCGGATAGTTGAAATCTCCGAAGAGCAAGATACATGCATTCGGGTACTTTTTCGCTAAGTGGACCACGATATTGTTAAGTTTGAGAGGGAAATCAGCAGGACTGTTAGGGGGGCGATAACATACACCGAGAAGTAGCAGCTCTGGATTAACATTTAATTTTAGCCATAGCATTTCTAGTTCAGATGTTACGTCAATCACGCGGCAGGGTAGCAGCTTATTCACAGCAATAAGAACACCCCCCCCCCCTCTAGACCCTTGCCTATCTTTGCGGAACAGAGCGAAATTAGGAAAGTCGGCTATGATCGGCAGAAACATCATCAAAAAGCCACGTTTCGGTGAGTACGGGAAGATTACTTTCAGATGATGACAAAAGGTTTGATATGAAATTACGTTTAGGAAGAAAAATTCGTATGTTAGAAAATATGACTGATACAGGAAAGGGTGGTTCAGGAATAGGTGTAGAACGTCGAACTGTTTGCCGGATGTTGCGTAACAGCTATAATTCCTTGACTTGTTGGGACGATTCGTAAAAAAATCGCTTGGGTCCGATATGCAAGGTTTTATACCGAAGTGAACAAGGCACGGTTTTGCTTTTCGCATATGCGATAAGGTGCTTGCGCGCGGTTTGAGTTTGTTTGGTAAAATCTTCGCCAATGCTGAATGCTGTACCCTTCAACTTTCAGCCGTTTGTCAAGATTGCCTATATTGTTTTAAATTACAAAATTTAATGATAATGGGACGGTTTCGGCCGGGAATTTGACGTCCAAGGCGATGCGCATGCTCCAATTCATCAGGTTTTACACTTAAGTTTAGGTACTCGGAGCAGTGGCGGATGATTATTTCCTCTTAGCGCGCGAAGGATTCGTTGGAAGAAGTGTCAAATATGCCATAAAATATCAAATTATTTCGTCTAGGGCGGTTTTCGGCATCCTCTATACTTACATTGATGTGCACGTTAAAAGACCCACGTAGTCATATCTAATACGAAGCTGTCCACTGCGCCGTCTCTCAGAGCTTCTATGTCGTTTTGTAACGCTAAAGACCACGAATGAAGCAATACATATTTTTTTGACGTCGTGATGGTTCTAGAATGATTCTTAGTGCAATTGATCCCATCCATTGTGGATTTCGAAGATAAAAGGGTTTTTGCCGTAGCGGCGGGCTCGCCGTCGAAAGCAGCGCCGAACAAGGCACGTTTGCGCTCGTCATATTGTACAAACGCTTGCCTCATTCCAAAACATACATCGCAACGCGTCACCAATTCTGATGACGTAGTTGGCGTTTCACAATATGCTTCGGCGTGCACCAGGGTCAACATTGCTGGTAAGATTACTACGAACGACTTTTATTTCCTGGTGTTCTTTTCATGGCATATAGTTTCCGAAACGTGCTACGTCTTTTCAAAATGACGCCATGCCACGTGTCACACAAGGCAAGTAAGTTACGATGACAGTGCAGACAAGGTAAAGATCTGAAACGTTGCCACACTATGACGTTCCTAGTTGCTAGCGGACAGCTAGCAACTAGGAACAACGCTCCTCCCATTCTGCGCCAAGATCTACCAAGCATTCGGAAATTCCATGTGTCGCCGTTCAGCGCAGAAGTCCTTCGAGTGATTACTGCGATCAGCCTATACAAGTCGTCTTGGCGGGGAGCCCGATAATTGTAGGCCGAAGTTAGCCACACAGGTCGTCTTCACCGACGGGGACCACCAGGCCCTGCTGACCATAGTGACAGACTCCGACGTCAGCTTCTTTCCGCAAGTTATCCGGCTTATGCTGCGACGCCTCGCGTAAGACAAGACAACGCTATGGGCTGCGGCTGCTCGTGCCACGAGCGCACCCAAGAACTGTGCGACAGCAGCGAGCTCCGCGCACTGATGCCCCACCCAGGGACCGTGCGCAACTACGAGTCCACGTCCAGCGACAGCATTCCCCTCCTTCCGCCGCTCCCACGAGTAGCTCGACGAACATTTCCGCATTCGCAGCAGCGGCCCGACGCTTCCAGTACGAGCGGAGCCAGTTCGCCGGCGAAGTCTCGAGAGCAAGTGTCCAAGTCGCAGAAGTCGCCGCCTACGTCCGCCGCCATTCCGATTGGCGATCCGGCGCAGCCTGGACCGTCTCGCGAACCACTATCGGGATCGCCGCAGCCGTCGACCTCGAGCAGTTTCGGCCACGCGCAGCCGCTAGGTGTGCCGCTTGTACGAGCGCTTGAGTTGTCACCGAGGGGACTGGCCTATCTCAAGCCGAAAATGGCGACCATCCTAGAGGAGTCCACCGACTTCGAGTCGGATAGCGTGGTCGAAGCTCGCAACAGCCGCAGTAAGAAGGCCTATGGCGGTCAGGACCCCGGTGAACCAGGCGGCGTCGCAAGCATCCCGGGGACCTCGGCCGAAGGATGAAGGTGCCTTACGACGTGGGACACTGGCACTGAACTCTCGCGTGCCGGACGAATTGGAATGTCGGAGGTGCTGTCTCTTTCCTCCCGCTAGGTGGTGGCCGTTGTCGGATGCGAATGACGCATCGTCCGACTTAATGACTTTGTCTCGATTATGTTCAGTCGTACGCCTACAGCATTCACCGCATGCATTAGAAGTTTGGGAGGCAGGGCGTCAAATACAAACGCGATATTTTAATCTGTGAGCCGGTCTCGAGAAATATTGGCAGCTGTTCTCGCAAAACAATTTCTTCAGTGGTTGCACTAGTTTTCGCTTGTGTACTGCTTGAGCAAGCGAAACATAAAACGGTTCCCCTTGAACTAATTTCTGAACGCTGCATCGACGTGCACGGTGACGGAAATGCAATTTCAAGAGTCGCAGTTTATCACCGGCAGCCAGGCAGGTGTCGGAACGTTGGTTATAATGTTATAATTGTTTCACCGCTGATGCTAACGAGGAAATTTGCATGAATTCGATGCACTACATTTATATCACACGAACTTTTTATCTTTTTCCTTTTTTTTGAATAAGTGCACGTTTTAAGTTATGTATGTCTTCGCGCAACGAACTTTCTTTTTACATTTTGTGGACGCCAGTGTTAAGGGCGTTCTTTTTAAATTTTGGACAGAAAGTGCGCCGATGGGCGTATGACACGTCGTGTGAATTTTATTCACTCCGACTACTTTTGAAGTTATTGACTGCGCCGTATAAAGTGCCGGCATAGGTCGCATATATTAATGACAAGGAGCGTCTGCAGAAATACTGTGCCTTTTGGAAAGTGTTGTATACGATGTGAGAACGCATAAACTGTTTTTACAGCCATGTCCGTACATTGTTTCTCATGCATTTCTAATGCAGAAATTTTTTTGTTCCGCTTTGCCAATCAGTTATAGTGAGGGGCTACAACGGTTGATTCTTTTGCTAGGAAAAAAAACTATACCTTAAATCTTTTAGCTTAGGCGGTTACAATTTCTTTTTGTGCGCTTGCGGACACGACGAACAAGAGAAACGATTTTTCTTCAATCTCAGCCAACTATACGTGATCTGTTTCGCATGTAGGTGCTCTGAATCTGGGGTGTAGTGTGACATGCATGCGAATGTTATATTTCGGTGACTTTCATTAGTAGTAGGCATTTATTCGTCATAGCGTGCGAATGACTTAGTGCACTAAGAACTCTGCAGGGTACGTAATCAGCCTATGCGCGCGCACATTGCCTGGACGTTCAGTTTAGCACGCTTCTCTACAACGCGGTGCACCGTGATGTTCTGCGCCACTAGAGTTGGTTGATAGATTTTAAAAGTCAAGCTTCCTAGACGAACTCGCATGGAATCTGCTGACTATGGCTGCTGCTAGGGGTGCTCTCTTGCCGAATAGCACAAACACAGGTCTTTCTAACGTTTAATTAACTGCTTTGCTTTTATTTCAAAAGTGTGCATTGAATGTGCATATTTTTTTTCCATCAAGGAAATAGGATACCACTAAGACGCTCGGAGATTCCCGTCCTTATCACTTGCGGAAACGCTATAACTGCGTTCGGCCGGTTGTTCACCCACGTACAGTGTAGGACACCAGTGCCGAAACGAGGGCAGTAAGCACGTATTTGTTTTATCGCAAAGGTATATCTGCGGATGGTTGAAACCGCTCGAACACTATTTAAACCATTGGTTTTCAGCGTGTGCTATAGGTGTGATTATGCAAGGAAAATCGCTACTCGTGAACTGCCTCTGCGCACTTTAGAGATGGCAGCATTTGATCTTAAAGTTACGCTTTGTCGGCTGAAGTCTTGGAAGTTGCCCACTGAGTACACCTTCAGCCGTTGAACGCCGGGTAAAGAACTGTGGAACTTGTATTTTACCTTCTTCTATCACTATTTTTCTACACTTTCTTTATTCGGTTTTTTGTTTTGTTTGCAGCATCGGGGGGGGGGGGGCTCTTTCTAAAAGAAAGGGCGGGGACGCTGGGGAGCGTGTGGGTGGCATTATCGCAAGCAAATTGTTTTGCTTTTTGATGTTGACCGTTTTTCACAGGATTGTTACTTGTCGAGTTGTCTCCCTGCGATTTATGTCTTCGCTTTCTCTCCCTGTCTCTCGGCATTCAAATTTCTTGACTGTGGTCGCAGATAATGTCGCGAGTCTTGTCTAATCGGATTGAGCGCAAGGCGCGAATGCTGTTAATTCCCGAATCTAAGCAATTATTATTTTATTGCGAAGGCAATACTGCTCGCACTTTAGGCCCATCGGTGGTCGTGGCTCCTCCTTACACGGCTGCGCGTCACGTGACCGTGTGACGTCACGCCAGACCGAGAGACGGGGCCCCAGCTCGCGGCATCGATGGTGGAAGCCATGGAGGAAGGAAACTGAGGAGATGCCCTACCCCCTCCGCGCGCTAGGAGAAAAGTGTGGAGGAAATGACGTAGTATGTGCTCCTCTCTTTTGCTGTTTTTTATTTCTTTGCTGTAGTGGCCACGCCTTTCGGGCCACAGTGGCGGCTTTGTTATGGTCTGTGCGCTTACACGTGTTGCTCCGTAGGTTTCGTACCGTGGCAAAGGCGCCGTGCGGGCACTGTTGCGTTGGGCTCCGTGTTTTCTTGCGCTGCGTTATCTGGACCGTGCTCTACCGGATGTTGCTGTGGCCAGGTGGGACAGGAGGAACTAAAGTTCGTGGAATGAACGCGCATGCAACACTGTACGCAATGTACCGCGCCACGGCAATGGCTACGGACGAAGGAATATCAGCGGGAAATGTTGCCCTCTTTCGCGGAATCATGCTAACGTGCTAACGATTGCTTAGTATTGCTGCGGAGCGCGCGGGTCCAAACAGCACGGCGTGGTTTCGCGAGAAATGTAAACAAGAGAGGAGAGCTGGCCCGATAGGCGGAGCAACGCCATGAGCAACGCCAACTTCCAGCTTCACTTTAGCTTCACAAAGAGTGACGTCAGGGCCTCTCCTTAGTTTCCTTCCTCCGTGGTGGAGGCGAAGCCTTGCGCGCCGCTGCTGCGGCGCTACCGAGAGAGGGCGCTCGCTGGTCTGACGTCACGCTAGGAGGATAAATGGGGCTAAAGCTCGGCTCCTCGCAGTGGTCGGCGCGCTGCCTTGCGCTATGTCGGATGATGTATAGCCATAAGTTTAATAAAGGGCAACCATGTCCACACCATCAGCCGAACCAAGGCGCAGCCAAGGGTATTGCTTTCGCAATCTTCCAGGCTTAACCAAGCTAAGCCTTCAACCAATTTTTTTATTTATTGCTGTAATGAATGTAATGGCAGAGAATGAATTTGACGCGTGAATGTCGGGTTCGAGCACCGACGACTAAGATCGCCGATCACGTCGAGAACTGTGTTACTTGCTTTTTTCCTGGGGAAAGGTTTGCATGATAAAGATTGGGAGTCCTAACCCACAGTTCCGGCACTGCTTTTTGCTTCACAGTCGCTGCAACATAGAACTTAAACGAAATTTTGGCGTTTTACGTGCCAAAACCATGCCCTGATTACAAGGCGCTCTGTACAATGGGAGACTCTGATTAGTTCTGACCACCTGCAGCCCTTTAACGTGCACCAAATGCATGGAACGCCAGCGATTTGCAGGCCAACCCCGTCGGAATTCTGTCGTCGCGCTTGAGATCGAACACATGACACGTGCCAAGCAGTTTAATGCCCTAGCCACCGAGCTACTGGGGATAGTGTCAATTTGACGTGACGAAATTTGATATCGGTAAGGCAGCGTAGTGCATGATCACCGTGGTAAATCTGGAATGCCCTGCATCACACGGGTATTGGCGAAACATACGCTTCGCATAGACGACGGCGAGGCATTATGCAACCGTTGTCTTGTCGAGTATTTGTTCTCGGCCTTGGTTGGAGAGGGACTCACGTAGGTGAGTGTATTTCCTAGGGGTCGTTGTCTCGTTGTACAAGCAAGGCACTATGCGTAAATATGGCCACGTTTGTCCGATTTTCAGCTTCGACGTTCTCACCCAGTGACCACGAACTCGTGGTGGCTGTGGGCGTCACTGAAGTTCTCCTTTCCCCTTTATTTTTCTGATCCAAATGAACGTCAGAGGAGCCTTGAAAACTGTTTCACCAGCCTAAACATAGTTACTGTGGCTAGTAAGTATCTTTTTAACAACTTGAGACGGATGACGTGCCAGCGGCAATGTTTGCGTTCTATGGGACATCTCTGTGTAGCACTCACGTCAGTTTGTTCCATTTTATTTTATTTTTATTTGTTTATTCCTCGAAGGCCCCTGGAGAGGGGTTTTACGTGAGGGATGAGCAACTTCAAAGGAGGAGGCGTTCGATGGTAGCCTTAAACTCAGTCGCACAGGAGTGTTGCGCCGCTTCTTCAGGCAGATCATTTATCTCTCGCTGTACGGGGGAAAAGGAATGCAGATGGGATGAGATGCGATGAGATGCGCGCATGCGGAGGCTATACTGACTTTGAATGATTAGTCCGGGATGAATGGCGGGAATGGCGGTGAGCGGGGGATATGACGCTGTTACCAATCGGGGCATGATAAAGCTTGTGCTAAAGAATGAGCCTAGACACTTGACGTCTTGTTTCTAGACTGGAAAGATTCGCATTAGATTTTAGCGTTGTGGCACTAGTATATGAATAGTCATGAAAGACAAATCGGGCTGCGCGGTTTGGACTGTTTCAAGCAGGGCAAAAATGTTAGTATCATGAGGGTCCCAAACTGAGCATGCGTATTAAAGTTTGGGCCTCACCACAGATTTGTAGGCAAGGGTTTTTACCTAAGCAGGGGCAAATTTTACATTTCAACGGACAAAACCTAAAGTGCAGTTGGCCTCGTTAGTTATTTAAGCGATGTGGGGGGACCATGATAGATCGTGCGTTAAAATAAGCCCTAGGTATTTGTGAGATGTCACAGATGATATTAGTGAGTTACCTAAGACAAATGAGGGTGCAACATAAAAATGCCGACGATCGAGATTAGACGTGTTATTTACATTTCAAAGCATTACCAATGTGTCACACTATTTTTCAACTATTTGTAAGTCACGCTATAGAACAACGATATATTAGCTATTGTGAATGGGTCGGTAAATGACACAGTCGTCCACAAATAGGCGTATGTAGAATATATGTCATTAGGAAAATCATTAATGTAGATTATCTAGAGAAGGAGGCCGATAACAGAACCTTGAGGAACCCCACAAGCACAGGAGACAGAGATGATGAAAAATTACTTGCAAAAACGAACTGTTCCCGGCCGGTCAGAAAACTGCGGAACCAATTATAAGTTAAAGAATTCAGATTTGGGACTAAAAGTTTCAACTAATGGTCATTGTGGAGAACCTTATCAAAAGCTTTCTCAAAGTCTAGAAACAATGAGTCTACAGGTGTATTAATGTCTGATTGGGACCTCATGCCATTTATAAAGAGCGCAAGTTGAGTATTGCAAGATAAATTCTTAAGAAATCCGTGCTGACTATGATGAAAAAGGTTGTTAGAAATTATAAATCTCATGATGTAGGAAAAGATGAGATGCTCCATCAGTCTGGAACAAACACTGTCAATGAAAATTAGCCGGCAGTCAAGACATGACGTCGAAGAAGCTTGTTTGGGGACGGGAATGATCTTGCCTGTCTTGCAGTGCTGCGGGACGAATCCAGACGAGAGTGACTGTTGAAAAATATGATAAAATGAAGCCAGCGACATCTCTTGTATTTGTAAGCGTTTTTGTGTTGATTTCGTTAATACCAGCCGATGAAGTTAGCTTGAAAGTTTCTATTAGACTACAAGTTTTGCGGCATTTAAAGGCCTTACGGAGTCATATTTCACGCTAATTTCTTTCATCTTCGCTGCGCGGCTTTGATATGGCATTTCTACTGTCGCACCAGAAACACTGTTTGTATCGTGAAATCCATCTTTATTGATCATAATCGTTCTTAGAGAAGAAAGAACGAGACTACCGTATCAGCTTTAAGCTGCACTAATAGAGGATTGTGTGATGGGCGTGAAAGGCCACAAAAGAAAAATAAATAATCGAGTAAGTTGTATCCAGTACGTAGCTGCAGTAGGGCACGTTAAACACCTTGTGCATGCTGCTGAAGGTACATATGGGTCACTTGGGTAGAGGAATGTCGCAACCAAATCGCAAGTGACATATATACACGCAATACACGGCTTGCATGTTTACTTTATGACGCAGAAAGTGTGGGTCCTACGGTGTTATCTTAGAATCGTGATTGCTTCCTATTCTTAGCGGGCCCGCCGTCGTCAAAGTTGATGAGGGCGAATTGTCTATGCCTCTGTCTAGCTGTCCCTGTCACTTCATGCCATTTCATGATCTTACTCGTCGAACGTGGGGTGCCATAGCCCAGCAACGAACATAATTGAGCAACAAAATGCGCACTTCTGAGCCTTTTACGTCTGATGAGCACAGGTTTCAGTTTGACAAACTATACCTACAATGGGTTGATTTAGCTCTGTCAAACGTGGTTACGTGGCAAACGTACTGCTGAGCAATGCCTCTCTGATCGCCTAACGAGAGGTTAAATTGAATTTCGATTGCGCATAGGCGCCGACTTCAGAGGGGCTACGGGGCCCGAGGCCCCTGCTATGCCCCCCCCCCTTCCCTAAGGTGTCGTTGCCAGAGCTTGGTCACCAACATCATTTGAGGTTTCTCTTGAGTTGCATCTATCTTGTAATTTAAGATTATATTCTGGCTAAAAGCTTAGTGCATCATTGTTGGTGCTGACGTGCACGGCATTTAATTCATCCATTCGCTTTATTTCTGCAAATTTCGACGGTAGGAGGACAAGCACGTTAGAAGCAATAGCGGCGGCTACCTCATCAGTATTTCCTCAATTCAATTTTTTGTAACTTTCCACTGTAGACGCCATGCACAGACACAGTATATTTACATATATACATAGGATAACGTTTATTATATTTTTCAAAGAGAAGGAGCTAGCCAAGTAATTATTTCTAATAGTAAGGATAGCCTATATCTAAGAATGAGTTGTCGTTCTGTCTTTGTCCTCGTCTTAAGCGCTGTTTCTCCTTCCAACTACAGTACGAATATGTTGCTGTATGTTCACTTCACTTCAAATTGCGTTGCGTGTTTTTTTGACCCTGAAAAAGCCTGCAGACTTCGGTGACCCCTACCGCAGAGTCTTTGATAAACGGCGTGTGAAAAACACGCGAATTATACGTGTCTCAGTACTGTTTCGCTTTCCAGTGAGCAATCCTAACAACTCTTGAAAAGAAAGGGAAGATTCACCGACGATTACGATACTCCCTAATGTGAAGTTTGAGCGCAACTGTTTAGGTGTCTTGAATGCGCGATGTAATCTGACAAAGAATTTCCTTCAGAACGACAGGGTTCTCTCGGCTGTGGCGCTGAGCCTCTGCTCGGGGAACTCCTTTAGCAGCTGCGGCCGACGAAACATTTCCACGGGTTGCGTCGCTCAGTATTTAAAAAGAAAGCGCAAACACGGGAACGCGTGGCTCTCGTAGAGTGCATTCTCTAGCGGCGGCGGCGCAGGTGGAGTGGCGCATGCGCAGTGAGTTCGAAGCCCATGCCATTGCATTGTTTCCATATCTGGTATCGATGGACGTTCGCCGCATGCCTGGTCGCCACCGTGGAGCGCGTCTGGTGCGGCACTTCGCTTTCCTTCTCACCTTCTCGCCTTACTCTCCTCCTACGCTTTACTCATTCACTTGCAGGTGGCCGGATTTGTAGACGACCGGATATGAAAATTCTTGACAGGCGCAGGTCCTAGTGACCAAGCCGTCCTGAAGGATCTTTGAGAGAGGACAGCCTGCGCGGCGCGTGGTGGTCGGTAACTAGAGAGGAGTGGTCCATATAAGTAGGGTCTGAATTGGCCATCCGCCCAAACGAGGATCAAACATTCGCGCTCTGTAATAGTATGATTGCGCTCACCGGCTGTGATGTCGGTCGAGGTGGAGTTGCGAAATGTGATTGGACATCGGAGCTAGGAGCCGAAGAAATGGACTAGATACCCACATCGGTGATCTCCTGTCAGACGACGGCTTGGATAAGTGGTGTAGGTACCGAAGGCAAGCCGAAGGACTTATATTCAAGGGCAGTAGGAAAGATCGCAGGAATTTTAGGTCGGAAAACACGCCTAATCTTATCGCAGATGCTGGCTGGGCGAAGGAAATCATCAGTGATGTCGCTGCTGTACTCGGCAGGTGCTGGAACTGATGTGCGATGCGTTGGCTTTTGTCTTGTTCTTTGCGGCGACAATCGTTATTGACGGCGTCGAAAGCCGAAACGTTCGTAAACACAAGAAAAGTAAAAGCAACGTCGGCAGTACCTTTGAGGACGTGGGCAACGTTGTCCACCTCGGCCATGTTTTCGTTGGCATTGCGGCAGAGAACTGAGACATCTTATATATAGCATGTATATGCCTCCGTTGACGTCTGCACGCGAACAGGTCATTCCTTCGTGGCAGTGAGTTGCCGACCCAAGGCGTTCCCAAGTAAGTCGTGAATCTTATGCTTGAAGCCGTCTCAGCTTGTGATCTCGTGTTCATGTATCTGAAGCCAAGCTAAAGGCGTTCCGCCGAGGTAAAAAGGTCAGGTTCGCGAGCATGATAGTAGGGTCCCGCCTGTTGTTATCGCTGAAACCTTCTTGGAGGTTTAACCACCCATCGACGTAGGTACCGTCCAGGCCTGAGAAGAAGCCAGGATCTTTGGGAGCGCAAAGCGTGGCGAAAGTTGTTGAGGTAGGAAGAGCGGCCGGTGTGGTCCTGGTTAATTATCCGGAGGCCATAGCGAAAACCTCGAGTAAGCGTCAGTTACGAAGCTCCGTGGCTAGGGCAGGGACCGTAAAGCCCCACCAAATATGTTACGCACCAAGATGCACTGGAATGACTGCATGCAGGTATATTTGCTAGCTCATATGCATGTAGTCCTTCCCAGAACGAACAGCCCATGCTGTGTTATCATGTCGTCCTCCTCATCTCTTCAATCGTGATAGCCCTGCTCGTTGTCAATTAAATAATTGCAGTTGCGCCCGAAGGGCGAAGATAGCAAATTAGTAAACAGCTATACGATGTAAGGATAGTAGTTGTATTGGCCGTATCAAATTAGGAACATTCCCTTACTAACTGAATTAACAAGCATGATGTCAGCGCGCGGAAGCAAACATGAACACATGGGCAATACTTGTTGGGGGGCTAGTTGGTGCATGTTTCCAGAAGAGGGTTGTAGGTGTTGTGTTTTTCGGCGCTACAATCCTCTTCTGGAAATGAACACATGGCCCTCGATGATCGTGGACTCTCGCTATCAAAGCGCTGGCGTGAGGAAGCGCAGCAGCAGCAGTTAGCGAAGTGACCTTTGTGCTGTCTATCGATTGAATGCTAACTGAGCGGATTGAACACAGCACGCAGAAAGGTATGAGTCGTCTACAGATAGCTTTCGAGACACGGCGCCCGCGACCGTGACTGGCCGCTCATAGTACCCAGTTTCTGGCGGAGTATAAGCCACCACCTCTCCCTATCGCGCTGCCTCCACGCTTTCCTCCCTTTCGCGCGCGAGATTGAGCAGCGACCGTCACTTCCCCTTGCGCCCGGCCGTAAAATGTGAAGTTGCTGCAGGAGCACAACACCGTCCCACCTCCCTCCCTCCCGCCTATCTCTGCACAGCCTTTCGCGCGCGGGAAAATGGTGCGCTTGCTCTCCGCTTTCCTCTCTCTCTCTCTACGCAGATTGAGCCGTAATCGTCAGCTCCCCTCGTGTGATTTTTTTTATTGAACATACCTTACAGGCCCCTTGACCGGGCATTGAGTAAGGGGGGTAATAAAAAGTACAAAGTAACTTGTCAGTGTACAAACGTACGGCTCAAATTTGCTATTTAATACAAAGGAGAGGAATCGATGAAAAAGTGGTACGACGGCAAATATAAGGTTGGGCGGGAAAAAGGATAACAGGAAAAAAAAATATTGGCTGGCATTATATATATGGCAAAACTATAAAGTATACCGATTACAATGACAACAGTAACAAGAAAAGAAACCACAACCAAAGAAAGACTGACAAATATGCGGAATCTAGGTGCATGAACAGTTGGCAGGGTTTAAAAGACGCACAGTCGTAGGGCATGATAAAAACGCAGGACCTAATGGCGTGCACAGTAAAAACATTTATCAATATAAGAAATGCTGTCGGGCACAAAGTGGGATACTGAAAAAAAAAGAAAAAGAAGCAGGTGCTGTGGCACAAAAAATGACGGATGTCTTTGGCCTTAAAGCTGTCAAAATAACAAATAAATAAATACATGGGTGGTATACAGAACATGGCACTGGAAGTAAAACAAAATTGGAAATACTAGTGGCAAGTTTTTATTGCGAAAAGAAAGAGTGCAGGAGTTGACGGAAATCATCGTGGTCTGGTTCGGATGCGATGTTGTCTGGACGACCATTCCACAAATGTATGGCGCGAGGAAGAGCAGATGAGTTGAAGGTGTGAGTTGACCCATATAATCGCGTGAAACCTAAGTGATTATGCAACCGACGTGATGTGATGGAAGGAGCATCAAGGTGAAGTGGGAACGGTCGGTTGCTGTATGCGTATTTGTGAAAAAGGCATAAAAGGGCAATGTCGCGACGAGAACAAAGGGGTTCAAGTGAAAGATTGAGCTTAATTTGCGTTATGCTGTTATGGTTGTCATAATTGCGTGAAATGAAACGGGCGGCCCTATTCTGAACCGCTTCAAGCACGTTAATTGAATAATTTTGGTAGGGGGACCAGATAGATGCGGCGAATTGAAGCTGTGGGCGAACGAAAGTCTGATAAGCTAGATGACGAACGTGAGTGGGACAGTTATGTAAATTTCGACGTAAATATCCTAAAGATTTTGAAGCTTTTGTGCATATGGTGGTAATATGGTGAGACCAGGAGTGGTTGCGTGTGAAATGAATACCAAGGTACTTATTAGATGATGCCTGCTACAGTTGGTAATTGGTAATGGTGTAGCAGTATTTTGAAATGTTTTGCTTGCGTGTGAAGACTATTTTGAATTTTTCTGTATTATGTGACATAAGCCATTTTTTACACCAGTTGTTAATGCGGTAAATGTCGTTTTGTAGCGTTAAGTGGTCATCGGCACAGGTTATTGGACGATATATGATGCAATCGTCAGCGAATATTCGCATGCAGGAAGAAATGTTTTCTCGCAAGTCGTTTATGTAGATTAAAAACAATAGGGGGCCGACGACGCACCCCTGTGGTACACCCGAAGTTACGTGAGAAAGGAAGGATGGGAAATTGTTAATAACCGTGAACTGCTGGCGGAGTGAAAGGAAGTTACGGAGCCAAGATTTCACTCGAACATAAAGCATAAGGCGCCCTGCGACTGTGTTATCGTCCTTGGATTTTATAGAAACATCACGGCGACGCCGACAGAAAAAAATTCGCCTAGAGTGTCCATATAATTGATACTGCAATAATAGCTATTCTGTGGTAATAATCTAACTAAGGTATAATGATGGAGAAGAAAGGATGTCTATAGAATAACAACTGTACAATAAAAAGACTATGGTATGGTGAAGATGATATGATGACAACGAGATGATGTTTGTGAACTGGTGACGACGGGAGAACGACAATGTGAGGATGACGGCATCACAAACGTGGTAGGCAAAGACTGCGTGACAACGATGGAAAAATGAATACATCATGACAACAGCCGGATGATTAGGTTATAATGACGACAACGAAAGACCACAATGGCATGGCGACAATGGTAAGACAACAAATGCATGACGACGATTGTATGACGACAATCATAGTCAAAAACGGCATGAGGACAATAGCATGATGACGATGGCGTGATGACGACGATATGCAGAGAGTCGCTTGGCGACTCTCTACATGTCGACGAAGGACCATCTCTCTACGGCGAAGGACCATCACATCATCACGACGAGGGCATGGCAACGAAAGGACGACTGCATGACGACAGTGGCGTGAGGATGATGACATGACGAGAGCTGGATGAGAAAGTTGAATAGGTGACGATGCAATGACTACGACTGCATCACGACCACGATCCCATAACGAGCCCGAACTGGGAAACTCCTTTGGCGTAAGAGGCTAGATACGCAGATAGATGATATATATATATATTTACATATATATATATATATATATATATATATAAATATATAGATGTATGTGTATGCATGTGTCATATATCTAAATATGTAGATAGATAGACTCATGATGCCCGAAGAAGACAAAGGAAGCTCATTGCAACAATAACTACAATAGAACGATTCTAATTTTCACTCCAGTTTATGCTAAGGCGTGCACCATCCATTTATTCGCTCGCACCAACATAAAGAGGGCGAAACTCGCAGTAAAGTTTAGGTGAAAGCAGTGCTCGTTCTGCCTAGTTCTTCGTCTTCATTTTCTGTAGCACTTTTGAAACATGACTTTGAGGAGATTATAAGTGCATAGAATTCCTGAATAGCAGTGACTTTATCTCAAGAACGCCCCCGGTAGTAGGCGTTCTACTACGTCACCGAAGCATTCTGCCTCGAAATTAAAATTACCTTTTATAACTTTCTTTCTTGCTCCTATTTGAACTACTGTACGCTTCTGTGGGCCACGACCACGAAATCAAACCTACAGAATATATCAATTATACAAAAACGGTTACTTAAGATCATCTTCGGACTACCTTATGGACACACAACAAGGAATCTTGTCGTTCAGTTTGATATTGTTATTATATTTAGTTTATAGCACTAGAGTCTACTAAGTAGGTAGAAAGCGGAGTTAGAGAAGCGCCACGACAGCTTATCTAGTCTTGCGTCTGTAAGCTTATTCCAATCCCTGTATTCACACAGCCAGAAAAGTCACTGAGTTTTACCGACTACACGGAGAAACAATGGACGGCAAATTGCGGCACGACCGTTACCCTTCATAATAAATGACTTAATCGACGCGCAAGTTAGTTTTCTGGACATGAATAATTCGGGAATACGCAAATTTATCGTGAAAAAACAAGAAATCAGCAACAATAACCACTCTCTTTTACCCACTTTCTCCCAATGAGGCTGATTTGTACTGTTTCTTTTTGAGCGACGATATGTTCTTAGTTACCATGGCTGTATGTATGTATGTATATATATATATATATATATATATATTATAAAGGAGATTTATTGGGGTTCGTAGCGACCGCCGGTTCTAGCATGCACCGAGCAGTTCCCGAGCTCGAGCCTCTGCAGCGCGCTTGATGCTGTCGATGCTGCTGACTCTGAGCACGTTGGTTATCTTCCTTACAATGGCCCCGCGGAAATAAAGGAGCCATCCTGGCGACTTAGTTTTCTGGAAGGACGGTAGAATGGTGATACGGCTTGAGACGCTGAACGTGAACGACGTCGCGGTTACGACGTCGCATGTCGGACGGCGGCGTTAGCGGCTCAACCAGGTAATTAACGGGTGCTGTTCTCTCGAGAACGCGGTATGGTCCGTCGTACTTCGGAAGGAGTTTTGAAGCGAGCCCAGGTGTGCGGTGTGGCACTAACAACCAGACGAGAGCGCCCGGGAGAAAAGTGGGAGTAGAGTTCTGGGCATCGTGAACGGCTTTTTGACGGTTGTGGTCGTCCGAGGTGAATCGGCGGGCCAGCTGGCGGCATTCCTCGGCGTGTCTGGCGGCTTCCGCGATCGGCAGGCATTCAGATGGGTCCGGCCGGTAGGGCAGGATGGTGTCAATTGTGTGCGAAGGATGACAGCCGTAAAGAAGGTAAAAGGGTGAGAATCCGGTAGTGGCCTGAGTCGCGGTGTTGTAGGTGTAGGTGACAAACGGAAGAACGAGGTCCCAATTAGAGTGATCAGGTGAGACATACATGGCGAGCATGTCACCAAGAGTTCGATTAAAGCGTTCCGTGGTACCGTTAGTCTGTGGGTGATAAGCAGTGCATTTACGATGAACAATAGCGCATTCAGCAAGCAGTCGTTCGATGACTTCAGATAAGAAGGCGTGGCCTCTGTCGCTTAAAAGTTCACGTGGACCTCCATGACGAAGGAGAAAACAGCGAAGTATGAAACTGGCGACCTCTTGCGCTGTAGCATTTGGTAGAGCAGCAGTCTCCGCATAACGGGTTAAGTGGTCTACCGCAACGATTATCCACCTGTTGCCGGTAGGAGTCAACGGAAGTGGCCCGTAGAGGTCTATGCCCACGCGATCAAAGGGTCGGGATGGGCATTGTAGAGGCTGGAGTTCACCGGCAGAGTTGTGCGGTGGCGCTTTGCGGCGTTGGCACTCATGAGAAGAGCGGATGAACTTTCGAACGAAATTATACAATTCCCGCCAGTAATAGCGGTGTCGAAGTCTTTCGTAGGTCTTGAAGACTCCCGCGTGGCCACACTGAGGGTCGACATGGAACGAGGAGCAGAGCTCCGATCGCAAGCTTCTCGGAATGACGAGTAACCAGGTGCGTCCCTCTGGGGCATAGTTGTGTCGATATAGTAGCTGGTCTCGAATCGCAAAATAAGGAACTTGGCGCCGAAGCGTACGTGACGCCGGAGCTTTCGACATATCCGAGAGAAGGTCGAGCAGAGATGCAGTCCAGGGATCATTACGCTGTGCAGCAGCGATAGTGTCAACGTCCAGAGAGGATAATGTGCACTCACAGGAGGAGTCGTGACTGGCTTTCGGGGGAAGCGGCGATCGGGATACCGCGTCAGCGCCGGAGTGCTTGCGCCCGGAACGAACGGCAAACCACGCGGATGTCATATTCTTGGATTCGCAATGCCCAGCGGGCAAGGCGGCCCGATGGATCTTTGAGCGTCGACAGCCAACATAGTGCGTGGTGGTCGGTCACTACGTCAAACGATCGGCCGTATAATTATGGGCGAAACTTGCCAAGCGCCCACACAATGGCCAAACATTCCTTTTCTGTAACGCTGTAATTGGTCTCCGCCTTGGTTAACGTGCGACTCGCGTATGCGACGACGTATGCTGTGTGGCCAGCTTGACGCTGTGCCAACACAGCGCCAAGGCCTACACCGCTTGCATCGGTATGGATTTCGCTTGGCGCTTGAGGGTCAAAATGGCGAAGGATGGGTGGCGTCGTGAGAAGACGGCGCAAGGTTGTGAAGGCGTCGTCACACTCTGGAGACCATGATGAGAGATCTCTAGCGCCGCCAAGGAGCTACGTGAGAGGTGATATAATTGACGCAAAGTTTCGAACGAATCGCCGGAAGTAAGAGCAGAGGCCGATAAAACTGCGTAGCTCTTTCATAGTGGTAGGTTTTGGGAACGCAGTAACTGCGCGTAGCTTCTCGGTATCCGGGCTAATGCCCTCCATTGACACGACATGGCCTAAAATTGTGAGTTGACGAACAGCAAATCGACACTTCTTCAGGTTAAGTTGCAACCCGGCGTTGGTCAAGCAAGTGAGTACGTGTTGGAGGCGGAGCAGGTGCGTTGCAAAATCAGGGGCGAACACCACAATGTCGTCAAGATAGCACAGACAGATTTTCGATTTGAGGACACGCAGAACATTATCCATCATTGTTTCGAACGTAGCAGGTGCATTGCAAAGTCCGAAAGGCATGACGGTGAATTCATACAAGCCGTCTGGAGTAACAAAGGCAGTTTTTGGGCGATCGGCCTCTGCCATCGGAACCTGCCATTAGCCTGACCGTAAATCCAGCGAAGAAAAGAACTCGGCTCCCTGCAAACAATCCAGAGCATCATCGATGCGTGGTAATGGGTAGACGTCCTTCAGTGTGATCTTGTTCAACCATCGAAAATCAACACAGAGGCGGATGGAACCATCCTTTTTTGTGACGAGGACCACGGGAGAGGCCCATGGGCTTTCGGAAGGTTGAATGACGCCTCGACGGAGCATGTCATCGACCTGGTCTGCAATGACGCGACGTTCCGTAGCGGACACGCGATATGGTCTTTGTAGCAGCGGTGAGTGAGAGCCAGTGTCGATGTAATGCTCGACCGTCGATGCACGGCCAAGAGATGTTTGCGCAACGTCGAAAGAACGGCGGAAGTGCTGAAGGACTGCGAGAAGTTGAGATCGCCGCGAATGCGTCAGATTTTCGGCGATGAATGGGCTGAACACACCAGTCCATGTTGAGTCAGGTACGGAGAGGGCACTCAGTTCATGGACGGCAGTAGAAGGCACTTCGTCGAGGACGGAGACAATTCGTGTTGAATCGACTGACTCGACGTAACCAAGGCATTCGTGGCGGAGTAGTGATAGCGGCGATGAAAGATGATTGTAAATGGGCATCGTGCTAACACCGGCGGCAAAATCAAGAGCTGCAAAGGGCAAAGGAAGCGCTTTTCGCGTAACAAAGTGATGAGAGCGCATGAAGAAGACCGTCCCGTCGCATATGGTGCTACAGAAGACTGGTACGAATGCTGAAGAGCACGGGGGAATAGAGGTGTCTTCTTTCACGACAATTTTAGCGGCAGGATGAGCATCGACGGAGGCCACGTCACCAAGGCGGAAAAGTTCAATCTCAGCCCGAGCGCAATTGATGATGGCATTGTGGCGTGAGAGAAAATCCCATCCTAGAATAACGGGGTGGGAGCACGATGAAAGAACTATGAATTCAATCGTGTACAAACGTCCTGTATGGTCACACGGGCAGTACAAGCAGCGGTAGGGCAAATGGGTTGAGCACTCGCCGTTCGAAGCGACAATCCAGACAAAGACGTCGTCAATTTGCGAAGCGAACGGCAAAACGTGGCATCCATAACTGAAATAGCGGCATCGGTATCGACGAGGGCGACTGTAGCGACATTTTCGACAAACACATCAATGACATTGGCAGGTATAGGAGGAGGACTTCGGCATGTCGACACTTGCGCAGTTCTTGCCTCAGGAACTGCGTCGTCTAGTTTCCCTCTTCGTTAGCGATGGGTCGTCGACGCATAGGGGAAAGCGATCGGCGACGTGGAGAGGGTGATCGGAGGCGTTCGAAGCGAGGATGGCGATCAGTCTGGGAGCGAGCTGGTGATGTGTCGAAGTATCCGTAAGGCGAATTTGAATGAGGCAGCACATAGGGCGCTCGGCGATCGTCATCGAACGCCTGCGATCGGCTGCGACAGAACCTTGCCACATGACCGGGATACTTACGTGCGAAGCATATAGGGCGATTGTCCGGCGTACGCCATGGGTTAGCGGCGGCAGTGTTGGTCCAGGAGACGGGAGGGGGAGGGCGTTGCACAGGCTGCTAGAAGCGACGCACGGGCACAGTGCGAGGGGCCATCGCAGCAACCGTAGCATAAGTGACTGGTGTAGTCGCGACATCCTGCTGGTGAACAGCCGGCAGCGCTTCCGCGACCTCTTCATGTATCACGTTACGGAGATGAGACGGCAAAGTGCTGGCAGACTCCTGAGTAGCGGACACCAGAGATAGCTGTCGTGCGACTTCTTCGCGGACAAAATCCTTGATTTGGGTTATCAAGGAGGCTTGTTCTTGGCCGGTGGTCAGGCTGCAGAGTGACGCCGCATTTGGAGTGGTATGTCGCCTTGTCAGAGCTCGCTGCTTACGTAATTCGTCATAGCTCTGGCACAAGCTGATGACGTCGCCAACAGTGGGCGGGTCCTTGGCCAGAAGCATCTGGAACGCGTCATCATCGATTCCGTTCATGACGTGCTTGATTTTTTCCGCTTCCGTCATGGCAACGTTCACGCACCTGCACAAATCTAGAACGTCTTCTATATAGGTTGTGAATGTCTCACCCGTGTCCTGTGCGCGTGTACGCAAACGCTGCTCGGCTCGGAGTTTCCTGACGGCGGGTCGGTCAAATACTTCTGTAATCGACGTCTTGAGCGTCGACCACGTTCGGATAACCCTCTCGTGAGTTCTGAACCAGAGGCTGGCCACGCCCGGGAGGTAGAATGATACATAAGCCAGTTTGTCTGAATCATTCCATTTGTTGTGAACGCTCACCCGTTCGTAGGACGACAGCGACTCTTCAACGTCGTTGTCGTCGGTTCCGCTGAAGATGGGAGGCTCACGCTGGCGAACGGTTCCAGCGCAAGGGACGGGTGGCGATGGAAGAGTCTGCTGGTCGGCGTCCGGCATGGTGGAGGGTAGCGTCCGAGAACGGAGTTCCAGGATGGTAGAATGGAACGTTAGCCAGCACCTCCACAACTTATAAAGGAGATTTATTGGGGTTCGTAGCGACCGCCGGTTCTAGCATGCACCGAGCAGTTCCCGAGCTCGAGCCTCTGCCGCGCGCTTGATGCTGCCGATGCTGCTGACTCTGAGCGCACGTTGGTTATCTTCCTTACAATATATGCATCTGGTAGTGTGTATGGTCGATAATGTGAGAATTATTCCATTTTTATTATTATCTGATTCTGATACCGTGTTATACGGGAAATTTTCCTCTTTTTCTGAAAACCGCTTTCTACGGCAAATTTTCAACTCAGGCTTCTCTGTTGCTTGTTGTGGTTGAGTCTGGACAACGCTTTCCTTCTTGCCGAAGTTATCACTAGTCGCGACTGTCGTGTAGCGCAGCGCGTCGTCTGCTTCCAACATGTTCCCGTCTTCATCCCTTACAGGTGCTTGCAAATTTTTAACTGGTGCTCCTAGTGCTTTTACCTGGTTCCAGAACCTGCTCCGTGCGCCTTTCTCTCGTGTTTGAAAAAAAAATACATGCATCCAACGTTCCCTTGTACATCCAATTCCATCTTCTTCGTGTAATATCAACTTTTCGGCTTCAGATGACGTACTGGTAAAATGGACTACAGCTCTTCTTGCATGAGACGGATTCAACTCAGGCGCCCCTCTTGACACGCGCTGTGATTTAGTGACGCCCGCGCGAAGTCGGCGCGTGGAATTTCTGTGAGCACAACATTCAAACATGCTTGTCTAATTAGAAATGACGTAGCTTCAATACCGCCCAGGACCTAAATAATTCGTTTGAAGAGCGGTACTTACTAAGCGGCACACAGTTAACCACGCTGGCGTGGAGCAAGATCATTAAAGAGCAGCAGATACCCAGTGGCGCGTACCAAGGATTAAAAAAGGCTATTGAAGAGCGGCGCAAAGGCAATGGCTTATGCCCATTGGCAAATGCCCACTGGGTTGGCTTGGGCAGGCCCGTATTTGTATCCTGTAAATGCACAAATAAAGAAATTATAATTATTATCCACGTTCGCGTGAACGAGGTTCGTTAAACAGCGACGCATGCACATTTACGAATACCCAGCGATCCAAGCTGACGTCCCGGAGGCTCACTCATGACTGGCTCGTACCTTAGTGGCATAACACTCTTACACAT